>NW_027412688.1:32263991-35120241 GCF_025532065.1 Leptinotarsa decemlineata
GTTATTATTATTAGATTGACTGGTGCCTCAGTATACTTGTTTTCTTATAGTAGTCAGTTAGTTTAGTGAAATTATGTATTGATAATGTTGCTAATATTATTTGCCATATAATTAATAACTCTTTTAAACATGGAATCTTTCCTGAAAGTTGCTTTGATAACACCCATCTATAAGAAAGGAGATTGTGAGTTATTTGAGAATTTTCGACCGATAAGCGTTTTACAATCTTTCTCAAAAATTTTTGAGGTGGCCATGTGTGATGAAATGTCATGAAATTGTGCAACCTGTTAAGTTCTTCTCAACATGGGTATATAAAAAAAAGATAAGTAGAAACTGCAATAATTCAGTTCACTGAGAAAATTATTCAGCCATTTGAAAATAATGAAATAGTCCTAGGTTTTTCTTGAACCTATCAAAAGTGCTTAAATCATAAATATTTATTGGCAAAACTATGGAATTAGAGGAAATATCTGGAAGTGGTTTGAATCATATTTGTCAAACCATCTGCAAAAAACTGAAATCATAAAACAAGGGAAAATATTCAAATCAGAGGCACGAGAAAATACTGTGGGCATCCCACAGGGAAGTGTAACTGGTCCCATGCTTTTTATTATTTTCAAGAACGATATTTTAGAAACCCTAATTAATGACAGTAAAACCTTTCAAATCACCAATTATGCTGACGATACAAATCTGTTAGTGTCAGATTACAACTATTCAAACTTAATTATAGAGTCGGGTAAGCTGTTAGACAGAGCAAACCACTGGTTCTCAAAGAACAATTTGATTCTGAATGTTGAGAAAACAAATGTTATTTTATTAAGAATGGCACAGCAAAGAATTGAAACACCAAGTACAATTAATCTGTCAAACAATGAACTTGCAGTTCAGAACTCAACAAATTTTCTTGGTATATATGTTAACGAATACTTGCATTGGTATAAGCATATTTCAAATCTGGGAAAAAAATTGAATCAAATATGTTGTATTAGAGTTATTGGCTCCTACCTCAATGAAAAATCACTAAAAATTATATATTCTGCGAATTTTGAATCTTTACTTGAATTTGGTATAATATTCTGGGGAAGCAGGAGTAATACCTCTGATATATTTCTTATTCAAAAAAGAATTATGAGAGTTCTCTCTCTCTCTCTCTCTCTAGGTTCTCTTGGCTATTGCTTCCGTGCGGCGCATTTACTTTAAAACTGAACTTTCGTCAGTCATGCCGGGGAATCTTCACGGCAGATAATATCTTGACAGTATATGCGATTTATATCTATGAGAGTGTAGTAAAAATAAGAGTAGATTTTTGGAAGCTAGACCATAAGCGCAATATGAATATATCTTTTCCGATTCACAAATTGACAGTGTCCCAGAGAAGCATCCATCCTCTGCGTCTATATGGTTTTTTAATAAATTACACAAATACTTGAAATGTTAGACTGAAAAAATTCCAAACAGGTGTCAAAGAGCTTTTGATCATGTTAGAACCTTATTCACTTCAGGAATATCTAGATAAGTTATAAACCTTTATGTAGAAGTTGTGTGACGTTGTTTCATTTTATGTTTGATGTTTTCTTTATGAAATACCTATAGAGCATTCTCTGAAATATATTAATATTATTAGTTTGGCGCATGCTTGGCAATACAGTTGATCATCACCCGTTAAAAGTTCCATTTTCAGATGATTTAACAATAATCTTTGCACGGACTGGTTATCAGTCATATTAGGAAACGCTAGTTGAAGTTTCAGAAAGTCACATATGTTGAACATTAACTACAAAAAGTAAACAAGTGAGGATTTTTTCAGCAAAAGATGTATACCGAGTTGTTTTGAAATCATGGAAAATGAAAGTTGCCCTCCAGTGAATATAGGTTTTTAAAACTAGGTACATTTTCAAATCAAACCTTCGAGAAGTAAAATAGAAAATGGATTTACGGCAACCAGTTCGTGGCGCCATCTGATCACCCGGGAATCTCTTCCTCGATAGCAAATGCAGGCGGTCAAAGAGCGTGCGGATTGTTTTCTAATATGAGGTGTTTTCTGGTGTTTAATTGTATTCGAGCGTGTATTCAAAAACGATTCGTAGTTACGTCATTAATAAGATTCGCCAGAATTAAATGATTCAATTTGTGGCATGTCAAATTCAATGATGAAAACAAACTTTTTGATCAATTATTATAATTGGATTTGTGCAGGTAATGATTTTTCAGCTTTATTTTGTACATCATTACAACGTATTTGATGAAAAGTTTTCAGCACTTCATAAACAAACGATCAAAATAAAGCAGAAACTGACAACTGACGTAACGTAATGTCAAATTCCGTTTCAAAACCAACCTCACGCTAGTTTTGAATCGTGATGAATACGTTTCAAATCATAGTTGATGTAACGTCATCGTTTCAACGCCAAAATGGATGTATTTGAATTACAGACGAATACGTTTTGAATACATGATCGCCAGAAAACGCTTGTGGGTTCCAATTCGTTCGCTATCTTGTTTGCGTTCGTACTTCATCAAGTTTGAATTACGTTTCGTTAAATACCTACTTATTGGTGCTTCTGTGATCATGGGAAATATAAAAGGACGACTAGGCGCTGCGTACAAACGTCGAAAAAAATCATTGATGAAGAGGTGTTTTTGATTATTCAATTCATCATAGTATCATCATACCATTTTGGAACTTTGAGCGACATCATTATGCCTCAAGGTTTTCTATTAGTTACATACTGAGCAACGATGTTAAGGCAAATTCATTGAAATGAATTTTTGCATGCAATTTTTTTTTTGTAGGATGACAAAACGAGTATTCATGTTCGATTATATATTCATATATTTTACACAGTAACTTATAATGAAATGATCGAATGATCAAATTTCTAAATTCAGCAGTGAATCTTTCGATGCACCCACTCATTATACACCCCGAACTTCCCCTAAATGCCAGCATCAATCCTAGTCCCCTTATAAACATTCAGAAAAATGCGACTGTTATTTATCAATAGTGATATAATGAACTCTAGTCATGAATTAACAAAAATAAAAGAATACTTACTTATATTTCCTGATCAACAATATCCATAAAAAAGTCCCTGACAAGCACCAGATACTTCTTTCTTCTTCTCTACCCTGATCTACTAAGCGTTGAATAGTTTAATTTTAACAGCGAACAGCTGTGAAAAATTAGAACTGAGAGAAGTAACAATTCATTCATCCACTAGATACCACAGAGGGTTACATTTTCCAACAGGTCTGAAAAATGGGTATTTTCAATTATTTAAATCGTTTATGTATTTTCGATTAATTTTGCATATTTCAAAACTGAGACTGCGTTTTTCCTCTTATTATGTTAGGGCTAGTGGCAACACTGTTCCAGTTGAAGGTAAAAGAAAACATCTATGAAAAATTATGACAAGTGACAAGGACTATGTAGTTATGCCTTTTTTTCGTTGGTGGATGCGATGTTTAAAAGAAATTGGCCATTGTTTAAGAAATATGAATTAAAGTAGTTTCAATGATCCACAAAACTATCTTCTGAAGATGAACGGTACTCATATCTTTAATATATTATACAGATTCGTGTTCATATGTTTCCCGGACAAAAATACGTTATTGCATCCTTTGTGAATACTTATTAATTGATAATCGTTAATTAAGGTCATATTCTTGGACAGATACCAAGCGTAATCTCTATTTGACGTCAAAGTCATTACATTTTCCAGTAAAAAGTTTTTTGTTGTAATACAGTTGTAAAAAATAATTTCAGTTTATAATACAATGCCGGGGGTAGCGGACATGGGGATGGTGTGGATGGGAGCAGGACAACCGTCTTCTGACGTTCCCATGGGCCTGGACTCAGGAGAACATAGCGATATGCTTTTGGATCCTGATAACATGTACTTCACTCCATCCCATCATAGTATATCCAACCAGTCTATAGATGACATGCATGCTGTGCACAATTCTCATATGGTAAGTATTGTTGACCCGCACACCTGGTTCTACTTTTCTAATGAGATTAATAAAAACCAATCTAGTAGACGGATCGGATACCGAAAAACTTGTTTTTTTCTATCTATTGATATCATGGGTTTGAAACCAGTTGGAATGTCTCTTAAGATACTTAAAAATCTGTCGAATAGTGCACTAAATGTTCCAGTACTGTTGAGATTATTTCCAGATTGCCTAAATGTAGCTATTGTAATCCCTCTTTATAACGGGGTTGAAATAGGAAATCTCAAACTATCGACACATATCACTTCTTGAAGTATATTTCAAAACACAGTTGAATATCACAGTATCAATTTGGCCCAAATGGTGGGGTAGAAGCAACATATTCTGTGATTTCTCAAAGGACTTTGACTGTGTTACAGTTTCACAGGAATAATGCTCAAATGGTTTGAATCACATCTACTCGATAGTAAACAGGCTGTAAGAATATTGATTAAAAACTCAGAAAAACCAACTATATACAGAACTTCCTCAAGGCTCAATTTTATTTTGGTCGTACATGAGAGATCTATCTTTACCTATTGCTGTAAAGGTAACTACATCCCCAGACTACGCCAACCTTTTGTGGCATGTGGTCGAACTGAACGAAATATTATCAAAAGTTGGTGTGAAAAAAAATAGCTTTGTTTGAATATGGACTAAACTTAAATTTGAGTTTTTAAATACGATTACGAAAATCTAAACTTATATCCACATATTATTGAAAATAATGAGAGCCTTCATTTTACAGATACTCTAAAGTTATTAATGTGTATTTTGATGTCTACCTAATTACCTTACATAGTTTTCAAAAGAAAGGAGAAATACCAAGTTGTATATATAAAATGATAATTAAATAATCTATAAAATAAGGTATAACTCAACACCCTTTTTATTCAAGATATGAAGAATTTGTTATTAGAGGGATGATGTAACAATTGAAAACTAAAATTGACATGTATTTTTTGACAAATGAGTGAGGCATTGTGAGAACTATTCAAATGTGTGACGAATAATATCTGAAATTCAGCATTTATTGAGTATATGTTTGAAATATCAACTGAGATGAGGCAGGGAAAGACATATGACAAATTTCAGTTCAAAACTGAAATTTAAGTTGCTACCATGAGAGGTAACTCCACCTCTCTTATATTTCATAAATTGATATTGAGCTGAAAAAACCTAATCATTTATTTCTCAGGAACATATGGATAACTATGATATGATGCATTTGATGGACATGAAAAACGAAAGCAATGATTCCAGTTACGTAGAAGATGAAAACTCACATCCTATCTACATGATAACAACGTCAACACAAACACTGCCATGCCCGACCCGGAAGATCAAACCAATAAAGCACCCTGGATTAGTACTGAAAACCCCAATAGCCTATCAGAGCAATACAGATCCTTCGGTAATCCCTATTCAGAAGGATGGAATGGGTGAGTTTTTGATGAAATCGATTTATTTTTACCTGACAGGCAGTCATAATTTCATTATTTGAAAATCAAGAATTGCAAGAGATAATGGAAGATTCGTGATGTCATAACTAAAGAAATGAAATAACAAACAAATTAAATCGCTAGAAATAACCCAGTTTTGGGTTCACTCTATTAATGAAATATTTTATAATATTAACTGTGATTAATTTTCTTTCTGGCACTATTGAAAATGCGTCATTTACGTGAACGTTTATTGTTGAGTGAGTAGCCAAAATTACTTGTGACTCACACCTTCAAATCAATTACAGATAAAGCAAATTCGTAACTTTTTAGTTCTGTTTCATTTATTAAGGAATTCAAAAAAGGAGATGGTCATATAAGAATAATAAGAACAGTTGAAATCGCAGAATTTTTTATTAACAGTAATAGGTATATACTCAAGAGCATTGATGAGACTCATGTAAGATATCTCATTGCCACTATAAAGCGTCTTTCCATATTTTCAAAAAATAGAATTATCTGATCTCATGAATATTGTTAATAAATTGGAAAATGATTATAGTAGTGAAATTATAGATACAGTATTTTTTGAAAACTACTTTTTTGAGGTTATTGGCCACATGGGTTATTAAATTTTATGAATATATTATTGGAGTATGAAGTTTTTATATTAGAATAGATTTTTTATTGGTCAAGTTATTATACCTTAGTGCTATGACAAGTCAATAATGTATAAAATAAATGTAAATTAAAATTACCGAAAAGGAGTAGATAGTACTTAAACATTGTATATGATAAAAGCACAAAATAAAGTAAATAAATCTATAAACATAAAAATAAAGATACTTAGAGACAGTACTTACATTGACGATAGTCACTCTGTAAAACTTAAGTCAGACGCATAATAATAATACTTTATTTCCGTGTAGACAATATACATTGTATAGGAATAGTCAATAAAAGAAATAAAAATAAAGATAAAAACAGAGTATAAGAAACATACAAGTTGAAACAACACCTTAAAACTAAAATAATACCCTACTTATCTAATCTAAAAAATTCATTCAATGAATAAAAACATTGTTCAATTAGAAAACTCTTTAAATTTCTCTTAAACATCACATAATTATGTTCTTCCCTTAAATGATCGGGCAGTTTGTCGAATATTTTTATTCCAATGTATTCTGGTGCAAATGAAGTTATTCTTAGTCTTGCATATGGCACATGAAATCTATTTTTTGTTCTAGTGTCATAGTGATGAACATTTTTATTCATTTTGAAATGTGTTTTGTTTTTGAATATGTAGCTGCATATTTCAAATATATAAACAGATGTGAGTGTTATGATGTGATAATTTTTGAAAATTTGTTTGCAAGATTCTCTCCTTGAGACATTCGCAATACATTGTATAATGCGTTTTTGAGCAATGAATACGTTATGAGTCATGGATGACCCACCCCAGAAGCAGACACCCAACCTCAGTCTTGAATCAACTCGAGCATAATAAATGCTCATTAGTTGAGTGGTAGTTAAAACTGTCTGCAGATTCATAAATAGAAATTTCATTGAATTAAGCTTAGAAATTAGATGCTGGCAATGAGCATTCCAGTTCAAGTTTTCATCAAGAAGAATACCCAGGAATTTAACACTTTTATTCGATTTTGAGTATGTCACATTATCAGCACTGAAACTGAAGTCTTCCATCCTATTTTGTCTATTATGAAAACGAATAATATTTGTTTTATCCGAATTAAAAAATAAATCATGATAATTGAAAAATTCTGATATATGTTCAACTGCAGAAGCACATTTGTCTTTCAATATTTCATCATCTGATGCCGAGATGATCATAGAAATGTCGTCGGCATAAGCTGTATAATGAACTTCAGAAACAACAGAGTCTATATTGTTTACATATAGAGGTACTCCCATATCTACACTGAAAGGCTCAGAATGTCTTCTCTGGATTTCATTTTTGACCGTACAATGGAGAGATACATATTGTCTCCTACCTTCAAGGAATGAGGATATCCAGTTGAGAGATGCACCTCTTAGTCCATATCTTTCCAATTTCAGTAAAAGTTTTTGATGATTAACGCAGTCGAATGCCCGACTCAAATCACAGAATATCGCTGCCGGGCATTCACCTGCCTCAATATATCTAATTACCTCATTATATAATGAAAAAATGGCAGTATTAGTTGATTTTTCTGCACGAAAACCATGCTGCCTGTTTGTTAATATTTTGTGTAGATTCAAAAATGAAGTAAGTCCATCCAAAAATGCATATTCGAATATCTTTGATAGTCCATGTGGTACTGTTACTGAACGATAATTTTCCATTAAGTTCAGGTTGTTTTTCTTGAAAATGGGAGTTACTTTTCCGATTTTTATTTCTTGCGGAAAGACACCTTTTACAAATGACAGATTAATCAGATATGTTAATGGTTTTATTATCGTTGGAAGAATTCTTTTTCAAATGTACATGGGAATATCATCTGCTCCAGAGGATTTCTTATTTTTTAATTTATTCCCTAATAAGGATAATAGTTCAGTTTCAGTAAATGGTTTCAAGAACATTGTGAACACATTAAAAATGTTTTCCTTGAAATTTGTATGTGGAGCTTTATTAACTGATATTTGATTGACCAAACTGAGGGGGGGCCTCTATAAAAAATTTGTTGAGTTCAGATGCTACAGTATGTTGATCTTCTACCAAAGAATCATCAACTTTGAGAGAAATATTCTTTCTTTTGCATCATAGTAAGCATTCTTTGAAGTTAGCAAGGGTTGCATTTTTCATTGATTGAGGCAGTGAGTTGTACAATGATATGTATGAGTTACTTGTTATTTCTAGTCTTTGGTTTGGTGCTCTAATATTATCCTTGTTCCTAGAATTATACGAATGGTTGTTACCGTTTGTAGTAAACTTTTGTAAATTTTCTTTAATGTGTATCAAATTGCAGTATCTTACACATGATGGCAGAATTAATATATTGAACTTAATAAACCAATTCTTACAGCTCTCCATTTGACCTATTCCAGCTGAAGCTCTGATTGCTCTTTTTTGAATTTTGAATATTCTCGAGATATGAACAGATGTGCCCCAGTTTACCAATCCATAAATTAAGGAACTATGAAATATTGCATTCATATAACAAAACCGATATAGATGAGAACTTTCTGGCCTTCATGAATATTATAAGTGATGCTATCGATAAATGTTGGCCGACTAAAAAACACAAATCGTCCACTAGTAACAAACATAACTAGATAACTCCTGAGGTGAAACAGGCCAGTCTTGATTTAAAAAGTATGCATTGGTTATGTAAAAATATAGGCAACGAAGATTCTCGTGCGGCATACAAAAAAGCGAAGAAAGACTATGAATCATTAATAAAAGCTTCAAAGTTGAATTTTTACGAAAATGTAATTAAGAATTCTAACAAAAAAAATAGAACAGTTTGGGACCTAGTCAACAAAGAAACTAACAGAAAAAAATTCAAAGAGATATTACTCTCAACTATAATAATAAAGTGATCACAGATAGAGATCATGTTGCGAACATATTTGGGGACTATTTCTCTTCAGTGGTAGAAAATAGCTTAGCAGACCATTTTGGCGACAATAGATCATCCGTATGCACGGTTTCTGGAATTGAATCGAATAATTTTTTCTTTATGCCCGTTAACGAATGTGAAATTGACGCAGTAATTAACAGTCTAAAAAATAAAAAAAGTACAGGAATTGATAATGTATCAGTGATAATTTTGAAAGAAATCAAGTTACACATTTCAAAACATTTAGCTTATTTGTTGAATCTATCAGTCACAAGTGGAAAATTCCCTTCAATTCTAAAAATAGCCATTATCATACCAGTTCATAAGAAGAACAATACATCGGATATTACAAACTATCGTCCCGTGGCCCTGCTAAGCATTTTCTCAAAAATTTTTGAAAAGGTTGTGAATGAGAGAATATATTAAGCTTTTTATCAAGGTTTAACCCTGTCCGATTCTCAACAAGGTTTTTGCAAAGGCAAGTCCACTCAATCAACTACTTGTAGATTCTTAGAAATCATATTATATGCTTCTTTAGATAGGGGTAAGCATTTTGCAGGAGTACTCTTCGATCAGTCACGTGCGTTCGATTGTTTAAATTTTAAATTAATCGAGAGCAAATTATATAATCTAGGTTTTAGAGGGGACTTCCTAGAATGGATCATTGACTTTCTTACAGATCGTATGTTTGTCAAGATTAAAGATATGAAATCAGACTATCATGATATATGTTCTGGAGTTCCTCAAGGCTGTGTTAGGTCCGCTGATCTTTCTGTTGTTTGTAAATGATCTGCCTACTTATTTCACCTGTAATGAATATGCTCTCACTCTTTTCGCAGATGACATGTCTTTAGCTGTATCAGCAGAGAGTCGGGAGGAATTGAAATCAAAAACAGAGGAATTAATATCACTGTTCTTAAATTGGTGGGAAATGAACAATCTGATTGTAAACTTGACCAAAACAAAATTTATCTATTTTAATTTAAAAAACGTTCTGAAAAAGCAATCGCTTGCCTTACTAATCAATGGAATGACACTGGCATGCACAAGATGTACAAAATTCCTTGGCGTTCATGTAGACAACTGTTTGAAGTGGTCTCACCATATCACAGTTGTATGTAAAAAAATCAATCAAGGATATTATGCAATCTCAAGAATTAAGAGTTGTATGCCTTTACGCGCCATTTTAGATGTATATTACAGTCTGGTCTATAGCCATCTAAGTTATAATGTGATCCTATGGGGAAACAGTGTTGACAAAGATAGGGTTTTCATTGCTCAAAAAAAAGTTGTTAGGAAATTACTAGGCATCCCTTGGAGGGAATCATGCAAGACATTTTTCATAAGTCATCAAATTTTGATCTTTCCCTGCATCTACATCTTTAAAATACTTTTATATGTTCGCGAATGTATAACAGACTGTACTAAGAACTCATTCTATGATAGATACCCAACTTGATATGCAGAGGAGTTGAGTATTCCTAAACATAAAACTATAAAATTCGAACATTCTCCCAAATATATGGGAATAAAATTATTCAATCGGTTACCAGACCATTTCAAACAGATGAACACTGTAGCATTTAAAAAAGAAGTTAAAACATTGTTTCTTTCAAAGGCCTAGTATAGTATTGGTGAATTTCTCGCGGACCATCTCGACTGAATGGGTTCATGCGGCTTTGGCATGACATATTCAATTTTTATAACTACAATTGTTTTAATTTTTATAATTCTGACTTTTATTGTATAAATTTTTATTGTATTATTTTTATCTACGGATCTACAATTTTATCGTTTGATGTGATTTTTATGTGCTTAATACTGACCTATCCTATACGTATGTCAACGTCTTTAAGGATGAATAAATATTAGTATTATTATTATTAAGCGGTATGGGCAGCTTCATTACTGACTTTATTTTTTATCTGCCTGATTGCATAGACCTTGTATGATAGATTTTTTGCTAATTTGTCAATATGGGGTTTCCAAGTTAACTCTGAATCAATGGTTATACCAAGACATTTCACATTATTTGAGAGATTATGAGACAGCGAGAACATAACTGTTTGTGTCTTGCTTTTATTCACATATAGGCTATTCGCGTCAAACCAGTCCGTAGCTTCTTAAATAACTCGCTTTTCTAATTCTGATGACACTTCAATATTTTTTTTCCGAATGGCGAAGGGAGTGTCTCATCAGCGAATATCATTGTAACCATTGTCATTGATTTGACAGGTCATTAATATAAATCAAGAAAAGTAGTGGCCCAAGCACACTACCTTGTGGAACACCATTCAATATCCATTCTTGATTAATTGAAAATGAAGTTCTGTTGTACCTAATCAAAAGTTTTCTTATACTGTGAAGTGAAGTGAAGTGAAACATTAACCAGTCAATACTTTAACCAAGTTTTGAAAACATTTGTGATGGTAGTATAGAAGCAGATATTGCAATACATGAATACTAATATTTTTTATTTGTAAACCAATCAGGCTTCTGACATCACACATGTGAATCACCGTTGCAGCTCAAACTAATACTAAATGGAAAAAAAGTAATGATGAAGAATACATTATTCTTAAAGGTGAAACGAGTATTTGAGATAATTCATAATAAAATTCTGATGTAAGAATTAGCTGCTGTTGGTGTTTAAGTGTACCTGTGGAATTCAAGAACTACCTCAATAATCGAGAACAAATCACTAAAATCAACTATAATCTTTTTTCGTCTGTTGAAAAATCATTTGGTGTTCCACAAGGTAGTATTTTGGGACTATTATTGTTCTTGTTTTATGTAAATTAATTGATTGTCTATTGTTTATCTTGCATACATACAAACATAAATTAATTATATATACACAGTCCTACAAGTACAAGTAATAAACTTAGCTAACCTACACTAAAACTAAAATCATAAACTCCAAATAGAGGAGCATGTAAAATCGATAAAAGCAGTGAAATGTACATGTTAAAATTTAAAGTTGCAAATATATATATATATACATATACATTCATGTGAACAAACATATGCAATACACTCTTGTTAGATAGTGAATAATTGAGATCTGATTTTGGCTGGGGTAATGTTGAAGATATCGATATCAGTATTTTCAACTAATAGTTTATTAGTAGTTATTAAGGAGTATTCAAGTGGAGAGTTTATGTTGAAATTGTGAAATATGCAACCCCTGTATCTCAGGTGAATGGTATGCTGAAATTGTTGGAGGCAAGTAAATCAGGGAGAAACATGTTTCATAATAAGTTGAATATGAATAATACTTGAAAGTTTTTTCTACGTTTTTTGAGTTTTTAAATTGAAATCATTCAATTGTCGTTTGTATGATATCAGGTTTATTATAAAGATTATTATTTTATACTTGGATATATTTGATGCCAATTCCTGCCTAAATCTGTATAGAGTTTTTCAACTTGAGATTCAGTGGGAAATGTTCCTCAATTTGGGTTATTACAGCAAATGTTTGAACAAAATAAAGTTGAGTTTAATTCATGAGTTTTTCAAATTCACTTTGAAAAGTATTCAAATTGATGTTTCAAATGTTGGGTTTTAATTTTTAAAGGGATTTGTTTCTAATTCACATATTGGCAACAGCGCCTAGAATGTTAGATCGGAGTTCAGGTTACCTAGATATTCTACTTTAAAAAAGGAAAATTATCTTTATTAATCAACAATTAAGGTAAAATATAAATTATAGTTCAATACCACCTCCACAAGCCACATAAACAACAGGTGTTTTGTTATTTGTTTATATAGAGGAAGATAGGTTAGGTGCACAAAATGTGTCACAGAATGTCTAGGAACATAAGTAAACAGAACAAAATGCCTCTGAAATATGTCATCTTTGTTTGTCTCATTCAGGTAACACATACATTGTCCTTTATTAGCTATAACCGATGTTGCCAAATGGTGAAATAGAAACGAATCTCTTTGAATGTTTAATGCATTATTTCATTCCTCTTTTTTAAGAATTTAAATAATTTTTTAAAGAAAAAGGTTGAAATAATAAGTTTAAAATGTGTTGTTTTAGAGTTCTTTTATGAAAACTACTTGATTTTCGTCAGGAGGAACATTACCCATTGTATTACCAATTTAGTTACTGAAGAGGCTTCAATTTGTTACAGTTGATCTTCTAGGTACAAAATCATGCTGTCCGTTAATTGTGACTGACGAAATATAATGATATATCCGATTATATATCACAAAGAGTTTTTATACTCCAAAAATATGCTATCCGAATAATTGATGATCTAGAATGGCAACAGTCATGTAGAGATTCCTTCAAGAAATTGAGAATTCTCACTCTTGCTGGGTTGTATATATATGAATCATGTATTTATGTGTTCAAAAATATATCTTCATTTGAAGCGAATCGAGAAAATCATGGCTACTCAACTCGATCAAAAAATTTTTTGGTAACTGCTGCACATCGGACTGCACTTTTTCAGAAAAGTTATCTATACCTTGGCCCAAAATTTTTCAATAAGTTAGACGGCACAGTGAGAGAATCTCCTAATATTTCGATTTTTAAAGCACGATTGAAAGCCTATCTCATCCAAAAAAACTGCTACACCATCAATGAATTTTTTGCAAACCAATAATTCTTCACTCTAGACGGGCAGCTATTAGTAAACAATTTACCCTCTCATATGTATGTTGACTATAAATGTTATAAATTTGTATTGTAATATATTTATTATGTTTTACACCCCATTTGTATGTTAGACGGTAAATATTTTTAAATTTGTATTGTTTTATATTTAATATGTTTTACACTCCATTTTTTTAATTTGTATTGTATTATGTTTATTGTGTTTTACACACTATGGACGTCTTCCTTGTTACTGTGTACTATTTTGTGAAAGAAATTTTATACTTTTTAACGAGAGAAGTTAATAAATATTATTATTATTATTATTATACGACTCTTTCAAATATTTTTGACAGCGATGGAAGAACTGTAATTGATTTGCAGTTGCAAAGTAAACTAGTGTTACTTGATTTATGTATGGGTGTTAATTGACCAATTTTGAACTTGTCTGGAAATATCTTATTTCTTAAAGAAGTATTAAATATTTTACTGGTATTAAAAGACTATCGGTGTAATCTTCGAAAAAGTAAGAAGATTTTGTCACCTTAGCTTCTGTTACATTCTTCAAAACCAAATCTAATGTGTTTGTGTGATTTAAAATATCATTTAAAGAGTATAAATCGTACCTGCAGACTATATCATATATAATTTTAGATTTAGATGACCCATGATAAATTTAAAATATCTCATTCACTGATAGGTTCGACCCAGACTTTAAGTATATATACCATATTGTCAGAAATGTTCCATTCATATTCAGCTTTATACCAATGCACTGAAAGTCTATATTAACACTTTTCAGGGTCAATGTTGGTTTATATTTTTTTCACGGATATCATTACATCGCCTCCTCTTTTATCTCCAGCTTCTTTATAGTTTCTATCATTTTTTAAATATTATATATCAGTCATCACACATCTCATAATCATAAACAGAATCATTAAGCCAGGTCTCTGATGAACATATATCACTATTGTTTGCTAGAGAATTCTCATATAACTCCTTGGTTTTGGTTCTCATCCTCTTACATTCTGATAGAAAATCAAATTATGTTTCACTTTTTTGTTGTGAGTGGTGTTATTAGGAGTATTATTGATCTCATTTATGTTTGAGTGGCTTCTGTTATTCAATAGTCTAAACAAGAGGGTCTAGTTTTATCAACACTATTAAGATTTGTATTATTTGTTTCAGAGTTGCCTAGACCATTACTTGTCTTGTCTCTAATTTGATATTTCTCATAATAATTATTGTATTTCTGGCCGCGAGGTATGGGCTTTACAGCATATTTTTGAATTTAAAGTGTGTCACAACTAGAAAGTATTTGTATTTTCTATTTGTTGGTTATAAAACCCTAAAGTTAACTCTTCTTTAAATCACTGGTTTTGTAACTGGGAAAAGATAGTATATCTTCAATTACATCACCTTCTACTTTGTATAAATAAATGTAACATTTTGGGTTTGCATCTATGTTCCAGAGATTGCCCAACATTTTTTTCATTTTCTCGCTTTCCTGACTGCACTATCCATCCCTCCCTGGAAGAGGGTTTCTTTGCTGTGTAACAATGTTCACATAATTCAGGTAGATATCTTCAGGATTTTTATTTTAAGATGTCCACCCTGTCTTTTGAAGTTCCTGTTTCTTGTTCATGATGGCTTTTTGTTTGAAATTTCCATGGGCCTTGTCTATTTTTTTTGAGATTCCTATCAGTTGATGTTGATTGTTTTTGTAGGTATGATTCTTTTTCGGTTGATTTATTTTTGAATATTTACATATTTCTTGATAATTTCTCTCAACAGAAAGTGAAATTTGGTTTCCATAGCTGATTTTATTTCTTCTGCTGTTAAGTTCAAAATGTTTGAATATTTTTTATTTTTTTTTTCAATTATTTTGTTCTGTTTTTAGCTCGGTGAAGTTTTCTGAACCTAAATTGTTGATTTTTTCTTTCAGTAAGATGATATATTCCTGTAATTCTTTGTTTATATCTTTAAGAATTTATTTTCCCAGTGCAGACTTTCTGCTTGGATTTGATACAATGGTAAGTCTGTTTCATTTTCATTCATCTCGTTCTCTAAGAACTCAGGATTTTGACAACACTTTTTTCTTCTCTCTATCACAACATAACTCGGGTGAAAATGCACCTTACATCGATTGCACTGGATTTTATTTTTAATAACTTCTTTTTCACAGTAAAAGCACTCGAGATTGATGGAAGGACTTGACCTTCCCGCCATGATTCACATATTTTCTATTCCTATGACTTTATGAACTTTTTACAGATGACGAAATGGTTAAGGCTAAATGGTCAAGGCTTTCGCGACCGAGGTTTTCAGAATCACTATTTTTCGGGTTTGAAGGTCGTCGATTTTTGGAATTTCTTCCTGACGTTTCGCTGGCACAAGTGGCTAGCTTCTTCAGAGGTTTATAAATCTTGAGCTTGTCTCCGATGACTGGGCATATTCAAATATCTATTTCAAGTAGAAATTTTCATAGAACATCCAATCAAATGAACAACTCTCTAGAAACCATTCAGTTGTATCCTAATAACAATAAACTCAAACTTAATATAAAAATTACTGAAGCAATGATATTATCTACACTGATAAGGGCTTAAAAGAATAGAAAGATATAACCACACATATTAGATCCATCATTATCACCTTATGTTCTATTTATGCATTTGTCAGTGATCGACGTATGAGTATGTTATTAATGGATTCATTTGTAAAACTGATTTGTATATATGTATATTACAATAAATTTCCTATTCAATAAAGATTAATTCATTCATACTTACATATATTTCTATTGGGATATCTTTTTCTGATGTATTTCAGCGGTTTGCGAAAAATGTGGCGCCATTGGCGTGAAACACGCCTTCTACACCAGAGAACGCAGGTTCTGCAGCATGGCCTGCGCCAGAGGCTACAGCGGCTTGATTCCGGAACCTCTGCCTCAGTCGAACCAAAACACTCCCGACAACAAACAACACTATGCCAAATATCGTTTCACAATGAAAATGGAAGATGATTTCACGGACGCCTACCTGGATCATCCATTCCCCCAACTGTCTCCACTGCCTGAGCTGCCGCCCATTGACGATTCTCTACCTCTCATCAGACGGAAACCGTCCGAGCTGGCCAATTCCTTTGATTGGGATTCGCAGTTGGAAAATCAGTACTTCATTGCCGCTCCGGTCACGTGTTTCAAGCACGCCCCCATGGCCGATATTTGGGAGAACATTATGGTCGGGATGAAGGTAGAGGTGGAGAACACCGATTGTGATAATGTGTCGGAAGCGTTTCCGGATTCTTTTTGGGTGGCTACGGTGATGAGGATTGTAGGTAAGTGAACTTGAACAGCTTCATGGTAGTAAATGGTTTTGTCAGGTTTTTGTTATGCACTTCTGAATGTGGAAAATCGAATATTTTTTTCACCAGTATTGGACACCTTCTCTCAATGGTAGGATTCAAGCAGATAATTTCATGAAATATTCAGGGGATAAATGGATTGACACAAATGCTCAGTTAAATAGCCTCCTAGGTCACCGGATTTAACTCCAACTGACTTTTTTCTAATTGCTCAGAAAACCTTTTTCTGCTGTTATTTTCTGAGAATAATAATTAGATAAGAGACAAAACTTATATTTGTAGCATTGTAACTATTCCTAGAAATTTCTCAAAAGTCAGTATTGGTTATTCTATTATATCAGTAACTAGAATAACTATTTGAAATTGCTTCATTATGTGTTGGTGATATAAGACAACGACAAATATTGTTTGTACTGATATTTCAAAACTCTGAATGTTATTGATAATTGTTATATCAAATATTAGGGGACTTTCATTGCCAAGAAAAGGTTTCGAGAGATTTGAAATCTAAGGAAGGAAAGGAATGTAATCTTTATTATTATAGGATACATCCTAATTTTACAAGACATAATAACTAATTAATAATTTAAATTTCCACAGTGCCAAAAATATTAATAAAATTCAAATATGTATATAGATAATAACAATAATGAAGATAAACTAAATAAAAAGATAATAATAAAAAATATACAATTTATAATACCCAATGTTGAAAACCAATATTGATATAGTAACTATATATAATATACATATTTTCCAACTAACTAACGCTCTAGGTATTCCAATAATTTACTTTTAAACCCTCTTACAGTATTTTCCTCTTTAATGGCATTTGGTAAATTGTTAAATTCCCCTAGTCCTTTGTAGAATAAGTTTTTAGTTCCGCCACCAGTGTGAGTTCTATATATATGAAAATTATTATAAGATCTTGTCTCATGTTCATGAATTTGATTATTAAAAACCAAAATTCATTAAAATATGTTGGTTGGAGACTTTTGGTTATTTTAAATATAAAAACCATTGTTAAAAAGAATAATCGATTTGAAATCGACAGCCATTGTAGTATATTTAACATGTGATCAATGGAAGTATAACGACTGCATCTTAATATAATTCTCATGCTCCTATTTTGGAGTTTTTGAAATTGGGAAAGCCTATTTTGGTTTATTAAATGCATTAAAGTTGAACAGTACTCAAAATGAGGTTTAATTATACAATTATATGTTAATATTCTGGAGTTAATAGTCAAATTATTTGCTATCCTAGAAAAAAAATATAATTTTTTTGAAATTTTTTTTATAACGTATTCAGCATGACTGTTCAAACTCAAAGTGTTATCTACAATAACTCCCAGATACTTTATTTCAGACACATATTCCAAGGTAGTGTTACCAATTTCAATTTTTATTTCATTATAATCAATAGAGTTCAGTTTATATTTAGTTGTTATCACCATAGCTTTTGTTTTATCTGCATTTAATTTTAATTTATTCATATGTAAATATTTTTCGATGTTCTTCATAGAACCTTTGAGAGTATCTACAGCATCATTGAGTTCTGTATTCGAAGTATAAACTAACGTATCGTCTGCAAACAGATTAAGTTCATGTAGCCCAGGAACATAATAAATATCATTTAGGTATATAATAAATAAAAGTGGACCAAGTACACTTCCCTGGGGAACACCAATGTTGATATCTATCTCATCAGATATTTTTGAACCAATTTTTGTTTTCTGTTTTCTTTCACTAAGATAACTAAGAAACCATGCCAGCACAGAGCCTGTTAACCCATAATAATTTAATTTTTTTATCAAAATGTTTCTGTCAATTGTTTCAAATGCGCGCTTGAAGTCAAGAAAGACAGCTACAGTGTATTTATTTTCATCATACGCATTTTTCCATCTAGAGAAAGTATGCTGAATAGCTGATTCACAGGAATGATTTTTTCTGAATCCTGACTGTTTACCTAAGAATAATTCATTATCATCCAAGTATGCAACTAATTGTTCGTAAACCGCTAGTTCAAGGAGTTTCTCCAAAGTTGGTAGTGTATTAATTGGGCGAAAATCGCTTGCTTCAATTGTATTACTAACCTTTGGTATAGGAATAACAGAAGTTATCTTCAGTTGATCGGGAAATATTCCTTTATCCAGAGATGTATTCACCAGGTTTAATATCACATACCCAAATACCTCAAATGTTTCTTTTAAAAATTTGCTATTCAGTACTTCAGAGTTGTTTTTATTGTCTAAGGAATGAATAATCTTCCGCAGTTGAATCATCGTTAATAGTTTAAATTTGGAAAAAGAACTGTTTATAACTGAATAATTTGTGGATGACCATTCATCCACAGAGAAAATAAATGAGTAAGGAATTAATAATATCAGGATTGGAATATTTTAAATAAGTTATTATAAAAATTGAAATATCAAGATTATGTAAAAAGTTATGAAATACAAGAATGTAAGTGGTTGGTATGTAAAAATAATATACAAAGAACATGAGGAATGATAGTGAAGAAAGGAGCAGATTTCAACCTGAGCTTCTTCATATTTCTACTTGAGGGAGACCATAATTGCAAGGAAGCAAAGTTACATTTTATCTGAAATTACAAGAAAAATAATAAATTTGTAGTGAAAGTAATGTTTAAGGAAATAATGTTATTTGAAAGATGATTCCAAATTGAAAGTGAAAGATGAAGCAGTTTTCAAATTTGAATATAAAGGATTGGCCTAGAGTCCTTCATTGAAATCCTCTCTTCACCAAATGAGGTTAGGTCTTGTGTCTCCGATGAATTAAGTGGATAAATGGTCTTGTGTTTGCATTTGTAAAGCAGATCAGTATTGTCTCCACAACATATATTTGTAATGAGCTTTTGATATTTGATATAGAATAAAGAAAATACTTTTGTCTAGTTTCTACTGTGTTTATTTATTCATTACGACCGGTTTCGGCTACTTGTTACTTGAAAATGGCCTTATAAGCCGAAACCGGTCGTAAAGAATAAATAAACACAGTAGAAACTAGACAAAAGTATTTTGTTTATTCTATATTTAACATGAATTTCTACAAAATAAATAAATCATCAACCGAACGAGCTTTTGATATTTACTTAGGAAGAACTAGATTAGCCTGGTACGTTAATTATGAAACTCTCATCATGTTATTATGAACTGGAAATAAGTAAGCTTTTAATGTCAGGATACAAAGCGCAGCTCCGCTACGAAGGGTTCGGCTCCAATAACTCCAAAGACTTCTGGGTGAGCCTGTGCTCGAACCAGGTGCATCCGGTCGGTTGGTGTGCCACCAGAGGCAAACCGCTCATACCTCCCAAGACGGTCGAAGACAAGTACAGCGACTGGAAGGACTTCCTCAGGAAACGACTGACGGGCGCCAGGACATTGCCTTCGAATTTCAGCAATAAAGCTAGCGATAGTCTCAAATCCAGATTTGAATGTGGCCTTAATCTCGAAGTCGTCGATAAGAACCGCATATCGCAAGTGAAAGTCGCCATCGTTCATAAGATTATCGGGAAGAGATTGAACGTGAAGTATTACGACATGCCTCCCGAAGACGCAGGGTTTTGGTGCCACGAAGATTCGCCGTTGTTGCATCCCGTTGGGTGGGCGAAAAAGGTGAGTGATAATAATAATAGCTCACCAATCAGCATCAATAAACTTCCATTGTCTGATATTATATAAAATGATTTGAAATCCCTGAAATAACTAATAAATAAGAAGAATTAAAAAAGAATAGCTGAAAATAACAATTATATTAGGCAAAAAACTCCTGAAATGAAATAACAGTGAAATAAAATACAAGGAAAAATGGAACATTTGAACAAAAAATAAAAATGGAAAATTGCTAGGCAAGCCAAGTAACTTGGCTCGGAATCTCATTTCATTATTTCATTTCAGGGTTTTTTTTGCTTAAATAAGTGTTATTTTCAGCTATTCTTTTTTAATTCTTTTTTTTATTAGTTCTTTCAGGGATTTCAAATCATTTTATAAATCAGACAGTGGAAGTTCGAACTAATAAAATTCAGCATGAAACATTGTCAATCACCTTCAAACAAACGCCTAAAGGTGTTGTATAGTTAAACAGGAGTTGTGAAAAGTTTCTTTTTTATTTGATGTACATTGTCAGATGATGAATATATGAATCTGCCAAAGTTGAAATTTTGGCATTTCTGAATGTTGATAGGTTGTTGTTGATAGAATATTAATTATTTCATTTATTTATTCATTTATTTATTCATTTCATTATAGGTAACACCCAATTACATATCTACTGTGATAAGCACAGATTATCACAATGAATTACACATGTATATATTATTACGTCTAACTTACTGGTATATGTATAGTAAAACTAACTTGCAACTAAAATGACAAAACAAATTTTTGGTGTAGAAGAATTAATGATGACGGTGAAATAATGTTTATTACCGTTTGATATAATTTGAGTAAGTGTAGTGAAGTACTCTGGAATTTCGCTTTGTCTAATAGAGAAGTTCAAATAGAATTTATTACCATTAGTAGCAAAACTAGACAGGGTAGAGTGTTCCATAGTTACAGTGATAGAAGCCTACAGCAAATGTTTCTGTGTGTCTTGTATTCGTAGAAGGGAGTGTGTTACACAGTTTATTTGAGAGATTCAGTTAAGAGATTCAGGTCACTTTCCAATCTGCAACTACTTAGCTTCTGTGTATAAGAATGAATAGTACTTGAAAGTCGATGTTAATTTAAATGCTAAAAACTAGAGGAATTCATTTCACTCATCAATTGTGGAATACAATATTGTGTTGATTTTTTGGAATCATTTTAGTGAATATAAGAGTTTCCTTTACAGGCATAATTTTGAAAATTTTGGGCCCTATTTTCATACTCGAAGAAAAACATCTCAATAGTGCATCTTACAATAGTACAAAATATGTATCAAAAACTGAAATTGACAATACTTTCACCAATTTTGATAGAGCTTGTGCAGTGGTCTATCTTCTCTCAGACCATAAGGCCGTGGATTAAAGAAAAATGAAACAAAAATAATACATAACCAAAGTATGGGTAGCCGTGGTAGGTTGTGAAACCGCAACTCTCTCCCTGGCTGTCTCCATTCACATTCGTAAGGCATTTGATCCGTAGTTTACTGCAATAATCCGATCAGTTCATGTTTGACAATGCATAATGGTGTGCTGTAAGGTTACGTAGTAGAACCAATTTTGTTTTCGAACTATATAGGGTGGCCCACCACATTCGCCTCGGTATTTCTACGAGAAATGAAGATAGTTGAAAAACTTTTAGCACAGTTATATGTGGGTCTATGAGGAGCATGTTCCAAAATTATTTTGAAACATACAGGGTGACTCCCAAAATAGTTACATAACAAAGTTATATTTTTTATTATGGAACACCCTATATCTTTTTTATATTTTTAGATACTATAGACAAAATAAAGGTGAGTTACTATTATATTTCCCATACTTAAAACTGACCGTTTCTGAGAAATTTCGAGAAATTTGGAAATACAGACCATAATTGAAAAATTGTTTTTACCCTGTAACGTGTAACGAGCTGCTCGTGATTAAATGTACTGCTTAGCTCAAAGGTTAAAGTTAACTACCACATGAAATTTTTAATGCAATATTTTACTTATAAGTATTTTTTTCATCTTAAAAATGGAACACCTTGTATTGTTATGAAAAGCAAAAAAGCATTCTTGAAGTTATTTTATTGAAAAATTAAAAATCTTAAATAGTTTATTATTTCAACAAATGCTCAAAATGGTGTCCATTATTCTCGATGCATAGACGAACTCTTTCTTGAAATTAGTGCTGAACTTTGGATAACATATGCGATATGGAACGAAACGCTCTTTTTATTCGTACTTTCATATCCTGAGGTGTCGTTGGCAGTGTATCGTGAACAATACTTTTGATATATCCCCATAAAAATAGTCGGGACTTGTAGGGTCCGGAGACCTGCCTGGCCAGTTCTGTGGACCCCCTCGTCCTATCCATCTATTTGGATATTGTCGATCTAACTCGTTTCTAACACGTCTATCAAAGTGTTCAGGACCACCATCTAGCTGCATCCACATCCGTTGACGAATATTAAGAGGTATACTTTCCAACAGCATAGGCAAATTATCCCTAATAAATCCGAGAAATATGAAGCCGTTCAAATGACCATCAAAAAAGTGAGGACCTACTACTTGCGTTCCAATTATTCCACCCCACACATTAACAGACCATTTGTGCTGGTGATCAAGGGTTCTAAAAATATTAGGGTTTCCGTTACTGTAGTAGTGAAAGTAGGTACTGTACTGTACTGTAGTAGCAAGTTCGTTCTCATTTTACAATATTTCAAAATGACAATAATTTTAAACTAGTTAAAACAATTATGATGGTTTGATTAACAAGTTGTGTCACTGTCAAATACTTTTTATTTCATAATAATAATTAATGTCATCTAGGCCAGAGCCTACTATCATTGAAAAAATAGTGCATTAAAAATTTCATGTGATAGTCAACTTTAACCTTTGAGCTAAGCAGTACATTTAATCACGAGCAGCTCGTTGCGCGTTACAGGGTGAAAACAATTTTTAAATTATGGTCTGTATTTTTAAATTTCTTGAAATTTCTCAGAAACGGTCGGTATTAAGTATGGGAAATATAATAGTAACTCACCTTTATTTTGTCTTTAGTATCTAAAAATATAAAAAAATATAGGGTGTTCCATGAGAAAAAATATAACTTTGGTATGTAACTTGTTTGGGAGTCACCCTGTATATTTCAAAATGATTTTGGAATATGCTGCTCATGGACCCACATATACCTGTGCTGGAAGTTTTTCCTTAACTCTATTCATTTCTCGTAGAAATAGTGAGGTGAATGTGGTGGGCCACTCTGTATAAATAGCCGGTCCAAAAGTAACTTTGAAGCAGCCATCTCGGCTTATCATGAAATGTTTCAATATGTTATGACTTGATTTAATCAACTGAAGTCATTCCCTTTGCACCCAGTCAGTGTTTATGATTCAGAAACGAGCCATTAGAGCGTTGGCTTATACAACACAGACTAAAACCATGATTCAACAAATTCAAAATACTCACATTTCCTTTAGCAATGATTTACAAAGTAAAACGTGATTAAACTATTACAAAAAAATTCTATGCAAATTAAACAAACTTATTCTATCTGTATGCTACGTCATCCTAATTTAAACTCTTGGTTTTCAAAAAATTATAATGTTGATCCAAATATTAATAGAATATTTGTCATTCAAAAATCTGCAGTAAGAAGCATAATCTCTGCCAATTATGATGAAAAGTGTCGACCAATATTTGTAAAACTTAAAATAATGACCCTATATTCAGTTATTGTCTATTAAAATCTGCTTCTTGCAGATTTTAATAGAACAGATAATATAGGAATTAAGCTATACAATGCCTTATCTGCCGAATTTCATAACTTGCCATTTAGAAAATTCAAAAACTTATTGAAGACAATATTAACCGAACATCCTTTACATGAAATTGATCAATTTTTTGAAGGTATCCAAGAAGAGACACTTTTGTGGTCACCTCCCGAACTTTTACTCAACTTTGAGTATATATAATACGTTAGCTATGTGATTTATAATTTATAAAAGCTCATGGCTTTACATTTTAGTCATGTCTTATAAGATTGGAATTTTATCTTGTTAACTTGTATTTTTTTTTGTAAATCTAATTTATCTACAAGCATTTTTCAAAAACTATATTGAAAAAACTTACCCTCTCAAACCTATTTTAGAAATTGTATTGACGTGTCTAAAAACTGTGTGTTTCTTGAGACTAATAAAAATTATTATTATTATTATGTCTATGTCTGAGTGTTATTTATTTGCAAGTCTTGGTATTCTATTCACCAGAGCAAGAAAGTTATAATTTGTGTGACAGGTAGCTGTGTGAAAAAGTTACATATTTCTAGTTTGTTTCACGCAGCCCAACTCCACTCACTCCAACAAGTTAGGTCAATTAATGTTACCTAAAAAAAAGTTTGAAGAATGCGAAGGTCGCAGATGAGTCTTTGTTTTTCAAGTGATTGTAGATTCAATTATGACAATATTTTGACAAAACGATTAGTGTCAAAAGTTGAGCCTCTTTTAAATGCCTCTTGATAAATAGGTTCCGAACCATTTCCATTGACATAGAAATAGAAATAGTTTTATTCATCACTGAAATTTTCACGCATACACAATTACAAGATTAAATACATGAGAAAACTTATTGTACTAGTCAAAAAAGTAAAACACTAAAAGCTAAACACAAATGTTTGATTTTGAATAAATTTAAAAAAAGACTGTATGTATAAAAGAAACTATGTCATGTCATTTATGTACGACTACTAAGCTTCATTATATCTGCAACCCTATGAATATCATCCAGTGAAGGGCCATTCATTAGATGATATTCGTAAGGTTGCAGATATAATGAAGCTAAGTAGTCGTAGAGTGGAAACTGACTTGAAACTCTTATTCCAATTATCAAATTCTCTTATTAACTGCCCTGCATTGCTAGCACAAATTGGCTTACATGTTCCTTCTAGAAGTACAAGGAATACAGAAACATTTGCAATAGATTTTCATCGTTGTAACTACGGTAAACATTCTCCCCTGTCTAGAGTTGCTATTGGTGGTAATAAAGTCGATCTGGACTTCTTTTCATTGAACGAAACAAAATTTAAGTTTGCATTATGCTCGCTCAGAAATGAATTATAAATGGTAGTAAATATAAACATAAACATCCTCAATCAATGAATTTTCCTTATCTTAATCATTCATTTATTTAATTAATATTTCAATTCAGTAAATTTATTTTCTCACTGTTATTTTTTTTATCAATAAATTAGTTTTACTTTTAGCAAGTAAGTTAGATGTAATTATTTGTTGTATTCATACAATTTATTGTGAAATTTCTTAAACTTAATTGGGTGTTACCCGTTAATGAATAAATAAATAAATAAATCTAAGCACTGAAAGTAAGAAATTTATCCATACTGTAGAAGCAGTATTGAAGCATTTATTACCCAAGTATTTTGGGAAATTCTGACTCACACTCAAGCGAGAGTAAGGTTGGTATAAAGTTTTTTGGATGTAGGTTCCAAAATGGTTGAAAAAGATAATTTTTATTGACAAAATTTGTTTTGTTTGCAGGTAAACCATCATCTAGTCGCACCCATCAACTACCTCGAGAGAGTAAACCAAGGCATATTCGACGAAGATGACGCAACCGAAGAGCTGTTCACTCCATTCCAAATCGGTTCTATGGAACACACTCACTCTGGTTTCTGCGTCGGCATGAAACTCGAGGCGATTGATCCGCTGAACCTGTCTTCGATTTGCGTCGCGACGGTGATGGACGTCTTGAACTATGGCTACATCATGATCCGTATCGACACGTACGATTCAGACGCGACGGGCGCCGACTGGTTTTGCTACCACGTGAAGTCGCCCTGTATATTTCCGGTTGGATTCTGCGAGCGGAATCACATACCTCTCACTCCTCCGAAAGGATACGATCAGGCCACTTTCAATTGGCGCGCCTACCTCATGCAGACCAATAACAGGTGAGGGATTTTTGTTTGAAGTTCGTGTCTAGTCATTCATCACTGTAGTTATTTATTATATATGGGTAACACCATTTACAAAAAATTCAAAATTATACAACTATAACATATTTACATCATATACAACAAAGAATACAATGAAATACTATCAACAATAGTGCTGAGTTTGCTTTTCAAATACAGAGTAGAGTACTTTATTTGACCATTTTACATTATAGTACATTTATAGCAAGTCAGGAATACAGAGATCGTTGTTTGGAGTTGTGTAGTTTGATTAATGGCATAAATATAAAAGAGTGTAGGTTGATTTAAAGCACAAATATAAAATCAATAAAATTGTGACAAGTTGAAGACCCTGCCACATCAATATATTCCTCAATGTTATAAAAACAGTGTTGAGAAGAAACTTTTTAATAGTAGATTTAAATTTCACAAGGATTAGTGACTTCAGAGACGAGTGAAGATGATTATACAGATGTAAGTTTAGTGAATTTACTAATTGTTAATATATTTCTGGGCAGATTCAATGAACTTGCGGATCTCGTTTCATATTCATGATTATCACAATGTCTGTCAAATGTATTAACGTTTTTATGAATCCGTAGTGAAATAAATATATAGTGTTGGAAGTAGTATAATACCAATTTGAAAAAATAGAGGATGACAGTGTTCTTTGTAACCTGCTTTGGCTATTATTTTTATGGCCTTTTTCAGGCACATAAAAACACTAATAGAGTTAGAATTACCCCTAATCAGAATACCATTTGACATAACTGAGTGAAATAATCCATAGTAGGCTTTTTTAAACATCATCAAGCTGACCACATTATTTAATCATCTCGGAACAAACAAAACGTTAGAAAGTTTTCTAGTGACATCTTTGATATGATCAGATTAGCTCAATCTATTATCAATAACTCAAAAACTTCATACATTCAATAAATTGATGGATGTAGCCGTTACTACGTGGTAGGAAATCATAATGAAGAAAAGAGAAATGAAACTTTCTATGTTTTTTACCACTTGTATTTGTAACAAACGTTACTGCAGTTTCGTTCTATACGGACATTTTCAAACTTATACAATAAACTCGTAACTTATTGTATTAGTCTGAAAATATCCGTATAGGACGAAACTGCAGTAACGTTAGTTACAAATAAAAGTGGTAAAAAACATAGAAAGTTTTATTTCTCTTTTCTTCTTCATACTTTCGTTTGAATTAATATTGGGATTGAAAGATACAATCATATTTTGAGTTTTATTTTCATTCAATCAGCTTATTAGCAGCAAACCAATTATATGCTGATATTGTGCCATCTCGCCTCATTAGTTGTAAGTTGGTTAGGTCTTTGCTAGAGCATAATAAAGTCGTACCATCTGTAAAAATGGTACATCTTGCTGGTTTCATAAAACTGCATAGATCATTGATATAGATCAAGAACGATAGTGGGCCTAAAACGGAGCCCTGAGGAACGCCATGCTTCATTTCTTTGAGGTCTCACTTAATGTTGTCCACTTCAACATATTGGTACCTATTTGTGAGATATGACTGGATGAGCTTGAGAGCTGTGCTTCGGACACAATGGTAACGCATTTTTTTTCTATCAAAATAGTATGCGATATGCAGTCAGAAGCCTTTGTCATAATATAGAGTCAAAGACCTTCGACAAAATGGTACACTAGTTTGTACGCTGCTTCTGTAGTAGACCTATTTCTTTGAAAGCTATACTATTAAGTATTGAAGTAAAACCGTAACTCATTGTAAGTGTGTGTCAGAACAATAACACTTACAAATAATATTAATCCCTTAATGCTATAGTGTGTACAATATTTTTCGTTAGTCTATGATTAGCTAACACAAAACAAGCTGGATGGTTTGCCCACTCGAGAGCATGCCATGTATATTTGTCCATGTGAAAAACATGGTGTGCTCAAATCCAAGCCACAAACGGACATTGTCTGGCCTTCGGACTTGATTGTCATTACAAATGCCAAACTAATTGTTAAATGCACATGTTAAAAATGAATTGGCACATCTGTATGTATTATAGGTATTCGTGATATTAATACATGTTCACCTCGGAACTTGCCATTTGAAATGCTGGCTTCGACAATGTTTTTGATGAATTTTTTAATGACTAATAGTGTGCTGTTGCACAGCCGTGGTGGATTCAAATTACGGAGAGATCCAACCTTCAGTTGTAAATTATACGGTGGCATGCTTGGCAAATCCAATGAGTTAAAAAACTCTGTTGGATAATTCACAGCTTCGCTGGAATCGCAAACTGTATTTACGCTCACGCCACAGACTATTCTGTGTCTACGCTCGATGGTAAATAATAATAGTGGCCGACACTGTTTAGGGAGTGAGGGAAGGCTTATTGTGTGAGAGACAGCAGACCGGCTTCGTTCTGATCCCTACTCCGTGCTGTTTACTGAGTGACAAGTGACCAAATAGCTGACCAAAGTGATTAAATGATTAAACTATTAAAAAAGTAGGGGTTGGTGATATAAGGGTAAAAATTGAAGGTTATATGTATTTTTAATGCCACATCATACAAAATAGAACAATTTTGTCCAAAAAATAAAAAAAAATATTTGGTGTGAAGCACCCTTATCACTTAGGAGTAAGAAAAATAGATTGAAACGTATTGTCAGATATACCGAATATACATATAAAATTTAATAAAAATCGTTAAAACCGTTTCTGAGGAGTATGGCAACTAACACTGTGACATAAGAATTTTAACTATTATTTATCTCATTTGTTAGTTCTATGTGTACATTTTTTCAAACGTTATTGTTTCAACTCCCAAAATCATGTTTTTTATTGTTTTGGGCTCTATATTTTCTAAATTTTGTATATATGTGTTTGTGCTATTTTTTTATTTGTCGTTCTATGCTATATATTTCATTAATTTGAAATGGTATTAGATAAGAGTGTTGCAGTTGTGGTTTTTGGGAGCAGTGCTTGTTTGGGAATCAACACACAGATTTGTCCCCAAGGCTATTATTGTCATGAGATTCTAAACAGCCCTCGTAGTGAATTTAAAATAGTTGAAAATTTGTAAATGAGCAAATACTGAAAAATATACAACAAAATACAAATAAAATGTATCACTCCTTAGGCCCGCAGATCCTTTGCTGTTTAACACCTTCGTACCTCCTCATGGTTTTGTCACTAGTATGAAAATTGAGGCGGCCGACCTGATGGATCCGAGACTAGTTTGCATTGCTACTATCGCCAAAGTAGTTGGCAGGCTGCTGAAAGTTCACTTTGATGGTTGGGAAGAAGAATACGATCAGTGGTTGGATTGCGAGAGCCCCGACATATATCCCGTTGGTTGGTGCCAGAGTGTAGGTCATAAATTGGAGGGGCCCCCCATTTCGGCAAAGCCTGCGGCTCAGATTATGAAGTCACCCAAAGGTGAGTTCTGCATTGTCAATGTATGAGTAGTGAATGTTTTAATGGATGAATGTAAGTTGATTATATTAACCTATTGATCACCATGCACACTGATATATGGCTCACGGTTTATCATTAGACCCTGTTATCTGACATACGGTTCTCAGCACCATTCAGAGTATATATTTACTGCTCATGGATTGTTCATACATGTGTTATGGAGAACTTGAAATTACACGCGGTCTAATCACAAGCATAATAAACTTAGTTACAGGTTCGACTTCCATTGTCTAATGATTCTAATATGATTTGAAATATCTGAAAGAACAAGTAAAATCAACAATGAGTAGCTAAAATATCACTTTGGAGTAACTAGGCATCATAAAAAAATATCTTCAACGGAATGGTTACTCCAAAGTGACTGTGGAACAGATTTTTGCTAGAAGATAGCCAGAGCCTCACATGGAAGAGAAGTTGTCACAATCAGTGCTTGCCCTTCCATACATCAGAAGATTGTCGGAAAGGATGAGAAGAATTGGGTCCAGGTACAACATCCGAACTTGCTTCAGATCCGGAAATACCATCCGTAACAGCTTCACGAAAACCAGATCACCAAACGCGGACTGTGATTCTAAGAATTGCATTTACCGGATACCCTGTTAGTGCGGCAAATCCTATATTGGTGAAACTAAGAGGCCATTGAAAGTTCGCATTGCCGAGCACAAGAGAAACACACAGCTAGGAAAACCATCAAATCGGGTATAGCAGAGCATGTTTGGTCTCATCAACATAACATCAAATGGTCCACAGGGAGAAACACCAATATAAGAGGAAGTTTAAAGAAGCTGCATATATATTGTCAAACGACGCATTTAGCCAAGCTAGCTTAGAGATACGCAACATATGGAAATCTGTAATCAATCGGAAAAACTGTCAACCCTCGCTAAACCGTAGAAGCGGAGAGAGGGAAGAGGGGATAGGTGAAAACGTTCAAATGACCTATAAATAGTCATCTCTCTGAGGAATAGTCCAGTCATCACCCGAAGACGATTGTGGATACTAACAATCATAACGTCATGAAATAACTTGGTTTGAAATCTTTTTTAATTTTATTTTTATTTGTTCAATTTTTAATTTTTTGCTTATTTTTATTTTTCTACAATTTCATTTCACGTTTTATTGCTTGATATAATTGATATTTTTACCTATTCATTTTCATTTTATTTTTTCTTTCAGATATTTCAAATCATAATAGAATCAGACAAAGGAAGTCCGAACCTATAATTAATTTTATTATGTTTGTTTTCAGGCCATGTGTAATTACAAGTTCTCCATAACGCATGTTTAATCAATCCATAAGCAGTAAATCGATTTTTTTTAAATTTCGTTATCTGTTTATCTGTGTGCTTACACAATAAACTAGAAAATATCAGTATGAAAACTAAATAACTTGATAATGGGATAAAACCTAAAACCGCTTGTAAAAATTAAGTAACTAGTGGAAATTATGCAAAGGTGTTTTCATTGATTTCATTAAAGTTATTATAAATTTCCACAAAATTAACAAGTCATCAATTACACAAATGTACCTATTTGAATAAAGTTACTATTATTTATATTATATAATAACTTTTTGAGTGAACATTTTTATTTTGTCTGTCATTACACTTCAGCAGATTCTCTGTTCATCTATATTCATATATTTTCCAGTTTGTGAAAGTTTAAAAACTCCAACATCAAGAAACAATCATAGAGAATCACTCGGGTGTAAATTTTGAGTAAAAGTTCTAAGAAGATCTAAGATCCTTCCTTTGTGATAATGAATTCATTTATTTCTTCAACTAACTTTTATATAATTTTGATTCATCTAAATCTTCTGTCAATGATGCAGTCAAGAAAAAACAAAGGAAAAAGAAAGTGAAGGATAATCCTCCAAAAACACAATCAGCCGCTACATCAACGACCAATCTGAAACAACCAAAGGTAGAAATAAAAGTAGAAGAACCGACTATGTCGACATTCATTGACGACAACTTGACTGTTACTAGTGATGAGACTAACGAGGAGCACCAAGGTCCCGAGGCGGGGCAAGAACCTGCCGGACCCGATCAGAGCATGCCCGTATCATCCGAAGTGGTAGATCCACCCGCCGAGAGGAAAGCCACCTCGTACGTTATCGTAAGTATTTCATAGTGAAAAGTTGATCCCCAGAGAGATGTTAATTGTAATCATATTTATTAAATATTCATTGATCTTGAAATGATGTATGATATGGCAGACAAACATTTATTTTGATCAACATCACATATATTGAAAACATAAATCACAAACATATACGGAGGTGCATTTAAGAACCACTTTATCGTGAGATTTTCTCTTCACAGTTTTACAAAAACGCAACACGTGTTTCGCTACACAATAGCTTCTTCAGCTATTCTTTTGCGAAACACGTGTTGCATGTTTGTTAAACTGTTGGATGAAAATGTCACAATAAAGTTTTTCTTGAACACGTTATGTATTTTCATCAAGTATCAGCCGATTCTATCACATATCTATACGGAATGTGTCTAAAACATATCCAACTTGCGTTCTTCATCATCCGGGCCGAGGCATCCTTCGAAGTAGTTCCACATATCGATACAGCCCTTAAACACAGGTTTTGGAATGGCCTTCAGCTCGCACGCATCATTATTATTAATTGTCCCGATATCGACAAACCGCTTTCCTTTGAGCGACATTTTTAATTTTCAAAACATCCCGTGTTAGGAATCACACGTTAAAGGGTAAGACCTCGTTAATCCTTAGCTCGCACAAGTTTCGACTTCTGAGGGTTGTCTTTCGTAGGGGTGCGACAGCTGGTTAACGGAAGAAACAGATTTCAAAAGTTTTTTTTTAAGTCGCGGGGAGCTATGTCGGGAATGTACGGAGGCTGACGAAGCTGTACAATTTCGTGTTTCACCACAAATTACTGCACAAGGTTCCATGAATGCGCTGCCTCGTTGTCACCGCTTGACCAGAAATGACTATAGTCAAATTATCTGTGTATAGTAGTACACAATTCATGGTCATGTAGGTAGGTGAACCATTGGTATTTTAAATAAACATTAGCAGGCTCAAAATGGAGCCTTGAGGAATACCCAGTTTCATTGAATAAATATAAGGAAATAAATATTTCGAAATAAATTTCAAAATATTAATCTCTCCCAACTACAAAAACAACTACTTCCCCGGTAGATTCCACGCTGGATATTGAATTATATCCGACATTTATGCAAGATACCTCACAGAGGCTAGTCTCACAGATGTTTCTCGTTCTTCCAGTAGCAGGACCATGCTGAATTCAAGTAGATCACTTGCAGAACGCGGTTTCGAGGTATTACCTCTCGTCAGTACAGGAAAGATCCTACCCAGAGAGCAGAGTGTCTGGGACTCGATTAACTCCAACATGGCTTCGCTACATATATGAAACCTTCGTCTGAAAGAAAGATTGTTAACTAGTAACAACTCCATCTCGTGAACAAAGCCCCAAGCGGAGAAGAAACATCCCATATACTTTTGATCATTGAATAAAGTTCAGATTGGTGTTCATCATTCTCACAGACATTTTTTAAATTCATGAGAAAGGCTATACAAAAGATAAGAGAAAATACTCAATTCACTATTAGTGATGTTGAAATCAATAGTGTCAAATGCCTTCAACAGATTTACAGAAATTGCTACAACATATTTCTTGTTGTCTAGAGAGTCATAAATATAGTGAAACACTCATTTTCCAGATATTTTTTGCATTCCTACATTTTTTTATAGGGAACTAACAACCCAAACCCGAAAGTGATACCTAGGCTGGCGGATGCCTCTGTCGGAAATTGTGAAACAGGGGATTTGTGTCCGTCAGATTGGAACGTGTTTGATGTGGCCCAATTCTTGAGGGTCAATGATTGCGCAAACTATTGCGACTCCTTCAGTAAACAGGTACAATGAAAATAATTTGTCATTTCATTCTATTTAGTCGATATTTTGTTCGAAGTTTAATTTAATAGTACAGTAAAACCTTGGTTATCCGAAATGAAGGGGGAATGTTCGTTTCAGATAACGAATTTTTTGGTTAGCCCACTAACATCTAGAAATAGTCTACAATAATGTGTGTAGGAAAACTGAATTACATATCATTTCTGTATACTACACTTTGTGTTTTTTTATTGTGAAAATAGGTTACTTGTTACAATAGTTTATTGTTTTATTAGTTGTTTTTTTGAATGAACCGTTATGGTGGACCTGGATTAACCAGGGTTTTACTATATTTCATATCCCTAGGTGGAACTTTTAATACTCCAGTCATACTTCCTTTCAAAAATAACTAAATGCTTATTCATTTTCGTTTATTTTTACCCTTTTAAGGCTTTTAATTCGATTACTGAAAATTGAGCAGCATGTATTTTGATTTACACTTTTATGTTTTTACTCTGTTTCATATTATTTCTGCAGTTTTGTTATTCTATATGGTGTGGAAAATTCTTTACTCTTTCAGTGTTACTATCTCCATTCGGGTTCGAAGGCTGTAGTAGTTTGGAACTGCATCTTAACGTTTCGCCAGCATTAGTGGTTGGCTTCTTCAGATGTTTATTCATCTTGATTATTCACCGTTGACTGGTGATTTCTAGTTCGTAGGTTGTATTTATGTTGACTCAGGTAGTCCGTCTCTCTTGTTGATGTGTTGCTATTGGCCGAAGTGTTATTACCTGTTAATGACGTAACATTGCATTGCACTGTTGCCACTTTAGCATCTTTGAGTAAGGAATTCCAAATGTTAAGCTTTACCACCTCCTCTTTTATGTTGTAGTTTTCCATATGTTTATGGATGTCTAGCTTTCCGTACAAGCCGACTGTGGTATCCATGATTGGGGGCTAGTAGTTTCACATCTTCAAACAGTATCGTGTGATCTCCTTCACTAAGCGCGTATTCCGCTACTGCCGATTTGTCTATTTGACTTAGTCTACAGTTTCTCCAATGTTCATTTAGCTTTGTACCCATGGATCTTCTGGTGGTACGGATATAAACTTCTCCGCAGGTGCATGGTATACGATATACCCCCGCAGTTGATAGTGGATCTCTTTTGTCTTTCGCAGATCCCAGGCTTTGTTGTGTTTCCCTGGTGGGCTGGAACACTGTTTTTATTTTATACTTCCCTAAGATTTTTTCGATTCCGTCTGTAACCCTATGAATGTTCGGTAGAAATGCACGTGCCACCGTTTGAGTTTCCTCCCTATTTTGAGTTGTGGAAGTCTTCAGTTTCATGGCCTTGTCGATCTCAGTTACACTGTACCCATTAGATTAAAAAAAATACAATCGAAATCTCTTAAACCCTTAAATTTAAAAATTCACATTGTTTCACTCAAATTCTGACTCATGATTTTTTTATAGAGAGTTGATGGAAAGATGCTGTTGAATCTCAGTAAGGAGGACGTACTGGACATAACAGGTGGTAAGGTAGGACCGTCCTTGAAAATTTACGATCTTGTTCAACAATTAAAAATCAAAGTGAACCCGGCCCAGGTCCGCCACATGAAAACCAATATCAAAAAGTTCTTATAGTGCCTAATAATGATAATAGCTATAAAATTAAGATCTGTCTGTAAATAGTAGAGTATACTGATTGATTTAAGTTATTAATTTTTCTATGGATTCAGTATTTATCCTCGACAGTTTTTGTGTGTGAATTTCGTTGCTCATCTCTGACATTTATAGTAATTTGACCAATAGATGATTTATTGTTGTTTGGATGTTTTTATTATGTGTTTTACCTTTTTTGGCACTAATTTGATTTCGCGTTTTGGCATTTTTACGACTACTTAACAGGCTAATGGTATGACGGAGACTAATTGCCATCAGTTAGTTATCTGTCCAATTTTTCTTACTTACCAAATATCGCAATTGTGAGAGATTCCTTATTTTGAATAATGAAAAATTAATGAGGGACAGTTGGAGTAATCAAATGATTTATATTACTCAAAGAAAATTATGTCCAAGCCACTGAAAATTCACCACATAGGTCATCGTATCAAATTGGTTTCCGAAAACCGATATTTTATTTCTCAGTTCCAGTACAATTTTGATACATAACCTATGTATGTCTTAATTTGTAACATCTATCTATCTGATGAGTTGGTAACTGAGAACTGTGTTCTCTACAATAAAATGAGTTGGGATTCCAAATAAGCGACAACCTGGACACCGGTTTTTGAGTTCTTGCTCGTTATCGGTACAGGTACAGTCGCAGATAATCAGTTTCTAATAGTAAATTTCAGAGTTGTTCATTTTGTCTAATTATTTGAAATCGATAAAGATATTTTTAAAAGTTTTCCTCGATAATATATTATATAAAAAATATATGTTTCATGATTTGCAAAAGACATTTATTTCATTAAGCCAATCTGTTACAACAAAAAAACTTCCAAGAGGTATAGGAAGTTAATTTCCACTGAAACTATCAGTATAACTAACAGGAAAAACTCATTCCTGGTATATGGTATCTATTTGCTATGAGAAAAAATTGTTTACTCAATTTCGATTATTTAACATGTTAAAGTACTTGAGGTCACAGATTGTATGAGACAAAATTCTTAGGTAGAACCAGAATTAGTAAGAAATGAAAGGATGTTTTCTCTTAATTCTGTTTACCCTTCTTCGGATTTTTCACTCTAAGCTATTGGATTAATAGAAAGGGTAATTTTGTAATAAACAAACATATGGACTGGCAGAAGGAAACCTCCTGTATCAAAAAAATAAATGAATTTTGCGATGTGCTATTACTAATCTGATATACCTGAATATCAACGGGCAGGAAAGTAAAAATTACTCACGGACGATAACAGGTGAGTAAAAAAGTTTTACTTTTAATTTAAACACGGTGAAGTTGATGAGGGCGATGATACCTCCCCTCACGAAGACGCCATCTATGGGATCGATAGAGAACTTAATCCCTGAATATAAAAAATAGGCTTCCCAAGGTGGTCAGTTGCGAAGCAAAGCTGCGACCATCGACGAAATTCGTCCCCTGTCTTTCACTGCAAGGCGACTAGTTGGAAACCAGAGTTCAAGCACTACGCATTTATGATTTAATACCATACAGCGCTGTTTCGACCCGCCATAGGTCTCATTAATGGTGCTAGGCTGAACTGAACCGAATGCATTGCTGGACTTAACTGTCCTTGAAGAACAAGCTACATTGCAGTGAAAGACAGGGCGATTCTCCTCGGTGTGGCGGTCGATGTCGGAAGTTCGGCTCTACAACTGACCGCTTTGGGGAGCCTTGTTTATCCAAGGATTGAGTTGTCTGCTGATAGGGAAATAATGAAGTGGTCCGAAACCGTTAAATTTCTGGAACTTTATCGGAAATACGAGTGTCTCTGGAATGTTAATAAACCAAGTTACAGAAGGAATAAAATGAGATCGGCAGCTTTGGAAAAATTAGTCCAAGATATGGGTTTTGGGTTTCTTCAATTAAAATTCTCGATATTTTGAACATAACTTTTTTAACGCGATATTTAATTATTAATAATTTTGAATTGCACAAAGCACGGCGCCGACAATGAAAAGTTGTCATCTTTACGCATCTAGTGCACGTTGGGAACTGGCAAAGAAATAATCACTTTTATGTGTAAACACATACTAGCTTGTCAAGTTACGAATGTGAATTGTCCTAGAGGATATGTAAAAGTAACTGGTGCAAGTAACTATACCAATATAATCCCGGCTTTAGGCATGTCATTTGAGGAGAGTTCAGTCTAGCACCACTGATGAGATCTACGTCGGGTCGCAACAGCTCTGTCTGGTGTTGAACAATAAATGCATTGTGTTAGGGCCCTAGTTTACAACATTGAAGTCGGTCGTTATTATGAGAAACATTGCATTTTTTCATATAATTCACGTTATTAAGAGAACACAAGAATTTTTGAGGTTGTTAAGACAGTCTTGTGTGCGTTCAAATGGCGTTGGTATAACCAATTTGCCAGTCTATTTTAACATGTAGAATTTTCACCATATTTCAATATTTTCAAGATACTTAATACAGTCTTCCTTATTTTTAGAGGTTAGTATTTGGTTAGTCTTAGTGAGTGGTTATTCTTTTTCTCTTTTATTTCTTTCTCTCTTACAACTTTACTCATTTTTACCTTTTGTTTTTGTAATTTCTTGTTTACTAAATGAATTATCTAAGAATTTACATATATACACTTATTTCACTTCTCGTTTTCTTTTTTTTTTCTTTTTTATTTCTTTCATTTTTCATATTTTCCAATATTTTTTATTTTTTCCATTTCTAATTTTCTTATATTCCTATTCCACTATACAAACGTATTTACGTTCGTTTGGAACGTGACTCATAAGCTAGTTCGTGTGATAGCACTGTTAAGTTTTCTAGTTAACAGGGATTCACGACAAAAGCTAAAACGTTTTATATCCAAATTTTTCAGTGTTATGGTTGGTTTTCGGGTTTTGCCGTGGTCTTCTTTCGTTACATACTGCAAACGTTTCAACTGCGGCAGTCATCTTCAGTGGTCGAAGTACTTTTCTTGACGTATCAACTGAAACTGAAGCTCCCATTTCTGCCATGTCGTTTATAGTGCTGATTTTTCGCGCACTTTCTGTAATGGCGGGTTCGCGCGTATTTTCCGCGCGATTTGGGTGACAAGGTTTTCGTTTCGTTTTCTATGGCTTCTAAATACATTCTTGCTATAGAAATACACCAACACCAAGAGAACTTCAACAGAACGGAAGAGAGAACATATCTACCACATAGCAATGAAAGGCGCCAAAACGAAACAATGTCACACAAATCGCGCGGGAAATACGCCCGAACCCGCCATCACAGAAAGTGCGCGAAAAATCAGCGCAATGAATGTGACATGGCAGAAATGAGAGCTTCAGTTTCAGTTGATACGCCAAGACTTCAACACGCCTCTGAAGATGACTGCCGCAGTTGCAGTTGTAACGTTTGGCGATTATAACCAACGAAGACCATGACAAAACTTGGAAACCAACCAAAATATTGACGCCAGCCGTGAAAGCCTACATTCCTATACCAATTTTTCAGAATTGTGGGTTTTTTTTGGCTATTCAATAGCGAAATTATTAAAAAAATCAATTGTAATATTTGCGAAAAACATTTTTCAGTTACTACAAGCTTTTCGATAGAAAAAACTTTACCAGACAGGTGGTACTGTGATATGGGTCTATAAACACTAATCTGTTTATAATACAAGTCATAATCTTGAATCGTCATCAATTGAAAAACAAAGTGAAACTTCTACTCCCATATTGTTTTTGTAGTATTTATGAATATATGAAAACATCACTTCCAACCTTCTACTGATATCCTTAAATTATATGTTTGTTTTTTATTCAATATTTTTTTAAGTTTTTTTTACGATCGGTTATAAATGTAAAACTTTTTCATAACATAATCAATAAAGTTGGTAACCTACTTATTATATAATTATTTTCATGCCCTTCTTTGAGAGATGTGTAGCTTAATTTGAGTTCATAAAACTGTGCTCCTGATTTTTGGCGTTTATAAAAAGTTTACTTGTTTTTGCCCTCCAAACTTTCAGTGATATTTATTCTCAGGAGTCTTTTTTGATAACTCATTTCAAACGTTGCAACTTTTTCTTGCCGGCATTATTTTCAGGAATACTACAGAATATTAATGTTCTTTCAATACTGTAAAATACCCAAGTAAAGGATACCCGTTAATATATTATGTAACTGTGGAATCCCCAGTGTTGACTCGCACATAATTGCAATTCTCAACACATGAGTTTCAATAATATTGCTCTTTAACAAACATGTTTTCATTTTACACATACAAATTGTGACTTATGATGTGCTGCACAGAAATTACCGGCTGGTTATAAAGCATATTTACCTTGGATCATTGCACTAATCTCTGGTTGTAGGAACAAGACATTGAAAATTGAGGTACAATTTTTAGTATAAATTGATATACTTAATCTTACAATTCCAAACAAATTTGTAATAAATGGAAGACCTCTGGACGTGGGTATTCGTCACATTTTGGTGTTATTTGAACAAAACGCATGGATTTAATCTACGTGATTTTTTGCTCCTTGATTCTAACCCAATATGACATTCCACCAATGAAGAATTGGATTTTGTGGGGATTTCAGACATACGTTCAATCAGCTTTAAATCAGAAACAAAGAGAAACACAGGAGTTGCCATAAGGAGAACTGGATTGGTTTGAATGAAACGATGGCAATAATATTCAGTCCATGAAATCAAAAATCATTTCGTTTTTGTATTTTCTAGTTTAACATAAATTTGGGTTTATGTTTCCCTGAATATAGTTGATTCACACTAACGAACAATTTCCACAAAACTGTCTATAGGAAAAACATTTTTCATCATTAAGGTATATTCTCTTAACTCGCTCATGATTGTCCTGAGAAGAGACATTTCAACTCAAACCACTTATGATGCACTGTTTGGAACCTTTGGTATATTAATGAATATTACTGGAGTTTTTTCCCAACACCAAATCGTTATTTTTAACACCTCGACTCGAATTTCAATCACCAAGTGATCATCTTCAAAGAGGAAGATTAAAACTCAAACCAGTTCAAAATTCAATGAGTAGCCATTCCTGATATACAAATTCTAGTTGATTTACATTTCTTTCATACCAAAATTTTAGAGATTTCAACCAAGATATAATATCCCATTTCTTTTATGTTATGATGAAAGAGAAACGGACTTGGCAGTTTTATATTTGGTTGTGAACAAAGCTGAATCCATATCCTAGGATGTGCCAGAAAGTTTGCATTTGAAATCATAGATTTCAAAGTTAAGTCATCAATTTTAACAGCTATTAGAACTCGTCACAAGAAGTTGATATATCAAAAAATCACCAATATAAAAGTTGCATAATAGAGTAATATTTTCAAAAAATAAATATGTTATTACACACATTTTTGGATATTTCCAAGCACTGCCGTGTAAAAACTTTTTTGGTTATTGCTGATATCACTTATCTAAGGTATGGCAAACTTTTTGTATTATTACATGCTTTTTAGTGCGTGTTTTGTTAAAGACTATTTGTATCAGTCCTTCAAAATGATTTTATTTTTCTGCTTACTTTGTGTTTCTGCAAACGATGAAGTAGTTTTCACAATACTAACATACGAGGAGTATGTACACATGTGAAATAATAATGACAATAAAGTAGCTATAACTCTTTTAGTATGCAACTTTCAAATAGTTTTGACAAGAGGTCAAATTAGATGACTATACTTTGGGAACGCACACACAGCACAGTGTTTGCATATAACATTCAAAAGGAAAATACAAGTATCAGGTATCAAAAAAACTATTAGCTATTTTATTTTTGCCCGGCAAAGGCAAATTATCTAGACGATTGGAACTACCTACCAAATAGGTTCAACTGTGAAAATTATTTTTCACAACATGGACCAGGTAAGTAAAATAATTTCAGTGATATCTGCGGAAGCGCAAGAAGGGTCAGATATTTTTATTCCTTGTTTCTTGGAAACTACAACTTTAAACTCGAAATTTCGACTTCAATCTCGTAATTTTGAAATTACGACTTTAATCTCGTTATTTTGAAAATACGTCTCTGAACTCAAAACTTAGACTTTAATTTCGATTTTAAAGTCGAAATTTCGAGTTTCAAAGTCGTAATTTTCAAGATACGAATGATAAAAAAATATGGCCCTTCAGCGAAGTAGTTTGCAGAGATAAAAAAAAATTATTTTCTTCCCATGATGTCCGGCGCCACTGGAATACGCCAACAAAAGGTAAATTCAATTAGTCAACATCCCCCTCTATAAGAGTAATATTGCATTTTTCGTTTCCGTCCCACAATCTCCAGGGATTCATTACTGAACATCCAGTTTTCAAAGCCTTCTGAGTTAGAAAGTTACGTCGATAATCCCAGTTGAATTCTGAATTCTATGAAAAAAAAAACAAATATCTGTATACATATTTCTAGTAATATCAACAAGCCAATCGGCAAGAAACTCCAGTACGAATTTTGTTGCACACTAATGTCTGAAAAGAGTGCGAACGTAGAATACGAGTACAGAACAACTCTGCAAGCATTCATACTAGGAGCGCGCGGTAGTTGGCGGGAAGGACGAACGTAGTAGGCTTAGGTCTATAGTCAACGGGAGGGGCCACGCCGCCAGCTGGCAGACGATGAGCGACTCTCCGTAATTGTTCCATCCGCGACGTAAATAGATCCCACATGTAATCGCGAATAACTTTCAAAATACCATTAACTTTGATAAATAATGACAGGTTTTATGTTTGACTAGTCGATACCAATAAACGACAACGAATTTTCTTTCGATTCTCTCCGATTTTCGCATCGAGAGATTCGATGCTACCGCGTAGGAATATTACATTGGCGTCGACCTGGCCTCAGCTGTTTCCCGCCAAACGCCGCTACCAGAAAACTGCTGTGAGGCGTAGCGTATGCTGGTTGTCCCGCGCTCCAGCGTACTATAAGTGAATAGTGATTTAATAAGTTTACATTTTAATTGTCAGTGATACGGACTGTTCGATAAGTGGAAATTATGTCTTTTCACGTGAAAGAAGAGAAAGTGTTCGAGGAGAGTGCCGACGACAAGAAGGACATTTTGGAGAATTTGGCCAGGTGAGAATTCCGAATTTTATCTGCGCGTTTGTACACATGATTTTGACGTTTGTGTTGGACCAGTGACTGTCACTTCCGAATTTACACGAGGTTGCCTAAAACGAGATTACACTCCGCTGAATTTTTTTACTAACATTACATGCTTGATGGCAGTATTACCGGTGTATTCGAATTTCATATCTCGTAGTGTTCGAATATTGAACCCTTGTGCGGATGCAGATGAAAAATAACGTGCTGACTGAACGTGACGATTTGATATTTGCAGCAGCTGATAAATGCATCTCGAATTCATTTTTAGTTTGATTTATTATCGCTTTCATTTTGGCAAATTCACTTGGCAATGAAATGTGTACCGAGTTCAAAGCCGTTCTCATAAATAATTAGTGATTTTGTTTTTGATATGTAAACATTGCAAAATCGGAACTAGATCAAAATCAACTTTTGTTATTTTAGTGGGTCCATGGACGGACCTAACTTTTTTTTAGAAGGTTTATATTTGGTAATGTAGTTTTTCAAATAATAAAATAAAACTTGAATAAAATAAAAATTCAGGAAATTGCATTTGAAATATACTGAATTCAAAGGAAAGGAAAACCATATTTATACATTTTTTCCAATTTTTGTATAGCTACTCATTACCTATTTATCAGCAACGAAAACTAGTTTTTTGGTTAAATTTTACAGTTTTTTTTGTTGTCGTGAAAGGTTGAATTTTTGAAAGGCACGTACAGTTCCATAATTTACAAAATTTTATAGACGCTCTTGGGATATCCGTAAATTACTATACACTTTGCTTAGCAAAATTTCGTAAACCATGGATTTGCACACACACAACGGTAAAAAGGCAACTCAAAGTCATTCTAAATTGAACTAGATATTCATATTTGATTTTTTTCGAACATTTTTTGTATTTCAGGGGATGAAAACCCATAAATCTCGGGTGTATCTTGACATACAATACCTATGTATTGTACCTCCACAAATAACATTCAGACAATATTTATTTTAAATGTAATTTTGTATGAAATGCATTTTTGATTCAACAATTCAGTAGTCCAGTCACGTTCAAATGTTTCTTGAGTGAATTCTTTCAACTTTGAAATTGTAGACCTGCTCTCCCGAGTTTGTTGTATGTGGTGTGTTTTATTTAATAAAATCGTCGGAAATTTAAAATTCAATTTAAGCATACTCAGCAATATTTTTGTTCATCTCGAGTATAAATAAGATACATTTAACGCAGTCGTACGTGGCCTTCATGCAGGTCACGTAGGACATCACCCTACCCGCATTATTTATAACCACCCCTAACCCCAATTCACCCTCTTCCTACTCGGGCCTCTCTCGAATTGACGAAGTATTGAATTTCGTCTGTTTTCGTAGTTTGTAACTATCGAAGCAAACAGCTGACGGATAAGGACGGGACGGCCTAAATTCCATATATTTCATTCAACCATGAATCATCGATTGGGTGTATAATCTAGCGTGCGTTGGATGCTTGTCTGAAACGCCGCGTCGTAGTGAACTAAAACTGGTGATTGTAATTTGTAGCACGGTTGGTTTCAGTGCCGACTGCAAATAATGTTCTATATGGTGTTTGTGGACCTTGTTGAGACAATACGAATCCATCGATTAAAATCGTTATTTCGGTAGAGGGGTTTTGAAAATATATACGATTGAACGTACAAAATTATTTTTTGGGGAAAAGGGTTCGACAAACTGAATATCTTTTGAAACAGATAGGCATTTGAATAGGAACCCTAATATAACAATAACTGAATAGAGCCTTAAAGTGAATCAAAGCTAAACAAATAAATGCATTATTATCAAGCTATAAGGAAATAATAACAGTACACAAAGTTATCATTTTTAATTCCTACTTTTAAACGAGAAAAACAAGAGGGGAGTTGACGCAAGTGGTGGTGCAAAAATATTTTTTTAGTTAATATTATCTGCCTAGTTACATGTTTGACAGAACTGCGAATAGCTATGGAGTTCTTAGGTGGCTCGACAAGTTATTGAAATTACCTCACTAGAACACGAGGCTAATAACCGTTGCCACTGAGAAAAACTGGGAGAAAAACGAAAAAGGGTCAATATTTGACGAGTTTGAGCTTTACAAGTGACACCACACGGTGTCACTTGTAAAGCTCGGCGATATAGAGGAATTTTATAACGTCATGACAATGAGCGGCTGTATGTAGTGGATTTTTTGAATTCTCACGTACAGATTTTTAAACAATCCAGATTTGGCATCTTTCGACTTTTGGCTACCGCACGAAGAAGCATTTTTCCAACAATAATGCCATTCCTTTGAATTTTCAATAATAATAGGCTAAAATCCACTGATAACTTTCCAAAATGTTGGATCTGCCCAGAGATGCGACGTTCAAGTCTTCCTACCGGCCTACTCGTAGATCCGCATGCATACACGTGGGCGTCGAAGAACCGAACCTGATCTTTGCCGTATAAATGCAGCTTTCACGCCCTTGTCGTAGCTTTCTAGACGGCTTTCGGCATATTCGTTTTTTTTTGCAGAGTAGGCGTACACACGCTCTTTATCCGGTGAAACGTTGTGTGTACAAGCTGCAGTTCATTCATTCACGACGAACGTTTCGACTGCCGATTGTTTCGTCTTTCGAATGGTACCGCGATTATGAATGGGCGAAATGAGAGCGGTTCCTATGGAAAACAACGGCAAGGCGGAAAATGTGGGGAATCTTGGGGGGTTAATACGGGATGAAAATGTCGTTTTTATTTTTTTCAGCTTTTCTAGAAATTGTTGGAATATACATGTTCATCTTTAATACTTCAGAAGACTCTGAACAAAATTAAAAAATGGGGTGTTTGTGCGAATTAATGAACAGTCGAAGAATTTTTAAAACCTCATGAAATCTATGATTAATTTCTGAATGTTGTTGGTAATTCCAATGTAAATATAGAATTAATTGGTTATTTCATGCATAATGACCTACTTCTTGCTTCTCTCAAATTTCAGGTAATTTGTACCTGCCTGAAAAACTTCAGGTCATATGCTTAGGGTGTTGATGAAATCAACTTGAAAGAGATAATAATTCTAATACTCTGGCTCTGTATTGATGTAGTGAGGAAAATTTGCGATGGTGATTTAAGACAAGGAGTATTTTCTGGTAGCTGTAAAATACCTAATCCATATAATTTGAGGCCATTTTGCATCCTACCTGCATTTGCAAAACTTCCAAAAGTACCATAAAGTACTGTACTATATATTGAACGAAAATATAACAGGTGACAGACATGTATTTATGGCGAGGTTTGGGGATATGACGTTGAAACTAAGGTTCAATCGTCCCAGTAGAGGCATTCTGGCTCGCCAAGACCGAAAAAGGCTTGACAAGTACGGTCAGGCGTGAAGGTTATGCTCACTGTGTTCTTTTATTGGCATGGTGCATCATTAACTCTTGCACAAGTTCAGCGTCGTTTGCTTGACGCAGTCCAAGAAAAACGTCTGGATTTGTGAAAAACAATTCATGGCATTTGCACCACGATACCTGCTCACATTTCATTGTTTGCTCGTGAATTTTTGGCCAAAACAGTACTGTAACGATGCCGTAGCCTCCATATTTGCCAGACATGGCTCTGTGTGACTTTTTCCAATTACAAAAAATAAAGATAACCTTAAGGGGTAGTCGTTTCAGTAGGATAGTTGACAACAGTGCAATAAACAATTTTTTTCAGAAAACGAAAAATTTCCATTATTTTCTGAACACACCTCGTATATTGAGAAATGGTTATTCTCCCATATTATATTTCTTCAATCAGTGCTTTCAATATTGTGTCTTGTGTTGTTTTTTGCAGTGTTATCGCGTTAAGAGTGAATTCCACAGGCAATTTCACAGTTTATTAATAAATTTCTCAGCTTCGCAATTTCTCGAATTATCATTTCTTATTCCATAACTCCTGAGGAATGTTAACGGCTCTCCGTAATAATCTCGATTGTTTCATTGCGACAATAAACTCACTCGTAGAAATGATACTCCATTCAGTGATAATCATTATTGTCCGCGATAAAATCGAAGAATTTCAAACATCTGAATGTTCCGTCATTCGCAAGATGCCTCTAACCAATCGCCGGAACCGCCCATACTTATATCGCCCGACATGAAGGAAATGCTTTGGATAACTGCACGTCTCTATCCCAGTGCCGGATTAGCGATGTAGCCATGCTAGAGGCTCAGCGGCTGTGTCAAAAAATCCACAAATAAAAAAATTTGCGAACTTCAATAGCTATTCTCAAAGTCTGCGCGGGTCTTAACACAGGCTTAATAAATTAAAGAAATTGGATGCAATAACTGACAATGAAAAATTTGTCGCTCAACACTCCAATATATTTACTTTTGATAAGAAACACACAAAAACCGTCAAATGCAAAAACCATGCTTTTTGGCTTCATCATTAGAATCAGCCATTATAAAAAAAGTAACGAACAAAAAACAAATTTTTAATAAAAAATTGAAAATTACTGCGCCACTGCAGAAACTGCATTGACGTGAATTGACAGTACCGGACTCAGGATCGGTGATGAACACATTCTCTACAACTTAATATTATGTGACTCATACAGAGCCAAGCTTTACAAAATTAACAAAAATAACGAGTGTTTTTTCTTTTCACAATACTTGCAGTGGTCTCTTTTATTGGGAAGATGGTCAGGTTTTTCTTCAGTGTCGATTCCAGTATGTTTAGCTATTGTATTTCGGATGTAGGAATGAAAACCTGACATAGTAGCTCTGGACTGCAACTTCTTTTTCCAAACCCAAATTCTTGATAAATAATCTTCTCTGTTTACTATGATTCTGATTCGGGTCGTTGTGTCTGGTAATTATGAATGCATTTATGCTAGCAATGTTCAAAATACCGTAAAACACAACTAAAGGCCATCGTTTCGTATTCCTTGCACATTATAACTGCAGCTAATTTTATCCATAATGTCGACTCTACATTCAGTAGTATTATAAAATAAAATAACTTCTGGTTTACCAGTTATTGGATCGTCTGTATCACTGTTGTGCAACGAAGATATCATCAGCACCTTCTTTCTCTTTCTGGGCACATAAGAAGATGCCATCATATGAACACCAAACCCAAAAATGAAGGAGATAACAGGACGATCTTTAGTATGTGTTGAAATTTGCGGCAGTTCTCTTTTATTGCTCTTTATTGTACCCACGATGGTCAGTCTATATTCTGTCTTCAATTTTTGGACGAGATCGCAACTGATAAACCAGCGATCCATAGCAATATTTCTCCAAACTTCAAACCGGGGATCTACCCTGCAGACTCTTTCAGTTCGCCGCCAGATGACATCATTCAAATGAAATTACATATGCGGTCGACGGTGGTCAATTGGAACAAAGGTATGAAATCCAAAGATGCAAAAAAAATTATGATAAAATAAAGTATAAATTGTACCTTTTTGAATACTTGACAGCTACATAAGATGGCAGATCTAGATAAAATTTATTTCAAACGTACCAAGGTTTATTGTAATTTGGATGGAAATTTATCGATAAGATTTCGAGATCTTGTGGTATTACATTCGAAAATTCGCAGGTAGAATTTTCCATACAGGTCAATACAAGTTTTGAAGTGTAACACTACATTAAAGGACGCTGTTTCTGTGAATTATGGCCACACAATGATAACTTAACGAATTCCCAGTACATTATACCTGAGTTAGGGATTGTTGAACGCGTAACAATGAAATATGGAACAAGTAATGCCGTTTCGTTGAATAATAGTTGACGGGCTTTGTGAAAACAGCACATGTTCGACATGAAACTTTCAAAATAAATACGCTCAGGTATCGAGTTGGGTTCAATTCCGATGTGAGAATGTAGGATTAGCTGTTTGGAAGCTTGCCAGAAAAAATACTTTATCGAACATGTTATTCACTGAGGATTAGGGTGGGAAACTTCAACGACAATAATAAAGTAACGTATACAGAGTGTTTCCTATACAGATACAAAAAAATTCAGTCCGATGAACGATTGAAGAAGGTGGCATGAAAAATCAACAATTTACGAATCATACAAGGTGATTGGAATTAGTGGTTTAGTAGCAGTAAAGTGCAAGTGGAACCAATTTAGAACATTACGGTGAGCCAGTTGTAAATAAATATAGTTTGAAAAACCCGCTTTTAAAAAACATCGAACTAAAAAGTTGAAAATATTTTTTTTAAATAAGCTTAAAACAATAAGGAACGAAAAATACTAGTATTATTGTTTCAGGCTAATTTAAAAAAAATATTTTTAACTTTTTAGTTCGATGTTCTTTAAAAACGTGTTTTTTAGTTTGTTGAACTATATTTATTTTTCATTTTTTAGTTTCGTATGTTATAAAACCGTTATAGACTTATAGAATGTTATAGACTTTTTAAACTAGATTTATTTTATCTAAACTTTGGGATCAATCGAGCCGTATATTGTTTAGAAAAATGACCATTGATATTTTCCGATTCCGGAGAGGGAGTCTGAAAATCAGCTACCAAGCCCAAGGAAGATAGCAGGCGCGCAAAGGAGGGTTACAAATAAGGCAGCAGGCGCGCGTGTTAATAATAAAAATACTTTTGTCAAATGAATAAATACATGTTAAGTGAGTTCGAATTATATCTAGGAGGTTACCTACAGCGGCATCTACCCGCGAATAGATCAAGCAATAATGTTCTGTCAAATACAGATCCCGAGCTTGAGAGTTACACACAAACATGCATACAAACAATCATACATGCATACATACATACAGGTGAAGCTAATAAAAGCGTTTTAATAAAAAGCTACTCATGACATGTTTCATATTAAGTGAATGATTTTTCAATACGAGATATTGAAATTTATCCATCATTACCCCTCTAATCAGTGGCGTCCACGCATTAGACATATAATGTATTGCGTATACTGATACTGCAGAGCTGTTAACGTGATTGTCAATGGATCACCTTCTTCATTTACTTGTTAGACTCTAAAAATATTACCGGTTTGTTAATAAATAACGCCTATCCAAGTAGAACTAGGCCAAATAGCACCAATGTGATTGTTTATTGTGAAGGAAGGTTGCAAAATGGCATTTGAGACAGTACTTTCATATTATATCCAATTACTCATATGGAGATGAATGAACATCATTTGTTGATAATTGTTTTATTTGCAAAAAACTGAGGGATTCGTTGGCATAAAATTTCAAATTCAACCACCTTTTGGTGTGAAACTCAATAGGGATAGGGGGTTTTGTCTCGTGATTTTCATGGAGTACTTGTCCTGGTATTTCATAGTTTGTCTCCAATCGAGGACCGCCTGCTCGGTGCTGATGATGCCCAACAGGCCGAAACAGCTCTATACTAGAGGATCTTGAACTGAAATCAAATTGGAAATTATCGAGATAGTATTCATCTATTTATCTTTTCATTTTCATCATCGCTACATAAGATATGGATTCTTAATCGCATAGCATAATTTTAAGAATAGGACTAGTTTATATTATAAATTATAAAAGTCAAGTGACAACTCTGAATTCTTCCACTTGAAATTATTAGCACTACCTGTTCTAAATTTTGACAGAAATTTATGGGAGTCCGGATAATTAACCCAATATTTACTATTTGCCAAGTGATGATTTCATCTTTACGACGTGGGAAATAATTTGGAAATGACTAATCCAATTGATGGGGTCCCTCGGTTTTATCAGTTCAATTTACAAATTGGTTTTGGCACATACCTGACATACCATATGACACGTAGATGTTTGAAGGTTTCTTTCATGAAGAAAGTTAATCTCAACCACCTTCAAACAAAGAATGAAGTTAATGCTGTGGTGTTTTAGTATATTAATTTCAAGTTACTTAACCTAATTTTTACCATTTAATACTGTCCCAAATTTAAATAATAATAATTTATTAATCTAATAAGGTTCTGCTGGCGGTCCCAATTTTTTTTAATTTAATGAGTTAGGTTACTTCTGTGACTCTATCTATCCATTAAATTATCTCCCCACCCCTCGTCCCTTCCCTCATCTTCTCTTCTTGCCACGTCTCTTCACCTCTCTTCATTTCCTAAAGAAAATGTATTCTCTGTTAGAGACTGAAGACAAGTGTTTTAAGAGGTTTTAACGAAGTGTCCCTTTATCAGAGCTGTCCAAATTTGTTTTCGTTTCAGGTTTTTAAGTTTTCTTACTGTTTAAGTTGCCCAACTGAATATGTTTGCCATCTATGTACTCTTTGGAACTCCTTATTGAAATTCCATTGCTTTTCTGCCTCTCATCCAAAATCATGCCTTTTCAATTTGAAACATACGCTTCACTATCATAATGGTTTGGCGCATACGCCTGTTATAATTGATTTTGGCGCATACGTCTGTCGTAATTGATTATGACGCATACGTCTGTCGTAATGGATTTTGGCGCATACGTATATTGTAATTGTTTTTGGCGCATGCGTCTATTAGTTGTTTTAATGGCTGACAGCTATCACGTAGTAAGTGTAATAGACAAAATAGCAGCGTTGCAAATGTCAAGGGGAAGTATTATGTGTCAAACTTCAAGTTTTTTTTGATTCTGTTACGTAAAAGTTGTAATTTTGTAGGTTTTTGGACTAATCAGTAATCGGTAGTAATATTTGTAAGCAAATATATGAAATACTGTGATGTGGGGTAGCTGTCAACTGAAACACGAAAGATTAGTTTAACTCGCTGGCAGATATAATTCATTCAAAGTGGTTTTGCGAAATCAAAATTTTTTAGCGCACATCGTAAATATTCGCAAGTATAGTGAAACGTCAACCGCACAACAATAATTACACTATAGAAATTGTTTGCAATAATGTGTCTATTTATTCGTTCAGCTAACCGATCATTAGCGGAAGGCCGTTGAAGGTGATTGTGTTTATTTATATGCACACATACTCACCGATTTTTTTCTCTTCGTCCGTCCGCTATGTTTCGCGCCAGTAGTGATTCATTGTATTATTGCCTACTGCTTGCTTCGCCGGTTACATTGCACCGATCCGTGATTTTTAAAAATAGAATGGCGGTACGATAGTCGCAGCTAGGCGTCGTAGATGGAGAAACAAATTTTTGAGGTTACGTTGTCGGAGGACCTGAACGGGAGAAAATTGATGTGAAAGACATCTACGGTTTCAGGAAGTTTCGGTCTCCCGGTGGTTATTATCAATAATATTATCAGAGGAGATCCGGCTCGAAGGACCACATTACTTAATCACCTGATTTGTCACATTTTCATTAACAGCTGATACGCTTCCATAATATTTTCATAATAATGTCACTAGACAGTGTGTTACTCGTATCTGTATTAATTACAAATGACCAATTCGGGATGGCCGGGTTTAATCGGAATACACTGTATAAAAATGTGTATTATCTGTCTGACTCAAGAGGTCATCACGAAAACATGTAAATGTCCTTTCCAGCAGGTGAATTTAATGGAAGAATTCTATTTCGCAAACAATCGCATTGTTATCTGCGACGCGCGTATCGGAAACACACTTAGAGTATTACGTCCATTAGCATTCGAGCATTATCTGGGAGTTAGTCGGTCATTAACATGTCGGGTGGCAACAAACGAATTGTTTGCCTTGTAAGAAACGGTGTTATTAGTCAGTTTCAACAACAGAATTTCCGTCTGTGGCATTATTTATTGTTTGTAATCCTCTGCGGGACCAGTAAGGACTAGGAATCGGAAAGAATTTCACACGTTCTTGCTAAATCATCATTCTCTTCATTTGTTTTTATAACTCAATACGGATTTCGTAAAGGACATAGTTGTACAACTGCTTTGTTGCATATAGTGGACGATATTATAAGAGCACGGGACGAAAAAAATAATACAGTATTGGTACTTCTTGATTTCAGTAGAGCTTTCGATACTATTAACTTCGATTTAATGTTATTAATTCTTGGCTATATAGGACTCTCTAAAAATGCTATATCACTAATCAGATCGTATCTCACCAACCGTCAACAAAAGGTTACCATAGAAGGAAACAGCTCACAATATTTGAAGTTGACATGTTGAGTGCCACAGGGCTCTATTTTGGGACCCCTTTTGTTTGCTATCTACACATCTCAACTTGCAAAATGTTTAAAATTTTGTAATATACATTTGTATGCAGACGATACCCAGTTGTATTATAGCTTCTCACCTGAAATGATAGATATTGCGTGTACTCAAATCAATAGTCACTTAAAATTATTTGTGAAAAATGCTTCTGACCACTGCTTAAATATAAATTGTAGTAAATCCAATGTTATTGTTTTCGGACCAAAAGGCCCTAGAAATGATATTTGCAAATCTGTGAAAGTAGTAGGTAGTAAATGATCATGTACTTGGGGTTGTCCCAGAAGCCAAAAGCCTGGACATCATTTCAGATAAGGACTTGACATTCGAAAGCCAGGTTAATCAGTTTATTCGGCGTGCATATTATTCACTCAAAATTATATATGGACACCGAAATTTCCAACCCATGAAGGTGAAGGCGAATTTGTGCGAATCATTAGTTTTATCTATATTCAATTATGCTGATGTTTTGTATGGTCCATGTTTAACCAACCAATTCAAGAAAAAGTTCAGAATTCCTGCCTACGGTTAATTTTTGGTATAAGAAGAAGAGAAAGAATATCACATAAACTGAAGGATACCGGCTGGTTAAATATGAACGACAGGAGAGTGTTACATGCTGCAACTTTGTTTCACAAAATAATTAATGGTAAAGTGCCGTCTTACTTACACCAGAAAATTACTTTTAGAACTGATGTGCATAATATTTAATGTAAGGTATAAAGGCGGACTAACTCCGCCATCCTTTCGCACAGAGTTCTTTAGAAGGAGTTTCAGCTACCAGATCTGTGCAATTTATAATGACATTCCCGAGCCCATGAAACGAGATGACTTCAATCATTTTAATATCAATTTCAAACGATTCGTATTATCTTCAAACTATTAATGACCCAATAGCTAACCTACCTATTACAAATCTATAAATAGTCATAATATTTTAAGATATTTAAAAATTCTTTTTGTTTATTCCTTTGCGTACTAGGCGACATTTTTGAGGTTAAGTGGAAGAGCAATTGAATGATGACTTGTCATCATGTAAATTGAACTTCGCCTTTTGTCTTCTTATAATAAATGAACTGTACATGATTAATTTGATTTGAATGTATTAGAAGATAATAAAGATGGTATTATTATTATATTATATTATATTCTTCAACGTGGATTGTACGTTTTTGGGGGTTTCGTGGTTTAGACATCAATGAATTGGGCCATTCTAATGTATTCTTCAATATACAGGGTATCCAGTAGAGGCGTGGCGTAACAAAGTTGAGTTTTTTTTTAATTGGAATGCCATATATTGATTTTTCATATTACAATTCCATCAATGTTTTTTCATCAGATCAGACCTTTTTTGGAGTATTGTTCTCATGTATGGAGCTCCGCCCCCAAACATACCCTGAATCTTAGTTTCCTATGAAAATGTAGCCCTCGTTTGTGATTTTTCCAGATTCGATTCTTACTTAAATAATAGTAGAAGTTGAACTCTACTTAAAGTATATAAGAGTCTTCCTTCACGACGAAACAATAACCTAATCGGCTTTATTCGTTCTAACAGTCATCAGTAATAGTTTGGTGAACGTGAGTTGATTTTTTTCAGCAAGAGAACCTTCAATGAACGATTTTAATTTATTTAAATTTTGTAGGGGAATGAACGTTGATAGCAGCAATGTCACTGTCAGGATAATACTTTCAAGGCGGATTCATACATCGAATTGATTATTTCTCAATGAAAAAATTCGTGCAAGTTTTCAGTAGTAATACATTCTGGCCAATGAAAAAGCAAACAAAATTTCTCAACTGAAAACAACGTTTATTGAATCTTAAACGTGTTTTATTATATTGATTTCTGATAAACATGTTACTTTGAGCGGGAGCTTCGATTTCCTTGAAAAAATTATTTGGAAGTATTTCGTCATAATTTGGATTCGCATAAAACATGATGAGCTGTCTGTATTTTTGTTGCATGGTCCTTAGTTGATGCCATTGATCCCAAAATAATAAGAAGAAGAAGACTGTAGCTGAATTTCACTAGTTCGGACTTCCATTGTCTACTATATAAAATGATTTGAAATCCCTGAAACAACTAAAAAAGAAAAATTGAAAATGAATAGCTGAAAATAACAATTATATTAACCAAAATAAACCTGAAATAAATGAAATAATGGTGAAATAAAATACAAGTAAAAATAGAGCAATTGAATAAATAAAAATAAAGAAATGAAAAAAAAAAAATAAAAATAAAAAGTGGAGAGATTCCAAGTCACGTTAGTTCACGACGTTTCGATTGTTAGTATCTACAATCGTCTTCGGGTGATGACTGGTTAGATACTATGACTATGACGATTGTAGATACTAACAATCGAAACGTCGTGAACTAACGTGACTTGGAATCTCTTCACTTTTTATTTTTATTTTCTTTTTCTTCATTTTTATTTATTCAATTGTTCTATTTTTACTTGTATTTTATTTCACCATTATTTCATGTATTTCAGGTTTATTTTGGTTAATATAATCGTTATTTTCAGCTATTCATTTTTAATTCTTCTTTTTTAGTTGTTTCAGGGATTTCAAATCATTTTATATAGTAGACAATGGAAGTCCGAACTAGTGAAATTCATCATGAAACATTGTCAATCACCTTCAAACAACACTGTAGCTGTCTCGATAGCTTTGATTTGTCAGAAAAGATGACTAAAAATATATTGATCTTTTTTAGATAAACTGATTAATTACAGTTTTGCAGCAATTAAAATTGTAAACAGGTTCCATTTATTTCAATTCCTTTATTTTTAGCGAAGTTGGTTAATACACTGTTGATTACTTTTCTATTTTTCCTAATTTGAAATTCTATATTTTTCAACGCATTCAAATGTTACTCTTTATATTTTTTTGTATTACAAGTAGTCGACGGATAATTTTTAGGTTTTCGAAAGAATAAGAACTGAAGAAAAAAGCAAAGGAAGAAGATTATGACTGAATAAAAAGGCAAAGAGTTGTTGATATAATTGAAGAAACAAGAAATCAAAAGAGAAGTAGTACAAGCTAATTTCAGCACAGTGAGTCAGGCACTAGAAACACTAGAAAACACATTATACCCCAGAGGGTATAATGGCAAAAGTCCTTGAAGATATCGAAAGAATAATTAATTTGTCTTCCTTCTCAAGTTTCAAAAAGCATTGGTTGAGCTACAAGTCTTTATATATGGTCTAAAAGTGTGAAAGATAACGAGATACAGCACTGTCTCAGTACACCAGTTTGATGCTATCAGAAACGGTGAAGTTAAAGCGACAGTGTTACAGCTGCAGATCAATAAACGCCAGGAAACTTCTCTAGTTCAAATGGTGAAGAAAAGGAGACCTTCGTGAAAAAAATGCTGTTATGGAAAACCGCGACATCTACAAATAGATTGTCGATGAAGAAGGCAGAACAAGATACCACCGTCCTTAGAGAAGTAACATGCGAATTCTAAGAAGAAACAGGTCCCCTACACCAAAGAGAGACACCGACGCAAAAAGATGGTGCAGGTCACTGATAAAAGAAACAAAATAACATTCCGGGAAAAGTGGAGTAGTTGAGACGGCGAGGCTTTCGATGCTCAAAACCCGAGGATGTCTACTTCCTCACTAAAGAACGTGCAGTCAATTTATCCGAGGTCATCCAAACGACACTGAATATACCTTCACCATCGACAATGATAAGGAAATACTTTGAATTCATCCCGAAAAACTTGATATCAACAATTGCTAAGGGACAAACAGAACCCATAATTGTAGAAGTCCATTTTCCGATAGGTCGAACGACAATCGAATATCCCATCTCTCGACATCATGTACGACATTTAGTACGACAGTACGACATTTAGATAATTTTCTTGGGTCTGTTTGATTTAGTTCAAAAATCAGAATATTGGTGGAAGAACATATGCAGATCTGCAAAAAACTCCGGCGCGACTAGAAGGAAAACCTGTAGTAGTAAAAGCTGAGGTACTTCGACCATCGCTTGAAAAAGCCCTGAAGCTACCCAAAATTGTAGTAGCATCATATTTTAAATAACCAAAACTCCTTAAAAATTTCACAGTTTTGCTGAGGAAAAATAAGAAAAAATGTGGCCAGGTATAGGTAATGAAAAATCCATACCGATGAAACTATCTTGAAATCAAATACTCAAACGAAGTTTGTTTCAAATTGATATTTGATTTTCATAATACTCATATTCATTTTTAATCAAAACATCATTAATAACTATAATCGTTTGAAGTCAATAGTTTTGCTCTGGTCCAAAATGGACATATGTTATAATATAGATGTACTTACCTAACTACTTTGAAATCAAGCACAAATTGAATATTTGAATATTTGATGATTGATTTTTTTAATGATTAGGTATATAAATTTTATTCTTCAAAAATCACCGAAAATTGTTGGTAGTCAAATGTCAAATACTGTCTGTATAAAATCTGTTTTTCCGTTAATCACAGATTTTAAACAAATACTGTCAAATATTGTCTGTTTAAAATCTGTTTTTCCGTTAATCACATATTTTAAACAGACAGTATTTGACATTTGACTACCAACAATTTTCGGTGATTTTTGAAGAATAAAATTTATATAATCATTAAAAAAATCAATAAATTTTTCAAAGATAATATTGAAACATTCAATTTGTGCTTGATTTCAAAGTAGTTAGGTAAGTACATCCATATTATAACATATGTCCATTTTGGACCAGATCAAAACTATTGACTTCAAACTATTATAATTATTAATGATTTTTTTATTGAAAATGAATATGAGTATTATGAAAATCAAATATCATTTTGAAACAAATTTCGTTTGAGTATTTGTCAAATTCTGATTTCAATGATTATATAAATTTTATTCTTCAAAAATCACCGAAAATTGTTGGTAGTCAAATACGGTTTTTTTAATATTTACATTAATTTTTTCAAAAATCACAAAAATTCTTTGAAAGTCAAAAGATTTTCGGATGAAAAAAGTGACTAGGTTGAACAGTTGATTTTTTAAAAATTCGTACCACTTTTTTATCAAAAATTATTGTATATCGTTCGGAGTCCAAAAATTTTGCTAGGGACAAAAGTGGACAGTTGTAATATCACCGATGTAACTACCCTTGAATCAAGCAAACAAACTGTTTCAAATATTATCATCTAACAGGAATAATTGATTTCTTCATCAATATTCATATGAAAATACATCTTCAAAATAACGTTTATAATTCTACAGACTATGTTTTTGCCAAACCGACTTCCGCAAAACCGACTCTCCCGGCCGTGTGAGCAAGAATCTCTTCCTAAGAACGACCTCTCCGTATACTACGGAAAAATCGATACGTCGTATCCTACGCATTAACGGTTTTCGTGACCCGAACTAAATGGTCCGGCGTCGTCGGCAGACATATGGGTGGGCGTCGCGACGCCCGAATCAGTCGTCCCCCTTTCGCTGCAATAATCTTGTCCCACATGTTGCAAGCCGACCGGAATTGGAAGTTCACCGTGCCTTCCTATATCGAAGGTAAATATATCCGGATGTTATTTCCCATCTTGGCGTTTTTTACTTTTTCCGATACTGCTCGGTATTAACATATTTTTTTGGGGAGGATCTCGAGAGTAGCATAAATACGGATGTCATGCAGTCTAGTAAAAATCTCGGTGGTATAGCGTTTTATGGACAATCACTTTTTGATGATGAAAAACTACTTTTTTTCGTATCATTTGTGATTTTGTTGAATGAAAATAACAATTTTATTAGAATTTTTGCTTTCAGACAACAAACCAAAACGCACACTTTCTGTTGAGTATTGAAGAATGTTTTTTTTTTATTAATTTCTCTTCGAAATCCTGAATTATCGCATTTTTAAAGACTTACCCACATAGTTTTTCCAATTAAAACACAATTTTTTTTCTTGAATTTTCCGTCGTCGAACCTAACCCAACAAGTCACCAACCTTATCTTGCGACGTATTTTCTTGTCATTTAGTTTTCGTAAATGAAAATTACAGTTTTATCAAAATTTTTGCTTTCGGAAAACAAACCAAAACTCACTTTCTGTTGTTGTATATTGATTTTTTTTTATTAATTTCTCTTCGAAATCCTAAATAATCGCATTTTTTAAGACTAACCCTCATATTTTATTGAAAGAACGTTTCTCAATACTTGCAAACAGTAAGCTTAAGCGGAAGAACAATTAGATGGATCAATTTATTCTTGAAAAAGTGTATAAAAAATAATGAAAATATTCCAATTATTTTTTTAATTCTTGATAAAAGCTACTATTATATGATTTTTGAAATGTTTCATTACTATTTAAAAAACATATGCATTCATCTTAAAATCAAAAAACTTGTATAACACTTTATTTCCTAAAAACATATTGATTAATCAACTATTTATTTTTACTGGTGAATATCAATATTCAGAACCATTCTATTTCGTAAACATTATCCCTGTTCTTTTGTAACCTTAACAAATATTCTTTTTTTTTGTTTGATATACAATTTATTATAAACAAATACATGATCACCCTACTTTTCTGAATAGTAAAAAATTGAATAAAAATAACCCTCTATCAATTTGTGACACAAATTTGTAATTTCAAAAATATACGTGATTATTTTTATTTAATATTATGCTAGAGTTCTTTGTCAACACCAAATCGTTATTTTTAACACCTCGACACGTGTTTCGATCACCAAGTGATCATCTTCAAGAGGAAGAGGAAGATTATTCTTCCTCATTTCAAGTTAAATTTAAAGCAAAAACAAGTGCCGAAGTTAAACTTCATTGAAACTTTTCGAAAAAAAAGTTTCCCATATGGTGCGCACTTTAATGGCGACACTGTATATAGAAAATATATAGAATCACAACCTTGACAACAATGTTTTCGTTTTAATTCAATAATATTTCTGAGAATTTAGTGCCTGTTATTATGGAATTGTTCTGTAAATGTTGTGAACAGGAAACATTTTTCCTGAACTCTCGTTTACATGTAAACAATATTATATTTTTTTTTGTTATAAACTATAAATTATAACAGGTAGTAAATGGGCTTCAATATATCAATGACATTTTTGCTAGAGAGCGAACAAAACAAACTTTTCTTAAATCAACAAATCCATAGTGGTGTTCCATTCTTGAAATATAGCACATTTTTTATTTATTCTGCATACAGTCGATACAAAATATGAGTTGAATTCATTCGTTTTCTGCAATTGTTACGACCCTAATGAATACTCACATTACTCACGTTCACAATATACATATATTTTCTCTTTGTTTCATTACATTCCCTTGAGGTAAGAACGTGATTCGCCAGCTGGGCAAAATATATGTTCACAGAGTCGTTTGTTATGTTGGACATGCAAATCGCTCTCAAGACCACCAAAGTCGATTGTTATGAAGCGAGGAAAAAATTTGAAAACACCTCCGCTATCTTCAGAATGGTAACAAGTGTGCGTGTTTGCTTATTACGAAGAAAAATCTATCTATCGTAAGATCACGTGCTAGTTTTGACCAAATTGAACCAAACAAAATTTAAATGAGATAGTTGATACAGGAACGTAGAAGAATTAGGAGTACTAGTTCTTATTTATTTATTTATTTTTTTGTAATACAATACTCTACAGGACATAGCCCAATTACAGAGCAGGAAATAACACAGTATAATAAATACATCACAACAAGTGACTGTAAAGTCTGCAAACACTATAAACAATACAAACAAGTGACTATAAAGACTACACAATTTATATTTATTATAGGTGACAAAACAATTATTTTAGGAAGTGGGATTTCATATATGACAATTTGCAACTAAATATATCTGAATTATCACTAACAGAATTTGCCACTTAATACATGGTATGGATCGGAGAATTCTCCAGAACATTTGTGCGAGATGTTTTTATATAGAAAGTACTCGGGTGTCTGGAACATATTCCAGGAATGCAAATATTAAACTTTTCCAGTAATGTTGGGCAGTCAACTACGCTTTTGATAATTTTATAGGTTAGTGCAACACTATAATATTCACGCCTTTTTTCAGACTGCAAAAGTTATGCTTTTGTAGAAATTCAGAGTGGGTTGTTCCTATTGGAGGATAAATGCCATCGGTTTTTAGGCTTAGCAGTTTTGAAAATCGTCTTTGAATTGCTTCTATTCTATCAATGTGATATTGATAAAAGGGGCTCCCCACAACTGACGGGTTTTCTAACTTTGATCTTATGAAAGCATAGATAAAGTTTTTAAGGTCGAACTTTCTTTGAAATCACTACTGTTACGTGCAATTAATCCGTACAAACGACAGGACGAGGTTACAACATTATCGATATGCCTATTAAATGATAGTGCTGTGTCAAATGTGATGCCAAGATCAGTAAATGTTTCTGGTCTCACCAGGGAAAAGTTTTCTATTGAATAATCAAAGATTAAGATATTCCTTTCAAACTGTAGGACATGACCTTACATTTATCCGGGTTCAGTCACAAGTTATTTCGATAACACCATTCTACAACTCGTTCTACGTTTGCTGAGAGGTTCACACAATCATCTATGTTCTCAACGAGGCAGTATAGTTTTAGATAATCGGCATATAAAAGGAAATACACATCTATAACATCTACAATATCATTAATGAATATATTGAAGAGCAACGGTCCCAGATTTGAACCTTGTGGAACACCGGAAGAAGTACTGTATTCTGTAGATTTGAAACCATTGAGCTGAACATATTGTTTTCGATCCCGTAGATAGGACTGAAAGAGTGCGATTAAAGATGGAGATAATCCAAAGGCTACTAGTTTGTTTAGTAGAATGCCATGGTCAAGCCTTATCCATAGGACACACCTGAGTTCAGGTATAAAGTAATTAGAAATTCAAGTATTAGGAAACAAATGAGGAAACTCATTTAAATAAACATGTTGGCGTATCAACTGATTAACAATATCCACATTGATCAAATAATGTTAACTTTCACGGCCGGAGATGAAAGTGTAACAGACTTTTTCCGGGTTTTCTGTCCGTGGTCTGCAGGTTTTGATGTTTGATGTTTCGTCTACTACTGCGGTAGAAATGATCAAAGGCGATGTGGTAACTACGATGCTGATCTTTGACTCAGGTTTTAAATTATCATTAGTGGGCGTGGCTTGGTTTCTCTTAATTGGATTACGTGACCTTGTTTGTGTACCTGTAAGTTACAGGTCTGGTAATTCAGGTAATCCAATTACCTGACCCTGTTTGTGTACCTCAAGGTACATGTCAGGTGATCCAATTAAGATAAACCCAGCCCCGTCCACTAATAATGATATAAAACCGGGCACTGCGACCGTTTTTATATCGTCTTTGATAATGTACAACGCAGTGGTAGACGAAACGTCAGGCATAATAAATGGAAAATAGCTTTTACACAATTACAGAAGAAAGATTTATTAAAAAGAAACTATTCCATTCTTTTTGGTCATTCGGTAAATTTTTAGAATCTTTGAATATATCGATTTCCAAGTACTCCAAAACACTGAGTTTGAAACCTTTCTTGATATACAATATTATGACGATAATATCCCTCTTTTTTTGAAAAAATAAAGATTTGCACCTGATTTGCAGAACAGTAAAGAACAGTAAAGAAAATACTTCAGTGTCAGATAGGTCGGGAGTTTATACGTGTTTTTTGTCCAAACTTCATATTGGCCAAACGGGAAGAACTTCTTCCCAAAGAATAAAAGAGAATAGGATTCATCTTTTGATTCATTCATTTACATGACCATACAAACGAGTTTGTGAAATTTCTTCGAATTGTTGATTTATATAAAGCACTAATTAGTTAGTTGATATGAACACGCCTGAACACGTAAATCACGCGAAGTGATTTACATATTCAGGTAATATTTTATTGTGAAATTTTAACCGAACAGTTTACAAAAGCACATCACATGTTTCGTATTATAAAGCTCTCGGTATGAACTCGCCTGAGCAAGCTATATTGTTTGATTAAACACGTGTTGCATGTTCAGTATGAAGATATCGTATAGTGACACACGTGTTGCTGTTTTGTAAACTGATTGAAAGTATCATAATAAAGCGTTACGTTATGGATTCTCATCAAGTATCGGTCAATCACATGACATATCTAGGGAAAATGGTTTCGAAAGAATGTTGTTACTGAAAAGTTAAAATTCAGTTTGTACTCAATCAAATATTATGTCATTTTGAAACATCAATTTTCAACTTATTCATCTTTTTTGGGTGACATAATAAATTTCACGTCTCCTTTGAAACACATTTGTTATCTGACTAGAACGTATCATTCAACTTCAGATATATGCCTGCATGAACACCGTATGTATCTTTATCTAATCACAGGGTTGAAGTGTTTCGAACTTCCGGTGATAACTTCTTGATATTGTTCAGCCGTATCTTTATCAGACTAGTTTGTTATAAGCAGGGACTGGACAGCCATTTATCTAGAAATATCACCGAGATATGAGGATGAAAAGAACTGCATATTTTTGTAATATTTTCGTCGACTTATCGGAGTAAAACATTGAGAGTATGTTCAAGTAGATTTTCTTCAATGTTTCGAAGTGGATAAATATATATATATATGTCGACATTAATGATATAATACCTTTTCTGCAAAGTGTTCAAATCTCCACCAAGGTTTGGTAGCATTTTTGTTACCAAACCTGAATGAATGAATATTTTTAAGAAAAATGAAAATTTACTTTATTATTTGAACAGGGTAGTATATCTACTATCAGTACATCATAAAATACTTAGTTTTTTAATAGTATCATTCGACTTATTCGAATTCGAATCTCTCCACCTACATCATTTGCCCATTATTTATTAACATATCCGTCTCACATCCGGTTGATTGATTTGGGAAGTAGAGTGTTTTTTTCATTCCGTTGAATTTTCACGCCCTCATGACACTTATTTATCAAAGGATGAAAAATAATTCTGAAATAATACTTGATGTGGAAATCAAACAGCTTATCGTGCATCTATTCAAATAAAAATAGTATGACAAGATGATAAATATTGAAATTGCATTTTTGAGGAGTTGTTATCTAAGTCGGGGGATTATCAATTTCATAATGAGGACGTTACTTCACTATTAGTTTTAACCTAAATTCCTACAATAATATTTCACATTCGTTAGATAACAACTTTTGTATGTGAGTAATCATAACAACCTTCAAAATAATCGTTCTAAAATCATTTCAGCCTCCAAAAATGAGGAAAACTTCTGAAAAAAGAAAACAATCAAGTTCAAAATGAACATTGAATTACCCGAAACAAAAAGTACATTTGAAACAACTACTTTCTTATGAATTGCATTAGATATCATTCGTTAAAATGCTACACATTATAATATAAGAAATAATTGCGATATGAAATTTCACTTTACACTGTCATCCTCCATGGCGGATTTCCAAGTTTCGGAATGAGACACTTGTCTTATTACCTCATGACAGGACATCGACATAAAGACATTCATTCGCTTATTGGATTCAATCCCAGCCATGGGAATCTTGTTTGAATTGAAAGGGGTTTATTTTTAGAATATATTAGGTTCTTGGAAATAACGCTTTTTGACTTTCTGCTTCTCTATCTTTACAACGAAAGTGAGAGTTGAAAATAGGAAAGGGTTTTTTTTTAAATTGTATTCTGATTAACGAAAAACGTAATGAGATAAAAAAAAATCGAGAGGAAAATATCTTCGTGTACATTTTCAGTAACAAGTTTGACCCTGACAGGCATCCTGTGCTTCGAAGACCTTTTATTATTCTTATTAGAGTTCTCACCAGCATTATATCTGCTGGTCTCTTTCTTTCTTCACCACCTGTCCCTTCTTTTTGTATTGAATTAGGACATGTATTATTTCATCAAAGTGTATTTTAAACCTGTTCAGAACGGAAGTCGGGGAACGATAGAATCGCATACGAAATGAATACACGGTAGATACGAGGGACGATTAGATAGATGATACACTATCATTTACATTTTATTTGAAGAGGCTGCTGCTAAATATATCGACAGACTTTGCGCTATTGTCTGTTAGTTATTTTATTGGACTTCTTCTGAAAGTTTCCCACATTTTCTGTATAAAGATGAAGAAATAGAAATCCAAAACCTTTATTAAAAAAAAAATCTCTACTAAGTTTATATTCCTTTGCATTTATATTCCTTTGAATTTGATACATAGTAAATTGAACCCAGGTTTTTGTTTAATAAACCGTATAAAATACAAATAAAACAGAAGTCAGAGTCAGATGGTACAAATGCAATACGCATATATACAGACGACTCAAAAACCAAAGAAGGCTCAGAATGTGGTGTATACTCCAGATAACTAAGCCTAAGGATTAAGTGGGGAATGGCTGGTATCTCAATCGCCACGAAAGAAATAACCAGGAAAGAAATTTCTGGCAAAAACATAACAATCTGCACTGACAGCAGACAAGCCTTGAACAGACAACGTGTTACCTCAGGGCTAGTACTAGAGTCCCACCAAGAGTTAGCCAAAGCCTGGGTCGATAATAACATTATCCTGAAGTGGATTAAAGGGCACGACAGGAGTAAAGGTAATCGCATTGCCGACTCTTTAGCCAAGGAAGCGGCTGGACCAAGAATTTTGGGACCCAGTGGCATCTACGGCCTGATGAATTCGACAATTGCGGAACTAGCCAAATGTTACACCCATGCTCAGTCCCTAAAGAGATGGGATGGAATCAAAGGATGCATTCTTGCCAGGATCACCCTAGGCGACCGTGGGAAGCTGGCGCCGAAGAAATGCCTGACGATGACCAGGAAAAATCTATCCTTAACAGTAGGATTTCTGACTGGCCACTGTCAACTAAGGAAACACCTCCATAATATGGTGCTAGTAGACACCTCTATGCAGGATGTGTGAACAGGAAGATGAGACTGTCAAGCATGTCCTGTGCGGGTGCCCGGAGTTATCGTCAATAAGAGAGTGTGTGTTCGGCCAGTCTTGGCCTACACCTGCCGATATAAAGGAAAGGACAGGATGGACGATGACCTAGGAAGACAACTCCTCGGGAGGTTGTACAATGAGTCACATGCGGCCTAAGTGCTGTCGGCTTACACTCACTCTCCCTACTCTACAGATACAGAGATACAGATTGATACATAGTACTTGTGTCAAAGTACGATTATAAATATGTCTTTCGTTACAATGCATCGTGTAACAAAAAACAAATGCCATTACAAGATGGTCGGTATTAAATATTTGTAAGATCTTTACTAAACAGTTCACAAAACCGCGACAGTGTTTCATTAAACAAAATATTCTTCAGATGCGTTACTACTGTAGTAGCGATCTCTAATCTAGTTGTGATCATTTCTTAGGCTAGTTTCACGATAAAGGGTCATTTCAATACTATTTCACTGTATCTTGAAGTATGTTAAAGTTTACTAGTATCACTGTTCTAGAATTGATGACTAGAAGTTGCGAAAGTTGATCAGAACCGGGAAATGTATGAAAATAATTTTCGAGTCCAACTTTATTGATATACTAATCTGTAACTATCCATGAAACAGTTTTCACACTTATACATTTATACACACTTATACATTTTTTAGAGACGAAAATCTTTATACAATCGCAGTAGTTGTTTACTTTTTCAACTAAGCTGATAGAAGCTAATTCGACTGAGAAAGTTATTAGTGTGGAAATTGTTTTATTGTCATGAATAGAGTCAAACTTTTGAAGTGATAACTTCTTATAGGAGGTAAACCGCTTGGTAACGTAACGCATAACGCCGCCAGTATGTCTGGCTTTCCTTTCTCCTCACTCGCACACAGCGCTTGCTGTATTTCGGACGATTCTCTCGCCTTTCTTCGTATGACTCTGTGTTCAGTGTGCGTTCGACATATACTGTTGACAGTGAGCATACAACGTAAAACTATCACCGCTTTTGAAAGTGATTATAAAAAATTTGATGAAACAAGCAGAAGATGATCCTCGGAATATTACAGAATCTGCCAACGAAAGGTTAGTTTAATAAATTAATATAATACGATTTATCAATGACAAGCATTTAATAATTCTACCGCCGTAGCGTCTATACAGGGTGAGTCATCAAGATTCCCTCGGTCGCTATCAGAGGAAACAATTTTTCGAACTGCTCAATTTTTTTGCAGTCATATCGATAAATACTATCTTTTAAAATTATTTTCTCGCATACTGGGTGATTCAGCCGAGCGTGGCCAACAAAAGTTATATTTTTTAAAAGGAACACCCAGTATATGAATACGTCATTCAATTCTATATTTTATAAACTCTCTATGAAATTTTTGTTTTCGAATTTCCATTGGGGCATTCCAAGTTATTCCAGAAAAACCTATTTTGCAGACAATGTTTTTTTTTAAATTAACCACCCACATGTCTACAGCAATAAAGTGTTTTTTTTTTAAATATCTAGTCAACATCTTTATGATAATTTCGGGAATCTCAACTTTCGGAAACAATATATAGGGTGCTCGGTAAAACCGGTCAAGGTTCATTCATTTTCAAACAGACATAATTCAACTTTTTCAAATGAAAGACTCTGTATTTTTTCATTTGTTTCAGGTGTTTCAACATTTAACTACATTTTTTATCAGAGAAAATTCAAAAACAAAAATACCTTAGAGTGCTAAAAAATATAGAATCGAATGACGCATATTCATATACTGGGTGGTCTGTTTATTTTGGTTGGCCACGCTCGGCTAAATCACTCAGTATGCAGAAAATAATTTTTAAAGATAGTGTTTTTTCTGTGACGGGAAAAAAGTTTGACATTTCATCTCTGATGACAGGTAACAAAATGTCACTTTTCATGAAATTACTTTATATATATATATATATATATATATATATATATATATATATATATATATATATATATAAAAGATAAATAGATTAGTACTTTTTAATCATTCTCATATTGATTTCAATTTAAGAGCCACCGGTATACAGCTGTTTCAGCCTATTGGGCATCGTCAGTACCGGACAGGCGGTCCTCGATTAAAGACAAAATGAGAAAAAAACCAAGAAAGTACTTGATAAAAATAGCTGCGTAAACGCAAGCGAAACATAAGTGGAACCACCTATTGGTGTGACACCCAAGTCAACTTGCCATTGCCAACTTTCCCAAAAAAAACAATTATCACTTCTGTCGGGCGTCCCGAAACGAACTCTTTTTTTACGGTGAATTGTGTTCAACAGTAGCGACACCTGAACACAGCAATATGAACTTATTCTCGAAAAAAATTAGTCTTGCTTCTCGATGTTTTTATATATTTTTCAACAGCGTTTCTTCACAGCTCTACATCTAATGTATCATTCTCAAGAAGGCAGATTATTCCTTTACCATAATTACATTTCTCTTCAATCAGTTCGTTCAGTTATTTTTGAATATGTCTGTTCGGAAATGTGCCCTTCATTCTAAGATCCCACGTATATAACCAAGAAAATGCTTCAAACAGGTTCTTGATGCGAGCAGCCCATCGGAAGTTGAATTGAATAATTGGAGTGGAACTGCGGAGATATCTCCCAGCTTATTCATGAGCCTTATGAGGAAGTCGGACCTTTTGTGATGCAAAATATCACGCCGCGCATTCTATGAATGGATGAATAAATGGCTGGTTTTTTTGTTGATGAGGAAGAACGTATATTTGTTTAACAATAGGAAGTTGAAATGAGCAAATTCAGTGCAGGCAATAGAAAACCAGCTTCGTATAATAATTTGAATATCGAAAACGTAATAGGTCAAACAATATTTGTTTTTAGCCATTTTTTGTTGATGATCAACTATTCTAAAACCAACGAGTAGCAAAAAATCATAAGAAAATGTACAGGCCCACTCTAATTAAGAATATACCATACTTTGGCATCTTACCATTTCTCTCATTCAATCATTTCTTTCCATGTCATACTGTTATTTATAAAAAGTGAGCAGATTGAGACTATCTAGAGATTAGTTACTTTATTACCTATCACAGTAATTGTATTCTACTACTTTGATTAGGTACTTACTTTAGCTACACTTTAGTTAATTATTGCAGTTACGTTTTACTATTGGCTTATTATCACTTCGATGTCTGACAAACTAACGCTAGTTGCACACACACCGATTTTGGACGGCCGAATTTGTACCGGTCGTTCAAATTCCAATAGTGAACCACATGTGGGAACGGGACCTTGCACACACGCCGACCGGGGATCGTCGCCGGTAAAATACCGGTGAGCAGCCGTCCACTGCCACTGTATCGCCGGCAGTACCAAGAAGTAGTGGCGTACATGACTAAATACACTCTTGCATACTCACCGGTTTTTTACCGACCATTCCAGTCTCGAATGCTCGGTGAAATTGTAGTTACTACGCATTACTTTTGTTTTGGTAGTGCGTGCTAATTACGACAACAAAGCAACTGATTGTTTTACCGATAAAAATCCGGTGAGTGTGCACCCGCTACCAATAAAATATCGGCCGATTTTATACTGGCCGTCCAAAATCGGTGTGTGTGCCACTAGCGTGCAAGCACCTGCTACCAATAAAATATCGGCCGATTTTATATTGGCCGTCCAAAATCGGCGTGTGTGCAACTAGCGTTACGACAACAAAGCAACTGATTGTTTGACCGATAAAAATCCGGTGAATGTGCAAGCACCCGCTACCAATAAAATATCGGCCGATTTTATACTGGCCGTCCAAAATCGGTGTGTGCAACTAGCGTAACTTTCAAATCTGGCCGGGACAATGTTTTTCACGTGGAATCGAAGAAATATAAGAAAAGAAGATATAATATTCGTAAAAAATATATATTACCAAAGATGCATCAATTCACAATTGAACTCAATGATTAAACCATCACCCCTTTTCCTATCTGGATATAAACAACTAAATGAATAACAATGCTCTCCTCGCCTGACTCGCTCGAGTTGACTGACTATGACTGACTAATTCCTATCCAATCTCTCGGGCCCCGCGTTTTTTTCCGCCCATGTCGATAGTGGTTTCTTACAGAAAGTCTATCAAGATCAATTTCTGTTCTCTTCTGATTTAGATGGAATTTTTTCAAACTAATATGTTCCTCAGATATCAGTGTGTTGAAATTGAAGGACATCAATCTGTTCACTGTTCAACCGCCCCAGGTATGCTTCAGGGTTCGAACCTCGACCTCTTACTCTTCCCATTATTTATTGTTGATCTCTTCCAAATTATTCCCCCTTCCAAATTATTATGTGATCTCAAGATTTTTTAACGTAATTGATTGTTTCTGACTGTTTGTATAGTATATAGGAAGTCAATCCGAGCAGCTGAATAAAAACTAATGTACCGGGTCTGATATATTTACTAGTTAATCTCCCACATAAAAGTAATGATTATACCTCGAATGAATTACCACGCCGCGCCACCCATGCCATAAAAAAGAAACTGCCGACGTTCGGTTACTACTTGGTTTTTATGCCATTCGAATTGACTTCGTATGCATTATACATATAGGATGATATTAATTTAATTCATTAATGGTATTGTTATAACCAGCATCACACTTTGAAGCACAGGATTGATAGAAGAAGACCTATCTAAATCATGTGAATTTTCTCATGTGGGTCTGTTTGAATTTTTTAATAATTTGATTACAACCTAATTTACTCGAAAAACTAAAAATAGAATAATAAGTTATGTATGAAACAAAGTGACGTGTCACAACCTCTGTTAACTATCTGAAATTTTTCTGAATCATGGATATTATAAAAAATGTCAAAAAATTACTTGTCCTAACAAAAAATAACAAAGTCAAAAACACGTAATACCATCAAATATTCGATTACTTATTGAAATAGATAATAAACAAATCATAAAGCCGACATCTGGCCGTCCCATTTTTCCTTTCATATACAATATTCAAGGTTCGACCTGAATCGGTCACGGAATTTCGAAAAGGTCAATAATCTAAAGAGAATATTTCAATCAATAGAGAACTATTTACGTATTTGTTGTTTGAGAACGCACACATAAAAGAGAGACAGAGAGTCGGAACACAAACATCTCCCACAGCTGTGAATAGACTATCTTTTGGAAAACTGTATGTTGCAACAGTTCGTTCTGAATAATTCTAATTGTAGAGTTGTCAGGGTGGCGATGTGTTCTTGGGTCCAGTGTTACGTTTATTCTCGATCAAAATGAAAGTAAATGAGTTTAAAGAAGATTCTACATCTTTGGGAAAGAAATGTTTTTGCTTTCTACATTCTCTACCATACTATCATAGTCGATACTGTGCAAAACACGCGTCTAGAGACAGCATTTTTGTTCTGGTGAAGGAAACGTTTTCTCCATAGATAAATTTCACGACCAAGGTTCCAAATTCTACTTATAAAATTCTACTTATTAAATCGGGCGGGCTCTTTTACTCTTTCGTAGTATAACTGTAAAAAGGAGGCTATATTAAAAAGTACCTATATGTTTTATCGAGTATTTTTTGATGACGCATGTGTAATCGTTAGTTGCCCCAACCTGAACATCAACCTGATTATAACAGAATAAAGATTTTAAGGAAGCTCGAAACCCCGTTACGTAAGGCACATCGCTAGTCGCTAATGCACCAAAATAACCTTGATCTATTTAAAACTACCACATTTAACTCGACAATAGTCGAGACACCATTGACCCCATTATCAGAACGTTTGGAATAGGCGACTTGTTTTTTCTACAGGAAACTGTTCGACGATAAAAACACACTGGAAATACCGACCGAGAATGTAACTTGATTTTGGTTTCGAAGAAAAACCCATAATCTATTACTATTTGTGAAATGAGAAGAGTTGAAAAGATTCATGGTTCAAGTAACTGTATATATATATATATATATATATATATATATATATATATATATATATATATATATATATATATATACAGATAGAGATTTTATCGAGTGTGTATGATACAAATCAAGAATGAAATAATTCGTGGACACAACACTCAAAAAATAGGGGCAAACCGCGGACACGTGTTTCTGGCTATTGGCCTCATCAGCGCGGTGCAGCCAAGTGTAAAGATGGGCAACACTTGTTTGCCGAAAGCAGGAAACAACACATACGCACGGAGTCAACAACAGAAGCCAACCGCACATTTGTGGTTCCAGTTAGAAGACCTAGAATTCCTAGGCTACATCTAACATGACCACGTAGGCAGCTATAGCTACCTGCGTGACATCCGGGTCCAGGATATAAATACAGATAGAGATTTTATCGAGTGTGTATGATACAAATCAAGAATGAAATAATTCGTGGACACAACACTCAAAAAATAGGGGCAAACCGCGGACACGTGTTTCTGGCTATTGGCCTCATCAGCGCGGTGCAGCCAAGTGTAAAGATGGGCAACACTTGTTTGCCGAAAGCAGGAAACAACACATACGCACGGAGTCAACAACAGAAGCCAACCGCACATTTGTGGTTCCAGTTAGAAGACCTAGAATTCCTAGGCTACATCTAACATGACCACGCAGGTAGCTATAGCTGCCTACGTGGTCTCGGAAACGGTAAGACCTACAAGGTCAGTTGAATCGGACAAAAGTTTCCTGTTTTGGGGAACTGGAATAATCTCTTTTCAGATCGATAATGTCAATGGTTGTTTTCGGAATATTCGCCAACAACTAGAATTTTTTAATATCTTTTTTAACTCTACCGCCCCCAATTCGAATGATATAAAAAAGGCAGGGGAACTTTCAATACTGTTTCATATTTGTTATTATCTGTTATGAACCAATATGCAATGCGACGTTTCGTTCATTAGATTTCAACGTCAACTTTATTACATAGCTGAATTTTTCTCTTCTTTGTTTTTTCTCTAGTTTAGTTTTCTTTTCTTCAAGGCTAGAACTAAGATCAACAGTACCCTTCCGGGTACTGTTGTAACCAATTTACCATAGGACCTGTGGTTATTGGTACCCAAAGCTCTGTAAAACTGATTTTTTTTACAATACGATACTAGCGTAGTACGATCAGCTTTCTCAAGCTGTCGCTCTAGTATCGGAAGTAACGGAATTTGGAGGCATTCAACATTAAATGACTTAACAATCGAAATGTATTTTGCAATTGAACAATGCCATGTTCTTTTCTCGCAATTTTTCTAAAATAGGCCACACTCATTTATTCATAAACGTGCGACATGTCTCGAGGAATTTTAAAAATTACCGACGAACTATTGCGACATTCATTCAGTTCGTTCACTTGCATCACATGGCAGTACTCTTGGCTGTCAGCCGGTGTCATTGGAATAGATAGTGTATGTTCGTCGACAGGTCTAGAGAAAGTTGAATGCCGACGTTTTTAGGCGATACTACAGAGGCTGTGACCCATATTCGTGCTAGATCAGCTGATGGACTACGTGCGTGGCAATGATATTTTTTCCATTTATGCATCGTAATTAATTGGTCATAATATTTAATCGTTCCAAAGCTAATGACATCATCGATTTCTTCACCCGGTGCAAACGAGTTCGTTTATTGCGAGAATAATTGAAGTTCGTCGTTAATTATATGCTAAAGTTTGATTACACATACTGTTGATGAGTTTTAGAAGTGTTAGAAATATAAATACTGTTCCTCAAGTTTTATAATCCCCCATCATCTGCTAATTGAATTCTGATTACACTTTATTCATGAAAATCATTCTGTAAACATACATTTTCAATAATTTTTTCAATCTGTAATCTTACGTATTACCTGAATGAATCATTCTTGATTATACGGGACACATTTCCCTATATTTAGTTATGGGACAGTACAATTCATCATGGTTCACTACGTAAAACAACCAACGCAATTGCTACCTTTCTTCAACAAGCGTGTGGCGTGGCGCTATTGTTAATTTTGTGATAACTTCTGAGATATCAATTTGAATTTATGGTGTATTCTAAAATAAAATTATTAGCCCATAACAAAGTGGTTTATTTTCAAGATAAATCAATGAAATACACTCTTCATTGATTATGATAATGATGATGATTTTCTAAAGATATAAATTTCATCGTGCATTTGTTTTCATATATCTTAGAATTCGCAAGAAAGGTGCAGAGAAACTATGAATTTGTTAGGGCAATGTTTTGGTGCTTTCATAACATCTTTTTTATTTTCAAACATACATATAGTTGCCAGTTATGGATAAGAAATACCACAAAAATATTCTGTCACTCAAATCCCGAGGATGCCACGCAATCCATTACGTTTTCTTACATAAATATGAATGACAATAATAATTAAAGCATAGCGTTGATAAACACAGCTGATAGATAAAAACAAATTCGTAATGTTTTTCGTTACCGAATAGAACACCGTTTAGGAGTTCCTTTACGTAATTTCACCGAAGTGGATTGTTTAGATACGATAAACGTGATTAGAATTTAGGTGGGGCTTGAGAGAAATCCGTATCATCGTGTCGAACAATACAATAACAACTGATAACATTATCTGAAGTATTACGTTATTTTTACAGGGTGGTTTATATTTCCGTTTCAGATTGGGGAGGAAAAGAATTGACAATTTTAAGACGCGTATCATATGAGCTAATAGCCCGTAACCTAACAAACACCGTATATGACACGACTCGCTTCTGGAAGCAACGAAGTACGAAATAACACCATTCAAAATGGTTGTTCGACTTGTAGGCATGTACACATGAATCCATGACCCGTACCGTAACACCGTACATGTTCGGTTCTTTGCGAGATGACACGGTTCGCTTTTGGAAGCAACGAAGTACGAAGTAACGCCATTCACAACAGTGGTTCGGCTTCTAAGAACATATACCTTTGAAGCAATGGCCCGTAACGTAACACCGTACATGTTCGGCTCGTTGCGAGATGACACGGTTCGCTTCTGAAAGCAACGAGGTACGAATTAATACTCTTCGAAATGGTGGTTCGACTTGTAGGCGCGTATACACATGAATCAATGACCCGTACCGTAACACCGTACATGTTCGGTTCGTTGCGAGATGACACGGTTCGCGTCTGGAAGCAACGAAGTACGAAGTAACGCCATTCACAATGGTGGTTCGGCTTCTAAAAACATATACCTTAGAATCAATGGCCCGTAACGTAACATCGTACATGTTCGGCTCGTTGCGAGATGACATGGTTCGCCTCTGGAAACAACGAGGTACTAAATAAAGCCATACATAATGGTGGTTCGACTTGTAGGCGTATATACACATGAATCAATGACCCGTACTGTAATACCGTACATGTTCGGCTCATTGCGAGATGTCACGGTAGGCTTCTGTAAGCAACGAGGAACGAAATAACATAATTCAAAATGGTTGTTCGACTTGTAGGCGTGTATACACATGTAACACCGTACATGTTCGGCTCGTTGTGAGATGACACGGTTCGCTTCTGGAAGCAACGAGGAACGAAATAACACTATTCAAAATGGTGGTTTGACTTGTAGACGTGTATACATATGAATCCATGACCCGTACCGTAACACCGTACATGTTCGGCTCATTCGCTTATGGGAGTAACAAGGTACGACATAACGCCAAACACAATAGTGGTTCGGCTTGTAGGAATGTATTCCTGAGAGCCAGCACATTCCTAACACAGCACATGTTCGACTCATTGCGAGATGACGGAAGTTCGAACCAAACAAGGTACGATACAATGATAGATACAACAGGTAAAGATACTCGATACATATATACGATAAAACTTAACCAACCGTACCGTAACATGTTCGCGGTTGCGTTACAGGTCATTTGGCACAAATTGATACGCGCCAAAGATATTTCATTTTGTTAAGACCAATTTAGTTAATTGTTAATTCTTGAGTTTTTTTATAATTTGTTTATTATGGTTTTTCTTTTTGTAGTTATTGATTGCCAAATATGTCACAAGTTTCTGATATAACTTCATCAAATTATTTATAAATAATGCTTTATAAATAATGGTTCATGAGTAATGCTCGTTTGTATCATTTAGGCGTGCCTTCATAACTATTACTGATTTTCAAATAGTAAATGTCAGCTTCACTATTCATTGTTATCGTTGATTAATAGCTAATTGAGAGTAGGTGTAAGTGAACTTCAAATCCGTAACCGAATATATATAAACGTTACACCAACTTCTCTAATTTGTAATGCCAATAAAGGAATTATACTTTGGTGTAACCCATTTTCGTCTACTGGCTTTGACAGGTGAATCTGAAAATGCCCTGCCCTCATCAAGGCATTTTCAAGCCGCAGTACCGTCATTTTCATCAAATTTGTGAATATTCCAAACAGTGGCGGCGCAAGATCTAAATTTATTGTGGGCAACCTACATTTCGCGAGGCCCTATGGTGATGCAAGAAGAAGGGTTTATAAACTAAAAAAAAATCGAATAAAACAATTTTTTATTCATTAAGGAACACCAAAACTTCTACTTGTGTACTTTTTTGGAACATTAAATAACAAAATTGAAAATGTGCCAAAATCAACTCAAAAGTGATAAAAAAATAATTTCTGGGTCGCCGTATTAAAACCCCAGTCAAAGTCACTGACACTGTTATTTACTCACTTCAATTACAGGAACAAAAACTTTCTTTTTTTACTGATCCAGATTTCCATTTTCTTGCTTTATCTCTATCTCTTTTAGTGCCTAAGCCTGACATGATTGATAAATTAGAAGAATGCACCAATATTGTGTCCGTAACCTGTTAAAAAAAAATGACATTTGATGGTAATTTTTTCTTTCTTTAGGTACCTATAATTAACTTATAAGGAATTGGACTAATGAGTTTGAATAAAAATTGGATGAATATAATACATAATAATATTACTTTGTATATTACCTACTTCAATATTTCAGGTAATATATGTTTAATACAATATAATACACACAACGAAAAAAAAAGGTGGATTCTAGCAATTCCAGTGAAATAAATTATATCTCGACATAATTTTTAATCATGTTATGTTTTGTAAAGAAAACTATAAAAAATATGAGTGTAAGTATAATGAATACTTCTTACCTTATTTTTGATAAATGAAATGAACACAGATGCTATTATTTTTCTTCACGACACAATCCGAATTTCTACTTATAAAACACATGTTATCGTTTTGAAACTATACCTATAACACTATTATTTATTCTCACATCGAATACTATTAGAAAAATTATACTGTAGGAACATAGAGGGAGATTGCGTCTGTCCGTGATACTTTGATTGGTTTTCTATTAAGGGGAAGTCCCGAGGTTTCTGACCGGGGATTCCCCACGATTGCCTCTCAACGCCAAGCATTGTTGCCAGACTAAATAAAAACGAATGATTAGAAACGACAAAGATAAGGATTTTTTGAATAATTATTTTATAATTCAACATAGTTTATCAGAAAAATAAATATTTTCAGGAATTTTTCATTCATATGCTTTCGTGCGCCGAAGAGTTAAATACCTTTTGAGAATTTTCTAATGTATTATCTTTAAAAAACCATGACGTGTACTTTTGGATCTTCCATACTTTTTTAAAATTATTTTCGGCTCTGATTCTAAAGGTTGTAGCCTGCTGATCAGTTGAAACAAATTCATAAAAAGAAAAATCGATATACTTCATTAATCACTATGTCAACTGTCAAATTCGGACCACCTCGTATATCCCTGAACCGTGTTTATGACATTATTTATTAAGTGTGTACTTGGCATCAATTTTAGTGATAAGTCAGTCGACAGTGGTACGGTGGCGGTGTGTTGTGCATTGTTTGTTTCATGCTATCACGCAGGCTACTGTATCTATAAATAGTTTTCGTAAAACAATTGCAGTTCGAAAACACGTTCTAAGAATGACGGAATTACCCAGAAATGTTATTTTCTATAAGAATATAAACATCTATCTGCTTTAATCGAAAATAATGTGGTGTACCGGGGAATTTGTGCATGATGGATGACTGAATCCAGATAATATAGGTTAGTAAAATTTGTTTTGTTAAGGCAAATCGATATTCTGGTTGAAAAAGTAGTGCAAATGCGAAACTATCAAAAAATTCAGCTGTTATGAATTATTTCAGGTTTGAATTTTATTGAAAATTCATTACTGACAATTTCGATCTACTTCATTCACATTTTATGACGGTTCGTGATAATTTGTCAGGAGTATATTTGCAAATGATTGATTTATTTCAAATTCACCCATTTTCAAACACAACGCAGCTCAATGATGACACTTTCGTTATTTGGAGCCACGGGGAACAAGCATCCGAATAGTTTCTTCGCCACATCAACTCCATTCGCTTTCGCATTCATTCGCATGCATAAAAAAAGAAATTGAAGGAAATATACCATTTTTGAATGTACTGGTCAACAGAAAAACTTACGGAAAACTCATACAGGTCGGTATCAAACCGCCATCCAGGAAAAAAATTGTGATACGATGAAAACACTTGTTGATCATTGCCACCAGGATTTATGAGCCACATCTTGAAGTCGAACTTTGCCATCTAGATCAAGGTCTAGAGGCCAAAGGGTCTACACCGCAAGGAATCAAGCGCGCTCTACATCCTAGAAGACGAAATACTTCAACTTCGACCATGATCCAGCCGCTAGTGGTAGGGACAGTCAACTTGCTAAATGAACAAAGTCACGGACCGTATCGGAAAACTGTTTGAACGTCACATCATTAAGACCATTTTCAAATCAACGCTACCAGATCGGGCAATGACAAAAGAGAGCTTCTGACGTTCGACGGTGTTTATAGGATTTCCTGTTCTTGTGGCTCAGTTCCCATCGGAACTATCAAACGCAGCATGAACAACAGGATAGCTGCCGCCTCATGCAATCGGAGAAATCCGCAATTGCAGAATATGTCCACCACTCTACCCGTCAACAACGTGGACCAATCAGAACAATCTAGTAACAGTGCGGACGAATCAGAACGATGCTCAATCAGGATTGAGCATCCGCAAGGGCATCACCCCCACCATCACCCCTACCACCCTCTAAAAGTATAAATACTAATGAACTCGTAACTCGCCAGCCAGTCGTTGCCGAGACTTCGATTAGAACCTTCGTCCTCGCAGTCAATGCACATATTACTGATGATGTCTGCCGCAGTAGCTGATGAACCGGAGTTTGTTCTCTTCAATCGTAACTTCAGCCAGTTTCTTTACAGGGATTTAAATCTAACGTAAATCGCTATTTTCTAGCGGATCACTTCATTCACAGTGAAAAATACACCGGGGATTTGATTAAAGGGCCTAATTCTTCACGAAAAGCGTTACCGTGCAAAATATTCGATGTAAAAACTAAAACAACCAATAAAGAATCTAACGAATATAGGCAAAATTTATTCTATGCAAAATTTTTCGCTAGAATGGACGTTTTTTAAAAATATTGTGATTCACAGCGAAAATACATCGCGAATTGGTTACTGCACAAGAATCTTTGCCAAAACTACCTCAACCATTTCCCAAACCCTAGAAAAATCCCAAAATTATGCTAAATTACATTTACGCGGCATTGATTTTTGCTGAAAAATATGCACATTATTTGGGAAGGCGCTTGAAAAAGGACGTATACCTTTTCGCACAGGCATAGAATTTTATTTTTTTTTATTTAGTTCTTGTGCATCCTCATTGAAAAAAATCGAGTATTTTCGTAAACTCTATGTTTGCTGATATTTCGGGCTGAATTTTGTACCATATTTCGCCCTATTAAGAATGTATACCCTTTCGCACAGTACCAAGGTTTTTCTTTTGGTTTACGTGCAATTCCTTTTGAAAAGTATCGTCCACTTTTCGTAAAATATGTTTGCTGATATTTCGCGTAAAATTTTGTGCTGTATTTCGCACTGAATTTCGCGCTATAAAGAGCTTAAACTTTTTCGCACAGAAAATGCTCTTAGAAAATTTCAAGGTTTCTCCTGTAGCTCTTGAGCATTCCCATTTTTTAAAAAATCTCAGTTTTTTTTTTCATTTCGCACAATGAAACAGTCAACATTCCCTCTACTTCAGCAAAATAATTTTATGACGGTTGCTTTCGACTGCTTGGAAATGTGATGTTGATGAAATATAAGTATGGACCCTTCTGATTTTCCCTTTTTTTTTAAATTCTAGTTTGATAAACAAGGGTGGCGAACCGCCCACGGCTATGGAGAAGGAGAAGCGTATGCGGAGAGAGATCGCCAACAGCAACGAGCGAAGGAGAATGCAGAGCATAAATAATGGTTTCCAAGCGCTGAGGATCCTTCTGCCGCACCACGAAGGCGAAAAATTGAGCAAGGTAAGTGGAGATAAGAGATGATCTGATTATTTTTTTTGAGGAGTATTTTTCCCGGCGTGACCGAAAGAATGTGACATTCTTTTCTTTGCGCATTTTCTGGACTCTGGCGTACAGAAAAGTTTCCACGTTCGTTTCGAATTCGGGACTCGAGTCGTTCATCCTAGGAGCAGGCGACAACTTTTGGGGCGGCTGCTAACGTCGGGGAGACTGGAGTAAAACGGCCACTCTAAAATGAAAGAAAATTCAAATTTAAAAACATTCATTCTGTAGCAAATTTCTTGTGAAATGAATAGCCACCAAGGAATCAGTTGAAGAGTGTTTTTGAAATTTTTGATTCATCCAGGTCCGTTAGTCTAACAATACAATAAAAATAATCACATTACGTTTAATAATAATAATATTGTTTATTATGCATAAAAAATACATTTTTACATAAAAGGAAAAGGGTTAGCCAAAGGCTATTTTCTACTTCTCCCAAAAATTATACAGTGAGTGTAAGAAAATAATTATAAAAATAGGTATTTACTATCATAACAATGATAGAGGAGAGAAAAAATAATAGATCATATAGTTGCTAATAACTTTAATTTTGGTCAATTTAACAATTTCATTACACTACCATATATTGCATTTCAAATTAGCACTGAGCACTAAGCATCTGTGGGATATTTATAAAATAATGTATAACCACATAATCTCAATGAATATGAATAAATAGTTTATTAGCATTTTCATTTTTGATAATACAGGGCTATTCAAATTCGTTTCTGTACATGGGGATCTCGTAAACGATAAGAGATAGAGTGTCGGTTAAATTATGGCAAAGTTAATACGCAACTATTCAATGATGTAAAGAAATCGAATATAGCTCTTTTAGTTCTGGAGATATACAGGAAAAAAAATCTCAAATTATTTTTTGCCTATATCTTCTTTATTCGCAGACATATTGAAAATCTATCCACATTTTGCTATTGGCGCTTGATGTAGGCTCTCAGAATATATTCATGAATCTTTTATACAGGGTATTATCTGCCTTGAGCCACCTTCATCTTTGAATTTTTAAATACGGACCTGTATTTTTTGTTGTAGTTTTTGGATCGTAGACGTTCACTTCACACTGAGAAATTAAATTCAATTTTATATTTCGGGATTTTTCGGTAATATTCGATTATAATTGTGTGAATTATTCTCTTTTAAATTACGGCCCTGGAAATTGATTGACTGAGTTGAATAAAAGCACAATAGCAACTTTCACGTCACAATTATAACCGAATATTACCGAAACATCCCGAAATATAAAATTTTATTTAATTTCTCAGTATGAAGTAAATGTCTACGATCCAAAAAATACAGGTCCGTATTTAAAAATTCAAAGATGGGGGTGGCCCAAGTCAGATGACACCCTGTATAAAAGATTCATGGATGTATTCTGAGAGCCTACATCAAGTGCCAATGGCAAAATGTGGACAGATTTTCAATATCTCTGCGAATAAAGAAGATATAGGCAAAAAATAATTTGGGATTTTTTGGTTTTTCCTGTATATCTCCAGAACCAAAAGAGCTATAGTAGTGGTCTTTACATCATTGAATAGGTCTCTAAAATACACAACTTTGCCACAATTTAACCGACAATATATCTCTTATCGTTTACGAGATCCCTATATATGTACAGAAACGAATTTAAATAGCACTGTATATCAACTCCATATTCATTAAGTTTCATACGAATTGAAATATCTTTTTTAGCTGGAAATTTTGGCAACAAGTGCGTCATGCGCAGTTGTGCCGATTTGGCCTGTCAGATCCTACATTACTCACTGCTTTGATATTTGATTATTCATTGTTCAAAATTCTCACGACTTGAAAATCCTTCTCAAAATTTAATGTGGAGCTCTTGGACTATAACACTTGTTGTTTAACCTCCATATTGACAAAAAAACTTTGGAATCCTCGACCAGAATAATCATCTCCACACCTCTGTTGCACTATAAAATGCTAAATGCAATCCGTACTTTTATAGCGCTCGTTATATGTTTCACCGTTTTATAACGAGTCGTTATGCGGTGTCGAACAACAATCGACGATTTTATGATCGCTAGTTAAATTTCTACTAAAATTTAATTTCACGTATTTTTCTTCGATCTAATGAGAAATCTGAAGAGTCATAGGGGTTTACTCTCACACACGTACGCAATTAAATAAATTATCTTTTTGTTCCGTTTTGACCGCAGCACTTATTTTCACATTAACAAACAGTTTTATGCAATGTAATTGTAGATGACATTAGGACGGTGTTTGTTTGTTAGACTTGTGCACATACAATTATATTTTCCATTGTTCAGTCTGAAAATTTCACATGTATTTTGGTCCATTGTGAGTTAGATCAGGCAGAGGTTTTGTGTCGACGTCGATATGGGTTGGTTTTAAAGAATTACCAAATAATTAACCTAATAACATTTTTAGCCCAAGATAGTACGAACCTCTAAAATCCAGCAAGAAACCTAATCAACTAACTCCAAACAAATTTTGGAAAATGATGTTATCGAATGACGTAATTAAGTTTCATTTAAATTCAAGAGTATCGACAATGGGATAGAATTTTTTTACAACGAAAAAGACATCAACAGTTTTAGATAATTTGAGTTCAACAAAAATATTAAAAAACCGAACCAACTGATGAAATCACGAATGACGGGTACTTTTTTTAAAACGCAGGCCATGTTACTTTTTTGTTTTGTTTATCCGATCAGCTGACCCGAAAATCAGCGTTCGCTGTTGTCCGGCTTGTTTGCCATTCACGTTGCGACCTAGACACGCCGTATTTTGACGGTCTAGACAGATACTAGCTTGTTATTTTCGGATGTTTATAACAGGATTAAGTAATGAGCTAAGCGACTGCTATACGCACGACTGCAGCAGCTCTTTCTTTTGGGTTTTCGTCGCGGATGAAAATTAAAGCTGATGCGTGGACTCTGTTCTGTTCCTTCTAGTTTTTTCTTCGCCTCTCTAATTCTCGTAACGAATGGCGTGGGAGTTTCGAAGGAGTCTCCGAGAATGGAGATGTCTATGGAGAGAATCGGTTTCGAACTAATTAGGTGGGATATCGATTTTTGTTTCGGTAGGCGTAAAATGCGTTGTTTTTACGTGGCTGCTGTTTAGAAAGAGATAACTTTGTCGCAGTGCCCGTTCAAAACTCTGCAGCTTCAAGAAATTGAAACAAAAAAGTATTAGTCGAAGTAAACAGTTTTCCTTCGAAGATGCTCACTTGGTGATTGAAACACGTGTTAGAACTCCAGTAATGTTGATTATCTACAGTCCTCTCAATATAGGTTTCATCTGTAGTTTATTGTGATAACTTGAACAATTGAGGAAGCATAGGTCAAAGTGTACATACTTCAAAACATTTCGAAAAATCATCACAAATATATTAGGCTTTGCCAAACACTTGGATGGAAAGAAGATTTATGAACTTCTGGCAGAATCTTTCAGGATTGAATCATTCCAAGGGGTTTATTTACCATTCGAAGCTTGATTCCAAACAGTTGTTGGGCTACGGTAGGGATGAACTACTACGGAAGGGATGAACAGACCTTCTTACAGGTCACTGTCATTTGATTCATCATATCGAGTAGTCCAACGAAAAGTATGCACCTTGCTTTTCTCCTTTTTTTGTAACTTAACGCAAAAATGCTCGGACAGGTCAATTTTGCTTTTGAGGGGGACACATTTTAGATGTATTTTTCTATAGCGAGGGTGAGTAACAACCCTAAAATTTTAAATGGAAAGTGGGGCCGAGTGATATATCATTTGAAAGGGCACAAAATTCTCTTTCCAATGATACCTAATTTGTTGTATTTACTTGAATAGTTAAAAAAAAAGCAAGAACATTTACTCGATTTTTTTAGTGTTAATGAAGATGCGGAAAAAACGGCATTTTTATCACATTCCTCAATTTCTCTCGTGCGTTTATTGGTTCAAATAATAACAGCAGATAAGTGTACAAAAAGAATTTGGGCAAACGTTCATTGATTCAGTTCGGTTGCTTTTGAAATTATTTCAACTTTACTGTAAAAATGGTTTATTCCATTCCTGAACGAGTTGAAATTGTTAAACTTTATTATCAACATAATAGTTGTGCTAGACTTACTGCTCGCCTTTTTAATAACAGTCATCCCGAGAAAAATGTAAATGATTTGTACGTTGTCAAGTTAGTCCAAAAGTTTGTCGATACCTGATCTGTCTGTAATGTGAAACACCAGCCACGGAAACCGATCACAAATGAAGCAGTGGAAGTTGTTGTTTTGGGACATGTTTAATTGGATCATACTCAAAGTACCCGTCAGCTTGCTGCAGCCTCAGGTGTCTCCCATTCGTCCATAATACGGATATTAAAAGCCTATAAATTTCATCCGTACAAAATTAAATTACTACAGGAACTCAATAAAGATGATCCTGATAAAAGGCTGCAATTTCGTGAACAACTGAGCCAGCTACTAATTGATGATCCGCACCTATCATTAAACACGTGCTTTTCCGATGAGAGTACATTTTTTTGAATGGAGCTGTGAACAGGCATAATTGCCGTTACTGGGATGACAGTAACCCACACTTATTCGTAGAGGTCCATACCCAGTAGGTACCCTCAAAAAATCAATGTCTGGCATATTAGGTAGTCATATCATAGAGCCAATTTTTATTCCTGGGAATTTAACTGGTGAGGTCTACCTGAACATGCTTGAAGATACAATTGATCCTCTCATAACAGAAAAAATTGAAAATGACCAAAATCATAATGATGATCGGCTTCATTTCCAGCAAGATGGAGCACCTCCTCACATGTTGCTCTGGTAAGAGAGTTTTTAGATGACCGGTTTCCTGGACGGAGGATTGGAAGGAGAGGCCCCATCGAATGGCCTGCCAGGTCACCTGATTTATCGCCTTTAGACTTTTTCCTTTGGGGACACTTGAAAAATAAATGTTTTGCTACGCAGCCCGAGTCCATAGAAGATCTTCGCCAACGAATTACAGCAGAGTGCAGAAGTATAACACCTGATATGCTACAGAATGTTAGGAATAGATTTGAACAAAATCTGTATCATTGTATGGAAGCAAATGGGTCACATTTTCAGAACTTGCTGAAGTAGGATTCTACTAAGTCAATTACACATTTCAAAGTACTGGGTTGTAGTTGTTTTTCTTCATAATACCTACATGTTTGAGTGAAATACAACAAATTAGGTATCATTGGAAAGATAATTTTGTGCCCTTTCAAATGATATATCACTCGACCCCACTTTCCATTTTAAATTTTAGAGTTGTTACTCACCCTCGCTAGGGGGTTGAAGGCACAGGTAGAAAAATACATCTAAAATGTGTCCACCTCAAAAGCAAAATTGACCTGTCCGAGCATTTTTGCGTTAAGTTACAAAAAAAGGAGAAAAGCAAGGTGCATACTTTTCGTTGGACCACTCTGTATGCAAAGACTCGGACTGTCGGAAGACAGTGTATGTTGCTTCTGTTTGGAAAATGATGAAACAGCAGAGCACATACTTTGTGCCTGCCCCGCTGGGGGCCGATCCAGGTTTTTAGAGTTCGGCAGAGCCGTACTCTTACCATCTGACCTGAAAGACCACTCACCATACAAACAAATCAGCTTCGTTGAGAAGCTGGGTTTATTTGGTCGAGTGTGAATAGATGTGAGCCACAATAAACCCTTGCGGGTTGCGGTGTAGGGTTGAATAGACCCACTCACTTTGGAACTAACCTAACCTAACATTTATTATAATTAGAAAAAATGTCGTCGACAAACGACAAATAATTACCGAGGAAATTGAAGTAGTATTAAAAAAAAATCTCTCTATAATAACTACTGATGACTTTTTCAAAAAATCAATAAAAAACCTTATTCTCACATTAGCCACTTGCTTAGTTATTGAAACTTAAAAATGAATAAATAAAAATTATGGTGTTCTTTCGGCTACAGTGATATTTTCCCCCTTTCAGTCTCATGACTTTTGAGAAAAAACACACTAATTTCATCATCTTCTCGTTATATAGGTTATTAGTTCATGGATTATGTTATTCTTTTATATCGGCATGTATGAGCTATTATGATAAAATAAATTATCTTTATAGATCCCTGGTGATGAATTCAAAACTTTTCTTAAACGTCACACAAAGAACTTTTTTTTGGTTTATTCATTCCTGGTAAGGACAAAAAAAATCATATCTTGACAGCATAACTATAATACTATAGAACATGTTCAATTTCTAAGCGGCTGAAACTTAGCCCTGCTGTAGGTAATTATCCTGATGAACAATTCGTTCGCGATAGAATTATCCATCGTAGACTGCATTATTAACGACGGCTTCGTTGACGACAACGAAGCCGTCGTTAACGATAACATTTGGCTAAGTTGTTTTCAACCTTCGAATAAGTGAAGTCCTAGGCTTGCAGAATTTGTTAATAATATTTTCGCGATTCTTAATTATTGTTGTGTCTGTTGCTATTTTGTTCGGATAATCCACAAATCGTATTTTCATCTCTGATGCAATGCAGAACGGGTATAGAAATTTTTTTACAACAAAGGTGTAAATGTTACTTTCAAAACCAACAACAACTTAGGCGTGCATAACAAATATGAAAGTTCAGTTTCAGAAAAAACGGGGGTTTATAAATTATCATGTGGGTCATGTCCGATGTTTTATATAGGTCAAACTGGAAGAACGGTCAAAGCCCGCATAAAGGTACACGAAAATTGTTTCCAGAATGTAAAAATAAATTCCACATATGCCACTCTTTTAACCACAAAGGGACATGAGCTCAACCATGAATTCAAGCCCCTCCATTTCCAGAAGAAAGGTTAGAAAATTAACCTGTTGAAAAAGCACCACTGGTGAAACCAGTATTCCGGGCAGGGGATTAAATATATTCCAAAGGAAAGACAAATATTTGTGAGTTGTTGGTATACCTGATAGTTTTTATATTTTACTCGGATTTTTCCTTATCCCATCATTGTCAATCTTCACTTCTGTACATTCGTTCTTCAATTGTAAAACAGAACACTTTTTTATTCGTTAATACCGTATTCATGTAAAATAATACTCTCGGGCGATACTTCTCTATAATCGATAATGCTGATTTACATAAAATTCTTTTGGAATTATTTAAATAGTTACTTGTTAATCATCAATTAATATTGACCGTCAGGTGTGAAACTGTCGTTGACGACCTTGTCGAGTATCCGCAAACAGATCGAACGTCTTTTCGATATCTATGAAATGTACTGAATTATTCAAAAAATGTATCCGAAATTCCTTTTGAATGCGAGAAAACATAAGTTGAAAGTTAATTCCGTTTATTTTTTTGTCAGTTCTTGTTCGGTTTCACTGAAAAATATTTTTAACATGAATCTTTGTTTTTTTCAAGCACACAAAATTTCTATAAGAATTGAAAATAATGTATCTACCTTTCATCAGTTCACTTGCCACAAATGAATAACCCTGACATTATTTATATTGAAGAATGGTCAGTTACCCGAAATCACTAATGACTAGTAATCGGTCCGGAAATAACCCAAGCTCACTACTGATAATAATTCGATTCAAATAAAAATGTACTTATCATTAATAAACTCTTTATTTATCATAAATTAATAATGTACTTACTTCATTAGTTCTCCTTTGGAGAAAGTTGATCATTTACATCCCAATTTCAAAATAAAAAATATTTCTATATACAATTTTAATTATCGAAATTGAATATCAGTTTATATTTTTCAAGAAAAAACATCTTTTTGGTTATCGATACCACATACTAACCCTGGAGAGACTTTAGGCACGTATATATTTGAGAATAAAAAATAAGTGTTACGATCTATCTGCTTTCACTAGTGTTATGTCTATACGTTTATGTTCAATAATTCATAATCACAAATGAACACTGTACTTCAATGACTTATTTCACTGTCGCTTTCGTTGTTTTCGAACTAATTCGCGTTCTGGTTTAAACTGCCTTGCAACACGAAGCTGTCTCATAGATATGCTACATTCGAACATTCTCGTTCGTCCGCGAAAATATTTCTAGTAATTTCATGTGTAGCATGTGATGCCATGTTAAAATATCGGACCTTTGTCAGTGCCGGATCGTTTTATGAATCATCATGGACGTAACAGCTTAATTGCGTTTGTATCCTCTTTGGCAATATCCCTGAAAAAAAAATGCTTATATATTATAACTATTTAAAAAAAATGTGATTCAATGTTTCATGAAAAATTCAAAAAATAATTGTTTCCACGTTAAAATATCGGAACTTTGTCAGTACCGGCTCGTACTATCAATCATCATGGGCGTAACAGCTGTATGGCGTTTGTATCCTCCTTATGGCCGTATCCCTGAAAATATAATTAATAGACATCTGAGTGGAGGCATCTAAGTAATACAACTGAAGATTTTCTAGTTTTGTTTATTTTAGGTTTACAACCATTCATCATTTCATGAATCAACCAAAATGTTGTGTAGTGTTATAGAGGGTTCGAAAAACCAAAATAATTCAAAATACAGTATCCTCGTGTTTGTTAACTTATCGCCAATAAAATTTCTCTTGGAATGTATTGTACACGTTGATTGTACACAAACTTTAATAAAGGTAAACATTTCTTACCAAACACCAAGACTTAAAATCGAGTAAATAAGTTTAAAAAAATGGTTAATTGTAATAATCATAATAGCGTAAGTATACGTGTAGCGTTCTTCTCGATGTGTTTTTCAACTCACCAACTGCATAACTCCTTAAAATTCGTAAGACTCGAATGATTCATATTCTGAAATTAGTCAACAATGAATGAAATTAATAATCTAGATTGTTAACTTGCAATCTCCAACAGTTATATTGCAAAACTGAACTCCTGAATGAGGGTAATTTGTAGACCGAGCATTGCGATGTCACTTGCAGACTTATTTCATTTATTTTTTATACAATTTTTTGTTTTTTCAATTATTCGTGAGAGCTGCATAAGGCTATACACATTCAAATAATTATTTCTACTGGTAGTTTCATTATTTTCATTAACGACAATATTTATTAACCCAGTCAGTTGCAACCGTGAAATATGAATCAAATACAGAAAATGCAAAGTCGTTCTTTCATTTCTGTCAAGATGTAAGTTTGAGTTGCTTTCAGTTTTTCAGTGGTTTTTTGAGATGTTTTTTTTTACTTTATCTAATCTGAAAAAATATATCTACATAAAATTTGGTACCTGCCCGGTACTGACAATGCCCAGTAGGCTGAAACAGATGTCTACCGGTGGCTCTTAAATTGAAATCAATATGGGAATGATCAGAATAGTACTTATTTATCTTTTGATTTTAATGGAATTATTTGGAAAACACACTATGGGTTTTCTGATCGAGAACAGAGGTGGAAAATGCTCAAGAAACTTCGCCTTGGTTACTTTAGATTTTTGTTAAGCGCGTTGACGCAGTTTAGTCCAAGATATGGCAGCGATAGCGAACGAACCGAGATAGTGAAGTCATTATGAAGTGATATTGAATTTCAAGTGTTTTTGAGCTCTAAAGTAAAGTTTGTAAGGATAGCCAACGACCCTTTCGAAGCAAATGGTTAATCAGGAAAAAATATCTGGAAACAGACTGAAGTAAACGATTTTTTTTCTCCGTCCAGTGCCTTCACATGAAACGATAAGCATCTTATCGAATAGTTTTTTCCTACTTATAAGTCTTATCTTCTGTTGTAAATCATTAGCGTATACGTTTGAAATGTATCGGTTCTCACGGTATTCGGCTGTTACTCCGCAGTAGGTACGCGTTCTCCTCGTTTGTAGCCTGACAGAAAATGTCGAATAGTGAAAGGCTTTGAGGTCAACCACTGTCTGCCGCGATCTGTAGCGTTCGCTAAAACAAAGCCAACGTTTATTCATTCCCGTTTAAAAAACCTATCTCGTAGCGACCGGCAGCGCATTCTTGTGTAGGTAATGGTTATTTATTTTCACGTTCTCTCGTTTGTTCATTAACAAACTCGGAGTGGTTGCCAGAAAGAGATGCGTGCGTGTGTTTTGGCGATTCGTCGTTGAATAAACGACGTACACTGGTCTATCAGAAATTTTATATCCATTGAAAACTATCTTTAACCTGTCCTTGAGAAGCAAAACATTTCCTAACACTTGGAAAGAAGTAAAGGTTATTCCAGTCTTCAAAAAAGGTGAAAAAACCGATATTATCAATTACAGGCCGGTGGTAGTTTTATCGGCACCAGCCAAACTTTTCGCAAATGTCATTGTCAAGCATCTCTATAGATTAGTTTCTCCTAAAATATCACAGTTCCAACATGGCTTCATGAAAAAAAAAGATCCACTGTTAGTAATCTTCGCAATGTTACCCAATTTATAGCTGAAAACTTGGATAGTCGTGCTCAAGTGGACATAATATACACCGACTTTGCTAAAGCTTTTGATAAAGTCTCCCATCCAATTCTTCTAAGAACTCTAGAATATGACTTTGGTTTTCATCCCAACCTGTTAAAATTTTTCAGTTCATATCTATCTAATCGAAAACAAAGTCTGATAGTGAAAGGGCATAAGTCCAGTCCATTTATTGCATCGTCTGGAGTTCCTCAGGGTTCCAACTTGGTCCTTTGTTATTTATTTTATTTATCAACAGTCTTGTAAAAAATATCACATAATCGTGCTACTTGTTGTTTGCAGATGACTTGAAAATTTTTAGAAGAATTTGAACAGTTGAAGATTGTGTACATCTACAAAACGATATAAATAACATCGTTGAATGGTCAAAAAAAATTGTTATTCAACGTTCAAAAGTGTAATACTATGACCTTTCTCCTGAAAAAAGTCAGTATAACGTACAGCTACGAGATAGACGGTATAAAACTCAACAGAATTCGAAAAATAACGGACCTTGGTGTTACTTTTGATTTTGAATTATCATTTAGATCTCATAAACTGAATATAACTATGACCTTGTTATTTCGTAAGTAGTGCTACTTGAAAAATACAACATACAAACCCTCGAGAAAAGAAGAGTATTTGCATACTTAATATACTTGTATAAGATGATACATGGTACATTTTTCATTAGCAGGTACATTTTCAATGTACCTGCTTATGAAACTAGATCGTTTCGCACATTTTATATTGAATCCGTATGAACAAATTATTATCAAAATGCCCCATTAAATGATATGTGCAATGCCTATAATAATGTACAAAATGACTGTGATATCTTCTTCCAAAATCTTACTAGTTTCAGAAATAGATTGTATGAAATTGTATAACTCTTGTTGAATATTTTTTTTACATAACTTTTTTGTCATTTTGTTATATGTAAACATCTATTTGTGATATTTACCTTTCCTACTCTGTAACTGAGCCATGGTCTGTAGAGTTTGTAAACTAATAAATAAATAAATTAATTTTATGACATCACAATTCCAAAATTTCACCCATAGGAGGTTTCTTCAATGAAGGCTGGGTTCATTATTCGAATTTATTTGTCCCTAAAACCAAACTCAAATTCTCCAAAATTTGCGTTATGTAATAAATATCTTTCAAGGAGAGAAGGCAAAACTCAAATATCACAAAAGTTTAGTTTATATATCTTCCCAATGTCCTAGAATCACATTTTTAGTCTTTTTATTCAAAAACTACAAGGATGTTGTATGAGGAGAAAAGCAAAAATCAAATTATTCAAATTTATAAAGTTGGGCTTCGAAAAATGAGTTTTGAAATTTCTTCAGCTCATTTTTTGTCTAGTTGATACCATTAACTACCAATTTGTTAGAATTTATTCAGTTATCCCTGAGTTTTGTATCGCCATCTTCCGGCAACGGTTTAAGTTTCGAAAACTATCATTTCTGTACAGTCGGAAATATCTAACGTGCTGGATTACTCTTTACTCTTTCAATATCATCCCTCTGTATCGAAACACTTTCGTTGACAATCGTCGAACACAAATAAATTCCACATCAAACAAAATACCAATCAAGCGTCGCGTCGGTCCTTTTTTGGTTTCGTAAACTCACAATCTGTGTGTGACATTCTCGCCCGATATTGCTACCCACCACAGTAAACGGCAATATGCAATAAACTAATATATAACGTAAACGCGTAGGCATCGTACAACAGGCGCACTAAACTACCCACGTCTATTCAAATTTCATTCATCGAACGATGAACGATGGGAAAATCACCCGAATCGAGTAGGCGTTGAATGCAAATCGACGTTAATGAACTTCGTCGAGATCCGTATATCGATTTCACAGTTTCAATTGTAACTAATTGGTCGAGGATAAAACAGCGATTTTTGAAGTTGTCAGTTCCAAAAAGAAGAAGAAGAGGTTAGTTCTGTTTGCTCCTGACCTAAAATATTCGAGTTGACCATTGTCGCTAGGTGGCGGTGCAAACGTATAGGAAAACAAAGAATAGTTGAAGTATATTGAAATCAATTGATGGATGTAGTCGTTACTACGTGGTAGGAAATCATAATGAATAAAAGAGAAATGTATAAACTTATACAATATTGTATATGCTTCAAAATATCCGCATATGGCGAAACTGCAGTAACGTTAGTTACAAATAAAAGTGGTAAAACACATAGAAAGTTTCATTTCTCTTTTCTTCATTATATTGAAATCTGTTTTGTTTTTTCAACAATCATGTTCTCAAAAGTACTATTGTAGAATATGATTTGGATTGTTAATTTCTTCACATTTACATAACACGTGTCGAGCTGCCTTTGTGGCATTGACTACGGTTGAGATTTTCTTTATACACTTCTATTTTGTGTTTCCACAAACGGTAAAACCATACATGAAATTTATGATCTATGTTTGGTTCATTCGTCAGTTATGTCGTTTATATTTCCTGATTGTCCAGATACTTGATACACTACATTTCCAGACTAAGAATTGCAAGTAGACCTACTACATATAGACTTTCTTGACCATACAGATATAGGTTCACAAAGTCTGTTGCTTCCTATGGCATTCAGTTTAGTAGTAATGCTGGCGAAAGGTTTATTGAATAAAAAAATTGCATTTTTGAGGTTAACGTAAACTTCATATATTTCCCTACTCTTCTGCAAAAACAATGAAAAATATAAAATACCACTACCTCTCAATAATACCGATATATCCGTTATATTCTACAGTTGTGGTGTGAAGCGTGGATCATTTCTGATGAAATCGTTTCCAATTGAGGAAATGCCATTCATGTACCTGCTATTATGTTATTAAAATGGCGTAACACGTGACCTACGCAAATGACTACCTGCCTGTGTGTCCTTATGCAAAATAGCTTCACTCATTCATTCATGCTGCTGTACTAGTGTAATTTCATTTATCGGGTGTGCAGGTATAAATGTACGCCGATAATTACATATTTTTCAAGGTTGCACGACGCGTCAGTTTGCATGACCGATTGCCGGCGTTTCATCTCTCACTCTCGATTAACGAATAAAGAGTTTTTTTGTGTTAGCAGCTGACACCGGAATGTGTGCTTGGAGTGCTTTGATTGATTGTTGAAGTGGTTGCTAGTTCGAGCTGGAGGCATTTTCAGATTTGTGTTTGATCACTTCATGGCCCGTGCAAGAGAAAATAAATTGTTCATTGAAAGGGTAGAAGTTTAGAACTTTGTGTACATTCTTTCAATAGGAAAATGTAGCAACTGACCTGGTAAAACATATACCTGGAAGATCTTTGAAATGGTCAGGCACTGGATCCGAAATATATAGTCCTATATTACTAATCCATGAGAGGAGAATGTTTGCACCCTCGATATGAAGGGGATGCAGAATCACTTCCAACCTAGAAGCGATGAAATATGATACATCATATTCGAAATATTTAAAACTTATCACCCTCACAAATCGTTTGAAACAGAGATAAATGAAAATCATTCCACTTTCATATCAAGCGGAAAAGTATCAAAAGTCGCCTTAGGGCGATTTTTTAAGAGGTATAGGATTTGATTTTCAAAACAACACAAAAAATTTGAAAAAATTGATGAAATCTTAATTGGAATCGATAGAATGATCAATATAATTCAATGTTTGATGATGATTTCATGCAAGTGTTTTCCGCGGCTCCGCTTTAGATGGCTCATGGACCGGTATTTCACGAATAAATGCTTCAATATTGGCTTCCAGAGCGTCAGTCGTTGCTGGTTTATCTCTGTAGACATGAGCCTTAACATGATCCCACAAGAAATAATCCAAAAGCGTTAAATCACTCGATCTAGGCGGCCAATTGACGGGACCCAAACGTGCGATAAACTGTTCACCGAAGGCGGCTCTTAATTGGGCCATTTGTTTCGTGTGCCGTGTGGCATGTGGCACCGTCTTGTTGAAACCACATGTCAGGCATGTCCAATTCTTGGGCAACAAAAAGTCGTCAATCATCACACGGTAGCGTTCGCCATTCACAGTAACCTTCAGGCCATTGTCGTCTTTGAAGAAGTACGGCCCGATGATGCCACCGACCCATAATCCACACCAAACAGTGATTTTTTTGGGATGCATCGGTAGCTCTTGCAATGCTTGTTAACGTATCCATTCAACCAGAAATGAGCCTCGTCGCTGAACACAATTTTTCGATAAAAATGTGGATCTTTCTCCAACTTTGCCAGCGCCCATTCACCAAATGTTAGACGTTGTGGGAGGTCGTGTGGCTTCAATTCTTGCACCAGCTGTATCTTATAAAGTTTTACACCCAAATCCTTTCGTAAAATTTTCCACGTAGTGGAGTAACAGAAGCCCAATTGCTGCGAACGGCGGCGAATCGACATTTCACGGTCATCACGAACACTGGCGGATACAGCCGCAATATTTTCTTCGGTCCTCACTCTGCGTATGCGTGTTGGTGGTTTAATGTCCAATAATGTAAACTGGGTTCGAAATTTAGTCACGAGCTTCCGAATAGCTCCCTCAGTAGGCCGACGAAACTGCCCATAAATTGGAAGAAGTGCACGATGCACTTTCTTCACCGAGCATGCATTTTGATAATAAAATTCAATAATTTGCAGGCGTTGTTCATTCGTAAGTCGATTCATGGTTAAATTATAGACCAAACTGAACAAGTTTGGCAATGACACAAGACACGATTCACGCGTGATCTGTCAAAAACAGTGTTGCCAACAAGATACCAGCAAAAAATTACTCATTATATACTATTGAGATCAAAACTCAAAACTGAACGGGATGGTCTAATAACGAAACTTTGATGTATTCTTTTTTTACATTTAGAAGAGGCTTTTTAATTTTTAATGAAACAGGAGTAGATATCACAACATTCAAGTTGACTTTACAACTAATGAATGTCTATACTATGCAACTCTTTCGCAAAAGTGAGTTTCATTCTTTTTTATGCAGACTAGATCAACTTCAGTGCGGTCTAGAAACATTGGACATTGACATCGTTATAACTACTGCAACAATCACATGTGACTGGTTTATTTTACAAATTTATTTTGTTCTGGCACTGCCAGATCTGTAATTGATAAAATGATAGAAACCATGCAGTAACGTGTCAGGACATCATTCCTCAAAAACTCATTGAGGGGATGACAACTTCCTTTGGGAAAGGCGAGACTTTATAGCCCCATACACGAGTTTTTTGTCATAAAACGTATTTCATGTAAATTATTGTAGTAGTTTCTTTGGTCGGGCTATCCCATAAGTCTATTCTCGGTTCTTATTTGACTGCAATGTCTATTTTGTTGTACTCCAAAACAGAAATTGGACGTCGGGGCCAGACGACAAAAGGCCAATCGAAGTTCTCAAGACGAGACGGCCGGGCCGAGGATCTCTATCTGTTCACACGGCTGTGAAATACCCTGACCTAGTTTCTGTATTTCGAGTCTGGATAGGCAGCAGGCTCATTCCGTCGTCTGCCATTTTTAAATATCCTCTTGCCAGACCCGTCAGAAATAGAATTTTGTATCTTTCGCGGGCGATCAATCCTCGCGAATATGAATGGATTTTTTTTATCGTATTCGGGGAAGGGAAATATTCCTTATCGCGGGTCGTCGAACAAGTTACGGACTACCCCAACGTTGTTACATTCTACGCCTGTATCAGTCTTTTTATCAGTTTTGTTTGTTCGTGGATTAGTTGTGATAGAAAGACCATTTATCTTGGTTTTATGACAGTGTACTTGGCTCTGACAAAGTTTTTGGTTGAAAATCCTTAGATATTCGACGATTGCTCTGATTTAGATTGAAGCAATTGAAGACGAAAATCGTAGTTTTTGGTATCTTGTTGATACTCTTTCTTCTTTAGGTTCTCACGGTGGTATTCGGGGAAAAGCTTGTTATTTAAAATGTTCAGCAATAGAAAATTGCGGGGAAAATGATGCAACATTTCTGCACAGTTCAGTTACAAATCCATCTTAGAATTGTAAACAATTAGACATTTTAACACAATCTTTGACGGCTTCAAAAATTATTGTTCTCCTATAAGAGATCCATTTGAAGAAAATCGAATTTCATTAAATTTAAGGTTTTTTTAGTAATCACATGATAGTACAAAATCGTTTTGAGCTGGTACTAATTTTATATCAAAATAACTCCTCACCTATATTTTTTCATGTGAGATAAAATATATACATAATATTGTCTGTATTGTATTTCATGAGTTCGGACTTCCATTGTCTAATATAATATAAATTGATTTAAAATCCCTGAAAAACATTAAAAAGATTAACAAAAAATCCAACCACCATCAATCGACTAAGAGAGTAATCATCAAGACTCTACTAAACCGTACTTTCGGGCTCTGTAATACAAAGGAAGATCTCGAAAAGGAACTATAGGCATCATCAAAAATGACCTTCAACGGAATGGTTACTCCAGAGTGATGGTAGAACAGGCTTTAGCTAGAAGACAGCAAGAGCTCCATAAAAAAGAGAAGCCACCACAACCAGTACTTCCCTACATTAGAGGATTATCGGAAAGGATAAGAAGGATTGGGTCCAAGTATAACATCAGGACTGCTTCAGATCTGGGAACACTATCCGTAGCAGCCTCACGAAAACCAGGCCACCATACGCGGACTGCGATTCCAAGAACTGCATTTACGGGATACCTTGCGAGTGCGGAGAATCATACATCGGTGAAACTAAGTGGCCATTAAAAGTTCGCATTGCTGAGCACAAGAAACACGCACAGCGAGGAGAAACCAGCAAATCCGAAATAGCAGAGTATGTATGGACTCATCAACATACTATCAAGTGGGCTTAAGCTGAAATCATCCACAAAGAGGAACACTGGTTTAGAATAAAATTCAAAGAAGCCGTATATGTTGTCCAATAACGTATTTAGTCAAGTTAGCGTAGAGATACGTAACATATGGAAACCTCTGATCAAGCGAAAAACGACCAACTCCCGCCATAGGGTCATCTCCCGCTAAAAGCAATGAAGCGGTGAGAGGAAAGAGGGGATAGGTGAAAGCACTCGAATGACCTATAAATAGTCGGATCTCGGAGGAATAAGTTCAGTTACCACCCGAAGATGATTGTGGATACTAACAATCGAAACGTCGTGACGTAACTTGGTTTGGAATCTTTAAATTTTTATTTTTAATTTTTTGTTAAAAATATTTTTTAATTTTCAGTTTTTATTAATATTTCAATTTTTTTTTTGGTTGTTGCTTCTATGTTTCTTTGTAATTTCAGTTTTTTGTTTAATGAAATTGTTATTTTCGGTTAATCTTTTAAATTTTTTTCAGGGATATCAAATCAATTTATATTATATTAGACAATGGAAGTCCGAACTGATGAAATACACCACGAAACATTGTCAACCACCTTCAAAGAAATTGTCTGTATTCATTTTAATATTCCTGAGAAAAATCCGTATTTATTCTTCTATTTCAATCTATATTTGTTTCACATTGTTGTGTAATGAATTAAATTGTTTCTCTTCGAGCAATTTAATATATCATAAATTTCAACACAATATTTTAATGGAAAAGGAAAGTTTTGGTTTTCTGCTTCTCCATCTATATATAAATAAATACAGTTTAAAAACTGAAAAACACCCTTTTAAAGAACATCGAACTCAAAAGTTAAAAATAGTTTTTTTAATAAGCTTAAAACAATAACGAACGAAAAATACTAGTATTATTATGAAAAAAGCGAATTAGCTACTTTCTTATAAACATTGAATCACACGAACAAAAAATACTTTCGAAACATATACTTTTATATGAACACTGAATTATACAGAAAACACTTTTTTCTGCTCAGTTTGAATTCCAAACATTCGTTATGGAATTGAATCAGATATTATTCACAGGATTGCTACACAATATAGTATACGAATTTCAGTTACATAAGAACACTGTCATCCTCACTGGTAGACATCGATGTTTTGGCATAAGACACTTGCCTTATCGCCTTTTCAGTACCAAATCTGGTTTACATCATAAGACGAACCACTCAATTCATTCATAAAATTACGAGTTTATGTCTCAGATGTTTTTTGGTAAATATTTACATAAAAAAGAAAGGTATGATTCAGTTGAACCATTAGTTTTATTGAGAATCATTTGTCAATATGAACAGTTAGGGTGACGACATATAAAAAACTCATTTTTATCAACCCATTTCTTTGAGTAATTTCTGAAAACACCCGAACAAACTGTCTTATATAACAATCGCGACAGATAATATAAACCTTGTATTGAGATAGGTAAAGGTTGACATCATCAATTTAATCATGGATAATATTTTACATGTAAGGTTTGTTCGAAGGTAGACTTCTAATTTGTTATTATGAGATCATTAATCATAACGTATTAAGTGTTTAATGCAATGTGATTAATTCTCTTGTAGCTGTAATACTTGTAAAAGTGTAATTTTAGATTTTTAATTGACCATATAAGATAAAGATTATATGGTGGCTGAGTTTTACATTTCATTGTTGACACCACTATATAAGTATGTCAATTCCTTCAACTCCATTCTTTCTCATTAGATGGAGTGAGATGGTATTTTTCCGGTTCAGTTTAAAATTGACCTTATTCAATGAGGGTCAACTGGAGGCCAGGTTCAACATTTTGACTAGAAGCTCTAATCAAATCAAATGTTTCAAATACATCAAATATCTGAATTATTTTAACTAAAGATATTGATAATTATGATGGGAATCGTGATTGCCAACAATGAAATATAAAACTCATCAAATATGGTTTATTTAAGTTGATTTATTGATAATAATTCATTGTCAAAGGAAAAACATCCTAATTGTTCATTTCACTAGTTTGGACTTCCATTGTCTATTATATAAAATGATTTGAAATCCCTGGAACAACTAAAAAAAGAAGAATTGAAAATGAATAGCTGAAAATTACAGTTATATTAAGCAAAAATAAACCTGAAATGAAATAATAGTGAAATAAAATACTAGTAAAATAGAACATCACTCTCACAATGGAGAAGGAAATCCACAACGAATTGCCATTCTTAGACGTTTTGGTGAAGAGGACCGACACTAAATGGGAAACATCTGTATACCGAAAACCCACTCATACGGGACAGTATCTGAACCACGAATCCAACCACCATCAATCAACTAAAAGAGGAATCATCAAGACTTTATTAGACCGTGCTTTCGGGCTCTGTAACACGAAAGAAGGTCTCGAGAAGGAACTAGACATCATCAAAAATGATCTTCAGCGGAATGGATACCCCAAAGCGATGGTAGAAAAGACTTTGGCTAAAAGACCGCAGGAGAATCGCATGGAAGAGAAGCCGTCACAACCAGTGCTTGCACTTCCCTACATCAGAGGATTATCGGAGAGGATAAGAAGAATTGGTTCCAAGTACAACATCAGAACCTGTTTCAGATCCGGCAACACTATCCGTAGCAGCCTCACGAAAACCAGGCCACCAAACGCGGACTGCGATTCCAATATTTGCATTTACCGGATACCCTGCGAGTGCGGAGAATCATACATCGGTGAAACTAAAAGGCCATTGAATGTTCGCATTGCCGAACACAAGAAACACACACAGCGAGGGGAAACCAGCAAATCAGAAATAGCAGACCATGTTTGGACTCATCAACATAACATCGAGTGGTCCCAAGCTGAGATCTTGCACAGAGAGAAACATTGGTTTAGGAGAAAATTTAAGGAAGCCGCATACATGTTGTCCAACAACGTATTCAGCCAAGCCAGCGTAGCCATATGGTCATCTCCCACGAAACCAGTGAAGCAGAAAATGGAAAGCGGGGATAAGTGAAAGTACTCGAACGACCTATAAATAGTCATCTCGGAGGAATCAGTCCAGTCATCACCCGAAGACGATTGTAGATACTAACAATCGAAACGTCGTGAACTAACGTGACTTGGAATCTCTCAACATTTTATTTTTATTTTCTTTTTTCATTTCTTTATTTTTATTTATTTTTGTTCAATTGTTCTATTTTACTTGTATTTTATTTCACTATTATTTCATTTCAGGTTTATTTTTGCTTAATATAATTGTAATTTTCAGCTATTCATTTTTAATTCTTCTTTTTTTAATTGTTCCAGGGATTTCAAATCATTTTATATAGTAGACAATGGAAGTCCGAACTAGTGAAATTCATCATGAAACATTGTCAATCACCTTTAAACAAACATCCTAATTGTTGTCAGTCAAGCCAATAGAATTGTAATTACCCCCGTTATCGTCTTTGAAAAAACCCAATTGCTCGATATAACTCTAAGTTGGTATTCAGTTCTATACAATTGGGAGGCCATAGAAATTCGAGAGGGAGAGGGAGTTAACATAAATATAATATGGCTACCTGCACTTGATTTCTCTCGTATCAGATCATTTCATTTATCCAATAGGAAGAGAGTCGCATCCATCACTGATAAAATGATAGAAAAAATCTGTTTTTTTCAATTTTCAATTATTCTCAACCAGACCTTACTAATCTAAATCTTACTGACTATGGAGGATGTCTTTTTTCATTTTCCGCTATTCGATAAGCTCAAAGTTCATGGATTGGCGCGGATTCGTTTTTTCCAAGACATTACCGTCTCTGTATTTGAATATTCGCCTCGTGTTTGAATATGTATGAAAAATTGCGAGCCTCAAGGACGTCAGTCGAACCTGTTATGACTACCGACTGGTTAAAAGCGACTCGGCCTTGCATTCGCCATTTGTTTTGGCGCGAAAAAGACCGGTCACGGGTGGCGGCGTGTAGAGGTTGTTTCCGAAGCTTTCGAGAAATATATGTACAGAAGAACACATAATGTTTAATCGTTTACGTCTATAGAGAATGAATTACGATCTAAACTAATATATAATAAAAAATGGCAACATCGTGTTAATTACACATTTATTTCGGAACGGCTGGTCCGACTTTCATGATTTATGATTTGCTGGTTTGTCTCCGCCCGGAATGGCAAAATAACTATTAGTACAAATTGGAGACGTTCAGATTATGACAATTATCATGGTGTGCGTAAAGAAAATTGAGGTTATGAATTATTGGTGTGTCATAATAGAAGCAAAGTCAGAGCAATATTTTCAGTGTTATTCACTATATTTCAAGCGAAAAAAAGGATTCGTTTATAATAAAGCTACGATGCAATTAGACTGCGAAATAATTCGAATCAATCAACTGCAGATGAAGAAGTGATCACACGAGAGGAGCACCGGGTGCAATGTTGCCAGGTCAACTGTTTTTACAGTACCTAGGCTCTTGAGCTACTATTATACTGTTTGAGAGTTAAAATCTACTAATTATTAAATGTTTTTCTGACACAAAATCCACCGTTCAATATGAAAATAACATCGCAACACTACCTTGTATATTTAAGATATAATCTCGATGTTAATTCTCACGTACTTTCAGTGGTCTCGAAGTTTCACCAATATAACTTTTACTACAAGAACAAGGTGGGTATCTCATGATTGCAGTTTTTGTTCTTTCTTCTATGTTGGGTTTTGTATGTCTGAGTATAGATCTCAGTGTTTGCTGTTTTGTGAGAAGTTCTAATATCACATATCCTTCCAATTTCTCCAATTATACCTTACATTCCCTGGAATGCGAGGTATAACGTTAGTTATGGAAGGTGTAGGTGGTTGTTGATTCGGTAATTGTGGAGCAGCTCGTTGTTGAATTTGTTATGCTGTTCATAGGGTCATTTGATTTAAAATTGACTGTTCATTTTCTATTGCATTTATTGTTGAATCTACGAACGAATCTGGATACTTCTTTACCAAAAATTTTTAGCTGTATTGCAAATGATTTTTGCTCTATTTTAGGTCGACAAGAACTGATTTCCTCCACAAAAAATTACTTTCGTTCAACTACTGTCGTTTTTCGTCCCCGTTGTTTCTGTTATATAGTAACTGAAGAAATAAAAAAATGACGTCACTTGCTCTATTTTTTTTTGAAAGCCAAACAGACGTACATTTAGTATTTTGTTTTCATCTATCACCGCTAAATTGGTATATATTTGGTACATCATTTATGTGTGATTGATGACATGTTTATTTTGTAGACATTCATGATCACTTTAATGAAATGAATAAAAACACTTTTGTCTAATTTCTACTAGTTATTTTATTTTTTCAACCAGTTTCGGGTTTTACCTCGTAATCAAGTATAAAAGTAACATGTGAAATCTGAAAACTAGGTTATATAGGGAGTTTTTAGGTAAGCCAGAGGGCTAGGTAGTTAAATGAATAAGGGTGCTAACTATAAAAATTTAACTATATAAATCTATTTGCTTGTTTAGGGTAATATATTTCGGGTTTTTAATTGATTCATTAATTTCCGTGGCTTCCAACAAATTCATTTCTTACATGCCATGGAAATGAATGAATCAATCATAAACCCAAAATATATAACCCTTAACGAGCAACTCCATTTATTTAGGTCTCCATTCTTGAATTTATAAGTTTGACAATCCCTATAATATTCAGTGTTGAATTTTATATATAACTTAGTTTTCGGATTTCACTTATTAGTTTTATACTTGATGACGGGAAACCGGTCGTAAAAATAAAATAACTAGTGGAAATTAGACAAAAGTGTTTTCATTCATTTCATTGAAGTGGTTGGTAGATCATATTACTGAAAGAACGAGACAGCAAAAAATTCTATTATTACTCTCCACAAAAAATCTTTTGAGTAATATCTTCACGTCTTTAAACAAACATTTTCTTTTGAATGAACAATAATAAGTAGTAAGTTGCTTATTTTCAACTTTTCAATTTCTGGTATTTGCACTGTAGTGGAAATATGAAACCACAATTTTGCGACTTCGTCTTGTGCTGTGAGTAATAAACACATTTTTCTAATACAGAGTTTATTGGCGCAATCGATAAAAGTGGTTGAACTCGCCCATTCGTTTTTATTATCATCCGTAAGCAGTACGTGATTAATTACGATTTGGAAACTGAAAAGTAATTATGACATGGTGTACTGGTTCAGTAAATGGGACCGAGATCTAGATCTACATTTGTTGATTAAACTTCGATTTCAAATTTGTTAAGTGATGGTTCTTGAAATTAGACCGGGTTTGTCAGAGACAGTTCTATTTTTCAAGTTGTTACCCTCTGTGTCAGTGAGGTTCATGTTGATTTTTTTAAAGGAAATTTCATAATGAAAAACAAATTTATCAATTTTAATTTTGCTTTCACCATATCATGAATTGAATACCGATTTTTTTAAATCTGTGACCTCTACGAAAAAATATTGAAACGTTTTTTTCTAGTTTGGCAACCATACATTTTAATTTGCTTGAATTTTTGAGGGTCATTTGCCAATTTAAAATGTAGGTCTAGAAAAAAATTCAACTAGCTGTAGTTAGATCAACATAGTAGTGTGTTAAAGTCATGAATCACACATTCTGCTCGTTCTTCAATAAAACTGGGCGTCCACAAGATGGTCTCATAATATATCGACACATTGTCCTATCAACCATTCATTTCTTTCTCTGGATGATAAAATATCAAAGTATTTGGTTTTGTTCATACTTTACACTTAAACTTTACACCTAAGTAACAATGTAATATTCGGTTGGTAGACTGACAAAGAACGGTAATAGATGTTTTTGCCTAACCAAGATAAATTGTAACTTATTTCAATCACTCTGCAATTCTTTGCAATACACTGGAAAAGCTAAAAGAACAAATAAATATTCCAACAGAAAAATTCATCCAAGATATATAAACCAGTTGAAATTCATCATATTACGTGTTGGAACGAATACTAGAAAAAAAGAGGGCAATCCAGATTTGGGCAACCTTTTAAAAATTGGCATTTTCAGGTGGAGACAAAAAATCTTGGAAAAATGATTCAATGATGAATAATCGATGAGAGTTTCACGCTGTCTACCTTGATGTATCCACGGTTGATTTTTTTTTGACGATGATGATGGGCAAACCTTTGAAATATTAAAATGGATAATTCTTGCTCAAGAACTATTACTGTGATGGAAATTGTTAGCATCTGTGATTTATTTTTGTTGATTTCGCAAATATTTTGATAGAGGAGGCATATCAGCAAGTTTGAAGCCAGAACATTAAGTCTAATTTTGTGAAATTGATAGAAATAAAAATGCCGTTCAGCGATGAAACGACAATAAAAAAAATGAGATTTTTCCAATCTTTTGCTGGAGGCTCACACTGAAGGTGGTAATATTCATGATGAAACGCATCTGGGTAACTGCTGATACAACACAAGTTTATTATTTTAATCTTACAACCTACCAAAACTACATCAATTGAGAAATAATTTTGTATTTTACTGTAACCTTGAAACTACGCGTTTGTCGAAAGCTAATGTGATGTTACGAGATATCTGTGTTTGAGGTTTGGATGAAGATGTGTAGAGTCTTGGAAAGTTTTATTGAGGCATACACAAGTAATTGTGGAGTCATCCATGATTATGGAATACTTCCAAAAAAAGGACATGGTTTTTATCAAATCTAATGATCGAACGTGTTTCTGATATCGTATTATTTAAAATGAAATTAATTTTTCTTCGCATAGCTATTTGCAAGGCTTTGTTACCTTTTAATTTTTGGTAACAGTTACAAACAACTTGTTTCATGCAGTTCGGGTTGAATAGGTATATCTTGCGATATACATAATATTTTTTGGGATTTTTTTTTATCCTCAATACTTTCGAAACATAGGCAGTAAATACAAACACTAAAATAATAAATGAATTTAAAACTGTTCACACAGAAACGTCTGAAACTAATGACGACTCTTGGCCGGGTACATATTTCATATATCTGGTGACGTCACGCCTCATGACGTCACCAGATATATGATTCAGTGATACTTGGATCTCAGTGAGAATGTTTTTTGCTGGTCCCGGTAAAAGAGACAGATCAAGGTTCTACATTAAATCGCCTTTTTCCAAGACAGATGCAAGGATAAAAGCTGAATATAACGCCGGCATTCTCAGATTCGCAGATCTTGCGATACGGAGAACAGAGGATTGACTCGTTGGCAATGCTCGACGACCTGAAACCTTCACGGTCTAGTCGTCATACGGACTGGCTGACCGAAGAAGCGAATTGTCTTCATCTTTGTGTTCATCTAGCCAGCGAATGAAATCAAGGTCCAGTATGCCAAGTCAACGTCCTTGCACTTTTTGTCGAAGTTATGCAAGGCGTAGTTTTCGGGTAACGAATTTGGCGATGGTGTTTTGTTATGGCTGGTTCTAAGAATTCTGGGTTATTGGAGTCGGGGACGTATACAGGATGTATTGCTAGCACTATGGATATTGCACGGTGTGGGATCCACATGAAATCATGTGGATCACAGGAATGTTAGTTAATATTTTGAAAATAACTCTTAATACGTACCTAATATAGTCCAAAATATAAGGTTTTTTCAAAAGTTTTGTCCATTTCTATGAGTTTACTTTTTTCATTCCCACAGAGATCAAATCATGTGGAATAAAGTGTTTTTGCATACTTTTTGCATAAAGTATACAGTTTAATTGCAAGAAATAACGTACAATAGAACGCAGAATATAATAGAATAAAATATGATTTTATTTCCTGGAGAAAGTACATGTTATATGAAAAAAGTCAAACAAAGGGTTTAATACAAAATGCGTTTAACAGTAACAAACGAATGGCAAACACCGCATAAAAACAATTATAAATAACAGACAATTAACATCATTTCACTCAGAAGTGATGCTCAAAAAACTGTTCTGAAAAGTTGAAGCAATTTTACACTAGAAAATCTATTAGTTTTATGAATATTGAACTGATTATTTTCTGGAATCGAACTGAATAGTTTTGGAGCCCTGTAATTTGGGTCAATTTGAGTTATTCTAAGTTTTGTTGAAGGTACAATAAAGTTTGTTTATATCTAGTGTTATACCCATCTTTAGAATCAATCTGGGGGAATGTATCTGTTTTTATACATATATATCCAGAGCTCAAACCCAACATTGAACGAATAATACGATGAAGTTGATGTTTCCCAACAAGTCACACCATATCGTAGTCTACTTTCTACCTGTGCATAATAGAGCTGCAATAACTGATCAGGATTCAAAATTTCTTGTATATTCCCAAAATGATAGGCATTTCGGAAACAATATCTTTGCAGTAAGACTTCCAATTGAGAAGGTTATCGAAATTTGAACCCAGAAACTTCCTTCTTACGACATTAGTGGAGATCATACGAAAACCAAATGAGATATATCCACAGGTTCTCTGGGAGTTGTCAAATCTAAGGCATTTTGTTTTTTTAATAATTAGAAAAAGAAAGTTCGCTGAGAACTAATTATTAACTATGGATAAAGTTCGTCACAATTTTCCTTTATGGAACTTTCTCGGGTGTTGAAAATAATAAGTGAGGTGTCATCTGCGTACATAGTGAAGGATGCTGGCACAGGAAGCTCATCATTGTAGTTGATGTGAATTATGAATAGCAAAGGGCCAAGTACTGATCCTTGTGGGACACCCAAGTCGTTTTTAAGGTACCCAGATATCTCGTTTTTAATTGAAGTTTGTCACAAAGGTATGAGCGTATGCGATCCAGAGGTGTGCCCCTCACAACATAGCATAGAGTTTACCCAAAAGAATTATGTGATTTATACAGTCAAATGCCTTGATGAGGTCACAAAAATCCCAAGAGGGCATTCGCCTGTCTCATTGTGATAAACTAATTTGTGACACTAGGAGAGCTGTGGTTGTCGATTTCTTACATAGAAATCCATGTTGATTGTCTGATATCAATATATGATAAAAGTCTGTATGCATAAGTATAATCGGAAACTTTGGAGAAACAACAAGGAATTGTTACCGGACGATAATTCTCAAGAAGTTGTGAATTGGTGTAATTTTCGCGATCTTCAACAGATCTAGAAATACTTCTATTGACAAGGATAAACAAGGAATGCCAAGGGTAACCCTGACAATAGCTGATATTTTCGCCACCGGCGAAAATGAGTATTCAGAGCCGAATTTGCCATGAAATGGATACCCACAGGATATCCGGTTGGGATAATGAGCTAGATCTTGATAAAAACATATTTCAGGGACAGTTCGTGATTCTCTTAGCATTCGTAAAAGCGCGACATTTTCTGAAATTCACGGGTGGTCCAAGACTGCCGGCATGGCATGTAAACACTACCTTATCGCAAGAGTCGACAACGCCATCAATTGGCTTTTTTATATCGCTTCAGCTGTGATAACAAACCAGCAAACACGCACTCTCATCATACAAGAATTCCAAGCTTCCAATTGCAGTGATGCCGATATTTGGTATACTTGTCAATTTTTGGGGAATTTGGCACCGTTCGTGCAAAATTTACCATATCGAATAAGGATATGGGGCTCTTGAATTTTTCTCAGTGTATATGTCATTGAACTCGTAAAGGGTTTCGTTGCAAGAAACACAACTAAAGATGTCAAAATATTTTTTATGGAGCCCATAAAAGAAGAGGACAATGTATGGAAATTAGACCAATAGATGAGGAAATTGTAGAACCTTGAATCATATCATTCGACGAAGATTCATTAGATTTTCATCTGATGATAACAAACTTTAATTTTTGCTTTTAACTAATACCTTCTTAAATAAGCATACTCATTTATTATTGAACGAAATTAATTTTTGGTGGAGGGAATCAAAGTTTTTATCGATCTCCTTTGGGTATTTTCACCTTCCACAATCTGAAAAAATATGAAAATTGTGGTGGAGAATTTTATACACGTGAAGAAAGGGCAAACTTTTCAGTTTACCCCGGTAAGTTACTTCGTAAATTCGAAGTATTTTTCATAAAGAAAAATGTTCTATTTATCAATAACTCGTCGTTTATGTAGATCCATTACAATTCTTATATTTTTCAGATTGTGGAAATACCCGAAAAAAGTCGCTAAAACACCTAAATATCATGTTAATTTATCGAATTCATTGGATTTAGGGAATGTATGCTTTTACGGCTGACGTCAACGTTTTGGTTCGTTTCCGGGTTTTTGGTCTTCTTGGATTTATCCGTTGATTACACACCACAATTTGTGCTTATACCTAATACCTTTTCAAATAAGCATAATTATCAGTTTCAACAAATATTTTTGATTAAATACCCAAATGTACGCCACTGCGGGTAGAAAACGACCCGAATGCTTATAAAATCGTTTCCTTCCGACACGTTTGCGATACAAACGTGAATATTAATGTAGAGGAAAACGAAGATTGAACAGTTTAATCTTCCTCTTGAAGATGAACACTTTGTAATCGAAACACGTGTCGAGTTGTTAAAATAACGGTTTGGCGTGGGAAAAAACTCCAGTAATATTCATTACTACACCAAAGGTTCCAAACCGTCCATTATAAGTATACCAGTTGTGGCAAATCATAACGAAATCACAAAAATTTGTTTAAAAATTTTTGTTAGTGCTATGCATTAATAATGAGCATTTATTATATAAAGGGGGGCTACGTCACAATGTTTGCTGATGAAACAACGAAAACTATACGGGCAATAATGCTGAGCAACTCATCAGCAAATCTGAACACATTATTGATCAGTTCAGTACCTGGTGCCAAAGAAATAAGCTTATTCTAAATACTTCTAAATTGATCAGTGTTAACTTTCACTTCAGAAGAAATATTCCAATTGGTCGACGCTCTAGCTATGATATTAAAACTTCTGAAGAAATGACGTTTTTAGGGACCTACCTAGACGCTAATCTAAATTGGGATAGGCAGGTGGACTAAATATGTGCTAAGTTAAATAGAGCATATTATGCCATAAAACAGCTGATATCCTGTTTGGATGAAACTGGCTTACTTAGCATATATTATGCCATGGTCTACCCTCATATGAGTTTGAATATATTATAGTTTGGGGCAGAGCAAGAGATTTTTCCAGAGTCTTTATAGCACAGAAACGCATCATAAGACTAATCTTCAATATGGATTTCCGGGATAGCTGCCGGCCCGTTTTTATAGACAAAAAAAATATTGACAGTCCCCTCCATCTTCATTCTTAAATGTATTTTATTTGTTAGGCAAAACCATAAATTATATGATAAGACTGCTTCAGAACACAGTCGTAATACAAGAAATGGTGATCTTCTAAAAATCCCACAGCATCTCATGATAAGTTATATATGTATGTGTATATATGTGTATATGTGTGTATATATATAGAGGTAAATCTGTGCTCAGTAAGTATCCTTCTCTTTTTATCTTCACTAGCTTGTAGTACAACTGACTTACCTTATATACCCAAGTGTATAAAAAATTGTGAATAGATATGATTATTATTGTTATTACTTTTTACTATAAGGAGAAATAGTATGGATCACTTATTGATCCTTCATTTACATAAAACCCCTCTGGGGGTAATTCGTAATTTGAATTGTAATCTGAATATGTAATCTATTTTTTAATATTCTCAGAGAAAAAATCATTATTAAAAAATAAATTAAACCTTTGTGAAGATATTCTTTTTCAAGGTTTTGAGGGTTAATCAACCCTTTGAAAAAATCTGGACCGAAAATGGCTAATTGTCATTGGCAACACTGTCCAGCCGACGTGGTTATAAAAAGACCCGATGTGGCAGGATGTGACGCGTCTGCAGCAATGCGAATAATAATAAATACAATGTCCATCATTTCCTCGATTAGATAAGAGCCGGAGTTTCATTCACAAAAGTCGATGTTTGGAAGCCTAGGCCATGTCATGTTTTAATGAATGAAACGACCCGAAAGGTTTGAAATTATTTTTAAAGCGGTTACTAGCTATGTAAATAAGTTGTATTTTCGAGGTTACTGCTCACATGTGGGTTTAAAAAGAAGGAATTTGACAACTTGTGCTTATTATTTTGACATTTGTTGAGACAGTTCCCAGAAATTGAAAATTTTTGAGAAGAAATATTTTTGAAACTCGAAATAGTTTCTAGTGCTATGTATTTGTTCTAAGGAAGTATTACACAGTGTGTCCGCAAAGTATGGAAGAAATTCGATATTTCCAAAACCAAAGGTAGTTTTACAGAAACTTTGAAACACGTCAGTTTTTAATTTTAATATTCTACATTTAACAACAAAATTTCATTATACAGGGTGATCCATATTATTGAAAAGAAATTTCGAGAATCTGGTACAGTTGAAAATTCACGCCAATCAGGTCGTCCTTCTGTAAATGATGATACAAAACTAGATGTTCTACTTGCTTTTGAAGATGTGCACACTTCTGTTCGTAAGGTTAGTCGTTATTTCGATGTCAGTAAAACAACTGTACCTACACAAAGTATCAAAATTGGAAAAATGGCAACCCTTCAAAATCGAACTTCTACAGGAATTAAACGAGGATGATCCAGATAGAAGAATATAATTTTGTGAAGCAATGATGGATAATTGTCACCGAGACCGTCTCCTCGTAAAAAATATATTTTTTTTTTTTGATGAAGCCACTTTTACATTGAATGGTGGAGTCAATCGTCAGAATTGTAGGTACTGGGCCAAAAAAACCCCACTGTATTCTTGAGCATCATACACAATACCCGCAAAAGGTAAATGTATGGGCTGGCATTGTAAGAAACAGTATCATCGGACCCTCCTTTTCAACGGTACTTTAGACGGGCCAACATACCTTCAGTTTTTAAGGGGATATCTTCTACCTACTTCAATTTATTCCCCAGTAGAATTAATCCTGAAAGTTTTGATGAAAATTTATGGTTTCAACGGGATGGTGCTCCTCCACATTATGATGCAGGTGTTGAAGGTATCTCGACAAATGTGGATGTGGATGGATTGGAAGACGTGGACATACTGGATGGCCAGCGAGGTCGCCAGACTTGAATCCGTTGGATTACTTTATGTGGGGCCATCTGAAGAATGTTGTTTATAAAACGAAACCAGCAAATATTCAAGAATTGAAAGAGATAATTCTAACGGAAATAAACAATATTTCTCGAGAAAACATAAACAAGGTTCAACAAGAATTTATTGAACGTTTAGGTTACTGTCAAATACAACAAGGACTACAGTTCCGAATATGTAAAATGAAGTCATGTATTTATTACTGGATTACTTTCCCGTTGTTAAATTATTCATAAAAAAAATTATTTAATTTCTAATTTTATTAGATATCAATAAAATTTATTTTCTAAGCGCACATCTTTCAAATTCTGTCCGTTAGACCCCAAGTATCATACCTTTTCGGAATCAGCTCGTTACGGATTATCTAAAACTGACACCAAATACAGGGTGTTGCATTTAAAAAAATTACCGATGACGTCATCACATTAATATGGATCACCCTGTATAATGAAATTTTGTTGTAAAATGTAGAATATTAAAATTAAAAATCGACGTGTTTCAGGTTTTTGTAAAACGGCCTTTGGTTTTGGAAATATCGAATTTAGTCCATACTTTGCGGAAACACTGTATAGGGTTTTCCAAATGATTATGAAGCACTTTTTTGCCGTCTACAACTCTCTAGCTTAGATACATTTCGTCAGTTGAATATAAATATTATATAATTCTAGTATAGAGGTTTGCAGTGGAAGTTGAAACTTGAATAATTGAATGCACAGTCAATTCGTTATAGTCTTAGTAGCTGAGGCCATTATATTATGAAAAAGAAGAAGAATATTTTTGGATTTTTGCATTCATATCATAAACCATATAACCTCCAATATTTTTAAACTAAAAGTCTCCACTGCCTAGAGTATTATGAATTATATGGAACAAATTACAGTGGAAATGGAACATAGTTCATCTGATTGTAGCTCGAGCGAAAGAGCTACCGCAGTTGTGATTGACGGGAATGGGACATGGAAAAAAAATTCAAAAAGTCTTGATAACAAACTTTTTCCTGGAACTTCCAAAAAATCAAAAGAGCTACGAGGTTATGGAATGGTGTTTTAAATTGTGTTCACATCATCTATAGGTTTTCTGAATGCTCTAGGAAAAAATTCTTGGTTTTTATACTTAGTTACTAGAAGTAAACAACAAAATTGTACAAATTTGAGATTTTAACGGGTCTGCTCCAATGGTTAAACCTCGCATAATAATATATTCATAACTCGGCCAGGAACTATAAATTCATCGTTTTGCTTCGGATTCAAATCTAAATAAACCGGCTATTACGTGGGCCAGTGTGTAAAATAGTATCATAAACGCCTGTGCGAATTTGATTGATATATAATTATCCGAAACGTTATTCGAGGCCACTCAATTTTAATATTTCGGGTATTTCTTTGTTATGCGAAACCGATTTCGGCGATGAAAAAAAAACTGCGTACTTAAAACGAATCTCACGACCTTGAGCGTAGTTTGCATTGAAAATAAACGAACAGCTGTTATTATCCCCAGCGAAAAGAGGCAGTCGAGCAGAAAACGTTTTGAACGTTGTTATTGACATTTAGAAAGCAAATCGACCACCTCGTTCTCTACAAGGTGTCACGCTTACTTAGACCCGTGTTGAATTCGAGTTTATGGTGTTTTGGTCTTTGAATGCTTCAGTTTGAAAAAAAGGTGTTTGTTGGCTTCAGATGTAGAACGAAGCGCCTTGACCAAAAAACTCGTCTGGTGCGATAGATATATAAATTATTTTTCAATAAAAAAAACATGTCTAATATGTTCCGGGCCTTAAAATTAAAACTTTCACTTTCTAGCTAGAAATGTGAAATAATCAGTTTTGATTTTTATAAATATTATTTCCAAAATTTTCTTATGTGTATTAATGTCTATAGTAACGGTACGGAAAGAAAGAATATTAAATAACAATTTATCAATGAAATTTTGAAATATTTCTTGTTTTCTCAATGAGGGTATTTATAAAATTCATCAGGGCCCCAGTAAATTTATATTGAAACATTATTCTGAATCAATTTCTGAGAATTATTATGCAATAAAGTGATAAATATGTCTATCAAAAGATTTGTTAGATTATCACAGCGCAGTTTTCCCCATTAGCGTATTTCTAAAATTTATCAATTTGTTTAAATTTGTTTCTGTTTTTCCGTTAATCATCTGTCGCCCTCATGCGAACGACAAATCTCAGAAATTGAGAAACTTGTGCGAGCTAAGGACTAACGAGGTCTTACCTTTTAACGTGTGATTCCTAACACACCTAGGTTTATTTCAGATCTTATATTGAACTAGGAGTTTCTCAAGATTTCTTCCGTGATGCTTGTATTTGAGAAAATAGAAAAAATAAATGAAAACTGGAAAAATACATTTCACTGAGTCATGAAAAACTCGACTGCGAAAAGTTTAATCAATATATATCAAGAAAGAACGTTTGGATGTTTTCATCATGGCCCAAGCAATTTCTGTAATTTTTTTAAATAGCGCCACTATTTGTCTATATGAAAAATGGTAAGATATATTTCAATTCTACAAATTGAACTTTTCGGGTATTTTTAACACGCTTTGATTAGCTTCATCTGTATGTATGTTTGTTTGTTTGTATTTGACAGAATTATCGACATTATTGCTTGATCTATAAGACTGAAAAACACGCTTTTATAGCATACGAAACTAAAAAATGAAAAATAAAAATAGTTTATAAAACTAAAAAACGCGATTTTAAAAAACATCGAACTAAAAAGTTGAAAATATTTTTTTAAATAAGTTTAAAAAATAACGAACGAAAAATACCAGTATTTTTGTGAAAAAGCGCGGGCGCTTTGTGCCATATTTTTTGTATATCAAGCGCTCGTAGCTTTTTTCAAAATACTAGTATTTTTCGTTCGTTATTGTTTTGAGCTTATTTAAAAAAAATTTTTTAACTTTTCAGTTCGATGTTCTTTAAACATTTTTTTTTTTAGTTTTTTTAAACTATATTCATTTTTTAATTATTATCGATCGGTTGCTGCATTGATTTTTATGCTTGAAAATGTTTTTATTGTCAAAAATTAATAAATTGAAGCTCGAACTTGTTCAACTAAAAAAAAACAACAAAGTTTTGATATGACTTTAACAAAACGATAAAATTTAGAACAGAAATAGAAAAGAAGTGATACGCCGAATATTCAAAACTTTCTATGTAAAATTTATGTTATAAGTCAAAGAGATCTTATTGAAGAAAATGTTGAATAAAGCTGATAAAATGAAGTAATTAAACTTCAAAATCAAGATTCCTTTTTGAACCTCAAATACGTATTTTTTTCCGTGATCTATATACAGTGAAAAATTATTAAAACGTATGTATTCAAAAAAAATCATATCTTGTACAATACTATACTAGTTTATTAATTTCAAATGTCGCGGAAAAGTTTGTTAAGAATTTCGGACGATTTTGATAATACGATTTTATTGTTTATTCCAGCATAAATCTTCCCTTCATTTGTCCATGATTTTTTCAGACCCACTCTCTCGATAACTTTATCAAGTAGAGCTGACTTGTGTCAGGTCTTCTCTAATGACTATCACTGTTCCCTTTAGCCATTTTTTTGCATCATATATTTTCTGCTTCATTTCATGTGATTTCAACTTCAGAAAAGTGCATCTGTTTCTTTTTTCTCTCTTTCCAATTCTATAGCAAGATTCGATGTCCTCTGTTTTGATTTCGTAATTCATTTTTGTGTTACATAATTTTAACACTTCTTCTCTAGTGTCCTCATTGGAGTTTTCAACAACGTTAAATAGTCGCAGATTTTATTTTCGAGTTTCTTGATCAAAATGATCAAGTTTGATTTCGAGTTTGTTTTTTTTTCTGATATTTTGGACACTGAATTCTCAAGATGGTGCATCTGTTGTTCATAACTTGTTTCTACCTCGCTAAATTTAAATTTAATATCGTTTATTTCCTTTTCTATATTGGTCAGTTTCTTTTCCAGGGTTTTTTATGGCATTCGACACGTTATTTACTATCTCTTTAATAAATGAATCACTTTTTAGACAATCATTTACAGCGGAATTTACTGCTGGCTGAATTTCGTCTCTGATTTCACGTGTGAGAACCATTTTTTGTTGTTGTCTATAACTAATATAAGTTGTATCAATATTTGTTCACTTAGTTGTTTATGTTTTTTCTTTGCAATTTTACATTTTTTGTTTGTATATTTGGGAGCTCAGCAAAACACGACTACTCTGCTCTCAGCATTTAAGTGAACTCAAACATGAAATGAAAACAATATTTATTTTTAAACTTAAAATCAACTTTTTTTACCTCAATCAATAACTCTTTTTTTAAACTTATATCAATATTTATTTTTTAACCTCAAATCAATATTTAAACCTTATAGTAGGTTATTCGGTGAAACTACTGTTCGACGCATCTCTAAAAATTACTGATTTTTTGGGTGAGCCAATGGAAGCTAATTGGTAGGTATGTGAAAAAGAAATGCTGAGAATAAGAAACAAACTCGGAAAGAAACATTGAAAAAATCAATACACTTTCACTTGTTTCTTCAGAACAGAACATTTGTGCAACTGAAAACTTCTGTAATGATGACTTCGTAAAAAACAAACAGCAACTTGGATTTGTTTCATTGTTCAAGCATTCTGATATAGCATGTTGTTAGATATAATTAATTTTTAAATAGTATAACGCAACTACGAGTACACTAGTTGGACCCGTATTAGTTTTGTTTTTAGCACTTCATAACAGTCGAAAATTTGAAGAAGATATTTGCAAAACAATGGACTAAAACTACTTTAAATTGCAATGGGTAAATTTTGTAGGAGAGATTAGTTTTTGGCCAAAAAAAACTTTCTTACGTCTTTTGTATAAAGATAGTGATTTAAAAAGCTGCAAAATATTTCCAATGTCTCCTCGTAAAACGAACTACATTCGTCCTTTTCTAGTTCTATATCGGAGTGCCATAATGCCAACTCACTATAAAACGCCTTGAATTAATATTCACCCCGATTCTTTTAATGAGACCTGAAAAATGTATCACGGTCATTCAGAGGGGTAGATTATGCATTGGCGTTGCGGTGTAGTTTATGCAGTTTGAATGGACTAGAGCGCATGCGTACTCTGCCCGGCCTACTAGACCGGGACGACCGTCGTGTGCGAGCGACCTGCGATTCGAGGATGGCCCCGATGAAATATTCAAAGTGACAGGTGACGTGTGACTAGTCCACTTGCACTGTTTAATTCACACTGTACTATGAAATTCCTCGCATACTACACGAATGCAAATCGATTGGGAGGTGCGATATTTGCACCGGTTCGTCTGTTGCATATTGCATAGGTGGGAATCCTCTGTGATAACAATAAATTTGTGATTAGGTACTTTCTTCTGAATGTTATCCGATATAACGAAAATGTCTGTGTTTTAATGTCGTTTGAAAACGATTAATTGAGCATTTTAAAGTTATCATTTCAACCTTTTTCTTTAAAAGATTATTTAAATTCTTAAAATAGAGGAATGAAATAATGCATTCAACATTTAAAGGGATTCGTTTCTATTTCACCATTTGGCAACATCGGTTATAGCTAATAAAGGACAATGAATCTGTTACTTGTATGAGACAAACAAAGATGACATATTTCAGAGGCGTGCTGTTCTGTTTACTTATGTTCCGAGTTCCGAGACAGTCTGTGACATATGACATTTTGTGCACCTAACCTACCTTACTCTAGATAAATAAATAACAAAACAACTGTTGTTTATGTGGCTTGTGGAGGTGGTATTGAACTATAATTTATATTTTGCCTTAATTGTTGATTTATAAAGATAATTTTCCTTTTTTTAAAGTAGAATATCTAGGTACGTATGAATTATTTCAACTTGATATAGGCGCTGTTGCCAATATGTGAATTAGAAACAAATCCCTTTAAAAATTAAAACCCAATATTTGAAACATCAATTTGAATACTTTTCGAAGTGAATTTGAATTAAACTCAACTTTATTTTGTTGAAACTTGCATTTGCTGTAATAACCCAAACTGAGGAACATTCCCCATTCAAGCCAAAAGAAATTGGTAGTCAACGACCTATAGTGCTGCTCGCCGTTGACAGTGATGGCCTGGTCAACGTCGTTCTCAAAGAAATATGTACCAATTGTAATAACTGCCATTGCGATGGGTAACGTAAAATATTATTTCATTCATAGAGATCTAGTCGATCCCCCGTTTTTTCGGTGTCGATAATTTTCCAGTTGAAAAAGCGCTGAATTACTTTATGACTGTCGAACCTTTGAGCGTCGTTGTGGTCATGTACAAGTTGGGCTAGATTAAACAAATGTATATATTACATCCTGCCGAAGATCATAATGCTCGGGAAAGTTAAAAAACGCTGAGGTGAGGTTTTTGTGGCTAGCGATGCTTAAACGAGAGCTTGAGAGTTTTTGCGGGAGACACAAAAAAGTCAGTCATCGGGAGTCCGTCGAGACGAGATCGTCTCATCCCTCAGCCTTCGAGGCTGAGGAATGAGACCACCCAAAGAGGCGTTATGTTTTTTACTAACCAGTTGATATTGAGAGAGAGTTCACATATTATTTTGTCTTGAGTCCACTTCCTATTTGCAAAGAGGTTACATATTGTTGGGGTTCCTAGTGCTGAATACTTAGCTAAAGTTCATCATACAATTACAAAAAAGGGGAAAATTTAAAGGTATACACCACTCTCCCTAAAGTAAAAATAAAACCGAGTTGGTTCGTTTGTAGTTATTTAACAGGTTAAATTATTGATAAATAGCATGGTAAAATTGGCGGCATTTCCTTTGTTCTATTTTCTTTTATGTATGATTTTACACGTTGTTTCTTTACTATTTTGTCCATAGAATCGTTTGCTACTTATGTTGAATTTATATTCTTATTTACATAGCTCATATGATGTTCCTGGATTCGATTCCTGAATGTTCCGCCAGTTTGACCAATATATACCTTAGGGCACGTTCAACCCTTCAATTATTTATATACTCCTGATTTCTCGAATTTCGATGTTTCCTCAAAAATGAAGCCACTTTTTTCGTTATTTGTCCAAAATACATTAAAGCTCTATAATTTTGATTGGAATGGTTCTGCCTAATGTTCCTCATACTGGAATATTTAAATTGCGAGACATGGAATATAAAATATTATGAAAATGATCCAAACAAGGGGTTTTCAGTAATTAGGTATTATTTGATTTTTCGATTGAAATCATGGCTTTGAAGTTTCAATAAAAGCTGTTCATATTGATTAGAAAATCATAATTAGAAAAATATGTTTTTGAACATTTCACATCTCAATATTGTTAATTAGGTATTTCACTCGATAGTTTTTTAATTACACAAAAACGTATATATTGATATATGAATTAGTTTGATATGTGAGAATATCATTGAATACAATGTTTTCTTCAATAAATGATACAAATTATTCATTTATATGGATTGTTCAGTGCGCGGAAAAACACCATATAGAAAATGTTTGAAACAACATTTGTAAAGAGTTGTATACTCTTCATAGATCCGTTGCAGAATCACTACGTCCATAGCGTAGTTAACCAAAGTCAGATTTTTACATACATTTGTGAATAGGAGAATACATTTACGACAGGGTGCCAGTCAAAATGTGGCCGCAAATATTTTTAATTAAAAAAAGCGAGTGTGTTTGGAACCACGCGACTTTATGTATGTATGTACTGTTAACTACCTAATATTGGAAATAATAAATACGAATTATTACTATTATTATTATATGTTGAGGTTGCAACTTTGCTCTGGTCACCTTACTAAAGTAAAATGCCTAATAGGCATCCGTGCAACTTTGCGTATTTGGAGATTGTTTTATATTTCCATATCCTGTAATCGTATTAATTTTGATGTCTGTTAAAAGATGGAATTGTGAATACTGAGTGTTTTTGTTTTAGAATATTGAAGTTGGGGTTGAAACATCTTTCAGTTCATGTATTTGCTTGAATGAATTCGAGTTATTTCATGACTATTTCCCATCTTTCCAAGTGATGAAGGGTTTCGTAGAGGAATTAACCCGGCCCTTATTTCCTATTTTAGTAGCTTGATTTTTTGAAATAAAAATATTGGCGGCCAGTTTTTGACTGGCAACCTGTCATAAATGTATTTTCGTATTCATAAATGTATGTACAAATTTGAGTTTGATTAACGACCCTATGAACGTAATGATTTTGCGGCGGGATTCTGTACTATCAGTTTTTACAACAGATAGAAATACCATTTTTTTGACCTTGTATATCACGACCTTGGACACCAATACTTGTATGAGACTTTTTAGACACATTTCTGTTTATCAAAATGCAGTTTACAGCTTATTATCTCTCATTTCGAGTTTGACCCTTAATTTTGGCTCAAAATCATTATTACAGGTCACTCGGTAGTCGATAAAGATTCCCACCAACTCAGACCTAGATATTTCAATCATGCCTATCGCAATCGCCGGATCGAATCAATTTCAATTACCGGAGCACTTTGATGCTGTTTTCTCTCTCTAGTACTACGTATATCGAATAGTACTACGGTGGGCGGGTCCGCTCTTCATGTCACTTGTCAATTATCGTCCTCGCCCCGTCCGCTGCAATTCATCACGTCGAATTGCGCAGTGCATATTTGCACATTCCGCTATTGACGTTTTCGTTTGTGCATGCACTTATTCTCTGTACGTGTACGCTGCATAGTGCATTTTACGTTACAATTTCTGGAGGCGCTCGAATTTACGCCAGGTGACTATTCTGTTCGTCCCTCCCCCGCCGCCTCCGTATGTTGCCTTGCTGAGTGGGGCCGATGGTGACTGGTGACGTCAGAATTACTCCGAGCGGGATTCGGTTCGAATGTTTTAATTTTTTTCCCGATCGGGTTTGTTGTTGGTGACCCGAATTGGCATTTTGGTTAATGGTGAATTTGTTAGCCAAACAGTATATTGCAACACTAATCCACTAGTGGTGTAAATATACAGTGTGTAAAAGCCAAATGGAATAAATTCATTATTTCGGTTACTGTACATATTTAAAAATAATCCCAAAAAACGTCAAATGTAACTTATAATTTGACATTCTTCAACGTGATAATGTCACCCCTACCTTCAACCCCCTTCGAATGACAGGTACAACCCCCAATTTTTTAAATGGGAATTATATGTTTGTGATATATCGATTGAAAGGTCTCTTCATTCTCTATTCAAAAATGCTTTCAAGTTTATTGCATCAATTAAGATAAAATAAATTAAAGTCATGTGGTTATCGAAACTCGATAAAATAAAATCAAAAACTAAAATGTAATGCAAAATGTATTGAAACGTAGCAATGGCAACATCCTAATCTCAAACAAAACTGTCTTCTAACATTATTTAACATATCAGGCGTGACCGACCTAATCGCAAGCGTCATTTGTTCTTTTAAGTCATTCAAATCTCTTAGTTTTGTACACATTGCTCTTTACATATCCCCATAAAAAGAAATCTAATGATGATAGATCAGGAGATCGCGCTGGCCATTCAATCGATCCTCGCCTCCCTATCAACCGATTGGGAAATGTTGTATCGAGGTATTGCCGGTAATATGGTGGTGCTCCATCCTGCTGAAACCATATGGTATTCACTGGAACTTGATGGTTTCCTGGATCAGGATATAAATTTGCTAAACTTGGAATGACATCATTTTGAAGTAGTGCCAAATAATTATCGCCATTCAAGTTACCCTCGATGAAAAAGATACCAATGATAGGGTTTTCTACAATCCCTGTCCAAACATTAACTTTTTGAGGATATTGTGTGTGTTCTTCTCTCATCCGGTGAGGATTTTCCGTTGACCATTAGCGGCAATTTTGCCGATTAGCATAACCGTTAAGAGACAAAGTACACTCATCAAAAAACATAACGTCTTCTAATTGGATGATATTGTTATCCAACATGTCCATCATTTGGTCACAAAAATAAGTTCTTCTATCAAAATCGTCTTCCATGAGCTCCTGAGTAGGTATCATTTTATAGGGATGCATTTTATTTTCTTTTAATAAGTTCACTATCGATGTATGGCTAACATTGAATGTAGTGGATGCCTGTCTACTCGATGTATGTGGGTTTTCCTCAACTCAAGCATAACATTTAATTTGAGTTCACCACTAATTGCATTGGCAGCTCCTTTTTTTATCTGCCCCACATGACCAAGCTCGCGAAACAACTTCTCTATTTTGCTTATTGTTCCTTGAGATATGGGCGGTAAATTAGGAAATTTCTCATGAAATAAGCGAGCTACTTCCTCCTGTGCTCGGGTTTTATCTCCGTAACCAATCATTTGCAAAACTATTATTTTATGCATTTCCGTTTCTAACCATTTGACAGACTTGAAGTTAACGAACTTTAAACTCAAATTTAAATACTGACAACTAATGCTGTAACATACAAAACAAGTTGACAAGGCGTTAGTTTCCGTTGCCACGGAAATTACTTACAGTTTTTCAAAGGATACCTACCATCTAAAAAGAACATTGCTATTGTTTTTACTTACTTTTTTATAATCCATACCTCAACATGAAATGAGTTTTGAGTATATTGCAATAAGTTTTGAGTGTATTTTATCGAGTTTCGGTAACCACATTATTTTAATTTATTTTATCTTAATTTTTGCAATAATCTTGAAAGCATTTTTGAATAGAGAATGAAAAGACCTTTCAAATGATATATCACAAGCCTATACTGTCCATTTAAAAAATTGGGAGTTGTATCTGTTATTCGACGGGGGTTGAAGGTAGGGGTAGCATTTTTCCGTTGAAGTATGTCAAATTATAATTTAAATTTGACGTGTTTCGGGATTTCTTGTTCTGTAAATGAATTTTATTTGATATTTCATATCCCAACTCCTATATCTGACAATATAAATATTGTAGTGTGCGTTACTTCAGACAGAACCAGTCCTAATTTAACGTAAAAATTTATATTTACTATATAAAATACGATGAAATATGAAATACGCGCAATTTACAGCTAACTAGCCATGAACAAAAACGATCTCTCGGAAGTTTGGTCAACGAAGTTCAATAAGTCACATTACATCAAACGACAGTCAGTCCTAAAAATTGTAAAGTTTTGAAAACTAAGCGCCTATCCCATTAACCCGACATCTTGAAGTGGCTGTAAATCGTCAACTGTTGCTGAAGGTTAGGTGATGATCTTAGCAAAATTAAAGTTTCTAATGAAATTATAAACCATGTGTATGAGCTAAGGCAGAAGGAAGAAACGTGCACCTCTCGTTAGTAGAGATTAAACCTGCTAATATTATTGGGGATGCTTTACACTATACCTACCAGGGTGGTCCCAGAAGTATCCGACCTGACCTAGAGATGGCGGTAGTTCACTGTATTAGAAAGTACACAATCTATAAAGCATATGTTTCAAGTTTGAAGACGCTGCGTTGTTCAGTATTTGTTTGGCAACCAATAGCGAACGTTTTCGGTGAAAACGCGAAAATGAAGAAGATTATTTCATCAGTTCGGACTTCCATTGTCTAATATAATATAATATAAAAAAATTTAGAAGGATTAACCGAAAATAACAATTTTATTAAACAAAAACTGTAATTACAAAGAAATAACATACAAGCAACAACCAAAGAAAATAAAAATTGTAATATTCTTATTTAACTTCTTTGCAGCAATATAACAAACTTCTGTTTGTTATATTGCGGCAAAAAATTGTAATACACCGAACAACAATACTCATTATGGGGGTAAATAAGAGTTTTAACTAACCTGAGTTTCATTTCTTCTGATAACTGATACTTGAATTTATATAGCGATATGAGTTTGAAGAATGATACTTTGAAAATGTTTGTCACATGTTCATGGAAAGACAAAGCTATCTATGGTTACGCCAACATTTTTAGCACTGTCTACCCAGTCAATGTCTGCGTTATCGAGAGAGAGCCTAACGTTACACTGAGTTTCTACTATTTGTCTTTCAGACCCTATGCATAAGGCCAAAGTTCCATTTGGATTGATTTTCAGTCCATGATTCTCCGAGTATAGGAATGTTTTGTGCAAATCTGTGTTTATATTGGCCACGCAACTATTATTGTAGAATGAAAGAGTGTCATTATTTACTATTGAATGTCCAGCCACGTTTAAAAAATAGTAATTGATTTCTTCAGGTCTACGCAGTTCAATTGGAAGGCTATTGGTTTGCGAGGATGATTTTGCAGTAACACCCCAATCTGCAAGATCTCTCAATGTCATTTTTGAATTGTTTTTATTTTTGTTCAAAACAAATTGTATATATGCTGTTTTTCACGTTTTATTGCGAAGTAGAATTTTTGCTTAATCATCACGATAGTAGGAAAATCAGAAATAGAGAGTTTTTTAATACTACTATTTTATAATATATTCCATCGAAACATACAGTTTCATGAATTACATCTTCATAATGCAAGTCATAATGCAAAAGGTATACGGAACAGCAAATTATCTTACTGTTACAAACACATATTGTCATTCCATAAGAAGATCAATCTAACAAAACATCACATGATAGAACTAAACGGCAATAAGTTCAAGTTCAGAATACGTACAAAACAGAACTGGTATTTTATCACATCATGACGTCATCAATACTTGTTATGGTATCGTTTTATATACTGCTGTATGTAGGTCGAGAAAATCTTTTATTTTTATACTTTTTGTTCTGCTGATAAATTTTTATATGAATTATTGGGATGATGTGATGATTGGGGAGCTTTCGATGTTCTGTAAATTTCAATATGTTTATATGGAGGCATCCCTCCGTTATACAGGCAGACCTGCAATGTAAGGACTGAAAGTTTTCCGAAGAGAACCGCCCATGGAAGAATGTGTGGAAAAGGGAAGTAATTTGAACACTGATTAGGAAATTTTCAATCGACAGTAATTTTCACCTGTCCGAAAGAATGCTAGACAATAATCAGATCCGGTGAACGAGCTAAGTCTTCATTTAGCAAAAGGGAACATTCTGTACAAAACTGTACATTCTACACACCTTTCCTGTCTAATACCTCTCACTAAAAGTAAAAGGTTGTGTGATAAATAATTAAGTTATTTTTTGCTATCGAACATGCTATGAAGATACTGACTTCTCTCACACATTCCACACGGGTCTTTAGATCAACCCTGGATGTGATTTCAACTACTAACCCATTTAGTTACATTTAGAACAATCTCCTGGGAGAAATATGGTACGTTAGCGGGGGAGGGATCGATTGGATTACGTCACATCTGGCGGTTACCTGGGAAACGTCAACATCGATTTCATCATTGGAACTTGGAACTCGATGCACTTTTAGCTATCCCCGGATTTCGCCAATTCCGCATTGCTATACGGCCCTTTTTCGTGCGATACTACTCACTATATATTTATATTGCCGTCTCGATTGCGGTAAGGGATGGAGAAGTGATTGCGCGGGAAGTGGTTGCTTGTTTTTTATGGAAAATAAAATATATATCGGCCAATTCGATGACATAGGTAATGAAATAAAGGGTTTTCTGTGGAAGGACACGAATGGTTAATTGAATTGTTTTGGTTGGTTTCCAGGTTTTGCCGTGGTCTTCTCTTGTTATAATCTCCAAACTTTTCAACTGCAACAGCGGCAGTCATCTTCAGTGGACGTGTCAACTGAATTATTAAAATGTTTCAAATTGTTTTATTTGTGTAATCGGAGAATATTGGACAGTAAAGTTTTTCGGGTGTTTTTTTTTGTGAATCATTGTCATTAATTTCAAATACCACTACCGTTTAGTTTCCCAAGTGCCTAAAGAAGGAATCTTGGTGTACTCCGGAGACTTAGATACGCATATCTTTATTCATTCAATTTTCTTACTCTTTTGCTTCCTGTCTCTACAATTTTGCACCTCAGGTTGAGAAAAATGCGTTTTTATCATCAGAATAGTTTCACGTACCATCATCTTTTCATACGTTTCGAGGTATTTAATTGAAGAGGGTCATATTCCTCAAAATGTTTGAGTACTTGAAGTGAATAGATCTACAGTATTTGGAACACTACAATTAAAAATACCTATAAAACTCTTGGACCTCATCCAAATAATTTGAAAAGAGGTGCAACAAGCTCTGTTGTCAGCAGTGATTTTTTAATTCAGTTCTTGAAATTATGATTGGAAACAGCATAGAAAATATTTGAAAAAACAAAATCCAAAGACGGCCATTAGAGAACAGCATTTTTTTACTGGTAAGCCATAAATATTAGCAATAAACAATAAAATCTGAAAGCAGGGACTAATGAATAAATTAATGATTACGGGTGGCATTCAGAAACAAGAGGGGAAGAATCTAGAGTTGAAATACAAACAGGAGAAGTAAAAATTTAAAAGGATACGTGCATTTGCATACTTGGTATAATTACAGAGGATGATGAGAAGTACAGTCAAAATTTCAAAAATTGTTGAAAGAAATCTCTAATATGGACTATGGATGTAATCTTGATGTCACTCAATTTTTCTTTCTACGAAGGAATCGAAAAAATTATAAAATGCCTAAATTAGGCTCTAACATATCAATATGTTAGAGCTTATAATACTACATACATAAAGAACTTTAAAAATGCTGTGATTACAAAAACGTATGTACTTAATTGATTATATTTGTCTAAACCCAAACTGATGCCGTGAACGCAGAAACTGGTGGCAAAAATTATAGGTGAGAAAATAAAACAGAAGATAAGGGTATTTATTTCATAAAAGTGCAGAACCTGAAATAGCTACGGAGCAGATACTGAAGAACTGAATGACAAAAATGATTTCAGATAGAAAATCTACTGAGTAAAAATCAAAAAGAAAGGATGGTAATAAGCAGTGTTATTGAATGATTTCAAATTATAAATGAAGCAAATGTGCACGATAAAACGGTAGATGGAAGAATGTGGAAAAAAAGTGTCAAAAAAGCTGGAGAGAAACTTTAATGGCAGAACATTTCATTTGAAGTATAACCTTAGATGAATTGCGATAGAATAAGCTTTGCGATTTCTGGAATTCCTTAACAATGTTATCGAAGAGATGAAAATATATATCGATGCAGACCACGAAGTACAGCCTTCAACTAGTTTGGCGTCTAATAACGCCGCAGATGTCGACAGATCGTTTTTTCCATCGTTTTCCACCCCGAAATGAGTTACGCTCTCGGCCTCGGTTATAATCCGGGCACCAGCGAGTATGGCATTCCGGGCATGTACGTTGCCATAGTAACTTCCGCTCGTTCGCCAGAAAACACCCCTTTGCCAACTTGCATCCTTCCTCTGTCGCCCCAACTTCTCGTCTCTCTCTCCCTCTCTCTTGTTTCGGCACCCTCGGTCTACATCCCTCGACTCCCCACGAGCGGCATCGAAGAATAGGCGCGATAGGAACGGCCGTAGAATCGGCTACGACCGCACATTTTACTACGCTTTTGTGTAATGATAGGTCGTTAGTCTGAGCGTTCTTACTACGGGCGATGGTCCAGCGAAATTGGGCAGAAAAACGCAAAGTTCGCTTTTTTTATCATTTTCTACTGGCGAACACTTCAATATTGTAGATTTTTTTAACTGTTCGACACCATTTAAAATATAATCCTAGAATCATGATCAACATATCCGAATTAACAAAAAATAGAAAAGTATCTTCGCGTAATTATTTTTAGCGATAACTAATTTTCCTAGCGACGCACGATAGTTTCGAAACTCTTTTTACTTAACACGCTTTTATTAGCTTCACCTGTATGTATGTATGTTTGTTTGTAACTCCAGAATTATCGACATTATTGCTTGATCTATTCGCGGGCAGATGGCGCTGTACGTAACTTCCTTGATATAAATCGAGCTCACTTTACCTGTATTTCTTCATTTGAAAAGGATTTTTTTTATTAACACGTGCACCTGCTGCCTCATTTATAACCCTCCTTTGTGCGCCTGCTGTCTTCCTTGGGCTTGGTAGCTGATTTTCAGGCTCCCTCTCCGGAATCTGAAAATATCAATGGTCATCCCAAAGTTTAAATAAAATAAATATAGTTTAAAAAACTAAAAAACACGCTTTTAACGAACATCAAACTAAAAAGTTCAAGTATTTTTTTTAAATAAGGTCAAAACAATAACGAACTAAAAATAATATTATTATCATGAAAAAAGCGTGGGCGCTTTGTGCCATATTTTTTGTATATCAAGCGCCCGTCGATTTTTTCACAATAATACTAGTATTTTTCGTTCGTTATTGTTTTGAGATTAAAAAAAATTTACTTTTAAATTCGATGTTCTTTAAAAGCATGTTTTTTGGTTTTTTCAAACTATATTTATTATAGTGAAAATCTTGGAACTTCACAAAATAACCACTAAACATACACTCCACCTCCTCATTGTTGCCAAATATTTCAACAGAGAACCATTTTTTGTAAATAGGAATTAGTCTGAATTGTGTTGATGAAAACAGAATGTTTTCCAAATGTGGTTTTTCTTAACTTCATTACTATAGTGCTGCACCAAGTTCACATAATATTCGTCGTTGTTTGTTTTACCTCTCTGAAAATAATGACAGAAAACTGTCTATGTTGTAACACAAAAAACTGACGTCACGAACTAGCCTTTATTGCAACCGGTTCTCTAAGTTTATTCTGAATTTCACTATTTCGGACTTCCATTGTCTACTATATAAAATGATTTGAAATTCCTGAAACAACTAAAAAAGAAGAATTGAAAATGAACAGCTGAAAATAACAATTATATTAGGCAAAATAAACCTGAAATGAAATAATAGTGAAATAAATACAAGTAAAATAGAACAATTGAACAAAAATAAATAAAAATAAAGAAATGAAAAAAGAAAATATAAATAAAATGTTGAGAGATTCCAAGTCACGTCAGTTCACGACGTTTCGATTGTTAGTATCTACAGTCGTCTTCGGGTGATGACTGGACTGATTCCTCCGAGAGATGACTATTTATGGGTCGTTCGAGAACTTATCCCCGCTTTCCATTTTTTTCCGCTTCACTGGTTCAGTGGGAGATGACCGTTTGACGGGAGTTGGCCATTTTTCGCTTGATGATGGGTTTCCATATGTTGCGTATATCTACGCTAGCTTGGCTGAATACGTTGTTGGACAACATGTAAGCGGCTTCCTTGAATTTTCTCCTAAACCAATGTTCCTCTATGTGCAAGATCTCAGCTTGGGACCATTCGATGTTGTGTTGATGGGTCCAAACATGGTCTGCTATTCCTGATTTGCTGGTTTCCCCTCGCTGTGTGTGTTTCTTGTGCTTGGCAATGCGAACATTCAATGGCCTCTTAGTTTTACCAATATAGGATTTTCCGCACTCACAGGGTATCCGGTAAATGCAATTCTTGGAATCGCTGTTTGCATTTGGTGGCCTGGTTTTCGTGAGGCTGCTACGGATAGTGTCACCGGATCTGAAGCAGGTTCTGATGTTGTACTTGAAACCCTATGAGTGCGGAAAATCCTATATTGGTGAAACTAAGAGGCCATTGAATGTTCGCATTGCCGAGCACAAGAAACACACACAGCAAGGGGAAACCCGCAAATCAGGAATAGCAGACCATGTTTGGACCCATCAACACAACATCGAGTAGTCCCAAGCTGAGATCTTGCACATAGAGGAACATTGGTTTAGGAGAAAATTCAAGGAAGCCGCCTAAATGTTGTGCAACAACGTATTCAGCCAAGCCAGCGTAGAAATTCGCAACATATGGAAACCCATCATCAAGCGAAAAATGGCCAACTCCCGCCAAACGGTCATCTCCCACGGAACCAGTGAAGCGGAAAATGGAAAGCGGGGATAAGTGAAAGTACTCGAACGACCTATAAATAGTCATCTCTCGGAGAAATCAGTCCAGTCGTCACCCGAAGACGACTGTAGATACTAACAATCGAAACGTCGTGAACTAACGTGATTTGGAATCTCTCAACTTTTTATTTTTATTTTCATTTATCATTTCTTTATTTCTATTTATTTTTGTTCAATTGTTCTATTTTACTTGTTCATCATAAAACATTGTCAATCACCTTCAAACATAAGTTTATTCTATTATTTCAACATCGCGTCGATGATCATCAAAAACCATTTTGTGGATATTATGAAATTCACGACCCCCTCAATATTTGATTTACTATTGTATAGGAAGAAATAGACTCTCCCGGAGTAAATGTAACTATGGGGTTTAATATTAGTTCTACCGCAGCCTTCATTATAAAACAATATAGCGTCGATGACATTCAGATTTTAGTCTCTTTTTCAAGTAACTGACATATATATGGCAAGTAGTTCACTTTTGAGATAATTCTTGTGCCAACAAGTTTCTGCAAGTTTTTCCACTTGTTTCTGGATTAGAGAAAAATATGAAAATGGTCCTCACGAAAGAGTCATAATTATTATGTATTAACGCTCAATGTCAAACATTGAGAAATCTTCTTCAGTATTAATAAGTGCAATAGCGATTTTCAAGATAAATATCGCATTGCTAAATCGTCGTGCAAAATCAGAAATGTTTCTGGAGAGCACACATGCGGCCACCTCCCCATTGGTAATTTGTCGTTTTCGCGTATGATAACGAAACTTTACAACTTTAGTTCGAGAATTAATTTGAAAAATTCGCCCCAGCGTAGAGCTTTCCACAGAATGTCGAATCTTCCTGGAGTATTCACGTAGGTATTTACAAATAATTAATTTGGAACCGCCTACTCGCCGCCCTTCTCGGTGGAAAATAGGTGTCGGGGAGCATTTTTCATCCGTCAAGATTGTATATACGATAACCGTTATTTAGGGCAAAACGTCAGTTTTTGCTGTGACGTTTTGATAGGGTGTCAAAACGGCTATAGAAAAATGACCGATCGCTCCTGTTCGCTCTCATGACTTCAAAATTGCAAGCTCCAGGGAGAATGCCATGATCTGAAATCGTTCAAATATGATTTTATATTGATTGGAACAATGTATTGAACATATAGTGTGGGTGTCACTTCTATAGAATCAATTCCTCATCTTGCGTTAAGTTTGAAATAAAAATTAAACACATGGGATAGTTAAACGACTGGATATGAAAAAAAAACACAGTGTTTTTGAGAAATGAATGATATTGTTGTTTCCTCCGTGGGTTAGACAATAGTTGACTACACGAATAAACTCTTATTACACTGCTACACTGACAAAATAACACAAACACATCAACTGTAACCTTAGACTAATAATACTCAATTGTATATCGCCTTATTGGATCACTTCGTATCGCACTTTCAACTAACTTGCCCCTTCTGCCTGTTGGTAGTGTTTATATGTCGTAATGGAAGTCTCCGGAAGCTAGGCGGCATCTAGAATGATCGAGAACCGCAAGTCGAGTTGAGCGCGACCTTAGCCAAGTCCCAGTGGATTAACGAAGACCAGCGGCGGCCGAGTTTTTTTTTTCAGGGGATAATATATACCGGAAGTACAGGGTTATTACCTTGAAAGATGTTTTCAATTTCTTTTTTCATTGCAGAAAATTTGTGTTCGAATATGAATGATTTGTTCTCAGCGAGTAATATATTGAACCACATTAATTTTTTATTGATTTTTCCGATGTTTTTGACATTTTTTTAGTGCGAGAAACTATATACTTATCCAAAGTTATTTGGAAATAGGACTTTTTTTGAAGTATCCCACATGCTGATGAAGATGCGAATGGACAGCAGACGAGTGAGAAATATTGCGAACGTGGCGAGGATACGAGTTTTCCATGGATCAAAGGACGATTAGAGAGACAATCGAACGTTACATACTTCCAATTGTTACTCTGAAATAATGATCTAGATTCGTTCTGACACGTTTCACTAGTTGTGAGTAAAATAACTGTGAAATGATTTTGAAGTAATGAGTTTTTGAATAGTATTTTTGAATAATTTCATAATGATTATGAGAGTTTTACTCATCAAAGGTCTCATTATTTAATAAAAATAGTGTGAGGTTGTTGAATTAACCTAAAAAACTGGCATTTGACTCACTGGCATTTGACTCACTGGCAAATCGTAATGGCATTTTCACTGATACAGAATCAGCAAACTTTGATCAATCCATTCAAATCTCTTTTGAATCTCATGGTACCCATAATAGTACATTTTTTATTCACTGAATGAAAGTAAAGAACATATGAAGGTCGGCAAGGAATCCTGAAAAGTGTCTACTTTTTTTATAAGAATTCGGTAATCTAATGAATCCTTACAAGGACGATAATCCCGATCAAATGTCGTGTCGCTTCCTCGGTTACGCAAAAACATTTCCGTTGCTGCTCTCTTTCGGAGACGATTCTATAGTTCCATTAAATAGTCCAGGAAAAATGTGGAGAAATTTCAAACAATGTTAGTCAAATATCATGATTAGTTGTGCAAATCATTGTTCGACGTAGAATGTTTTGATATTAATAAATATGATTGAGGTTTGAAATATTTCAATATTATAGTGATGTAGTGAGAGGTAATCGATGTCTGTTGGACAATTTATGACCAAATTTTCCAATACAGAGATGGTCACACCCGAAACCTCATTTTCATTTCAAGCTATTCCCTAAAGGAATGTCTATCCCTACGAACGACAACCCTCAGAAGTCGAAACTTATGCGAGCTAAGGATTAACGATGTCTTTCCTTTCAACGTGTGATTCAGAGCACGGGTTGGACGATAGGAAGTGGAAATCGATCATCCTGTCTCGTGGGTTGAACCACCGGTTCACACAGCGGTTTTAAAGAATTATATATTGCTGCAACATTGATATCTTTTGACATCTGGAAATATTTGAAGATATTGAATGATTGAAAAAGTAGTTTACGTTATTACATGTATGATGGAGATCTGTAGTAGTGGGTTTGGATACATCCAAAGTTTGTGGTACTACTACTTTCTTTCGAGTAGTCCTCAACGTTGACTTACCATAGAATTGTTGTCCGATCCTATTTCTACTTTCATGTCATCTGCGGAACACTCTATACACTAGGAAGTCTTACGTAATTCAACGCTAATAAAACTTCGCTTTTCCACTCTATATATTGACTCTGAATACTTCCATTCGTTTCTTACGATGTTCAACGAATGATAATTATGGGATATGTCTTCGGAGTCGTACAAAAATATTGTCTTTGAAGTAACGTAACATCTGACAACAGCTGCCATCGCACACTTACGGTGAAAACGAGAGGTTTACAGATAGCGAAGAAATTTTGTCTTGGGGTGACGGTAAACAACCTAAGAAAACCTATGCTTCAGTTTTTCTCCAAGAAGGTAAATCCAGCAAAATTGGAAACAACGTTAGCTGCATCGATCGAGTTGTTGAGTGTCAAATTGAATACCAACATGTCTTGACACAATCATGTTACTGGAAAAGCAAAATCTGCTTGTCTGGAACACTATCGCGAACCAGAAAGTTTTGCACATCTCGGGAACTTTTAATACTCTATAACGTTCTGATTAGACCTTTGGAATATTGCTCATATATGTGGAGTTCCGCATATCCAGAGGCTGCTAAATTATATCCAGAAAATGCCTTATTAGAGATCCAAGCATGACATACAATATTGATAGCCTGGAACATCGAAGAACGGTTAGGGACTTGTCTGTCTTCTAGGGATTCTTCCACAGGAAGGGTTCCACTTATCTGCCTCACTCAGTCTGATTCTTCCGAAAGCGATGATATATGTCAGAAGTGTGTGGTTAAATACCTACTCGTATTGCTTCGAGGCTAACTTTACACACCTCGAACTACATTTGTAAAAACTCTTTCATTTGTGGAAGAGTTCCTGAGTTAATTTTTCCATATATAGTTTACACCGACTTAAATTCCGAAATCGATTTACTCCAACTCGATCATCGTGTTTCGAGTTCCGACTGTACCGGAGCAAAAAGAGCAAACCGGAGTGGAGAGGAGTACACAAATAGAGCGTTCGTTGCTCGTTCCGGCGAAGTGCGCCGCCGTTAGTGTCGTGGCGTCGGTGGAATCGAATTTTCGGCGTGACCTTTTCCCCGGGATCGATAGAGGCAGTCGGGGCGGCGGCCAGCCGCCGCCGTCATCCAAGGACACGCGCGAGGTTCGCCGCCCTGCAACGACGACACAAACCCTCAGCTCTCTCGTTCAAGGCCAAAACTCTAAAACGACGCAAAATGTTCGGGCGGATTCGACATTGCCACGTTTCCACACTGTCTGGTATCCTTTTCATGAGCTGAAAGCTATTATTATTATTGCTGATCCCGGTAGAAGTTGATTTGAATAGTTCTGGTTTTTACCAGGTGTCAGGTTTTTAACAGGTGTCAAGAGACGATTTGAATAAAAAAAGAGTGATTTCTGATGGAGTTTGATTTTTGACAAGTATTTTTGGACGGTAATCAGGATTCAGAGGTATCTTTCCGAAATAAGACTTTTTCGTTTTTGGTTTGCTTGATACCGAAACTGTATTGCATGAACCTGTATGATATCGAAGGATTTGAGATTTTCCCAAAACCTTAAACCAGCAATAATGCTATTAGTAATTTCTCAACTGCCCTTTGATACCTCTCTCTACCTACAATGCAACTTTTAGTATTTAAAGAAATGACATCATATACCTAGGTTAGTTTATAACTCGCTCAGAAGATTACACAGTGTGTCGAAACATCTGTTAGCATTAAATGTTAGTGTTGTGTAAATTGTGCAGTATGATTTTCACCCCACCCATTCAATTAAAACGAATTTACATATTAAAAGCCGAAACCGTAGAACATTTCTCAAACCTAATAGGCTAAGATCCCATAATTTGCATTTCGGCAAAGCTAATAGTAATACATAGTTAAGAAAGTATGCATACTCGCTTTATATTTCTAAACCATTTAGCCATGTCTACCAGAACACTTTGGTTATTGAACTTGGAAGTTTGGGCTTATTATGTTTTACTCAAGACACAAACTTTCAAGCCCCACGTTGGGTGCCAATTTATTGTAATTGGGTATGTGACATATACAGGGAGGGCCATCGAAAAATTGATATGGAGGTTTTGGGTACTAATCTTGCAAATCCGAAAAAACGCTCAGACAGGGGACAGATTTTTCCCCATTTACAGCGTCGTCACTTCAATCTCGGATCAGAGGGGTGAACAATCCTTGGAATTTTAATAGGGAATAGGAGGCGAGTCGCACATCGTTTGAAAGATCTTGGAATTCTCTAAACAGTGGTGTATTTTTTTTTTAATTTGGACGTATTTAAACGAGTTCTTTCAATATTGTTAATAGCAACAAATTGTTGTACGCCACTGCTCAGTTGGAATGTATTTGGAACTCTTTCATTTGTTTCTCACGCTACTTTTTTGTTATTCTTTAGTTCTTCTTTGATAAGAGGACTATTACAATTGAGAAATGGAAATAGTTCTCATTTTTATGTTAAAAGTGATATCTACATTATTACTAGTAGTGAGTGCCGTAAAGTGTTGCTAAAGAAACAATGGTTTACACAACTGCAGAGAGGGTTGAGATGATTGAACTGTACTATGGAAATAGATGTTGTGCTGCGAGAGCCGCTGAACTGTTCAATCAACAACATGAGAAGAATATGTCGCGACAGTATGTTTTTGATTTAATTGCAAAATTTCACGCAACTGGATCTATAGCAAATAAAAACGGCAAATCGAACCACCAGTAACAAATGAGGCGACACAAGTGGCAATTCTGGGCCACGTTGAGCTTGACCTTACTTTGAGCACAAGAAAGTTAGCATTTGTTTCCGGGGTGCCACGAACTAGCATTCGGCGTATTTCAAAAATCCACAAACTGCATCCTTATAAGATTAAATCACCGCAAGAACTGAATGAAGATGATTTCGATCGACGCTTGCAACCAGTTGGTTAGTGAACGAGCTGTGGAAAATCCACATTTTGTTTTCAACATGTGCTTCAGTGATGAATGTTCTTTTTTTCTAAACGGCACAGTTAATTGCCATAATTGTCGCTATTGGGCTGATTCAAATCCTCACATTTGTATGGGCTGGAATTTTTGGTGACCGTATTGTTGGCCCATTGTTTTTAGAAGGCAGTTTACCCGGACAAATGTATCTGGAACTTCTGGAAGATACTAGTAATCCACTTCTCACTGATATTTTTGAAAATGACCACAATTATCGGGAGGATCTGTTAATATTTCAACAAGATGGGGCTCCTCCGCACTATGCTCTGCCTGTTCGGCAGTAATTAGATCAGACTTTTCCGGATCACTGGATTGGGAGGCAGGGCACTATCGAATGGCCACCACGATCACCAGACCTTTCGCCCTTAGATTTCTTTCTGAGGGATCATTTGAAAAGCAGATTTTACTGTACTCTTCCTGCATCACTCAAGATTTACGGCAAAAAATTACAAATTAATGTCGCCAAATCACTCCAGAAACGCTCCACAATGTTCGAGAACGTTTCTAGCAGAATCTCTATTATTGCATGGAAGCTGGAGGTACCCATTTTAAGCATATGCCCATTTTAAGCATATGAAGTAAGTAACTTCAACTCTAAATTTAATATGGTTCGTCCAAATTAAAAAAATGTACACCGTTTTTTAGAGAATTCCAAGATCTTTCAAACGATGTGCGACTCGCCCCCAGTTCCCTATTAAAATTCCAAGGGTTGTTCACCCCTCTGCACCGGGGTGGAAGTGACGACGCTGTAAATGGGGAAAAAACTGTCCCCCTCCCAATAAAAATCGACCTGTCCGAGCGTTTTTTACCATTCGCAAGATTAGTACCCAAAACCTCCATATCAAGTTTTCGATGGCCCACCCTGTATGTTCCGGGCCTTCTAACTGAAACCACAGGTGTGCGATTGGCTCCTGTTGTGGGACATTTCTGAGAATTTGATCAAGTGAACCAACAAAATTGGCGATTGATGTTTTAAAAATGGGTGCTTCTGCTCTGCGTCCGAACCACTACCAGGAAAATACTCGTTGAGTCTGTCAAAAGAATATTTTCATTTGTGTTGATCATATTTAACTTATTCAAGTATTTCTCAGTGGTCTTCACATTTCTAGCACTTTTCCAGCAATTGATGACCTCTCCTAGATTCTGTGTTTTGAGTTTTTGCATATCTGCAGCTTTAAATTAATTAAACTTTTTAAATGTACTTCAGAATATGAACACTTTTTTCTTTTCGCACCGATGAAGAGTTCGGAGACTACGTAGGAGACTTGACTTACAAATCTCAAAGAAATTATGCTGGTCTTCTTATCAAGATGATTCACAATATTAGACAAGTAGTTAGAGTTAACCTTTTTTACAATAACTGTGAGATTATTCGTACGTCTAGCTAGACCAATTGCCATTTAACACCATCAGATTGTTGGCAACATTGTAGTGGTGTCACTCCCCGCTGAATCATTTCTCATCGTCACAGGGTCCACTCTTCGCTCTACAGAAATTCCGATAAGAAGTTGGGGTCGAAGGCGAACAAGAAACGGAGAGAGGAAAGAGTTTTATTCGCAGCGCTTGGAAAATAAACGCAATTTATTTTCGGGTCTGGGGTGCGGACGGTTTCGATGACTCCGGTGATTTATTCGATTTTAAGAAGTATGAATCGGTCCGAAATAGGTTTCTGATTGGATTTGTGACGCATTCGGCGTAAAATGCGGGGTTGTTTGGAGTTTTCCAGCGACCCGTGGCGATATTGGGGTTTTCTGGTCGTATTGTTGATTTTCTTTTATAGGATTTGGAAATTTCGCCGCGGGGGCGAAAAGGGTTGTTCATTTCTTTGCGAAGTTTTGGGTTGGAAAGGTTGTATCGTGTGAGAGGATTGGTAAGGAGAGTAGTCGATGGAAGATTGCTATTCAATTTTCGTCATATGAAAGGTGGAATTTTTGCGCAACATTGAATTCTTAGCCTCATATAGAAGTTAACCCATGATATTTTAGAATCTAATTATCTCAATGTGATTACGTTTTTCGTTAAAGGTGATTGGTAACGAATTTTCAAATGCTAGGTAAGAAGGGAATTGTACTTGGCAGGTCGGCTGAAATTAATATTTCTTCAATCATCAAAACACGAACCTCTCCAAAAGAGACCGAAAATATTTTGGCAAATTCTCCTATCTCTTGTTGGAGCTATCGCAGAGATGTGTGACCCGAGTTGAAATATCTCCAGTTGATCTTGATTGATGCTATATTCGATCATTCAGTACCCAGGAACGTTACTTATAGGAATTCAATGTATACCAGTAAAAAATTCCCATTCATTTGTCTATTTTGAATTTCCTCCTGAAGTTTCAACGGCGCGAGTGGCTAGCTGCTCCAGAGGTTTATACATCTTGGATTAATATCCAATGACTGAAAATTCCGGTTTCGTAGCCAGTCGGCTATGGTATATCTGGTTGGGGACAATGAGATGTGTTTTCAAACAAAATCCTGTGGTTTCCTTCACTAAGTGCGTATTCTGCCGCAGCCGACTTGTCCGTTTGACCCAGTCTGCAGTTTCTTTCATGCTCCTTCAGCCCATGGATCTTTTGGTGGTTTCGACACGGTGCACGGTATGCGATATACCCTTGCTGCTGTATCAGCAGCAGGTGGGTTTGGTGGGTTTGAAAACTGTTTTAATTTCGTGTTTCCACAATGGTTTTCCAATTTTGTCTATGTCCCTAGGAATATATATGGTAGATACGCGCGTACAACCATCTGATCCTTCTCCCTGTTTTGAACCGTATGAATTTCAGTTTCATGACTTTGTTGATCTCGGGTACACTGTATCCATTCGATCACAAGATCATCCTCTAGATGATCTGGTTCACATATTCTTCGAGCCCGTTCCATTAGTTTGTTGTGCGTGTTCGATGTTGTGTTCGATAGTGCGTGCTTGGGTTTTCGGTATACTTGGTGGGTTAGTCTAGCACCGCATCGTTCAATTAGTACATCTAGGAATGCTATCAACTGATTCTGTTCGGTCTCTATGGTGAACTTGATGATTGGGTTTTGAGCGTTCAAGTGGTCTGAAAAAGGTTCAAAGCGTCTCCTCCATGTTTCCAGATGAGGAAGGTATTATCCACGTAACCTAGCCACAAGGTTGGGTTTAATGCTTTCTCTTCAAAACGTTCCATGAAATAGTTGGCGAGAGTCTTTCAGTGGGACATTGGTAAACAAGGACACAACATCAAAGCTCCAGCATCATGCCCCTAATTTAAATCAATAAATCAAATAAGACTCAGTACACTGACTATTAAAGTCAGTTAATTGTATTGACTTGCTACAAACAATTCTTTATGGACAAGAAAATGCAATTAGGATCTTGTTTTGGCCTTGTGTGTTAACTCTAGATTTCAAGGTTGGTTTAAAAAAATTGAGTTTCTTGTAGTAAGAGTGATTCCGTGAATTTTTGGAAAACTTGTGGTGTGGTATTTTTTATATAAATATTTTTTCTCCGATAAAGCCCCCCTCTTCTACTACTGTCTTGTGCAACCAGGCTCATGAAATTTGAAAGTCCCGATGTCATATAGAATCAAAAAACGCTTTTACTGTGCTGAAACCGATATAGAAGTGAAAAGAACCAATGATGTTTCTTGATGATAGCAGATCGCCGGTACTCATTCGCCTAACGGTATGAAACGCAAAGGCGTACCTTTAATGTCACCCTAATTGTCATACATTAAAGTTCCGTAAAAGCAAACACGAGCCATCGGATGCCGCATAATGAAGTGCACATAATGCAACTGCGCCGTAACCCAGTAAGACGAGCATTGCTCGCCCAGGAATACTCGTAATACGTCACCAGCAACGGGTGGCCGAATGCACTTTAACCTTTTGAACGGTTTTCCCGGAACGAGGCGTCGTCGGCGAGGCTCCTCTTAGCGTCGTCCTCATCATAATCGAAATTAATGGGCCGTCGTCTTTATTACCTTTACTCGGTGTAAAAAATTCTTCTTTATTGGCTTTGCTCCAATTTCTGTTCGTCGACCCCCCGCAGAAATGATTCGTGGTGGACCGTAGCGCATAGGTTGCGGAGTAATTTGTTTTTCAATTATGTTGGTTTGTGTGTTTTATGGGCGTATCCGGATACGTTCAAAATTGAACTAGTTTATTCCAAGAGCCTACGCTTATTGTGGATCATTGATCAACATTCACAACCACCAGACATTACAGCCTTAGCGTAGTTCAAAGCTTAATGTAGAGAGTTCAACAGTTTTGGATGATGTTCGAAGAGACCTTATCAGTTTGAAAATCCTGGTAGCTCCTAACTGATATGTGTCAAACAATTATAGATGGAAAAACCACTCATCGCCATCTGGTCAGAGTTTTCAATACTTGAGTGGAAAAAAAGTAGCAGGATTCCACAATAGGTGAACTGTTTTCATCCTCAAATATTGAAATTTATCAATTCTAAAAAAATGCAGACCATTAGCATGTTTCATTCGGATGTTTTATACGAACGAAAACTCTGGCTGCAAGGAGTACCTGCTCATTTACTGATGTATTATATTCACAGGATTCGATACAATTTGAGCAAAACCTATCCATGGCTGAAATTACTGAAAGGCATTTGATTTAACATCGCATGAGATTATCTTTTATTTAGTCAGATGCCTTGCGGTACCCACCAAAATATCGAAATGTCTTGAACAACCGATACTTGAAGGACTCGGCTGGTCTGGTTAGAGTCAAAATAGAGTGGATTACTTTCAGAAAGAATTATCTCTCTCCCTTCTATCTGCGTCTCACTGTTGCCATTATTCATTGTACTGAGAAAAACTAGGGGATGTAACTGTGGTATCACCAGAAGCATAGGGTCACCAATTTTTGTTTAGATGGATGACTTCAAACTTAATGCCTCTACAGAAAAGGTTTTCAACAGTCCTTAATGATATGGTGGACGTATGCTATCATTATGGAATTCGGTATAGACAAATGTTTAATTATCCATCTCGAAATAGGATGATGTAGGGGTTGCGAAAAGGATGTGCAACTGGTAGAAGAGTACTATCTAGATGCCGGAGAGAGGTATACTTACCTCAGAAAAAACCACCTTCTTTGTAGTAGCGAAGTGGACTGGGAAGGTATCAACTTGAAGACCCGACAAATGTCGCATCTATGCATCTATGAAAGAGTTAGCATTCTACGATAATACTTACCCCGGCCACAGGAAGGTTGTGGGTTTTTGGGCTGGGAGTCTCTATATTGAATAATGGGACTGGATGAAGCTTTGACATCGATTTGGAACCCGATCAGCTAAATACCCATTTTCGAATCGCTGAGACCACTTTACTCCTGCGGCTACACAAGATTGAGGCCAATGAACGGGGTTTTCTTCAGAAACATCGACGACCTTGGTTTATCAAAGCACTAGGCCTTCAATGTTGTCAGCACTGGAGTGGAAAACTGAGGAATTCATCGTGGTCTGCCGAAATGGCGCCTCCAACACCTTGATACGTCCACATGAAAAGAGAACAAACTTTCCGGTGAAACAAATTGTCTTTATTATTTCTGCCAATGAAAGTGATTTTTTGAATTTTTCCATTGGTATAGAACAATAATCTTTGAGAAGATTCCATTTTGAATTATTTGCTTTCTTCCTTCCTTGGAAAGTTTTTCACATTTTTTGTATGAAGATGGACGAGTAGTAAGCCAAAACCTGTCTTTCCCAAAAACTAATTTCTCCTAAAAATATACCCCTGTCAATTTAAGTCTCGTCCAATCCTTAACACTTAGATTATTGAAATTTAAAAGTTTGACAACTAATTTGATTTTGGCATATTTGCTTCCGGAACCCTAGTGTCGAAAATCAAGTATAAATATAATAATAATGTCATCTGATGGAATGAACAGAATGATTCATAACTCATAATGAATACTGATTCAGTTGATTCGAATAATAGATCATAATCTTCATCTCCGTCTCTCATTTACAAAAATTTATGAGGAATAGGTCAGACAAAAGACACTGATTGCTAGAATATTGGCCTTAAAATTGAACATTCACTAATTATAACTGCTGAAGAATTGGCTGTAATCGTGGTACTTCCAAATGGACATAGCAGTCAGGGATTGATTATTAGTAATCATAACAAAATCAAGAAATTCATAGTAAACGTCTGGACTGTATATAAAATTGATCTGAAGAAGTATGCAGAAAAAATTCGAAATTACCTAAACTAGCAGTAAAAACTTGATGACTACTGCGAAAGATTGAAAAACTGTCAACTCGGTTGTCTTAACAACTATATTTGAATTCAATTATGCATGTTGATTGCACTTCCATAACGTAACAAGGAACGCGTCAATTATTTTTTATGGGAAGGTTATGCAAAAGCAGGTGTTACACCTGATGTTACATTTAAGTTGTATTAAAACTCGGAACTTCTCGCTTGAACCAAAACGCAACGGGTCGACTTTCTTTCCCCTCTTTCGCTATGCTCAACAAACTCTTGTAATAGCTAGTACCTCATGAATTTCATCAGCTGTCAGTGCCGGATCTAGAGGTTCGAACTTTCAAAGAGATTTTTTTAAAAACACCCAGAAGTTGGTTTGGTGAGCTATCGAAATTACATTTTTTTTGTCAAAATATATCTTAGAGTCTGAATATTTGCATATTATTGACGAAATCCAAGAAAATATTAGTGTAGGCGATAAAAAGAACAAATACAAAAGATATGAAAACAATTATTGTGATTGAAAATATTATGAACATTATTTTGAGAGATGGAACCATTGATTAAATTAGATGAGGGCATTAGAAGTCTGTATTTCTATAATTGCTAATGCTTGTAACATATAGAGTGGAAACAAATTTGAACTTTGATTTATGTTTGTTTACAAAGCAATGACTCTTGAAATTTTGTTCGCAGTGACGAATACGGCTTCTATAGGTTCAACTTTGCACAGATACTTAACAGCCCAATTTTGAAATGTCAACAGAAAAGACACCTTTTTTGTGAGACCCAGTTGGATTTATCTCTGAAAACATCATAAACTCTATAATTGTTACTATATATTTGGCGCCCAACATGGGAACGCGACTTCATTTCATTTAGAAACATTTTTTCACATTATGTTCAAAAATGTATTTCAAGCATTTTATACACTTTTACTCGTTTCCGAGATATTTGAAAGAAAACCTGATCCTATTTCTTTTTTTTTCAAATAATTCTTGATTAAATGAGTTTCTCGAGAAATGTTGATTTTTTGTTGTACTTGTGAAGGTAAATAAATTTTCTCTATCTGTAGAGTAGGGAGGGTGAGTCTAAGCCCACAGCACATGTGATCCATTGCACATCCTCCGAAGGAGTTGTCCTCCTAGGTCACCGTCCATCCTGTCCTTTCCAGAAAGGTGGACAGGACACTGGGAGACATTTCCTTTATATCGGCAGGTGTAGGCCAAGACTCGCCGAACACACACTCTCTTATTGACGATAACTCGGGGCATTCGCATAGGATATGCCTGACAGTCTCATCTTCCTGTTCACACATCCTGCATAGAGGTGTGTCCACTAGCCCCATATTATGGAGGTGTTTCCTTAGTTGACAGTGGCCAGTCAGAAATCCTACTGTTAAACGTAGATTTTTCCTGGTCATATCCAGATATTTCTTCGGCGTCAGCTTCCCAGGGTCGCCCAAGGTGATCGTAGCAAGATTTCATCCTTTGATTCCATCCTATCTCTTTAAGGATTGAGCATGGGTGTAACATTTGGCTAGATCCGCAATTGTCGAAGTCATCAGGCCGTAGGTCCTACTGGGTCCGAAAATTCTTAGTCCGCCTTGGCTAAAGAGTCGGCAAAGCGATTGCCTTTACTCCTGTCGCTCCCTTTAACCCACTTCAGGATAATGTTATTATCTACCGAGGTTTTCGCTAAATCTTGGTGACACTCTAGTACTAGCTCTGAGGTAACACGTTGTCTGTTCAAGGATAATAGGGCTTGTCTGCTGACAGTGCAGATTGTTATGTTTTTACCAGAAATTCCTTTCCTGGTTATTTCTTTTGTGGTGATTGGGATACCAGCCAGTTCTGTTTGGACCACGCTGGTATTTTTTCCCATTCCCCACTCTATCCTTAGGCTTAGTGATCTGGAGTACACTCCACATCCTCAGCCTTTTTTGGTTTTTGAGCCGTCTGTGTATATGCGTATTGCATTGTAGCATCTGACTCTGTGTTCTGTTTTGTATGTATTTTGTAGGGTTTATTAAACACAAACCTGGGATCAATTGTAAATAAATCTAAATATTCGGTAATTTTCCTGACTTGGAGCAATTTACAACTTGGCTCGAGCTTGCGGAAAATTAATTTTTCGTTACTTTCAAAACAATAATCGGGCTTTCCCAACGCCAACCCTGTGGAATGGCGACCAAACAACGGATCACGTCGGGTTTCCTGTTTTAAGGAAATAATGATACTTTTGCCGCGTAGTAGTTTCACCTTGGAATTTTAATAATACTCGGTACGTCTATGAATAGGTCAATAGCTCCTGCGGAATCAAGGACATCTTCGGCATAAATATTACATTATCGTACTAGTTGCGGCACAGTCTAATCGGACGGCTGTCGAGTCTGCGAAAAAAACTGGATTGATTGAAGAAGGATGGGGAGACGACTGACATAAAAACAAGTCAATATTTTTGTTTGGAAAAACGAAACACGTGACAGCGCAACATATCTTCATAACAGTGGGAAACTCGTTTGCTGCCCGTTTTTTATGTGCAGGGATATTTTTGTAGGGAATTTTGACATTTTTATGAATCTGTACCCAACTGCCAAAAATTTAAGTTTCGATTAACGAACTGTCTTTAAACAATAAAGTTTCAAAGGATATCGGGTGTTTCCTGTAATCATTTTTGTCTTCATACTTTGTATAGTGAAACCTCGGGAACCATTGAAATTAAATCGCCTAAATTATCCCACGTTTTCATTTTGTAGAACTTATCCCAAGACCAGAATGTTTTTTTCTGAATGTTCACCAGGTCATACATGATAGGCTGAGTTATGATTTCAGCGTCATATCCTGATGATGCTAACTTGGTTGGTGAAACACGAATTTGAGAGGTTCCTGTATACTATACAGAGTGTCTGATGAGTTCAGACAAAAGTTTGGAGGTTGCAAAAAACCCGGATTTTTGGTTCTTCATTAGCAGTGTGTTTCCAACAGTATGTTTCCAAAAAATTCACGGTTTTCGAAACATCTGAGATTTTTTTGTACATTTCTGTTCTTTGAAAAGTTGCAGTAGTTAGATTCAATTCGAATACAGTCAATAAAGATATCTGTTGTGGTGAAAAATACTACATTTTGTGCTGATGAAAACAAGTTCCCATTAATAATTTAGGCTCACAATGGCTCATAATTGCCTGAAAATTATTTCGATTTTATGGCAATACCTAAGTATGTTTGAAACTTGTTTAGACTTACTTGCTACCTGCAGCAAAGACTTGTGGAGTTTTGTTATTAACAACTTGAAACTAAACAGATCGCGAGTTGCTTGCCTGTTCAAGCAGACAAAGACTTGAGATTGCTGTCATTAGCCACAAAACTAAAAAGATACCTAGATTTTAGATCAGCTGTTCTCTTGGCTTTGAGAAAACAGGAAGTTTATGATGACAACTAAGTACATTTGCAAACTGCTGAAGACATCACACACATAACTTCCTTTTATTTTTCACTTACTGAAAATATGTTTGTATCGGAGGGGATACATTGATGATGATAGTGAATATGTTACTCGATTATGCTATTTCGAACTTCACCCAAATTTATATTGGCTTGAAATGTTATCGCCATCGAAAGATGATATTGATTGTGCTACTATAAACTTCGCCCACATTGGTATTGGCTTAAAATCCACTCGGTATCCAAAGCATCAATGAAACGCAACTTGTGAACGATTTGATAAACATCCCGGTGTGTAACTTGGCCGGCATTCGATTGGAATGCGTGACGTAACGAGAGTGGCATTCAATCGCGAATCGAAGAGTGCAATCCAGAACCTGAAAGAGCTTTCTCGCTAGTTTATTTTATATGTTTATATGCGCGTGGGAACAGCTTAGGAATTCCATCGGCCATTCCCAGTTGACGCGTTAAAAATCTGCATACCTCTTATTTCTCTCTCAACTCAGCCTTCTCTCTTGGTATTCTTGACTTCTTGTTGCGGATTAGCATCGCAACAGATGAAAACGGCCGACTTCGTGTGAGGGTTAAGAAGTGCAGCAAGGCTGAATTTATTGTACTCTGCTTGAACAGTTTTATTTGACAACATAGTCCTATTTGCTTTACATGAAGTTATCAGAATCGAATAACTTTTGCAAATTGCTCGGAATATCTTTCTGACTATCTGCTAGAAAGAGACAATCAATTAGATCACAAACGATCAGTATATTCATGAACATTAAGTTTTATTTTTGTTAGCATGTGAGTGGTGCAGTTCTCGATTTCAAAAAATATTCGTGAAACACTCCTCAACTGACAGTAATTACCTATATGTTCATAACGGTAAAACCCTAGAACTCTTCCCTATCTAGGGAGGCTTCTTTATTTCTTAAAAACTCTTTCAAATTCATGTAGCAACTAGAACTGAACTAGAACTGTTTCACTAGGTTATTTCACCCCAAATGACAAATTCAAATGGGATCATTAACTCCCTTCGAGTCTCTTCTACACCAACGTAGTACCATGACCTGGACATAGAGTTAACCTCATTGTAGAAAATCGCCGTTTTATCCCTTGAAGGGACGTACAGTTCATATGTAGGCCTGACTTGCAAATGCCCTCATGGAAAGGTTAGGTTAGATTAGATTAGGTCCAAAGTGAGTGGGTCTATTCGACCCTCTACCGCAACCCACAAAAGTTTATTGTGGCTCACACCTATTCACACTCGACCAAATAAACCCAGATTCCTAACTAAGCCGATTAGTCTGTATGGTCAGTGGTCTTTCAAGTCAGATGGTAAGAGTATGGCTCTGCTGCCGAACCTGATTTGGTCCCCAGCGGGCACGCCCAAAGTATGTACTCTGCAGAGGCGACATACACTGCCTTCCGACAGTCCGAGTCTCTGCATATGATGACTCAAATGGCAGTGACCTGTAAGAAGGCCTGTTAGACATCGTAGTTCATCCCTACTATGATCCAACAACTGTTTGGTATCAAGCTTCGAAGGGTAAATAAACGCCTTGGAGTGAGCCAATACTGGAAGATTCTGCCAGAAGTCCATAAGTCTTTTTGCCATCCAGATGTTCAATCTTTGTTTGGCAAAGCTGAGTCAACAGCCTCATTGCCCAGGCCAGTATGGCCAGGAATCCAGACCAGAGACAACCTGTTAAGTCTTCCTTTTGAGGAGAGTCGTTTTTGGCAATTTGCTACCAATTTAGACTGTTGGTTGGATTCTTCCAATTTCTCCTCACGCAATTCAATAGCGTAAATTTCCTCTTGAAATACAGTCGCATAGGTTCCTAGGCAGGTTGATATCTCTGTCCTGGGTCTGTGACTGAAAACACCTGCATGAGAACCGGAAGGTGTTTTTGATCCATCTGTGAACCAGCAACTATCTGCTCTTAATATTTCCTTCTCCCGGAGGATCCAGTCTTCTCTACTCCGGAACAGTACTTTATGAGGCAGTTCGTAGTTGACAGTTGGATGCATAAAGTCAGAGGTCATTTCCAGAATGCTGTGACTTCCAGTGTCAACCAACAGTCTGTTGCACTCTGCATTACCATTGAGAATGTGCACAAGTCTAAATGCCGTTCATCTAGCCTCTCTCTCCAGAAAAATGTGTAGAGGAGGTAGATCTCATGGAAAGGTTGCCGCGATCATTAAGGGGTGGCAATCTTGCATCTCCAACATCCCTCATTATCGATCAATCAGCTGAAACAATTCCAAAGCGGCTTGTTCCAGCCTGTCAGGTTACAGATCACCTGAAAGGATCAAGAGAGCGTCTCCTGGTTGGTGGGAGTATTTTGCTACCCTGCAGCGATAGGAGGGCGTTTCCTTGAAATGCATCACAGGAAACCTACTTCCCTAGTCGCACTATATGTGTGGACAAAAACATTTCCCTGTTAGAACTGAACTACATGAAATGGGTTGAGTTTGAGGTTTTGAAACTTGATTGGCGCTGAGATGAAATAAAAGAGATACTGACACCATTTCACCCCCTGTCATTTTTCTGAAACAAATATCGACAGGTACTGGAGATGTTCTTATTCTTTCGTTTGACCATTCCGTCGACTGTATACTTTTCTGACCATGTGGAATTCTTTCCTAATCGGAGTACAGTTTCAATGAATGTCTGGCTATCAAATTTCTACAAAGACTTCTGATTGTTCTAGGTTGAATCTCACACCACTTGAGAATTCCCAACCATCGTGTGTGAGAGTGTTGAAAGTGAATCTTTTGAATCATCTCTATTTATTATTTCCACCTTGATAACAAATAACTCGCAGGAATGTTTTCAAAGTCAAGAAAGAAGAGTTGTCTTAATTTCTATGTGATTGCGTGAAGATGTTCAAAATACATCCTTGATGTGTGCTCTTGGTAACTTCAAGAGGAAGATCAAACTGTTTGATCTTTCTCTTGAAGATGATCACTTGGTGATCGATACACGTGTCGAGGGGTTAAAATAAAGGTTTGGTGTTAGGAAAAAACTCTAGTAATATTCGTGAAATATTTGGTTAGGCAAAGGTTGAGACCCAATTTGAATTTGGTCGTTAGATTCTACTGAGAAAAATATAATTGGTGCAATTGTTTGGGAAAACAGTGCTTTGATAGGGAAAGTAAACATCTAAACAAAATTACTTCATCTGATGTATGTTACATAAGTAACATAATTTGGATTATGTATTAAATATTTTTATTTTGTTTCAGGTAAGATGAATGCATATGCTGTGTTTTGGAAGTAAGTCATTCCTCATTTATTTAATACTGAGCTCAAATATACGCTGCACAGTGATGATAGGATATCCGAATGTGGATTTATTAATTCAATAATAATACTGATGATTATACCTTTGAGGCATTTTTGAGGTTCTTTCTTCTTTTTCATATTTGTCCAGGCACAAAAAGGAGAGAGAACTCCGTATAAACTGTCAGATATTTTCGAGTGTAGATGGTACAAGAACATATTTTTACTGAGAAATGTCTGACTCGAGATGGGCTCGCTATCCAATCATGTTACTAATTAAGATAAACTATACAATATACAGGCTGTATACGTATATGACGTTTGGATGGATTACCATTTTCCATTTGATTATTTAATCATGAAATAAAACAAATGGGCTGGATTGGTAGGAACTCAAGCTGATACTGTGATAGTATCAATCTGCACTGATAGCAGACAAGCCCTATAAGCCTTGAACAGACAACGTGTTTCCTCAGGGCTAGTACTGGAATGCCACCAAGATTCAGCCAAAGCCTCGGTAGATAATAGCATTATCCTGAGAAGAAGTAAAGGTAATCGCATTGCCCACTCTTTAGCCAAGGAAGCGGCTGGGCTAAGAATTTTAGGACCCAGTGGCATCTACGGCCTGACGAGTTCGACAATTACGTAACTAACCAAACGTCACACCCATGCTCAATCTCTTGAGAGATGGGATGAAATTTTGCCAAGATCGTCCTGGGCGACCCTGGGAAGCAGGAGCCTAGAAATATCTGGCGATGACCAGGAAAAATCTACGCTTAACAGTAGGATTTCTGACGGGTCACTGTCAACTAAGGAAACACCTCCACAATATGGGGCTCTTTGACACACCTCTATGCCGGATGTGTGAACAGGAAGATGAAACTGCCAGGCATGTCCTATGCGAGTGCCCGGAGTCATCGTGAATAAGAGAGTGTGTGTTCGGCGAGTCTTGGCCTACACCTGCCGATATAAAGATGTCCCCCAGAGACCTGTCCACCTTCCTGGAAAGGACAGGATGGACGATGACCTAGGAGGACAACTCCTCGGGAAGATGTACACATGTGGCCTAAGTGCTGTGGGCCTACAATCACCCTCCCTACTATACAGATACAGAAGCTGATACTATAAAATCCGTCGAATATTTCAAGTGGTCTGGATGAAAACAGTCCAATTTTATGTTTATTTATCGATATGTCGAAAGCATTCAAATCCACTTTTATAGACTTTGTAGAACATAGGTATCAGAGATAACTGTCTTTTCAAAAATTATTTGAGGGATAAAACCCAATCTGTGTAAGTGGATGGTATAATGAGAGACCGAAGATATTTTAAGTATAGAATACCTCAGGGTACCGTAGTAGGTCCTACATTATTCAATATTTATATTGACGGCATCTCTGTATCTGTAGAGTAGGGAGGGTGAGTGGAGACCCACAGCACTTAGGTCACATGTGACCCATTATACATCCACCAGAGGAGTTGTCCTTCTAGGTCATCGTTTATCCTGTCCTTTACAAAAAGGTGGACAGGTCACTAGGAGACATCTCCTTTATATTGGCAGGTGTAGGCCAAGACTCGCCGAAGACATACTCTCTTTGGCAACCTTGAGGTGTCTCACGGTGACTTCCGCGAGGGTTTTGAAAGGTACAGCCACATTACTGTCATTGCGTGGCTTCTTCAACCTTCTTGGGTTCCCTCCGTGGAGGTGCACACGTGAGGGAGCTTTTCTGCAGGGGCAGCCGGTTCCTTGCCTTTATTCAAGGCGGAGCTCTCGGCGCTCGCCGCAGAAAATGCCCTTGCTGTTGGAGGTGAAGTGGAAGGGGGGAGGGTGCACTTATAGTTGCTGCTACACCTGCCTTCTTCGTTCTCTTTCTCCTTTTGCCCTCGGCGCCGCAAATGCGCTTACGCCTTGGCTTTTGTATTACATCACGAGGTGATCTGCTATTTCCAGCCTCATTCCAAGCGGTAGATTGGGGTGGACATTTCTGTTCATCTCCAGCCACCGCCTTAGATTGAGGTGAGCACTTCTGCCCAGCCTCGGAATGGGTTTTTGTTTGTGTTGTTTCTGTTTTTGTGTTTGTTTCATTCTTATGTGTTCCCACGAGTAGCAAGGGAAGAGTTGGTCACCTCTGGAAGAGCCCTGCATTACCAGAGGTAGTCTGATTACAATGAGGTTTCGCCCAGTTCCCCAAGGGGATCGTTCGTAACAACATATCACCTGCGGCCATTCAGCTGTCGGCACGATTCCTTACACCGTAGCTTGGGTAGGCTGGTTCACGGTAGCATGTTTCGCAAAGGCTTTTGGGGAGTTTTAATTCCCCTCACCCTACTTATTCCTGCCACTGACCAGGAGTCCGGCGACCCCGTCCGTAAGGCCACATTGGCCTCCAGTCCCCTGACTCTGGCGCTCGATAGGTAGCCCAACCCACGGGATATTGGCGGCATTTTTTTTTTAGAAAATAAATATTGACAGCATTTTTTCTATCATACAAATCTTAGGGGAAGATTATAGGATTTGCAGATGATACCGCTATATTTTATAAAGCAAATACTTGGCGAAAGCAATTGCTACAAACATCTTTTGAGATTGATATATGAAAGAGTACTGATTTTTAGTGTCACTTACATGTCGGTAGGGCAGTTATCGATCGGGTTAACGTGGGTGCTGTGGTCCACTCACTCAAACGACCGCTGTGTGAACCGGTGGTTCGAGCCGGACATTTTTCACCCGCTATAGTCCAACCCGTGTTAGGAATCACAGCTCTCACAAGGTTCGACTTTAGAGAGTGGTCGTTCGGAGGGTTGCGACATCTGGTTAACGGAAAAACAGATTTCATACAGATTTTAAACAGACACTTGTCTTATCACCTCATCAGCACTGTTTTGGATAACTATTATTATTAGTGTCAACTGAATCGTCTGTTTAATTTTTTTTCATTAACGATTCATGTATTCATTTTAACATTTTTTTGTAATCTGCAGTCGCAAAATTAGTTTGTAAATTGAAAAAAAACACTCGTAAGAGTTACGAAAATAGGACTTTTTGTAGGAAGAAACTTGAAACAGTTCCGATTTAAGTTTGAAATGTTCAGATCAAATAAAAATTGAGAGGGGCAAATGAAGCTTTCTGAGCTCTTCATTATCTATTATATGAGTGAACCAACTATATTTATCGATGTTCCAATATTTTCAGTATCCAAAACGCACCTTTGCGGAGTGACTAGACAATAAATCAATCTACGAAAGTCTCGGCGATGATAATAATAGAACAAACTAAAGATAGCGTAATATCAGCTGTGTGAGTGTGTGTTATTGAGATTGCACCACAAAAGTTGTACAGCCGGCGACCGGCATCGACATTTAAAAATAACCGGCGCCTTACTTTTCACCGGCGAAACGTAAACACCGATCAGCTGACGATGAGGCGGCATTCGGTTCGAAAAAAGAAGGAGGCGCTCGTTTATTTAACTCATTTTTGTGCCTGTCGTCGAATTTGTTTGAAGTTTTCGTTCTGTGATTTATTACATGTCTATGTATTACTTTCAAGCCGGTCATACCGCTGAATAATGGAGGTATAGTTCAAGTAAACGATATAGTGCAACCTACCTTTCAACAGTTCCCCTTAAATTTATGTAACTAACAAAATTAGTTAGGGAGCTAACTAATTTTGTTATGAGGGCGGAAATGACGTCCTCATCTCCCTCAATCACCGAAATGACGAAACTACACACACAGAAGATCCCTCCACCTGCCATTTTCAAGAAAACAACACTCATTCCAATTTCTCAAAAAAAAACATCAAAAACATAGAAAAACATGGGCAGAACTTTCACTATAAATCACTAAGAAGAACAACAGCACATCAATATTATTTACATTTTGAAATGTCGTCAATAAATTTAAGCAAGGTACGTACAAAATAACAGATTATAAACGTTTCAACAAATATACCAATTTAAAGGAAAGGCAATAGAAATAAAAATTGTATTCTATTTCAGAAAAATTATTTTCACGCCTGATGCTTCATTTCAATTTTCCCCAAATCAATTCAATGGGATTGAAAACACAAAAATAGGAGGGAAGTCTCAGTATGGTGTGTCCATACCTTTCAGCAATACTCTCAAGGGCATACACTTTTTCAAATGATTTTGTTTGTATGTAAAACTTCACGTAGTTGGTTTTTGGTATAGTTATATTCAGAATATAAATTGATATCCATTAAAAAACTTCGTATTTCTTTTTTCCTCGAATTTTTATTCGGTACTTTGATAAGCTGCCGCGAATGAGGAAGCGTTGTCAAGAACTATTACAATATTCGCATCCAAATTTAGCATCAATGTGTTTTTAAACCATTCCTCGAAAATATTAGTTTCCATGTTCTTATGATAGTCAACATTGCAGTCCTCAAGTTTTTTTCCACATAATTTCAAAGAATTCGGAACCCCTCCTTTACTTCCTCCTCACAATGATTAGTCGCGATCCTTTGTTTGCAGGTATGTTAGGCGTACACATTCTCGAACCATCAATCCACCTTTCCGTAACTATGCCGTGAGTGTCATACCAACTTTCGTCCAAATAGAAAATTTGGCGTTGTTCTTGTCTATATTAAGGCATTTGTCCTAAGTATTTATTACACAATTCCACTATTCTTCTTTCCATAACTGCTTGACGTTTGTTTATTTTTTTATATCTAAATCCTTGGTTTCTTTATCCAATTCTGAAGAGTTTTGACACAACAGCTCACGTTATGGCCGGAAGTATTCAATTTCTTCCTTTCTTTCAGTTTTAGAAATCTCATTGCTTTTGTAACAGTCGTGTATTGTTTTTTCAATGATTTTATTACATGAACATCCAAAAAGGTTTTGGTAATCCCGTATCACATCGCGTCTTGCGTTCTTAAGGTTTGTTTTTGACTATTCAACGAACAGTGGAGAAAAGAATTTCGGTCAAATCTGATGTTGCTTGTAACAGTTTCTTTCCCTCAAAACCAAAATTGAGATGTAGATTCTTAGATACGTTGAAACATACTCTCTATGTTTCAATATTCAAATGCATTCGAATCTTATTCACTGGTATCTTTTTTCGCTGTTGGAATCACTACACTGCGTTATTATCACAATCGTTATTACTATTAATACTTGTCCAAGGACGCCACATTTGAAACAGGTAACAAAAATTTCAAGTTATTATATCGGCACTAATATCCGAATTTCAAAACTCAAATCGCGATCAGTTCCTGAACTGAACACTTACAACATGACGGCTCGCATTCTATTCGTCACCGTAACATGACTTCAAATTTAATTTTATAACTCTTCAGCCAGTCATGAAACTCTGTTAGTAAAAATCATCCAATACGAACGGCCAAATCTACAGTCCACGTGGCCTATTCGGCAGCGGCTTCATGTCTTTGTATTGCTTTTTTGACCCTTGAGTTCGCCGATAGCTTTAACTATGCACTATACCGGTTACTTCGACTATACTCCCTTTAGATTATTGTTTGGATCAATGAATACTGAGGCTTCCAGAGCATCAGGCTCATACATTTAATGCATGATTTGCTCTGAATTCTAATATTTTTTTCATATCAATTTAAATGACTGACGACATACTTGAAAACTAGACTAGTTAGGCAAGTGTATAAACTGTATGTTTATACACTAATTTCTGTTTCTTAGATTACGTTTTCATTCCTTGAAAATAATAGCAATAGTATCTGAACTATCCAACAAAAAAGTAACTCAAACAGTGATAGATACGTGATTACAGCATGATCACCACGTATTTGCATCTATTGCATAAAATAAACAAGACTCCTTACGCAGACCAATCAGATTTAACTGCAATCGGCTAGCGGAATTCATTGTTACAGTGTCGGAGTATCGATCGTTCCTTAGTGGGACTGTGTACAAGCAGCCTTGTTTGGGAGACGCTCGTCCACTATGCATGATAATGTTTTGGAGCACTCTGTTGCTTGGTTGGACAGAGTATAGGGCAATACCAAAGTTATCTTTAAATTTTATCACCACCTAGTTCAAAAATTACGATCTGTAGGACATATGTACGTTCATATGATTTTTTTCTGAAAATGGGCCAAGAAATAACCTAATAAATATTAGCACGTTAATGAGAAATCTTATATAATAGTTATTAGGAATGTTGTTTCTACAACAAATCCTTTCTTTCGGCGGCACACAACCTACAGTACAGGAATTTTTGTGACCAGATTTCCAATTTACGGTTCTTTCCTTCTCGGCAAACTAGCCGAGAAGCCTCCAGAGTAAATAAACATTCGCTCCGGAATTTTAGAGTCGACAAAAAGAACAAGTGCCTATATATGCGGCGAGGATCGAGTAGCCGTGGAGATATTCGCTTAGTAACAGGTAAATAGAGAAAGAAGAAATGTTTTGACCTTGGCCGCGGATGTGCATCGGCAGGCACTCGGGCAGACAAAGAATGCTGTTCTCTGTCCTGACGACCGCATACCGATCCATTCGACGATGCAAGTGGAGTAAGAGAAAACGGTAATGCATGCCTTTTGTGATAACAATTTAATAGACTTTTACACTTTCCGGAGGAAAACGATCAGATCATTATTATTGGTTATTTCCATCAAAATATATGGTTCACTCATCAGGAAATAACTAACACCTGAATTTTTCCATTTCGAAGGAAAATCGAAGTTTCAAAAATGACTATGAAGTCACTTGACACCCCTCCCCTCACCCATTAAACACACACGTTCCAAAATGTATATGATTTTTGTAAATGAGAAAAAGTACATCAATGAATATACAACATAAGAACTCAGTACTACTCAATCAAATATATCTGTTACAAAATTCCAAACATAAAGTCTTTGTTGGTAACTTTGGTTTAACATTAGAATGGATTTCATCTTTTTTGAAACACCGTCATCAGTACGTATGTATTCCAAATATTCAATCTGAAAGAGTTGGTTTCGTCAATTCAAAGAGTAAATCCACTAATATTGGTGTACCACAAGTATCGATCCTGGGACCTATTTTATTCATATTGTACTATAACGATCTGGATAAATTTTTGAAAGGCATTCATGTAACAATGTATGCAGACGACACGTCATTGATAATTTCACAAAAAAGCGAATTTAATATGCAAAAAGACATAGAAAAAGCTCTAGATTTGATGCAGGACTGGTGCAATACAAATTTTCTGAATTAGAACGCTCGTAAAACCCAAATCATACAATTTCATAACTATCAAAGAAAATGCGATCCTCTCAGATGAGTGTTGATGTATCCAATGACAGTACAGATGAAACCAATTATGTTGGACTCTTTGTTGATGAAAATGTAAGCTGGAAAGTCACTGTGCAAACTTAATGAAAATATTGAATTCTGTATGTTTCATGTTTAGGAATCTCAAATATATACTGGAAATACCTCAGCTAGAGGCTGTATACCATGAACAGGTTGTGTCACGAATTAGGTATGGAATATGTTTGTGGAGAAATTCCACTTTGGCAAAAATGTTTTTTCTATACAAATTTTCTAAAAAGGACAACCAAATAGCCCTGCAAACATCTACCAAACAACTACTAACTGAACAATCACCCACAGAAACCTTTTTCAGAGAACGGAAGAAAAGTTTAGATATATCAATGATACATGTATGACACACACACACACACTAGATACAAACAAACGGAAAAAATACTTTTTTATACAGATGCGGGCATGAATAGTCCCCTCCCTCCTCCCTTTTTAAGGACAAAACACCAACTACCAACTTTTTTTTTTCAAATGGAAAGGGGGTCTTGTGATAACTCGTTCGAAAGGTATTTCAATTATCTATCCAATACTCTTTTATTTTAGAAAATCGGATTAGGCGGTCCCCAGTAATAAGTAGGTCGTTCTATATTCATTTTTAGCATCTACAAACAAACGAAATATATCATAATTTCAATAAAAATTGTATTCTAAAATCAATCCAGTTCATTCCAATAAATCTATTCATGATAATAATTATGATTTTTCACAATACGCGTTTCATTACATACTAGCATCCTCAGTTGGGCTGTGTGTTTCACTACGCTAGGGAAGAAGTGAATTTTTCAAGATTATAGAAATTTTATGAAAATCACTTGTTTTGTTTATTTTAGTATTTTTAATTTCGGCAATAACTACTCATGATTGAAGGAAGCTTCCAATTTTTTTTTATTTTTGGCACAAAAAGATTAATATTTTCGAGATATTTCTGTATTACTAGAGGTGCATTTTAAGTTTGAAAAAACCTGTTGAGACTTTCAAGTTAAGAATGGCATTTTTCTCAATAAATGAGGAAACTTCGTCTGTTTTTTCACAAACATCAAGTTATTTGACACGAATATTTTCGCAGATGACGTTTTAGCCGCCATATTGTATTTGGAAAAAATGACTTCTAGACCGCCATTTAATGGAAATCACCATTATATCGTTGAAACGAGAATTTACTATGATATCAAATGATCTGAAAAAATATGATTAACGGAAAAACAGATTTTAAAACAGATTTCTATTCAAAATTCATGATTTTCAGTTGAACCAGAAGAAATTATTTCGAAGTTCTTTCTTGTTCTGCAAACAAAAATTGCTAATGGGCAGTTGGAGATTTAACTTTTTTCATAAGTGGAATTTTAAAATAGTATTCTTTCATATATTACGGCATGTATTGTTAATGATGTCTAAAATATTTGTTTCAATTCCATTACGAATGTTTGGTAGTTTAACTGTAATTTAATGTTCATATTCTAAAGTGAATATTTTGGATAGATTTTTTTCTCTCATTTTGTTTCTGGAAGTTAGACCGAAAATTGTGTTATTTTTCTATACATATTATTGACACTTTGCACATGGGTATCTCTCTCAGGATTTTTCTGCAGTCAATACATCATTAAAAAAATAACATAATTAAAAAAATAATTCCACAATCGAGACATATTGTCTCTCAGGATGATCTCACAATCTAACAATTAATGCCAGCTCATTTGTCCATAACTTACCTTTACGAAGAGAAGTTTATTCTAAAACCATCTTCAAGATATTTTTCCTCGACGAGAGTGTAACATCCTTTTGGTTCCATTATGGTTTCAATCCTTCTGGCTTAATCACTGATACGTAAATAACTAGTCCAAATTTAAACCTGAGCTGTGTATGAACTTTGGTGAATCGGTTAAGTAGATTTATTGATTTTTCAAATGCATCGCCTCTGCATGTTTGTTCTCACTATCTATAGTAAACAAAACGATGTCACCGTCAAAACACGTACACCGGGATCGATTAAACATTTAATGTAGTCTCGCATCTGATATTTCATGAATCCAGTGATGTATGAAACAAGTAATATGTTTAGAACAAATATATTTTTCCACAATGACGTTCCGAATAATTTGGGATAAAGAGTTTAGTGATACTAGTCTACACCACTGTCAATAAGAGTATAACTATGATTTCTTCAGTTGAAAATAAATCAGCACATCACGAATAATTTTTTTTCTCCATCAGAGAGAACGATATTAATAACTTGTAATCAAATATTTTTCTGAAACATGATACCTCACCTTGAAATCTGGAGTTTCCCAAGGATCCATACTTGACCTTCATTGTTCACCATGTACAATCCAGATTTATTAACTTTTCTCAAGTAGTAGTGGATAATACTTACTTATAGTATTCCAAAAGCTGCATCAACAGGTCCATTTTTACGCATGACTAACGGTTGAGGGTCAATTTATACATCTTCAAGAGGAAGATATTCCTCTTGAAGATGATCGCTTGGTGATTGAAAAACGTATCGAGGTGTTTAAATAACGGTTTGGTGCTGAGAAAAAACTCCTCGACACGTGTTTCGATCACCAAGTGATAATCTTCTGGGAGAAGATCTTCATGAGGAAGATCTTCCTCTTGAAGATGATCACTTGGTGATCGAAACACGTGTCGAGGTGTCAAAATAGTGGTTTGGTGTTGGAAAAAAACTCCAGTAATATTCATTACTACACCAAAGGTTCCAAACAGTGCATCACAAGTCACAAGTTGAGGACAAAAACTGAGTAGTATAATATATATACTTTTATGGCAACATACACATAGAAAGACTAAAATAAAGACATAGACAAGGAAAATGATGCCTAAATTGGCCCTAACATTGATTAAAGTAAATCAAATACTATTATGTTCACATCAAATGATGACAATAAAGTTTTCGATGATGGTGATTGAAATTTAGTTGTTTGATTCATTCGGTTTTCATATATATATGAGTAATAAAGACATTAACAAAAAGTGAAGTCTTCGATGCATTTGAAATACCTGTTCTGTTTGTTAATTGACGTAAATAAAATTTCATTGAATTCAAATACGAGGTTGAGTTTCTAACTGAATGAAATTATCTTAATTTGTGCTATATGCACCTAATTATAGAACGTTCCGGATCATTACCTCATTAAAATTTCATTAATGAATAGGTGAATAAATGAACTAGAATACCATTTACATAATTATATTGTTATAAATATCATTAAGTCGTTCTGAAAACGACCCGAAAGTATTTTTTTCCGTTTCCGTTTTTGTGTACACGCTCTTGGCATTATTGGTCATTATGACTGATTGACGTCACTTCAAAGTGTCGCAAATACTTGTATATGTTTTATTTTCTACATGAAAATTCGAGTGGCGTGATTCCCCGAGTCCTTTTTGTTTTGTTTGGTATTTGTACTCGAACGTGGCTAACTATCCGTAGATAATATTGGTCGTGGGAATCAGCCGGCATTTGAAGTGTGGAATTTTGCTCTGCGGCCATTTTTATTTGGTTTATTGTACAAAAAACTCGAACCGGAAGTAGACATTCATTGTTTTTCTGGCAATATGGGGAAAGGTGAAATTGAAAGGTATCATGATGTTCAGTTGGATACATTTCACTTTTCAACGAGTCTTCACCAAAAGGAATCCAGTAGGGATAAATCTGGTTATTGTGTTGGACAGTCAAATCAACTTTTTTCCAACCGTTCGGGTACTACCAAATACAGAAAGTATATACAGGATATGATGGAAATTAATTATTTGAAGCATGAAAATAATGTATATATGTTGAGACAAAAATCTTTCACATGACAGTCATAAACATCACAGTTTGTAACATTACAGAAATGAAACATTACTTTTCCAACATTTTGAATACAGATAGAAAGAAATACACATATTTAATTCCTTAAAAAAATATGCATTTTTATTAGCTCAATAAAAATCATGAGATTTAAGATATATTTATGATGTCAAGAGTTTTACGGAATATTTCAGGCATGATTAAAATTCACATGGAACATCACAAAAAAAACGTATTCATCGACTTGAAGAAAAATTAACTAAGTAATTTGATTATATATTATAATGTTCAATATTCTGCCATACATTTTAGTCATATATACATTATTTATAGGTCATTTCCGTAATCATATCATTACGAAAGAGTTTCATTGAACTATTTTGGTCTATCTATATAGAAAACCATCATATGAGGGATATTTTGAGAATACAATATTTACCGGATATCACTAATATGGTGTAGTATGACTAGTTTATTGGGTATTTTCCTATGTCCAACATAGATAATTGATTACAGTGAAATTACAATAGTTAGTGAAGATATGAATTAGGTGACCTTCTGCAAGTGATATGAAGTGTTCAAGGAAGGTAGATAAGGTTGTGAAAAACAAAGCAGGAGTTATTTCCCTCGAAGAAAAACTTTCCGTTGTAATGTTTGAATTATTCATTTGGCAGCACATTTCCGATTTTGCACACCGAAGCAAAACCTGTTGTTATCATGTTTTGGTTGGAAAACGGACTAAAAAAATGAATCTCCCTCGTGCTAAAATCTAATACTTTTTTCCCTTGTATGATAAATAACTATTACGCTTGATGCTTTGTTTCAATTTTCCCCAAATCAACTCAATGAGATTAAAAACACAAAAAATAGAAGGGAAGTCTTAGTATGGTGTGTCCATACTTTTCAGCAATACTCTCAAGGACATACACTTTTTCAAATGTATTTGTCTGTAAAATTTCAAGCAGTTGGTTTTTGGTATAGTTATCTCGAAAATATAAATTGTTATCCATTAACAAACTTTGTATTTAATCTTTCCTCGAATTTTTATTCGGTACTTTGATGAGCTGTCGCGAATGATAGGAAACGTTGTCAAGAACTATTACAGTATTCGCATCCAAATTTGGGATCAATGTGTTTTCAGACCATTCCTCGAAAATATTAGCTTCTATATTTTTATGATAGTCAACATTGCAGTCCTCAAGTTTTTTGCCACATAATTTCAAAGAATTCGGAACCTATCCTTTACTTCCTCCGCAATGCACAATGATTAGTCGCGATCCTTTGTTTGCAGGCATGTTAGGCGTACACATTCTCGAACTATCAGTCTATCCTTTCGTATCTGTGTCGTGAGTGTCATATCAAGTTTCGTCCAAATAGAAAATTTACCGTTGTTCTTGTCTATATTGAGTTATTTGTTCTAAGTATTTGTTACGCAATTCCACCATTCTTCTGCTTTCCATAACTGTTTGAAGTTTGTTTATTATTTTTAATCTAAATCCTAGTTTCATTATCCAATTCTAAAGAGTTTTGTCACAGCAGCTCACGTTATGGCCGGAAGTATTCAATTTCTCCCTTATTAGGAATCTTATTGCTGAACAGATTTTAAAGAGATCGTAGCATTCTATTCGTTCCCGTAACATGACTTCAAATTTAATTTAATGACTCTTCAGCCAATCATAAAACTCGGTTATCCAATACGATTCGCCAATTCTTCAGTCCACCTGGACTATATCGCAGCGGAATCATTTCTTTGTATTGGTTTTTTTGGCCTTTGAGTTCGCCGATAGCTTTAACTATTCACAATACCGGTTACTTCGACAAGACCAATTTTAAAAATTGTATTTGAAAGATTGTCCGATAAATGTACGTTTTTTTCCAAATGTTTTCGAGTCACCGTATAAATAAATGAATAATTATAAATTTATTTTCCATAATTGACTTCCGGCCCAGTATCATTTTAATTTTTTTGCAGCATCCCGAATAGCGAACACATCATATACATTCCGTGAACCGTCCGTACGGTCTCACATGATCCGCCTCGTTTATTTTAATGGAATGATTAAGCATCTCCTCTCTCGAAAGTGTTTACATTGAACATCACGACCTAGTCTGGAATTTTTTTCGCGTGATGTCATCGAACCGTTTAGTGTTTGTTATCTATCAGCTGTTCCGATGCTCTGGCCCTGGTGTTTGCTGGTGCTGCGGGCCCCACGAAGGTGACGCTCGGTTTCGGAGAAATGATCTCAACTCTCTCAACATTTGGACGCCGAATTTGGCGACACGACCGGAATTTAGTTCTGTCGACGCGATTTGTCAGTGCCGGGTACGGATATATCGCTGGCGGGTAACGCTTGTCAGAAATTTTAGAAAAGGTGAAATTTTGAATGGACTGCACCCTCCGATGTAAAAAAATTGGGGGGTTCACGTATTCTGACGTATAGATTACGAATCTGAAAGAAAAAGTCGATGCTCTTCCTTATTTTCAGAGTTGAAGCCCTCCAAAGGGTAAATTTTCGTTATGTGGACACCCGGCGATTTTGAAAAAATTTTTGAGTGTACTTACGTACAGAGGAGAGCGGCGCTCTCCCTTATTTAAAAAGTTACGGCCCTTCAAAGTTCAGAAAAGGGCAACTTTTCAGCCTTCTTTTTCACTAAATAAACTATATAAAAACACAAGCATTTATTCACTAGGTCACCTTTACACCTTATTCCTCCTTCTTTAACACTTTTCACTTCAATAGTCAACATTTTTCTTATAAAAATGTTAAAAAATGTACGGAGCTGCTTTTTGGTTACATATCACTGTATTTTACGTTTTTAAGGTTAATGATATGGTTGGTACGACTGATGCAGTCCATATTCCTGAAGTAATTCAAATGTTTTTTTACCTTCATTCTTCAGATCGTAAATTGGTTTTTGGTGGTGTATTACGAATTTGAAATAGTAGGCAGCGGCAAATACCAACCGCTTTTTTCTGAAATGTCACTAGTAACTAACCTAAAAAATAGTTTTTTATAAGAAAAATGTTGATTATTGAAGTGAAAAGTGTTAAAGAAGGAGGAATAAGGTGTAAAGGTGACCTAGTGAATAAATGCTTGTGTTTTTATATAGTTTATTTAGTGAAAAAGAAGGCTGAAAAGTTGCCCTTTTCTGAACTTTGAAGGGCCGTAACTTTTTAAATAAGGGAGAGCGCCGCTTTTTTCTTTCGGATTCGTAATCTACGCATCAAAATACGTAAGTACAGTCAAAAATTTTTTCAAAATCACCGGGTGTCCACATAACGAAAATGTACCCTCCAAAGTTCCGAAAATTGCAACTTTTCGCCTTTTTTTGCACATCACAAAATATAGAATAACACAAGTATTTATCAATCACATCATCGTCACATCTTTTAAATTATGTTTTTTTTGGATCCCCAATCGAATATTCATAAACTTGGTATGGAGTGCATCCACTAAAATACTTTCTCCTTCGGTCAAAACCATTTTCCTCAACTAACCAATAATTGTAGTTTTTTTTCATTGTTTTATAGTAGTTATACATAAGTTGCATTCCTATGATCCTTAGTTTAAAAACCATCCTGCATCATACACAAAATTGATTACGAAAGTCAACTATCAAAATTATTCTACAATACATACTGAGTTGATTCATTTTGCAACATTTAAATCATTTTTCCCCTAATACAATAGGTTGAATTTTATATTTCGGGATTTGGCAACCCTAGTGTTGCAATCTGGCAACTGACAGAGTAAAGTTGGACAATTTTGAACTTATACGTACTTTGAACGTTTTGGCATACGCGCGCTATTTGTGTTGTTCACAGTAACCTAAAAGATTCATCTCGACCCAAAAATGGAATTAAATCGTGTGAACATTTTCGTGCGATTATTTTTTACAACTTTCGACGTGGATTAACTCAACAACAGTGCATGAATGAAGCGATGAAGCTACATCAAGGGCCAGTGTTTATCGATGGTATGGTGATTCAATCGTGGTCGTACTCCCAGACGAATTTCGTGAAGGTCGTCCGAAATCAGTTGTTGTTCCGAAAACCATTGATGCTGTGCTCGAACTGAGATTGCAAGATCGTCATGTGACCTATCGTGAGAATGAGACAACCTTAGGCATTAGTGGGACCAGCATACATTCAATATTGCATAAATATTTGACTGTCAAAAAAATGTGAGTCAGTCAATCGCTAAAAAAAAAGGGTTGTGTCGATTGGTCGAAGGAAATGCTCAAAAGATACGATCGCGGTGCTTTGAAACACGTCTAAGACATCGTGACAGGTGATGAATCGTGGATTTACGCGTATGAGCCGGAAAGTAAACAGCGGTCGACTGTAATGGGTATTTTAAAATGAGCCAAATCCAACAACAGTTGTTCGTGCACGAAGCACTTCCAAGCAAATGGTCGCCGGTTTTTTCGGAAAAACTGGACATGTCGCAACCATGCCACTAAAACAACGCAGAGCAGTCAATTTTGAATGGTACACAACCATTTGTTTGCCAGTTGTCGTCCAGGAAATCAGGAAAACCAACCGTCGAAGACGGATCACTCTTTACCACGACAATGCGAGCTCTCACACATCGGCTCAGATAACTGCATTTTTGAGCACCAAAAACATCGATTAGATGAGTTATGCGCCGTATAGTCCTAACTTGGCACCGAATGACTTCTTTTTATTCCTGCACGTAAAAAACAAACTGAGAGGTCTACGTTTTTCGACACCTGAAGAAGCGGTTGCTGCATTCAGAATGCATGTTTTGGAGATACCTCAGTCAGAGTGGCAAAAGTGCTTCGACAATTGATTCAAACGCATGCAAAAGTATGTAGATCTTCATGTGGAATATTTTGAAAAACAATAAAGTGATTTTCGGTGATTAATATTTGTTTTTGTTCTCTAATCCCGAAATATAAAAGGCAACCCTCGAATACAGTGCCAAAAAAAATTGAAGATCTCAATAATGAAAGCAGAAACACTTGATTTGAATTTGAAATGAATATGCTTGTCTTCTGAATCTATACCTAACAACAAATCTCGAAATTTACACAGTCTCCGTAAAACGGCCTGGCCACGGGGATCGGCGGTGCGGACTCGGGGGCGAGGCGACTATACGCGCGGTACCGTTTGCAGGCCACGGGCAGTCACGTTCGCCGCTGCGAAATGTCTTTATCGAAATTATCTGGGTTTTGCTTGGAAAGTAATAGTTTTTTGGTTGGTAACCTAATATTTGGAAGAGATTGCGGAGTACATGATTTGACTAAGAATCGGGGTATAGATGGAGAATTTCACAAGAATTATGAGAAATATATATAAAAAAGTTAATGCAAATAGAATTTCAAGTGCTGCTGAAAAATTGTTTTTGACATTAAGGTATGTACTTACCTATCTATAAATATCCATCTATATTAATCTTCATTACGTATTTATCTATATACTTATGCATTAAGGTAATATTTAATTAGCTGATTTTGGAGAATTACCTATAGTATCCATCAGTATGAACAACTTTTTTCCCAAGAAAGTAATGGTCGCAAACGGATTTTTTTGTAACTTAATTTAATTGGAACTATCTTTGCCCAAAATATAATCAACTAATGAAATGTTACCCTGTATTTTAATATTTCATTAAATAAAAAAACTTTCAGATAATTATGTTATTTATTGCAAAAATCTAAATTTTATGACATTAATTTTTCGTACAACTAAAACAAAAAACAACTTCTAACCTGTAATTGACGGATAGAATGAATAATGAATTTGTAACTTTTTTAATCAGTCTTTTTTGTTCTTCTCAATGATTATGAATTACAGTAATCATAGTCTTTTCGATGTTACTTATGTGTAGGTATTTTTTTCGTTATTAAAGTTATTATGACTTGGTTGAGTAGAGTAACCATAGCGACCATGAGGTTCTCCGTACATCGTGACATTTATTTCGTCCAAAAGAGCTTGGTTTATTTTATTTCTCAACCTTATTTTTTGGATAGTAGGTAGTTTTTCCATTTCCGGCAAAATACTCATTAAAAAATGGTAGTCACCTGATTTTCTTTCACTGTCAACTGGTGTATTTTTAGACATATCGTTTTCTAAAAGTTTTAGTTTTTTTTTCTCAATCTCTAAATACTGTGCCCGAATGTCTTGTATTTTTTGTCGCTTTCTTGAATTTTGGGAATTAGAGGTAGATGGTTCAATGGGTGAAGATGCACCAGAAGGTGACCTTACTTCATTTATAACTTCATTGGACATATCATCATTGTCTTCGTTATCGATTATTACACTGTCTCCTTCATCTAAGTTTGATTCGGCAGTTAAAGGCATGTACTCATCTTTCAAAAATCCTAATAGCGTGAAGTATTTCCAGGCTGGTTCATAATTTGTTGGCGAATCACCCGACCGGGGTCTAGGTATTTTCTTTAACTCTTTATTATATGTGTCCCTCAGGTTCTTCCATTTCTTTTTGAGATCACCAACTGGAAAAATGAATTGATTAAACTACAATATGTAAGTTAGGGTACTAATAAACAGAAATAATGAAGATAGTAAATGTGTAGGTTCATTAAGAAAAAATATTTTATGTAACAATCAAATATGCCACCGCCAAAAATATTACCTGGGTCAAATATTTTGCTGCCTAGTTGACGACGAAGCCTATCCACTGAAAACGTATCTTATATGACCCTTTCCATCAAGTAATTTAGGTGATTCGAGAAGAATTTTTAATGAAAGATTGTCAAGAGCTCGAGTGACAATTGAGTGGGCTTATGGTATTATGACTAATTAGTGGCGAGTTTATCTCAAAGCAATCGAAACCAAACATGTAAAACTAATTATTAAAGTTGGATGTCTACTACATATAATATTGTAGGAGAAAAAGATGGTGATAGTGATCCCGATTTTAGACGGTACATGCATTCTAGATCTACATCTTATCAACAATAGAGCTACGTCACATGCTCTAGACATGAAAAATCAATTTAAAGACTACTTTGTTAACTATTTGTGATTATTTATATCATAAATGTTACTGTGTTTGAGGTCAGCTAGCGCAACGTAGATGGCGCTGGCACAATATAGATGTGTTATTTACAAATTCCTATATTAGTAAATACTTATATAAAGTTAAAGTGAAGTGTGACATTATTGATTAATTATTTGTGCCTAAATGAATAAAGAATACTATCTTACCTTCAGAATCTGGAAATTTTATTTGTATTTCTTCCCACAATCTCTTCACTACATGTTTAAATTTATGCTGTGGATGGCCAGACTTCCAAATAGCTGGTCTAGCTAGTATTTCACCAATAAAAGCCTCGGTGTTCATTTTTCGCGGCCAAAACAACTAAACTCGTTTGATCACTGCACTATTCGCCACGACTAGCGCTCAACTCCGTGGCTCGCGCCGTACTGATTCATGCCTTTGTTTTGCTCGCCCGCCGCGCCGCAAGTCGTCCACGCGGTTCGCTCGGTACATTTCGCCGATCGCCGTTGCGCGTGGCTTCGTAAGTACATTGTTATGCGTTTATTTCAGTCGCTAGACGCTTCGCCGTTCGCACCGCGGGAATGTTCGCATCGGCGAATGTCCTGTGGCCACGCTGTAAGGCCACAAACTCGTTTCAGTGTTGAGTGAATTACCGATAAATGTTGGGGAACAATCTTCAAGACCATTTCCGAAATTTCCTCTGGCTAGATGTTTGTTTCAGATTTAATGATCCATCAACTTGACTTCTGAAACCACGGAAGTTATTCTATCATCCATGGATGCATATATATTTTTCAATGAAACGAATTTCTAACGACAAACCTTGGTTCAACAAAAAATGTGAGCAAGTTGTCGCTTCCAAAAATCTCGCCTACCGGCAGTGGCGCAAAATTCCCAGTGCGGAAAACCGAACTAGAGGAGGACAAATAGAGAATTAGAAATAAACTGCATATGCGAAAAATTTTCTGTGAAGACTAGGAATGAAATACTCTGAAAGAATATCGATTTTCAATTCTGTTCTGTTTAAATCTGTTTTTCCGTTAATCAGCTGTCGCCCCCATACGAACGACAACTCAGAAGTTGAGAAACTTGTGCGAGCAAAGGACTAACGAGGTCTTACCTTTTAACGTGTGATTCCTAACACGGAATATGGAATATCATTGACTTTAGGTTGATAATGGTAACTATCCTGCACTGATGAGTGGCTAAGGATAGATTTGTTTACTGCCTGCATAGCCCACTGACTAATAAGAAAATAAACTGTTTGCCAATCCCAACCGGTATAGATTCTTCTGGTCGGTAGCTAAAGCTGTCAATCAAAACCTTACAAAGACCACACAAGGGGGTGGTTCAATGGCAACAACAGCCATAAAAAAGCAAAGCAGATCGAGATCTTCAGATGATGTGGTGCTGCAGGTTTTCTCGGGTTTTCCTGCAGCTGAAAAAGCTAAAGCGCCACTGAAATCAATTGAGTCGCCCCGGAGCGCCAATTAATTTTTGTTGTTTCATGATTTCATAATTTGTATTACTTTTTTTTGTATGTTTCTATAATTAAGAATTTAATTGCTGTTAGATGTTTGTGGAAGAAAAATTTTTTTTACATATACAGTGTGTCCAAGATAAGGATCCTAAGAATGGGAATCTCAGTACCTGTTGGAGATACAGCTTAGGTTAAATTAGGAAAAAGTTGTGTTCTTTAAAGCTTATTTACATGCCGTTTAGAAACTTGAAAAATTTTCATGGCCTGCTGAGATATTTGGGAAAAACGAGAATTTGACAATATTAATTTTATTTTTTTCTGACTTTATTTGAAAAGATATAAAAAAACGAATAACACTTTTTCATTTGCACTTTCAAGGTACTACACGATGGTATTTTTAGTTTTTATATCCGACGTTTCGTTTTCAAAATCAAATCAAAAGATTTTGTCGTGGAGTGTGATATGAACATTTTTCTGATTAGACAGTTGATGACTTTAAGGTAATACAGCTATCTGAAGTCAAGAATATAAATTTCACTGAGAAGATGATCAGACGTATATTTAAAGTTTTTTGATGAAATGAAAAATTTTCCTGATTTCCTTTCACTGCCGATAAGTTGAGGACATATTTAACTCATTTCAAATCTATCAATAAACTCGTTTATGCTGGCACACGGCTTGAAATTTTCCGTTTAATTTTACGCGGCACTGCATTGGCGGTATCGGTAAAAGGTGAAACAAATCTATTGTTTTATTTTGAACATGAGAACAATCGCGAACATCCTGTGTAGGAGTTGAAAGTTAAAATGCTAAGACGAATCCGATTCGTTCCAACAATTTGTTGGGAACAAGATCAAGGCATGGAGTCAGAGGTGGTTGATTATCAGGACCGCGTTCAAAATAATGATCGTGGAAAGAGAAGTAGACTATTGACATTTCAAATTTTTTGTTTCGAGTCACTCTAAATCATTTCAAATTTACTGAATCGACCTTTGTTTATTGGACTGAAAGGAACGGTATCACATGAATATTTTGCAAGGGATACCTAAAGGTTCATACCTGAGCCCGTTCCTTCTTGGTGCTTTCAGATGATCACGTTGAACATTACAAAGTACTGAATCGAATGAAGCGGGGGTTTCAGTAGGTACTTTAGTGGAATTTGTTAATTCATTCCACATACATAAAAAGGAGTCACTATAATCTTGTCGTTAAATATTTTTGAGCTAAAATTTAGTCAAATCATCTATAGGAACAATTTGTTCAGGCCAGTCTCAACTCCCTATACTATAGGTCAATGGACGGACACCTGTCAGAAAACAACTACTCCTTTGGCTAATACCACGAAGGGCGTTGGATTATATCCGACAGGTGTCAGTGCAGGATTCTTCACTGAAATTATTCCTGCATATGCGTTCGGCGATACAACTGCCGCAATAGATTTTCAATTATTGGAACACACTTGCAGACCGGTTTCGTGCTGTTTGGCCACTCGTTAGTGCAAGGTAGTGTCTAGCATCAACATAAAGTCGATAATTTCCGATAATTGAAAATCGAATTTTTTCAGAGTATCATTTTTCGAACTAGGCTGAGGCGGACAGTAAACAACAGGTTTGTCAATGTCTCATCTGCCTGTGAACGAGGTAACCAACGGCATATCCGAAATTTGCCCAATTCCTCGTATAAGGAAAGAAAACTTTTCACATATAGTCAGTGGGCATACTTAAACACTGGCTTTGAATGAAATCATCTATAGAAACAATTCGTTTGATTTATAGCCAGTCTTCAAGTTTGCCCACTGACTATATGTAAAATTTAGTGTTCATTCGTATACATTCATATGAATACACTGACCCGTTACTTGATAATTATACATTTTTCACAATGAATTTTATTCAAAACGCGTTATATAAAAGCACATAACGCAAAATGTAACGCTGTACCTGAGTGAAAAATAAGATGATAACATTGCAGATAAAAATAATGTAACAAATTAATAAATTAACTGTCTTAAACAAATTTATTTCCAACAATATTTCACTAATAACAAACTAATTTATTTATTGCAACACTTAGCAACTAACGCCTAATGTATTTCCACTATTTGAATTTCTTGTTTAGCCGCTCGATTCACTTACTGAACTGCCCTCTTGGGTCGGGAAGCCGGGCTTATATAATGTAACGGTCCTTTCTAGAAATCTGTAGTCGGTTCGATACTAGAGTTTTACCGGCGATTCCCGACTGCATTCTTTCGTGGTGATGTCATGTGTTTGTTGTATGATTCGGCCGGCTTACTGGTCAGGAGCGGCTTCAGTTTCGTTGCAATAAAAATTGAAAGGATGAATATGCACATTACGTATGTGCCTAAGCCACATTCTATTTATGTTTTAGGTAACTTGTACATTTTTAATCAATTGAATATAATTGAGTTTTTTTTACTAGTTGTTGGGATGGAAACCTTCAATTGGAAAATCTGTCTGATATAATGGAGAGGTTGAGAATAATAGGTATCCCTTTTCTTCTATATAAGGCATGTTGATTTAAAAATATACAGTGAAATCACAGCTATATAACTCCTTGTATGGATCTTTTCATTTTACTTAGTGTTTTACTTACTTTACGTTTCTGTATAATGAAGTCAGAATAAAAAATTAATTTACTGTATACATACTAAAATGCTTTGCCATGTCTCAGCCGAGAGTCTGTGAGGGCATATACATTTTTTGCAGCACGGAATAGTAGTTCTTTGGAAACTACATTCACTTCAAAACAGCCGGAGAAATTTTCTTATCTAGAATTTCAGACATTCGTCGATATTAACAGCCAAAAGATGTTATTCTGTACTATAACATTTCTCTTATGAATATGGCTGCACTTGTAGGTGTTATACTTATATTTTTTATGTTGACTGAAAACAGGTTTGAATGACCGTTACCTAATTTCTTTCAGGTCATTAAATATGCGTTCTGGTGCCACAGGATGATACCACAAAGCAAAAACAATGAAATTAAAAATACGTACAGAAGCCAGATCATTTAGTGAAGTCAAAAAGAATATGGGTCCCAGTATTGAACCTTAGAGTATTCCTGCTTCCATTTTTTGTATTGGAGCTATCGGTTTTCACAAATTATGTACGATCTTAAAGATAGGATTCGAAACTATTTCAGACAATTTTCAGTAATTTCATAATGATGTAACTTTCTCAAAAGTATTCCGTTATTGACAAGTCATAGCTGATGAGTAGTGTTTATTTTGTTGATGTCAGGATGATCAATTGATTCTCATTTTAACCAATTTTTCAATTAATTTTTACCAGAGCTGGTTGTAAAGATATTAGGCATATACTTTTCAAATAATTCGTTGTTGGGTAACTTTAACATGGCATATAAAAAATTAAGAAAATAGTATGTTTCAAAATTGATTTTCTCGTTGTAGAATTTGATTAGACTCTTCGGAAATTGAAATAAACAATTATGATATAAGGGCCTTATGAAACTAGGTGGACGACATTTTAGTGCCAAATCAATTTGTTAAGAAAAATGTTCGACAAACTTGCAACCATTTGAAAACGTGTCGTTGTTAAAATAAAGTCAGAAGTATCATGTCAGCAATGTGAATAACCCTATAAATCAAAATTTGTTTTTACAATTGTTGCTTCTCTTTCGTACGTATCGTTAGCAAAACGGAAGCATCACTCTGTTCCTCGCTATCCCAACATTTGGTTCTCGTTGTTTTTTTTTTTTTCATTGAGAAGACGTCCTCGACGGATGTGGTGATGCATGATGCGGTCGTTGTCTTTGATGGCTGTTTTATCGATACACATTTATAAATAATATTCCATTAATAACTGTCGTAATATCTGTTTATTTATCGTCGATTAATCGAATGAATATCAAAACAAAAGTCGCGTGACGAATGGTTTCGACATATATTTAAATTCTTTTCCCTTTTAACTCGGCGTTTTATAGATGTCGTGTTGTTTGCTCGCATTGTGGGGTCTTTGTTAATAGCAAAGGTACTGCGCGGTTATGGCAGAAGCTGAAGTTCTCAACTTTTCACAAATTGTTGGATCTGAGTGTATTCTGATTTTTGGTATGTTCCTGCATGTCACTGACCATATTTGATAAAAAATATTTGTTAGATATTGTTTTTTTGTTTTAGGACATGATAGCAATCATATACAACGTCCATCAGAAGTGAGTCAAAGAGAAAAACAAAGTCCGGTCTCCGGTGGTTTCTCATGCTTCTTCACGATTGCGATAGTATTTTATTATAACCATTCCTCACTTTCTGACATCTATAGTAATCACATAAAAACACAAAGATATATTTCTCATTCAGCTTCATTGGACACAATAGCGCTATCAAGAAGGAATTTTTTCTTCATATGACTAGTAGTCATATGATTATTTTTTACTTGACGAGATACATTCTTGTCGAAATAAAACACCTATTTTTCTGAACGAATCGGTAAATTGAATTGTTTTTTCGGTGCGACTCAAAAAATAATTATAGCCTTTTTCAAACAAAACTCAGTCTAAATTGTTTCATAACTGCAAAAAGATGGGAAACGAATAGAACATCTTCATTTGTCTATAATTTTGTTATAATTGTATACATAATTTTCATACATGAGTTTACTGTATGTATGTTAACTCTTGCCCTCTATTTTATTTCTTCATCTTCTTAGCCTTCTTTGCGTCCCTCCAATATGATTCTTCCTTGCATCTAGTTCCTACTTACAAAGTTTGTTCAAAAAATTAGGTGACTTTTCATTTCTCTCAACAAATATTCATTTATTCATTGATTTCTATTTTGTCCCATTCAAAGTAGTGCCCCTCAGATATAATAAACTTGTGCTAGCGTGCACTTTTTGGTATGTCATTGAGCTCTTTCAGTGATCCCCTCAATCGTCATAAAACGACTTCCTTTCATGGAGCTCTTCAATTATGAGAACAGGAAAAAGTCGCAGGGGAGCAAATCTGGAGAATACGGTGGCTGAGGCATGATTACAGTTTGGTTGTACGCCAAGAAATTACGAACAAGCAATAACGAGTGAGTAGGTGTATTTTCGTAATGCAAAACCCATGAATTGTTTTTCCACAATACCGTACGTTTTCTTCGTATTTCTTTTCGCAATCGGCGCAATCCAGAAATTTCAGAAAAAACTTCGCTGCCACACGCTTCATACCCAAAATTTTGCCATGAGCCTATCGATATGCCGACATCCTCAGCCACTTCTCTAATAGTGATTCGATGATTCTCCATAACAATTTTCTCCACTTTCCCAACATTTTCATCGGTTGTTGGGGCGTCCAGGGCGGGCGTCGTCATTCACATCTTTTCGACCTTCGCTTGTACCACTAGTAAACTTTTTTCTGACTCAGAGTACAATCACCGTATGCCACTGTTCACATTTCAAGTGTCTTTGATAGCGGAAAATCGCAGAACACGCAAAACTCTTGTCACTAACAAACTTAACATGTGAACATATGTTCGAGACGAGTTTACCAACATTAAAAATTGAAAAACTATTTTCTGAACAAACCTCGTACATTCTCGAAATATAGCTAATCGTCAGGAACGGCTTCGTAACATTATTTTAGTGAAACGAGTTCAATATTTTGAATAATGGTACTCCATGTAGACCACCAAGAAATGTGTTTTCGACTTTTGAAACTGTTTTGGTCATTAATAATGGCCATTTTCTATCGAGAGATAGTGTTTCTCTATCTTGCGAAAAAAACAAAAATGTCAAAGACTGCAAAAAAGTATATATGTTGTTCGGATATTCAAATATTTTCAAATAATATTCAGATTATTTAAAATTGTACCTCTCGGAAAAATAATGTACATATGTGGGGGTGTTACTTTACATGCGATCCGTGAATCAAGCTTATCCGTCCAACGTCACAAAATACGCGAAACTATCTACATTGTTTGTACTAACATGTATATGTGCGTCATTATCGTACTTTGTATTGTTTTTCGGGATTGTTGACGTATGATCTGTTATAATCTGAACATCGTGATTTTACATTTCGGAAACTGTGAGCCGAAAGAATCATTCAACGTTTACAATTGGTTTATGAATATGTAAATGTAGGTGGTACACTATTTTTGAATAAACATATTTGTTATGTTCCTTCCTAATTCATGTCATGCCATGCCATAGTTCAGTATTGGAATGAATAATCCTCTAACTTCCTCATGTCTTTTTCTACTCATGTCTTTGTAACAAATGTTTTTTTTTCATATTCATTACATATATTTCAGTGTGTGAGGCTATCACTGAGGCTAATAATTGCGTTTCTTGAATGGTGAATCAGTTACTGAATATGTTTTAGTTTATACATTTCGGAGCATACAAAAAAGTCAGATATAAGCTTCCGAAGAAAAGAATAAATAATTTTAGGCCACAGTTGATCTACGAAGAAACTGCAGTATAAACTAGCAGAAGAGAATTATAATTGGCGCCCAACGTGGGGCCACTGCTCCACGCTGAATTTTATCAATTTTCTGTTCTATAGAACATAAAAACATGTGCTTCATTGAATATTGATATAATTATTGAAACAGAATTTTGCAAGAAAAAAATATTTCGGACATGAATTCAATATTCAGTTTCAATAATTAAAATAATACACTCAAATGAATGAAATGCTCAATTTTAATAAATTATATACTCTCCAGAACCAAATCAGTTACCTAACTGAAAACAAAAATATTTATTTCAGCTTAATTGAACCATATTGCAGGTATAGATATTTCTAGACAGATAAAGACAAACTGTAATGTTTACATTCTTTCAAATTCATTATCCTACTATCCTAGTTTCATTTTAATTAGACACTTCTTCATATAGAAATGCAGTAGTAGGTATAGTAGTTGATGAACAAATTGGAAAGCGCAGGAATTTTAATGGCATTATCGTCTTTCTCCATGCATATTTTCTTTAAGACAGCAAATGCGAAATCCACTGACTATAAATTCAGGGCCAACTTCAATAAAATATGAGAATTCACATTGTTGAAAAATATGTAGCAAAAATAGTGGGACAATGTTATAATTTGTATTTTTATTATTATGGTTCATAATTACGATTTCTGAAAATCTAAAACCTATATTTTTGCAAGAATAGAAGAAAACATAAAAAATATGCTTTTAAATACAGACAAATCTTATTATTAATTTTGTTTGTGAAAATCAAGTTAATTGACGTTTGTTTTATCTAATGCAAATATTAAAAGAGGAAATATCAAATATTTATTTGAACTAAATAGATCAATGTTCTTAGTAGACAAGTATTTTGAAGTTTTTACTTAAATGAATCGATGCATTTTTAATATTTAGCAAAATTGTATTTCAAATAAACACTTTAGTTAATATAAACAAATCGATTTGAAGAAAAGAGACATTATAGAACGAAACTGCAGTAACGTTAGTTACAAAATAAAAGTGGTAAAAAACATAGAAAGTTTCAATTCTCTTTTCTTCATCATGATTTCCTACCATGTAGTAATGCGGCTACATCCATCAATTTATACAAATCGATTTATTAAATTCAATACAAATATCTTATGACGTGGTAAATATTACTCGGACCAAGCAAATATATTTCAAATGAATACTAGAATTCAAACAATTCTCTTCTGCCTTGGATTTCTTCGAACTGGACTAGTTCTCCATTTTGCTACAATATGAATGGATTCGCTTGTTTTTTTTTTAAACTATTCGAATTCCTTTGCTCTTTCTCGCTCCGAGTAAAGCCATTCACCTCAAACCTAGACAGAAAGCTGAATCTCGAAGGGGCCGTCTTTTCCCATTGACACCCCACACCTGAATAAATGCTAGTGGCGTGGCGGGTAACAGTAGTAGTATCATAGTAAATCTGTGTGCACTAATTTGCTACACGAGTCATTTTTATGATTGGGGCGACCTCAGAGAGCAGCGGAAAAATCGGAAAACGACGCCACGCCCAGCTGATGCCGCAGTGACGTCACGACGCGTCGTCTTGGTCGATATACTGCCCGCATCAATCGACGTCACAGGGTGAACGTCCTACTTCGATGGACCCTCATCGCCGTTTTGCGAAACCCGGGAAAAGTCGGGGAATGGTTTTGATTTTTAGGCGAACGACTTGGTGAATCATCTTGGCTTATAGTTTTCCGTTTACGTAAACAGAGATTATATCAACCGCGGTTTATTGAATATTGACATAGAGAACAGGATGTTTTGATTCATCATCCGGAATCCGATCAGTCTCTCATCTTTTTCCGTTACAACGGAACGTTCATCATTTTCTTAGAGTGAACTCTTGAGTTATTTGCTGCAAAGAGAATGTTGGTAAATAATTTTTGAAAATGAGGTTTCAATCGAAGGGGGGTAAACTTTTTAGGAGAGATCAGTTTTTGGGGAAAAGAGTTATTTTAAGATACAAACTGAAAGAACAATCCCTTCCAAAACAACTATTTCCACATGTACATTGAATTACACGAAAGAAACACGAACTTTCTCGTATTCAGTTTATACTCCAAGGTCTTTTATAACTTTGTCGTAAAACCTTTTTCTAAAACACATATACGGGGTAAAAACAATTGTAACTAGTACTAGCTAATAATTTCTAAACAAAACTGTTTCTATAATACCAAGAGTTTACTAAAGGTATGTTTTTTGAGAGTGTACCATTACTTTATATATTTATTTTAGAGCATAAAAAAAATCAGGTTCCGATGAAAAGAATAAATAATTTTAGGCCACAGTTGATCTACGAAGAAACTGCAGTATAAACTAGCAAAAGAGAATTATAATTGGCGCCCAACGTGGGGCCACTGCTCCACGCTGAATTTTGTCAATTGTCTGTTCTATAGAACAAAAAAAACATGTGCTTTATTGATTGTTGCTATAATTATTGAAACAAAATGTTTGCAAGAAAAAAATTAATTTTTCAGGCAAATAAATTTAATATTCAGATTTATTAATTGAAATAATACACTCAAATAAATGAGATGCTCAATTTTAATGAATGATAAACTCACCAGAACCAAATCAGTTACCTAACTGTAAACGAAATCATCACAGTTTTACTTTTATTAAAATATTAATTGAATCAAATATCCAGAAAAATCACGCCCTGGCTTGTGAGATTTGTGTCACTATCTAATAATTTATTTTCTGTTTTGAAAATATCTTGTTTACAGGTATAATTCTAAGTATTATTAATTTTTTGGATGTTGATGAAGTTCGTATTTGTTTTCAAAATACTGTCAGTAATTTTGTTGATAAATGAATTCTGTGAATGTTGTGATCGAAGGATTCATTTTCAATTACATAAAAAAGAATTTAAATTTCATTATTTGACTTTGACAACACTAGCTTTTGTTTTAGTCTCGTGTTGTGTGTTTGTTGGATTTTGACGAGCATACCACGTCAAAACTTATCGTAACAATATTTTATGTTATTATTTATTTTTATTTCACCATCACATAATAATATATAAGTTGTTCAAGATTTCTCATATCGAGTAAATCAACAATATGGACGAAACGGATTTGTCGTTATGCAAGTCATGGGTCAAAATAGACAACGTAGGAATCAATGGTTGTAAAAATATAAATTCAAATTGGTAACTACTTACATTTGAATGTATATCGATTGCATATGTTTATTTACTTGAAGACTTTTTCGCAGAAAAGGTGAGAGAAAAAAGAAAGAGAAAAGCTGAGAAATAGAGGTCGTATAAAAGCTGCTTCCGAAAAGGATTAGGCTGCCAAAATAAAAACAGAAAAGATAAGTTTATTTTTCCATGAGAAATATATTTTTCTCATCAGATAATAATAAATACATCATAACTGAATATTTAGCGGTAAGGTTTTTGAAATAAGTAAATAAGTAACAATTGTCAATGTTTCTGACTGATTACAGTAGAAACTGTATATTTTTTATAATTACACCCCTTCGAATTTTGATTTTGTATGATTAGGCTGGAATTATTATAATTTTGTGTAACTCACATTGCCTTTTCATTTACGTATACAATTTTATTCCCACATAATAACTGTCATTGATATTCCATAATGATTAAATCATAATGCTGGATATTTGTAACGACCATTCATTACATCCATGGCTCATTCACCACAACCCTGGAAAGTACATGAAAACTTGAATTTTTGTCATCTTAACTCGTTAAAGCTACTCCATACCTTCCAAAGAATAAGAATGAAACCGGAATCGTAATTACAACTCAATTCAATTCATATTATTGAAAATACGAAAAACCCAATTAGTTCTTGGGAAAATACCTCTCCGGTTTTATATTTCCCCATTGAAATACAAGGGTGTTATACTCTCTTTTCAGTATTAAACTTGAAGCAATTTTCATTTTTTTGGAAATATAATAATCGGAAAAGGTCATTTATACGTTAATCATTTAGGGAACTTCATGAATAATTGCATAATCCAAAATGATCCCTATTCATTAATATATAGAATCTGGTTTTGAAAATATTTTATCAGTTTAATAACAACGGTGAATGAGTAAGTAGGTACGGCTCATGCGAAACAAAATTTTAATTACAGAAATAGCTCTCAGTCTCCAGCTTCTTGGATATATTTGAAAAATGCGAAAACTTTTATCATTTCTTGAAACTGGAAGAAACATATATGACCTATCACAATAACAATACAACTAGTAACTTCAATCCCAGCCATTGAATCTAGGTGAATCTTTGAAAATGTTTGATGAAGGCACTGATCTTAACTATTAGCCTAATCTCTGAGAAAAGTAGAAAAAAAGTCGCTGTGAAACAGAGATGAAGAACCCAAGAACCAAAGTTTCTCGAATATATGCCGTTTGAACAGAGGATTATCAGACGTTAATAGTAGGTACTTCATATTCTGCATAGGTTACTGTAATATTAGATCTGTAATACTGGTAATTAGCAAGAAATCTGTACCGTGTTGATTTTGAGTGTTATTCAATACATTTGTATTGAACCAGGGTCACTTTAAATATATTTTAAACATAACAGTAGGTGAATTACATAGCCATAATCTAAGAAGCAACAATAATATTTACCTGCAAGATATTTGAACCAACAAGACCTTGACTAATTCGATTGATATGTCAGTGAACTTCCAGATGCATTGAAAACATCAATATACTCGTTAGTTTATAAACATGTTTGCCCGTATTTAAATAAGTATACCGGCAGTTAGTCTGAAGAGTGTATAATGAGGTTTTTGCTACTGAAATCACCGAGCTTTACATAAAACAAGAAGGAGATATCGCTTATTAACTAAATTTCAGGATGACGAGTATATAGAACCGTGTAGAAAGGGCAGATGTGTTAAACTGTGTGTTTGAAAATCAAAGAAATTGCCGACAATATCATAAGTGCACGCATCATTCAAATGAGTGATGACCTAGAAGCCAAACCAATAAAAGAAGAAGAGAGCTCTCTTTGAATTAACGCAAACTTTAACTGTCTTTTTTTTTCATTAGTAGAAAGAAGTATGTGTTTTGTCGCGTATTTTGTTGATGACGTATGTCCCAACTGTAAATTTTAAAACCACACAATTTGTCTATAGTTACTCGGAAAACTTTTTTCATATACTTTTTGGGTATTTGCTGAACTTAAATAGGTTTAAAAAATTTCGTTACATGCTGTGATTGGAACATATTTGAGATTTTTTTAAAATATTTTTTAGTTACCATTAAAGGAGGATGATGAATTGCATCACTAATTTATCAATTTCTGTTCTTGCTTTTAAATATTATGAGAATCGCAACATTTCTGTTATTTTCACGCTTGCTACCTCTATTATATAATTGAGGTCGCTTGTATTTTTATCTGATATACCTACTAGTAAATTTCATTGAACTCTTACATTCTTGACGTGCTAATGATGTCGGCACCGGTTAGAGAGTGTTTTTATTCCGGTACCTTTTTATAAAACGATCAATCATCATCGTCGACGCCTTCAAATTTTAGGTCACGCCACGTTCGAAGGTATACCTCTCGAATAAGGTTTACAATTTTTTCCGCATCACGTGTTTTGTATCAAGTGCTCTTTAAACTCCATACACATCCACTCTCTTCTTGGGTACGGTTATGGCGTTGTTGTTATTCTTCGTCGCTTAAGGGGTGTTCACACTAGCATCTAGACTCTAGAGCTTGCGTGAGTAGGACGTACAAGTTTGTAACAAATATTGTAGTAAATATTTGCTCACTGATGTAAGTTAAACTTACTTTGGTAGTTCAGCTTTCATAGTTATATACTCTTTACGTGACTTAAAATTGAAAAAGTGTTTCATGAAAGAGTGTATTTGCTGTGTGCAGATCACTCTCCAATTCGTTCCTCCATTTAAGTCTGCATACCGTAAATTCATTCTTTTATCCCTATCCCTACTAATATTATAAATTCGAATGTAAGTTTGTTTGTTACGGTTTCACGCGAAAACTACTCAACCGATCATCATGAAATTGTGTTCACATGTTCTTGGAGGTATTAGAAGTAACATAGGATACTTTTTACTTAAAAAAAATATTTTTTATGTAAGATAAAAAAATGTTCGTCAAAAAATCTCAAAATCTAGCTACTTTATTGGTTAGGTTAGGTTAGGTTAGGTTATGTTATGTTAGGTTAGGTTAGGATAGGTTAGTTTAGGTTAGGTTAGGTTATGTTAGATAAGGATAGGTCGGGTTAGGTTAGGTAATAATGTTTAAAAATTGATAATCCCAGGCAAGTATTAAAATATAGTTCTCATATTGATTCATTTCTATTATACTGACACTTATTAATGGCATAAATGTGAGCGAAGCCACGAGTAAAAGCTAGTATTTACATACTAGAAAAACGAACTCCTATTCCTATTGAAAATCAAGAGAAGAACCCAGCAAGCAACAAAAAAAGATTTCAAGAAAGTTGCAGTTTGGAGGATCGGAACTATCAGAAAAATTATCAAGATGCAGGTAGTAACAGGTATTTTCTCCGGCTCCCTCAATACAAAAAACTGATATTTTGATGTAAAATCACGATTCACTGGTTGCAAGTGGTGTTTGTCTGCAAGTAACAGGTTTACACAGAAAAAAACAACTTGCTTCTGCTATGTTTCTAATCAACATTAATATCTGCCAAAACAGGTATTACTTGCGTAAATAAAAATTGAACGCGAGCCCTTCTTGCAAGTGCAACATGCACGCATTTCAAAGTTACATTTGTAAGTTTATCAGGGTGTAAACTTTGATGGCCAGAAATAGCTGTGTTGAATTGATTTTTTGTGTTTCTTAGCCGTGGTCTGCAGGTTTTCATGCCTGTTTCGTCTACAACTGCGGTAGATATCTGATGCGACGAGGCCCCTGACGAGGTGTTCCAGTAGGTGGTGGGCGTGGTTTATTCCACGTGGTTTACTGTGGATCGGTCCTTTTGTAGACCGATCCACAGCTACAAGGAATCTGGATACCTCTGGTGTTATTGGCCCTCTGGACTTCTCAGCTGACCTTACGGCTCTCTCTGATAGTTTCTGATGACCTATCGATTGCATTTCGTGTTTCTCCAGGATTTTCACAATACGGTCTGTAACATTTTCAACATAGGGTAGGTCCAAGGTCCTGTAAACTTACGTTTAAATTATTCTGAGAAACATAGTCATCTGAGGAAGTCCTTTGAAGGGAATTGGTATAGCGAATCCAAATTCGAGCCGGCATTACGACACAATAAAGAAAATGGCAAGCTAACTCCATTTAGGACTGTTTGGATCTTTATCAACACCGAGGGTATACATTGGAACAACGAAAAGAAATGTGAGTACTCGGCTCTTTGAACAGAAGAGAGAACATACACTAAGTAAAAGCTCTCACGTTCTTGCGTTCGAAGAGACCCAAGTGCTCGATAGAACTCCGAGCTATTATCCCAGACTATATATTTAGGAAGGCGGTAGAAAGTCACAAACGATTTTACCCTAAAAGAAGACACCCACCAGCGATGGAATTAAACCGAAGACCCAAATTATTCATATAATATCCACTATGAAGACGCCTAGATCACATAGTACGTTGCCTCATCGTCATATTGGTAGACGAAATGTCTGACATGAAAACCTGCAGCCCAAGGCCAACAAATTTGAAAAACAGCTTTAGCTCATTTGCAAGTTGGACGCAAGTGAAACCTACGCAAGCGTTAAATGCTAGTGTAAACCCCTCTTTATGCTCATCATCATCGTCGGTGATGGTACAAGAATCGAGAATGACGCGGAGGTCTTTCACCTGTTCATGATCCGAAACAGCTGCCGCCGTTCGGTCAGTTTGGCTCTGAGGTGCCTTTTAACTGAACAGATGACTGCCGCAGATGGGGAACGCACGGTTGATTTTTCGAAGACGAAGAGGATGCACTGCGGCTTGAGGTGGGGCGGGACGGAGGGATCTGCCCCAGAGGAATTTACTCGGCAATCATCATTTTATTCGCGAGTTTATTATTGTGCAAGTTGATGAGGATTTAATAGCTCGGAAACACCTGTCCGATGTGAATGGACGACGCACTTTCGGTAAATGACGATGCCATGATTTAGGCTTTGTGTTCTGGTTCCATATGTTGTTTGTCTAACAGTTTTGAATTTTGTCGTCCTGAATGCTGAAACCCCCTTCAGAATATGCTGTCTCTGTGTTTTGGTACAACCTATTTATCTCCTTTGTGTAATTTTACGGTTTTACAAATAAAATATATGGGTTTTAATTTACCTACATCGGTTTCTTAAGGACAATACACAAGCACTACAGAAAATCCTTAAGGCGCTCTCAGAGCGGTGCCTGTGTGAAAGTAGCGATTCACATTGGATTTCAATTGCTGGAGAATAAATCCATTTGGAAAAACGTCTTAGGAAGTTTATTCCACATAAACGCAGTTCTCCAGATGAAAGAGTTCTTAAACAGTGAAGTTTGAGGTGTACTGAGTTGAATCTCAAAACGATGAACAGCCACAGTCCGTCGCTTATTTCTGATATGTACCGCTCTTGGTGGAATCAAAGTGCCAAGGTATTCGCGTCTCCAATCAGGCGGATGGCTCCTTTTTGGATGAAATCCTGCAATTTCAGGGTATGTTTGGGGGCAGAGCTCCATACATGAGAACAATACTCTAAAGAAGGTCTGATCTGAGCTACAAGTTAGTTAGGGAAGCCACAGATTATGCTGTAGACGACCCCTCCCGATATAGAAGGCCCCGACACTCTGTCGAATGAGGCCCTCATGTCCCCCGTTAAAGGATGAATAACTTTTTCATCCATCCCACCCCAGCCAGGTAGGGGTATCCCGTGAAGGGCGGCACTGATGTCTAAGGACTTCATGCCGTCATCTATCAGTGGTGTACCCATTGGTCCCTCTCAAGGCCAATAATCAGAAAAAGGGTAGTGGAACTGGTCTCCAAACCTGGATGAAATCAGGATGACTCGTCGGCTGAGCTACATAAAACATCAAAAGTTGCTGAGATGTGTATAGTTTTCTGGTTCGGAACACTGCTCCAAGCTTTTGAGAAGCAGCCTTTGCAATTCCAGCGACATGATTGTGCCAAGACATATTGGTGCCCATTTTAACCCCCAACAAACTCATCGAAGCAAAAAGGTGAGTCGACTGACCTGACGTTATTATATCCGGTTCGGAGATATTTATCTTATCGGAGAAAACCGATGCCTGGGTTTTTGTAGCATTGTTCGAAATTACTTCTAGATCCTCATTAAGATATGCAACCTCCTGCTGCCGGTGAAGATGTGCCTCCGTACCCGATATGTTGGAATCCAAATGGAATGACGAGACAAGTGTGCTGTCGTCAGCAGAGCAATATTGGATTCTTGTTTTTTTTTCCAGTGAGTCGTTGATATACAGTAAAAAGAGGGTTGGAGACAGTATAGAGTCCTGGGGAACACTAGCGTTGATGGTAAAAGTATTGGAGAGTTATCCATCAACGGCCACTTGCAGGGAACTTTCTTTCAGGAAGCTGGAGAGCCATGATCCAGACAAGAATGAATCCGACAAGAAATAGCATCGAAGTTTGACCAGCAAACCCCCATGCCACACACAATATGCATCCCTGAGGAACACCAGCGTTGATGGTGAAAGTATTCGAGAGATCGTGATCTAACAACAGTATTATATCTAAACCCTAGAAATCCTAGAAAAGTTAGGGAAGTCCTCGATTCGAAAATATACAATTCAATTATTAATATCATGTGAACTTGCTACTTTTTTCACGGAATTAGGCTGATCTCGATGTTGAGTGGTGTTGGCCAGTAGCTTTTGCTGCAGTGACTATTCAGAGGAAAAAAAAAGTGGTTTTGTCGTAATATTAATGGAGTCAATTTTATAAATTCTAATGACAAGATGGACATTTTGCCCCCTTTTTATAAATACGATCGGAACATTCTGTAACACAAATTCGTTACAATTGTGAACTATTCAAATTCTGTTTAGTGGAAATTCGGAAAATTTGGGATATATTTGCAGTGGAAGAACTGAAAAATAATATTCATACGTACTTTGTAAAATATTGAAGGTTAGGTTGATTTGCATCATTCGTTAGATTGGAAAATTGACGGAGTAACGTCATTGACTTGGTCGACGCATTGTTTTTCCTCGAACCCGATATAGTCCATTCATTGGAGGTAAAATACGGCGATACTGTTCAAATGTCCAAATAGCATCGATTTGCACAAAAATTAGGGTTCGGGTTTTCTCTGTTCTCAACTTCAAAGTTGACCATGTACGTTGAAAGTTCCAACGTAAAGTAACAAAAATAAACAATACATTTTAGGGAGACATCCAGAACCTATGTGCTTTAATAAAAACACTCAATTTTTGTTTTGAATCCCTAGCATCAAAACTGAGGAAATTAGGATGAAAGTAATGTTGAACCCTATTTTTCGGCGACAAAAAAAGTGAAAATCACTTCGTTATCACGTTTATGTTCATGTACTGTATAAATATGCTCTACAATTTTGACCGGTTGAAAGTGTTTAGTACAAAAAAAAAAGATTTTGTAATAAAAACATTTTGCAAAAAATTGCCTTCTCTTCGAAGTAACTCAGAAACTATCGATTGGAGCATGAATACACAAGACATTATAGCTATACCTTGTATATCATGTGCCATTAATAGTTTTAGTAAGTAGATAATAGAGTTATTTTGAAGAAGCAATTGTTTTTAAATCTACAAAATTGCTCATTTCACTTCAACCTCAAATTTGTTTCAAAGTTAATCCTTTTGAACTGGTCAAACATCTGAAGCATATTACAAGTATATAGATGAAATGGAACTGTTTATTTACGATTGCAGCGGGTGATTTTCACTGTCACAAGTAACAAAAAAATAGGGATCAACATTATTATCGTTATAACTCGCCCAATTTTGATGATAGGGACTTTTAAAAACCAAAATCGTTTTTTTTTAACTTAAAATAAGTTTGCCCTGAAAAAAATGCATTGTTTTATGTTACCTACTTGTGAAACTTTCAATTTTGGCGTTTGAGACTAAGGACCAAAGTTCAACAAGTTATCCGTTCGTATTGGATATTGGAGGTACAGCCTACCATACTTTTTTATGGGCCACACGCCTTTTTTGAAAAAATACCGTCTCTTTGAGTTATCCGTGAAAAAATCTATAGAAACGTGAGTTTATTTGTCAAAAAATTGATATTTTCAATCACGAATCAGTCGAAAAGTATTGATTTCCAGAGAAAAAACTTTACAAAACAAATGGAAGTCAATCTATTTATTCGTATTTCAATGAAAATTTCACACGTGTAATTTTGAACCAATCAAAATACGTTATTTTGACAAATCACCATGGCAAAGGAGGTATTATAGTGGAATTTTTTTTCTCGTTGGATACCCAACAGCGAATTATACTAGACATTTTTTGATGTTCACAATAACAGATCATTTTTGACAGATTGGTTTTTATTTGTTCACATGATATTTAGTTTTGATACATTTTAATTACAAAACTGAGATGTTTTCCATATGCTTTGGACACCTCCTCTCTTCTTAATCGCGAAAATGCAGGACTTTGAATGTTTTCAATTAAGTGTCTATGTCTAATGAAAAAAATATATAATATTTAGACACTAATTTATTCACCTTTTTCCCATTCAGTACTTTCAATTTTGCGTAGTTTAGATGGCAATATTCGTGGACAATTCGGAACAAAATTTCTTTCTTCAAGTTGGAGCCACAATTACGATGATTGATCATTACATCTGACAATTTCACACATATTTGGCATATAGTATGATTTTCAAATCGATGCATTTTCTAAACAAAGAATTTTGTTGGTTTTACTGGCTGTGCAATATTCTTAATTGCAACACGAGTTTTTTTGAAGGCGCGCATAACCCACCATAATAAAAACGTAAAAAGCACAATTTTCTACCACTTGTAGTTACTCAAAAATTAAAGAATATATCACTTTCTATCTTGAAATGGTATTAACATGCAACTACAATGAGTAGACATTACTTAGTTACCATGGCAACTCAACAATCAAGTCGACCACACATTTTATGTTTCCCTGGTGACTTGATGATGAAAATAATTTGCATTTTTGAGAATGGAAAAATAAATTTTTGAAATATTTGATTTTCCACCACAATTTGGTGTGGAATTTTCTTACCGAATACCACGCGAGGTCAAATTAATATCCGGAAATAATTTGACTTCTATTGGTATTATACTAGTGAAAGTATTTCGCCCCCGAGAAAGGGTGACATCCACCCCTAGAATAAAAGTAACCACCGGTACAGGGTCAACTTTGGAGTAGAGGGTACGTTGAACCTAAATCCAAACATCGGTGCTGTTTCGCAAAATTATACAGGAAAATGGTGATTGACTGGACTAATAAAGAGAAACTTATTGAACATTATTCCAGCTGATAAATAGATAATGGACTTCGGCATTCGTATGTAATAATAATATGGTCGGAACGGCGAAAACAGCTGATACAACGAAAATACGCGATACCTCTCTGGCGCCGGTCGTGGCCAAGGTTAAAATTATGATTGTCGGCGGCGGGCGATTGCGGGGGAACGAGGCGGGCGGGCGGCGTGTAGCGTAAATCCGTTCTTAAAATAGATACATCAACACGCCTCCTTATGAATAAAATTTCATTTACTTACTTTCGATTGGTATGCGTTGTGTAACAGTTGAAGTAGGTTCGAAATGTGCCGGCCGGCTTTGCGATGGAAATCGTCGTAAAATCTGGGCTTCGCGTATCGTTTTTGCCGATCAAAGTTCGCGGCATCAATGTAGCGAAACTTCGGTTGAAGAAAGTCATTATCTGGACGTGGTTTTTCAAATTTTATGCATGATTCGAACTTTCGACGTTAACGTTTTTTAACCCTACGGAGGTGGCGCCTGTTTTCATGACACGGGAGGTGGCGCTGGGTCTGAGAGACCCATGTTCAAAATACATACGTGGCAATTTTTTCTTCAAACCAAATGATTAGAGGTGATCAAATAAACGTTTAATTGTCCTAAAATCAAAACATGAACATAAAAATATAATGAAAAGCATAAATAAACGAAATAAATAAGTGGATACATAAAAATGTTACTCTTATCAAAATATTCAACAACAAATAAAAAATTATAAAAATCTCTACTATTTTGGTATAACTGTGTACTCAATGAACCAAAATGTTCATTCTACAAGTTTATGATTGAATTGGTACATTCAGAACACCAAGCTTTGAGGTGGGATATATAAATACATTTTCCACACTTTTCACACGAAAAAATATTGTTTTTGAGTCTTTTTTGCAAAAAAAACATCTTTTGCGTACTCCTGGAACATGTTCTTGGGGCGGCTGGGTTGCAATAGAAGAGCAAGCATAATCTTGCCTTCGTTCCCTCACTTCTTTCGGTATATTCACCTCCAAAGAACGTCGCTGTATATACATTTGGGTCAACCCTTTAGCAAGGTTTCTCAAATATTTTCTACGAATGGTTGAATACTTTTTATTATTCGAAGCATAAATAACTTGTGAATTTACACCTGCTATATTTAGTAAGGCATAAAAAACAACCATTGGCCATCTTCTTGTGTTTCTGGCCACGTTATGTGTAGCACATAACTTGTCTAAGTTATCTACACCTACTTTTGTTGAGTTATAATATGTAATTATTTCAGGCTTTGATTTTTCTCTAGTTGATAAGTCGAATATTTCGTCGTGGTGTAAGCTTGATACCAATAGAACAGTTTTATATTTCTTGGGGACATATGACACTAGTGTCATATCTTCTTGAAAACCAAATACAGTAGAATATACTGGTCTCTGTCTCGTGTTTATGAATTCTGGTGGTAGTTCTTTTTTATTTTTTTTAATGGTTCCAACAAAAGTTATTTTATGGTTTATTAGTAAATTTTTGATCAACTCAATACTAGTAAACCAGTTGTCACAGGTCACGTTCCTATTAGTTCCAGAAATTGGCTCTATGAGCCGTAAAACAACGCTATATGGATCAGTTTTTCGATTATAGGGACCCTCCGGTTGTTGTCCAACATAAACCTCCAAATTATTGCAGTATGTTGTAGCAGCATCAACCAGAGCAAAACTTTTAATTCCATATTTATTTGCCTTACTTGGAATCCACACCGACCTCGAAAGCCTTCAAGTTTTTCATCTATAGTTGTATTCACTCCTAAGGTATAGGCTTTTTTACAATTCTCCACGAAAAGGTCAGAAACAGTTCTAATTGGTGCAAATTTGTCACATTCTCTTCTTTCATTTCTGGAAGAAAGATCATCAAATCGCAAACAATTTAGTAGAAATCGGAAGCGCTGTTCAGACATTGTTCATCTTTCAACTCCCATTCCTTGCCTAGCCCAAATATCTTTGGTATTCAAACGGCAACTTTTCAGAGTACCAGCGAGATATAATAGTCCAAACAGGGCTTTTATTTCAATCAAATCAGTTGGTCTGGCAGATCTTTCCCTCGCATAATTATCTGCCACACTGTATATATATATATATATATATATATATATATATATATATATATATATATATATATATATAGATTGGTATTTGCAATAATTATATGTAAAATTTCATGAGAAAAAAATAATGACCAGCATTCCAGTTCTGACCTAGCATTCTTTGCATAATTTTTCACTCCAGGAAGGGGAACAATAATATTTTCTTGTCTAGTCCTAGACGTTTTTTTAAAACAATGTTTCCTCCATTTTGTCTTATTATCCATGGATATCTTGGAATTTTTTCTGGAGGAGGTACTTCCTCTGCTTCAACTATATCTTCACACTCTTGTTCCGATTCACTATCTGTACTTCTTGTTTCTATAGTATCAATTTCTAAAGCTGATTCAGCTTCCTCATCATCTTATACCTCTGTAATCTCATCAACTTCTTCCCACATTTGACGTAATCTCACCTGCTCCTTTTCATAATCCATTCCTGGAAACAATCATACCATTGATAAGAAAACCATTCACTAAAAATCTCGATAACTTACCGAATGAATAAAAAAACACAATATTAACACCTTCTCAACTAAGCAACACCAGAGGTGGCGCCAGGTCTCTCAGACTTCAGACTTGGCGCCACCTCCGTAGGGTTAACGATACTCGATTCTGAGGCCAGTGTTGATGTTTGAATTACGAAACAAAAACAAAGTTGATCATGGTTTGTTTATGGACAAGTACTACAGAGGCACTCTATCTGTATCTATATCTGTAGAGTAGGGAGGTGAGTGTAGACCCACAGCACTTAGGCCACATGTGACCCATTGTACATCCTCCAGAGGAGTTATCCGCCTAGGACATCGTCCATCCTGTCCGTTCCTGGAAGGTGGACAGGTCTCTGGGAGACATCTCCTTTATATCGACAGGTGTAGGCCAAGACCCGCCGAACACATACTCTCTTATTTAACGATAACTCAACTCGCATAGGACATGCCTGACAGTCTCATCTTCCTGTTCACACATCCTGCATTGAGGTGTGTCCATTAGCTAAATATTATGGAGGTGTTTCCTCAGTTGACAGTGGCCAGTCAGAAATCCTAGTGTTAAGCGTAGATTTTTCCTGGTCATCGCCAGATATTTCTTCGGCGCCAGCTTCCCAGGGTCGTCCAAGGTGATCCTGGCAAGATTGCATCCTTTGATTCCATCCCATCCCATCTCTTTAGGGATTGAGCATGGGTGTAACATTTGGCTAGTTCCGCAATTGTTGAAGTCATCAGGTCGTAGGTACCATTGAGTCCTAAAATTCTTAGTCCAACCGCTTCCTTGACTAAAGACTCGGCAATGCGATTTTTACTCCTGTTGTTCCTTTTAACCCACCTCAGGATAATGTTATTATCTATCGAGGCTTTGGCTAAATCTTGGTAACACTCTAGTACTAGCCCTGAGGTTACACGTTGGCTATTCAAGGCTAATAGAGCTTGCTTGCTGTCAGTGCAGATTGTTATGTTTTTGCCAGAAATTTCTTTCCTGGTTATTTCTTTCGTGGCGATTGAGATACCAGCCATTCCCCACTTAATCCTTAGGCTTAGTTATCTGGATTATACACCACATCCTGAGCCTTCTTTGGTTTTTGAGCCGTCTGTATATATGCGTATTGCATTTGTAGCATCTGACTTTTTACCACAGGCACTCTAAGAGCGGTGCCTCTGTATCTATAGGAGAGAGACAAATCTCCAGATGGCTCTTTTCTGAATGGAATCCAGAATCTTCAGGGTATGTTTGGGGGCGGATCTCCATACATTGAAACAATACTCCAAAGAAGAGATGTCTGAGCTTCATAAAGCATCAGAAGTTGCTGGGGTTTATACAGTTTTCTGGTTCGGAACAGTGTTCCAAGCTTTTGAGAAGTAGCCTTTGTAATTCCAGCGACATGATTATGCCAGGACATATTGGTGTCCATTTTAACCCCCAACAAACTTTTCGAAGCAGAAATCGGAATTGTCCTGTCCTGACATTATTACATCCGGTTCGGAAACATTCATCTTTTTGGAGAAAATCGATGCCTGGATTTTCGTTGCATTGAATTGAACCTGGTTAATTCATCCCAATTCGAAATCAGCTCTAGATCCAATATATTGGCTTCTTGGTTTTTCATTGAGTCGTTGATATACAATAAAAAGAGGGTTGGAGACAATATGGATCCCTGGGGAACACCAGCGTTGATGGTAAAAGTATTCTAGAGCTTTCCGTCGATGGCCACTACAGGGAACGTTCTTTCAGGAAGCTGAAGAGCCATACACAAAAATGATTCGACAAACATAGCATCAAAGTTTGGCTAGCATACCCTTGCAAGAGTTTATAACAAAATTCAATTTTTTTTCGAAATCATCTTCGTTCAATTCCTGAATCATTTTCTATTTGTAAGGTTGGAATTTCTGGAATTCTAAAAACGTTTATAGTCATTCCTGATGCTTGGGACAACTTAGTCAAAGACTTCAATTTCATTATTAAAAGCTTTTCATCGAGTAATTCTTACAAAGGTTCAAAATTGTGTCAGAAAAGGAAGATAAAGTTCAATTGTTTGAAGACGCTTCGGTTGTTTGATTCCATCCGTCCCTGAATGGCGCCTCAGGGATTCACATCGTTCGTCATTTGGAAAAAATTCCGTCCTACATCGATAAACACGGCCTTGAACGGTCGTACTTTCGACTAATAGAAACGCCTTTTTACGTAAGAAATAAAAAAAGTTGCAGAATAGTCGGCGATAAGTTTTCTTTCATGCTTTTACGAACTAACAGCTAACCGACAACAAACACCTCGGCCAGAGAACAACCGCGAGATGCATACCGTGTTGCCAGATCTAGAATGTCAGAAGCAGTAGACAGGTATTTTTGTTTTTTTCGATAAGATAATAAAAAATTTATGGTCATTCGTCATCTGAGAAACATCTGTTGAAACCGTTTTGACCAGTATTTATTAATATATAAAAACAACAATAAACTCTGGAGTAAAACTAATTTTCAACAAAGAAAAGTAAAGCGAGAAATAGGGACTTTATCTTTTTGTATGAGTATATTGTTAAACAGAATTAGAAACTATAAAATACTGTTTATGTATTATAAGTCAATAATTTGCATTCAATTTTCAAGTTGAGGCATTTATTAATCAATACACTTGAGATAATGAAAGATTATACATGTGTCATCAATAAAATAGGCTACAAACACAATTGCACTGAAAAACATAGACAAAACAGTATTTATTACAACACAAACAGTTGTTTTCACAACTGATGAATTGGATATTCCATACTCCACAATACATAACTTTCTCATGCTGAATATAAAGTTTTATCTTAAATTGGGCATGGATCTGTCAATGTTCCGTGTTCTAGAATATTTAAAATACCAGATATTGAAGTTTGACAAAAGAATTTGAAATATAAAGTAGTTACAGAATAATTAATGAAGATCTGACAATTTTTATGAAATTCACTTGATAACTTCTCAATGAATTTCAAAAATCAAAACAATATGTTTTGGTGTGTAGTAAACCTGCAATACTAAATCTGTTTTCTGTCTGTTTTAAATCCGTTTTTCCGTTAATCAGCTGTCGCCCCCATACGAACGACAACTCTCAGAAGTTGAGAAACTTGTGCGAGCTAAGTACTAACGAGGTCTTACCTTTTAACGTGTGAATCCTAACACAGATTCCTAGATATTGATTCATATGTTGAAGAATATGAAGTCAAGATAAGTCAAGTCAAAAATGTTTTAAGCTTTACGATAAACATTTTTGACTTGACGTCGTTTTATTCTTCAAAACGGTAGATGAGAAGGCTTAAAATGGTAGATCTACCGTAAAAGCGGCAGCTCTGGCAGCACCGGATACAAGGCACGTTCTCGCGTTAGTTGAGAATAACGCCGCGGCTTCGGGGGGGCGCCAGTAGACGGCGATCGTGTCGCGATCGCGTCTATTTTTAGATCGGCGGACTAACGTTACCGGTAAGTTTGATTCGCCAGAAACGCAGATTGCATTGCAATTTGCGAATTTATAATAATACAGGTATGGCATTTCGCACACAATATCGGATGTCAGACCCAGACGAGTCGATTTCTGGCGGATGTTGTTGGTAGGTATTTTTAGACGAGGCATTTTCTGTAGGCTTTGGATTTGGACTTTATCCACGAATGGAAATGTATACAAGGGGTGTCGAAAATATGAGGAATTTTCAAATATTTTGAAATTTTCGCGGTACATTATTTCAGTCAGTATCAGGTATTTTATGATTGGCAACACTGATATTCAACACAATATTAAGAAGACATGTACATATTTAGTAGGATTGTCAATTGAAACCCCGTTCAATAAAATGATTTTGTCAAATAGCAACTGTATCTATAGTGCACGTGAAGTTGATTTTGTTAATCACTATACCTTGTGTTGTTACTACAATTCAGTAGGCAACAATGCTTACTACCAATGTTGTTTTTATTTGAAATACTTATTGCCAATATGTCTTCTCTCTCCAGGAAGATGTGGAGAGGAGGTAGTTCTAGAAGGATTTTCATGACAATCGATGCTGTGGTGCCGATGTCATTAGAGATAGCCAGACGAGGCTGTTTTTGCTTCGCCTGAGCCGTTTACTGTAAAGCTTTCGGTCACAAAGTGATTGCTCCGTAGTATTTAAATATAACTGTTTCTGTTTCGGTTGAGTTCTTTTCCTATTGTCCGTATTGTACCTCTCTGAGTGGCCAGTGAAAACAATTAACACCATCATACTGTATATGAAAAATGTTTCTCGTTTTTGTCAACACATCCTTATCCATTGATTTTGTTGCAGGCGGCGATTCTCCAGCAAACCGCAGAATACATCTATGTTCTGGAACAAGAGAAGACGAGGCTCTTGGCGCAGAATTGCCAGCTCAAGCGGCTCATCAACCAGCACGAAGGAGGCGAACTACCTCCTAAGAAGAGAAAGACTGATTTGGTTATACCATCGTTGACGGTTGATTCGGCCGATGAAGGTAAGCGATTTCAGTGAACGAACCAAATACCGGAAGTGGACTAACGTATTTTGAGAAAAACATTCTAAGCAGTTGTGATGAATAAACTCGATGATTACCATCATTATTAAAATCGTTCCTTTCCAGGTTTGGGCTCGATGTCGCCCGAACTGATTGCCGCCGTTACCACCCCTGCCGACTGCTCGACAGACATGAAGATGCAACTCGAGAGGGAGCGAGGAATGAGGTTGATCCTGGAGGATCAGGTCCGACAGTTGGAAGCGCAGCTTTTCCAGCAACAACAGCAACAGCAGACGGCGCAGATATTCGAGATGGAAGAGACGGAAGCGATCGGTCTGCAACTGGTGGCGGCCGACAGTCTGCCCCCCGTCGGACACACGCAGACGGTGGTGTGTTCGCCGATGAATTCGAGGAGCCCGAGTCCGGTGGCGATCGTTCCCGAGCAGCGGATACCGTCTGTGCTGGAGGCGGCCATCAATGCTGAACCTAAGGTGAGACCAGGATATTTTTTTACTACTTGGGAGTCGTCTGACTTGTGCATTCCTCCCAAATAATAGTAATCGCAATAACATTTATATCATCTTAAATATTATGCCCTTGAAAGGATCCCTATTAGTCCTTGATTAGTACTGGAAGAGTAAACTTTTGCTATCGGTATGGAATTCGGGTTAGACAAATGTGCAACGGGCCATCTCAAAAAAGGACGATGCAAGGACGGAATCGTACTACAACATCTAGATGCCGGATAGACACTTAATTTGGGTTGGAACAGTTCCACAGTATAAACTTAAATAGATCTGGTAGTTGAACTGCCGGGAAAAAAAAGTACTGCTACCAATTATCTTGCCATTCCGATTACATTATACTCTTTTTCGTAGTTGTAAAGAGTCGAAAAATGATGCATTTCTATGAGCCGTGTACTTTTGAGTTGGGCCTATCTACATTACAGAGTGGTTTAGGCTGGAACTTGTGAAGTAACACAGGATTCGGATTATCTTCTCTGCATGGTCTGTGATCAAGAGAATTTTTCTGCAGCTACCCGAGCTGCGATGAACTTGACTTGGTTTTCGACACCGAACAAGATGATCAGAACTCTGTCACCCAGATGGAACTCTCAACAATTTACTCCTGCGACTATATGCACGGGATATTCTTCAAAAACACTGAAAACTTTCAAGAACTTTTGCTTTGCTCAGATCAAGTAGGTGACACCGAGGAATCATGGCCTACCAAGATGGTGGCCGCAGCTTATACCCATCAACACAACACGGCATTAAGAGTGCTATATTGCCATCCCCGGCACCAAAGTAAGATGATATTTATTGTAGGGTTTTCTGTTCAGGTTGGAGGAAGAGGAAATATCGATATTTACTCTTTGAACTCTAGACTTTACCCAGACCACTCAGTTAAAATGGTTAATGGTGCCGGCATGTCCCCCGAATGGGTCGGAGCTTCGGGTACAGAGCCTGACCAGCTACTTCTTTTTAGATTCAAAAAATAATATTTGGTTTCCAACAGCAAACCAGACAAAATTTATCTTCTAGTGTTTAGATTTCTGTGGATTCAATCTATCTTTTTCTATTCCAGGTGGAAGTAGAGAGGCTACCCTCTCCGAACACATCGCCGCACCACGACGACCCGAACCGCATGTACAAACCGAACACGTCGCGGCAGAACCTGGAGACCATCGTCGAGGCGATTCGACACCTCGAGGGCGACCACATGTTCGACGAACCCCAAATCCAGGAAGTTCCGCTCGCGCTGACGACGACGCAGCGAACGCCCGAGCATGTTCTGAAGGCCGATATGCAGGCCTACCTGGAGTTCAACTCCTCGACGACTACGGCGGTGGCGAGCATCGTCCAGCAGCACCAGCACTCGCGGCCGGGGGTGATCGTCGTGAAACAGGCATCGTGATCGAAAATCATCCACTTTGCCGGCGCGCCCCTTCCAGCGCCGCCGTCGAAGCAGGGATTCCAAGAGTAGCGGCATCGGGACGGAACGCCCGACCCGGCATAACGAAATGTTAGACGATGACGTTTCGTAAGAGCCGCCACCGCCTCCACCAGGTGTCGGCCGGCCTTTTGATGTGAATGTTATTATTTATTATTCTCTTGTTGTGACCCCATCTGAATCGAAATTAAAAACGTTTACCAACGACTAAAGGTATTGTCGAAGGTGAGGTGATGATTGTTGAATGCAATACATGAAGTTAGGTACATTCGAATTTCAACTGGTGATATTAAATCAAACCATCATTTCATTCATATCTGTGATGCAAACTTCGGAAGTTTGTTATAAAAATCGTGGAAATTTGTATAACAAAATATAGAAGATTTTCTTTCTTTCCTTCATCTCTAGTGACAAAATCTTTGACTGAATCTACTCGATTTATCAAGCAATGGTTGAATATTGGTATTGAAAAGAAGAGTCGAAATTGCACTTTGATTTTTGTTGTCATATCTCGTTGAGTATTTTCACTATACACAAGGTCATACACTATATACAAGTTCATCCTTGAAAAGTATTACATACTTTTCAAGAATGAACTTTGTCATTTCTTCGAATAGGAAATTCTGTGTAATTACCTCGAGTAACATTTCCAGTAACAGTTGAAATCAGTCTAGTTGGATAAACTGAAAATTACATGAAAACAACAAACATGAATAAAATTTGTTGGAAATAAATATTTGTTTTCGGCTTGTTAAAAATAAGTTTTGGGCAGTTGATTAATTTATCTATGGTATTGTTATAAAATGGATCTATTACTAAGTAAATTAGTATGTTGGTAGTAAATTGTATCTGGATGGGATCTTTCAGTTCAGAACTTTCTAAAATTTCAAAGATGTCATACATTTTGGTTATTAGTTATTCCTTGAGAAATTGAACAAACTCAGCTTTATTGTTGAAAGTATTATTCGGTTTCAGTTGAAAATAAAACTTTCTCATCGCCGCTTAGTGTTGGAGTCAATGCAAAACTGAAGAAAAACAGAAAAATGGGCTACATTACTATATGGCTGTGATGTTATGTTTCAGACGTGACGGTTTTTCTGTGGTAGACATTGTCACATACAATGCACAAATTGTCATATGAGACATTGCATAAGTATGTAAATAATCGAAGTTGAACTTCCATCATCCGAAACTCGAATCTCAATGAAATAAAAATTTGGGACTGAAATTTCAGGGTGGGTTACTTAATGTAGGTAAAAAAACATGAAAATGATGAAATTAAAAATGGAAATTAAGAAAAAGTTGAAGTTTGAAAAACGACAACAAATATTCAATGCGAAAGTCATATGCTGACATTTCTACAGTAAATAATATTCTTACTGGTTACATTTTTGAACAAATTGCGGATTATTTTCGTCCTATGTCTGATGAAATGTAATGTCTGTAATGATGAAAAACATTTCCGTAGTTATTCTGGTGCCTTTATTTTTCAGTGTCTCATTTCAATTCCATTTTCACTATCTAAGTATCTTGCATTAATTCTGTATACGAGTATTTACAAAAAATATATTAAAAACAACACACCATCATCTCACCTTCCAGTTAACAGTATTGAAAAATATTTCTCTAAAGCTTTGTGCTTCCAAGTAAAAATAATGATTTCGTGAAATGCTTGAAAGATATGCAATACTCAATCGATAGGAATTTAAAGAAATTATTGATGAGTTTTCTGTAAAATTAATCTTTCCTTCATCGATTCATTAAAATATAGCATGAGTTGTATCAGTACAACCTGTACAAGAAATTAAATAACATTGGCTTTATAATAATTATATTAATTTGAAATGCTTTTTATCAGGCGATTTTTCATATTTTATCATAAAGCTATCATTATTTTTCCTTGCTATCTAAATGAGGATTTGCAGAGAACTGCGAATCATGTTGGTATTGAAAAAATTATATTGTGCTTTACCGTTAATCTAACCAGTTGTAAAATTTATGTGGGTGGGGTTGAACGCTCCAATGATCAGCTCGATCTTCTGATATATAAATCCAACATGACGATTTTTTTATGATTTTTTGTTACTTAAAAGAGTAAAGGTTTCTTTTTATTTGAAACGCCAAAAATATATATTTATCATTATTAGAAAATATAGTGAAACGTTTTGTTCCTTTTTTGTACATATTTTTAATTATAGATGGTCGCGTAGTCACGACCTCATAGGACTAGTTTGTATTCAATGCACAATCTGAATGCATGAAAGTAATTTTTTTAAGTTTGTTTTTTTTTTGATGGTTTTAACCTGAGTGGACTTGACTCAGAATAGGAAGGAATGGCGGAAAGATTCCTGGAAACCGATTTAGGTTCAAAACCTTACATTTGAAATCTCCAGATATCGAGAATTTTTTCCAAAATACGAAATTAAGCAACGAAATCTTGTGTGAAATTTTTGGCGGGGAAGTAAACACAGTTTAGAAAAAAGTTGGGCTGGCATTTTGGGATGTAATAAAGAAATTTAAGATAGAAGTGAATATGCTTCTCACTTGGACAACTCGATATATATTTGGTGATTTTGAGTGAAACAAAAATATTTCAGTTAACTTTTTCGTCATTTTTTCATGTTGCTAAGCAACATTCCAAAGAATATCACTGTCTTCCTGGAACATTTTTTAGTAATCAGAAATACCTTTTTATCTGTTTTCTTTAAAAGAAAGTGAATTAAATTTGGATTTTAGATAAACTCAAGCAAATACAGAAAGACTACAGAATATTTTTCCATAATCGACAGCTCAGACTGCACAGTGTACAAGCATAATCGAATATTCAGCCATAAACAATTGATTATGGTTAATCTCCAGGATGAACGTCGATTATGGTTAAGTGTTAATTATAAAAAATGATCTGTGTCCGTCAATATTTTTATAGATTTCCCATTTTTTCAAAGTTCACAAAGTTGACGAATAAAGTGGGGAACATCACTATTTTTTCCATTGACGATTTAGGAAAGTGAAGCCTGTGGTATTTATTAGCGATAATTACAAGAAATGACAAATTTAGTATTTATTTTTGAAACCAGTGAATTTCTTGATAATTACAAAAAACGAGAAAAAAGATTTAATCATTCAAGTCCACGCAGGAATGTACTCGTATGTAATATTTATCTGCATCTTGTACATAACTTGAAAATTTGGTATACGTATGATGAAGTTTGAGAATAATTATAATTGTTTTTCGTTATTTCGTAGATGACTAGTTATAAAGTTTTTTCACTGACCAGGACACACACATACACAGAAACAGTAGGTTTATTCGTTATATTTCATTGTTTAGAAACTGTCGAATATTTGTTTCCGCCACTTTATTTGTATTTTTCTTTTTTTTAATAAACTAATTTTTTTTTAATCATGCCTGTCATTTTTTTTTTCAAGCATTAGTATAGTGAATGCAGTGCGAATAGAATTTTTTAGTGCACTAAAGGTAGTTTTCAAGTGTTGCTTGTTTAGTTTCATTTAGGTGTTAGAGGGAAAAGTTTCTAATTGTAATGTGATTAATGAGGATATATTAAGGGTAAGTATAGAAGTTGTCTTATCCTAATTTGATAACTTCTACAGCAGCATGCTTCTTGAATTTCATTCTTGGAGTACTCTTAAGGTCAAGACAACAAGGCAGAAAGGGGTGGTTGTTGACAATTATACTCTCTTGAAAACCAAGTTTTTTGAAATGATACGTCATATATTAAGTACATTTGTTCAGTTATTTGATAGGAATGTGATAAACTTCACGAGACAACATATTTATTACTAAAATATTTCACATATTCATACTTATGAGTAATCACTGACCTCTCACTTCTTCTACCTGAAGATTTTTGGTGATAGTATTTAACCCTTTCAAACGCTTTCTTTAGTTTCGGAAAGAAGAAATATTTTTATCTTGAAGTGATTTGAATCTATTTTCCCTATAGTGAATGAAGTCAATAGATATTTTTTAGAGATCATAAATGATGAAATTGTAAATAGAATCTTCTTGATTCCTACACATGTTCTCAATTTCCTAAACCAAATTGGATTGGGTAAAATGAGAAGAAATCAATAGAACGATTCAAAACCACACTTCTGACTACAATAAAAGTATTGGAAATTGGAATTATGTTGAAGGTATACCTTATACTTGTTCAGAGTATTTGTAAGCTTTATTATTATCAGAATCATTGAGACTGGAGTATATTTATTTCTAACCAATAATAGGTGACTTGAGGAAAACACTTCTTCCACATACCAGAACTGTAGCCCTCTTCTCAAGGAATTTTATCAACCTATTTAGGGCCATCAGGATATTTACCATACTATACTATACTGGGAAAATTATCATTATAGATATTGGAACAAAATAAATGAAAACAAAAAATGCTGCTTAGTTCCTTCAAACGATTGCAAAGCATTTGATAGAGTGAGTCATAAAATTTTAGTAAAAAAGTTATTCTACTTTGTAATCGCGGGAAAAGTTTTAGAATACTTGCGGCATACCTCAAGGATCTAATTAGGCCAAACATTTTTTAATTTCTTTATACTCAGTATAAATTTTAAAACTGAAGGGACAGGTCAAACTTTATGAAGACGATTCAACTTCATTATATTGACGTTGATATCTGAATATGTTCAAAATGATCTACTATAAGTAGCTTCAGTCACATACATTAACTTTCTGATTGTGAAAAGTTTTCACATATATACGAGGAATTGAGCAAATTTCGGATATGCGGTTGGTTACCTCGTTCACAGGCAGATGGGGCGATGACAAACCTGTTGTTTGTTGTGCGCTTCAGCCTAGTTCGAGGAATGATACTCTGAAAGAATTCGATTTTCAGTTATCGGAAATCACTGACTTTATGTTGATTGCACTGACGAGTGGCCAAACAGCACGAAACCAGTTTGCAAGTGTGTTCCAATAATTGAAAATCTATTGCGGCAGTTGTTTCGCCGACAGCATATGCAGGAATAACTTCAGTGAAGAATCCTGCACTGACACCTGTCGCATATAAATCAACGCCCTTCGTGGTATTAGCCAGAGGAGTAGTTGTTTTCTGATGGGTGTCAGTCCATTAACCTAGAGTGAGACTGGCCGGAACGAATTGATCCGTCAGATGATTTGATTTATAGCCAGTCTTCAAGTATGTCCATTGACTATATGTGAGAAAATTATTTGCTATAAAAGAACTACGGGATTACTCTGTCACTATATTGATGAAATTTCAAATTGGTATTCTGTAATTTGTTTCTAAACAATTTATTTTTCACTTATTTATTCCAGATTTGATTACATAATCTCCATAATGAATAATATACTCTTTCTCACATGTGGGAGCTCTTGTAAAAGCATTGACTTTTTCATATATTCTTATAACAAGCCAAGCGTTTACAAACTACCCATTACACAGTTTTGTTTTTGAATATTTGAGGCATCTGACATGCGATCAAAACGGGATTTGTAAAATAGCATTTCAGTAAGTTTATTAATAGTATAATATGGGAAGATTAGGACTTGTTATGGAGATATTAAAACCAGAAATATAGAAATTTGGAGCAGGCACATTAACAAGTGGTTCACAAACATTTTGTAACATTACATGCAACAATCTAGTGGACATACTAGAGAAGTCTGACCACTTTTGTTTCTAATTGCCCTCCCGAAGTGGTTTGTTTTGAACTCAATAACATAAAGAAACAGGAAAATTTTAAAAAGCTTATTTGGGAAATATATTCTTATTCGCACATGCTTTTCTAGAAATATCTTTCGAACTAATCCTTGTTAACCCCTTTGAGGGTATTTATCTTCAACCATTGGAAAAACAAATGATTTTTAATTGAATTAATTCATAAGATCACTGTACTTTGTTACAAATAACATGTTCAATTCCTTGGAATGGGTTAACCTTTGCCAAAAATCTGGAAGGGGTCAATTTTGTCAGGCATGATTGAAAATATGTAGTTTCTTAAGCAGAAAGTTAGGATAGACAAGTTACAAGAAAGAATGACGAGTACGGTTGCTTTTTGTTGATAGTTTATATTCTGGACCGTAGCAAAATTGATTGTTGATTAGATGGAAATTGATTTGATAGCAATCGTTCTCGTCTTGTTGGTAGCATTTTTGTAACATCAAGTTGGTTATATTTCATAGACGAAAACTGAGTTTGGTAAGTAGGTATAGGCAATTGCGAATATTTTTGATAAGGAAACAAACAAGTAACTTATGATGGATCAACATTTATGCATATAGTGGTTGAATTTGGAATAGTCAGTTTTCTCTATGTAAAAATGATAGAAAAAGTGAATGATTATTTGTGCTTCAATGTTATTTTGTGATGAATCCACCAATTTTTTAATTAGGTCTAAAATTTGCCTGAGTAGTTACTTATGCAGGTATACTGTTTTAGAGAATCCTTCATAATTGGTTCGAAAAGTGTGTTAATGATGATTTGAGGATATGTATACTTGCTGGAAAATGCCACCTCCTTTGAATATTGTTCAGAACGTACTTGTACTATGGCCATCATTTTTTCAACAATTATATAGAAAATGTGGTAAAATTGAAAACATTTGATTATCATCTCTCTCTTATCAACAAATTTCAGATCACTTTTGTCAAATTTTCTTGCGATCAATATTCAAAAGATTTTTCAATAGTAGCATTTGTTGTAATTAACAATATTGCACTGTGTAAAAGGCCTAATATTATTGGAATATCGTTTCCTAGAAGACGTGAGTTTGATATTTCCTTGAAAAACTACAATATAATGTTCCATAGCCGAAACTATAGTAACTGCAATACGATATTTTCACTTGTATTTGAAAAAACACTGCCATTTTGTACCGAAATAAAAAGCGTTTACTATAGACACTGAATATTTTGATAATTTAAAATTTTTAAAATATACAAACTCAAATCTACTACGAACTTCCTTATTATTATACGAAAAAGGTATTCAAAGGAAAAGTGGACTTTATTTATATTGAAGTTTTTGCCTAACATGCGTTCATTTGTCAAAAAACTACCACCAGCTTTATATAGATTGAAATATATTTCCTGTTAATAATACTGAAGTAAGACTGGGTGTAGCGATAGTAATAAAACTTTAATACTAGCTGTAAAACATAAGTCTACTTTATAATGAATACTGGATGGATGTAAAGTAAGATTACTAAATTGAGATATCTTTTTATCGGTTCGTTTGTTTCCGTGATTGTATTTACACAAATTGAACTACTATGCTGTTTCGAAACTATTCAAAGAATTTTAATAGTAATTAATTCTAATGTAGTTCTTGGGCTAAGCTGGGACTTGGACACAAATCTCAAAATGTTTGTTCTGGGCCTGATAAAAATTACGTAAATATTTCCAATAAACATCAGTTGAACCTAATTTTGGACACAAGTACATTTACTCAGAAAATCGATGATAAAATTGTTGAGAACAAATTAGTGTGAGCGGTTTAAGGAAAACGGTTCAAAAAGGGGGAAAAAATAGATGTTCAGACAGTGAGAATCTTTCAAACTGATGAAATAATTTTATCAGATCTCTAATAATGGAATGAGAAATAACTTTATGAGAAATATTTACGCATATTATTTGGCAGGCCTAGAATAATTTACAAATAAAAAAGAATTTTCAAACGAAAGCTGTCCAAAACTCAAAAACTAGTTCAGTATTACTTCGTTTTTAGCTAATCTTTTATAATGTGTATTGGATGGCTATTGCATGTAGACTTTTGATGTTTTTGTTCGATCTCATCATGATACAAGAGCAATGGTCTTTTTGTGGTCTGGTCTGACTAAATTCATTGCACTGTTAACTTACGGTTAGGTATGTGCTTTGATCATATTTATGTTGTGTTGCTTGTACCATTCTGAATATTTCAATAAAAATCATTAAACTGATGCTTTGTTTTATTGATACTCGTAAGAGTACAAGATGAAAATATTTTTGAAAAGTCCACGCATACTGTTACATGGTTTGATATCCCTCTATGTGAATAGTAGTAGGATCACTCATTAAAAATATTTCAATTGATACAGTTACAGCTAAAAAGTCCAAGATACTGGATGAGATCATAGTTGAGAAAATGAATAGATTATGGAATCGATAAAATTATGGCAGATTTTATAAATGGAAAACTGAGATCATCAAAACTTATACCCACCACAGATAACACTTCAAATAAAGTAATAATGTCACATGAAGTCACAAATTAGTGAACTGAATAGTTGCTTGTTGTTGTTGCCGACCGTTTCTACATAGCGAACTCTGTTTACAAAAACACAGACAAAACTCCGAAACCTTTTGATCTTTACGCCTGCCAACGGAACATTTCCTTGTTGACAAAAACAGTCGTCCGCGACACAAAGTGTTCAAAATGTTTTCAATTTTGACAACTCAAGTTTTTGTTTTGTCGAAATCAACACAGTTGTCCATTATGAAAACATCGTCTAGAGAATTTCATTAGTTCGGACTTCCATTGTCTAATATAATATAAATTGATTTGAAATTTCTGAAAAAGTATTAGAAAAGATTAACCGAAAATAACAATTTTATTTCAACAAAAAAACTGAAATTACAAAGAAATAACAAAACCAAACAACAACCAAAAAATAAAAATTGAAATATTCATAAAACCTGAAAATTAAAAATTATTATTAACAAAAAATGAAAAATTAAAAGATTCCAAACCAAGTTATGTCACGACGTTTCGATTGTTAGTATCCACAATCGTCTTCGGGTGATAACTGGACTTATTCCACCGAGATCCGACTATTTATAGGCCATTTGAGTGCTTGCACATATCCCCTATTCTCTCTCTCCGGTTCATTGGATTTTAGCGGGAGATGACCGTTTGGCGCGAGTTGGTCGTTTTTCGTTTGATTGGAGGTTTCCATATGTTACGTATCTCTACGCTAGCTTGACTAAATGCGTTGTTGGACAACATATACGCGGCTTCTAAACCAGTTTTCCTCTTTGTGGATGATTTCAGCTTGAGCCCACTTGATATTATGTTGATGAGCCCAAACATGCTCTGCTATTCCGGATGCTGTGTGTGTTTTTTGTGCTCAGCAATGCGAACTTTTAATGGCCTCTTAGTTTCACCGATGTATGATTCTCCGCACTCGCAGGGTATCCGGTAAATGCAATTCTTGGAATCGCAGTCCGCGTTTGGTGGCATGGTTTTCGTGAGGCTGCTACGGATAGTGTTCCCAGATCTGAGGCAGGTCCTGATGTTATACTTGGACCCAATCCTTCGTATCCTTTCCGATAATCCTCTGATGTAGGGAAGTACAAGTACTGGTTGTGGAGGCTTCTCTTTCTTGTGGAGCTCTTGCTGTCTTCTAGCTGAACCCTGTTCTACCATCACTCTGGAGTAACCATTCCGTTGAAGGTCGTTTTTAATGATGCCTAGTTCCCTTTCGAGACCTTCCTTTGTATTACAGAGCCCGAAGGCACGGTCTAGTAGAGTCTTGATGATTCCTCTCTTAGTCGATTGATATATATTATATATATATATATATATATATATATATATATATATATATATATATATATATATATATATATATATATATATCCCATTGGCAGTCCCTCATCTTGCGTAAAGAATTCGTCCTTCAGTTGGAAGTAGCAGTTTCGTACACAGCATCCTAGTAATTCCAGTTATCACCCGAAGACGATTGTGGATATTAACAATCGAAACGTCGTGACATAACTTGATTTGAAATCTAAATTTTTATTCTTCAATTTTTGTTAATGAAAATTTTTAATTTTCAGCTTTTATTAATATTTCAATTTTTATTTTTTTGGTTGTTGTTTGGTTTTATGTTATTTCTTTGTAATTTCAGTTTTTTTGTTCAAATAAAATTGTTATATTCAGTTAATCTTTGTAGTTTTTTATATTTATTGCATTCTTAAAAGTACTAGGTAAAATATTATTTTTCAGGATACCTTTATCAAATAAGTTCAATGGCATGGGTCATATTTGACCTCAATTGCACTTTGTATTTTGTTCAAACATTGTTGATTGTTTACTAGGAGGCCTTAAAAATATTTTAGTGATTTTTCACCATTAAGAAACGCAATATTTTTTCTACAGACAATCAATTAGAAGAGGTTAATATATGTTATGTTTGTAATGTGTGTTTTCCGTTAACCAGCTATCACACCCCTACGACAACCCTCAAAAGTCGAAGCTTGTGCGCGCTAAGGACTAACGAGGTCTTACTTTTTAACGTGTGATTCCTAACACAGACGATAGCAAGTGAAACCCGAGCGTTCAGCCTGGGGCTTGAACCATCGACTCACACATCGGCCGATTGACTGAGTGAACAAAGCTCCCACGTTGAATTATATCTTAAAATAATTCTCATTTTACCGTTTCGATATTTTTTATAATATTGCGAGCTCATTCAGATTGAAAGATATTGTGGCACAACATGTAACTGGATTATGGTATACCAATATTTTAGAATTAAAACTCAAGTTTCTAGAGAGACTGCTAAAGTGTTTTTATAAACTAGATGAACTTTTAGAATTTTAAGATTTTCATGGGTCTTAACCTTTACTCTCTATCAAGTTGAAATATGAAACAACTTAAATTGGAGCAAATGGTACAAGAAAATCTATTTTTTTGTTGATAACGAGCAAAAAGCCACAATAAACCACTTCAGAAGCACAGTTCAATATAAGCTAAATAGGAAAGTAATAATGAACTGAAAATAAGAAGACCCTTATGTACTTATATAAATATATTGAAATCTATCAAATATAACATGAGAAACTAAACAAACCTAGAAGCAATAGCTAAAACTTTTGTGTAATCTGCTCCTTTGGCATGAGTCTTCTCTTTTAAAATCGTTCTAAGTATCGTAGGTATCGGAACATGTATTCTTGTACCAAGGGGCGTTCCATTATCATCAATGAGAACAATGTTATTGCTGTCAAATTTGGGAACTTTGGCATTTTGATTCTGCTTTAATCCAACAAGAATCCCCTTCTTCTTTTCACCTTTTATTGCTACCAGAACCTTGTCACCTATGAAATAGAAAACTTTCTTCATACAAGACCATTGCATCAAATCATTTCTTTATTTATTCAACTGAATAATAAAGCTGTAAATAATTCAAAAGTAGTCGATATATAACACATAGATGTTGAAGGTGAAAATGAAATAAATACCTGCATAAAGACAGTTCAAGAGATATGTACAAGAATACAATGTACTTATGATGCACTGTTTGGAACCTTTGGTATAGTAATGAATATTACTGGAGTTTTTCCCAACACCAAATCGTTATTTTTAACACCTCGACACGTGTTTGAAGATGGATCACTTTGAAGATGATCACTTGGTGATCGAAACACGTGTCGAGGTGTTAAAAATAACGATTTGGTGTTGGGAAAAGACTCCAGTAATATTCAAGAATACAATGATTTACATGTGAAAGTCAAATATACATATATTAAGGCATTTTGAATGCCTTATTCAAGATTATTTCCAACATAAATTACTTGATTGCAAGACACCTATATTTTTAAAGGCATACATTCGTTATCGGTAATTTTTTGAGGGAATATCATATTACTATTTTTGTGTGGCATTGTAAATGTAATTATGAGCTTTATGGATATGCTTAAGCAACTGCAAAACAAAAAATAATTTATTTGAATATCTTAAGGCAGGAATGATCATGAGGCAGGAGTCTAGTGAAGTATCTAAGGGCTGATTCTATTCTTAAGTTGTAATAAGGCAAAAGCAGTTAGATCCTTAATTTTTTGTTGCAAGGTCTACCAGCCAAATTTTGTTAATCGTGATTCAGGTTGTGAAAGCCCATGTTCTTATCAAGAATGTATAATTTGTTTTGTTTGAGAAGAAGTGACATATCAGAAAACAAAATGGGATATGAGACACTTGATGAAAATCTGTATTCATGTAACACTTTCTTGTGAGATTTTCAACACTTGTTTCACTATACCAAAGCTTACTCAGGCATGTTCATATCCATGGAGAACTTTATACAGCTGCAGAAAGGGCAATCTTCTAGTTCACCTTGATAAATTGAGTACTGTGACGACTAAAAGTTTATTTTAGATGAGAATTTCCAGAAAAAAAACTCTGATTTCGTCCCAAAAAAATACTTTTGTTCAATTATATTTATTCACTTTCAATAGGTTTGTTTTTCATTTATTTATAATGAAAAATATAATGCTATTCTGAGTTTTTCCATTCCTACTGAGTTTATGTAAAATCTGTCATGCCTTCACTCTCATTTGCCAGTTTTGTATTTCACTGAAGTAAAATTGACTTTTTGTAGGTACTTTGTATAATTTGTTTATAGCAATTATATATTCAGACTCAAGTGTTGGAAATTATGTTGAATTAATACAGTATTCCTTTGGTGAAACTAATGCAAAATAATTTCAAACAACTTTTCAGAGAATTGAACTTCCATTGAAAATGAAATCGAAAATGGATGAACTAAGTATATATTTTTAGATTGACAGAACATCTCTGGGAGAAATAAAAAACGTTACCAAGCTAGTAAAATACTTTTACATGGACCATATAAGTATTTTGAACAATGCTTCATGTGCTATTTTCATTCATTCAGTTGCTTGGAACGAACTAAGAAATAAAGGAAGTTTCGCAGAAATTTTTGTTTCCTTTATTTTCCTAATGGTTCAACTATACATTAGTCAAAAAAGCAGTTCAGAATAAGGAACACGGATAATGATAAAACTACTCCATTTTCAAAGCAAATTCAAGCAGAAGAGAAGCTTGTAATACTATACGACAAAAACATATTTCTGACAGAAGCTACTATTCGTTTAACCATCTTCAGGGCATAGCAATTTGGACTTCCTTCATATATAAGATTTCCGTTGGTTGGTATGACAACTACCAATGAACTTAAAGTATCATGCCAACTAAACCATTTGTCTCTTCAAAAAGAATTAAGCAGTGTCATTAGGTACCGTACCAATTTTTCCTATTCCAGTTTTATTATAAACTTGTATGCATCTGGGAGGTTTTCCTTCTGCCATTGCTTGCTTGCCAATAGGGCTGTTATCAACCACCCTGAGTCTGGTCATTTTTTGGATCTCCAATCGTTGACTTGAGAGGTGGAAATTACGTACGACATGAACTGATTTTATGAAGAAACTATTAGAAAACATTTTTGATTTGAAAAGACTGGTTCCTTGAATATTAATTAAAAATATTAAATTTAACTTAGATTGAGAAAAAGTAAGGTTAGAATTGTTAGGTTAGGTTTTCTGTGACATCTGTCATTAACCCCATCTAACATTTATAAAAATAACGAAGACTGAATGTGTAGAAAACGATAATACGCATTGACGTCTCCAGAAGCAGATACCAAGTTTGAAATTTCAACAGTAGATGGATATTTTTAGTTTTCATTTTTCTTTGGATCATAATCAGATACGAAACATACCGTATTCAAGAATAATTCATAATTTACCACAATTCTTGATCATTTCGTCGATGTTCAAATACTTTCATCTTATTTCTTTACAAATAACGTTCATTAACAAAAATTGTGGTGTTTCACCTATTGTTGCATGCTTGAACAAACTGAAGAAAGATGAAAGTTCTGGTTCACAGATGTCGCGAGTGTGCATTGAATTTTGTTTGTAGTCAGCAGTAGCTAAACAATTTCGATCACCTTTTTTCACAAATGATTACCTATCTAAAAGCAGTTGCATAGGATGTGACTTTCATTTGGAAGCAAAAATATATCTGAAACAACTGGTTTCAATTGTAACCACTGGATTACACGGACATTTTTTTTCATTCAGTTTTCACTCCACACATTCTCACTACACAACGTAAAATATATGAGTGTTAATGTAAAATTTGAATTACAAGAAAATATTTCAATCTGTAGGCGAACTTTTAGTTTGCGGTGAAAACAAAAGTCTTCAACTCTCCAACATCACTTTTTTGAACATCTTTGGAAGATGATTCACTTAAACCTTGCTGAAACTTTATGACCATGAAAGACAATCTGCTTTGTCACAATGACAGTATGTAAAGAAATATTCATACAACAAACTGATGATCCCAGATATTCGGAATAATTAAATACATCTATGAAATTCTACAAAGATCTGTAGATCATGCAAAGACATTTATTTGAATACAAGATCTGTAGGTACTTACCGGCTACTCTTGACTTTAAACTTAATCAGGACTAACAGTTTCGTTTTGAGCAGGGTTGTTGTCTAGCATAAGTTAGTCGTATCATAGGCTAGGTCAGTAATATACATCAAAATATACAGCTTTGGGAATGACCTACATTCACATTCAGTGTGAAATAAAATAGCTTGACAAACTGTTTGCATTTTTCAAAGCAGGATATGCATTATAACTAACCATTATCTCCAGTTCTATGGCAAAATGCTTTTATAGTTGATTTTATTTGATTTACACAGTCAAAGGTTTTTAAAAATCACAGAAAACAGCTGTTGTTGCTTTTTTGAATTTATCTTACTGTTGGTTTGCAACAGAAACGAAACTCTAGCATCTAATTTTTCTATCAATTTTGCTAGACTCGAAATTAGCCTCACTATCAATTCTTTAATGGATTGGTAGACCTGAACCATCTTTTTCAGAATAAGAATAGACACAATAATGAATCATCTATGACATCATCAACAAATACCTGCAAATCTCTGAAAATACACTTTTTGCATTTCAATTCTCGATTTGCATTCTTGAGATCAAATAGAAAATGGCAATACATAATGTAGGAATCGCGGGAAAATTTTAAAATTTCCTTGTACACTGTTGACCACTTTACAAATTCACTATCTATTTTTAAGGATATGTAGATGTAGAAAATAGAAAAAAATCGAAGAGATAGACTAATTATATTCGCTTTTTTAATCGACAGTTGACGAATAATTAAAGTTCAATAATTTTCAAAATGGAAGGGGTATGCGTGTCATTACGTATTGTTATCGATGACATGAGTATATTTAACTTATTTATGACAAGAAGTTGTAATTTTATGAATGAATCGAGTGTTCAATCTTGTAATATTATCCAGATAGCTGCTGATGGGATAATCAGACAAGTGTCTTATTCCGAAACTTCGAAGTCCGCCATCGAGGATGATAGGGTTCTATGTAAGTGACATTTCATAATTCTTTCATAATTAATATGAATGATTTGATTCTTATATCGTCAGGTAAAGGCCAAGACTCGCCGAAGAGACACTCTCTTTGGCATTCCATAACGAATGTTCGGGGTGAAAACTGAGAAGGAAAATTGATTTCCGAATAATTCAATGTTCATATGAAAGTAGTCAAATAATTTTTTCTATGCATGATGTAGACAGAGTTTATTTCGAACCTTTTTTCCTTTCTTTGGAAGTTTCCGATACTTTTTTGTATAAAGATGGAGAAAAAAAAGCCAAAAACTTTTTTCCCAAAAGCTAATCTCTCTCAAAAATATACCCCTTTTAGTTTGAAGTATTAGTCAAATACGGTTTTGAACTTTTCGTTATATGAAATTGAATTCAGCTGACCAAACCCCCACCTGTCTCAAGAAACAACATATTAACATCCCCTTGGTTTTCTTTAGGACATCCACCCTACAATTTGTATTCCCAAGAAAAAGCGTATACAATATTTTCATACACAATCATTGTGTGTTTGAAATATGAATGACACACGAATGTGATGTTGAAGTTGCCAGGGCGTCCACATCTGCTGATTCCTTATTCTTGTTGATGATGGTACCTGAGACAAGTGTGGCTAATTTAACTGGGAATTCGTTCGATATGAATGGCCCGCATCACGGTTTTGACACTTTTGTGCTATGGAATTTCTTAATGCATCTATTACTGTTCCTATGTGTGGATTTCAAAGGTGTATTTGTATTGCTGATCATCGATAACGATTCTCTTGTTATTGTCATACATTTTGGGTTGTCCATTAATTTAGTTCGAAGGCGACTAGTACCTAGTGTTTTGAGATTATTTTAAAGAAAATGGTAAAAATTTTATTTTCAGTTTTTTGAAAAATGTTAATAAACTTTCTGTTTGCGTTACGAGTTATCATAAATTTTACTAACTCTTTAATTTGTAGCAATAAAAAACACAATGAATACATAAGAAAAACACATGTTTGAGTCGTTAAGCCGTGTTCGATAAATAAATAAAACATTTCATATGATACTATGGCATTGAAGATGACTGCCACACGAAACGTTTGGTATAACAAGTTTCATATGACCACATAATACCAGTCCTATTTTTATCCATGATAAATGATAAATACACAATCAGTTGGACTGGTACATTAATTTATTTATGTATTTATTTATTTATTCAAAATTTGGGATACAAACAGAAATACCCATAAGGAGCATCCACTGATAGTAGTGGTTACAGAGATATACGGTGTCAACAGATACAAGAAAAAATAAAAATTAATGAATTAATAAATTTCGTACACACTAACCAATTATTTTTGCTATGTGTTGAATATTCTTTTCATCGTTATTTTAAAGAAATTCAACGTAATAGAGAAAACATTTACGTTACAATATTTGTTGAAAGAATCGCACATTCTAGTAATTGGGGAGTTTTTGCCCAAATTTGTGTTGAAATTCGGACTGGCAAGTCATTTTCTGTTTCTAGTGTTCCTATAAGAAACGTGATAAAAAATCATTGATACTAGATTGGGTGAGTCATAACCGTTTGTTATAATTTTATAGATAAAAACTAAGTTAGTTATTATTCTTCGTTGTTCTAGAAGCTGTATTTTATAGTGAGATCGAATTTCACTAATGCCAAGTGTTACATGAGTCTTCATTATTTTGAAATGCAAGAACCTTACAAATCTGTTGTGGAATCTTTCCAATTGTCATTTATGTGTATTATAATGTGGGCTCCATATGACACTTCCAAACTTAAGTTTACTATAAACAAATGCATAGTAAATAGATTTTATTGTAGCCTCTTTGTTGAAGTCTTTGCATATTCTGCAGGAAAATCACAAGGTTTTGCTGCAGGAATTTATTACATAATCCAAATGGGGATTGAAAGTCATTTTTGTATCAAAATAGATTCCTAGATCTTTAATTTGGTCTACTCTGTAACAAATTATGTAAATATACATGCATATTTATTATTATTAAGTTTTAATTTATTGAGGGTATAGTATTCTAAAAAAGCATTGAGGTCTTCCTGAATCTTCCTGAGCAATCTCTAATCGTCGTTACTTTTGTGTAGATTTTTAAGTGATCAGCATATACATGTGAATGCTTGAAGCAATATTTCAAATCTTTTATAAATACTAGGAACATTAATGGACCCAGATGTGAACCTTGAGGTACTCCCGAGGTTTCCACAACTGGAGCAGATCTGTATCCATTTATGCTCATTAGCTGAGCTGCGATTGTGAAGTTAGGATGAAAGCCATCTAAGGAGATCTCCCTGTATACCGATTCCAGCAAGTTTTGAAATAAGAAGGTTATGGTCGACTTTATCAAATGCCTTACTGAAGTCAGTATACAGTGAGTCCACCTGTGCTCGATTGTCTAATGCAGTTGAAATGTAGTCGGCATATATTAAGTTTGTTTCTATGGCCCTCTTGGAGAAAAAACCATGCTGGCATTCTAAGATTGATGACTTGATATGGTAAAACATAGAGTCATAAACAATGCTTTCTAACAATTTGCTGAAAATGGACAGTTTACTGATACCTCGATAATTTATTACTGAGTTTCTATTACCAGAGTTTTTATAAATCGGGACTAGGAGAGCAGGTTTCCAAACCTCTGGGAAAGCACCAGACTGCATGGATTTGTTAAATAAGATGCTCAAGGCATAGCATAGACCAGAGGCACAATTTTTAACGAAGTATGTAGGGTAACCATCGATCTCAGCACCCTTATTCACATCGAGTAACTTCATTTTCTCTAATATGATTTCTGGAGTGAACTCTATTGAATTCTACCATTATACAATGTGTTTTATATAACAGCAGTAGGTATAAAACTTAACTAGATAATTCTGTCAAAACAGGTACCTAGATTTTGAAAAAACCATAACAATGCAATATAACTTCTAGGAAAACAGGTAATTTGACACTATGTTAATTATTGTCATTTTATGAAAACAAGTTTAACAATGGTGAGTGAATGTGCTCATTTACAAGGAAACTTGAATGTCTGATTTATTGATTTCCAGAGATTCCAGGACGTTAAATTTTTTGTACTTCATTCTTTATTTTTGTCCATATTGAAATCGTGATTGTTCTCTGAAAGGTGGCAAGAACAGGTGAGATTGTCGTTTTGAAATTTCTTGAAGTACTTTCTATATAAAAAGTTGTGTACGATTCACATGCAACTTTGTAGACCCCTGATTTGCTATCTTTGTTCATGTTTGACTTGTTACTCTTTACACAATGTTTAAAAAAAATATGTTTTTTCCGTTAACCTGCTATCGCCCCCCAACTAACGACAACCCTCAGAAGTCGAAACTTGTGCGAGCTAAGGACTAACGAGGTCTTACATTTTAACTTGTGATTCCTAACACTATGTTATTGTTCTCTTTTGTTAGTAGTCTATCTATTTTATTTGATGATTTCCCTGTTCATCTGAGTGTTTTGTAGGTGTTGGTGTTATTTTCAATGTGGGCGTATATTTAGTTAATGGCCTCTGAAAAGTTTTTGTCAAGTATGTGATGAATCGTTCGGTTTGAAGTTGCTCTTCACTGCATTTTGTTTTATCCAATTTAATTTTTTGTTGGAATTCTCTGTGGATATTGGGATACTGACGAGTCTGTGGATCATGCGCTATGGTCAGCTGCTAATTAATATTGATAAGGGGGAGTAGAATTGTTTTTTCGAAGTTATCCATGAAAATTTTAGTGAACAAAATTATTAACTCTATTGTTTATTAACTGAACAACTTGTTGTGCGAAATTGTTTTTCCTATTGTTATTTGCATTTTTTTATGACGTTTTTCATTTTTTTACTTCTAGCAAATATGATAATATACCTTTAAGGAAATGTCGTTTATTGATTCAGCAACCGATACAAAAATAATTTATTTTTCATTATTTTCTTGCATTTTTTTTTTCAAAAAATATTGAAAGCTGTTTTGTTTTCTTAAACAAGTTATTATCTTAAAATGAAAGATAAAAGACAACAAAAGTTTTTCATACTGATATTGGAAAGAAAAGTTGGAAAACTATAATTCCAAAATAGTAGGCAGTAAATTCTAAGAAAAGACTGTCAGTGGCGTACAGAAATTATACTGGTGAAAAATGATAAAATATCTAGTCACAATCTTGATAACAATGTTTTCGTTTCAATACCATAATATTTCTGAGAATTTAGTGTCTACTATTACGGAATTGTACTGACTGGGCCAAATTGGACACTTTTGAAGGGAAACTCCTGTTTTCAAACTGGTGAGATGAAAACTGATGGCTCTGTCTGAGGGTCAAATTTTATGACAAACCGAATGGTGAAAAGTGAGAGTGCCATTATAAAGGAACGGGCCGATAATTCTACTCCTGAAAACATCTACCCCACATACTAAATCCAAATTTTCCTTGACTTCTTTGCTCCACAATAGAATTATGATTTTGTTGTGCCCAAGTATAAGAATTGTAGCGGTTGAAAATGCCGACACTGCTTACATAAGTTTCGTCTGACCAAATACAATCCAACGAAAAATCACGAACTTGGCTTGAACTAGGCGTTCAAAATCTCCTGGTCTGAGTTGATGAACTCTCCCTCCTGTATGGCTTGAATCTGAGTTTTTCTGAAAATCCTCCTAACGTTAGTCTTGCTAGGTCTGTTTATATTTTCAAATTTCGCGTTGATGTTTTGGGATTATCTTCAACAGCTTTCAAAATGACTTTTTCGGTAAATATTCGTTTTGAGGACACCCGGCGATTTTGAAAAAATTTTTTGAGTGTACTTACGTATTTTGATGCGTAGATTACGACTCCGAAAGACAAAAGCGGCGCTCTCCCTTATTTACAAAGTTACGGGCCTTCAAAGTTCAGAAAAGAGCAACTTTTCAGTCTTCTTTTTCACAAGATAAACTATTTAAAAACACAAGCATTTATTCACTAGCTCACCTTCACACCTTATTCCTTCTTCCTTGACACTTCAACAATCAACATTTTTCCAATAAAAATGTTAAAAAAGTACGGAGCTGCTTTTTTTGGTTATATATCTCTGTATTTTACCTTTTTAAGGTTAATGGATGGCATGGTTGGTACTACTAATGCTGTCAATATTCCTGGTGGTGTAATAAGATAATCTACGAATTTGAAATAGTAGGCGGCGGGAAATATACAACCGCTTTTTTCTGAAATGTCACTAGTAACTAACCTAGAAATAGAAGAATGTCACCAGGAGAAGTATTCGTTTTTAAATTGAGTTTTTTTATAAGAAAAATGTTGATTGTTGAATTGAAATGTGTCAATTAAGGAGGAATATGGTGTAAAAGTGACCTAGTGAACAAATGTTTGTGTTTTTAAATAGTTTATATTGTGAAAAAGAAGTTTCCCTTTTCTGAACTTTCAAGGGCCTTAACTTTGTAAATAAGTGAGAGCGCCGTTTTATTCTTTCGGATTCGTAATCTACGCATCTGTATACGTAAGTACACTCAAATTTTTTTTCAAAATCGCCGAGTGCCCTCAAAACGAATATTTACCCAAATTGCTTGGCTGCATTTTCTCGGTTTGTATAAAGCATACTCATATCCTATTTTTCGTAATTCTCATAATTCATTGCCAATGTGTTTGAAAATTGAACAAAAACCACTAATTGAAGAGCGTTTCTACTGCTTAATCAAAATTTGACAGCCACCAGTAAAGATCTGCATTCTGTTTTGTTGCCGCATCGTTGCTATATGGAAAAACCTAAAAGCTAAGTATTTCAAAGATGACTCTAGGAAAACATCAAATGTGCTATATTTTTGGAAAGGTAATTTTAAGCTCTAACTCTTTTTCATCAATAACTATTGATATCTCATTTGAAAAAATAAGTTTTATACACTATTGAAACAAGAAACAAGAAATCATTTACAGGAAAAAAGTTGAAGCAAACTTTCGAAAATGCACATTTTTGAAAAACATGCTCAGAAACGACGATGGATATTGATATGCGGTTTTCACCATTAACTTTGTCAATAAAATTCAGACACAGCCATCAGTTTTTATTTATTTAGTTTGAAAAGAGAAGTTTCTCTTTGAAAGTGACCAATTTGGTCCACTTCATAATAGTAATATTCATTAATCCCAAGAAATAAGAATGTTTATAAGAGGGATAAAATTTAAAATAATGATTAAATTATATCAATACTAACATATTAAATGAATGAATAGCACATACATACATAAATACAAACACATATTTACACATATACATATATTATATACAATTCCAATTTGAATTTTGTTTTTTGATTCATTTTCAGTTTCTCTGAAAGATTATTATATATTTCAACTCCTAAATGAAATATTGATTTATCCCCAAATTTTGATCGATATGATTTAACTAGTAGTTTTTTTGCTTGTCTTGTATTATAATCATGGATGGTATTTATTTGATTGAAATCCAAATTCGAATGTTTATGATTTTTTTAACATAATGATTGAACAAACAAATTTACAATTGAAAAATGGACTGAATATCTAAAAGATCACGTGGTATATATATATATATACATTTGACGTAGGTTCAAGACAAGGTAATGTGAATATACATTTTTATATTTTATTCCGCAGTCTCTTGAGAAGATTCATTATTGGTGAATTAGCTGTTCCCCAAATTGAAATTAAATAGTGTAGATTTAAATATACCTAACAGAAATATATACATTTAAGATATTAAATTCGAATGAGATTTCTACTCCCAAATAATATTCCCAAAATTGGTCCGATTTTCTTTTTTAACATCTCAATATGAGTATTCCAACATAGACTTTCATCAATGTATAGTCCTAAAATTTTGTATTTTCACAATATTCAGTCTTTTTGTTGTTAAAAGCCAAATTCTCTTTGTGATATATAAATTCACAATACAAAATATATCAGTTTTTTATCGACCTTTTTTTGGATAATTGTTACCTTCCACAATCTGAAAAAATATAAAAATTATAATGGAGAACGTTATACAAGTGTAGAAGGGCAAACTTTTTAGTTTACCCCGATTTTTTATCCAATTCTGAAGACGGAGACAGATTTTGCCCTCCGAAACGTAAAAGATAAGTATAATTTCTTAATAATTTTTTTTTTTGATAGGCAAAATTGTGAAATACGACAAGTTACTGATAAATAGAAGATTTTTCTTTGTTAAAAATACTTTGATTTTTACGCAGTAACTTATAGGGGTAAACTAAAAAGTTTGCCCTTCTACATTTGTATAAAGTTCTCCATTATAATTTTTATATTTTTTCAGATTGTGGAAGGTAACGATTACTTACCCAAAAAAAGGTCGATAAAAAACTGATTTTTTCCTCCACAAAAAATGACTTTCGTTGAATACAAAGTATATATAAATATATATATATATATATATATATATATATATATATATATATATATATATATATATATAGATAAGTACTCTTAGATCATTCTCATATTGATTTCAATTTAAGAGCCACCGGTATACAGCTGTTTCAGCCTATTGGGCATCGTCAGTACCGGGCAGGCGGTCCTCGATTGAAGACAAAATGAGAAAAAACCAAGAAAGTACTTGATAAAAATAGCTGCGTAAACGCAAGCGAAACATAAGTGGAACCACCTATTGGTCAAGTCAACTTGGCAAGTTGACTTGGGTGTCACACCAATAGGTCAAGTCAACTTGGCAAGTTGACTTGGGTGTCACACCAATAGGTGTGACATAGGTAGACAATAGGTAGACAATAGGTAGAGCTAGTTTTAGAGCTGTTGAGAATGAGACCACTCTGAGAACAATATTTTTGCATATGAACAACTGCTTGATTGGCCTGACACGACAGTCTCTCATAATCCGTGGCCTTCAGAGTGAACGGAGAGTCGTCGGCAAACTATACTGTACAATGTTGACGATTACTGTTGTTGAGGTCGTGAACGAATTAAAGAAAGAGCATAGGTCCTAGAACGCTACCCTGGAGAACACCGGTGGGAACGCCAGGTTCTAGAGTGAAAGGTCTCAGCCTCCAGTTTTATCCTCGCTTTCTCAGCGGCAAGTGTTGGTTTCTTCATCAAAAAGTACTGAAAAAATCTACAAAAATTTTGTCCGACTCTGATATCTTGCCACGTTCGAAAGTTAAGAGGGGGGTACGTACTTCTTGCGTTTGTTTGAAGAAGTGATGTGTATCTTTGTAATGATAAATAGAAGAGTTGTACTGGCATTTGAGCGAGACTTGCAAATAGTCCATTCCTCGTGAAATCCCCTCATCGACCAACTTCCCATCGAATCAATAGCCACCCATCTCTCGATGAATGATGGATACGAAAACCACGTCATCTGGAGCAAAAAAAAACGGAAAGAATGAAGACGTTCGCTCTTAGACTCGAGGTGTGTTTGTATACGGCAGTCATTGTGCGGGTGTCCTTTTCAATCTCGGTTTGCCGTGACACGCATTCACCGAGGTGTGGACATGTTTCGAGTACTTGTCAAACATCGCGGGACCGAATAAAACGGCCGCTGTACACAGTGGACGGATCCCTTTAACGAATGACAATGCTCGAACAAAGGACCTAACACCTTATTCTAATGTTTGAAAGAACGGACTCCGGATCGAGTTACGTCGGTTTCGAGGTGGATTTGTGGGAATGCTGCCGAATTTCCATCGAGTGACCGTACGAAGAGGCAGGGGCGGAGTGCCTCAGGTGGACAATTTATCAAGATATACTTTATTTTCTAGAGAACAAAATTCTTATTGACGAAGCACGAAGTTCGCAGATATTCATCTTGTCCGGGAATTCTCATCTTATTGCCCTGAGCATAGAGGAAATTTCTGATGGAATGAATACTTTTCATGACACTGACTAATTCACAAAAGACATGTGCTTCAACACCAGTTTGCTCATAAGAAAAATAGCAGAAACTGATATGAAAATATTAATTTTATTATTAACATCTGTTCTATCCAGTAGCGGTTGAATTTTTTGGTGTTTATGGCCCGGAGTCTCTGTTATTCGTTCATGAATTCGGAAAGATTACCGTTCTGCCTCTTTTTTGATAGAAACGATTAGTATTGCTATTCAACGTGGTAATGATGCTTCGGTCCTTGAAACTATTTCTCCTTCACATAATTTTGATGAGATCATGCATTGCCCTCATTTCAGTATGGAACTAAAACCTCTTCTTCAAAACACAAGCCGAGATATATGTATATTCTTCAGTCTTCTGTCAAGGATAATTCGCAAGTGATTGATCCACCTTCTTCTTCTTCAGTGCAGTCAATGAATATAGGCCATTCTTGCCCTCTAAATTTGAGCTGCAGTCCTCGTGGTTTTGGTCCTCTTTCAGTGGAAAAGCTTCATGAAGCAAGAGCCGAATCGACCCCTCTACGAAACCCTTCATCACTTGGAAGGATCGATTGCAGCTTGAGAAATGGTTCTGATGTAAATGAAACATGTTCTTCCTTACGAATCAGTAGACAGTTGTCCTGAGAATATTTCGGAAAAAATTGGATTATATAATTTGGGAAACACTTGCTACATGAATAGTATTCTACAAGTGTTGTTCATGACAAAGAATTTCAAGAACGAGGTTTCAACGATGAACGAGAGCCAGAATGTTTCTTATTCATTCACCAAACTCAAACACCAGTTCATGCAGCTGCAGTTTTGTAAGAATGGATCATCTCTCCCACCAACCGATTTCCTAGAGTCTTTGAAGTCCACTAGATACTCGTTAGGACAACAAGAGGATTGTTCCGAATTCTTGGGGTCCTTGTTGAATTCTCTTCGTGAGCAGGAAAATAGCAGAATCCTCACCGCTGTGGATTGAATGATTCCGTACAGTCTATCTCGTCTTGTGTTTGTAGATCTTTTGCTGGAAAAATCCTCACTAGTTTACTTTGTAGCACATGTTCAAGAGGTAGCAAAAACGTATGTGAGTTTCTGGAACTTCAACTAGCGTTTCCTAATGTGATTGATTACCAGTCCGTGCAAAGCTTATTGTTAAATCTTCTGAACTGATCAACTGTATTTGGCAATACAGTTGATTATCACCCAAACTAACTGACCATTATAAGACAACAAGTATATAGCCGAGTAACCAGTCCATTTAATAATAACACTGATGATCTTTAAACATGACTCAACCTGTGACGGAAGCACCAAACTCTTACGAAGGTTCGAAATAGATGAACACTTCAATCTAGCAGATCACTATTGTAATCATCATGCAGTTATTGACTGCATTTAGTGACATGACGATATTCATGTCACTAAATGTTCTGGCAATATCTTGCATTTATTGCAGTCTCTGAAGACACCCTACATTTTATTCTATGAAAGAGAGACATTGGCAGATCAAGATCTTCAGATGATATGTTGCTGCAGGTTTTTCCGGGTTTTCCTGCAGCTGAAAAATCAAAGTGGCCACTGGATTCAACCAAGTCGTCCCGGAGCGTCAATTCATTTCTGTTGTTGTTTCATAATTTCATAATTTGTATTACTTTCTTTTTTTATATATTAACAATTTCAATAACAATAAAAAAAAATTAATTGAAGGGGTTATATTTTTAGGAGTGATTAATTGTTGGGAAAGGAAGTTTTTGGCTACTCCATCTTGATACAGAAAAAAAAGGAATATGGATGTGTAGATCATGCAAAGAAGTAACTTTCAGACACAAACTGAAAAAAAGTCCTCCTGAAACAGCTACTTTCATATAAACATTGAATTAAACGAAAGAAAAAAATTCTTTCGAAACAAATACTTCCATATGAACACTGAATTATTCTTTCCCAAAAATTAATCACTCCTAAAAATATAACCCCTTCAATTCAAATAAGATTCCTCTTGGCTGGGAATAAATCAAATAGGTGAATGAATGTCATTACGATGTCATCGATGACATAATCAGATCAAGCTTATTCCGTGACATTAAAAATCGTAATTCATGAATGAATTGTGTGTATTTTCTATAATGTTATCTAATTTGGTAGTGAAGAGCCTTGGGGCAAGTGTCTTAAGGCGAAACATCGATGTATACCAGTGAGGATGACAGTGTTCCATGTAAGTGAAATTTGTTACAATTCATTTAAAGTAGAACTTTAATGTGAATGATATCTGATTTTTTTTTCACAAAGAATGTTTGAAATACTAACTGAGTAGAGAAAAGTATCTTCTGTATAATTCAGTGTTCATATGGAAGTATTTGTTTCGAAAGAATTTTTTTCTTTCGTGTAATTCAATGTTTATATGAAAGTAGCTGCTTCAGGAGGACTTTCTTTCAGTTTGTGTCTGAAAGTTACTTCTTTGCACGATCTAAACATCCATGTATAGAGTTACTTATTTTCAAATTGATTACTTCTTTCCTTTCTTTGGAAGATTCCCTCATCCTTTTTTTTGTATCAAGATGGAGTAGCCAAAAACTTTCTTTCCCAAAAAATAAAAAAATTATTCTGCACAAATGTTATCTTACATAATACAGTGTGACATACTTAAGCGATGAAGGCACTCCTGCATTGCAGTAATTTTTGAAAGCAGATATTTGATTTTTGGTGGAGGCGTAGACCTTCATGGGCCGCATTTTTCGCAATATTCAGCCCGAGTGACAGCCTTAAACTCAACCTACCGCCATCCCGCGAAGAGGGCAAATTTTTGTATGGGTGACCTTGTATCGTATGTCACCCATATTTGGAATAACACAATCGAGAAACATGGAGAGTCAAGAGCTGTTGCGCTTGATATTTCTAAGGCTTTCGACCGTGTGTGGCATGAAGGTTTTTTGGCCAAACTTCGATGCTATGGCTCGTCGGATCATTTTTGTATATGGCTGTCCAGCTTCCTGAAAGAACGTTTCCTGCAAGTGGCCGTCGATGGATATTTCTAGAATACCTTCACCATCAACGCTGGTGTTACCCAGGGATCCAGGGATCCAGATATAATAATTTCAGGACCTAGGACAGACAATTCCGCTTCGATAAGTTTATTGGGGGATAAAATGGACACCCATATGTCACTGAAATTGCAAAGCTGCAACAGCTTGGAACACTGTTCCGAACCAGAAATCTGTAACAAAACTTAGGAACTTTTGATGCTTCTTTAAAGCTCAGATGAGATCGTCTTTGGAGTATTGTTCTTATGTATAGAGCTCTGCCTCCAAACATACCCTGAAGCTGCTGGATTCCATCCAGAAAAGAGCCATCCGCCTGATTGGAGACGCGAACATCACTTGCAATCTTGACAGTCTAGAACATCGAAGAAAGGTTGAACGTATGTTTCTCTTCTATAGTTACTTTCATAGGAAGTGTTCAAGTTACTTGGCATATTTGATTCCACCAAGAGCGGTACATATCAGAAATACGCGACGCAATGTGGCTGCTCATCGTTTTGAAGTTCAACTCACTACACCAAAACTTCACTGCTTAAGAACTCTTTCATCTGGAGAATTGCATTCAAGTGGAATAAACTTTCCGAGAACGTTTTTCCAAATGGATTCAAATTTAATGTGAATCTCTACTTTCGCACAGGCACCGCTCTGAGAGCGCCTGATGAATTTTCTTATAGTGCTTGAGTTTTGTCCTTGAAAAAATTCTATTCAATTTTTTTTCATTGGACTGAAAATAAGAATGACTCCTATTCATATGTAAAATATACAACAAGTATAAATTCATTGTGCTATGAATCACACGATAAAAGATTGGACATCGTTAATCATTAACTCATACAAGTTTCGACTTATACGGGTTTGTTATTCATAAGGAAAAACATATTTTTCCAAACATATTGTATTCATAAATACATTTACTTTTGAATACATTACATACTTGTAGGTGGGACGGTAGTCGGTTGCGTTGGCATGACTGGTTCGTTTAACTTATTCAATCGACCGTTAGGTGAAACGGTGGTTCAATCCGCGAGACCGGGCCTTTGATTTTCACCCCCCATTGCTCAACCCGTGCTAGAAATCGCACGTTGAAAGGTAGGACCTCGTTAATTCTTAGCTGGCTCAGTCAATCGACCATCTGGTCGATTTTTGTCGATTATATTCAGGTAGAAAATTATAATAAACTGAAGGGCTGCATTCTACAGTAACCAATCATTTGTAAAACTGTTATTTTATGCATTTCCGTTAATCTAACCATTTGTCAGACTTGAAGTTAACGAATTTTAAACTTAAATTTAAATATTTACAACTAATGTTGTAACGTACTAAAAAGTTGACAAGGCGTTGCTCACATAGCTTTCTAAATCAGGCAAATCGCAAAATGAATCGTCGACATATAAATGAACACGACGACAACAATTCAAAAATAATAGAAAATCAAAAATGAATATGACATATAATAAAGGCCAGAGAATTCTACCTTGGGGTACTTCAGAAATGGTTGCTTCAAGTGTATAGCATATCAGCTTATTATGAAGCATTAGTTTTTGTGATCGGCCTCGGATATAGCTATTAATTAAATCTAATACTCTTTCCTGAAACCCAATGAATTTTTATTTCGCAAGAAGAAGCTAAAAATTAACAAGATCGAAAGCTTTACTTTGATCCATAAGAACTAGAATCGATAGTATTGAGTTATCAATATGAATGCAAGACTTTAAAAAAAGTCGTTTGTGTAAAATGTTTCGAAATGAAGCCGGACTGCCCTTCTGGCAAGATACTATTGAACTGATCTGTAGAGAAAGTATTTTTTTAAATAGTTTGGAAAATGTAGGTAAAATACTGTAACGAATTGAAGAATTAACTGTCTTAAACAAATTTATTTTTAACAATATTTCACTATCACAACTAATTTATATACAACACTAGGCAACTAACGCTTAATTTATCTTCAATGTTCGAATTCTTTGTTAACCGTTCGATTCGCTTTCTGAATACAGACTGCCATCTCGGAACGGGAAGCCGGCTTTTATATCGGCAACGATCACTCCAGATCTCTCTAGTCGTTTCGGCACTCATCTATACTTTTCGTGGCGGTTCGCGGTGAGTCATGTGTTTGCTGGCTGAGATATCGGTCAGGGCCGGCTTCAGATTCGTTACAATATACAAGGGACGATTATCATTAAAACTTTTAGGCGTAGCTATGTTTGGAATCGGAATGACATTGGCAATTTTACTTCATCTATGCATGTGGCTCTCCAGGTTTCTCGAATACTGAAGAAAATAAGTATTCATCTCTCCCAAGGTACAGTTAGTTCTGGTAAATGCCTATGATCACTTCTCCGGCTAATACCACGCTGTACATTGAAATATATTTTACACAAATATTTGCAAGATTCTTCATAGACGCTTCTTGTTCATCCAATGGCAGGACTTTGCTGAAATCAGTCGAGTGGATCACCTACAAGCCAGTTTCAGTAGTTCAGACTCATTCTGATAAAAAACCGTTCCTTACAGATATCAATTGATGGCTAAGACGGCTAAGGTTTCTGCCTTAGTGCAGCAAGCCGGTATGATCTTGAGATTCGAGAGTAGAGAGGGTATCATTCAATTCAATTCAATTCAAATACACTTTATTGTCTGAAGAATAAATTCTTATTGACAAAGCCTTGTGCGAAATATAAATAACATATACATGAAATCACAAAAGTATCACAAAAGTAAAATCACTGAAAAGAGACATGTAAGTAATAATAACCTAATACAAAGTTCAGGATATAAGAACATGGTCATTAAAATTAAATAAATCAATTTAAACTAAATTGAATCAAATTAATAAAATACCGTAGATATTACAGTTAGTCTTCTCAATTAAAATTATCATCGTAGAATTCTGCTAAGCTATAATAAGGTCTCACAGAAAGCAAGTCTTTCAACTCTTTCTTAAGAGCTCTAAGGTCATTTATGATTTTCATAGCTTGAGGAAGGTGATTGAACATTTTGAGACCGTTGTAAATAATGGAATCTTTAACTAGGGTCGGAAAAGGCAACGGTAATTTGAAGCTGAATCTTTGCCTGGTTTGATACATTGGCTCATCCAAGTTGTTAAAAAATACCCTATTTTTGAAGAGAAGGCAGATTGTCTCTTACATAAATAAGAAGACCACAGTTAGGATTCTGTTAGAGGCAAAAAGAGGCCGACAAGAGTCCCTAGGCTTGGCTTTGCATATGCATGGTATTGCACGTTTTTGTATTAGTAATACTGATTGAAGGCATGTGGTAGAACACACACTCCAAAAGCAAATACCATAACGAACATGGGATTCAAAAAGGGAATGATAAACCATTCTAGCTTCTGCAGATCCGAGCTCAAATGCAGTTACTCGTATTGCATAACATCCAGGGGAGAGCTTCATTTCAAAGTATTTACATGTTTGTTGAATTTTAAATTATTGTCAATGAACCAGCCAAGGAATTTAGAAGTTGCTACGTTGTCAATCTGAATATTATTTCGATGTACGGCTGGAATGATAGGACACTACTTTTGTTTCTGATAAATTCAAGCTCAAGAGATTTGAGTGAAACCAGTCTTCCACTTTCGTGATGTCATTCTCAATAACTTCATACAACGTATGGTTGTTAGGAGCATGCCATAAAATTGTAGTATCATCAGCAAATAAACTAAATTTTCCTGGGATGTTTATAGACGATAGGTCATTAACGTAAATTAAGAACGAAAGTGGGCCCAGTACCGAACCTTGTGGAATGCCGCAAGTAATTTTACCTCCATTTCAGTATGAAGTGGTTTTGACCATCTAGGTGATCTGCTAAGTATGACTCGAACCACTTAAGACTTATTCCAGTTATACCGTATCTACTGAGTTTCCGTAAACCAATTTTATGATTCACGTAATCAAATGCTTTGGCTGTATTACAGAAGACCGCAGCCACTGTTTCTTTGTTATTTATGTTGGAATGAACATTGTAAACAAATGAAAATATGGCATCGGAAGTGTTTTTTTTGCTTTTGGAAACCAAACTGGCAATCACTTATTATAATCAGAAAGCAAAGAATTCTTATTTTTACTAATTTTTCTATCAATTTAGCCATTGCAGAGATTAGAGAAATTGGACGAAGACTTGATGGACCATTGATGACTTCTTCCTTTGGCAGTGCTAACACAATCGACAACTTCAAAAAAACCGGAGATTCCTTCTCTTAATGAATTATTTATTAGACCAACTAATATATCGAGTATTCTTATCGGAATATATTCTAGGATTTTTATAGAGATTTAATCTGAGCCTGTGGTGTTTTTATTTTTAATGGGAAATAATGTTTCATGCAGTTCGGTAATATTTGTATCATATAATATAAAGGTGTTCGTAACTTCAATATTCATATAGTCTAAGGGGTCACCGGCTGCTTTTATATTTTTTGTCAAGTCCTCCGCAATAGAGCTATAGAAGTTATTAAGTTCAGTAGGAGAATACGGAATGTCTACAAATTTTTTGTGTCACTTGCCAGTAAGTTCATTAATTATACACCAAGTTTCTTTTGATTTATTCGTAGCTTTATCCATTCTACTTTTATATTTGCTTTTGGCTAGTTTAACTACATTTCTGTAAATGGTGCGATAGCGGAGGAAGTAATTAAGAAAAAATAGAGCAGATGGACTCCAATAATTAAAACAACCATCTTAACAGAGTGATCTGGATTGAATGGAGTTGAAAGAGAAAATCCCGATAATGTATTCGTTTTTCCTCCTCTATTTCAAAGTATTATCATTGTTTTTTTTTATTTTTTATTGCTTGAGAATTTCAACATGAACCGTGGTTTTTTGCAGGTAAGTAGCTTGAATACTAGATCCTTAATACCTTCGTTAAGGGATATTAAATTATTAGTTTCGAAGTTTTTTTTTTGACATTTTTCTTATATGTGAATCTTGGCTCACAAGCAATATAAGTGATAATGATATCTCCATTGATGTAAAAGTTGTACAGATTGGATCGAGCTAATAGTGGTGGAGGGTTGTGTATTTTTCTGAAGGAAACATATTCCAGTAAAAAAATTGATTTGCCTTAGACTTGTCATTCCAGTGAACAATTGTGGATTAAAGCAACTATTCAGAAAAAGAAAAGTGCATTTGGAGTGATATATAAGCCACCTAATTTTGATAATACAGATTTTATAGATGAGTTTGAAGATGTCCTCGGTTTTATATATCCCACAGTAGATGGCATTGGTTGTGGGGGAGATTTCAATATCAATGTTTTTGATTACGATAATAACAATACCGAAAAAATATTGTCAGTTATACAGTGCTTGGTTTAGATCAAATTATAGATGCCCCAACAAGAATAACTACAACAACATCAACACTTTTAGATGTAATTATAACTAAAGCTGAATGGGTTCTCGACAAAGATATCATTGACACCAATGGAGTTTCAGATCATATGCTCGTTTCGTGTAAAATAAATATTAGGACTGATGAAAATAAGTTTAAAATTCATGAATTTAGGGATTTCAAATATTTCAATGGAGACGATTTCAAGAGAAATCTTTACTGTATTCCTTTTTTTAATATATTTGATCAGGAAGGAGCTGATGAAAAAATAACTATTTTAGTTAACTGTTTGACCAATCTTTTCGATAGACATGCTCGCTTGAAAACATCTAGAATAACTAAGAAGCGATCCCCTTGACTAATTGGAACATAAGATGATGTTAATAAGGGATAAAGCTTTCAGAAGATTCAAAAGAAGTAAATCAGAAATTCATTTTCAGTTCTATAAAGACATGCGGAACGTCACTAATCAGGCGATTAAGAGAAAAAAGAAGGTATATTTCATTTCAGAGCTCAACAAAAAAACCAAAAAAAAATCCATCAGAGTACAAAGACCGCGCCATTAGTTTATTACCAACTTTGTCAAAAGTTCTTGAAAGAGCTATTGAAGTTCAGTTGAAAGAACACATTGACAATTTCTGTATACTTCCAATAACTCAATCCGGATTTCGTAAAGTACATAGTTGTACAATTGCTTTGTTGCATATAGTGGATGATATTATAAGAGCACTTGACGCAAAAATAATACAGTATTGGTACTTCTTGATTTTAGTAGAGCGTTCGATACTATTAACTCCGATTTAATGTTATTAATTCTTGGCTATATAGGACTCTCTAAAAATACTATATCACTAATCAGATCGTATCTCACCAACCGTCAACAAAAGGTTACCATAGAAGGAAACAGCTCACAATATTTGAAGCTGATATGTGGAGTACCACAGGGCTCTATTTTGGGACCCCTTTTGTTTGCTATCTATACATATCAACTTGCAAAATGTTTAAAATTTTATAATATACATTTGTATGCAGACGATACCCAGTTGTATTATAGCTTCTCACCTGAAATGATAGATAATGCGTGTACTCAAATCGATAGTGACTTAAAATTATTTGTGAAAAATGTTTCTGATCACTGCTTAAATAAAAATTGTAGTAAATCCAATGTTATTGTTTTCGGACCAAAAGGTCCTGGAAATGATATTTGCAAATCTGTGAAAGTAATAGTAAATGATCATGTACCTACTTGTGGTTGTTCCAGTAGCCAAAAGCCTGGGCATCATTTTAGATAAGGACTTGAAATTCGAAAGTCAGGTTTATCAGTTTATTAGGCGTGCATATTATTCGATTAAAATTATATATGAACACCGAAATTTCCTGCCCATGAAGGTGAAGGCGAATCTGTGTGAATCGTTAGTTTTATCTATATTCAATTATGCTGATGTTTTGTATGGTCCATGTTTAACCAACCAATTCAAGAAAAAGATACAAAAAGTTCAGAATTCCTGCTTACGGGTAATTTTTGGTATTAGAAGAAGAGAAAGAATATCACATAAACTGAAGGATACCGGCTGGTTAAATATGAACGATAGGGGAGTGTTACATGTTGCAACTTTGTTTCACAAAATAATTAATAGTAAAGTGCCGTCTCACTTACACCAGGTATAAGGTAAGGTATAAAGGTCGACTAACTCCACCATCCTTTCGCACAGAGTTCTTTAGAAGGAGTTTCAGCTACCAGATCTGTGCAATTTATAATGACATTCCCGAGCCCATGAAACGAGATGACTTCAATCAATTTCAAACGATTCTTATTATCGTTAAACTATTAACGACCCAATAGCTACCTACCTATTACAAATCTATGAATTAGCATAATATATAAGATAATTAAGAATCCTTTTTGTTTATTCCTTTGCGTACTAGGCAACATTTTTGAGGTTAAGTGGAAGAGCAATTGAATGATGACTTGTCATCATGTAAATTGAACTTAGTCTTTTATCTTCTTATAATAAATGAACTGTTCATGATTGATTTGCTTTAGATGTCTTAAAAGATAATAAAGACGATATTATTATTATTATATTCGTTTCTCCAGGGGCTGAAAACTCCACGACAAATATTGTTTTGCTCTGGTGGTCGAGAAGGACTACGACAGGCTCATTACGGTTGCATGAGCCTGAGGGTGGGGAATTCAATAAATTCGGCGCTTCTAGTTCCCCACAACGGATTCGAAATCCCCTGTTCCAGGAACCTCTATAACCATCACGTGACTGCGGTAGACTAAGGTTTTGAAGACACCATCCTGGCAGGCCATGAAGAATACCTCAGTTTTCGACTTCAGCACACTCGACCTGAGAAAAGCGGTCAGGTGCTTTGGTGAGCTGAGGTCTTTAGTGATGTTAAAGGAGACCCAATGCATTGGCTTATTCTTGTTTTGCCGCAGTAGTGAAATGGTTTCTGAGGATTTTATGTGGGCCTTTTTCAAAACGGTTTCCAACTCGGTGACAGAGTTGTCATAACCTCGTTCTGTGTCGAAAACCAAACCAAGTTCAACTCGCTTTTGGACAGTTGACTTAAAAGAAATGCTTCAATTCTTGCTCTTTCATGGTCGCGAACCATACTGAGAAGGAGATCCGAACTCCTGATGCTTTCACAGGCTCCATAAAGTATTATTATAACATTTCGTTGGAATCTCAGACAATAATTTGTTGTTATACATCGTCTTTGGAAGATCCTCAGCAGAATCGCATCAAATATAGATCTAGTATGCGTTTCCACAGTGAAACGAGCTCAATGTGCAACTATCCAATTAAATGTCGTTAATTAATCGCTTCCCCGCAACTTGTGCCAAGAGTCGAGAGACGCTACTGCAGCTCTAATTATCTCTAATTGTAAATCCCCATCAAGAGCGCGAGACGTTGCTTTCCTACATTCTGGATAGGGCCTGTGAACCGCCTCCACGTTTTCTGCATACAAGGATTTTTCCATTATGAAGCGGGAGAATGGCAATTCATTCCGCTGCATGGGAGAGGGTGTTATTAAGCAGTCTTCAGAAGTGCGAGCCATTTTTCAGGGGGGACAATGCCGGGCCCAGTAATGATCCAAGATACAGCGTGTCTCAAGGAAAATTGGAGAAATTCCAATTTTCTTTGAGAGATACTTTTGGGAAGAAATCAACGTTTCTTACTGTGTTCAACAAATTCCTCATCAATTTTTGCTTAACCCTCTCTATCAACTTCCTTTTGCCAGCAACATTTCTATCTGGAAGTTTTGTACTAAATGAATAAATAAATTTATATCGTGTATATCCGTTCTGATTCTTATTTTGAAGGAACACCAATCGGTGCAAATTTCTGTGGATTCAGCCATATCAGGTTCGCAACACTGGATCCGATTTGAAATTCTGTCATTTATTTTGATTTTAAGTTATTAGATATTGAATAAAATTGAAACTGCGTTTTGTGAAGAGATTTATTGGTGAAATAATGGTTTAAGAATATTGTATGACATGATCCCCAAGTATTACCAATAAAGACATTTTTCATCGTGAAGAACATTTCAATACTGGGTGTAACTAAATGAGTGTGAAACATTTAAGGAGGTGTTTCCTCATCGAAAAAAAGATAGGATCTTTCATATAAAGAAATTTTATTGGAGCATTCTTTGTTAAGATACAGCCCCTTAAAGGGGGTACATAAAATTTGTATAACAATTTTTTTCACAAGCACTAAAAAAGTTACAATATTGAAATTAACCTGACGTTTTGTACTACCAAAAAGACACTCAGCCAGAACTGAGACCGTTACCCTTGGTCCAAATTCACTCAATGAATTTTACTGCACTATAGCAAAAAAACTATCCATAAGCATTCCAGATTCCCCTGATCCCTTGATCTATATGAATAGTATCAAAATATCCGAAAACTTGATATTATATAACACCAATTTACAAGAACTTATGGCAACTATTAGTAGCATAAAAAACAAAAAGTGTTGTGGGTATGACAATATCTCAGTTAGTATCATTGAAAACATGCCTATTTTCGTTTTAGAATTACTAGTCCAACTTATTAACAACTCGTTTGTGAAGGGAACATATCCGGACTTCCTAAAAACCACTATAGTAATTCCAATCTATAAAGGTGGTGATATTAATGACCCTTGCAATTTTAGGCCAATATCGCTTATACCAATTCTTGGTAGAATCATTGAGAAACTAGTAAAGGTAAGAATAATGGAGTTCGTGGAAAGAAATAAAATTCTAAATAGGCAGCAATTTGGCTTTCAGGCTAGGAAAGGAACTGGAGATGCCATGTTTGTCTTCCTTAATGATCTGTACACTACACTAAACCGTGGAGACGCATGTGCGGCGGTGTTTTGCGACCTGTCAAAAGCATTTGACTGTGTAAACCATAAAATTCTACTGCGTAAACAAAACCAGTATGGTTTCAGAAAACAGAGTTATGATTGGATAGAATCGTACCTTAAACAGAGAACTCAGATTGTGAGAACACATAGGCTCTCAGATGGAGGTTCCGTCGAGTGTGGGGTTCCTCAGGGCTCAGTGCTGGGACCAATTTTTTTCTTACTGTATTTTAACGACTTAGTAAATATTACAACCGACGGTTCTTTCACAATCTTTGCTGTTGACACTACCATTCTATGGTACGATAAAGATGCTGATAACTTGCACTCAAAAATAGTTTTAGGGATTACAAAGATCAAAGAGTGGTGCGATGCTAATTTACTCTCCTTCAATATTAAAAAAACTAACTGCGTATCATTCCACTGTGCTTTGCCGGATATCCCTCTGGGTGATGGTGCAATAAGAAATAATGCATGTAATAAGTTTCTAGAGGTGCACATGGATGGGGAACTAAACTTCCAGCATCATGTTAGACAGCTAGGTTCAAGGATCGCCTCGGGTGGTTATGCACTACGCATCGTTGTAAATGAACTAGTTACAGCGACAGCAATGCAGGTTTATCATGTCTTGATCGAATCGCACATTCGATATGGAATCGCTTTCTGGGGAGTCTGTAATTAAGTACATTTTAACTCAATCTTTGTTCTTCAAAAACGTGCAATTCGCTATCTTTGTAAGGCGGCTTCCAGGGTATCTTGTAAAGAACTATATTCAAAACTCGTAAGTTGTTAACTCTGCCCTCATTGTTCATTCCCGAAACTACCTGTCTAGTATATAAAAACAAAACACTTTACAAGTTCGCTGATGGAATCACCCGCCAGAGAAATGACATAAAACTTCCAATCCCAAAAACAAATTTATTAAAAAGTTTATGCATATAACGCTGGCAAAATATTCAATCATCTGCCAACAGAAATAAAACATTCTGAAACATATGCTGTGTTCAGAAAAAAATTGAAAACTTCTCTTCTGGATCTGGCTTTATATAGTATTACGGAATTTTTTGAGAAACTGTTCACTGACTTCTAACATCAGCTCAGTATGTTATATGTGTTATTTAATTTATTTATCTTAATACTAGTTATAACCAATTGAAAATTAAATTAATTGATAGTCCTATATTTTATTGACAATATCATGTGAACCATGATATATTAAGTTTTATGAATGTCTACACTTTGTCGATAAGATTATTGTATCTTCAGACAATAAAGTTTATTTATTATTATTATTATTGTAAGTGGACAGGCAAATGCAAATGACGTTTATCTCCCGAAAGCGCCACCTTGGTTGGTGAAACGCGCTTCGAGAAGAGTGTTGCAGTTCTGTTGTTTGGGAACAGTGTTCCCAAACTTCGAAAATTTTATATTGAGTACGAAAAATGTGGTTTGTTTTTTGTAAATTTTTTTTTTTCAAGAATAACTACTTTATGATAAGATAAAGTTGGAAGCTTTGAAACTCACTTCTTCACTGGCACAGAAAAATGAACCGTATAGAGTCCTTGATATTCTTTGTAGTAGAAGAGGTACACTGTGATGTGAAAGTTCAAAGATATCACTTCTTGCATTTGGATATTTCCATTTGTTATTAAAAAACTGAGCAATTATTTTTTTCTAACTACATCAAGTTTTCATAGATATCCTCATAGTGCCGCTTTAGCGAATTTGAAGGCAATGGCTCCTACACCGCCATTTTGAAAGGAAGTAGTTACTTGTGTTATATTGTTGAAAACATACACACACCTCGAATGGGGTTAAAACATATACAGGGTTCTATTGAAAATTCTTGACTGGAGTTTATTTTCCGTTAAATCGAAGGAGGTTTCCAATTGTTTATTCATTAGAAATATCGGCTTCAATGAACAATATCTTTGTTCCTAGCATGCCTCAAACTGACTTTCGTCCTGTACAATGATTTAATTGTCATCACATACCATTATCTTCATCAGAAATAATTATCGTGAGTCTAGTAGCTGGATGCCTAAGATCATTGAATTGTTTTACAAGGATGACAACAACAACACTTTAGTTATAAGTCTAACGACAACATAGAGGCCGATAATTTTAATTGTGTGCATAAGATAACAAAAATATTCTTGATACAGATTTTAAAGTTTAGATTATCGTCGTTGTATGTCCTGTTACTGGAACAAAAATGAAATTGATGTATGAGTGAGGTCATTAGAACTAATATTACTATGAACATATTTACGGAGTCTTCTTTGACAACATCGAGAACATCGTCTCCTACAAAACACATGTCCTCTGCCTTTCTCAGGTTACGTCAGCTCAAGTCAAGAACCAATTTTATTATCTTGGTCTACCATCATGAAATTTCTTGGCACTCCAAGGCATTTGACACCTCTGTGCACTTGCTAACCACACGGAAAATTTCCCCTCCATTTTAACGTCTACCAACTCCTTGCGAAGTCCTACAGTTATGACGAGACCATGGTCATTCATTAAGCTACGAGGGATACTGGGAATATCTATCAAAATTATTAATTTTTCACACGTGGCGTAGTTTTTTGACCAACTTCTGACCAACACTTTCATTTTTGGTTCATTCCATATGGGGGTTGGAAGGTCCAAAGTGAATGAGTATATTTGACCCTCCACTACTACCAGGATCCAAAATTGGCTTGTGAAGTACAGTTCGCTCCAAGGTCGACAACCATTATACAATTTGGTGAGGACCTGATAGCTGGTCAGGCAATCCATATACTCAAGGCACACAATTTTCGGAACCAATGATCATTCACTCAAAGGTGAGAGTGTGATACTGGTACGAATGCTTGATTTTTGAGCTTTGATTTCAAACATTTATAAGAGCCTGGAGAGCCTTACAACCCAATATAATGGAAAATCTACAATCAGCGTTGGAAATACCGTTTACTATTTGCGTTCTGCTCCATAAAGGAAAGGGACCACCTTTTTCTCCTAGAACAGCAATGGGTTACTTTCACGAGGACTCTCGACTGAGAAACCGACCTAAGAGAAACTTTGGACAGAGTTTGGTAAAGAGCAAATCACCCGACATCGCTGAAAGGCAAGCTAGGAAGATGCAACAGAAAGACTCTGTTGGTCTTATACACAAAATGTGTATAAGACCAGTTCTGGATTATAAAGCCACGATCTACTGCACGCTCTCCCTGAGACGATTCCATCACATCCTAACAACCGAGAAAAGAATTCCACGTAACATCCATAACCTCCTATTCCGATACCCCTCCCAAATTTTGTATAACACAATAAATATTACCCCAATTAATCTAAGATTTCAGGAACTCTGAGGCTGATACGCCGCAGAAACAATGAGCAGCAACAACACTCCAGCTGTCAACACACTGACTAGTCTCTGAACGCCTCGTGGAGGCTTCAGAAGGATACTGAGGAGGCTCCCGTTTCCCTCAGCCAAACTCCTAGGAGCAATGGAAGACCCGATGGAGCAGATCCGGTACATCCTCGACATCACACTGGTAATCCCTTAGTGGACATCACACAGCCTGGAATACACTGAAGCCTTATTCACACCATTCCTGTTCTAACTCAACCTGAACCTGCAAAAACTAAACACTAAGAAAGATAAGAATAATTTGTAAATTAACCCGTACCCTGAAGAGGCATGAACCTATAGCAGGGCCTCCCTCCTACCACCAATGTACCTGAGAATTAATGTTACCTAACTGTGAATAAACGTCTTGAACTTGAACACCATCAGTAGATTAGGTTAAGAAGAAGATTGCGATAATTAACTTATGGTATGGTGAACCTAGTTTTCCATTTCACTTTGATATAGATTATTACCATTACCGAGCACTTCTATGCAAAGGTTAGTTTCATGTTGAGGAGTTATTTTCACAATGGCCTATTACCCACAATTACCAATATCAGAGCGGTTGACAATATTATATTGTATAACAAGTGAGAAAAACGACATATTTCTCTCGAGCACAAAAGTTTGTTGGCACGAGCCAAAGGCGAATGCCGCAAATCAAGCGCAATTCAAGCGAGTGAGACCGCAGTCTTTTATGTAATAGACTTAGTCACTTTGGTTTGGATAAATGTGCCGTAGATCTTATTGAAAGCTTTCTGGAACACCGAACTCAGTGTATCAGCCTTGATCACTTAAAATCTGCAGTTCTGAACACCAAATTTGGAGTTCCACAAGGTTCCAGTCTTGGACCTCTCTTATTTAACATCTATATCTCAGATTTCTACAAATGTATTAAATTTTGCAATATCCATCACTACTCAAATTGACACTCAAATTTACTTATCTTTTCCGGAAGGCAATCTGGAAGCACAAGAACTGATAAATAGAGATCTCAATTCACTGTATAACGTCTCGTGCGCACATAACTTGAAATTGAATGCTAAAAAATCATCGTATATGTTATTTGGACCCAAATCTAAAAGGAGCCTTATTTCCAACCTCATCAAGATCCACATAAATGATGTTGCCTTGCCTTTCACTTCTGAATGCAAAAACTTGGGTTTGTGAATTGACTCCGATTTGAGATTTTCTAAACATATCAGTCATCTTTGTAAATCGTCTTATAACATTCTCAGACAAATTTTTCCCAATAGAGACATTCTTTCTACACAGCTCAAATTTAAGCTTTGCGAAACTTTAATTTTCTCTAAATTATCTTATTGCGATTGCATATATGGACCTTACTCAGTACGACTCTCTTCGCCTCCAAAGAATTCAAAACTCTTGTTTGAGATTTTCCTTCGGTATACGTAAATTTGATCAAATCAGTAGTAGGTTTGATGACTCCGGATGGTTAAGACTTGAAAAACTACGCACTCTACACATCCTCACAAATACACATAGATTACTATTAACAAATAAACCTGATTATTTATATAATAGACTTGTTAGTTTTTCCCAGACTAACAACTATTATACTCGAAATGGATCTGTCTTGGTCATTCCCAAACACAACTCGGCACTTTTTACTCGAAGTTTCTCCTATATTTCCGCTAAGCTGTATAATAAGTTGCCCAGTGACTTCAGACTTCACACGATTATGACATTTAAAAAACGCTTGAAACTTCTGCTTAAATCCTGGTAATTGGTGCTCTGTATGTCGATTTTTGCAAAACCCTTATTATTATTCATTTCAATCAAGCTTTTATTATTGTGTTTATTGTTGTATTGGTTGATTTATCTTCTATTCTATACTTGTTATTATTATAGTTTTTATTGTATATTTTTGTAAGGTTAATTTGAAAAACAGCTTATGCTGATAATCCGCCTGTTCATCTAATTTATTTTTGATGAATAAAGTCGATTTATTATTATTATTATTATTATATGTCATTCTCTCACGCATTGTACACTGTACTTTTTCTACGGTTGGCTTGTTTTCAAGTATTGAAAATCAAAATACATATACAGCGTGACTCACGGTCGATGGTAGGTTAGACGTTTCTGGAAAACGCAAATCATGATTTTTCTGAAAATTTCACCTCTCACATTTACTTACTACTTGTTCTATCGATCTAAAATATTTTCAGCATTGCGGCGTTGCCACTTCCATCAAAAAGTCCTAGCAACTTTTTTTTTAATGGAACACCCCGTATATTAATACATTTTTAGAATCGCTCTGGTATTTTAATACTTTTTTGTTAATAATGTCCTATACCTATCTCTATCTGTTTTCGAGATAAAAAATAAATTGTGCTAAATATGGTCCAAAAAAAATCCTTAATTGAAATTAAGTACATCAGTACTCTCAATTCATGAAAAGTTGATATTTTGAAGATAGTTTGGACAAACCCGAAATATATAAATAACACCATATCATACAGGGCGTGCTAAAATTAGTATTATTTCCATTGTGCATAAAAGTAGTCAAAAGTTCATTTTATGAAATGAAACCTCCTGTATATTACTCGGTAAATTGAAAGATGGTGAAAAATGCTTCAAGATGATATATCACGTCAGATTTTTCAGATTTGCGTTTTAAAAATGCACGTTGTTTTACGTATTTTGATATATCAACTTAGTTTTTAATAATTAAGGTACACCTCAGCATCAAGTACTGAAACCATAATGTTGATGATTTCAATCTTCTTGACAACTCTTCAAAATAAACAAACAAGGTATCTTTGGAACAAGAATTTACCTTGGCTTTCATTTTCCAGTCCATAAAGTTTCATATTTTTCTCTTGATGTGCTTGGTAGCAAATTATTGCAAACATCTATGCAATAATTATGCAGTTCTTCGGTTTTGTTGTTATGGAAACGCCGACAATGGGCTACTTGGATATTGCACGCGAATCGTTGGCGTAGCGTTGTCAACATGAAGAACGTGTCATATCAACCTGACATGTAACAATTCATGACTGACTTGGGTTATCGTGATAACAGTGAGAAATTATTTCTCACTGTAATGACGGATATTTCTCACTGGGTTAGAAATTTTTCGTTTTGAACGTATGAAAGCGATGAGAGAAGTGACACATTGTATAGTATCCGTAGAAAAAGTAATTGCCTTAGAACCTAGAAATCTTAGAAAATCAATTGAGAGATATACAGTTCCAAATTCATAACTATTAGTGATGGCAAAATATTGTAAACATAAGTAAATTGTGAAAAGGAATTTCGAAAACCATCAATTATGCAGTCAGAGCATTATCGGATAATTACGAATAATTTACAGGTTCGGTTTTCTCGAATTACAATTATATGAATTGTTCATTAGGGAAAATAAATGCATTCTTTGTTCCACGCGGATTGGATCACCAGTTTAGGAACTTATTATAATTATAATCCCGTTGATGATTATTCGTTCTGGTTCTCTTCGTAATCAGCATTGCATAATTTCTTTAATTGCAAGAGAAATCTCTCTCTATATATATACAGGGTGATATCGATTAGCGTTGAGTTCAAAAGTTTTCCATTTATAGAACACATTTAGCATAAATTGAAAGGGTTATATTTTTAGGAAAGATTAATTTTTGGGAATGAAAAGTTCTGACTTTCTAACTTTTTTTTAAGAACAAAACACAAGCACTACAGGAAAATCCTTAATTCACTCTAAGAGCAGTGGCTGTGTGAGAGTAGCGATTCAGGTTGGATTTGAATCGCTACTCTGAATTCACAGAAAGTGGGTTAAGTTCCAGTGGAACTCTGGATAATTTTTTCAGCAGCATTTTCGGAAAAACCTTTTGAGAAGCTAGAAAAATCACAAAAGAATATGCCTAATATGATGAGAAACATTCCATATGAACAATTTCAGTAAAATACCGATAGATGAAACCTGTTTCTCAAGAAGACTTATTCGAATTATCACACGATTAAGAATAAAAAAGCAGTGGGGATGATGATTCACGAACACTTTTTTAAAAGAAAATATTCCTTATATGAAAGAACTGCTTCACATATCATATATAATGAAATTTAGGCATATTTCCAGAACCACTTGAATTGATTATAGTGAAACCAACACTTAAAAGCGCTAATATTGAACTCAAGGAAAATTATAGGCTTATAAGTCAACCTTCAAGTTTTTCAAAGTTATTTGAATAAGCCTATTTTGATCAGATCATAGATTTCTTTTTTTGTGAGAACCAACATGGTTACGCCTAAGAAGATCAACTATGTCAGCTATTCACTAGATATTTATTGACAGCTTGGACTGGACACTTTTGTTGCATCAGAGCAAAAATTTTGAAATCGGCTAGATCAGGGGTCTCCAGACTTTGAAGTCTTCGGGCCATAATGATTTTTTCAGTTTGTTCCAAGGGCCAATTTCTGCCCTTAACTATATTTCTAGACTAGGATAGTCGCAAAGTGCGTGACCTAAGCAAACTTGCTTTTTTTTTGCATTTCAATTATTATTGTGTATTGTGACACTTAACGACATCTAGTGGCGAGTAGTGGTACTATGTACTATATTTTGCAGCTACCCGCTAGGTGGCATTGGGCGTAATTAAATATTAGGAATTACTGCGTTGGTTCGAGAAAGTTCTGGTTCAAGCTAGTGTATTCCGATCACCTCGAGATGGCAGTAATAATTGCATATAAAAAGGCTAGCGGCGCAACTGCGAGTTAGTCTGCGTAGGAAAGGCGAAGAAAGCGAAACTGTCTATTGTGAAATAAAGTAACACCCGTCAATAAAAGTGTTTTGATTTGACTTATTGTTTTTATTTGCGATTTGTTAGTATGGAAAAGAAGCAAAAAATCGACAGTGAATGCAGAAAGGTCCAAGAAAAATGGAAGTTTCAGTATTTTGTGATTGAGTCCAGTAATAAGGCGCTATGTTTAATTTGTAATGAAACCATAGCTGTTCTCAAAGACTATAACGTTAAACGACACTATGAATCGAAACATCTTCAAAGTTACTCCAAGTATTCAGGAAGTTTGCGGAAGGAAAAATTTGAAGCTTTGAAACGCAGACTCAAATCGCAGCAATCTTTGTTTACCAAAGCTAATACTGAACTAGAGTCTGCAACTCGCGCCAGCTTTCGTGTGGCTCTTGAAATCGGAAAACGTGGCAAACCATTCACCGATGGAGAAATGATAAAAGAATGCTTGATTGCAGTAGCCGAAGAAATATGCCCCGAAAAGGTAAATTTATTTAAAAGTGTCAGTTTGTCAGCAAACACCGTGGCTCGGAGGGTGCAAGACATCGCAGAAAATATATCATCTCAACTGTCTGACAAAAATGGACATCTCTATCATTGGATGAGTCAACGGATGTGCCAGATACTGCTCAGGTGTTGATTTTTATTCGCGGAGTAGATAAAAGCTATGAAGTGTATGAAGAACTTCTTGATATTGATAGTATTCACGGCACGACAACTGGGGCAGATATTTTTAAGGGAGTTGAAAATGCCATTAATAAAAAGAACCTTCGATGGAGAAATTTGAAATCTATAACAAGTGATGGAGGCAAAAATATGTATGGTAAAAATAAAGGAGTGGTTGCACTTGTGTCAAAGGCTGTAGAAAATGATGGTGGTTCAAAACCATTAGTCTTAATTGTATCATTCGTCAACAGCCCTTGTGCGGAAAATGTTTGGATATGTCTGAAGTTCTAAAACCAATCATATCAGTTGTTAACTTCATCAGATCCACTGGGCTGAATCACCGACAATTCCGCGAGTTTATTTAACAGATTGGAGAAAATGATTTACCATATCATACTGCCGTACGCTGGCTTAGTTGCGGAAAAGTCCTTAAGCGCTTTTTTGAACTTCGAGCAGAGATCAGAATTTTTTAAATTAGAAGCAGCGCCCTTTTGGCGATTTAGAAAATAGTGAATGGATGTGGAAGTTAGCCTTCTATGGTGATTTGACAAATCATATGAATGAACTGAATTTGAGATTGCAAGGAGAAAATCAGCTTCTCCCTGATTTATACACCAATATCAAATCCTTCAGGCAGAAAATAATACTATTTCAATCGCAATTAGGTAAAAACTGTTTCACACATTTTGAAACATGTGAAATATTCAGCCATACTACAAAGACTGAATTTCCCGTCAATTTTGCAATCGAAACTTTGAGTGCTTTGAAGATAAATTTTGATACTCGTTTTTCAGATTTTGATGTCATTGCGAATGAAATTAAGCTTTTTTAAAATCCTTTTGATTCTTACATTGAAACCCTGGCTCTGGAAGTCCAAATGGTAATTATTGATTTACGGTGCAGTGATATGCTTAAGAACAAATATCAAAATTTATCTTTTTTGGAATTTCATAAGAGTCTCCCACTGGAACAATTTGATAATTTGCGTAAATTTGCTCGTGAGTTGTTTTCTGTTTTTGGTACTACTTACTTGTGTGAGAAAACGTTTTCCAAGATGAAGTACACAAAAAATGTTTACAGATCTCAATTGAGCGATGAGCATCTTAAATCTCTTTTGATAATTGGTACAAGTAAAATTGATCCACAACTACAAAGTATTGTCGGTGGAAAATCACAATTACATATATCTCATTAGTGTTTTTGTTTTACTGTGATTCATTTCAATTATTTGTTAGTTATTAATATGCTTAAACTTAGATACTCAAGTTAAGTTTTCTTTGTCATCATTTCTGTCGTTAAGTTTTACCTTGCAAGTAAATAAAACCGAGTAATTATCATTCTGTGTTTTCTTCTTCAACTTATCACAGCAATAGTAACAACAATTAGGTAATCTTTGGCTGTCGCGGGCCAGATTGATGACAGTAAATCATTGGCTGTCGCGGGCCGGATTGATGACACTGGCGGGCTGGATTTGGCCCGCGGGCCGTAGTTTGGAGACCCCTGGGCTAGATCATAAACGACTGGTCAAGTTTACATAATTTCAGTTAGAAGTGGAAAAATGATTCACATATCATTTAAATGGAATACCGCAAGGTAGCATTCTCGGGCCGATATTTTTCATAATCTTCTTGATGTGCTCAATGAATAGCATGAATGATGAATTTGCAAAGGAATATATCACCTCAGACCATTAGTGGGCATTATGAATTGTTGAACTTTTTTGTAAATTTTGTTATTTTAGTTCTTTTTAGTTATTTATTGTTCTTTAATCTTTCTGGGGAGTTTCAACTTTCATAATCAGCAGCTTGTCAATTTTGCAACGACTGTTAATGATATTCTGGTTTCAGGTGACGATAAGTTTAAAAAAAGGTATTGGATTTAACTGAGAAAAAGTGGAGTAACTGAATTTCAGTTTGGTTGGAATAGTTGCATATAATAAGTTTTCACTCAGATTTCTCATTTTTCCATAAAAATATTTCATATCTATATATTTGTGTGAAGAAATTTCAAATTTTGCAGTCTGAAGCAATACATGGAATAGCATTTCATGCATTTAGAACCTTTTTTCCATGGTATGAGAAAACTTAACAAATTTGGATACCAGTTCTATTCCAGAACGGTTCCAGAAAGCCTACTTTTCCGAGAGGTTGAGAAAAATACCTGGTACCATAAAAATCCTCGTAGGGTAACTAAGCGCAAAAACTTTGAGAAATGTATACTTCATATCTATGAAATGCCACAAGAAAAGACAGGCAAATAACTATTTTCTTCTTCGTGATTCTCTACACATTTTTTGATAATCAAAAACACCGCATTTTTCTACTCATCCCAACCACAAAAAGTTGTATTCACTGTCGACACTTGAACGAAAACACTGATATCCATTTTTGATAATACACTAAGGCAGCTAGACTATTCAGCAAGAGCTATACCCTTCGACTGAACTCAAAATTCAAATTCGTTAAAACAATAAAGGATCTATTTCTCTGGGATTGAAAGGCATGGGAAATATAAGAGTACGGTTCGTCGAAGTTCGCCCAATGTAATCGATATAAAAATAATGGTGGGAAAGGAACAATAAAGTCTACATCTTTTGTTCCTAACCCTATCCTCACTAGTAATTTGAAATTGAGTATCAGTGCCTTCTTAAAGAAAAATACCTTTTAGAATAATTCTTATTCAATCAGTCAGTAGCAAAGAAAAAAATAGAAGCTCTACCTTTATGGACAACTTCATGAAAAAAATCAATAGTGAACACCTGTTTATAAGGAAACGACTTCAATTAAATTTACTTCAATTGATTATATTTTAAAATTATCCAATGATCACTGTCTCATTCATATTTTTATTAAACTAATAAAATAAATTAAGAGATTAATCCCTTGAAATTCGATTACCACCAGGTTAAAATGAATTTGCAACGGGTTCAATCTTATGTGAAAACGTCAAACGTCAATTACTATTGCAGAAAAATTAACAAAAAACATACTTATTCCTTATAATCCGCAGACTCATTTAGAGAACATTTGGATTTATTATTTTACACCATACTTATGCAAATAAGCTTAAAAAATAATTCACTCTTTCAAAAATGAAAAGGATGCTGGAATAGATGAAATATCAATTAAAATTTTTGATAACCTTCTTGATACTACCACATTAAATGCACTAGTGTTCGTAATAAACGTAATAACTATAAAAGCTCTTCATTTGCAGATTATTCAGAAGAGTTTTTTCAGATACAAACTGAAGGAAACACATCAATTAGTCTCGTCACAATCATGTCGCTGGGATTGCAAATAAAATTTATTTCAGAAAAAAATTAAGAAAAATGTACATTAATAGTAAGTACGTCCATCCCTGGCTCTAAGAAGTTCGACACAACGACGAGGCATGCTTTCCACCAAATTTCTAATAATTTGTTGCTCTGCTCGCAAATCGTCAAAAGAGCATCTGCAGCTTGGTTCAGATTTTGGAAGGGTTAATGATCCTTCATCCCAGAGCTGCTCAATCGGATTTTAATCCGGACTATTAGCTGGCCATCTCATGACATCAATATTGTGCTCCTGTAGGAAATTTCTCACGACCCTGGCTACGTGTGGCCTGGCATTATCTTGTTATGAACCCAGCTCCCATATTTTGGGTAAATGGGACATGAGGTTCCAATATCTCCTCTATGTAACGGACAGCCGTTAAAGTCCCTTCCAGAAATACCACAAGGTCCGTGTGTCCTGTCAAAGTTATACCAGCCCATACCATTATCGATCCACCTCCAAATGGAACAATTTCTTGCACACAGTCATCCAAATAGTGTTCACCGGGACATCTCCATACCCGAACACGTCCGTCATTGTTGAATAACATGAATTTTTTTTCATCTGTAAACATTACAGAGTTAATCTAGGGGTTCTAGCAGGCCGTCTTGCATGGAGTTGTACTTCGTGAAATCGGTTTCGTATCGTTTGGTTCGAAATTCGCATTCCCGTAGCTTTTATAAGGCGATTTTGCAGTGTTCTAGCAGAATCGGTGCGACCCCTAATTGCCCAAAGTCGTAACAAACGATCTTCTCTGCGGGTTGTTGCTCTTTGTTGATTGGTATAAGGGGATCTTTTTACTATGCCGTAAATTTTGTAGCGATTCCAAGCTCTGGAAACCGCAGAATGACTCACATTAAGCATTTGGGCTACACGACGCCTTGAGTACCCTACTTCGATCAATGCCACTGCTCTAGCAACTTGAAATTCGTTGAGGTACCACCTACGTATCCTCCTTGTACCCAATACATCAACATTCATTGTTTAAATTTTAAAATTTAATACCTATCACGAACTAAAGTGAAGTGAAACTGAATACAGAATTTTTCACATTAATGATTTTGTAGCTAAAAGTACAAAAAGAAGTAAAAAAAGTAAACAACAAACGAATGGAACATGATAAGAATTAGTATGGAGTACACACCAGAGGTTTTTATCATGAAATAATACATATTTTTTCACTTATTGGATTTTAAGGATGTCTCTATATTCATTTTGAGTAGTTTATATATCTACAGTTTTCTTTCGTTCTCTGAAAATTCTCTACCCTTTACATATTAACGTTTGTACAGTGTGACCCATTTTTAATGGAAACACCCCCCTAAAATTTATGTCAAGTACTAAAAGGTCTACCTTGGGACAACATTTGAAATGTTTATTAAAGTTTCAGGGCATACTACGATATTTTTTCTTAGTCGAAAACCGGTATTTTTATTAGCGATTTTTTATTGAAAAAATCACTACGCCACTAGATTCAGAGTGACCCTAAACAGGTGTGACCAAAATTTCATGAAAAAATATTTATTATTAACAAAGTTATGACAACTCAAAAATTCGAAAACTCACACAGCTAACAGTTACAATATATTTTTTTTATGATTTCAACAATAAAGTGCCGCCAGATGAAAAAAAAACAAATAGCGTAAATATTTTTAATGAAAATAACGGAATTACATTCACACAATTCAACTAACAATGATGCAAAAAATTTTAATAAACGTAACTAATAACTAATTATTGAAATGTTCCAATTCAGTGCAACAATTAATTCTAACTCATATTCTAGTAGCCTCTACTAATCCACCACGTATTTCGATACATGTGTCGTAGCGCTTACGAATGTTTCTGATTACGTTCCTTAGTTCTTGAGGGCTAATATCTGCACATACCTGTCAAATTCTTGCACAAAGTTCATTTCTATCTCTTGAGCGGTTTTTGTAAACCTTTTGTGTGAGAAGTCCCCAGAGAAAAAAGTCCAAAACTGTGAGGTCTGGAGATCTGGGTGGCCACTCTATAAACGGACTACCACGGCCTATCCATCGGTTTGGAAAATGTTCGTTAAGCCATTGCCTCACAGCTCTGGCATAATGAACTGAACACCCATCTAACTGGACAATTAAATCTGATCGTTCATTGATTGGCAGCTTGTGAATATTAAATATTTCCCTTGGGCCCATAAACAATATTCCAGGCGTCCTGCTTCGTCGCCTTCTTGAAGTGTGTGTAAAAATTTTGGCTTGAAAGGTTTAATATTCTTCGCCTTGAGTCATCTCCGATTAGTTTCTCGTGGCATATTCAAATCTAAAGTGGCATTCCTTATACTGGCATTTGGATTATTTCCGAAATAATCTAAAATGATTTGATCATTTCTGTCATTCCTGTTTCGTCTTTGTACATGATTACTTTTTAACATCATTTTTGATACTGCACCAGTTTCATTTAATATTTTATTTATTTTATTTACCTTACCGCAGCTAATACGAGGACGATCTGGATGTCTCTCATTAAATACTCTACAAACAAACCTCTCTAGCACTTCTAACGTCATCTCCCGAAAGGCGTACAATTTCAATTTTCTCTATTATGCTCAATCTTGCAGCCATGATACAAAATAATTCGAAGAACTGTAAGGTGAATATAGTTGACAATAGTACACTTAAATCTTTCACAAGTGCCAAACTGTAATATCATTTCCATGGCAAGATTTAAATTGAAATATTAGGTCTTAGTTTTAGTTAATTTGCGTGAAAACTTGAATGTAATTCCGTTATTTTCATTAAAAAAATTTACGCTATTTGTTTTTTTTTTCATCTGGCGGCACTTTATTGTTGAAATCATAAAAAAATTATTCTCATGGCTATATCTGTTGATATAGGGTGTTTTTTGAAACTGTCAGCTGTGTGAATTTTCGAATTTTTGAGTTGTCATAACTTTGTTAATAATGAATATTTTTTCATGAAATTTTGGTCACACCTGTTTATAGGCACTCTGAATCCAGTGGCGTAGTGATTTTTCGACTAAGAAAAAATATCGTAGTATGCCCTGAAACTTTAATAAAAATTTCAAATTTTCTCCCAAGCTAGACCTTTTAGTACTTGACATTTCAAAAAAAAATTAATAAAATTGGTTTACAACTTCAAATTTTAGGGGGGTGTTTCCATTAAAAATGGGTGACACTGTATATGGAAGAAACTCCTTTTTTATATAATACACATAACTTTATCTTGAGAGTTGTCATGGATGTTATTTTCTCCTATGTTTTGTAAATTTATAAATTTCTTATGTTCATTTATGGAGAATAAAAGGTCAGAAGGTTTTTTTCCAAAACAATAATCTTCTCTACGTATATTATTATGGGATTGCATTTTTGAAGTTGTGTCATGAGAAAAATTAAAATTCAATGTATCTTCTGAGCAATGACGAAAAAGTTCGGTAAACTACTCGCCAGAGGAGTTGGCGAAATAAGTATTATAATTTCTAATATTACCAATAATCCCATCGAAGCCGAGAAATCCATTGTAACAAAAATTAACCATCTAACAACGAAAACCAGTCATTACCCACCCTTCAGTAACCTCAACGAACTGCTAACGCGGACTGTACTTTCAGCCATCGCTGTTGCCGTCTTTCTCTTTTCAAAAAATTATCCCCCCTTCGTCCCTGTCGACTCGAATGAATATTCCCCAGCCCCGGCTTTCCATCGAAAGATAGCATTGCGAATAAAGGCCCTTTGAGATGTAAAAATATGTAAATATGAGCGAAAGCTTTGCTCGACTTTTTATTCACGAAGAAGAGGGGTGAGACCGCCCCTCGCGAAACTATAGGTGAGGGGCTGGCCCCCCTATCCGCACTACCATTAACTCGAAGTCACCGTGCGGAGGAATAAAAAATAGCCGGGGAGCTTTTCTGAGGGGCACTTACCGGTTTGCTTTGAGGTCCGTCACAGTAATGGCTTCTGCGACCTTTTCATTGATTATGTGTTCTTGGCGATGTTAGGAAGAGCCGGAGGGTAGAAGAGCCGAATAGTACGGGCAACGAAACGTATTGACAAGGAGTTGGGTAAAACTCTAAATTATCTCAATCATCATAATTTATCGAAACTTTATTTTTTGAGGACAAAACACAAGCACTACAGGAAAATTCTTAATACGATCTAAGAGCGGTGCCTGTGCGGAAGTAGCGATTCACGTTGGATTTGAATCGCTGGAGATTTAATTTATTTGGAAAAATATTCTCGCAGGAAGTTTATTCCACATAAACGCAGTTCTCCATATGAAAGTTTTTGGACAGTGAAGTTCGAGGTGTACTAAGTTGAACCTCAAAACGATGAGCAGCCACAGTCCGTCGCGTATTTTTGATATGTACCCTTGATGGAATGAAATGTGCCAAGTCACTTGAACACCTCTCGTGAAAGTATATACAGTGTGTAACAACGAAAACTTAACACAGCCGTTTTTGAATATAAAAAGTAAGATTTTTAAAAAAAGCTCGGACACGTCGATTTCTAATTGAAGGGGGACACCTTTCAGACTAATCATATTTTTTGTAGTACGCACCCCCTCGGAGGGGAGCGTCCGACGACCCTCATTTAGATAGGGAAAGTAGGTCGAGTGGCACCTTGCTTTAAAGTACTTTTGAATATCTTTACAACTCTGGTAAAAGAAAATTTTTGTAACGATTAGTTTTCGAGATAATTTGAAGTTAAAATTGCCATCTCAATAATACATTAGACACTCGGTAACGTGTATGCCTACATAAAAAAAAAATCGAGCAGTTCTTCTTATCAGTTTTTTGTTAAATAAAATCCCTTTTTCAAAATCAATACCCACTCCTCTTCCAGTTTTCATTAGTACATCGTTCGATTATTTTGTTTAAACAGGTCGTGTATTGTTATTTGTTTAAAAATACCTTTCACTACTGCTGAAAGGGTTTCAGTTATTGCTTCATTTTTTGGCAACGACCAAAATGCTAATAGAACATCAATTTTCTTCAACAAGCAAAACCCTGGTAAACACCTACGCAGAAATCACGTTCTGGATTTGGTCACAAAATTCAGGGAGACAGGTTCGGTTTTAAATAAAAAAAATGTTCAGAGAAGGGTAGTGAATGACGATAATGCGTTTGGAGTGATTGGTCAAGTCATCAGGTTAAGTACCAGAGGTTTATCAGCAATGGCCGGAATAAGCCATACGAGCGCATGGAGGATCCTTAAAAACCACAAATTCCATCCTTACAAAATTAAAATTGTTCATGAACTCAATGAGGATGATTTTGACCGAAGACAGGAGTTTTATGAGGGCATGAGTGAGAGATTAATGCAAAATCCCGAGCTGCTTTATAACATCTGTTTTTCGGACGTTGCGTGAACCGTCACAATTGCCGTTATTGGTCGGATGAAAACCCAAGACAATACGTAGAAATACATACCCAACATCCTCAAAAGTTGAATGTCTGGGCCGGAATATTAGGCAATCATATTATAGGTCCATTTTTCATTGATGGAAATTTAACCAGTGATTCTTATTTACAACTTCTTAAAGAGGCAATACAACCTCGTATAGTTGAAATAGTTGAACAGGATCCAAGATGTCAACTTGAATTTATCCATTTTCAACAAGACGGTGCACCACCCCATTATGCCCAGCAGGTTAGAAATTTTTTGAATAATAATTTTGAAGGACAATGGATTGGCAGAAGAGGTCCAATTGAATGGCCAGCACGATCACCAGATGTAACACCACTGGACTACTTTTTGTGGGGATATTTAAAGTCTAAAGTGTATGCTACACAGCCAGCCAATTTGGATGAATTACGTCGTAGAATTATTGATGAATGCCGAGCTATAACTCCTGAGATGTTGAATAATGTAAGAGCAAAATTCGAACAAAATCTTTATTGTTGCATGGAGCAAAATGTCGCACATTTTGAACATTTACTGTAAATTTCACATGTGAGTTACCCTTATTAGGTGTTACTTTTTTTGTGTGTGCTTTAAAAACAATTTTTGGGATTTATCAATCCTAAAACAGTTTTTTAAACTTTTCTGTGTCATCAGCATTCAAGGAAATCAGCAGGTTGTATTCATTCTGTAGGTAAGTTTTTAATATGATTCATTTTTTCACCAGAACCATAAAATTTCCACGTCAAAAGACAACCTTCATAAGGAGGTGCCACTCAATTTACCTAAAATGTAAGGGTGGTAACCAACCCCATCCCCCGAAAAAATCTCCTCGTAATAAACAAATAATTCTTACTTTTTTACGAATTGCCATAAAAAGCAAAAATTTTTTTTTTATGAAAGTTCTGAACGTAAATTGTACCTTAAAAACAACTTGATTTATTTTAAAAAGAGTTGAACTCGATAAAAATACCTTTAAATCTTCAAATTATATCGAAAACTAATGATTACAAAAATTTTCTTTCAACAGAGATGTAAAGGTATTCGAAAGACCTTTAAAACAAGGTGCCACTCGACCTACTTTCCCAATCTAAATAAGGGTCGTCGGACGCATCCCTCCAAGGAGGTACGTACTACAAAAAATCTGATTAGTCTGAAAGGTGTCCCCCTTTTATTAGAAATCGATGTGTCCCAGCTGTTTTCAAAAATATTACTATTTATTTTCAAAAACGGCTCTGTTAAGTTTTCTTTGTTACACACTGTATAGAAGAGAGGCAAATCTCTAACCTTTCTTCGATGTTCCAGACTATCAAGGTTGCCAGTGATGTTCGTGTCTCCAATCAGGCAAATGGCTCTGTACTGGATGGAATCCAGCAATTTCAGTGTCATGATTAGGGGCTGACCTCCATACATGAGAACAATAATCCAAAGAAGGTCTGATCTGAGCTTTATAAAGCATCAAAAGTTGCTGAGGTGTGTACAGTTTTCTGGTTCGAAATAATGTTCCAAGCTTTTGAGAAGCACCCTTTGCAATCGACACGGATATGCCAGGACATATTGGTGTTCGTTTTAACACCCAAAAACTTATTGATAGTCTAATCAACAAGTTCAAAAACATGAAAAATAGAGATGAAGGTCCTAAAAATATTCGTTACAAATTTTACCCAATTTTTGCTTCCATTTTTATTGATTTTAGATTGCCTGAATACGAGTATTTTGTCGAATAATTGTGTTGATCACTATTGATTTTGAGAGTCAGATTTGCATGTTTGAGCTTATTTTTTGATATGTTATGATATTAGCTGCGTTATATTAACGTTTTCATATTGTGTTTGTGAAACAAGAAGTGTCGCCTTAATAACATGGCCAGTGTTACCCGGTCATTTTTATGCCTAGCAGAAGATTTTTTGTATAAAAACAGTTTATTGATACAAAAAACAATAGAAAATATATTTTATAGATACTTAGGTACTACATATATCGTTAGTTTCAATATTTACAGTCATTCATTAATCATTATTTGTCAGTAGATTAGTACACAGTAAAACAGTAATTCGGAAGCAAAAACAAAGATTCACTGCAAAAACAGTAGACCTGACAACACGGCGATTTCTTCTTCATCTACATTTGATTGATTCACAATATTCTGCAGGGTAATTGCATTACGGCTCCGTTGTGAAAGATTCGATCTTCTCGCTCGAGTAATTGTAAATAACGTTGTGATGGATATTGCTGATTATTCTGATGCTGTTATGACATAACAATTAATCATATGCTCACAATCACAACTGTCATGATTTAACAAACAGTACGTCGTAATTATTTTCATCTTTTTTATTCAACAATTTCTCAAATTTTTTAGGGAAAGAAAGTTTTTGGCTTTCTACTACTCCATCTGATACAAAAAAAAGAGAGAATCTTCCAAAGAAAGGAAGGAAGTGATCAATTTGAAACTCTATACAAGAATGTGTAGATCATGCAAAGAAGTACCTTTCAGACACAAACTGAAAGTCCTCCTGAAACAGCTACTTTCATATAAACATTGAATTACACGAAAGAAAATAATTCTTTCGAAACAAATACAATTCAATTTCCGTTGGGGACAAAAGGGTCGCGTTTACATATGAAAATTATTTTCATCGGTGTTTCTTGGTACCGCTATAGTTTCGGAGGCTGAAATTTTATATGTAGGTTCGTTTTATGTTGTAGATATGCAATAAGAAAGGATTTTTGAATATTCCAACTATGGATCTCCCATTGGGGGTAAAACGGACGCGTTTACGTATGAAAATTACCTTTTCATCACTTTTGTTTGAAGGTGATTGACAATGTTTCATGATGAATTTCACTAGTTCGGACTTCCACTGTCTAATATATAAAATGATTTGAAATCCCTGAAACAAATGAAAAAGGAAGAATTAAAAATGAATAGCTGTATCTACAATCGTCTTCAGGTGATGACTGGACTGATTCCTCCGAGAGATGACTATTTATGGGTCGTTCGAGAACTTTCACTTATCCCCGCTTTCCATTTTTTCCGCTTCACTGGTTCAGTTGAAGATGACCGTTTGACGGGAGTTGACCATTTTTCGCTTGATGATGGGTTTTCATATGTTGCGTATCTCTACGCTAGCTTGGCTGAATACGTTGTTGGACAACATGTATGCGGCTTCCTTGAATTTTCTCCTAAACCAATGTTCCTCTCTGTGTACGATCTCAGCTTGGGACCACTCGATGTTGTGTTGATGGGTCCAAACATGGTCTGCTATTCCTGATTTGCTGGTTTCCCCTCGCTGTGTGTGTTTCTTGTGTTCGGCAATGCGAACATTCAATGGCCTCTTAGTTTCACCAATATAGGATGTTCCGCACTCACAGGGTATCCGGTAAATGCAATTCTTGGAATAGCAATCCGCGTTTGGTGGCCTGGTTTTCGAGAGGCTGCTACGGATAGTGTTGCTGGATCTGAAGCAGGTTCTGATGTTGTACTTGGAACCAATTCTTCTTATCCTCTCCGATAATCCTCTGATGTAGGGAAGTGCAAGCACTGGTTGTGACGGCTTCTCTACCTTGCGAGGCTCCTGCTTTTAGCCAAAGTCTTCTCTACCATCGCTTTGGAGTAGCCATTCCGTAGAAGAGCATGATGTCTAGTTCCTTCTCGAAACCTTCATTCGTATTACAGAGCCCGAAAGCACGGTCTAATAGAGTCTTGATGAATCCTCTTTTAGTCGATTGATGGTGGTTGGAGTGTGAGTGGGTTTTCGGTATACAGATTTTTCCCACTTAGTGTCGGTCCTCTTCACCAAAACGTCTAAGAATGGCAATTCGTTGTGGATTTCCTTCTCCATTGTAAAAGTGATGGAAGGTCTCACGCTGTTGATGTGTTTCAGGAAGGCGTCTAGTTCAGTATTCCCATGGTTCCATATTATGAAGGTGTCATCAACATATCTCAACCAGACTCGAGGTTTCTTGTGGGCTTCTTCAATGGCCAGAGTTTCAAACAACTCCATATATATGTTGGCTATGATTGGTGAAAGTGGCGATCCCATTGGCAGTCCCTCATCTTGTGTAAAGAATTCGTCCTTCAGTTGAAAATAATAGTTTCGTACACAGCATCCTAGTAATTCCATAATTACGTCTATAGGTAGATTCAGGTTCCCGTCTTTGAATAGCTTTCTCTGTACGATTTGGAGTACTTCTTCGACCGGAACGTTGTGTAAAGGCTTTCCACGTCGAAACTAATTAGTTGATCTTCCTGTGTGATTTCAATTAACCCTAGTAGTTCGAATTCTTCACAAAAGACGATGTTTTTCCTTGTAATGGTTGTATTATGGAAAGTAAAAATCTAGACAAGTTTTGAGTAGCCGAATCTCTGGAGCTCATGATCGGTCTAAGCGGAACGTCCTTGTTGTGGATTTTGGGTAGTCCATACAAGTGAGGTGGCTTACTGTAGTGCGGTGTTAGCGATGATCTTTCCTTGTCCGAAAAATAGACTTGGTGTTTTTTTCAACATCTGGTACAACTTGCTTTCAATTGATGCAGTAGGGCTCCGTACGATCTTTGTGTATCGTCCCTTCTGAAGAACATCTTCGATCTTCTGTTCGTAGAGAACAGTATCCATCACCACAGTAGCGTTTCCTTTATCTGCAGGTAGGATCTTGAGTGTGTTGTCTCTACGTAGGCCGTTCAGAGCTCTACGTTCTTCATTGCTGATGTTAGATGTTGGAACTGGTTCTCGATCCAGCTGTTCTCTGATTTTACATCTGAATTCTTCTGTCTCGGTCTGGTCGATAAGGGAACTGGTGGATTCTACTGCAGTAATTATCTGCAAAGTGGGCATAGATGTTGGTACAATGGCGAAATTTAGGCCTTTCCTCAACAAGGATTCCTCTATTCCCGTGAGCGGGCGGGAACTCATGTTGATGACGTTGGCGGCTTCATAGTAGTCCGGTTTTCGGTCTGTATTTGGGCATTGTTTCCTCACTAACTTCCCCCACTTTCTGTTGTGGGTATTATCCATGTCTTGGCGGATCTTCAAGCACGTGCTTTCAATCTTGGCAAAGATTGGTCCATGATCATCTTCCAATGTCTCCCATCTTAATTTTTTTAAATTGTCCCGTGGCATCCTGCAACAAAGTTGACCTCTTCCAACGGAGACAATTGATTTGAGACCTTATCAGTGCTCGGCTGGCGCGTTCCAATATACGTTTAGCTCTCCCTCCTGGGATTGGCGATTTCAGCAGAAAACCTTTGGGGATGATGTTGCTGGAGTAGCAGACCATGTTTGGACCCATCAACACAACATCGAGTGGTCCCAAGCTGAGATCATACACAGAGAAGAACATTGATTTAGGAGAAAATTCAAGGAAGCCGCTTACATGTTGTCCAACAACGTATTCAGCCAAGCTAGCGTAGAGATACGCAACATATGGAAACCCATCATCAAGCGGAAAATGGCCAACTCCCGCCAAACGATAATCTCCCACTGAACCAGTGAAGCGGAAAAAATGGAAAGCGGGGATAAGCGAAAGTACTCGAACGACCCATAAATAGTTATCTCTCGGAGGAATCAGTCCAGTCATCACCCGAAGACGATTGTAGATACTGACAATCGAAACGTCGTGAACTAACTTGTATTGGAATCTCTTCTTAACTTTTCATTTTATTTTCCTTTTTCTTCATTATTTTTATTTTGTTGTTCGATTGTTCTATTTTCACTTGTATTTTATTTCATTATTATTTCATTTCAGGTTTGTTTTGCTTGATATATCTAATTGTTATTTTCAGCTATTCATTTTTTAATTATTTTCGGAGGCTGACATTTTGTATGTACGTTCGTTTTATGTTGTAGACGTGCGATAAGAAAATATCTTTAAATATTCCACGTCAGTTGTGAGGGAAAATGTGCGCCTGTAAAACAAAAATATTTTTTCATCATTGTTTCTTTGTGCCCTTAAATTTCCGATTGGTGAATTTATATTTAGTATCAGTATTGCACCCGTGCGGGGCTGGAGCGGATCGCTAGTATTTAATAGTTGGTGCGACTATCACGATTACTTTACGTCCAGCTGATACAGCTTAACTACTCCAAGCGAGTAGAGGAAGAGCGGCGTGGTAAATTCTGTAGTTTTAATGACCAGATTCAGATGTATAGAAAGTTTCTATATGCGTCTTTGAAAACTAATTTTTGAACTCCAGCATGGAAGTTAATATTAATAAAATGTTTGTGATCGATCTTCTTTTTTTGAGGATAATCAAAAATTAGCATTTCCAAGAACGAAAACGGAACGTGAAACGTAAGTAACGAACGAAATCGACCAAAACATGATTAGATAACGAACTTAAAAGCCCAGTTAGGGCTTGTTTTGCACAAAGTCAATTACACAACCGTGCAGACCAGAACAGTCAGCTATTCGCTTCGTTTGAAATGCCATTACGATTCAAACCATTCAATCTTAGATCACAAATATGGCGAGAGAAATTTTCATCATGACGTCTAACGAACCGAAAACGAATCCCCGCTCGCCGAGAGAGAGAAATTACCGCCATTTTATAGGAACACAAAGCTCACCGGAGCGACTGCCGGGAAGTCTTTATTATATTAAATATGGTAATTCGTAATTATCCTCATTCGTCAGCACAACGAAGCCATTACACATTGTGCGGGGCGATTTTTAATTTCGAATTACAGGAACCCCCAATAGAATGTGTTCCGTGAAAATTAGGCTTTCATTGAGTAAAACTGAAGTCCTTTCACTTTTTGTGATGAATAATTGGTCTTCAAATAATAAAATAATTGAGGTGAAACTACAGGAGAATAGAATCAAAAATTTATTATTAGACAAAGAGAGTTTGTCGTGAAGAATTTATACGGGATGGAACATTAGAAACGTACCACAAGAAAAGTCCAAATTGCCAAGAAAAGGCAAGAATCCATAATCGCATTGACAGGACAAATTTTCACCGAAAAACCAATACAAAACCTTCAAACTTGATTCACTTGCTCAGTAGTTATAGAGCTTCGAAATGTCAACAATACTTCTTTCAAAAAATTGCAAGAATTGAAAGGAAAACAGCTCCGAGTTTGATATTTTCAAAAGGTTTTATTCAGATTATCCTATTTGTTTGGGTAAGTTTATTAATTGAAGACCCCCTTTCTGTTGATAGATTGATCTGATATTTGGTACAGACATTCAGTTTTGATGACAATGCAACTTAATGAATTCTGTATCATTGTAAATCCAAGATGGCCGCAGAAAAAAAATGGCGTATTACATATTTTTTCACAACTTCCTCAATATAGGTATCAAATACTTGTGATGTACTGTTTGGAACCTTTGGTGTAGCAATCTTCAAATTGAGGCACTGCAAACATTGGTATCTCTTAATATCAACATCTCTTTCCACAATGGACTTTTTCCTGATTTTCTGAAAACATCCGTTGTCCTTCCATTAGAATAAAGGTGGAGATTCAGATGATCCCGCAAATTTTCGCTCGATCTCTTTCATTCCAAATATAGCCAAAGTTATCGAAAAACTTGTGAAAATACGTCTGACCGTTTTTCTACAACACCACAATATTTTAAGAGAAAGCCAGTTTGGTTTTCAAAGCAATAAACATACGCACAATGCCATCTTTTCGTTTCTTTATGATATTTACTCAAAGTTCAATTCTGGCAGTGTAGCAGCTACGGTCTTTTGTGATCTTTCTAAGGTGTGCGATTGTGTTGATCATAAGATATTGCTAAGAAAAATTCACCAATACAGCTACCGAGAAATGACGCTCAAATGGTTTGAATCCTTCCTTTCAGGAAGGAATCAAATGGTAAGAACAACAGGACTTTCAGAAACAAAAAGGGGAAATTTTGTGTGGTGTTCCACAAGGATCAGTTTTGGGACCCATCTTATTCTCATTATATGTCAATGACATTGCAATTATGAGCATTTATGGAAATTTCACTCTTTTCGCTGATGACATGACGATATTGTGGAACAACAAAAACTCAGATGATTTACACAACGTAATATCTACTGATATGAAAAAAATCAAGGAGTGATGTAATGCTAATTTGGCATTCTTCAATATCACGAAAACAAATATTTTATCATTTAGATGTGCTCTTGATGTCTTGTCATATGGTGATAACTTAGTGATCAAGAACGAGACTTAATCTAAATTTCTAGGTATTCACATTGCCAATAAGCTCAAATTTATTGAGCATATTGAACAACGTGTATCACGCCCTAGTTGAATCCCACCTACGTATGGAATACCTTTTTTTGGAGTATGTAGTTCATCAGCACTTCTGTCTGTATTTGTACTGCAGAAAACGGCTATCAAGTATATGGGTAAGATTAAACCTCGTGATTCATGCATACACAAATTCGCTGAGCAAAAGATTTTAAAAGTGATTGCTTTGTTCATTTTGGAAACGGTTTGTCTCATTTAAAAAATATGTCCCTATTTGAGGCTTCATGCCATTCTTATAGCACCCGTTCCATCGCGTTGAAATTGCCAATTCCTTTAACAAATTTGTTCAGGAATTATATTAATTAGAATGGGGTCAAGATGTTTAATCACTTGCCCTCATATATAAGACAGGCAACATTTGACCAACAAAATGTTTAGAATAGGAGTAAAAACATTTTTAGCTGATAGACCCTATTATAATATGCAAGAGTTCTATAATGATAAATTTACGTGACAAAATGTGCATATTTGAATTTAGGTTATATAAGATATTTGTTTATATTCTTGTTTGGATATAAATGTTTGTTTATCTGGTGCAATTTATTTATCTTATATTATATATATATATATATATATATATATATATATATATATATATATATATATATATATATATATATATATATATAGAAACAGAAGTTAATATCGGACATAACACTCATGAAAGTGGCAAACCATAGACACGTGTTTCGGGCTTTTGGCCCATCAGTATGGTGCAGCCAAGTGTAAGGATGGGCAACACTTGGTTACCAAAAGATAGAACACGAGATCTATCAACTGAAACCACAAATGTGCGGTTGGCTCCTGTTGGTGGCTCCGTGCATTTGTATTTCTATATTTCTATCTTTTGGTAACCAAGTGTTGCCCATCCTTACACTTGGCTGCACCATACTGATGATGGGCCAAAAGCCCGAAACACGTGTCTATGGTTTGCCACTTTCATGAGTGTTATGTCCGATATTAACTTCTGTTTCTATATCAAGACACTCAATAACTTTCATATTTGTATAATTTCCTGGACCCGGATGTCACGCAGGTAGCTACAGCTGCCTCCGTGGTGATTTTGATAGTTTTCTTGTGAACACGAGATCTATCAACTGAAACCACAAATGTGCGGTTGGCTCCTGTTGGTGGCTCCGTGCATTTGTATTTCTATATTTCTATCTTTTGGTAACCAAGTGTTGCCTATTATATAAGTGTTGACAATATTCTCAAACAAATCTGTACACAACCATGTTGAGACAAAATTTAGATGTTGAACTATAGTGAATGCTCTAACTTTACTTTTTTTGTAGGTGTTTTTATATTCACATTTTATACTTCTGTATATACATTTGTGTGTATTTTTCACAAGCTTTGTCCACAATATTTATTCTTAATGACAATAAAGTATATTATTATTATTAATGTATATTATTGGAGTTTTATCTCAACACCAAACCGTTATTCCAACACTTCGACACGTGTTTCGATCATCAAGTTATCATCTTCAAGAGGAAATTTAATCTTCCTTCTGAAGATGATCACTTAACGTATATTATTGGAGTTTTATCCCAACACCAAACCGTTATTTCAAAACTTCGACACGTGTTTCGATCATCAAGTTATCATCTTCAAGAGGAAATTTAATCTTCCTCCTGAAGATGATCACTTAATGATCGAAACACGTATCGAGGTGTTAAAATAATGGTTTGGTGTTGGGATGAAACTCCAGTAATATTCATTGGTAAGTAACTTCTGTGCATCATCTGCACATCTTTGTAAAGAGTTCCTTCCTTTGAAAATTTTCCAAAAATTTTCTTTCTACAAACCACTCTCTCCTAAAAATATATCCTTTTCAATTTAAACAAGATTTTTGTGGCTGGAATTAAATGAAAAAACATGACAGGTGTAGATTTGTCTCACCTGTGACAAAAAGTCGTGAAATGAAATGATAATATCATCCAAATAGGTTGGTATGAACATGTTTGGGAAAATGCCCTCTACCATTGCTGAGTTTCTGAATCTCCCGGAACCAAAGGAATATACAGGTCACTGTTTCAGAAGGTCTTCTGCTTCTTTGCTAGCAGAACCAGCAGAACAAATATAACGGATATTAAGAAGCACGGAGGATGGAATTCTACAGTAGTAGCTGAGGGTTACATCGATCAATCTATTTATTATAAAAAGGCTATTGCTGAAAGAATAATCCAAACAGCTAGCTCCAACGTTACAGCATCGTCTTCTTCACTTCAAGAATTAAATGTTAATGCCCATTAAATTGTCAACTCAGATATTTCAAATATATTACAAAGCTTACAAAACTCTTCAATATCGCAAGGTACCTCATATTAACAGATGTTTTAATTGTACGTTTCATATTAATGTATATAAATGAAAATAATAATAATAATAATGTAATTAATGTATATGATACATTTGTAACAGAATTTAATTATATCTATATCTATTGTTTATAATAAAACTTCCTTAAAAATTGTAGACTTATGTTTTGTTTATTGCCATTTGGACGAAAAAAATCATGTTGAAAATACTTTTAACACTTGTGTTAAAAATATTTTTAGCACGCTACTTTGTAAACTTCATCTTTTAATACTCTTGACAACCATTGAAAATGTCACTTTTAATGACAGTTGTACAAAAATATTGTTTTGAAACTTGATTATTATTATTATTTTCCACTCTGACGACAATGCTACTATTTTTCCGGATTCCTTGAATAATTTCCCTGGAGTAATGTTCCATGTCATCGTTGAAATTGTTCAATGGTTGGTACGTTGAATAACTAATTCTGTATTAACGTGGCACCCGTCAGTGGTAATCATTGGGGATGTCCATCATTTTCAAATTAACAATAGTGAACACACGGGCAAATAACAAAGCTACATTTTTATAGATGCATACATAGGGCAGGATAACAAGATAAAAAATGTTACAATACTGAATGAAACTGAAATCTGTCAAAGCTGTCCAATCGAATTCAAATTTGATGAATGCCATTTATATTTCACACTTTTAGAAATTATTTATGGTCAGTCAACGAGTCTATTCATTTAGATTTGCTTAGAATAATTTGTCAAACAAGGATTGGTTCGATATAATAATAATAAATATCTATATATGGACAATTCATATAAAGGTATGATATACAGTTAGAATAATAATAATTATAAACTTTATTCATCTTTTTAGATCATACACATGATATAGGGCAAGTCATAACATGTGTATACATAGACATATCGTCCATACAAACAAGCAATCAACAAATTAAAAGATTATGAATTAATATTATTATGAAATAAGTCACTATGCCTCGTAGCATAGTCATGAGAGTCAATTTTTTTTGGGAAGCTATTGATGTTGAGTTTTAGATATGTTACAGACTTATAAATGTAAATCGATGGTACCTTCAACAATTTAAAGTTTTTAACATGATTCCTACACGTCATTTGGTAGTCCAAGCCAATGATTAGACTAACTGATCTTTTTTGACTGATAAAAACACTGCGAGCATTGGCCGTACTTCCCCAAAGGATAAGAAATATTTGAATATGAGAGAGCATAGTACACATTCATTAGTTTGACTTCATTATCTGATATTATATAAAATTATTTGAAATCCCTGGAAGAACTAATAAAAAAACATTAAAAAAGAATAGCTGAAAATAACATTTGTATTAAACAAAAAACATGAAATGAAATAACAGTGAAATACAATAAAAGTAAAAAAAGAACAATTGAACAAAAATTAGAAATGAAAATAAAAAGAATCTTTTAACTTTTGGAATCTCTCAACTTTCTATTTTTGTTTTCAATTTTTGTTCTGTTTTCACTTGTATTTTATTTCACTATTATTTCACTTCAAGTTTTTTTGCTTAATATAATCGTTATTTTCAGTTATTTTTTTTTAAATTATTGTTTTTTATTAGTTTTTTCAGGGATTTCAAATTATTTTATATAATATCAGACAATGCAAGTGCTAACTAATGAAATTCACATTTATTAATTGCTCTAGTGTGAATATATTTTTCAGCTGCAAAATAGCATAATAACTACTATTGAGTCTCTCATACATCTGATCAACCTATTCCACTTCGAATTTGCATAAATATGTGCCCAGAAATTTTATTTAATCCGAAAAATATATATTTTTGTTGTTTACGCCAACAAAATAATCGTTTGAGATTTTTGAACGAGAATAAAACTGTAGACATACCGTTTTATCAAAATTGACAATTAAGGAATTGGAGAAAGAAGCGATTTTACTTTCAGAAACAAAAACAGAAAATGTAAATGTAAAATAAGGGTTTTTCCTTCTTGTTGCAAGATTGCTTGCGTTCAGCCTATTCCCAAAAATAGCAACAAAAATCTTCCAAATAACTATAAACCAGTCACTTTCCTATCAGTGATATCAAAAATCATGGAATAAGTCATAAAGCAACATATCTTGAACATTGAACATTGAACATTTTCTTAAATAGTTGATTTTGTAAACTATTGTTTTAATAACTTGATTAGCATGTTCCTTGAATTTCAAGTTGCTGTCAATAGTTACACCCAAGTACACGAATTTGTTTACTTTATCTATATTACTGTCATTCAATCGTAGAAGTAGGTTTTCATTATTATGATCTCTATGTTTTCCTAATAACATCCTTTTTGTTTATTTACATTCAACTTCAGCAGATTTTCAGAGCAATATCTATACACCCTTTCAAGACTAGCGTTTATAGTATCAACACACTCATGTACAACTTCACTACCATAGTACAGTAGGGAAGGCTTCAACATCTTGAGCTATCATCAGTATGGCTTTCGAAAACAAAGATCAACAGGCGACCTTCTATAGTATATCATCCATATTTGGAATAACGCAATCGAGAACCATGGAGAGTCAAGAGCTGTATAGCGCTTCATATTTCTAAGGCCTTTGACCGTGTGTCATTTGCTGGCCAAATTTTGAAGTTATGGTTGCAGATCTGTCTCTTTTTTATAGATACTTTCAAGGGAAGTGTTCAAGTGACTTGGTACATTTCATTTCACCACTATGGCTGCTCATCGTTTTGAGGTTTAACTCAGTTCACCTGGAACTTCACAGTTTAAGAACTCTTTCATCTAGAGAATGGCGTTTACGTGAATGAAGTTCCTAGGAACATTTTTCCAAATGACTTTAATCTCCAGCGATTCAAAGCTAATGTTAATCACTACTTTCTCAAAAGCACCGCTCTTAGAGCACCTTAAGTATTTTCCTGTTGTGCTTGTGTTTTGTCCTTAAGAATAAATGGTTTTTGTCTAGAGATGAAAACACAGCAGTGTGCTTATTTATGAAATCCACTTTCCATAACCATTCTGCGATGTCCTTCATCACTATGCGATAAAACATAGGTTTTTCCATAATTATATGGAAAAAAAATTGATTTATGTAGCCGTTACTACGTGGTAGGAAATCATCATGAAAAATGAGAATTGGAACTCTCTATGTTTTTTTACTACTTTTATTTGTAACTAACGTTATTGCAGTTCCGTCCTATACTTTAAAGTATAAGTTTGAAAATGACCTTACATAAGACGAAACTGCAGTAACGGTAGTTACAAATGAAAGAGGTAAAAAACATAGAAAGTTCCAATTCTCATATTTCATGGAAAATGAGGGACTTCCGAAGAAGGGAAAGATCAACTACGTTTGAAAACTCTCTGCAACCATGTGTTAAACATGCACATATATTTCTTCCATATACAAACTGGTAGAAGAAATAAATCCAAAACTACTACTTCTAATTATGAAACACGTAGCCCTACGGCTACGTTGAAAAAACCTAGCTTTCAGATTTTACTTAATAATTCATTATGCTTATAAATTTGTTTTTAATGTGATGTGCTACTAGCACACCCAGGGCCGTAGCGAAAAGAAAAACCAGGGGGGGAGGGAATCTAAATTTTCCCAACTCCACCAGCAAAGTTTCCCAACTTTCGAAGGAATGAAAGCCGAGGGATTAGCTATCCAAAGATTGGCTGAATGCTTATGCCCGTTAGGGTATGCACAAACAAAAATAAATTTTGGTGATTATAAAAATAATAATGGAAATTATTCTACTTTCGACCCAAGGTCCTTGGTCTTCCACCATGTATAGGAATATTCAATACAAATGAAAGGAAACAACACTTAAATAATATTGTGCTTATTGTTTTCTACTATTATTTTTTTCTATCTTCATGGCCCAAAATTTCACAACCTTTCCCAACTTTTTCCCAAGTCGAAAAAGCAGGGGGGGAAGCTCCCCCCCACCCCCCCATGGCGACGGCCCTGAGCACACCTGTTAGGAATACTGGAACTGGAAACCCTTCTACACACAACCAAATCGGTTTTAGTGGAATTCCTCCTGCCCTTGTTTATTATTTAATGTAATGTACATTGTATTTTGTGTTTGAGTTTACCAATATTATTATCATTATTATTATAACATTGGCAATGTCTTTCGTTAACAATCAAAGCAAACCTGAAGAGACTGTCGTGAGATTCAAGTTGATGGGAACGAGTTCATTTGAATATTATATGACAGTGTTATCTGTGATATTAGGACCCGGAAACAAGTTTATTCTCTTCTATCTCCCACCAGTTGAGCATGGCTGACTAGAATTAGTTTCGTTAGAATTTTTCGCCATTTCTTCTTAGTGTATTATCCTCTCATACAAGGCGGGTCCTCCAACATGCCAAAGCAAGTACACAATTGTGTGTAAATCTCCACTTGGAGCAATCGCACAGAGCCCCAGGATACGAGCACGGGCTTCAACAGGTATTTGCGGTAACTCTGAGGGATAGTAATGATGAATAAAGGTTCACTTGTATTTTTCAAGTGGACTGTAATTTCGGAAGGAACAAGTTATCCTGGCAAAACTAAAAAGCAAGAAGTATATACTTCTTCAATATGAGGTGCCGACAAAAAGAATAATTAATACAGATTCCACGCGATATTCACTTGAACCTAGGAGTGGAGTGAAATGTCTGCCATTTTGATTTCTCTCAATGGGGACATATTTGAAAACTGGTATTCAGGAAGTGTATCAAGGAAAGCTTATATAAAGAAATTAAACTAAAAAATATCGATCAATTTCAATTCCTCATAGCAGAAAGAGAATTTGAATTATCTACAGTTCACGATAATTATAATAACATTTTCTTAATTTGTTTGTATAGATCGCCAATGTGTAATGTCACATTTCTACATAAATTAGAGATTCTTCTGTCACATCTTCCTGTCAATTCTCAGCTTGTCATAGGTGGCGATTTCAACAACAAATTATAATGAAAAGTCATCTTCATCATCCACTCAAGCACTAGATGATTTACTCTTGTCTTTTGACCTAAAAATGATAGTTCAGGAGCCAACACTTATTTCACGACACTCGTCCACTATCATATACTATATTTGCACAAATATGTATGAAAATAAACTGACTTGTTATGTAATTCCGGCACGTCTATCTGACCATGAAGCTGTTGTCTTAAAATTTTCAGTTGCATGAAACAAATCTATTGAAAAGTTGAAGCTTGGAAGAATATAAAGGGTCCTGCAACAGTGGCGCGGTGTTCCATATCTCTATTTAGGAAACAGATAGGAATCTAAATTTCTATAATATTACCTTATTACTCGAGCTCGACAAAATAAAAATATTGGCGGTCACACAGGGTGTTCAATTTTTTCTGGGCGGATCCCAACTGTGTTTTTTCGAATGGCAATCTATATTTTTTATCGTTTTCTCGGTTTCTACATAGAAAATAAAACACACGTTATGTATATCTTCATTTCTAAAATATTTACGGTTTTCGAGATATCTAGCATTCCAATATTCGTCACTCAGAATATTTGAAATTATAAAGTTGTGCCAAGTCCAATTGAATTTTTTTTGGTCAAATATTCTGCATTGGTAACTCTCTCAAACGATATATTTGAAGTCGACCTGTGACATACAGGGTATGAAAAACCGCTTGCCACATATTTTAAATAAAAATTTGCAGAATCTTCCTTATTTCAAATGGAACACCCTGTATATTATTGATCCATAAGGAGCGCCAACGAAACCTCTACAAATTTCATAGAGTATTCCCTATGGCTAGGTTCAATAGTTTTTCTTAAAAAAGCATTGTTTTCTAAAAATGGTCGTTCTTCCTATTTCTACGCCATAAACTCGATGAAAGACTTTTTTCAAAGCGAAATCCATTTGACGACTGAAGAATGTACGAAAGATATCTTGTTTCAATTTTGTACATGATAGCGTGTCCTATAGTTTTTCTTATTTTTTTTTCTAAAAATGACAACTCTCTATTTTATCGCCATAATATCAATGATTTTTTTACTGTGAAACCCATATGTGACGACTGTGATCGAGATATATGTTATTTTTATAACACATGTATTCCCTAAATAGAACACCGTGAAATTTCTTCATTTGATGTATAGTTTTTGTCCAAGCCTTTCCTTAAAATATCGTCCCATGCCTAAAATTATCTGTTGCTAGATAAAAAAGTTTTGAATTACACCGCAAAATGTACGTAATTGAATAATTACAATAATTTCAATAATCGAAATTTGTGCCAAATTTTTTCGGTCTAAAACTACCTTAGCGAATAAAATAAAATTAAACGATTTGTTGAAACCGGATGTATCAATTATTCTAAACATGACCGCATCAAGCCAGCTACTAATGAAGATAATGAATTGCAAGTTCTTCTTGCCGTTGAAGAAGATCCTAGTAGGAGTCATCGACAAATTGGTGAAATAGTGGATATAAGTGAGAGATCAGTGCAAAGAGTTTTGAAGAAACATCGCTTTCATCCATCTCATACTACTGTATGCCGATTTTGAGAAAAGAGTGAGATTTTGCAATTGGGTCATGGGAAAAGTTCGTCGAAACAAATATTTTTTCAATAACATTTTATGGTCGGATAAATCGACATTCCATAAAAATGGATTTGTGAATCGACATAATTACTATTATTATTCGACAGAAAATCCCCACTTATTGGAACAGGTGGACTATCAATATAGGTGGTCGATAAATGCCTGGGAAGGTATCATTGGAGAATATGTAATTGGTCCATACTTTTTTCAGGGACATAAGAATGGAACAATGTATGTGCACCTTCGGCAGAAGTGAGAGATCATCTAAATGAAGTATTTCCCAATAAATGTATAGGACGGAATGGGCCTGTACGGTGGCCCGCTACATCACCAGATTTAACAAAACTGGATTTTTTTTATGGGGATACATAAAAAATATGTTCACGTCGAGCCACCAAGCCACTAGCTTCTTCCGAAAATATGTGACTTGGAATAACGAATGCTTTTGGCAGCATTACACCAGCTGTATTGCGCAGGATAGAACAGTCTTTCAAACATAGACTTCAGCTCTGCATTCAAGAAAATGGAAGACATGTCGAACATATTTTATAAAAGTTTCATTACCAACCTTCATTAAACTCTTCCTTTTTTAGTTTTGTAGTTTGTCAGTTGACAAATTTAAATATCTAGAACTTAAGTCCTGAAGTCATGAATATACACCATAACATGAAAAAAAAAATTAGTAATATTCACAATGTTTTTTCATTTAATCTTGTTTGGTTTGATATTGTACGATTTATGGGAAAAATTCTGCATCCAATGAAAAAAATAATTTTCCATTTAGAAAAATGTGATAGGTATATACCTACATTTATTTCGTAAAAAATATTTGTTTGCTCACGCTATAATGTACAAAATTGAAACAAAATATCTTTCGTACATTTTTATCAGTCGTCAAATGGATTTCGCTTTGAAAAAAGTCTTTCATCGAGTTTATGGCGTAGAAATAGGAAGAACGACCATTTTTCGAAAAAAATGCTTTTTTAAGAAAAACTATTGAACCTAGCCATAGGGAATACTCTATGAAATTTGTAGAGGTTTCGTTGGCGCTCCTTATGGATCAATAATATACAGGGTGTTCCATTTGAAATAAGGAAGATTCTGCAAATTTTTATTTACAATATGTGGAAAGCGGTTTTTCATACCCTGTATATCACAGGTCGACTTCAGATATATCGTTTGAGAGAGTTACCACTGTAGAATATTTGACCAAAAAATAAATACAATTGGACTTGGCACAAGTTTATAATTTCAAATATTCTGAGTGACGAATATTGAAAAAAAACCTGTCATGCTAGATATCTCGAAAACCGTCAAAATTTTCGAAGTGAAGATATACATAAAGTGTCTTTTATTTTCTATGTAGAAACCGAAAAAAGCGATAAAAATATAGGTTGCCATTTAAAAAAACAGAACAGAACAGAAAATCCAAACAATTACAGACCAATATCTTTCAACTCTTTCGAAAGTGATTGAAAAACTTGTCCAAAAAGGGTTCTAGCCTTTCTAGACAGTCAAAAAATTTTATCAAACACCCAGTTTGGTTTTCAAAGTTCAAAAAGCAGCAATGATCTGTTTAAAATATGTTTTTTCGTTAATCAGATATCGCCCCCATACGAACAACAACTCTCAGAAGTTGAGAAACTTGTGCGAGCTAAGGACTAACACGATAATTTTTTATTTTCTTGAGCATGCTTATTTTTGCAGATGATACTACCATCCTCTGACATGAAAAAAAATTCCAGCAATTGAAATATACTATCACTAGTGACTTTGCAATGGTAAAAAATTGGTGTGATTCCAATTACTTATGTTTTGATACCAATAAATCGAACGTACTTACCTCTAGCACCTTCTGTGAAAATTTGAGCCTCAACGGAGAAACTTCAGAGAACAAAAATAATTCAAAATTCCTAGGAATATATATTGATGACAAACTGAAATCTGATCTGCATATAAGATCATTGACAAAAAAATCAGCGGCGGGATGTTATGCACTTAAAGTTGTCACAAATGAACTGAGCACATCTACAGCGAAGATGATTTACTACTCTATGATTGAGGCTCATTTGAGATATGGAAATACCTTTTGGGCATTTTGTAGTCAATAATTACTTCAATCAGTGTTTGTCCTACAAAAGAGGACAGTTAGATACCTAAGCAAAGCTCGAATGCGTAAACACTGTAGACCATTATTTTTCAGCAAGGGCATTTTTACCCTCACCTGTATTTTTATACTATAGTCTCTATGTCTAATACACAAAAACCTTAATACAGTTGATACTCCATAACCAAGCAGTCAAATGAAATATGTTACAAGGCAAATATCGGAAAATAAAATACCTCTCCCTATTCCGAAGTCTACTTTGACAAAGGACTCTCTGATTTATGAAAGCAAAAAAATATATAAATACGTACCCTCCGAAATCAGAAAGGAGAAACATTATTACAAATTCAGAAAAATAATGGAAGAAGCTCTACTCAAAAAAGCATTCTATAATCTCGAGGAATTTTACAGTGAAAGATGTGATTTTATTCTCAGTATATATTATTATATTTCATTTTAGTTTATTTTTATGTGATTTTTTTATATATCCACTCCTTTTTTCTATATTTGACATGATTATTTTTCAATTAATTAGTATAGGGTTTTTCTACTTTCGTAAATATTTTGTATATTTAAAAAAGCACTGTTCAACAATTTTTTTCGTAACATGCTTTGTCAATAAGAACTTGATTTCTTGGACAATGAAGTATATTTCTCTCTCTCTCTCTCTCTCTCTCTTTCTAATCTTATTAAATGCGATTTTGTTCATTTAAAATGTCATGTTTTCCAATGATCTCGATGTATCAATTCCTTCAGATTGTGGAACAATAAAACCCCAAAAATTCCAAGAGGCCATGATTTGATCTGATGACTGCGATTTTGTTTATCATATTGGCATGTTTTCCACTGATGTATTGATTTCATCAGATTATGGAACGATAAAACCCCAAAAAAATACCGAGAGACCATGATTTGATCTTATAAATGCCGCATTGTTTCCCGATGATCTTGATGTATTAATTCCTTCAGATCGTGAACATTGAAACTCCAAAAAAATACCAAAAGGCCATGATTTGATCTTATAAAACCGTTTTGTTTATTTAAATTGGTATATTTTTCAATGATCTTGATTCACTCCTCTAGATTGTGGACGTTTCAAACCGCAAAAAATAACAAGAGCCATGATTTGTTTTGATAGTGAGTTTTGTTGGTGTTCAGCTCCATTGGCAAAAGAAACTTGGCCATCAGGCCAATATTTTGTTAGAAATCATTTTACTTTTCACACTGGGACCATATTTCAATATTTTTTAGGTCACTATACCAGATTACATACAGTGTCGCACATGAGGTTCGTAACATAAGGATTTTTGATTTCGCAGTGAATTTGTGCATAATATTTGATATTTTTTTCGTAGATCCTCAAAAAGTGAGTACCTACCTTCAACAAATTGCTCTGTAAATTGTTTTACTGTTTGGCAAATAAAAGCTATATTATTATTGTTGAAATGGAACATCCATTTGTGGTTTTAATTCAACTTGTCGAAGAAAACTGCGGTCACTTGAATCTTCGAATATATTACTATTATTATTGTTCTGATCATTGTTATTTCATTCCTTGATCCTTCTTGTAGCTACTCTCCAAATTCCATGACATACATTTGATCAACATTTTAAAAATTCGTAGTGAAATATTCCTGTTTTGTTTTCTTGATCAAATCAGAGTTTTAAAATATTTGTGCGGTGTGAATATAAATAATTGTTTTAAGGGTGTTGTGAAGTATAAATGAAATATTAGTTTCAGTAATCGACAACAAAGCAAAAAAAAATTCCCGGAATAACAAACAAATCCTCTGATACAAATCAAAGCCCAACACATTCAAGTTATTAACAAACGACAAAACCCCCACAACAAACACACTCGCATTACATAATAAAAACTCTACCCCCGACATCAAAAGCTCTCTTTCTCGACAAAGCTATCGTCCGGAATCTCACCTATTGAAAAATCAAATCTATATCATTCGAACCGCAAGACATCTTTAGATGTTATCGGAAATGAAACCTGACATTTATGTGTACACACACAACACACGGCCTGCCTCCCACACCCCCCTTACCAACCCTCGAACGCTTTGCTATCTCCTCTCATTACAGTAATTGACGACGTTGATGACGTCGCTGTTTTGACAGCAGACAGCACGATGAATCGAATTGATCAGATTGTATTTCATGAATTTCTATCGCGTAGATTTGTTTTTTGTTTCGAGGCCGGAAAGGGGTATGAGGATTCGATGGATTTCTCAACTTCAATTTCGTTAATTTCTTCAACGGGCTTTTGTCTGCCACAGGATGTTTGCTCATTATTTCTATAGATAAAATCGCTTACGTCGTTTCTCATGTTTGGTCAAATTAGGGGCCATTTTGTCGTGATGAATTATGCAATGAAAGGGTCGTTTGCGATGACAAGCGCATATGCTGGGAATATCTAGAGTCCGATTGGCGAGCTTTTCCAGCCTTTTTTGTTTTGGTATTATGGATGAGAAAGAATGTGGAACCCAGATCACAAAGTTGTGCCAAATTTTTTGTATTTTTCTTCCTTGTTATAGATCATAAAATGAATCAACAATTTCCTATAAAATTTTTACGTTCAATACTGTCAATAGTTCGAAACTTCCATCAGTAGGTGTGAAGAATTACTATTCTTGAGTTCGATTGTCGAGACTTTCCAACTTTCTTTGTTTTGGTATTGGTATTGTGGAAACCGGATTACAAGTCTTAGTCATTGGCGACACTTTCCAGCCTTTTTTCTTTTTCTATTAGTATTATGAAAACCAAATTACAAGTTTTAGTCACTGACGAGACGTTCCTACCTTTGTTGTTTTGGTATTGGTATTCTGGAAACCGGATTACAAGCTTTAGTCATTGGCGACACTTTCCAGCCTTTTTTGTTTTGGTATTGATATTGTGGAAACTAGATTAGGTACACATTTTAGTCATTGGCGAGACTCTCCAGCCCTTTATGTTTTGGTATTGCTATTGTGGAAACCAGATTACAAGTTTCAGTCATTGGCGAGACTCTCTAGCCTTTTTTGTTTTGGTATTGATATTGTGGAAACCAGATTACAAGTTATAGTCATTGGCAAGACTTTCCAGCCTTTTTTGTTTTGGTATTGCTATTGTGGAAACCAGATTACAAGTTTTAGTCATTGGCGAGACTCTTCAGCCCTTTTTGTTTTGGTATAGCTATTGTGGAAACCAGATTACAAGTTTTAGTCATTGGCGAGACCTTTCAGCCTTTTTTGTTTTGGTATTGGTATTATGGAAACCAGATTACAAGTTTTAGTCATTGGCGAGACTCTCCAGCCTTTTTTTTGGCATTGCTATTGTAGAAACCAGATTACAAGTTTTAGTCATTGATTGGCGAGACTTTCCGGCCTTTTTTGTTTTGGTATTTTGGAAACCGGATTACAAGTTTCAGTCATTGGCGACACTTTCCAGTCTTTTTTGTATATTGTGGAAACTGAATTACAAGTTTTAGTCATTGGCGACATTTTCCAGCCTTTTTTGTTTTGGTATTGGTATTGTGGACACCAGATTACAAATTTTACTTATTGGTGAGACTCTCCAGCCTTTTTTGTTTTGGTATTGTGGAAACCAGATTTAGTCATTGGCGACAATTTTCAGTCTTATTGGTATTGTGGAAACCGGATTACAAGTTTTGGTCATTGGCGACACTTTCTAGCCTTTTTTGTTTTGGTATTGGTATTGTGGAAACCAGATTACAAGTCTTAGTCGTTGGCGACACTTTCCAGCCTTTCTTGTTTTTGTATTAGTATTATGAAAACCAAAAAACAAGTTTTATTCGTTGACGAGACTTTCCTGCCTTTTTTGTTTTGCTATTGGTATTCTGGAAACCGCATAAAAGTTTTAGTCATTGGCGACACTTTCCAGCCTTTCTTGTTTTGATATTGGTATTGTGGAAACCAGATTACAAGTTTCAGTCATTGACGAGACTCTTCAGCCTTTTTTGTTTTGGTATTGCTAGTGTGGAAATTAGATTACAACTTTTAGTCATTGGCGAGACTCTCCAGCCTTTTTTTTGGCATTGCTATTGTAGAAACCAGATTACAAGTTTTAGTCATTGATTGGCGAGACTTTCCGGCCTTTTTTGTTTTGGTATTTTGGAAACCGGATTACAAGTTTCAGTCATTGGCGACACTTTCCAGTCTTTTTTGTATATTGTGGAAACTGGATTACAAGTTTTAGTCATTGGCGACATTTTCCAGCCTTTTTTGTTTTGGTATTGGTATTGTGGACACCAGATTACAAATTTTAGTTATTGGTGAGACTCTCCAGCCTTTTTTGTTTTGGTACTGTGGAAACCAGATTAAAAGATTTAGTCATTGGCGACAATTTTCAGTCTTTTTTATATTGGTATTGTGGAAACCGGATTACAAGTTTTGGTCATTGGCGACACTTTCTAGCCTTTTTTGTTTTGGTATTGGTATTGTGGAAACCAGATTACAAGTCTTAGTCGTTGGCGACACTTTCCAGCCTTTCTTGTTTTTGTATTAGTATTATGAAAACCAAATTACAAATTTTATTCATTGACGAGACTTTCCTGCCTTTGTTGTTTTGGTACTGGTATTCTGGAAATCGGATAAAAGTTTTAGTCATTGGCGACACTTTTCAGCCTTTTTTGTTTCGGTATTGGTATTGTAGAAACCAGATCACAAGTTTTAGTCACTGGCGAGACTCTTCAGCCTTTTTTGTTATGGTATTGCTATTGTGGAAACCAGATTACAAGTTTTGGTCATTGGCAAGACTCTCCAGCCTTTTTTGTTTTGGTATTGCTATTGTGGAAACCAAATTACAAGTTTTAATCATAATTTTTGTATTTTTCTTTCCTGTTATAGATCATAAAATTAACCAACAATTTCTTGCAAAATATTTTCATTCCATACTGTCACTAGTTCAAACCTTTCATCAGTATTTGTGAAGTATGAACAAAAAAGATACAACAATTTTTAGGATAAATAAAGGTTTTGGCGTTCTACTTCTCCATCTACATACATACATTTATCGGATTCTTTCAAAGAAAGGGAGGAAGCAATCAATTTAAAAAGATGATTCTATATCAAGATGTGTGAGATCATTCAAATACATAACTTTCATTCACAAACTGAAAGGAAAGCCCATGGAGATATTGATATTGAATTACTCGAAAGAAAAATACTTTTGACACAAGTACTTATATATGAAATCTGAATTATATAAAAAACACTTTTCTCTATTCAGTTTGTATTCAAACATTCACAGGATTACTACACAATATAGTAAATGAAAGAGGTAAAATCTCACTTACATGGAACACTGACATCCTCACTGGTGGACATCCGATGTTGTCAAACCTAGAAAGAAACTTGAGAATCCTCACAACATGTGCGTTCCCTATAACCATATCGAAATTCGAAAGCTCTTCCTACATTTGGCAAGCTCTACGTAATGACATTATATCGCCTATTTGATTCAATCCCAGCCATAGGAATCTTGTCTAAATTGAGAGGGATATATGATCTACACATCTTTGTATTAGGGTTTTTTATGTGAAACATCTATAACCGCTTGTTTAAAGCTGTTTGACAATGTTTCATGATGAATTTCATTAGTTTGGACTTCCAAATTGTAACTAATACCTGAAAATAACAATTATATTAAGCAAATAAACACTGAAATGAAATTACAGTGAAATAAAATAAAAGTAAAAAAAAACAAAAATATAATATTAAGAGATTTCAAGCTAAGTTACTTCACGACGTTTCGATTGTTACTATCCATAATCGGGTGATGACTGGACTAATTCCTCCAAGAGATGACTATTTATGGGTCATTCGAGTACTTTCACCTATCTACTCGTTCCGCTTCACCGGTTTGGCGGGAGAAGACCGTGTGGGGGGAGTTGGCCATTTTTCGCTTGATTATGGGTTTCTATATGTTGCGTATCTCTATACGCTAGCTTGGCTGAATAAATTGTTGGACAACATGTATGGGGCTTCTTTCAATTTCCTCCTAAACCAGTGTTTCTCTTTGTGTAAGATCACAGCTTGGGACCACTCGACCACAAACATGCTCTTCTATTCCTGCTGGTTTTCCTCGCTGTGTGTGTTTCAATCTGAGGAGTGAACAGATTGAGAACTTTGAGATAATCATGACGAGCATATTATTGAGCAATCTTTATGATGCAAAAAAACTAAAATATCACAGAAATTGGAGCTGCTTGCAAAGTGATAATCTTCAGTGCCTTAAATTTATTCTGAATTGGGTACTTTCACCTAAGAAGCAATACCGTTGTTACCCAGTGATCATCAAAGTCTTTAATGAGTCAACAAAATATGCAGACGAAAGCCAACCAAAATAATCCGTTTGCGAGTAGGTTGATTAAAAAGTGCGAGCTCCGCCATTAAATCCACATTATTATTTAAAAATGGCAGACTTATTATACGAATTATAATAGCAGGAGGGTCGATTATGCAGCGAGGCGATAATTATTCCTGATGTCATGTGTGACGAGGCGAACTTTAATACAGCAGGAAAGGAAACCAAGGGATATCTACCCTTTTCAGAAACGTATTTCGAGATGCGACAAATGTTATACAACGCTACGGAAAAGCCAGGATGATTTGAAAGCCGGTTTTTGTTTATTTCTCTGGATTCAAATGCTGCGGTAATTACAAAATTTTAATGACGAAAGTGCAACGATGCAATGCCCATTCCACGGACGCCATTTTGTGTGGTGATTGCGAAAGGTGCAGCGTATTCGTCTCTACAAAACACGTTCAAGAAAGGATTTTTTTTCAATAACACAGTACAAAAAAACTTTCTAAATAAGAACAGAATTACAAGTATTTAAATGAACTGAAAAAAGGATATCGAACAGTTTGAGCTTCCTTCAGTGAGTGCATAACATTGAATTGCTTTTTCAAAATCTTGCCAGAATTAATCTTTTATGTAATAATTTTTAGCCAATAATCCACATATTCATAAATGACGTCTCTATGTCTGTCTGTAGAGTAGGGAGGATGAGTGTAAGCCCACAGCACTTAGGTCACATGTGACCCATTGTACATCCTCCCGAGGAGTTATCCGCCTAGGTCATCGTCCATCTTGTCCTTTCCAGGAAAGTGACCAGGTCACTAGGAGACATCTCCTTCATATCGGCAGGTGTAGGCCAAGACTCGCCGAACACACATATTGACGATAACTCCGGGCACAGGACATGCCTGACAGTTTCATCTTCCTGTTCACATATCCTGCATATAGATGTGTCCACTAGCCCCATATTATCAATCTACTAAGAATACTGATCTACTCATTTTAAATAAATATTCGATCTATTTTCTCAACATATTTGTGTCAAATGTAAAAAACGTCATTACTTCCTCATCATCACTCATCACTAAAGCACAAAATGACTTCAAAACAATCATTGACTGGCTCAATTTCAAACTATTGACTATAAATTCTTCTTAAACAAAATATTTAACCTTTTCAGTGAGTAACTGAAACTTACTCAGTCTTCCACCTTTTGCAATCAGAGGTGAAAACTGCATAGTGAAAATCACACAAGCTACAAAAATAGAGTATCTCGGTGTAATGCTAGACAATCATTTAAAATGGAACTTACACATTAGAAAGTTAGTGCTGAAGATTAGAAGCCTATTGTCTAAATTCTAATATTTAAGAAACATTCTTTAAGAAAAACATCTCTTAATGCTGTATTGCGCATTAGTGGAATCCCAACTGAGATATGGCATAATAGCTTGGGGAGAGGCATATAATAGTAAATTATGCAACGATCATGTAAAGATGGTTATTAAGACACATGCATTAACCGGTATACGAAACGAGCCGAAGGCGAGTTTTGTATGGTATATGCGAGTGTATTAATAACCATTACATGAGAGTTGCATATGCTATTTTTTCTAAACCCGATAAATAATGAAAAACTATAAATATTATATTTGTATTGAACACGTTTACAGTAATTAACTCATATTTTAAAAAAAAACACAAACTTAATGGTATTATCATGGATATATGAAAACTATAAAGATTCTAATTATATTTATATTGAATATAACAACTGTAATTAATCTGATCTTTTAAAAATATTGGAGTCGATGGTAATCCTTCTATATCGCTGTTTTCAGACATTTTGATAATATTGATGTAGATGTGAGGCAATATGCTTTAGGTAATCATAATTGAACAGGTACGAGATGTAGAGATTTAGGTAATTTCTTACAGGTAGTCTCAATTATGGTTACCTGTAGTATATAAATATGAATGTAAGGATAATTTGATGTATTAATCACTTGAAAAAGCTAATGTTTAGCGAAACATGTTGTGATATATTTTTTCAATAAAGTTTGTGGAGATCAAATCGTTTAGGTGTAGTTTGTGAAATTATAAAGAATGTTGAAATAATTCAAAAATGATTTTGAAAATAATATTCAGAAAACCAATTCCCTACCCATCAGATAACCCTTACAAGCTTGGCAATATCTTAGATGTAAAACAATTATTTCATTTGACACTTGCTGTTGACCAGGATAAAACCGGTGCAAAATATTCTTAGATTATTCCTACTCCACAAGGTCAAAAAAATTTACCATTTTAGTTCCACATATGACTAAAACTATATCCCAGAGAAGAAGCTGAAGTTATGGCTGATTTCAAGATCTAGAATTGTAACACATCGATTAGTCGATATAAAAAATACATACTATGATTGATATTGAAGTTGAGGCTATTTAAAATAATTTATTTCACACACTCGTTCTGTCGTATTTTTCTGTGGAAATCTAAGGCATGCCATCATTACATCAACACAAGTTATACTTTCATGATCGCCCTTGCCCCATATTTCATGAATAATTTATGGCGTAAATATAACGTTTGAAACGATTCTTTTGTACTAATTATCCTTACTTCACAACAAATTATAGTTACAATTCGTATATTCTGATGAATACTCTCAATCTTACCGTTATGATAACCTGAATAGTAATTTTATTTTTATGGATTTTTTGGTATTATTATTTAGTATTATTTCCTTGGAAAACAATTATATTGTTTACACTTTTCTTAAGCCATTTTTGTTCCAACTTTGGTCTACTACTCTTTTTATAATTAAGCTTTATCTGAAACTCTCAAGCTAGTTAAAAACACATTATTCTCGTTAACCTGCAATTTTATTTATACCCTTGTTTTCTTTTCCATTAATTTGACTGTATCTCATTTGATTCGTCAACATCACACCATAATAATATGTCACCACACACAAGCTGATAATATTAGCTTCGGTGGATTTTTGTTTATTCTAAACCTCATATTGCTAAGTTTTTTTTGAATCATTTTACTTTGTAACAATGGAAGGTCTGTATTTTTTTGCTATTTATGAATAAACATTATTATTATATAAAAAAAATATGGTGTTGTTTTTTATTTTGTGCTGAGCTTTTGGCATTGAATATTGTAAACTCATATTTTATTTTTTCACTACGGACTTGTATTATAATACATAGCTGATTAATCATTATAATGGCTACAAATATCGATGAAAAAAAAACTAGAAGTTCCTCTGCCTTTTATATATCATTCGAAATGGATGCCGTAGAGCAAAAAAAACAACAAAATTCGACAAATCTAGTTTTTGGCGAATATTTCAAAAACAACCACATATATTCTTGATCTAAAAAAGATTATTCTAGTTCTCCAAAATAGGAAACCATTTTCCAATTTAACCGACCTTGTACGAGTAGGTCTTATCGTTTCCGATATAGCGACAATGGGATTAGCTAAAAAAATGGCCTGGATAGACCGTAATATAATTACAAATTTCAACACTGCAACAACATCACAACTACAGATTTGTTGCAAGAATTTAAATCTCCATTAAGGTAAGCATTTTTCATTGTAGTTAGTCACTATTTTGCATTTGAAGTCTTGAATAAAATTTTGCTCGAAAAGAAGCTATTACTAAAATACAATTACTGAAATTTCCAATGAATTCAAGTACAAGAATCGCACATTAAAAGATGAGATCTTATTAATTCTCAGCTTAGTTTCGACTTCTGAGGGTTGTTGTTCGTAGGTTAGTGACAGCTGGTTGATCGAAAAACAGATTTTAACAGACTTGTGACACACTGTTTGGAACCTTTTGCATAGTAATGAATATTACTGGAGTTTTTTCTCAACACCAAACCGTTATTTCAACCCCTGGACAAGTGTTTCGATCACCAAGTGACCAAGAGGGAGATCAAACTAATTATATTTACAAAGCTATCCTAATTTATACCATAGATACCTGTTCTAGGTCTTGAGTGTCCTAAATTAATTTCACAATATTGAAGGGGTTATATTTTTTGGAGTGATTAATTTTTGGTAAAGATAGTTTTTGGCTTCCTACTACTCCATTTTGATACAAAAAATGATCTAGTCTGCAAGTTACTTCTTTGCATGATCTACACATCCATGTATAGAGTTACTTATTTTCAAATTGATTACTTCCTTCCTTTCTTTGGAAGATTCCCTCATCCTTTTTTTTGTATCAAGATGGAGTAGTAGAAAGCCAAAAACTTTCCTTGCCTTATCTACTAATCTTAAATTAATTTTACAATGTATCCTTATGTAATAGTCAGGTAAATCTAATAATTGAAATATTTCAATTACAATATGTTTTTTTACAATATGTTCTTATGTAGTAGTCAGATAGATCTAATAAATAAAATAGTATTTTAACCAGCTATAATAGTATATTATTTGGTATTGCTCCACCATCGTTATTTATAATATTATTATGTTAACTCATTTCTACACTCTCATAGGCATCTAGATGCCTGTTGTTGTTAACTTGTCTAACTGATCTTAATGAACTGAAATCTATAGAATGGTTTTTTTCAGGTCTTCCATATTTTAGGTGTGCTGAGTATTTTTTATATCTTATTTCAATAGATCTTTCAGCCTGTCCATAATATTTAGCATCGCAGTCCTCACATTTAATTTCGTAAATTCCAGACTTTACCGAATTCTCGACTTTGTCTTTTGGACTTCCTAAAAGGCTCTGTAGTGTATGACTTGTTTTAAAAACTACATTCATACCCAGTTCCTTGAAAATCTTTCCAAGCCACGAAAAACTTTGGAACTATACGTTCCAGATTATTCCGGAGTATTCCAGAATATACCAGGATGTTGCTTGGAGACTACTCAGTTATGGAAAGAGGGGTATATCATTCTTTCTGATGTGTACTTTATTACTTCGGGTAGAATTTACTGAGTGCTGGGTTCGAACTTCTAAATGAGTTTTTAGTTTGAGGACTTTAGAAATGAATTGTTTGAACGACAAAATGTCATCATCGTAACTTAAATGCACCGAAATTATAGTCTGTTAATTTTCAGATAACATGCGGTATAAAAGTGGCCCAAATGCAATTACTATTACTGTAACGTATTTTGTGACAGTCACAGTCACATTTCCAACGAGCCGAACGAGGGACAGGCGATTTTTCAATTTATTCACCCCCTCGAATTACTCATTATTGAATAACATGCCAAAAACGTGTCAGGCTGTCATGAAATTTTAGTTAACCAATAACCGAATTCGGCAGTTCCCCTCGAGGGGCAATTTGAACCCTGATAGATGTTCAATCAGTAGTGAAAAAATATGGACGTCAATAAGGGATGTGAGGAGGATTTCCCAATAGATAGGGGTCGTAACGTTTTCTGGGGTTCGTCGAAATATAGTAGATATATTTCTCAATATATATGATTCCGTTGGAAAGTGGCTGTTTTGAAATAGGTACATAAATGTGCATTAATAGGTACATGATCAGAAAATGAAATAGATTGTTGCATAATGGGAAATTCAACCTGTAGATAACTGTAACCGGTAACTGGAAAGTTCCGAAATACTTCAGTTTCAGCACGTTTTTATATATTTATTACGCAACATTCATCGAGGTTAGTTTTATCACATATAGAATCATCTCTAAAATAAGTCACAACTCCACCTTTGGCGAATTTCTATGTATAGTCTAATCAACAAGTTCAAAAAAATAGAGATAGCTTATTCTTTTTTACTTGTTTCAGGGATTTCAAATCATTTTATATAATAGACAATGGTAAAAAAGAATAATTAAAAAAAGAATAGCTTATTCTTTAAAAAAGAATAGCTTATTCTTTTTTACTTGTTTCAGGGATTTCAAATCATTTTATATAATAGACAATGGAAGTCCGAACTAGTGAAATTCATCACGAAACATTGTCAATCACCTTCAAACAAACATATATAAAAAAGTGTCATAAAAATTATATAATTAATTAAATTATGCAATTATAATGAATAAATGTCTAATAAATCATGTTTTTGAACTTGTTGATTAGACTAGTAAAAGTAGCATAATGAATTCGCTTATTGTTTCAGATAAAATAGACTCAACGGGTCGAGCAAAACTTCAAAATTATCGAACGTAATTGCTTAATGTACTCCTTTGCTTGTCAATCATTTAAATAATTCTACTTATTCTGAATACTCACTGATTTTTTCAATGATGTTGAATATTTTTTCATGAATCTTCAATCTTTATAATTCTTTTATGAATCTCTCAACGAGCAGAAGAGCTCTGTCGAAAAGTAAATCCATGTTTTCATCTACCGAAATCAGAGATGAGGAGTTCTCAAAATTGAATCATTCAGTATTTCAAAATATTTTGCCTCACGATATATTCGATTTTCATTGACGGTATTCCAAGTCAATAATTTATGTCGGTGGAGAGTTCAAGACAGTTTTGAAATGTTGTGAAGTGGACACCCTGCATTTTGCTCAGTCTATTAACTGAACAATTCTTGTGAATACCATTTAATTTGTGTATCCTCTTTTAGCCTAATGAATCTTTAATCATTTTTGTATCTTTCTGTTTCGTTTTTATTTTTTAAGTCAAAAAAGCTACAACAGATCAACCAACTCTATAAACAATAAAAATCTATGAACCTGATTATCAACGACAAAGTTGTTAGGTTTCCGGAAATATTTTAAACGCCCTCTATTAAATATCTGAGAATTTTTTGAGATAAACACATTATATGTAATGAGCACATACATGAATGAATAATAATTATACTGTAGGAAGTCTAGGAGATATTATGTCAAAAAATTTGATTACCTTGTATTATTTTTTAGGATTAATTTTAAGTTATTGCATCTCAACGTGAGAAAGTGCTTTTAAAAATATACAGTGTGTCCCATATAAAACTCCGCGGGCAAATATCTGAAAAATGAGAGAGAATATCCATATTTCGTGAGGGCAGATGATTTTGATGTCAAAGGGTCCTCTTATTTGAAGGGTGCAGGAATAAAACAAGGAGTGTCCAAAATATTACGTTTTTTGGTTTTCAGTTCTATCGGGTGCTATTTTCTAAGCTTTTTCTTGTGGCCAACATTAGCGGCATGAAACTTGGAACGTCACGTAGATTGTACATTATGAAGATCTACCGTACACGCATAAAACTAGGAAGGTCCGCGCGCTACACGTTCAAAACAAGGAGGGTCCACGGCTTCCGGTGCCAGCGACTGCCAGCGAGTCTCGTCGATCAAAATGGTCCAGTCTTAATTCAACTTGCATGTAGTACGCATCGTGATTTATGTTATCGTTAATAGGAAGCTTTGTACTATATTTTATGACAAAAATGGAATGCGACAATGTGGCAAAACGGTCAAAAAAGAGGCCTAAAACTGGACGAATTCAAGATGTGATGAAGAAAGTTCGATTGGCTTCCCATGAGCAGGGTCCGGCATGTCTTTGTAAGCGTTTGAGATGTTTTGAAGTTACAACAAACGAACAACGTATGACGATTTTGTCACATTTCAACAATTTGCTCACAAACAATGAACAAAATAGTTATTTATGCAGTTTAATTTCGGTTACTCCGGTTCAAAGACGTCGAAATCGGAAGTCAGAAGAGGAAGCTGTATTTCATGATAGCGTATTTTCCTATAAAATTAGGGTAAAAGAAGACGCCCGCATTGTTGAGACATCGGTTTGCTACAAAGCTTTCCTGAGTATCCATGGCATTAGCAAAGGAAAACTAGAGCACTTGCAGAAAGCTTTAAAGAATAGAGGAACGGCCCCGAAAGATAAAAGAGGCCAACATAGTTCCAAGATAAGGAGCTTACCTGATTCTACATATCAACACGTTTTTGACCATATTAGTTCTTTCAAGGGAAGGCTTTCACATTATAGCTTGAACGATTCAAAAAAACTTTACCTACCTGAAGAACTTAACATCACCAAGATGTTCAACATGTTTAAACTGGTACATCCAACAGAAAAAATATCTTACGAAACTTATCGTAATATTTTTAACACTAAATTTAACATCAGTTTCGGATATCGGCGGAGCGATACATGTAGTACATGTGATAGATTTACTGCGGAGGTAAACAGATTGAGAGTCGAAGGGACTCCAGAAGCTGCAGTCGCTATAAGAAGATTGGAAATTCAAAATGAACTCCGTAAAAGAAAAGCTGAATCATTTTATGATCAAAAACGATCAGCTAGGCGTCGAGATAGAACCAGCAATGATTGTATCGCCGTTGCAATGGACTATCAGAAAAACGTATACCTTCCAAACATACCGACAAACGACGTGTATTATATACGTCAACTGTCAATGTATTCTTTTAATATACATGTTTTGGGTACAGCACAGTCACTGTTCTATACCTATCCAGAAAATCTTGCAAATAAGGGATCTGATGAAGTCTGCTCTTTTTTGTTCGACTTCTTAATGAATCACGCTGAGAGTAGCATCAAACATCTGCACATATTTTGTGACTCTGCTGGAGGACAGAATAAAAATTATTCCGCTTTCCGTTTCATGCATTATATTGTACATTCTGTTCGAAGACTTGATTCCATCCGTATCACATTTCCAATCCGAGGACACTCCTACCTGGAGTGTGACAAGAATATGGGACTAGTTAACCTAAAAACACGAATGGAATTGCCAAAAGATTACTATGAATTACTGGAAGAGTCGAGAACGAAACCAACTCCGTTTTCTGTGATAAGGGTTCAGCAACACATGGTTAAGGACTGGGGAACATTTTTCAAGAATAAGTTCAGAGCAAAATGCCCCTTTGCAATTCAAGAAATTCGCGAAATTTACTGCACCCGAGATCATCTAAAGCTAATGTATTTTCGATCAACTTATAATGGCGCCTTTAGTAACAGTTCTATTATTAATAACAAAAAGAAAAAGTCTGGAAGAATCAAGCTGGGAGAAAACGAGTTTGAACTTCCTAATGCAAAATATACAGGTAAGCTCATAGAGCATCTCAAACATAGAACCCGCACTTTTTTTTTAATTTTTTCAGAAACATTACCCATTAAAAAGGAGAAGTTTTTAAACTTGCAGAAACTAAAGTTATATTGTGAACAACCAGAAGCAGCAGATTTTTACACAAGACTTGCACACTATCAGTGACATCTTGATTGGCAAGAATAGAGAAAATGTAAATACGGCTATGCCTATCACATTCCTTGCAAGGATATGATGGACATTCCGTGTTTTTTTCCTGTATTTTTGTATATTTGCACACAATTTTGACAACAAACCTAAATTTTAAAGTATTGTTACAAAATTTCATTCTCTGTTTCAAAGAATATATTTTTTAGTTGCCTTTATATAACAGTAAGAAAACTTTGTTTCATTTTGTAAGCAATTAACAGCGAATTTATATTAAAATATTAAAATACTTGAAATCTATTTTTTGTGACATTCCTTGTTTTATTCCTGTACCCTTCATTTGCGAAGAGATCCAGCAATAGGCGTCATCCATTAGGGCGTCGCGATACCGACGCCAATTTTTTTAAATGGCAACCTAGATTTTCCGATTCGTTTTTGGAATCTGCATTAAATTCTGAATTCAGCGATATATCACACTTGTAGTTTTCCTTGAATACTGATGGAAAAAAGCAATTTTATTGCATATTACAAAGAGGGCCATGAATAAGTCAAAATTAATGTAATAATACGAGTTTAATGAAATGAATCCATCAGTTATGATTTCATTGTCTGTTCAGTTTTATCTAGTTGCGTATTTCTGTACAAATTAAAATAAATGTTTCAAATTACCAAAAAATATGTTACTTTGACCATAACTCGACTAACATGATGATAACGAAATCAATTAGTGATAACGAGAATCATTTTAGTAAGTGTTCGAACTGCCTCCCTTTACGTAGAATACATATATTGCATCTTTTTGTAATTCCCGAATCGTGACAGCTAAAATCGTCTCTCGCGTTATGGAAGCACAAACATTTGTGAAACTATTTTTCAAATCCTCCACATTTTGTGGACGTCGCATATAAACCAAGTTTTTGATATATCCCCACAAAAGGACATCTAGTGGAGTGGATCTGGACTTTGAGCTGGCCATAGTATTGGACCCTTATTTCCAATCCATTTCTCATTAAAAGTATCATCCAAATATTATGTAACTATTCTATTATTATATGGAGGTGCCCCTTCTTGTTGAAACCACATATTAAGTCGAGTTTGTATAGGTAAATTCTCCAAAAGATTCGCAACACATGTTGTAGAAAAACCAAGTACCTCTCCCCATTAAGAATTCCTTCGAAAAAATGAGGTCCTATCAAACAATCATCAATGATTCCTGAAATCTCGTTTCTTGCACCCAATGATGGTTCACGTCAGACCAAAAGTGACAATTATGATTGTTTATTATACCGTTGTTATGGAAACGGCTTTCATTACTCCATAATATTTCTTTCAGAATACGGGTGGACAACCATGCAATGGAGTTCAATCTTCTATCAGCATCTCCTGAATATGGGAATATATTTTAGTTATTAAAACTGAAACATGAAGATTATTACCTGGATGTAGTCCTTGAACCAAATGTATTCTGTATGGAATTTGTTTTTTTTTGACAAAATACGTTGTATTGACGATTTCGAAATGTTATAATGCATTGCTACTTGTCTGATAGAACTATATGGTTCCATAACACCTAGCACTGCAACACTGTGAATCTCATCAGTAGCCGTTTTTGGTTTCTTTCGCTTCCGTTCATTGAAACACCCATTTCGTGCCAAAGATTTGGCTAACCCGGCGAATGTTTTGTCTGACGGTAATTTTCTGTCACGAATCCGATTAGCGTATATCTCACTGCTTCTTTTGAATTCCTTCTTGCTTCGCCATAAATACATATCATATCAATTTTTCTGCATTTGAAAATTGAACCATTCTTCAATTTTATGAATCTGACAGGTCTTCTGACAGATCGATAAATACATTATTGTATTTATTTTGACCTATATATGGCACTCTTTATAATACGCAATAAAATTGACATTTTTCATCAGTATTTAAGGAAATCTACGAGTGTGCCATATGGCTGAATTCAGAATATAATGCTGAATTCAAAAACCAATTGAAAATACTAGGTTACCTTTTAAAAAAATTGGCGTCGGTGTCGCGACGCCTTACCGGATGACGCCTAGTGCTGGATCTCTACGTAAATAAGAGGACCCTTTGACACCAAAATCATCTGCTTTCACGAAATATGGATATTCTTTGTGATTTTTTAGATATTTGCCTGTGGAGTTTTATATGGGACACCCTGTACCTGTAGTGTTTTTCATAGAGGTATAAAACTTTGAAATGAAATGAAACAAACATGAATTTTTGAATTGACTTTAATTGAATAGAATTGGCCGATACTTGATGAAAATCCATATTTAAAAACTAATCAATAGAGTTTGTTGTATGATTTTCACTATATGGGTTTTACAAAAACAGCGACACGTGTTTCGCTATACGATAGCTTCTTCAAGCATGCTATTGTATAGCGAAATACGTGTCGCGGTTTTTTTAAAACCCTTATAGTGAAAATCATACAATAAACTTTATTGATTAGTTTTTTGAATTGACTTTTTTGGAAAAATAATCTCTGGAATTATAATTCAACTAGTTATGACTTGGCATGTGACCGCCACGACTGTCTCGGATGTAGTCTAATTCGGAGGTCGAATTTTCGATTACTTTTTTCAACATTAGTGGCCGTATATCGTTAATAACGCGACGAATGTTGTCCTCTAAGTGGTCAGTCGTTTCGGGCTCATCGGTGTAGACTAGCGACTTCACATATCCCCACAGAAAATAGTCTAGCGGCGTTAAATCGCACGATCTTAGAGGCCAATTCACGGGTTCGAAACGCGGTTACGAAATGTTTTCTTCAATAAATCAATTATGACACGAGCTGTGTGACATGTTGCGCCCTCTTGTTGAAACAACAGCTCCTGCACATCATGGTTGTTCGATTGATGAACGAAAAAGTCAGACCAATGATTCCACCAGCCCATGAACCACACCAAACAGTCAGTTCTTCTGGATGTAACGGTGTCTCAACATGTACTCGAAGACCATCATAAATAAATTCGCTTATCGAGATCATCGGGCTCATTCACAAAAATTACGCCTTGCTAGGTGATCGTGTGGCTTCAATTCTTGCACGAGTTGGATTTTTGTAAGCTCGCAAACAAAGATCTTTCAGCAAAATCCTCCATAAGGTGGATAGACACATTTCCTATTCTTTTGCACGATGGCGGATAGACTGATTCGTTATACACTATACAGCAGCTATTACGAACTGTACGACATCTATATGGATGCGTATTATCATTTAGAGTAAACGAGTTAATTGCTCTGTTGGCGATTTTGTTGACCGAAAACTGGACGTAGTGCGCGATACGTATTTCGAACAGAATCATTATTTTCAAAATAAATTTGCATAATTTGGAAGCGTTGTTCAGGCGTCAGTCTATTCATGTTGAAATGCCAAACCAAACTTAACATAAATCACTTAACAGCTGACAAAATGACCGCCAGATGAAAAAGTGTTGACAACTTAAAGTTCTGTACCTCTATAAAAAACACCTTTCACCATACCATCACCTACAAATCACAGAATTCTCTTATAAAATCATTTACAAAAAAAATCTTAGGGGTTTTGAATATAAATGGTGTATTTACTTATCGAAACCACAAATTGATTATTATAAATATGGATAAATTGAAAAAGCACCAGTCCTGATCATTTATTGTCACTACAAATTACTCTTTTCAGAAAAACGCATACATAAAGATTTCTTTTTTATTCAGGACCAAAGTTCTATAATCTTCCAAACGCTAACTTCGAGACTATTACAAGTGTAAAAAAAATCAAAAAATCACGTGAAAAAATTCATACAAAAAACACTCTTCTCTCCTTCGTTATGTACAACATTTTAAATTTATGAGCCTCTCTATGATTAGCTTCTCCATTGAATATAAAATTTAGTAACAGAATATACATGTCTCAATATCCCATTTTTTAAATGAAAAAACACAACACAGGCATTCATTTGCATGGGAATAACCCATATATCTAGCGGAATATCCTGCAATATCAAATATAGACGAATATGGTTTTCATTCAACAAATAACTCCCCAACTAGAGTGAAAAGAAATTCAAAGTCATGCCTGGATCAAACTCTCATTAACTCTAAAAAAACTAAATATAATATGATCTTATCTATTACAGTAGACACGGCCATAACTAATCACCATACAATCTGTGCGAAACTTGTGAGAGCTAAGGATTAACGAGGTCTTACCTTTTAACGTGTGGTTCCTAACATATTACTCCAGATCGTAATATTTATAAGTAACAAAAATTAATTGAAAAGTACCAAACCAATGATATTTCGAAACATTTGACGATTCCATGTTGACCGAACTTGTTCAAAAGATCGAGTGGAATGAAGTTCCCTGTCCTCATTGAGATCTCAATTTTCTAACAAATGAATTCATAGGATTAATACATAATTGTATTGAAAAATCACCAAAAAAAAGATGAAAAATAAAGAACAAGGAAAAAAGAAATGAATTACAAAATCTATAATGAAGTCGGTTAAAACATCGTATCGTAAATGGAAGAGAAATCCATATGATGAAACATGAAATATTGAATATTTACAAAAAAAGAGAAGTAGAATACTCTATCAAGCAAGCAAAAACGAACTATTACAGAAATTACGTGGAACAAGAACAACATATTTCAAAAACTGCGAACAAAATTAAATATTTAGGTATATTTCTAGATTCACACTTGAGATGGAATGAGCATATATCATATCTTGTGGAAAAAATACGTTTTCAATAATTCAAATTCAAACAATTCATATATTATCTAGACTTCATACAAAAAATGGAATGGAAACTCATTTGAATTTTGGGATCATAGAGTGGGGAGGTGTATCACGAACTTCCCTGAATTTGATAGAAGTCTCTCAAAGAATATTTCTCAAAATGATTCTGCAGAAAGATCTAAGATATTCCAGTGATTCCCTTTACTCTGAAACACAATTGATGGACGTAAGGAGACTTTACACCGTTCAAATATGTATGAAATGATATTTGAACAAAGAAAATTTAAAGTACTTACCCATTCCTACAGTACGGGACACGGGACACGGTGTCACTAACAGGAACTAACCGCACATTTCCATGAAAATCAAGAAATAAATAGATGAGTACTTTTTGATCATTCCCATATTGATTTCAACTTAGGAGCCCCCGGTAGACAGCTGTTTCAGCCTATTGGGCATCGTCAGTACCGTGCAGGTGGTCCTCGATTGAAGACAAAATGAGACGTAATCCATCTTGATTTTATTCAGGTTGAAGCCTGGCCTCCTTCCCCTTTTAACTGAATACAAAATGAGAAAAAACCAAGAAAGTACTTGATAAAAATAGCTGCGTAAACGCAAGCGAAACATAAGTGGAACCACCTTTTGGTGTGACAGCCAAGTCAACTTGCCAAGTTTTTATGTCAGTGTTGGTGACCAATCAACCGACAACTGCGGTAGCAGAAATTTGGGAAGCTAACCTGAAATGCCATCGGAAAACGAATCCACATGTTTCTAGAAATGATATGAAATCTAGAAAGGTTAATGCAGTCAAGCTGCTGGAAAATAATTCCATGAAAATCAAGAAATAAATAGATAAGTACTTTTTGATCATTCTCATATTGATCTCAATTTAGGAGCCACCGGTAGACAGCTGTTTCAGTCTATTGGGCATCGTCAGTACCGGGCAGGCGGTCCTCGATTGAAGACAAAATGAGACCAGAATGTCATCGTCATTTCTTCCAGGTTTGGAGACCAGCTCCCCTACCATTTTGGCTGATTGTTGGTCTTGAGAGGGACCAATGGGTTCATGACTGATTGAAGACAAAATGAGAAAAAAACAATAAAGTACTTGATAAAAATAGCTGCGTAAATGCAAGCGAAACATAAGTGGAACCTCCTATTGGTGCCTATTGGAACCACAAATAGTGGGGCTTAGCAGCAAATGAAATAGTACTCTTTGAAGTTTGTCCAAGCTATCGGAAATTTAATAAATTGTTTCCATCATCGGGGATGCTACAAAATTGTGGGTGTAAGTAATATTAAGATATAAATGAATGGCTAGACTCACAACTTTTTTTTTTGAGGATGTTTTATTCGATGGTTATGTAAAATATTGGACACAAAGTGTTGGATGAACATTGATACAATACATTTATAAAAATGGCGAAAGGATGTCTAATATTGTATAAAATATTTGATGAAAAACGTTACAGTTTAAAATTGTTTTGAAAAAAGATAATGTCACATGTCGACATTTCACAAAACGTTTCTTTTGGTTAGGATTGACAGACAGTTGACATGACATATGTCCGTGGTTGTAGTGATAAAAGCTGTTGCCAACTCTAAATTGTAAAGAATTCTTTGGAAATTTCTACTTGTGTGTAGATTTTAAAAGTGAATTTAGGATAATAACATTTGGATTAAAATATAAAGTACATTATTTTATTGATGCTAGATTTGATAAATTAATTGAAACATTATCAAACATCGGCATCTCGTCAATACCGTGAATATCATTATTATTATTATTATGCCGTAGATGGTAACCAAGTGCATTAGGAGCCTCGCGACAGGCCCTGCACCTTGTGTCACGAACCTCTATACCCATCACCCAACTGCGGTAGAGTAAAATGTTGAAGACACCTACCTACCTGGCAAACCATGGTGAACTGCTCAGTTTCTGACTTTGGCCCACTGAGGAAGACGAAGGTCGGGGCTTTGATAAGCCAAGATTTTCGATGTTGTTATTATTATTATCATTGGTACTCATCAACCAACATCCTCTTGGACCTTTCTAATCATCGACAGATACCCCTCCATCCATCAACCACTGCCACCGCCTTACATTACCAACTAATCCACCCCTGTGCCAGAATCGAAAAGATTGGATAAGTGTTCACGTTTTTCCGAGGAAAAATGCTTTCCGAGACATTTTCCGGATCTGACAGTTCAGTAAACACTTAAACGCCTCCTCGCAGCGGCTAAAAATCGAACAGAAGGAAAATCGGAATGATGAGCCATTGTGAAACTCTACAAGTCACGAGCAGGGTATGGCCTTAATCCAATTTATTTTATCATTGTTGAGTTAGCGACGAGATGTATATGCGTGCGGTTTTCCCGGGAGCGGAGGAAAACTTTATGGAAAACGGGAACCGTCGACTGAATGATGCTGAAGGAGCTTCTTCGCACATTCTGATGGAAATTTTTTTGAGGAAGCGTGCATTTTGCCGTTATTGTGTGCCTAACAAGGGTTTGTGCTCGCTGAAAAACGAAGGGCATTTACAGATTTTATAACGAAGAGCTTTTTCAATCTGTATGTTTGGTTGAGCATAAACCAAAAAAGCAACCCACTAAAAAACTCACATATCACACTATTATTTTCATAAAATTGAAAGGGAAATATTTTAAGGAAAGATTACTTTTGGGACAGAGCTTTTTGACATTCAGAAGAAGGAATAACGCAATTAATTTCGAAATGAATCTTCGTAGAGCTGGGAAGGTCATGCATAGAAGTTACTTTCAGATACAAACTGAAGAAAAAAGTCATCTCACAATAACTACTTTCACAGGAACATTGAATTATATGGAAATTACTATTTCTGTATTCCAAACTTTCGATATGGAATTGAATCAGATATTATTCATAGGTACGCTGAAAGAGTTATGATAAAAAATTTACCTTATTTGTAACACTATCATCTTCAATGGCGGGCTTCGAAGTTTCGGAATAAGACTCAGTAAATTTCTTGGATTTGACAATTAGTAAAATGAACAATGATTTTTCAATTTATCGCAAACCTTCCCGTATGGATATTACCATTTATTGCGATTCTACCATTCGTATCAACACAAAATAGCATCTTATAATAGCATGACTCGTAGATAAGTCAATGCTCTTCAAGCAAATTGGAGTAAACAACGGTTTTGAAACTGAATTAATAGACAAAATACTTTCCAAATAAATCTACGCGAAAGCTTTTGGGGACATTTTTACTATTGATAAGTTAGATAATCAAAATCAAAATAATAGAACTTTAACATATTTTGCACAAACGATAGAAGCTTGCTCTACTATATATTTTTTTTATTTATTTTCATATTGTGTTTGGTACAATATCTACTATGATAAAAATACATCGTAAACCCAAAGGAAACATAGAACATACCTAAGCAATGAATGCTTGTATTGTAATGTTCCATTCTTCCATTTGGGTATCCTAATTTACTTTTTTATGCACTGCGAGTTTCGAACAATAATAATGATAATATTGATAATATTGAGTAGATGGATTTGAAATTTATCATAAGAATTATTTTATATCAGTTAGGTTGGTTAGGATAATGGGAAAGAGAAAATAAGAAAGAATAAGTAATAAGTTATAGAGTAATAGAGGAGTGTGTATCAGTTGAAAATTAAATTTAGGGTATTGTTTTCGAGAATGAAACTTTTAATGTTTTGTTTGTAGTTCGCCATTTTTGTTATTTACTTTACTTTTAGAGGTAACATATTGTATAGTTTAGGTCCGAAATAGAATATAAATCTTTGTGTATGACTTTTTCTGAATTTGGGTATATGTTCGTCAAACCGGCGAAACATTCGGAAATCGCATCCAAGAACATCATGTGAGCTATATGAATGAGAAAACAAGTTCAACATATTCGAATTATATTATAGAAGAAAAATTATATCTTGAACGGAGATTTCGAAATGTTGCACATGGAAAATAAAAGTTTAAAGCTAAATCACTTGGAAACATTGGACATTAATAAACTAGAAAATCCTAATATTCAACTGAATGACCAACTAGATTTGAATAGATCACCACTACTGAACATGTTTTCTTAGAATCCGATGTTATCCTAGTCAAACAGATTCCGGTGTAGTTTGTGAAATCATACTCAAATACTTGGAATGCTTCAACACTTCAAACGATCTTCATGAAACAATTTGCAATGTTAACACCAATGCCAAAGGTTGTTACCAAATGTATTTGAGTCTGATTGAAATATGCTCCTTTCACATGCCTTACAAAAGTAATATAATCAATTTTCATCTAATCGATAATATTATTGTCAAATATGGAAAATAATCATGAAATAATTCAAATTCATTTAAGCAAATACATGAATTGAAAGATGTTCCGACCTCAACTCTAGTATTCTAAAACAGAAACACTCAGTATTCAGAATTCCATCTTTTAATATTCCAAGTTCATTGACATCAAAATTGATACGATCACAGGATATAGAAATATAAAACAATCTCCAAATACGCAAACTTTGCACAGATTGCATATTGAGCATTTTACCTAAAGTACAGTGACCGGATCAAAGTTGCAATGTCAGCGTATAAATCTTCATAAATATTGAGAGAAGTCAAGATCATGAACAGACAGTATGGAGAAATTCATTCAGTATCTATTGATTTTCAGAAAAGTTTCCAGCAATGCAGCACATCTCCTTCTCTTCGATCCTGCTGGGTGGATGGCAGTATAATGTGAGTTTTTGGTGATTTATTATATTTTCGATTAACATTTTAGCGTAAGTTTATTTGTGAAGTATTTTCCCCGTTTCGTTACAATAAACATTCAATCAAGATGAATGATGAACGGGTGAAACAGCGAATAAAATCCTCTCGTTAATAAGGCAAGCGAGTACTGAGTTGTGACATTATTCCAGAGGTTTGGAAGAAGTCATTGGTGAAATCGAATAAATTCAAAAAATTGCGAGCTGTGAGTATACTTTTTCCGCTATTTAAAGTATTGGAGAGAGTTATAGAGTGACAGATAAAAAAACATCTCACTAACTTCTCCTTACTCTCTGCAATTCAATCTGGTTATAGTTGCACCACTACACTCCTGCATATTGTGGATGACATCAGTCGGGTTTGTTAAATGTACTGATACTTCTGTCTTTCTGGAATCAATCACTTTTTTTGGGCTATTTAACTTTGTATACGTTTATTTGTTGTTGCAATGAAATTACTGGAAAGAATAGTCTACGGAATCGAAAACAGAAGGTATGTATTGATAATAATCATTCTATAAGTATCAATTTCAGTTCTGGAGTGCCATAAGGCTCAATTTTCGGTCCACTTCTTTTCACTGAGTGTACATCTGCCATTCTAAAATCTTTTAGGCATTTTCTATAGTTTTGTGCCAAACAATGTTAAAGTAGCAAATAAGCACTCTTCCCATTCACTAGAAATGCAATTATCCTCTCTTTGTTCCCCAAATGGTAAAAATTTATTATATAGTTAATTTGTTAGATATTGTCAGAGAGAACTAGTCAGTGAGATCCAAATCATTGAATGAATATGTATAAAATGAATATATATAAAGGTACGATGTAGAAATTGTTAGTTCAGATTCAGATTCAGATTCTTTATTAACCATTTGTAGCCAAGCTGTGCTTGGATATGCCAAGTCATATTACACTTAGTAGCACATTGTTAATGTTATGCAAATCATTTTTCAAAAAATTAGAAATTCAATAAATTATTTTGAAAGTACAATATTCATGCAGGGGCATACTTACATACAAGTATCAACATAAATTAGGTACTTTTGCAATAGTTCACAAATTCTTCAAGGCTGTAGAAAGCATTCATTGTCAGCATTTTTTTATTTTTTTTCTTGAAGAGAGGGTGCGATAATTATTTTACATTATTTGATATATAATTATATAGTGTAAGTCCATTATGTTGTGGTGATTTTGTATAATATGCGTGGTTGAATTTTTCGATGCGAAGGTTATCTTTGTTTCTTGTTTCATACTGGTGTCTATCACCATTTCTAGCATAGCAATCTTTGTTAGTATGTATATACAGTAATATATTTAGAATGTATATGCAGGGAAATGTCAATATACCCTTTTGTTTTAATACTTCTCGTCATGAGTCAAAAGGTTTCATATTATATATAATTCTTATTATGCGTTTTTGGAGAACGAGACTCTAGTCCATTCAGTTGCAAGGCCCCAACTGATTATGTTGAATGATAAGGTCGAGTGGACTACGGAGTAATATACTTTCAGGAGAGATGATTCATGAAGAGATTTTTTTAGTGTTAGGAAGGCATTACATGTATGTTACAGTTTGTTACGTGTATTAATCATTTGTTCGATCCACGTTATGTTATTATCGAGATGTATGCCTAAGAATTTTGTTGAGCTTGATAATTCATGTTGATTGTTGTTTATATTCAGATTGACAAGGTTTGGTTTATTACTGCGTGCACTGTTGAATTGAATGAACATAGTTTTTTGTAGGTTCACCACAAGATGGTTTCTTGTACACCATTCATAGAATTGGTTCACTACTGAGGTCACTTTCACATTAACAGTACTCGGCGAAGAGCCCGTCACTATTATTGTCGTATCGTCTGCATACATAAACACCTTTCCCCCTTCAATGAAGTCAGGTAGGTCATTTATGTACAACAGAAATAAGTGTGGTCCTAAGATACTCCCTTGAGGGGTTCCAATACCTACATATTATTGGCTTGAGAGATCATTCCCAATTTTCACATATAATTGCCTTTCCAGTCTTTAATAGGGCCCCGCAATCCTAAACGTTCCAGTTTTCTTTCGAGTATGTTTGGGTTCAGCGTATCGAAAGTCCGCGTTAAATCAAAGAATATACCGAGAACATTTCACCATTATCAAGACTGCTATATATATACTGGGTGACCTCAGTTGTTGCAGTTTGGGTTGATAACCCTTTTCTAAACCCGTGTTGACTACCCGAGAGAATGTTATATTTCTCCAAAAAATGTGTTAAGCGTATATAGATTCCTTTTTCAATTACTTTGGCTATTGGACTCAATGTCGTGATTGCTCTATAATTTTCAATTTGTTGAGGGTCACCCTTTTTATATACTGGGGTGGTTTTTGATATTTTCAAAATATTTGGAAAATGACCAACTCTCATTGTCATATTTATAATTTGAGTGATATATAAACTGAATTCATTCCGACAGGCTTTGATTTTTCAGGTTTGAAATGATGTCCATTACTTCGTTCTGTTCATATGGTTCGTAGAAGAATGAGTTACTATTAGTTTCGGGTAATGTGCAATTTTCGACACGAGGCATTTGATCAGCATATTTATCATTTACTGAGTTTGCAAAGTAATCTGCGAATAGGTTTGCGATGTGGCATTTATTTACAATAATTTCGTTATTTAAGCAGATGATGATTTCGTTATGCAAAACTTTCTTTTTGTCTAGTTTCAAATTCACTAACTCCCATAATTTTTTTGTAGGGTTCTCAGCATTCAATAAAAGATTGCTGTAAAAAATTTTCTTTTCTGATTCAAACATTCAAACTTTTCATTTAAGTTTTTTTTAGCTTTTTTATAGTAATCATGGATATTCTCATTATCCTGCTGCTTTCTTAGCCAATTTTGGTATTTTAGTTCATTAAATTCATTTTTCAATTCTCGAGACATAATGAAATTTGTTTTTGTATCATTTGTATTCAGTTTAATTTTTTTTAACGGATGTGTGATCTCAAAGCAGTATCTTACGTGATCCCAAAATGACTTGTAGACTATATTTATATCGTCTGATGTCGATAAATTCAGTGGTTCTTTATTGAAATAGTGTTCGAAGTTGGAAATGGTATTTTCGTTTGTTATTCGTTTTTGGGTGTAATTTTCGTTAATTTTGTTGTTATCATTTGAAGTCTGCCAAGTGAGTTCTTGGGCATAATGGTCAGAGAATCCCGGTTGTTGTTATTGAACATGGCTAAAGAGGCTATTGCAACAGAAAGTCTGATCACTTATAGTGCAATTGCCTGGTGGCCGAAGGCTTCACAGAAAACGGCCCAGGCAAAACTCTCTGGCTAACATAGACTGGCTTGTCTGGCTATCAGTGGTGCCATCAGCGGCCATGGAGATCCTTTTAGATCTACCTCCTCTCCACATTATTCTGGAGAGAGAGGCTAGACCGACTGCATATAGACTTGTCCACATTGCCAATTTCACAAATCAATTTAATACAGACTGCAACAGACTGTTGGTTGACAGTGGAAGTCACAGCATTCTGAAAATTACCTCTGACTTTATGCCTCTAACTGTCAACTACGAACTGCTTTACTGTTCCCGAGTAGAGAGGACTGGATCCCCCGGGAGAAGGGCATATTGAGAGAAGATTGTTGTTGGTTCACAGATGGATCAAAAACACCTCCCGATTCTGGTGCAGGTGTTTTCCGTCACAGACCTAGGACAGAGATATCAACCTGCCTAGGAACCTATGAGACTGTATTTCAGTCTTGGTTCCTATACCGAGCAACGTCTAAATTGGTAGCAAATTGCTAAAAACGAATCTCCTCGATAGGAGGACTTAATAGATTGTCTCTGGTCTGGATTCCTGCCCATACTGGCCTGAAAGGCAATGAGGCTACTGACTCCCTTGCAAAAGAGGGTGATGCAAGGAACTTCATCGTTTCAGAATCTGTCATTGGCAACATAGATTGAACACCTCAATGGCAAGTAGATTTATGGACTTCTGGCAGAATCTTCTAGGATTGGCTCACTCCAAGAACAGAACAGCAGAGCACATACTTTGTGCTAGCCCCGCTGGGGACCGAATCAGATTTTTAGAGTTCGGCAGAGCAGTACAGTTACCATCTGACCTGAAAGACCACTCAACATACAAACTAATCGGTTTCGTTAAGAAGCTGGGTTCATTTGGTCGAGTGTGAATAGGTGTGAGCCACAATAAACCCTTGCGGGTTGCGGTAGAGGGTCGAATAGACCTACTCGCTTTGGACCTGACCTAACCTAACCTGTCAAGAGAAAATTTCACGCAAAATTATTGATTAATTACTTGTACCTGATAAAATAGGTAAATCCCGCACAAGGAATCATAAAAATTGTGTATCCTAATAATGCGTGTAATAATTTTTGGTCTGATTCAAAGTCTATTTTGAGCCTGCAGATGAAAGATTTTTCAAATGTTTTCACTGTTAATCAATTCACATGTTATTCCTGGGATCAAATTATTTACATTTTTGGATTTTGTGCTCCAGACGAATACCTCCCATTCGTCTCCCGGACTATAATTCCCTCGAAGTCTTTTGTTACGTGTGTGCACTTCAAACACACACGGTAAATATCGCAAAACACCTTTAGTTTACCGAAGGCCCCATTGGTTCTCGCACACTAGAAACGAACGTCCCCCATTGGTCGACGCTCGGCTTTTAATTTATATTCCGATGCCTGCTTGATGTTTAATGTTCATCCGCCAGAAACCAGTCTCTCATTTGTAAATTGGTGGTTTTTTGTCGACCCGGAATCGACATCGCGGAAGCTTCGGCTGGGCAACACCAGAGGGATTTGAGGCGGACTCTTTCATATTCTAATAAGTACATTCCCGGAAAGAATTCGGCCATATTTGAAGGGAATTGTGGTAGTTTGTCGACCAGAAGGGCGAAGGGGTGGTGATTCCCGTATTTATTGTTTTCTACGGTTTATTGGGATAACGAGGAGTTCCAGTTTCTTTCGATAATGGGAATGATGATGAAAATGGAAATTATGCTACGAGGATCAGGAGATAGGTAGAATATAACAGGGGTGGTTGATATTTATGTAATGACTTTTTTGTACAACTTTCATAAGTGACATTTTTAATGGTTGTTAAGAGTATTAAAAGATGATGTCTACAAAGTAGCGTGTTGAAAATATTTTTAACACTAGTGTCAAAAGTATTTTAAACACGACTTTTTTCGACAAAATAGCAATAAACAAAACATAATTATTAAATTTTCGAGGAAGTTTCATCATGAGCAATATATATAGATACAATTAAATGCTGTTACAAATGTATTATATACATTAATTACATTATTATTATTATTATTATTTATTAACCTTGATATGAAAAGTACCATGAGAACAACTGCTGATATTAATACCTTGCGATGTTGAAGAGCCTCGTGATATATTTGAACTAGCTGAGTTGACAATTTCGTGGGCATTAATATTTAATTCTTGAAGTGAAGAGAACGATGCTGTAACGCTGGAGCTAGCTGTAGAGATTATTCTTTCAGCAATAGCCTGTTTATAAGAAATAGATTGATCGATGTAACCCTCTGCTCCTATTGTAGGCTTCCATCCTCCGTGCTTCTCAATATACGTTATATTTGCTCCTGATTCTGCTAGCAAAGAAGCAGAAGACCTTCTGAAACAGTGAACTGTATATTCCTTTGGTTCCGGGAGGTTCAGAAACTCAGCAATGGTAGAGGGCATTTATAATTTTAGTATTTCAGACAAAAACGTTGATGATTGATAACAGGAGGGCGTAATACAACGTATTTTTAAACTAGTCCATGGTTTTTTGCAACAATGGAAAACGAACGACCTATTTTTGTTTTAGTATTTGGAATTTGAACAAGCAATGATTTATCTATTAATTTATTGTCTTCTATTAATAAATGATACAGCCGACAGACTACATATATTGCGAAAATGGGGGCAACAATATTTGCTTGTATTAACACCATTTTTGCTCCACGAATTTGACGCGTTCCATATTATTGATATTTACACGAAAATACAGATAAAAAACAATAGTACCAGCGCAAAGAAAGTATTAGAAAAAGCCCAAACTACATGGATCCAAAACAAAATACAAGAAGCATACAAGAAGAAGAATATCCTCACCAAAAAATTATATGAAACACATCTACACCTAGCAAAAGTACTAACGGCTGAAAAGTGGAATGAAAAACACGCAGATATATCTAGGAAAAACCACCAACTCAAGGAGAACACATACCAAAAACTAAACAAAAAACTGAACACATTAATACAGAAACAAGATAAGGACACAACAACGATGAGAAAACACCACACATTCCATCCGAGGGTCATCAACTTAACGAACGTACATTTCAACGGTATAGAAATACAAACACTCGAACTAGGTTCAAAATTCAGTCCATACCAAAAAATCACGCCACAAACCATTGAGAACCTAATTGTAGACACAGAGATGGCTTTGACCCAAGTAGAGGCATCAAAAGTAGACGAAATCAGATCAGAAGCAATCAACACGCTGAAACAAATAATCAAAAAACCAGAAAAAACTCCGGAGAAACCAGCAATCACGAAAGCCATCAAATCAATAAAAAAGAAGTTGATCTCCAACAACCTCACAGCAGTTAAAGCCGACAAAAGTGACGCCACAGTAATTATTGAAAAACAGGAATTAAGTATGAAAGTGAGCAAATATATAACGGAAAACGATTTTAGCACGATGAATCACGATCCAACCACAAAATATGGAATGGAAAACGAACGTCCAATTTTTGTTTTAGTATTTGGAATTTGAACAAGCAATGATTTATCTATTAATTTATTGTCTTCTATTAATAAATGGTACAGCCGACAGACTACATATATTCCAAAAATGGGAGCAACAATATTTGCTTGTATTAACACCATTTTTGCTCCACGAATTTGACGAGTTCCATATTATTGATATCTCTTCTAGATAGGCTTTGACGTTTTTAAGTCGAATTAGAATATGCGATGTCGTACTGTTGAGCCGATTTTTTTGGTAACAATTCAGTTGATGCTCTTTCTGCAGCCTCTTCAATATCGTCAGGAACACACAATTCATCACTATTGTTCTTCATTATGCAAGACATTAAACATCAGCAAGAACTTCAAATGTGACTTTAAATAAAACGCGTGAGCTGTAAACAATTCTGTTTGTTGATAACCAGGTGATTGGGCGTCACCTGACACGGCCACTTCACAGAAAATGCGATAACATGAAAATAGTTAACTGACAAAAGATGTCAAAATGTATTTATATAGAAATATTAAATTTCTCTATTTTATTATAAAAAAGGACCGTTGTATAAAACTCTGTATGATATTTGTGTTGAAAGTAAGTGAAATTGCTCAACTCGTTACGCTTGTTTCGCAAACTTTTCCACTCACAAAATAAAACCTTGCTTTCAACAGTCATATCATAAATAGCTATTTTCACTGCTTTTTTCTAAGTCTGCAGAAAACACTTCAGCCTCATGTACTCATTGCGTTTCCCCCGATCGTTTCATAACATCCATTTCCTGTACGGTCCCTTACTAGATATGTAATATACAGGGTGTTCCTTGATGATATGCGAATATTCAAGGGTGTCAATCTACAGGCTTGATAAACTAGGGACCAAACATTTTCCGTTACAAAAATACAACCTGTTTGGTAAATTTCAGTGATATTTGGTAAGTAGTAACAGTTAATGAAAGTTTTTATTCTTCAATGAAAAAAATAATCTTCAACTTCAATACTGGCGTAGGTACGAAAATTGACTCAGATATTTCAGCAGAAAAAAATTATATGCCTATGAATTTTTTCCAAATAAAACTCACCCAGTTTTGAACTCCTTGTTCAATTTGGGATAAAAAAAATCATCATAAGTTTTTATTCTACGATTCATCGTAGAGTAAAAAATGAAACTGAGAAACTATTGATTTTTTTGTATTGAATTCGATCTCACTTCAGTTTTCAAATTATTTGTCAGTGACACTTAATGAAGTTGAGCATTTTCAGAATTTAAAAAAAAACTCTACAATTCGATATTTTCTACCGTTATGTTTAATGTTTGTTCCCAAATGGAAACTATTTTTGAATTCCACGTTCAATTTTGAACAAGAAAGCTCAATTGAGAATTTTTCAGTAACATGCCTTTTTTGAGTAAAAGTATTAAAACCCTTGTATTGTCTGAAAATCATCTTGATTCAAAAATGTGGAAGCAACCAATTTCAAAAATTAACCCTCTATGTGTAGATCATGCAAAAAAGTTAATTTCAGGAACAAACTGAAACTCGAAACAGCTACTTTCATATAAACATTGAATTACACGAAAGAGTAATTCTTTCGAAACAAATACTTTTATATGAACGCTGGATTATACGAAAAACATTCTTTCTATTCCGTTTGTATTCCAAACATTCATAATGGAATTGAATCAGATATCATTCACAGTATTCCTACACAATATATTCAATGAATGAAAGAAGTAAATTTCACTTACACCAAAAACTTTATTAAACTCGTTCTTATTTCAGCTTTTGATTCACCTCATATTCACACTTCAATACAATAAAATATATCATGTGCTGTGCCTCATCTTCTTCATTATTACGTTTTCACAGTTTCGATTATATTGAATTATCAGAATTTCTAATTGGCAGATACGTATTATGTGTACGGCGTAGCCGACGGTAATGGAGAGCGAGCTAGAAGCATTTGTTACTAAAGATATCCAAATTGTGCTTTGCCAGATAATCGAACCTTATCCAATGTTCATCGTCTTGTGGAAACTGGTACTGTCCAAAAATAAACATCTGAAGTAAGAGCTCAAAGTGTACGAACAGTTGAAATTACGGAAGCGGTGCTTCGGGATATCGAAGAACTTTCTGAAACAAGTACGATGAATATGGCTATACAATTTATTATTTGTCATCAAATAATGCGGAGAATTTTTGTGGATTCCTTGTTTTATATACAGGGTGGGCCATCGAAAACTTGACATGGAGGTTTTGGGTACTAATCTTGCAAATCCTTAAAAACGCTCAGACAGCGTGATTCCTGAAAATTCTTACAGTTGCCAGTACTTACATACTAGAAGCTAGTGCATACGTTTTCAAAAATAAATCCAATTTTCAGTCCTCTCTTCCAAAAAGCGTAGAGTACAGTGGGTGTAAATTATACAATACGCTTCCAATAGCTCATAAGAATTCCCCAAATATTAATGTGTTCAAAAGTCAGCTGGAAAAAAAGGTACTTTAAAGGACTTGTTACCCCATTCAAGAATTCACCAATCAACTAACCTGAGATCTTGAGCTTTAGCACATTTGGTGAAAGTGTTTGCTTTCAATACTTGAGAAATTGTGTGTTGATTATATTTTATTGGCTTTTTTATAGTCTATAACTAGTTACATTTATATTTTTATATTTATATGTTACTTTTATTACTTATTGATGTTTCATCACGGTTTGTGTTATTGTGTTGTTTATATTGTTTTGACTGACTTATAATATGGTTACATGTAGTTATTTACATTTATATGTTTTGACATTTACTTTTACTTTAATAATTGACATTTTCTTTTGTTTATTGTGCATTGATTTCTGTCAACTGTACTTTTCAACCAAAGAAATAAACATTATTATTATTATCATTATTATAATAAAACAAGACGGTTTGAAAGAGGTATATTGCCCGTGGGTTGGGCTACCTATCGGGCGCGTCCCCAGGTGGTGGATAAGGGAACGGCCAGGGGACTGGAGGCCCTGTCCGGGAAGCCAATGTGGCCTTATGGACGGGGTCGCCGGACTCCTGGTCAGTGGCAGTAATAAGTAGGGTGAGGGGAACTGAAACTCCCCAAAATCCTTTGCGAAACATGCCACCGTGGACCAGCCTACCCAAGCTGAGTTGTAAGGAATCGTGCCGACAGCTGAATGGCCGCAGGGTGGTATACGGTTACGAACGATCTCCTTGGGGAACCGGGTGACACTTCATTGTAATCAGCCTTCCTCTGGTAATGCAGGGCTCTGCCAGAGGTGACCAACTCTTCCCTTGCTACTCGTGGGAGCACATATGAATGAAAAAACAACAGAAACAACAAAAACAAAAACCAATCCCGAGGCTGGACAGAAGTGCTCACCTCAATCTAATGCGGTGGCTGGGGATGAACAGAAATGTCCACCCCAATCTACCGCTTGAAATGAGGCCGGATATAGCAGATCAACTCGTGATGTAATACAAAGGCCAAGCGCATTGGCGGCGCCGACACCAAAAGGAGAAAGAGAGCGAAGGAGGCAGGAGTGGCACCCTCCTCCTAAGTGTCGCTGCACTTTCCAAAACCTTCGCGAAGGCCACCGTGAAACACCTCAAGGTTGCCAAAGAGTGTGTGTGTTCGGCGAGTCTTGGCCTACATTTACATTATATAAAGGAAATGTTCCCTAGTGATTTAGTTAGGGAAGCCACAGATTATGCTGTAGACGACCCCTCACGATATAGAAGGCCCCGACACTCTGTCGAATGAGGCTCTCATGTCCCCCGTTAACGGATGAATAACTTTTTCATCCATCCCACCCCAGCCAGGTAGGGGTATCCCGTGAAGGGCGGCACTGATGTCTAAGGACTTCATGCCGTCATCAATCAGTCATGAACCCATTGGTCCCTCTCAAGACCAACAATCAGCCAAAAGGGTAGGGGAGCTGGTCTCCAAACCTCAATAAAATCAAGATGGATCTCGTCGCTCCCTAGTGATCCGTCCACCTTCCTGGAAAGGACAAGATGGAAGATGACCTAGGCGGTTAACTCCTCGGGAGGATGTACAATGGGTCACATGTGGCCTAAGTGCTGTGGGTCTATAGTCACCCTCCCTACTCTACAGGTACAGATACCGAAGAGGTATATTGGGAATTGACTGGGGTCTTGATAGTGGACAATGATCTTTTCATCTATCCCTTGTCTGGCACAAAACTGTGTAACACTGTCACAGGCAGTCAATATGGCTTAGGCTCCTGAAATCGTTGCTCTTTCTGATTTTCATGAGCTAGCAGAGCTCAAGTTGGCAATTTTTACTGGGACTGTGCTAGTATTCGAATAGCCAGCAAAAATATACTATTCATCAGAAAAAATCAAGTCAGGTTATCAAGTGAGCGATAGAATTTTCTACAAATACCTCTCGTCGTAAAACTAACAACTCTCGATTACGAACAGTTGTAATCGGGATCCCCATCAAAATGAATCCAATTAACAGTTAGGCTTCGAAGCTTTAAGCGCCATCGACGGATCAGTTCGTGATAAACCGAATAATGAGTTTTAAAACGATGGAAATGCCATAACAATGATTAATACTAGTTTTTGAGTTTCGACTCCGAAACGGTATATCGAATTTCTGATCAGAAGCGGAGCTTAATTCGCATTATTTGCCCGATAAGCGTCGACGGGAATATTAAATTACAATCATTTGTTTCCGAAATGAAGTGGGATCGTGTCGAAATCGCGGTAGGCTTGTTACAGACCGCGTCGAACGTCGTCTCATTTTCTACAAGGATCTTTACGGATTTTATTTCTTCTAACGACACCGTTCGTTAGAACACTCGTCGGGATATTGATAACATTTTGTCAGGTTTTGATATTCCAAGTTTGAAATTGTTAGTCGAGAATACCTCGTTTAAATCTTTCACGTTTGCAAGGCGAATCCAATCATCTTGGCAATGCATAAGCTGATGGAAAACATTATTTTATCGATATGAAATTATTCTACAAAACAGCTTTATTGAATTGAAAGAAGTTTATTTCTTGGAGAAATTTATTTTTGAGAAAGTAACGTTTCGGCTTTTTACTTCTCCATCTTCAAAAAAATGGTCGGAATGGTCCAAAGAAAGGAAGAAAGCAATAATTTTCATAAAATTTGCTCTGTATAGGATGAACTCGTTAGTCCTTATAGACCGGGAGATGGTGGAAGCTTTTGGTGAGTTATTTCGTCCAGTATGGCGCTTTTAGAGGGGTTCATATACGTAATAACTGAAAGGAAAATGATTTTCTTACCGGTAGTGCGCGGAACGCAATTGCTTCAATAACATCGCGTGTCTCGTAGCCCAGAGCTCCTTAGTTAACTGGCGCTATCAAAGAAATGTTCATTTCATCAGTTCGGACTTCTATTGTCTAATATGATATAAATTGATTTGAAATCCCTACATCAAATGATTGTCGGAAAGGATAAGAAGGACTGGATCCAAGTATAACATCAGAACCTGCTTCAGATCTGGGAACACTATCCGTAGCAGTCTCACGAAAACCAGGCCACCAAACGCGGACTGCGATTCCAAGAATTGTATTTACTGGATACCCTGCGAGTTCGGAGAAGCATACATCGGTGAAACTAAGAGCCCATTGAAAGTTCGCATTGCCGAGCACAAAAAACACACACAGCGAGGAGAAACCAGCAAGTCCGGAATAGCAGAGCATGTTTGGACTCATAAACATAACATCAAGTGGGCTCAAGCTGGAATCATCCATAAGGAGAAACACTGGTTTAGGAGGAAATTCAATGAAGTCGCATATATGTTGTCTAACAACGCATTTAGCCAAGCTAGCTTAGAGATACGTAATATATGGAAACCTCTAATCAAGCGGAACACGACCAACACACATATCTCGAAAGAATAAGACCAGTTATCACCCGAAGACGATTGTGGATACTAACAATCGAAACGTCGCGAAGTAACTTGGTTTAGAATCTATTAATTTTATGAATTTCACTAGTTCGGACATCCATTGTCTACTATATAAAATGATTAGAAATCTCTGAAACAACAAAAAAAGAAGAATTAAAACCTGAACCTGAAATGAAATAATAGTGAAATAAAACACAAGTAAAAATAGAATACGTTAGTTCACGATGTTTCGATTGTTAGTATCTACAATCGTCTTCGGGTGATGACTGGACTGATTCCTCCGAGAGATGACTATTTATAGGTCGTTCGAGTACTTTCACTTATCCCCGCTTTTCATTTTCCGCTTCACTAGTTCCGTGGGAGATGACCGTTTGGCGGGAGTTGGCCATTTTTCGCTTGATGATGGGTTTCTATATGTTGCTAGCTTAGCTGAAAACGTTGTTGGACAACATGTATGCGGCTTCCTTGAATTTTCTCCTAAACCAATGTTCCTCTCTGTGCAAGATCTCAGCTTGGGACCACTGGATGGTGTGTTGATGGGTCCAAACATGGTCTGCTATTCCTGATTTGCTGGTTTCCCCTCGCTGTGTGTGTTTTTTGTGCTCGTCAATGCGAACATTCAATGGCCTCTTAGTTTCACCAATATAGGATTTTCCGCACTCACAGGGTATTCGGTAAATGCAATTCTTGGAATCGCAGTCCGCGTTTGGTGGCCTGGTTTTCGTGAGGCTGCTACGGATAGTGTTACCAGATCTGAAGCAGGTTCTGATGTTGTACTTGGAACTAATTCTTCTTATCCTCTCCGATAATCCTCTGATGTAGGGAAGTGCAAGCACTGGTTGTGACGGCTTCTCTTCTCTTTTATCCAAGGTATTTTCTACCATCGCTTTGGAGTAGCCATTCCGTTGCAGATTATTTTTGATGATGTCTAGTACCTTCTCGAGACCTTCCTTAGTATTACAAAGCGCAAAAGTACGGTCTTGATGATTCCTCTTTTAGTCGATTGATGGTGGTTGGATTCGTGGTTCAGATACTGTCCCGTATGAGTGGATTTTCGGTATACAGAACCAGTGGTATTCATCATGAAACATTGTCAATCACCTTCAAACAAATATTAATTTTATATTTTCATTTCTTGTTAATAATTTCTTCAATTTTTTCAGCTCGTGTTAACAGTTCAATTCCTTTGTTTTTTTTCTGGTTGTTGCTTGTATGTTATTTTATTGTAATTTCAGTTTTTTGCTTAATAAAATTGTTTTTTCAGCTTATCTTTCTAAATTTTTTACAGCTTCTTTCAGGGATTTCAAATCAATTTATATCATATTAGACAATGAAAGTCCGATCTGATGAAATGCACCACGAAACATTGTCAACCACCTACAAACAAAGAAATGTTGATAATAATAATTATTATTATTATTATTTCTTTGGTTGAAAAGTACAGTTGACAGAAATCAATGCACAATAAACCAAGAAAATGTCAATTATAAAAGTAAATGTAAAAACATATAAATGTAAATAACTACATATAACTATTTTGTAAAAGTCAGTCCAAATAATATGTAACCATATTATAAGTCAGTCAAAATAATATAAACAACACAATAACACAAACAGTGATAAATATCCAAAAGTAATAAAAGTAACATGTAAATGTAACTAGTTATAGACTATAAAAAAGCCAATGAAATATAGTCAAAACACAATTTTTCAAGTATTGAAAGTAAGCACTTTAACCAAATGTGCTAAAGCTCAAGATCTCAGGTTAGTTGATTGGTGAATTCTTGAATGGTGTAACAAGTCCTTTGAAGTAGCATTTTTTTCAGCTGACTTTTGAACACATTAATATTTGGGGAATTCTTAAGAGCTATTGGAAGCATATTGTATAAGTTACACCCACTGTACTCTACGCTTTTTTCGTACAAAGAAGTTCCATGAGCGTTTGGTACGATTGTATCTTTCGAACGAATATTGTGGTTATGATTTGGAAGAGAGGACTGAAAATTAGATTTATTTTTGAAAAACGTATGCACTAGCCTTTAGTATGTAGGTGCTGGCAACTGTAAGAATTTTTAGCTGTTTAAAAGCATCTCTACATGAATCACGATACCCTAGTTTAGCTATTATTCTAACTGCATATTCCTGGAGGAGAAATATCCTTTTAACAGAAGCACTCATACCCCAGTTGAGAATGCCATATCGAAGGTGTGAATGGAAGTTAGCATGGTACAATGTTAAGAGTATACTAGAGCTTCAATGATTTGACTTGCATCTAATAAAATAGCAGCTTTTCTTCAGTTTATTACATAAGGTATCAATATGTTGATTCCATATTAATTTTTTATCTAGAAAAATTCCTGGCATATTCACAGTTTCTACAGGACTAATTGATTTTTCACTATTTTCATATAGTATCACATTCAATCCCTTTGACCAGGTCTGCTGAACAACATGGTGTTAGTTTTAAATTCGTTGAGTTTCAAATTGTTCATTTCAGCCCACAATATGATTTCATCATATATATCCTCAGCAGTTTTATGGAGTGCCTCCATGTTGTCTTCAACAATCAAAATATTTGTATCGTCAGCATAACTTGTAACGAATACCGAGTTTGTTTTACTGATGAACATAATTAGATAATACATGATAAAGCGCTGAACATGTATAACGGAACTAAATCTGATCATCACCTTCAGTTTTATAAGGACATGAGGAACTACACAAATTCTGCTATTAGAAGAGAGTTCAGTAATAAAAATTCTAAAAATATTTGGAATACTTTGAGAGCTTATAACGTTGTACCTGGCAAGTCAAGCACAGTACCAGATAATATGAAAAATCCTGCTGAAATAATTGAATTTTTTATCAATTCTTGTGTTACAAAAGAACCTCCTGAAGAATTACTTTCGTCATACACGCACAGAAAAATAGTGGAGTTAGATTTTGAACTTCTAGAGGTGAATGACTTAGTGTACATTTCTATATTCCATTATTTTCAATATTCATTTCATATATACTCTGTATATATGAAATGAATATTTTTTTTGTACACTCACCTTTGAGGCTCGAACAATATCATCAATAATATGGAAGAGTGCCGTTGTACATCTATAATTTTTTCGAAATCCAGATTGCGTCATAATAATAATGAATACTAATCAATATGTTTCTTTGATTGTACTTCTATCTTTCAAGTACTTTTGATAAAGTTAGTAGGACACTTATTGGCCGCAAATCTTTGAATTCAGGTGGATTTGAATTTTTAGGCAATATTTTTACAACGGTCCTATTTCAAAGTTACGAAAAAATATTTTGAGCTAAACAAAAATTTATAATGTGTGTCATGTAAGGAATTATATGTGGATAGCATAATTTTAATAGTTTTAAATTGAATCCATCTTCACTAGCAGCATTCGTGTTTATAGCATTTATTGTTTGATAAACGAACACTAAGTGTATGAATTCATACACTTGAGAAAGCTACTGTGCTAGCGAAACATGTTGTGATTATATTTTTCATATACTCTCATACTATGGAAATACGGTAAACCTGTGGTATGGGACTTCACTTGCGTTGACACGGTCGTGGCTTCCCATCTAGCCGAAAGTTCCAAGTCTGCTGGAACTGCAGCATTGTCTGGCGAGAAATTGAAAAGAAAAAAATACCAAAATCTTGGAAACAACTATCTGTTTCATCCAGTAGCGGTTGAAAATTTTGGTGTTTATGGCCCGGAGTCTCTGTTATTCGTTCATGAACTTGGGAGGAGAATAGGCCAAGTAACGAAAGATCACCGTTCTACCTCTTTTTTGATAGAAAGAATTAGTATTGCTATTCAACGTGGCAATGCTGCTTTAGTACTTGGAACTATTCCTCCTTCACATAATTTTGATGAGATCATGCATTTCCCTAATTTCAGTACGAAACTGAAACCTCTTCGAAACAAGCCGACATATGTGGATATTCATCAGTCTCCTATCAAGGTTGATTCACAAGTGATTGATCCACCTTCTTCTTTTTCAATGCGGTCAGTGGACTCAGGTCATTCTTGGCCCCAAAAAATGAGTTGCATTCCTCGTAGAACTGATTCCCTTTCAGTGAAAAAGCTTCATAAAGCAGGAGCCGAATCGATCCCTCTACGAAACCCTTCTTCACTTGGAAGGATCGATCGCAGCTTGAGAAATGGTTCTTATGGAGATTCTGTGAAACATGTTCTGCCTTACGAATCCGTAGATAGTTGTCCTGAAAATCCAGAGAAGAAAATTGGATTGGATAATTTAGGAAAGTGTTGTTCATGACGAAGAATTTTAAGAACGAAGTTTTAATGATGAACGAGAACGGGAATGTTTCCTACTTATTCATCAAACTCAAACATCTGTTCATGCAGCTGCAGTTTCGTAAAAAGGTATCATCTTTCCCTCCAACCGATTTCCTGCAGTCTTTGAAGTCCACTAGATACTCGTTAGGACAACAAGAGGATTGTTCCGAATTCTTGGGGTTCTTGTTGAATACTCTTCGTGAGCAAAACAATAGCAAAATCAATACTCCTGACCGCTCTGGTCTGAATGATTCCGTACAACCCATCTCGTCTTGTGTTTGTAAATCTATTGCTGAAAAAATCCTCACTTGTTTACTTTGTGGTAAATGTTCAAGAAGTACCGAAAACTCATGTGAATTTCTGGAACTTCATCTAGCTTTTCCTAATATGACTAATAACCAGTCCGTGCAAATCTTATTGTTTAATCATCTGAAAATGGAATTTTTAACAGGTGATGATCGACTGTATTGTCAAACATGCGCCAAACTAACTGACTGTTATAAGGAAACAAGTATAGTTGAGGCACCAGTCAATCTAATGATAACACTGATGATTTTCAAACAAGACTCAACCTGTAACGGAAGCAAAAAACTCTTTGGAAGGTTCGAAATAGATGAACATTTCAACCTAGCAGACCACTATTATAATATTCATGCAGTCATTGTTCACTGTGGTCTGGCGTTGAATTTGGTCATTATTACGGCTTGGTCAAAGACGAAACGGACTGGTTTAAGTTTGACGATGGTTGTGTCACGAAGTGTTCTGGCGATGCATTGAATTTATTGGAGCCTCTGGAGACACCCTACATTTTGTTTTATAAGAGAGAGGACATTGTTAGATCAAGATCTTCAGATGATGTGGTGCTGCAGGTTTTTCCGGGTTTTCCTGCAGCTGAAAAAGCAAATGCGCCACTGGAATCAATGAAGTCGCCCCGGAGCGCCAATTAATTTTTATTGTTGTTTTTGTTTCTATTTTATTTTCATCGTTGTTTTAATAAAAATATAATATTTTTTCAAATAAAGTTTGTGGAGATCCAATCGTGAGTTGTAGTTTTTGAAACAAATACAATATAGACAAAAATTTCAATACATTATTAAGGTAAGAAGAGTTTGGTAAAATAACCGTAGGAAACCTCAAAGAAGCTCGAGAAAGTTTGTCTTTGAGGAGTTTCAGCTTAACATTTGCAATGATTTCAAAAGAAAACCTCTAAAAAAGCTCGGGAAAGCTTATCTTTGACGAGAAGTGAAGAAAATGGTAAGTATTACATTGTTAGTTCTTGTTCGTATTTACACTAATAAACACATAAAAACAATCATATATTGATACACATATATACTCTTATATTTACACTTTGGTTTTACATATTTTCTGGGAAAATGATAGCATAAATTGTGTGTCTCTCAAAAGAAATCAATAATTTTTTTTAGTTTTTTTCTGAAAGGACGAGAATACATGTAACTTTTCAGGGCTTCTGGAATAGCGTTCATAAGTCGTGGTGCAATATACGCAAAGAATCTCTGTCCAATTGCTTTTTTAGCTCGCAGTAATTATCTTATGTTCATTCTTTGTATTGTGGATGTGATTCACGGTTTGTACACTAAATTTTTCATCGCTATAAAACATTAGTATGTTTTTTGCATACAGCTTTGTGATATCCATTACGTTCGCGTCTGTAGATAATTGGTTGCTGGAATATATGGAAGGGACTCCCAACCAACATAGCCTTTGATATTCTTTTTGTGAGATTTCTAGAGGTAGAATGTGGCAGTGTCGTACTCCCCCCCCCCTTATGCTATAATTCCGTATTGCAGTAGGGATTCCACAATAGCATGGTACAGTATTTAGTTTGGGTAAAGTAACAAAATTCTTGAACTCGTGAAACCTCCATTCCTTAACGTGATTATTCCATTTCAAGAAACTATCAATATGGACTCCGTCGTACTTTACGGTTTTTCAAGCGCAATTTCTTTATTTTCTATCCTGACTGTGAAGCTTGGTGAGTTCGATTCACAAGAAAGCAATATTCTGACATTTTTGTTAGGAAAATCAAAACAACACGAAATATGCTGAAAAATATAGGTTACCTTTAACGTGTTAGGTAATACGTTAAAAGATAAGACCTCGTTAATCCTTAGCTCGCACAAGTTTTGACTTCTGAGGGTTGTCGTTCGTAGAGGTGCGACAGGTGGTTAACGGAAAAAGTACTGATACTTTTATTGAGGTTTCGGAAGAATTAACTGTTTGCCAAACATGTGTTGAAAGTACATCATTTTTAATTCTCTATTTCTCTCTTCTCGAGATGGTTAAAATTCCGTCTCCAAAGGACTAGACACTGTAAAGATCTCAAGAGAAACAAATTTAAAAACCATGTTCAAAATGTTAATTTAAAAACTTTCCATAGCGAATTTTTTCGTTATTTACAAAGAAAACGAGGCTGAAAAACTGTGAAATCCTAATTTTTCCTTCATCGCCCTCCAATGATTATGGTAATGAATCTATTCCTTAAGAACAAACCCTTGAAACATTCATCCAAGCAAGAGTAATTCATTTTCCGATCCACAAAAGAAAACCCCCACCTCAATCCCCCACAATTATTTTTTTTATGTCAAAGGAAAGGATTACGATCATTAGAAGCAGAATTATCGCTAAGGAAGCAATATGATAATATTATAAAGTAAACAGTTATGAAGTTGCCGTTTCGCCCGATATATGATAGCTCAAAAAATAACGAACTTCCTTGAAATTCAACGACGAGGGTGAAAAATTTAATATGACATCAAAGGGAATATATTACGCGTCATAACGAAGCAGTTTTAAATCGAATTCTGCGAGAGAAAATCGGTCTTGTTATTTTGAGACTTTTTTTACATAATCGTTTATTGAACATGGGATAAGGATTTAAGACTAAGATTTGGATAATAATCACAGAAGGATCTATTCTCAACAGCAGTAATCAGTATACGTTGAAATAGTAGTACGATAAAATGTTGTTTGAGGCAACAACACAAAAGAATATATATTGAAAAGATCGTATTTTTTGCACCACTATTATGATTTAAACAGCATATGAAAAGTCTCGAACCTAACACACATGGCGGTAGTCTAATTATATTCACCACTTTTTCAGGTACTATTAAACTTCAAAAGAAAACTGTTGAAATTTCATGATATTCTACTCATAAATTTGTGAGTTATTGTGCTAAGAGTAAGGTTAGGTTAGGTTAGGTCCAAAGTGAGTGGTCCTATTCGACCCTCCACCGCAACCCGTAAGGTTTCATTGTGGCTCACACCTATTCACATTCGACCAAATAAACCCAGCTTCTTAACGAAGCCGATTAGTTTGTATGGTGAGTGGTCTATCATGTCAGATTGGTAAGAGTACGGCTCTGCCGGACTCCAAAAACCTGATTCGCTCCCCAGCGGGGCAGACATAAGGTATATGCTCAGCTGTTTCATCATAAATGAGGTAGTCGGATAGTCAAGGTGCAAAATTTCCACTTTGATACCCGCGACAACCTTCCCATATGCACGGGTTTTGCACGTCAGCTACACTTGATGATGCTTTAGATTCAACCGTGCTGGTGCTCTTCCACCTGAGACAGATTCTGCTTACGCCGCTCTGAGAATTTGGTGCAAGGCGGTTTTATAAGGTACCCCGCTGTTGATGAGACGACTTGGTCGTGTCCTGGCTGTACCACCATACCTTTTTTTTTGGTTCAGTTATTGGATCAGGAGTTGAGAGTTGAAGAAGGAGAGTTGAGAAGCTCTCGCTCCTGATCTGAATTTATATAAAAAAATGTATATCAAAATTTCTGCTACCAACTTGAGATCGCTCCACTCAATAAGAAAATATTTTTCCGATAAATTTTTTATAACATTTTTCAACAAATACCGTCAAATTCACAGACGGGTAATTAAACATGCAAAAGAAATTCATTACAAGAGTAGAATAAACAAAGCTGATAATAAAATCAAAGAAAACTGGGCCATAATGAATAGTTTAAAAAATAAATCAAACTCAATTCCAGAACACGTCAATATAGATTCAGAAACACTCAATAATTTTTACTGCACAATTGCTCAAAAACTAACTTCATCCCTTGTTCCTACTCCAAATCCTATGGATTATTTAAATAATGTAAATATGCCCAACAACTTTCACTTTGAAGACACAAATTTATTAGAGCTGAAAGGAATCTTGCAAGAAAATAAAAACAAAAATGCAACAGACCTTGATGAAATTTCAGTAAAAATTTTAAATAACCTTCCCGATACCGCTTTGAATACACTATTGATTGCTATAAATAAATCCTTTTCCTTTGGAAATTACCCTCCGTGTCTAAAAACAGCTCTTGTAATTCCTATTTGCAAAGGTGGTAATGCAGAAGATCCAAACAACTTCAGACCTATCTCCATGCTCTCAACACTCTCAAAAATCATAGAAAAGATGGTGAAAAAAAGGGTATTAGCTTTTCTTTATGAATACAATATATTAACCAACTGTCAATTTGGCTTTCAGAAGGCAAAAAGCACAAATGATGCGATCTTTTCCTTTCTTGAACATGTCTACAGACATCTCAACAATGGTGAGGTCGTAGCTGCAGTTTCTGCGATTTCTCCAAAGCTTTTGATTGTGTAAATCATGAAATTCTTTTGCAAAAGTTGAACTACTCTGGCTTGAGAGGAGTGTGTAATGACTGGTCCAGGTCTTACTTAAGTGTTAGAAAACAGTAAAATCAAACGAAAAACTATCACACATGAAGGATATCTTATGGGGCGTACCACAAGGATCAGTACTAGGCCCGATTCTTTTCCTTATTTACGTAAATGACCTGGTGACTCTCTCAATTCAAGGAAGTTTTATCATCTTTGCGGATGACACCACGCTCCTTTGGCATGGAAAAAATACTTCTGATATGAAAGAAACTATCTCTAGTGATTTGGAAGTTGTGAAAAAATGGTGTGACGCGAACTAGTGCTTTAATATTAAAAAAACTAACCTACTCACCTTCAGCTGTAATATTAACAATGTATACTTGAATGGACAAATTCTTGAGAATAAAAAGCAATCCAACTTCCTGGGAATCTTCATGGATAACAAATTAAAATTTGATCAACATATTTCAGCTTTGAATAAAAAATTGGCATCAGGATGTTATGCACTTCGAATAGTTTCAAATGAACTGAGTTCATCCACAACAAAAATGGTATATCATTCCTTGATTAAGTCCCACCTGGGATATGGTGTTGCCTTCTGGGGATTTTGCAGTCAACAACTTTTTCATTCAGTGTTTGTTTTGCAAAAGCGAGCGGTTAGTGGGAGTACGTGAGTCATGCAGACCATTATTTTTGAGAGAAAAAATTCTCACTGTTACTTGTATTTTCATACTTGAAACTGAAATACATCTTCCTGTTCCGAAAACAAGCCAGACAAAGTATACTTTAATTTATGAAAGTAAAAAGCTGTATAATCAAATACCTCACGAAATTAGGAAGGAAAAAAGCTATAAAAAGTTCAGAAATCTTGTTAAAGATGCCCTTGCAACTAAAGCGTACTACAATTTTGATGGATATTGCAATGGAACTTTGCTGTGATTTAATATAGGTGTTTTTTTGTTGTTTATATTGACACCTATACTTTAAATTATATTTTATACTGGGATATATTATTTTATTGCAATGGCACGTGAACTTATGTTGAAATTGTATATATTTGTTATTTACATCTTTTGAAAGGGACTATACAAACTATTTGATTTACAATTTGTTACATTTTATTTTCTATTGAAATATTTTGTCTATTAGATATGTGCATTTAGTTTTGCTCAAATTGTGTTTCTGTGTATTTGTGTTTGTATTTTGTGTATTCTTTGAAGTGCTATATATACCAGATTTTTCAACAAGCTTTGTCAATAAGATTGTATTTTTTTGGACAATAAAGTATATGTCTATTATAGGGAGGTCAGTTGGAGCCGTAAGTACGACATCCATTTCCTTTGTTGATTCAGCGTCAGAAGGAATTTTTAATGAAGAAAAGAGAAATGAAACTTTCTATGTTTTTTACCACTTTAATTTGTAACTAACGTTACTGCAGTTTCGTCCTATACGGACATTTTCAAACGTATACAATAAAGAGTTCATTGCAGTAACTGCAGTAACGTTAGTTACAAATGAAAGTAGTAAAAAACATAGAAAGTTTCATTTCTCTTTTCTTCATTATGCTTTCCTACCACGTAGTAACGGCTACATCCATCAATTTAAGGAATTTTTAAGTTTACTCTGTCCTATAAAAGTCCCACGAGTAACAATTTATGTAACTTCGAACAATGATTTATGTTAGACTACCGACCGATCCCGCTTTTCACAATATTCCAGAACATTCAGGAACATTCTGAAATTCAGTGGAATACTTGCTGACTGACAATATAGAACATTCGGGAACGTTTTAGAGCATTATTATTATCAATACTACAATTGTTACAAGGTATATTATAAACAACTTTTGATATTTTCAATCATATATTTTTAGAAATCAGATACATGAAAGAATCGAATAGTATTTTTTACTTCCTAATATTGGAAACTACCATCAAGCACAATTCAAGTTTTCGACAAAGAAAAGGATATTAAAATTTCAAAGGGGAGTATTGAAGTAATTGGAAATCTCAAAATGTAATTGAAAGATTCAACAGTGTTTATGAAGGAATCGGATATTGTTTATAATATACCTTGTGATGATTGTGATTTGAATTACATTGGAAAATCCTTCAGAACATCATCGAGTAGAATAACCTTACATAAAAGTGATATTTGATCAAATAAAAAAGCCTGTATACTAGCACAATACTTTCTCAAAACTAGACAGCGAAAGTTCTGCACCTGGAAAGGAAAATTTTTTTTTAATCGTATCAAATCAATTAACACTCGAACAATATCAAGGAATGAACAGATTTTGAAAATCTTTGTAATATTTTAATTTATTCACTTGAGATGGGTCAATTTCGTTCATAACTGAAATAAAAATGATTTCCACGCTGTACCTATAGGTAAATAATTCATCAAGTAAATTATGAGAAGAAATCTTTTCACTATAAATGTAATTCTTGTTATTACAGTTAGCTTTGGATATGACATAACTAATGTCAAATATTTTGAAACTTGACATCATTTTCATCAATGCTAGAATTTGATAAACTGTTTGAATGAATATTTAGTTTCATGATATCGTAAACTCAATATACTTGTGACTTTTATCCATTTTTTGATGATGTTTGGAGGTTAAGTGGGAGAACAAACCTGTAGTGTTCTACACTGCAGTTTTGAACTTCGCCTCTTGGCTCTTGATCATTGGATCCGAGAATCATGTGCCCTGGGCAAGCGCGGTGAGCCAAGAATGACAGCCTTCTGCATCTGTCCGCCTAAAATTTCTGCCTTAGTGCGGCAAGCCGGTATGATTTTAAGATCAGAGGGCATCATTCCACCAAGGACTCCAATAATCACAACAACGATCTTGACAGAGTGGCCTGGATAGTGTCTGCGGAGTTCAAAGAGAAAATCTCGATATTTCATCCGTTTTTCCTTCTCTTTTCTAACGATATTTGTCTCGCCAGAAGCTGAAAACTCCACGACAACTTGCCTTTTGCTCTGGTGGTTGAGAAGGACTACATCAGGCCAGGCTTATTAGCTTGAGGGTGGGGAACGAATAGTTCCAATAAATTCGGCACTTCTCGTTTCCCACAACGGATTCAATATCCCCCGAAGCGTATGGCAACACCGGGGTCGTCAAGAGTGCCATAGATGGTAATATAGCACTCTTAGGGCCGCGTTATGTCGATGGATGTAGGCCGAGACTGCATATGCTGGACATTCTGATAGCAAATGCATTAGGGTCTCGGACGCCTCGCGGCATGCCCTGCACCTTGTGTCAGGAACCTCTGTACCCATCACGCGACTAAGGTGTTGAAGATACCATCCTGGCAAGCCATGATGAACCCCTCAGCTTCCGACTTCAGCCCACTCAACCTGAGAAAAGCGAACGTCAGGTGCTTTGATAAGCCATGTTATTGAAGAATACCCCATGCATTGGCTTATCCTTTTGTTTCCGCAGAAGTAAAGTGATCTCTGCGGCTTTTATCTAAGCTTTTTGCTGAACGGGTTCCAACTCGGTGACAGAGTTGTGGCCACCTCATTCAGTGTCGAAAACTATACCGAGTTCATCAGCTACTCGGGCAGCTGCCCTAAAGAGAAATGCTCCAATTCCTGCTCTCTCATGATCACGGACCATGCAGAGAAGGGGATCCGAACTCCTGACGACTTTACAGGCTGTATCCAGTACCATTCTGTCATGTAGACACTCCAAACTCAAAAGTCCACGGCCTACCTGTTGTCGGGGAACGGACGATTTAGTATTCAAACTCCTTTAGAGATGCATCATTTTTCGGGTCTTTACGGTAGGTTGATACAACTCCTCCCGAGTCCACTTCACTACTCCAAACGAGTGGAGTAAGATTGGAACAGCAAGAAAATTTGATGCAGCGACTTTGTTCTTCCCCGACAGTTCCGATGACCAGATCTGTCGAAATTTGTGCTGATTCTTGCCGCGAAGAGAGTTTTTCACTGTTGTTACATCTTGTGTGGTGCGTTGTTCCACCCCGAGGTAAGTATACGTCTCTCCGGCATCCAGATGGTGTAGGATGCTTCCATTTACAAGCTGCACATTCTCTCCGTAGTACCCGCATCGTCCTCTTTTGAGCTGGACCATTGCACATTTGTCTATCCCGAATTTAATACCCATAGTACGCATGTACTTTTCCACTACCCTCAAGGACTAATGGGGATCCTTCTCTCCAGAGGCATAAAGTTTAAGATCATCCATATAAAACAAATGGGTGACCTTGTGCCTCCGGTTTTCGGGGGTGCCACAGTTATACCCTCGAGTATTTCTGAGCGCAACGGATAATGGCAATAGTGAGATGCAGAAGAGAAAAGGACTGAGGAAATCACCATGAAATACACACCTTCTGAAAGTGATCCACCCTGTTTGGATGTTATGGTGAAGCGAGTTCGCCAAAGTGGTATCAGTTGTTCAATGCATCTCACTATTTTGTCACTATTATTATTATTATTATTATCTCTTCTATTTTAGCATTCTGAAGAAGTTCTATCCAGAGACCAAAGGTCGACGCTTTGCAAAAATAGAGTGAGTTTGTTATATGAACGTATTTTTGAGTAAAAAAATCTTCATTTTATGAAATATGTGTAGATATGTGTAATATGTACATGTGTTGATGAAAAAAAAATGCAAATAATCGGAATTGTCTGTTAGTCAAAACATATGTTCAAATGAAATAGTGAATGATGGAGAAAATGGGCGTATCATCAAATGTAAGAACCAGCACCTTCGCCAAAATATTCAACGAAAATAGTTGTGGGTCGTGCATAAGTCGTTCTTGAAATAATAAGCAAAATGGGAAGAAATAATTTGAAAGTAGTCCAAGTCAATCTGGTTTTCTAAGAGTCGTTAAATCAGTTATTGAATTCTTATGTAGTTATGTCAATGTTTTTTGTAATGTTTACAGCAGGCAAAAACAGTGATTCAAAAAATTACCTATAACATAACTAAGTACGAACAGAGCACACAAAGACAAAAATGAATAATGACTGAAACTTGAAAAAAATATAAATATACATACATATACACACATATAGGTACATATATATACCTTCATATATGTTTGGACATTATTATTAACATGAACATAAACGTACTCATCAGATAATATATCTATACAAACAATAAATATTTTTCCAAATTAATCCAGAATTTTTGTTCATTACATTTTTTTTAAAGCATTCGGTAGCTTATTGTAAAATTTTATACCTTTATGTCGAATTTTGACCAATATTTTTTTTCATTTTCATTAATTTCAGATTGCCTGAATATCTTGTCAAATGGTTGTGTTGGTTATCATTGATTTTAAAAGTCAAATTTTAAAGTTTGAGCTCATTTATGTAAGGATGACAAATCTGATGTTTTTTTTGTTTATACAATTTGACTGTAGGCTCCTTGTAGTTCAACTTGTATATACACCTTACAAATATGTTCTGAATTTTTTTAATTCGTTTTAATAAGGAATTACTCCATAGTGATATAAGACATTGAATTTTGAAATATACTCATGAAAAATCAATCAATTTAAGGTATTTTAGGGGTATAGCATTTCTTATTTTGAATAAAATTCCAATTATGTATTTTACATAAGTTAGACTTAACAATTTCACACAATTTTTCTCTTATTCAGCTTGAAATGAACGAGAAAATCAAGTTTTTCCAATGAAACAGCTTATTAGTTCAGATGGAATTTCAGTTAATTAGAGTCAAGGAGAATTGGATCCCTTGGATTAAAGTGAAAACATATTGCATTTCGTGGTACATAACTAGGTATGGTATGAAACTTCGTTCTGTTGTTTTAATAACCAATTTTAATCTTCATTTAACAGCAAATATCACAATATACTGGTAGTTGAAACAGTTTTGTAGAAATCAGATTATTCTGCTGACTGTGTCTTTTTATAAACGTATTTTTACCGCATTAATATAGTTTATTGTGATTTTACAAAACTCAGACGGGCGTCACAATACTGTATTGGGGGTTGTTTCTGTTTGGTTTAAAAAAACAGTTGTACCGACGTTTTGAATTTAATTAAATTATTCTTCAGGGCTCGAAAAGTAGTTTCTTCGTATTGATAATATTTCTATTTTAAAAACCATCGGACATATTAGATATACAGGCCGTTTCATTCATGATGTGGTAACATTGCTATATTCTAAACCGTAACAGATACTAACACGATTAAAAGGGATAAAAGGTAACTGTCAAGGTAACTGAAAATTTACGGGGACTCCCGCCCTTCTCGAGTTATACGGGGAAAACCAAAATGATGTTTTTAGTTTTTTTCGAATGGAATTGTTATTTCGGAGAATATCAAAAAATGTGTCAACATGGCCACCGTCAACTTTTTTTAAATACGGACCCTACTTTTTTATTACAGATATGGATAAAGCAATAAATTTACAATCACATTTGATATGTATATAACATTTGATATGTTTATAGCCTTTCATTTGGAATAACCACCATCATCAGTGACAACAATCAAAGAGAAAAACAATTTATTTCATCATGAACTTTTGGGAAAAATGAAACCAATACGGAAAATCAAAGCTACATGGCAATCTACAATAAATGCTCGAAATTGTCGGTCCTGACAATTTCTGTGGCAATTTTCTAGCATAATAGGTGTAATACTAATACATGCTTCTCTCAATTTTTGTTTGAGAAGGTCGATATCCGTATTTGGAGTTGAAAAAACTTTATCCTTTATGTATCCCCAGACAAAAAATCTAAAGAAGTAAGATCTAGGGATCGAGCTGGCCAGTTAATTGGTCCATTGTTTCCAAACCATTTTCTTGGGAATATTGCATCTAGATGTTCCTTTAGTATTGCTGCATTATGGGGAGGAGCGCCGTCCAGTTGAAAATATTGTATTTCATGACGAATATTCAGTGGCAATTGTGTGGCATTGAAAATGAAGAAACATTTCACTATTCAAATGATCAATATAAAAGAAAGTGCCAAGGATGTTTGTACACAAAATTCCCTATGTAAATGTTTATTTGTATCATTCCACCTATAATGGATATTTCTGTTAAAACAACCATGGTTGGTGAACTTTAATTCGTCCGTCCATACTTTGCGTATCATGTAGCATTTATATTTGTTCTTTTTCGAAATAGTTCTGGTGGATTTTACAGAAATCCCCTTTTCGTGGGCAATTTCTTGTAAAGAACAATCTTGTTTAGCATAATTTTTGTACCTGGTCAATTCTAAATTAAAAAAACTTGTGTTCACTGTGTAAATTTTTATGTGGTAATATTTTCTCACCCATAGCATCAATTTGAATTCTCACACTTCCAGCAACCACCCATTTTCTTGTTTTCCTTCTGTCAGAAAAACCATATTCCCTCAAATTTCTTTTTAATTGTCAAGAATACGACAATTCGTGTATAGCTCAACATACATATTCCTGGCCAAAAGAGGATTTCAATTTGATTTTGCCTAACTAAATAGCAAATCAGACCCTTCATCCTTTGAATACATCATTGATATGTTCAAGAACGTCTGACAGTTCTCAACAGATATCAACAACGCATTCATTTTTGCTGCCATAGAAACCTCACGGGTTACGGCTTACGGGTTTAAGATGGCAAATAAATTGAAATGCTATTTGATCATACAAAATTATACAACAATAGAATTTTGATCAAAAACTGATATTCTCGTTACTTCCAGGATTGAGAATTATAAAAACATTACGAATTATAATTGACTAGGGAGAAATAAGCTGTGAAAGAAGGATTACGGCAATAAAAAAAGTTCCAAAACGAAAAACTACGAATTTTCATTGTGTTAGGGTACCTTTCATGTCATTTTGGTTTTAAAAATAGTAATATTATCAACACGAAGAAACTACTTTTCGAGCCCTGAAGAATAAATTAACAAAATTCGAAACGTCGGTAAGAAAACAATTGTTTTTTAGAAAGAAATTCATCCTGTTACCAAACCACCTTTCTTCAGAATTATCATTATTATTTACATTCGTTTCGCAATTGGCCCCGTAAAGATTTGATGCCTGGAGCCTCTAAGGCTGACGAAATCCTAATTGAATCATTAACACTCCGACGGCAAGCTCTCGTAATTAAACAAATCAAACTTTGCCAACTAGATAGAAATCGTGCCGTCGGAAGTCACAGCTGGCGACGGCGAACGTCGAGACGCACCGCGCGACGCGTGTTTTGTTATCCTATCGAAGCATCGACAGTCCTAGGAAGAACCGTCCATTAACTTTGTTACATTGTTAGTTGTTAGTTAGTTGCTCGAAAATCATCGCGCCTGATCACGTTCTCTTACCGCATCCTCGTGCGGGGGTTGAGAGAAGGCGAACTAATGATGAGAAGAGGGAAGAAAAACCAGCCAAAAAAAGGTCTGGAATATCTTTTGTTGGATCAGTTATATAGAGCAGCACCCCTGATTCATCTAATATGAACTAGCAAAGTTTTGATGTTGGTCTGTTAACACGGTAACCGTCATGAGATACGACAGATAGATATTTTTATTGATCAGAAACCAAACAACTTTGGAGTGCATACTATGAAAAACATTCATTTTATTCTGTCCACTTAACAACTTCTCAGTCAACTCTAGTAAATTAAGAATGTAATGTAATTATAGAAGAGACTCCAAATTACGTTTTTTTTACTATTTACCTCAATTGAAATTAATAGTTTTTATTTCATCTGGGCCTATATCTATTGTCACAGTTTAGGTATTGTTACTTGTGAAATAAATTATTCTACCAACTTTAACAAATGTAAAATATTGGAAAGCTATGGAATAGAATCCAAATGATAATTTTTTATGTATTTTGTTCAACTGAAGTTGCAAATTTTTATTTTATTGTATCTTATACGTTGGGCTTAAAAGGTCGTCCGCTAATAGGTACAGAAGAAAACATTGATGAAATTTATTTATTTATTCATCAATATAGGGGTTTCAAACAGATTAACGAATCCAATAGACAACCCACTTCATAATTTCAGTTAAAGTGGGCTTTGAGAAAAAAGAAGAGGATTGTACATCGTACAATCAAAGGGTAACATAATTATTAAAAGAGTGACACTACTTATCAATTAAAATTTGTTTAATCCTACATTTGAAACAGTCTAAACAGTGAAAATAAGTATTAGATATCGGATATTGTTGCAAAATTATTTGAAGTTTTTAAGCCTTTTCTAAAGTGGTGAATTTTGAGCAGCATTTATCTTTATACAATGTAACTTAAAGAATTCTGCACGTCCCAACGTTTTACCCAGAACATTGAACTCGATTTTGGAATACAGCTGTAGACAACGAACTAATCCTTTCATTAACTTGAAAATCATGTTGAGATCTGTGACAGTTCTTCTTTCATAGGAATAATATTGTATTGGCGCATAATGGGACTGTAGACCATTTTAAACAAATAGTTACAATATTGTTTATTAACCGAAAACTTCAGTTTTCCAACTTCAAAACTGACGAAATTCTACCCCTTGGGGGTAGAAATTCCTGATTCCCTTTTCTGATGCTTATTTACGCCATACATAGAACCTACCTGCATATTTCAAGATTCTAGGTTCAGTACCTTCGGCTGTACGTTAAAAGAGCGGGCAACAACCAGTAGTTTATACTTTTACTTAAAAAATACAGCAATTAAAAAAATATGCCAACTGCTCTAAGTAATGTTAACTATAAAGAAATTTCGCAAAACTAACACAACCGCCGAAGACGTCTGCCCTTACGCGTCTGCCCGCGTTCGGGTCGCGTTCTCAGTGATGGCGCTTCATTGACCGTCCCTCTACCCCCGCGCATCGTCCCCCGTCGTCTTACAGTACGAGCGACGCGTAATGGCATACTAAATTGCGTCAAGTTAATCTTAACGTGATAACTTTTGAATGATTTGTTTATAAAAGTCTAAGTTTAACGATAGTCGTGTCACGAAGTGTTCTCGCAATGTATTGAATCTATTGGAAACTCTGGAGACATCCTACATTTTGTTTTATGAGGGAGAGGACATTGGCAGATCAAGATCACCGGAAGATGTGTTGCTACAGGTTTTTTCGGGTTTTCCTGCAGCTGAAAAAGCAAATGCGCCACTGGAACCAATGAAGTCGCCCCGAAGCGCAAATTAATTTTTATTGTTGTTTTTATTTTTATCGTTGTTTTATAATCAACATAGTGAAACGATTTGTCCAAATTACTTAGAGTAAAAGACAAAGTTTATCTATATTTAATACTCAAAACGACAATTGTATCAATTTTTATAAGAATTCGACAGATATTCTAAAATATGCATTGTTATAAAATTATCCAATTTAATTGTATTTATGGCTCAGTATTTTGCATATAGTGGCTACCACATAAAAGATAGATATATGCTATCGCAAACTTTTATCGTTATATTATGACCAAAATTACACAAAACCTATATAAATTGTAGTATATATGTTGTTCTGATGTATAAACTGTATTCATGCAAAGATTCATCTAAATCAGATTTGATCGAAATTCCTGTCCCAACTGTACGTGAAATAGTCAAAAACAAACCTTATGAATGCAAATCGCAATGTGATACAGGATTACCAAAACATTCATCTGATAAAATCATTGAAAAAACAATATACGACTGTTACAAAAGTAATGAGATTCCTACATCTGAAATCATAAGGAAGAAATTGAATACCTTCGGCCATAATGTGAGCTGCTGTGACAAAACTCTTCAGAATTGAATGAAGAAACTAGGATTTAGATTTAAAAATAATAAATAAACGTCAAGTAGTTATGGAAAGCATAATAAAGACAAAAGGGTGGACTAACGGTTCGAGAATGTGTACGGCTAACATGCCTGCAAAGGATCGCGACTAATGATTGTGCATTGCGGAGGAAATAAAGGATGGGTTCCGAATTCTTTGAAATTATGTGGAAAAAAACTTTACTGCAATGTTGACTATCATAAGAGCATGGAAGCTAATATTTTCGAGTAATGGTTTGAAAATACATTGATACCAAATTTGTATGAGAATGGTGTAATAGTTCTTGACAACGCTTCCTATCATTCGAGACAGCTCATCAAAGTACTGAATAAAAGTTCGAGGAAAGATGAAATACAAAGTTTTTAAATGAATTACAATTTGTATTTTGAAGATAATTATACCAACAACCTACTAAGTACTTGAAGTTTTACATACAAAAACATTTGTGTTTTCAATCCCATCGAGTTGATTTGGGGAAAATTGAAACGAAGCATCAGGCGTGAAAATAATTTTCCAAAATTTGATAAAGAGGGTTGTAGAGCTAATTAAAGAAGAAGTATCTAATATTATTGAAGAAGACTGGCAGAAAAGGATTAAAAAAGTAATTTTACTTGAGAAAGACTATATGGAGATTGAAGAACAAATTTTTCAAACAGTGTGTTTATTAACACTATGGCTGGTTAATTTTCCGGGCTGTTTCGGCAACGCATTGTTTCAATTTTAATTCGTAGAGAAAAATTGACCAAAAATCTCTCAACGACTTCATATGGTAATAAACTGAACAGCGGATTTGGGAAGAAATGAACAGCATACTTTGCAAAATGCAGTGTTTTCCAAGAAAAAGTATTTATACCGTTCACATGAATATTTGATAAATTCACATTTACTATTACTTGTAGTCATTCGTATATGTAATGCACGAGTATTACTTCCCAAGTGTGATTTCTACACAAATAATCATTATTCTTTGTTCCTGACAAAACACGAACCGAATAAATAACGTCTTTATAACTTGTTAGGTCGTTTGGAAGGACGATTGGCTCAACTTGTGACACGCGTGTCACCTCGTTATCTTCATTCGATTTTCGGGAAAACTCTCCTCGTATATAGAACGATGGTGATGGGATGTTGACATTGTAGGGTGCGTTTCTTGAGAATGACACAAATTGGGGAACCTAACCTGTTGAAAACATTGTAATGATCATCAAAATGAGTGACGTTAAATTTCAAAAGCTAATCGGAACCAAAACTTACTAATACTTACACCAAAAGGTATTAGTAGCCAAATATTCCCCAAGAATATACCCCATTCAAATTATTTTAATAGGTTTTGATGTGGATTTCACTAAGTAACAGCCAAATCCATCCAGGTACTTATCTTAGTTGATTTAAATGTCTTTCTCATCAAAGTGTGCTGCCCATTCCTAATACCCGTTATTCTGCATATCATTAACTTTTTCCTTGGACATGAAGTTTTTCTCCCGTTTCAAAAAATAGACAACCATCAAAGTTCAATGATTTTCAGTTGATTTATTTATGACGACTATTTTCTTCAAGGCTTCAAAGCAATAATATAACAAAAAAAATGAAGGCTAGGCCGCCAAAACAGAATTTCACAGCCATTATTTTCTCCAAAGCTATAGAATAATGAAGAAAATTGAATACTAGGCTATCAAAAAGGATATTTACAGCGCCAGTAATTTATAGAGTTCTACAAGGTTCAATTCTCGGATCGCTACTATTCTCGCTGATGAAAATTCAGTAATACGACTCGTTTTGACAAACCTTTCCTTCTACCTATAATAATCGCCATTTTTTTCTATTGTATGCTTTTAAAAAACAATGCGATTTAGTGATTAATAAAACTACTACTACTACTATATAAATCTCAAATACATAACTACTTAACAAGAGCGAGTAGCTCCCAAAAATTCCACCTTCCTCGAACTAATTTGACTAGTACAATGAGGTTTTTATTTTATAAAGGTTTAAATGAGCATAACAAACTCCCACTTTCAATAAATTTTTTCCAATTCAAAATAAAAACTCATGAACTATATAAAATCTCATCCCTGATTTTCATTTTTCTGTTTTGTAATATATTTGTTATATATATCCTCATGTTGAAACCATTCAGGTATTATTGAAAAATGCGTTTCTTTTTTTTCTTCTATCATCATCATTTTTGTTATTTATATATTATTTATTTATATATTTTTGAAATAATGTATTTATATTAGGATGTCCTAAAGAAATCAATAACTATTAAAATTGAAATATACAGCAGAATTCAGCCAAAGTGTGGAAAATTTTAGAATCCACCACTATGCTGACGACACGCGAATATATACAGCTTTTTCAGCTGACAATATTACTCAGGCCGTCAGTTACATCGAAAAAGATCTTTTGGCTGATTCTACACGTCTGCAACGAATTCAGAATGTGGAATGTTCCTCAATTTGGGTTATTACAGCAAATGCAAGTTTGAACAAAATAAAGTTGAGTTTAATTCATGAGTTTTTCAAATTCACTTCGAAAAGTATTCAAATTGATGTTTCAAATGTTGAGTTTTGATTTTTAAAGGGATTTGTTTCTAATTCACATATTGGCAACAGCGCCTATATAAAGTTGAAATAATGTATAAGAACCTAGATATTCTACTATAAAAAAGGAAAATTATTTTTATGAATCAACAATTAAGGCAAAATATAAATTATAGTTCAATACCACCTCCACAAGCCACATAAACAACAGTTGTTCTATTATTTATTTATATAGATGAAGAAAGGTTAGGTGCAGAAAATGTCATATGTCACAGAATGTCTCGGAACTCGGAACATAAGTAAACAGAACAGCACGCCTCTGAAATATGTCATCTTTGTTTGTCTCATACAGGTAACGGAGTCATTGTCCTTTATTAGCTATAACCGATGTTGCCAAATGGTTAAATAGAAACGAATCCCTTTAAATGTTGAATGTATTATTTCATTCCTCTTTTTTAAGTATTTAAATAATTTTTTAAAGAAAAGGGTTGAAATTATAATTTTAAAATGCGTTGTTTTAAATGCTATTTTATGAAAACTACTTGATTTTAGTCAGGAGGAACATTCCCCATTCTTGTCTTCGAAAATTTGATCACATTTGCAGCAAGTTTGCGGATTCCTCGAAAAAAATACGTAAACTTTATCTCCTTATTCTTACTCACCGTCGTTATTATTACTTATTGCAGTTTTTGAGTTGTGTCTGCTTTTTCAAAATTGAAGGTACCTACTGACGTTTGTTTAAGATAATAGCCAAGTGATTGAAACTTTGCACCAGTCATGTTAAAATTTTTATAGCAAATTTTTAATTTCTCTTTAAAAATGTCCGTATAAGTAAAAACGAATCAGAAAAGTTAAACTCCATGATGAGTTTGTTATGTATACATGAATTGATATCAATTAACCGAACTAGTTTTTTTAAAATAAAGGGGATATCTGTCAAAAATAAGCAAAACATTAATTTTATCCTAGTTGCATAAAATTTGTTATATGGATATAAAATTGCCGTAGACACAACTTTTTCAAGTAACTTTTTGTTAAATTCGATCTAGAAATGCACTTTTTCAATTTTTTTTTAATTGAATTTGACAAACACTGAACGTCAGTGGGTCGCAGTTGGCCGCATCATTTTAAGTTAAATTTAAAGCACAAACAAGTGCCGAAGTTTAAACTTCATTGAAACTTTTCGAAAAAAAGTTTCCCATATGGTGCGCACTTTAATGGTGACACTGTATTTTTTGTTAATTTTCTGTTCAGTGAGAAATGTCATTCTTCCTCTGAGTATGATAATAACATTCTCAAATAATCGTATTATTTATTTGTAAAACATTTTAAATAGTTATGTATTTTAGGAAACATATTCATATTTGATATTCAGAAATTCCAACATATGAATCATATAACATTATTCGAAATTGTAGCAACTTCATTGAAATCGAAAAGAATACCCTTTATCCTTTGTATATAATATATACGATTTTATTGATTTTAGCCGAGCAACAAACCATCTATAAAAAGCAATGCAGAAAACTTCTGACGGAATGAATTCTATTACAGGTTTCTATAAAGTACAATTCAGTTCGGGAATAAAGAAGTCTGTAACCTGGGGATCCTTCAATGGCTAGTGATGGTGAGAATCAGAGGTTCCAAAAAGTTCATAAAGAACATCTCATTGAATGGATCAAAATACTTTGTCATTACATTCTTTCAGTCTTTCATAGCATACAATTTATGTGTCCCCATTCTGCTTATTTTCAATGGTTTTTGTCATTGGTGTAAGTATATTCAAAAATAGTAAAATGAAAACAATGCCCACCACTGTAAATAGGGTGGGCATCAAAATGGTAATATTTTTCTAAAATAACGGAACAAAACAAAGAACAAGTGAATATTGATTGATGAAATGATAGTTGTGGCATTTTATTGATTGAATTTATTTCTGGTAAAATTTAGGGTATCGTCTATTTGAATATAGATAACAGAAAATTTCCATAGATAGAAAGAAAACAACCAATGAAAATTCCTCATGTAAACACATACTCCTTTTTGTTCAATTAAGTTTTTTTCCAAATTTATATGCCGAACATTCGTATCGGGAAATAAAATGAATATTACTCAACTGAACTGGTATAGATATCTTATGATGTACTGTTTGGAACCTTTGGTGTAGTAATAAATATTACTGGAGTTTTTTCCCAACACCAAATCGTTATTTTTACACCTCGACACTTGTTTCGATCACCAAGTGATCATCTACAAGAGGAAGATAAAACACCGAGTTTTTCCAAAATTTCAAATTCATAAAAATTTGACATCAAAATCATGAAGAAGTAGAAGCAATGATATGTCCTCTAACAAAAACGCCATCTATATAATCGACAGTAGACTCAATCCATGAATATCAAAGATAAATGAGGCTCCCCAAGGCGGTCAGTTCCAAAACTGAGCTTTGACATCGACCGCAGAACGTTTTTCGTCTTCACAATCCAAGGGTATATCACATTTGATATTTTTATAGCGTTTCATTTGAAATAACCACCATCATCAATGACAACAATCAAACAGAGAAACAATTTATTTTATTATGAACTTTTGGGAAAAATGAAACCAATACGGGAAAGCAAAGCTACATGGCAATCTACATTAAATGCTCGAATTGATGACCTCTTTTTGAACGCACATAAGTTGTCGGTCCAGACAATTTCTGTGGCATTTTCTAGCATAGTAGGTGCAATACTAATACATGCATCTCACATTTTTTGTTTGAGATGGTCGATATATGTACTTGGTATTGAAAAAACTTTATCCTCATCCTGTATCCCCAGACAAAAAATCTAGTGGATTAAGATCTGGGGATCGAGCTGGCCAGTTCAGTTCAGAGAGCCGGTCGAGACGGACCTCTGTCTATAATAAATAATCTGTTAGTGTTATCGTGAAAGTATCCGCGCCAGATGTGCTAGTGAAAACAAAGTACGAAGTGCTATAAAAAAAAAGTGTAAATGAAAAACCCTCAAATAGCCGTGCGACTAGGTCAATCTCAGTGTCGTCCGAAGGAAACCAATTGTATGAAATATTAAGTGATATTAAAAAGAAGCTAGATTGTTGTTTCGAAATTATAAGTGTCCAAAATTCGAAAATTGAACAACTTCAGATTGAAGTTTATAATTTGAAAGAGAATCTAACAGTAGCCGTATCAACAAAAGAAAAAACTCAGAAATCTTATGCTGATGAGATGAAAAATAAAAAAAATGATAACATATTAGTTGTCAAACCGAAAGATGAAAAAGATGCAAGACTTTCAACTAAAGATCCCAAACAGAATATAGATCCAGCAGAATTACAAATTGGATTGAATATAGAAAAAAATGCTAGACATGGAGGAGTGACACAAAAGTGCCGACTGAAATAGTGCTATTGAAAAATGTATAAATTGTATTCAAACAAACAATAAACTCAACCTGAACCTTCAGGAAGATCACGCCGCCACTGACAAAAATTGTAAATGCTATCAAAGAATTGTTCAATCCATACAGAGAAAATTTGATTATGATAGTATCACTAAATGACTGCCGAGTAACAGGGAGCTGTTTCTGTCCTGTATGAATATATCTAGTTTTTGTAAACATAAAGATGATCTATTGGACTATATAATGAGATACACTCCTTCAGTGATGTGTTTATCGGAAACATGTGTGACTGAAGAAATCAATAATGATGAATTATATATACAGGGGTATAAAATGGCTCGGTGTAACTCGAGTAGTAGACATACAGGGGGTTTCACAAACTACACCTAAACGATTTGATCTCCACAAACTTTATTGAAAAAATATATCACAACATGTTTCGCTAAACATTAGCTTTTTCAAGTGATTAATCACTTGAAAAAGCTAATGTAATCTGTGTACAAATGTTAGCATGTTCCATAGGTACTATTCTTTTATTTTTTCTGTAATCTGTATTTTTTATATTTTCTTTATACATTGTAATCTGATTATCCGATGATGAATAAAGCATTCATTCAGTTAATTGACCCATGGTTTCCAATCCATTTTTTTTGCAAATATTGCATCTAAATGTTCCTTTACTATTGCTACATTATGGGGAGGAGCGCCGTCCTGTTGAAATCGTTGTATTTCGAAGCGGATATTCAGTGGAAATTCATCTGAGTAGCCATCGAATTCATTGAATAAAAAATGAGGATACATTTCACTATTCATCGTAAAAGAAAGGGCCAAAGATTTTCGTTCCCACAATTCCCAACCAAACATTTATTCCGAACCTCCCTTGGAAATTGGTTTCCGTATGTAAATGTTCATTTGTATTATTCCACCTATAATGGATATTTCTGTTGAACCAACCATTGTTGGTGAATTTTGATTCGTACGTCCATATTATTTTTTTACAAATATTTCCAACTTCCCTATTTCTACGTCTTAACCAGTTCGCAAATCGTACTCTCCTTCCATAATCCCTTTCATTGAGGTGATGAACTTTGCGTAGTCAGTAGCATTTATATTTGTTATTTTTCAAAATATTTCTGGTGGATTTTTACAGAAATCCCCATTTCGTGGGCCAATTTCTCGTAAAGAACAATCTTGATTAGCATAATTTTTGTAACTGGTCAATCCCAAATTAGAAAAGCGATGTTTTCACTGTCTAAATTTATATGTGGTGATATTTGCCTACCCATCATAGTGTTTTGATTCTTCACACTTCCAGTAACCACACATTTTCTTGTTTTCTTTTTGTCAAATGCATCATAGTCCCTTAAATTTTATTCTAATCTTTTAAACATTTGGATGTTCAGAATACGATGACTCGGGTATAGCTCAACATATATATTCCTTGCCAAAAGAGGATTTCTATTTGATTTTGCATAACTAAATAGCATATCAGTCCTTTCATCATTTGAATACATCTTTGATATGTTCATAAACGTATGACAGTTCTCAACAGATATCAACAACGCATTATTATTTTCTGTCATAGAAACCAAGCAAAATATAAAAAATATATATTGGGAAACGTTTTCTCAATACAATTTATAGCCCATTCGCAAAATTGTATACGTTCATGTAACTGGAATTGCAAAGGCTGCTTCTCAAAAGCTTGGAAAACTGTTCCCAACCAGAAAACTGTACACACTTCGGCATGTTTTGATGCTTTATAAAGCTCAGATCAGACTTTCTTTGGAGTATTGTTCTCATGTATTGAACTCCGCCCTAAGCATACCCTGAAGCTGCTGGATTCAATCCAAAAAAGAGCCATCCGCCTGATTGGATACACCTTAATAGTCTGGAACATCGAAGAAAGGTTGGAGGTTTGTCTCTCTTTTATAGAAACTCCAGCGATTGAAATCCAACGTGAATCGCTATTTCCGCACAGGCACCGCTCTTAGAACGCCTTGAGGATTTTTCTGTAGTGCTTGTGTTTTATCCTTGAAAAAAGACAATTCTGATAGTATATAGAAAAGCCCTTTCGAACTGACGAGTACCACAACTAAACCACTTACATATTTAACGATGATTTATATTTACAAAATGTTGCATAATCTTCTACCTTCATATTTTGACAAATTTGTAATTTTTAATAATCAAATCCATCAGTATAATACTAGAATAGGGAATAATTTGTATATAAGTCATCAAACAAAATCGTTCAACACTAAAACATTAATTTTTGAAGGATTTATTAAGTATAACAGTCTACCTGAAAATGTAAAGTCTTTTAACAGTTTTATTCTGTTCAAAAGAAATCTATTAGACCATTTAAAAGACCGAATTTCACTAGTTCGAACTTCCATTGTCTGATATATAAAATTATTTGAAATCCCTGAAACAATTAAAAAAAGAAGAATTAAAAATGAATAGCTGAAAATAATAATTATATTAAGCAAAAATAACCTGAAATGAAAGAATAGTGAAATAAAATACAAATAACAATAGAAAGATTGAACAAAAAATAAAAATAAAGTATAAAAAATATAAAGAAATAAAATGAAAATGAAAAATTAAGAGATTCCAAGTCACGTTAGTTCACGACGTTTCGATTGTTAGTATTTACAATCGTCTTTGGGTGATGACTAGACTGATTCCTCCGAGAGATGACTATTTATGGGTCGTTCGAGTACTTTCACTTATTCCCGTTTTCCATTTTTTCCGTTTCACTGGTTCAGTGGGAGTTGACCGTTAGGCGGGAGATGGCCATTTTTCGCTTGATGATGGGTTTCCATATGTTGTGTATCTCTATGCTAGCTTGGCTGAAAACGTTGTTGGACAACATGTATGCGGCTTCCTTGAATTTTCTCCTAAACTAATGTTCCTCTATGTGCATGACCTCAGCTTGGGACCACTCGATGTTGTGTTGATGGGTCCAAACATGGTCTGCTATTCCTGATTTGCTGGTTTCCCCTCGCTGTGTGTGTTTCTTATGCTCGGCAATGCGAACATTCAATGGCCTCTTAGTTCAGCCGAACTAGCGTAGAGATACGCAACATATGGAAACCCATCATCAAGCGAAAAATGGCCAACTCCCGCCAAACGGTCAACTTTTTTTTCTTTATAATTTTTATACTTCATTTTTATTTTTTGTTCAATCGTTCTATTGTTACTTTTATTTTATTTCACTATTCTTCCATTTCAGGTTATTTCTGCTTAATATAATTATTATTTTCAGTTATTCATTTTTAATTCTCCTTTTTTAGTTGTTTCAGGGATTTCAAATCATTTTATATATTAGACAACGGAAGTCCGAACTAGTGAAATTCATCATGAAACATTGTCAATCACCTTCAAACAAACATTTAAGAGACCATTATGGTGATACCAAATTATAATGTATTATTTTTTTTTGTATTTTCAATTATTGTAGGTGAGACTACTTATTAAAAAATATCAATAGATTTTTCTTTCTATTATTGTGTTTATATGTATATTTATGTTAACATTATTATCATTGTTGTATATTAGGATGTATCCTATTTGAATAAAGCATTTCATTTCATTTCTTCATATCATTAATTTTAAAGTTATCCAGTTTCACATTGTTTCCATAATTTTGGGTGGGAAAGTTTTTTGACCCTTGATACACTTTCATCGACTATATTTCCAGGGATTCTTCATGAATGCGCCTGGCATGTGTACGATACCAAGAAATCAGAGCCAGGTGAGTTTTGTGAATAGTAGTAGGCTCTTTTCTCCTCTACTCAAGACCGCATTTGAATAAAATATAGCGGTATTTTGAGCAATTTGAGTATTTCTCGCTCTCTAGATATAATTTTTTGAACCTCTCTTGCATGAACGTGTGCGATAAAATAAGTCTAGTGTGAAACAATGCAACAATACCGTGCGCTTGGGAAATTCCGTAATTATTAGTATGAAAGGTAACGGAATCGGCAGCAGGTCAATGAACATGTAACTCGAGTTGGCATCAGACACAATTTTCGAAATAGTGAAAGAGTATGTTCACAGTCAGAAAAAATCGGTATTTGAAGGAGTTCTAATTTTTATTCTTCAAGTTTATCACTTTGTAGGGTTTTTCCTACAACTATTTAGTTTAGAAACATTTCATTCCGTTTTTTTTATTTTTGTATTAAGTACACATTATTGTTAGGAAATTAACTATTCATAACTCTATTATCGAGCAGTCGTCCAAAATATCCATCTGCTTGGGTTTTTTATGTTGATTCTATTATTTTTATTATTACTTATCGTTTTCGTATTTTTATCATCGCATATCATCGAAATGCTCTCGTCTCTCGTACCAAAAGTTTATTGCAAAAAACATATGTATATGTTGAACGACAGGCACCACTTGGGATGTTTCGAGTAGGTACTTATTGTTAACACTTTTATAGGTTAAGACGAGGTCCCAAGTGATTGATCCCTTTTGACTAAGTTTATGACTCGACCTTTTTTCAGTGAGAAAGTTGCTTCAAACACTTTTCTTAGCCGATGCAGTCATTCTGTTCAGGGATTTCGGCCGGGAACTGATCGGAATTCTGATTCTCCTCGCCACGAGGTTACACGGTTATTTTATGTTTGTTCATTTGTTGGTGTTTTTAATAGCAGGGGAGCCCACCATGCAAAATGGGGATTTACTCGAGCGTCATTGAGACATGTTAGGTTGCAAAGCTTGGATGATAAGAAAAAAAAATGTTATATAATATATACCTTTTCATCGGTGAGGGATGAAAATGTATATATTATATAACATGTAAAAAAGTACTGTTGCATGGACATACTCGAGCGCGTCAGATATTGATAGCATCAATGTCCTACGTATTTTTAATAATGTTGGTATGTTAATCTGATCGTTTGCATGATGTGGGTGGTTGTATGTAAGGGTTAAAAGTGAAAAGAAAAAAATGTTAATCGAGCGCGTCAGATGTTCTAAGGGGATGTTAAGTGCAACAAAAAAAAGCTCTCATTCAATAATCTGACGATTTCGATCTGACGCAAACTTGCGACCATTATTATAATGAGCAAAAAAAATTCACCATTTTGAAATACTCAAGCGCGTCAGATTAAGATATATATGGTTCATTTTTATGTTTTAGACGTGCTGTCTCATAATCTGACGATTATCTAGAGGGATTCGTTGAGTCTGACAAAAACAATATTTTTTATTTTTTTTTAATTTATTGAACTTAATTAATTGAAAAGCTCAGGAAATAGCATGCAAATAAATAAGTGTATGTTTTTTGAGTAGAATATTTGTATTTATAAGGAAATAATTTTTAAAAAATGCTCAAAACAATGTAATTTTTTATAATCAATTGATTACTTAATGAAGAAAAGAGAAATGAAACTTTCTATGTTTTTTTACCACTTTTATTTGTAACTAACGTTACTGCAGTTTCGTCCTATATATTATATATTGTATAAGTTTGAAAATGTACTTATAGGACAAAACTGCAGTAACGTTAGTTACAAACAAAAGTGGTAAAAAACATAGAAATTTTAATTTCTCCTTTTCTTCATTATGATTTCCTACCACGTAGTAACGACTACATCTATCAATTAATTGATAAATTAATCATCATATTCATCTTCATCACAAACGAGTCTCTGTAATCAGCTGTGATGGCGTCATGGCAACATAATTCAGAGTGGGGACGGAGTGAGAGAGTAATAGAGAAAAAGGGAATAGAGAATAGAGGAATAGAAACTCGGAGAGGGAAATATAGGTATCACACAGCTGCACGCATTGAACTTTATCGACGAATTTTTGTTATTTCGGCTTGCGGAAATCGTCAGATTATATATTTTTCGTTATCCTTGAATTATTTCCTTCAAAATAAAAAAAAAATTAGCTACGCACGAGAATGTTGAATTGACGTTATTTTTTTGCAACTTTGCTGCCCTTCCCTTTCTTTACGTCACTCTCAAATTGTCAGATTACTGCAATATTCACTTTTTAGTAAGTAATCAACTCACCCTACCTTAATCTGACGCGCTCGAGAATTTCTGATGATCAATTTTTTTTTTACTAATCTGATCCTTTATCTCTCACAGGCGGCCTTGTATATGGTTCTCATATTTGGAGGAGGTACTCAACCGGGTACAAGGTATCCCCCTGTATATTAATCTGCCGCGCTTTAGTAAATCCAGAAATCCCCGCTTGGGCTTCCCTATTATAATACTGATTAATAATTCACCTGTCACCAGTCCCAACAAATTAATGCTGGACATTATCAACAGTTCGATCACTCTCAGATACTTCCCTCGAAGATGATGTAATGATTCCGAAACAGGGCCAGAACCCGCTGTTTCCCCAGAATCATCGTCCGATTAGTCTGCTTTACTCAACGGCTAAGTTGCCTGAACGTGTTGTGCTGCAAATGCTAACAGAAGAAGCTGAAGAGCGAAATGTTTTGCCTGACGAATAATTCGGCTTCAGGGGGGCACACTCCACCGAGCTGCAGGCCCTGAGACTGGTCGAAAATTCCATCTCAGAGCTGAACAACACGAAGACAGTCCATCTCGTCCTCCTGGATATTTCGAAAGCCGTGAAGGTTTCCCTTTACGCCGATGATACGGTTCTCCTCGCTTCTTCCATAGGTCGGGCGTTGGCGGTCGTTTACATGCAACGCGCATTGGACGACCTCGAATGCTGGTACCTTGACTGGAAGATTCGAGTGAATCCAGAAAAAACTCGGGCGATAGACTTGGGGAGACGTTAAGTTTCTCCAGACACAAGGGTAACGATTTCAGGCAGGGAGATCGTTTGGCAAACACGAGTCAAGTATCTAGGTCTTTGGGTAGACCGCCGACTCACCTGGGCAAATCACATTGATTATATCAAGAGCAAAGTGCAGATGAGGATAGCTAAACTCTATCCTCTGGTCAAGAGAAATTCAAAACTCAATCTTAATACTATACAACACAATGTTCAAGCCTGTCATCATGTATGCTTCAGGTGCTTGGGGACAAACCGCCCCGTCAAACCTCTCCATTTTGGAAAGGTTGCAAAACAAACTTCTTAGGATGCTGGTGAATGCTCCATGGTTCGTGCGGAATGAAGCCATCCGCAGAGATTTGAAGCTGTTAACTATACGACAGTCCATTTAGTCGAGGAATCAGAGAGTTTTCGAGTCAGCGGAAACTCATGATAACCCATCAGTTAGGGAAGCTGTAGATTACACTATAGACGACTCCACTCGATTCAGAAGGCCAGGTCGCTCGGTTGAGTGATGGCCCCACGACGTCCGTTAAAATGAACAGTTTGTTCATAAAATACCCGTGTCAGGAGGGGTACACAAGGCCAGAGCGGCATAGAGGTCATTGACCTTTATGTCGCCATCAAAACACCTTACATTATGAACCATTCGTCCTCCTGACGAATCTCAGTTAAAAGGGTAAGGAAAAAAAAATTACAACCTGATGAAAGTGAAGATGACTATGATGGATCCATTACCTCACTCCGGAATCAATTGTCATCTGAGTGGAGAGCAACTGGTGAACCTCGTCCAAAGTGCCCGAAATCACAACAACCGGCTGGAAAGTTTATGGCCTCGGTATTTTGGTATCTGCGTGGTGTTATAGTCATCGACTATATTGAGAAGGGAAATACCATCAACATTGAAATTATATAGTGTCATTGGAGCATTTGAAGGCCGAAATTGCGAAGAAACGACCGCCTATGGCAAAGAAAAAATATGTTCCATCCAGACATCGCACCGTGTCACAAGTCAATCAAAACAATGGCATAACTACATAAATTGAACTCCGAATAGCTCCCACATCCACCATATTCACCAGATATGGCTCCCAGAGATTATTGGATTATTGGCTGTTCGCAGACCTCAAAAAAATGCTCTCACCGGCGAGAAATTTCGCCGATGAAGAGGTGGTTGCTGAAATTGAAGCCTATTTTGAAGCAAAAGATAAATCGTTCTACAAAAGTGGTATTGAAATGTTAGAGCTGTGCTGGAATGATTTTGTGGCTCTTGATGGAGAATACGTTGGTGAAGAAAGCCAAAAAAAGCGTTTTCTGCCTAAAGCCCGGGACTTTTAAGCCCATGTGTTAAATATATAGATTTATTAGTCGGTCGGTAGCCAGACGGTTCGACGTGGGTGCCGTGTTAGGAATCACACGTTAAAAGGTAAGACCTCGTTAATTTTTGGCTCGCACAAGTTTCGACTTCTGAGGGTTGTTGTTCGTAGGGGTGCGACAGCTGGTTAACGGAAAAACAAATTTTAAACAGATTTGTCCTTTGTGCTACATTATGTAGATAAGACAGGTCATATTTTTCTGGTGTAATATAAATGTATACGATTATAGGATAGACATAGAACGTAGAAAACATAGAAAATATAAATGAAAAAAATAAATAAACAGCATGTTACAATATATACGTCACAATAAAAGCGATCTGACATTATCAACTTCAAGTATAAATTCATCTATTGTGTAGAAACATTTTTTCAATAGATACACTCCTAGCTGTTTTTGAAAACTTGAGGTAAGTATCTTCATATCGTATGACAGTATAATAAGAAAATACCAGCAAACAGAAAACTTTTTTTAGTTCGCATGGTGGTCTTTTTGAGTGATAAGGTTATTCCTAGTATGATGGACTTTCGATTTCGACTCTAGTTGCCTCCTATTTTATTGGATATACCTAAATGTTTTTAGGATGAACATATAGGCAATAGTTGGTATTTTATTTTGACGAAAAGATTAATCCTTTTCTAGGTGTGAAAATTGACTCTACTTCATGACGTTTAAATCAATTTGAACTTTCATGAAATCGATCTGGACTATTTTTTGGCCAATGTTTTGAAATTTGTGGCACTGACCATAGATGCATGCCAATCGGTAAAGAAAGAATTTCGTTTGCCTACTTCATAAAATGACTCTTTGAAATATTATTAGCATCATTAGATGCATGACCGATAATAAACAATACACTTTTTTATCATTTTATAGTATACCTCACTTATAAGTTGAAAAAATAAGATCATCTGGAATTATCTGTATTTTCAATCCCTAAAACGTTTATCTCATTTAACGAAATCGACATGAGCGATGATAACATGAATTCCTAATGTTCCAGGTGTTTTCATCATAGATGCTGATGAGGTGTTATAAATGAGTGTTGAAACTTTGAGAAGTACACCTTCAGGATGCTAGATTTCCATGTAGGTGAAGTTTCATATCAACGATTTTCCACACTTTGTTGTGTAGTTTTTATATTCAATTCCATACCGAATGTTTAGAGAACAGACTAAATGAAAAAAGTGTTTTGTGTGTGTAGTTCAATGTTCAAATGAAAGTAGTCGTTTTGAAAGGGCTTTTTTCCAGTTTTATCTTATCCATTCAATATTCCGTTGGTAGCTACAAAGAACAGATCCCCTCTCTCGACCGGCCAATACATGTAGTGTGCTAGTAGATTTAGATTGGACTCTACCTCAGGGAGTATTTCGTAGAGCAATATTAGGTTTTTTCTTGACTACATCTGTTTGATACGCATACAAATTTATTATATTTTGTATTTTCATCTGGGCACGAATATGATTTTCTATTGATAAGCTAATTTACATATATTACCATTATCGATTTTATTGCACAACTATATTCAATAACAGAGTATATATAGTTCATTGCTATTCAACCTCAAAGTTTTTGAGTAGGTACACAACTGACTCTCATGATTTATAATTATTGAAATGTGAAGATTATTTTATATTCATTATCCATGTAATTGACCTTTGGTCTGTTTGGATACAAATAAATAAATAAATAAATCTGAAAAAAAATGCAATACATGATCTATACAACTTAATTGCTTTCTTCGGAAGAAGGCATATTTTTTGTGAACTTCGAGAAGCAGAGAGCCAAAAATATTTTAGAGTATTTTTATATTGTCGGAAGTACTCCCCCCGAATTAAAAAAAAAATCTCACAAGGTCTTTTGTCACAGGTAATCGAAAATATTCAGCAATGGAGATATTCAAATAGCTTCAAATCATCCTCTGAAAGACGTGACCTCCAACCCTTAAACCTTCAAAAGTACCCCCTTGGAGTGAAAATGAGAACTCACTTCATGGCAAAGAGATGTGACACTATCACGTAAAAAAGCAGACATACCTACTTATATGTTCTGCTATCCGTGCGAAGCCTATCGTGTCTCTAGTTTTATAATAATTTCATACAATGTTCATAATAAGTTTTCTGGATTCCTGGCCATACTGACCTGAAAGGCAATGAGGCTGCTGACTCCCTTGCAGAGGAGGATGCTGCAAGCAGCTTCATCGAACCAGGACCTGTCATTGGCATCGCTTTAGGCTTTGCCAAACAAATATTGAACACCTGGATGGCAAGAAGATTTATGGACTTCAGGCAGAATCTTCCAGGATTGGCTCACTCCAAGGCGTTCATTCATCCTTCGAAGCTTGAAACCGAAGAGTTGTTGGACTACAGTAGGGATAAACAGTAGCGATGTTTTGCACCACCTGATACTACAATTTCGGGAAATAAATGTTCACGAGCACCAAATCAAGTATTCAGTTTTTTAATGGGCACGTTTTTTTTCAACACAGATGAAACACATGTTAGTTGTATTCACAATCGCCAATGAAAAATTGAAAATCTTCAGTTCAATGTAAATAACATATCTTTAAAAAGTGATGGTAGTGGTATTAAGTTTGCAGGTATTTATCTGGATGAGTTCTTGAATTGGAATACTCATTGCCAATCAGTGTCATTGCTTTTCGAGTTTTGGAATTTCTTCCTGAAGTTTCGCTGGCGCGAGTGGCTAGCTTCTCCAGAGGTTTAACCATCATGGCTTGCTGTCCGATGACTACCTTTTAGGCTTCGTAAAGCGTGTTTATGCCTTGTCAGGTAAACAGATGTATTTGTATCTGTATTTGTACCTGCATTTCTACCTGTATTCGTAGCTGCACTTGAACCTGGAACATTAACAATCTTGCTGCCTGTTGTCCTGTTCGTTATTCTCGAATTCCGCAAAATGGGGTTCCATATTTGATTGAGGTTCACCGCTTCTTTTTTTCTGTTAAAATTATCCGTGTGTTTGTGGATCTCTATTGCTTCCCGTACCAGTCGGCTATGGTAACCCTTGTTGGGGGCAATTAGTTCTGTGTTTTCAAACACAGTGCGTGTTCTGCCATAGCTGTCTGTTTGGCCTAGTCTGCCTTTAATGCTCTTTCAGTCTTGTTCCCATGGACCGTTTGGTGGTTCCGATATATACCTTTCCACAAGTGCACGGAACGCGATAGACCCCCGCTGCTGATAATGGGTCCCTTTTGTCTTCAGCCGACCTGAGGCTTTGTTGTATCTTCCTCGTGGATTTGAAGACTGTTTCGATGTCGTGTTTGCCCAATAGTTTTCCAATTCTATCCGTGACCCTAGGGACAAACGGTAGATATGCGCGTGCAACCATCTGATCCTTTTTCTCTTTCTGAACCGTGTTGCCCTTCGGTCTCATGGCTCTTCTGGTCTCGGAGGCACTGTACCCATTCGATCTCAAGGTTTGCGGTATTTCAGTTCCCTCTCCAGATGTTCTGGTTCACATATTCTCCGAGCCCGTTCCGTTAGAGTGGAGATAACTCCTCTCTTTTGGCTAGGATGGTGGTTCGATGGTGCGTGCAAGTATCTATCTGTGTCTGTGGGTTTTCGATACACTTTGTGGGTCAGTCTGGTACCACAGCATTCTACTAGTACATCTAGGAATGCTATCCGTCGGTCTTGCTCAATCTCCATGGTGAATTCTATGCTCGGGTGTTGGGCGTTTAAGTGGTTTAGAAAACGGTTCAGGGTGTCTCTTCCATGTTTCCAGATGACGAAGGTGTCATCCACGTAACGTAGCCATAAGGTCGGCTTCAATTCAAAAGTGTCTCTCGCCTTCCCTTCAAACCGTTCCATGAAATAATTAGCTATCACTGGGCTAAGTTGACTCCCCATCGCAACGCCATCTAGTTGCTCATTGAAAGTAACTTCCCGAATGTCATTCGGAAACACGTGGGCTAACCCCCTCAGAGAGTCTTCCAGTGGGACATTGGTGAACAAAGACACCACATCGAAGCTGACCAGAATATACGTCGGCTCCAGCGCTAAGCCCCTAATTTTACCAACGAAGTCTGAGTCCTTGACGTAGGAGTTGACCTTTCCCACATGGGGTTGTAGGAGCGAGGCCAGATGTCTCGCCAAGTGGTTGGTCGGAGAGCCCGGGGTACTGACTATCGGTCTTAGTGGCATGTTGGCTTTGTGTATTTTCGGAAGCCCTTAGAGCCTAGGTGGAACAGCTTCAGTTCTAAGAATGGCTTTCTGTGTGGTTTCCGACAGTGAGGAAGATCTTATGATTTTGTTCACGTTCCTTAACTTAGATTGCGTTGGGTCCCGTTGAATTTTGCGATAGTTTGCCGTGTCTAGTAGTTTTTCAATTTTGTTGTTATATTCTTCTGTTTTCAGAATCACCGTTTCAGAATCATAAATACGCTTTACGAAGCGTAAAAGGTCAAGCCATGATGGTTAAACCTCTGAAGAAGCTAGCCACTCGCGCCAGCGAAACGTCAGGAAGAAATTCCAAAAATCCGCGGCTTCAAAACTCGAAAAGCAATGACACTAAAAACCTCAGCCGTGAAAGTCTAAACTCATTGCCAATATCTGATATCTGAACTCAATTCCCGGAAGTTTCTTTTCAATTATTCAAGATCGGTATTGTTACAGTTACAGATCGTCAAATCTAGAAAGCGACTTCAAAGTCTCGGCTAAGGACTTCCCCTAAGATGCGCGTACGTTAGGAGACTGTGTGTGTGAGAGACAGAGAGATAGAATTTTCAAGCCTCTTCCTAGATTTCACAAGCTGTATTTAGCATCTACTATGCTCATGTAGACCTTAGAAATTAGGTATGGTGTTTGTTTCTGGGAAAGGTCACCTTTAGCACAAAATGTACGACGCATTGTATGATGCATTGCAAATATTTCCAAAAGAAGATTCTTGTAGACGGTATTTTGAAAAATATAATTTTCTTACCCTTGAATCAGTCTGCATATTTGAAATGTGTGAAATTAATTTCACATTGAATAAGAATATTCGCCACTACGATACGACAATCAAAAACTAGTTCCATGTGCCAATTGCGAAATTGAAAGTGACTTATTATGGGCCAGAATACATTATTCAAAACTTTACAATAATTTTCCTGAGTATGAGAAGGGTTCAAGCAATTGTATAATTTAAAAATAAAACACTGAAAACGTATCTGTTAGAAAGTTGTTACTAGCAGAATTTTTAAATAATTTTCAGATCTGTACTCTTTTAACTATCACCTCATTTAATTTTTATAATTAATTTTTAGTATTTTCATTTTATTATATTGTCTTCATGAACGTAAAATAAAAAAAAATGAAATGTAGAATCAGAAACTCTTTATCTTGAATATAATTTTCACGGGTTCACAACGCTTGCGACGGTCCTGTTTCCTAACAACATAATGAACGCATTACTCCATTATCTTATTCGCAGTTTTCTAATTTCGCACAAAAAACATGTCAATCTCTCGTGGCAGGTCAATCGAGGAATTCTTCCAGCGTCGAAACTTTCTCTCATTGTTGCCTGCGAATTACTAATAGTCGAACACGTCAACGCCGTCACCGAACGTATTAAGTTTCAATTGATTGCCAATACGGGAAGTTGAAAGCATAATAGGTTTTTGTTTCGTTTGCAATGTAATATCGTGCAGATCTGATGGAGTTTCGGGACGGATGTGGAGGGATTCATATTCTCTGTTAATTCAAAACGCGCAAAACGTCTGAAGAAGTCCAATTGGCTATTCATTTTGTTGAACAAAACGAAATTTATCGAAAAAACAAGGTATACATTTATGGAAAGTAATACAAAAGATCTCAAAATTTTATCGACAATTTTCCATTTTTCAATTGAAACTATGGCTGATTGCTCAAATGGTATTTCTCAAAAATAACAAAGTTTGGGTTTGAAAATAATGGATACATTCATCTGTAAAAATATTCAGGCCAAGTGGTATTCGTAAAGATTATTTTCTGAAATATTTTCAGCTGCATGCATCGATATAAGAACAAAATATCAATCCTCAAATCAAATTAACCTGACCTGGATGTCTTGACATGAGACCGCAGAGTCAGCTATACCTGGCGATATATTAGATTTAGCCATACAAGGCTAAATTCATTAAAAACAATGAGTTGACTTGTGGCTCTTGCCCAAAACTGTATATTGGCCAAACTGGGAGAGCATTTTCTCAAAGAATTAGAGATCATAGAAGTAGTTTTGTGAATAAAAAGACCAATTCCACATTTGCAAACCACCTATTAGCAGAAGGACATGAGGTCAATCATAAATACGACGCATTACAATTAGGAAAGAAAACTTTGAAACTCAATCTTCTAGTATGTTTAGATATCAATAGATTCAAGAATTCGGGTTGTTCACTGAATGATCAATTAGAATTGAATAAATCCCCGTTGCTAAATATTTTTTCAAATGTGGAAACTGGATAAATGGATAAACTCAGGTAATTTAAATCATTACAAACTCAGGTACTTGAAATGCAGGTAATTCAAACTGTAAAATTATGTATATTAAGCATTGAATATGTAGAATATAGTTGGTAAATACACGTGAAGAAGTCATTGTATGGCGAAACACGTGCTGCGTTTTTGTAAAACTGTTTAGTAGAAAACTCACACTGAAATGTTTCTTGAATACGTTAGTTATGGATTTTCATCAAGTATCGGCCAATTCCATCATATATCCAAGAATTTGCTTTCTCTATTTTGAGTGAATGCTCGTTCGAGCAAAGGCTTCGCACTCTTGCGCAGATGAAACTGGTTCCCTTTCCTGATGCAAATTTTGCTTGTGCTGCTCAAGAATAGGTTGCATGTGTAAGATATTTTGCTCTTGAGGAGGCGTCTAAGTCGCTTCTTGGCTAGTACCATCTAGCCTCCTAGGTTTGTTAACAGTATCCCTGTACGCCGATGACACGGCTCTTCTCTCACCTTCCATGGGTCGAGAGCTCGGCGTCGTCTACATGCAACGTGCATTGGACGACCTCGAGCGCTGGTCCTCAATTGGAAGATCCGAGTAAACCCGGAAAAGACTCAGGCGATAACCATGGGAAAATTACTATCTTCTCCGGCCTGAAAAGTGAGAATCTCTGGAAGGGAGATTGACTGGCAAGCGCGGGTAAAGTACCTCGGCCTTTTGATAGACCGTAGGCTCACTTGGAACCCGCACATTATGTAAGTCAAATCTAAGATCGAGGGTCGGATAGCCAGTCTGTACCCTCTGATCAACAGAAAATCAAAGATGAGTATGAAAAACAACATCACGATCTATAACACGATGTTCAAGCCTGTCATCATGTACGCTTCAGGCGTCTGGGGACAAGCGGCTCCGTCCAACATTTCCATTTTGGAAAGGTTGCAAAATAAGATAATTAGGATGATTGTGAATGCTCCTTGGTTCGTGCGGAATGAATCCATCCGCAGAGATTTGCAGCTGCCTTCCATTCGGCAGTCCATTCAGTCGAGGAATGAGAGAGTTTTCGAAAAAACGGAAACTCATGAAAACCCGTTAGTTAGGGAAGCCACAGATTATGCTGTAGACGACCCCTCCCGATATAGAAGGCCCCGACACTCTGTCGAATGAGGCCCTCATGTCCCCCGTTAACGGATGAATAACCTTTTCATCTATCCCACCCCAGCCAGGTAGGGGTATCCCGTGAAGGGCGGCACTGATATCTAAGGACTTCATGCCGTCACCAATCAGTCATGAACCCATTGGTCCCTCTCAAGACCAACAATCAGCCAAAAGGGTAGGGGAGCTGGTCTCCAAATCTGGATGAAATGACGATGACATTCTGGTTTGTTAACAGGATCAGGACTTGTTCTCGCTCTTGATCCAAAGTCCAATGAGGAGGTTTGAGGTTGTTTAGACCCCTCTTAATGGCTTTGTAAATAGCATAACTGTAGATACTGGGATAATGAAAATCCACACATGTTTCGAGAAGATCATACGCAATAACCACAAAAAATAAATGTCTGGGCTGGAATTCTGGGAAACGAAATAATTGGCCCTATTTTTATTGAAGAAAATTTAACTGGTCAATTGTATTTAAACTTATTGGAAAATGTAATCAATCCACTCATAATACAGTCCTTAGAACGCCAAGTTGATGAAGAAGACAACCCGCTCTTGGATGATCAAAATTAACATTTTCAACAGGACGGCGCACCGCCACACTACGCAATGCATGTCCGACAGTGGCTCGATCAATGGTATCCTGGATTGGCAGAAGAGGCGCTTTGGAATGGCCGGCGAGATCTCCGGATTTAACGCCATTGGATTTCTTTCTCTGGGGTTATTTGAAGACAATGGTACACAAAACTCCCCCGCAGAATATTCAGGATCTAAGATACAGGATTACTGACACATGCAGATAAATTAATAACGAAACATTTACAAAAGTCCGACAGGAATTCGAGAATAGATTGTACTTTTGCTTAGCTACCAATGGTGAACATTTTGAACACCTAATGAAGTGAGGTACATTTATTTAATTGCAATAGCTATTATTTTATTTTTTATTATAATTAATTTTCTTCTTGCCCTATTTTACGAGAACGGATCAACCAATTTCAGTTTTCTAAACAGGGTTGAGTGAGAATTTTTAAGATCTTTAAAACGATGTGTTACAAGATAGGGGGTGCCGTTTAAAATTATCAAGTAGGGGTAGCTAGGGGTAAGGGGGTTAAACCTAAAATACCACTGGCACTGGTTTTAAACTTCCCCCCTGGATATCTAAATTGAAGTGTTTTTTGCCTACGGCAAATTGTCCCTGCTAAACGAAGTACTTGGGGTGGGAAGTTTTGAAATGAAGGCACTGTATGAATCAAATAATAGGGAAATGTAATACACATAACCCCATTAGGACTATGCGGAGAGTACTGGACTAGATTTCTGTCAAGGAACGGATATTTTACTTCTCCATGGTTTTAATACTCAAAATACTATCCGAGTTAGTATCTCCTCATTTCAACCATATTATTGTTTCCAACTTTGAAGTCGACGATTGTCCCACAAGATTTTTATTATAAATTATGTGTATGAGATGTGAACTATGTATGTGTTATTGAATGCGAAACAATTATTGTTTGCAATATTGATCCGCTCATTCCGATTGTGATGTACACTTTGCGCACTTTGAGATTGCAAACACTTTCTTTTGGAATACGGATATACAGGGTCCTGCAACAGTGGCGCGGTGTTCCATATCTCTATTTAGGAAACAGATAGGAATCTAAATTTCCATAATATTACCTCATTGCACGAGCCTGACAAAATAAAAATATTGGCGGTCACACAGGGTGTTCAATTTTTTCTGGGCGGATCCCAACTGTGTTTTTTAAATGGCAACCTATATTTTTTATCGCTTTTTCGGTTTCTACATAGAAAATAAAAGACACTTTATGTATATCTTCACTTCGAAAATTTTAACGATTTTCGAGATATCTAGCATGACAGGTTTTTTTTCTCCAATATTCGTCACTCAGAATATTTGAAATTATAAAGTTGTGCCAAGTCCAATTGCATTTATTTTTTATTCAAAAATTCTAGAGTAGTAACTCTCTAAAACGATATATCTGAAGTCGACCTGTGATATACAGGGTATGAAAAACCGCTTGCCACATATTGTAAATAAAAATTTGCAGAATCTTCCTTATTTTCAATGGAACACTCTGTATATTATTGATCCATAAAGAGCGTCAACAAAACCTCTACAAATTTCATAGAGTATTCCCTATGCTTAGGTTCAACTGACATATTACAAAACTAAAAAAGGAAGAGTTTAATGAAGGTTGGTAATGAAACTTTTATAAAATATATTCGACATGTCTTCCATTTTCTTGAATGCAGAGCTGAAGTCTATGTTTGAAAGACTGTTCTATCCTGCGCAATACAGCTGGTGTAATGCTGCCAAAAGCATTCGTTATTCTAAGTCACATATTTTCGGAAGAAGCTGGTGGCTTGGTGGCTCGACGTAAACCATATTTTTTATGTATCCCCATAAGAAAACACCCTGTTCTGTTAAATCTGGTGATCTAGCGGGCCACCGTACAGGCCCATTCCGTCCTATACAGTTATTGGGAAATACTTCATTAAAATAATCTCTCACTTCTGCCGAATAGTGAAAAGGTGCACATACATTGTTCCATTCATATGTCCCTGAAAAAAGTATGGACCAATTACATATTCTCCAATGATGCCTCCCCAGACATTTATCGGCCACCTATGTTGATAGTCCACCTGTCTCAATAAGTGGGAATTTTCTGTCGAATAATAATAGTAATTATGTCGATTCACAAATCCATTTTTATGGAATGTCGATTTATCCGACCATAAAATGTTATTGAAAAAATATTTGTTTCGACGAATTTTTCCCATGGCCCAATTGCAAAATCTCACTCTTTTCTCAAAATCGGCATATAGTAGTATGAGATGGATGAGAGCGATGTTTCTTCAAAACTCGTTGCACTGATCTCTCACTTATATCCACTATTTCACCAATTTGTCGTTGACTTCTACTAGGATCTTCTTCAACAGCAAGAATAACTTGCAATTTATTATCTTCATTAGTAGCTGGCTTGATGCGCTCATGCTTAGAATAATTGATACATCCGGTTTCAACAAATCGTTTAATTTTATTTTATTCGCTGAGGTTGTTTTAGACCGAAAAAATATGGCACAAATTTCGATTATTGAAATTATTGTAATTATTCAAGTATGTACATTTTGCGGTGTAATTCAAAACTTGTTTATCTAGCAACATAATTTTAGGCATGGGGCGATATTTTAAGGAAAGGCTTGGACAAAAACTATACATCAAATGAAGAAATTGCACGGTGTTCTATTTAAGGAATAGATGTGTTATAAACATAACACATATCTCGATCACAGTCGTCACATATGGATTTCACAATAAAAAAATCATTGATATTATGGCGATACAATAGAGAGTTGTCATTTTTAGAAGAAAAAAAATAGGAAAAACTATAGGACACGCTATCATGTACAAAATTGAAACAAAATATCTTTCGTACATTTTTATCAGTCGTCAAATGGATTTCGCTTCGAAAAAGTCGAGTTTATGGCGTAGAAATAGGAAGAACGACCATTTTTAGAAAAAAAATTCTTTTTTAAGAAAAACTATTGAACCTTGCCATAGGAAATACTTAATGAGATTTTTAGAGGTTTTGTGCTCCTTATGGATCAAAATAAGGAAGATTCTGCAAATTTTTATTTACAATATGTGGCAAGCTGTTTTTCATACCCTGTATATCTCAGGTCGACTTCAGATATATCGTTTGAGAGAGTTACCAATGTAGAATATTTGACCAAAAAAAAATTCAATTGGATGTGGCACAACTTTATAATTTCAAATATTCTGAGTGACGAATATTGGAAAAGAAAACCTGTCATGCTAGATATCTTGAAAACCGTCAATATTTTCGAAATTAAGATATACATAAAGTGTGTTTTATTTTCTATGTAGAAATCTAAAAAACGATAAAAAATATACGTTGCTATTTAAAAAAGTAATATAGCTATAGGAATTCTAGCCCAAAATCCCATGTATTTTCTTATGGCGCTTCATTCTGGTCCTTTTCGGACCTCCGGCCCACTTCACACGAAATGAGTAAAGGTCAGCGCCTTGTCTCTGCCAGACGTCCATTATGTGTAAACTGAGCCTTAGCCTTCAAAGCCGTCGAGAGGTTGAGCGTTGTGGACTCAACGTGGGGGCAATGGAAGAGCGAAGTATTCGACAATGACATTTCAAAATACGTTGTTTTCCGTGCGTTTTCGATCGTTTTTCGTGCGTTTACGATCGTTTTTCGTGCGTTTACGGTCGTTTTTCGTGCGCTTTCGATCGTAAACGCACGAAATACGATCGAAAACGCACGGAAAACAACGTATTTTAAAATGTCATTGTCGAATACTTCGCTCTCCCATTGCCCTTATGTTGAGTCCACAACGCTCAACCTCTCGACGGCTTTGAAGGCTAAGGCTCAGTTTACACATAATGGACGTCTGGCAGAGACGAGGCGCTGACCTTTACTCATTTCGTGTGAAGTGGGCCTGAGGTCCGAAAAGGACCAGAATGAAGCGCCATAAGAAAATACATGGGATTTTGGGCTGGAATTCCTATAGCTATATTACTTAAAAAAACACAGTTGGGATCCGCCCAGAAAAAATTGAACACACTGTGTGACCGCCAATATTTTTATTTTGTCGAGCTCGAGTAATAAGGTACTATTATAGAAATTTAGATTCTTATCTGTTTCTTAAATAGAGATATGGAACACCGCGCCACTGTTGCAGGACCCTGTATAGTGACCAAACGGTCATCTGTCAGGTTACGTTTAAGTAAGGTTACGTTAGATCTTCCGACAGTTCGAGTCTCTGCATATGATGATTCAAATGACACTGACCTGTAAGAAGGCCTGTTAGACATCATAGTTCATCCCTACTGTAATCCAACAACTGTTTGGTGTAGTATCATAAATCTTCTTGTCATCCAGGTGTTTAATCTGTATTTGGCAAAGTCTAAAGCGACGCCAGTGACAGGTTCTGGTCCAACTAAGCTGTTTGCAGCACCCTCTTTTGCAAGGAAGTCAGCAGCCTCATTGTCTTCTAGTCCAGTATGACCAGGAATCCAGACCAGAGACAATCTGTTGAGTCGTTTTTGGCAATTTGCTACCAATTTAGACATTGCTCGGTAGGACTAAGAACTTCCAACGCCACTTGACTGTCCGAGAATATTTTTATTGACTTGTGTATGGATTCTTCCAACCTCTCCGCACACAATTCAATAGCGATGGTTAGCTGTAATGTAAATGGTTTTCGACCCGTCTGTATGCTGATGGTTTAATAATGTTATGACAATACGTTTTGTTCCCGATATTATTAAATATAAAATTTCTTCATTAAGAAACGTTATGAGGGTGTTTAAACTTCTCTGGATCATACTTCGAAGATACATCGAAAAAAAAACTGTCATTGAAAAGACAAAATTCAACGACATCCTTCCTTTTCCTCCTCCTCACTTTATACGAGCCTTGGTGGAATTAACCCCCGACCGCCGAGAAATTTGCTCGCTCTCGAAACCCACACCAGCAGAAATCGCACCAGACATCTCACTCGAAGGGACATTAATAATTACACCGCGAACCGCATGCCTATCAGAATCAAGCCATCTTTGAAAATAACCCTTCCCTCCCTCCTCGAACCGAGTACTTTTCGAATCAACGACGTAAAAACAAAAGCGTGTGGGCCGGCATAATTAAAAATTCTTGCCGCAGTAGGCCAGGCCTCGTTTCCATTGGGTCTCATTACGTTCGGTGTCTTTTTCTAAAACGCCAGATAACCTTTCTCCATCATGGAATCGGGATGAAATTGGTCCGATGATAGATCCAGATGAGTAATCTGCATAAGAGTTTCTAGCATTCGGTTGAGGTGTCACTGCCACTGGCTTTTTCCGGAATTATGTGGAAGGTTCGCTCTCGAGGGGACTAGAGACATTTTGGATGCGTTTTTCCACTCCTAATATTTGTCATTAACTTTTCTCCACAACCACCCTTTGGTCTCTATTTCTTGGTCATGAAAATTTTGTCCAATTGCTAACTCCAGAGGAATGTAATCAAGCTAATTAGAACTTAATAATGTATCAAGACACGTCAATCTTCAAAAATCATTAATATTGATACCGTTGACATCAAGTCTGATGTGATCACTAGAACTGATAATCTTAGGCTAATTAGTAATTTTAATTCATTTGAGGTGTCGGATAAACTGCCACTGACTCCATCTGAGTGCCGTGGAGTTAAAGGTTTATTCGAGGGGGATATATTATTGATGCGTTTTCCCTTCCTAATACTCATCATCATTTGGTATCCAAAACAACAACACAATCACCATTTGTTAGCCATAACAATTTGGTCCAATTAGTAACTTCAAATGACTGCAATCAAGCTGATTAGAAATTAACGTTATTCTTCAGAAGAGTTATTCAAATACTAATCCAGAGCAGGTGCATCTGATATTGATTCTCAAAGACCGTTTTCTCGGATGCTATACCTTTGGCCATTAACTCTGGTGTCATACGTCGGAAACTATACCACGAACTGATAATCTTAGCATGGTATTCTTCAGAATACCATGTCTTGGAACACTAACACTAAGAGCCTATCTGCTCTTATTTAGAGCAGATACGCTTGATATTGATTCTCAAAGATCCTCCTTTCGGCATTTGGCATTAACTTTGGTATGATCTGTCAAACACTATACCTGATAATCAAAAACTGATAATATTGAGCTAGTTAGTAATTTTACTTCAGTTGCCAGAACTGATAATCTTTACAATACAAAAAGTACTTAATTTACTTTTGAAAAGAAGAATAAAAAGTTAAAATATTGCGATATCAGAAAACGACTCAGGAATTTTTCTGAAGAATGTTTTTGAGGATTTTATTGCTCCCCTGGCACGTCTGGTGAATGTGGCTTTCAAAAGCAGGTTTATTTCCGAATATTATTATAATTGGAAAGGTCATACCAATTCTCAAGAAAAATATTTTTGAAAATGAGAAATGAAAATTGTAACTTACTATGTTTTAACAATGTACACCTTCATATAACCTATACACCACTCTAGGTAATGACAGACGGTCCTTAATGACTTTATTACCTGAATTTTGATTACTTGTGACAATGTGAGTACGTTAATTTGAGAGCTGGAGAGTAGGTCATTTAGTAGGTTATATCTGCAATGTTTATGTTTATGAATTTCCAGGGATTCCGAGAAACTGAGTTTCCAACCCTTGCCTGCATGGTGCAAAATTTCCGTATCGTTTAGATTCGATAACTTGTGTTTGCATTCCAAGGAACGGTTTGAAAACGTTGAATCCTTTTCACCTAGTCTGAAGGACTTTTCATGTTCAGTATACCGTTTTGAAAAATTTCGGCCAAATTGTCCCACACAAAAACTATTACACTCTGAATATTAAGCTTATAAACTCCAGTTTTCTCCATCTTGTTCAAAAAAAGGAAATTAAATAACCCGGCATGTGACCTGAATGCCACTTCCTCATTTTTTTTCTGAAAAATCCCGCAATTGTCTCTGGCAAAACAGCAGTAACGTCAGTTACAAAGTGGTATAAAATCATAGGAAGTTCATTTCAAATTTTTCATGATGATATCCTACTCGCACCACGTAGTAACGGCCAAATCCATCATCATCATCATCAATCGACTAAAAGAGGAATTATCAAGACTCTATTAGACCGTGCTTTCGGGCTCTGTAATACGAATGAAGGTCTCGAGAAGGAACTAGACATCATCAAAAAAAGATCTTCAATTGAATGACTACTCCAAAGCGATGGTGGAACAGCCTTTGGCTAAAAGACAGCAGGAGCCTCCGCAAGGAAGAGAAGCCGTCACAACCAATGCACTTCTCTACATCAGAGTATTATCGAAAAGGATAAGAAGAATTGGGTTCAAGTTCAAAATCAGAACCTGCTTCAGGTCCGGAAACACTATCCTTAGCAGCCTCACGGAAACCAGGCCACCAAACGCGGACTGCGATTCCAAGAATTGCATTTACCGGACACCCTGTGAGTACGAAAAATCCAATATCGGTGAAACTAAGAGGCCATTAAACTCTTGCCGAGTACAAGAAACACATACAGCGAAGGGAAACCAGCAAATCAGGAATAGCAGAGCATGTTTGGACCCATCAACATAACATCGAGCGTTCCCAAGCTGAAATCATACACAGGCAGGAACACTGGTTTAGGAAGAAATTCAAAGAAGCCGCATACATGTTGTTCAACAATGTATTCAGCCAAGGTAGCGTAAAGATACGCAACATATGGAAACCCATAATCAGGCGGAAAATGGTCAACTCCCGCCAAACGGTCATCTCCCGCTAAACCGATGAAGCGGAAAAAAGAAAGCATGAACGAATGAACCATAAATAGTCTCTCGGAGGAATTAGTCCAGTCACCCGAAGACGATTGTGGATACTAACAACCAAAACGTCGTGAACTAACTTGGTTTGGAATCTCTTAAGTTTTTATTTCTTTTTTTTCGTTTAATTGTGCTTTTTTTCCTTGCATTTTATTTCACTGTAATTTTATTTCAGGTTTTTTTTGCTTAATATAATTGTTACTTTCAGTTCTTCTTTTTAATTTTTAATTTGTATTGGTTCTTTTAGGGATTTTAAATCATTTTATATATTAGTAGATAATGGAAGTCTGAACTAATGAAATTCATCAATTCATTATATTCTGAATTATTAGAAAATCACAGATGGGTTACAGTTCTATCTGTATTTTCAAAGTTATTTGAATATGTCTTTCGTGATGGTCTTTCATTCCTTCAAGAAAAACAATAAATTTTATCGAATAAACAACATGGGATTCAGGGTGAAAAATCTACTTCAACCATCATATTATTATTTTTCAATCAAATAATTGAATACATTGTTGCTGACGAGTGCCTGGTAGCAATCTTTCGCGATTTGTGTCATAATAATTTATTGGTTTTCTCGGAATTGGTTCAAGGGAAATTTTACTGAAATGAGTTGAATACTTTTTGAAGGAAAGACAGTAATATACAACTTCACTGATGCGAAACAAATAAAATATAACAATTGACTGTTTGGACGTTAATATATGTGACACACTTCAGCAAGTTTTGATGCTTTATACTTTATACTTTTTTGGGAGTACTGTCCTCATGTATAGAGATCCACCCTTAAGCATACCCTGAAGCTGAGAGACCAGATTAGAGCCATAGTACATATCAGAAATACGCGACGGACTGTGGCTGCGCATCGTTTTGAGGTTCAACTCAGTACATCTCGAACTTCACTGTTTAAGAACTCTTTCTCTTGGAGAACTGCATTTATTTGGAGTAAACTTCTTGAGAACGTTTTTCCAAATGTATTTAATCTCCAGCGATTCAAATCCAATGTGAATCGCTACTTTCGCACGGGCACCGCTCTTAGAGCACCTCATGAATTTTTCAGTAGTGCTTGTGTTTTATCCTTAAAAAGAAAAAAAGGGTGTCCTGTGGGAACCGTTATGTTTATTTTATGTATATATTTATTTATTTTTTATTTCATCCACTATGGTAGAGGATGAACCCAAACAAATTAAAGGTTCACAATAACATATCAATAAGGAATGAAAACGCCGAATGGATTGAAGACCCAACTTCAGTTGTGAATAGCTTCAATAATTTTTTCAGAAATGCTCCATTAAATATTATTGAAAAAAGCCAGAATTTCACAAACTTGTTCAATCCACTAGAAAAATATACTTATTCAAATTGGTCCTCACTGCTACCTCATAATCAAGATGAATTATACAAGCTATTATGGTCAAAATAAAAAAAAACACCTACTCATCCGGATTTGATGAAGTTCCAGGGTTTCTATTAAGAAAAATTTTAGGCTCTATTATCTCGCCTTTAACATATCTGATAAATATTTCATACTGTACAGGAATTTTTCCGAATCTTCTTAAAACGGGTAAAGTCATTTCCATATATAAAAAAGGCGATCCAAATAACACGACAAATTTTCGACCAATCACAGTGACATCTGTTTTCTCTAAGATCTTCGAATATGCATATTTGAATAGACTGAACGTTTATTTGAATGAGAACAACATTATATCCAAAAACCAATATGGTTTTCATCAACCGATGCGATTCATTCTTTATATTCTAACGTCTTGAATTCAATTAGCAGGGGCGAGTGCCCTATCGGGGACTTCTGTCACCTCAGTAAGGCATTCGACTGTGTTGATCACGAAAATCTTTGCATAAAACTCCATAATATTGGCATACAAGGAAATGCACTTAACTGGCTGAAAACGTTTGTCTCAACACGGAAGCAATATGTCAGTATCATCAATGATAATAATAATGTGAGAAAGTTATGTAGGTGTCCCACAGGGATCAGTGTTGGGCCCTATACTTTTTTATTATATGTAATAATATGGAATCCATCTCTACATATGCTCATTTTACACTATATGCAGATGACACATCACTGGTTATATCAGATGAAATAGATCAAAATCTACAAACCAAAGGTAACTTAATCCTGCAAATATTAAGGAAAATTCCCTACATTAGAATTATCAAAAAACACGTTGGATAAGATTTCATGCTAGACAAAAAGAAATAGCCAGATTCAACTTGCAAATTGAAGATGATGAAATTTCTCCGTGCTCTACGGTGAAATTTTTAGGTGTACACTTGGATGAATTTCTCAGCTGGAAAACTCATTGTGGAACAGGAGTCTCAAGAAATATAAGCTGTAAAAGCATTTTTTTAAATTTTGAAATACTAACACTGCCATGCCTGTATATATTCGAATTATGTGTTTTTATATATGATAACCGTAACTGTTTCATAAGAAATGAAAATGTGCATTCTATTGATACCATGTACAAGACAGACTTTCATATGCTATATTGTGAAAATGCACTGACTTACAATTCCCCCAGTGTAATAGGGTTCAGATTATTTAATCTGCTACCACTTGAATTGAAAAACTCTAGTACTATCCACAGCTTCAATATTACACTTGAGCCTTTCCTACTTGAGAAAACCTATTACTCCCTTCAGGAAATGATTAAATAATAAAATGAAAATTTCAATGAATGTATTGCTCTTAGTAAATTGTTTTATTTTTATTTATACTTTTAAGCTCTTTCCTGACTAATCCTACACAATGTACCTTTTTGATTGTCTTACAGGATAATAAAAATTATTATGATTTTTTTTCTACCGTAGTGTGCGCTGGTCAGGCCCTATCCCCCTAAGCCCCGATACATTCGGGAGGGCGCGCCAGCATTATCAACCAATGACCACTCCTCACACCGTGGGGTAAGTGATCATTGGGTCCGAGAATCATGTGCCCTGAGCAAGCGCAGTGAGCCAAGAATGACAGCCTTCTGCATCAGTGAGGCTGAGATTTCTGCCTTAGTGCGGCAAGCCGGTATGATTTTAAGATTCGAGAGTAGAGAGGACATCATTCCACCAAGGACTCCAATAATCAGAACAACCATCTTGACAAAGTAATCTGGATAGAGTCTGCGGAGTTCGAAGAGAAAAATCTCGATATTTTATCCGTTTTTCCTCCTCTTTTCTGACGATATTCGTCTCCTCAGGATCTGAAAACTCCACGACAAATATCGTTTTGCTCTGGTGGTCAAGAAGGACCACATTAGGCTTATTAGTTTGTATGAGCCTGAAGGTGGCGAACGAATAGTTCAAATAAATTCGGCACTTCTCGTTCCCTACAACGGATTCAATATCCCCCGTAGCGTAGGGCAACACCGGTGTCTCGTCAATACCGTAAGAGTGCCGTAGATGGTAATATAGCACTCTTAGGGCCGCTTTATGTCGATGGATATAGGCCGAGACCGCATATGCTGGACATGCTGATAGCAAGCGCATTAGGGTTTCGGGCGCCTCGCGGCAGACCCTGCACCTTGTATCAGGAACCTCTATACCCATCACGCGACTGCGGTAGAAGACACCATCCTGGCAAGCTATGATAAACCCCTCAGTTTCCGACTTCAGCTCATTCGACTTGAGAAAAGCGAAAGTTAGGCGCTTTGATAAGCCAAGGTCTCCAATGTTATTGAAGAAGACCCCATGCATTGGCTTATCCTTGTGTTTTCGCAGAAGTAAGGTGATCTCTGCGGCTTTTATCTGAGGTGTTTGCTGAACGGGTTCCAACTCGGTGACAGAGTTGTGGTAACCTCGTTCAGTGTCGAAAACTATACCGAGTTCATCAGCTGCTCGGGCAGCTTCCCCAAAGGGAAATGCTCCAATTCCTGCTCTATCATGGTCACGGACCATGCTGAGAAGGGGATCCGAACTCCTGACGACTTTACAGGCTGTATCCAGCACCATTCTGTCATGTAGACACTCCAAACTCAAAAGTCAACGGCCTCCCTGTTGCCGGGGGAAGTACAACCGTGGAACGGACGATATGGGATGCAAACTCGGGTCATTACGTCGAGTTGATACAGCTCCTCTCGAGTCCACTTTACTACTCCAAACGAGTAGAGTAAGATTGGAACGGCAAGCAAATTTGTTGCAGCAACTTTGTTCTTCCAATGACCAGATCTGTTGAAGTTTGTGCTGATACTTGCCGCGGAGAGAGTTTTTCACTGCTGTTACCTCTTGTGAGTGGCGTTGTTCCACCCCGAGGTAAGTATACGTCTCTCCGGCATCCAGATGGTGTAGGATGCTTCCATTTACGAGCTGCACATCCTCTCCGTAGTTCCCGCATCGTCCTCTTTTGAGATGGACCGTTGCACATTTGTCTATACCGAATTTTATACCCATAGCATGCGTGTACTCTTCCACAACCCTCAAGGACTGATGAATTATTATTATTATTATTATTATTAATTACAGAATAGGAAGAAACAGTGACATTTACAAATATGTACTTACATAATATAATTTGTGAATCTATATGAAAGATGAAAAATAGAACTGTCAGTTAGCTGAGAAATGTCTTTTGATTTGTATAATCTGGCAGTTGAATATATCAAGGACACGACTAACAGAATTAGAGGTATCGCACATTGTATAAATTGGGGATTTTTTCATTATACTTTGTATTGTAAAGATTGATTGTATTTTAACAAGCTGTGTATTCAATAAATTTGCTTGTCAAAAATATAGAGCTAAGAAATTATACAATTCTTATCTTAACGTTTCGGATGCCAAAATCTGTCTCCGTCTTCAGGAATGGACAAAATTTAAGTCTATACGCAGTTCTTCCTTTGCTGATTATTTGTATTTCTCAACTCCTTCGATAGATGTCACAGGATTTATCGTCAGTTAACCTGTTTTGTTCATTTGAAAGACCTGTGAAGCTTGTTGATTTCTCAAGAAATGAACCTAACCCCAAAATTTCATCCATCGCTTTGTTTGTTCCCTGTTCAAGCTCGTACGTAAACTGACTCAACTCACTCCGCAACTAAATCGAACTGAAAATTAATTGAATCACGACTCCTTTCAATAATACTCTCTGTCGCTATTCCAAGCCGGAATCTTTTCCCAAAACAGGGAAGCACATTAGCAGGGATTTAAGAAGCGTTGGTATTATTTAACTCGAAAGCTTTTCAAGCCGAATCTGCCCGAATTGCTGAATTTGTTCAATTTACTCAAGATAGTCGGAATGAATGGCAATACGCTTCACCTATATCGAGCATTAGATATTATGTTGAGGAAAATTGAGAGGAATATTCGAATATTGATATAGATTTGAGGACGTTTCGAGAAACCGCTGAATCAAATCTGCTTTGGAAATTATTTTATGATTATTACTGGCCAGGCATGATTAATTCGTTCCTTTCAGATCTGTTTGAAACACGGCCGGCACAAAAGTTATCCCATGGAGAGGGTTTAAATTTTTCATCTGAAATAACGAAAATGGTGCATTTCATTTTAAGGAACTATATTGGACGATTTCATCTCAGGGGTAGGGATTATTGACGCAGTAACTCCAATCCGAACATGACTCATCACATCCTTGACAAACATTTTTTCAAACAGGTCAATAACCAAGGTATACTCTCATAATAAAAATAACCCTAGCAGTTACAAAACACTCTCAAACGAGGTATGTTGAAAAATCAGGTGAATTTTAATGTTTCTCAAAAAATATTGATTCATCAATTTCCCCTTCAGAGTTGTACCCCTCAGATAAAATACAGCAAGTCAGCGTTTTTTTCCAATCCTCAACCGCCTCAAAACACCCCCCTTTCATAGATTGTTTCAATCTTGGGAAAAGGAGAAAGTCGTAGGTAAGCAAATCTGGTGAATACGGTGGCTGAAGCATGATTACGGTGTTGCTTTTGGCCTGAAAACACGAAAACGACGAGTGCGCAGGTGCATTATAATGAAGCAAAAGCCATGAAATATTTTTTCACAATACTGGACGTTTCCTTCGTATTGCTTCTTGCAAGCGGCGCATAACTTCAAGATAGTGCTCCTTATTGACCGTACGATCATGTGACAAGAACTCCCGATTCACTACGCAACAATATCTATATCTGTAGAGTAGGGAGGGTGAGTATAGGCTCACAGCACTTAGGCCACATGTGACCCATTGTACATCCTCCCGAGGAGTTTTCCTCCTAGGCCATCGTCCATCCTGTCCTTTCCAGGAAGGTGGACAGGTCCATGGGAGACATCTCCTTTATATCGGCAGGTGTAGGCCAAGACTCGCCGAACACACACTCTCTTATTGACGATAACTCTGGACACTCGCACTGGACATGCCTGGCAGTTTCATCTTCTTGTTCACACATCCTGCATAGAGGTGTGTCCACTAGCCCCATATTGTGGAGGTGTTTCCTTAGTTGACAGTGGCCAGTCAGAAATCCAACTGTTGAGCGTAGATATTTCCTGGTCTTCGCCAGATACTTCGGCTCCAGCTTCCCAGGGTCACCCAGGAAGATCCTGGCAAGATTGCATCCTTTCATTTCATCCCATCTCTTTAGGGATTGAGCATGGGTGTGACATTTGGCTAGTTCTACAATTGTCAAAGTCATCAGGCCGTAGGTCCTACTGGGTCCTAAAATTCTTAGTCCAGCCGCTTCCTTGGCTAAAGAGTCGGCAATGCGATTACCTTTACTTCTGTCGTGCACTTTAACCCACCTCAGGATAATGTTATTATCTACCAAGGCTTTGGCTAAATCTTGGTGGCTAAATCTTGTTGTGGAATTGGTCGCGGTGGTAGTGCACCCGACTCACGATCGGAAGGTCTTGGGTTCGATTCCTGACTCGACCAGATATTTTTCGATAGAATTCATGTGGTTGAAGCTGGGATGATTCTGCAACCGATTTAGGAATCACACGTTAAAAGGTAAGACCTCGTTAGTATTTAGCTCGCACAAGTTTCTCAACTTCTGAGAGTTGTCGTTTATATGGGAGCGACAGCTGATTAACGGTAAAACAGATTTTAAAACAGATTTAAACTCTACTACGCCACAGTAATGCAGTGTGCAAAACCTTGAAAACTTCGCGTGCTTTTTTTGGTCTTGGGTCTCCTAGGCTCTTTCAATGGGACAATTGGACGTTGGTTCCGATGTCATAAACGTACACCCATCATTCGTCATCAGTTATGACCCTTTCAAGCAAATCTGAATCGCCGTTGACGCTATTCAACGCCTGAGGGATGCTCATGCGACGGTATTATGATCAAAATTCAACAATTTTGAAACGAACTTCGCTGCCACCCGCCTCATGCTTGATATTTCCTCAGCAACTTTGATAATGATTTGACGATTCTCCATAACAATTTTATTAACTTTCTTTTTCATCGGTCCATGGAGCGTCCAGGGCGAGTGTCGTCATTCAAATCTTCTCGACCTTTCGCGAAAAGCTTTTACCACTTGTAAACATTTTCATAAATCAAAGTACAATCATCGTATGTCACTGTCAATATTTCAAGTGCTTATCAGCACTTAATTCTATTTTTTAGACAAAATTTGATGGAAATTCTTCGATTTTCCTTCTCTACATCTGTATTATTAATTTTATTTTGTCAGATTATTGAAAGTGAGAATTCCCAAAAAGGTATATGAACAACTCTGTTCTCTACAGAAAATACTTCTGTTTATCCCATGATATGCTTATTGGAAGTGAAAATTCCCAAAAAGGTATATGCACAACTCTGTTCTCTACAGAAAAGACTTCTGTTTATCCCATGATATGACTATTGGAAGTGAAAATTCACAAAAAGGTATATGAACAACTCTGTTCTCTACAGAAAATATTTCTGTTTATCCCATGATATGACTATTGGAAGTGAAAATTCCCAAAAAGGTATATGAACAACTCTGTTCTCTACAGAAAAGACTTCTGTTTATCCCATGATATGACTATTGGAAGTGAAAATTCACAAAAAGGTATATGAACAACTCTGTTCTCTACAGAAAATATTTCTGTTTATCCCATGATATGACTATTGGAAGTGAAAATTCCCAAAAAGGTATATGAACAACTCTGTTCTCTACAGAAAAGACTTCTGTTTATCCCATGATATGACTATTGGAAGTGAAAATTCTCAAAAAGGTGTATGAACAACTCTGTTCTCTACAGAAAATACTTCTGTAGAACTCTGTTCTCTACAGAAAATATTTCTGTTTATCCCATGATATGACTATTGGAAGTGAAAATTCCCAAAAAGGTATATGAACAATTCTGTTCTCTACAGAAAAGACTTCTGTTTATCCCATGATATGACTATTGGAAGTGAAAATTCCCAAAAAGGTATATGAACAACTCTGTTCTCTACAGAAAATACTTCTGTAGAACTCTGTTCTCTACAGAAAATATTTCTGTTTATCCCATGATATGACTATTGGAAGTGAAAATTCCAAAAAAGGTATACGAACAACTCTGTTCTCTACAGAAAAGACTTCTGTTTATCCCATAATATGACTATTGGAAGTGAAAATTCCCAAAAAGGTATATGAACAACTCTGTTCTCTACAGAAAATACTTCTGTAGAACTCTGTTCTCTACAGAAAATATTTCTGTTTATCCCATGATATGACTATTGGAAGTGAAAATTCCCAAAAAGGTATATGAACAATTCTGTTCTCTACAGAAAAGACTTCTGTTTATCCCATGATATGACTATTGCAAGTGAAAATTCCCAAAAAGGTATATGAACAACTCTGTTCTCTACAGAAAATACTTCTGTTTATCCCATGATATGACTATTGGAAGTGAAAATTCCCAAAAAGGTATATGAACAACTCTGTTCTCTACAGAAAATACTTCTGTTTATCCCATGATATGATTATAATCATAACCATAACCAATAATTATTGGAAGTGAACATTCCCAAATAGGTATATGAACAACTCTGTTCTCTACAGAAAATACTTCTGTTTATCCGATGATGTGATTATTGGAAGTGAAAATTCCCAAAAAGTTATATGAACAACTCTGTTCTTTACAGAAAATACTTCTGTTCAATCACATTAATATTCATATGGCGTATAATCACAAAATCAGGCTATTTGCGAATACATCAAATGGCATACAAAAATATTTCACCCAAAAAATTATTTACAGGCGTAACTATTCTATTAAAAATCGTGTTATGCTGAAGAGAATGAAGAACTTAGTGTTAGGTGAAAGATATTTATAAATACAAGGTAAATATAGCTGATTTTCTTCCATAAAGGTTAGATTGGTTAATTCTAAATCATAATTATTGGCAGCTGTCACATGATCATAGCATAGGTAAGATTTTTTCCAAATGTAAAAAATATCTAGCCATAAAAATGTAATGCAACCATATTTACCACTTTCCAATATAATCCAGATGAAAAAGAGACAAGAAAAACTTGTCCGATGATGATGAAGGTTTCTTTATTTCTCGCAAACATATTGATAGACTTCTGTGCAATAAACTTTTGTCCAAGATTAACTTTCCTGTCATTCAAAACTCCGATAAGAAATAAATTATTGAACAATCATTTTCCAACTTGTGACCCAATCACTAACGAATGCATCGAATCTTCAGGTTTGTATACTTACTCGTAGTTTTATCTTCTAAGAAGATTCTGAAGATCAACCTGCTGTTGATTTCTCAAAATTCCCTGCGAAACACTCAACCAGAAATGTTTCAAAATCATTCATGATAATTACCAATTTTCACGATATGGTACTTCAAACTGCTTCTACGATGCACAACAGGTGACCAAAATCTGTTTTTTTTAACGAGTGTGACACTCAAGTTTATTGAACTATAGACAAACACCAATAGTTTTCCAGCAAGAAACGGTATCCAGCGTGGTCAGAAGAAGTGGCCCCAGGAAGGAAAGGAAATCCAGTATTGCAGAAGGGACACCTTCAACATCTACCTCAAGGTTAAACATATATAGAATTTACTCATAGATTACATCCCAGTGAATCCGACTTTCTGGATAGTAACAATAGAGAAAAAGTGACCATCATTCATAAGATTGACACTAAAATGACTCATCAAATCCAAAGTATCAAAAATTCCCACCACACAATTTTGAGATCAGCAGTTCTACGATAGATTCGTCAACCTAACTGCCACAATTCTCCGAAATAGAAATATATCTTGAAGATTTGTTACTATTAAAATGAGTAGTGTTATTGCTTTCCACCAAGTGTTAAAAAAAAACGGTTCAAAATTACATTGGGGTTGTTAGAGCTATTTCGTAGAAATATAGGGTCTTCCAACAAGGACTTTCGAACTTTGACACTTATAACTGGTTGTTAAATCTACATCTGTCAAATTAGTTGTCATTCATTGAATCTGTTTTGCCGAATCACCATGAACGGATATATCATTCAACAACATGTGCAAATAATAATAATAAAATTATTTCATCAAAATTGGTGTTCTGTTTAGGCAACGTACCGCGCTTCGCTCATTTTATGGATGACATAATCGTCCTACTAAGAGGACTATTCACAATGTGGTTAATAAACGGTAAAGTTCCGGTAAAACGAATGATTAAAGGTATTAGGATCGAAATGATCTCAACCTATTCTCAAATTTTATATGGTGAGATCTCCGGCTCGCTCAAACTCTTATGAAGCCGCAAGACCCGTCGGGCGAAATGGAATCCGATTCCTATACCGGAACTCGGCAGCGGAACCGTCAAAAAGTCGAGCCCTCGCAAGAGATTTCGTCTGGGCAACCCAAAAGGACCCGGAGACGCCGTCGGGAGATCCGGGAAGAGTTTTCTTTTCTGCATAAGCATATGTTTAGTTAACGATTGATCAACACCCGTACGTCGACGAAACGCAAGATCTTCCAAAAACATCGCCGCTGTCTGTGAGGATGTGCAGGAGAATCCGAGGCAGTCGATCTCGCGTCGCTAAAAAGAACGAACTCGGCTTTTCGCAGACTGCAATTTGGCGATTTTTGTGTCATGACTTGGGCCTGCCTGCACACAAACAAAATCTAACTGACCCAAGAACTGAAGGTAAACGATTATACAGAGTGACCCATTTGAAAGCGGGCCACCTCTCTAAAACTGTTATTTATTATCCGATTCAGAAGTTTTTTTTTTCAATAGATAGAGCGTCAATAGTTCTATTAGAGTGCTGTGAAGTCGAAATATAAATAAAATTTTCAAGGCCTACTTCGAATTTTTTTCAAGGTCAAAAATCCAAAAAACATACTAGCGATTTTTTTATATGAAATTTGACGACGCCACTGGATTTGTGATGCTTTCAAATGGTTGTGACTGAAATTTCAAGATAAAATAATGTTTTTTAACAGAAATATGGCATAAGTAAAATATACCAATCACTGTCAAAATAATTCAAATAGTTGTATATTAAATAACAATTTTGTAAATAATATGGTTTGAAATACTTCTTCAGAACATAACAACTTTATGTGCGATATAGTTATCTTTATTAGCACACTGCAGTTTGTTGTCAAAGAATAGAAATACACATCTTTATATCATAATATAATTATCAATATTAAAACCATAAATGAACCACTACAAAAGAATGTATTAACATGACAATGCCCACACATTAAATTTTGGACTGTTCCACCAAATCTCCATTCAATTCGATACATTTATCATATCGTTTTCTAATGTTAACCAAAACATTCAATAATTGATTTGGGGTGATATCTCTGCAAGCCTGTCTTATTCTTTCACGCAGTTCCTCTTTGCTCGTTGGGCGAGTTTTGTATACTTTTTCCTTAACGGTGCCCCATAAAAAAAAATCAAGTGGAGTCAAGTCCGGGGATCTGGGGGGAAACTCAATCAGTGAACTATTTCGCCCTATCCACCGATTAGGAAAATTTTCTTCCAGCCAATCTCTAACAATCCTGCTATTGTGGATGGAACAGCCATCTAATTGAAATAGAATATGGGCCTCTTCTGCTAGTGGAAGTTCATCCATAGCGTTGGAAAACTCGTTTTTCAAAAAATTCAAAAAAATTTGACCATTCAAATTGTTTTCAAAAAAAAAGGGGCCAATTATTCTGGTATGTAATATTCCGCACCAAACATTTATTTTTTGGGAGTACTGTCTTCTGCAATTTATTATCCAATGTGGATTTTCTTCCGTCCAGTACCTTGAATTTTGAGAATTAACTGTTCCATTGGTTGTGAATGTTGCCTCGTCACTGAACAAAATTTTTTTCAGAAAATTCCTGTTATTTAGATATTCTCCTTGAGCCCATAAACTATACTCCATCCTCTTTTCATTATCGCCTTCTTCTAAGGTGTGAAGAAACTTTAAAGGGCTTCATATTATTATATTTCCTAAGATTTCTCCTTATTGTTTCACGCGGTAAGTTGATGTCCAAACTTGCAATTCTCACACTTGTTTTCGGATTATTATTAAAATAATTTCGAATTCGTTCAGAATTATTTCGTCTCTGCCTTTGTACAGTATTAATATTCTTCAGGATATGTTTACTAACAGCTCCATACTGATTGAAAATTTTGTTTACTCTTCCAACTGTAGCTCTGCTAATATTTCGACGCTCCGGATGCATGTTATTGAAAATTCTACATACTTCCCTTTCGGATCTGTCGTTGTTACCACGAAGTTTTACTATTTCAATTTTCTCCTGCAAAGTCAAATTATCTGCCATACTTCTTTATTAGTGTAGGTACTTGAAGAGTTATAAACTTCACTATTAATACTGACAAATTTGTGTCTTTTCGTCTTTTATTTTAATGACTTGTCATCTCCACGGCAACTTAACTTTCAAAGCCTTCTAATAAAAATAATATTTTCGAAATGTGGCATCCCAAACATGTTTGAATGAAACCAAGATATGTAGATATTCGGAATAACTGACAACCACCAAAGAGGAACTGCGTGAAAGAATAAGACCAGGCTTGCATAAATGTTACCCCAAACCAATGATCGAATTTTGATCGAATCTTATGATTAGTTAGCATTAGAAAATGGTAGAATAAACGTATCGAATTAAATCGGAAATTAGTTACAAAGTACGGAAATTAATGTCTGGGCACTCTCATCTCAATCCATTTTTTTGTTGTAGTTCATTTATTTCATCAGTATTGGTTATTATTGATTATTGAATATTGATTACTATTTGATGTAAAGATGTATATTTCATTTCTCTGATGACAAAAAAACTGCAGTGTTTTGATGGACATAACTATCTTCTATACTTTATGGAGTTCTGTTTGAAAGAAACATAATTTGACACCATTTTGAATAACTGCTGTTTACAAGCTCGACTGCTAACGACGTGAAAGAGCATTTTAAACGATATTATTAATAATATTGTGATTTAATATGACGACAATTCGAAATATTTAGATAAAGTGATAAAAATTTTACTTATGCTATATTTCTGTTAAAAAAACATATTTCATCTTGAAATTTCAGTCACAACCATTTGAAAGCATCACAAATCCAGTGGCGTCGTCAAATTTCATATAAAAAAATCGCTAGTATGTTTTTTGGATTTTTGACCTTGAAAAAAATTCGAAGTAGGCCTTGAAAATTTTATTTATATTTCGACTTCACAGCACTCTAATAGAACTATTGACGCTCTATCTATTGAAAAAAAAAACTTCTGAATCGGATAATAAATAACAGTTTTAGAGAGGTGGCCCGCTTTCAAATGGGTCACTCTGTAGATAACGACGTATGAATGGGCTCTGAAACAGTTGGCAACTGACCCTAATATTCATCGAAAAGTCATCTTCAGCGATGATAACCATTTCTGGATGACTGGGTACGTGAACAAACAAAATTGCCGTATTTGGAAAGATACCAATCCACATGAGATCCAAGAGTGTCCATTTTTTCTTTGAGAACAACGTTGGCCAGGCCATCCTTGTCAACGGCGAGCACAATAAGTTGATGATTACCAACTTCGATGTTCGATGATATCTTACACATACTTTGTTTTATTTAAAGTCTAAATAGTTGAAATCAGAGGAAACAAAGAGAAAATAAGACCCAGAGGATACACTTTGTTAAACTTCTCTTTCAGAAATGATTCTATAGGGTAATGAAATGATATAAATGGGGATAAGAACAATTAATTTTCACGAAGAATAATTTCTTATAATTTTTTTATTGCAATTATATGTAAACACATCCCAAGGTATGTATGTCAAAAATAACATGATGAATGAAAAATCAATTGACTCACATTGTACGAGGAAAGTCTCAAATCGATATACAACACATAAATCTGAAATACCCCTTAGGGACAGATTTTCGAGACTCTAAATAGAATGAGAGGGTGAGCGGAGGGTACGAAATCATTTATTTGCACATCAGGATAATCATGGAAAAGGTTCAATTTAAAGGTCACTAGATTACTAACAGATCTGACGTTTATCATGACATTTCTGATTGAAGTTTCATTTGCAGTCTAGTATGTTCGCATTAGAAACATCTAAATACACTTTATTATTCTTTGAATATTGACTTTGTTCAGATCTGCTTTGAATTTGCTTGTTCACTTCAATAAGCGTTAGTTAACCGTAAAAATGAAATAATGGAAAAACTGAGGAGATTCTGACAGAAAAGTATATTGGTCAGACTAGACAAACTTCTCAAACTAGTTTCAAAGAGACGGTACATGTATTCGTGTACTAGTGTCGTTCAGCAGGCCTTGGAACGGCCATAAAAACCTTGAGATCGATTAGATTTCTGGATGCTAATGAAAGTCGCGAACGTAGTAAAATGTTGTATGAGAAACAGCTCATGTTTTACATTTATATGAACTACTTCGGTGAAATAACGATGAATACCCTGCCAGAAAGTGAAAATGAAAGTTGGTTATGAATAGACAAAGTTAGAGCTAGAACGTTAGAAAGTTAGAGCTAGAAAGTTAGAGTTAGAACGCGTTGTGTTCTAACTTCTAGTGTTGTAGCTCTGGTATGTGAAAGGAGTGGAGTGTTTGGATATATATTACGGCAGAGATTCCAGTTCTATATTTCATTGAGCAATAGGAAAATTAACTGAGAAGAGAGCATAAAAAACTTTCAGTGAATATAGATTAAAAAAAAATCTCCTGAGAAAACCCAAAGCTATCGCAAGAAATAATAGAATCATCAACAAATAGAATACATTGGTTTGTATAAACGTGTTGATGAGCAAATAATACTAATGAAAACCAGGAAAAATACTTACTCATTTACTCAGCAGAAGTGATTACGGAAATGGTTGAAAATTCAAATTTCATCAAAAAGTTGCTAAAGGAAGATTGCGAAAAGCAAGAGAAGGAACTGAGATGGAAACTTCTATAAAGAAATCGATTGAGAAGTTTAAAGAAGTGGGACGCAAAATAATTGAATTTGAAAAAAAAATAGGTGAAAATAAAACGGTTATATCAGCAATACTACATGAATGCGAATTTTGGTAATAAAAAAAAATCATGAACAAATGTAATGGAGACATGAGATTCCTCAGAAAAAGTACAGGCAAAACAAAAGCAATGAATCGGAAACCAATATTGGAAAATCAATTGGAATGGTTTAACAGTATATCCAGAAGAGTTTTCGACAATTGTTAAAAAATAATCGACAGATAATCCCGTAAAATATGAAAGGGTGCTTCGAAGAAAGAACTCGAAAAAAAAAAGATGAAAATAGATAGAAAAAAAATTAAAGCAAAAATACATCAAAATGACGTAGAAAAAACTAATTGAAAGTTGTGAATCTTATATAGAATGTTCATACGTACATCATTGACTACTACAATTATCGCGAGTTCAAACAAAAATCAGTTCAGTCAATCTTATATCTCAAGAAAAAATATTTTTTAGAGCATTAGGCACTACAAGCAAATGCATGAAAATGAGGAGTGATGGAAATTTTGTTTTCCGTAAATACGACTAAAAGTTATATTCCATTTAACCTTAAACAGGAACATACATCAATAAAAATTAAAAAATATCAGCGACAGTAAAAAATTAATATTTTCATCGATTTGACATTACAGGAGTTTTTTTTAATTGTCTGAATTTTTGAATATTTTTTGTTCTTATACTAATACTCAGAACTGGATTGCACAGAAAGAAGAAGGGAAAGTACATTCAATGATACCTCCGCACTTTCGTGAATCCTACAGAGTAATTTCATTTCATAAGCGACAGTTCAAAGACTCGCTAAGCCACAATCCCAAAATCGATATTCATAGTGTCAATAAACTATCGATTACCTTCGAATGATTGAACTGTCAATTACTTTAAATGTCGATTACTTTCAACCGATTAAACTGTCGATTACCTTCAACCGATTAAACTGTCGATTACCTTAAATCGAATAAACTATCAAATATGATAAATGAAAAGTTTTAACTGCCGTTTATGGCTGATAGCAGTTTGGGTAATCGATTTCAAGGATACAGTCAATGACTCTTCAGTACTCGTGAATGCTACAGAGTAATTTCCTTTCATAATCGACAGTTCATACACTCGATCAGCCATAGGTATTAGAAGTTCATACTGTCAATTACAAAAACAGCCATATTCGACAGTTTTAAATGTCGATTCCCTTTGAACGATTGAACTGTCGATTACCTTCAGTTGATTGTAGCTAATGGACAGTTTTAACTGACGTTCATGACTAATGGAGTTCGAACAATGGATTTCAAACATACATTCTATGACCCCTTAGAACTTTCGTGAATACTGCAGGGACTATAGACGACAGTTCAAACTCCCGATTAGCCATAATCGATAGTTCATATTGTCAGTTAACTATAATACAGCCATAAAATGTCGATAACCTTCAAACTATCAAATTGTGGATTGCATCTAGATGATTGCAGCCAACGGACAGTTTTAACTGCCGTTCATGGCTATCAGTAGTTCGAACAATCGATTTGAATCATACATTATATGACAGTTCAAATACTTGATAGCTATATTAGAAGTTCATACTGTCAATCAACTATAACCCAGCCATATTCCACAATTCAAAACGTCAATTACCTTTAAACGGTTAAATTGTTGATTACTTCAAATAACGATTTCATTACCGATTACCTTGAATAACGATTACATTGTCGATTTTCTATAGACGATAGTTCAAACTCTCGATCAGCTATAATCGATAGTTCATACTGTCAATTAATTATAACATAGTTTTATTCGACGATTCATACTATCATTTATCTATTACTGATCATACGATTATAATCAACGCGGTTTGAAGTGATGATAATAGATAATCAACAATAAAATATTGGAAATCTAATAAGGATGGTTTAGATATGTATGCCGAAGTCCAGAGATGTTTTTAGTAAAAAAATGTGTTTGGAAAAACTCGAGAACAAATTCTAGGAGAATATAAAAAGGTACTTTGAAGGAAAAAGTAAAAAACGATTTGGATAGAAAGAAGAAAGAGAAGAAATGCAGAATAGAAGAAAGGGGAAAAAGAGGAAAGTGAGAATATTCTGAAATTGTCACAATAAATAAAGTTCAATGTTGGTTTTTATAATCAGTCAACTTCAACATAAATTTTCTTATACTTCACTTTTTATGAAGAGGAAGAAATATTTTCCAATGATGTCCAATAACAAATTACGAAATATATGGTAAAACATTCTGATGTATTTTTAATAAATTTAAAATTGGATTATGAACGACAATATATTGGAAAACTAATTAATATGGTTTGGACTTATATGTAAGAGGTAAAATTTGGTTGGAACAAGTCTCTATGAAGTTCCAGGAGAGCATAAGGACATGTTTTGGAGGCAGAACTTCTGAAAACATATTAAAATGAAAAGAAGTGAACAAAGAAATGCAGGATCGGAAAAAAAACTGATAAAGGTGACTAAACCCCACAATAAAGTGAGTTTTTCATAAGTTCATCATGGTGTTTAATTATTACTAGCCACTTTAATCCTATATTTCATTGTAACGAAAAAGTGTGTTGTATTTTTTTCTAATGATAGCATATCTTGATTAATAAAAAAATGATCCTTGGACGGGTCCGACAACCAGTTAAAAATTATACTTATTATGTTGTTGTACCAACATATGAAGTAACAATACCATAACAACACTCAATCCGATATCAGAGCTTCGAAATGACCTAAATCACCCGTATTAAAACCCAATTAAACCCGCATCCAAATTAATAACTAGCCTTTTAACGTTCCACAACAGCCCAATCGAAAAACAAAAATAATCCGACATAAATTAAACGATTAAAAAACTATTCCGTGTCCCGATGCGAAGCAAAGCCAATTAATCGAATCCAATTATGATAATTGAATACATCGCGACTAATTAAGCATGTAAACTATTTGACAGTAATTGTAGTGTAACGCACACAAAACCCAGCCGTATTTCTGATAGAGATAGAGCGCATGAAGAGCGAACGATTCTTCGGCAAACTCCGCCTAGGTGGCTGTCAAACCCGCCAAAATGGTCCTTCGAGCCGTATCAATATGGCCGACAATGCGCGGTGCGGTCGATGCCAATGAGGACCCGCTTTTCAGAGAGGCATTGGTGGAAATCTGGCCACGCCTCAGACGAGGGGTCCTTTTGAAAGGAATATTAGGGAGTATCTACAGAGACCTACAGGACAGCTTTTCCAAATTGAGCGAGTCAGTTTACTCTCACATTTGGTCATGTAAGGTTCCCCACGCACAAACCCCAAGAACAAAACCGCGCCAAAACCACCAGCGCAGTGACTTTTTCGGTAATCATCCCTAACGCAGTGTCGGCGAAAGTGAAAATGTGTCAGTTCTGTTTCCGACGGTAACTGTTCTTCCTCATACATCGAAAAATGAACAATGAAACTTTAGAGAACACCATCCACGTTACGGCGCCTAGCATACTGAACAAACCTCCTCAAACGATGCCTCAGAGGTCGCCGTTTGCCATACAGGAGCTTCTAGGGCTCGGGGACAGTCACCACAGATCCCCCACGGCGGCTGTGTCTGCAATCACCCCCAATGTGTACCCCCAAAGACATTTGCAAGCGCCGACATGTTTTCCGTCGGACCACGGATTCAACCATCATCATATGAGCATGGCCGCCAGCCGTATGGCTTACTTCAATGCCCAAGCGGCGGTGGCGGCGGCTTTTCTGCCTCATAATTTGGCGGCTAGCATGAATGCCAATGGGGCCCATTCGCCTGCTGCGGTTTTGGGGCTGGCGGGGCATCAGACTGGAGGTTCTGGTGAGTACCGTTTTTTGTAGATAAGTCGTTTCATAGTACAATCAATATTCATCTTGCGGAGTAAGCTGTCAAAAATAGAGGTACTGAGTTTGATTCAAATCCTCTTCTGAAGGCATACAAAAGTGTAAATTAAGCTTGATTACTGGTCTCCATCTCTAGCAGAAATTGTCTGCATATCAATATCGATTCAGATGGAAAATTATCGGGTTCTGTTTTTCTATTTCATACAGTAATAATCTTAGTCAGCTTGTACTTCCTTAGGTCTTTCATATTTCAGTTTATTCTCTGTTTATTCAACTTGGGCCATTCTATTGTGAGAAAATTCTTGGCATGGTAATATGTTTCTTACTCCACGATTTTGAAGTTTTCGTGTACCGTCAGATTATGATTTTTTTTACATTGTGTAGCCTCCATCTGTAGCTGATATTGTTTGTGTATCATATCGATTTATGCTATTTTTCTATTCCATATAGTGACGCTCTTACTCAGCTTATACTCAGCTTCCTCAAGTCTTCAATCTTCAGTCTATGGTTAGAAAGGCATTCTAGTTTTGAGTACTGTTAGTTAACGATTTTTTTTATTTTGTAAGGCTTCCAGCCCTAGCAGATATTATCCGTATATTATATCGATTTATTTCAGATAGCAAATTATATCCAATGCAATTTTTCTATTCCTTATAGTCATCTTGTACTCAGCTTCCTCAAGTCTTCATACTTCAGTCTATGGTTAGTAAGGCATTCTATTTTAGGTAAATTTCTGGCATGTTGATGTAATTTTTACTCCACAGTTTTGGAAGTTTTGAGTACTGTCAGTTAACGAATTTTTTGCCTATGTGAGGCTTCCAGCTCTAACAGATATCGTCCGTATATTATATCGATTTATATCAGATATTAAATTATCCAATGCAATTTTTTTTATTTCATAGAGTGATTCTATTAGTCAGCTTGTACTTTCTCATGTTTTCATATTTCAGTTTATTTTTTGGTTATTCAAGATATTTTATCGGGAGTAAATTCATGTAGGTAATGTTAATATAACTCTTACTCTACAGTTTTGAGAGTTTTGAAAATGATAATTGAAACAAAATATACATTATATCAATCACCACTCGAAGACGATTATGAAAACTTATAATCAAAATGTTGTGATTGAAATATTTTTCCTTATTGTTACTTATTTTTAATAAATTGATGGATGTAGGAACTTTTATTAAGGAAATATGACTATGACTTTTTGAGATATTATTCTGAAACTGGTTTATAAAATTATAATATCTCATCTATATTCATTTTTTTCCTTCCTTTTTTTTTCCTTCCATACATTCAACTCGTACAGTTAGAATCAGAGGTTCTATATTGGGTTTTGAAGCTGTATAAATGGTTTTTGAATGTCAAATATGTTCCATTTGTGTGACTGATTCAACTGGAAGAATTTTACGGTTCCAATTATTCAGAAAACTAACAAAAATTTGAGCAAATCGTGGTTGAACTAAACAAAAATATTGCGGATGAAAAGTAAAACTTAATATTTTTACTATTAGACCGTTAGATACCTATTGAAAACGATTCATATGATTTCACTTTATATAAATACCGTTTCATTCGGAACATGTAGAGTTTCAGTGAAATAATATTTTTTGGCATTTCCAGTATGAATTTATGATTCCATACAATTCAATATCAGTAAACGAAAGTTCTTATTCTACTTGAGCTCTTTTTTCAGTTCATGTGTGTAAAGAAACATCTGTGGATGATCAACAGTTTGAAATTTGTAAAAAAAAATTTAGGTTCCTGTTTATGGTGTTTCACTGAAGATGACTGAAACGAATCTAATTTGATGCACTGAAAATATGGCTCAATCTATTTTTATTAGACATTCATGTGTTAATTTTTTTACCTACTTATGTAAAAGGAAAAATGTTTCGTTGTTTTTATTTCCTTTCTTTCCATTTCACTTATTATTTCATTCAGATGAATGTTTCAAATTGAAAGCATATCGTATTTTGAAGAAAATGAGTGTATATTTTTTTTAATTACCATTTATTCAATCAATATAAGCCATCATTCAACTCGAAACATCTTGAGTCGTAGAATGGGACTATAGAAACTATATAAAATAGCATATAAAAATGGTATGATACATTAAAAAAAATTAATTAGTACCACAAAAAGAAACATATAAAAAATTTGTGAAAAGTGAAAGTACTATTAGCTAGTTATTAATAATTAATTCATTTTGAAGCCGCAACCATGAAAAATAACAAAATGAATTTATTATTCGTGAATTGTTGAATTACAGTTGAATTATATGTATCTAATCAAACATGAATTATATCTCAAAGCGTTAGGATTTCAGAAAAAAAAACAATTTACGGATGTTTCATAGAAGCTTGATAATTTACTGAAATAGAAATATATATAATGAAATTATTTAGTTTTTATTGGGGAATTTTAAAATAATCATATACAATTTTTCATTCAGATTATGAATTTGTCAAAAGTAGATGTATTTTATAGAATTCATGAAATCAAATTATGAGAATTATTCAGATGAAAATACTTGAATTGCAATTCCAATATTGCTTTGAGAAATACAGAAATATAATTTCGAAACCTCTACGGCGAATCAGTTTTTCTTGGAACCTTTCAAATGCGTTCATTCGAAAATATCTATTGAAAATTAACAGGTATCAAGGAAATTTGAGATACATATAGATTATTCATAGATTTCTTTCCAAATAGAAACGATAAGAAATGTTTTATCGGAAACCCTTTCCATTATGGATAATTAATGAAAAATCATCGATATAAAGTTTCACTTACAAGAATTACTTGTACTTTTAAAATTGAACCCAAGGTATTTTCTAAACACTCTATAAACTCGTTTTCATTCAGTAATCGAAACATTGGCTGTAAAATGTATTTGAAGCGTACCTACAAAACATATCTCATTATTTCAACTGGGGTGTTATTGTGGATTTCCACATATAAATATATTTTTCCCTCCATAATTGATTCTGAGGTGTACCATTATCAAAAATCACGTGAAAATGGTGGAAAAAAGTTTTCTACCTCTCCTCATTTAAAAGAGCGAAGGCTTTTTCTCAAAAACTGATTTCTACTGAAAAATATTCCCAATTATTTAGAGCTTGACGCAGAGAAACTAAAAGTATGGGCAATAATGTTTCAAAGTGTATCGCTTTTCAAAAAGACACTACTCGAAAGTATATCCAAGTCTTTCGTATCCACTTGATAAAAGTAATTTTTCAAAATCATATTCAAATATTGTGTAGTCTAAAGAAATGTGATTAATATTTAATTGAACCATCTGAGATCAAAGAAACAAAAATTATTGTCTCAGCATAAAAATTTCTACCTAATTGTATTATAGAAAATAATTATGAAACTAGTAAATAATCACTTTCAGTATGGTAGATTTTCAGTCATAGGTATAATGAGTAGAGTACAGTTTTAACTTGTTTCAATAAACTGATCCCAGTTTTTTTCATACAATTTATGTTTATACTTTCATTATTTGTCTTGAAATTCCTTCTTGGAACTGTTGTGAGTGGAAGTTCTTTTATCGGATATCTATGAAACAAGATTTGTCTACATATCATTTTTCAATGAGTTTATGAATTTGTAGTTTCTTGAGGCAAAAATGATAAAACTTTGTAATTTGACCGGTAGTCATGATAAATAATTGAAGACGAAATGAAAGAAAGAAAATTATTTTCCCATCTCAACGTTTTTCTCGCAAACTACCCATCCTACACATCTGGGCACATTATTACCAGTTATACTCGATCCAACGGAAACATACCAGAAGTGTGACATTTTTCACTAGGAAATGATTGATTGAACACGCGCCAAGAAAAGTGCCACAGTTTTGGTGTTTCTGTTTCATTCAGAGATCCAATACTAACTTTCTGCGATTACATTTAGTCAACATCGATTTCTAGTGTATATAAATGTATATAAATGATTTACTTATGCATATGTATAAACATATTCATCGTAGATATAACTTCAGCTGCAGTTACTAACCTCATCATTTCTGCAGTCTTGTTAATTAACTCCCTGTACCTCGCGGAGGGACGACGTTCAGGGAGTTAATCAGACGATTCATATTCTAAATTCAGTGTATGTATTTGGAACTTCAAAAAACTTCTAGTATGCTTTTGAATGTTTCAGTAATTTTTCATCATGTTGTTTATCAGATCAGACTAACTGGCCATATCAAATTGTCACCGTTTAATATGCATGACATATGTGTTATTTTTGACAAAAAATATTTCTTACATGGTCACTTTTGCAAATAAAAGTGATTGCTTTGACATTTTCATGTCAATTGTCACTTAGGTGTCCACCACTTGTTTGTTACTACTTGTCATCATTATCAAATTGAGGTTTTAAATTAACAAAAATCTACAACTATAGCAAGGGAAATGGAAGGTAGGTAAATGGTGAACATATCAAAAATTCACAGATTCACGTTTTCATTCAATCTGGTACTTTTTTTGTTTGTCTTCACTTATTTGAATTAATGAATCGAAGGGGTTTTTGTATTAAAGTGTATAATTTTTATAATATAATATAAAGTGTATAATAATTATATTATACACTTTAATACAAAAACCTCTTCGATTCATTAATTCTAGTCGGTTTGTTGCTTGTAGTTTGCAATATTCGGATCATTTTGAATATTTTCGTAGCTTATCCCAAACCCAAAAAAACCAAATTTCAAAAATCGTATCAATACTTGGGACCCAAAATCTACAATTTATTACCAATAGAATTGAAATGTATTAAATCAAATCCGCTTTATGAAAAAAAAACTTGAAATTTGGATACATTACTACCCAAGAATGGATTTACACCGTATCATCAATTAAAACGACCAATACATTTGAATATCATCCTCTCCCACAATCAACTCTCTGTAGATCTTTGTAAATTTATATGTTTGAGTTTATGTTTGCAAGAATGTGTCTAAGTATATGTATGTATATGTAGGTTGTGTATATGCGTGTGTATATATGTATTCTATTCAACGAAAGTCATTTTTTGTGGAGGAAAAAATCAGTTTTTTATCGACCTTTTTTTGGGTAATTGTTACCTTCCACAATCTGAAAAAATATAAAAATTATAATGGAGAACTTTATACAAGTGTAGAAGGGCAAACTTTTTAGTTTACCCCGATAAGTTACTGCGTAAAAATCAAAGTATTTTTCACAAAGAAAAATCTTCTATTTATCAGTAACTTGTCGTATTTAACAATTTTGCCTATCAAAAAAATTATTAAGAAATAATACTTATCTTTTACGTTTCGGAGGCCAAAATCTGCCTCCGTCTTCAGAAATGGATAAAAATTCGCAGTTATTCCTTTTTTGAGAGCTTATTTCTTTACTTCTTCGACAGATGTCAAAGAAGTTTTGAAATATGAAATTATGCCAATGTTGTTGATTGAAGATTGATCGAAGAAAACTTTGGATAGTGGCGAAATGGCAACAAACTGATATCGGAGAGTACCTTGTATTACATCGAATGTTTCAGTTGTCAATCAACAACATTGGCATAATTTCATATTTCAGAACTTCTTTGACATCTGTCGAAGAAGTAAAGAAATAAGCTATCAAAAAAGGAATAACCGCGAATATATTCGAATTTTTTATCCATTTCTGAAGACGGAGGCAGATTTTGGCCTCCCAAACGTAAAAGATAAGTATTATTTCTCAATAATTTTTTTGATAGGCAAAATTGTTTAATACGATAAGTTACTGATAAATAGAAGATTTTTCTTTGTGAAAAATACTTTGATTTTTACGCAGTAACTTATCGGGGTAAACCAAAAAGTTTGCCCTTCTACACTTGTATAAAGTTCTCCATTATAATTTTTATATTTTTTCAGATTGTGGAAGGTAACAATTACCCAAAAAAAAAGGTCGATAAAAAACTGATATGTATTCTATTCCATTCACAAAACATGTTCTCCTACGTCAATACTATATTTAATAATTTTATACATTGCCTTCATTTTAATCTTTTTTGAATGAATCAAATACTCACGCTCAAGGCTTTTCCTTATGTGGTTTTTAATTTGTTCACTATCTTTTGTCAATGGGTGGATGCATGTACATGTGTGTATACAAATATATGTATGTCTACATATGGAAATCTAATAAATATCACGCACAGGAAACCAATTCACCCAGATAGCTATCTGGATAAGAACTCCAACCACCAGCCACGACCAAAGAGAAGCATAATCAGAACTTTACTTGAGAGAACCTCAGGCATTTGTTAAACACCATTCGAAAAACATTTTCAAAGGACGTAGGTATAGCAAAGCTGATTTTTAACGAGCAATACGACCCACAACAGACACTGCCAAAGCTATTCCAAATTAGGCTGCCAATGGAAAAGCTTTCCAGCCACATGTGAAGAATGCTACCGACCGGATCGAGAGAAACCCAACGTGAGATCGATAGCAGAGAGAATCTGAGGTCAGCAAAGTATCCCAGAGGGTCTTTAGCAATATCAGGGTTCACTGGTTTCCTTGTAGCTGTGGATGGGTCTACTTTGGGACCACGAAGTACCTGGCTATTTGATCACAAGAGAAATTGTCGCCTGGGGCATCTGAAACTATATAGGGAGGCGATTGAAATTCAGAAGTACAGGCAGGGATAGGGAATTTAACTATCTGTACTCAATTGCTCGTGTATCAGGTCATTTGATTCAACTAATAGTGAGGCAGCCATAGGTACACACCACCAATGGAATGGATTCGGAGACCCAAACCAATTCTGTAGTATCTCTGAGAACAAGCAGAACACTTGATCCATTGCCTCATCGTCTTTGATAATGTATACATATACCGCAGTTGTAGATGAAATGTCAGGCATAAAAACTTGCAGACCACGACAAACAACTCGAAAAATAGCACCGGTTGTGAAAATTTACAATCTTTGAAATTCCCTTTTTCGACTAAGGCAATGATGAGACTTTGTGGCCAACTCTGCACAAACCTCTTCATTTTCTTTAGTATTTAGTCAGGTTATAATTATGTGAAAAAGGCTTTTCTGTTTATTCAAAAAATAATTTTATCAAGCTGTTGTTTCCTTCCTAATTAATAACGCAAACAACTGAAAACCCCGATTCCTGCTGATAATTTTCCAATTAACAAAACTCTTCGAAGACGCAAAACAAACACTCGAAACAAAAAAAGATTGCTTCAATTACTTACAAACTTACCTCGCATTGAAATTACAGATATGCAGACCGATAGCGACCATTAACGATTATCCACTTACTGTTTCCTGTTTATTTTAACAGGGTGGAATTAATAGACGATTTCGTCGCGCCCAACCTGGCAGTTATTGTACTAATTTGACATAATTATGATAAAAAAAATTGTTGAGTCACGTAAGTAGTACGTTGTTAACGTTTTCACGATCAAACAAGGCTACGCCTGAAAATACGATCGCCACCGTTATTACTATTATTATTTTAATTTTTTATATGCCCAACATTCTTTTATATTGTTTTCCCGGTACATGAATGATGTTGTGCGGTAGTTTAAAGCGTTTCTTTTCCTATTGGTTCTTTTACAAGTTGTTTTCACTCTGATAACATGTTGAATCGTTTTAAAAAAATATTTGTTATGCCCTGCAGCTATAGTGTAATAACAGTACTATCAGACTACAAAACTGAAAAAAATTTCACATTACTTGATAGAAATTAGGTATTTTGTGAGGCAACATATACGGACATTGGACTAGACGCTCTTTCTGTCGGAACAGTTTATATTTGAACCTTAATTCAAGCTAATTCTTTGAAGTAAGAAGACATCAAAATTTTCTCTGTGAACAACTCGGACTTTTGCAAAAGGAATCTGGTTACTAACAGATCTGGTGCTCTGTCTGTAATGAATATCTCGCACTAGCTCTGGTATCTCAATGAAAAATGCCCCTTATAAGCGATGGACTAAGAAACCTTGTAGGTACTTCAATTGATCGGACTCTTATTATCAAAACTCATTATTTCTGCGACTGATTGACAATTCACGTCAGTATATCAGCTATGGCATGAAATTTGGTTCCCTTTCAATGGGAGACCTTCATGGAGCAAGAGTCGAATCGATTCCTCTACGAAACCCTTCATCACTTGGAAGGATCGATTGCAGCTTGAGAAATGGTTCTGATGCAGATTCTGTGGAACATGTTCTACCTTACGAATCAGACAGTTGTCCTGAGAATCTTGTGAAGAAAATTTGATTAGATAATTTAGGAAACACTAGCTACGTGAATAGCATTTTATAAGTGTTGTTCATGACGAAGAATTTCAAGAACGAGGTTTTAATGATTAACGAGAACGAGAATGTTTCCTACTTATTCGCCAAGCACTATACTCTTAGGAAGGTTTGAAATAGATGAACACTTCAATCTAGCAGACCACTATTATAATCTTCATGCAGTTATTGTTCACTGTGGTTCTGGTGTTGAATCTGGTCATTATTAGGCATTAGTTAAAGATGAAACGGACCATAATCGTGTCACTAAGTGTTCTGGCGATGTACTGAATTTATTGGAGCCTCTGGAGACACCCCACCTTTTATTCTAAGAGAGAGGACATTGGCAGATCAAGATCTTCAGATGATGTGGTGCTGCAGGTTTTTCCAGGTTTTCCTACAGCTGAATAAGCAAATGCGCTACTGGAATCAATCAAGTCTCCGGAGTGCCAATTAATTTTTGTTGTTGTTTCATAATTTGTATTACTTTTGTTTCATATGTTTCTATAATTGAAAAGTATTATAATAAAAGAGAGATTCCATTATTGTTTCAGTATCTCAGATAAGGTATTGGTGATTCAGGACAATGTTGTTATTTTAGGTACAGGTTTAATTAACCTACCTAAATGACATTGACTATAGTTTGTATATTTGAGGATTTGTTTCTCAAACTGGTTCAATAAAACGAATCCGATCGTAACAAATGAAAATCTCAGTAGAAGCTATTTTCTCTATCCTATATTTAATATGAATTTTCACAAAATGAACAGGTCATCAAACGAGCAAGTTATTCATCAAAATTTTGTTCAGAGGGACCAAAAAAGAGCATGAATTAAAAAAAAAAAGTTCAGTGTCAGTATTTTCCGGGTTTGAAGGTCGTCAATTTTTGGAATTTCTCCCTAACGTTTCGTATGCGTGAGTAGCTAGCTTCTTCAGAGGTTTATACATCATAAGTCACTCCAATGACTGGATATAACGGCTGCGTAAAGCGTATTTTGTTGACTCAGATAGTTTGGTGTGCTAATATTTGTACCTGGATCAGGTAAAGTATCAATAACATTCGTTGACCCTTTTCTACCTGCCGTCATGATGTTTGCTATGCTTGAACTGCTTAGAATGAGATTCCAAATTCGGTTGAGGTTTATATCTTCTTCTTTTCTCTTCTTTTATCTGGATGTTTGTGGATCTCTATTGCCTTCCATACCAGTTGGTTGGAGGTAATGAGTTTCATATTTTCAGTGCGTGCTCCGTCACAGGCGACTTGTTCGTTTGGCCAAATCTACAGTTTCTTTCATGGTCCTTCAGCCTTGTTCCCTTGGATCCTTTGGCGGTTCCCACAAGTGCGCGATATACTCCTGCTGTTGATGATGGGTCTCTCTTGTCTTTAGCCGACCTGAGACTTTGTTGTTGTGTCTTCTTGGTTGGTTTGAAAACCGTTTTAATGTTGTTCTCCCAAGAGTTCTTCAATTCTGTCTGTGACCGAAAGGATATATAATAGATAGGCACGTGCAAACATCGTAGCCCCTCCCGGTTTTGAACCGTGAAGCCTTAAAAATTTTCCTGGAGTGCTTGTGTTTTTTTCTTAACCATTTCTTAACCATTTTGTTGAAACAGTTGAGAATGAGTTATTCGTGCCAAGTGTATGACCTTGACCTCTAAAACCTACAATTTACAACCCTCTGAATGAGTATCAAACAGAATATCGTGAATATTCCAATCGATCCAGTGTCCCCGTTCCAGACGAATCGCTTCCAATATCCTCGAAACCGGCAATATTGAACAAAAACCTAATAAAGCAATATTTCGCTCCGGCGAATTTCTAATTATATCATCGGTTGTCTGAGCCGGTGCGGTGCGAATTTAACCAATAGGATACGTAATGAGGATCAATGGCTCATTACAGCGTGATCTGAACATCAATACTAATTGGTAATTTGATGTGGGCCTGATTAGACTATCCAGGCTCTGGCTGCCTCCGCAATCCTCCATTTTAAACTAGCTCATATCCGATTCGGTAAATTCGAAGCCGGTTGGCTGGCTGACTGAATGGATAGGTCGCTAGCTCTGGAAAACTTTGTTAGCGCTCTGAAACAGTTTTTTTCTCTTTGCTTTCTGTCGGGAATTGGTATATTAGGTTCGATATTAGAGTTGGTTTTATTGAGCTGTATATAGCATTCCTTTGAACGATACGAAATTACGTGAATTCATAGAAGCTCCGGGAAAAATAACATTTCTAAGGACTACATTAATGTGTTGTGGTCTTCATTCTGAAATATTTCACTTCGCTTCATTAGTCATATCCATTTGTATATATGTTTTTGGTTGACAACAGAAGCTAGTTCTTCTTCAGTGGATCGCTTGCTTTGTGCTTGCTATCAAAGAACAATCAATATAATTTAATGTTTGAAGATGATTTCATGCAAATGTTGTTTGCGGCTCCGCTTTAGATGGCCCCTCTCTAACATATCGACCGGTATTTCACGTATGAATGCTTCAATATTGGCTTCCAGAGCGTCAGTCGATGCTGGTTCATCTCTGTAGACATGAGCCTCAACATGACCCCACAAGAAATAATCCAAAGGCGTTAAATCACAAGATTTAGGTGGCCATCGAATGCGGCTCTTAATTGGGCTATTGATTCGCGTGACGTGTGGTATGTGACACCGTCTTGTTGAAACCATATGTCAGACATGTCCAATTCTTTCACTTTGGGCAACAAAAAAGTCAATCACACGGTAGCGCTCGCCATTCACATTAACGTTCCGGCCATTGTCGTCTTTGAAGAAGTACGGCCCGATGATGCCACCGACCCATAATCCACACCAAACAGTGACTTTTTTGGGATGCATCGGTAACTCTGGCAATGCTTGTGGCTGGTCTTCACTCCAGATGCGGCAACACTTTGCTCATTAACGTATTCATTCAACCAGAAATGAGCCTCATCGCTGAACACAATTTTCGATAGAAATGTGGATTTTCCTCCATCTTCGCCAGCACACATTTACCAAATGTTAGACGTTGTGGGAGGTCGTGTGGCTTCAATTTTTGCACCAGCTGTATCTTATGAGGTTCTCATCCAGTGCAGTAACAGAGGCCCAATTGCTGCGAACGGCGGCGAATCGACATTTCACGGTCACCACGAACACTGGCGGATACAGCCGCAATATTTTCTTCGGTCCTCACTCTACGTATGCGTGTTGGTGGTTTAATGTCCAATAATGTAAACTGGGTTCAAAATTTAGTCACAAGCTTCCAAATAGCTTTCTCAGTAGCCCATAAATTGGAAGAAGTGCACGATGCAGTTTCTTCACCGAGCATGAATTTTGATAATAAAATTCAATAATTTGCAAGCGTTGTTCATTGCGAGTCGATTCATGGTTAACTTATAGACAGACCAAACTGAACAAGTTTGACATTGACACAAGACACGATTCACGCGTGATCTGTCAAAAACAGTGTTGCCAAAAAAATACAAGCAAAAAATCATTCATTAGAATCTTTGGTTTATATTTCTATGGACTACATTATTGAGTTGAATGGTCTTTGCTCTGAAGGGTGATATGTCAACTTGCTTCATCAGTCATTTTGGTTGATAACAGATGCTAGTTCATTGGTTGTCAGGAGATGTTATTTCTTACTTATCGCTCTATATAAAATGAGTTGAAGAATACGAACTTATGTTAATTCATAGACGCTCTATGAAAAATGAAATTTCTAAAAACTTCGTTAATGAATTGGAGTGTCTCTATTCTGACAGATTATGTGTAAATTTGCTTCACCAGTTTTTTTATTAACAATATTTGCCTAGTTTTTGGGAAAGAAAGTTTTTGGGTTTCTACTACTCCATCTTGATGAAAAAAAAGAATGAGGGAATCTTCCAAAGAAAGGAAGGAAGTAATCAATTTGAAAATAAGTAACTCTATACATGAATGTGTATATCATGCAAAGAAGTAACTTTCAGACGCAAACTGAAAGAAAGTCCTCCTGAAACAGCTACTTTCATATAAACATTGAATTACACGAAAGAAAAAAAATTCTTTCGAAACAAATACTTCTATATAATACATATATAATACAAACTGAGTAGAGGAAACTATCTTCTGTATAATTCAGTGTTCATATAGAAGTATTTGTTTCGAAAGAATTTTTTTCTTTCGTGTGATTTAATGTTTATATGAAAGTAGCTGGACTTTCTTTCAGTTTGTGTCTGAAAGTTACTTCTTTGCATGATCTACACATCCATGTATACAGTTACTTATTTTCAAATTGACTACTTCCTTCCTTTCTTTGGAATATTCCCTCATCCTTTTTTTTGTATCAAGATGGAGTAGTAGAAAGCCAAAAACTTTCTTTCCCAAAAATTAATCACTCCTAAAAATATAACCCCTTCAATTCAAATTTGTCTAGTTCTTTTGCGATCAGTCGCTAGCTTTGGAAAACGTTATAAGCGGGAAGTGGTATATTAGGTTAGATATTAGAGTTGGATTCATTGAGCTTTTGAAAGATACGAAATGAAGTGAATTCATAGAAGTACTACAGATAATAGCACAAGGGTTTATTGTGGAATGAGTATTTATTTTTTGAGAAATTTTTTGAACGGACCTCGTATAATAATCGACTATGATAATTAAAAAAAAATTCTTTCCTTGTAAATAATGTATCGTTAAAGTTGACTCAGTTGTATAAGACACTGAAAGGAAAGGAAAACAATGACAGAACTCCATCTCTAATAAATATCCAAATCAACCAATATTTCCAATGGGTCCTAAGATATATCAATCTAATGATGTCACGAAATGCTCTAAACGTACAGCGAACCCAGCAATTAATATAAAAGCGGTGATCAGTCAGGTTCGAAAAGGGCTGAACTAGAACGCGAGGGAAACACAAAAGCATCACACCACAGATTTTTATGAAGAGGGGTGGTCAGAAAATTGTAGTCTCTTTCCGCTCAGAGTGCACATATAACTATGAAATTTCTCAAGTCTTATAATGTATTACTTTTCTCGATTTCTATTTTGATGAAGGAAACCAGACGAATTGTCAAAATGTGCACATGGAGGGTAGCTGGTTGACTTTCATCCCGAAAAAAAATTTTTCTTTTACGTTCAACGTAACTTTTTCAGCGGAGAACTTTCACTTTCTTGACACCAAAACGTTAATTTGGTTTTAAAGTATCATTTTTTCTTCCTATGGTGTTGGAGCTTCTAATTTTGGCTGCACCATTTATTAAATTTGACAAATAGCATTTTTTAACCAATAAAGAAGCTAAGATGGAGCTGCCTCCATGTAATGGAGCCCATTTTCAAAAAACCACGTATGGAGACTCATATCACATGGTTGGGGAATTTGATGAATATTTTTCAGCTCAAAATGTAGAGAAGGAACTCTGTCATCAGAGAGACAAATTCGATCTTACGAAAGTTTTCATTCCTTTAGAAATTTAAATATGAGAAATATTCTGTGAATGATTGGAAACCGCTTTTTTTCCTTCAACTGGAATTCAACAATCTAATTTCATCTAATTGAAGAGGAAGTAAAAGTTTGGTCCGTGAATCAGTACTAATTTTATGAAATGTTGAATAGAAATTCCAATAATATACCATTTCATTATATACAAACTGACAAACTAAAATAGCATTTTATAAATTGACTGTTGCCACTGTAGAATAATATGTGCAAATAATATTAAAAAAATTAAATAGATATTACTACACAACATTCCACTCGACGTATGATGATAGTAATAATAATAATAATGCAATATTCGCCACGAAATTGCATTAAAATAAGATAAACAATTATCGAACTTCTCAATATGATTCTATAGCTCATTATTATCTACTTGAAGATAATAAAATCTAATATATCAAAATGGATGTTTGTTTGTTGGTTGGTTGGTTGGTTGGTTGGTAAGTGATAAACTTCTACATCGCTTAACCGATCGTGATGAAACTTGACATGTATAAGTAATTTTTCATAGAGAAGGTTTTTAGGCTATCAATTTTTCTGTGACTCGCCATTAGATGGCGCTGTTCTATAACGCTGCGCACGCCTAAGTTCGTTGATTCTGATTCTACCAAAACATTGAAACAGCAGCGATACAGCAACATAGTACTAGTCTAATATATAAAAATAGATATTGAGTCATGAAAACGGTTAGTTCATGAGGTTTCGGAAACGTATAATATGTTCAGATGTTCATGTTCCAGGGATTTCATTTGAGTGACACTTTTTTACGTACAAATCACCAGTATGAATGACTGCAGTTTTTCTAGGGAAAACTGCATGAAAAATTTAAACTCTCTCAAGCACTGAGCGTTTGGATAACATACTCTGTAATTGTATTCTTGAGTTGGGAAATTACGAATATACTACAACATATATCCAGTTGATTTTGCCACAACATTTCATCAGCTACTGTTATCCTTGAACATATTAACAATTTTTCCTCGTTCAGTTATCCCTATAATTATAATTCTATGAGTTTCACACTACTTGGAAAACTCTCCAATGCATTGTTTCTCCCACGTTATTTTTTAACAGTAATTATGAGTTGTTCACTATACCTCGTCATTTGTATCATACGCACATGTACTTGCTGAACAAGGCTCAGCACTGAACCTTGAGGAATTTCCTTTTCCTCTGGTTTTGTTTTCGATGATGTTTCGCTTTATCTGTTTTTTATTAAAGAAGTAACAAGATATCCACCCACTCTTACTCTAGAATGTTGAAGGATCATCCAATTGATTATTTCAACTTTTCATTTAATGTGAAAAGTAACATCGTTGAAGAAGAGTGTAATCAAAAAAATATTCAGTGATTTCAATTGTTTCGTAAAAGTGAAAGGTTGAAAGCTGAGTAATACTCAAATACTTTTTATGGCTATGTTAACTATATTTATACCGACAGCTTTGATTTTTTTTCTATCGTCCTTCAAATAGTAGACGTTTAACCTGTTTTTCGAGAGGATTAAAGCTGTCGAGGATAATGCTGTCGATAGGATATTCCAATAATTATTAGTTCTGCAAAATATACTGTGCTGTTATCAAGTTTTTTACCCGTGCAAATCCAGCCAAAATGACGATACAACACAGTCAGTTGTAAATTAAATAGAGTAATCATTTGAGTATCAGTTGAAGAGAAATCAGGATGAAAAAAATTATTGTGAAATAAGTGGGTCTTGATCATTTCTATTTTATTGAATCAGGAAAATATCATGCAAATTCTGGAGTGCCACAGGGTTCCAATTTGAGGCCTCTCCTCTTCATTTTATTCATAAACCATCTATCTTTGATTATTAAGTATGTACACTCAGTACGGGATTGTGCGTTATTCTGCAGAAGGACATGAATTGTATCTATGAATGGAAACAACTCGAACTGTCGGAAGACAGTGTGTGTCTCTCCTAATTGGAAAATGATGAAATAGCAGAGCACATACTTTGTGCCTGGCCCGCTGGGGAACGAATCAGGTTTTTTAGAGTTCGGCAGAGCCGTACTCTTAAAAACCTGATTCACTCACCATAAAAACTAATTGGCTTCGTTAAGAAGCTGGGTTTATTTGGTCGAGTGTGAATAGGTGTGAGCCACAATAAACCCTTGCGGGTTGCGGTGGAGGGTCGAATAGACCCACTCACTTTGAACCTAACCTAACCCAACCTAACCTGATTAATAAACTGCATTTCAATCTCAGTAAATGTAAAGTGATGAGTATAACTTGCACTAAAGAGCTAGTTTTCTTTAACAATAAGATGGGGGGAGAGAAACTAATCAGATGTACCGAAATTAATGATCTTGGTGTAACTTACAATATAGTTTTTTCATTTGCGGAGCATATAGGAAATATAGTATCAACCACTAATAGAACACTAGATAATAATCTGCAACGCTCAAAAATATTATCACAATAAAACTACTCTATTTTGCATTAATAAGGCTTAAGTTGGAGTTTGCATTATTACTGTAGTTCTCGAAGTATGAATCCTCATTACATAAAATAGAGAGAGTACACAATACATTTTTAAGAATATTGTATTATAGAAAATACCGTTCTTGGCCTGACTATAATACAGTTAGATCAACTAATTTGAGAAATGAATTCAAAATAATGTCCTTGAACCAAAGAAGAAATCTATTTGCTATTATGTTTTTGTACAAGGTGATCAATAGTAAATTGAATAGTCCCGAAATTATTTCACTTATCCCTTTTAATGTACTTGGGCGCCGTACTTATGTTCAATATGCCAAATTCTCTCATAACTATAAGATCCCTTCTCGTGAGTACTATGAAATTAATCAACAGTTACAATGTTTTTGTAACTGTTGATTACTGGAAAAGTTACATAAAAATGGCGCTGATACCCAAGTACTCAAATTGCTGGCATCGTATTTGAATAATCGACACTTCAGAGTCAAATATGAAGGTAATTGTACAGGGAAATTTCGCGCAAACTCTGGAGTTCCTCAAGGATCAAACTTGGGTCCATTATTTTTTCTTGTATTCATTAATGATCTAACTCAAAATATAAAGTACTTTGAGTGTCTCCTATTCGCAGATGACCTTAAATTTTATAGACAGATCGAAAACTTACAAGATTGTGTCAAACTACAAGAGGACATCAATAGTGTTTATCGATGGAGTGTGAAAAATGATCTTCCGTTCAATATATCCAAATGTTCTGTCCTGTCTTGTACCCGAAAACTGAATAAAACACTATACAATTACTTAATGAATGGTATTGAATTATCCAGGGTAGAGACTGTCAAAGATTTAGGTATATACTATAACTCCACACTCTCGTACAAACCTCATTTGGATTACATAGCATCTCAGGCACTAAGAATTATGGGATTTGTAATGAGACAAAGTGCACATTTCAATGATATTAAAGTGATTACTACACTTTATAATAGTTTGGTCAGACCTAAACTTGAATATGGGGCTGTAGTATGGCATCCTTCCTATATTGTTCATAAAAATAGATTGGAAAAAATTCAAAACAGATTTCTGAGATTTTTATATTACAAGAAATATAAAGTATACCCGGATTACAATACAATTAGAACAGTAGCACTACGAAATGAATTTAAAATACCCAGTTTAGAAAATAGAAGACAGGCAACTATAGTGTTAATGTGACATAAAATATATAAAAAAAATTATAACTGTCCCAATCTCAAATCTTTACTGAAAGAGAGAATTACCAAAAGAACAACAAGACTCATTCAATTCTTTGATGTACCATATGTATCAACAAATAACTGTCCACCTATCATTACAATGATCAAAATAACAAACAACTTCCTGTTAATGTCAGATATCAACTTTGTTCTCCGTCCCAAACAAGTTTATAGTGGTGTAAAAAAATACTTTTCAAGTTTAGAATAACTACTATGTTTCTTCCTTCCATTCGGCTTTATGTAGTAACTACTCGTAGATACAATGTAACTGTATTCACGTATAAATATTAGAATTCTATTCATGATTTAGACTGTATTGACATTTTTATAAGAATAATTATTTTCATGTAATGAGGTTTTTACCTGTTTGAAAATAAATAAATAAATAAATGTAGATTTTCCTCTATCTCCTGAAGTCTTTCATACAGTAATACTTATTAATCACATTCTGGACATCTCCTTATGAAATGTAACAACTCTTAATGGATTTTTCGATATTTCCAATATTTTTATTGCGGATTAAATACAAGCCCTTGCAATTCATTGGGGATACATTGATACGTATTATGTTTATGCTTTAAATTCATAGCTTAATTATTACACCTCAAGTATTATGTATAGTTGTGTAATAATAAAGTTATGTAATAAGGCCGTCTTGGCTTGTTTGGTTGGAATCAAATAAATAAATAATACAAGTGATTTTTCTCAATATGAATTATAAGAAATCGTTAACTTCAAGTTATGATAATGATGCTGGCAAAAGAAAATACATAAAACATATTGTGCTCTTTTGATTTCATCTATTATCGTATCATCATGATATTCAGAGTGGATACTATTTTTATTACTCTTCAAACTCAGTAGATTTCAGAAATATCGAAGAAATGGACAACACTGTCGGTAGACTCGAATGATCCGTTGGTGACAGACACACAAAAGCTGTGTGCCCAACAGCAGGGGTGATGATTCGCAGACTCGATCCCCGTGGATGCTAAAAACGCTCTACTAACCATACTCCGATAAATTTAGGTTCAGGTGACCCTCAAGTGGTTATATAAACAAAGGGTAGATTTTGCAGTGAAGAGCTCCAATTTTATTCACGCAAATTTCACTGAGTAGGAACAGTTACGTTTTTGTCGTTGAATTTATTAGATAACGTTATTAGATGCCTGATGCAAATACAAATCTCTCCAACGGTTCCAAACCGCATCAAGAGGTCATTATGAGTTTTTTATATAAGAAATAATGAAATAAATCGAATTCTTTCATGTGTTTCTGCCAAACCTCTACTACATAATCTTTCAGTTATCTAAAAAATGAACTTCTCATTTTTACCTTCATCGTTTTTCACAAATGTATGTACATCTCGGTTAATTCCATTGTTTCCCTTTATCATACCTTCGTATTATAAAAGATCTTGCAAAGGACCTCAACACTGGACAATACTTAGCTGTTGGTGACCTGTTGGTGACCTGTTGGTGACATATCCACAGCATATTTGAACCATACCTGAAAGACCGCAAAACGGCAATGCAATGTGAGTACGGAAAGGATAGTACAGTGTTGAGTTCCACAGGGGACGGTTTTGGGACCGATACTATCTATTATTTACATCAATAACCCAGTAACTTCACAAACCTCTGGCAAAATAGAAAGTTTTGCTGACGAGACAGTCATTTTTTATTCTGGTGTGACATGGAATGACCCCAAACTTGAAATTTAACAAGGGTTAAATACCATTATCGACTGCTTCAATCATAAATTGTTAACTATCGATATTGATGAAACTACGTTTCTTACAATATATGATGGAATTGACCGATACTTGATGAAAATCCGTGAGATTTTCACTGAACGATTTTTCAAAAACGCAACACGTGTTTTGTCATACAATGGCTTCTTTATGTTTACCAATATTAAATTCACATTTGATATACAGGGCCTTCCAGTATCTTTACAGAAACTAAGTTTTTGCCTATCACAAGTTATATGAACTACAAATATTCAGAAGTGAAGATTCTTAGAGATATTTCGAGAGTTGTGTCTACTAAAGATTTTGAATATTTAGGGATAAAAATTGACAATCATTTACGTTGGGATTGTCGTATAGTTGATGTCACTAATACTCTGAGAACTTTACTAGAGAGAATCAGATATGTGAGCAAAATATTGACCCTGTCTTTATTTTGCATTAATTTAATCTCGATTGAGCATGGGATTTTGGATTGGGGAGCTGCATAGTAAGCACATCTTCAAAAACTAAGATCATAGATATCTCATGAGAGCGGCTCAAAAACCAAAGAAGACTCAGAATGTGGAGTGTACTCCACATCACTAAGCCTGAGGATTAAGTGGAGAATGGGAAAAAATACCAGCGTGGTCCAAATAGAACTGGCTGGTATCTCAATCGCCACAAAAAAATAACCAGGAAAGGAATTTTTGGCAGAAACATTACAATCTGCACTGACAGCAGACAAACCCTATTAGCCTTGAACCACCAGCCACCAGCCACCAAGATTTAGCCAAAGCCTCGGTAGATAACAACATTATCCTGAGGTGGGTTGAAGGGCACAACAGGAGTAAAGGTATTCGCATTGCCGACTCTTTAGCCAAGGAAGCGGCTCAACTAAGAATTTCAGGACCCAGTGGCACCTACAGCCTGATGACTTCGATTATTGCGGAACTAACCAAATGCTCAATCCCTAAAGAGATGGGATAGAATCAAAGGATGCAATCTTGTCAGGATCACCCTGGTCAACCCCGGGAATCTGTCGCATTGCCGACTCTTTAGCCAAGGAAGCGGCTGGACTAAGAATTTTAGGACCCAGTGGCACCTACGGCCTGATGACTGCGTCATGCTACATCCTTAACCATGCGTCCGACACGAGGACTTTTGTAACATTTGTAGACACGTGGGGTGTGTGAGACTCCAATATGATTTTTCTGTTGAAATTAACATTTTCTTGAATTTTAACATAGTTGTTTTGAGAATTCTATACTGTGATATCTCTTTTTGCAAAAAAATTATCTTCGATTTACCAAAACGAGCAATAAATCGTTATATTCCGTCTTTACCAAAACAATGAGTTCTTTTAATGTAAAAAAATGTAGGTTTACTCGAAGAAGTCTTTTGCACATAAAACGACTAAATAAATATTTAATTGCTGGTTCAAACAGATAATGAAACATCATAAAATAGAAATTAAAAAACATATATTATCGACAAGCATAAAAAAAAATTACAGGTCATCAACATTTGCCATTTCTACGCAAGATTTGCAGTACATTTCCGCATGGTCCAGACATATGAATTTATTGTATTTGTTACAAATGTTTTTTGTATTTCGATAAGGGGCACGATGGCAATCTTGACACCTTCCTTGTCCATTTTGTTTAAGTCTTTTGGATGGAGGTTCTACAGTTTCGCCTCTGATCTTCGAAATCCGGATAGTTAATAAAGATGCTAACATTATCGCTCGTTTCATCATAATCAGATTCGTTAATTTCATCATCACTTCCTATTTTATCCCATAAAGACTGAGGACGGGCCATTTCTCGCTCATAATCACCTTTTTTATCGAATAATCTAAGAAACTACTCGATTTAGTTTTTTTGAATGCGCACGATTTTGGACCATATAGAGATACGTGGGGTTTCGTGCACCCCAGTTGCTTTATAACAGGTCTGATTCAAGCATACGTCAAACGACGACTGATTTGAGATGTGAATATGAGAGTGGAGGCTATATGCGGAAGTTACTGAATATATTCGACGCTGGGACGCAGGGTTGAAGAGATGGGATGGAATCAAAGGACGCAATCTTGCCAGGATCACCTTGGGCGACCCTGGGAAGTTGGCGCTGAAGAAATATCTGGCGATGACCAGGAAACATCTACGCTCAACAGTAGGATTTCTGACTGGCCACTGTCAACTAAGGAAACATCTCCATTATATGGGGCTAGTGAGCACACCTCTATGCAGGATGTGTGAACACGAAGAAGAGACTGTCAGGCATGCGTAGATTTTTCCTGGTCATCGCCAGATATTTCTTCGGCGCCAGCTTCCCAGGGTCGCCCAAGGTGATCCTGGCAAGATCACATTCTTTAATTCCATCCTATCTCTTCAAGGATAGCATGGGTGTAACATTTGACTAGTTCCGCAATTGTCGAAGTTATCAGGCCTAAAATTCTTAGTCCAGCCGCTTCCTTGGCTAAAGAGTCGGCAATACGATTACCTTCACTCCTGTCGTGGCCTTTAACCCTCCTCAGGATAATATTATTATCTACCGATGCTTTGGCTAAATCTTGGTGACACTATGGTACTAGCTCTAAGGTTATACGTTGTCTGCTCAAGGCTAATAGGGCTTGTCTGCTGTCAGTGCAGATTGTTATGTTTTTGCCAGAAATTCCTTTCTTGGTTATTTCTTTTGCGGCAATTGAGATACCAGCCAGTTCTGTTTGGACCACGCTGGTATTTCCTCCTATTCCCCACTTAATTCTTAGGCTTAGTGATCTGGAGTACACTCCACACCCTGAGCTCTCTTTGGTTTTTGAGCCATCTGTATAAATCCGTATTGCATTTATATCATCTGACTCTACGTTCTGCTTAGTTTGTATTTTGTAGGGCAGATATTTGAACGGCGTTTGATTTCACACATAATGGCGTCGATAGGTATCTCCAAACGAACGCAAAATTTCGATAATATCTCACATACACTTTGTTTTATTCAAATTCGAATATAGTTGGCACCTTATGAAAGAATCTATAGAAGACAATGTCAATCTAACATGCGTGGAAGTCCACTTATAAGAATTGCCTGTAAGCGATGAGAACTTAATATATAAGGTTAGAATACCGTTACTTACAGATATATTCTCAACACCTTCAATTTCGTAGAGAGATATTTGAAAGTCTGACATTTACGAAATGAATTATGAGGGTTGTCACAAAAAATACGTATAGTTGAAATAGGTTATTAGAGTCAAACATCTTGAAAATATAAGTCACTTTCTTTCTAATAATTTATTTGTGGTTGTTACTGTGGTTCCACGGCACTATAAGAGGTTTGATAGGTTTGTAATTATCATCAATGAAAACACAGTATAATCAATACTATGAACTGAATTTCTGAAACCATATCACAAAAAAATAATCATTTGAAAGCGTTGGTTTGACTCACTTTAGATCTCATCAGTGATTCTAGGTTATACTAAAATTACAGTCGCAACCAAATATTCTGCAATCGAATGGAACTATATTTATTGGGTGTTGTTACCTTGACATTTTTTTCAAAGAGTCAAACTAAAAAAGCAATAATGCATGTAGCCTTGAAAACTTCGGAAAAATAATCTCATAAAAAGGACTAATTTCGGTGGAGTATACGTGCCAAAAGAGCCTGTTCTCGAGTTGATTAAAATCTACGAACCGATGTTGGGACCCTGGCGAGCATTTAAATTGCTCCAAATTGTTCGATATAACTTAATTAAATTTATTTTCTAGTTGCGGTAGCTGTATTTCGTGTATTGAGTAAATTATTTGACAAATAGTGCTAGTCTGTGAGACAAGAAGTAATTTACGAAGATCTTTCATGAACCGCAGCAAAATTGAACCTAAACTATATTTCAAATTGACGATTTTGTGACCAGTTTCAACAACTTCATTTTTTGCCCACATTAACATGATTAACATGGGCATTAGCAAGTGTGGTTGAGTATCTAAAAGGAAATTTCTAGCTTCAACTGAAGATTCTATTATAAGAATATTACCAAATCCACCAGAATTCCTAACTTTTTATTTTCTGTGGGAAAATATTTCGAAAACAGTCAATATTTTCAGATCATGAAAAAATGATACACCAAAATCTTTTGACTGTACCGTACCGTTTCGTACCGTTTTTCACCGCCTTGGACCAATTGTTTTTCTATAAGAACAAAGGCCGGAGTCACGATCAAAGAGAACAAAATCCGGGCTGATAGGTCGTGGTCGAATGGAACCGGAAGTACTAAACGTTTCATCTGCTACTGCGGCATACATCTTCAGTGTTATGTGTGTTTACTGAAAAGATGGAAGTTATATCATGAAGTCTCAATTTCTAGTTTTTGTTTTGATTGGTGTCATCCAATTCTTCTTCTCGTTAGCACGAATTAAAAAAAATGCCGTAGTTGTTCTTTGCATAGTTATGGAACTGTTGTTCAAATTATTCACTTACTGAAGGGAATGCAAATACAAAGAAAACTCCGTTTATCTTTGATATTTCAAGATTGAGTTTTCTGTCGATCTTATATGAATGGAATCTTCCTCAGACTTTTTCTTGAGTCCAGCAATGCACCAGCATCACTGATGAGACCTATTGTGGGTCGAAATAGCGTCATCTGGTATTACGAATGCTTTGTTTCTGGACTATGTTCAAAACTGCCAATACATTATAGATAAAAATCATATAAAGTGTGAGTAATGCATTACATAAAATATTTTCATTGCAACTTCTTGATTCGTTGATGAAAAAACTATAATATTATTTACATACTCACATTTTATGTGATGGAATTCACGAAATGAAAGCGCAACACGTGTTTCATCAAACAATAGCTTCCTCAGGCATGTCCGTACTGACTGAATTCTACCTAATTAGTGTTTTACATAATATAACAATTTGAATCATATGACCTTCTACCTTCTCAATAACTGATAATTTCACCACAGCTTAGGTTAGGTTAGGATGGGTCAAAAGTGAGTGGATCAATTCGACGCTTCACCGCAACCCGCAAGGGTTTATTGTGGCTCACACTTAACTATTTAAACCCAGCTCCTTAAAGAAGCCGATTAGTTTGTATGGCGAGTGTTCTTTCAGGTCAGATTGTACGGCTCTGCCGAGCTCAAAAAACTTGATTCCTTCTCCAGCGGAGCGGGCACAAAATATGTGCTCTGCTGTTTCATTGACTATCTTCCGATAGTACGAGTCTCTGTATATAATGATTCAAATGACAGTGACCTGTAAGAAGACCTGTTTGACATCGTAGTTCATCCCTACTGTAGTCCAACAACTGTTTGGTTTTGAGAATGAACGCCTTGGAGTGAGCCAATCCTGGAAGATTTTACCAGAAGTCTTTTTGCCATCCAGGTGTTCCATGTTTACTTAGCAAAGCCTAAAGAGATGTGAATGGTAGTTTAGGTATGAACTGATTGAAAATTCAAACATCATAACAGAATATTACTGGAGTCTTTTTCCAACAGCAAACCGTCATTTTAACACCTCGACATGTGTTACGATCACCAAGTGATCATCATCATCTTCAAGAGGAAGATCAGTTTGATCTTGGGTTTGGTGTTGGGAAAAAACTACAGTTATATTCATTACTACAAAGGTCCCAAACAGTGCATCACAAGATAATTAAAGAAATTAAACCGTCCCAATAAATGTTGGTATAGTTCGCCAAGTTATGGTCTGCGAAAGGCCGAGTTCTTGTGAACGACGCAAAATCGACTGCCTCGGATTCACCTGCACGTTCTCACAGATAGTGGCGATGTTTTCGGCAGATCTTGCGTTTCGTCGATGTACGGGTGTTGGTCGATCGTTTACTGAACTATGGACATGAATTTATCAACCAATCAATAACAACTAATTTGACAAATGTAGCTTCAACAAGATCGCCGAAGAAGTCCCTGTTGGAAGATCCTATACTTATAACGGAACTCGGTGTCGGACGGCCGAATGCTCTTGTACCTGATTGTCCGATTTTTCTTCAATTATTGAGGGAATCTTTGTGTTGTGAAGTGCAGGTATCCATGTTTTATTGATGTTCAAGCTCTCCTACAATTGAAATTATTCTTATGTTTATGTATTTCCATAGGCTTATTCTGGTTCTCTGTCCGGACTGTTCCTAACAATCAGAAAACAGTCACTCAACTGTCGCGTTAACCTTTTCAGTCCACAACTGACTCACTGATTTTAGATGATTCAAAACAGTACAAACTGAGAACCAGAAGAAACCTTGTGGCATCTCTAACCAGTGTTATAAATTATAAACCAAAGTAGCCCCAGAACAGGTCCTTGTAGGACTCACAAATATAATTTAAACTTGCTAGCGACAATAAATGATATCTCAGATATCTTATCATTGCTTTCAGTAAATATATCCATGCAAATTCGAACCCAACTAGACCGTTCGTCGGACAAGTAAAACGTGTGAAAAGCTCAGTCACACGTCAAGTGAGGGGAGTGTATGCGTTTCCTGGCTGCCTATTCACTGCTTAATTCCTTCAGACAACTGAATGAAGAGGTGTTTAGCAGTATGTGTGTGTGTACCAGCAAAACTTTATACCTGCGCACCCTTCTACATGGTGGCCGCGTAAAAATACCGAATCATACTTTTTGATTAGACTGCTCGAGTAGTTTCCACATTCGAGTGGATCGTTATAATTTTTCTGATTGACGTTAAGGAGAGGCGTTTTTCGTTAGAATTCGGTGGTCATTGTGGCGGACAGAGTGGTCAACAAATTTTTCAATATATGGAAATTTCACTGTGATTTTGTTAGAGAAAAATCTGAATTGTTCAATTAAAGTAACTCAACTTTCAATATTGAATATAATATTTACTATATCTATTATTATTTTCCCGTTATAGTGAAAGTCAGTCAATTTTTTCCGGTTATATAAGGTGGTTCATGATGATTCAGACATCTAATATACAGAGTGACTAGTAAAGTCCGAATCACATGAGAATTTGTAGGCTTTATGCAAAATTTGACTTTGACATCAAATTTTGCTTGGATTGAGATGAAAAATAACCACAAAATTATAATTTTTGGTGTTTGATGAACATTGGTATTGCATATATTTGTTTATCCATTGAGGTCAAAGGTTTTTGTAGGATGTCAGATGCCTCTGATATCTTCTTTCACAAAATTGTTGAAGCCTGACTATTTGTTTTTGTCAACTTTTCGATAATTTTTATTATGTAAATTTAGAGAGAAATCTATCCTATCGGAAAATTTAGGTATCTTAGACACATTGTGGGGGCGAAAGAAGAATTCATCAAGACTTTGACTATATTAGGATAAATGATGCCAAGCGTTGACGCAGCATTTTCTCTTTGAATTACAATGGTGATTCGTTGTATTGGAAACACCTTGGAAAATAATGGAACTATCTTATCTAATTAGCATACGTTAGAAGTGCGGTAATATGAAATTGAATTGGGCTCTTTTACGGAAGGTAATTGTTATTCTTAGACGTATTGGTGAAGAGGACCGACAATAAATGGGAAATATCTGTATTCCTCACACGGGACAGTATCTGAACCACGAATCCAACCACCATCAATCGACTGAGAGAGGAATAATGAAGACTCTAGTAGACCGTGGTTTCGGACTCTGTAATACAAAAGAAGGTCTCAAATAGGAACTGGGCATCATCAAAAATGACCGTCAACGGAATGGTTACTCCAAAGTGGTGTTGGAACAGACTTTGCTTAGAAGACACCAAGAGACTCACAAGGAAGCGAACCCGCCACAATCAGTACTTTCCTACATCAGAGGACTGTCGAAAAGGGTTAGAAGTATAACATCAGAACCTGCTTCAGATCTGGGAACACTATCCGTAGCAGCCTCACAAAAACTAGGCCACCAAACGCGGACTGCGATTCCAAGAATTGCATTTTCTGGATACCCTGCGAGTGCGGAGATTCATACATCGGTGAAACTAAGAGGCCATTGAAAGTTCGCATTGCCGAGCACAAGAAACACACACAGCGAGGAGAAACCAGCAAATCAGGAATAGCAGAGCATGTTTGGACTCATCAGCATAACATCAAGTGGTCTCAAGTTGAAATCATCCACAAGGAGGAACACTGGTTCAGAAGAAAATTCAAGGAAGCCGCATATATGTTGTCCAACAACGCATTTAGCCAAGCTAGCGTTGAGATACGCAACATATGGAAACCTATAATCGAGCGGAACACGACCAACTCCCGTCTAACGGTCAGCTCCCGCTAAAACCGATGAAGCGGAGGGAGAGAAGAGGGGATAGGTGAAAGCACGCGAATGACCTATAAATAGTTTGATATCCACTGAAGAGTCCAATTATTTATTCAGTAACTTGTGGTATTCATAAATTTTACCTTTAAATTGAAAACCAATGGGAAAAAAATTGTCGAAAGAAATATTCCTACCTATTTCCGTTTGAGGCGTTTTGAAAATTTTTTTTTTCAGTTCTGAGAACGGGGGGAGATTACTTTTCGAAACGTTAACTATTTAAAGCAAGCTAATTACATACATTCAATTGTTTTTCATTATTTAATTTTTTATCGAATTTTAATTTACCATTTTTTCTCTATCAATTTGGCTGTTTATATTTCATACTGTGGAAGGTTGAAAACAAAGATGCTCAACGGGAAACAGTTTTCGAATTGATAGAGAAAGTTATTCAAAATGTAGGAAAAAGAAATAATTTTATGATATTATTTCCTACAATTTCACTTCGAATGTATAATTTTGAACAGGTCCCAAAAGATGAAATGAAACCAAAGAAATAAAGCATTTGTCATCCAACGATTTACCATAAAGCCCTTCAGTGGTACTAGGACAAACCACAAATGCATTAATCAACTGTCAACTATCATTAGAGATAAGCTTGGTTATAAGAAAGCATGGACAGTTCTTTTTACGAAAACACCATCAATGGGATCGACAAAAACTCTCAAATCTTGTGTATGGAAGGTAAACAAGTGCCGCACTCATGTATGTTGCATAGCGAAACTTTTTTGTAATTCGGTTTCATCTAGTTCTCAGTGAAAGCTGTAGATGCACACAGAAAGCGATTTCTCATTCGGTGATCGATATTGAGTTTAGCTTCGCTAAGGGTCCTATGTTCATCGCGGAAGTTATGTCTTACAAATGACTTTGTCCTTCTGGCATCGCATGCTGCAGACAAAGACAGAAATCGATTTTTCATTCGGTGGTTGACGTTTACGTTTGTTTTTTTTTTTTTCAATTACAGCTGTTATGTGGACCCTTGTATGAACAAATGTATCCAAAAAAGTCAAGGCTTATCCAATATATAAAAGTTGGTAGTTATGTTTAAGTTTTATGTCCATCCGATAGATGGCGTATTCATCCATGTCTAGTTTTACATTCTAAAAGAGAACTAGTTAAGTGAAATTTCGGACTTTCCATTAGGTATTTCACATCGCACAAAAGATAGAAAGCCCCCCTTGATATAGAATTACCCTTTTCCTGATTTGCGACCTGGCGAACTCTAAATGAAATTCCAAATAAAGCCAGTCTTGGAGCAATTAAGCTCCCGAGAAGGCTCATTGTAGTTTCGGTCGAAAGATGGTGGCTCTTCTTGCCAAACTCCCTGGATGTGTGCTTCCAAATGCCTGGCATTCTTCCCATTGTATTATTCTTGTAATAATTATGTTGCATTTTACCAAAGTAATTCGCGTATCGCGCATAACTTGAGGTTTAATGTCCTATATATTCCCCGAATACGACGTTTTATTGCCGTTATTAAAATCTTGGTTACTCAATTCCAACCCGCCGCCAGTGGTGGCGTTGGAATTTTTTTTCACAAGGGCACCAAAAACAACAACATTTCACGTTTTTTTTTCATTATCAGTGGATTATTAATATTGAACTTTCTTTGCCTAAAAATCTCAATGGAGAGCATTTTCGTAGTTGTAGTTGTGAAAATTATAAACACCAACCCCGTCAATAGATTTTGTTCCTAGAAAGATCCATCAAGCTCATTGAGAAGGTAATGAAAACTTGATATGCATAAACTGATTTATCGAGGCCTCTTGAAAATCAGTTCCATCATATGTGATGGATACTTGATGAGAATCGATAACGATAACCATAACACTTTATTGTGAGATTTTCACTGGGTATTTTACAAAACCTCAAACACGTGTTTCGCTAAAAAATAGCTTCCTCAGACGTGTTCATCCTGACAATGGTTTGGACACACCTGAGGAAGTTATTATATAGCGAAACATGTGTTGCGGTTTTGTAAAATGTTCAGTGAAAAGTATCACCTGAATACAACTTCACAGTATTGAAATATTTCTAATTGAAAGGTTATTATCGGTCTGGTGAAGGTATTATAGAAAAATTATAATGAAAAAAAAAATTAGTGAATCTGAAATTGAGACGCGAAGAAGAGATAGCTGATGATGGGATTCACTTTTGTTACAGAAATTATAGAAGACCAGTGGTAGTTTTGACGTTGCCGCAAGATGGTGCCAATGGTCAATATTTATTTTTATTTTAGTCAACTGATCCTTGATAAATGATGTTGTCAATACTTTTAATAATAGATACTGATTTTATGTAATTGTGTCATATTTGAAAAATCATTTTTGCTGGTAATCAATAGATTTGTTCTATTGCTCACTATTTGGATAGTTTATTGAGTACTGGGTGTTCCAAAAGTGAATATACAAGTATAACGTAACACATGATAACTAGGGTAAAATATAAATATGCATTTCAATATTAATGAAAGGGCTATTTAACTGTATAATATATGAATATTACAGGAGTTTTTCCTAACACCAAACTGTTATTTTAACACCTCAACATGTGTTTCGATCATCAAGTGATCATCTTCAAGATCAAACTTTTCCAGTTTGATCTTTCTCTTGAAGATGATCACTTAGTGATCAAAACACGTGTCGAGGTGTTAAAATAACGGTTTAATGTTGGAGAAAAACTGCATTAATATTCATTAGTACACCAAAGGTTCCAAACAGTGCATCACAAGTTTATAATGTATGTCTGTCTGTTGCCCTCCTACGAACGACAACCCTCAATATCAGAAACTTGTTCTAGCTAATCATTAATGAGGCCTGACTTTTCAACGTGAGATTCCTAGCACGGTTTATATTCGGGTTTATAAATCAAAATATAGAAACAAATGTATGTAACATTTTTCAAAAAATTAAACGGAAATTCTGTTTAACTATTGGCCAATCTACGTATGATTTTAATTTTGTTCTATCAAATATTATGGTAGGACTAACAATTTTGGAATAGAATACCAAATATTACTAGAGAGGATCCACATATGTAACATTTCTTCTGGAATATTTCGATTTCAGTCCCATATGTTACCAAAAAAATAAAACAAATGTCGATTTGCTGTCATCGAAAGTTTGAACTGCCGATTATATAAACATTATATGAGGCCTTTCAGCGCCTTTGTAGAATAAGATATATTTCGTAAGATTATATCAGCTTAGAACGCGGATTAGTTTGAAAAAGCGATGAGCGACAGTGAGCAAGTGAAATAAGGGCGATAATTATAAAACTAAAGTATCAGTGTTCAGATTCAATTTAGTATTTTCAAATGAAAACATAGTGTCTTACGAATAGGATGAATGTGCAGAGTTTCCATCTATCATATGTTCAAAAACAGGTTACTCTTATAAAGGTGCACGAAATCAATTTTCCTCGAAAATTCGTAACCGTACCGTTCATCACACACAAATGCATAATGACATTTCATTGACAGCTTGATTACGTTCAGAAAGAGTATTGCGAATCCTGTGTGTACACGTCGAAATTGAATTACAGTAAAACAAAGAGTTGGCGTTGACGAGTGGGTTATTCGAAACAGGTTTACACCGGCAGCAGAGGGAGAAGGGATCGGGAAGCCGGTAATTAACTTCGACTCGATGATTAATTAGTTCCAACGGGTGCCGTCCGACGTCGCTGCGCTGTTTCAGTGTTGCCACTATTTGCATTTATTATAGACCCTACGAGAATTTTTGTTTGTGAAAAACCTCACGTTTCTCAAGAGATCACTCTCTTAAAGGAGGGAATAATATAGAGATGTCGTTCCATCTTTTTCATTTTACATACCTTGAAATATTTAGGATAGCAGCCAAAGCCTAAATGTACTCTTATAACATTATATTTCCATTAGTTCGACAATGGTTAATGTCATCATTGCTTCAGCGACCTACACCAAGTAGATCATCTCCCAAAAAAAATATTCAAATAACAACCGCTTTTCTGTTTCTGACCTTCTAGAAGCACGTTTCAGTTATAAGAGAAAAGTTTAAATTAAATGCAGTGAATATTATACTTCGTGTCTTATAGTATAACAATGTTCAATTGAAGGTAACTCATTTACAATTTGAACTGAGAGCTAACGGCAACAATGTTAAATGTTACAACTAAATTCTTACCGGGGTCATTTTTATTGTCTATGCATCGCCATTGTAAATAATTGAAAAGTCAGATGATCCATAAAAGTTGCCCCCCCGTAACAAGATAGCTTCTGCATATCGATAGGATGAGCGAATAGGTGAACCAGTTCGTTAAATACTTTGAAACATCGGTAAACTGATCAACACTCCGCTGGTCTATTATATTTGCGTCCTCAAAATGCCATAACTAGTCATTCGGTTTTTTCATTATCAAGCGTCCTTATTTGCATTGGCGTAGTGTGTTGTGTTTCTTGTGAAGGTGACTTTGTTTTGTATTAGGCATAATAAGAAAATGTAATCAGTTTTACCATTGACACCAGGTAGCGCCACCTACTATAACAATTTTTCGTAATTACCTATGTGTTTGAATAAATAATTATAATTAACCATTTGATTGTGTTAGAGGTGGAATTGTGGATTTTGAAAAGTTTTGATTAACAGATTTTGCTATCGACTAGAAAGACCTATACCCATTGGGATTGTCAAGCAGTTTATCCCCAATTCTCTGATTGTGAAGTTCTTGCTTTCATTTATTCTAAGTTTCCAGCTACCAGATATTTGGAGGCGACAGCGTTGAACCAAGGTTTTGTCATTAGGAGTTCGTTTCATTGAAAACGGAATATATGCATCCTTGGATGATAGAGTAACTTCCGTAACTTTAGAAGCACAAGTTGATGAATCATTAGAGCTGAAACAAATATCTAGCCAGGGAAAATTTCGGAAATGGTCCTGAAGATCCTTTCACTCATCAGATATGTATTGCCAAACTTTGCGCGGCTGTTATTAACTGAAACCTCTAGAAGTGTTCATCCTTTGAGTGTTCTTCATCAATTGTCGACGTTTCTTTACCATCTCAAATGGCATCTTCAAGACTGGTTACTGCTCCTGCTTCGTGAGTTGCACTTCACCCATCGCAATCGGAGATGGTGAAGAAACTCATACCACTGCTGATCCGGGTTGAATGAAGGATCGAATGATGATGAAGTCAATAAACAAAATCTTTTCAAGATAAATTGTTTTCAATCGCGCGATGTGAATTCCAATTTGGAGCCTTTCGTTTTCAGTTAATAGTTTATCTTTTCCCTAGTTCTGTTTTTCAATTCTTTGCCCTGTTATTATAAAAAAATCTTTCAAAATGTTTCTGCTCTGAATACAAGGACATCATTTTTTCTATATTCACAACAGGGAAAATGTATTTCAATTACTTTTTATGCACATCCATGTTATTGAAAGCCTAATGGAAAATAGCGATGGCGTTGACAGTCAAATTGACACCAGCATTTTCGTCTCGCATTCGTTGTTCCGTCTTTTGTTTCCACATCTCGCTCGCTGGAAATAATGAAAAAGTAATTGCATAAGTTTCGGAATGTTCACTCATCGGTAAAATAATCCAAAATGATTTTTGAAATTTCAGTCTCAATAAAGGAATCACTCTACTGATAATGATTGTATCCACGGCAAAGTTAAAACTAATCAAATTTTATTGAAATGTTAATATAATTTCAGTGGCAATCTGTCCATTGTACAGTGTGATCAGTACTGGCAGAGTTATTTTTTAAACAGTTTTTTTTCGAAATTTGACTTTGGACCGCTGCCTGAAAAAAAATGGTCTTAAGAATCACATTATATATCAAATTTTATTTATTTTTTTCCAATGCGAAAAATGAGTTATTAATTATAAAAATAAATGAAAAATTTGTTTATAAAGAAAATTTTTGCGGAATTGCTAAATTTTCATCAATAAAATGCATTCATTTAGGCGCAATTCATACAAACTTCTCAGACACAAATACTTTCCCAAAAATAGGTATTCTATGAAGTTACCCACTTTGAATTTTGTAGAAGAGTATATTTTCAATATGGCGCTACTTTCTATGAAGAATTGTCAAAACTATGAAGTTGCGTGGTTGGTTACCTCTCGTTCACGGGGAGATGGGGCACTGACAAATATGTTTTTTGTCGTTCTCTTCAGCCTAGCTCGAAAAATGATACTCTGAAAAAGAATTCGATTTTTGATTATGAGAAAGCATCGACTTTATGTTGATGATGGAGACTACCTTGCACTGACGAATGGCCAAATAGCTCGACACCGCTCTGCAAATCGATTTCGGCAGTTGTATCGCCAACAGCATATGCAGGAATTACTTCAGTGAAGAATCCTGCACTGACAACTATCGGATATATATCCAATGCTTTTCGTGGTTTTAGCCAGGGGAGTTGTTTTCTGATAGGTGCCAGTCCATTAACCTACTGTGTATGTATTTTGCGTATTTTAACAGTGATTCAGTTTACAAAATTGTTATTTGTGGCTGAAATTTTCATTACAGCCTAACAATTGCATTTAGAAAAACATTTTTCTGTAACATTTTCCAATATTCATTTTTGGAAAAACAAATTTGACATTTTAAAGATAAAACGAATAAAGTGAACATAAGATTCAATTTGTTTCATCCACCAGTTTTTTCAGTCCTCCAACCAGATAAGTCTCATTAATGATTTCAGTGCAACCGGCTGACGGTAAAAATATTGATCAACTAATTTTTTGGACGATTCAAATTATTACATACTTCAGTCTAGAAAACTGATTTGAATTGATAGCTGTAACGTAAATGTTGCCCACACAGCACTTTCCAGTTTTTGTTCCATTTTCGGTTTGAGATCCGTTTATATTTCAGGTGTTTGAACCCAGTATGTTTTAGAGATGACTTTCAATCATCCTTTCTTCACGGTTCGTAACCTTAACTGAGAGTTATGAATTGAAAATATACTTCGTCAGCACGTGGTTCGTGAATACGGAACAAACATCAGATCCTCCACATATCCCTATACTACAGTTGATTGGTCCACCCTTGCCTCTCTTTTTTATCACATATATTTATAAAGATTCATTCAACATTGCTGATCTTGATGTGGATTTCATCGTTCCTGCTTCTCACTAAGGCAGTATTTGCACCCTGCTCAGCTTATGTTATCCTTGGCCACCAAACCAAAGCATATGTTATCAAAGGTTCAACCATCATTGATGAGAGCCAATATATCATGAGTGGTTTCATCCCCCATGTCCTCTTACGAATACTTCTAGCCAGAATCAGTGCTAACTCAGCCTCTTTTCTCATCTTATCTAAGTATCGATTCCACTGTGGGATCTAGTTTCACTGAGGAGCTGTTGAGGTCCTGGACCTACCTGTTCTTCTTCATCTGTTCATTGTGGCTCACACCTATTCCAACTCGGTCAGATAAATCCACCTTCTTTACAAAACCGACTTGCCTAAATGTTGCTCGGAGGGTGCCACGAGCTTCCAGGGTGGCTGATATACTTTTACTGATTTGTGTATGAGGTGGGATTCTTTCAATCTTGGCATACAAAAATCAATAACGTGAATTTCCTTTTGGAATACGGTTGCATAGGTTATCAGACTGTGACTGTATACACTACACCAGAACCTTTTTGACGAAAGGGGGTATCATTTTTCTGGGGTTTACAGACATATGCTCTTTCTGGCACCAATTGTGAACAACATTCAGAATTTTTCTGGGGGATATTACAGGCTACCCTTCTCAACGTGGTTTTTGCTAGAATGATGAGGTCAGCTGTCTAAGGTTGCAGATCTACTTCTTTTCTGTCACCACCACGTGACCACAGATCTCACACTCCTCATCCACCAGGAGTGATCACAGAAGAGGGGATGGTATACCAACATGGAGGTAGCCTGTGGCGACCCTGAACCTAATGGCCTTATCGTAAAGAGTCGTAGTTATTGTTTCAGTTACGAGCATGGAATAGATACAGCCAGATAAGGTTCAGGGTCACAAGATTAAGCCTCTGGTGACCCAGAACCTAACAGCCTCATCTTAAAGAGTCGTAGTTATTGTTTTATTCACGAGCATAGAATAGATCCAGCCAGATAAGGTTGATTATATGCCTTAGTAGCCGGTGTTTATTCTATAGAATATAGATTTAGGTAATGCATTATTAAATGCTCCTTCGATAACGAGCAATATGACCACCGCCATTTCTTTATTGTTCAGGGAACGGGTTACTTCTCTGCAAGCTTATGTACTGCGAAATCTGTCGATTAGCAATTCTGATACTTCCATTCAGTATCCTCAGGAATCTTCTGAATAGGAAAGATGTTATGGTAATTGGTCGAACTGATTTGGGTTGTCAGATGTAAACGGCCCACTTTTGGTATATATGCAATCCTTGCTATCAACTAACTGTGTGTGTAGCAGTGGGGACAAGGTTCTTCCTTGAGGTCAGGCACTTGCTATTTGTGCTACTGCTTTTTTTTTGTTTTTCAAAAACTTATAACCTATATAACATCAAAAAGTCAAAACTACCGAACCTTTTGTGGGTCCCCCTCTTTTGGTGTCTAATTATTGGACTGCTTTTTTTGTGTACCCCGTACCCCCGGATTCACTTTGCCATTACATTTTCGTGAAATCTCACGAAAACAACACCTCTCTGGCCTTCCTACATATTTTCCCTGACTCGCAGATATTGATCACACACGGGATTACCTCTTCAGAATATTCGCTCTAGGTTGTTGTTTCAAAGCCCTTAAACCAATTACGAACATTCCGAAAACAAATCTACCGCACACATATCCGGTTACATGTTGCTGAAGAGCAAGCGAGTATGTTCTAGAAAATGTTTTTCGTCGTTTTTGTGGCGTAATTACACATTTGACGTGGAAGAAGAGGAAGGATTCCACAAAGGAAAATACGCTTTTTAAGGGCGAGTCAGGCGAGCTCGAGACATAATAAAACACAAGGATTTAATTAAACTTATTCATCTCGGCAAAGTGGGATGATGTTCGAGGCAAAACTGCATTTAATTAAGAAGTTCAAATTCTTCGCATTTTTGACATAATTGAGTTTACGCCATCCTTTATTTCGAATGGCTCAATTCCGAGCCCAACTCGGCCGGCGCTCCTTCATTAGGGGCTGGGGAGAGGGGGATAATGAATTGGTTTGTTTAATTCGTCTGGTGAAAAATCAAGACGAATGTTGAATTGTTATTAAGAAGTGAAAATGTTGTGGGAAGAGTATGTCTTACTTTTTCCAATGCCATTTTCATTATTTGCTGAAATTCCTTCCAAACTAAATTCGTGACTGTGATCAGGAATTGTATTTTCTAATTAGATATTGATGTTTGTGATGGAATTGGCAAATATTTGACTGAAATTCATAACATATTCAAGTAACACTGAATAGTTAACAGAACGCAACACGTGTTTCGTTATTCAACAGCTTCCTCAGGAGTATTCATACACTTATAAACACACCTGAGGAGGCTATGGAAGCATAATATACCTAGTGAACATTGTGAATTGCCAATTTTTCCAATTTCGAATCGTAGATTGTAACATACCAATTTAAAATTTCTATTTTCTATTCTCACAGATCTGGGATGCCTCTGAGCAGTCTGCAGTCTGCTGACACATATTCAAAGCACATATTGTCTATTTTAATTTCAATTTTTTTCATTCATGTTACGGTTAGGTATAGAAACAGATGTCAACTAGTACTCTTCTTCTTTTATTCAGCCATAGAGTTGTTTTTGATAGTGATCAAAATAGAGTGTGAAGTAGTCCACATAGCAATAGATATTCAAGAAATATTTCATGAATATACATTTAAGGATATTGTATTATGCTATGAATACGCCATATATACGCCATGAATCAGGTACTCTTCTTCGTGTTAGATCTTCTCTAGAAATGTGTATGGTTTTGTTTAATATATTGAATGTTTCCGTCAGAAAGTCATTGTCTGTGGAAGAAAAATAGATGAGGGTGTCATCTGCAAATAAGTGGATTTCACACATTCCAGCTTCCCCTATTATATCATCTATATAAATGAGGAAGGGTAAAGGGCCGAGAATACTATCTTGTAGCACCCCAAATTCATTTTCTATTTCTTCGGATTCTATGTTATTGAGAAGCAACTTTTGTTTTCTATTATCTAGATAATTTGCAAACCATTTCAATGATTTACCCACAATACCGATACTTTCCTGATCTATTTATATCCACAGTCTCAAATCCTTCTGTACATCAAGGAATACTGCACCTACTAGTTTATTTCCTTCAAAACTTTTTTTCCAATCATCTAAAACACATTGAAATGCTGTTTCATAACTATGCTTGCTTCGAAAACCAGATTGAACACTATTAACGTTGATTATTATTATTATTAAAAATAATGAGAATAATCCATAAGAATAAATTACATCTCATCATTACATATATAGAATCGTATTTTGAAATTGTCAATTATAACTAGTCATAGAGTCATCAGGATTTTTAATAACAGTTTTTTTTTGTATTATAAGGGCACATCATGAAAAGCGTTCAAGTATAAGCAGAATACCAGCACAAAAATATCAAAGGGTAAGAACCGCTAATAGCGTAAAAACAGGAATACATCCGACATAACGAAGATATCGTCTTAGACGTGACTGTCTGCACTGCTGGAGACTTCCAGAATTACGAATCTCAAGAATCAGTGGAGTCTTTTTAGAGGAGTGTAAAACAACAGTGTTGAGTTTCCTTGATGGTTTCTGGAAATAGGATTTTGATCAGAATTCATAAGGTTGTTATATTTCCTAATAAAGCAACCATTGGAAAGAGTAAAAAATCTCAGAACCTCGACACTCTGATTTCTCCAGTGACAATTTATGTTCAATAGTGAGACTTCAGTATTTTCATTCATTCATTTCAAGGGTAGGGATGCAAAACCACAATGAAACTCTCCAGTAAACCGTATTCCTTGTTTTATTGGTATTCTTGAAGTGCCTCTTATTCCGGTGTAACTAAGTTGGGCTACAGTGTCAAGTGTTCTGCAAATTTCTGTAGATGGCGATATGTTATTCTTGTTTATTTGTGACTTGTTCTTTATATGTCTATATGCTATGTTAATATTTTGTTGATTTAGCAGTCTGATGCAAGCATCTGATGTGTTTACGGTATACGTGAGTGTCTTAAAGGTGCCAGTATTATATTTTATGTGAGGGTATTCTTACATGAGGTTTGAAGTTGTTATTCACTGCAATTTGTTTTATCTACCTGGTATCGCGTTCACTATCAACCACTCAAGTAAGGTACCTACTACTGCTGTGTATAAGAATTGTAGCCCAGTATGTAATATTCGTTTCCACGGTGTTAGCAAAAATGTTTGAGGAATCCCCTAACAACACTGAGGCAATATTTTATTCTAAACTTTAATGTCGTTACTGGACTATTACGTCGTATATTTACGTTCTCATCCCGTTTTCGACAGAGCTCGTTATCACAACCCTTCGAAACCCAGAACGTCAAAGATCGCAACCGAGATACTAGTGTTCCCGAACACTCGGTAGGTAATCGCCTATTTATTTATCCTCATGCGAATAAAACGGGACGAGAGTTCGAGAAAAGTGCATTATTCGCTATGAAAAGAACCACTTTAGACGAGGAGATAAGAGAGGCGAGAGCGAGGTCAGGTGTCCAATGTCATCCACACGACACCTACTCAATAGAATTGAACGGAACCGAGAGAGCAGTCCAAAGTGCCTGCTTATTGTGCCTCAATTTGTTGCTCGGATCCGTGCGAGGAACGTACACCCTTTTGTGGCAAAGGTGTCGCTTCGTCCCAGACCTGCCACCGTTCATTCGGCAGATGGGTTTCGATCGATGTTAGGATGATTATCTTAGCTCCGTGAAAGTAAATATACGAGGTGTTGGAAGTTATCGATCTTACAGTAAAAGCAAAAAAAACAGGCAAGGCCTCAGTCTAGTTAATCATACTGAAATTTGAAAATTTGGAATTTCGAAAAGATATACCGATTCGTAAATTGTTTGTCGAAAAGATCTGGAATACGTTGAGAGCGCTGAAGTGAACCTAACCTAACCTAACCTAATTATATACTCGTATTATCAATCGGCAGTCATGTGAGAGTTTGGAAAATTGGCTGCCGCGAAATAGTTGAAACCAATTACTCGTATAACTGTTGCATTATCTACTTATCCTCTTCAATAACAAAAACATTAGTATTGTGTTATTGAAATTATCGTCAAAAATTCATTTAGGGGAGTCTTAACTAACCTTTACAGTAGGTCAATGGACCGACACCTATTAGAAAACAATCAAAACTAAGAAATTGTGCGAGTGATTATCTCGTTTACGTGCAGATGGAGCGATGACAAATATCTTGTTTGTCGTTCTCTTCAGTCTTGTTCGAGGAATGATACTCTGAAAGGAATTAGATTTTCAATTATGAAAAATCATTGACTTCATGTTGATGATGGACACTACCTTTCACTGAAAAGAGACCAAATAACTCGAAACTGGTCTGGAAGTGTGTCTCTTCCATTAATTAAAAATCGATTCCAACAGTTGTATCACCAACAGCAAATGCACGAATTACTTATGTGATTATTCCTGCACTGACGCTTGTCGGATATATTCCAACGCCCTTCGAGGTATCAGCTAGGGGAGTAGTTGTTTTCTGATATGTGTCAGTCCATTAACCTACAGTGTAGGTAAGTTGAGACTGGCCTAAACGAATTTTTCTTTTAGATAATTTGATTTACAGCCAGTCTTCAAATTTGCCTTCAAATTTTCCACTATATGTGAAATAGTATTCGACGTTAAGAGGGCACTGTCAACTTTTCTAAAATAAAAAGGGGCATCTTCTGATACCTCATGGTAGACCTTTCAACATCTGGAATCGGATTAGCATTAGAAGTTTTATATAAGTACTAATTTCATCAGGAATTTGAAAAACGGTAAATAACATGATCTCAAAAAATATCTGAAACTCACTACTTTTTTTTTGTAAATATTGACAAAAATGTTCGACATCCACTTCCTGCAAATAATGAAATCTATTTACAAATCAATTTCTTACACAATGTACTGTTTATCTGGGGTAATTCTGTTGTTAGCACTTTTTATTTCATTTAGAAGTTCTGCACTAAACTGTGGTTGTATAACATAGAGACACTTCGTATCCTACAAATTATCTCAAAAAAGTCTAACGGCGTCATATCAGATAATCTAGCGGGTCATTCTAAGGAACCACGTCTGTCTATCTATCAGTTTGGCTAATTTACATATAGTGATTTTCAATTGATGTTTCATGTCAGCAAGATATTCTTTATAACAGACTGATTCCCGAAAAGCCAGATGACAATTATCCAAACCGTTGGATATGCAGACGTTGTCGTTCAGTATGGCCTGCTAGATCACTTGATATAACGTCCTTGAATTTTTCGGGGTTACACAACGTCAGTTCATTCCAAAACCCGTGGATAGAAAGCTTACGACGCATGACTTCGGGAATATTCCGTAATGTGAAAGCCTGGAATCAGGGCCGTCGCGAAAAGAAAAACCAAGGGGGGGAGGGATTCCAAATTTTCCCAACCCCACCAGCAAAATTTACCAACTTATGAAGAAATGAAAGCCGAGGGATTAGTTTCTACTATAATATATTAATTTTCTTACTTAGCAATCCAAAGATTGGATGAATGCGTATGTTCGTTAGGGTATGCACAAACAAAAATGAATTTTGGTGATTATAAAAATAATAATGGGAATTATTCTACTTTGGACCAAGTTCCTTGGTCTTTCACCATATCCACCATGTATAGGAATATTCAATACAAATGAAAGGAAACAACACTTAAATAATATTTCGCTTATCGTTTTCTACTATTATTTTTTCTATCTTCACGGCCCGAAAATTCCCAACTTTTTCAAGTCGAAAAAACAGCGAAAAGTTGGGAATTTTGTAAAATTGTCACTTCAAAATTTGTGGCCTGTTCAGGACTGTTTTCTTACTTGGGAGAAATTAAAATTTTTTGAAGATTTCAAACGACTCAGAATTCTCTTCAAGTTATGCATGTTGGGAAATCCCAACCTTCTCCTGGTTCTTTTCCTTTTCTCATTACCTCTCCTTTTTTTTTCTCTCATTTTTGTTTTTAAAATTTTTATTCTTTTTTTTTTTGCTATTATTTTTTTCTATCTTCATGGCCCAAAATTTCTCAGAATTCTCTTCAAGTTATGCATGTTGGGAAATCCCAACTTTCTCCTGGTTCTTTTCCTTTTCTTATTACCTCTCCTTTTTTTTCTCTCATTTTTGTTTTTTAAATTTTTATTCTTTTTTTTTTGTTATTATTTTTTTCTATCTTCATGGCCCAAAATTTCTCAGAATTCTCTTCAAGTTATGCATGTTGGGAAATCCCAACTTTCTCCTGGTTCTTTTCCTTTTCTTATTACCTCTCCTTTTTTTTCTCTCATTTTTGTTTTTTAAATTTTTATTCTTTTTTTTTGTTATTATTTTTTTCTATCTTCATGGCCCAAAATTTCTCAGAATTCTCTTCAAGTTATGCATGTTGGGAAATCCCAACCTTCTCCTGGTTCTTTCCCTTTTCTTATTACCTCTCCTTTTCTTTTCACTTATTTTTATTTTTTTTATTTTTATTTTTTTTTACTATTATTTTTTTCTATCTTTATGGCCCAAAATTTCCCTACTTTTTCCTAAGTCGAAAAAGCAAGGGAGGAGGCTCCCCCCCTTGGCGACGGCCCTGCCTGGAATACGTTTTGAATAATATTGATATTATGATAATTATTTTTGCTCTGCAGATTCTTGATTCAGTAATGGCTGCTCCTATTTCCAAGTACTGACTAATGTCAGAAAATTGAAATAGCTAGTAAAAGAGATATCATAAATATCCCATTCTATTTGAAAGAAAAAGTTGATAGCCACCTTTCGGCGACAAGTAACGCCGCATCATTGTTTTTGTCATTGAAAAGTATTAAAATCTTGCCTCTTTAAGTATCCTGTATAAGAATTTGTAGGTTACAAAATATAAAATTTTTCATTAGTTTTTTTGGTTGCATGAAGTCCAATAAATTGTGTGCGTGTTTTTTTTGCGTAATTGAGTTAGATTTAATTACATCCAAACAGACAAACTGTCAATTATTTGAATAATTCATTTATTTATTAGGAACGTGTCTTTATTAATATAAATGCTAATTTTTCTAATATGACGGAAATAGTTTACTATATTTTTGCTGTTCAATATGTATTGATGATATTTCAATTCCCTTCACGACAAAAAAAAGACAAACCACTCTACATGAAAGCTTCATCGACAAACCGAAGAAGCATCGACGAAACACCCATCCGCAAAATCTCCGACAACTCAATAAAATTAAATGTTTTGACTCGAGTGCATTGTACTCCGACAAAAAGCCCTGTAAAACCGTCGTTCAGAAATATAGGATTACATTTATTCCGACATAAAGACTTGAATATGGTCTATTATCCGAAAAATCCGAGCTCCCACATACACAAAGCCGAATATCTTGCGGTCAAAACATTTTTAAATCGATCTCGTTCGAGTCCAAGCCATTCCCGACCGTTTTGACATCGAGGATAAGGACTAAGGCGACTGGCACGGTTCATTAGGCACGCCGAATGAGGCTTACGCGTCTCAGGTTATACCTAACCTAACATTGTCAATGGAGATGTCGCACGAGATGACAGCTACTTAACATAGGTGTAGGTAAATGGTATAATGGGCATATGCGGAAGCTGTAGCTTGGATTATGCGGATCATTGTTCGGTTGTCAGTTCCGGGTGAAACGCGATAGTTTTACCATTGAAGATTTCGAAGGAACCTACAGTAAATTCCAGTGGCGGATTCTGTATGTTGTAAGTATCGTTATTTCTCAGTTTCTGAACGCTGCCTGTGTAGTTCCGTTCGAGAAATATTAATTTCGCCAGCAATATTCAGCCCCCTTCAGTTGAAGTTGAAACATTTTTGAATCTCGAGATGGGCAATTACTAATATAATTACAAATGCACTGATCTAGGGTATGTAAAGACACGTCTGAAGAAGCTATCGTATAACGAAACATGTGTTTCGTTTTTGTAAAAATGTTTTTGAAAATCTCACAATAAAGTTTTTCTTGAATACCTGATCTAACCTTCAATTTGATGATTAGAGCGATTTGGAACTCTCTGACCTGCCTTGTATATGCATCATTGCGTCTCCAAGTTATTATTCTTTCAAAATGATTCTCCCACAGGTAGAAATAATGCTGTTAGCCCTCTGTACTACTCTTCGTAGGGTAGGTAAGGTTATAGGTTAGGTTAGTATTTGATGATCAATTTTTCCCTAACTTATAACTAGGTTAGGTAAGTTAGGTTATAATTATGAGTTAGTTTTTGATATTGAGCTTTCAACTTCGTAATGTAGTTAGGTTAGTTATCAATTATGAAATTTTCAGAAATTATTAGTTTCATGTATGGCCACTGGCTCAGGGGGTATGGATCGGAATGTTTAAGTGTTCTCTAAGAAAATCATGAAAGCTAAAATTTCACAGTCTTAGAATACGAAAATTGATTGTCGTGTCGAACAAGGAATGAAAACTTTCTGAAAAAAGTTATTTTTTGCAGGTCTAGCACAATTCAAAAACACCTTTAGTTCCTCTGGACCCGGATCTTGTTTATCGGGTAAGTTGATTACTGTATTTATTATTTAGGAAGTTACATATATAGTTTTTTTTTTAAATAATGAGTTTATTCACCATAATGATAACAACAAAAATATTATAAAATAGAGGTGAACAAACAAAGGCATCACAAAAGAAACATTTTCGAAAAAAATGTTTCTTGTGCGTGATATCGCCTAGTATATCGTAAAATTAGTCAGGCCTAAAGTTGAAAGAATGTATTATATGAAATATACAGAGTTTTCATAACGTTTTCAAAAAAATAGAAAGCAGATTTGTTGTTTATTTTTGAAATGATTTCGTTTCTCCTCTGTGTTCTGGAGAAGCATACCTGCTGATATTCTGCAGCTGGTGGATCCTATCCTGGTGAAATGTGATATCTTCGTCCATTCCAACAACAATCAATGTCTAAGTTTTCTGTAGTTGTAACAACTCTTCTTGATCATGTGTCCTCCAGCTGATTGGTGAAGGCATGATAAGAGAGAACAAAATCGGTGATGATGAACCGTTGTGGAATGGAATAAGTTTCATTCGACTACGGACCACGAGCCCGAGGCAGTTTTTGAGAGCTCTCTACTGCGGACAAGATCACCATTCTTTTTATTCTATCAGAAACAGTTCTCCCAAAATCAGGTCTGAGGCATCTCAGTGTATTTCAAACCATATATGAAGGCTTGTAATCCATATTCTCCTCTGCTCCATATTCCTGCAATAATGTATGATGAATTTGCTTGTTTGAATCTCATTTCCATAACTTCCACAACTGATCATCACAAGTCGGGGGCTTCAGAATTTTTTCAAATCTATTCAATTTTGACTTCTCTTTGAGTCACTTATATTTTTATGTTATTTTCTTCTGGATAATTTGGTTCAACTAGTTTCGAGTAGCAAAAGATGAATAAGCAACTCGCACTTTTTTTTTGTTCTTCACCTTTCTTGTTCTTCTCTTTCTTCTCTCTCATTCCTGTATCTCTTCTTTTTATGTTTTTATGTAGTAGTTTTAGCAATATTTCTTGATCTCTTCTTTTTCTTTACTGTTCTTCCTGTTCTCCTTAGCTTCTCTTTTCGTGTTCTTCTTCATCCTGTCTCTTCATTTATTTCTTGTTCTTTTGAATATATTTAATAAGAAAATTCTTAACGGGCGATCTGTGTAACAAAAAATCTCTGTTTGAAATCTGTTTTTCCGTTAATCAGCTGTCGCACCCCTACAAACGACAACCCTCAGAAGGCGAAACTTGTGCGAGCTAAGGATTGAAGAGGTTTTACCTTACAACGTGTAATTCCTAACATGGGAAAGTTGGAAAGTCTACTTCGATTTGAACCTAGTAGCGATAGACAGCTGAAGTTTTCCTTGTACTGTTGTACATGTCGCTCTTATAAGAATCAAGCTGTTCCAGACTATCAAAGTCGTTGGTGATCTTTGGTTCTCCAATCATGAGGAAGGAAAATCTGACAACCTCGGGCATGCTTAGGGGTGGAACTCCATATATGTGAGCGATGATTTATCTTAGAATTTAATACTCGAACTTATACTTATATCACAGTACAATTATTTTAATTACTTCATTTGTTTATTGTCGCTTGCTAACACTAACATGTACACATACTGAACTGACTGAACTCCTAGCCAACCCTTAATATATACAGGGTGTTCCTGGACTTCCTCTTTTCCTCTCGGGAATGTATAGATGGGATCAAAATATTACCAGTACTTCATATAACTTTTTTTCCTAAAAGTCTTCGTAACCAAGTTACGGGCCCTCAAAGTTACAAAATGAAAAATGTTTTTCTTTGATAACTTTTCAAGTGAATATTCAAAATCATCAAAATTTTGGTAATTGACTAAACAAATGAATTCCGTCGATGAGCTTTCATGCAGGAGTCAGTTGTTTTGCTACAAGGTCAGGAACGGACTACCCCCAAAACTTTGAAATGACAGATATTTTTCAATATTTTTCAACAAAATAAGGTTACTTGGACAATTTTATGAATAAAAGTACTCGTGTGGAAAGTCGATCGGAGCAACGAGTCTTGATAAAAATGTAGTTCTACTCGACGACATCAAACCCGCTCGTCCACCATTATTTGAAATGAATAATTATCAAAGCAGAAATAATAATGATAACGTTAATTCAACAACATTTAAAACAGGAATAATACAAAGTATGCTAAAATGAAGTCGTAAACAAAAAGTACAGTACCTATATGGAAGTTTAAGTCACAATTGTGATAGCAGATATTTTTTCAAAAGAAATATCAAGTTCTGTAGATTCGTGGTGTTTTTAAACTAACAAGCTACTCTACTATGAAATATCGAATTCATTCCATATTTTGTATGCACATAATACGTGTGGAATAATCACGTTTCGTGTTGATCAGTTATCTGAATCTCATGAAACTCAACATTCGAATGTTTCAAATTCTTCTTCACAGCTAAACTGTTGAGGAGTTTCACTGATAATTATAATTTTATGGGAGAAATTCTTTAACACGAATCTAAATTTAGCTGAAAAAACGCACATCGGAAAAAATATTTACTATACTAATAAAAAGCAAACGAATGAACTACAAAAACGGCTGCACATGATCAGGTGAAAAATATCCAGGGAATAATATTTCTTTCACAGATGTTGACAAAAAAACCTTTTAGAAAGTTTTGATAAAAAATGAGAAACTGGAATGCGATTTTGTTTTGTTGAGTGGTGCGTTGTCATATGACTATCATTGTAATGTCAATATTCTATAGGATATTTTGAATTTTTTTGATATGGCCGAACAGTTTACATTCAATGAATATGCAGATATGCATGTATTTTATGGACGAGCATTTTGTGATGCTGCAGAAGCTCGACGTCTGTATTCCGAGCATTTTCCCAATCGAACGGTACCGTCAAGAGAAACATTCGAGCGTGTCGATCGCAGCTTGAGGGAGACAGGTATGTAATAATTGATAATTAATTTGAGCACGTTGTTTTATTTCGATATTATTGTAGGTACAGTTTTGCCAAAACGAGGTGGTGAGGGCGCTCCTAGGACTGTACGTACCGTTGTATTGGAGGAAAATATTTTGGAAGCCGTCGCTGATGATCCTTCAATGAGCATCAGAAATCTATCAGAACAGTTCCATACATCCAAGTCCACTATTCATAGAATAATTAGGGAACAACTGCTCCACCCATTTCACATCCAGAAGGTACATGCCATGACACCTCAAGATTTTCCAGCACGACTGGAATATGCCAATTGGTTCATGGATAGGCAAAGAGAGGATATAACTTTTATTAATCGAGTTTTATTCACTGATGAAGCAGGTTTCAGTAGAGATGGAGTTATCAACTCTCATAATCTCCATATATGGGCCGAAGAAAATCCCCATGGGATATTGCAAACCAAACACCAACGGAAATTCAACGTGAATGTTTGGGCTGGTATCATAGGAAACCATCTTATACGCTACACCTATTCACACAAGAGATGCATTGTTGAATAGAATAACATTACATTGTGAAGCCATACGAAACGACCCTGGAATGCTATTTCAAGTACAGAGAGGGTGTCTTCGCAGACTAAGAAAATGTATAGAGAGAGAAGGTGGTCATATCGAGCAGTTTCTGTAGCGGATTTTTCATTTCTGTTTGCTCTTGAGGCTCTTGAGTTTCGTTAGTTAAACGTGTTTGCATTATAAAAATTCGTTATGAACATTTTACCTATCATTTCCATTTTCCTTAAAAACTAATATTTTCGAATAATGGTAGACATCTCAGGATAAATGTTGTTGAATTAACGTTATCATTATTATTTCTGCTTTGATAATTATTCATTTCAAATAATTTTTATCAAGACTCGTTGCTCCGATCGACTTTTCACACGAGTACTTTTATTCATAAAATTGACCAAGTAACCTTAATTTGTTGAAAAATATTGAAAAATATCTGTCATTTCAAAGTTTTGGGGTGTGGACCATCGGGGGTAGTCCGTACCTGACTTTGTAGCAAAACAACTGGCTCCTGCATGAAAGCTCATCGAAGGAATTCATTTGTTTAGTCAATTACCAAAATTTGGATGATTTTGAATATTCACTTGAAAAGTTATCAAAGAAAAACATTTTTCATTTTGTAACTTGGAGGGCCCGTTACTTGGTAACGAAGGATTTTAGGAAAAAAAGTTATATGAAGTACTGGTGATATTTTGACCCCATCTATACATTCCCGAGAGGAAAAGAGGAAGTCCAGGGACACCCTGTATACCAATCGGATGCCTGCCGCTATTTTTTTCCTGGGATACGATAAGCATTCCGTTGATCCGTTGAAACGTGACCAATGCAACGGTTATAATAATGATGATATCGATGGTAATAGTGGTTCTTAACTATCGATCGTTCCAATTTATCGTTATTTTTTTTCCCACTCAACCGACTCTCAACGATGACAAATGATGCGACCGGCAAGCAAACCCAATAAAATCCGTATCTGAATAATTGATCGAATTAGGAAGCAGCAGAATGGGTAATCGAGCTGGAAACAGCCTTAATGTGTTTGCTACAAACGAACACTCTGTTCTTTCGGTTATGAATAATGCAACACTAAACGGATGATAATTTGATGAATAGATGTTTCGATGTAAAACAATCATCGTTAAAGTTACAGAACCGCGCTTACAAGCTAGTTAATGGTTTGTGAAATAAAGCGCACTCTGTTGGATGTTGGTCCTTTTCGAGGGAGTTCGTAGATATACGAGGGAGGTCCAAGAAGTACACAGCTTCACTTTTTCATTGTTGGCAAATATTTCTCCATCAAGCTGTTTTTCGAATTCAGTAGATGAAAGGAATGCGAAAGGAATAAAAATATAGTTACCATGAAGAAGCTGCAATTATTCTATCTATAAAATTTGGTTCAACAAAAACGTATCGCAAAGTAAAACTGCGTCAAGTTTATTTGAAAGTAGGCCAAAAACCATTGCAAAACCTCCAATCCTTCTATTGGGGTATAAAAATCCCCGAGGAAGGTACTGAGTTGTGAAACAGGTGTTGTGGTTTGATAAACTGTTCAGTGAAAATCTGCGTTTAATTAAAAATAAATAAAACCCTCCACTATAGTGACCCTCAAAATGTTGGTAGTTTTGGTTGCCATATAGTGAATAACGTAATGTGGTTTGATATACTCTTCAGAGAAAATCTCACAATAAAATGTTATATGAATACGCTATGAATTTTTATCGTCCAATTACATCACCTTTCTTCTCATTTTCAGGTGACTTGCTGATAATACTAAGCTTGTAAATTTTATTATTCTCTAGTTTCATTAATGTATCTGAGTCTTCGTTACTCTGTTCTAGAAAAAATATAAATTGTGATTGAGTGACAATTTTAAAAACAAAATTTTCATGAAAAAATTCAGGTAGGTATACAAATTCAATATTTAATTTTAACAATTGAAATAATACACTCAATTGAAAAAATCTAAATTTCAACTATACTCGCCAGAAGCAAACAGTAACCAAACTGAAAACAAATAAAGTGTAGGCAAATTTTATGTATGTTTGTGTTGTAATTTGTAGTCATATCACGGTTTATGATTATGATTCTGGAATATTCAATGCCTAACAGAATGAAAAATAACATCGAAAATATTCTTTATCTCACGAACAAAAGTTATAATTGAAAGTGAACAGAATATTTTTTTAAATCAAGTAATTTGACGTTCCTCATATTCAATACGAATTTGAAAAAGCAGACAAATATTCATTTAATTAATTAATTTATTGAAATGAATACAAATATCTTTTCTCATTGTCCATTATAATTGTCTAATATAAAATGATTTGAAATCTCTGAAACAACTAAAAGAGAAGAATTAAAAATAAATAGCTGTAAATAACAATCATATTAAGCAAGAAAACCTGAAAGGAAATAATAGCATAGACAATGGAAGTCCGAACTAGTGACATTTGAAACTGAATACACCAATATTCTTAGAAGACTGATATTCTGAAATTTTTGAAATAAACGTATCTGTTTTAAAATGTGTTTTCCGTTAATCAGCTGTCAGTTTGCAAAATTACATTTCAAATAAAAAGATTAATCAATTAAAACAAATTAATTTATTTGTGAAATTATAAGACAACGATAAAAATAAAAACAACAATAAAAATTAATTGGCGCTCCGGGGCGATGTATTGAATCTATTGGAGCCTCTGGAGACACGCTACATTTTATTTTATGAGAGAGAGTGCATTGGCAGATCAAGATCCTCACACGATGTGGTGCTGCAGGTTTTTCAGGGTTTTCCTGCTGCTGAAAAAGCAAATGCGCCACTGGAATCAATGAAGCCGCCCCGGAGCGCCAATTAATTTATTAAAAACAATACAAATATCTTATTATGGAATAAGTAAATAAAATATAAAATAAATGAAATGAAATAAATCCATTTCAAATGAATGAAAATACTAAATTCAAACAATCCTGTTTTTCTGTGAAAAAAGATGAATAAGTCAATGTAGTTCATGTATAGTCGAAGTAACCTGTATACAGAGAAATACAGATAAATAATGCCGCTGCCAACTAGTCCACGTGGACTGAAGAATTGGCGGTTCGTATTGGATAATTTTTACTAACCGAGTTTTATGATTGGCTGAAGAGTCATAAAATTGAATTTGAAGTCATGTTATGGTGACGAATAGAAATAGAAATCAGTTCAGGAACTGATCGCGATTTGAGTGTTGAAATTCGATATTGGTGCAGTTATAATTACTTGAAATTTTTGTTATCTGTTTGAAATGTGGCTTCCTTGGACAAGTACTAATAGTAATAACGAGTGTGATAACAACGCAGACTTTTTCCTGTGTAGTGATTCCAATAGCGATAGTGAACAATGCGACAAAGAGAACCAGTAAATAAGATTCGGATGCATTTGAATATTGAATCACAGGGAGTATGTTTCAATGTATGTATGAATCTACATCTCAAGTTTCGTTTCGAGGGAAACAAACTATTACAAGCAACATCATATTTGACCAAAATTCCTTTCTCAACTGTACGTAAAATAGTCAAAAACAAATCTTATGAATGCAAGACGCGATGTGATACAGGATTGCCAAAACCTTCATATGTACATATAATAAAATCATTGAAAAAAACAATATAGCACCGTTACAAAGCAATGAGATTGCTTCAATTGAAATCATAAGGAAGAAATTGAATACTTCCGGCCATAACGTGAGCTGCTGTGACAAAACTCTTCAAAACTGGATAAAGAAACTAGGATTTCGATTTAAAATAATAAACAAACGTCAAGCAGGTACGGAAAGCAGAAGAATAGTAAAATGGCGTAACAAATACTTAGAACAAATAGCTAAATATAGACAACAACAATGGCAAATTTTCTATTTGGACGAAACTTGGTATGACACTCACGACACAGTTACGAAAGGGTGGACTAAGGATTCATGAATGTGTACGCCTTACATGCCTACAAAAAAGGCTCGCGACTAATTATTGTATATTGCGGAGGAAGTGAAGGATGAGTTCCAAATTCTTTGAAATTATGTGGAAAAAATCTTGGGGACTGCAATGTTGACTATCATAAGAACATGGAAGCTAATATTTTTGAGGAATGGTTTGAAAACACATTGATTCCAAATTTGGATACGAATACTGTAATAGTTCTTTGGATATGAATACTGTAATAGTTCTTGACAATGCTTCCTATCATTCGCGACAGCTCATCAAAGTACCGAATAAAAATTCGAGGAAAGATGAAATAGGACAAAGTTTTTCAATGGAATACAATTTGTATTTTGAAGATAACTATACCAGAAACCAACTACTCGAAGTTTAAAAGACAAAAACATTTAAAAATGTGTATGCCCTTGACAGTATTATTGCTGAAAAGTATAAACACACCATACTGAGACTTCCACCCTATTTTTGTATGTTCAATCCATCGAGTTGATTTTGGGAAAAATTGAAACAAAGCATCAGGCGTAAAATAATTTTCCAAAATTTGATAAGAAAGTAATAGAGCTAGTTAAAGACGAATTATCTAATATTACCGAAAAAGACTGACAGAAAAGGTTGAAAAAAATAATTTTAGTTGAAAAAGACTATTTGGAGATTGGACACTTCCATATTAATGGTGGAAATGAATTCATTATTGATTTAAATGACGACAGTGATAGTGAAACAGAGAATATGGAAGATGAATTATCGGAAGTTTTCGAAGAAAATTAGTGAAGTGTATGTATATATATATATATATATATATATATATATATATATATATATATATATATATATATATATATATATATATATATATATACAGTGTGACCCATTTTTAATGGAAACCTAATCGATCAAATTTCATGCAATTCTTTAATTCTCAAGGTTATGCTGTCACGAGTAATGCTTTCGTATATAATAATTTAAAATAAAATTCAACTTACGGTCTCGGGATTTTATGAAATTTGAGATGGATTTGCATACGTTTCAAAAGATTGAACTTGGTGCACCCAAGTACTTCCCCGGACGGTTGCCGAAAAATAGTTTTCCATCAAAATGAGAATCAAGCATTCGGAGAACAACATTACCTCTCCGATCCTGCTTTATCCAGGAGTTTTTAATAGACCCGTGACAATGCCATTTAGAACGACTAACTGAAGTTAAAACATTTTAACAAACGTATAAAGCCCTTCAGAAATTGGGGATGTTCGAGAGAGAGTTGCGTCAGACTTAATTGGAAACCAAAGTGACAATTAGAGTGTCTCTCTCCAATAACTTGATAATATTATAATTGGAGGCAGCCTCCGGGATTGTACCTCACTCCACCCCCTCCCCGGTCCTTTGTCATTCGTTCGGGAAGATGACTGAACCCGAAAAAGTTTTTTCAGAACGGATGAAAGAGTCGGTCGAAGCTTTCATTTTTTCGATGATAATTACCGCGTTTGCACTGTTCAGATATGCTTGTTGGATATGCCAAATCGAGCGAAAGTATATAATGATATAAAAATTGGATATTACGGTCGATTACGCGGTTTGGGTTATTTCTTTGTGGAGACGAAAAAAATTGATGAAGCATGATATTTTTACACAAAAGGGGAATCACGTTTGATGAATAGAATTTGAATCCTCCGGACAGAAATGGATCTGTTGAAAACACGTTTAACTCACCACAGCAGAAATTACTGTCTCTCGATGAACGTTTCGCTTACCAAGTTTTTATCGTCAGGACATGACCTAATCTTCATCTGTTTTTTACCAATAAATACGCACAGGACTTTTGTGACCGATTTCTAAACTTTCGAATGCATTCAAAAACTTCATGTCATGAGTCTAAAGATTGAAATTAATTTTCATCTTTGTCAAAGTAGCCCCTCTTAGATAAAATACACTTGTGCCCGCGTTCTTTCATATCCTGGAGGCAGTTCTGATATGCACTTTTTGATATGCCTTTGAGGTCTTTCTGGGGTTCGGTTTTCAACTCCTCATTCATCACAAAACGCCAGCCTTTGAAGGGTCTCTTCAATCTTGGGAACAGAAAAAAGTCTCCGGGTGCCAAATCTTGTGAATACGGTGGTCGAGTCATGATAACGGTGTTGTTTTTTGCCCAAAAAATTACTAAGCGGTGCATAAATTTAAGATAATACTCCATATTGACCTTATGATTATGTGGCAAGAACTCCTGATGCACTACAACACGGTAAAATAAGAAAACAGTGAGCAAAACCTTGGCATTTGATTGAACTTGGCGTGTTTTTTTTGGTCTTGGTTGGATTGGACTTTGGTTTTGATGTCATATCCATATACCTATCATACGTCACCGGTTATGACCCTCTTGAGCAAATCTGGATCGCCGTTGATGTTATTCAACAATTCCTGGGCGATGTTCATCTGACGGTTCATACAACATTCAGCAATTTTGGGAGGAACTTCGCTGCCACCCTCTTCATGCTCAAAATTCATCAAAAAATTGTATGGCATATGCCAACCGATATGCCAACCTCAAAAACTTCTTTAATAGTGATTCGACGGTTCTCCATAACAATGTTCTCCACTTTCTCAACATTTTCATCGGTTGTTGATCTGCTGGGGCGTTCAGGACGAGCGTCATCATTCACATCTTCTCGATCTTCTGTGAGAAGCTTGTAACACTTGTAAAAATTTTTCTGACTCAGAGTACAATCAACGTATGCCACTGTCAACTCATTTCTATTTATTACACAAAGTTTGATGCAAATTCTTCAGTAAATTTTTATTGATAGCAAAAAATCGTCGGACACACAAAATACTTCTAACATTTGTGCCTCTCACCAACAAACTAAATATGCTAAACAACCAAAACTGTAAATATATGTTCGAGACGATTGTACCTACATAAATAAATTTAAAAAATCACTAATTGTATATACGTATCCCGCGAAGATATAAATTTCCATATAAAATCTCGAAATATTTATCTCTCCCAACTACCTACTTAGTAGGTTCTGGTGAATTTTTGCCGGAAACAACTACTTCCCCAGCTAATACCACGCTGGGTATTGAGGTATCTTGCATAAATGTATGGAGGATATAAGTCAATCATCAGCGTAGTATTAGCTGGGGAAGTAGTTGTTTTCCGGTAGGCATTTACCAGAACATAGCGTCTAGGCAGTTGGGAGATATGATTACTTCGAGATTTCATATCGAAATATTCATTTTCTTATCGTTGTCATGTATTTCAAAAATCTTAAGCATTCCTCACTCATTTTTATGTCACATTGAGCAACACTAGGCTTTGTGGTCTATGAAACCGATTATGGTGTGTTTCCACTTGATTTCGTGAAAAGCAAATGATTCAGAAAAAAATCTGAAGAAATGAACTTTAAAAGTTCAAGCCAGTCTCGGATATACCTACACAGTAGGTTGAATGGACTGATGCCTATCAGAAAACAACTACTCTCCTGGCTAATACCACGAAGGGCGTTGGATTATACCCGACTGGTGTCAGTGCAGGAATATTTCCTGCATATGCAATTGGCCGTACAACTGAAAGAGTCGACCTTCAATTTTGGAACGGACACACTTGCAGACCGGTTTCGGGCTCATTAGCCACTCGTCAGTGCAAGATAGTGGCCATCATCGACCTATTCCATAATTGAAAATCGAAATTCTTCCAGAGTTTTTCCTTCCTCTTCTTAAGTTGGAGCGAACAACAAAATGTCACTCCATCTAGTTGACGAGGTACTAACCAACTGCATATCCGAAATTTGCCCGAAATTTCTTCCGAAAGGAAGAAAACCTTTCTTATCAGTCACTAATAAGACTAATAAAAAAGATTCGGAAAAAGTTAGGTTATTTGGAAAAACGGTTCTTACAAAAGTTATAGTTTTTCATCTTTTTTCAATTCAAGGTCCAGTTTAAGTGGAAATACAGTTGAATCCCGTTTATCCGAGTCGCGTTCAACCGAGCTCCGAATTAACCGATCTTGTTGTCCAGTCATTTTAGGTCGATTTGGGCCTGTATTTCGGAAAGTTGACATACCCAGCTGTAAATTTGTATAAACATTGTATTTTGGCATCATAAAAGTATTCTCAAAATTCACATATGATTCGACGGCCGCAACTTAAAAAATTGAGGGTCAAAAGTCAAAAAAACCGACTTTTTGCACTTTTTTGCCAATATTGTAGAGAATTAAATTCTCTACAACTTTTGTTTCAAAAATTTTTTCATACGTTGAATCTTTTTTGAGATAGAGGGCAGCGCGAGCGCAGATTAAATATTATTTGAAATCAACTGATTGTCTAGATCGAAATCAGCTCATTTTAGGTTTATGAATTATCACTTGATAAATAATTATAAATAATTTTCATTTTTTATTAACAAATACATTATATTTAAATATTTTTTTGATTAATGAACCGATCTATGAATTCAATAATGCAATTTATTCCACGGTAATTGCATTTTAAGTAGAAAATAATTTAGTAAATTTTGTTTAAAATTTTGTTTCTTCACGCTTCAAGCGGCTGTGATATGACTTCTGCGCTCTTTAAAAAAGGGAAAAAAACGTTTTTAAGAACATTCGAGAAACTATCTAATTTGGATGAACTTGCCGCAGCATTTGAAGAAGAAAACTGCCCGGTTCAAAGATTATTTGATAGTGGATTGCAAACTTTATTGGCTGTTTATAATGCTCCAAAGTCTGTAGATACTATCGATCATATTCGTTATGCACAATATGTCAAGCTAACAAAGCTCAATAAACCTGTGCAGTTATCAAATATCCCACCAACAAGTGAAGCAGCCCACCAACATTTTATTCGTGTTCATTACCAAGTTCAAACTTGGTTAGGACATGATTTGGAACCCCAGTAATGGGGTTGTACAATGCGTAACGGAATGCTAGAACCTTCATGACCATTTTACCACCTGATCCAGATGAGTTACTCAGTACTATATTCTGTAACTGCAAAAGTGGTTCTGGTTCAAGATGTGGATGCAGGAAAGCGGGGTTGCAATACTTTTTAGCTTGTGGCCAGTGTAATGGTAAGCTTGTCTAAATGCTGTACCGTATGAGATCGATGTTAACGAAGATAGGTCCTTTGATACAGAAATTATGGAAGAATTGGAAACGAATCTGGGTGAAGATGACAATGAAGATGATAACGCCCTTGAATTCTTACAGCTGCGAGAAGACGACGACGATGAAGAAGAAAATTGATATCAAAAGTCATTATTCTTTCAATTATTTTATCTGTTTTTTTTTTCAATTTTGACATTCACAAATGTATCAAATGAGATTTTTTAATAAAAATATTATTTACAATTTTCTTTCTTTTCCATTAATTTTTATTCATTAAAGAATAATTATCATAGATTAGATTTAAATTATAATGTAATAAATATTTTTTCCTCTACAAATTTATACTACACGGGCAGGTAAGTAATATTAAATAAATTGATACTTGATTGAAAATAAATAATGAATGAAAAAAATATTTGAATATAATGTATTTGTTAATAAAAAATGAAAACTATTTATAATTATTTATTGAATAATAATTTATAAACCTTGTATGAGCTGATTTCGATCGGGACAACCAGTTGATTTCAAATATTTAATCTGCGCCCGCGCTGCCCTCTATCTCAAAAACGATTGAACGCAAGGAAAAATGTTTGAAACAAAAGTTGTAGAGAATTTAATATTCTACAATATTGATGATAAATACAATTAGCATAAAACCTATTGGAAACGAGATATTGGCAAAAAACGTGCAAAATGTCGGTTTTTTTGACTTTTGGCCCCCCAATTTTTTGAAGTTGCGGCCGTCGAATCATATGTGAATCTTGAGAATTCTTTTATGATGCCAAAATACAAAGTTTATACAAATTTACAGCTGGGTATGTCCACTTTCCTAGGCAAATGACTGGACTATTGTAGGGTATTCCAATTTAAAATCGATGGGGAATCCCCGAATAGTATTAGGAAACCCCTAAAACTGCCTTTTAGGTTTCTGCAGTTAGTTAGCGTGTGAATGTGTGTGGTGTGCTCAAAGTTTGTTTTTGTGTTCTTACGAAGTTTATTAAGCAGAAATATACTAAATTATTTTATGTATTTAGTTATAGCGTCACAATAATCTTCTGGTAGAGGCATTCATGTATGTATTATGAATTTGACCTACATGTTTTTTTTTAAATTTTAGAGTCATTTAGTTGTATTCTACTGATGGGCAAAACAAGCGAAAAAGAATTGTCTATCATTCCAATTCAATAAAATTTAAAGCTATTAAAAGAGTAGAAGCAGGTGAAACACTTAAAGTTGTTGCACGAGATTATGGAGTAGGTGAGTTAACAGTTGAAGATTGGAAAAGAAATCGCACTAAAATTAAAGAGTGGTGTATGAAACAAGCCTCTTCGTGTTCTGGAAGAAAGTCAATGAAAACTGGCGAACTTGAAAAAGTTAACGAAGCATTATTCATTTGGTTTAACCAACAAAAGGTGTGCCTTTGTCAGGTCCAATTTTACAACAGAAAGCAATATTGTTTAGTAGGCAATACCCAGAAGCAGACCAGTTTCCAGCTAGTTCTGGTTGGCTTGACCTCTGAAAAAAACGGTATGGTGTACGACAACTAACTGTATGTGGAGATAAACTTTCCGCTGATATATCATCAATTGATAAATTTAAGCAAAACTTTAAAAAGCAAATCCAAGATAGTGGGAACTCCATATGATCAAATTTAAAACTGCTATGAAAGTGGTCTGAATTATTAAATGCTTCCTTCAAAAACCTTGGCTTCTCAACAGGAAAGATCAGCTCTTGGGCATAAGAGGAGTAAGGAAAGATTAACCTTAATGGCATGTTCCAATGCATCTGGTAAGCACAAACTCCCCCTGATGAAGTGGTAGATGAAGAGCCTGTCACTAAGATATCCCATCAAGAAGATTTTGCTGCTTTAGAAAAGGCTTTAATTTATATTGAGCAGCAACCAGAGGCAACACCTGCTGATCTACTCCTTCTTAATAGATGGCGGAATATTGCAGCTAGAAAAAGACGATGCAATATGAAACAGAAGCGAATAGATAGTTATTTCACCGTTTTGTAATGTACTTAACTACATCCTATATATATATCTTTGTTATTAAAATATTTTAAGAACATAAATAATGTTTTACTGGATGAACAATAAATAAATCCGGATTATCCGAGTTTTCATTTATCCGAGATGGATTCCCCCTCCCATTACCTTGGATAACCGGGGTTCTACATGAAAAATCATTATTCACCCCATTTCATTCCCCGTACCTTGGACCAACTTTGTATAATTAATTTTTCTTGTTAAATGCTTAACATTTTCTACTTATTTTTATGGTGTTATTAATTTTTTCGCTCTCTTGTGTTTCAAACAGGCTTCTGCACTTGTCTACTTCCCTCGCACCTAGTTCTTCTCTTCCACAATTCCCGGATCATTATCCCGGTGGTGGGCGCCTAACGAAACAAAAGCGAAACTGTTATTGGCCACTCGGGCGGCCGTAAAGCAAACGACGGTAGCCAAGATTAGCAATAAGAATTTCTATATCGATCGCGCGTGCGCACAACGCACCGACACACGCACACATACAAGCTCTCCTGGTTCTAAAACAACGCTATGTAAATTACCACCCAATTCCGGGAAAGGCTCGTTCACAAAGCGCTCCCCTTCGTCCCCACGACCCCCTTTCGCTTCGCGAAGCCGGAGGAGAATATCCGGATGCTATGAACGGGGGCGATGTGTTTGCTTGCCATTTAATTTTAGAGCTTGCAAATATGTTAATTGTGTATCAACGTAGCGGAGTGCGTTCGAAAATTCATGTTACGTCCGGAATGCCATACAGTGTTTGTATAATTGTCAAGGAGGTTTCCATATAGACGGCAACACCATCCAAAGGCAGTGATGTTACTTCTCGAAAGAAATGTGTTACAGATTATACCAAAAAAAGTAACGTTTAACACAAGTTGTATCTTTTGAATGTGTCTCACGCAATGAGAAGCATTTCTCGCTGAGACGTTGGCAACACTAGCTGATTTACCTTCAAATTGATAGTTGACGTATCAAAACGGACAGGTGACGTTTTGATTTTAACGAACAAATGGATGGTTTCGCAATGGAAAGCACATTGAGTCCGGCGATGGCAAACTTTTCCATGGAAAATTTCAAACAACGGGCCTTAGAGCAAGCGGCCGTAAAACCATATTGTTGGCTGCGTTAACTTATTGACAAGTTCATGGTATGGCAAAATGGTGAAGAAATACTAAACAAGTTTCTCTTATATCTAAACTTTTCCGACTCAAAACTCCAATTCACAATGGAACAAGAAAACCAAAGGACTCTCGCCTTGCTGGATAATCTTGTGAACAGACGTGGAGACGGTACATTGGGCCACAGAGTGTACAGAAAACCAACATACCCAAACAAGTACCTGAACGAAAACTCTAACGACCGGCCACAACAAAAGACCGGCCTCAACGTTGGTTGAGGAAGCACGACGTATTCGTGAACCTCAAGAGTCTTCCTGAGGAACTCAATCACCTGAAAAATGCCTTCAAACGGGAATGGGTATAGCTAAGAAGAATTCAAGCGGGCCATACGACCCAAGAGAGAAAATGACAAAATAACCCCAGTTACGTTGGTCAAGGGAAAAGCGTTCCTTCTCTGTGGTAAAAATGTTATAGACCGGATTGGGATAATCTCAGACAAACACGACGTGGAACCAATATTTAGTCCAACAACATCCGGGGTATAGTGGATTCCTTGTAGCTGCGGGTTGATCTACATTGGAACCACTGGTTGCCTGCAGCAAACGTTGCGCAGTAAGAGCTTCTCATCACAGGCTCAGCCTCAATTGATCCATTCCTACTTCGAGGTTTACACCAGCCGTGTGCAATCGTACCATGGCCATTAACGCAACCTCCTTAACGTACAGGTGCAGAGGGGTCAGACCCGTAATTAAGTCCATTGCCGCGGTTGGTGTTGTTCACATGGCTCCTGTGATGTTTAAATAAGCCATTCGCTGTATTTGATATAATTTTTTGATGACCGTTGCTTGTAGAACTTTCGGTTCCCATGCAATGGCTCCGTACGTTAGCATAGGTCTTATTATTGCAGTGAAGATCCAGGTGACCACACGGGGTGAATGACCCCATGCGCGTCCCACTGTCTTCCGACATTGCTAACAAGCCACATATGCTTTTTTTGCTCTACTTTGTAGGTGAGAGTTCCATGTTAGCTTTCTGTCGAGGATAGTACCAAGCTATTTCACTCCTTCAGAGAAGTTCATTTTCCTTTTGAAGATTTCGGGAGGTTTCAAGCCCGTTAAACTTCTTTTCCTGGTGAAAAGGACCATCTCAGTCTTCTTAGGATTGATCGACAGTGAGTGTTCAAACCATTAATTTGAGCCCTTCCTGCGCACAGTGTGTTCATAAATTTGCCGTTCTGCAAGATAACTACGCATCTGCATATGCAATTGTGTAGAATCCATTATTGTTGAGGTGATTAATCAGGGTATCCAGAACTATGTTTCAAAGAGGGGGGATATATTGATACCTATTGCTCTACTAGAGAGCATCTTGAATATCCATTCTGCTACTACCAGGGGTACATTCCTGGAGTGTAGTTGCTGGATAATTGTTGGAAAGGTTGTTTTATCAAATGCTTCCTCGATATCTATGAATATACCCAGGGTGGATTCTTTGTTGTCCAATGAGCTCTCGATTCTGCCAGCCACATGGTGAAGGGCCGAATCAGTTCACTAATGTTCTCTATATAAGCACAGAATACTTTACAGAAGAGATCCTCAGTATGGAACAGGAACCATTAACTTCTTGACAGCTTAATTGTCAGCTTTAAAATTTCGTAAACGTATTTATGAACATATATCAATGTGAAGGTCCATTAACCATATTCGATAAAGCTGGTTTTCATAATTCATAGTTGGCCCAATTGAATTTGTGTCAATTCTTTCAACTGCATTCTCTCCCATAAGATGGCGCCACGTGAAATGTCCGCGTTTCAGCTGAAAATCGACCATATTAAATAAGAATTGAACGGTAGTTGCGCTTTACAATTTGAATTGAAGCTCTTATCAATGGAATGGTTGGAATATGTCAAATATTTTAATTATTTCGACTAATGACATTGACAGTTATGACAGAGATTCACGACTGCCAACAATTATATATAAAACTCGATCATCACTAAATCCATATGGAATACGGTCAATTTTCTACTCAAGTCTACGTCTTTTCCGAAGTACCCTGACTTTAGCTCAGCGCCTCATATTCCCTAACTGGAGACAAGTTCGAGTAACAAAATCCGATAGAAAAGACAAACTGTTACCGTTACGAAAACAAATGAAGTTCGAACGGAAGACCGCAGCCGTAACCGGATACCGAAGAGAATCAACCTTGGCGCCGCTACCGCCAATATGTTGTTACTTCTGGCTGTCATAACATTGCTAATGAGGGTCTGTCACACTGTTGTTTCTTGTCAACCGGCGGCTAATTACACGCAACGACGCCATGTGGGTGGAAGTGGATGGAAAGAAAACACGCTTAGAAACTTATTTCCCCTAATTTTCTGATTGACTCGGCCGTTACTTGATGAAAATCCATAGTAATTCTATAAACCTTACGATTTGATCTAGACAAACCTTATTTTCAAAAATATCACGACATGTGTCATTGGCACAGTAACTTTTCCGTGGTAAATAACATACTGTATGTTATTCACTATCCTAATTTAAAATTTCCCAAAAATCACATACCTACTGTATGTTATTCACTACAAAAAAGCTACTGTGATAGCGATACATGTGATACTTTTGAAAATGAAGTTTGTGAAAATGAAATCGTTGACGGTATAGTTTGTGAAATTATTTCCCTTGAGTAGTAGCAATTTTAGTGGCAAATAATGTCATTAAAAAGGTATGAAATAATTATTCAAACTTCCTCCATTGGAATTACGAGGAAATACAAAAAATGTAAGGCGGTCAGTGGGACTGAAAAAGATTACGAGGGTGGGAGAGAAATTAAAGTTTTTGAAAATTTTTTTTGATGTAAAATAAACCTGAGTTGGTAGTTGAGATGACTGTTATATTGAACGAAAGTTTTTTGTGGGGGAAATCAAAGTTTTCATCGACCTTCTTTGGGTATTTTCACCTTACACAATCTGAAAATATATGAAAGTTATAATAGCGAACTTTTTATATGTGTAGAAAGAGCTAATATTTAGTTTAACCCGATAAGTTACTGCGTAAATGAATATGATGTTGAAACTTTTTACAAAACAACAAATACACTAAGATCTAAACTCGCACACATACGAAACACAACAACACAGAAGATAGAACAAAAAATTGCATTTAGGAAAGGTCGTTCCATATAGAAACCGCAGCCTATGATTACCTCAATAACATATACCTCGAAGTTGATGCCAATAATTTATAAGTATTTTTTTGGATCTGTTGATGGCAATTGACACTATTTCACCAGATTTTCTATATACAGTGTCACCCCCAAAGTACGCACCATATTTATTAAGGGTTTCTCGACAAAAGTTATTCTTAGTAAAAGTTCGTGCATCCCCTAAAACTAAACATGCACTAACAAAATACAGTAAAACACACGTAATATACAAGGAACCTTCAAATATTTGATTTTGAGACAGGAGTAAAGTACTATTATTTTGAAAAATCTCGGGAAATGTTATTTGGAAAGTCAGCATTGAAAAATACATCTAGATTTGAAGTCATGGCCATCTGAGTGGAGATTTATTTCTTTACCAATTTTGTTAAATGGGGATTACGAAAAAAAATCATAAAACGATAAATAGATAGCATCCTGTATACGACAGCTTATTTTGAAAGCCTGTAATATTACGAATTACACAACTATGGTGTTAACCATGGTCAATTTTTTTGAAGAGTGAAATAATTTTCAAAATTTTTGGTGCAAAGTTATTTTTATTTTCTGAAAATTACTCAAAATTATATAGTATTCTAACAAGAACTCAATATTCAATAATATCAAATCACAAAACAAAATCAAAATGTAATAGGCATTTTGGAACAAACTCATTGATTTTTCTGAAGATTATTTTGGAGAATTATTTTGGACAAGAAATTCTGCAGAAAATCAATGAGTTTGTTCCCAAATAGCTATTTAATTTTGATGTTTCGTGATTTGATATTATTGAATATTAAGTTTTCGTCACAATACTATATAATTTTGAGTACATTTCGGTGTTTGTTAACAAAAAATAAAAATAATTTTGCACCAAAATCAATTTTTTTTCGTAGTCTCCATTTAAAAAAAAGAGTAAAAAAACAAAATTTCACTTAGATGGCCATGACTTCAAATCTGAATGTATTTTTCAATGCTGAACAAATTTTCTATATAACATTTCCCGAAATTTTCCAAAATAAGGGTACTTTCCTCCTGTCTCAAAATCAAATATTTGAAGGCTCCACGTATATAACGTGTGTTTTACTGTATTTTGTTGGTGCATGTTTAGTTTTAGGAAATGCACAAACTTTTATCGAGAATAACTTTTTGTCGAAAAACCCTAAATGAATAAGTTTCCTATATGGTGCATACTTTGGGGATGACACGGTATAAAGTTAGAGAGGCTTAGAGAGGATTTCCACATGACATACTGACTTGGTTAAAATCCTATGAGGGGTCGGCATTTGACAGTCAAATACAACAATATCATGTCCAAGCAACATTTTGTGACATTAGGAGTTCCTCAGGGATCGGTACCGGCACTTTTACTTTTTGTGGTATTTGTTAATGATCTCTCAGAACATGTTGACAATTGTCACATAACTATGTTTGCAGATGACATTCACTGGGTCCACACTGGTAGATGTACTAACAAGAGTCAAAGAGGTTATTGATGGATTTTCGTCATGCTGTAAACGCAATCATTTAATATTGAAAACCTCCAAATCTGTTTCATTGAAATTTTATGACAACAAAAATAACATTATAACTGCAGTTGATCATACTGATGGAATAGCGATGTCACATGACGTAAAATTTCTAGGTTCCATGTTAGATGTATCTCTGATGTATTTGCATACTGATTGTGTTCGCAAGAAACTTAATTTTGCCATTAAGGAAACGATATTGTTTATCGGCACCATTGCTAACTCCGTTATTATTGATGCTACGAATTTGGTTCAATGGGCAAACTCGTAGCATTTTTAATGGCCTTCTCGATGCCGAGAAAATGAGCGACTTTTGTGGAAATATTTATTTATTTCACTAGTACAAAAATTTTCTTTGTCTGGCAAATAAAACCTCATGATTGTCCAAACACCTAATTTTGGTACCTATACAAATGATTATATTTGTTACTAACAGCAAAAAAAAATTGCGCTGGGATTTGAACTCGTGAAACTCGTGATATCATGTCGTACCAATCACTTGACACCACTGAGCTATTTGACATTAATTTACAAAACAATAATTTCCATATTAAAGCCATTCCACTAGCTGTATTTATTTGGTGAATCAAAATATATCTGCTATAATGATAACATTGAAGCCGTTTTCGCACAGAACAGAAAATACTGGAACGTCAAAACTAGGCATTGGTACCAGAATTTTTCCATTTTCCAGTTACCACGGGAACTAAGGTTGAGCGTCTCCTTAATTTATATTTCCTAATGAACTTTTCAACAGGACTGCGATGAGTTTTGATAAATTTGAAAGTTTTCATTTTCACCATTTTCATTTTATCTTTCAGTATATTTTGTCATGTGACGAGACAATTTTCATATTCTACGTGGAAACTGTCACATTAGTGAGGAAAATCTATTTCAATAACATCTGGATCATACAGGTTTTTCATAACTCTCAGTCATTTTTGTATAATTAAAACCATGAAAACATTACTCAAATATTTGTCACGTCAACTGATTCAGTCTCACGACTGACCTAAAAACATTCGTGAACTGAATAGCCCAACTAATCGCTTATTTTTTGTTGCGTGACACCTTCATTCATCCGGTCCAAAGAGGATATTTGATATCTGTTCATTCAATGAAAAACTGAAGAGAGAAATAAAAACATTCCACAACAAACTCCTCATCCACGAACCCTCGAGGAATTTTTATTGTTCCTAGCATAATGTGGGTGCGATTCTTTGGCCAACATCTTTTGTAGAACGAATTTGATTAATTCACAGAGTGGACACAAAAAGTATGAGGAATATCGGGAGAAGATAGAATTAAAAGAGGTTAGATTCAAAAAGTTCGGAATGGATATACGTGATTCCAGGAATAGATATATATACAAAAATTACACTTTTACTGAAGATGATAGAAAACAATCAGATATGCTGATAGGCCGTGATCGATTGAAACTTGAAGTAAGTACAATTCAATTCAAAACGAATATTCAAATTTGGGTCAAATGACCACATTGTCACAGGTAAACAAAATTCAGGTAATGAAGTCATTAAGGACCGTCTGTTATTACCTGCTGTGGTTGTATAGATATATAAGGGTGTACATTATACAACAGGAATTTTTAATTCTCTTTTCGTTTTTATTTTTGTCTGGAAAACACAGCGAGGTACCAAAAAAATACTGAAACCAGAGTAGTTGTACTTTTCCTCTTCAGCTCTTACTTGAACAATCGTAAACAACGCGTTATTCTAGGTGAAAATAGAACTTTGGATCTTTTGCCAATCGAGTCTGGAGTACCACAGGGCTCCGTTTGGGACCTCTGTTCATCATTTATATAAATGACTTCTTTCACTTATTACCTTATAAATGCGTGTACTAATCAAAACTGTGAGAACTTGCTCGCCACAATGAAAACTGTGGTGAATCAGTCTGAGAAATGGTTCAATGCTAACCTATCGAAACTAAATAAAGATATAAACTCAAACTATCACATTCTCTACGAATAATAACATAGCAAAAGGTGAAACTGTTAAACTACTAGGCATCACCCTAGATTATCTCTGAATTGGTCATTCCACATCGAAGAATTAGGCTCGAAACTTTCCAAATATCAATTTTTACTCAGTCAATTGAAGAATTTCGTCAACTTGAACACTCTTTCATCAGCATATTATGCTCTTTTTCATTCCCATGTTAGCTACGGAACTTTACTTTAGGGAAATTGCCGCAAATCTGAGAAAATATTCTTACTACAAAAACGAGTTATCACAATAATTTCAAATGACGGTTTCAGAGATACCTGCCGACCCCTTTTCAGAAGACTAAACATAATGACGGTACCCTCTATTTTTATCTATCATTTTCTATTGGAAATTCATAACCACAAAAACGAACATCTGACCAATTCACAGGTTCTTGAACATAACATTAGAGGTGCTAATCTCTCAAGACCTCGTAGGCTGAAATACATAAATCCTACTCGATCATTACACTCAATGTTAATATTTACAATGTATTACCACCCACTGTGGTTTCAAAAGGTTTGCCAAATATCTCTTAACAACACATTGTTTTTAGTGTCAACGAGTACCTGGCTACACCAACTCACATGTTTGAATCTGAATCACTAATATTATTTACATCATGTTTAGATCTCTATTATATATTTGCGTCACCACTGGTGATAGTTGTGTTTTTTTATTTTACTTGTAACCTATTTGAAATGTTTGTTGGTTGTTCATATTTTTGTATAGATTCAAAATTCAAATTTATAAACAAATGTACAATATCAAATGAATGTCTATAAATATTAAAAAATTGTTGGTACATGTTTAATATTTTAACACAATCTGCTAAGTGTAAACACTTGTGTTTGACTGGGTTAGTTGAAAATAAAGATTATGTTGACTGTTAATGGATATTGTTCTTGAAACAATATATAGAAAAGAAGAAATGTATCAATAATAGTGTTTAATTATGAATGAGGGTGAAATAAATTATCTGTTGAACTGAACTATTTCAATGTGAGCACATTTTCAATTTTTTCACTATTGTCTAATATCCATTTGTGTAATATTTTTTTAAATGTTGTTGTTCTCAACTTTTTAATTTCTCGTGGAATTATATTGTAAATTTTACAACCAATACATATGCAGTGTTGTTGCATTAAATGTAGACTACACTTAGCAATTTGAAAGCATTTATTGGTGTTTGATCTTAGCTTATAAGGCCATTTTCAAGTACTTGAAAATGGTTACTTGAAAATGGTTACTTGAAAATAAGCCGAAACCGGTCGTAACGAATAAATAAACACAGTAGAAACTAGACAAAAGTATTTTTTTTATTCTATATTCAACATGAATTTCTACAAAATAAACGAGATCTTGTATCATACTGATGTTCTATTATATCAGTATTTGCAAAATAATTTTTTATATAGACGGCGCTGATTTTGTAAAATGTGTGTCTGAGATTTAAAATGAATTATTTTTTGAATAAAACTTTCGATGGAAATCTGAAGGGTTTTTAAAATTTGTTTTCATTGTATATTTATGAATAGACTTGATAGATTTTAACGAATTTTCATATGCACCACCCCAGGCTATCATTCCGTAGGTCATAATATTGGAAAATAATGCATGATGAAACATCAATAGTGTTTTCACTTTAAATATATTTCTCAGAAGTCTGAACTGATAAAAACATTTTGTTAATTTTTTTGATAATTCAAATGAATGTTTTTTCCACTTCAGGCAACAATCTATATAAATTCCTAAATATTTCATTTGTGAGGTTCTGTTTGATTTAAGAGTGCAATTGCATTTTTGAAAATGTTTCTGTAAAGATTTCGAACTATGAATTTTTATTTCATCAAATTTTGGTTGATATTTTCAACTACATGAAAATGTCATGAAATCAGTTTTCGTGATATTGAGTGTGAGCAAGTCATAACTCAAGTTATGTTTCGAAATTGACATGATATGATGATTATGTTTCGAAATTGACATGACATGATGATTGACATCGAATTGACTTCAGCCTTCGATATGGTCTCATCCCAGTTATCTCCATCCACTACATATACAGTGTCCTCTGCATATGAATATAGATTACCATCAAGATTTGTACAAGTTATGTTTCGAAATTGACATGATATGATGATTATGTTTCGAAATTGACATGACATGATGATTGACATCGAATTGACTTCAGCCTTCGATATGGTCTCATCCCAGTTATCTCCATCCACTACATATACAGTGTCCTCTGCATATGAATATAGATTACCATCAAAATTTGTATTTAGTAAATCATTAATGTAAATCAAAGACAGGACATGTCCTAAAACCGTGCCACACTTTGTTTCGTAAGTAACTTCGGAAAAGTTTAAGGCAAACATCTCTTATTCCGTATTGTGTTAATTTCTCCAGGAGTTTAGAGTGAGATACGGTATCAAAAGCTTTTTTCATATCTAAAAATATACCAATCACTTTTTTGTTAGTATTCAGGCTATTATATATATTTCGAGTTACATTGTTTAGTTGAGAAAATTTTTTCATTTGCAAGAAAGGTAACTACTCTTTTTTATACGTTTTTCGAACAGTTTACTGATATTACTTGTCGATGATATTGGTCTATAATTATCAATAGATTTTTTATCTCCATTCTTGTACACTGGTATGGCATTGCAAATTTTGAGAATTGATGGAAAAATACCAGATGTTAAACAATTATTGAAGATATGAATCGAGGGTTTCGCTATGAAATACTTAACAGATTTGAGTAAAGTGCTATTTAATTCATCAGGGCCTGGAGCAGATTCATTTTTTAAACCATTTATCATTTTAATCACTTCAGTTTCTGTAATAGGCGACCAATATAAACTTTTGTTATTTGATTTCAAATCTAAATTCAAATATCCATCAACTCTTTCAATGTTATTAGATAATTGAAGTCCGATATCACAAAAATAATTATTGAAAATGCAATTATCATATATTTCATTTACATTTTCCCGTATTTTTAATTTTCCCAGTTGCTTCATTGAGTACTTTCCATACCTTTTTTTATATCTCCCTCGACCTCTTTCGGTTTATTCTTATAATACTGTTCTTTTGTCTTTTTAATCAGTCCATTCAAGTAATTACGATAAAGTCTGAAGTTATTTAACAGTTTTTCATCATTCCCATGTTTTCGTTTTTTTTTCAATTCATTTCTTTGAATTATCGAAATAATCAAACCATCCAAGGCTTGGTTTTCCTATGTTTTTTCAATTAACACATTTTGGCAGGACTGTTCGAAATATTCTTCAAAAATATTGGAAAAATGTTTGATATTTCAGGATCATTTTCATTGACGACCTTCTCACAGTGCTCATTTTCTAACGAGCAATTCAGTGTTTCAAAATCAATTTTCTTAGTTTTCATTTGATAGTCGTTCGATTTTTTAACTGTATCTAAATGTGAGCAATAAGTTACAGGAAAGTGGTACAGGCATATGTCATATACATATTCAGATCAAACATTATTGTTCTGACTTGCTACAAATGTATTTTTTTTACATAACGTGGTTAAATAAACTATCTATCAACCATTGAAAATCAAATTGTATTAGGGATATTTATGATATCAAGGGTTTTTTGCATTTCCGGACCTATAATTTGTATGAATATTTTTTCATCAAATTATCTCCTGAGTACACCTTTACATTTTTCCACCAGAATAGGGAAACACCCTGTACAACATCATGAAAGCGGGTAAAAAATGGCAGCCCTAGCGCTTCGAAACTTGAAACTTCCCAATAGAGCGAAACGCACGACTGTGACCAATAAAAATACTCATCCTTCCAATTATAAGGGAAAAACACGATCCTTTCAAAATATTAAAAATGGGTCCACGCTTCCATTAGCAATTACGGTCCCGTTACGAACATTAGTCGGTGGGCAAGAATACATTTTCGGCACGACCCGAGAGGAAAACTAAACTTTATACCGACCTAATGAAAAGGAGGTTATCATCTTGACACGTATGCATGTATATTTATTGGAACTGCAGAATACCCGACTTTCGGACCAATAAACAAAAATTTCATAGGAATCTGCAGGGTTCGTAAATAGAGACCGACTTTAGACAACCAAACTAACTTTGGTGCTGAGTATTGTTGTTGTGCCGTGTTTTTTCAAAGAAACTTTGACAGTTGTGGATTTTCAAAATTATTTTCCTAATGATATTGATGGAGTTGAAGATAATATGGACCTTATTACCAGATAAAGGTTATAATACCGATGGCACATCAATACACCAAAATGTTGCTCGAATTGGATGTTCAGAGTTGAAGATATAAGACGTGAATGGGATTAATACTGGCCTCCCCGATCACTCGATTTAACATCATTGGAATTTTTTCACTAGGGCTATTTAAAACAGAGAGTTCATGATGAAAGATCTTTCACGGGCGTTCAGCATTCGAAACGAATACATTTCTAACGTGTGGAGAAGAACCGTCATCGGTATTAAGCGTGGAGGGCGACATACTGAAATATAGGGAGTGATTTTTTTTAAACTATGTTTTTCGTGATAATCAATCAGGTTATTGTTATTTTTTCAAAAAATGGTGGAACTATCACAAATTCGCAACACTTTTGCTTTTTTCTATATTGTCATAAAATTTTTCTCTCAAATTATTTTCCAAATGATAAGAATTGACATAAAAACTAATTCGCATGAGCTAAATACATCATTTTGCTAAAATGTATTCGTTATCAAAAATAACAAAATAAAAAGGTTCGTCCTAGATCAGGGGTCTCCAAGCTTTGAAGCCTTCGGACAATAATGATTTTTTCAGTTTGTTCCAAGCGCCAATTTCTACCATTAACGATATTTCTAGGTTAGGATAGTCGCAAAGTGCGTGACCTAAGCAAACTTACGCTTTTTTGCATTTCAATTATTATTGTGTATTGTGACACTTAACGACATCTAGTGGCGAGTAGTGGTACTATGTACTATCTTTTTCAGCTACCCGCTAGGTGGCATTAGGCGTAATTAAATATTTGGAATTATCGCGTTGATTCGAGAAAGTTCTAGTTCTAGCTAGTGTATTCCGATCACCTCGAGATGGCAGTAATAAATGCATATAAAAAGGCTAGCGGCCGATGAGCATCTTGAATCTCTTTTGATAATTGGTACAAGTAAAATTGATCCACAACTACAAAGTATTGGTGGTGGAAAATCACAATTACATAAATGTCATTAGTGTTTTTGTTTTACTGTGATTCATTTCAATTATTTGTTAGTTATTAATATGCTTAAACTTAGATACTAAAGTTAAGTTTTCTTTTGTCAACATTTATGTCGTTAAGTTTTACCTTGCAAGTAAATAAAACCGAGTAATTATTATTCTGTGTTTTCTTCTTCAACTTATCACAGCAATAGTAACAACAATTAGATAATCATATGCTGTCGCGGGCCAGATTGATGACAGTAAATCATTGGCTGTCGCGGGCCGGATCGATGACACTGGCGGGCCGTAGTTTGGAGACCCCTGTCCTAGATTGATAAAATTTGATATGGGGTAATAAAATTGTAAAAGGAACTTTTTAGAATGAATTTTTCCGAAATTATGTGGAGAAATGACATTATTGATTTTCTTAAATGTCAATTTTGACATGTATTGACTAACAGTTATCAGATAATTACCAAACTTCAAGCAAGTGAAACATAACAATGAACTGGTATGACATAAAATACTGTTTTTTAACCCTAATACATATTATTATGAAACATGAATATTTATTATCTTCAGGATCACCTTATCCCTTGCCTCTCGTATAGACCTACGACTATGTAGTTACGTATGGTAGATATCCGACGGAAAAACAATAATTTACCCAGCAAATGCCGCACAGAAAGACGTAAAACTGTCAGGCACCTGTGGAACGTCTTCAATTCGAAAGACTCGTCGCAAGTTATTTCCAACTTTGAAAAGCAGAAATTTATTTCATTTAATCGATTCGACCAACCGATAGACCGGTTTCGGGGTACTTGCTCCATCATCAGTACTGGGCATGATCTCTTCAGAACGGAGTGAACCGTCTGAGTATCAAAACTTCAAGATAGTCGCGTGAAATAGGGTGTAAATCAGGGTTGTTTGAAGTCAAACCCAAAACATAACTCCGAAGTAATTTTGTCTCCGTTGTGTGACGTAGTTGAAGATCATTCAAGGTCAAACACAACACTTTTTCTCAAAGTCACCTTGCCTGCATCGTGTGACGTTGGTCAACTTCGTTCAAGGTCAAACTCAAAACACTCAAGGTTGAAAGTGTTGGGGCGGTTTCGAAACCGGCTCAAACCAACTACAGACAATATAACGTAACTTTCTATAGGTAAGATAATGAGTGAATTTGGTTGAGTAGCTTTCAAGTTTATCCATTATGGGCAAACAAACAGTTTTTGTTTATAATACTAGTTTAGATATCAGCCGGCTCCCCGACTATAAAGCCCTGCTGCTCGGGGTTGCGAAATTCGAGCGGGGGAGACGCCAAATAATCATTCTTCGGAACCCCCATATTTTGGAGTTATAACTGAGTTGCAAGGGCAGGAGAATCGTTGCGAGCTCATTATCAGCATCCCCTCTTGCCGCATCGTCCACAGTTATCCAGGAAACCAGACCCCGACGTTATGTTCTCCGGCAGCGGCCATATTGCCGTTTTCTCGCGATGTTTTTTCTACGTTGTTCACTGTAATTGAGTCATATCATCGGAATCCACTATTTTTCTTGTTCGATGAGGGGTGAACCGATCTTGTAATTCCCACGAGAGCATTACTTTTCGCGTTATTTATATGGTGGCGTCCAGGACCGGTCCAATATTTTTGAAAGACTTGTATCAATAGATATATTTCAAGATCTCAGAGCCGCAGCTCTACATAATTTTAGTGAAGCCGGAAATTTGACTATGAGTAGAATAATACAAAGAAAAAGAACCGCAAAGCGTAACTGCTGCAAAAATCCAAAAATACTTTTTGTGAGAGGGGTAAGTTCTGATGCAAAAATCATCAACCCTTGAACACTCAAATTTCAAATATTACTATAAACACGTATGTATCCCATTTTGATGAGATAATTTGAAAATTGTATAAGACTAGAGGGCCGCCCCGGCTCAGCCCCAACCAGCAAAGTTATTTTATGATTCCATGGTGTTGCAACAGTTTTATTTTATTAGTATTTTATAATTACTTCCAAAATGCAAATTGATTATATTAGATGATCGGTGAACATAATACAGTTATAGGCAATAAAAGTGTTTTATAAATTTGTCATAGAAACGTTTATGAAATAAAATTGAAAAACCATTATAAAATAGTCAGGAAATTATCACAGAAACGTTTCTGCAACTAACTTATAAAACTTATTTTCATATAAAATCAAGTTATGTAGCAGTTTTATAACACTTTTCTGCGAGATTTTTATGATAGTTATGAAACTATTTCAAGCTTATTTTATAACTGTTTCCTGTAGCTTTAAGAAATTATTTTATTGGAATGCTTTCAGATACTATTTTATTTTCATCACCATATTGTCACTTCAATGATAATTTCCCAACTATTTTATAGTATGGTATATTAACTACAATTCAAAAACACTTATATAACTGTTATAAAATCAAATTGCTTTTCCTAATATATATTTGCTGCCACCAAGAATAAAATGCAGCATTTAAGAACAACCAGCTGACATCGATTCCTAATCAGAGCTTTGAAAATTAATTCAAAATTTTGTTTAGTTATTGGGACACCATCGATATCGTGGTGGAAATTAGTTTTCAGCAACTTCTAAATAATTGATTTTTATTGAGTATAGGTAGGTACCCCATAAGTAAATTCAATATTTTTAATTCATCCTTAATTTTAGACACTATGATATGCATATCTATGTGTATATATATATATATATATATATATATATATATATATATATATATATATATATATATATGTGTATATATATATATATATATATATATATATATATATATATATATATATATATATGTGTGTATATATATATATATATATATATATATATATATGTGTGTATATATATATATATATATATATATATATATATATATATATATATGTGTTATACTTTCAATTTGATAATAATTCCATTGTGTGGATACTGTAGTGGATTTTTCTGTTTGTATTCCGAATATTTAAATAAAAATAAATAATAACTCAATGGCGGCCATTTTGAACATTTATTGGGGGTTATATAGTAGTTTTAGATTCAGTTCGAGGTGCTTCAAATAGACGAAGAGATGACTTGGTGTTCCATAAAAAAAACTTTTTACTTTCACATTTAAAGTTCTTGCTGATTTTTAATGTCTTGCGCATGATGAAGAACAATAGTGAGGAATTGTGTGTCCCTGGCGATATTGAAGAGGCTGCAGAAGAGCTTTAATTGAATTGATACCAAAAAAATCGGCTTAGCATATTCTATTTTTTGGCTGGTTTAGACTAAAAAACGAATTTTTGGAATATATGGAGCCTGACGGCGTGAAGAGCTGTGTCATTTTTTGATAGAATATATTAAATTGATTGTTCAAAGTCCAAATACAAAAATGAAAATAGTTCGTTCTTCTTGCATTGTTGGAAAAAATATTGACTATTTTAATAAATACGTTGCATTACGCTCTCCTGATATCAAACATTAACGTTTTTTTCTGAAATACACAAATTATAAATGCAGTGTCCACACAGTTGGTATACACACGTTTGGGAAAATGCCCTCTACCAATGCTGAGTTTCTGAACCTCCCGGAACCAAAGGAATATACAGGTTACTGTTTCAGAAGGTCTTCTGCTTCATTGCTAGCAGAGTCAGGAGCAAATACAACGGACATTAAGAAGCACGGAGGATGGATGTCTACAAAAGTAGCTGAGCGTTACATCGATCAATCTATTCCTTATAAAAAGGCTATTGCCGAAAGAATTGAAATTGTCATGAAATTGTCAACTCAGCTAGTTCAAATATATTATAAGTCTGTTTGACATCGCAAGGTATTAATATCAGCAGTTGTTCTAATTGTACTTTTCATATTAATGTTCATAAATAATAATAATAATAATGTAATTAATGTATATAATACATTTAATTGTATTTATTGTATCTATCATCCATTGTTCATAATAAAACTTCCTTGGAAATTGAATAATTATGTTTTGTTAATTGCTATTCGGTCGCAAAAAATCGTGTTATATTTAACACTAGTGTTAAATATATTTTTAACACGCTACTTTGTAAACATCATCTTTTAATACTCTTGACAACCATTAAAAATGTCACTTTTGATGACAGTTGTACAAAAAAATGGTTATTGTGAGTTATCTCTAATTAAGAGATAGACATATACTGAATTTTTTGTAGACCTTTTTTAAGGTACACAATACTGTAGTACAACCATCGTTCGCAAAACAAGCGCAAAAAGAGTTGTTTCATACTATCTAGTTGGTATCCTTAATATCCTATATACAGGGTATTCCACTTGAAAAAATGGTTATTGCGAGTTATCTCTAAGTAAGAGATAGACATATACTATCGCTGAATTTTTTGTAGACCTTTTTTAAGGTACACAATACTGTAGTACAACCATCGTTTGCAAAACAAGCGCAAAAAGAGTTGTTTCATACTATCTAGTTGGTATCCTCAATATCCTATATACAGGGTATTCCACTTGAAAAAATGGTTATTGTGAGTTATTTCTAAGTAAGAGATAGACATATTATACTATCGCTGAATTTTTTGTAGACCTTTTTTAAGGTACACAATACTGTAGTATAGCCAGCGTTTGCAAAACAAGCGCAAAAAGAGTTGTTCCATACTATGTAGTTGGTATCCTTAATATTCTATATACAGGGTATTCCACTTGAAAAAATCGCATAAACTAAACTAAACATCAGTCTTTTTGAAGGGAGCTAAGTATTGAAATTGTATTTCTTCTATCATTTTTCTTCAGGCAAAAACTTTTGTTATTTCTGTACTTCAAACAGTAATTTCTCAGTGGCACGAGGAAGATAAAACTTCCTCTTGAAGATGATCACTTGGTGATCGAAACACGTGCCGAGGTGTAAAAATAACGATTTGGTGTTTGGGAAAAAACTCCAGTAATATTAACCAGTATAGACGTTGCTCGGTAAGAGCCAAGAGCTTCCAACGCTGCTTGACTGCCCGAGGAAATTTTGATTGACTTGTGTATGAAGTTGGATTCTTCCAAACTCTCCGCACACAATTCAAAAGCGTAGATTTTCGCTTGAAATACAGTCGCATAGGCTCTAGGCAGGTTGATATCTCTGTCCTGGGTCGGCGACTGAAAACACCTGCACCAGAACCGGAAGGTGTTAATGTATAGAATACTATTGATCAGTATATACTACGATATAGTAGAATATATATTTAACGAGATATGGAGCTACAAAAACATATGACATTGAAACGGGACAAAACTTCCGAAACATCCTGATAGTAACATCATAATCACTTGCTTAAGAGCAATAAAGGGAATTTAGCTTCAAGCTCTCAATAATAACGACTTCTTCAACTTTTCAATTTTTTTTTTCATAGTTGCTTCAAGAGAATATGGAGATGCTTTCGTGATGAATTTTTCAAGTCTTTCTATATTGGAGTACGTCTAGTTCCGTATTCGATAAGGATCTCTTAAAATTAACATCTCGTTAAGCACTGAATATTACATATGCGGAGTTTCCGTCAATATGACTATAGGCAGCCTGTTGAACTTTCCACTTTCCAGGTTAATCGTGAAAATTGAGCCCATCTCGTGACACAGACTTCGCTGCAGAAGAATTTTGTATTATTTTTCGAATATCTTATTTTGAACTGAATGTGAATATTTCAGTCGACAGTGTTAGCGTTTTCTATTGAACTATTGGTTGTTGTGACTAAATTATTTTGAAATGATGCTGAAACATCGACAATTTTTATTATTCTGACCTTTCTTTCATTTTGAATAAGTACGGTATGAACTTAGATATTATAAGTTCGCTTTTAGAAGTATGTCTGGATTAGTAAACCATCTGGAATATTTTTTCTAATCTGGACAAGAAATTGGTTTTACCGCAAAAATACACCTTTCGAAGTTTCATCATTTGATGCTTTATTTCATTTTCAGAATACCCAAATATTGTCGCCTAATTTATTTTCTTATTAGTTAGTGAGCGATGCTTGAAGACTGGCAGTAAACAAATCTAAAGAAATGAACATTAAACGTAAAGCTAGTTTCGAATATACCTACACAGTAGGTTGAATGGACTGACGACTATCAGAAAATAACTACTCCCCTGGCTAATACCACGAAGGGCGTTGGATTATATCCGAAAGGCGTCAATGCAGGAATCTTCACAGAAAATTTCCTGCATATTCAATTGACAATACAACTGAAAGAGTCGACCTTCAATTTTCGTACGGGCACACTTGTAGACCTGTTTCGGGCTCATTAGCCATACATCAGTGCAAGATAGTGGCCATCATCGACCTGAAACCAATGATATTTCATAATTGGGTGTAATCCAACGCCCTTCGTGGTATTAGCCAGGAAAGTAGTTGTTTTCTGATAGGCGTCAGTCAATTCAACCTACTGTGTAGGTATATTCGAGACTAGCTGGAACGTTTAATGTTCATTTCTTTAGATTTGTTTACTGCCAGTCTTCAAGCGTCGCCTACTGACTAATAAGAAACTGTTTTTTCCTTATTCAGAGGAATCAGGCAAATTTTGGATATGCAGTTGGTTAGTACCTCGTTCACTAGATGGATTGACATTTTGTTGTTCGTTCCAACTCAAGAAGAGGAATGAAATAATGTGAAAAAATTCCGATTTTCATCGACTTTAGATCGATGATGGCCTCTATCTTGCACTGATGAGTGGCTAATGAGCCCGAAACCGGTCTGCAAGTGTGCCCGTTCCAAAATTGAAGGTCGAATGTTTCAGTTGTATTGCCAATTGCGTATGCAGGAAATTTTCCGTGAAGATGTCTGCACTGACGCCTGTCGGATATAATCCAACGCCCTTCGTGGTATTAGCCAGGGGAGTAGTTGTTTTCTGATAGGCGTCAGTCCATTCAACCTACTGTGTAAGTATATTCGAGACTGGTTTGAACGTTTGAAGTTCATTTCTTTAGATTTGCCTAATTTATTGTTTGTAACATTTTATACAGCGAGATCTGCAGCTAACATATCCATAAAATAATATTGAAGAAAGAACAAAATTTCCTACATCTTTCTTTGGAGAGGAATCAAGCTTTTTTAAGGAGAAAACACAAGCACTACAGAAAAAACCTGAAGGGGCTCTAAGAGCGATGCCTGTGCGAAAGTGGTGTTTCACATTGGATCTGAATCACTGGAGATTAAATCCATTTGGAAAAATGTTCTCAGGAAGTTTAATCCACATAAACACAGTTCTCCAAATGGAAGAGTTCTTGAACAGTGAAGTTCGAGGTGTACTGAGTTGAACCTCAAAACGATGCGCAGCCACAGTCCGTCGCGTATTTCTGATATGTACCGCTCTTGGTAGAATCAAATGTGCCGTGAAAGTATCTATACAAGAGAGACAAATCTCCAACCTTTCTTTGATGTTCCAGACTATCAAGGTTGTGAGTGATGTTCGCGTCTTCAATCAGACGGATGGCTCATTTTCTGGATGAAATCCAGCTGCTTAGGGGGATGCTTAGGGGCGGAGCTCCATTCATAACAACAGTTCTCCAAAGAAGGTCTGATCTGTACAAGTGTGTACAAGTGTGTACAGTTTTCTGGTTCGGAACAATGTTCCAAGCTTTTGAGAAGCAACCTTTGCAATTTCAGCAACATGATTGTGCCAAGACATAATGGTGTCCATTTTAACCCCCAACAAACTTATCGTCTATCTGTCCTGATATTTTTATAACCGGTTTGGAGACATTTATCTTTTTGGAGAAAATCGATGTCCGGTTTTGTGGCATTGAATTAAACCTGGTTAGTTACACCCCAATTCGAAATCACTTCTAGATCCTCATTAAGATATACATCCTCCTGCTGCCGGTGAAGTTGTGCCTCCGTAGCCGATGTCCTAAAATCCAAATGACATGATGAGACAAGTCTGCTGTCGTCAGCAAAGCAATATATTGGATTCTTGGTTGTTTCCAATAAGTCGTTGTTATATAATAAAAGAAGGTTTGGAGACAATATGGATCTCTGGGGAACACCAGCATTGATGGTAAAAGATATCCATCGACGGCCACTTGCAGAGAACTTTCTTTCAGGAAGCTGGAGAGTTATACGCAGAAATGATCCGACAAGAAATATAATCGAGGTTTGGCCAGCAAACCCTCATGCCACACACGGTCAATGGCCTCAGAAATATCAAGCGCAACAGCTCTTGATTTTCCATGTTCCTCGATTGCGTTTTCCGAAATATGGGTGATGAAGGATAACGTGGATTTAAAAAATTTGTTGACCCACAGAGAGTTCACATCGGGAGCCAATTTCCCAAATTGAAAATGATCTTCCTGCTACATGAAAAGAGAAACGAATAGTAAATCTATTTGTGGTCTTGTTTTTCAGCAAGGATTTTCGAATTTTTTTTTCAAGACTGCATCTATAGAGAACGTTTCGTGAGAAAACAATACATTATAACCTCAAATAAACATCTGTACAAACTGATTATAACAAATTAGGGCAATGAATTGTGTTCTAGAAAGCGACCGCTTTGAAAGGCCTCCACAGTCACCTTATCTGTCGCCTATCGATTTTTTGTCAGGATACATGGGAAACATCTATAAGATACAACAAGCGTTGTCACAAGAGATATGAATTGAAATAAATATGTTTTCCGACGTTCTTCATATAAGACAAGGTATTGGGGTCGGCAATATTGACGAAATGAAAGAAACAATAAGAAGCTTGACTGTTTAAGAAACGATGGACGACAATTTGAACATTCAATGAGATATATCGTGAACCATCTACATAGTTACGATTATTTTGTATTGGTATATTACATGTTCTTTCGATATGTGGAATTTATGTATAGCTTTCATTTCCGAACCCAAAAAAAAATTTGTCCCTACATTTTTGAGGTAGCTCTGACCGGTAGTCGTATAACCATACAGTTATGATGAGAAAAACTTCGGGAAAGAAACGTATTGTAATACATACCTGAAAGTGTTATTACAGTGGCTACAAAAATCGATGAAAAAAACTAGAGGTAGATTCAGATTAAGTAGATGATGGAATCTAATGAACGAAACGTCTTATTGCAAATTTGTTTATATCAGACTAGTTAGTGCCCGCGGCTTCACCCGCGGTTTCGTGACAGTTCATTTTAAACAAATATGTAGTAAGAATATTTTTTTAATGACCCAAAACTTCAGGTTTTCAACTCCAAAACTGACGAAATTCAATACATATAATCTTTGAACCCTTATTTTTCCGCCTTGGGGGTGGAACTTCCTGATTCCCTTTCTTGATGGTTATTTATGCTATATGCCAACTGCACTAATTAAAGATATTCGCAAAACTAACACAACAGTCAATGACGTCTGCTCTCAAGCGTCTGCCAGCGTTCGGCGATGGCGCTTCATTGCTTAGACCGCCCCTCTACCCCCGCGCATCGTCCCTCCGTCGTCTTAGAGTAGGCGCGACGCGTAATGGCTTACTGCGTTGCGTCAAGTTAATTTCACCGTGATAACTTTGAAACAATTCGAAATTACTTAGTGTAAGAGACCAAGTTTATCGTTTTTTTCCCATCAAGAAGCAGTGTAAAATCAAAGCACAACATTGTGTTTGATCCATTGTTTAGAAAATAACAAGAGTAGTGTCACTCTCAGCACAATAACTCACAAACTTACAAGTAAAATATCATAAAATTTCAGCAGCTTCTTTTTGAAGGTTAGCACTAACTGAAGAAAAAAGGTGAATACAATAGACTAGTGCCATCTATGTGATAGGCCGAAAACTTTTCAACCAAGATAGAATAACTCTGTGTCATCAGCATAAGCATGTAGTTTACAATTCTTGATGGACCACATAATGTCAGTAGTATAAATGATGAACAATTAAGGTCCCAAAATGGAACCTTGTGGTACTCTTCGTAAAGAGAGATGTCATCGCCTCATGATTGATTGCTACTTATTTATTATTTACAAATTACGATTATTTAGAGGAGACGACCATGCCACCCTACAGAATGAATACCATGTAAGCGAATGAGCCGTACATAAAATTCGTCGTAATTAATTGAATCCTCGCAATCGCGAAGTATGTGACGAACAAGTCGAGCGAAACGTAGTCGGAGACGTCCTTAAGGAGCGGCAGCAAATTCCTTTTTACGTTTTCCATTTAATTTAATATATTTTCTCCATTCAGGCGTTCATTTTAGCTTAACAAGTTAATTCCGAATCCGTCGTTATGTGAATTCGCTCGGGTAACTTTTCGAGAGGGAAACCTCCTGTGAATGAAGGACTGAATGGAAGGATTTGAAACTTGTTTTCGCCGAGACCAATCTTGAGAGATTCCTCGTAACGGTTTTCGAATTGGATGGAGATGGTTTTCCCGGTTTCCATTTTTTAATACTGCAGTTTCGATTAAACACGTTAACGAATACGATGAATATATCGAAATACAAATAATGACATTGCATGAGGAATTAAAAAAAACTCATTCGACATCTGTCGAGGACGTTTGAAAATGAAGCAGACCATCAAAAAAGACCTGCGAGATAAGATAAGATTTTTCCAATTCTGAAGACGGAGGCAAATTAGTTCTTTTTGCAACACCACAAGTTACTGATAGATAGAACATTTTTCTTTGTGAAAAATACTTTGCAGTGACAGTCCGAAAAGATTGCTATTTCTACACATGTATAAAGTTTACCATCATAGTTTTTCATTTTATTTTTTTCAGATTGTGGAAGACGAAAATACCCAAAGAAAGTCGATAAAAAATTTAATTTCCTTCACAGGATTCATATCCTAAAAATTGGCAAATATAGGTTTTTTAACTTTTTACCCGAATGAAAATAATGTTGAAAATATAGGATATAGACAATAACTTTTGTCTAATTTCTATTAAGATTTTTATTTGTTACGACTAGTTTCGATTTATTAAACGATTCTCAAATGAACTGATGCTGTTTGACAAAAAAAATCCGTGAATATACAATTATATAGTCTAATGCCAATTGGTCCTAAACTAGTTGGCAGAATTCACAAATTCAAAAGGGGAGTACTGCTTAGTTCTAATTGGTCATTGAGGGTTTTGAAATTGGAGTTTTTATTCAATTATTTTGGTTTCAATGCTTCCAACAAACTCATGTCCCTTTCTTTACCGCACGTATGAAGAATTTTCATGTTTTCTTTATTTATTATGTGGTTTTTTCTTGTAGATGTCCATATATTTGTTGAGACTTTTCGACAATGCTTTAAGCACATTGAATATACGCAGGTCTTATCAAAAGAAATGATTAGTTCTGAAAAGAAAAGAAAGACTGACTGTTTTCGAGTTTTTTTTCGATTCGGCAACGTCTGAAATTTTACTCTAGGAGTTGATCAACTTACAAAATGAAATTTTACTAGTTTCATCGCGAAGAAACGCATTTCATTGGGAATTTTAACGTTGTTATGTCGGAGCTACAAAATTACCAAAACTGATGTCGTTCTCTTCTTAACGTGAGTATCCTATAGCGGATTTTTTTATATGATAACACACGCTCATGGTACCTTATGTTGAAATTTCTGTCTGTCTGGCCTGTATAAACTGCTGAACAGTTTACTCTCTATATATTCCTGATTTTTTCCACTTATGCCTTTTGGCTTTTGCGTTGAATAAATTGCGTTTCCTAAATTATTTTTACCAGTAAATGACGTGATTTTGTTAAATTTTGAAAAATAGTTTTTTATGTTTTCGGAGAGCTTTCCCGATTAGCTTACGCTAGCCTATTTCTTAGCTTCTTTAGGTTCTTCATGATTTAGACATACATAGTTCATTCACGATCAATTTTTGATGATAAACACCTAAGGTGTTTTAACACCTTAGGTGTTAAAAATAACGATTTGGTGTTGGGAAAAACTCCAGTAATATTCTAGAATGTGCAAAGTAACTTTTTATCTGAATTCCAAAATTGCTGAAGTTTGGGTGTTGTAGTTTTCCATATAAGAGGTTCATTTTTTTGGTTTATTGTGTTTTTTCATATTTTGTATATTCAATGTTCAATTTTCCATAACTATTTTGTAAAAATTTTAAACAATAAAAAATTACGATTTTTTTAGTAAACCGTTTCATTATTCAGGTTATTTTGACATGCAATTTTTAATATTTTTGATAACTAACAATTTGGAAAAATATTTTTAAAAAATGCATAAACTAATGTAAAATATATCAAAGAAATTATATTTAACATAATTTGTCATATTTTTGAAAAATGTTGGCAATACCAAATAGAAATTACATGGGGTCTACATAACACCACATCAGTAGTTATGTTCCAGAAAGTACACGTCAGTGGTAGAAGGTTGAGTAAACAAATAAATATCTCGAGAACGGTTCTTTTCTGGTATAGACATAAGTCACATTAGAATTTTATCAGGTACCCAAAAATGTTAAAATATACAGTTTGTAACATTTGAATGAGGAACTTGGTACCAATTTCCGGTACAACCTAAAGTATTTGAAAAACCGCTATTACTTCCATTCGATGAAGCGTATCAAAAAACATTTGCGTGCCAATTTTCAGGATATGAATCCTATTATTTCCCAAAATACGGCTAATCGACGGTCATCGCGCTGCACCCTGTATGTAATACGTGCCTATACCTCAACAGTTGTTTATCCAAATTGCTAAGAAATCACATACCTACATTTTACAATTGCGTAATGGTGCGATTGAAAATAATTGAAAAATTCGGAACCTGACAGATTAAAAAACGTCAATTGATAGATTTTACACAGTTTTGCCAATATGAAAATTTTGACACTTGACACTTTTACATCCGACCACAAATGCCACTTTTCAAATCTGTAACTTTTAATAAAATGTGCAATCATAGTGTTTATCTTGAATATTTTGAGAATTCAGAATTTATTGAAGAATGTTTTGAATTTTCACTTGCCTATTTTACTCGATTACACAAAACGGGAAAACCGAAAACTCGAATTAGTGTCCTCACAAATTTCCCAACAATTCAACCCACTATCTAGCTTATCCCGAAACAAATTAAAGTCGACATAAAGCACAAGTAACAAATCCCGAAAGCAGGACGAAACGAACCATAACTAGTAAATTTCGGTCTGTAATATTGGTAATGCGGCCATAACATCCAATCAAGTCGGATTTATGATCGGCGAAGCTAGTAAATTTCTCGGCGGGCGTTTCCCAAATCCAATTGTGTGTCAACATACTAGATTAAGCCGATTGTTATCCTCGATCGTTCGCCAAGATGGATATGCATAAAATACCGAATTATGGGGAGGTTGTAAACAACTTCTATTTGTCGAGTGGCAGCGTCGATGTCAGTGGGAGAATGTTTTCCTGTCGACATGTCAATTCATCAACTTTTTTTCCGTTAGTTTCATAGCGAGGATAACAATCAGAGATATACCGAATTAACAATTAGAACCTGAACGAAGAAAACAGCAAGTAGGTATGGTCGAAGTAACCGGTATTGTGCATAGTTAAAGATGTCAGCGTTCTCAAAGGCCAAAAATACCAATACAGAGAAATAAAGCCGCTGCCAACTAGTCCACGTTGACTGAAGAATTGGCGGTTCGTATTGGATAATTTTTACTAACCGAGTTTTACGAATGGCTGAAGAGTCATAATATTGAATTTGAAGTCATGTTATGGTGACGAATACAAATCGGGAAATGCGGGGATGGTTATCGCCGTCGTGTTCAGTTCAGGAACTGATCGCGATTTGAGTGTTGAAATTCGATATTGGTGCAGTTATAATTACTTAAAATTTTTGTTATCTGTTTAAAATGTGGCGTCCTTGGACAAGTACTAATAGTAATAACGAATGTGATAACAACGCAAACTTTTTTAAACAACATTCTTTTCAAGTTGTTTGATAATAATTCATATCCAGAACCTTTAATAAATAAAATACTGTTTAGTACTCCGTCTTCATTCAATGAAATAATAATAATTAATAATGATAATAATATTTTGAATAGCAATACTTCTGACATAGTTCCTGTTTCCCCACGTTTTGTATCACTTCTATATATAAAAGAGGTAACACCTTAACTTGTAAGAATTTTTAACAAATTTAATAATAATAACTTCAAAATTTCCTATAAAACCGCTCTATCCATTGATTCTATCTTTACCAAAATAAAAGACAAAACATCTCTTACTCATCAATCAAATGTTATATATTCTATCCCTTGTCAAAATTGTGACAGCATATACATTGGTCAAGCTTCCAGAAATTTGAAATACCGTATTACTTCACATAAAAGCGATAGCAGATTAGCCCCACATAGATGTGCTTTAGGCGAACATGTTATTCAAACAGGGCATAATATGAACTATAATAATGTAAAAATTTTATCAAAAGAATCTAACCTTACAAAGAGACTTTTTCTTGAAATGTCCTTCATATCACAATCCAGTCATTGCTTAAATACAAAAAGTGATCTAAGAGTAAGTGAAATTTACTCTTTTTTACTACAAATTGAAAAAAATATTCATAATTTCGAAAATTCATCTTTATTAGAATATAGTACATAAAATAATCATAATCAAATTGGCATTCCTATATAGGATGAAAGTTTGGCAATACTGAATCCAACAATGTAATTGTTTTCTGAACTGTCATGTAATTTATTTCTTCTTCTCCATTTTCATTCAAAATTAGTATTATAACCTATTTTGTGATCACATGTACCGGCCTGGTACAAAATCAGAATTTTAGAATTAAAAAAAAAGGAACTTAATCATTAGATTCACAATCATTTTACCAAAATTGACGTTTATATGTTTAATTGTTTGATGTGTAACTATAATCATCTTGAATCACTATCCAAACTAATTTCAATGTTTTCCCATTTCTCAAATCTAAGTTCTACATTAAAATCAAATAATAACAAAAATTATTTTAAACATCACTGAGTCCAACCTCAATGACAATGTAAGTACATAATTTTCAACTGTACAATATCAATTAGTCTTATGTTCTATTATTGTAGTTTTCCCTGATGAGGATGATATATATATATATATATATATATATATATATATATATATATATATATATATATATATATATATATATATATATATATATATATATATATATATATATATATATATTATTACATATATTTTTATTAGTTAGCTACCCAAGTATATTATTAAAGGGGATCTGTTGGGAGGCAGGTTGCACTATATCGTTTACTTGAACTATACTCGATTGGGGTAAACTATTGTTAGTTCAATTCTGAGACGTCCAGTAGTAAAAAGTTCAACCGCATGTAAGTTTGTGAACATTGCGATGGGTGCAGTAGGTATATGGTTCAATTATAAATGCAAGAATGATCGAAGGTAGGTCATGATAATGAAACCACGTGGACAATGACTATTAATGTCAAGAACTAATGTATTAGCCATCCAAGATATAAAGTTAATGACTAAAGTAGTCATTGGTGGGACGATAGTCAGTGGGTGATTAGTTCTACACATTTAAATTGACCGCTATGTGGGACGGTGATTCGAGCACTCCAACCTAAAAGATAGGACCTCGTTAATCCACAAGTTTCGACTTCTGAGCGGGTGACAAGTCGATGAAAAAAGATGGAAATATAAAAAAATATATGTACCTAAACTATATGAACACTTTTATCACACGCTACTGATACTATTCTCAGACGCATGTTCCCAACCAAGTTAGCGTCATTAGGAGGTGATCTGAGCGGTGGAATTCAAAAATGAATAATTTCAGTTCATCTCCTGATGTTATCAACTAGGTAGATTGTTAAATGGATGGTCGAGAAAAGTTTTTGATGTTTTCATTTTATATCGCAGTCTTCAATTCTACAAATGTGTATTAATGAAAATCAGCCCAGAAGAAAAAAATAATTCAAAATGGAGATATACCATGTTGAAAGACATTATATTTTATGAAAAAACTGAACAGTTTTGATACTGCTATAATTAACACACATAATTTGCAAAAAAATCACATTAAGAAATTTCGAACGTTCCACCACTGCCTTCCCATTTGACATTCGTCAAAACGGTAATCAGGATGCCATCATTTCTACCTAAAATAATTACAGCTGCAAACGTTATTGGTCGAAATGGCAGGAACACTCGAACAAAGAATAAAAATGTTAACCCCTTTCGCTAACCCTTTGATCGGGCGTGTCCTGATAAAGTAAATATAGGTATAGCACCAAAGGTACAAAAGAGAGACGGAGAAAGAGAGAAATGAGAGATATACCATTGCCGGTACGCGAACGGTTATTAAAGAGGTACAAAAGGTAATGACAGGTTGGGCGGGCGATATGGGAGGTATGTTGACAGATGTTTACCCAATATAAATACAATCGCGACACACTGAATGGATAATGAGGTTATTTAGTAGCTATATGGATGAGCAGGATGTGCTAACACGGCTCTGTCTAGAATGACAAAATGGCATTGAAACCGTTGTTCTGGGGAGAAGATACATTTCTCACTCGAATGATTATCAGTTTCACTTATATACAAGTTTTTTAATGATTCCATTCACGGATGTACATTCCACGGCTATACAGTGAATATCTATTCTAAATATTACGAATATACGTTGGACATCCAATTCATATCGCAAAACTGATTGATCGTTAGTAGGTAGTATACCAAAAAATATAAACGTTTATATCCACCGGAGATGATCACGATAAATTATCTTGCGAAAGTAAAAGTAGATTCGAATGTCAAGTGTTTCCATGAATGGTCCCATTCAAGAACTGTACATTCTACGTATATTCAGTGGATATCCTTTCTGGATATGACGAATATACAATGGACATCTTACTCATATTGCAAAACTATTTCATTGTCAGTAGGTAGTATACCAATAATATAAACGCTTATATCTATCGAGGCTGATTGCGAGATAGCTTTCGATATTATTCTTGAAATATTCAGGGGTCCTCCAGACGGTATCCTGAAATATATTTCGCGAATATCTCATGGGCATCCCTCTAAAATATTTCATGAAAGTAAAAGTAGATTCGGGTGTCTAATATTCCCATGAATTGTTCCCTTCAAAAACTGTACATCCCACGTATATTCTGTGGATATCCATTCTGGATATTACGAATATACGATGGACATGCCAGTGATATCGCAAAACTATTTCATTGTTATCAAGTATAAACGTTTATATCAATCGGAGATGATCACGAGATATATTTCCATTTTATTCTTGAAATATTCAGGAGTCCTTCAGAGGGTATCCTGAAATATATTCCGCGGATATCTCATGGACCTCCTTCTAAGATATCTTACGAAAGTAAAATGGTCCCATTCAAAAACTGTACATTCCACGTATATTCAGTGGATATTCTTTCTGGATATTACGAATATATAATGGGCATCTCATATATAACGCAAAACTATTGTATTCTCAGTAGGTAATATACCAATATAAATGTTTATATCCATTGGGGATGATCAGGAAATATCTTTATTTTATTATTCTTGAAATATTCAGGGGTCCTCCAGGGGGTATCCTGAAATATATTTCGTTGATATCTCATAGACATCCGTCTAAGGTATCTTACGAAAGTAAAAGTACATAAGGGTGTCAAATACCCATGAATGGTTCCATTCAAAAACTGTACATTCCACGTATATTCAATCGATATCCATTCTGGATATTACGAATTCACAATGGGCATCTCACTTATATCGTAAAACTATTTCATTGTCAGTAGGTAGTATACCAATAAATATAAATGTTTATATCCATCGGGGATGTTTACGAGATATCTTTCTATTTCATTCGTGAAATATTCAGGGGTCCTCCAGAGGGTATCCTGAAAAAAATCCCGCGGATATCCCCATGGACATCCCTCTAGAATATCTTACGAAAGTAAAAGTAGATTCAGGTGTTCAATTTTCCCATGAATGGTCCCATTCAAGGACTGTACATTCCACCTATATCCAGTGGATATTACGAATATACGATGGACGGCCCATTTACATAGCAAAACTATTTCATTGTTAGTAAGTAGTATATCCATAAGTAAAAACGTTTATATCCATCGGGGATGATCACGAGATATCTTTCGATATTATTCTTGAAATGTTCGGGGGTCCTTCAGAGGATACCCTAAAATATCTTTCGCGGATTTCTCTTGGACATCTCTGTAAGTGATGGTATCGGCCGATATGTGATGAAAATCCGGAACGTATTCAAGAAATGCCTTATTATGCCTCAAAAACGCAACACACAGGCGTGTTTTGAGGCGTGTCTTTACACGCCTGAAGAAGCTATTGTATATCGAAACACGTGTTGCGTTTTTGTAAAGTCTTCCAATGAAGTGTTTCTCGAAGACATCCCTGTAAAATAAATCGAGTAAAAGTAAATTAGGGTGTCTAAAGTTTTTTTATTCAATATCCACCATGAAATTTCGATTGTTCACATTCACTTTAATTTTTAATGCTCACCTCTCAGCATTGAAAATTCACTGACTTTAAGGGAAAACATAAGGAACCAAACCACGCCACATAATTCAATTTTAGTTTCATTCGATGTAAAGAGTATGTTCTCCAACATACCGTACAACGAGTGTAAGCGCCTCATTTTAGACATATTAGATCAAGCCAAAGTAGACCATATTACTTCCTTTGAAGTTTCAACAGCTTGCGATGTGTGCCTAAATCAGAGCTACTTACAGTTCAACAACAAAATTTATAAGCAGGATTCAGGTTTACCAATGGGCTCACCTCTTAGTCCACTTTCAGCAGACATATTTATGAACAGTTTGGAGACCACTATAGTAAATTCCGACCTGGGTAAAAAAAATATTAATTTTTGGTACAGACATGTAGACGTTATTCTCGCCTGTTTCAGATATACTACACGACAGCTGAACCAATTTATGACATTCATAAATAATCTCAATAGCAACATACAGTTCACACTCGAAACAGAGTTAGAGAACCAGATAAATTTATTAGACCTGATAATCCAGTCATTTAAGCTTAAATTAGGTAAGAATCTCGGAATTCGAAATACCCAGCTGTAAGTCTGTAAATACTTGTATATTGACACCTTGCAATGCTCTTTAGCTTGTGGCCAATGTAATGGGCAAGCTTGTCTTAATGCTCTACCATATCAGAGCGACATTAACGAAGATGGAACCTTTGACCCCGAAATCATGGAAGAACTTGAGACAAATGTCGTTGAAGACGATAATGAAGACCACTTTGAAATTTACCAGCAGCCAGAAGACGACGATGAAGAGGAAGAAGATGATTAAAATTATAAATTGTAGTTTTTGTACCCTTTATTCCATTTCTTTACTTTCAGTTAAAAAAAAATGTATTCAATGATATTTTTTAATAAAAAGATTAATTCATAATTCATTGTTTTTTTTTTTCATCATGTAAGAAGTTATAAATATTAATTAGGTTAAAATTCAAATATAATTCCTATATTTTCATCAACAATTCTGCAATTACATGGGCAGGTAAGTGTTGTTAAATAAATTAATATTGAATAAAAAGTGGATAAGTTAGGAAAAAATGATAAAATATAATATAATAGTTAATAAAAATTGACAAATATTTATAATCATTGATTTATCGATAGTTCCATCAATTATATATGGCGCGTTTTCGACCGAAGGCACCGGTTGACCTGAAGTGATGCTGTGACCGCGTGCTCTCCGCCCTCTATCTCGAAAACGGTATAAAAATTTTTTTCAAACAAAATTTGTAGAGAATTTTGTATTCAACAAAATTGATAATAAATACAAATAGTGACCTTTGACCTTGAAATTTAATAGTTGCTTACACTCTACCATATGTAGGTTTTGAGACAACTTTTAGGGTGTCAATATACAAGTATTTACAGACTTACAGCTGGGTATCTCGAATTCCGAGGTGAACTTACTATAATGACTGGACTATGACCATTACACAATCAAAATAAATTTGAGTTCAATGTTTTCAGAAAACCATCCCAAGCGATTCTTTCCATCCAGACAGTCATAAATTAGCAGCCTACAATTCAATGTTGCACATAACATTCTCATTACCTTTGTGTGTTAATTATCTAGCTAGGGAAATTGATGTAATTACACAGATAGGTCATAATAATGGTTTCAACGCAGATCCTATCCAGAAGTTAGTCAGAAAACAAAGCCGTAAATTCACTTACAGATTAGTATACCATCAGGTCAAACAACCAGAAATCAAGAAATGGGTAACTCTAACGTATTTTTTGAAAAAAGAACAGAGATAATTGCTGGTTTCTTCAGATAAAACAATGTAGGAGTGGCATGCATTCAGACCACATGCCAGGTTATCTCATTTCCTTTTCAATGCCAAAGATAAGGTGACCAAATTGGAGAAATCTGGAGTTTATAAGCTTAAGTGTCCGGACTGTAATAGTGTGTATGTGGGACAATGTGGCCGAAATTTCCAAAAACGATATGCTGAACCTGAAACGTCCTTCAGACTGGGAAAAAATGATTCGTCGTTTTCAAACCATTCCTTGACATGCAACCACAAGTTCCCAAATCTTAACATTACGGAAATTTTGCACTATGCAAGGAAGGGCTACAAACTCAATTATTTAGAATCCTTGGAAATTCACAAGCATCAAATCGATTTAGTTTACTCACTGGTTTTAAAATTAGCACAGCCGCATTGAAAATTGTAAATTCAGGTACTCAATTAAGCCAAGTACTTCTATTATTACCTACAGGGGTGCTATATAAAGGCTAATGTAATAAACCATTGTTAGTTTAATGTATAAGTTTGAAAATTTCCTTATAGAACGAACCTGCAGTAACATAGTAAATTTCAATTCTCTTTTCTTCATTATGATTTCCTTCCACGTAGTAACGGCTACATCCATCAATTTATTAAAAGTACTTCGTTTTCTAATGTTATCCAAAACTGTACTGGTGAGTTGATAGGGTGAATGTCTCGTCCCGAAACTTCGAAGTTCACCATTGAAGATGATAGTGTTCTATGTGAGTGACATTTTATTATATCAACACTATTTCATATATATCAACCACAGTGTATAGCGTTTCTATGAATGATATCTGTTTGAATTTCATAACTAATATTTGTAGTATGAATTTGTAGTATGTAGTATGAAGGCTTTTTCTTCCAGTTCGTACCTGAAAAAAAAATATGTGTGAAATTTACATATCTTTACATAGAGTTTGCATTGGATTTTATTTCTAGAAAGCCAAAAAAACTTTCTTTGAACGATTTGCTACAACCTTTGATCATCGGCAGCTATTTCTGATTCCATGCCTATCTGTGATTCTCCGAATTTTTCCAGTGGTTTTGTTTTGGATGACGTATCAGTCCTAAACTGAATTTGAAAATCACACAAATTTTCGCCTGAAACGCCAACTTCGCGAATAGCTCACCCCAACAACCCCTAGTGAAATCAAATCCTCTCGAGCTGAAAGACATAATTACGTTACGTGTAGTGCGGTATTGATTTCGTAAAGAATCAAAAGACTGTAAACTTGGGTATCGGGGGTTTGTATACCGAAAAACATAAAATAAAGACGTCGACGAGAAATTAATACTTCTTTCGGAAGGGAGGGTCGTTTTCAACGAGGGGAAACAAAAATAAGACGTTTAAAAAGGAACCAGAAAATCCACGGCCAGATCTGATGCCTTTGAACCAACAAGAAAAGAAGGTAATCAGATATTTCAAGTGGAAATGTTGATGAGATTTTGTGAAAGATTCGCCGAATTTCGTTGAAGTGATCGAGGAGTGCTAAAGAGATGATGGAGTGTGCCAAGGTACTTTTCTGAAAAGTAATTTAGCATAAAATTCTGAGCCACGTGAAGTGTTTCGCCTTTCAATAAATAATATACAACCGCTGAATGTATCAGATCAATTTTTCGATTCGAATGAAAACCAACAAAGTTTCTGGGATCTCCCTCCATAAGCTTCTCAAAAATTGATTTGTGCAGTATGTTTACGAACTCGGTACTGTTAGTATGCCTAGTTCTCTAAAGATATTTTCACAACCAGTCCTTTTGCTTTCGAAAACTATTGTTCTAATAGCTCTTTTCTGTAACTTAAAAACCCGATTGGCTTCTGATCAGCAACTCCATGCAATTGCTGCATAACTTATCAATTACTGGAAGTGTACGTGATAATGATTCAGGAAACTGTTCTGATGATGAAGTTTGTAAATACAATAATAGGTCGAAGCTGACTTTTTACCACGCTTATGACAAAGAATTTGAAAAAAATGATGAAATCTTTATTGAAATCGATAGAACGATCAATATAATTTAATGTTTGAAGATGATTTCATGCAAGTGTTGTCCGCGGCTCCGCTTTAGATGGGCCATGCGCAAGGTCCAATTTTGGCACACTCTCTAACATATCGAACGGTATTTCACGTATAAATGCTTCAATATTGGCTTTCAGAGCATCAGTCGTTCCTGGTTTATCCCTGTAGACATGAGCCTTAACATGACCCCACAAGAAACAATCCAAAGGCGTTAAATCACATGATCTAGGTGGCCAATTAACGAGCCCCAAACGTGAGATAAACTGTTCACCGAAGGCGGCTCCTAATTGGGCCATTGTTTCGCGTGTCGTGTGGCATGTGGCACCGTCTTGTTAAAACCACATGTCAGGCATGTCCAATTCTTCCATTTTGGGCAACAAAAAGTCGTCAATGATCACACGGTAGCACTCGCCATTTACAGTAACGTTCCGGCCATTGTCGTCTTTGAAGAAGTACGGCCCGATGATGCCACCGACCCATAATCCACACCAAACAGTGACTTGTTCGGGATGCATCGGTAGCTTTTGCAATGCTTGTGGCTGTTCTTCACTCCAAATGCAGCAATTTTGCTTGTTAACGTATCCATTCAACCAGAAATGCGCCTCGTCGCTGAACACAATTTTTCGATAAAAATGTGGATCTTCCTCCAACTTTGCCAGCACCCATTCACCAAATGTTAGACGTTGTGGGAGGTCGTGTGGCTTCAATGCTTGCACCAACTGTATCTCATAAGGTTTTACACCCAAATCCTTTCGAAAAATTTTCCACGTAGTGGAGTAACAGAGGTCCAATTGCTGTGAACGGCGGCGAATCGACATTACACGGTTATCAAGAACACTGGCGGATACAGCCGCAATATTTTCTTCGGTCCTCACTCTAAGTATGCGTGTTGGTGGTTTAATGTCCAATAATGTGAACTGGGTTTGGAATTTAGTCACAAGCTTCCAAATAGCTCCATCAGTAGGCCGACGAAACTGCTCATAAATTGGAAGAAGTGCACTATGCACTTTCTTCATCGAGCATGAATTTTGAAATGAAATTCAATAATTTGCAAGCGTTGTTCATTCGTAAGTCGATTCATGGTTTAATTATAGACCAAACTGAACAAGTTTGACAATGACACAAGACATGATTCATGCGTGATCTATCAAAAACAGTGTTGGCAAAAAGATACCAGCAAAAAAGTATCTCATTATAAACTTCACTTATACAATGTTTGATTGTTTCACTAATGTTCCTGCTTCCTACTGCTATATTTCTCATCTGCTCAATTCAAATTGGAATGTGCGACATTGATTTGGTATTCTCTCTAGGGTGTCCACGTTAAATCTTTGGATAATGTACAGAGGTGGTTTCTGAAATTGGTGGCATTGAGAATTGTTGGTTCGGGCTAACCCCGTAGATCAATGTCAAGTATAACTCTGTTGCGCAAAATTATTAATGAAATAGTAGATGCACCTCTATTACTAGATCAATTTAATTTCAATGTACCTCATGTCACAACCTGAAGAGAAGTTACTTTTTATATTTCGTAATTTAGAAGTAACCTTGTGAGTATTTCGTCAATAAGTGTTCAATCTTCAAATTTCATTTTCATTAATGTGATATTCCACAGTTGAGCAGAGTAATTAGCATTCTTTCGTTGATTTGAATTTGAATATTGTATATTATGAACACACATGTATATTTATTGCTTTAGGTATATAACTCTTTAAATGTTTATTATCCTGTGAATAGACTTATCTGTGGGGCAATCAGTTTCGTTGTCCTTTTCTTTATAATGTTTATTCCTGAATAGTTGAAAAAAAATCTGTTTAAAATCTGTAAACTTGTGCGAGCTAAGGACTAACGAGGTATCACCTTTTAACGTGTGTCTCTACAAATTTGGACCAACATTCAGCAAATACTCATGATGGTTGAACATCATCAGAAGTCTTGGAAGGGTTAACCACAACAATCGCCGCTTTCCTCTCACTGTAGACTCACATCCAACAATGAAAAGGGAGGTTAAAAAGTCAAGTATCTAGACGTATTACCGAAATATATAATTTACACACTGATCCGATGGAAAATGCGCGCCAGTTGCATCCAGAACATGAATTAGTAATGAATTTCATTGCAGCGGCAAGTTAAGATCGTTCTCTCCAATGGCTTTTAGTTTTATGTCGCTGCACTGCGGACCACGATCTCTCCATGTTTGTTATTTCAGTAGCACCACGCTTTCTATATTCAACCCAACTAGATTTTGGGTTAGTCACCTCAGGAAATGTTGTTTGCGCATCACAAGAACACTTGAGAATTATAGAAAAACATAAAGTGGTTCATGTTGCATACTAAACAAAACCTAAGAAATAATTATTACTATAATTGAGATACTGCCATCCCAAAAATAATATTGGAAAACCTATACGTGCTGCAACTGCAAAATCTGATTTAGAAAGACCATGACATGAAAAAGAAAGTCGGAAGATATATATTATCTGAAGCTGGCTCAAACCTGGTTCTGCTTAGTCTCTCAAAGTATGTAATTGCTAAGGCTCACTGTAAAATCTGATTCAGAAAGACCATATAATACATGAAATAGAATGTCAGAAGATAGATATTATCTGAAGCTGGCTCAAAGCTGGTTAAGCGAAATCTCTCAGTGTGATATAATTGCTAAGGTTTACTGGGGGCTTAGTGGGATTACTCCACGATACCCTGTTATATCGTGGGAGAACTCAGAATAGGCAGCGAAATAATAAAGATAATAATAATACACTTTATTTATTGTATCTTCAAGACCCTAGTCTACCGCAGTCGCGTGATGGATTTAAAGGTTCCTGACACAAGGTGCAGGGTCTGCCGCGAGGCGCCCGAGACCTTAATCAATAATTCTATGACCGTAAGTATTTTATTACTTGTGAAAATATTTCTGCATGAATCACGGGGTATGATTTTGTATAATATGTACCTAATGTCACTTTTTGGTAAAATGAGATTTCATTGGGAAGTGTTGAGTTACACGTTTCCCAAAAAGGTACTCCATAACGTAAGTATGGCTGCTGTGCACTATCACTGCATAGCAACCAGGAGAGATCTTGCTTTTAAGTTGTTCAACATGGTCATCAAATTTAAGATTTTTGTCTATGAGCAAACCTAGGACTTTAGTGCAATCTTTATTTCCTATTACATCTTTATCAGATACAAGTTCATTAATCGCACCACACTCTTACAATTTTCAAGTCTGTGGAGGTCGTTGACATATAATAGGAAATTAATGGGGCCGAGCACAGATCTTCGGGGAACTCTTGATGAGATTTTCCTCCTATTTGAATCCAACCATGAGTCATGGAAATGCAGAGATGTGCTGTATCAACTCCGTAAGAGGACACTTCGACATAAAGACCAAGTAATTCAGGAGCCATAAAATAGTGAGGCAGAAAAAACCAACAGAAGGTTCGTCGGCAGACTAGAGAACAAGGTGAAAGTCCATGAATTCTCTAAAAATGCATAGAGACTATACCAGTGATCGGAAGAAAAAGAGGCGTTATGGAAAGTCAATGACACAAAATTCCAAGAGGGAGAATGGTTAGGTCAATCCTAGAGGACCAGAGAAATACTTTCAAGAGGAGATGGAAATCTACTACTTGGTAACCGAGCAGAGCTAGAGTCATTATTTTAATTCATTTAATATATCTGAAGAAATAGGAAACTTTGCCACAATGGGAAATGTTCCTCCTGACGAAAATCAAGTAGTTTTCATAAAAGAGCTCTAAAACAACGCATTATCATTTCAACTTTTTTCTTTAAAGAGATTCGTTTCTATTTCACCATTTGGCAACATCGATTATAGCTAATAAAGGACAATGAATCTGTTACCTGTATGAGACAAACAAAGATGACATATTTCAGAGGCGTGCTGTTCTGTTTACTTATGTTCCGAGTTCCGAGACATTCTGTGATATATGACATTTTGTGCACCTAACCTATCTTCCTCTATATGGATAAATAACAAAACAACTGTTGTTTATGTGGCTTGTGGAGGTGGTATTGAACTATAATTTATATTTTGCCTTAATTGTTGATTTATAAAGATAATTTTCCTTTTTAAAGTAGAATGCCTAGGTACGTATAAATTATTTCAACTTGATATAGGCGCTGTTGCCAATATGTGAATTACAAACAAATCCCTTTGAAAATTAAAACCCAACATTTGAAACATCAATTTGAATACTTTTCGAAGTGAATTTAAAAACTCATGAATCAAACTCAACTTTATTTTGTTCAAACTTGCATTTGCTGTAATAACCCAAATTGAGGAACATTCCCCATTCAACAGACTCTTTATCTCTTACCCTGTGCGGATTTACTCAAATTTGTATAGCCAGCCCTGTTTATAAGAGAGCTCCAAACTACAAGATGGATTGAATTTGTTCGCAGATCAGTTCGAAGAAAATAGTTCGAGAGCGCATAAAGCAATAAGTAAACGACTGATACAAGAGGGGTTATTATAGTGTAGTATGGTTTTCAGTAATGACTGTAATGACGGAGAATAGACTGAACATGCATAGTTACAATTGAGTATTCAGAAGTGTTCATTACTATCATTACATTCAGTTATCATTGCAGAAGACAAGACTAATCAAGAACGCCGACAAATTGTTGTTCGTCGAATGAAAAGCGTGCGCGCATAAACTATTAAAAACAATTAAATCAATTTGCCGGCGTGTCTCCTTCGCTATAATAGATCTTTATTTGTTGTCGCATAATGCAATTCATTAAGTGAGTAAATGTGAACATGTTAGCAAGTGTATTACATTCCCTAAGCGACCCTAATCGAGCGTTAAGCCGGTCCCGAGAGACGGGGTAGTTACCCCGAAAAAGGTTCCTTTCCGATGATGGGATTCACGCCACTCGTGCAGATGTTGGGATAATCAATTCATTTGGCTATCGTCGAAAAGTTTTTCGGCGGTACACATACAGGGTATTTTTATATACCTTCGCGTTTTTTTCAATCGTCGAATGTCACTAATTTTCAAGCGAATCCCATTGTAAAAATTATAACTGTTTCTCCATCAACATGGCTTTTTTATGTAGATCTATCACGTGCAGAAATCTCATACAGTTTACAGATGATGTTATGGAGAGAATGAACGATCAGATACAATTTTTTCAAGGACAAAACACAAGCATTACAGAAAAGTTATTACGGCGCTCTAAGAGCGGTGCCTGTGAGAAAGTAGCGATTCACGTTGGATTTGAATCGCTGGAGATTAAATTCATATGGAAAAAGGTTCTCATAAAGTGTATTCAACATAAACGCAGTTCTCCAAATGAAAGAGTTCTTGAACAGTGGAGTTGAACCCCAAAACGATGAGCAGCCACAGTCCTTCGCGTATTTCTGATATGTACCGCTCTTGGTGGAATGAAATCTACCAAGTCACCTGAAAGTATCTATAGAAGAGAAACAAATTTCCAAACATTATTAATACGGTTCGGAGATGTTTATCTTTTTGGGGAAAACGTATGCCTGGGTTTTCGTGCCATTGAATTGAACTTGGTTACTTTTTTCCCAATTCAAAATCACCTCTAGATCCTCATTAAGATATGCAACCTCCTGCTGCCGGTGAAGATGTGCATCCGCACTCAATGTCCGGGAATCCAAATGAAATGACGAGACAAGTGTGCTGTCACTATGGATGTGAATCTCACATCCATAGTGACAAAAGAAACCAGAGATGTTTTATTCCTCTGTTATAAATAGGTATCAGGCATTAGGGTTTGCTGGTCAAACTTCGATGCTATGGCTTATCGGATCATTTTTGTATATGACTCTTCAGCTTTCTGAAAAACGTTCCCTGCATGTGGTCGTCGTTGGATATCTCTGGACTACTCTCACCATCAACGCTGGTGTTCCCGAGGGACCCATATAGTCTCCAACCCTCTTTTTATTGTATATCAACGAGTTACTGAGAAGAAAAACAAGACTCCAATATATTGTTTTCCTGAAGACAGTACACTTGTGTCGCCATAGCATTTGGATTCCAAGACATCGGCTACGGAGGCGTATCCTCACCGGCAGTAGACGGTTGCATATCTTTATGATGATCTGGAAGTGATTTCGAATTGGTTATCTCCAAGAAGATAAATATCTCCGAACCAGATATAATAATGTCAGGTCAGACAATTCCGCTTTCAGCTTCGATAAGTTTAATAGTGGGTTTAAAATGGACACCAATATGTCTTGGCACAGTCATATTGCTGGAATTGCAAAGGATGCTTCTCAAAAGTTTGGAACACTGTTCCGAACCAGAAAACCGTACACACCCCAGCAACTTTTGATGTTTTATAAAGCTCAGATCAGACCTTTTTTGGAGTATTGTTCTCATGTATGGAGCTCCGCCCCTAAACATACCCTGAAGCTGCTGGATTCCATCCAGAAAAGAGCCATCCGCCTGATTGGAGACGCGAACATCATTCGCAACCTTGATAGTCTGGAACATCGATAAAAAGTTGGACATATCAGAAATACGCGACGGACTGTGGCTGCTCTTCGTTTTGAGGTTCAACTCAGTACACCTCGAACTTCACTGTTTAAGAACTCTTTCATTTGCGGAACTGCGTTTATGTGGAATACACTTTCTGAAAAAGTTTTTCCAAATGGATATAATCTCCAGCGATTCAAATCCAATATGAATCGCTACTTTCACATAGGCACAGATCTGAGAACGCTTTAAGGATTTTCCTGTAGTGCTTGTGTTTTGTTCTTAAAAATAATACTGCATAGAATAAAACAAAGTGACTTCCCGCGGTCTGTCCCTATGTATGCAAAGATCTTTAAAACTACGCAACGAATTTTGATGCTGGTTTCTTTAATAGATAGAGTGATTCAAGAGGAAGATTTAAATTTATATAACATGCATAATATAGTAGAAAAAAACTGATAATTTTAAAGGTTTCTAATGTAATGTCGTAAATAAACACTTTTTTTTCGCTTACATTGCAAACGCTGGCTGAACCCTACGAGATAGATCAAAAAATGTGTTACAGTATTATACACCTTGGAAATGTCTACAAAAAGTCCGCGATGGTATATGTCTATCTTTTTAGGATAACCCACAATAACAATTTTTAATCCCCGAGAATTATTGGCTTATTCACTGAGCGATTTTAAGCAATTTTCAGCACTAATCCTTATCCAATTATTAATTATCCACTGATCCGTATCCAATTATTAATTGGATACGGATCAGTGCTGTAGAACCAGCACACCAACTGTAGAATCAATATCGCTTTTTATAATGGACTATTTCAACATCTGGAGTACTGCAAGGGTCTAACTAGAGACCTCTGCTCACTCTTATATTTATAGTTCTGTCATTAGAGGTTTTATCTGCGGAAAAATTCCTACTGAACTGAATTTTGGTATACACCTCCATTATCACGTTTTAATGAAGATATGAAAAATCAACATTGATATCGTACCGGCTAAAAAATTTATCAGGGTTAAAAGGTCACGAAAATCAGTTTTTTGGAATATCTCGTGACCTATGACTCGGAGGTCAATGAAGGTCCTTATAAAAATTATTCCTCATACGATTATCTACAAAAAATGTATTTTGCATTTTTCTGTGAAGTCAACCGTTTTCGGACTAGAGCGCTTAGAAAGCGACTACATTATAATGATGCACTCGTTTCCGCACCACCTTTGAGGTAGAATGCAAGGCGGTTTTTTTTTACATGGTTTCCCCGTAGGTATAATCCATGAACTGTAATAAAAGTTTTTTAATATTTTATGCTCAATAATTTTTTATTTATACATTGATAAATAGGAAAATAATGTTTGTATATAATTTTCTTTTATATTCATTCGTCGTCGATATCCTCAATTTCAACTTCATCAAAAGTTGCTGACAAAACATTGAGTGGAATTATTGCTGTATTTAAATCAACATCTTCATCAGTTTTTTCACTATAGGACTGTGCGTTTAAGCATGACTGACTACGACAATGTCTACAATTTTTTCACATCCACATTTGCCGCCACAACCTTTTGTTGTTACAAAAGATTGTATTTAGTAGTGGTGGTGACGATAAAGTTGTTATTGGTTGTAATATATTATTTTTCAACTCCCAACCCCACTGTTCTTGATCAATTTATTTTCCTAGCCAGATTTGTATTTGATAATAGACTCGATAAATATGCTGTTGAGCTGCTGAAGAAGTGGGTGGTAATAATTGAAATTTCACAGATGTGCTTTGTCTTGTTAGTTTAGCAAAGCTGCAGTATCTGTAATTGTCAATTGAATTTTCTGATTTTGGAGCACTGTACATTTCTAGTAGAAAATGTATTCCAGCATTGACAAGGGCATCTCGAGCGCAATTTTCTTGTTGGAATATTTCTGCAGAATTGTGTAAATCGGGTATTTTTTCAAACATCTTCATGACTTCAATTTTTCCTTTCCCAAAAAGTGTTGAAATTGTGTCACATCCGGTCATAGCATGTAGAAACAGAATATTTTTCTTGCAGTGTGGATACTTGTTGAGGCTCTCGGTCGAGTATATTTTTGTTTTAACATTGTTTTTCTCTGGCTTCTTAAAAAAAATGGATGTAGGTTGATCAAGTATTTGTGTGCGTGCTATGAGAAGTACCAATAGATCTATGTCTCCGTCAACGATAATTGTAGCATTATTTATTGATTTTTCATTTGCTGTTTCAACTATTAAGACGTCAGCAACATCACGTGATTGTTTTGTAGAAATTCCAACTTCTTCGAAATTCTCAATGAGCGGTTCGTCTTAGTTGTTCCATCGCTTTGATATTTTTACTGGTATCGGAGTAACCATCTAAAATAACAACAGTATTTTGACCAAAATTGTTTGATAAATAATTATTATGTTTGTTAATGATGATATTGAAAGTATTATTTTTTTCCATACAACACAAGACGCCCGAGTGGAAGTTAGAAGTTTTAAGAAAACTTTAATACATTGATAAAAAGCAATAGAGTTGACGCCTTATATGTATACGGCATACAATACCGCTACTCGCTTTCTCAGCGCTCTAGTCCGAAAACGGTTGACTTTACAGAAAAATACAAGAAACATTTTTTGTAGATAATCGTATGAGGAATAATTTTTATAATGACTTTTATTGACCTCCGAGCCATAAGTCGCGAGATATTCGCAATAAACTGATTGTCATGACTTTTTGACCCTTATAACTTTTTTAGCTGGCACGATATCAATGTAGATTTTTCCCATTTTCATTAAAACGCCATAGTGAAGGTTATTACCAAAATTCAGCTCAGTAGGAATTTTTCCACAGATTTAGGTTTAAAAAACCTAAAATGACTGGATTATTATAAATGATCTGAGCTTTCATGTGGAAATTCACTCTTCGCAAACGACCTAAAGATCTCCACAACTATTTCTAACTATGAGAGTTGGATATGTCTACAATCTCCACTTGATATTATCGAAAACTGATGGTGTCAACATAATGATATGAATAAGAATATCACAAAAAAACAAATTTGGCACGGTTGCACAAAGTTATAGTGGATGACACAGTAACCATGATCTTTTTTTAATGGGTTTTCGCCTTTTAGAAGTGCCTGGGTAGCTCATTGGTGTCAAACCATTGTCCTGAACATCAGTCGTCGTAGAGGATCCGTTTCTCATCACATGTGACGATCCGATCCAAAAAATGATCGTTTTAGTTGCTCGAAATCAAAGAAGAACTGACCTCGAAACGTGACAATTTTTTTTGATCGTTGAAATCGTAGAGTACCTACTCTTCAAACATTATAATTTGGAAAAAACTTCCCGTAAACTTCAAAGCTGGCGCTTTGACTCATCGAAAGAGATAAATAATAATCATCCCTGTACAAGTTTCTTCGAAAGATATCAAAGCTTTATAAAAACATCCTGTATCCCTGGGCTCCAATAAAATTACCTCGCAAATAATTATCATCCATATTCCACCTCCATCCAGGCGTTAAAACACTTCTGAATACGTTTCGAGAATGGCGCGGGGCTATATTCGTACCCCCCAGAGAGCAGGGGCCGTCGCTACCCCCTGGAGACAGCACTTCACTTGGGCATAATTGAATTTTCGAACCGGTAGCTTATTGGGCAGGAGATTGCCGGGCTGGTTGTAGAACCCCGTCAGATGATTAGTTATTTCGTTTCATTTTCGTTTTCCGCGGATTACAACATATGGGTAATTTTAAACTTCGATAAACTTCGATTTCTTTACGCGACGGTTCTGGTTTAAATTGCTTTTTTTGATTAGAGTGGAATTATGAGCGTTCACTGAGGGGTTTGCGGGCAGAGTCGTAAATGCAAGTGAATCATTGATCGAGAAGAATATATCTCTGGAAAAACTCTTTGTTTCTGAGAAAAACGTGACCAAAACTGAAAGTATACAGTTGTATCTGCTTCCAGAGGAAACGGGCGAAACCTCATTGTAACAGAAGTGCTCACCTCAATCTAAGGCGGTGGCTGGGGATGAACAGAAATGTCCACCCCAATCTACCGCTTGGAATGAGGCTGGACATAGCAGATCACCTTCAACAGCAGGGGCACTTCCAGCGGCGGGTGCCAAGAGCTACGCCTTCAATAAAGGCAAGGAACCGGCTGTCCCTGCAGGAAAGCTCCCTCACTTGTGCACCTCCACGGAGGGATCCCCAAGAAGGTTGAAGAAGCCGCACAACGACAGTAATATCGCTGCACCTTCCAAAACCTTCGCGGAGGCCACCGTGCGACACCTCGAGGTTGCAGGTTGCCAAAGAAAGTGTGTTAGGCGAGTCTTGGCCTACACCTGCCAATATAAAGGAGATGTTTCCTAGTGACCTATTCACCTTCCTGGACAGGACAGGATGGACGATGACCTAGAAAGACAACTCCTCGAGAGACTGTACAATGAGTCACATGTGGCCTAAGTGCTGATACAGATACCAGATCTGCTTCCAGGTGAATTTTTTAAATAATGTTTCCATAATAGCATTCACCAAGAGGGTCAAAACAGACGGCCTAGGAAGAGGGAGGTCAAATACCTGGGAATGGTACTAGATCCCAGGCTGGCGTGGACCCAACATCTAGAAAGAGTGGAAAAGGAGACGAAGGGGACACCGATGATGGCCAGGGCCAAATGTACCCACGGAAAAACATGGAGACATGTTGTATTGGCTCTACATGATGGTGGTTAAAAATGAAACAAATGACTGCTATCAACAAACAAATCGCAAAAATGTTAACGCTTGAGAATAACGGGAATAATGAAAACCTCTTCAACAGCTGCCTTGAAGGCACCTTTGACTCTTCTTCCTTTTAATTTTGTAATAATTGGAGGAGACAAGGATTATGCCAATTCATACTGAAAACTCACCGAGTTACATGAGATCGGGCAAGACAGAAATTTTGGAATAAATGGAGGAACGAACGTGAAACATATTTTCAGGGTGGAGAATGAACATTCATCCTGACAACATGCTCGGCAGGAACATCTGGTATACAGGTGGGTCGAAAACCGAATCTGGAATGAGAGCTGGAATTGACTATGCAGGAAGAAATCTTCATTTCAGTTATCCACTCTTTCAGTACACATCTGTTTTCCTGGCTGAAGTATATGAAATCTTGCAATGCCCAAGGAACATTAGTTTCAGGTTTCCACGGAATGGGCGGATCAATAACTTCATAGACACCCAGGCTTCACTTAGGGCCCTGATGAATCCAAAACTGACAGACTGATCTGCGATTGCGCATAATACCAAAGACAAAATATTAGTAGACAGTTATCATGAACTAAAATAACAGCACAGAAGAAATATAAGTAATGCGAAAAATATGTACTTTCAACATGAAATCAATGAAGTTGATAAAATAAGTGAAAAACAAAGAGCAGGTTTGGAAAATTGTCAATGAGAAGAGGGAAAAAACATCAACTAAAAATAATGTTCAGAAAATAACCATCAATAATCAAAAAGTTGATGATTCCCAACAAGTTGTACAGGCATTTGCTCAATATTTTTCAACAGCCATGTCTGATAATATACTACATGGGCTGAGAAGTCTTGGGCCTAACACATAGATCGCTAGTCTCATTGCATTCACCGCTTTTTCAGTTAGTACTAACCCTCAAAAGATAGCTGTTGAAATTTCATGATATTCTACTCATGAGTTTGTGAGTTAATGTGCTAAGAGTGCCACTACTTTTGTTATTTTCAAAACAATGGATCAAAAACAATTTCGTGTTTTAATTTAACAATGCTTCTTGATGGGAAAAAATACTGTTCAATCGAAGCAATGGCATGAAAAGTGTTATAAGGGCTCCGCTTCATCAGAAACAACAATTAAACGTTGGTTTGCTGACGTCAAACATGGTCGTAGAGACACCGATGATGCAGAACGCAGTGGAACACGTTTGTGGTCTAACATGAGCAATCGCGGCACCAAACAAGCGGACAGCTTTCTCATATGTGACAAACTCGTTATTTCGACATGTTCATAACCTTCGCTATCTCCGTCAATTCAATTCAGCGGTCGTCTAGCACCATTTGGTGAACTTGGCTATGTTTTCGTCGGTAGTTGCAGTTTTTGGACGTCCCGAACTTTCATCGTCTCCCAAGCTCTTACGGCCACGTTTAAATTCAGCTGCGCAAAATTTCATTGTGGTAAATGATGGTAGAGAATCCCCATACACAGAATTCAACTCATCTTTGATTTACGTACGCGTATTGGCTTTCAAAAACAAATATTCAATGACACCTCGATACTCGATTTTGTACATTTTCATAAAAATATTTACATAACATAACATAACAACTGCGCATCCAAAATGGCTGAAACTTTGGTTTAACACCGAAATTCATTAGCTTCTATTTCCGACTGTGTTGCTATCAACTAAATATTCAGGCCCTGTGGCAGTTGTGGGTATGGAACCAGATTGTGAAATGGGTGTAGAGAAAACATAAAGAGTACTGGCAAAACATACCGGAAACACAAGTAAAAGCCGTTCGAGAAGAGAACTAAAACCTGCTTCAAAAAGCAGGGATCGGCTCAGAACAACGGACACTGTCCATTGGGCAAAGCCCTGTACTAAATAGGAATCTTCAGCTGCAGCCGTATATTAGCTGCCAGGACACTCGGGTATCATAGACAATGATGATTGTGTCTGACACGGAATATCAACTAAATATTCAGACCCTGAAGCTGCTGTGGTTTGATTAAGAAAACTGAAACCGGCTTCAACAAAGCAGGGTTTGGCTCAGGACAACGGACACTGTCCATTGGGCAGCAGAAACCTGAACAAAATAGGAATCTTCAGCTGCAGGCAGCGCATCATATTCCATGCAAATGCGAAGGGCACTGGATCAGAGCAGCATTATGTTCATGGGACATAATGGGACATAATTGAGCTTTTTAGTTGTATGTTGTGGGATTTCTATTGTTTTTTTGTCGAAACATTACTTCAGCAAGAAAATGTGGGACAGACGGTATTACAGTTCTCACAGAAAATTATTCAATTCCGTTATTTGCGAACCGAAATAGAACATATTTAATAAGAGCGCAATTAACACGTCAGCCCACGACACCATCTACCTGTTCTCGTATTTTTTTCTTCTCCAACGCGCGTATCCTGTTCCCGAACAATTGAATATCTTCGAACAAAAGAACACAAGTGTGATTAAAGGCACGGTGTGAAAACGTGAAAGGACCGAGGTGTGAACGCGACGAAATCCGGCCCCACCACCCCACCTTCTCGCACGCCTATTAACCGTATGGCTCTTTCGAAAGGGGTTAACCAAGGTGTGAAAACATCAACATCATGGTCGGCCATTGTCTGCCGGGCCGAATTTCGAGTAAATATCTGCCCTCGGGCATTGTTCTTTTGTGAAGGGTTTCCATTCGATGGTTCTTGAGGTCTTAATTGTCATGCATGGCGTTCGGGGAAAGAAAACGGGATCTTTTACCACTTTTTTGTCGAGAAAGGAATGGATCAAGTAATATCTAATCATGAGAGGGTTACGTCAAAATCAGTAATGAATCGACTAGGTTCTTATAAATTTTTGGGATATTCCACAATGATCTGCATCGGGGGCACTTCGATTCGGAATACACACGAAAATGCATCATATAAATCACATTAATATAGGATAATACCATCGAAGATGGTCAAATAGTACACGATGGGGATAAAACATTGGCAAACCATTAGGTATGTCAAACTTTATAATGCACCCTATTTTACCTAATAATAATAATATGTTTATGAATGAACTGATCCGTTATTTGATCAAAATTGATAACACTATCCATTTGTAATGCACTATTTGAAACCTCTGGTGTAGTAATGAATATTATTGTAGTTTTTTCCCAACACCAAACCATTATTTTAACACCTCGACACGTGATTCGATCACCAAGTGATCATCTTCAAGAGAAAGAACAAAACTTTAGTAATATTCAACACTATTCATGATAATAAACAAACAATTTTCACAAACATTTTTATTTCATTTCTACCGAGGAGGCTACGGTGTCAGCAAAACATGTCTAAAAATAAAAAATGTTTGTGAAAATTGTTTGATTATATAATCATATTGATAATAATAATGAGAAAGTTCATTTACCAGCAATAGAAGGAATTTCCAAATACATCGTATGTTCAGAAGGAATAAAAAAACAGATCAATCAATTGTTTGTCCTAGATAATGGGTGATAAACATTGAGAGAACCCAATAAAATCCTAAAGTTGTGTGTGGGAATTTTCCACGTATTAATCAACAAACATTATTTCAGTTTGAATATTTACAATATTATGGATATTCTGGACCTGGGAGAAAGTGAATGACAATGAGAGGAGAAATGGAAATCCACTTCATTTCTATAGTGATGGAAGTAGGGAAACGAATAATTCATTTGTTATTAATTATATTTAAGATGATTTCATGATCTAAATTTTTTAGTGGTGGTAACGAGTTGACTTTCATTTGATTATTTTTATACATATCGTCTAGAGAGTTAAAGGAGAATCTGCTAAAAAATGAAACATTGTTTCTTGTAGCTATGCTCTAACTATTGGAGCAGGATAATAAAACATTCATTATATACCATTTCTGCAAATCAAAATTGTTGCACAAATGTTGTGACTGAGGTTATAATATAATGTAGTACATAAAATGGTAAACAGTATAGTAGTAATAATAAATGGGCTTTATTCATTGACATAAATTGTTAATAAAGAATACATAGATACAAAAATCAATGAAAGGGCGAAGAAACAAGGGCTATAATTTTCAAAGTAAATATTGAAAATATATTTAGCTTAAATAAGGTAAAATATATAGCAAAACATACACAAAAGTGAGACAAAGAGAAAACCATATGAGCAAGGCATAACATGATATATTATCTATCCAGAAGACTTCAGATAAAACAGGATGTCGAGTGTTTTGGAATGATGAAAGTATGACGGTTTCGTGTCCTCGAATTATTGTGACATTTCAAAGTTTCATATCTTTCATTAATATAATTTCAAAAAGTTTGATACATTTTTATTACTAAATATCAAAGTCACTATTTTTTTTGGATTTACTTAAAACATTTACAAAATTTGAAGTATATAGGTAGTGTAAATAAAAGAGGCCCCAAGATACTCACCCTGAGGGACTCCTGAAAGTAACTTTATTATATTTTATAAGCTTTGTCAACTGCGTTGATATACACTTTGTTTAGTAGTTAGGTGATAGTAGTTGATGTAAAAAAAGTTGAATTAATAAACAGTTTTGGTTTGGTTCATTCTACTCATTCTTCCATTTGACTCAACCTCAGCTCTTCCTTCAAAAGTCTAGCCGTCAAGTTATCAAACGTTTGTTTGTCCTCATCATAAGAGTCCCATGCAGTAACAAACGCGCTATATTTATAAGGTAAACTACCCAAAACTTTCGCAACTTTATCAAGATCTGACACCTTTTCTTCTACGTCGGATAATGCTTGGGCCATTGATTCAATCTTGCTTATACGCTGAGCAATCGTATCTGTTTCGGACATTTGATAATTAAAAAAATGCTGCTTTAGCATAACTTTCTTGACATAAGATCTTTGCTCGTGTATAAGATTGATTCTTGTCCACATTTCTGGAGCAGTTTCACAAAACATTATAGTTTGGAGTTGGGAGAATTCCATCGATGTAGATATCAGAAGCATTGCTTTCGCATTGAGATCATCCCAATCCTTTCTCTCTTCGCGAACTAATTCACTTGGACGTTGGTTGGTTCCATTAACTAAGGCAATTAAACCCTCGGCTCTGAAGATTATTTCCATTTGAAATTTCAATAACTGGAAATTGCTGCCATCAAACTTTTGGATACTGAGACTTCTAAACTTGTCCATTTTATTCCTTACTGTGCCTGAACTTTACGTTTCCCTCAGGAAGTAAAACCAATGTGACAATGACAACTAGAAGAGTCACAATTTTCTCCAAATTCAATACAGGGATGCTGGCTTTTTCTGGAACGTTTTCTCCTATTATTAACTTCAAGAACAGTTACTCATTCGTGATCTGGGCCCATAACCTTTTGGAAATACCCAATAAACTGTGGAAGAATGAGTAGAATGAACCAAACCAAAACTGTTTATTAATTCAATAATCAGGTTTGAATCTATCAGAATACTTTTGACGTTAGCAGCTGTCAGAAATTTGGAAATTCGTCAGTTTGACATCAAAACTGCGTTTTTGAATGGAACTTTATCAGAAAATATATTCATGAAACAACCTGAAGGTTTCGAAAGTGAAGATCGTTCCTTGGTCTGCAAACTGAAGAAAAGTATTTATGGGTTGAAGCAGTCGCCACGATGCTGGAACATGGAATTCACAAAAGTCCTTGCTGAATTTTCGTTCAATCAATTTGAAGCAAATAAATGCGTTTTTTATGGGAAAATGGAAAACGCAGATATATTTTTGGCATTGTACGGTGATGATGGACTAGTTCTGTGTGAATCAGTTCAGTTAATAGATATTTTTATTGAAAAACTGGCAGCCAAATTTAAGTTGACAACCTCAAATGCAGAATACTACGTGGGAATTGAAATGAAAAGAAACCGGGATGAACGGAAAATTTATTTGATTGAGAAGGGTTATATAAGCAGAATTCTGAAGAAATTTAACATGCAAAACTGTAATCCCAATGCAATCCCTGCTGATCCCAATGCACCACTTTATTCGAAAGATATAAACAATGAAGAAGATTGCAGTGCACCATATCGAGAGGCTGTTAGCTGTTTGATGTTTTTGGCAGTTGTGTCACGTCCAGACATAATGTTTGCTGTCAGTCAAGTGAGTCGATTCCTGTCTAATCCAAAAAGAAATGACTGGAATGCTGTCAAGCGTATTTTCAAATATCTTAAAGGTACTGAAAATGTAGCACTACTACACACTGGAAAAGAATAAACTTTGATTGCTTACTCAGATGCTGACTTTGCCGGTGATTTGGATACCAGAAAATCAACAACCGAGTACTTAACAAGTATAGCTGGAGCTCCCGTGACATGGTCTTCTCATATTCAAAAATGTGTTTCACGGTCGACTACAGAATACGAATACATTGCCGCCTCGGAAACATGTCAAGAAGTGATGTGGCTTCGAGAATTTTTACAAGAACTTGGCTTTTTAACTGAAGTTCCTACCAAGCTTTTTGTAGATAATCAGAGTGCAAAACAGTTAGTTAAAAACACCGAATATCATAAACGAACTAAGCATATCGATGTAAAGTATCACTACATACGTGAATGTGTAGAAAATGGTTCTCTTACTGTCTGCCACGTCCCTTCGGAAGATCAGCTAGCCGATATTCTCACAAAGTCCCTTCCAAAAGAGAAATTTGTGAAGAACAGAGAAGCCTTTTTTATCGTATAAAACACAGTTATCAAAGAGTGGGAGTATTATATTTTATAAGCTTTGTCAACTGCGTTAATATACAATTTGTTTAGTAGCTAGGCGATAGTAGTTGATGTAAAAAAAGTTGAATTAATAACCAGTTTTGGTTTGGTTCATTCTACTCATTCTTCCACAGTTTACTGGGTATGTCCAAAAAACTTTCAACAAATTTACTCTTTCTCGTCCAGTTTCATTAACTGTGGTTTATTTTGAAAGTATTAACACTCTGAGTGACTAAAGAATATGTTTTAAAATATGTTTTTCCGTTAACCAGCTATCGCACCCTTACGAACGACAACAATCACAAGTCGAAACTTGTGCGAGCTAACGACTAACGAGGTCTTACCTTTCAACATGTGATAGCAAGTGAAAATCGAGCGTTCAGCCTGGGGCTTGAACCATCGACTCACACATCGGCCGATTGACTGAGTGAACAAAGCACTCACGTCGAATCGCCCGGCTACCGACCTGAGCTGAGCTGAGTAACATGAACAGAATATTGGTTGAAAAATTGGACACTCACCCGCGAATAAGTCGAAATGTATCGACTTTCAAAAAAACTTCCATAGGAGAAAAGTTGCCCAGGTTTAGTCAATCTGTCCATTCTAGGAATATTGCGTTTAAATGTAAGACCTCGTTAATCCTTGGCTCACACACGTTTCAACTTCTGAGCGTTGTGGTTCATAGGGGGAAATAGCTGGTTAATGGAAAATCAAATTTCAAACAGTTTTTTCATCAGTTATTTCCAGTAAAATATTTTTCACCCCTGAGAGGGGGTAGAATAAAAATTATCTGGGAAAATAATCATTAATTGGACTAGACAGAGAATTGTAAGTGATTGCCATCAGACAACTTCAATAATGTGAGGGAGGGTCTAGGAAATCGAGTGGATTATTTGTAGGTCGTTATTCGGTACTTTCAATTCCATTTCCGTTAATTGGAAAAAAGAAAGCAAATGTTGAGTTTTCTCTTGAACTAAATGTTCATCTCCGAAAATGAACCGATCGCCCTTTGAAAAACCATTCAAATTAAATCCACGTGTCCCGTCGCTAACAGTGGCGGCGCAAGACCTAAATTTAATTTAAAGGTCTCAATGAGTAAATAGCCACTGTGGCTATTCACTCATTGAGACCTTTAAAATGTGCACAAAAACATCACATCTGTTGGAGGTTGCTGAAGAGTTGGTCCTTTGCAGACTGTTCTGGTTGCAGCATCAAGTCAAAGTAAAAATGTTATAGTACATACCCAAAAAATATCGAATTTTTATTTCAATCACTGAAGTGGATGTATTGTTAACCACATTTAAATCCATAATTCCTCTTTATAATCTTGGAAACGAGCTGGTAACTTTCAAACGGCTGGAGCGTTTTTTATGAATCCTATCTAACAACCATAAGGGACAAGATAATACACTAGATGTCTTGCAGAATAATTCGGCAAATATATTAGAAAAAGTTAAAATTGATGAACAGTTGAGTACCCCACAGAAGGCACTATTGGCGTTCCTCAGGGAACTGTCCTTGGAACAGTTCTCTTTCCCATTTACATAAACTCTATCACATAAATTACTGATTTTTGCTATGCTAATGACACAGCTATTGTATACCTACACATGAGAATCATTGGAAAATTTCTATGAACTTTTTGAAGACGGGCTTCAAAAGATTAAGACATGGCTTGATTATAATCTACCGACCTTGACTGTTACTGAGACGAAATTTATTATGACATTTTCTCTGCAAAACATTGATCAGCCACAAAGAATAGAACGATAAATAAAAAGTTCGAGATGCGACTCACATCAACCATGAACATGTGATATGATAGAAAAGACATCAACTATCAAATACTTCGGTGCTATGCTGGACCTGAATTTCAGGTGGGACGAACACATAAATCAAGTCACAAAAAAAATGAGAAAGCCTTCATTCACCTTCTATAATGAGTTATACACCTTTAGCTGAGTCGGAAATACGGTAATGTATAATAGCTTGGGGTGGAACATTTCATAGTACAATAACTTTCATGCAAACAGTGCAAAACACTTCATTAAAAATAATATTCAAGAAACACAGATTGCAAGCAAGTGATTCTCTATACAGTGATACAAAATTACTAAACATCAGATCCCTATATACTTCAATATTGAAATATTGAAAAATGTGACCAATGTAAATCCAAAGTGAGTAGATTCACCGAAAAAATACAAGTATCATCGTTTCACAAAACTCACACTCAGAGATTTGTTTTCTTTTTTGGTTTGAAACTCTACAATATGCTCCTAGCACCTCTGAAAAATATAAACACTCTTCCCAAATTCAAAAAAATTATAAAATTATACCTCGCTGAAAATTCAACAGTGTTTAACAATATCTTTTGAATCCCCTAATATAAAACTGACACAAATTTGTCATAACATACGAAAATTCCAAGGAGTATTCATTCATGGAATGCCCGCTCTCACTCCTTCCTTTAGTCCATTGCATCTACCTTCTCTCTTCAATATATTATGTAACCTATAATATGAATACCAGCGTGGTCAAACAGAAATAACCAGGAAAGGAATTTCTGGCAAAAACATCAGGGCTAGTACTAGAGTCCCACCAAGAGTTAGCCAAAGCCTCGGTCGATAATAACATTATCCTGAAGTAGGTTAAAGGGCAGGGCCGACTATTTAGCCAGAGAAGCGGCTGGACTAAGAATTTCAGGACCCAGTGGCACCCACGGCCTGATGATTTCGACAATTGCGGAACTAGCCAAATGTTACACCAATGCTCCGTTCTTAAAGAGATGGGATGGAATCAAAGGATGCAATCTTGCCAGGATCACCTTGGGCGACCTGCCAGGCATGTCCTATGCGAGTGCCCGGAGTTATCGTCAATAAGAGACTGTGTGTTCGGCGAATCTTGGCCTACACCTGCCGATATAAAGGAGATGTCTCCGAGTGACCTGTCCACCTCCCTGGAAAGGACAGGATGGACGATGACCTAGGAGGACAACTTCTCGGGAGGATGTACAATGGGTTACATGTGGCTGTGGGCTTACACTCGTCTTCCCTACTCTACAGATACAGATGAAAAGGTTTTGTTTTGTTTTCTATAGTAGTAAGGATTCATTCAAATTGAGAGAATAGGCACAATGCAAGGTGTAATTCTCGACTTTTTGATGAATGCACATGAAGTAGTTATTTATGTAATGTAATTATTCAACTGAATACATTTGAAATTTGAACCATCCCGATAAAATTAGCTATCAAATTAAAAAACCGCATCAAAATCGGTCTATTAGAAGCTATACAGCTATGTAGGAGCTATACAGTTCCGCATACAGACACACACATGACGGAGTCAAACATATAACACCCCTTTTTGAGTCGGGTGCTAAAAATGAAAAAAAAATCAAATTGAATTGAAGAAACAAAAAATTACTACGTTTGATTTTACTGAACTCCTTAATTATTGGTTCTTTATTTATCTTTGATGCTACATCTGCTTCAATGTATAAAACTGCCAAAGCTGAAGCCTTTCCTGGCCAATTATATTTCTCAAATGAATGAATGAATAAATAAAATAATAAATACTTTTGGAGTTTCCATACTTTTTTCAGATGTAATTTCCGTTTTGAGGCGCGAGGCCCTTTGCACCGCGAGGCGGTGGCACACACTACCCACACCTTACGCCGCCTCCGGTCACCAATATATCAAGGTCAAGAACATTATTTCTCCGTCGGAAAATATTTTTTCAATTTCCAGTTTCTTCCAGCGACAATTCGTGCACTTAACCCATTAGCTTGTATTGACGATTCTTCCGTGTATAAAGGGTGGAAGCAATAACATCCGAGGCAATTATCGGGCCATAAATTGCACTAATGGCCCAATGGTATTTCATAAGTCACGACAGGCTGTCCGACACCAGGCGGAAACCCTCATCGCCGGACCGAGGTTAAATTACTCTCTTGTACATTAACGGTGGTATGGTCAAATAGTTTTGTGGCATAAATTAACTATCTGCTCGTAATGTGGGATCGATTTTTGTTTATTGGAACAGGACACGGCTAATTTATATTTTGTAACGGAACGTGTTAAATTAGCTGAAAGACTGAGAAATCTGCACAATCGTAAATAGATTTAATTTGGTAACATGTATGTGAATTACATACAGTTTGTCCCAGGATTGATGTCACAGGAGGTGGGATGTGCTAAAAATGTTTTATTTTCATTTTAAGATTTTAGGATCACGTTTTTCATGATGTGAAATGAACGTGATATGGATTCAAAGAAGGGATTTCTACCCAAGATGCTTTTTTTTCTCACATCCAAAATAGCAGAAAATCTAGAAAAAAGTAAACCAAGTCTATGTGTTTTTTCAGATCTTGCTAAGGCCTTCGACACCGTGAACCACTCACAGCTGTTAGCGACCTTGCAAAATATGCGTTTCAGACGAAATACATTCAATCTCATGGAGAGTTACCTTAACGACAGAGAGTATTACGTGAAAATTGATAACGTGGTCAGTGAAAAAAGAGTTATGAAATGTGGAGTTCCGCAAGGAACAGTTTTGGGGCCAATTCTCTTTACAATATATATCAAAGACATATTACGACACGATACTTGTGGCAGCATCGTTTGCTTCGCTGATGATACAGCAGTATTGTACAGTGCTGATATAATAATAATATAATACAATAATATTTTATTTGCACCTAAATTACACATTATACATAATATTATATGTTACAATTATATAGATGATATAGATAAAAATTGATAAGATAAGAATTAATTAAAATTTAGTACTTATATCATGGTTCGTGGAAGTGATAGCTGGAATAACCTCAAAACTAAAGTAAAAGATGACATAAGTGAACTCTTTGAATGCTTCGCGGATAAAATACTATTGAATAATCACGAAAAAAGGTTATTTATTACTATTCTCGTGATATGCCAACTCACCCCAATATGATACATTGAATATCGGAAACAACATAACAATTCGATCAGCAGAAAAAATAAAGTATTCAGGAATAGTGATAGATAGACACCTGAGATAGAACTATCATGTTGATCAAGTGACTAAAACATTGAGGAGCACACTTTATAGATTCAAGTTCTTACGAAATATACTAGATACCTCGCGAATGAAAACAATTCATTATGCAATTATAGAGTCTCGTCTTGCATATGGAATAGTAGGCTGGGGCCGGAGTAGCAACATCACATTAGAAAAAATTGGATGTATTACAGAAAAACTTTTCAAAGAATCAAAATTGCTCGACCTCAGACATCTTTACTTCCTAGGAACTGTTGTGGAACAACACAAAAAACGAACAAAACTGAACTATGTAGATCACAAGTATAATACAAGACTTAAAACCAATGCGCAACTAACTGAACACGACATGCTCAACAAAAACAATCGTTCAGAGAACATATATTCATCCTGCAAACTGGGTCTACAATTACTTACCTCTGAAAACCAGATTTGCACCGACAACTATTTCATTCAAAAAAGATATCAAATGTTTCATTTCAGAAACAGATATAATTTGATCATTTGCCTTACTATACTTACCCAGAGAAAATGGGTCCATGTTCATATTCCTTATATTTCTGTATATTTTTTCTTATGCTCCTTTAAATACACTATTCAATGTCTAATGGCACTACTCCACTATTTTTTTATATTATACCTATAATTGTTCAATGAAAGAATACCCATGCCCAGGCAAGTTCTTAGTAAATGTTCCTTCATCACTAAAATTATTTTTACCACGTAAGAACACTGTTGAAACTACCTACTTGAATAGGAACTAGTGAAGTGGGATATTTATTTGCCACCCACATATTTGTATAAGATTGTTTCAATCATTAATATTGTAAAATCATGGCGGATAATGCATATTTTACAGACCCATTTGTTGCAATTTTTATACTTTTTAGATGTTTGCATTTTCATTTTAATATTTACCATTTTCTCCTTTTCTTGCCTTTTATTTTTACACATTATCTTTTTACATTCTTGCATGATTATACTTTTACATTTCGCATTTTAACATTTCTAACATTCAAGATTTTCACATCTTTACATTTTAATAACCTGAATTGTCAAAACCATTTTACTCTCACTGTTCTGATTCATAAAATGAATATTGTGAGTAAAACAGTAATACCCACGCACAGGGTTTCCTTTGTGGGTTTCCTGAATTTGTTCAGATTGTTCAAATTGTTATTGACTGATCCTTGTACTGAAAATTTAATAAATTCATATTATTATTATTATTATTATTATTATATTATCAAAGAATGTAAACTTTCACGGCCGGAAATAACTGTGTGAAAGCTATTTTCCGGATTAGCATTATTACATCGCCTTTGATAATGTCTGACGTGGTCTGTAAGTTTTTATGACGAACCGTCAGACATAAAAACTCACAGACCACGGCCAAAAAACCCGGAAAATAGCTTTTACACAGAAGTATATTATGTTATACTTCACCATCTCTTCAAGCTCACAGAAAATTCAATATCACACTGATCTATTGAAACAGGAAACTCAATATACTTCCTGATGAAATGCTACTTGAAAACTATCTCAATACATTTTCCATCAAATGGATAACTTTCTACATATATGGTTTTTGTTTCAGGTCAACTAGATAATTCCAAAGACTTCTCGGTATCCGATGGATTAGGAGGTTTCAATAAAAAGAAGAAGAAGAAACGGCGTCATAGGTAACTATTTTTTCCGATAGAAAAAGATATAGATCTTTGGTTTTCCTATTTGCTTCCATCCATCCATATTACTTCATCAGCCCTCTCCTTATTCTCTTCCCTTGTAATATTTTTTATTTATTGTTTTCACCGTTGAACGAATACATTTCGTTCAACAAAAGAACGCTTTACGTTTCTTAGAGAGCGCAAAAAATTGCTTAGATGAATCGATTCAGTTTTGTAGGTAGTTTGTTCGGCCTTTTTTCACATGTGCATCACAGTCTTCTTCCATTGTTGATATTTATTAAAAACTGCCTAGAATTGGAAACTGCCTAGAATGCTTGACTATTTGAAATGAATTTGAGATAGAATGATCACATTTGAATCAAGAGACTCGTAACGCTACAAGCTATATAATGGACTGTTCAAAAAATAAGGTGAATATTCAAATTTCGCCGGCTACTTACATTCGATAAGCGATTTTTTTTATATTGGAACACTCTTCTAGAACATTTGTTCACAGTTTCTGCTGTTTATTATGTTTAGTTTGTTGGTGATAGATCTTAAAGTTGCTGACTTGTTCACTTGTCATTTCTTGTTAGTATTTTCTTGCCGGAAACAACACCGTAATCATGCTTCAGCCACCGTATTCACAAGATTTGGCCTCCTGCGACTTTTTCATGTTCCCAGTTTTGAAGAGACCCATGAAGGACGGCGTATTGAGGAGATGATTGAGTACATAAAAACCGGATCGCTGAGAGAGCTAGGTCCAAATAGAGTGGGTCTATTCAACCCTCCACCGCAACCCGCGAAAATTTATTGTGGCTCACACCTATTCACACTCGACTAAATGAACCCAGCTTCCTAACGAAGCCTATTGGTTTGTTTGGTGAGTGGTCTTTCACGAGTACGGCTCTGCCGAACTATAAAAACCTGATTCGGTCCCCAGCGAGGCAGGGGAGTATGTGCTCTGCTGTTTCATCATTTTCCAGGCTAGTATAGCCAGGAATCCAGACCAGAGACAATCTGTTGAGTGTTCCTATCGAGGAGAGTCGTTTTTGGCAATTTGCTACCAATTTAGACGTTGCTCGGTAGGAGCCAAGAGCTTCCAACGCCACTTGACTGTCCGAGAATAGTTCTGTTGACTTGTGTATGAGGTTGGATTCTACCAATCTCTCCACACACGATTCAATAAAGTTGAAATACAGTCGCATAGGTTCCTAGGCAGGTTGATATTTCTGTCCTGGGTCTGCGACTGAAAACACCTGCACCAGAACCGGAAGGTATTTTTGATCCATCTCTTTACTCGGAAACAGTACTTTATAAGGCAGTTCGTAGTTGACAGTTGGAGGCATGAAGTCAGAGGTCATTTCCAGAATGCTGTGAATTTAACCAACCAAACTGCACTCTGCATTGAATTGATTTGTGCCATTGGCAATGTGCACAAGTTTATATGCAGTCCATCTAACCTCTCTCTCCAGAAAAATGTGGAAAGGAGGTAGATCTAAAAGGATCCATGGCTGCTGACGGCCATGGATTTGTTTGGGAAAACCTCAAGTTTTACCACAAATCTTTCGACATGTCCATAGGGACAGTCTCGCTTTATGTAAAACTCTTTCCAAGTGAGCGTTCCAGGTGAGTTTTTCATCAAGGACAATGCCAAGATATTTCACCTCCGTTCCAAATGGAATGACCTCACCATTGAGGGAGAGTGGCGTTAGATCGTCCAATTTTCCCCTCCTGGTGAAGGTGATTATGACAGTTTTGCTGGGGTTGACAGACATCTGCTCCCTCAGGCACCAATTGTGAACAACGTCCAACGCTTTGGAAGTGCTTGAGAGAGCTGAATAACATAATAAGAAGTTCATATCAGAACTGCTTCGAGAATTGAAGAAAACGCATGCACGTTTTATATATGAAAATTCACCTTATTTTTTGAACAGCTAAGTAGACCCAGTTAATTTTGAAAACATCTTTCATGTTTTAGTTTTCAAAAATATCAAGAGTCGAAGTGCCTCTTAACCATTCTATTCCTGTGATCATCCCTCTTCAGATTTTTTAAAGAGTTGCTCTGTTATCTATACTATCTTTGACTACCTTCGGCTCCAAAGTGAGTGGTAATTGAATATTTTCCAATAATTGTCACACCGTGTAACCTAAACCACCCTCTTATACAGTTCGGTACGATTGATATTTTCACTTCGACTCACCGTACATGTACGGCAATTTATTATTTACGGTGAATCGTAAAGTTAGAGTTCGGGGCCTGAATAGTTTAGCTACCCTCTGTACGTTACATATTTAACTACCCTTGGTGGGTGTGTGGCAGGACGATTTTTACGAGCTATCAACTGGAGGAACTGGAGAAGGCCTTCAAGGACGCCCATTATCCTGACGTCTACGCCAGAGAAATGCTAAGTTTGAAAACGGATTTGCCGGAAGATAGGATACAGGTGAGTTTTTCCTTATTTTCACTGTCGTGTTTAGATGGTTGTCCAAGTTGCATTATTTGTAAGTGATCCATATGAAGATATTGTAATTTGCTATCCGTTCATCAGTGTTTCAATTCACAATTATAATAACTAACTGTAACAGTAGCCTGTTTCGGCAAAGCTTTGTTTCCATTTGAATTCGTATAAAAAAAGGGTGAAAATCGCTCATCATCATATACTTTGGAATGTGGATAAAAATTTAGCATCAATGTATACAGGGTGTCCGTCGGAGAAAAAAACCGAAGGACTACTTCAATATAGTAGGGATCGGCTCAAAATAATTACAGGGTTACTAACCGGTCATTGTTCTCTTAGAGGACACCTGAATAGAATGGGGTTGTACAACCGAGACCTCAGCTGCAGATTATGCAACGAAGGGATAGAAACAGCTCCACACATCTTATGCGAATGTGGGACACTGAATCACAGAAAGCAGGCAATATATGGACGTACCAAATCACGTACAGAAGAATATGACGAACATCCAACACGGAACTTGTACAAACTAGTACAGGGAACAAGACTGATGGAATGGGTGTCATGAGAAGATGGGAGAATAAACGCAATAAGCCCAAGAGGCAGCATGGTTTTCTAGAGACTTGGACTAAATGGACAAGTCAGACAGCTCCCAAGGTACCAAAGAAAAAAAAACGTATCCGAAATAAAAGTATAGTATACTTCACTGGACCTACCAAGTAATAAAAAATCTAACAATTCCGTTAGTAGCTATCAACAATCCGATTACTACAAACAGCTGCAGACATTCAATTTGCTGGGTATAATGCAATCAGAAACGATCCTGTTGTTTTTGAAAGAGTTCGGGAGTTGATGACGAGAAGATTGGACCCTTACATCCGAGCAGGGGGTAGTCATCTTCAACAGTTCTTGAAGATTGAGAAACATTACATGTAATTTTTGGTAATGAATTATTAAGAAATTCTTTTTCGCTCCGTATCTTTGAAACAAACAAACAAAAATCATCGAAGGACAAAATATCCTCAGAGTATTTCAAGGAATAGTCCCTTACAATTTTTGTTGCATGTTCAATGAACACTTGAACACTCTGTATAGTACAAAATTGTCTATCGATTAGGATACACCACCACACAGTAAAAAGCACAAAACTTTTAAAACAAGCCAATATACAGTGCGGTCCTAAAGTAACGGATGAATTCATTTTCTACGTAACTATGAAAGCAAATGAAAAATCCTGAAACAGGGTAATTTTTATATTTGAAAACACACTTTTTCAATAAAATAATTCATCTGCCCTATCGAACCCCTTGGGGGTTATAGCAACCTCTATGAAAATTTAAAATGGAAAGGGGTAGCGTATATGTTTTCTCGTTTGGAAGGGTTTTCAATTCTTTTTTCAGCAATATGGTATTTTTTATAATTGGACGTTGGTAACAAAAAAAATTTAATTGTTCAATTTGTACAGTTTATTAATGATACCATGGAACGAAATAAACTTCAACGCTTTCAACAATGTTTAAAATACTAACAGTCTGAAGCATACGCTCAAAATGGGAAACGTTCATCGCCTGATAAAAAATTTGACGGTGTTGAAATTCTTCGACAATGTTTTGGAACATATCTGTGGTGATTTGATTGATTTCTTTTCTGATGCAGTGTTTTAAGTCATCAGCATCAGTTGGTTTTCTCTTGTAAATTTTTGATTTTATAGCCCCACAGAAAAAATCAAGTGGAGTTAGATCGCAAAAACGGGCTGGCCATTCAATTTCGCCACGTCTACCGATCCATCGACGGGGAAAAACTTGATTCAGATATGCTGCTGGCGCAGCTTCATCCTGTTGAAAACATATGTTTCTAATAATATATGCGGTGTTAACACGATCAGGAGAACGTTGTCGTAAATCTGATATTAAAACATTCTTTAAAAAATCCAAGTCACTGGCCCCAGTTACAGTCCCCTCAAAAAATAGGGTCCAATCATAGTTTTATTCAGTATATTAGCCCAAACGGTCACTTTAATAGCATACTGAGTGTGACCTTCTTTCATCAAATGGGGATTTTGCGTACTCCAATACTGATAATTTTGCTTGTTCACCGTTCCATGTAAGGCAAACGTTGCCTTATCGGAAAAAAATGTTTTTGGGAAACACCTGATTCCGTTGACTTCTATCCATCATCATTTCACAAAATTATAATCTACGATCAGGATCATCCTCATTCAGTTCTTGATCTATATGGCTGGTATTTATGTGTTTTGAAAATTCTCAATACAGAAAGTTTCACATATATCATTATCATCAGCTACTTTTTTTGCAGGGGTCTGTGGATTTTCCTCAAAAGATAATAATACATCCAATTTCTTGTCGTCGTTCAGTTTTGATCTCCCAGCTTCGGAAAGATCTTTGACAGTTCCAAATTCACGAAATTTTTACTCTGTTCTTCTCACCGTAGACTGGGAATATTTCTCATTGAATATTCTTGTTTCATCACCTACGCCGAGCAATATCAATATCTTAATTATTTGGGTCTCATATAGGCGCATTTTGAAACAATTCACAAAAAAGTTTAGAAATTCCTGAAGAAAGAATTTACAACAAAGTACAATACAAATAATTGGAAAGGTCTAGCTAACTAACTGAATTTCAAATACGTCCTATCTTTTTGTGTCATTCAAATGTCACAATAACATTTGACAATAAAAATACTGATAGACTAGTCAATCGTGACCGCTATTTGTCCCGAAGGAGATCTGTTTGTATTAAATAAAAAAAATCAGTTTCTGTTTAAAATCTATTTTTTCGTTAACCAGCTGTCGCACTCCTATGAACGACAACTCTCAGAAGCAGAAAGTTGTGCGAGCTAAGGATTAACGAGGTCTTACCTTTCAACGTGTGATTCCCTAAGTATCTCATTTCGAAAATTAAAAAATATCATATGGCTGAATAGAGAATTGGAAACCCTTTCAATCAATAAAATATGCTTTAATGTCAGAAAAAACAGTTAAAACAAGTTGGAATGTTAAAAACAATAAAATGGTACTGATACAGACTTAATATGAATACAATGTGTATAAGTAAAATGTTAAAGCCAAGTGCTAGTTAGTGAAATGAATAAGTAGGTACAGCCACATGATGAAAACATTGAAATCAATCATAATAAGGAGACAAACGTATTCTAATGGCAACAAAAAGGTTCACTACTAAAAAATTCCTCCATATTGCAGAATGAATGAGTGAATAGCAGCTCTTTAACATGTTTTTTAAACCAACCTAATGATTCAATTTCTCTTAATCTTAGTGGTAAGCAATTACAAATTTTTAGTCCATTTTAAATGAGAGATTCCTCAACAAAGTTGTTTTCTGGTAGAGGGAGAAGTCATCTCAATTTTTGTTACGATTCTTGTGTATTAAGCAAGTGGTTTCTAAAACAAAGATTGATGTGACTGTGAGGATTCAATCATTTTTGAAAAGGTCTCTGCAAGAATCACGCATTTTTACTTAAGAGAGCCGTCATAGCCTATTTTGTACAACTTGCACCATATTTGAGAGTTGTTTGTTGTACACTCCCCAGAAGGCTATGCCATTGACTAGGTGGGCTTCAATAACAGCAAAATAAGCTGTTTTACCAGCTGTAAAACCCAATTCATGTGATATTATCCTAAAGAAATCTGATGGAATATACATTTTCAATGTTTTCTGTGCCCAAGCACAGGGCAGAAAGCTCACAGCGGAATGTTAACAGAGCAGACTTAGTAGTATTGAAGACGAGCAAGTTATCCATACCAGGTTTTACCTTTTTCAAAGTCTACTTGCATCTTGTGATGTAATAAGTGCCCATCATTATCATGCCAAAATATGGGGGTATCATCGGCAAACAACGTATACTTTCCAGATATATGAAGTTTTGTGAGATCAGTTATATAAAGTAGGAACAGTGTGGGACCTAGCGCTGAACCCTGTGGCACACCGCATTGAATTGCCTCTGTTCGAGAAAGATTATTAGTTTTCATCATTTGTGAGCGATTTTCTAGGGGATTGATGGCGCAGTTGAATATTTTCATTGAAAAAGTTTATTTTCGAATATAAAAATTGACCTTTTTCAGGATTTTTCATTTGAATTCATGAACACGTAGAAAATGAATTTATCCGTTATTTATCCGTTATATACAGTGCATTTCTTTAATGCCCCCCTTATATTTTTGAACGGGATAATGAAATTAATGCATGAATACTTTATTTTGAAGTGAAATTGACAGATAAAACTTTCAAGATGGCGACTGGGCGCCATCTGGAAAAAAATTAAATGGAAAGGGAGGTCTTGTGACACATCTTTTTGAAGCTCCTGAAAAATCTTCAAAACCCTAGAATATAATGTCAATATCTTCAACTACTACAACCATCTGGAAAGTTTCATCTGTCAATTTCCCTTCATTATCCTAAATTTCAATTTTTTGAGTTGAAAAAAAAAACACAGAATTACAGACCTCACAATTGACAGAAGAAGCGTATAGAAATGTTGTCTCTGTGCAAACTTTTTAACTATGGCTATATTACCTAGCCTCACACGATTATTGGAACCTCTCGAGTGTTTTCGGAAGTTTTCCCTTTGTCGTTTGCTCTAATCAGCGTAGTTTATGCACTCCGAGTGCAAATCAAGATTTCGGAAGAGTTCATTGACAAGGAGCGATATTTCATTCAAATCCGCTCTCCACACTGCCGTCTTCGACAAACGAGCTTGGTAATTATCGTATTCCATTGGAATTCATACGTTCGGGTTGACTTCATGTAGGCTTCACAAGTTGAGAGGTTCGCCATTTTGATTGATGGCGCGATGGCGATGTAAATTCAGTTTCCACGTTTCCACGTGTTTATAGGAGCGAAGGAAAATAATTCGGTTATGACTTACTCAACTGGTCTGAGACTAACAAACTACACACATCGGAAAAGTCTAGGGATATTTTCATAACATACTAAATATCATAAAAATAAATGCATGAGGTCGTTTAATTTCGATTAAATTGGTACACTCGACCACCCTGTAGATTTTTATGGGTTGAACAGAGCCTGCAAAAACGGTAACTAATCTTTTATCAAGTTTTTTACAAACTGTAGGTTTTCGGCTAAAATAAATAATCTGAAAGTGTCGACTTTGTACTTTCTATGCAGTTCTTGCTCAGCAATTAAACTGGAAATATTGTGCTTTAACATGGAACGCCATCACTTACCATTGGCTGAGATGAATAGAGCTGTAGGGCTTCTTCAAGGTGGCATGCGACGAAATGATGTAGCTCTTCGTTTGGGGGTCTCCCAAACTGTTATCAGTCGATTGTGGCGGTGTTTCCGTGAAACTGGCAGTCCAGCCGAACAACATCCAGGGCGAGGATGCGCTACAACTGCAGTTCAAGACCGATTTTTGGTCTTAATCGCAAGAAGACAACCGACAATCACAGCACCTGAGTTGGTTAACGTGTTGCAGCAGACGCACCAGGTAACCATTGGTCGTGATACTGTCAGAAATCGACTGCATGAAGCAGATCTCCACAACAGAAGGCCACTTAGATGTCCACCTTTGTCGAGAGGCAATCGCGGTAGAAGATTAGAGTGGTGTCAAGAACATCAAAACTGGGATGCAAGTGATTGGGCCACAGTTTTGTTCACAGACGAATCCAGATTTGGATTTCATCCAGATTCTCGTCGAGTAAGACTGTGGAGACGACCTGGAAATAATGAACGTTTGAGACACGTCCAGGAAGTCCACACATACAGAGGTGGTACAGTAATGCTATGAGGCGGAATCATGATCGGCGGCAGAACCGATCTCGTTTTTCCAAATCGTTCCCTCACAGCTCGACAGTACCTCGACACCATTCTTCTACCTATCGTCCGTCCGTTTGCTGGTGCTGTTGGTGAAAACTTCCACCTAATGCACGATAATGCTCGTCCACATGTCGCGCGTCTAGTGACTGACTGGCTCACCAACGAAGGAGTTGATGTATTGCCATGGCTAGCACAATCACCGGACCTGAATCCCATCGAGCATGTGTGGGACATGCTTCAACGAAGAATTACTCCTCATATGGGAAACATTCACACAACGTTTCAATTGAGAGAGCTTTTAATCGCTGAATGGGCAAATGTACCTCAACAAGACATTGACAATCTCATTTTGTCGATGCACGATAGATGTAGGGCCGTAATAAACCAGCGTGGAGGCCATACTTTGTACTGATTCCAATTTTTTTTGTATTATGATTTTTTTTCGAGGTGCCAAAGAAGAGCCATATTTTTTTTAGTTTTGCTTATATGCGCACTCAGTATTTTTGACCATTTGATAAATTTTGTTGTAAGTTACATTCGTTTAATAATCACCCGTCAACTTTTTTTTCCCCAAAGCGATCTAAAAAAAAATTATTGCCATTTTTAAAAATATCCCTAGACTTTTCCGATGTGTGTATTTTTAAACGTGAGTAAAACTGAAAGCATTCATTGGAACCCTCACAAGGTAAACGAAGGTATAGAAGTCGTGGTCGTTGTAGGAACTATAAATGCAATGTATAACTGATTGAAACTGATTCTTATGTGTTATAATGTACATGGTACGTAATGCTAATATAGATTTCGTTTTATGTTTCGATTTTTGTTTTTCAGGACTAATATAAGTTTTCCATTTTGTATTTTGTACTCCTGTAATTGTGCCTCATGACCTGATGGATATATTCAAACAAATAAATTCAAAAATTGAACAAATTGACCAATCAAGACCAATATTTCTATAGGTTAGGTATCTTGAAGGAAACAAAAAACCAATTATGCTCACAAGAGGAAGGAATTTCATCTTCTCTGTTACCTTAGACTCAATCATCAAGGGGTATAGGAAAATAAATAGCAACAATACACGACAGTAGAGCTAGATTGGTACATAGGAACTGTGTGACCATGGTGGGGAAAACATAGTTGCACGGGTAGCCACAACTGCAAGACCATAGTAGCATTCACCAAAAGAACCAACATAGAGGCAGAAAGGGAAAAATATCAGGGAGTGATACTAGATCTCAGACTAACCTGATATCTATACTTCTTTGCATTGGTAAAAATAAGGTAAAATAGGCGTCTTCCATTCATGAACTATGTAGGGTGCGAAAACTTGCTTGTTTGGGAGCAATGAATATCACACTAACAGTAGCAATGGATACACCCCCGAACCTTTCCCCTTTATATCAAGAGGAAAAAGAAGACAATTGAGCCCGGAAAATTCAACGAACTATAGGGAATACGAAAAAATTTCAATTTGAATTTGTCAACAAAGTACACATTGTCGACACCAAACACAACTTATAACTACCCGCCTTTCAAACCAATACAATCTTGCAATGTCTAAGGAATGCCAATTTAAGGCCTCAAAGAAATGACCGCAGTATCCTCACAGGTAGCCTGGCTGCACTTTCGGAATTGATGTACCCCAAGTGAGATATTAAAGATATTAAAATGCATGATATGACACCACATAGGGAAATGGGTAAATGATGAACAGGAAGACTAGTAGAAAATGAAACTCATGGGAAAACCTAAAAGGGGCCCTTTAAGAAGATACCTAAAGAACTTCTTCAACAGAGCAATACAATACACACTAGATACTGTCTATTAAGAGTGCACCTGAAAAAAATGGGTGTGTACTCGTATAATGGAGACCTCAGCTGCAATTAATGTATATAGCAAAGGGATAGTTTTCTTTCCATATTCCGTCGAATATGAGGCAGTGGAGCACAGCAGTTTGTGGCCAACCCAAATTATGCTCAAGAGTATTAAACGATCATCCAACAAAGGACCTTTATAAACTATCATCAGGAACAAAATTGCTGAAATGGATATCATTAAAATAAGGATATCAGCCCTTGAGGTCACAGTGTTTTCTAGAGAGTGTACGTCAAAAGACCCCGATGCACCATTAGGTTCTTTGGAACTAACAGATAGTAGCGCGTTGGGTCTGTAATTTTTTGCAGAATGTTTTTCTCCATATTGATGGAGCTCTGGCTGATTTTTAGTTGACTGGCCTTTTTCTAAGGTTGGATAACTTGCATATTTTCAAGTTTCTATATATTCCTGTCAGCAGCACCTTTGTTTCTATTGGAGCGATCGGGTGAACGACCTGATAGGAAAAATTCTCTCAAGAATTTTTCACGGAACTTCGTATATGGTGACGTTCAGAATCCTTTCTCCAAGTAACCAACAAAAATAATCACCAGATATCAATCGAAACGATCAGAGATAACGATTTACTGTCAGACCAGATGAAGTCTCGTCGACACTTCCTCTTCGAAGTGATTCTACCTTGTCTTAATTAAAGTAAAGCCGTAAAGACGGCCCCGCGACGAACGAACCGGGCACACCGTAGTTGGCAAGAATTTTACTAACGAAGTAATTACGTAGCTGCTAATAGAGGGCTATGAAGTTGTGCAAGTTTTGTTCTGACATTCGGTTGTTTAACGCGCGACTAATGACGTAACTTGTACAGAAACGACTGCCTCTAATGAACCGACATCAGTTTTCGGTTGTTTGTAAATAATTGGTTATTGTACAGCTCTGTACCATTTTCCGAGTCAGGAATACAGGCGAGGTTACCTCCGCCGACCTCTCGAGGGGGGTTTTGACTAGGACATTCCATTGTAATGAGGGTTTTCTGGATTTGTTGAGATTGCAGTGTACATGTTATTCTGAACTATAATCTATTTCCTAATTGTGAAAAGTAATTAATGCTCATTATAAATGCAAAGCGTCAACGAGTGCTCTAATGTTTTTGTTATTTCGTTGCTACAGCAGGTATAGGTGGGTTTATAATACTAACTGGGTACATCCTATTTTTCTATCGCAAACCATTGTCAAGTTGGGACTATGGAAGATATGGCTGCAGAGTCTAACGATTATCCTTCTGTTTACTTTCATTAGATGTTTTCGTATTGAAGAATTACTCTGTATTACTCAATGTATTGGTAAATAATATAAGTATTTTTATTACAAACGCGTTCAATGAGATTAAGTTCGCAATTATAACTAGGCAGACGCAGAATAATGATGCTGTGGCTTGTCGGAGAAGTAGGAGAAGTGCAGGGCGTACATGTTGACATCACCAAGTGAACGACATATAAAAAAAGAGCTATGTTGTCAGCTGATGTATCTGCAATTCTGGAACCCTTAGGTACAAGTCGAGATGATGGTAAACGACCTGATGGTATGTCTCTCGCACCATGGAAACACGGTAAACCTATGGTATGGGACTTCACTTGCGTTGACACGGTCGCGGCTTTCCATCTGGCCGGAAGTTCGAAGTCTGCTGGAACTGCAGCATTGTCTGGCGAGAAATTGAAAAGAAAAAAAATAACAAAATCTTGGTAACACGTATCTGTTCCATCCAGAGGCTCCAGCAGGTGCCTCGCAAGGAAGAGAAGCCGTCACAACCAGTGCTTGCACTTCCCTACATCAGAGGATTATCGGAGAGGATAAGAAGAATTGGTTCCAAGTACAACATCATAACCTGCTTCAGATCCGGTAACACTATCCGTAGCAGCCTCACGAAAACCAGGCCACCAAACGCGGACTGCGATTCCAAGAATTGCATTTACCGGATACCCTGTGAGTGCGGAAAGTCCTATATTGGTGAAACTAAGAGGCCATTGAATGTTCGCATTGCCGAGCACAAGAAACACACACAGCGAGGGGAAACCAGCAAATCAGGAATAGCAGACCATGTTTGGACCCATCAACACAACATCGAGTGGTCCCAAGTTGAGATCTTGCACAGAGAGGAACATTGGTCTAGGAGAAAATTCAAGGAAGCCGCATACATGTTGTCCAACAACGTATTCAGCCAAGCCAGCGTAGAAATACGCAACATATGGAAACCCATCATCAAGCGAAAAATGGCCAACTCCCGCTAAAACGGTCATCTCGCACGGAACCAGTGAAGCGGAAAATGGAAAGCGGGGATAAGTGAAAGTACTCGAACGACCTATAAATAGTCATCTCTCGGAGGAATCAGTCCAGTCATCACCCGAAGACGATTGTAGATATTAACAATCGAAACGTCGTGAACTAACGTGACTTGGAATCTCTTCACTTTTCATTTTAATTTTTTTTCTTTTTTTCATTTCTTTATTTTTTTATTTATTCAATTGTTCTATTTTTACTTGTATTTTATTTCACTATTATTTCATTTCAGGTTTATTTTGGTTAATATAATTATTATTTTCAGCTATCTAATTTTTAATTCTTCTTCTTTAGTTGTTTCAGGGATTTCAAATCATTTTATATAGTAGACAAAGGAAGTCCGAACTAGTGAAATTCATCATGAAACATTGTCAATCACCTTCAAACAAACTCAATTGAAACATCTTCTCGATACTGTTTGCTCGAGTGTGAGCAAACGCGGCAACAATCTTGCACACAGCTTTCTCATGTAAAATTTTTCAGATAATATACGATATATGACACTTTTTGAAATGTCCACCAAGTCTGCTAGCTCGCGCATTTTCAGTCTACGATAAGTCAGTCCAGCTTTGTGGATTTTCTTCGCCGTTACTGGAGTCGTTACCTCATATGGTCGACCACTGCGATGCTCGTCTAGGCAGCTTGTACGGCTTGTACGTTTAAACTCTGCTCCCGAAACGAATGAGCAGACTCATCCGGAGTAGAATCCAATTCAGCTGAGGCCTTTCAAATAAAAGTATTGTACCACATATCAATGACCAATTTTCTCCATTTTCACAAATTCATCGGAAACTTTCGCTATTGATGTCTGCCAAACAAAATCTAAACAACGCAACGTCTTCAAACTTGAAACATATGCCTTATAGATTGTGTACTCTCTAATATAGTGATAAACAACTACCGCCATCTCTAGATCCATCTGGGTACTTCTGGGACAACATAAGCAAATCGAGCTAACTCAAAAAATAATACTGAAATGATTCGTTAAAATATTTAGGCTCTATTGAAAATATTTTTTTACTTTTTTCTAATAACTCGTAAGAGGAGTTTGCAGACCCAAGGTCGAAGTAGTGTCTTGCGTTGAATCCAAATCCCAAGAGCTGATTGTCAAGTGTATATTTATTTTCCAATCATTGTTCGATAATTAGTTTTGAAAAACTACCATAATCCGGAAAAATTTTTCAAATCGTTCTTTCGCAACAAAAACTCCACCTGCCGGTTAAAAAAAACCCCACAAACTTCACACAGGCCCATCAACGTATACCTAATCGAGTTTTCCGACTAACTGGTCGTATACCGCTCTGTTGACAACAACGTCACCAAACCGGAGGAATGCATCCGGAATTGTAGTGAAACGCAAACAAAATCCATTTTCAGCGGAATTATCCAATTATAAACGGTGCGCAGTTCGTCACGTCGTATTCAGTTTATTTCACGGAAAATTGAGGCGGCCGCGACGGCTGTCGAAAACATTCGACGAACAGCCCTTAGTGACGTATTATATGAGAGTCTCGTTCAAAATGAACTTTTTGTGTGCTGCACGATTGATCTGCCAACAGCAATTCGTTGCTGTTGCATAGCGAATCTGCAGATTTGAGATTTGGATGAATATAAATTGTCGACACCGGGGTCGCAGGAAAAAGCCGACCCGTTTCCTGCTACCTGTGGGTAAACTGTTATTATCTAGTGAATGAATCGGTTTTGGTTGAATGCCACGAACTCACAGGATATTTTAAGACTCCAGAAAGCATAGAGAGGAACAGAAAGTCCCAGATATTACCAAGAGAAAGTTGGAGTGAATTCAAAGCAACATCGGGCTGTCAGTTACTTCCAAATAGTGACGATAGATTGCTACTGCAGAAGTAGCGCGTACATCTTGGCAAATCTGGTTGTGCCTCTTCATAACGGCCATCATTTTGGAACTACATCTGTCAAATTGGATCTGTTAGGAATCACATGTAAAAAGGTAAGACCTCGTTAGTCCTTAGCTGGCACAAGTTTCGAATTCTGCGTTCGTAAGGTTGCGTTAGCTGGTTAACGGAAAAAACATATTTCAAACATATTTATTCAGTCTGTTGTGCCAAATCAACGATCGACCAACACCTGTACGTCGACGACACGCAAGATCTGCCGAAAACATCGCCGATGTCTGTGAGAGTGTGCAGGAGAATTTGCGTCGTGACTTGGGCCTGCACCTGTACAAAATTGGCTCAAAGGCAAAAAAAACAATACATACAAATGAATCGGCTGCGAATTAGTCCAAGTAGACTGTAGAATTGGCGCTTCGTATTGGATAATTTTTACTAATCGAGTTTTATGATCATCATCAAATCAAATTAGAAGTCATGCTACGGTGACGAATAGAAATCGGGAATGCGGGGATAGTTATCGCCGTCGTGTTCAGTTCAGGAACTGATCGCGATCTGAGTATTGAAATTAGATATTGCTGCAGTTATAATTTTTTTGTTATCTGTTTTAAATGTGGCGTCCTTGGACAAGTACTAATAGTAATAACGAGTGTGATAACAACGCAGACTTTTTCCTGTGTAGTGATTCCAATAGCGCTGCTGAACAATGCGAAAAAGAGATACCAGTGAGTAAGATTCGGATGCATTTGAATATTGAAACACAGAGAGTATGTTTTAATGTATATAAGAATCTACATCTCAATTTTGGTTTCGAGAGAAACAAACTATTACAAGCAACATAAGATTTGACCAAAATTCCTTTCTCAATCACACGTTGAATAGTCAAAAACAAACATTGTGAACGCAAGACGCGATGTGATACAGGATTACCAAAACCTTTAGATGTTGATCTAATAAAATCATTGAAAAAACAATATACGACTCTATGACTGTTACAAAAGCAATGAGATTCTTACAACTGAAATCATATAGAAGAAATTGAATACTACAACGAAAAATTTTCTATTTGGACAAAACTTGGTATGACACTCACGACACAGTTACGAAAGGGTGGACTGATGGTTCGAGAATGTGTACGCCTAACATGCCTGCAAAAAAAAGATCGCGACTAATCATTGTGCATTGCGCAGGAAGTGAAGGATGGGTTCCTAATTCTTTGAAATTATGTGAAAAAAAATTTGAGGACTGCAATGTTGACTATCATAAAAACATTAAAGCTAATATTTTTGAGGAATGGTTTGAAAACACATTGATTCCAAATTTGGATGCGGATAGTGTAATAGTCTTGACAACGCTTCCTATCATTCGCGACAGCTCATCAAAGTACCGAATAAAAATTCGAGGAAAGATGAAATACAAAGTTTGTTTTTGGATAATAATTTGTATTTGTAAGATGAATATACCAAAAAGTAACTACTTGAAGTTTTATAGACAAAAACATTTGAAAAAATGTATGCCCTTGAGAGTATTGCTGAAAAGTACGGACACACCATACTGAGACTTTCCTATTATTTTTGTGTTTTCAATCCCATCGAGTTGATTTGGGGAAAATTGAAACAAAGTATCAGGCGTGAAAGTGGAATTATCAGAAGCTTTCGAAGAAAGGTAGTGAAGTGTTTTTGAAGCGATCGATTGTACATATATGTGAGTAAGTAGTATTCAAAAGTGTTCAATTATCACCCTAATATTTGAATCCCTATTTTTCCATTCACCTATATAAACGAAATATTCATTATACATATATTATTTATTTATTGTGATTCTTATATAATCAGAAATGATTATTGAATAACGAAATTAGTTGGTTTCTTGAGGATTATATGATTTTTTGCCTACTGTTGACAGATGGTTTCCGTCAGGAAGTGGTTCGATTCCGGATAGAATACCATCTTCATCCGTGGTATGAATACTTCAATATTTTTCCCTATAGGTCCGCATTTTCCTCAAGAATTCTATCTGAAGAAATCGAATAGGCTGGCGTTCGTTGCCGCCTCGAAAACACCCAACAAGTTCTCTTGTCACGGTCCTGCTTACTATCGCAAATCACCACCACCTTCGCGACTTAACGACCTCAGGAAAACAGGGGAATTAAAACGAGGTAAAAAAACAACCGCGACATGCATAACACACAATGCACAGTAAGCACGTAAGGCGCGGCCATCTCACTAATTAATATCAAAAAGAATATAGTCTGGGAGCAAGTTTCAAAAATATTTGTGCTCCATGTAATTTTATCACTTTCTTATCAACAACCATCAACATTAATAAAAAAATTTAATGCAAATAATCAACAGAAGAAGAAAATGTTAGGTTATGCCACTAACTAATCAACTAATAAGTTGTGCAGAAGAAGAAAAAGTTAGGTTATTAGCTACATGAGCCAAACAATCAAATATAATTAACCAGAAGTATAACACAAGTACAGAAATATCATCTGCATTGTGACGTCAAGATTTGTTATTAGGTACACAATTAATGGTTCTTAGAATGTTATATCGTTCGTTTTTTAATTAGATTATTCTGTTTGATATTCATATAAAATAACTGCTACAGTCATATTCGAAGAACAATAAATATCGTTCAATAAACGCTGTTACGGCTAGCCATTGAGGAAATACTTTTGTCAGCGCCACAGACCACAAGATGCTTTTTTTATTTTATTTTTTTTTTATTTTTCGTTAGAATATCATAATTGGTATCATTAGAAACTGAACTACCACGAGACTCAACATCAGCTGTTTCATAATCGGTGAGTCCTTGTGGTCACGAATTCAATCAAAACTTATCGATGACTGCATATTGATGCAGTCCATTTATCGATAACCATTCATCAAGGGTTATCGAACATTATGGCCCTTCGAGCCGGATATTGAACCGTATTGATAGTATTTCGTGAAAATTACGTTTCGATATTCCTCCTATTATAATCTGTCAGCTCGAAAACAATAGAAAGAGGTGGACATTGTATGATTTTGGGATAAAAGTGGTGTTTTCTGTCACCGTTCTGATGAAAATCGATCATCTGATATCTCATAGAGGGCCTTACTTTCGGAATAGTACATATGCAATCATTATTATTAACTGCATAATGGATTCTGTGCAGCAATCATCAATTGTAATGTGATTGAACTGGCTGAATATCCATTATAACAGTGTATAAAACGCGACAATATAAAACAGCTTCTTCAGACATGTTCAGTACTAACTGAAAATTAATTGTTTTCATAAAATATGGTGAGTTGTATCTTGAGGACTATTACTACCTATCAAATTTCTAAATTAAATACTTAAAGAAAATTATGAACAAATGGACACATAATAAATATTAAACCAACTTTTGATCTCATATTTCCTTAATGAAAGATCTATCCTACCCACCAATTTCATCGTTATAAAACAAATTGAATGAAGAGGAAATTATTCAAATTTATTTGGTCACTGAGCTAGCTACGAATTCTTGAATCTAATAATTTCTAAGTATGCCACAAGATTGAGTTTTGAGAACTTCTCTTCCGAATGCACTACGTCGTAATCATTATCAAACTAGTGCCCCTCTGCCAAGAGATGATTTGCAAATGTCCAATTCGTCTTCTCATTCAGAAAACTATTTCTACGTTCTTTTATTCTTTTCAGTACAAGTTGTTTTGTGGTCCTTTCTGGTACCTTTTAAATTCCACAACACAGCATATGATGGAACTGTGACACGTGTAACACCATTCAATAGCATCTGCAGGCGTCACATACTGACTGAACAAATTCTGTGTCGTGATTTTGCAGTAATTTGAATCCTTATACATTCCCAATTGTATCATATAACTTAGGATTCAAATTATTATAAAAGCATGACACAGAATTTCTTTAGCTAGTATTGTGACGCCTGAAGATTTTATTGTATAGTGAAAAACACGTGTCCTCTGTTGAGAGGAATGTCACATATTGAAGTGTCTTTTTTAATACGTGATAAAAAAAAATCTGTTTTTAAAGTCTGTGTTTTCGTTAATCAGCTGTCGCCCCCATATGAACGACAACTCTCAGAAGTTGAGAAACTTGTGCGAGCTAAGGACTAACGAGGTCTTACCTTTTAACGTGTGATTCCTAACACGGAGCATTTTTGATCTGACATTACTATTTTGGATGATAAATGGAAAGTTTCTACACTTATAGATATCAAGTGGAAATCATACTAAACGAATCATTGAAAAATACAAATACTCTGACCTAGAAAATCAATGAAGTAATACACTATAATCATTCCATTCTGAACCAAGATCCCTGAGACTTAATGATAACATCAACATGAGAATCAAGAGAAGCAAAGTTCAATTGGTTGTGTCAAAAACTATAATTTTTTTTCACCTTTCTCTATTAATATAAATATAAGTTTTGATAAAAATGAAGTAGGTCTGGTTGCTCTGCTATTTTGGGCTATCTGACGGAGAATATTTGTTTGAAAGTAGGTGACAATATTTCATGGTATTTTCATTTTGTACCTTGATTATTTTATTCTATTCGTTGTATTTTCATTTCACGTGTTATTGCTTAATATAATTGATATTCTAATTTTATTTGTTCTTTCATAGATTTTGAATCGTATTAGAATCATATTACACAATAGAAGTTCGAACTAATAAAATTGATGGATATTAGATTGAAACATTCCACAAGAGAATACTTATAAACCAAGATACTTTCTATATTTTATGGTTCATGCCACAAACTCATTTCAGTTTTGAGTGAACCAAATTAGTCTTGAACGTTTATATTTTGTTTTAATGAACAGATCTTTTAACGATATGTTGGGATTAGTCTGGTTTCTCTAATAACCTCATCTATGATATTTGATGAAATGGGAAGTAAGAATATACTGAGGTGAATAACTACAAAAAAAACGTTGTCAAAATTTCACCAAGTTCAGGATTCTACCACTAACACCAAAACCAAATTTACCTGTTGAACAAGTTGGATTCCAATCCACTGTTGATTTTTGAGTAAGGAAAAACCTTACTCACTCTCGCCAGTGGGTAAGGCGAGCCAGTATACAATCCGCAATGCCAGATTATACTTTTCCATAGTGTCTATTTATTAATAAAGATGAGAATCTTGTATACACTAATTTCACTGAGAAACTGGAATACTTCGAAGTAATGTAATTGACATTGCATGAAAATACATCAATATTCTTTCCTGATGAAGCTCAATGAACTCGCTTCTTTGAAAATAAAAAAATTCTACCCAATCGACGACAAGATATATTTGGAAAACCTTACTGCTTTGCCCCCAGACTATATCTCCAAGAGAATAAAGCAGGGAAAATCAAAAAGCGCGTCTACTTGAACGCAGTTCATTCGAAGACCGAAAGGGTGCGTTGTCATCGACCGCAGCGATTGGCCAATCGACGTGACGCCTACCAATGGCTGCCGAGAGAACGGCATGGGTCTGTGCTTTCGGACTATAATAGCGTTCGAGTCTTTCTAAATGAAGACTTCGGTGTTGATTGTGGGTGAGTTTTCTGAAGGTGTTGAATGGAAATGAGTCGTTAATTGTTGATTTCGAGTAGTTGTCTGTGGAGAGAGGAGAACGCGTTGTCATCTAAGGGTGTCAATGGATAATGATCAGGGGTGGACCGACAGGGGTTGTTCTTCTTTCAGCAACCAATGATGTAGTTTTTAGCTAAGAAAAAGCGATAATGGAGAAAGAGTTATCGAACGAGTACGAACAAAAGGAAGTTCAAAATATACATGGCGTGGAAAACAAAAACGAAAAAAGGCTTTTCGGAAAGTTTGATTTAGGTAAACCCGAATGAGTACATAATAATTTCAGAAAAAAACAAGAAGTATTGAATACTAGAAAACAATTAGAATAGTATAGAAATGAACCAGAAATCAGGCAAAGAATAGACAACATTAGAAAAATACTATTAGAGACATATACAGGGTATACCTAGATGAGTTAATGCAATCTATATATAGAAAAATGAGAGTAGGGCGATTCTGAAAATTGGTAGGATGTGTGAAAACTAATCTCAACTTTTTCAAATGGGAACCCCCATTTTTTTCCTCAAGGTTCAATTCTACTATGAACACAAGCCCTAGTTATGATACGCTTCCCTATACCCAAAACTTATAATTTTGGAGATATTCCATTATTTACATACTTTCCCGAAATGTTGATATTTCTAGTAGGCTGCTGTCCATCTTTCAACACAATGTTTGGTGACAAATGAAATAAAGTTGTTTATTGTCAAATTCGTGCTCTCAGAGGGTACAATATGGCTCGTGCTGGTTATAATAATCACGATTTCTTTAACTTATTGGTGATTTATGGCGAATGCAATAAGGTGTTAACAAAAACATGTGATGCTTATGCTACAAGGTATCCAGAAAAAACGAAACCATCTCCAGATATTATTAGAAGATTAATCTTCAATCTTATGAACTTTGGATCATTCAAAAGGAAAATCATCAAAACTTAAACGGTGGTTGACAAATGAAGATCATGAGATTACAGTGATTGGGTAATTCACTGCTTTTCCAGAAGCATATAAAAAACGAGATGTATTTTAACGCATCAACAACACCGGACATGATAAAACGAGCTGTAGGAGACGTCATACGGAAAATTTTAAATTGCTTAGAAATTGGAGGCAATCTATTTGAACATATTTTGCAAAACAAAAGTGTCACATGTTCTTGTTTAGCATTGAAACTGAATTTGAAATTGTCGTTTATTCTAATCATGATTTTTGTCTTGAATATGGGACAAATTTTATCGGACAAAATTGGGGGGTAAAAACGTAAATCCTCGCGTGATGAAAACTTCTATTGCGGAATATCAGCAAAATTATAAGTTTTGGGTATAGGGAAATGTATCATAACTAGGACTTATTTTCATAATAGAAGTGAAGCTTGAGGGAAAAAATGGGGGTTCTCTTTTGAAAAGGTTGAGATTTTTAATTTTTCTCATTCACTCATTGGACTCCAGTTTTTGCGCACCCTGTGGATTATTCAGTGGACGTGAAAATGATGCGTGATCCGTTCAACCATCAATTATCACAATGCAGTAGCTGCATATTGTTAAAAATGTTAATTTACATGAAAATGACGTATGTTCGAGAGGCTGCATTTGTCATTATTGTCATTATCATTGAGAGGGTTCCATTACCATATATAAACACTACCAACACGCTGATAGAGGAAGTCTAATTGAAAGTGCGGTACGAAGTAATCTAATAAGGCCATAGACATTTGACGTTTCACTTAAGGTGTTCGTGTCATATTGTCACTGTAGCACCGACATGAAGTAGAGTTTAATTGTATAATACTATTTACATATCCCTTTAAGAAGTCTAGTGGCATTAAACCAGGGGATCAAATTTCGTCGATGGAAAAACTATAGAATGTTTGAATAAACAAGAATATACGTCAAATGATGTATAAAAAGCCCTTACTTTCCATTTTGAAGATTTCGAAGATTGTTCGGTGTGGGAATGAAATTTCTACACGATAGGATAATAAAATCAGAAAATGAGACGTGTCAGATTATTTTTATAAATGAACATCATGATTTAAATAATATTTTGTCTATCTGCCCCGCACTGTATAACCTTCAAAAAGAGAATTCAAAATTCACTGATCTCATTTTTATTGTACAATCCATTTTTCATTATCATTATTATTATTAAAACAGTGTAGAGCCAAGAACTAAACCTCTCTACACCATCATCCCGTTGAGATCGGAACTGTTATATTCCACTCACTCTCATCCAGATATAACAGACCTGCAATCCAGTTTAAATCTAATAAAACGACATTTTTCATCCAATTTTCCGGTGAAAGATATTTTCCAACGGTTGAAGTCGAGAGGTAGGTGAGTCAAGACTAGCAGCGAACCGGAAAAATAGTGCAAAAAACGAACATCCTCTAAAATAGATCAATGTGGTTTTGTCGCTGAAGTGCATCTATTGTGGAAGATATTTTCAACGAAACCTTTCGATGAGCGCAGGGAAAAAAGAACAGCATTAATCTGTCTGAAAGTAATTGATTGATTGTGTTAATTCTAATCGGAAAAACCCATTAAGATTGATCGGAAATAGGCACATAGAAATACTTATTGAAAAAGTGTATACATACAAGTATTTAAAAAAAATCCACGATTTTGGATACAAAACAAATTTAAACGAAGTTCAAAACAAATGGAATTGTTGACGCTGAGTCTGGTGATTTTTTAGATATCTTCAACTGTTTGAATCAAAGGATTATACAGCAATATCGACGCCATAAATATTTGAAAGGAATGAATCTATTAAAACACTTCCCATAAATCAGAATTTCGTGTTCACAACCGAATTGTTCCGCTCAGTATGTCGGACAAAGTGGTAGGAAAATTAAAACAAGAGTTCTTGAACATGTTGAAGTAATTGACAATTTCAAAAGTTCATTCTCTAATCACAATCTTAACTGAAACCATAGTTTTGATATCGATTCTGATTTAGATATCTTACACGTTTGTCAAAAAGGCACTGCACCTAATTTACTTAACATTTTTGAACATGAACAAGTACAGTTTGATTGCCAGAAGTTTTTCAATTCTCTCAATTTCAACTAAATTTCCCCTGCCTGGATTTTCCATGTAACAAGACGGCATGCATAGATGGTATGGGATCTGTTTGCTCAGAGCATGATTCGTTATGTATGTCCTTCTCCTGTTGTGTTCTGTGTTTGCAAATCTCCTGTCATTGTTCCATGTCATCTCGATTTTTATCTCTTCATATACTTTTGACAGTTGATTCTCCTCATTAAATTCAGTTGGAATATCTTTAATTATAAGTAGTTTTCATGTACCGTTTGATGATTTTCATGTTAATGAGTGGGTATAAATGTTCAAAGTCTCCCATAGTTCAATCTTTTAAATATTAAATGTGACAAACTTCCGTCGTTTTTACTATCATTAAAAAATATTTTTTCATTATTATTAACATTGTGACCGTTTGTTCATTGGTAACATGTGACAATTTTATTTTCTTCATTACAAAATAAAATATTTTCTCCTCCATGTGGGTATTTTATACTTCATTGTATTAACTATTGTTATGTTGTTCTTCTTTTATTGTAGAATTTCAAATAATTAGCTGATGATGAACTTATATGCGAAACATGTACTGATTGATGGTTTTACCGTGCTAACATCCGCGTGTGATAATAAATTGTAGAGACTACTTTGAGTTTTTATTCTTCGCACGAATACCTAGCGATTCAAAAGTTATAACACACAAATTTAAAAAACGAAATTAGAGACAAATGATGATGAAAACTGTGGAAATCCCCATGAGGAAATGATTCACCAAAGAGTTTACATTGGAATGTTGAATAATAAACTAGGATGTTCCCAAAACATTCTAGACTATTCCCGAACATTCCAAAGTGTTCCCACGTGTTACGGAATGTTGTGGAATGTTCTTGAATAATCTCAAATGTTCTGGACTGTTCTTAACTATCTCCATCCAACACACAAAGTAACCCAAACAATGATAGATGCATGATCGAAGCATGATCACCACTCACATTAACATCTATTGGGTAAAACGAACAAGCTTCGTTACGCTGGCTAATCAGATTTAACTGCAATCGGCTGGCGGAATCCATTCAGGTATATCGCTACAGGGTCGGAGTGGTGAGTTACGTTTCAACGCCTGTGGTGTGTATATACACGGTATTTTGAAGTTATAATTTATGAAATGTCAAGTACTGTTACAACTAAAGAAAGTGATGATTTGTGTCCCTACAGTCCACCTAAAAAAAATCATATACCCAACCGCATATTATTAAAAAAAATTGATCGTTCCTTAGTGCGACTCTGTACAAGCAGCCTTGTTTGGGAAATCACGTGCACTATGTACACTATGCATGATAATGTTTTGGAGCACTATATTGCTCAGATGGACAGTGTATAGTCCATCTAGTCTCATTTATTCACAAGGATGTCCTTCGGGTAGTAAACTTAATATTCTTCTTAGAAAGAGCATATAGAGGGCTACCACACCATATAACTATCAATGATCTGAAATTTTCCAAGATGTCTTAGACTAGTCTTGATAATACCATAATGTTTTGAGATGTTCTGATTGGAGACACGAACATCACGTGCAACCTTGATAGCCTGGAACATCGAAAAAAGGTTGGAGATGTCTCTCTTCTACAGATACTTTCACATGAAGTGTTCAAGTAACTTGGTACATCTGTATCTGTAGATTAGGGGGGATGAGTGTAGGCCCACATGTGATCCATTGTACATCCTCCCAAGGAGTTGTACTCCTAGGTCATCGTCCATGCTGTACTTTCTAGGAAGGTGGACAGGTCTCTGGAAGACATCTCCTTTATATCGGCAGGTTTGTTCCGCAATTGTCGAAGTTATCAGGCCATAGATGCGACTGGGTCCTAAAATTCTTAGTCCATCCGCTTCCTTGGCTAAACAGTCGGCAATGCGATTACCTTCACTTTTGTCGTGCCCTTTAAACCACTTCAGGATAATATTGATTATCTATCGCGGCTTTGGCTAAATCTTAGTGGCACTATAGTACTATCCCTGAGGTAACACGTTGTCTGTTCAAGGCTAATAGGGCGTGTCTGCTATCAGTGCAGATCGTTATGTTTTTGCTAGAAATTCCTTTTCTGGTTATTTCTTTTGTGGCGATTGAGATACCAGCCAGTTCTGGTTGAACCACGCTGGTATTTTTTCCCATTCTCCACTTAATCCCTAGGCTTAGTGATCTGGAGTACCCTCCACATCCTATAGCATCTGACGCTGTGTTCTGTTTTATTTGCATTTTGTAGGGTTTATTAAACACAAACCTGGGTTCAATTGTGACTTGGCACATTTGATTCCACCAAGAGCGGTACATATCAGAAATAAGCGACGGACTGCGGCTGCTTATCGTTTTGAGGTTCAACTCAGTACAATTCGAACTTCACTGTTCAAGAACTCTTTCATCTGGAGAACTGCGTTTATGTGGAATAAACTTTCTGAGATCATTTTTCCAAATCTCCAAATCAGCGATTCAACTCTCTACTCACGAACAGGCACCGTTCTGAGAGCACTTCAAGTATTTTCCTGTAGTGCTTGTGTTTTGTCCTTGAAAAAAATGCTGTCGAGCATTCTTGCTTGTACCCTTTTATTCGTTTAGTCATCTCCTGATGATACTAATTTGGTTAGCGAAACGCGCAAGACACCGCATTATTATTCTGGTGAGAAAAAGTATTTTCAATAGATCCAGAGGTTCCAAAGCTTGCTAATCGACATTGAAGTTTTGTTTTCATTATTCATACAATGAAAACAAACGATGTGGATGTAGATACTAAGGTGTGTGATATTAGTCACTGAAATTGTTGAATTCCGAGTCGTTTCGATTAAAGCTAGTATTTCATTTTCTATTTCACAACTCCCAGTGGGAATACCATGATTCAAAAAACAAACATTATTTTCGCATTTCCATAAATTTTCCCAGCCGGGCGGTTCCACGTGGGTGCTTTGTTCACTCAGTCAATCGGCTGATGTGTGAGTCGATGGTTCAAGCCCCAGGCTGAACGCTCGATTTTCACTTGCTATAGGAATCACATGTTAAAAGGTTAGACCTCGTTGGTCCTTAGCTCACACAAGTTTCGACTTTTGAGAGTTGTTTGTAGGGGTGCGATAGCTGGTTAACGGAAAAAACATATTTTTCAACATATCTAATCCCTCGTCGCGTCGCTAGTATTGAGTTCAATGAAATCTAACATTATTCAAGTTATAATCCATTCGTTGCCGGACAAACTGGTAACTGTTGTAAATTAATTTCAAAGTAATGCTCTAATGACTAGTTAGTTCCCAAAGGGTTTCCACCCCACGAACATTACCACGTTGAATACAAGTATACTGTTGCGTTTCCCCTCGTCAGTTTTCCGTAGATCGAAGGGTGCTGGAAATTCGTCTCGCTAAAATGTGTGTAAAATTATTTTCGGGTGTTTACATGGCCTGAGGGAACACTTGCAGATACGTTTTGATGATATTTGTAGCAGAAAGTTCGGTATATGACGGAATTGGCCGATACTTGATGAAAATCCATAACTAACGTAGATATTCAATAAACACTTCATTGTGAGATTTCCATCAAACAATTTTACAAAAACTCAACACGTGTTTTGCCATACAATGGGTTCTTCAGGGATGTGTTTCCTAACTATATTCTACATATGCAATGCTTAACATACCTAATTTGAAGTACCTATATTTCGAGTACCTGATTTTTACCTAAGTTTGTGATGAATTAAGTTACCTGAGCTTATGAAAAAATATTATTAACGGGGAGTCATTCAATTCTAATTGATCATTCAGTAAACTACCCGTATTTCTGAATCTATTGATTTCTAAACATTCTAGAAGATTGACTTTCAAATTATTCTCTCCCAAATGTACACGTCGTATTCATGATTGAACTCATGTCCTTCTGCTAAAAGGTGGTTTGCAAATGTAGAATTGGCCTTTCTATTTGCGAAACTACTTCTATGCTCTTTAATTCTTTGGGAAAATGTTCTCCCTGTTTGACCAATATACAGTTTTGGGCAAGAGCCACAATTCAGCTTATATACTCCTGATCTATCCGACACCGAAGTTTTGTCTTTATTGTTTTTAATGAATTTACTTTATCATTCGTTCTGTACAGAAGGAATAATTGTATGGCGAAACACGTGTTGCTTTTTTCTAAAACTGTTTAGTAAACATCTCACAATAAAGTGTTTTTCGAATACCTCAGAAAGTTCGAAACTATTTCATGAAAAAACCGTCGTTTCAAAAATGAAAATTCTGTTCTTCAGGATCCAAATACAAATATTTCTCGCTATCAATTCTTGTGGTTCATGAAAAAGAAAGGATTTTTGGCTTTCTGCCTCTCCTTCATGATCTGAACACATCTTTATAAACAGTTTGTTTCGAACCTAGTAGCTTTCTTCCTTCGGAAGTTCTCCACATTTTTTGTTTGAATATGGATAAACAGACAGCCGAAAACCTTTATTTCGAGCTGTCAATAAATATTTGTTTTTGAAAAGCAATACGCCTATACACGAATCAAAGATAAGTTGGATTCTGTGTATGGGGACTCTGCACCATCATTTACCACAGTGAAATTTTAGGCAGCTAAATTTAAGCGTTGCTGTAAAAGCTTGGGAGACGATTAACGTTCGGAACGTATACAATTTTCAACCACCAACGAAAACTTCGCCAAAGTTCACCAAATGGTGCTCGACGACCGCCAAATTAAAGTGAGAGAAATAGCAGAGGTTATGAACATGTCAAAAGAACGTGCTTGTCACATATTAAATCAACATTTAAGGATGATAAAGTTGTCCGCGAGTTGGGTGCCGCGTTTGCTCACGTTAATTGCAACTGAGGAACCGGCTTCAAAAAAAGCCAAAACTGTTTTTTTTTGCTAGGAAAGTGATTTCGACCGTTTTTTGGGATAGTCATCTTAATCGATTATCATTATTTGACAGGCTAAAGGCAGAACTTGCAGAAAAAGAAAATTCTGTTCCACCAAGACTGCTTGACCATCCGCCTTACTCACCAGATCTAGCCCCAAACGACTTCTTTCTGTTCTTTCATCTGAAAATTGCACTCGAAGGACAGATCATTTCGTCAAATGCCTACTATTTAAAAGTTGTTGTTGATTTTCACCTGAGTTCTTCTTCTTCTTAGTTAACCTCTTCTTCCCGTTAAGGTATCCAATGTTAAATCTGAAGTTCTCACGGATAGGACTATGCTGAACTGGTTTTCGGGTATTTGATCCGTGTATGTGATATTATCTTTAATTTCACCAACGTTTCGACAAAATCTCATTTGTCATTATCTACGTGTGCTGTTACGTGTTCGTGAGAACTTCAGATTTAACATTGGATACCTTAACGGGAGTAAGAGGTTTACTAAGAAGAAGAAGAACTCAGGTAAAAATCAACAACAACATTCAATTTCAAAAACTACACCTCAACGATTTGATCTCCACAAACTTTATTTGAAAAATATATCACAACATGTTTCGCTAAGACATTAGCTTTTTCAAGTGTTTTGTACATTCAATTATGCTTACATCACTATTTATATACTACAGGTAATCATAATTGAGACTACCGCTAAGAAATTACCTGAACCTTTACATAACGTACCTGTTCAATTATGATTACCTTAAGCATATTGCCTCACATCTACATCGATAATAATTCTTGCTCGGTTTTTAAGAAAACAAGTTCAATAATGGTGATTTATTCAAATCTAGTTGGTCATTCATTAGAATGTTTGAAGTTTTAAGTTTATTAATTTCCATTGCTTCCAAATGATTCAGTTTCAAATCTTTATTTTCTATGTGCAAAATTTCGAACTCTTCATTAAAGATGTGATTTTCTTCTAGAAGATGATTTGAATATGTTGAATTCGTTTTCTTATTTACATAGCTCGTATGTTGTTCCTGAATTCGATTCCTAAATGTCCTGCCAGTTTGACCAATATATCGATTGATCCAACGAAAAGTATGCACCTTGCTTTTCTCTTTTTTTTGTAACTTAACGCAAAAATGCTCGGATAGGTCAATTTTGCTTTTGAGGGGGACACATTTTAGATGTATTTTTCTACTTGTGACTTCAACCTCCTAGCGAGGGTGAGTAACAATCCTAAAATTTCAAATGGAAAGTGTGGTCGAGTGATTTATCATTTGAAAGGGGACACAATTCTCTTTCCAATGATACCTAATTTGTTGTATTTACTTGAATAGTTATAAAAAAAGCAAGAACATTTATTCGATATTTTTGGTGTTAATGAAAATGCGGAAAAACGGCATTTTTTTCACTACTACATTCCTCAATTTCTCTCTTGCGTTTTTTGGTTCAAATAACAACAGCAGATAAGTGTACAAAAAGAATTTAGGCAAACGTTCATTGATTCATTTCGGTTGCTATTGAAATTATTTCAACTTTACTATAAAAATGGTTTATTCCATTCCTGAACGAGTTGAAATTTTTAAACTTTATTATCAACATAATAGTTGTGCTAGACTTACTGCTCGCCTCTTTAATAACAGTCATCCCGGGAAAAATGTGAATGATTCGTACGTTGCCAAGTTAGTCCAAAAGTTTGTCGATACCGGATCTGTCTGTAATGTGAAACACCAGCCACGGAAACCGATCAGAAATGAAGCAGTGGAAGTCGCTGTTTTGGGACATGTTGAATTGGATCATACTCAAAGTACCCGTCAGCTTGCTGCAGCCTCAGGTGTCTAGCGTTCGTCCATAATATGGATATTAAAAGCCTATAAATTTCATCCGTACAAAATTAAATTAGTACAGGAACTCAATGAAGATGATCCTGATAGAAGGCTGCAATTTTGTGAACAACTGAGCCAGCTACTAATTGATGATCCGCACCTATCATTCAACACGTGCTTTTCCGATGAGAGTACATTTTTTTGAATGGAGCTGTGAATAGGCATAATTTCCGTTACTGGGATGACAGTAACCCACACTTATTCCGAGAGGTCCATACCCAGTACCCTCAAAAAATCAATGTGTGGTGTGGCATATTAGGTAGTCATATTGTAGGGCCACTTCTTATTCCTGGGACTGGTGAGGTCTACCTGAACATGCTTGAAGATACAATCGATCCTCTCATAACAGAAATAATTGAAAATGACCAAAATCATAATGATGATCGGCTTCATTTCCAGCAAGATGGAGCACCTCCTCACTATGTTGCTCCGGTAAGAGAGTTTTTAGATGACCGGTTTCCTGGACGGTGGATTGGAAGGAGAGGCCCCATCGAATGGCCTGCCAGGCCACCAGTTTTATCGCCTTTAGACTTTTTCTTTGGGGACACTTGAAAAATAAATGTTTTGCTACGCAGCCCGAGTCCATAGAAAATCTTCGCCAACGAATTACAGCAGAGTGCAGAAGTATAACACCTGATATGCTACAGAATGTTAGGAATAGATTTGAACAAAATCTGTATTATTGTATGGAAGCAAATGGGTGACATTTTCAGCACTTGTTGAAGTAGGATTCTACTAAGTCAATTACACATTTCAAAGTACTGGGTTGTAGTTGTTTTTCTTCATAATACCTACTTGTTTGAGTGAAATACAACAAATTAGGTATCATTGGAAAGATAATTTTTTGCCCTTTCAAATGATATATCAGTCGACCCCACTTTCCATTTAAAATTTTAGTGTTGTTACTCACCCTCGCTAGGGGGTTGAAGGCACAGGTAGAAAAATACATCTAAAATGTGTCCCCCTCAAAAGCAAAATTGACCTGTCTGAGCATTTTTGCGTTAAGTTACAAAAAAAGGAGAAAAGCAAGGTGCATACTTTTTGTTGGACCACTCTGTATACCTTAGGGCACGTTCCACACTTTAATTTATATAATCCTGATTTCTCGAATTTGGATGTTTTGTCTTTATTATTTTTAACTAACTTTCCCAACGTATTACTTGTACTATATGCATTTTTAATATCTCGATTCCTCAAAAATGAAACCACTTTTTCCGTTGGTTGTCCAAAATACGTTAAAGCTCTATAATTTTGATTATCTACCTCATCAATGGGAAAAACGTCTCGAATCGCATTTGTGTAGACTTTCTTGGCAAAGTATTTTGTTTATTAATTCGGCTTTAAACCCATTGTTTACCGCAATTTGCTTGATGATATTGAGTTCTTTATCAAAATTATCTATTGAAAGAGGAACATTGACTAATCTGTGAATCATGCTATTATAAGCTGCTACTTTGTGTTGATACGGATGGGTAGAATCGTAATGTATAGTAATATCCGTATAGGACGGTTTGTGATAAATTGAAAAATCATGTTTGTTGTTCATTCTACTAATTGTTAGGTCCAAGAAATTGATTGAGTTTTCTGTTTCTATTTCAATAGTGAATTTAATGTTTTCATGAATTTTGTTAATATCCCTATGAAAAGTATCTAATTGCCTTTTAGTACCTGTAAAACATACCAAAACGTCATCCACATATCTATGCCAATACAAAAAATTCTTAATCAAAGGATGTTTAAAAATCGACTTCTCTATAGAGAAGTCTAAAAAGAAGTAATGTGGATTGGAATGAGTTCCTAATAATGAAGCCAAGCATTCTATATGCTCTGTTTATAATATTGATCATATGTTGCTCAAAAGTGAGTTTTTCATCCAGCGTAACTCCCAAATCTCTACATTCTGTCTTCTCGGCTAAGTATTCATTGTTTATCTTATACTGAAAATCATTCCGTAGTTTTTTCCTAGTAATTGACATACTAAAGTATTTGTCAACATTAAATGTGAGGCGATTTGACAGGGACCACTCGTAAACTCTATCTACGTCATTTTGTAGCAAAATGAAACCATCTTTACTTTTGATTTCCTTGAATAATTTGAAATCATCCGCAAATAGTGCACATTACGAGTCCTGAACTACCTCTGGCAGATCATCTATTAGTAATGAAAAGAAGAGGGGTCCTAGATTGGACCCTTGGGGTACACCAGATCTTGCGAAGAAACACTCTGATTCCCATCCCTTATAAACTACATACTGTTTCCTGTCTATAAGATAGGAAGCTGACAGCTTCAAGAGCCGATCTGAAAGCCCAAAAGTGTAGTTTTTTTCAACATAACCTCATGATCAACCTTGTCGAAGGCTTTACTGAAATCTGTGAAAATGATATCTAGATGACTATTATTTTCGACAACTTGATTTGCTTCTTGTATAAAACATGTTAGGTTAGTTATTGTGGACCTTTTAGGTAAGAACCCATGTTTTTATTCACTCTTTGGAAAATTTTAAAAGTTCCCTTGTAAAATTATTCGGTCTTCCGAGGAGTTTTCGTTGGTTCGTGGTTCAGGATTCATGAAGAAACAAAATCATCTGATTCATTCCTTTGCTGTCGCTCCATCCGGTATATTTTTCCACACAAACGTTTCGGATTCAATTCCGCCCGATTGAGTCGGCCTGTGCTTACAGAAGGATCGTCCTGCGGGGATCGAAAGGGTTACGAGATGGATCGAACAATGTCCGTTAATCCTGCCAGTCCTGTAAGCCGATCAACGCGTCATTCACTCGATTGCTAATCTCTTTCAAGCGATTCGACAAATTGGACTCGGATTCGATACGCTTTAGACGGACATAATCATTTATGTAATTTCGGTTAGTTGGGCTTAGAGGGCAAATCAAGATTTTTGGGAAGTTTTTCAATTAACGGCTGGATCGCGTGTTCTTTCAGCAAGGATTCGACCAGAATGGGTGAAATATAATAATGTTTGTATTGCAGAAAGAGGGCAGCAATTCAAGGGAGCAAAGAGGCGGTAGTTGCCGTCGCAGAACTGAAAATGAAGGTGAATTTCATTTTTCCCAAAAAATATTCGCGATTCGAATTGTTCCTCAATGGTCGCAAAACGTCGTCCTTTCTTTTCTGGGTTTCTTCAATTTTGGGAACAGGAAAAAGTCGCAGGGGACCAAATCTGGTGAATACGGAGGCTATAGCATGATTACGGTATCGTTCATTGGGACGATTGGACTTTGGTTATGATGTCATAACCTTATACTTATGATTCGTCACTAGTTCTGACCATTTCAAGCAAATCTGGATCTCCATTGACGTCATTCAACAATTCCTGAGCTATGCTCATAAGAAGGTTTTTTTTGGTAAAAATTCGGCAATTCTGGAACGAACTTCGCTGGCACACACTCCATGCCCAAAATTTCAGAAAAAAATCCATGGCATGAGCCGACCGATATACCGACATGCTCAGCAGCTTCTCTAATAGATATTCGACGATTCTCCATAAGAACGTTCTTCACTTTCTCAACATTTTCATGGGTTGTTGATGTACTGGGTCGTCCAGGGCGAGCGTCGTCATTCACATCTTCTCGACATCCTGTGAATAGCTTGTACCACTTGTAAACATTTTTATGACTCAGAGTACAATCATCGTATGCTACTGTCAACATTTCAAGTGTTTTTGGGTACTCAATTACATGTTTTAAAAAAATTTGATACAACATAAAGCAAGTCAAGACTGGAAATGACTTGATTCGTACATTTAAGAGTGACAAATATCTTTATTATAGATATCATTAATTTGGTTCAAAGGCAGTATAATATTTAGTTATTGGAACAACGCAGAATAATTACTGATTTAGTATTCCCCTTCAAAATTTTGAATATTTTCGATTCTCCTTCTCTTTTATCTCTGATAACCTTTCACGTACCTACTCACAGCACTCGTATTAAAACATTATTTTTTTCTTTACATTTCAACACTAATTTAGAAAAAAATTTGATTATGAAAAAATTGCTGAAACATTTGATAAATACCGTAGTCAAGTAGACATTTTTTGTTTTGCATTAAACTCGTTTAAAACAAAATTTAAAGGTATATTTCTATAAATTAATCGTATTAATTAATTTTCATTAACTCTTATCAATCATATACAGCTACAGCGTGACTCACGGTCGATGGTAGGTTAGACGTCTCTGGAAAACGCAAAGCATGATTTTTCTGAAAATTTCACCTCTCACATTTCCTTACCTGTTCTATCGATCTAAAATATTTTGAGCATTGCGGCGTTGCCACTTCTATCAAAAAGTCCTAGCAATTATATTTGTTTAAATAGAACACCCCGTATATTAATACATTTTTGGAATCGCTCTAGTATTTTAATACTGTTTTGTTGATAATGTACTATACCTATCTGTATCTGTTTTTGAGATAAAAAATAAATTGTGCTAAATATGGTCCAAAACATAGCCTTAATTGAAATTAAGTACATCAGTACTCTCAATTCATGAAAAGTTGATATTTTGATGATAGTTTGGACAAACTCGAAATATTCAAATAACACCAAGAAATCGACTCCATATCATACAGGGCGTGCTGAAATTACTATTATTTCCATTGTGCATAAAAGTAGTCGAAAGTTAATTTTTTCAAATAAAACCCCCTGTATATTACTCGATAAATTGAAAGATGGTGAAAAATGCTTCAAGATGATGTACATATCCCTATACCTAAATCGTCAAGTTTTCGTAATAAAGCCGTTTTTGTGGAAAAATAGTTATTCACGTTTTACCTACAAGTGTTGAAAGTGGCATTTTATTTTGTGAGTGGGGATTATTGCAAAACGAGCGTCAGCAAGTGGAGCAAACTCACGAGCAAAATAAAATCACTTTTTACAAATGTATCATACAATTTTTTTTGTATAACGTTACTGCTGATAATAAAAAAAAATTATAGGGTCCATGGGATTTGAACCCACGATCTTTGGATTACAAGGCATATGTTACAACTACATACGCCAACTCACGTTATTTTAAAGAGGATTATTGGTAAGTCATGAAGGACTTCCTACAGTTGGTCAGTCGGTAGCCAAGCGGTTCGGCGTGGGTGCTTTGTTCACTCACTCGAATTGACTGTCGTGTTGGTCGGTGGTTCAAGCCCTAGTCTTAACGATCGATCTTCACTTGCTACCGCCCAACCCGTGTTAGGAATCACACGTTAAAACGTAAGACCTCGTTAATCCTTAGCTCGCACAAGTTTCGACTTCTGAGGGTTGTCGTTCGTAGGGGATTTAATATTACCAATAGCATGAACTGCATGTGTGAACTTTTTTAAATGATTTTTTGGTAGGTGTTCTGATTGAATTGTTTCTATCAAAGAGATTTTCAATAACAGTTGTACAAAAAATAATTTCTAAAGAATTTGATTTTTAGGTAGCCGTGGAAATATCAAGCTTATGACAGTTTGGTGACTTTATAAGTAATTGATAAATGGTTATTGACGGTGTTTCAAAAAATCGCCAAAAATGAATGCAAATATTGATAATTCAAACGAAGTTCTCATGAAATTATTTATTATACACGGACAGTGGGATCAAATCATTGCCAGAACTTGTAGAAAATTCAACCAAACCTTCAATAAAGGCTTGTCGTGCACTTGTTATATTACCATCCTGCCATACTTTTTTGACCGTATATCCTTGGTTAACCCATGTCTCGTCCATGAAGTACAATTTTTTTTTGAGCTTCCGAAATTCGTCAATTTTTCTTAGATAGTTTCTTCTCCATGCTATTATTTCTTGACGTTCAATGAGAATGCTTTTCCTGTCAACTTTTCCGTACGTAAATTTCATTTCGTGTACAAGTTTCCTAAAAGTTTATTTACCCATTTTTGGTACCAATTCATGATTGCTAAGTGCCTCCAGAACTGTTTGTAGTGTGGGCAGTTCATTTCTGAAAAAGAAACTGTGAATAGTTCTGCGTATACTGGTTTTGGCTTCTTCATCAACTGTGATTTTTTTCGTCCGCTACTAGTTTTTGGCGTTTGTACGTCCCCATGAATTTCTACTTCTCTTAGTATTTTGTAAATCGATGATTTTGGTACACCGGTATAATCAGAGCACATATCAACTAATTTATCTTTTGTAATTGTGGAACTTAATGATGTAGAAATGCCCGGTTGGTTATTCGGAGGTACACACGTACAATTACAGCACATATGCACAAAGTCATCTTTTGGTGGCTGATGATCTCTTTCAAGACAGTGAAATACTCGCAGTACAATTTGTTTTTCTCTTAATGACCGAGACATCGACCGTCGACCGTTTTACCTTTTTCGACGTGGAAGGCCCGACCATGTCTCCCATTTTTTGAGTAGTTTGAGAACGGTGTAGAAATATAATTATGTAACGCTTAAACACTTATTAGCACTATTATTTTCACCAATTGTTATCACAACTCGTCGATTGCTGACTAACTTAACTTTAAAACGTACAATTCACGCTGTATAATAATTCACAAACCAATGATACGCTCATGGCTGCAAGTACATTAGTGAGGACTGCAACGATGAGATGGAAGTTACGGTAAAGTGACAAAGACAGAAATATCGTTGCGTACAGCGTTGTCACTAGTTGTAATAAATATCTAACACTATACAGAAAATAATGAATTTTAACTGATCAGTAATCAGGAAATGTATAAGTATTACTCATTACAAGCTCATTACTGATTTTTGTCATAAATAATACCTTTTAATCGTACTAGTATTGTGTATTATCTATAATTTGCCACAACCTACAACTCTACTGCTTGCTATATTTTGATTCTGCTATAAACTGGTAACGTAAAATTTAGATATGGCAACGCGCTTTACTCTCAATCATTATTGGTTTTACTATAGTTGTCACAACTAATAATATGTGTTCACAGTAGGTAAATTTTATATCGTAACTATAAATTTTAACTTCAAATTGGGAATGGCTCTGTCTAATATTCCGACAACGGAAAATTTTAAATTGCCAGCTATCGGATTTGACAAATTGATAAAGGGTTGACGATAAATCGTAACACAAAGCTTTCACTATCAACAAATTTGAATTTCAAAATAAAAGCACGTATTTACTAAAGGCTAGGTTATTTGGAACAGTAGCCAAATCGTTTCGTTTTCATTGCTATGAGCCAGTTTGGCACCATTACACCAGTATCTTAAACATTCATAATCCAGATTACTGCCACCGCCGTGCCCTGGATACCTTCCTTTTCATTGAAAGTAATAAATAAAGAGGGACGGTCACAAACACATTCAATAATTGACTAACGCATTTCGAGGCCCTCTAGATTAACTGGTGCTCGCGCGTAGGCCAATTCGACACTCGACTATTCGCCCAGGGCACTGTTGGCTGATTATCTAGCTGGACGGCTGCCCAGGACGGCAGGAATGCTGGCGAGGAATGTCCTGCGGGTCGGAAGGGTTGCAGAATACGGGGCAGCGTTGCAAAGGGATGTAGTGGTTTGGGACTTTGTTTCGATTGATTAATAATTTCGTTCTGACTGGTTTCTAGAAAAAGTTATGTATACCGAGTGAAGAAGAGAGACGAAAACCGCAGGGTTTCTAACTTTCTACATTCTGAGAACTAAATGAATATAGATCAACAGAGAATCTGCTCTCAAATGTTATGAAAGACAAACTGAAAAATTCACCTTGAAAATTTACTGACGTCGCTGTAACATCGTACCAATGCTCCCAACAAATCTAGAAGGCTGGGTGACTAGAAAACGATTTATCTTATACCAAGAGTAAGATATATTTTGAATCTGCTTTGCGCCAAACTCATCCGAACCAGAGTCAAAACTATGCTTAGTTGAAACTAACCTATCAACAGGTATAGCTGTGTTGATAATGCTTCCATATGGAAAGCTAGCTGTGGTCATTAAAATGGGAATCTTGAACCTTGTGACAACCTCAATATCGTCCAATTAACTAGGATCTCTTGATAATGCTATTATGACTATCATAGAGGATGATATTCTTGAAGATGGTCCACAGGTAGGATTTAAGATCTGCACATTCATGCTTGGTTGGCTGAAGATGTCTGATACGTGTCTAATGGGCGCAACCAATGGTAGGGTATATTCCTTTAGTGGAGACCGACTTTCCAAGTCACATTTTCGTTTCTTGCCTACCTGACGGAGTTAGTCGTAGACTTAACGTCGAGCAAGTCATTGTCATAGACAACCTTGAACTGGATTACACAAGTCTGCAACAAAAAAAGTATCTGGATGTTTTCAACTGATATATATGTATTTCGGTGTTCTGAAAACTAAAAAAATACTCAAAAAGTTTCAGAAAGTCAGGTTATTTTACAAAACGCAAAATTGAATTATAAAAAAGAATTTCTTGGCTAACTTGAAGCCATAAATAAATGCTTCAAAAGAAGCCCTACAGCAGTTTTGCTTCACAATGGCGGTTTCTATGCCTCTATTCCTGTCGGTCTTCTGTACACTTCAAAGAAACCTACAAGAACCTGGAATTGATTCTTTTTAATTGAAAAATAAAGACCACGATTGGCAAGTGTGCGATAATTCAAAAATCTTGGACACATTAGAAACACATCAAGCACATACTTCATGAAAATCATATTGAAGACATGTTTTTCTGGAGTAATGAGTACTTGTCGAAACTAAAGAACCTCCCAGCGGGTCATCTCTACTAGGCGAAAGTTATTTTTGAACACTATTGAGCACTTTTGTCCAAGACAGGAAATTCTGGTTGGGGAGAAGTTGGGTAGTGTTAGGATATTTCAAATTATCAGACAGTAAAAATATAAGTTGAATATTTTATACTGTTCTTTTGGGTTTATAACCTCCCACAATCTGAAAAAATAAAAGATAAATCAAATATATCGTGTCTTGTATTCATGCTGTTGACCCACTATTGAAACTCAAAGCTGTTGACTATTTTTTTTGTGATGCACTGTACTGTTGGATTAAATACTCAAATGTACTGTTGAATTATGTATGTACCATTCTGTTAGACAATAATAGTGGCTTATGAATCATAAATCCATTCCTCCAATAAATGCTCCTCAAATTGAAACACGAACACATTCCTTTTCGAACAATTAGAACTAATAAAGTCAAATATTTCGTTCCCCACTGCATTGATCACGATACCAAATCTATGATGGATTTCCAGTGGCGTACTGACCAATTTTAATGGATCCGAACAGGAACAAACACCGCACCACAAAACCTACAGGATTTTGAAAATTGAATCAGAGTCGGAATTAGTAGACTTTCTCTAGAAGTTATTGGCAATATACAAAAAGATTGTGTCCGTAGATTTTCTTATTGTCAAGATACTTGTTAATGGCAGCCTGAGCATCTAATTTACCTGAAGCACGATTAAGTTTCGCGTATTTTGTTTGTTGTAAAGTAATTCTCATAATGAAATATATTAATTTTTGTGTCTGACTACTGTACGTACTAGAAAATAAATATTTCGAAATAAAATGTCGAAATATTCATCTCTCCCAACTACCTATACTGTAGGTTCTAGCAAATGCCTGCCGGAAAACAACTACTTTCCCGGCTAATACCACGCTGCGTGGTATTAGCCGGAGAAGTAGTTGTTTTCCGGCAGGCATTAACCAGAACCTATGGTGCAGATAGTTGGGAGAGATGAAAACTTAAGGCTTTATTCTGAAATATTCATTTTCTAGTATTAATTTTTGTTCTCCTTCAACAAATGCATCATTCAGTATGTAAATGCAATATCGGCAATAAAGAAGGTCACATATACATCAATTGCAAATCAATTTATTCCAGGATTCATGTACACAAAAGTTAAGCACAAGATGCAATGGCATTTGTTACATAATATATCTATCTATTGTGACAAGTAAGAAAAGATGGTAAAAAACTGCTTGAAATATTGAAAAATTATTACAATAAATTGGTATGTTGTAAATAAATCTGTTTAAAAAAAATCTGTCTTTTCGTTGAACAGCTGTCGCCCCCATACGAACGACAACTCTCAGAAGTTGAGAAACTTGTGCGAGCTAACGACTAACGAGGTCTTACCTTTTAACGTGTTTAAAAAAAATCTGTTTAAAATCTGTTTTTCCGTTAATCAGCTGCCGCCCCCATACGAACGACAACTCTCAGAAGTTGAAAAACTTGTGCGAGCTAAGGACTAATGAGGTCTTACCTTTTAACGTGTGATTCCTAACACGGTGTGATTCCTAACAAATGCATTAATACATTCTTTAAAATTATTTGAATGTAGTGTTTGAACTTTCTGGTATTTTCATCAATTTGGTAAGTTATTATAGAGATCAGTAAAAATTGATTCAATCACAAAGATAATATGTCAGGAGATGAAACTGATTGTTCGAGAATCCTAGTTCCATATTAATTAGTACTGAAGAACTGTTTATATCATGTTTACCATACTAAAGAAAAATGTATGTTCTGAGTTGGAAACAATATCAAGAACACTACGTGTTTTATAAAAATTCACAGTATTCACAGTAGGCAGTAATTTATGTATACATTTTATGAATTCGTTCAGCATCCCAAAATGAATTCCCAAAGTTGTCCTTTATAAAAACGGCAGAAATATGACGTCACAAGAAGAAGACTATTCTCTAGAGAGTCTAGAGCGATAGTAAATGAATGTGCAATAGCAAATATCCAATGAGTACTGAACCTTTACTCTTTATTTCGTCATAATTTATAAAAAACGTGAGAAAATTCTATGCCCGGTAATGAGTATCAAAATCATATGTATCTTTCTCCTCAACCTCCTAAAGATTATCAGTGAATTTGGCAACGTCGCGTGGTTCAATACGTCCTCGACAGTATTTACAAGAACGACTAAAGAGCGTTCTTTGCTTTGTGGTTCACTGTATATTAGATTAGACTAAATTGTCGCGGAGCTAGCCCATGGCCAGATTTATTGCGACCTTTCCAGATCTATGTGATGTTCCTTAGTTGTTAGAGCTCATTGTCCAGCTTGATCTCTTTGATGAGACTCCATAGCCTTGACACTGACCCCTTCATATAGCTGGCAACCTCTGGTTCCTCTTCCCCGCATCTTACGTGTCTCAGCCTTGCTATCGCTTCGCATTCACAGAGCACATGCACTGCGGTTTCTTCCTCTTCTTGATAGAACCTGCATTGGGTTTCTTCTGTCAGACCCATGTTGGTCATATGTTTTACTGAGTCGGCTATGCCCCGTTAGTAGACCCACCACTACCCTTACAACCTTACGTTGGGGTTTAGCAGGTTTTCCGTGAATCTGGATAATGAAACCTTTCGCCTGCCTCATTCCTGGGAGCTTATTCCACCAATTTATCGATTACTTTGCATCCATGAATTTATGGATGTCTTTATACATACTTTCGCTACCCCGTAGAAGGGTTTGATATATAGACTCGCTACAGAAAGCATCTCAGGTGATTCAACAACCTACTCAATGAATTACGAAAGTTGCTGGCCAGCCAGTATTTTGTGTTCCAACGGGTTCTTACGATCATCCTCTTAGAACCAGAAGTCTCTCTACAAGCTGCTACTATAGCCGACATATACTCAGGTGAGAACCACAACCACGTAATCTCTCGCTCTTTTTTTGTGCCCTGAACAAAATTCTATTGGGAACTTCCTCAAATCATACAACCCTATATTATACTACAGTCCACTTATCTAATGAAGCTACACGGGCTAGAACATCGACTTCCTCATTGCCCTTGTGATCCTCATGTACGGGTAACCAAGCTGAAGTGACCCTATTTTGGGTACCACCAGTCTTGAGGAGACTTGAAATGAGCTGAGCGCCTCAATTCTGGCTGTCGGAGAAAATGGCAATGGTTTTATTTGTGACCTTTTGCCTGTTTATTTCCCCTATACAGTGTTCGATGGCCGCTACTTCTGCCTGGAACCCAGTTGCATTACGTCCGAGGCTGAGTGCGATTCTGGTCTTTGATCTGCCTCCGTATATACCAGCTCCCGCTCCTATTTGGGTCTTTGAGCCATCTGTATACCAAGTTCCTTCCTCTGTTACCTGTGGGCTGGTTTGCCAGTGCTCTCTACTTGGTATGATGATTTTGAAAGTTGTACTGCGGAAATGTGTTTTCCACGGGCATTCCTAGTATTCTGCCTTCAGTTTATTGTACAGTTTCAAGTATTCTGCACCGTGTGACTAGCTGATTGGGGTTTGCTCCTGCATTAGCCTGTGTGTCACCAGTCGGGCTTCTTTTTGTATGTAGATGTGCAATGGTAGAAGTCCGAGTAGGACATCAAGTTGGGGTCGTTCTCATGGCTCCCGCGAGGCACACCAGCCTTTGTATGCCGCCTAATAGCCTAGCCGTATCCGATTGCTCTGTTCTTTTCCACCAAGTCACTAAACCGTATGTTATCATGGGTCTTACTACTCTTGTATATAACCAAAGTGTCATTTTTGGGTTCAGCCATCAGTTTTTCCTGCATTCTTCCGCAGATTCCCAGGACCATCCTGGCCTTATCCTTCACATCCTGTTTTTTGGATGTGAAGGTTCCACTTAAGGCTGCACCTATATGGAATCCGTATTTCTCCCGACCCGATGTGGGACGATCATCGGATGCCCCGCGATCCGATGCAGATGCAGATAGGAGACGTAGGAAAAAGGTATGGCTGCATCAGTTTAATGAAGATTAATCTGAAGGGGAATTTCTCAAAACTTCCCTACTCATAAGAAACTACCCGGATAAATTTAAGGACTATGGAAACGTTTAACTGTATTCTCGAAGGCATAAAAAACGATATAACTGGCCAGTCTAACTTCAGAGCATGCATCAGCCCTTTTACCAGTAATTGGTCCCCAATAACCTCCCATAGTTTAGGCTTAATATCACACTATTATGGTAATCCTTGTTTCGCAAGTCCCACAAGCGGGGCTCATATCTCACAAGAATTGTCAAAAACTCTTTATCAATTTTATTATTCATTATTATACCACTCCGTCGAAATGAAAGATCTGACTAAAAACAAACACTTTTGATTTTACTACTCGTCGGTCAGTAATCAGTAATCGCCATATCGGATTACTCTTTCCAATGAAGGCACCTACTTTAAAACTTAAGTGTTTGTTTTTCTTCCGATGTCGTGCGATGGTCGTCCTACATCGGGTCAGGAGAAAAACGGATTCAATATAGGTGCAGCCTAAGCCTGTGATCGAAAGTCACACCTTCGATCACATTGGTTCACTGTAACTTCATTTATAATTATCAATATATTTATTCTTCAGCCATTCGATTCAAATATAACTATTGTTTTTAATCGCCAGTTCAAGTTCTCTTGCCCTGTTATTCTGTTTCTGCGAGGATCATCATGATGTAAGTAAGTATGGTTTCTTGGATAAGCATTTGATTCTTGCTCCATCTCTTCAAATTATTCAAAGTAAAACTATAAATGAACATTTGAAAATCTGGTTGTGAGTCAGCTACAAGCATGAGTCATATAATTATTGCTCCAGAAGAACTCAATGAAAAATAGGTATTCAAACAAATTTCCATTTTATGCGGTGGATGGAAACTGTTAAACATTTTTGTCAAAGTTTCATATAGTCGTGATACTCTGAAGTATTACAATCATAGGACTTGTTATATAAACTGGAGTCATAACGCTGGCGAATTCACAATGTGTTTCACTTGATTATTACACAATAACTTATATAAATATCATTTGATAATGCAAATTGATACGATTATGTTCTTGTCCAGTGCGCTGGTCCGCCACTGTCCTCTCTCCGGCCATAATCCAGAAGGCATCTCTGGATCGTGAGTTGGGAGAGCGAGTCGGTCCTTAATTGACTAATTCCTCACATAATGGGTAATTGCTATGCCGGTGATGTATTGCCAGACTCGTCTCGCCTACTTCGACTGAGCCTGGCATTATATTCATACTCGGGTTTAATCTGTCCCGTGTGCCGTTATTATCACTTACCGCGAGGAAATTGCTCGCCGCTGCTGCCAATATTAGGTGCCAATCATTTTATTACCACCGCCGGATGGAGACAAACTAGTAGGTGATATCGAGTTAGGTTGAAATAATCGGAATTATTCGGTCGATAGTTGCGAATAGAGAAAATCAGAAGTGGGATGAAAGTAGGATCAGAAGTGGGATAAATGCAAGCAAAACTGTCTGATACCTTCAATAAAATACCGTTCTCGAACAGGTTTTATACCATACGTATACAAATAGAGAAGAACAATTTGCAATAGCTTAGCTATGATTGGCATCGGATTGTGGGTTTCCTTCCATCATAAAGGTACTGATTTCTAATGATATTCTGTAAACGATCAACAACAACTCGCAATGTGCATGGCTCTCCAGCTTTATTAAAAAAAAAGTTGATGCTCATTTGTCCACTCAGCTTTTGTTATTCTACTGACTTGCGTGTGAAACAAAACTTCAATATTTTTTTACCTCGTGTAAAATTGTTTTTTTTTTGGAAACTGCTCATACATGAATCAATTCAGTGTTTTTACGGACATATCTGCATCATTTAGAAAGAAACTCATGAAACAAATAAGGATACTAACAATTGAAACGTCATTTTTTTTTTACTCTGTGATCATTTTCATATTTTATCTTCTTTATTTTTATTCGTTTTATTGAAGGTTCATTCCACGTTTTATTGCTTGATATAATTGATATACTATCTATCCTTTTTAATTTTTTTTGTTATTTCATAGATCTCAAATCATATTAAAATCGTATTAGATAATGGAAGTCTGAACTATGAAACTATGAAATATTGTCAACCAGTTTCAAAACAAAGGTTATGAGTGTGTCATCTTCATATATTTATGAATGCAGTATCATATTTTGTGAAAAATATGTCATGTCATAACCGTAAGTCAGATTTTCATTTGTATACCACTAGCCATGGTAATTCGATTGAGACTCAAAAGCACTCTACAAGTCTCTTTGAAAGTTGAAAGTACAATCTATCACCAGACACCTAAAAAAATAGCAATTGTTGAACACAGTTTTGAAAAATGATGAGTATTTCACTATATGAAGTGTCTTGGTAGTATAAGCTTTATATTTGTGTTTATTTGTGTGTATTGTACAGCGTCATCCCCAAAGTATGCACCATATGGGAAACTTATTTATTAAGGGTTTTTCGACAAAAAGTTATTCTTGATAAAAGTTTGTGCATTCCCTAAAACTGAACATGCACCAACGAAATACAATAAAACACGTGAGGAGTGAAGTACTCTTATTTTGAAAAATCTTGGGAAATTCAGAAAAGCGTTAAAAATACATCTAGCTTTGAAGTCATGGCCATCTGAGTGGAGTTTTATTTTTTTACCATTTTTTTTCAAATGGGGACTACGAAAAAAAAAATTGCTAAAACGATAAATAGACAGCATCCTGTATACGACAGTTCATTTTAAAAGCCTGCAATATTATAAATTATTTTCTTTTCCAAAATAATTTTCCAGAATAATCTGTTTAAAAAATCTGTTTAAAAACTGTTTTTCCGTTAATCTCCTGAAAATCAATGAGTTTGTTCTAAAATACCTATTTTATTTTGATGTTTTGTGATTTGATATTATTGAATATTAACTTCTTGTTACAATACTGTATAATTTTGAGTAATTTTCGGTGTTAACAAAAAATAAAAATAACTTCGCACCAAAAATTTTTAAAATTGTATTACTCTTCAAAAAATTGACCGTGGTTAACATCATAGTTGTGTAATTCGTGATAATACATAATTTTAAAATAAACCGTCGTATAGAGGATGCTGTCTATTTATCGTTTCATCAATTTATTTTTCGTAGTCCCCATTTAAAAAAAATGGGTAAAAAAATAAAACTATGTTCAGATGGCCATGACTTCAAATCTAGATGTATGAACAATTTTTTGCTGAACAATTTTTTTAAATAACATTTTCCGAGATTTTTCAAAATAAGAGTACTTTACTTATGTTTCAAAATCAAATATTCGAAGCTCCTCGTATATTATGTGTGTTTCACTGTATTTTGTTGGTGCATATTTAGTTTAAGGGGATGCACAAACTTTTATCAAGAGTAATATTTTGTCGAAAAATCCTTAATAAATAAGTTTCCCATGTGGTGCATACTTTGGGGATGACAAATGTATGTGTATACAATTTGGGCTAAAGAGTTCGTAGGCTCACATAGAAAAAAATAATTTTTTCATAAAACTTGATTTCATTATTCAATATAGTCGCCTTCGCGGGCGATACAACGATTATAGCGGTCATACAATTTGATACCATTTTCATAGTTCGATTTGTCTTCAGCATCAAAATATGCCTCAGTTTCAACGATTACCTCTTCATCGGCGCTAAATTTTTCCAGCGAGCATTCTCTCGAGCCATGGAAACAGGAAAAAGTCGCTGAGAGTCAGATCTGGAGAATACGGTGGATGCGAAAGCAATTTGAAGCCCAATTCATACAATTTTGCCATCGTTTCCATACGTTTCTGATACGGTACATTGTCTTGATGAAACAGCACTTACTTTTTCTTTACCTTAATGGAGCCGTTTACCATAATTTTGTCTTCCAAACGCTCCAATAACGGTATGTTATAGTCGCATCCACGCGCATCCCAAAATACTGTTACCATAACCTGTCCGGCCGACCGTTGCGTCTTTGCACGTTTTGGAATCGGTTCACGACGAGCAGTCCACTCAGATGACGATCTCTTCGATTCTGGTGTGAAATGATGGAGCCATGTTTCATCCATTGTCACATATCGACGCCCTAATTTGGGTTTTTCATGGTGCAACAGCTTCAAACAATGCTCAGAATCATCAATTTGTTATTCTTTTTGGTCGAATGTGAGCACGCGCGGCACCCACTTTGAACAGAGCTTTCCCATACCCAAATATTCATGCACGATATGTCCAAAACTTTCTTTTGATATCTTTAGAGCTTCAGCTACCTCAATCAACTTCACTCTGCGGTCATTCCAAATAATTTTGTGGACTTTGTTGATGTATTCGTCGATAACAGTCCACTGCGTTCATCGTCCTCTGTGATCATTCCAACTCAACCACTTCTCAACGGTTGATTTTCCTGGTGCAGAATCCGAATAATATTCACCAACCCAAGCCTTGGTTAGGCTGAGAAAAAGTAATGCTCCATTAACACACGAAATTCATTTTTATTTATTTTATTGAAACTAACAAAAGTTGCTTCACTGAAAATGATCTATCCCACAAACTAATAGTCCAACAGCTGTGCAGCTGTGTTTTCTGAAATTTAGGGATAACTGAAAATCATATGGATATACTACTCGTGGCGCCATCTCTGTGTTAGCCTTCGAACTGTTGAGCCCATCTAGTATGTGTGTATGTGTGTAAATTATTGCTGTTGTATTATTTTATTGTTCAGCTCAACTACTTTTTGTGAAGACAATATTCATATTTCTTTTAATGAAACTGACGTACATATATCCTTTGTTTGTTCGAAAGGGATTCAATAAATATTATTATTATAATCCACTATAATCGTCGGAAGCAAAGTTGGCGTAGCTGGCCGTTCTTGGATTGACTAAACAGTAAACTCATCCTCAAGCTGGCTCCTACCTTCAGATGTTCATGCATTGTTAGCTCGATCTTCTTGTACTCTTGTCAAGCGATCCATTCAAATGTCCGTCAGGTTGCCACTTGAACATTTAAGGAAGATTAACACCTCATTTTGGTGTCATTATTTCTTTGGGCTATAATGATCTTTGTTACTACACACTTCTATGGGTTTGTCTGGTAGTTAATACTGTCAATTTGTTGGAGATGGGACGATTGTGACTGAATATGTTATTATATTGGGGTAACAATGAGAGTGAGACCGACAATATTTTAATTTTGAGTGAGACACATGAAATGATGTTGAACACTCTTCAGCCTGCCATTTTGTTGTAAAATGTTAGTTAAGTGAGTTGAAAAAATAGGGTGAATTTTCGTTTTTCTCAGAAAATATTATTTATTCATCAATTTCTATTTTATCCCTTTCAAAGTAGTCCCCCTCAGATATAAAACACTTTTGTCAGCGCTTTTTCCAACACTCGAAGTAGTTCTGATATACATTTTTCGGTATGTCATTGAGTTTTCTCGCAATTCGGTTTTTATCTCCTTAATCGTCGTCCTCTTCATGGGTCTCTTCAATTTTGGGGCGCATGGGACCAAATCTGGTGAATACAGTGGCAGAGGCATGATTATGGTGTTGTTTTTGTCTAACAAACTACACATGCTGAACAGCCGAAACATATGATCCAGACGAGTGTACCAACATAAAAAATTTCAAAAATCACTAATTGAATGAAGTTACGTAGCCCGCGAAATTTGAACATTGAGCATATTTTTTGAACAACCCATGTAAAGTATCGCAATATGATGAATGTATAAATATTTTCTGAGAAAAATGAGAATTCACCCTCTTCAGACAGCGTATATTGAAATGCTTTCAGCTGATAAAGGTAATGCCACAGTGATAATTGATATTATCAATTATGAAACTAAATTACCTCAGTTGATTTCGAATACAACATACTAAACACACAATATGGCAAAAAATACTTTCACAAAATCAGTTGAACAGAAATTTTCTAGAACATTGGCTGAACGTAAAAATATCCCAAACAAAACAGAACAAACTCAACTGATTTCTCATGTTAGTAAACCTCCTCATTATCATGGTTTACATAAACGTAATGCTCCATTAATTGAATCTCCTTGTCATAATACTTCATGAAAATTTGGAAACCATTTCATAAGTGTACTTGAAAATCGAATGACCAGAAAGTTGTAAAATGGAGCGAACCGAATAGATAACTTCAAGTTATATCAGATTTTGTTCAATTCTGAATTCGAAGGTAGATTTTAGACTATGAAATGTTAGGATTCCCTAATATACATGTCATCTAACTTAAAATATAATATAATCAACAAAATTTATATAAATAATACAACTTTATATACATACATAATTTGAACTGAACAAAAAGGAATTTTTCAATTTTCATCATGAATATATTTTAACAGTTCACTCTTGAAAATCTTTAATGATAGAGTAGATTTAATTGAATCAGGTAAATCATTGAATTGGACAAAACCTTTAAAAAATAAACTGCTCATACTATTTCTTGTATTTGTTTTATTTATATGAATGTGACTGTTGTGCCTAGTAGAATGGTGATGAATGTCCTTATTGAAAGTTATTAATGATAGTGGGGTCATTTTATTTATTATTTTATAAATGAAAACCATGGAACAATAAAATAATATTTTGGATACTAAGAGCCATTGTAGAGCAGATAACATGGTAAAAATTTGTGTATAACTATTACATTTTAAAATTATTCTCATTCCTCGATTTTGTAGTTTTTGTATTTGTTGCACTTTGTTCAAATTGAAAGAGAATAAAATAGATGCACAGTTGTCAAGTTTTGTATCTGTTGATACGTTATTGGCGATTCTTGAGAAAAAATATAATTTTTTTACAATCATTTTTGAAGTGGTCGTCGAATGATAAGCAATTATCAAGTTGAAATCCCAAATACTTCACTGATGATACTATTTCTATACGTTCATCTTCAATTTTTATATTTACGTTGTTTGTATTTATTTGATTATATTTGAATTCTGTAGTAATTATCATTGCTTTTGTTTTTTTAACGTTAAGTTTCATTTTATTGGTTTTCAGATATCTTTCTACTTTATCTAGAACTTCATTCATTCTGTCAACAGTTTCTTCTAAATTTACTCCAGTACAGGCCAATAAGGTATCATCTGCAAATAAATTAATGAACTCACAGTCTGTAAATAATTGAATATCATTCAGATACAGAATTCTACAAACTACACCTCACGATTTGATATCCACAAACTTTATTTAAAAAATGTATCACAACATGTTTCGCCAGCTTTTTCAATTGATTTATAAATCACTTGACATATTTTTCAAATAAATTTTGAGGAGATCAAATCGTGAGGTGTAGTTTTTCAAAATTATTGAATACGAAAAGTTACTGATAAATAAAATCATTTTCCTTGCGAGAAATACTTTGAAATGGTAACTTTTCGGGGTCAATTGAAAAGTTCACCTTGCTACACCTATATGTAGTTCTTTTATTCTTCGAATATTCTGGAAGATGAAATCTTTTGAACAATTCGATGAAAAAGCAGAGCACATATTTTGTATGTGCCCCATCGCGGTATTAACCAAGTTGTCAATGTTTAGCAGAGTACCATTCTTGCCAGATGACCTGGAAGGATTCTCAATGAATAAAGTAAGATGCTGGACTTACTAGTGGAGTTGACTTGGTGAGAGCCACAATGAAAATTCGAAGGTTGCATTGAAGTTGCACCCACTAACCTTGGTGCACCAAGGCACCTGCAAACTACTTTTAATAGGCGGTATTTCAAGTTCAATATAGTATGCGAGGGTTCCGCATTATGAAAGGTGAATTGAAAGGTGTATTTTGTGATTTTGGATAGGAAGGAAAAAATAAAAAAGAAAGTAAAAGTAAACTCAACATTCGTTCTCAACCAAGACGATATAGCTATTGCTATATTTTGTTTGCTAAACAATTTCAATTTACCCGACGAAAATATATGCTCCTTAGATTTAAAATGTCTTTCTGTAGAACGAGGTAAATTTTTTAAATCAGAATATCCTATTTTAGACCTCGTTTGGTATTCGGTGTGTACGGAAAATAAAACACAGGGCCAACAAAAAAGTTTTTCTCGTTTAATGAAGCCGTTACTAATGTTAAATCGATTTTGTCGATTATCTGACGCTTTAATTGAAATCAAATTTGGTTGAGGCCTTCCCAGAATTTTAATAATGTGAAATTTATTATCATAAGATAAAGACTTGAAATTATTTGTCAGCAACCAATCAACTATATCTTCAGATTTTTTAATTCCGTCCAACTTATCCATAATAAATGGAAAAGTGAAAACCTGAAAACACCTTGAAATTGAAAGAAAACACTTCAAAAACACATTAAAAATATTACTAGAAAGCACTACTATAATACAATACTGCCTGTTTTATATACAAGTAACAAATATTATCAAGAAACACTAAAACGATTTACCTAAATGTTTTTCAGTCCCGGTCCGTCACGGCATCCCGTCCGAATAATTAAATAAAAAACAAACGCAATCATACACTAACGGAGACCAACTAACTGAAGGCTAGCCTCCTCTAACGCTATAATTTCTGCAACTAAAACTACAAATCGGGACGTATGTCGCTGGTTGGATCCGTTTCGCGGAGCTTATGTTTTTTAAAACGGTCGGAGACTTGGCTCCCTTGCAACGTATGGCATTTATTATTTTGGGTTGATGGTTTATTCGTTATTCGTTCATGGGCGGTGCGTTTGAGGTTTGTTGATGCAGGATACAGTGTAGTACGTACTACATGGTGAGTGATAGTGTTTTTTCGGGCACATTATGTATTTATATTAAAAACTAATGGTAAAGTAATGTTACTCAAGCATTTTTAGAAAAAAATATTCATAATTATTTGTCAATATCTTTTAATTTATTGCGATGAATAGCCTCAAATTTTATGGGGAGGCTAAGCCTCCCTTGCCTCCTCTGACGAGCCGCCGCTGCTGATATGTATCGCTCTTGGTGGAATCAAATGTGCCAAGTCACTTGAACATCTTCCGTGAAAGTATTTATAAAAGAAAGACAAATCTCCAACCTTTCTTTAATCTATCTATTTTCTATCTATCTTTTATTTATCCCAGACAGTCAAGGTTGCAAGAGATGTTTGTGTTTTCAATCAGACAATGGCTCTTTTCTGGATGTAATCCAGCAGCTTCAGAGTATGCTCAGGGGCGGAGCTCCATACATGAAGAAAATACTCCAAAAAGGTCTGATCTGACCTTCATAAAGCATCAAAAGTTGCTGAAGTGTGTACAGTTTTCTGGTTCGGAACATTGTTCCACGCTTTTGAGAAGCTGCCTTTACAATTCTAGCGGCATGATTGTGCCGAGACAAATTGGAGTCCATTTCAATTCCCAACAAACATATCGAAGCAGAAAATGGGATTGTATGTCTTTACATTATTATATCCTGTTCGGAGATATTTATTTTATTGGAGAAAACCGATGCCTGGGTTTTTGTGGCATTGAATTGAACCTGGTTATCTTCAACCCAAATAACTTCTAGATCCTCGTTAATATATTCATCCTCCTTCTGTCCTGGAATCCAAATGTAATGACGAGACAAGTGTGATGTCGTCAGCAAAGCAATTCATTGTTTTTTTCCCAAAAAAATCGTTGATATACAATAAAAAGAGGGTTGAAGACAATATAGATCCCTGGGGAACACCAGCGTTGATGATGAAAGTATACGAGATAAACCTATTGACCGCTACTTGTGGGGAACGTTCTTTCGGGAAGCTGGAGAGCCATACACAGAAATGATCTAACAAGCCATAGCATCGAAGTTTGATCAACAAATCCTCAGGTCACACACGGTCAAAGGCCTCAGAAATATCAAGCGCAACAGCTCTTGACTTCTCATGTTTCTCGATTGCGCTATTCCAAATATGGGTGACATACGATAGGAGGTCGCCTGTTGATCTTTGTTTCCGAGAGCTCAAGATGTTAAAGCCTTCCAAATATTTAAGGTATTGGTGGTTCACAGCTTTGATTTTTAATATCACTAATAGCATAGCGACTGGTCTACAGTTATTTGGAAGATTTTTCTTGCTCTTCTTGGAAATAGGCTGAACGCCAGACGTGAGAGAACGTGAGAGACCCCTTAAAAAACAACAGAAGACTACCGCAAATCCTTTCATCCGGCACAGTTGGTAGCAGAGATAATCCCAGAGGTGAAATATTCCGCAATTAAATACAATGTAATGATACCGCAAAGTAATTGGACGTTGTCTGAGCACGCGTCTTTACGCTTCGTTAGTAAAACGGATCGGCGCCGCGACGCAGGCGTCGATGTTTTCGCGTCGCGGCGCACGTGTCCGGTCGACGCACGTGGCCATTGTACGAGGCGTCGTAATAACGTTATAATAACATCCTATAATGTCTGATAATGGGGTGTTGGATATTCATATCGGTTTTGATTTGATTAGTTTTTCCATTTAATTCGAAAGTTGGCTTTCGTGCTACAAATTTGATGAATGTGTTGGTATAAATTATGCTGGAGGTGATTCGATTAGCTAATTGAATTATTGTTAATGTTTTATGCAGTCGCGATACTATTCATTAATGCATACTTGAATTTTATAGATCAGTGACCGTCAGTGTAGAGGGTTGCAGAATGACCATGAATCTTCATTATAATAATGCTATCCATAATAATAACTGAACAATTCTCACAAACATAATATTATCCATAGTGTCATTAATTTTCTTTAAATATCAATAGTTGCTGGGAAATTAAAACATATGATCTATACTGGAAAAAACATTAAAGCTGGTAATATTGAACGCGGCAGTCTTCTCTTGCGATTTCTCTCTTATCTGCAGTGGATTGATTCGCAATATTCTGCAGTCTAATTGCATTACGAATATCTCAGTCGCTGCATTGTAAAAAACACTTTGATGGATATTGATGACTACTTGTATTATGACAATCACAAATGCCATAACCTCAATTTTCTTTGTGTGCAAGATGAGAACTATCATAACCTAACAAACCGAACGTTGCGTCGTCAGTTTGTTTATTCTTTTTTTTTTTTCAAATGTTTCAATAGTTAGTCTTGATATTTCGGGCTGAAACAAATTATTAATCATGAAGTTGAAATAGTGTAAGTATATAAAAATGTTTGATGAAAATAACTAAAATTGCAAAAAACTTATGATAAAAACCATCCATGTTTTGAAAAATTTCTCGAAAACGAATGATTTTTTGATAAACAATATAAAGGAAAAAGTTGTTCATTTTGACGAGATCCTCCATATACTTAGTTTTTATAATGTTCCCAGCAACTTTACTTAGCGCCCTAGGAGCTAAGTAATGTGCATCAATATAGAAAATTGTAAATATCTGGAAAATGATCACCTTCAGCGTTGTTGAGGAAGTTGGTCTAAGTTTTACTTAGAAAAGGTGTGAGAATTAGTATTTTTCATGAAAAATACCAAAAGTTTACTGTCAAAAAAGTTAGGACAATTTGAAATAAATGATGACAGTGTACACATCATCCTCTAGATATTACATGAAGATTAATACTAAGTTATGATTTCTCACGTCAAAAAACCCCGAGTATCAAATTTCCTGCAAATAACTTATTTTTTGCAAAAGTTATTTTTAAAAAACGACCATAATTCAATTTCAACACCCTGTATCTTCTAAACGAAGCATTTCCGTACGCAAGTTTATATTGACTTTTTTTCTTAAAATTGTGTTAGGAATACGTCACTTGAATATTTTAACGTACTTATGTTACACCCTGTATACAGTGAGTCTGCTCAAGTTCGCACTGCATTGAAAACTTTTTCATTATCAATTTTACGAAAAAAGTAGTTCTTCTCTTTATTAAAAGTTCTGCATGGTCTCAAACGTAAAATGCAATCATCAGATTTAAAAATTTTCAGTCGTATACGAGGTTTGAATGAAAATATTAATGTTGTCCACCAGTAAAGGAAATTAACTTTTTTTCACGAGATGAAGCTGTTATTAGTTAACAATCTTTCTCTTAGATGAAGATTTCAAATATGCAGTCGAGCTGCGTTGAAATCAATCGAGTCTCAGGCGTTTGAAAGTAATACCTATATAAGTATCATAAAAGTTCTAATGTGGAACTAACATCCATTTCTGTTCGATGTTTCAAAGTTGAGTCAATTTTCAACCTGGATCTTACAATTTGAGGAGTTTCGTCACCAGTTACATTCCTGAAAAGACTTCCAACATCGAAACTCTATAGAATAACATTACCATCATCACTGAGTATTGAATTATCAAGTTCACTTATGATTTCCAAATTTGTATAAAGTATCTTGCTATTTTTTACAAGGTAATTCAGTTGAACTTGAAGTGGTTCTTGGAGGAGCATTAACTTTATGCACACCATGATAATGAGTTGAGTGCGTTCTGTTGTGGTTGGGATGATATTATGTTTTCAAAGATATACCAAATCGATGTTTCAAACCTTGATGATGAAACCAGCTGGTATGTTATAAACAAGGATTAAAGTAATATAATTAATATAACGGCTTTTGCACTGTGCTGATTTTACATATTCCAGTTCCAGTAAAGAAAATCTCTGAACCAGTTTGGAACCTTTGGTTTAGTAATTAACTGGAAATCTCTCCCAACACCAAACCGTTATTTTCAACACCTTGACACGTGTTTTAATCACCAAGAGGAAGATTAAAATGAACTTAGTTCAATCCACCTCTTGAAGATGATCACTTGGTTATTGAAACACGTGTCGAGGTGTTAAAAATAACAGTTTGGTGTTGAGATATAACTCCACTAATATTCAATGAAATATTTCATTCTAGTTCAAATAAGGATGTACAATATGCGATACTACTTTATCGAAAACTTTCTGCTGAATCTGTTCCGGATTATCATTCAATTTTATAATATGTATTTATATTCTCAACTTCCATATTGAATCGTATTAGTGTTCAAAGTCAACTGTTCATAGTTTTTTTTATATTTCTGTTTGATATTTTCATATCTTTTATGTGTGTTACGATTAGGATTTGAAGCTTTATAACTCCTATTTAATTATATGCGAGCGCTTTCGACAGCTGGTCGTGCTGTCATCATCGAGGCTCTACTCAAACTGAACCTGTCAACCTCTTGTTTGTCCTTTTATGCGGTTCGAACGCCTTAGTGCAGGTACTTCAGGTACTTTAGGTAAATTTGCCTGTATTTGAGTTACATCAGGTAATATTCCTGGTGTTGGATCTTCTCTAGGTTTACTGCTCATAGGAGTATGTTAGGTCTGGTTGTGTTTTGATTTGTATTTGTTCCTGGATAAGTGAATTATGACTGTTAAATTCATGGATGTTTAAGTTTTACCATATGTCCATACGGTTTTCTTATTGACTTCTTTTATGAGTTTTATGTTCTCTGGAGGGGGGGAAATTATGTTTCTTTTGTATGGCATATGTTGCGAGGTTTGATTTATATATTATTATTGGGTTTTTGTCTTCTTCTTTTTCATAGCTGTTTATTTTTTGTGTTATTTTCGTGTTGGACTTGTTTGTGATGTTGATGTTCAGCCGATTTGAGTTGGGCTAGCTCTTATGGTTTGTTGTGATAGTCCGTGAAGTTGATAGATCTATGGATGAGAGAATTCTAGACGGAGTTGGTTTGTGCTGGATGATGGTGGGAATTTGCGTTGAGATATCTGTTTCTGTGTGTGTTAGTTTCCTGTAGACCGATGGGTGAAGTAGTTATTGGATTTTGTGATGAAGACATCTAGAAATGGAAGGCAGTTATTAGTTTCAATTTCCATTATAAATTTTAATTTTGGGTGGAGGTCATTAAAGTGATGAAGGAAGTTATGGAGAGTTTCGGAGCCGTGGGGCCATATGTTTATGTGTTCGGAAACCTATCCGAAAAGGCGAACAAGAATTCTGCTACTTCAGTTCACAATCATCTTCATTTATAGAAAGTCTTCATTGTATATTTCAGCCGTCTAGTATTCCACGGATTGAAGAAGTTTGTAGAGTATTTAGACTGTGGAGGCAAAAGTTGATCACAAATTTCTGGTGAATGATAATCTTACTCCTGAACAAGTAGAAATCGCATACACATTAAGGGAAAGCTCAAATTTTAATCATTATGGGAAAGAAAGGTTTTGGCTTTCTATTTCTCCATCTTCATACAAAAAAATGTGAGAATCTTTCAAAGAAAATAAAAAAGAAATAAATTTCAAAATAAACTCTATACAAAGATGCTTAGTTCAGACATTGGAAAAAAAAGTTCTCTCGAAACAACTATTTTCATAGTGAACATTGAATTATACAAACAAAAATATTTTTTTATTCAATTTGTACTCCAAACATTCTTTACGGAATTGAATCAGATATCATTCACAGGATTGCTACACAATATAGTCAATATAGTACAAGAAAGAAGTGTTATTTAACTTATATGGAACACTCGTCCTCAATGGCGGATATCCGATGTTTCGTAATAAAACACTTGCCGTATTACCTCTTCAGCACCAATTTGGATAACATTATGAGATAAAATACAATATTCATTCATGAAATTACGACTCAATGTCATGAATGAGTTGAATCTACTCAAGTCATCGATGACAGTACGTAATGACATTCATTCATTTATTTGATTCAATTCCAGCCACAGGAATGTTGTTTAAATTGAGTGGGGTATAGTTTTAGGAGATATTAATTTTTGGGGAAAAACAGTTTTGGCGGTCTACTTCTCCATCTTCATACAAAAAATGTGGGAACATAAAAATATATTCCCTTCTAGTTTGGTGTTGAGAATAAAATATAAAATGCTCTAAACGAGCTGTGCATGGAAAATAAACGTACTTTTTTCTCGGCTTTCCTTCCTTTGAGAGAAAATTTTTTCCTTGCCCCGTTCTGGACAAGACAAAATGAGACAAGAGACGGTAATCTTTCGTATTGGTGACAACACTAGAATGTGTGACAATAAAAATATTATAATGTTTGCTATTGAGAATAATAAAGGAATGGACATTTTCTGTTGTGAATATTATACAATAACTCATGTTGGAACTATTCAAATTATCGATGTGTAGTTTCCGAAAATACCCTAAATATCTAATCAGAATATAGGATTATATATATATGAGCCATCATTGAATAATCATTATCAATTTCACACGAACTTTTTTATATTCCTTGGAGGATACATTATTCATTGCTGTATGTGACTGCAACAGATAAAACAGGGAGTCATGAGAATGTTTCTCATTAGACCAACACGTGGCACCCCCTGTTGCGCAAACAGGAGTTTAGTTGTAGCAGACAGTACGACACCCTTGTTTTTTATTATTTGTTCATAATCAAATCAGTTCATTGATTGGTGGAAGATACCAGAGAAGAAACGTTTTGTCTTTTAACATGAGTCTACTTTGAACTGTAATATCTCATAACGATTCATAATATAATTTAACAATTCCAAACATTAAGAGTTTTGAGTCAATAACGTATCTGACAGTGTAAACATCGATCGATGATCTCCATATATTTTCAACACTCAGTAATATATTAGCTGTCAATGATATCACTAACGCTAATTTACGTTCGTTTCTGATTTCAAGTGTTTATTCTCAAGAAGAAGGTAAATACTCTGACCAAAATCAACATTTTTATGGTAATTATGCTACAAAGACGCCATAGTATTTCGAATTTCCTCGTCATTCCAAGTAGGTATTTTTGGATTTTAAAATAACATCCAAACTCTCGAAATTGTTTTCAAAGCAGTGAACTTCTACTACGGGTATGTCTGTATTAATAAAATAATTATGATGATTTTGTGTGCATGATACCAACTGAGGTAAGGAATGATATTTCGGTTGTTGAGAATTGAATAATATGTCGGAAGATCAATCCTTTTGCCTCAAACTACGGAAAACGAAATGAAAATGGATGAGGAGACCAAACGAAAGAGGAAAGATAATGAAAGTATTTCGAATGAAGCAAGATAACTAAGAGAATGCCAAAGAAAAATTAAACGAAAACAAATAATGATACAAATACAATTATGATTGGAATGATGAATAAAGAAGAAAAGCGACAAATAATAATAACAATAAGTTTAGTAGCAGTCGGTTGGTGACAATATAAACAATGTACAAAAAAATCTAGGAAATGATGAAGGATACAAGGCAAATGAGGAAAAAACAAAACCAAAGAAAAATTAATTAGTCGAAATGAGGCATGAAAACCATACCTTGAGAAGGAAAGTTACAATAACTACAAATAAGAGGGGAACAAATGGAAAAAACAATCCAAAGAAGATTGTAAATACTAACAATCGAAACATCGTGCAGTAACTTGGCCTGGAATCTTTAAATTTTTTATTTTCATTTCTTGTTAATAAGTTTTAATTTTCATTTCTTGTTAATAGTAAAAGTTTTCATTGTTGCTTGTATTTCATTTTACTCAATATAATTGTTATTTTTTAGCTAATCTTTTTAATTTTTATAGATTCTTGTAGATATTTCAAGTCAATTTATATCATATGGGCCTATAGCGGGAAGCGCTTACTGCGCAACCTCTGCTGCAGGCAACCAGTGATGCAATTGAATCACTGCATCACTGAATTGAATCACTGCACTGAACCCTACTAAATAAAAATAAAACAGAACACAGAGTCAGATACTACAAATACAATATGCATATATACAGATGGATCAAAAACCAAAGAAGGCTGAGGATGTGGAGTGTGCTCCAGATCACTAAGCCTGAGTATTAAGTGGGGAATGGGAAAAAATACCAGCGTGGTCCAAACAGAACTGGCTAGTATCTCAATCGCCACAAAAGAAATAACCAGGAAAGGAATTTCTGGCAAAAACATAACAATCTGCACTGACAGCAGACAAGCCTTATTGGCCTTGAACAGACAACTTCAGGGCTAGTACTAGAGTGTCACCAAGATTCACCTGAGGTGGGTTAAAGGACATGGCGCAGGAGTAAAAGTAATCGCATTGCCGACTCTTTAGTCAAGGAAGCGACTGCACTAAGAATTCTAGGAACCAGTGGCACCTACGGCCTGATGACTTCGACAATTGCGGAACCAGCTGAATGTTACACCCATGCTCAATCCCTAAAGAGATGAGATGGAATCAAAGAATGCAATCTTGTCAGGATCACCTTGGGCGACCCTGGGAAGCTGGCATATGGCTATGACCAGGAAAAATCTACGCTTAACAGTGGGATTTCTGACTGCCCAAGTTCAACTAAGGAAACACCTCCATAATATGGGGCTAGTGGACATACCTCTATGCAGCATGTCCTATGCGAGTGCCCGGAGTTATCGTCAATAAGAGTGTGTGTGATCGGCGAGTCTTGGCCTACACCTGCCGATATAAATTAGATGTCTCCCAGTGACCTGTCCACCTTCCTGGACAGGACAGGATGGACGATGACCTTGGAGGACAACTCCTCGGGAGGATGTGCAATGGGTCTCATTAGATGTCTCCCAGTGACCTAACTGTCCACCTTCCTGGACAGGACAGGATGGACGGTGACCTTGGAGGACAACTCCTCAGGATGATGTGCAATGGGTCTAATATGGCCTAAGTGCTATGGGCTTACACTCACCCTCCCTACTCTACAGGTACAGATCATATTAGACAATGGAAGTCCAAGATAATGAAATGCGAAGAATATTGAATGGCCGATATTTGATGAAAATCTATATTAAAATTCATTAATAACGTTTATTGTATGATTTTCACTATAAAGGGTTGTACAAAAACCGCAACACGTGGCTATACAATAACTTTCTCAAGCGTAAAATAATGAGTTACTTCTGAATTACACGTACACACATCGGAAAAGTCTAGGGATATTTTTAAAAATGGCAATATTTTTTTTTAGTTCGCTTTAGGAAAAAAAAAGTTGACGGGTGATTATTAAACGAATGTAACTTACAAAAAAATTTATTTAATGGTCAAAAATACTGAGTGCGCATATAAGCAAAACTAAAAAAAAATATGGCTCTTCTTTGGCACCCCGAAAAGAAAACAATACAAAAAATATTGGAATCAGTACAAAGTATGGCCTCCACGCTGGTTTATTACGGCCCTACATCTATCGTGCATCGACAAAATGAGATTGTCAATGTCTTGTTGAGGTACATTTGCCCATTCAGCGATTAAAAGCTCTCTCAATTGAAACGTTTTGTGAATGTTCCCCATATGCGGAGTAATTCTTCGTTGAAGCATGTCCCACACATGCTCGATGGGATTCAGGTCCGGTGATTGTGCTGGCCATGGCAATACATCAACTCCTTCGTTGGTGAGCCAGTCAGTCACTAGACGCGCGACATGTGGACGAGCATTATCGTGCATTAGGTGGAAGTTTTCACCAACAGCACCAGCAAACGGACGGACGATAGGTAGAAGAATGGTGTCGAGGTACTGTCGAGCTGTGAGGGAGCGATTTGGAAAAACGAGATCGGTTCGGCCGCCGATCATGATTCCGCCCCATAGCATTACTGTAACACCTCTGTATGTGTGGACTTCCTGGACGTGTCTCAAACGTTCATTATTTCCAGGTCGTCTCCACAGTCTTACTCGACGAGAATCTAGATGAAATCCAAATCTGGATTCGTCTGTAAACAAAACTGTGGCCCAATCATTTGCATCCCAGTTTTGATGTTCTTGACACCACTCTAATCTTCTACCGCGATTGCCTCTCGACAAAGGTGGACATCTAAGTGGCCTTCTGTTGTGGAGATCTGCTTCATGCAATCGATTTCTGATAGTATCACGACCAATGGTTACCTGGTGCGTCTGCTGCAACACGTTAACCAACTCAGGTGTTGTGATTGTCGGTTGTCTTCTTGCGGTTAAGACTAAAAATCGGTCTTGAACTGCAGTTGTAGCGCGTCCTCGCACTGGATGTTGTTCGGCTGGACTACCAGTTTCACGGAAACGCCGCCACAATCGACTGATAACACTTTGGGAGACCCCCAAATGAAGAGCTACATCATTTTGTCGCATGCCACCTTGAAGAAGCCCTACAGCTCTATTCATCTCAGCCAATGGTAAGTGATGGCGTTCCATGTTAAAGCACAATATTTCCAGTTTAATTGCTGAGCAAGAACTGCATAGAATGTACAAACTCGACACTTTCAGATTATTCATTTTAGCCGAAAACCTACAGTTTGTAAAAAACTTGATAAAAGATTAGTTACCGTTTTTGCAGGCTTTGTTCAACCCATAGAAATCTACAGGGTGGTCGAGTGTACCAATTTAATCGAAATTAAATGACCTCATGCATTTATTTTTATGATATTTAGTATGTTATAAAAATATCCCTAGACTTTTCCGATGTGTGTATTTCATACTCTAACATATTACTTACTTGTTTGCCTACTTTCTAATGAATGAATCTACCTGAAAAGGTCAGGTATACATTCATTAACTATATGAATAAATTTAATTTTCGAAAGTACCGTAATTATACTCAACTTTTCTCACCTGGCATAATAATGGTGAATTATTCAGTTCAGTTTGATCGTTCATGACATATTGAAAGTTTTTAAATCTGTTTATTGCCATACTATCTAACAGGTTAAGTTTTAAAACTTTCTTCTGGAAACGGAGAGGCTTGAATTCATATTTGAACTCATGTCCCTTTGTGATTAAATGAGTGACATATGTGGAGTTTGTTTTTCCATTCTGGAAACTATTTCTGTGTTCCTTTATGTGGGCTTTGAACGTTCTTGCAGTTTGACCTATATAAAACATCGGACATGACCCACATGATAATTTATACACTCCCGATTTTTTTTGAAACTGAACTTTTATCTCTGTTATTTTTAATGAGCATGCCTAAGTTGTTGTTGGTTTTGAAAGCAATATCTACACCTTTGTTGCGCAGAAAATCTGAAATATTCGTGGGATGGCCTAGGTAGGTTGAGGTTCTATAACGTTTATCTTCATCTCTTCGAATTGGGTAAACTTCCTTTAAAGCTTGGCTGTATAACTTTTTTGATAATATAAAATGTATTAGACTGCTATGGTAATTATCGTTGACGGCTATTTGTTTCACTATGTTCAGTTCTTGTCAGATGCGAATTTCAAAATACACAACTGGACCCCAAAAACTAGTATAAACTTTGTTGGACTTTTTCAGATGCATTGTAACTGCTTATCTTGTTCAAAAAATAGCGGTTCTGGAGTTGATATCTCCAACACATGGTTTTTGAAAGCTTCAAAAGCTTCTTGAGGTGATGAAAATTGCAGTCCATGATTCACTTTTCAATTAACTTGATGTTTTTTTCTTTCAAATGATCTATTGTTTGATGTAATGGGTAGCAGCTGGCATTTTTGACAAACAAATTGTTTGGGATATGTTTTGCATCTAGTTGCTTTTCAGTTAAACCTGCAGTGAAAGAAGTCGATGTCGAAGTTTGGCCTTGCAACTGACCGCCTTAGGGAGCCTCCTTCGTATTTGATATTCGGGGACATAGATGGCGTCTTCGTAAGAGGAGATGTCATCGGTCTTACTTACTCGAGCTAATTTTTTAAGGGCAGTTGAGTCCAGCAATGCATTTTTGGTTCAGCCTAGGACAACTGATGAGACCTATGATTCTGTATGGAATAACTTTGCCTCAAAGAATTTCTTAAAAGTTATCCCATTCCAACGATAGGTTGGAATTATTCAATTTTACAACTGTACACACAATACCGTTTATCCAACTCATTCCTTGAAGATACTCACTTGGTGAAGAGTGAATTTCAACAAGAAACGTTTCACTCTTTTGATTCATCTCTGACTGTCAGCTTGTTACTATCTTCCAAGTAATAGATTCTTTCCGACAAGGTATTAGTATTTTCAGAGAATTTTTATACGAAATGTCATTTTGTATTAAATACCCCCCTCGAATAATGAAAGTGAAGAGAAACTTTGAATATCGATCCATAATCCTCCAGCATCGTATGTGGCTGAAAATGATTCTGATTGTAAAATTCCTTTGCTCCTAATAAACTCCTTCGTATTCCCGAAGAACAAAGCCAACATTCCGGTTATACCTCAAAAAGTTCTGGATGAAATTGCGTGGAAAAGAAACACTATAAACACCGAATAAATGAACAATGATCGAGGGTAATGGCAGAGACTGGAGCCAACCGAATACGAGGAGAACTCTGCGATGCTGTCTTGCGGAAAATATGAAAATAATCTAATTTATGAAGTTACATCGTCCAATATTTCATCGTTTTGTTGCCGGGATTCCTCCTTCTAATCTATTCTGGTTCTTTGTTATCCCGAATAAAGCCATAAGTTCGGAACTTGATTGATAACCTGCCGCTTTCGAAAGACCGTATTAATCCCATTTGGGCTTTTGGTGGTGGCTTGTTTGTTCTGCCTAGTTACAGGGTAATGTATTCTTCACTCAACATATATTTCTATGAAGAAAATCTATTCTTCAACTCTGTAATCACTGAAGTAACTGAAGTTAGAGAAATGCTACCACTCATTACTCACTTACCAATTATAATCTAAGTAGGTCTGAAGTCAGATCATGTTTCATTCACCTCAATCCAGTAACACAGACCTGTGACGTATTTTGCGGAGGCGACCTATTGATGAGATTTTCATCGAAGATCATACCTAAATACTACACCTTCGCTGCAAATGGAATGACTTCATCACTGAAGGATAGTGAAGTTAAACCATCCAGATTACAGACACCTGCATACTCTGGCACTGACTATGAATATCTTTCAGCATTTTTTGGAGAATATTACAGGCTATCCCTGCGGGCCTAATCCTGCAGATCTACTTCTTTTCTGTCCAGGAGATCAAGTGGACTATCCATCAAGAGTGACCACAAAAGATGGGACTAATGGCCTCATCTTAAAGAGTCGTGTTTCTGTTCTGTTTCTGTTCCAAGAGCACTGCGTAGATCCAGCCAGTTATGACCGATTCTTTGCCTTTTTAGTGTTTTTCATTATCCTGGTGGAGGAAATCATCACAGTTTCAGTAAGATTTACAGACATCTGCTTCCTCTGGCACCGAGTATGATTATCCTCCAGCGTTCTTTAGAGGATATTACAGGCTGGTCCTGCCGACCTGGTTCTGGACAAAATGGCAAGGTCATCTGCATAAGGTTGCAGATCTACTCCTCTTCTGTCGAGGTCATCAACTAAACTATCCATCGAGAATGACCACAGAAGTGGAATATTTATGGCTTCATCTCAAAGAGTCGTAGTTGCTGTTCCTGCTTACGAGCATTGCATAGATCCAGCTATAGTTATGACCGATTATATGCCTTTTTCGGTGTTTTTCAAATAGGATTAGGTGGTGCCTCTTTGATGTTGAAACATACGTACATCACAATATCTTTACTGTTGATTGAATGATTTTGTCAACAAGATTATGTGATCCGGAATCTGACGATTTGTCAGTTTGATAATGGTACTGGTGGTCGCTAAGGGGATGCATAAGAGCGACCCGCTTGACGTGATTTCATGAAATAAACCCTACGATTTGATCTTTACAAACTATATTTTCAAAAAAATATCAAGACATGTTTCGCTATCACAATAGCTTTTCTATAGTGACGTGTTTGTGTTCAGTATTCACTCAAATTTGGTTATACCGAATTTGAGTGTGGGTCTTTGCAGCCTACTATAGGTATATACCACCTTTGACGTCAACCAACCTTGTGGTAGATAATCCGGAACCAGACAACTTGAGTTTCCAGTATATTTCAAAGCAGGGCTGGGACTAGATTCGAAGAGCTGAAGGCCATTGAATTGCTAGTACTATGATAACTATCTTGGCGATGCCCCAGTCATTATTTTTTGGCACTTAGCACCGTTGAAGGGAGAAAGTCGATTGTCATCAAGAGTCAAACTTCTAGGGAAGTGGTTTTCTATCGAAAGCTCCATTGTTCTAGAAGTCGTGAATGGTCTAGGAACTCTATCAGCTCCTTAGAGAGAATCTGGTGAATTCTTTCGTGACGAGGTATCAAAAATACTCTCACTCATTTTGCATTTATAATTTCAACTGATCTCTTTGTTGTAGATCAGTTCTACAAAGCTCCCAGTTACCTGACTCTTTAGCACTAGAAGTTCTCACTGAAAGTGCTATTAACTTTCCCCTGATTTGTTGATAAACTGTTTGACCAACAAAAAAAAATTGAAGAAGTGATAATATCATCTGAGTCAATTTTTTTTGTGATGTGGAGTTTATCCGTAGGAATGAAAAAGCAAGAATATTTAGGGTCTTTCATTAGGCGCTTTCTATCTTTGAATTCAAATAAAACAAAGTATGTGTAAGATATGGAAATTTTTTATTGGTTTGAAAGACCTCTTGATGTATTTATGATGCCAAAACCCCATAAGAAAAAGTCTAACGGGGTCAAATCACACGACCTCGGTGGTCAGTTCCCACCATCTCCACGTGAGATGACCATGCCTTCAAATCGCTCGTGCAGAATATCTATTGTGGCATGAGCTGTGTGGCATGTAGAGCCGACCTGTTGAAATCACATGTGGTTGGTATCCAGATCATCCAATTCAGGTCAAAAGAAGTTGGTAATCTACACCTACACCTACAGTGCTAGTCATTGACATTGATGGCCTAGTCATCGTTCTCAAATAATAATATTATTATATTTGGCTTGAAAACAGACGAACAAACAATCACAACAGATTTCATAAAAGAAGAAATAAAAAAATTAGTTGGGGCAACTATAGCTGAAAGTGACCTCAACAGCTTTTACCCTCTTGGAAAAGATGATAACCCCCTATCAAGATTGAATTCACCTCATACCTGAAGAAACGATCAATCTTGAATGTGACCAAAAAACTGAAAGGTAAAGTTTATTCCATATCCAACGATTTGGCCATCGACCAACGACTCCAAAATCTCATATTGAGAAAACACCTCAATCTAGCCAAGGGAAACAACGAACAAAATTGTTACATACGAAGGAATCGATTACACGTAATCAAATTACAGTAAACAACAAATTCAGCATACCAAAACATCCTTTTTAAGCAAAGCTGATATCTTGTAGTCGCCATGGATCCGTATATTCGTGATTTTTCTACAACCAAAACCTATTCACTGTCCACTGTCAAAAATGTGAAAGAAGTACTACAAGTGAATCGGAATTTCAATAATCTTACAATCATCCAATAACAGTTATGTGCTTTTCACAAGACTAAACTATTACTATTATTATTATGTTATGTCAATGCTCACTAACAGGTAGAATTCCACCTCGTAAGTTAAATCTCCACTTATTCACCATATTATTGTTAGACAACTCATCTGTTTTATGTATTTGTATGCGAATAAATTATTCAAATGTTTTGATTATGGACTGGATTATGGCCTTCTCAGCTTCGTCAAGAAGGCCGTTATCAATTGTCGAAGTTCGGATCTTACTCAATTTAGATCTTACTGCGAAAATCTCATTTCTTGCACCTGCGAGAGAAAAACCAACTCGAACAATGAACGATACTTGTGGGAAATGATCCACTTGCAAGTATCAGTAGCTGTTACTGATAGACACTTAGCTTTTCGAGTATATTGGTCGGAAAGATTGTGTTTCAACCTAACAATATGTAAACCAACACCACTTCGAAAAACGTAATGTGATGTTGAAACCCATACATCAATTTGTACGTCAATTTGTCTCGTATAGTTTGTTGAATTTTATGTGGGTAATTGGGCATGTGATATAACCTGCAATGGTGTTGGATCTCATATTACTCCCACTCACTTTCTTTTCTCCCGTGTACTGGGATCGCAATTTTTTTCATTCCGGCAGATGAAATGATAATTCTATGAACAAATCATTGAGTAAAAAGGTTAGCATTGGATAAAATATATGCAGAACATGAACGAAATAACGGGATTAGTAAAACAGTAAGTGGATTTGAGGGGCAATAAATTTTTCAGCACTTCAGCAACTAACATCACCAACAATGGCATTTTCAATAGGAGGAATGTTCATTATTGGTCACAACAAAATCCACGTGTACACAAAATGTCTAGACCACAACATCGTTTCGATTTTAACATGTGGGTTGGGATTCTCGGTACGAATGTAATTGGGCCTTTTATCTACCAAAACAATTTAACAAAAGAGCGGTACATAAATTAGTTAGTAAACGATTTGGAAGACGCTCTACATTATTTGTCTTTAGCAGTTTCTCACAACTACTGGTTTCAACAAGCTGATTCTTCAGCACATAACGCTAGAATTGTTTGTGATTATTTGGACCTTTGCTTCCCAGGACAGTGAATTGGTGCTCATAGTGATACATCCTGGCCTGCAAGGTCCCCTGACCTAACCTCACTAGACTTTTTCCTTTAGGGATATATCAAGAATCAGGTATACTTTCATAACTTTCAAAATGAAGAAGATTTGTTAAGATTGGTTACTGCATCCTTTAACAATATTGTTCCGAATATGTTAACTCAAGTTAACGCAAAGCAGGTTAAGGTAACAATTTTCATCTTGCGCGAGAAATGGTTATGAAATCAAATTGTGTGATACGTTGCTGTACTCGCCATGAAAAATGGAGTCGTGTACATGGAATACTTCAGTTTCGGCCCATATAAAAACACAAAGTTGATGATGTTTTCTAAAAGACGAAACGTCGCAGAAAAATTTTGCTTACGTTTACGTGTAGTCCTTACAAAGTGGCCATGGCACAGTGCTATTTGTTTTACATTCTAGTATTTCATTCAATTGTGATAAATGTAGAGTTGATTAACGATAGTTACATTTTTAATAAAATCGTAACTTGGATCAATTCGAACTTTTTGATTGTAATGAAGGGCTAGAGTTATTTACAGACGTGTTTACAGTTTTCTATTGAGTATACTTGACGTATAGGTCGAAAGAAGACTCAATCCACGAATATCAGATAAACGAGGCTCCTCAAATCGGTCCTTTGCGTGTATTTCAGCTCATATTTGCTGAATCAATCGATATTTAATTCGTAATCAGAATAACATGCTTCGCTCGGGAGGAAGCACTGATGAATCAAAATAATTTTCATAATAATTACTCAGAAGCCAACGGGACAGGTGCCATAATACATTTCCGGTGAGTCGATTGGAACGGACGAACAGGATTATATTTTTTTCATTATATCATTACTTGTCAAAAGAATAACGAAATGCTAGGTGCTAATTGGGAGCTGTCTTGTTTATCACAGAAATAATTATATCATCGTCCGGACCGACAGATTCATTGTCTGCAAAATCACCGAGTCATCTCCTCCTCGAATCGATACAGCTTCAAATTTTGTGCTTAGTAATTTCAACGGATTTCCTTATGAATGGACGACTTGTTGAAGAAGTAACTCGTCAATAAATGATTTTGTTCCACTTGTGGTGGAACCTGTTCTAGTTTTTGGATGTGTTGAATGTTTGAGGTGCCTTTTTATGTTAAATTGTAAGGAATTTACAATAATCAGGTCCTTAATAATTGCTATTAAACTATTTTGAGTATCGAAATGTTACGGTACTTTTTTGTATATTTTTTCATCCACCATTTCACAGATTATCACCTTCCACAATTCTAAAAAAATACAAAACGTAATAGAGAACTTCATGCGGGTGTAGAAGGGCAAACTTTTTAGTCGAACCCGATAAGTTACTACATAAATTTGAAGTATTTTTCACAAAAAAACGTTTTGTCAGTAACTTGTCGTATTTAATGATTATGACTATAAAAAAAAGAGATGAGCAATTGAATAGATTTTTGTCTTAACGTTTCGGAGGCTGAAATCTGTCAACTTCTTCAGAATTGAGAATAATATGATATAATTTGAATTTTTTTAGTTGATGCGCATTGTTTTTCATACTTCCTCATCATATGTCGAAGGCGTTTTTGACATCATCAGTCGAGAAAGTTTGAAAAACAACAAAAAAGTCGATGAGAACCTCTGATTTCCTCTACAAAAAACCACTGTTGTGCAATATTTTTCTATCGTATCTTCTATCGTACGTCACCCAAATTTGGAATAACGCAATCGATAAACATGAAGAGTCAAAAGCTGTTTCGCTTGATATTTCTGAGGCCTTTGACCGTGTGTGACCTGAGGATTTGTTGATCAAACTTCGATGCTATGGCTTGTTGGATCATTTCTGTGTATGACTCTCCAGCTTCTTGAAACAACGTTCCATGCAAGTGGCCGTCGATGGACATCTTTGGAATGCTTTTACCATCAACGCTGGTGTTTCCCAGGGATCCATATTGTCTTCAACTCTTTTTTTACTGAATTTCAACGACTCATTGAAAAAAATCTAGAATCCAGGTTGTTTATTTAGTATGTACCATAAATTTAACAGACGATTCTTTAGGTAATTTTAAGATGAAATGTTCATATAAACATGGGTCCGCAAATTCTTAGTTCTCAAGATACAGGGTGTTAAAAAAAAAGTTATTCGTAAATATCTAAAATATCCCTTACTTAATTTTGTTGTAATTTGGCAATGGTATTCATAACATTAAGGAGCTAATTAGATGTATAGATAATTATAGGTACTTATTCTCATAAAATATACCAGCTTCCTCTGTCTATTCACTAATACAACTGCAACAGTTATTTAATCTTTTGTTACTTTTGTGCCTGATATATTTTTAAAGTACTTCCACGGGGAGACAGACGGAAGCACATTACAAGCCACCTGCGCTTAGGCTGCTTTCCTCAAACTCCTAGTGGTCATAACCATAATATTAATAAATTGTATATTAACATATTCCAAAATTTAGCCCGAACGTGATTCAATTTATTAAGCCCAGTGGCGTCTCGAGCGGGATTTAAACGAATATTTTTGACTTAAAAATGTATGCCACTGACTTTTATGCAATTTTTATTATTTCTTTGGATTAAGCAATTAGAAATACAACTTTTTTGTCTCTTGAATTTTTTTCGTATCTTGCTTAGTTTAAAAAAAAGTCTACTTAATTGCATATCCCTGGACCTCACAAGGAATAATATGGGGAATTAAATGTTTCTTTTGGAAATTATTATTTTTACAATTTTTCATTACTAATTATGTAACAAAAACAACAAATATTAAATAACATTAACATCTAGACTAACCAATTGCACTGAATTAAGTGTTGGAAATGGCCTCCTTCGGCTTCAATACAACCGTCTAGCTGCCGAATCATTGAATTTCGCACTCTTCTGAAAATACCAGGCGTATTTATTATTATGTCACATGAATTAATGATTTTATTCCGTAAATCCTCTTCACTTTGAATAGCAGTTTTGTATACCAACGCTTTAAGATGTCTCCAGAGAAAATAATCTAAGGGATTCATTTCGGGCGAGCGACGTGGCCATGGATGTGGGCCTGCTCTCCCAATCCAGCGATTAAGGTAATTTTATCCAAAAATTGCCGTACCACTACACTAAAGTTTGGTGGAGCACCATCGTGCATGTACCACATACGGAATCTTTTCATGACTGGAATTTCTTCTGAAAGTCCAGGTGAAACAAATTGTAAAAACCTTCGCTATTCTTCTCCATTACGTCTAGGTGGAGGGAAATGAGGCCCAATAAGATGGTCACCGACAAATCCAACCCAAATATTAAAAGAAAACTGTTCTTGAAAATTATTTTCTATAAAGGCGTGTGGATTGTTTTCGACCCAAATGTGATTGTTGTGGAAGTTAATAATTGTTTCAGAAAGTCGTGCATGGAGACGTACAAAAGTTCTTCTATTAGGCACTACACGCTGAGGAAATTTTTCATGGTAAATGCGTCTTGCAGCATTCGAGTTTCCGTGAGCCATTCCATAACAGAAATGCATATCTGCCATTTCACTGTTAGTAAATTGAACCTTGTTTTACAAAAATGGTTCGAACACTAAACACACTTTTTATAACAATTATAAATTGAAAGCTTATAAAGTTGACAACTGTCAAGTTGTTTATTGAATGCTGCAATCGTTTTCCAAGGCAACCCTTGATTATTATTTATGGTATTTTCAGAAGAGTGCGAAATTCAATGATGCGGCAGCTAGACGGTGGTATTGAAGCCGAAGAAGGCCATTTTCAGCACTTAATTTATTGCAATTCGTTAGTCTAGATGTTAATGTTATTTAATATTTGTTGTTATTGTTACATAATTAGTAATGAACAATTGTAAAAATAATAATTTCCAAAAGAAACATTTAATTCCTCATTTTATTCCTTGTGAGGGATATGCAATTAGCTCGACTTTTAAATTCAAGAGACAAAAAAGTTGTATTTCTAATTGCTTAATCCAAGGAAATAATAAAAATTGCACAAAAGTCAGTGGCGTACATTTTTAACGCTCGAGACGCTACTGGACTTAATAAATTGAATCACGTTCGGGCTAAATTAGCTCCTTAATGTTATAAATACCATTGCCAAATTACAACAAAATTAGGTAAAGGATATTTAAGATATTTACGAATAACTTTTTTTTTATTTCCACACCCTGTATCTTGAGAACGAAGGATTTGCGGACCCATGTTTATATAAACATTTCGTCTTAAAATTACCTAAAGAATCATCTGTTGAATTTATGGTACATTCTTAATTAACACTCTGTATTGCTTTGCTGACGATAGCACACTTGTCTCGTCATTCCATTTGGATTCCAGGACATCGGCTACAGAGGCACATCTTCACCGGCAGCAAGTGGTTGCATATCTTAATGAGGACCTAGAGTTTATTGGATTGAGGTGAAAGAAACCAGGAATTGCAAAGTCTGATTCTCAAAAGCTTGGAACACTGTTGCGTACCAGAAAACTGTACACACCACAACTTTTGATGCTTTATAAAGCTCAGGTCAGACTTCCGTTGGAGTATTGGTCTCATGTATGGAGCTTCGCTCCTAAGCATTTCCTGATTCTGCTGGATTCCAGCCAGAAAAGAGCCATCCGCCTGATTGGAGACGCGAACATCACTTGCAACCTTGAAATTCTGGAACAACGAAGAAAAGTTGGAGATTTGTCTCTCATTCATAAATACTCCAGCGATTCAAATCCAACGCTATTATACAGTGCGGACAAAAAAATTTCCCCTCCATATTGAATTTTCAACGGTTCAATATATCACAGTCGGACAGAATTTATTGAAGAGGCATCATTTTCATGACTTTTTGATGAGAAAACAATTGTTTTTTCAGTACTAGTCGTCGAGAAGGCGTTATCAGTGATCATCAGTAAGATCAAACAGTTGATCTTACTATTGCAGTTGATCACTTGGTGATCGAAACACGTGTCGAGGTGTTAAAATAACGGTTTGTCGTCGGAAAAAAACTCCAGTAATAATAATTTTCATATGTAAGCGCGCCCCCCTTCTACTCCACGGAGGGCGTCCCAGTTGCAATATTCGAAAAACCTTTCTTAGTGCGCATCTAAGACCTAAGAAGCACCTATAAAAATATGTTGCTTCCTAGAACTTACCAGTACGAAAAAACTGAAATGAATGAGTGTTGCTAAAGTTCGAGGGTTTCATTTACTCATTTAAATTTGAAGAGATTGAAAACTTTTGAACCGACCTTGTAAACTCCCCAAAGACGTATTTTGTTTATCAAGCGTCAAAAAAGAACAGCGAATATTTCATCCCCTCGAGGTCGATATGTAAATAGGTCTAGCGCCAAATTTTCTGCTCCTTTTAACAAGGAGTAGCGTCGAGACGCCAAAATAAGATAACGAGTCGCGCATTTTGACTTCCGAACTGTATACAAATGGAGCATTTACACTTTAATTCGAATTTATTGCAGCCAGCGAATCAGTAGCGTTTTCACTACGTCCATTATTCAAATATAATGGAAGAGTGCATTATGCAATTTGAATATTTTACAGCCCGGCGAATAGAGCGTTATTTATGGGCTGATATTGTTGTAGTGGGTCTGTTCTCCCTGAAAGCAATGCCATCAGGTTTATACAATGTAGATGAGGTGGATCCAAAGTGAGTAAGTCTATTCCACAATGATCTTTGAGTAGGCATCTGAGACAACATAGATCACCTCTGCTGTAATCTCACTATTGTTGGGTGACATTCTTTGAAAGATGCATGAATACTTTAGAGTGGACCAATCCGGATATGAATGAATCGAAGAGGTTTTTGTATTAAAGTGTATAATTTTTAAAATTCTTGCAGAGCGCTTTCAAATTTCGTCATCATCAGTGCTCACCTGAAAGTAAGTGATCTAATTGAAATGGAAGTTTAGTGAAAATTGAAGTTGCAAAACATTTCTTTAAGGTTAAGAAATTGGGAAAATTGTTTGAGATTATTTACTTGTCAGGCAACAGAAAGTATCAAAATAAGTACATGGCACATTTGTAATATTTGACTTATATATATAAAACAAAATAGGCTGATAGTCAAGAAAATACATTTTTGGATTGAGGCCATGTGGTTCTGTCATCTGATTAACGGAAAAACAGATTTTAAAACAGATTTTTTTTTAAACAGATTATATGAAAGAAGGACACTTCGAGACAGGATATGTCAAGTGTCATGTTAAAAATGATGGTACCAACTTGAGGAATGATCCATTATGGGTTTAAAATATTCAAAGTGTCAAATATTAGTAATAATTAATGATTATATAATTGTAATTAATATATTATATATTATAATTAATAATTCATAATCCTTTTATGAAGGGGAAGGAAATCTCTGTTTAAGTTTACTTGAGTATTCAAACAATGATCATTATTGGAAAGTTCTTTGGAAATCTCCAACTCTTCAAACAAGTCAAGTCTAAGGAAATTTTTATTATCTATTGTATGTAATATTTTGGAATTTCTATTGGGACTAAAGTTATGATTGTGAAATTCAATGTGGTGGCCAAAAGCAGATTTTTCAGGTTTTTTTTAATGTTCATTATTACGAGTAAAAAAGGTCTACAGGTTCTACCAATGTAAGATGCAGAACAATCAGAGCAGTCAAGCTTATAGACTCCACTTCTGTGTAATTTGTTAATTTTGTCTTTGGAATTTACTATAAAGTTACTTAAGTTATTTTGAGATTCAAAAGAAATCTTTATGCCAGGTATGGTATTTTCTATAAATTTAGAAATAACAGTACACATATTTTGATCAAAATAAAGTCTTCAACTTTTTTAACATAGTCAGTGTTATCAAGAATTACAAGGCAATTGCCTTTGTCTGATTTAGTTAATATGAGATTATAATTGGAAATTTTTTTGAGTAATTTTTGTAAAAAAATATTCAAATTCCTATGACTATACTTATTCAAGTAGCGAGGAGTGTCCTTGAGAGAACAATCCGGATATATTTTCCCGGAAGTTTGATACTCTTCTTGCAGTATAGATATTCAGTGTTGGTCTGGTCTTGAACGAGGCCAGTGACAGATTCTGGTTCGATGGAAGCGCTTGCAGCATCCTCCGTTGCAAGGGTTTCCGCAGCTTTAATAACTTCTAGGCCAGTGTAGTCACTCAGTGATACTAACGGAACCTTCAAGATAACGAGCGCTTTCTCATCTTACAAAGCTTTGTGACGGTGATGCGGAATTCTTATTTGATGGACCTTCTTTGCCTACTCGTGGAGTCGTCTATGGACTATTGAGTAGCCAAAGTATCCCATCCTGAGTCTACAGATGAGATAGACGTTGGGTGGATGACCCCAATTGTCCTTCCTGGAGCATTGAATCAAGATTAAGACCTTCTTATTTCTCCAACTCTTGATTCTGTTGACAAACCTAGGAGGCTAGCTAGTACAGTCAAGGATTTTCTCCAAGCAGGACATCTTATGAATCTGCTTTGCACCAAATTCTGGAACAGTAGAATCAGAATCTCAATCAGGAAAGGAAACAGCAGGTCAACAAGCGCTTTCTTTCAAACGATGATTTATTCAAATCATAGGCAAAAAAGACCTACGTGGCTGTTCTACAGAACGAATCGAACGATTGCTGCGGTCATTAACGTGGGACCTTGAGCATCTAATAGCCTTCGAATAATTGTTAAATTGTCCTATGGTCCACAGCTTGAACGGTGGATTGTGGATAATCAAATTATGTACAAAATATACATTTCAAAGAGTCAATATTGTATGACACAACAGTTTGAACTGTTCATTATGTATAATTATATATAATCAATCAATAAATTATAATCAATAAATTGGCCTATTATCGATATATAGTCCACAGTTTAAACTGTAGATTGTGGCTAATCAAATTATGTACAGAATGTACAGTTCAAATAGTCAATATTGTATGACACAACAGTTTAAACTGTTCATTATGTATAATTATATATAATCAATAAATCAATTATAATTAATAAATGAACCTATTATCGATTTATAGTCGAAAGTTTGAACTGTGGGTTGTGGCAATCAACACTTTGAATAGTCAGTTATGTAGTAACTGTTTGAACCGTTCATTATGTATAATGGATAAGTTGACATAGACGTTATTATGAATTGTGGATTGTTAATTGTTACTAATCAACAGTTTAAGAAATCGGTTACGATTAACTGACATATTGAACTGTTGATTATAGGTAATTCATTGTGTGAATGGAGTGCATTGTGTCTGAAACACAGTTCGAACAATTCATTATATGTATATGTGATAAATTGACCTATAATCTGCAAATAGTCGACAATTTGTACTGTTGTTTAATTTGTCAGTTATATTCAAATGACAAATTGAACTGTGGGTCATTGCTAATTCACAGTTTGAATAGTCAATTATATATAAAGGACACAACAGTTTGAACTGCTCATTATGTATAATTGCTAAACTGACTCGACAAATTGAACTGTGAGCTATGGCTAATCAGTTTAAATAGTCAATTATTTGTAACTGACAAAACAATTTGAACTGTTCCTTATGTATAATTGATAATAATTGACTTACTAGCGACATATAGTCGACCGTGTTAGGAATCACACGTTAAAAGGTAATACCTCGTTAGTCTTTAGCTTGCACAAGTTTCTCAACTTCTGAGAGTTGTCGTTCGTATGGGGGCTACAGCTGATTAACGGAGAAACAGAAAATAGTCCGTTATGTATAACTGAAAAATTGAATTGTGGATTATTGCTAATTCAGTCAGTTATGTATAGAAGACACAACAGTTTGAACTGCTTATTATTTATAATTTATCCGACAGATTGAACTGTGTATCATGGCTAATCAACAGTTTAAATATTCGGTTATGTATAATTGACAAATTGAACTGTCGTTTATAGCTACATTAAAGTTTAAATAGTCAATTATGTGTAACTGACGAAACAGTTTGAATTGTTTCTTATGTTTATCGAAGGCTTTCGATACAGTGTGCCCGGAGTTTCTACTCCCTAAACTATCCAATTTAGGTCTCCCAACTAATATAATTAATTGGATACAATCTTACATGTCCGAAAGAAACATGAAGGTACTTTGCAATGGGTCGTTCTCTGAGACCAAAAAGATAACACTCGGTGTGCCCCAGGGCTCGGTTGTAGGCCCCCTACTGTTTCTCCTATATACAAACGACCTACCTCAATATATAGAAGATGGACACATTACGATGTTTGCGGATGACACTACCATAACTTTAACGGGACAAAACGTTGAGCAACTTATTTGTAAATCTGAAAGTATTGTTGACCAGTTCAGTGTTTGGTGCCAAAGAAACAAACTTATCCTTAATACTTCCAAATCAGTATCGATGAAGTTTCACTTTAGGACTGATACTCTAAATTCTCCTGTTACATATGATATTGAAAACGTACAGGTGACGAAATTTCTTGGTACCTATTTAGATTCTAATCTAAACTGGGAAAAACAAGTAGACAATACATGTTCTAAAATAAATAAAGCATACTATGCAATAAAGCAACTGAAATCAACATTAAGGGAATCAGCGTTACTCAGCATTTATTATGCTATGGTATACTCCCATATCAATTTTAATATTATGATCTGGGGGAGAGTTTTTGTTGCCCAAAAACGAATTATAAGACTTATATTCAATATGAACTACAGGGACAGTTGCCGTGCTATCTTTATTGAGAAAAAATGTTAACAGAGCCTTGCATCTTTATCTTGAAATGCATAATGTTTGCTAGGGAAAACCCTAATCTCTTCACAGAGAACGCCACTGTCCATAACTACAATACCAGAAATGGACATCTATTGCAAATCCCTCAACATCGTATGTCATTTTTCAAAAAAATCCACAGTACAATGCTATCACCTGCTTCAATAAGATACCAGATAAATTTAAAAAGGTCAAGAGTAACCTAAAATTTCACAACAATATTAAAAACCTTCTAATACAGAAATGCTATTATAGTTATCAGGACTTCTTGAACGACGATCTCCCAAACAACTCAAATACATTTTAATTTAAAGTTTTGTCTGGCATTCCTAGTCTAACATTGTTATTATGTATATATTTTTGCTTGTTTTGTGTGTGCCTTATCACTGCGATGTAAGTTCACTGAATGTACTACTCATTTGATTATTTGACTTGGGGTCCTCATAATGTCATATTTTAAATATATAACCTAACTTACCACATATACCAAGTGTATCGCGTTTTGGTCAATAAATATTATCTTATCTTATCTTATTGATAAATTGACTTATTAGCGATATATAGTCGACAGTTTGAACTGTGGATTGTGGCTAATTAATAGTTTAAATAGTTGGACAAATCAAACTGTCGGTTATAGCTAAATTATAAATAGTTAATTATCTATGAAATACGGAACAGTTTGAACTGCTCATTATGTATGAGTGATAAATTGACTCGACAGATTGAACTGTGGATTATGGCTAATTAACAGTTGAAATAGTCGGTTAGATATAACTGACAAATTGAACTGTTGATTACTGCTTTTGTGAAAAGAACAGCAGCATATGGTTTGAGGACAGCGGCGAAAGAGAGCATTTGAAAATTACTATAGACCATCCCTGTGACAACTGAAACTCTGAATCGAAGTCGGATTGTTCGATCGCGACAACAAACACATTAAATAATTACATCGGGACAAAACAGCTCCGGCGCCCGCGAACACTGCAATAATCAGAAACACGCACACCGATAACAAAATGCAATAATGAAATAAATGTCAATAGCAGTTAGAGGGAGGCCGGGCGGCCGCCCCCGGAACGCGGGGGCGGCTCTGAAAAGGTGTAATTCCGGAATACAATGAAACCGATTAGCCCCCGCCGCGCACTGTTACAGAATTAATTATCAAATTAAATTAGAAATTAACTCGTTCAATGGGAGTGCTTGTCGCGTTCGCGAGTCGACAGACAGGGAATTGGGAATTTTTGTTTGGATTACTCCTCGACTGAGATTGCGGCACTTGATTTTAAAGGAGTTCGAATATTGTGCTCGAAGAAGTGCCGCGGTTCGAATTGGTTCAAGTTTTCGGTTTTGAAGTTCGAATGAATTAAATTAGAAATAGTTCGAACACGCAGAGGAGCCACAAATTTTGTTTATTTCGACTTCATTCCATAAATTCGACTTTCAAGTCAAAATTTCGCTCTTGAACTCATAATTCCACTCGAAAGCCGATAGAAGTTTCAATTATAAACTCATTATTTCAACTTCAAAGCTCTAATTTATACTTTCAGTTGTGTTTTTGAGCTGTCAAAGTTATAGCTTCAACTCAGAATTCACAATTCAATTATGACTTTAAAGTTGAGATTGCATTTTGAAATTCGCAAATTTGACTTTGAAGTTGAACTTCAAGTAGACATTTTGCCTTAAAACTCGTATGTTTGAACTTAACCTAGAACTTTGAAATATGCAGGTAGGTACATTGTAGAACGTAAATAAGCATCAGAAAAGAAAATCAGGAATTTTTACACCCAAAGGGAAAAAATAGGGTTTCAAAGATTATATTGAATTTTGTTAGTTTTGAAGTTACAACCTGGAGTTTTGGGTTGACGAAAGAATATTTATAACTATTTGTTTGAAATGATCTGTCAGATCTGCCAGTATACAAATGGATTGAAGACCAAACATGGAACGAGAGCTGCAATATACCGAGCGGAGAGAAATTTAAACTACAGCTATCCGCTAGGACTATACACATCCGTCTTTCAGGTGGAAGTGTATGCTATCTTGCAGTGTGCAAGGCTTATTAAATTGAGACCTCAAAGAAATGAGCGGATCAATATTTCAACAGGCAGCAAGAGCGCACTAGGGGCTCTGACAAACCCGAAGGTGACATCAAAACTGGTCTGGGAATGTCAAGAAAAACTGAATGAACTTGCAAACAGGAACATATTAACTCTGGACTGGGTGGCAGGGCATTCAGGAATCACAGGTAATGATAAAGCTGATGAATGCGCTAGACGCGGATCATCAACTTCATATATAGGTCCTGAACCAGCTCTGGGGGTACCAAAATCATTGGTAAGAAACCAGATTAGGATATGGACCAATAAAAAGCACACAGAGTACTGGACAAAAGTACCGGGCAACAAACACAGTAGAACCTTCATTAGGGAACCGTCCGAGAAAAGAACCGAAGAACTACTTGAATATAGTAGGGATTGGCTCAGAATAATTACAGGGTTACTAACCGGTCATTGTCCGCTTAGAGGACACCTGAATAAAATGGGGCTGTACAACGGAGACCTCAGCTGCAGATTATGAAACGAAGGGACAGAAACAGCTTTACACATCTTATGCGAATGTGAGGCACCGAATCACAGGAGGCAGGCAATATATGGGCGTACGAAATTACGTCCAGAAGAATATAACGAACATCCAACACGGAACTTGTACAAACTAGTACAGGGAAAGATACTGATGGAATGGGTGTCATGAGAAGATGGGAGAATAAACGCAATAAGCCCAAGAGGCTGCAGTGTTTTCTGGAGACTTGGACTAAATGGAAAAGTCAGACAGCTCCCAAGGTAGCAAATAAAAAAAATGATCTGTCACAAAACTTAATGTGACAAACCAAATTCTACGCGAGCGAAACCGCTGGCAACAACTAGTTTAAAGTCATGATTTCGACCTCAAATTCTCAATTACGACTTTGAAGTTGCAATTGAACTTTAAAACTATCAATTTTGACTTCTTCGATTGACGACTTGTTTATTTTGTGGAAATTCAAGCCGCATTTTCACGTGTCAAGTAGCTAAAGCGAGTTACTAAAGCAAGTAACTAAAATTTAGTCCGTTCGTTTTAGTGAGCGTTCACATGTGTAGGTACCTGCTTTGTTGTTTAGTTGTTTAGTACAGATTAAACATGGCAGGAAAAGTGACGCGTGCAGCAGTGCGAAATTGTATATTGACGTTATGTGGCGAAGTATCCGAAATACTTGCAGAAGAAATGAACAAAAACAAAAAGAAGCGTTGCTGGGTACGTAAATGGCTGAGTAGAAGAGAAAGATATGGTGCTTCATCTACGTTATTAAGAGAATTAGCAGCTGAAGACGCACCAGAATATAGAAATTGTCTGAGGATATCTCAAGAACAGTTTGAAATATTGCTGGCTCAAATTGCGCATCAAATTACGAAATACGACACTGTAATGAGATCGGCTGTTCCAGCTAGAATAAAATTGGAAATCACATTGTCCTATTTAGCCACAGGGAATAGTTATAGAACGTTGCAGAGGCTATTTCGTGTGTCAACACCTGCAATCTCCAAATTTATACCCGAGGTGTGTGATGCTATTTTTGAAAGTCTGAGAAAATATATAAAGGTATGTATTTTTTGAATATTTTTATTGCGAACAAGTTGTTGATGAACAAAACATGTTAAATATTGGAAAAAGCATGTGCTATCATCTGTGATCTTCTAATATCGTCGTCATAGGTAAGATTTGCTTCTGCATGGATTATAGTGCTGAAGCCATCGCTATACGAAGAAGGCATGTCGGAATATGTAGGGGACTGCATTGGTGTAGAGATGGCAGATGGGGCGTTAGCACTGCTGGTATGTGTGTCTGTGTCGTACCGAATACTCTGGAGGTCTTGGAGTTTAAAACTGGTAAGAACAGACTGAATACGTTCCTGTGCTTTTATTGCAGAAAAAGCAGTTAACGTCATTAATTGTGCAGCAACACTGCGACCAAAAGCTATGTATTCATGTTCATTGGCAGGTTCATGTGTGATAGTTTCGGTTATTTTTTTTAGGTCGTTAACTACTGCAGTAACCTGTCTCAATTTTGCCGTAGCTCTGATTTTTTTCTGTGGTGGTTCCTGCGACTTTTCCTGTGGTGGTTCCTGAGACTTTTCCTGTCTGGCAGTCATTATTGCCTCTTCATCTTGTTGTTGTTGTTCGTCAACTGCTTCTTCGCGTTGCATCTGAAATAGAACAAATAGATATACCGTATTATGTATTTTAGGTACCGGAGTCCCAAGAAGAATGGAACGTTATTGAAAAGGGGTTTCGTTTGAAGTGGAACTTCCCCAAATGTTACGGTACGATTGATGGGAAACATGTGACGATTCATGCGCCGGCAAATTGTGGTAGTGAATTCTTCAATTATAAGGGTACTCACAGCATTATTCTGTTAGCTCTGGTAGATGACAACTATTGTTTTTCCTATATTAATGTTGGATGTTCTGGAAGACAATCCGATGGTGGGGTTTTCCAACAATCATCTTTATTTGAAGCCCTAGAGAATGGTTTATTACCAGATGGTGGTTTCATCGTAGGTGACGATGCATTTTCATTGAAAACATATCTGATGAAACCCTATTCAAAAGTAACACTGTCGGAAAATCAGAAAATTTTCAATTACCGCCTTTCACGGGCAAGACGGATAGTAGAGAATGCGTTCGGAATTCTGCTTAGCCGATTTCGCATTTTTGAAAAGCCTATGGCATGCTTACCAGAAACTGTGGACAAAATTATCAAGGCCAGTTGCGCACTACACAATTATTTGCGAATCACTTCTCAGAACACTTACACACCAAATTGATCGTTAGATGAAGAAGATAGAGAACGCGGTCAGATTAGACCAGGTTCTTGGAGAAATGACAGTAATATACCCTTGCCGTCAATAAGACCTTTGGGGAGTAATCATTCGTCACGACGTGCAAGAGAACTGCGAGATCGACTCTGCCAGTACTTTGTGGGCGAAGGTGCGGTGCCATGGCAGCAACGGATGATATTTTGACTATACCTACTTTAATATTAATATTATAATATGTACATACTTATTCCGTATTTGGTTACATAGCTGGAGAGATGTATTGCTTTAATTTATTACAAGTTGATACTTTCGGGACGGGAAAACACGTATACGGATTAATTACCTATCATATGAACACTACTATAATATACCTACATTGAAATTATCCTGCGTGGGCCTCTTATTATCCTCTATATTACGTAAAAATGCGTCCATTTCTTTGAACCATTTCACACTGGGGACATAAATATCCTCCGCTCCTGCTCCAGACTTCATCGAGTCCCTTATTTTCTTTTTTTCTTGAGAATAAGTTGACCTCAACGCCCGTATTTTGTTCTTGATTTCAGGCACTCCGAATCCTTCTATTCCCATGATCTCCTCAATTTCCTTATACGCCGCGTCCCGAGCTTGTTTATTTTTATAAATCACAGCCTTTGTATCCCATAGACATCGCCTTTCCCGATACTCTTCTACAAACTTTATTGTAGTCGCTTCACTCCAACGAGACATTTTCAAAACACGCCACCAAATTAAAACACAACCAACCTTGCAGTCTGTACTATGAACTTGCCTAAACTGAGCTGTCTACACTTGTTTAGTCGGCTTGGTAGTTGCTAGAAAGCGAAGGTGGGAGAGGCAACTTGCTCAAGTAAATAGAACTTTTTCTATTCACTTGACTAAACAGTTTACTAAATTATGTACTTGCGCAAGTACTAAATCAAGTTGTTTACACCATACAAGTTACTAAATTTAGTTACTTGCTTTAGTAACTCGCTTTAGCTACTTGACACGTGAAAATGCGGCTTCATGTTCACTGACTTTGAGTCAATTTTGACTTTGAGTTGAATTTCTAATTTTGTGTTTCGTTTTCAAACTCCTAATTACGACTTCAAATCCAATATTTTGACCATAAAGTTGATATTTCGACTTCAGTCTCATAATATCAACTTTACATAAATTAATTCAACTTTGAAGTTTGAATTACGGCTATGAAAACTAATTAATATTTTTAATTTCTAATTCAAACCAATGCTTTTGACTTAGAATTCAAAATGTTGATTTTAAATTCGCAGTTTCATCTTTAAATTTTTAATTTTAACTCTTTAAATTCCATATTTGAATTTTATCTCATGATTTTAATTCAAAATAGTAAATTTCGACGTGAAACTTGTAATTTCACGTCATACAGTATTGCCTTCAAATGTTCTTTGTGCAATAAAGTATATTATTTTTTTTTCACCGTAGTGTGCGCTGGTCAGGCCCTATCCCCCGAAGCCCCGATACATTCGGGAGGGCGCGCCAGCATTATCAACCAATGACCACTCCCCACACCGTGGGGTAAATGATCATTGGGTCCGAGAATCATGTACCCTGAGCAAGCGCAGTGAGCCAAGAATGACAGCCTTTTGCATCTGTGCGGCTAAGATTTCTGCCTTAGTGCGGCAAGCCGGTATGATTTTAAGATTCGACTGTACAGAGGACATCATTCCACCAAGGACTCCAATAATCAGAACAACCATCTTGACAGAGTGATCTGGATAGATGGATAGATATAATTATTATTATTATTAGTTGCCTTATTGGTTGGAGTGTCCGGTTCTATAGCTGTGGTCGTACTTGAGGGTTCGGGTTTTTGTTGGGCCGGGGGAAGTATGCCTGAGACTTCAGGGTGTTCCAGGCCGTGCGCCGTCCTCTATCTGATCGCCAGTAGGTACTCCTCAAGGATGTCCTGGATTTGCTCCTTTGGGTCTTCAACTGCTCCCAGGAGTCTGGCTGGGGAAAACGGGAACTTCTTCCTTGGTATCCTTCTGGGTCCTGCTCATGGCGTCCAATGGGTGGTGAGGGTACTGATGGCAGCGGTGTTTTTTGTCCTTCTCATGGCTTTCGCAGCTATCGACCTTGTAGTTCCTGAAATCTCAAGTTAATTGGGGTAATATTTATTTGGTTATATGAATCTTGGGAGGGGGATCGGAATGGGAGGTTATAGATGTTTCGTAGGATTCCTCAGTTGTTAGTTTGCGGTGGGTTCGTCTCTGGAAGAGCGTACAGTAGATTGTGGCTTTAAAATCCAAGATCGGTCTTATGAACATTTTGTACGTGTGTAAACGAGTCTTGCTGTTGTATCTACCAAGCTTGCCTCTCAGAGCCTTTAGAAGATTGACTCTTTTCCGGATTTTGTCAAGAGTTTCTCTAAGGTTGGTCTGCCAGTTGAGGGTACTCGTGAAAGTAACCCCCAAGTAGGACACCCAGTCCTGAAGTTGGAGGTTCTCTCCTAACAGTCTGAGGTGCACGTTGTTAGTACTTAGTCTAGGGCGAGTAGTGGTATTGGGATGTCCGAATAGAATGGTTTGTATTTTTGTGTTTTGGAGGGGTTTATTTTGATGCGCCACTTGTTGCACCAGAACTCGAAGTGGTTTATCATTGTTTGGGATTGTGTTTGTAAGATGCTGGTATTAGAGGTGGAGGAGTAGAGGATTGTGTCATCGGCATATTGTAGGGAAGGGGCTAGGACTGAGCCCTGGGGGACTCCGGATATGGTGATAGGAGGCTACTAGCCTAATGAAATGTGGAGGAAGTTGGATTTGGATAAGTTTCCAGATCAGGCCCGCATGCCAGACCTTGTCGAAAGCTTTCTGGATGTTTTTGGGAATGGCGACTGTACCATAGGAAGAATTGATACTTTGGGAAATATGTATATGGAGTTCGACTAGTGCGTTTTGGATGGAGTGTTCAGGTCTGAAACCATGTTGGTGAGGGGGGATAATGTCGGTGTCGTGTATAAATTCATTCAATCGTTTTGGTTTGTCATTAGTCTCTCAAGGAGTTTTCCGAGACAGCTGAGCAGGCTGATGGATCTGTAGGAATCGGGTTTGGTGTGGTCTTTCTGTGGTTTGGGGATCAGGATAGTATTAGCGTTGGAAAGTATACATGTGCTAAGGATGCTTCTAGGATGTGTTTGAGGAACGGCAGTGAAGTCTCGGGGAGGTTTCTTAGTACTCGGTAGTTTACCGAGTACTAAGTTTCCCGAGCGGTATTTCTACCTTGCAATTGAATAGGTATTTAGTGAGATATTTCAGTTTGGAGCAGACTCATAAAAACGGTCAAAACTTTTTAAACAACATGATATTTCATAAGAAAGCATTTGCTCTAGGCTCTAGGGAATATTTCCCAAAAAAGAAACAATAATAAAAACTTAGTTTCAAAATCTGAATTTTAGAGTTTGTGTGGAATAAAAGAACCGATTTATGTCCATTTTAATCTTTCAAAAAGATCTGATGCATTCAATCGCAATTCTCAAAGTGCAGACTATATTTCCACTGTTCCATCGTTCTCACACATTGACAGACTTATTCAAAATATATTAGGTATATTATATACGAAGTCAATTCGAATGGCATAAAAACTAAATAGTTACCGAACGTTGGCAGTTTCTTTGTATGGCATGGGCGGTGTGGTACATTTTTTTTTCAAAATGAATTTTATTTTTCATGAACGTACACGGATTTTTATTAGAAGTAAAGAGTAGTTCACAATACATCATGATAAATTTTTTGTTGATAGACAGTACCGTACTCGTCCATTTCAAAACAATACTATTAAAATTTGTTCTACTGCTAGTTTGAACAGTGTTTCACAGGAATAAAGTATGAATCTGAAAAGTATTTTCTGTTTTTTTCAAGGTGTGGTTTCAAAATAGAAGAGCGAAATGGAGAAAAACTGAGAAGTGTTGGGGAAGGAGTACAATAATGGCTGAATACGGGCTCTACGGTGCAATGGTGAGGCACTCCTTGCCTCTTCCCGATACTATCCTCAAGAGTGCGAAGGAAAATGAAAGTGTAGCTCCCTGGCTGTTAGGTAATGACTGTATGTCTATTTCTCAAAGCAATTGGGGTACAACTTTTCTATTGGTGCAAGTAAGAACTCATTGGTGGAGCTAACTAAAAGAAACTTCGAACAAATTGGTTTGTTCAAAATTTAACTTCCTTATTGGATTGTGAAAAAAAATAGAGTTTGAAGGGAGGCAGAAAAAGACCAATGAAATGAAAAAGACTTTGAATACATGTCTATGAATCAACCACACGTAATTTGTAAAACTGTACATGTCGTTACAGTTGATTGAATATTTTGTTTTTTTGCTTGAAACATTTGAAGTTTTTTGTGACTGCATCAATATGAAGTTGGTAATCCATTGCTTCAAATATGTAATAATATTTCGATAAATTGTTGTTTTGAGGTCAACATCAACATAATATCGGCACTAATATCATTCATGCAAATAATAATAACCAGATTTTTCTCTGTGACAAGACATATTTTTATTGAATGATTTTTTTTATTTTCCTCATGGAAAATGGAAAAACTTCCGGCATTTTACGTCACTTGTATCCTATTTCATTTTCGACACCATAAATTCACTAAGGTAGTTAATGTTTTAGTTAATGTATGTTCATAATATTTACGGAAAAAATGGTTTCTTCTTCCTACTTCTACATCTTCATACAGAAAAAAATGTGGGAATCTTGCTTTATTCCTTTCTTCTGAAGATTCCCACATTTTTTTTTGTGTAAAGATGGAGAAGTAGAAAGCCAAAACTTTCCTTTCCCAAAAGACAAAATCTCCCAAAAATATTTACTGAATATTACTGGAGTTCTTTCCCAACATCAAACCGTTATTTTAACACCTCGACACGTGTTTCGATCACCAAGTTATCATCTTCAAGAGGAAAGGGAAAAGAATTCAATTCCAGTTGGTCATCCAGTAAATGTTCCAAAGTCTCCGAAATCTCTATCAATTTCCAAGCGTTCCAAACTTTTCTTTTTCAAATGCAAGAATGCATGCCCCTCTGTCGAAAAGATGGTTTTCAAATGTCTAATTAGTATTCGCATTCTATAATTTACTCTTATTTTTTTTATTCAACGGAAACAGCTTCTCCCCGTTTGGCCAATAATTATATAGTTATGGGCAAGAACCACAAGCCTAAATCTATCCGACACTCAGGTGTTTTGTTTTAATTGTTTCTGAAAAATTTGCTCAAATTATTGAATTGATATTTGTTCTGTGAGCCGCGTATAAGTTTTTCTTTTTAAAAAAAATGAGCAGTGTTTTTGGTGGGTTCACCAAAGTACGTCAATATCCTATGACGCATATTATTGTGTCTTGAAGTGGGATAGATCTGGTAAATAGCTTGGAAAAAATTATCAACGTTGTGTGCCTATTAGTATTTGAAAATGTCGTTGAATGCATCTATAATATACGTTATTTGAAAAAAAAATAATTCTCCTGTTTATTTTCTCTCAACCATATCTGATGACAAATTTTAATTATAGATTTGTCTGAAGATGATTTATTTTTTGGCCTTATTTTATTTGAATGTTATAACGAGTTATTTTTTACTAGACGTGTTCTATTGAACAATATTTGAAGAAGGTGGTAACATAAAAATTAATGAGTTCACCTGATGGGTCCAATCTGAAACTAAAATAGATTCCTTCAAGGTTAATTTTATATCAATATTTTTCCATTCTTGAAGACTGGCTATAAATCAAAGCATCTAAAAGAACAATTCGTTCCGGCTAGTCTCAACTCCCTACACTGTAGGTTAATGGACTGACACACCCATCAGAAAACAACTACTGCCCTGGCTAATACCACAAAGGGCGTTGGATTATATCCGGCAGGTGTCAGTAAAGTTATTCCTGCATATGCTGTTGGTGATACAACTGCCGCTATTGGACACCCTTGCAGACCGGTTTCGGGCTGTTTGGCCACTCGTCAGTGCAAGGTAGTGTCTATCATCAACATAAAGTCGATGATATTCGATAATTGAAAATCGAATTCCTTCAGAGTATCATTTCTCGAACTAGGCTGAAGCGGACAACAAACAATAGGTTTGTCATCGCCCCATCTGCCTGTGAACCAACCGCATATCCGAAATTTGCCCAATTTCTCCTGGTTACCTCGTTCACAGACAGATGGGGCGATGACAAACCTATTGTTTGTTGTCCGCTTCAGCCTAGTTCGGGGAATAATACTCTGAAGCAATTCGATTTTCAATTATCGGTAATTATCGACTTTATGTTGATGATAGACACTACTTTGCACTAAAGAGTGGTCAAACACCCCGAAACAGGTTTGCAAGTGTGTTCCAATAATTGAAAATCGATTGCGGCAGTTGTATCACCAACAGCATATGCAGGCAAAACTTCAGTGAAGAATCCTGCACTGATACCTGTCGGATATAATACAACGCCCTTCGTGGTATTAGCCAGGGGAGTAGTTGTTTCCTGATAGGTGTCAGTCCATCAACTAACAGTGTAGGGAGTTCTTTCCTGCTTCTTGAGCCTTGATCCCATGGATCTTTTGGTGGTTCCGATGTATACCAATAGACAATAAGCTATAGAGATCCACAAACAGGGATAATTTCAACAGAAAAAAATAAGCTGTGAACCTCGACCGATCCTATTCCAAACAGTTCATGAATAACAAGTAGAATGACAGCAGGTAGAAAGGAATCGACGAATTTGACAATTTACCTGATCCAGGTACAGGTATTAGCACACCAAACTACCTGAGTCAACATAAATACCCCCTAAGCAGCCGTACTATACAGTCAGGATGTATGAACCACTGAAGAAGCTAGACAGTCGCACCAGCGAAACGTCAGGAAGAAATTCCAGAAATCGACGGCCTCCAAAACCCGAAAAATAGCGACACTGAAAACCTCGGTTATGAGAGCCTCAACAATTTTTTACGCCTTTGAATATTCTTAGTTTTATTGATCTGGGATAATACTGTCATCAACTCTACAACCCTCAACTTGCACTAATCCATTGTGAGAAACTTCCCTGGTCTCTCGTAAAAGTAAGCAGGTAATCTAGGTGTAGTTCTTTGAATATCAAAGAAGATTACTTGGAGATAGGATATATATGACAGGGGTTGCATTTGAAAGATTAAAAGAAAACCGCCATTTCATTTCTCATTTCATGTGTCTCTCAAAAGAATATTTTATGGAAGGTATGCCTCCTCCAGGAAACCGAAAGAAAACATAATGGTGAAATAATACTATCATATGGAAATTTACCGGAAAATCTCAGACAGAAAGTATCTCGGCCGAAGAATTTTTTAATTTATTTTTCATTACAATCAATTAGAATGTTTATGGAAATACTAAAATTGCCTTGAGGTGTCTAGGCATTATGTTTCAAATCAAGAAGAAAATACTTTCTGTTTTTTTTTATCCTTCAACTTATGATGACGATTGCTCATGAAATTGCTGAAGAAAAACATTTTTTTCAATTTTGGTATGTATTTGCGATAATGAGTTAACAATTCATTAACCATAATTATAATTTCGTGTACTTCCAGTTCCAGCACTTTTTTTCAGAGCCAGAATAAGGATGCTTCATTTTTAGAAATCTGTAGAAGACAGTTTTTGAAGGTACGCAAAATATTTTCACACAAACAAAACAAACGAATTTATTATTTTGGCGGCAAGTAGGAGTAAAACATTATTGTGTATACAACTCTGTTCAAAAAAAGGTGAATTTACATTTTTCCAAAAAAAAAAGGATTTATTCATCAATATCTGTTTTGTCCGTTTCGAAGTTGTCCCCCTCAGATATAATAAATACCTTGACATTTATGATGTGAATCTTTGATCTTTGAAAATTAGAATTTCCCGTCATTCCGAGAAAATTTTGGAAAGGTGGAACGAATGTCACAGAAAACTGGAAAAATTTCTCAATAAATACTCTAGATGGCTCAATTTAGATGACTCGGATTTTAGTATTTCAGTTATCCAATCTACTTGTCAACGCTCAGGACGCCCTGGAAGAAGAGTTTTCTAATTAATTTAAAATACATCTATTAGCAGGTTTACGTCTCTTCCCGTATTCTGGGACTCCAAACGTTAAATGTAGGAAAGTTTTATTTTTTGGTAAATAAGATTGAGTTTTGACCACTGTGTGCTCGCAATCGTGTCAAAAAATCAATTCGATATTATTTATTTATTTACGGACTTGCCATTATACAATGAACACATAAATAGTGTGATTGAAAAATAAACAATTAAATAATAATATAGAATACCAAAAAAAATATCAATTAATCAATAATAATAATAATACGTTTAACCTGATTTTAAAAAGCGTACAAGGATGAGTCAAACAAATCAATATAGCTGCTATTCTTATTTGCTAACCTAAGAATTCTAGTAATGGTTTCATTCAAGCCATAGCTAGTAGAATGGTAAGGAACTTTAAACAACTCCGACACTCTGGTTTTTCTTGAATTTACATTGAAGTAAATCATTTGTCTTACAAATGGACCGTTCATATCACCATTTATAACTTTATGAAGGAATCTTAAATCAATTTCAGCTCGGCGGTGCTCCAAAGTAGATAAATTCAGAAGAAGCAGAATGTCTGAGTACTCAGTCGGATCTCAGATATCCCAGCTTAAATGCACATGATCTCACAAATTTATTTTGTACTTTCTCAATCATAGATATGTATGTCTGATTTAGAGGACTCCATATCACGCAATTATTTTCCAAGACCAAGCGTACCAAAGAATAGTACAAGATTTTAAAGATATTTATAGAAAATTTATCTGTGGATCGTTGAACAAATCCCAATATAATTTGAGTGATTTAGATATAATGTGATCAATATGACCTTTGAAGGTTACTTGGCTATCAAATAACACTCCCAAGTCCCGAACGCTGTTAGTCAACGTTAGATTAATGTTTTGAATTTTATATGGATACTAGTACTATGTTGCTGTATCGCTGCTATGTTTTGACAGAATCAGAATCAACGAACTTAGTCGTGCGCAGCGTTATAGAACAGTGCTTTCAAAAAATTGTTCTACAGCGCTATCTAGTGGCGAGTTACAGAAAAATGGATATATATATATAATAAATTGATAAGTACTCTTTGATTGATCATTCCCATATTGATTTCAATTTAAGAGCCACCGGTATACAGCTGTTTCAGCCTATTGGGCATCGTCAGTACCGGGCAGGCGGTCCTCGATTGAAGACAAAATGAGAAAAAACCAAGAAAGTACTTGATAAAAGTAGCTGCATAAACGCAAGCGAAACATAAGTGGAACCACCTATTGGTGTGACACCCAAGTCAACTTGCCAAGATTTTATGTCAGTGTTGGTGGTTTGACCAATCAACCGACAACTGCGGTAGCAGAAATTTGAGAAGCTAACCTGAAATGCCATCGGAAAGCGAATCCACATGTTTCTAGAAATGATATGAAATCTAGAAAGGTTAATGCAGTCAAGCTGCTGGAAAATAATTCCATGAAAATCAAAAAATAAATTGATAAGTACTCTTTGATCATTCCCATATTGATTTCAATTCAAGAGCCACCGGTATACAGCTGTTTCAGCCTATTGGGCATCGTCAGTACAGGGCAGGCGGTCCTCGATTGATTTTCATGGAATTATTTTCCAGCAGCTTGACTGCACAGCTCTTGATAATGTTATTTGATAACATTTATTTATATTTAAATGAAGCATGTTTTCATCAAACCAACGAAATAAGTTATTTGAATCTATCTGTAACAGTTCTGCATCAAAAAAGTTATCTACAACTCTGTAAAGTTTGAGATCATCTGGAAACATTGATGACATACGACACATCGTTTACAAAAAGAATTAAGAGTATTGGGCCTATATGCGATCCTTGAGGGAACCAGACGTTACAGGAATTTGTGATGATATGGAACCAGCATATTTAACATACTGCGGTCTATTATCCAAATAACTCTTCATCCATTTTGACATGTTACCACTAATGCCTAATGCTAGGAGTTTAGCCATGAGAAGATCATGATTTACCCTGTCAAAGGCTTTAGAGAAATCAGTATAAATAAAGTCAGTTTGGTGTTTTTCCTCCAGGTTATTCAAAAGAAAATGTTGATAAAGCAATAAATTCGTAGTGGGACCCCAAAGATCAAATAAGGCCAAGTTTCAGAATGTTGGCGTACGTAATAAGTAACCTCCTAGCGGTCTCATCAAGTAAAACACTAAAATCGCATGATCCTGCCCCCTCTATCAGTTCCTTCTGAAAGTGCCAGACATTGTTGGAATGCAGAGGCTGAAATCGTCAATTGAAGGTTTGAATAAAATCCGTATGATGCCGCCACGATATACGATCGATAAGAAGCTTTTTTTCTTCTCTGTCTGTTCGTATATAACGGAAACAACACTACAGCTTGTTTCCACTTAGACTTTCATCAAAGCGAGTCATGGGAATTTACGAGTAAATATAGTAATAACATTGATGCTTCAGAATGAATCGACTGACGAGTAGAGATTATGTTAATGAGTATAGCGGTAAATACGAATGTGTAAGCTACCTACTGCCTTCGTCGAAACTTCTCAGGATTGAAACTGGTGGAAGTTCCATTACAGAGTGTACCAAAATTAACGCGCCGTGTGCAGAATATGGAGATATACTTTCCATGGAGGATTTGAATAGAAGGTTTCTTTTTATAATTTCCTGATTGATTTGGCCGTTACTTGATGAAGATCCATAGTAATTTCATAAACTACATCTCACGATTTGATTCCCACAAACTTTATTTGAGAAATATAACACGACATTCAAATCACTGTTGAATATATTTCTCAAATAAAGTTTTATAAACCCTACAAAACTGAATTAGACAGTACGAATTATGATATTACATGTTCAATGCCTGGCATCAAATTTCACAAAATAATAAAGCCAACACAAACATATTGCGGTACATACCGGACTTGCAACACTTTTCTCGGAATGCGTTTCTTCACTATAGTTAGCGTCATCCTCAGGTAAACTATACTAATTCCTAATCTAGAATTCGTCCATTGATATCTAGAGTATACCTTTACTTTTAGTCATACATCAATAATGTTTCTGTAGATTCAATGTACTTTAGTTCATATGAAACAACAATTAACTTCCACAAAGGATTGATGGATATAGCCGTTACTACGTGGTAGGAAATCATAATGAAGAAAAGAGAATTGAAACTTTCAATGTTATTTACCACTTCTATTTGTAACTTATATTACTGCAGTTTCATCCTATAAGGACATTTTCAAACTTATACATTAAACTAACAATGATTTATTGCATTAGCCCTTATACACCACCCCTGTAGGTAATAATAGAGGTACTTGGCTTGATTGAGTACCTGAATTTACAATTTACAATGCGGATGTACCAGTTTGAAAACCGCTGAGTAAACTAAATCGATTTGATCATTTAACAGGTTGCACCCGCTATGTTTATGCTTGTGAGTTTCCAAGGATTCTAAATAATTGAGTTTGTATCCCTTCCTTGCATAGTGCAAAATTACCATATCGTTTAGATTCGGAAACTTGTGGTTCCTAGTCTGAAGGACCTTTCATCTTCAGCATACCGTTTTTGGAAATTTCGACCACATTGTCCCACATAAACACTATTACACTCCGGACACTTAAGCTCATAAACTCCAGATTTTTCCAACTTGTCCACCTTATCTTTGGCATTGAAAAGGAAATCAGATAACATGGCATGTAGTCTGAATTCCACTTCCATATTGTTTTTGTCTGATGAAACCCGCAATTATCTCTGTTCTTTTCCAAAATATGTTAGAGTTACCCATTTCTTGATTTCTGGTTGTATGACCTGAGGGTATATTAATTTGTGAGTGAATTTACGGCTTTGTTTTCTGAGTAACTTCTGGATAGTATCTGCGATGAAACCATTATTATGACCTACTTCTGTAATTATATCAATTTTCCTAGCTAGATTGTTAGCAGACAAAGGCAGGCAAATTAGCAGTCTACAATTCATGTGCAACATTGAATTGTAGACTGCTAATTTATGACTGGATGGAAAGAATCGCTTGGGATGGTAATGTTTGTATAGCTAGGTTTTCTGAAAACATTGAACTCAAATTTATTCTAATTTTGTGTAATGGTCAGGTCTAAGAAATGTATCTGTTTCTCTATCTCTGTTTCGAGTGTGAACTGAATGTTGCTATTGAGATTATTCATGAATGTCATAAATTGGTTCAGCTGTCGTGTAGTACCTCTGAAACAGGCGAGAATAACGTCTATATATCTGTACCAAAAATTAATATGTTTTTTACCCAGGTCGGAATTTACTATAGTGGTCTCCAAGCTGTTCATAAATATGTCTGCTAAAAGTAGACTAAGTGGTAAAAAACATAGAAAGTTTCAATTCTCTTTTCTTCATTCAAACAAAGACTTTCCCGGCCGGGGTCACGATTAAAGAGACCAAAATCCAGGCTAGAAGGCCATGGTCGATTGCTGAAATAACAAACGTTTCGTCTATCACCGCGGCAAATATCATTATCATTGCTGAGACTTCTAGATTTGACTTTCGTCCTCACAGTCCACTCACATACCACTGATGTCTTTAATAATGAACTTTGTATGTATTTTTTAGAATTAGAGAATTTGCAAAGACTCTCAGTTAATTTATGTTTCCTTATTAATTTAGCAGACTATTTTGAAAATATACTCATTGCAAATAAATCAAGTATAATGGAATATAGGAATGTGAATTTCATTAGTTCGGATTTCCATTGTCTAATATGATATAATATGATTTGAAATCCCTGAAACAACAAATAAAATTGTGAAATATCAAAGAATTTGTAATTATAATGACTACGAAAATGTATAAAAAAATATACAGGTTCGTATTTAAAAAAGTATATTGATGATGAAATTCAATGAACGAAACGTTGCATTGAAAAATTAGTTCACCCAGATTATAAAGCACGTGAAATAAAGCAAAAAGTTCCTTTGTCATTTTTTGATATTATTCAAAATGGAGGCGGTAGAGCAAAAAAATTAAATCTGTCATTTTCAGTTTTTTGCAAATATCTCACAAACCGTTGATGATTTCATAGATCTGAAAATACCATTGTGTTGCATCTCTAAAAAGGTAACTTTTGTTCCATTCAACCGTCCTTGTACGACCTACCGTTTCCGAGATAGCAATAGCGGTATCAGCTAAATATATTACAGTGTATCACTCTTAGTTTCAAACATAGTTAACCCAGATATTTATAAATTTGTGTTTGGAAACTTTGGTGCAGTAATGAATATTACTGGAGTTTCATTCCAACACCAAACCTCTTGATGATGATCACTTGGTGATTGAAACACGTGTCGAGGTGTTGAAAATAACGGTTTTGTGTTGGAATAAAACTCTAGTAATATTCAAGCTTTATACATCAGTACCTATTATCAGTTGATCCTCAAGCAACAAATCATCCTCCACTACCCTAACCTCATTCTTCTTCTTCCAGGAATGCATCGAAAATCCATAGAAGCCGCCGAACACCTGAAAGAAGACAGCGCCAACAGCGACCACGAAGAAACGACCTCCATGCGGACAGACGTCAGCGACACGAGCGCCACCTCCAGTCAGCCACCCACCAACCTCGTGACCTCGGGCGAAGCGGCTGAAAGTCAACACCCGTCGAGCAGTGGCAGCGCCGCCGCCCAACAGACCTACCCCGAAGATCCCGAAGCGTTCCGAAACAACTCGATCGCCTGCCTCAGGGCGAAGGCGCAGGAGCACAGCGCGAAACTTCTCAATCACAACTTGATGTTGCACGTCAGGCCGCCCCCGAGTTGCGACGCCAATGCGAATAATCTGCATCGGCAGGAGGTTGTCAGTGGCGGCGAAGGATCCGGGATGTTTTGACCCGGCTCGCAAGGGTCAGCGTAAGATTTGGTACTATTTTAAATTGTTTTTCGTCGGTACGCCACTGGGGATTGTCGGTGTTCTGTTTTTGTTCGAGTTGTTCGGGAGGTTGGAAAATAATTTGATTTGAAGTGCCGTCAATGTTTACTTGAAACTTGCAGTAGGTACAATTATTTCTTGAACGAAAGTCATTTTTGTAGTGAAAATACCCAAAAAAAACGTCGATCAAAATCATTTTATATTTTGTTTCAACATACTGACATGAAAAATACTTTCCAATAGAATTTCGGGTTGAGAATTTGTTTTTATTGGATGAATGAATGCATTATTTATCATGATGTTAATCATTACAATCACAATAGAAAATAAAAAATACATTTAATAGAATTGAACACATTTTCAACATTTCAACACTTCAGCAGATTATCTATTGATTCATCATTTATTTTTTTAGATTGTGGAAGGTTATAATCCCAAGAAAAAACAGTACGAAATATTTAATATCTTGCACCATCTCCAATCGTTGACCGTTAATTTGTATATGTAGTCCCAAACCAATAAAAATAGGTTGAGTAAGTTATGATATATGTTATTCTTTCCCAATGAATGTTTGAAATAAAACTGGAACCCAGTAAATCTTTTAAATATTTCCACATCTTCCGTGGATTGCCTTTATTTCTGTCAATATTTTTTTCACAATGTTTTGTAACTGTTCTATTTCTGTTTTTTTATAGAGATTTCAGTCCGCTTCTTCATTAATCAGCACAAATTTTTCAAAGGCATGATGTTCAATTACATATCAATTCCCCCTTTACACCTATCACAAAACCATTCATTATGAAGTCCCAAAGTCTTTTTTCTCCCCTGATCATTTCAGTTACAATTTTGTCGGGAGTATTATATGGCTCAATATTCTATGATCGTTTTTGTATTTTTTTTCCTGTGTAAGTCACCATATTGTAGTAATTACTTATTACTGAGTCGATAATACAACTATATTTTTTATGAATACATCTATGTTCACAATTTATCTGTTTTAAGCCGTTGTTCTCAATATTCCTGAATCTTTTGCTATCGTCAATCTTTTTATCGTATGATACTGTATGGCCAGGAATCCAGTGATCGTTGGTCTGACAATCATCACATAAATCTTATGGATATGTTTGGGACCTAAACCCCAAGTTTTACCACAAATCCTTTGATGTCCATAGGGACAGTTTGGCTTTGTGTAATTTTTTTTCAAGTGAGCGTTCCAGGTGAGTTTTTTATCATTGACAATGCCAAGATATCCAACACTAGTATCTACATGAACATAGACGCAGTTCCCTTCAGTGTGTAATTTCCAATTTGAATAAATTAAATCAAACTTAATCGTCTTAGAAATCTTTTGCAATGTTGGGGTCAGCCTGGAGCTTCATGTGTCTGGAAACTCTTAGGATTATTTGAATTATGTATGGGTACTGAAAAAGCACTGGTTGAAATATCCTCCACGAGCTCCAATTGAAGAAATAATTGCACAATAACGTCTCATTTACTATTTTTTCACATATCTACATAAACCAAACATTATACAATCGGTTAGGTACACTACAGAATTGTTATAAAATCACAAGTGGTATATCAACAAAGTTTCAATTAAGAAACCATTCAAGCATTAGAGTTCAGTTATGAACCTAACAAGTAAGATCCTTAAGATGAACTATTGTGCTAAGTGCTTATAAATAAATAAATCTATTTATTTGTATTAGTCCAGTATACCACAAAATATTAAATCAAATAGAACATGGAAGAAGGAAAAAATATGAAAAAGACAAGAATAAACATAAAGACATTCAACACTAATGATCAATTAAAATATAATACAAAACATAACTATGTCAAGTACATTACATAATTGTAATTAAGTCAATATACAAACAAACACTAGAGTAAAGTTTTTACTTCAAAATAAATAAAGGTATGCATTTTCATTAGTCAAGTGTTACATTATATAATTGTAATAATATCCAAATGGTAAGCTAAGGAAGTTTGAATTGAAAAAAAGACATACAAACACTAGAGTGAGTTATGAACATTAAAATATTTACAAATTTAGAAGTGAAGATGGGATTTGTTTATTTCGAAAAAATGATTTTGATAACCTTTCAAGCAAAAACCTTTCCACACCAGTATATTCGATATTTTTATTATTTTTGATTTTTGAAAATCGATCTTTTCAATATATATTTCTTGAACCATCCGGTACGGTGGATAAAATACTGAACTGATAACTAATTTATCTGATACTGCAATCTAAAGTAAACATTGATAACATTGTTAGTGGAATCGTAAACTTGATTCACGCGTGACACTAGATATCAGTTTTTTGAGATTTACAGTAGAATTTATGAAGAACTTTTTCGAAACCCAACTTATTTTTTCAATGGACGATCTCAAAATGGTAGATGTAGATCTCAAACAACGAGAAATGCCTAAAAATTTTATTCAAAGTAAAATTGCTAAACAAACTGTCAACATCGAATTATTGATGAAGTATGATGTTTTAATATTTCCAACCTTATAACAAATGTAATATGAGTTGTAGTGCAATATAGCAGGGGTAGAAACATTTCAAGAACTCCTAGACGTTGACGAAAACTTTGGGAGTTTTGCAATTAGAAAAATGTTTAACTACCCTCAACTGTAGCAATGTGTAAATTTATATAATTTTGTAAATATATAGATAAGATTATGGAAAACTTGTAGATTTTTTTAAATTATTTGTATAAAAACTGTATATTATTAGGATATAATTTCCAACTGAATGACTGTTGGAATAATTACGTTAGATATAGGAATTTGTATTCAAAAAATTCATTGTTTTTTTTTCTTATAAACCTTACTTGTGATTCAGATCATATTCAAAATTAAAAAAAAAAGTAAAGGTATTTTATTAAAGCACTGAATTCTAATTGAATGTCAAAAATGAGATATCTAGCCTAACCTATAAAATATCATTTATTTTATATATTTTCAAGCTGACCTGTATCATAGGGGATACATTTCGAATTCATTCAGTTCCATATGGCATGCCACAAGGATTCATTTTGGGACCATTGTATTTTTATTCACACATTCGAATTTACAAACTTGAAAGCATACAATATTCATTAATTCAATAGATAATCTTGAAAATTTAAAAAAAAATGTAATCAGTGATTCAAATAAAATATTGTAAGGCTGACAAATCAAAATTGAATTTAAATTTTAATAAATCTTCATAATCGTACATATTCAAAAAATACCTGTCAAAGTCTAGTGGAATTTATATTTTAGTGAATAGCGAATACCTACTTTGAATATTCATCTTGAACAAAATTTTTGGGAGAGTATGTTGGTCAAAATTTGTTGTATTGAGGTATTAAGAAAAAATATATTATTTATTCTTTAGGAAATCAGAAATCCTTGTCTCAGTTTAAGATTCATATACATACATACCCAATAAAAAAAATTATTGTTCGATTTGATTTCATTATAAAAATAAAAACAAACTACTTTGTTCACAGAATCAAAAACAAAATTAGACATTCTGTCCTAAAAAGTACCAACAATTAACAGTCATTCAACAAGACAATTGAAGGATATTTCTCGTAAAAAATTAAACATATATTGGAAAAAATCAACTTATTCAGACAAAAAATGCATGACAATATTTCAAGTACATCTTTGGATTATTGAAAAAATACTACATTCAAAATTAATCCTATGAAATATGAAAATGCAGAGATGTATGATCTTATTCAAGCATGTTCATTTCAGAACAAACCTCCAAAGGAGTTTCTATTTTATTGCTCAATATATTCAATATAATGTTCAATAGTGGGAAATGTTCCCTATTATGAACTGTTCTCTCTAGAGAATTATTATAATAAAGTGAGTTGAATGGCCCGGTATTCTTGACACTTAAATTCCAAAAAGCTCCATTCTCTTGATTTTGACGAACTAGTCATCATCTGTTCACAAATTATCTGATACTTTGGAATGTCATACCATCGTGACTTTTATGACAGATCTTTCATGTGTTACAAAGGTTTCAGTGGTGTCATTACCCTTCTCGTTGTACTGGGTATTTGCTTCTCATGATAGTTGAGACAGTAGATATTTTTATAATTTCTGCGATATTTACACTCTGGTAGAAATTCTGAAAAGAATCTAATTTGCAACGGTTCAGATCTGATGAAATTAGCATTTTTTACACCGAAATTATGAAATTACTTTGTGAATTTTATTTTGGTGGCATGCGTTTGTGTACACCCACTCCATACAGACTTTTTGTGAGGGATGAAATTATTGTTTTTGACTTCTTTTCCACCTATGATATGAATTAATGATGATATTTATTGTCATGAGTTCCTAGCGAATATAAATATTTCACAAAATACATAGGTATCTGAACACAGTTCCATATTAAATAGTTTTTGACTCGGAGTTTGAAAGAGTCAAAAACTATTCAGTTGAAAAATATCTGGTTGAAAATTATTTTCCCTATAGTCTCTGAAACTAGCACTTTCAGGTTAAAATTTCTCGGAAATTCGAAGTAGAGGCCCAATTTTGATGTTAGATTTGAATTCAGTGGCTCAAACATATTTTTCCAGGTATTCTGGTAAAAAATCCTTGTAAACTTGTGAAATCATTACGGTACTTTTGAAGACCTGTGGGGTTTATAACCGTTCCCTATATTACGAGTTCCTACTTTGCTCACTTGATTTTTTCAACCGTTTATCCCTACCACAAATACCTTACAAATTGTCGACCATTATTATCTGTCTACCCATTCGAGTGATAACCATGAAACTTATTTACGTACTTAGGAATGTTCATACGAAGTGCAAAAAGTTGAAAATAATTTTAGTTAGTAGTACTAGCGACACAACACAGTCAGTGTAGATAACGTACTTATGTAAAAAAAGTAGGAATATATTGCGTTGCGCAAATTTTATTATTGCAATTAAATGTCGGGAATAAAGTGTATGTGTTCGACGAAAATGTATAATAAAAAAATATATAATAACTTGGCATTTTTATTCATCCTCAATCGATTCGTCATAGAAAACAACACCGCCGATTTTTTTTTACATGAAGTATCTGTAGAGTAGGTAGGGTGAGTGTAAGCCCACAGCACTAGGCCACATTTGATCCATTGTACATCCTCTCGAGGAGTTGTCGTCCTAGGTCATCGTCCATCCTGTCCTTTCCAGGAAGGTGGACATGTCACTGGAAGACATCTCCTTTATATCGGCAGGTGTAGGCCAAGACTCGCCGAAAACACACTCTCTTATTGACGATAACTCCGGGCACTCGCATAGGACATGCCTGACAGTCTCATCTTCCTGTTCACACATTCTGCATAGAGATGTCTCAACTAGCCCTATATTATAGAGGCTAATAGGGTGTATGGCTACTGGGTCCTAAAATTCTTAGTCGAGCCGCTTTCTTGGCTAAATAGTCGGCAATGCGATTACCTTTACTCCTGTCGTGCCCTTCAACGCACCTCAGGATAATGTTATTATCTACCGAGGCCTTGGCTAAATCTTGGTGACACTCTAGTACTAGCCCTGAGGTTATACGTTGTCTATTCAAGGCTGATAGGACTTGTCTGCTGTCAGTGAAGATTGTTATGTTTTTGCCAGAAATTCCTTTCTTGGTTATTTCTTTTGTGGCGATTGAGATACCAGCCAGTTCTGTTTGGACCACGCTGATTATTTCTTCCCATTCCCCACCTAATCCTTGGGCTTAGTGATCTGAAGTACACTCCACATCCTGAGCCTTCTTTGGTTCTTGAGCCGTCTGTATATATGCGTATTGCATCTGTAGCATCTGACTCTGTGTTCTGCTTAATTTGTATTTTGTAGGGTTTATTAAACACAAACCTGGGTTCAATTGCATCATTAGTTGCCTGCAGCAGAGGTTGCGCAGTAAGCGCTTCCTGCCATAGGCCCAGCCTCAATTGACCCATTTCTACTTCGAGGTTTACACCAGCCGTGCGCAATCGTACCATGGCCATTAACGCGCCTCCTTAACGTACAGGTCCAGAGGGGTCAGACCCGTAATTAATTTCATTGCCGCGGTTCTCATGACTCCTGTGATGTTTAGACAAGCCAGTCGCTGTATTTGATGTAATTTTTGGATGTCCGTTGCTTGCAGAACTTTCGGTCCACATGCAATGGCTCCATACGTTAACATAGGTCTTATTATTGCAGTGTAGATTCAGGTGACCACACTAGGTGTAAGGCCCCAAGCGCGTCCCACTGTCCTCCGACATTGCTCATAAGCTCAACGTACAGGTCCAGAGGGGTCAGACCCGTAATTAATTCCATTACTGCGGGTCTTATGAATCCTGTGATGTTTAGACAAGCCAGTCGCTGTATTTGATATAATTTTTGGATGGCCGTTGCTTGCAGAACTTTCGGTCCCAATGCAATGGCTCCATACGTTAACATAGGTCTTATTATTGCAGTGTAGATCCAGGTGACCACACGAGGTGTAAGACCCCATGCGCGTCCCACTGTCCTTCGACATTGCTCATAAGCTTAACGTACAGGTCCAGAGGGGTCAGACCCGTAATTAACTTCATTGCCGCGGTTCCCATGACTCCTGTGATGTTAAGACAAGCCAGTCGCTGTATTTGATATAATTTTTGGATGGCCGTTGCTTGCAGAACTTTCGGTCCCCATGCAACGGCTCCATACGTTAACATAGGTCTTATAATTGCAGTGTAGATCTTCGGAGAAGTTTAGTTTGTTTTTGAAGATTTCGGGAGGCTTTAAGCCCGTTAAACTCCTTTTCCTGGTGAAAAGGACCATCTCAGTCTTCTTGGGATTGATCGACAGTGAGTGTTCCTTACACCACGTTTCTATTGATTTGAGCCCATCCTGCGCTCTATCGCAAAGTGTGTTTACAAATTTGTCGGTCTGCAAGATAACTATGTCATGTGCGAATGCAATTGAGTAGAATCCATTTTTGTTATGGTGATTATTCAAGGTATCCAGAACTATGTTCCAGAAAAGGGGTGATAAGACCGCTCCCTGTGGACATCCCCTCAGGACCAGTCCTTTCACTGTGAAGTCTTCTACATTAATACTTATTGCTCTACTAGAGAGCATCTTGAGTATCCATTCTCCCACTACCAAGGGTACATTATGACTGAAACAATCGAATAAAAGTCAGTATTTGAAAAAGCAAAAAAACAATTTTTTTAAATCTCGCTGAAATTTATGATGAAATGATGAAAAATTGAAGGCTAAGCCACCAAAACAGAGTTTTATAGCGATGAGTCGCTACTTACTACCTGGGCTGAAAAGTCTTGGACGTAACACATAGATAGCGCTAGACTTATTGCAATCACCACTTTTTCAGTTAGTACTAACCTTCAAAAGAAAGCTGTTGAGATTTCATGATACTTTACTCATAAATCTGTGACTTATTTTGATAAGAGCGACACTACTTTTGTTATTTTCAAAGCAATGGATCATAAACAATTTCGTGTTTTAATTTAACACTGCTTCTTGATGGGAAAAAATACTGTTCACTCGAAGCAATGGCTTGGAAAGTGTTATGAGGGCTCCGCTTCATCAGAAACAACAATTAAACGTTGGTTTACTGACTTCAAACGTGACGTAGAGACACCGATGATGTAGAAAACAGTGGACGTCCAAATGAGGCAGTAATATCGGAAAACATAAAAAAATCGATTAAATCGTTTTGAATGATCGAAAAATGAAGTTGCGTGAGTTAGCTGACATTGTAAAGATATCAAAAGAACATGATAACTTTATATTGGATGAGCATTTGACTATGAAAAATCTCGGTTGGAAGTGGGTGCCGCGCGAGCTCTCTGTTAACCGAAAACAAGAACGTCTTGATGATTCTGGATCAAACATGGATCCATCACATCACTACGGAATCTCGTCTGCCTCCGAAAGCACAATAGTCCGGTCAATTTAGACATTCGAAGCTACTTAAACTCCCACCAAGCTGAAAATCAGTAAGATTGTTTAAAATATGATTAAAAATAAAACTTGTGAGTTCCCATCTCTCCCCTGTATGGAAAAAATTGTATTCAAGGTCAAAGGTCAAAAAATAAGTTTTTCGCGATTTTCAGTAAAACGGTAAGTTGTATCATAAAAATACTTCAGACAAAAATTGTAGATCGCAAAATCATCTACAAAAAATGTACCAATACTTTTTTCCTACGAGCCACGGTTTTTGAGGTATAACGATTCCAAAAGTTATAAAAATTGTAATCGTCATAATATTCCACGCCACCTATGAGGTAATGTACTTAGCGCGTTTTTTTTCAATGTGGTTTCCCCAGTAAGCCTAATCCACGGGTCAGTTGTGATCCTTTTTAATTTGAAACTATTTCAAAATAATGGATATAAGCAGAGATTGAAAAGATAAAAGCAATTTAAGTTTGAAAAAAGTTGTGAAATTTAGTCGTCCGAGTCGTAACTTTCAAATTCTTCTTCTTGTAATTATTCTTGATCTTCTTGTTCTTGTTCATCTTGTTCTTCTTCTCTTCTTCTTCAACTTCTTCTCTTCTTCTTCATCTTCATCCTGAGTACATGTAAACTGCGTTAATAGCGAAGTATCCACATGTCGCCTCGTTGGAATCAAAAGGATCCTCCACTGTTGGTGATTCAATATTAGAGCACGACCGGCTTTGACAATGTGTACATGCCAGAGAACAAAACAGTCCGGCTTTTTTGCAACCACATTTAGCACTGCACCCCTTTTTGCAGATGCAAAAAATTTTATTCAGCAGTTTTTCCGGCGCAGGTGGAATTAAGTTTGGACTGGTTCTAATGAATTGTTGATCAACTTCCAACCCCAGTTTGTAGGGTCTAGCTGATAACCAAGCCACACTTGAACTTTGTAGTGTGCCCGAAAAAGATGTTGATGAGCAGTAACTGAGGTTGGAGGAAGACAAGGTGATTGTGCATAGAAAGAAGAAAGCGAATGCCGTTAGTGATAATTTCTTGTCGAGTTGAATTCCAATTTTTAAAACTTCAGCATATTGAACTAAATTTTGTTTTTCAAACATTTCGAAAACTGTTATTTTACCCTGCTGTAAAATGCAGATGTCATTTTACCTGATATTCTTATAGTTATAACTTATGTATATTTTATATTATTAGTGTAAGTTACAATGACCGATAGAAAAATATTCTAACATATATTACAACTGCAGAGATGTATGTATATACGTGGCGTACTCATGGATATTATGACGATTACAACTATTACAACTTTTTTGTATTGTAAGTATTGAAACATTTCTTGTAGATGATTTTGTGATCTACAATTTTTGTCAGATGTACTTTTATGATAAAACTTACCGTTTTGCTGAAAATCGCGAAAAACTAATTTTTTGATCTTTAACCTTGAATAAATTTTTTTCCATACAGGGGAAAGATGAGGAATTCCCAAATTTTATTTTTAATCATATTTTAAACAATTTTACTGATTTTCAGCTTGGTGGGAATTTAGGTAGCTTTACTCTTATTTTTTGGTCTAATTTAACCGGACTACAACAATCGGCTGGAGAGTCTTGGTGAATTTGAAGGCTGAAATTGCAAAGAAACGACCGCATATGGCGAAGAAAAAAATTGTGTTTCATCAAGACAACGCACAGTAGAAAAATTGCGTGAATTGGAATTAGCTTCCGCATCCAGGGACTTTTTCTGTTCGCAGACCTCAAAAAAAATGCTCACCGGTAAAAAATTTTGCTCGAATAAAGAGGTAATTGCTGAAACTGATGCCTATTTCGAGGCAAACGATGAATCGTTCTGAAAAAGTGATATGGAAACCTTAGAGCGGCAATCGAATGATTTTGTGGCTCTTGATGAAGATTACGTTGATTAATAAAGCAAATTTTGAACCAAAAAAGCGTTTATTTTGTTAGGCCTAGGACTTGTCAGGTCATGTATTAATTTGATTTTGACAGTGACTAGACCCTAATTCCATTGAGACAACTCAAATGATAACGTGAATCAAATAAAATTCACCAATACAGTGAACAGAATCGATAGACTGAAATGAAAAACGGATTGTCACGCTTCACTGATTCACATAACCTCACGAAAATAAGACAACAATCCTTCAATTCAAACTTCATCTTGAGTACCAACAATTCATATATAATAGCCAGGTCGAAACTTATTCGTATAATGAGACATTTTTATAGGAATGGCTACAAAAACCGATGCTAAAAACTAGAGGTCCAAAAAGTAAAGTTGATGAAGAAATCTAATGAACGAAATGTCGCATTACAAATTGGTTTATAGATTATAACAAATATGAATAGGCGGAAATGAAGGCGGAAGAACAAAAAAACAAAATTCGAATACTTCAGAACAACCATTGATATTCTCTATCTGAAAAGAGATCATTCAGGTTACCCAAAATAGGAAACTTTTGTCCAATTTAACAGAACTTGTAGGTCTTACAGTTTCTGATAAAGCGAAATTGGGATCAGTACAACTGTCAACACTGTTTATAGTGTGTATATACAAATAATTTACACTCGTCTAGTTGTAAATTAATATCCAAGTCATAACAATCAACAATATTATTGAAATAATAATTGAAAAAATGGAAACAACTTCAGAAATGAATAATAATAATAATAATGACCTTTATTAATCATACTTGTATAACATAGAATAAAGTAGTAGCTCAAGTATGGTTGAAAGGAGCCCGATCAGTCGAGACTGCTGGTCTTCCACAGGAACCTGAAATGAAATTTTTATATACACATGAAATGAACCAACAAAAACAAAATCATAAATAGTTACGAAACTAATTAGGGGCCTCGACAAAGATCCGGGAAGAGGTTTTCAAAATTGATTCACTTTGATATTCGCAAACTCTGTTATTTTACTGGAATATGTAATTCGAATATTTGCCGGAGGTGCTAATGTATATCTTAAATTTTTTTCTTGCTGTGATTAACTCCTAATTCTTCAAAAATATTTCGGTGCACATTCATAGCCGATGTGAGTCTTCAGCTAGAGGTTTTTATCCTCCATTTTTCCTTGCCCCTCTCTTTCTAGTTTGCACATTTCTCTCCTGTAGTTTTTCATCATCGCCCTGCAAACATTTTTTCTGTCAATTCGTTTTTTCTTCAATTGTTATCATAGAATCAGAAAAATGGTTCAAGAAAAAACATTTATTTATTTTTTCACTTTCAAAAAATAATTATTTTGGTACACTGTGCATGGAAACAGTGATAATAAAAAATAGTTCGGTTCAATAGTCGTGCGCCTTAAAATTAAGAAGTCAATTTCTAAAAAACAATTGAGTAACGCCTTTTTGACTTTCTGAGTGATTTTTTTTTAAGGAATGGCATGCATTTGAATTTCTACTGGTATGAAATGGAATTTCAATCATGAAAGCATATAGCAATTTTTCATAAAGTTGTAAAAAATGAGTTGTAAGAATCGTGAAATATCCCGTTCTGGGATTCTTCAAAACCTACCTCAGGAACTCTATGAGTGCCTGATGGTTTCACTTCAGCTTTCTGCACGGCATTTGTTGCGTTAGTTGTTGTTTTTTCGTCTAATATCTGCCACACATACCTACAAAGTCGCAGGTTCACATGAGAACTAAACTAGAGAAAAAACAAAGAAAAAAGAAGAAAAATAAAAGAGGAAGGAGGGAGAGGAAAGAGGGAGAGAAAACATGTTAAATGTTATTACTGAACATTTTTCAGACGTATAAAATCTATAAAATCAATGACTTTCTGATTGAGTAGCGATGAGATATTTTTTATAACAGCACTTAAATGAAGAAACTTTACTAACTTTATATTTTTGTGGAATATTATTATACAAACTATATAATACTACCATATAAATTCATCTTTGCAAAATAATATATTTCCTGAAATGTGGAAGATTTCTAAAATACTCTAAAATATCTAATCCAAATACTCCCCATAAGCCCCGTAAGCCTGCTACCTACTTGTTCGAAAGTATTAGAAAAAATAATGAGTTTTCAAATCGAATGCTATTTAAATTTCTTTAATATTCTACCAATCAACCAGTCAGGATTTCGTAAAGAACACAGCTGTACAACTGCTCTCTTGAAAATAACTGATGATATTTTCGAAGCTGCTGACAAAGGTAACACGACTGCTTTAATAGTTGATTTCCCCAAGGCTTTTGATACCTTTAGTTATCCAATTTTATTTGCAATTTTGAACTTCATCGGATTCTCTGAACCTGCTATATATATTTAATTAAAATCTATTTTAAAGATCGTTCACGGTGTGTAGAAACTTCGAAAGAAACATCAAGCATTGAATTTATTAAATTTGGAGTGCCTCAGGGATCTATATTTGGACCCTTATTATTTTGCGTATACACTTGTGATCTAGTTTCTGTTTTAAGACATTGTATTTCATATTTGTATGCGGATGACACACAACTATATCTATTATTTAACCCTAATGACGTTGCTACTGTTAATCTAATTGAAACCACAAATGTGCGGTTAGCTCCTGTTGGTGACACCGTGCATATGTGAAGTTTTTCATTTTTGGTAACAAGTTGTTGTCCATCCTTGCAATCGGCTACACCGCGCTGATGAGGCCAGTAGCCAGAAACACATGTCCGCGGTTTGTCTGTCCACAAATTTTCCCCTTTTTGATTTATATCATACACACTCGATAACATATTTATCTCTGTATATATATATATATATATATATATATATATATATATATATATATATATCAAAAAATGAAACAATTAGTGTCCACTAATTGTTTCATTTTTTGATTTTTATATCATACCCACTCGATAAAATCTCTCATTATATATATATATATATATATATATATATATATATATATATATATATATATATATATGGTATTAGAACATATGACAGAATTTCATATAAACTTAAGGAAACCAATTGGTTACCTATTGAAAATAGACGTGTTTTACATTCGGCTACCCTCTTACATAAACAAATGTCCATCATATTTGTATGACAAAATAAGATTTCGTAGCAATGTGCATACTTTAAATTTGACTTGACAGTTTTCATTTTATATAGTAGACAATGGAAGTCCGAACCAGTCTAGAATTTACGAAATTGAATGTAAGGACTGCGATGCAAAATATTATGGACAGACAAAAAGATCTATTAAAGTGAGATATAAGGAACACATAGCACACTTAAAATATGGAAGACCTGAAAAATCAGCAGTCGTCCATCATATTTTGCAACAAAACCATTCCATAGACTTCAGTTCTTTAAGATTAGTTAGACAAGTTAACAACAACAGGCAACTAGATGCCTATGAGAGTGTAGAAATAAGTAAACATAATAATATTATGAATAACGATAACGGACCAATACCAAATAGCATACTATATAGCTTGTTGAAATAATATTGTTGGGTTTACTGATTACTACAAAAAGACACATTGTAAATATATTTACATAGGCAATATTGTGAAACTAATTTTATATAGCTGAAAATTGTTCTATATATAGCTGTAACATTTAAACATACATAAGGACATATTGTAAAATAATAGAAAGGCCAATTATAAAATTAATTTAGGGTGGTACACTTGTATGGGTGGTATTACTGATTACCTACCTGTATGATGTACCTGAATAGCATAAATAGCTTCAGTTTTGAGAAGTTTCTACTTTTATCTTCCTCTTGAAGATGATCACTTGGTGATCGAAACACGTGTCGAGGTGTAAAAATAACGATTTGGTGTTGGGAAAAAACTCCAGTAATATACGAGAATATATATTAGTATCTTTAAGTTTATTCACTTCTTCGATTGACGACTTGTTTATTTTGTGGAAATTCATGTTCACTGAGGATACACTACAAAAACACACTTTTGTCTATTTTCCACTATATTTCTTTATTGTTGACCGGTTTCGGCTATTACACCATTTTCAAAACTAACTGATTACTTGTAAATCTGAGTAATTTATATCTATGTTGCTTATTCTATCATAAATGATTTGATATACCTGATATACCTGATACCCGGTACCTGCGTTACATATACCTGTAAAATCCATGAACATAACAAAGCTTTCAATATAATGTAGGTTTTGGGATCTGGATTATAGGTTCAGGAGAGGACTATTATTTAAATCAAGTTGTTCGTTGAGGACAATAGAATTGGGATTTTTCTTTGACCTGTTTATTTCAATAGATTCCAACAGATTCATCATTTTTCTTTTATCGCATGTGTGTAGGATCTTTAAATTATCTTTATCTATTTTATGTTTCGAATTTTGAAGATGTTCGTACATTAATGATTTTTTATCCGAAATGACATGTTCGTGGTACCTTGTATCAACATTTGTCCCAGTTTGGCCTGTATATATGGCGGGGCATTCACCACATTATATTCGATATAAACCAGATCTCTTCCCTTTCTCTAATTTAGGTTTGGCATTAAATAATAATTTATTCCATAATAATTTACTAGTATGGTTACCACTTATAACCTGATTAGGATATGCTTTTTTCTCATTTCCTATCATGATATTGGTTTAGTTTCTTAGTAATTTATAATAGTTCCAATCAGTAACGTTCTCATTTTTTTTTTAATTTTCTAAGAGCTTTATCCTTCAGACCTATTATTATCAGTTTCACATTATCAGAGAGCCATGGTTGTTGAACCTTCCTTACTTTTACTTTATTTACTGGCGCAACAGTACCAAATATGAGTGGCATCAAACCAGTAAAATATTTAACCTTGTCATTAACATCCTGAAAAAACAAATTTTTATCAAAGGGTGATAGTAACATCAGCTGCAGCAAATGATCCCATTCCTATAATTTTCATGTTGAATTGCACCGAACACTAAATTAAGATCAGAAATGTGAGATGTATCCTGAATGCCGTAATGATTAACTATTGCTTCATTGGATACTATAATGACGTCAAGTAAAGTTGAAGCTATCAATGCAGTCTGCAAATGTTTCTGTATTCCTGTATATGTTCATCATTCTGAATCCCACCCCGGAGTATGTGTTTGTGAAGTTGCTTCCGCACTTTGTCTGCAGGTGACGCAGTGCCACATCCTACTGAATCAACTGTAGATAGAGCTTATGACTAGTTGGAATTAATTTGTTCGTTCGGGATAAATGTAAGGGATAGTCACTAACATAGAGGAAATACATAACAAATTAGAAGTATTAAAAAACAGCTCACTAGCATATAAAACCCCTAACATAGTAGTAAAATTTAGTCAACGCTCGAGAGACCCGAGTTTATTCTTCTCTAGCAAATAATTTTTAACCAAGAGCGATTTTTTGTTCTGTTTTTCTTTACTGCAATTCAATTCCTTTGGAGCTTTCTACCTACAATGTATTTCTGCCTATCATTGGAGACATTCTTTGATCTTCTTTCAAGGCAACCATAATTCTGTAGAGGGTCGGAATTTCTTGAGTTGAAAAGTATAATTTACTGATAACACTATTCAAAACACAAGGGCTTTATCATTAAGTCATATTATTCAGTTAATAAAGTACCTGATTAAAGCACTATTTGATCGGATCAAATTATGTCGTCATCCTCTTTTCCTACGAAAATTGAAAATTTCTCAGGTATGCTTGATTTAATCAGGTGACCTGTGCAGGTATGTGATACATTAAAAAGCGCTTTTCATAGCAATTATTAAAAGTTTTAATCGGAATTCAAAAGTGAAAAAACAATTTTGGGTGTCCAACTGAAAAAATCTATTAATTATTAATGCGAGTGTTTTTTTTTATAAAATCCTTAAAACTAATACACCTGAATATCTGTTCAGGAGAATCACACACAGGATAGATGTTCACAATCTTAATTTGAGGAGAAAGACTCATTGATAATCAAAAGCATGAAAAAGATATATTTTAATCCAGATTGCTTAACTGCCTCTTCACTGGATATTCCCAATTTTGCATTGTCTTTGAATTCCTTTATAGTTTATATTTGTTAACCAGTGATATAAGTATTAATTATTTATATAGGTTATGGGTACGTACCTTATTTAAGTAGATAGATTTTTCATTAATGATTCAAACTCCTGATGATGATATCAAAATTCAGTTTAGAAGTTAAGACTTTTAGGACATATATTCATATCAGGAGCTAGAACTATTTCAGTTACTTAAATCAAAATTAAAAAATTAATTTTCTTCGGAATCGGATGAGCTACCTACAACTCTATTGAAAAAGTGCCTATTAGAACTTATTATATTGTACCACTCACTTTTATGGTAAATCTCTCATTATCTTCTGGAGGTTTTCCAGAATTGCTGAAATGTGGTAAAATAACACCTGTGTAAAAAAGAACTGTCCACAGAGTCTTGAAAATTACAGACCAGTCACAGTACCTCCAACTTTTTCCAAAGTATTCGAGTATTTTTTTTAGATAGATTAATGTCATTTTGTTATGAATATGATATAATTTCGAGAAACCAACATGGATATTTGAACAAAAACTGACGGGGCTTTCACAAACTGATTCATGCAAAGATATATTCAAAAAACTGAAAATATTAACATTACCATGTCTAGTCACGTCAGAGTTGAGTATGCTTGTATTCGACAATAATGATGAAATTTATGTGAGGAACGAACAAAATCATAGTTTCAATTCACGACGAGAGAATAATTTTTCAATTCCATTTGGAAAATTCAAAATAACTCACCAATCTCCCAGTCATATGCCTCCTAGAATATATAATGCTCTTCCTTCAAATGTGAGAAACTGCTTGACAAAACAATCATTCAAACATAATTTGAAATATTTTTTGACAGAACAGTGTTTTTATAAACTGGATGAATACTTGTCGTGGCAGTTTGCGGTGAAATCAATTTTTTATTAGGTAATAGTATTATTGTATCTTAAATGTAAGCAACTGACTTTTTTCATATGGTTTGTAACTGTCTTAAGGAAATAAATGACTATTATTATTATTATTAGTATTATTATCACCTGTTTATCAAAATTAACAAACAAGTAACCTTCTAAAACATCAGCATGTTATCAAGAAATACCCCCTATACTACTAATTGAATATTTCGAATTTTTTCGAAAAAGATTATCACACTTGGAAAATAAAACAAACATAGGCATGGGTTTTCCTGTAACGATTAACTTGCTGGCGTTTATAGGTTATTCAATCGTGTTTTTCCAATTACGAGTTTTATAAACTTATCAGTACACTGAAACATCCAGATAAGACATCAGTGAGTATATAAATAATTTGTGTTCAATGGTGATGTATTGTTCTGCAGTTATTTAGATAAACATAAACACAATTGTTTAAACATTATTCACTAAGAATTCTGGCAGTTTGTTATTGAACAGGTATTCCTTTTTTGGTCAAACATCGCAATCTAATTACCTTTAAAATATCACTGGACGTTCTGTATTACAAATAAAGAGCTACTCTGTAAACATTTTCTTTGCAAAATATTCGTCATAAGATGGTTTTCGTGAGATATCTGCAGGTAGACCAAAATAGCTCTAAATGATGACGATGATGTGGGAAAGATTTATAAATATTACAAGGGCTGTTAAAAGAATAAGGTGAATTCTCATTTTACTCAACAAATATTTATTGATTCATTAATTTCTTTTTTCAACATTAGTTTGAAGGTGGTTGACAATATTTCGTGATGCATTTCATGGATTCGCACTTCCATTGACTAATATGTCAAATCTGTAAAAAAATATAAAAAATTACAATGAAATAAAATGCAAGCAACAACAAAAAAATTGAACTATGAACACGAAATGAAAAATTTAAAATTATGAACAAGAAATAAAAACTAAAAATCAAAAGAAGTATCTTGTCTTGGAATCTTTCAATTTTTAATTTTCATTTCAAGTTGATAATTTCTAAGTTTTCATCTCGTGTTAATAATTCAATTTTTTAATTGTTGCTTGCATTTTATTTCACTATAAGTTTAGTTTTATTGCTTGATATAATTGTTATTTCTTCAGCTGATCTTTTTTAATTTTTTGTAAATTCATGGATTTCAAATAAATGTATATCATATTAGACGATGAAAGTCCGAACCAATGAAATGCAATTTCTATTTTGTCCCCTTCAATGAAGTAAGCCTCAGTTATCTCCTCCATCGTCGCAAAACACCGCCCTTTCATGGGTTTCTCAAGTCTTGGGAATCTTTGGCTTATCTTGGCCAAAACATTACGAACAAGCAATGACAAGTGAGCAGGTGATAGAGAAGCCATGAATTGTTTTTTTCAGAGACAAAACACAAGCAATACAGGAAAAATCCTCAAGTCGCTCTAAGAGCGGTGCCTGTGCAAGAGTAGCGATTCACATTGGATTTGAATCGCTGGAGATTAAATCCATTTGGAAAAACATTCTCAGGAAGTGTATTTCATGTAAACGCAGTTCTGCAAAGAAAGAGTTCTTAAAGAGTGAAGGTATACTGAGTTGAACCTCAAAACGATGAGCAGCCACAGACCGTCAAGTATTTCTGATATGTACCGCTCTTGGGGAAATCAAATGTGCCAAGTCACTTGAACACCTCCCGTGAAAGTGTCTATAGAAGAGAGACAAATCTCCAACCTTTCTTCGATGTTCCAGACTATCAAGATTGCAAGTGAGGTTCATGTCTCCAATCAGACGGATGGCTCTTTTCTGGATGGAATCCAGAAGCTTCAGGGTATGTTTGGGGGTGGAGCTCTATTCATTAAAACAATACTCCAAAGAAGAGCTGCCTGAGCTTCATAAAGCATCAAAAGTTGCTAAGGTGTGCACAGTTTTCTGGTTCGGTTCTGTTCCAAGCTTTTGAGAAGCAGCCTTTGTAATTCCAACGACAGGATTGTGGCAGGACATATTGGTGTCCATTTTAATCCCCAACAAACTTTTCGAAGCAGAAATCGGAATTGTCCTGTTCTGACATTACTACATCCGGTTCGGAAACATTTATCTGTTTGGAGAAAACCGATGCCTGGGTTTTTGTGACATTGACTTGAACCTGGTTACTTTCACCCCAATTCAAAATCACTTCTAGATCCTCATTAAGATATGCAACCTCCTGCCGGCGGTGAAGGTGTGCATCTGTCTTGGAATCCAAATGGAATGACCAGACTAGTGTGCTGTCGTCAGCAAAACAATGTAGGTATTGGATTTTTGTTTTTTTCCAATGAGTCGTTGATATAATCAATTAACATCGAAGTTGTATAATTATGGATTACGAGGTGTAACATTAGAATGGATTTCCTCTTTTTTGAAACACCGTCATCAGTACATATGTATTCCAAATATTCAATCTGAAAGAGTTGGTATCGTCAATTCAAAGAGTGAATCCATTAATGTTGGTGTACCACAAGGATCGATCCTGGGACCTATTTTATTCATATTGTACTCTAACGATCTGGATAAATTCTTGAAAGGCGTTAATGTAACAATGTATGCAGACGACACGTCGTTGATAATTTCACAAAAAAAAACGAATTCAATATGCAAAAAGATACAGAAAAAGCTCTAGATTTGATGCAGGACTGGTGAAATACAAATTTTCTGAATTTGAACGCTCGTAAAACCCAAATTATACGATTTCATAACTATCAAAGAAATTATGATCCTGTCAGAATCAAGATGAGTGTTGATGTATCCATTGACAGTACAGATGAAACCAATTTTCTTGGAGTCTTTGTTGGTGAAAATGTAAGCTGGAAGGGTCACTGTGTAAACTTAATGAAAATATTGAATTCTGTATATGTTTCATGTTCAGGAATCTCAAACATATACTGGAAATACTTCAGCTAGTGGCTCTATACCATGCAAATGTTGTGTCACGAATTAGGTATGGAATATGTTTGTGGGGAAAAACATGTTTTTTCTATACAAAAACTAATAGTAAGAATAATAGTTCCTAGTACACATTCCTGTAAGGACCGTTTTAAACAGTTTAGAATTTTGACCGTCATATCTGTCTATATTTATGAATTATCTGTCTTTATTTTTAAAAATAGACAAAAATTCGTTTTGACGGGAGATTTTCACTCCTCAAATACACGCAAAAAAAAAAATCACCATGCACATTCCGTTCACAAAATATAAAGTCTCCGACAATGCTCCTACAATTATGGGTCTGTCTATTTACAATAATTTACCCAAGAATATAAAAGAAGCCAAATATTTAAAAAAAATTATGTAGCTTCACCAAACAATTCCTGACTGAAAAATGTTTCTACTCGTTGGAATAATATTTTAATGGCTAGTTTAATCATATGTATCATATGTAGATAAGTGTAGTGTATGTGTGTATATGTATTTTTATGTTGACTTTTATATATATTTATTCTTAAATGACTGTACTCTGTTTTAGTGCTCTTGCATTATATACTGACCATTCCTATACATTTTATATGTCTTGTGGAAAAATAACTACTATTATTATTACTATACAATAAAAAGAGGGCTGGAGACGAACTGTTTGAGTAGAGCCATGAAGATGATAGCTAAGTCTGTTCTCGAAAGCGCTCGCATATAATAATTAGAAGTTATTTAAGCTTCAAATCCTTTTTATGAACAAATGTTAATATTAAGTGCGAACTTGGAGCGGAACACAGCAAGCATAGAGCTAGTAACGAGACTTGGGGACAAGGGAGATTACGACCTCGTCCTTGAGTCATGTAAGTACAAATCTAAGTGCTACTTTCATATAATTCAATGTTTATATGAAAGTAGCTGTTTCAGGAGGACTTTCTTTCAGTTTGTATCTAAAAGTTACTTCTTTGCATGATCTACACATTCATGTATAGAGTTTCAAATTGATTACTTCCTTCGTTTCTTTGGAAGATTCTCTCATCCCTTTTTTTGTATCAGATGGAGTAGTAGAAAGCCAAAAACTTTCTTTCCCAAAAAATTGATCACTCCTAAAAATATAACCCCTTCAATTCAAATCTAAGTGATTCTTGAAATTGGCCCCAAAGTAGGAGCAGAAACATTGAAAAGATGAAAATTACAGACGCGGATCAACCCGGACAACAGTATATCAAATTACTGACCGCGGAAAACGAAAGCGAGACATAAGTGGAACCACCTATTGGCGTGACACCCAAGTCAACTTGCCAAGTTTTTATGTCAGTGTTGGTGGTTTGACCAATCAACCGACGACTGCGATAGCAGAAATTTGGGAAGCTTGCGTTTACGCAGTTATTTTTATCAAGTACTTTTCTTGGTTATTCACATTTTGTCTGCAATCGAGGACTGCCTGCCCGGTACTGACGATGCCCAATAGATTGAAACAGCTGTCTATCGGTGGCTCTAAAATTGAAATCAATGTGGGAGTGATCAGAATGGTACTTATCTATTTATCTTTTGATTTTCATGGAATTATTTTCCAGCAGCTTGACTGCATTAACCTTTCTATTACGTATATGAATTTATCTAAAAATATTCAAATTTATTTTGGGTTTTCGTTGATAAATTAGCATTTTTGAATAGATTTTTCATTTTTATTTATTATTTTATAATTTTCATTGTGCCTGATTGTAAGACCGTGACAATAGGCTTATGGTATGAGAAATAGCTGTTTTTATAACGTTTTTCTGCTTTAGAAAAAAATATAACATTGGTCAATATTTGTTCATAAGAAATTGTTAAACTAATAAACAATTAAATAATAAAGAAAAAAAATTCTAACAAACTATTTAAAAGTGTAAATTATGATTTTCAAAAGAAAAATTTTTTCTTAACTTATTGAAACAATCGAAATATGAAAATATCGATTTTAAACAATTAAAAATTAGAATTAAGAAAAATATTTTTTTAATGATAATTATCTCTAGACAATAAAATAGCAAAAAAAAATTTTTCAAAAATATTGAATTTCTCTATTTGTTTAAAACAATTTAATAAACAAATTACGTAAAAAATTCATATATTATGTTAATAACTGCCATTGTTTTATGTGAAAACAGACATAGCTAAATATCAATTGAAAAAAAATGTTTATTAACAATTTTTAGATATTTCATTTTGCAATAGTTACAAAAAATCATAATTAACAAATTAATAAATTTTTAAGAACTTTTATCGCAGGATCGTATGAAGTATATATATATATATCAAAAGGGCTCCACGAAGTTTAAAATTTATAGGCCAATTATTCTTCATACCTTTTATCCCATTATTTATGCCAACGGAGATTGGGAAAAAATTTGTTAGTTAACCATTGAATAACTTTTTGAAAAATGGTGATAACACTTTTTTTTCTACGGGACTCGATTCATTCAAGTTTTAAAAAGATACTAGATTTTTTTTTATTTTTAAAATGACATTTTATGTTATAAAAAAATATTTCTTTTGATAAACTCTCTTTAGCGGCAGCACGCATGCCGTAACAGCCGCGCGGAACCCTATTTTCAAAGTCAAATTAAAATTTATAAATAATGGAGATAGAGTTTCGGGAGTCGAGACTTTTTTATCGGAAATTTCCTCCTCTTCAACGAGCTTTTTTCAAAATTGCTTGAATATTAATATTTTTTAATTTGTTAATAACAACTGCAATTTTTTACCTGCACAAAAATCCTTCAAAAACATTTTTATAGAGGTGATTCCGAATTGAATGAGCTATGGCTCATATTTTTAGGACCTTTATCTCTATTTTTCATGTTTTTGAACTTGTTGTTTAGACTATAGCGCGGGTAAAGAAGTTTTACTTCAATAAATGTTTTTTGAGAAAAATGAAAATTCACCTTATTTTTTGAACACACAGTATATTCAAGTTGAATCAATGAAGTTATGGAATAAGCAGCGATTATTGTCCGATGACTTTTTTCAATATTATTTTTACTGATATTGACTTGAATGAAGCAACCGGTTGTATAGTTTTGATGCCAAATAAGTGAAAGTTCTTGATCCGATCGATTCATTTACTTTAGTATCACTGAGTCTGCTCTACGAAATCTAGTTTTTTGGATGTAATCAAGTATTCTTTTCGGTGAGTTGAAAATTAATATTAGTTTTAACATATATTTGCTCCATATCAAATACCATCAGTTCACTTAATAATTTGAAGATGTTGGACGGATTTGAAAGACACGATCTTCAATATTCTTTTTGAATAATTTCTAATTAATTCATGATGCTTTCTCTGCTTATCAATTTGTCCAAAGACAATATTCTTCGATATTGGTAGAATTTATTGAGAACTGACCGTATTTCAATTTATCATTTTTTCGCAGTCCGTCCCATCTCAAGAAATAATTGAGGTGAATTCATAGGTACTACAACGGATTTTTCGATATTGACTGTTAACAATTTACAGTTGAACCATTCAATAATATATTTCAGATCATGTTCTACCATTTTCCTTATCGTGTTTCAAGACTTTCCTTTATACATATAAGATAACGGTGTCTTCTGCAAAACAAATAAATGTTTCGAGCGATTTTCCGGTAATTTATCGGTGCAAGTGCAAGGATACGCAGCATTCAAAATTCCTTTGCATAAGCATTATATTAGTGAACATAAATCCATTATCATCAAATTTTTCAGGGCATATTGAATTTTTCTTCATTTTCAAAAATGGTCTGAGGGTGTATTTTTTTACTGACTGATTCCCACGAGAAGCCATACCTATAGTTTTTACTAAACATTGCGAGAATATAATTGGAGATGGAAAAAAGTTCAAGGTGGTCGTACGATGTAGAAAATCTCACTGGAAATAAAGTGTTCATTTACCATTTACTCAAATGGTGGAGTAGCCGGTCGGTTTGACGTGGGTGCTTTGTTCACTCACTCGGATTGACCGCCGTGTTGATCGGTGGTTCAAGCCCCCGGCTGAACGATTGATTTTTACTTGCTATCGTCCAACCCGAGTTAGGAATTACACGTTGAAAGGTAAGATCTCGTTAATCCTTATCTCGCACAAGTTTGGACTTCTGAGGGTTGTCGTTCGTAGGAGCGCGACAGCTGGTTAACGGAAAAATAGATTTTTTTAAACAGATCAAATTGTTTCAAGCGATATCATTAAATTTCCGAAAGTCTCAGGAGTACACTGGAGAAAATTCACACGATATTACAATTTTTATCGAAAATTGCTAGAAAAAATGCAGTTCCGTATTCAAAATTTCAGAGTAGGAGTAACTCAAGTCAGACAACAGTTTTTTCAAAGTTCAAGGAACATATTCTGAACGTTTTTGTTAGTATAGTATAACCAGATAACCAATATCAAAGTAATTAAAACAGATATAGACAAAAAATTCGAAATTTTCGGTTCTCCCATATTTTCCTGATTTTCGAGGAAATATTACATATTTCATAAATTGAAAGGGGTATATTTTTAGAAGAGGTTAATTTTTGGGAAACAAAGGTTTTGACTTTCCACTTCTCCATCTTCATACAAAAAAATGTGAATCTTCCATTACGAATGTTTGGGATACAAACGAAATAGATAAAAGTGTTTTTCGTATAATTCAGTATTTCACATTAAAGTATTTGTTTTGAAAGTATTTTTCTTTCGTGTAATTCAATTTTTCTATGAAAGTAGCTGTTTCGAGAGGGTTTTTCTTCCAGTTTTTATCTGAAAGTTACTTCTTTGCATGATCTTATATAAAGTTAACTACTTGAAATTGAATTCTTCCCTCCTTTCTTTGGAAGATTATCACATTTTTTTGTATAAAGATGGAGAAGTAGAAACTCAGAACCTTTCTTTCCAACATATCTCATGTAAAATTTATTGGAAAAATCATTTGAAAAAGTTTTTGAAAATCTTTCCAGACACCCATATCTCGAATACTATCCAAATCCGAAATAATATACAGGATGTATCACTTCATCTCTGACGATCCCTGTAACTGTTTTGTCAGAGGTCGTATCCATTATTTTTCAAAAAATGAAAGCTCAGTGAGATAACAAGGTCAACGTGATTTTTTAACAAAAAAAAAAAAAAATATGTTAGAAATTTGTTTCAATTTGTTAATCACACATGTCAAAAATATCGTCCAAATCAGTGACTACCGATGTATATTATTCGTACTTATTTGTTTTTTATCATGTAAAGCATAGAGAGATGTATTAGGTATACTCGCAAAACCGATTTATATTTCTGAAACAAATCATAAGGTAGGTTTCTCTGCAATAAAAAAACGATACTGGATAAATATAAAGGAAAATTATTTCAAAACTTCTCAAACTAACCAGGAAACCTTCAAAAATGTTAAAAAGTGAAAAAATTAATAGTAGTTTGAAACCCATTAGAAAAGAAAGGTAATATAATGAAAATGTGAGGAAAAATAAATTCCGGGTGATCTTAGTTTGGGAAGTGGAAGAGGGTAAGTTTTTAAGGGTAAAAAATTGTTTATCTCGATTTCCGGCAAAACTACAAGTCCTATGGAAAAAAGTTAAATAGCATAGTTGTAGGTAATAAAAAGATTTACAACTTTTGTATCAACAATTTTTCCACATAACCTCAAAATTTATGAGAAAAATTCAAATAACCAAGTTTTTGGTATTTATTTCTCTTTTCCAAAAAAAAATCCCTACGAAAAGTTATCTTTTTATGTTCCAAATACACTGAAATCTATTTGATTTGAAATATTCATTTTTTCACCTTATTTCGACCTACTATGCAAAAAGCACCCTAATTTTCAATCGAAAATTCTCGCGTCAAAATATCAGTTTTTCTCAGAAAGTCGGTGTGCTTTTTGGTCGTTGAAATCTCTACTTTCTGATGGTGTGAAAAAAATATACATTACTATGGTGAATGTTCTCAGAACAAAAAATTCGAAAAAACTCGAATTCGATATTTTTTAATCATTATGTACAATTTAATCGAAAAAATGTGATTGCTGCAATTTTATTCAGTTGAAAAGTTAATTTATTTAATTCTAATTACATTCATGTCATAGAAAATCTCATAAAATATAAATATACATGTAAATCGTACTATAATATTTTTGTAAACGTTAATCTTGTTATTTATTAATACCTTATTTTGAATTTTAATCACTTATCCATTAGTTTTTGTCTCTTTGATGGCATTTTTTATCGTTAGATTCGACAAACTTTTCCAATTCTAGTTGATCTTTGAAATCTTTAAGACCATCACCTTCTTCGTTTCCATAATTATTTCCAGTCTGGTTTTTCATCCACAATTTCATCTGAATCATCAACTTCCTCGTAGGTTTTTTCTCCATATTGGAGCAATGTTCAGAACCATGACAATTTGAGGATAAATTTGTGCATTTTAAACCATGTTTTCGACAGTCACATTTCAAACTGTAATATTATTAAGTGATAATGTAAGGAGTTGAACAGCTACTGGATTAACAAGGTAACGTTTTATCACCATTGATATAGTTACAAATTACTTAATTGCATTTGGAATTCTTATATTCATCGCTGTAACAGCAAAAACGGAGCCCAAATCGATTAATTCCAAAGGATAACACCTTTTTTATTATGAATGGACTGAATAACTGCTCAACTTTTCTTTTCGAATGTTGAAAACACGCTCAGAAATTTTTAATTATATCTGAAGAAGTTTTGTCAAATGTGCCCTGAAAAAAATTGAAGCGAGATTTGTTTACATTCACTCAACTGTCAGTTCTTTTTTGCATTCAATAAATTGTGATAAACATTATTGATTTGTCTTATGTAGAATAAAAAAGAATAATGAAAAACTCGTTTCACAAATGATTAATTTTGTAGTCATTCAAAAAAAAACAAAAATTGAGTCATAAACAAGAAAAAATCGATTCAAAATAAAATGGAACTACTTTCGACTCAAAAATTTATAAATACTACAGATTAGTGAAAAACTAAGTATATTTTTCAGAAATGTATATTATTTACATCAGCTCGTTCTTTATTACTACACAATGTTAAAGTACAAAAAAAATTCCAGAAAATGAAATCTCTTCTACAAATAGCAAAGAAAGGTTTGTGGCTTTCTACTTCAACAATAATAATAATTGTAATTTATTGTACAGATTCACAATTTTGCTCAACTGGCCCTCGACCGAGATCCTTCCACCCATACTTTTACAATTTTTGTATAAAGACAGATAAGTTTTTACTAAATACTTTAATTGTCACTATCGCTAATAGCGACCTACTAGATAGATTAGTTTCGTATTTTCGCATTTATGACGATGTATCTCTGTAGTTGTTCCTAAAATATTTTTTTGCTGCGAACTGGTTTATTTTGAGCGAAAAACCCAAGATACATTTTTTGATTAGAATGAAACAGGCTATCGGAAATAAATTTTTAAATGGTAAACAAATAATAAGGCAAAAAGTTACATTGGAAATAGATTTTAGGGGTTGCGTTTTCCACCCCTTACAACCATGGGGTAAACCAAATAAATTACTGGCTAAGGGTATTTTTGGTAGTACATTTCAATATTGTAACATTTTCAGTGCTTGTGAAAAAAATTGTTATACACATTTTTTGTACCCCCTTTAAGGGCTGTATCTTAACAAGGGATGCTCCAATGAAGTTTCTGTATATGAAAGATCCTATCTTTTTTTCGATGAGGAATCACCTCCTTAAATGTTTTACGCTTATTCAGTTACACCCTGTATAATAATTTAAATAACAATTAGAATGTTTCTGTTAATACCTATCTTCTATTCGATTTTCATATCAATAAGAATAGTTTTGTTCTACAAAAAATTTTAAAAAAAGTGTGTTTTATTGAATTTTTATTCTACAAGGTTGCCGAAAACAGTATCCTTGAACTCGCAGACTTTCAGGATTCGCCTACGGCTCGTTCTAGAATGATGTCTACTCGTTTAAAAAAAAACAGTATTTTTCGTAAATTACCATTCTTTTCTTACATCATTACCATACATCATTTTCTAATGAGAAGTAGATAATAGAAGAGGTTGAACTTTTTTGAAATTTTATAACGTACAAACTGAGAAGTTGACACCAAAAAATACTGCGTAGTATAAAATACAGAGAAAAAAGTCCAATCAGTCTCAAAATTCATTTTATTAATGAATTTTCACTATCAAATAAAATAAAATGTATGTATATGTTCAATAATCATTTACGTGTAGAACAAAGTTAATTTATTTTTAAAAGAATAAATATTACTCGAGTTTTTCCCAATACCAAATCGTTATTTTAACACTCGACACGTGTTTCGATCACCAAGTAATCATCTTCAAGAGGAAGATCAAATGAATCCTATTTACAAAGTTTTCCTTATTTATACCATAGGTACTTACCTCTTCTAGGTACCTGAGTGTCTTAAAATAGTTTCACAATATTGCGTTATCTACTAGTCTTAAATTAATTTCACAATGTGTCCTTATGTAATAGTACATCTATGTACTATCTATAGTAAATCTACAATAGTACAGGTACATCTAATAATTGAAATATTATTTCAGCAAGCTAAATAAAATTAATTTCGCAATATTGCTTTATCTACTATTCTTAAATTAATTTTACAATGTCTCCTTATGTAATACTCAGGTAAATATAATATTAAAATATTATTTCAATAAGCTATATATTATACTATTAGGTATTGGTCCACCATCGTTATTCATAATATTATTATGTTTACTTATTTCTACACACTCAAAAGCATCTATATAGATGCCTGTTGTTGTTAACTTGTGTAACTAATCTTAATAAACTTAAGTCTACGGAATGGTTTTGTTGCAAAATATGATGGGGGACTGCTAATTTTTTCAGGTCTTCCATATTTTAAGTGAGCTAAGTGTTCCTTATATCTTATTTCAATAGATATTTTTGTCTGCCCATAGATAAAATTTTGCTTCACAGTACTTACATTTAATTTCGTGAATTCCAGACTTTTCCAAACTCTCGACTTTGTCTTTTGGACTTCGTAAAAGGTTCTGTAGTGTATGACTTGTTTTAAAAACCACCTTCATACCTAATTCCTTGAAAATCTTCCCAAAGTTCTTCGTGTATTGGTGAAATGCAACTGAGATATATTTATCTTCGTTTTTGTCGTTTTCAAAAGTCAAGAATTCGTTGATTCTCAACCTAACTTTTTCTTTCTTATTGTCATCTACAAGTTTAGGTTAAGAATGAACGAAATCTCGACTTTCAAAAACGACATTAACCAAGATAAATATATCTCAGTTCCATATCACCAATACACGAAGAACTTTGGAAATATTTTCAAGGAATTAGGTATGAAGGTGGTTTTTAAAACAAGTCATACACTACAGAGCCTTTTAGGAAGTCCGAAAGACAAAGTCGAGAGTTCAGAAAAGTCTGGACTTTACGAAATTGAATGTAAGGACTGCAATGCAATATATTATGAACTAAACAGACAAAAAGATCTATTAAAAAAAAAGATATTAGGAACACCTAGCTGACTTAAAATATGGAAGACCTAAAAAATCAGCAGTCGCCCATCATATTTTGCAACAAAACCATTCCATAACCTCAGTTCATTAAGATTAGTTACAATAGGCATCTAGATGCCTCTGAGTGTGTAGAAATAAGTAAATATAATAATATTATGAATAACGATGGTGGACCAATACCTGATAGTATACTATATAGCTTGTTGAGAAAGGAAATCTTTGTAAATAGGATTAGTTTGATCTTCCTCTTGAAGATGATCATTTGGTGAACGAAACACGTTTAAAAATAACGGTTTGGTGGAAAAAAACTCCAGTAATATTCATTACTACACCAAAGGTTCCAAATAGTGCATTACAAGTTTGAAAGAATAATTAAAAATGAATTAAAAAAATGATTTTTCAGTTATTCGAAAACAAAACATGAAAACAAATCAGATTCAAAAATAAAATCAGATATTGAAAATGGAAAGGATCTGCTATTACAAACACCAACCTTTTTCATAATTTTTTAAAAATTAACATCATCTTATTTGCGTCTCAAATTTATAAAAACAATTTACTGAAAACTTGAGAGTTAATTAGATAGCTTTTTCAGATTGTGGAAGGCTAAAACATCCAGAAAAGTTCAAGAAACATTGACTTACCTAAAAAATAGATGTCTTTTGAAGTATAAGTATACTACATGGGCTGAAAAGTCAAGGGCCTAACAAATAGATGACGTTGGTCGAATTGCATTAACCGCTTTTTCAATTGGTACTGAAATTCAAAAGGAAGCTGTTGAAATTTTATGTTATTCTACTCATAACTTTGTGGGTTATTGTGCTAAGAGTGAAACTACTTTTGTATTTTGAAAACAATGGATCAAAAACAATTTCATGTTTCAATTTTAGACTGCTTGAAACGTATTATAAGGACTCTTTTCCATCAGAAACAACAATTGAACGTTGGTTTGCTGACTTCAAACGTGGTCGTAGAGACACCGATGATGTGGAACGCAGTGGACGTCCAAATGAGGCAGTGACACCAGAAAACATAAAAAAATTTCAAGATCTTGTCTTGATTTCAAGACAAGAAGACAAGACAAGAAATTGTATGTCAATACCAAGATTTCTTGTCAAAAAATCTTGAAATATCTTGACTAACAATGAAAACTTTGAAACGTATTTATTTGTAAAAAAAAGATAATATATTTTAACGTAACATAACATATTTTAATTTATTAAACACTTTTTTTGCTAAAACGTTTTACAAAAATGTGAATTGAAAATAATAAATGATATTAACCTAATCCTGTTGAAAATAAAATTGCAAACTATATTTTATTTCAAATAACAAATTTAGCACATGTTTAAATCGGAAATAATAATGAATATAAACTATTCTATTAAATCTAAACTTACTCTGACTTCGGTTCATCCAATCTAAAATACTATTACTTCCACTTGACGCAGAACATTGAAATTTGCTTCGATCAGGCACTCCTTGAGAAAACTCTTTGTCAAATAACATCCCATGCGTTGCCTTCAAGTGTCTTTTCAACTCAGAAGTCCCTGAGGTTTTCATTTTTAGGAAAACACTTGAACACATGAAAACATGGTATACATTTAGCTAAATTATCATTTTTGTTTTTGCCATTGGTACTGGTGTCCACCTCAATTTCAAATTTTTTAGTTGTAGTGCCAGTATCGCCTCTAGTAATACTACTACCAATATCCTCCATTGGTAAATGATGCTTCTTTTTTATTTTGCTGCCACTATCGCAGACAGCCACAGTTTCACTGGTTTCAATTTTGTAATTTTCAGTATTCACACTCGCACTTGTAGTCATGTTAGTCTCACTGATTATTTCATATCTACTAAAACCGTAACGCTTACGTTTGTGTCTATTGCTTTTTGGTAAATATTCTGAGCTAGAATCGGAGCCAAATGACTCGGCAGACATACTATTTACTGAAGAGTCACTGTCACTCATGGTAAAAATAAGAGATAATTTTAATATAATGTACTCTTCATCACCACTATTCACAAAATCAAAAATATAACGAAACCGGTACAGACTACCACTTTTTAATATTAACCTTAGGTAGGTACTTAACTAAACGGGATGAAGCATGCAACTGCACATCAATTTTGCGTTCGGGAATCACCGAACCGGGTAATCACGAAATTTCAAGATCTTGAAATTTCTTGAGTCAAGACAAGATACTTTATAAGATTTCAAGAAAACTTCACGACAAGATAATTTTAAATTTCATGATTTTTTCTCAAGACAATAAGTTGTTATAAAGACAAGAATTATTGTCTTGTCGACCCCTAAAGATTGTTGTTATATTTTGTTTATTTGTTGCTTCCAAATCTATGTAGTTCATGTATCATTCAGTATATTTTTTTGAATGAGAGATGTTTTATAAAAAAGTTATTGTTGTTGATTGTCTGAAAAGGTGAATAGACGTCAAAAAAGTAAAATTTTATATTTTCTTGAAAAGTATTAAAGGAAATTACAGTTGTAATGTGGAACTTTATACAAGTGTAGAAAAGGCAAACTTTTTAGTTTACTGCGATAAGTTACTGCATAAATTCAAAGTATTTTTCACAAAGAAAAATGTTCTATTTATCAGTAACTTGTATTTGATATTGTATTTTAGTTATACAGTATTTATTTTAACGTTTCAGAGGCCGATTTTGGCCTTTTCAGAAATAGTCAAACCATTTAGGTCTATACACAGCTTTTCCTTTGCCGATTATTTCTATTTCTCAACTTCTTCGACAGATATAGATGAAAAACTGGTTTTCCTCCACAAAAAAATGACTATCGTTCATAGATAGTCATTTTTTTGTGGAATTCCTATATAAATGCCTGCAAAAATCACAAAACTTCCTGTTTGTGCAGGTATGATGTGACCTAATATTACGCAATATTATATAATTAATACATTTTGGAATATTACCAAGTGAAATATAGGTATTACATTCAAAAATAATAAACAAATGTTCAGCTTGTGAAATCATTCAAATCCTTCCACGAATTAATGAAAAAGCACAATAAATTTTTTGAAATTCCCTTCTGTTAGGTACTAGTTATCACATGAAATTAAAGTTAAATTTGGTTAATGGTTACCAAAAATAGTTTGTCCTATCTCTTAATCTCAAATAATATTCTACTAACTACCAACATTTTGACAAAACTACCCCAATGTAGTAGATAATAAGTTAGTTCATCAAAAGTCCACAATGTTTCACTAAATTTCTGATTGAAGGTAGGTAACTTATATTTTCCTGTATTTGCTCAGATCGAAAATTTTCATTTATTCTCAATTGAAAGCAACTTTGATGTAATTTCATGAAGTTACTTCGGGTATCTCAAAAGTATCTCTAGAACTAACAGTATTTGCTATGAACTATTTGACAAACGTTTGCTTCAATGGATGCTCATGAAAACCAATCGGTTTCAACATTACCGATAAGAAAACTCTTCAGATTGAATAATTACTAGAGTATTCATCTGAAATTACTCAAAACCGCGTCTGCTATAATTTTAAACATGACTAAACTCCGCATGGGAGTTTCAAAATAGCCATTGCAGCAATAGCACCGCATGCAGCAGTCAAAATACAGGATTTTCCTGTTTTTAGGTCACAAAGACTATGAGTCACTATTGAAAACGTTCTTCAATCCGAAGTGAAACGTAAGCGAACTACGAAATTACTACGCAAACACGTCATAGCGACTACGCACAACCTTTTCAACAATCGTCGGCATGTATCCGCCCCTCCAATTTAATATTTTTTTTTTATTCTGAAATCGTAATCAGGACTCCACAGTCAAAAGCGATACCTATAAAATAGTCGTAGGTAGCTCGGTTTCAAAAACGAAGCGATAGCCTTGAAAAACATCATCGGGAAATTAATCAAAATTGTTATTCCAAGAAACGAGGCGATTTGCCAAGCCGCCTAGCGACAACTATCCGAACCGTCAGAGAAATTCCTGGCGAAAGAACCACGTCCCTATCAACATGACAAGTAAAAATAATTCTAGAAGTTTTGTCATAGGTGATTGTTTCCGAAGAACTGAATATTGATTTACAGAGGCGAATAGAGCTCAAAGTTCGAACATTTCTGCCGATTGTAATCCGGTAAGAAGGGAATTTGCAGAATCTACCTGAAATCCGTCCGAAATTTGTCTATTTGTAATAAATTTAGATAATTTTATTAGCCAGTTCATAGCAAACATGTGTCTCGTCGAGTGTTCGGGTGCTATCGGTAGCGCTCGTTATCGTTGATGGAATACGTGCTTTTGGTGAAACGTGAAACAACAGCGACGCGTATAACATAGGTGGCGTTGTGACTAACAATCAGGGTAAGGTAAGAAACCCTTCATTTGTTTTTATAGTTATTTACCCCTTAAAGTAAGGACGGCAGTGAATTTGACAACGGTTTTGTTCGTACTAAGCTTTCGCGATATCAAATACAGAGAAAATACTTGGCTTTACGCGGAACTTGTGGTGGAAAGTGTGCTGTTTCAGAGGAAATCGTCTAACAGGTCATTAGCTTTGTTTATACCTACTTTTTCAAGTTTTTCTGAAACTTTTAGCCGTAATGCATGAACTTTTGTAGCCGTAGAAGCGGTGTAGACACTACGAATGCCGAATTTGCGGAAAATAACTAGCTACGTAGCCTGTAAACTATCGAAAATAAAGCAAAACAAATGCTCTACGTGAGAGAGTGCTGCTGTCAAATCGCCGAACGGTATCGTTCGGAGAGGCCTCAGGCCGGGTGTCTCGTAGGCAAGCGGTGCTAGATGAAGGCGCTCCACTAGAAGGAGCCCCGGACCGGAGGGGGGCCACATCCTGTTCGAATAGGGGGCGCTGGTCGTAGAATAATTTACAGTATGTGATGAATGAGCAGAGAAGGACTGATTGAAACGAATGATTTCGCTAGGTTGTGGCAGATCTGAAAATGTTCAAATTATGTAACTGGGCTGGTTAATGACACGCTGGGTTCTTTGATGTTAAAGGGCTGTACCATATGGTTGCCGATGAGGTTAGGAACGATGTAGGTGGCAATTAGGCATTGAAACGTCACGTTGAAAATAACTGTTGTTGAAAATGATGTGCGAGTGTTGATTTTCTGATTGTCCGAATGGATTTTCGAAAACAATATGGCCGTTTCTTTTTTTTAATGATAATTATGTTGCTCGAGGGAGAGTAGATGTTGAACCACAGGCAGGCCAGTTTTAAAGAACAACAGGTTAGGACTTGAAATGTGTTTTTGAGTTCTCTGTATCAGGATTGTGAAAATGGTTTCTAATTTTCCAGTTATTTTCAGAGTTTCAGGAGTGGTAGTCAACATAGCTGAATTTTGCGTGTCCAAGACATTACATGTGATTCTATATACTTATTTTAAACTTGTGTAAAATGTTTTTCATGAATATTTCTCAATACCTGTTCGAAATATTTTAAGGTGAAGTTAGGTATATAGAGGTACATAAGTACTATTTTGTCGGTGTGAGTATCGTCTTCAAATGTGTTTCAAAATATCATGGTTTTCTAAACATTTTCTCTTGCTTCGAAGCACAATTAGATTCAAATTAAATTCAGAGACAAAATCGTGAATATCGCCAATATTTTTTATTGTATTCGTCTTCAGAGGATAGAAATTTTCAAAAAATTATTTGAAATTATGTTACAGATATGCATACACATATAGTACAAGTAAGATTGTCTTGGATTTTCTGTTCTTTTCATAAAATAATACCTGATGATTTTAATGATTTTCAATTGAATAGGGGAGTACGTCTGTAGAGAGAAATTTGAATTATTAAAAAAACACAAGCAGATTCAGTAAATTTGTTAAACACATTTTTCAATAAGATCATCGGCACAAAAAGTTGAACATACACGTAATACACATATAAACACGTCTTTTTTGAAGACACCACCTGAAGGTTATTCAATATTTTTCATTTCTATTTGCAATAATCGATAGCTCAAGGCCTGAAGTCCTTAAGGTGTGTCAAACTCATCTATTTTTTCCTTCACTTTACCGATCTACATTTGATTATTTTTATTGATTTTTTTGGTATCCTATTTTACATAGAATTCCAATTTTGTTTTAATATAAGTCAGTTTTTACAGGATTTATCATGAAAAATTGAACCAAAACACTAGTTCAATCATTTGTAGGTACATTTCACTTTTCACTTTTTGTTTTTATCTAAATCAATTAGATTCAGTACTTTTCATATTGGTTATAAAATTATGACATTATGTTGAATTTTTCACATTTTATCTTTTTGTTCAGCTGTATTTAAAAAAAAACACTCTTCTATACCTAATAAAAAACGAAAAAAAAATAGGATCTTTTTAAAGAAAGTTGTTGAATGTCTGACATATTTGATTCTTTATCAAGGTTATTCAAACCGTTTTGACATTCGCCCATATCTATCTCCTTTCAAAATTCCGTTTAAACTTCAAGAACACTGAAAATGTATTTTGAAAGTTATGAAACATGGAGTTTCTCATTGGACTACAAGTATAGATAAATAAAAAGTGTATGAATACTATAGGATGAGGCTATCAAAAAAGGACCATAAGAAAGTTGCAGGTATAGAGGAGTTAGAACTCCCGTGGAATTTGTGAAGCAAGTGGATACAATATCAGATAGGAATCCTTATGATATCAATTCGTTATTTACAATACAAATTTTCTCATTACCGATAAAATATTTCTAATTAAGAGATATCAGCAATTTCAATGTTTGTGTCTCGGTTTGTTGAATATTTTGTCCAGAGGTAGACTCATTTTTTGGGATTCATTTGTTGTAATAATCGAATCAAAATTAAATTTTCATTATTTTCAGTATGCAAATGAATTTGTGTAGATTATATAGGGTTCTTTCTCTACTTCATTGACGAAATTTCCAAAAAATCAGAAAATAATCCATCGTATATGAAAAAGTTTCAGGGAAAGATATTTTCTATTGAGATAAACGTGGATTATGCAATTACATGTAAATTTTAAACTCGATTATTCAAATTGAAGAATGTCAGTTGCACAGACTATTTTCAAGATTTTTATTGTCTTTTAACTTCTTCGAAACTATAAAAAATGAGGAACTCTTGGGATAAAAAGTCACGAGCCTAAAAAAGAAAACGCGTTTTTTTGTCCTACATTGGCTTTATTCATCAACGTAATCTCCATCAAGAGCTACACAATCATTCCAGCGCCGCTCTATAACATTTCAATACCACTTTTGTAGAACGATTTATCTTTTTTGCCTCAAAATAGGCCTCAATTTCAGCAATAACCTCTCAATTCGATAGAAATTTTTACCGATGAGCATTTTTTTGAGGTCTGCGAACCGCCAGTAATCGCTGAGAGCCAAATCTGGCAAATACGGTGGATCTGGGAGCAATTCGAAGTTCAATTCATGTAGTTTTGCCCTTGTTTTGGTTGACTTGTGACACGGTGCGTTGTCTTGATGAAACACATTTTTTTATTTGCCATATGCGTAATTTCGGCCTTCAAACACTCCAATAACGCTATATAATATTCAGTGTTGATGGTATTTCCCTTCTCAAGACAAGGCCGTAGTCAGGAGGGATCAAGGGGGATTGATCCCCCTCGTAAGTTCTACAAGCAACGGCCATCCAAAAATTATATCAAATACAATGATTGGCTTGCTTAAACATCACAGGAGCCATGAGAACAACACCAACAGCAATGATGGAATTAATCACTAGTATGTCCCCTCTGGACCTGTACATTAAGAAGGTTGCGTTAATGGCCATGGTACGATTGCGCACGGCTGGTGTAAACCTCGAAGTAGGAATGGGTCAATTGAGGTTGAGCCTATGGCGAGAAGCGCCTACTGCACAACTTCTGCTGCAGGCAACCAGTGATGCAATTAAACCAAGGTTTGTGTTTAATAAACTCTACAAAATACAGATAAAACACAACACGAAGTCAGATATCACAAATGCAATACGCAATACACTTCACATCCTGAGCCAAAGAAGGCTCAGGATGTGGAGTGTACTCAGGATCACTAAGCCTAAGGATTAAGTGGGGAATGGAAAAAAATACCAGCGTGGTTCAAACATAACTGGCTGGTATTTCAATTGCCACAATAACAATCTGCACTGATAGCAGACAAGCACTATTAGCCTTGAACAGACAACGTGTTACCTCAGGGCTAGAAATAGAGTGTCACCAAGATTTAGCCAATGCCTCGGTAGATAATAACATTATCCTGAGGTGGATTAAAGGGCACGACCTGAGTAAAGGTAATCGTATTGCCGACTCTTTTGCCAAGGAAGCGGCTGGACTAAGAATTTTAAGACCCAGTGGCACATACGGCCTGATGACTTCGAAAATTGTGGAGCTAGCTAAACATTACTCCCATGCTCAATCCCTAAAGAGAAGGGATGGAATCAAAGGATGCAATCTTGTCAGGATAACCCTGGCCGACCCTGGGAAGCTGGCAACGAAGAAATATCTGGCGATGACCAGAAAAAGTCTACTTAACAGTAGGATTATTAACTGGCCACTGTCAACTAAGAAAACACCTCCATAGTATGGGGCTAGTAGACACATCTCTATGCAGGCATATCCTATGCGAGTGCCTGAAGTTATCGTCAATAAGAGAGTTCGGCGAGTCTTGGCCTACACCTGCCGATATAAAGGAGATGTCTCCTCGTGTCCTGTCCACCTTCCTGGAAAAGACAGGATGGACGATGACCTAGGAGGACAACTCCTCGGAAGGATGTACAATGGGTCACATGTGGCCCAAGTGCTGTGGGCCTACACTCACCCTCCCTACTCTACAGATACTATTGGAATTATAAAATCCGTTAGAAATTATGTCAAGTCCTTGGCAAAACGAACCAAGTGCTTGAAAGAGAATATTGAAAAAAAACTTCCCCAAACACAATGAAAAAACCTTACGGTACAAACTTACGTACAAACTTTCAAAGTTCTTGGCGACACTACCTGTTACCACTTAAAGGACTTTTTCTTCTCTGAAACGCCTCAAAACTTATTTAAGAAACTCCACAAGCCAGGAACGACTAAACGGTAGAATTTTTTTGCTGCAAAGAAAGCTAGAAAACTATATATGATTTTGTAAAAAGATGTTAATATTTCTGTAATGGTTTTCTAATGAATATATATTTTCATGTAACACCATTTTCTTTCTTTCGTTATTTTTATATTTCATGTTTTTCTACTGTTCCACCAAACTAACCCCCCCCCCCTCCGAAATTGTTTTCTGGCTACGGCCTTGTCTCAAGATAGTCGATGAATATTACACCACGCACATCCCAAAATACCAAGACCATGATCTGTCCAGCCGATTATTGTGCTTTCGCCGCTTTGGACCAGTTGCTCTCCACTCAGCTTCTGGAGTGAAATAATCCATTGTCACACATCGATGCAAATTCCGATTTTGTTATGCTCAAACATGGTCAAACAGTGCTCAGAATCATCAAGACGTTCTTGTTTTTGGTCGACAGGGAGCTCGCGCAGCACCCACAAATGCTCTTGCAATATAAAGCCAACACGTTCTTTTGATATCTTTATAATGTCAGCTAACTCAACGCAACTTCACTTTTCGATCATTTGGACGTCCACTGCGTTCTTCATCATCGGTGTCTACGACAACGTTTGCGAACGAACGTTTATTTGTTGTTTCTGGTGGAGCAGAGTCCTTATAACACTGTTCAAGCTATTGATTCGCTCGAACGGTATTTTTCTCCTCAAGAAGCAGTGTAAAATTAAAACACGAAATTGTTTTTGGTCCATTGTTTTGAAAATAACAAAAGTAGGGTCACTCTTAGAACAATATCTCACAAACTTATGAGTAGAATATCATGATTCTTTTGAGGGTTAGTACTAACTGAAAAAGCGGTGATTGCAATTAGACTAGCGCCATCTATGTGTTAGGTCCGAGACTAGGGGTCGCCAAGTTCTTGAAAATGTCAAGATCTTGTCTTGATTTCAAGACAAGATCAAGACAAGAAATAATATTAGAGTTCAAGACAAGACAAGAAATTTAATATTCTGATTGATTCGGCCGTTACTTGATGAAGATCCATAGTAATTTCAAAAACTACACCTCACGATTTGATCTCCACAAACTTTATTTGGAAAATATATATCACAACATTTTTCGCTAACACAGTAGCTTCAACAAGTGATTTGAATCACTAAATTCATCACCCGCAGGCCTACAGCAAGTAGGTGGACTTTTTTCAGGAATAGTTAGTCAACATCACTATGATAATTTCGGGAATCTCAACTTTCGGAAACAATATACAGGGTGCTCAGTAAAACCGGTCAAGCTTCATTCATTTTCAAACAGACATAATTCAAATTTTTCAAATGGAACACTTTGTATTTGTTCATTTGTATCATTTCATGCATCTAATGATACTAAAATACAAATCATGAGATTATAAAACATTTCATTTGTATGAAATGTTTCAACATACTTAGGGTTAGGTTAGGTCAAAAGTGAGTGGGTTTATTCCATCCTCCACCGCAACCCACAGGGGTTTATTGTGGCTCACAACTATGCACACTCGACCAAATAAACCCAGCTTCTTAACGAAGCTGATTAGTTTGTGAGTGGTCTTTCAGGTCAGATGATGAAAGTATGGCTCTGCCAAACTCTGAAAACCTGATTCGGTCCTCAGCGGGGCAGGCACAAAGTATATGCTCTGCTGTTTTGCTAACATACTTACTCAAAAATTTAGGCGTTACTGTTCATATTGAAAAAAAATTGAGTAAGTGAACGTAAATAAATGCATTTTTTGTGGTTACAACAATTGAAAAGACTGGGTATAATTTGTAAAATATCTGTATTTCGTATAGTATACCTCTGATAAAAAATGTAGTGAAACATTTCATACAAATGAAAAAATACAGGGTGTTCCATTTGAAATAGTTGAATTATGTCTGTTTGAAAATGAATGAAGCCTGACCGGTTTTACCGAGCACCCTGTATATTGTTTCCGAAAGTTGAGATTCCCGAAATTATCATAGTGATGTTGACTAAATATTTCTAAAAAAAATCCACTTAATTGCTGTAGACATGCGGGTGGTGAATCAAAAAAATATTTTCTGCAAAATAGGTTTTTCTAGAATAACTTGGCAATGCCATAATAGAAATTCAAAAACAAAAATACCTTACAGAGCTAAAAAAATATGGAATCGAATGACGTGTTCATATACTGGGTGTTCCATTTGAATAACATTGGTTGGCCACGCTCGGGTGAATCACCCAGAAAATAATTTTGAAAGATAGTATTTATCGATATGGCTGAAAAAAAAATGAGCAGTTGGAAAAATTGTTGCCTCTGATAGCAATGAACCGAGGGAATCTTTTTGACTCACCCCGTAGAAACTAAAGTAGGCTATTGTGCAGAAGTTGAACTCTCAACGAGGTTTTCAATCAATTATTTTTTGTAGCATTGATTTATGAACAGCCCTTCAGTGGACATAATAGCAACTATACCACGATTTGTAGACTGTTAAAAAAATTAGGTGAAAATTCAAATTTCGCGGGCTACATACAGTCGATTAGTCATTTTTAATTTTTTTTAATGTTGGTACACTCGTCTCGAACATATGTTCACAGTTTCAGCTGTTTAGCATATTTAATTTGTTGTGACAAGTGATTTGCGTGTTCGCCGATTTTCTGCTATCGAAAAGAATGAATAAAAGAGTTTGCATCAAATTTTGTGGAAACAAGTGCTCAAAAGCACTTCGAATGTTGACAGTGTCATACGGTGATTGTACTCTTGAGTCAGAAAAATGTTTCAAAGTGGAACATGCTTTTCGCAGAAGGTTAGGGAAGATATGAATGACGACTCGGCCTGGACGCCCCAGCACATCAACAACCAAAAATGTTGAGAGAAAGTTGAGAAAATTGTTATGGAGAATCGTCGAATCACTATCAGAGAAGTTGCTGAGGATGTCGGCATATCAGTTGTCTTATGTCAGGCAATTTTTTCGGAAATTTAGTACATGAAGCGTGTAGCAGCGAAGTTGAAAAAAAACACTGGCACAAGTGTATCATATCTGAGGGGGACTACTTTGAAGAGGTCAAAATACAAATTGGTGAATAAATAAACAGTTCTGGAAAAAATTAAAATTCACGCAATTTTTTGAACAGACAGCATGTCAAATTATATCTAAAAGAACAATTCGTTCCGGCCAGTCTCAAATTACCTACACTGTAGGTTAATGGACTGACACCTATCAGAAAACAACTACTCCCCTGGCTTATACCACGAAGGGCGTTGGATTATATCCGACAGGCGTCAGTGCAGGATTCTTCACTGAAGTTATTCCTGCATATGCTGTTGTCGATACAACTGCCGCAGACAGCATGTATTTAGAATTTAGACAGTAGAAGTCCAATCCTTCAACATTGTCACTCACAAGCTACATTTCTGTGATCAAAATTCGTATACATTTCACTTCAAATGTTGTTTGAAGAAATAAATATAAAAATAAATGGTTTCGTCCTTTTTCTGCGCTCACTCGCTATTTGTCGATATCGTTGTTAGGCACTCGTTTATTTTGCCATCATGACAATAAAGGTCGATAAGTTTTTCAATATGTTAGTTACCAAACCAAATAGAGCACACTTGCATGTTTGGCGAAGGAGCCAATACACTGAAAATTGAAACGTGAATATTGAATGATTCTCTTTAAGGCTAATAGTTCACAAGTACCATTTCATCAAAGGTGTTTTTTGGCGTTTAATCGTATTTGAGCGTGTTTTTCAAAAACGATTCGTAGTGACGTCATGAATAATAAGATTCACCAGAATGGAATGATTCAATTCGTGCCAAATTCAATAATGAAAACACACTCTTCAATTTTCTCTAACCTCAGAATCGGATTCGTGCATACAGCTTTATTTTATACATCCATACAACGTATTTGATAAAAAGTTTTCAGTGTTAGGAATCACACGTTAAAAGGTAAGACCTCGTTAATCCTTAGCTCGCACAAGTTTCGACTTCTGAGGGTTGTCGTTCGTAGGGGTGCGACAGCTGGTTAACGGAAAAACAGATTTTAAACAGATTTTTAATTTATAAACTATAACGTTCAAAATAAAGCAGAATCTGGCAACTGACTTGATGAAACGTCAAAATCCGTTTCAACGCCAGAATGGATGTAAGTTTTGAATACATGAGCGCCAGAAAACGAAACTATAGCGCCATATAGTTTCATTTGAGCGATGATAATAAGTGTAAAACGCGACGCTTGATTCGGTCGTTAAAACAAAAAATATTGTAACCCAATGAATATGAAAATCAAGGAACGATAAATATTAGATACGCGTATAGTTGAATGAACAATCATGTGTCGGCAAAATATTCTTATAGCAATTTTCCTCCCAATAATATTTTTGTTTGATTATATAAAAACCTTTATAATTTATAAAATTGAAGCCTGGATTTTTTGTCTTGGAGTTATTTTATGAAGACTCGATGATCCTCGTTGGAAAAGTTGAAAAATTGAATTTTCATTTATTTATGAACAATCAAAAATGCTAAAAAATTAAAACAAACATAGATTGAAAAAGGTTTTTCCAAATGTATTGAAGACGAAGTTTAGCGCAAGTATCAACTTTGAAGAGATACTGTAGTTTTAATCAAATCGAATCAAGAATATTTATGAGATTTCATCAATACCGGTTTTTTTACTTCAACTTCCTGTATCTCAGAAACAAAACAACTTCGTAGTTTGGAAACACCCTGTATAGTTTTAATATATTATGCATTCGTGTTACGTTGAATGCAAAATAACTATATATCGGTACCTTTCAATAAAACTAATAATACAAGAATAATCTCTAGTTTTATATACACATATTAATATTATATGGTTCAATCGAAGAGCTATTTCTACCTTTATTCAGGTCAAGGTTGAATGCAAAACTCATCACATACTGAAATCGATTGTTCATTCGGAATAATTATGAATTAATTGAGCTTTTTGTTCCTCGGTTCCTTAGATTTACGTATTTATAGTTTCACGATTTTTGCAAAATTAGTTTCTTATTGTACAGGACGACTAACGAACTCAGTGTTTCGGAAATCGAAAGATAATTTTTTGTACACAGTTTGATCAACAACCTCGGGATTGTGTGTGTCACATCCAGCTTCCATTAGAAGTTTGAGATGAACGAATGAAATTATCGAAAAATGTTGGTGTTTTTTATAATATTCCACGATATACAATTTGGCATTAGGGAAGGATTGTCAAACTCAAACACCTGTTCATGCAACTGCAGTTTCGTAAGAATGTATCATATTTCCCTCCAACCGATTTCCTGGAGTCTTTGAAGTCCGCTGGATACTCGTTATGAGAAGAAGGAGATTGCTCCGAATTATTGGGGTTCTTGTTGAATACTCTTCATGGGCAAAACAATAGCAGAATCAATACTCCTGACCGCTCTGATTCCGTACAGTCTATCTCGTCTTGTGTTTGTAAATCTTTTGCGGGAAAATTCCTCACTTGATTACTTTGTAGTAAATTTTCAAGAATTAGCAAAAACGAATGTGAATTTCTGGAACTTCAACTAACGTTTCCTAATATGGCTAATAACCAGTCTGTGCAAGCTTATTGTTGAATCATTTGAAAATGGATCTTTTAACATGTGATGAACGACTGTATGCGCCAAACTAACTGACTGTTATAAGGAAACAAGTATATCTGAGGCACCAGTCAATCTTATCAAACAAGACTCGACCTCTGACGGAAGCACCAAACTCTTTCGAAGGTTCGAAATAGATAAACACTTCAATCTAGCAGACCACTAATATAATATTCATGCAGTCATTGTTCACTGTGGTTCTGGCGTTGAATCTGGTCATTATTACGCCTTGGTGAAAGACGAAACGGACTGGTTTAAGTTTGACGGTAGTCGTGTCACAAAGTGACACAAAGTGTTCTGGCGATGTATTGAATTTATTGGAGCCTCTGGAGACACCCTGCATTTTGTTTTATGAGAGAGAGGACATTGGCAGATCAAGATCTTAGATGATGTGGTGTTGCAGGTTTTTCCGGGTTTTGCTGCAGCTGAAAAAGCAAAGGCGCCACTGGAATCAATGAAGTCGCCCCGGAGCGCCAATTAATTTTTATTGTTGTTTTATAATTTCGTGATTTCATTTATTAAAAAGTGTTTTGGAGGAAAAAAAAAATTCTGACAGGTGAGGAAATTGTCAATAAAAAAGTTTCAACCTCAAAAAAACAAAAAAAAAAGAAACAATTTTAGTGTAACTTGAAATTTCTATAATTGTCTGAATACTGATGAAAAAGTGATTGAAATATTTTCAGATATGAAGAAAGCTTTTTATACTGTATTTCACTCTAAACTCCTCGAAAAACTCAACACAATACAGAATACAGGTGTTTGCCTTGAACTTTTCCGGAGTTACTTCCAGGAAGGTGGACAGATCACTAGGAGACATCTTTATATTTTGGCAGGTGAAGGCCAGGACTCGCCGATCACACACTCTCTTTGGCAACCATGAGGTGTCTCACGGTGGCCTACGCGAAAGTTTTGGAAGGTGCAGCGACATTACTGTCGTTGCGCGGCTTCTTCAACCTTCTTGGGGTTCCCTCCGTGGTGCACAAGTGAGGGAGCTTTCCTTCAGGGGCAGCCGGTTCCTTGCCTTTATTCAAGACGAAGCTCTTGGCACCCGCCTCAAGTAAGTGCCCTTGCTGTTGGAGGGGGAGTGGAGGAGGAAGAGGGTGCACTTATACTTGGTGCCACTCCTACCTCCTTCGCTCTCTTTCTCCTTTTGGCCTCGGCACCGCAAATGCGCTTACGCCATAGCCTTTGTATTACATCACGAGGTGATCTGCTATGTCCAGCCTTATTCCAAGCGGTGGATTGGGGTGGACATTTCTGTTCATCCCCAGCCACCGCCTTAGATTGAGGTGAGCACTTCTGTCCAGCCTCGGGATTGGTTTTTGTTTTTGTTGTTTCTGTTTTTGTGTATCGTGTGTGTTCCCACGAGTAGCAAGGGAAGAGTTGGTCACCTCTGGCAGAGGTGCATTACCAGAGGTAGGCTGATTATAACGAGATTTCGCCCGGTCCCCCAAGGGGATCGTTCATAACCGCATATCACCCTGCGGCCATTCAGCTGTCGGCACGGTTCCTTACATGTTAGCTTGGGTAGGCTGAATCACGGTGGCATATTTTGCAAAGGCTTTTGGGGGGTTTCAGTTCCCCTCTCCCTACTGTTTTCTGCCACTGACCAGGAGCCGGCGACCCCGTCCGTAAGACCACATTGGCTTCCCGGACAGGGCCTTCAGTCCCCTGATCGTTCCTCTATCCGCCACCTGGGGACGCGCCCAATAGGTAGCCCAACCCACAGGATAAAAAAGTAAATTACTCAACTAGCTAATAAATACTTAGTCCAAAACAAAAACACCTCGAAAAAAGCAATACGCTTAAAAAATATATATGGAAATGACAGAGTAATTAAAAAAAGCAAACTCAGTTAAGAACATTTTAAAAGTACAAACATTTGGGAATAAGTATTAGTTATGAAAATAATAAATATAGTTTGAAAAAACTAAAAAACACGCTTTTGAAGAACATCGAACTAAAAAGTTAAAAATATTTTTTTTAAATAAGCTTAAAACAATAACGAACGAAAAATACTAGTATTATTATGAAAAAAGCGACATGCGCTTGATATATAAAAATATGGCACAAGGCGCCCGTTATTGTTTTAAGCTTATTTAAAAAAAAATTAACTTTTCAGTTCGATGTTCTTCAAAATCGTGTTTTTTAGTTTTTTTAAACTATATTTATTTTTCACTTTTTAGTCCGATTTATTGTCAAAAATACTTTTTTATTTTAAATTCTAGTCACTAGTATTATAAATTTTTAACAGACGGCGCATGAAGACGGCGTAAAATTCCTCTCAAACAACATAATAAAGTTTGAGCATTGGTTTGAGGTCTTAAATTTTATAGTAATAAAGGGATGCAGGAAGTCTCCAACAGAGGGCGGACAGTTGTAAAATTTGTTTCGAAGTAAAGAGAAAATTTGCGGTAATAATTTCAAAAAACAATTCAGTCTTGATGTTCTGATTTGAATTTTTTTTTCAAAATTATAATGGACTAAAAATATTTTTCAAATCAATCTTTTGATTTGATATGTATGTCAAGCACCTTAATTCTAATTTTTCAATTTTTTTGAATATTTAAGTAACTGAATTTTTTAGGTGTACAATTTACGATAAAGTTTTCATTGTTGAAATCCATATTCTGGTTTGCTTTCAAATAATCGAATTAGATTTTGAAAGGTATCTTCCGTTTCATTCAAAACTTTTTTCTGTACTGAATCACTGGTAATTGAAAATATTTAAATATTTCATCTGTAGTACAAAGTTTCGCCAACACTTATAATTCTTGAAATATGTTTTTTATTTTGGTTTTCTTTTGAACAACCTATCAAGGAGGTTACGTATAGCGCCATCTGCCCGCGAATAGCTCAAGCGAAATTGATTCTTACTGTTATTTTTTATCCAATCACGTTTATATTTTTATGCTTTTTAGTTTTTATATTCTCATACTTACATTTATGTGTTGCGTGAGAATATTCATTATCATTATTATTATTATTTATTTCAATATGTAGCATATATATTATCACTTTCTGACTACTTTTTCACCCCAAAATGCTGAAATCACCAAATGTTCAAATATTACTTTCAATTTGTATAACTTCATTCTTTAAAATAATAACACTTTGACAATAATATTTTATCTTCGACAATATCTTTTAAGTTGTGTATCTTATATTTCTTAGAATAGTAACACTTTGTCAATGAGATTTCATCTTCAACAATCACGTACAGCGCCATCTGTTCGCAAATAGATCAAGCAATAATTGATATACGTACAACGCCATCTGCCCGCGAATAGATCAAGCAATAATGCCAATAATTCTGTCAATACAGATCCTGATCTTGAGAGTTACACACAAACATACATACATACAGGTAAAGCTAATATAAAGCGTGTAAAAATTAAACCCTTGCATGAAGAATTAAAAAGGCGAAAATAAATAAAATAAAATGGTTCGACGATCTCATTACATTTGGCTCTTACTGTTTTGTATGTGAATCGTTTTAACTTATTTTTAAACATGTTAAAGTTCATTATTTCTTTTATATGGCCAGGAATAAAATTAAACGCATTGGGTGCTATATAAAAAAATGATCGCTGACAGATTTGCTCATCTGTGGAACAACATAGTGGTGTCTTTGCCGGGTACCATAATTATGCGTAGATAAACTACTGTGATTTTTTATTTTTTTTTTTTATTACAATATAACATTCAAACAATATAGTTGACTCAGATCCAGTATCCCGCATTCCTTATATAAAAGATCTGTAGAATATTGGTGGGGTTTTTCTAAAATCAACTTCAGGAATCTGTTTTGGATAATCTGTAGTGGTTTGAAGTGTGTTCGTAGGCCCCACCCCAACCTACTACTATGCCGTAACGTAAGTAACTTTCTGCTAAAGCAAAGTATAGTGTTTTCATATGCTTGAATGGCAAAATTTTCTTAAGGTATCTGAATTTATTAAGGATGCTCTGTAGTTTTTTGATGATATACAGAATGTGATTTTTCCATTTCAAGTTACTATCATTACTACTTATATGTAAAATTTAACTTATTTTCAAACATGTATATACACATTTCAAATACGTATACACACATTTCAATTTCAAATGAGTACTTCTAAGTTGCATGTCAGATACGATTGTATTTACCAAAATTAAAAAAACAGTCCACGTAAGTCTTATAGTTATCAGAATTATGAAGTTTGAATCATGTTTCAATTTAGTAAAACGTGAAAATGATAAAAATAAAACTCGATTCGACAGTGGACAGTTGAAATTTGGTAAATGGATATGAAATTGAAAATCGAACAACTTTTTTCTGAGGCCTTTTCAGAACTTTTCAGAGGTAACTCGAATTTTATGATTTCTTTAAAAAATATCAAATTTGACAGATCCAGAATAGCCCCTGACAAATAAAATGGGGCTATCAAGCACAAACTAATTGCAAGGTCGATTTTCAATTTTATATATGAATGAAAAAATTCCGTGAGGTGCAAAGAAGTTTTTCAGATATAAACTGAAAAAAATAATCCATCCCAAACAAGTACTTTCGAATGCGTATTACATTGAATTACGAAGAAATCACTTCTTTTCATTCAGTTTGTACAGTTTGTAGAATTGAAGCTGATATCATAGAAAGGAGTCCTACAAAAATTAATACGAAAATGGTTAAAAACGAAGGCACTCATTTATTGAAGAAAATTATGACTTTATGTCACTGGAGAATGCAGTTCGTGGAAACATTGATCTCTACTGTCGCCTATAAACAGTGAATTATATGGGAACCACTTTTTCCCATCAAGTTTTTGCTTAAAACTTTCTTCATGGAATTGACACAGAAATTCACAGAAACCCTACACAACGTAATGTATGAAAGATGATCAAATTTCACTTACATAAAACACTCTCATCCTAGATGTTGTACTTTGAAGTTTTGGTGCAAGTAAAACTCCTCATAAGCACCGTTGTGGACAAATTTTGGTCTAGAAAACACCTATATGCCTGCTCTGGATTAGTTCGGAACTGGTTCTGTGACAGAAACAAAATCCCCATTGGACCTAATCTGAAAACTGCGTTCCCTGACTTTCCCTTTCCCTTAATTATTATTCAGCAGGTAGAAAATATTGCATTGTGTCCTTGTGACAACATTCATCTGCATTATTCGGTCCGAGTGTTTTGTTCTATGGGTCTGTGTTCTAGAATTGGGGATTTGAAGAGGTTAGATTCATTTTATTTATCTTCATATAAAATATACAAATTATACTGAGTTTTGAAAAATTATGTATTTTCCTTCTTGATAAGTAGTTGTCATGTATGAGTCATAGGTCAAGATGGCGAATTATCCTTGTGGCTGGATTCAATACTATGGTTTTTTGAATTTTACTAGATCGAACTTTCATTGTCTAATATGATTGTAAATCTCTGAAAGAACAAATAAAACAAATAAAATTAAAAATTAAATAACAAAAATAACAATTATAATAGGAAGTTAATCTTGAAATGAAATTATAATAAAATAAAAAGAAGCCAAAAACTTGAAAATATTCATTTCATTTTAAATTTTTTGCATATTTTTATTTTATTGTCTGATATAAAATAATATGATTTGAAATCTCTGAAAGAACAAATAAAATTAAAAATTGAAATTAATAGCTAAAAATAACAATTATAATAAGAAATGAAATGAAATTACAATATAGAAATGAAATTACAATAAAATAAAAATAAGCAAAAAAAAATTAAACTTACTTATTTAATTTTCAATTATTTAATTTTCAGTTTTTGCGCATTTTCATTTCATTGTAATTTCATTTCATTGCTTATTATAATTATCATTTTTAACTTTTAATTTCAATTTTATTTGTTCTTTCAGAGATTTCAAATCATATTAGACAATAGAATAAAAATAAGCAAAACATTTGAAATTATTTATTTAATTTTTAATTTCCGTACATCATCTAAAAGAACTATTCGTGAGAAGTTTTAATTTTTTGCTTATTTTTATTTTATTGTCTAAAATGAAATAATATGATTTGAAATCTCTGAAAGAACAAATAAAATAAAAAATTAAAATGAATAGCTAAAAATAACAATCATAATAAGCAATGAAATGAAATGAAATTACAATATTGCAATGAAATTATAATGAAATAAAAATAAGCAAAAAATTAAAACTTATTTACCTATTTCATTTTCATTTATTCAATTTTTTTTGCTCATTTTTATTTAATTGTAATTTCATTTCAATATAGTAATTTCATTTCATTTCTTATTATAATTGTTTTTTTAGGTTAATTTTGATTTTTTATTTTATTTGTTCATTCAGAGATTTCAAATCATATTATTTCATATTAGACAATGGAAGTCCGAACTAGTAAAATTCACTATGAAACATTGTCACCCGATTTCAAATAAACTATATTTTTTATCTGAGAAATCTAAAAAAAATGTCAAAATTTGTTCAAGGTGGATGGGGGTCACGAAAAAGGTTTAAACGCGTCACACGAAAAATTTATAAATATTTTAAACCACAAATTTTTATTAATATTGGAAAATTTGCTTTGTAGTGGTGATATAAAAAAAAGTTGTAGAAGTGTTTCACTTGTTTTTCGGTTGTTTCTCTATCCAAAATCACTACAGACAATCCTGGAAAACATTTGAAATATATGATTAGTTTAATGAATCCAATACAACCAAATAGTTGAAATAAACAAATTTTTAACAACATAAAAAACAAATGATACTCAATTCATGTTATTTTTGGCTTACGAAATCGGTCGTCTACTAAATAGCCAATATGTCACAGTAGCTAATGATATTACGACTTCATATGATAACAACCTTTTTTAATCAAACAGGGTGAATGCCAGTGCTAAAATCAATTCGATTTTTTTATGTTTAGTTAACACCCCAAAATGTGTAAAATGGTGGATGCCTCCTTTTAAAATTGTTTCATTACATTGGGTTACTCCATATGAGAGTATTTTAAATTAATTACTTTTAATAAAGATGTCCATTTAGAAATACTTCGTAATAACGAACAGAACCTACACAAGGATATTTGTAAACAATTTGAGGGTTAATTCGAATTACTAGGGCAACATGGTGTGGATTATTATCTACATTATCAATCACCAAAAAAACAAAATCGGATTCAAAACAGAAATGAGCTTTTTTTTCGAATATTTTGGTACAATTTTATTCCAAACACAATTCATTTCTATGAAAAATTTCGTTCTCATACACATAAACTTTGTGTAACTTGTGATGACTTACTTTAAAGCTTGTTTCAATGCTCTTTTGGTTGCAAAGTTACGAATTATCATTTTTCCTAGTCTCCAATTCATACGCCAAAAACTCCGAAACCGGTTATCCAAATTGGAAGCAGTAAAAGTCGTTATATAAAGAATTGAAATACCTTTCTAGTGAAAGGTCACAAAACACCCCTTCCTATTAAAAATAAAATTGATAGCGCCTTCTCTGGGGCGAGTGGTGTCACACTGTTGGCTTTTTGTAAAAAAAGTACCAAAAATTATGAGAAAGAGATAGGTATATGAGTAGTGTTTGCTTAACAGTAAATTTTGGAACTTATAGGTAAGCATCAAAAGAGAAACGTGTATATATATTGCATCTCGAAACAATTGTTTATTTACTTATTGACTAATTCCAGAAAAAATCTAGTGGACTCAGCTCTTGTAACCTTGCTGGCCACTCTACCGCTCTATCAAATGAAATCATTTCATCGTTGATACATTTTATATTAATTCTTTCGTTGTGAGCGGAAACTTCAACGCATTCAAAGTAAATGCAATTCAACACATTTTCAAAAATTTCCAAATATAACTGGGCAATGATATATCTAACTAGGCATGAATTGGCACTAGGAGGAGATGAATCAATATAAAATAATTATTCAGAACAAAAACTGTCTCACATTGAAACTCACGGCATGCTATTTCGGAGGAATCCAAATTTCTGAAGCATGCTGTTTAGCTAAATGTGCCGAACGGAAGTAAAGGAAACCCAGATAGAGAGAGACCGATGCATGCTGTTTCTCTCTAATATTTTTCTGTAGATTGGAGCTAACAAACAGGCTTGTTCTCCAAAATCACCAACCTCAACAAGTTCTATTTAATAAATATAATTTTTGTTACAGGTCAACGGTACGCCATCCAAATGTCATGGCAACTAGAGTCAATAGAAAGAATGCAGCCTCTGCAGCTGCAGCATCCCCAAAAGATATAGTAAACGCAGTCAAAAATGAACCTGTGGCATCACCAAAGCCGAGCGTAGCTAAATCAACGGCAAGAAACACGCCTATCGGAAAAAGATTAGCAAAAGTAACCCCAGCCAAAAAGATCGTCAAAAAAACAATAGCAATCAAGCTGAAGGCCAAAGCCAAGACGCAGCTGAAAGTCCTACCGAAAGCTCTCTTACAAACCACCAAAACTGCCGAAAACAGGAAAAAACTCTTGAGAAATGGCGTGAAGGAAATCAAACCAAGAAAGAAGAGGAAAACCGTCAAGAAGGAAATAGACGACTCGCCTCCTGTTCTGGAACCAATTTTTCCCATAGAAGAAAACTTGGAGAGTAAGAAAACTCCAAAGAAACGGCTGTCGAAGAAAGCCGCTAAAAACACTACCCCTGACCTGCTGGACATAACAAAAGTCAAAGTAGAAAACGAAGATGACCTCTCCCTGTCGAGCGATTTCACAGACATCTCCAATAACGAAATACCCACACTTTCCAGGCAGGTTAAAAAACCCAGAGCTTCTCGCAAGCCCAAAGTCCAGAGTGACACACTGGAAGATGTCATGAACGACCTAACTTTCCTCATAAAAGCTGACGACGTTAAAAAAGAGGTCGACTCCTTATCGGAATCAGGCAAAAGCGACACGGTAGCGAAACCCAAAAAGCTCACCAAGAGGCAGCGAATAGAACTACTGAAGAAGAAGATGATCAAAAAAGAAAATATAGAAAATACCCTGAGCAAGCTGGACTCGTCTGACGAAAAGGTCATCGACATGCTGGACCTGAACGTAAAGAGGGTCAAAAAAAAGTCGCCTTTGAAGAGGAGGCACAGCATCGAGAAGTTTCCTGTAGGCTCGGTGGAAACCAGCGAAAACGCTCCGCGCACTATTTTTGGTCATGTACCACGCAGCGCCAGCCCGAAAATCAAGCGCAATGCTAAGAGTAGACAAAGCATAGAAGGAAGTAGCCAGCGGCTTAACCCGTATGCTACTCGGTCTGATTCGCCAGCAAGAATGTTGAGGAATGGAAAACAGCGCAAGCTTAAATCCACAGGACTTCTGGCTGGGTTGGACAGCTCTAGCAAAAAGCGCAAAAGGTTGTGCTCTGATTTGAGCGGCAGCGAAATGTCTTTTTCTAAAATGTCAGGTTATGAATCAGACAGCAGCTTCTCTGATCTCTCCTCTATCCACGGAACTGAAAGTAACGACCCGAAGGATCTAGACTCGACCAAAAGCCAACAAAGCGCCAGCTCAGACACTGCCCAAAACGGACCAATAGATAACTTAGATATTATCGATACAAATTCAAACGTGTGCAAGGACTTCAATCTGAACAAGCCCACCGTTAACTCTGAAGTAAAGGACGACGTTGTGTTGCCAGACAAAGATGCATTGCTTGACATCATGAAACAAGCGTTTAATGATGTGAGCTTCCAGAAAAGCACGCCCAAGACTAGCCCCAAAGGCGGTGCCGTGGGAACGGCTAGGTTTTATGGCAGGACACCCCTTAAAGGTAGAGGGAATGTGGGCAAAACAGAAAGAATCGAGACGATAGTGACGGACGAGAGTTCTAGTACTTCATTTTCGGAAAGTATACCGGCCAGAACGATTACTTCTGAGGAATCCCACCAGGAAGAAGTGATGGAGACCTCATCCGGTTTTCAAGAATCAACCAAAGTGGACCAGGACAATATCGAAACTATGAACGACACAGATGATATTCTGGCCCAATCAGATGATGTCTTGAGCCAGTTGGAAAAAGTTCTAAATCAGCAAGAAGCAATGTTAAATCAGTCGGAAGAAACGCTGAAACAGTCGGTCTTAAATCTGCCAACAGAGCATATGAATGAACCTAAAGAGAAACCACTTCCTCTACTAGAAGTTCCAGTTCAGCTAGAGGAGGCAAGTCAGGAGAAAGAAATAACAGAACAGCCAACAGAGGTATTGAATCAAACCAAAGAAGTATTTTTTGAACCGCAAGATGAAATAAGTGAAACTGAGGTTGTGGTGAACCGTTTTGAAATTACAAATCAAATGGAACTTATTGAAAATGAACCTGAACCTGCAGAAAATCAAATCGAGCAGGAGGAAGAGCAGCCAAATCATATGGATAGTCAATATGACGACAAATTTGGAGATACTGATACCAGGTTCGAAAATGTCAGTCCGCTTGTTATATCTAATCATCCCAATGAGAATACAGAAGAAATGGAAGTCGAAGTACCTGTAAAGTTTGAACCAATGAATACTAGTTCTTTTTATGGGCCTGAAACTTCTACAACACAGCAAGCAGATATAATGAGCCCAGTCGTGGAGGAAGATGTCAAAGAAGAAAATAACATGGAATGTGAAAACAGTGAAGACATTGATGCAGAAATCCAACCAAGTTTTCATCAGGAAAATGTTTCAGATGTGGTAAATGAGAAAGTACCTGAAGCAGTGACAGAAGAAAAAGAATCTCCTCTATTGAAGGAGACTGAAGTTGAGGTTGGAGTGGATCCTTTGCCAGAAGAGTTTATGGAGACTGCTCAAGATCCGTTATTGGTGCCTGTCCTGGATTCCGTAGAGGAAAAAAATAGTGAAGAGACTTTGGTTGGAGACGTGAGTGAAGGAACAAATGTAAATTCTAGTGATGTTGATAGGACTGAGAGTGATAACATTGTGATGGACTCGAGAGAAGAGAACGTTAATCCCAGTATTGAGGAGTCTGCTGAGGAACTTGCAGAAAAAGAAAGTGTTCTTAAGGTAAATTATACTTTTATCAACTGATGAAATTCAAGTTTATTATTCCTAATTCAAACAAGTTGATGTATAAGATGATCAGGAGAAGTAAAAGATCCTTTGCCTTTCATGTGAACCTACGATTTTGTAGATGCATGTGGCAGATACTTGACCGAAAAACAACAACTTACCTAGCTAATGCCGCACAGAAAAAAGAAGTACCTACAAAATAGTAGTTTCACATGAGAGACAACGGATAAGGTGTCTTTCACCTGAACTTGGGCGTGTCATATGCACCTCTCCGAAATATGTTTATTATTCTGTCTCCCACCCGGACTATGTGTTTGTGAAGTTGTTTCTAGACTTTGTCTACAGGTAGCGCAGAGGACATACTTCTGAATCAACTAAAGATAGAGATTATGACTAGTTGGAATTAATTTTGTTTGTTTGGGATACTCAGGCGGTTCACTCTGTCTGAAATGACCTTCCCGGTACTGACGAGGGAGCAAGTACTCAGAAACCAATCTATCGGTGGTCGTCTCGACAAAATTAAATTAATTTCTGCTTTTCATATATAGAAAGTTTCTTGCAACGGATCTTACAAATGAAAGATGTTGCACAGGTGCTTGATGGTTTTACTTCAGCTTTCTGTGCGGCATTAGCTGGGTTAGTTGTTGTCTTTCTGTCGAGTATCTGCCACACGTGTTCTTGAATTTGGGCACATACTAGAAAAGAAACTCAAAATCTCACTTCAAATGATGATTTGCAAGTTTTTAAATATTCTATAACTCCAAACATAAAATTTGATTATGTCCTGTGCGATTCCAGAACCTTTTTTGATTTTTAGTCAACACGATGCATTGAACAGACTTCTTGATATTGTATTCAATATTGTTACAAAGCTATCCTAGTTTAAATTTTGATTTTTCCTCTTTTCTTTTTCTAGGCACTGGGACTTCAAAGTCTGAAAGCTGCAGAAGAAGCTAAGCAGAAGATAAAAGAAAAACCTTCAGGGTCCAAGAGTGATAATTATACAGGCACTCTGAAAACTGTGATCAAAATTAATCGTGATAAGAAAAAGGGGCGTAGTACAATTAAAATGACTTTACAAAAGAATAAAACAAAGAACTCTAGTGTAGAAGAAGAAGCGACTGTTTCTGAAGAGAATTACAAAATCTTGAAAGAGGTAAGCTGAGCTTATTTTTATAAAGAAACTGATGAATCATATGAATTTTCATAAAAAACTCATAAGATTCGACTTTTAGAAATGTTAAAAGTAGGAATCTGACAGACATTCAATTGGTGTATTCTCAGCAAAAACTTGTACACATTTTCATTAGGATTTATTAGTACAGGTTTTATTTGAACTAACAACAGACTTATGAGTATTCGTCCAATTTAAATTTGCTTACTTTTCGTTGCTAAAATATTAATTAATCTGTTTTTTTTCTGTTCTATACATTAACCTTGGTTGTTACACCTTTGAAAGTATCTTTCACACCAAGTACAGAGCCTTGTGGTATTCACACAGTATTTTGCCACATATGAAGAGTTTGTCAGTTCTCATCATTTGAATGATTTTGTATATGTAATTGAAACTATTCATACAATAATACACTGTGGTGAAATGAGAAATTATACATTTTTTTGTTTTTCAGGGAGCAACCTCGGCATTGAAGCAAACCCCTCATTCATCAGATACGGCTGGTGCGCAAAGAAAGTCTCATTATTCTAACAGATCTAACATGGGTAATTATACGGTTAAGGGTCTATCTCTACCTCTTTCCCTTTTTCTATCGCACCATTTTCACTTTTAACTTTACTACACCCTGTACTACTTCTTTGTTAGGCAGCGATGGCTCCATTGAAACAATTATCGATATTTCAATTTATAAACATATCTTAATTCTTCTATGGCCCAGTTGTACAATCGAAGCTCAAGTTAAAGCTCTGTTAGACCTCGCTCAACTCAGAACTCTGTTGAAATATTGTGAGTAGTTGTATAATCAATTCTTAAACTGAGTTTGACAAAATAAAATTCAATAGCCTACTTATTCGGTAAAAATAAAAAATGATAATTTAACAAATGACTTATGTTCGGAGGATTTCATCGATTCCTTCAGTAATGTGGCGGAAAATATCATTAAGTCCCTACCTTCTGCGTCAGACTTAGAATTATCAAATTTCAAAAATTTTCCAGCACCTTCCTCGTTTTTCATGAAACCTGTTGAACCAGCTGATGTTAAAGAGGCCATCACTTTATTAAAAAACTCCACCTGTCCTGATGTTCATGATTTAAACAGCCGAATTATTAAAGCAGTGAGTGACATAATTGTTGAGCCTTTGACTGATCTAATCAATTTGATGTTTGTAACAGGAAAATTCCCTGATATTTTCAAATTTTCTAAAATAATCCCTGTATTCAAAAAGGGCGACAGAACACAAACTGTTAATTATCGACCCATCTCAATTATTTGCATTTTTTCAAAAATAATTGAAATAATAATGAAAAAAAGATTGACCAAATACTTTGAGGACAATAAGTACATTAATGAATCACAATTTGGCTTTCGCTTAAATCGCTCAACTACTAGTGCAGCTACAAGGGTTGTCGAGAGGCTGATTGAGGGTCTTGAACAAGGTCACCATATTACTCTCTGTGACTTGTCTAGGGCCTTTGATTGTGTTTCCCATGATATACTTGCAGAGAAACTAAATTATTATGGGATTAGAGGGGTAGCTCTCTCTCTTCTTGACTCATATTTATTTAATCAATCTCAAGCAGTATTTTATAACAACAGTTTGTCCAGTTTTAGGAATGTGAAATTTGGTGTCCCACAGGGTTCCGCATTGGGCCCACTGTTGTTCATCATATATATAAATGACCTGAAATGAAATATATAAATGACCATATGCAAGTGTTCTATTTGCTGATGACAAAACACTGATATATTCACATAAAGATTACAGCTCCATGATCTCTTTAGCTGCAGATGCCAAGGGGAAAGCCGAAAGGTGGTTCACCGCAAACAGGCTGAAACTAAACAATGATAAATCACAGAACTTAATAGTTACCACTAATACATCTCTACTAGTGGAAAATAATGTAAAACTGCTAGGATTTATTTTGGATGAAAGACTCAGTTGGTCAAATCATATTAAGCAGTTGAACTTGAAACTGTCCAGCTCGCTTTTCAACTTACGACAACTTCGCCTTATTACCAACACCAATACTCTTAGAATCGCTTACTTCCCTCTATTTGAAACCCATCTTAATTATGGAATATTGCTTTGGGGTAGCTCATCTGCTGCATGTAGTGTATTTCTACAGAAAAAAAAAAGCTTTAAGGATCTTGGCTAATCCCAAGTATAGGGAGACTGCCTGACCACTGTTCAAAAAGTTGAAGATCATGACTCTTCCTTGCCTATTCATTTTAGGTACTCTTGTGGAGATCCATAAGAATCTACCAAACTTAGTTACACAGTCTGATATTCATCAACATAATACTAGAGGAACAAACAATATCAGAATACCCAGATATAGACTTACCAAATCGGCAAATAATTCTCTAAATTTTAGCTTATATAATATCCTTCCAGATGATCTAAAAAAGGCCAACATGTTATGTTTCAAAAAAATTGTCTAACTTTTCTTAATTAAAAATTCCTTTTATACACTAGACGAATATGAAGAAAAGGTGAAACAAGGTGGAATAATTTGATTTATGCTCACTGAGACATTATCTTTAAATTATTTACTCTTATATGTATATTCTGTTTATATTCTATTGTGGTATATGTCCAGTTTTATATCAACTTGAAGTTTTTATCCAATGAACAAACTTTTGTGACTTGCTACAAATATGCAACTGTATATAAAGTGGTTTAATAAAGTACTCACTTTCTTACTTACTATTTCTCTAAGCAGTGGAATAATGAATCATTCTCAAGTGATTGTTCAATAGGAGTATATGATTGAATCCGTTAAATCGTGAAAATGTATTATTTACTTTGAACATTCAATTTTTTTTAGTAAAAGGTTTCGTTACAGGAAGAAACACTGCATTTGAAATGAAAGGTATCAAAATATTCTTTAGAGAGTCTTTGAAAAATGTCAATTTTGAATGTAGCCCACTGCAGGGAGAAAACGACCAGAACGCTTGTAAAATCTTATTTTGCTATATAAAAATAGGGTGGACCGTTTAAAGTACTATAAACCCAGCGATATGACAAATCATAACTATTAGGAGACAAAGTATAACTTTACTTCTTAGGTCCTATTTATTTAGTTGCAGAAATTCTGCAATGTTCTCAATGAGAGCTTGTAACTATTATGTCTTCTTGAACTCCTTCTAATACGATACTAAAAGTATTTTCAGTACTACTAAAAATACCCCCTCTTGTTCGGGGGTTTTTTCAGTAGTTCCCCCCCTCTTGTAATCAGCTATACCGAGGGTGTTAGGAAATTACTTTTGGGAATTCTGGGGATACTATAAAAAACTGGGAATTTTATCCCATTTCAGTCACAGGTATTTTTTTATATTTCTGACTTATTATCCGGCAACCACTCTTGTAACATTCCTTATTGAATAATGAACTGTACTTTCATCAACACTGGAAACATAACCTGCTGTTGGGAAAAGAATTCCAATTGCATAGAACGGATGTTGAAATAGAATCATTCCTTAAGAGGCAAAATACCCCTTAGTATATTTTTGCAGACATTTCTTCAGCATTTCTAAAGACAGTTATGATTTCCAAACAAAGTCTTCATCATCAGTGATTTGTAATGAACTTATATCTCGTTCAAAAACAAAAATGCTAAAGTATTCAAATATATATTTCTGTTATGATTTATGTTACGATGTTCTGTAGTGATAGTTATGATTTCAAAACAGAGTCTTCATCATCAGTAATTTGTAATAAACTTATATCTCGTTCAAAAACGAAAATGTTAGTGATTGTTTCAGTTGAATTAAGCTTGGTTTAACCTCAAAAATCGATGGTCGAATACATCTCTGCTTATGTGGAGAATGAACTTGAACCGTATTTAAACTATGATTGTACAGCTGGGTCAAAGTAAATCAATAACTCCTGGAACTATATTTGGGGTATTTTTTAATCTTTGAATTTGTAAAAATGTTTTTCACAAAATTACTGGGTGTAAAATTATATGAGGTTGATTTTTTTATGAAACTGGAATTGTACTTTCGAGAACAGGAAAACGTGTCTTCCTACATTGAAGGCTATGATTCAAGTATTACTGTTGTTGAAAATGTAGAAACTTGTACTATTCATTTTATTATCTTTTTTGTTTCAATGTCCATCTCTTGGGTCTTTTAATGTAAAATCATTGAAATCAGATGACTAGTAAGAAGTGCTGATAATTAAATATATTTTCAGTTTCAAAAAAAAGGTTCATCAAAGAATAGCTTGACACCAAGTCTCAAATTTTTATTTTGCAGCCATATTTAAAAGTTAATTTCGGAATAAAGGCTTTTTTGGAAAATAATACACGATGATTACATTTCTTTCACTAGTTTTCAATCTTTTATTGAAAAACTTGAGATTGACTTAGAGGAAATATTGTATTTCAAATATGTCAAATTCTTTTCACTTCTTTCTTTCATTTCGGCTCTCTTAGGCTCATCTAGTTGATATCTATCAGGTAATACATACAGTGACCGACACTTCACCTAGTGGAAAAACTTATTGAATGACATGAAAAATAACATTATAAACTCGCTATATTTTATGATGTATGAGGTCTGTTAGAAAAGTAAGGTGAATTATATAAAGCACTAATTAGGTTAAATTAGGTCAGTATCGACACGCCTGAGGAAGCTGTTGCACAGCGAAACACCTGTTGCATTTTTGTAAACTGTCCGGTGACAGTTTACAAAGGAAAACATCCAAGGAAAATTTACTTTATTTGCTGATGTTACCACAATTTTATGGCATGCCCCTAACAACCATACATTGTATAAGTTATTGAGAATGACATCACGAAGGTTAAATATTGGTTTGACTCAAATCTCTTGAACTTGAATTTATCAAAAACAAAAGTAGTGTCCTATCGTTGCCAGATTCCAGCCATACATTTAAATAATATTCAAATTGACAACGTACCAAGTTCTAAATTCCTTGGCTTGTTCACTGACAATAATTTAAAATTCAACAAACAAGTAGATAGTTCGAAATCCAAGCTCTCCTCTGGATGTTATGCAATACGAGTAATTGCATTTGAGCTCGGATCTGCAGTAGCTAAAATGGTTTATCATTCCCTTTTTGAACCCCATCTTCGTTATCGTATTTGCTTTTGGGGTGTGTGTTCTACCACATGCCTTCAATCAGTACTACTAGGGACTCTTGTAGGCCTCTTTTTGCCTCTAACATGATCCTAACTGTGGTCTCCTTATTTATATATATAATGAAATCTGTCATCTCTTTAAAACTTGGAACTTGTTCACCCACTTGGACGAGCCAATGTATCAAACCAGTTAAAGGTTCAGCTTCCAATTACCGCTGGCTTCTTCGATTCCATTATTTACAACGATCTTAAAATGTTCCTTAAGCTTTAAGAACCATAAATGACTTTAGCGCTCTTGAGAAAGACTTGCTTTCTGTGAGACCCTAGCAAAATTCTACGATGATAAGTATATTCGAGTATGACTATCTGTAGAGTATGGAGGGTAAGTGTAGACCCACAGCACTTAGGCCACATGTGACCCATTGTACATCCTCCCAAGGAGTTGTCCTCCTAGGTCATCGCCCATTCTGTCCTTTCCAGGAAGGTGGACAGGTCACTAGGAGACATCTCCTTTCTATCGGCAGGTGAAGGCCAGAACTCGCCGATCACACACTCCCTTTGGCAACCATGAGGTGTCTCACAGCGGCCTTCGTGAAGGTTTTGAAAGATGCGGCGACATTACTGTCGTTGCGCGGCTTCTTCAACCTTCGTGGGGTTCCCTCCGTGGAGGTGCTCAAGTAAAAGCGTTTGCTGTTGGTGGTGTAGTGGGGGAGGAGGGTGCACTTATAGTTGCTGCCACTCATGCCTCTATCGCTCTCTTACTCCTTTTGGCCTCCTCGGCGCCGCAAATGCGCTTATGCCTTGGCCTTTGTATTATATCACGAGGTGGTCTGCCATGTCCAGCCTCATTCCGAGAGGTAGATTGGGGTGAGCATTTCTGTTCATCCCCAGCCACCGCCATAGATTGTCCAGCCTCGTTTTTTCTGTCTGTTTTTGTATTTGTTTCATTCATGTGTGTTCCCACGAGTAGCAGGGGAAGAGTTGGTCACTCTGGCAGAGCCCGCATTACTACAGGAAAGCTGATTACAAAGAAGGTTGTCGCCAGGATCCCCAAGGGGATCGTTCGTAACCGCATATCACCCTGCGGCCATTCAGCTGTTAGCACGATTCCTTACACCTTAACTTGGGTAGGCTGTTCCACGGTGGCATGTTTCGCAAAGGCTTTTGGAGAGTTTTGGTTCCCCCCACCCTACTTATTTCTGCCACTGAGCAGGAGTTGGCGACCCCGTCCGTAAGGCCACATTGGCTTCCCGGAGGGGGTCCCAGTCAATGAAATACCGTAGATATGTTAGTCATACCCAACCCGTAGGTTGGGCTACCTATCGGGCGCGTGGCAAATAGGGGAACGGCCAGGGGACTGGGAGCCCTCTCCGGGAAGCCAATGTGGCCTTACGGACGGGGTCGCCAACTCCTGCTCAGTGGCAGAAATCAGTAGGCCCAACCTACGGGTTGGGTATGACTAACATATCTACGGTATTTCATTGATTTGATTCAATTCATTTTATTGACCATGTTCTTATATCCTGAACGTTTGTATTAAGTTATTATTAACATGTCTCTTTTCAGTTCATGTTATCACCTACTTTTAGTAATATATTTCGCACAAGGCTTTGTCAATAAGAATTCATTTTTCAGACAATAAAGTATATAAATCTAAAGAAATGAACTTTAAACGTTCAAGCCAGTCTCGATATACCTACACAGTAGATTGAATGGACTGACGCCTATCAGAAAACAACTAATTCCCTGGCTAATACCACGAAGGGCGTTGGATTATATCCGACAGGCGTCAGTGCAAGAATCTTCACAGAAAATTTTCTGCATATGCAATTGGCAATACAACTGAAAGAGTTGACCTTCAATTTTGGAAGGGGCACACTTGCAGACCGGTTTCGGGCTCATTAGCGTCAGTCCATTCAACCTACTGTGTAGGTATATCGAGACTGGCTTGAACGTTTAAAGTTCATTTCTTTAGATTTGTTTCTTGCCAGTCTTCAAGAATAGCCCACTGACTAATAAGAAAAAAATAAAGTATATTTTGAATTGAATTGAATACAAGAAAAGGTGTCGTCTATCTTTGATAAGGCATAAAATGTGTGTAAAATTGTGGAAATTTGTTTGGTAAATGTGTTTTATTCACGTTGTTTTACATGTTAAATGTTTTTAGAGCTTTAGTTGTCACTCTTGAAGGGATTCCCACTAATCAAAATACTTGCCAAAATACAAGCACCATGGTATTTGTCCGTTAGGTTGTGGTAAATTGACATATGAGAACGTATCTGTTGAAAACATTTTTTCAACACCAGAACAAAAATTGCGGTCTCGACGCGCGTTTTACTAACCAAGTTAGCGTCCTTAGGAGATCAGTATAAATAAATTTTACTGGTACTGTGTTGGGAAAATGTTTTCAAGGTTCCAGTACGAACTATCAAGATATGAGAATCTATTTTCTTCCACAGATGGCAGCAGTGAACACACTTCTGATGGAGAAGCCGCTGCTCAGGATGGAGCAATCAAAGCACTGGTTATTCCAGAGAAAGCCAGCTCATTCAGCATTCACCCAGGAAGGCTGTGCAAAGACGAGTGTTCATATTGTTTCGGCAAATTCGGACTTTTTGATACTCCTTGTCATATCGCTACAATCAAAAGTATTGAGAGGCAGAATAGGATTTTAGGCAGTGAGTGTATTTCAGATATTTGCTGATATTAGTTGAAAAAGTGATTATTATGAATCATAAATTACAAATATTCAATAACTTTTCCAAATATTATGGAAAGCAGTCCAAAAAGTTAGTTTCAAACTTGTTTTTTTCTTAGCAATGTTAACTAATGATTTCATGAACTACAACTCACAATTTGATCTCCAAAAACTTTAAATCTGTTCAAAATCTGTTTTTCCGTTAACCAGTTGTCGCACCTCTACGAACGACAACCCTCAGAAGTCGAAACTTGTGCGAGCTAAGAATTTACGAGGTCTTACTTTTTAACGTGTGATTCCTAACACGGGTTGGACGATAACAAGTGAAAATTGATTGTTCAGGCTGAGGCTTGAACCACCGACCAACGCGGCAGTCAATTCGAGTGAGTGAGCAAAGCACCCACGTCGAACCGCCTGGCTACCGTTTGTTTTATTTGAAAAATATTATCAGGACATGTTTTGCTACATTACAAGTACTAAGAGACAATTAGATACTTTTCATAAGGATATTAACAAAAGTATGAAAACATTAAATTCACTATTGAAGTAGAAGAAGAATCAGTTTCTTGGACTCAACAAGTAGCATGAACAACAAACATGATTTTTCAATTTATCACAAACCGTCCTATACGGATATTATTATACATTACGATTCTACCCATCCATATCAACACAAAGTAGTAGCATCTTATAATAGCATGATTCACAGATTAGTCAATGTTCCTCTTTGAATAGATAATTTCAATAGAGAACTTCATATCATCAAGCAAATTGCAGTAAACATTGGGTTTGAAGCCAAATCAATGAAAAAATACTTTCCAAAGAAGTCTACGCAAAAGCGATTCAAGACTTTTTTCCTATTGATAAGTTAGATAATCAAAATTATAGAGCTTTAACGTATTTTGGACAAACAATGGAAAAAGTGGCTTCATTTTTGAGGAAACGAGATATTAAAATTGCATATAGAACAAGTAATACGTTGGGAAAGTTGGTTAAAAATAATAAAGACAAAACTTTCAAATTCGAGATATCAGGAGTATATAAATTAAAGTGTGGAACGTTCCCTAAAGTATATATTGGTCAAACTGGCAGAACATTTAGGAATCGAATCCAGGAACATCATATGAGCTATGTGAATAAGAAAACAAGTTGAACATATTCAAATCATCTTTTAGAAGAAAATCATATCTTTAATGAAGAGTTCGAAATTTTACACATAGAAAATAAATATTTGAAACTGAATTATTTGGAAGCAATGGAAATTAATAAACTTGAAAATTCAATAGATCACCATTATTGAACTTGTTTTCTTAAAAGAAACGAGGAAATATTATTATTGATGTAGAAGTGAGTTAATATGCTTCAGGTAATCATAATTGAAGAGGTACCTCAGGTATATGAGAATTGTAGAGGTTTAGATAATTTGATGGAGGTAGTCCAAATTGTAGTTACCTGTGGTTTATAAATATTAGCCTAAGAAGCAACTTTTACTATTAAAATCACTGTTGAATAAGCTACTGTGTTAGCCAAACATGTCTTGATATATTTTTCAAATGAAGTTTGTGGAGACCAAATCGTGAGTTGTAGTTTATGAATCAATCAATCAGAAAACTAATGATTCTACGAAAGTTTCAAAATATCGATATTTTTCAGCGGAAAAACATCTCACGACTGATTCCTGCCTGTGTGATGCTTGCTATAGGCACGTAGATAGAAAATCTAACACTCCTTCTTATGTTAACAAATCCTTAAAAAGAAATGCCTTGGTTGCACCGGGTCCAAGAAAAAACCACTGCCATGTTTTGGGTTGTAGAAAGGAGGCCACAAATATACTCAGGAGGAAATGGATCATCAAAATGAGAAAAAGTATTTGTCAAGTGGTAAGTTTTTATTATTCAAAGTAGTGATTTATTTAGAAATCTCTTGAAGATCGAAATATGTCAACTTTCATAGTTAGCGATATTTTTGTTGAAGTTATTTTCTGGGTTTGTCTTTTTGTTGTCGGTGGTCTGCAGCTTTCATCTACAACTGCGGTAGATATTATCAAAAGCAGTAATGTAGTGTTCTATTTGTCTTCGCAGGGTTCAGAACTCCAGTTTTATATCATTTGTTGTAGGGGAGGTAACTTTTCAAGGTAGATTCTCACCAAATGTACCAAAGTTGGTAGACAAGAGCAATTTTTTTAATAAAATTCTAGTGAAAGAATCAACAGGTCTTCTTAATACAGATTTTCACCTTTGTGGAGGTGTGCATTGGAATATTGTGCTAAAAAAACTATTGAATATATTCATATGGGGTTTCGAGGCAAGGGATATCAATGATGGCATAAGCAAGTATAACACTTCTGGGTAAACAGTTTTAGAGCAATAGTAATTTTTTTCTTTGAATTTTCTTCTGAAGGTAGTATGTTTTATCTCACTTTTTCATATATTTAAATGTGATTCCATTGTCTATAAAGTGTTCACAGATTTGAAATCTATGAAGAAAAAAAATTAAAAAACTTTGAAAATGCTAAAAGTAACAGGAATTCAATTTATGGGTGAGTTGGAACAAAAATGCAATTAAAATGAAATTTGAGAATAATGATTTGTTAAGAAAACAAATTGGTGGCCTGATAATGAGTTTAATTCGTGTGTTGAACAATAAGTAAAATAACAAATATATGCAAATAAAAGGAATAAAAGAAGTAAAAAATAATTTAGAAATAAAATACTGAAGATAAATGAAATATAAAACAAACAAACGAATCAAAACCAAGCTATTTCACTTGCTAACGATGGTTACAGTATGTCACTTGATTGCGCTGAACAAATTGTGATACATCTAAATAAAGAATATGAAGTTGGTAGAACTCCCTTAGAATAAATGCATTTTTTATTTACTCCATTGTAGAAACGAAATGAAAATGACATGTTTAAAATCCAAATTTCAAATACGCAGCACAAATATTAAAGGATATCATAAAAATAAAACTAGCATGTACACTCCCAGAACAAATTGTCACAACACCAGACAGAACCATATCCTTTACTTACCTATTCCAAAATTCACCTTGGCTCAGCATTCTCTGATTTATGAAAGTATTAAAGTATATAATCACCTTCCTACCATTCTAAAAAATAGCATATCAAAAAGTTTCAAAGTACAGTTAAAGATATTTTAATCAAAAAAGCTAATTATTCGATCCATGAATTCCACCATGATAACCTGTAATGTTCACCTGTCTTCTGAATGTTTTATTTGTGAAATTGCTATGTTTGTATTTTTTATATTTTATGTCATATGTTTTATTTGTGAAATTGCTATGTTTGTACTTTTTATATTTTATGTCATTTATTGTATTTTGTATTTTTTATATTTTATGACATTCATTTAATTTTTTTACAAGACTTTGTCAATAAGATACTAATCTTCAGACAATAAAGCATATATTGATTGATTGATAAAAATGTTTATGGGGAAAAAATTCCAAAAAGTTGATTCTTTTTTACATTCCTTTAAATCCAAATTTTGTGAATCAAGCAACCTAAAAGTATGATTTCATTTAATTCTGATAGTCTACAGAAAGAATGATATCAAAAAAGGTATAAAAAGGGCTTCGCTTAGCAAAAACACTGGACTGAAATATACCGAAGTTTTTGTTCAATCTGATGTTAAATTATACTCGAAGAAAACCCTGAAGAATATTAAAGTGTTTTTTATCCTCAATTATCTAGCTTCATAGAACTAATGAAAATATGGTAACATATTCTTACTGAAACATCTCTCATTTTCTATTAGGTTCTACAATATGAATCCATCATTGCAAAATCAAGTTTCTATATCGTTTTTATCCAAAATAAGACCACTCTGAGTTGCATTTTCAATTCAATTGATTCATAAGGAAATTGATGTCACCATCGTGCAATAATAGAATTGTAGGGAAATTCTTCATCTATCTGCAGCATGGAACGTGTGTTTTTGAAATCCTGTATGTTTTTGTACACACACTTTTGAAAAATTATACCTTCAACTTTCCACTTGTAATGCACTGTTTGCAACCTTTGGTGTAGTAATGAATATTACTGGAGTTTTATCCCAACACCAAACCGATATTTTCAACACCTCGGCCCCTGTTTCGATCACCAAGTGATCATCTTCAAGGGAAAGATTAAACTTATTACAGCTCGTCAAATGTAGGAAGAGCTTTCTGAATTCCGTTATGGTCCCGCCCACAAGATGTTCGTTCGTTGGAAGATTATGAGAGCGAGAGAGAGAGAGAGAGAGAGAATTCTCAAGTCTCTTTCTAGATTTGACAAGCTGTAACTTAATCTTCCTCTTGAAGATGGAGTTTCATCCCAACACCAATCCGTTATTTTTAACACCTCGACCCGTGAAGATTAAGTTAGGAAGTTTAATCTTCCTCTTGAAGATGATCACTTGGTGATTGAAACACGGGTCGAGGTGTTAAAAATAATGGTTTGGTGTTGGGATAAGACTCCAATAATACTCAACTTTTCGCATAAACCATGAGAATACTGGATATCTTGTTTTTTTGCAGATCAACATAGACTTTGACAATCCAGGTCTGCATTCCATACCAATTTGCGATGAACACTACACTGCCTTGGAACACCTCATGATATGTTCCATGTGCAAAAGAAGACTGGCCAGAAATCACATCCACTATTTGGGACCTGAAACGATTGATCTCAACAAAGCCCTCGACGCTGAGGGTATTCCTCTGGCGCTCACAGACAAACCTGTCGTGTGCAAGTTGTGCAAATGTTTTGCTTCCATTCTTCTCAAAGGTTCAGAGGAAAGACCTGAAGCGAGTGATAATTTCTTCAAGGAATATAAGAGAAGGTGAGTTTTGTCAAGAATAAGGCTACTGTGAGTAAAACATTCATTGGCACTGTTAAAGTCGGCAACTTCGATTTTTTTCATTAACATAATTCGCGGGAATTTGGACTTTGCCATTTTTATTTTTATTCTTTATTAACCAGTTGGGTACAAATTGTACATATGGCAAGTAATAATTTTTACAGTAAACAATACATCCACAATACCTATATTATATACATCATATTCTTTACAGTTAACAATAAAATAATTATGTATCAGACATACATGTATCAAATCCGCAATATAGAGACATTTAACAGTTACAATCATTCAGGAATTCTTCGCAACTGTAGTAACATTTGTCTAGTAAGAGATTTTTAATGCTCCTATAGAATAACTTGTCTTTTTTAATTTGTGTAATAACTGACAGCAGCTCATTGTAAAAGCTGACTGCATTATATAGTGGTGATTCTTTAAATTTGTAGGTTTTGTATCTAGGCACCTTTAATAAATTTCCGTTACGCGTTGGATATTCATGACATGAGGTTTTTTCAAGCAGTGACTCGTTTTTTCTGGTGTAGTTCACACATTTATAAATGTATATGCAGAGAGCTGACAGAGGCCTTTCTCTAAAGAATACTGGCATACAGCTCTCTAATTAGTTAATGTCAAATATCAGTGCCACAAGTCGTTTCTGTAATACAAAGATCCTGGCGAAGTTTTTTGCACTTCCCCAGGACATTATATTGTAACAAATGTGTGAATACACCATTGCATAGTAGACACTCAGCAGACTTGACCTGCGTGTACATTGTTTCATCTGTTTTATTGCAAAATATGCTTTAATTTACGACATACACTATCAATATGTTCAATATGTTGTTCTAATCTAAAATTGTACCCAAAAATTTAGCAACAGTTACAACATCAATATCAAGTGAGTCGCATATGTGATCTGGAATATTGCTCCATCTGTTGTAGAATCTCATAGAAACAGATTTGTTAATGTTTAAGATAAGGTGGTTAAGTTGACACCATTCTGAGAATTTTTCAATCACACAATTAATTTGTTCTATCTATATTTTGAGATCTCTTCCTGATACAGCGATAGTCGTATCATCAGCAAACATTGTGATAAGTGTGACAATTTGATAAGTGTTCCAGCAAATCATTGATAAAAATAAGAAATAATAGGGGTCCGAATACCGATCTCTGGGGAACACCCGAGTTTACGTTGAAAGATTTGGATAAAACATCATCATACTTCACAATCATGTTGCGATTTTTCATGTAGGACTATATCCACTTAACTAGGTTTTGTGGAACTTGGAACACCGTCAACTTCTCCATTAGCAATTCTGATGAGATCAAATCGAAAGCCTTGGTTAAGTCGAAAAAAATCGCGAATACAAAACGGCTAGAGTCGACTTCTGTGTAGATATAATTGATCAGATTTTGAGATGCTGTTTCTACTGAACGGTTTATCCTAAACCATGTTGATTTATGCAGAGTAAATTATTACTTTCCAAGTAATCTGTTAATCTGTTCCCCACGACTTTCTCAAGAAGTTTAGATAGCGAACTTAACAGTGAGGTTTGCCAATAGTTATCGATATCACATCTATTTCCCTTTTTATATATCGGGGCCACTAGAGCTTTCTTAAATAGATCTGGGAAAAAACCTTGAATAAGGGATTGGTTGAATAGATAAGTAAGTGGATGGATTATTACGTCATTAATTGGTTTTTGTTTTGAATTAGACAGTATAGATATGATCTAACAAATTCAGAAATCATGCTCTTTATCGAATTTCACAAAATAGTCATTTTAAAATGATTCTTTTGCAATTTCATGACCATAAACCAAATATGCGTCAAGCTAGTACTAAAATGTTCTTGGTCTAATAAAAAACAATATAATTTCTGTTTAAAATCTGTTTTTCCGTTAATCAGCTGTCGCCCCCATACGAACGACAACTCTCAGAAGTTGAGAAACTTGTGCGAGCTAAGGACTAACGAGGTCTTACCTATTAACGTGTGATTCCTAACACGGTTGCAGAATCATACCAGCTTCAACCAGATAAATTCTCTCTAGAAAAATATCTAGTCGAGGCGGGAATCGAACTCACGGCCTTCCGATCGTGAGTCGTGGGCACTATCATCGCAGCCAATTCCACAATTTAGGAATTTAGGTTTAATAATTTGTTTATTCCAACAGACATAGAAATTTTACATAAATATCAGATCGTTTCAAAAGTTTTATCCGTTTTTATGAGTCTACTTTCAACTGTAACATATCACTAAATACTTATGCAATTTAATCAAAATAAATTCTATCTGAATAAGTACACTTTTGCCAACGTAACACAAGTCGATCAATTCCGTCAGCATAAAAATGTTGTGTTCGGTATTCGATGAAGTCAACGAAGGCCGTTTCTACTTGGTCCTGATTGGCGAAGGTTCTACTGGTGAGAAAGTTATCGAAGTGATTGAAAAGATGGTAGTCGGTTGGCGAGTACATTTCGTCGGTTTCCCACGTGACCTTCGTGACCTCGTTAGTCCTTGGCTCGCACAAGTTTTAACTGGAAAGCAAATTTTAACAAATTAACAAATTAACAAAAAAAGGTCAAGAAGTCCATTTGCGGAAATCTTTGGGTCGTCTTCTTGATGATGGGAATTATGAATGTTTTTGAAAAATCCCGCATGTTGCTGACGTTATAATGGTCATTGATTCAAAATCTACCCTAGCTTATCGTCATGCTTTTTTTGAATTTTCGTTGATTCTATTCATGCTAATTCAATAGTTTTTCTCTTTCTTTATGGTTTGTTTTAAATTAATTATATTTTCGTTCTTGCAGACTCCTGCATTTCAATGACATCGAACCGATGGACGAAGCCGCTGCAGAAGAGCCCATCGCTGTCCCCAGCAAAGCTGATCGTGTGGAGCATACCAAAAAGAAGAAGAAACTCGTCAAAAACCCGCTCGCTACAAAATCGGAAAGCGATTGTCCGGAAAGTCCTCAGAAAATTCAAGAGAGGGTACCTTCGACAGACACCAGCAGTCAGCCCCAGTCCCGTTCTGAGTCCCCGAGCGATGAATACAATGGAGTTGATTATAATACTCTCATACCTGCGATCGCAATGGATTGTCCAAGCGATACGGAGGTCAAAAAGGAAGCTCCCGTGCAACCTGTCATCATCAGGAAGATCGGACCGAAGTTTGAATCTGTAAGTCTGCTTTTACTGTTTTTGAATCGCTCATCAAAAAATTATTTGAGTTCCTATAAACGTGGTACTACTAACCTAATTAGGAACCTCTGGCATGAAATGAATATATTGGATACACTTCTCACACCAGATCAACGTGCGTTTCTCTAAACAAGTTAGCATCATCGGGAGATAACTAAGAATCAGTCATTAGATAGTATTTTTGATGGTGGAAAAAGTGTTTTCAATAAAATGCTACTAGTAAAAACCAGTGTAACAAGCACTGCTCCCAAATACCAGAACTACAACACACTTCTCAACGCGCGTTTCACCAACCATGTTGCCGTCATCAGGAGATGAACTAGCCTGTTCTATAGTGCGTCTCTTGATGACGCATCCTTGATTGAAGAAACGCGTGTCGAGAAGAGTGTTGCAGTTCTCTAGCTGTTTAGTTCATCCCTTGATGATACTAACTTGTACGAAAGTAAGAGTTGTGCAAACAGGTGTCATCTACCTTGAGGATCACAAACATTATGTGAGAACCTGCAATTCTATTTCTAGCACATTGCATGTAGTACAGAAGTACATCAAGGTTCTATTTTGGGGTCACTACTATTTTTTATATATATCAATGACCTTATCAGTCTAAACATCACAGGATCATTCGTGTTTTTGCAGATTCTACTACATTATTGTGGCATAAAGATCGGCACATAAATATTTCCCCTGATCTTGTGCAAATTAAAAATTGGATTGGTGCAAATTTTTTGTCTTTCAATTTAAAAACAACATACCTTTCAAACTTTAAATGCACCTCAGCTCAATTGATGGTGGGAAATGATGCTACACTTACAATAATATCAATAACAAGTTCTTAGGCATTAACATAGACAAACACCTAAAATTTGAAGAACATGTAAGAGCACTTCACTAGAAATTATCATTGGGTTGCTTCGCAATAAGAATACTGTCACACAAGTTGGGATTTCATGTGGGTAAAATTGTTTGTTATGCCACTCAAGGTATGGAATAGCATTTTGGGGCGTATCTCCCCTTACAAAGACGCCATCTGTGGAATTGACAAGGAACTCAGCCTCGAATATCGAAGACAAACAAGGCTCCAATCTTTGATATTCGAGAATTGAGTTCTCTGGCGATCCCTTAGATGGCGCCGTCGAAAGAGATGTAATCGCGGGTGGAAACAGCGCTGTCTAGGATCACCCTTCGGCCTGACGGTAGCCAGTTAGGTTGACGATTGAGTTCTTATTCGTTCCTATAGATGGCGTCTTCGTAAGGTGTGATGTCACCACAGTTACTTGAAATACTGTCTCTTGACAGTTTTTAGCCAAGAGATCATCATCAAGTTATCTCGTTTTCCTGAGAAACACTGTTTTTAATAGATGAGTTTTAAACCAGAGGTTTCAATTCTACCCATCAAGTCAAACCTAGCTTGTCTAAAGAAAACATCGCTTACTATCTTTCTCCAAAACCATACAATCTGGTGTTGGATCAGAAATACTTTGTTTTTGGATTCTAGTTTCACCTACTAACTAATAGTATATTCCAGATACATCTATCGGGAATATACGAACTAAATCAGATAGTAAAATAAAATCCTGTCTGCTGTTTCCACGAATTTTTGTGTAACTAGTGTATATTCCAAAGAGCTGTTTATTGTTTGAGTAACACCATCGCTATAGATAGAATTAAATTTTTTTTTCAATCCATTTTATAGTCACTTCATTGACAATTCACAAGAATTACCGAATCACACTAATTGAAAAATCATGTAAAATTGAATAAGCGTGAGATTCATGTCTAAATTTATGTCAACAATCATAAAACTCATTCATTCATTGGTCAAAATTTGTCCCTAGTATAAACTTAAAATAGTTTACATAATTGTCAAAGAGCATAAAAAGGATTATTTGTTCCAGTTGAGAGACGCAGTGGAAATTACCAAAGTTACAAAAGTGGACAAGAACAAAAACAGCGACATCGCCGTTCAAAAACTAGGAGCGAATCCATCCATATCAGTCAGGCAACTATTCCCGGGCGAAGAAGAACTCCCGCTCAATGCCAGTATAGACTTCAACAACGTCAAAGAACGCACGCCGGAAGGATGGGAGAAGTGCTCTTCTGTTATTCAGTACGACCAAGAGACGAAACGGCTTTGGCGTGAACTGCAGAAGCCCTACGGCAATCAGAGCAGCTTCCTAAGGCATCTAATCCTCCTAGAGAAATACTTCCGGAACGGCGATTTGGTGCTGTCGGCTAGAGCAAGCCACCACTCGATCAACTACAGCGAGTCGGTGCATAACAGACTGAGGGCTTACGATAATATTCCTTCTACTGCAGGAAATATCCAGCCGTTGAGCATGCTCCCTTTTAATAAGATGCAGAAGAGCAGTAGCGGGATTATCACAAGCGCCAACATCACTAAAGGTAAGATTTTCTTTCAATCTGTCTCCCAATATTTGGCAACTGAGGCTAAATGTATAAGAGAGTATCTGAAAATTCAAACGTAATTTAACCACACACCATAATGAAAAGTATACCCAAAAATAAAATCATAAACTGAATCAGAAAATTAGAAACCATTTTTTAAAAACTATAATTGAACAATCTGAAATTCCACTTATGTTGGCCCTCAAACGATTTACACACTTATGTTACATAGAAAACATAAACATTTGAAAAATAAGAGTTCATTTGAAATAGATTTGTTAAAAATTATGTAATTATGCTCACTGCAATACTGATAGAGATGCAGAACATCGGATATAAATTCCTCAATGCTATAATATGCTTTCAGTACAAGTAATTGTTTGATATCACTTTGTAGTTCAACTGAGTCTTTCTTATTAGTCAGTGGGCTATGCTTGAAGACAGGCAGTAAACAAATCTAAAGAAATGAACTTTAAATGTTCAAGCCAGTCTCGGATATACCTACACAGTAGTTTGAATGGACTGACGCCTATCAGAAAACTCCACTGGCTAATACCACGAAGGGCGTTGGATTATATCCGACAGGCGTCAGTGCAGGAATCTTCACAGAAAATTTTCTGCACATGCATTTGGCATTACAACTGAAAGAGTCGACCTTCAATTTTGGAGTGGACAAACTTGCAGACCAGTTTCGGGCTCCTTAGCCACTTGTCGGTGCAAGATATTGACCATCATCGAACTAAAGTCAATATTAAAATCCAAACTCTTTCAGAGTATTTCATTTATCGTCCTAACTGAGTCTAAATTATACCTGAATTATGTTGAAAAGAATTGGACCATAGTAGTTCTCATAATTTCTAGTTTTTTCAACATATGGAACTGTACATTCAAATCATTTTTATGGTGGTGTGAATGAATAGCAGATGTAATACACATTTCTAGATTTGTCTTGACAAATTCCAGACACTCTCAAATATACTTGTGATGCCTTGTTTGAAACCTTTGGTGTAGTAATGAATATTACTGGAGTTTTTTCGCAACACCAAACCGTTATTTAAACACCTCGACACGTGTTTCGATCACCAAGTGATCATCTTCAAGAGAAAACTCCAGTAATATTCATACAGTAACTAGCTGAAAAAATGGCAAAAATCAAAATTTGGAAAAAATCAACAGCATCAATGTATAGAGTACAAAATTCTGTATCGATCAATATACACCATAGAAGAATAAATACTTATCGAGAAATGAAGCTACAAAAACAAATGACATTACAAGTGGTTATGTGACAACGGCCTCAAGTTAAATGTTAATAAAACAAAATGCATATCAATAGGTAGCACATATCGTTTGAGACAACTGCAAGATGAACAGCTGTCATTGAATCTTTAAATTGATAATGTCATTATTGAAAGGGTAACAACTTTTAAATATCTGGGAGTGGTATTAGATCAAGAATTGAACCTTAATGCGCACTGTAGTTACATTTAGAAGAAAATAGCCACGAAAATTCATCTTTTATATAGATTGAAAAATAAAATAAGTGAATATGCAAAATTAACAATTTATAAATCAATAATAGCACTCCACTTTGACTATTGCAGTACATTACTCTATCTTGTGAGCAATGAAAATCTATACAGACTACAGAAGCTTCAAAACAGATCCATGAGGGCAATATTGAGTTGTAATAAACGCACTTCTGTGGAATGCATGTTGGAAACACTGTCTCTTATATCTGCTAAACAAAGGATAACAATGAATATGCTAATATTTGTATTTAAAATTGAACACAATATGTTGCCAAATTATCTGAGTGATCAGTTAACCTACACAAGTAGTATTCATACACACTCCACTAGAAATAGAATAGGAAATTTTTATATCAACAGAGAACATATAGGTTGTGATTCGTTGTATGGTTCTGGTCTGATTGCATTTAATAATTTGCCAAGTCATATAAAAAGCTGTGATTCATTAAATTCATTCAAAAGAAAATTTAGTGAATATATTTCAAGAAATTGTCATCAATAATTCTTCTTGTTTTCTAGTTTCTTGTTTTTAAAATATGACTTGTCTCTAATTTTATATATATATTTTTTTATTGTTTTGTATTTTATAAGTGACTGACTGTACTATGAAGAGCATTATATGCCAATAAAGAGTAATAATATATTAAAATAGACAAAACTTCTGAAAAAACCTAATAAAGTATTAGATGCACTGCTCCCAAACATCAGAACTACAATACACTTCTCGACCAGTTTTGAAAGAAACAAAAAATTTTTAGGAATCTTCACAGACCTAAGTGCAGCTTTTGATTGTGTTGATCATGACATACTACTGAGGAAAATGAAGTACTACGGAATAAGAGGAGTGGCACTGAAACTAATCAAATCCTACTTGTCCAATCGATTTCAAGTAGTTTGTATTGAAAATCAGAGAAGCACTCCTCAGAAAATAAGTAGAGGAGTCCCTCAGGGATTAATATTGGCCCCCCTTCTCTTTATTATTTATATTAACGATTTGCTAAATATGCTCACCTCAAATATCGAGACAATTATGTATGCCACATTTGGCATCAGTATCAATAAAAGGGAGTGTCCGGCTACAATCCTTGGGGAAGTTATGGAACAAGCAACAAGTTATGGAACAAACAAGCTTATACTCAATGAAAAAAAAAACCAAAAGTCTCATTTTCGAATCTAGAATATCCTACAATGTAGAAAACGACCTAGACATGCTGCACACTAAATTTCTGGGTGTCAGGCTACTATGAAACATACATATATATACAATTTGCAATAGACTAAATAGTGAAGTATTTGCTATAAGAAAAGTTAAACAACATATAAACCAATCCGCTGCAATAACTACTTATTATACACTGTTCGAATCCATTATTAGATATGGCTTGTCTGTCTGGAGCTCGGCAGCTCAGTTTCATTTAAATGTTATATTCGTCATTCAGAAGAGGGCTGTAAGATCTATTATAGAAGCTAATTTTGAAGACTCCTGCAAACCAATCTTTAAAATGTTGAGAATAATCGACACTTTACTCTCTGATAATTTTTGTAAAGTTACTATATGTCAAACAAAACATTAATAGTTATTCTGTTGTGTCCGATATACACGGTCACAATACTAGAAATAAAGATAATTTGATTATACCTCAAACCCGGTTACAAAGAATGGACAATACTATTGATATTAAAATGTACAATACCCTAAATCTCACAGTACGTTCTCTGAACTTTACTGAATTCAAAAAACATTTAAAGACATTACTTACAGAAAATCCCCTATATGGTATTAACGACTTTTTCCATTCATTCTCTGGATCATAGAGCAAAGATACTTTACACGATTATATGTATGTACAGTATTATTATTTTTATTGCACATTTAAGTATCTTCTGAAGATTTTATATTTTACTTTTTGAGCATATGTTAATTTTATCGTATTTTGTGACATGTTCTAAAGCTGTAGCTTTGTTATGAACCAAATAAAAATTTGAATTTGACGTGCGTTTCACCTACCAGTTTGGCATCATCAGGAGATGAACTAGATTCTTTTAGTGCGTCTCTTGGTGATACGCGTGTCGAGAAGAGAAGGGGAAAAGTGCTTGTTTCTATATATAGACTACTTTCAGTATAAATGCTAATCTCAGTTTTCATTGTGTCAGTTCCAGGTCTCAGCAGCTCAATATCTATAAGCCACCCTCCCTCCAGCACCATAACTTCATCCAACTGCAAACCAGTTAGCAACATGGCAATGTCGATTACCACTGTACCAAGTACCAGCATTGTAACCAACAACAGTTTACCGAAGAGCACCCCTCTGACTATATCTCAGCTGAACAGCCCCCCTCTATTACCCGCAAATGCGACGATGCTCCAACAAATCAGGCCGAAAATGGTGGGAGCTCCTCCAGGACTTATATCTCTCCATCCAGGTACTAGTAGACCTGTAGCCCCTTTGGTGAAGGTGCCCCAGCCGCAAAAAATTAAATTCCCCATTACTAAGAACTGGAGGCCCAACTTGATGCCGATTGACCCAAATAAGAAACAAGAAAAGAAAGCTGGATTGGTTCAGGTTAGTTCACCTTAATTAAACCACCGTTTTCACTTTCGTTCAAAGTTTGTTATTGAAAAATATTGATGGAGTATATAAGAAAAATATTTCAAGTTTCATTTCAATAAGTAAAAGTGGAGGTGAAATTTTATCTTTGACGGCATTAAAAGTTTCTGATGTATTGAGTAAGATAATATTCCGTTTTTCATTATTTCCCAACGAAACAATATTTCACAAATTATTTCATGTAATTTTGCCTATTTAAATAAGTAGTTGTACGCCACTGAACTCTTAATTGCTCTCCTATTGTGCATCACATGTCGCTGTCAATAAACTGCTGCCCCATGGTTCACTACAATTTTTATAGTCTCATGGTCTACACAACAAATTACAAGAGTATGGCTATGTTAAACAATGAGACTGATTTTCTGTGTGACAAACCCTAGCCTCAAGTCGCCATCTTGCCGAGTCGATCCTCCACATTCCAGCCGTTTAGATGACACTAGATTGCTCAGTTGGACCACAGTTGTTGATTGTGTCGAACTATTTATTGCCACTTGTCAGAAAAATGGTAGGAGTTTTAATTGAGCAAACGTTTCGACATAAAATTTGTTAATTCCGCCACAAAGATATATTCACTCTGACGAGTGTATGAGAGAAGGGCGAGACAATATTGAATATGATCCATGCCCAGGAAGTTCTTCAGGATGCTATGACGATTTTTTTTGTCGATGTCCACTGTACCCACTAGATCTAACTCCGGGTGACTTTTTATGTTTCCGAAAGTGAAGGAAGCATTGAAAGAAACTAGATTTGATAAAGGTAATGTGAAAGAAAAAGCAACAGAGAAAATGAACATGCATTCAGAAAATTATTTAAACACTGTTTTGACTCGACCAGTGGAAAATTCGAATGGAAAAGTCTATGGATAGTGGAGAGGAGTATATTGAAGGATATAAGGAATTCTATGGAATTCATTGAAAGTGGAAAAAACCTTTTTGACTCTCTACCTAATCATTAGGAGTTTTTAGTGTATTTTTTCTTCCTTTCTTTGTTGGTTTCCTACATTTTTTGTTTAATGATGAAGAAATAGAAAGCCAGAAAGCTTTTTCCCACGTGACCACGGTCTAAAAAACCGGAAAATAGCTTTCACGCTATACAATAATAATTAAAATCATGAGTGGTGGAAACTTAACCAAAATACCCACTCGGTCAGTACATATCAGTCTTCCAGACTGGAGCATATGCAATCTTGCAAGGCACAAGGAACATCAATTTGATGTCTCAATGAATTGAGAGCATAGATGAGTATGCTAGACATGGATCATCAACTCCATATACAGGCCCTGAACCATCTGTGGAGGTACCGTAATCTTCGGTATGGAACCGGCAACTCACACAGATAAACCTTTATAAAGGAACCATCTGAGAAGGGAGCTGACAAACTGCTTTCAGAAAGCAGGATTCGAATAGGAACAATTAAAGGGGTAGTCCACCTGAACAAAACAGGGCTGTACAACGGATACCTCAACTACAGAGCAATGCAACATAGGAACAGACACAGCTTGTTATGGTCAAATCAAATTATGTCCAGAAGAAAATGACAAATATCCAACAAGGGATCTATTCAAACTAGTACAGGGATCAAGGAGATTTTAATTCCAAAAAAAAATCGTGTTTACAGTGTTTGATTTGTTTCTATGTACAGTGTTCCATTTTTGTGTGGTTGAGAACTTACTAGTGGAACCTCAAAATCTTTCAGAATAAAAAAATACGAACACCAGAATAATATATAAAACTGAGATATAAGAAAATACATATTTTAACAAGAGAGAGGGCGGTGAACCTTTGATAAATTACCAAAACAAATTTTTGTGCTGTAATATCATTTATCTATCTTCATGTTATTTTGAATTTTTTGAATGTATAATGTTGCTATTTTTTCAGTAATATTTCATTGAACTTGTGTTTGTCATATATTTTAAGTCATTTCTATATGTATCACATACCTTTCTTATTTTATACTTTCTAGCTTATGTGTGTATTAGAATATCCTATTTCAATAAAGATCTATGTATCTATTGGTAAACCCTAAACTTGTGATGAGAGAACCCAACGAAACTGAAAAAAAAAACTGAAAGAAACAGTTTGTATAATGTAATAATAAAGGAAATGAAAAAATGGCATTACACTGGTGTTTGGGCAAACTACTTATTTTCGGCAAAATAAGATTCTATTTGACTTTTCTGCTTTTTAATCAAAAACAAAACTGACAACAATAATGGTAACTATATAAAACAATAAATAGTTGCAATGATCTGCTACCAAAATGTGTTTTGTTATTGAAAACTTTTGAAGTCTGAGCCGCTTGTGTTTTATACTCAGAAACTGGGTTGCTTATAGTTCAATAACATATTTTATTCTTGTGATTAAAAGACTTATTTTTTGACTGACAGTTACTGACAAATCTGAATTATCTCTTTATAAATATCAAATAGTGATCTAAGGAGTAACAGAAGGGATCAATATGACTTTAATGAAATGAATAAAAACACTTTTGTCTAATTACCACTAGTTGAATTTATTTATACGACTGGTTTCAGGTTTGATCTTATTATTAAGTATAAAACTGAAATGTGAAGTTTGAAAACTCGTTTATATCGTGAGTTTTCAGGTAAGATGTAAGGACAGGTATTTGAAAGACAGGTAGTTGGGCGGACCAGGATGCCAATTTTAAAATTCAACACTGAAAATTCTAACGGTTGTTGAACTTATAAATTCAAGAGAGGAGACCTACATAAATCGAGTTGCCCGTTTAGGGTTGTATATTTCTGGTTTTTAATTGATTTGTCAATTTCCATGGCTTTGAACAAATTAATTTTTCCCCTTTATTACATATGTGTAGGATTTTGAGGTTATCTTTATTTATCTTGTGTTGTGATTCTTGAAGATGATCGTACATTGTAGATTTTTTGTCCAAACAGACGTGTTCACACAGCCTTATGTTAAAATTTCTATAGGTTTGGCCTGTATATACTGCCACACTCTAATGGTATTGGATCAATATGAATATAAATTGATTCCTTAGATTTATGTACAACTGGGTACGATACATGTGTGTACATGTCAGGAGCAAGTGTTATACAAAAATGTTCTCATGACTTTAGTAATCCTTCTGCATAACTGGTGAGCATCTGAATAAGTTGCCATGGTAGATGTCTCAACCGTGAATGTTCGAGTTTGCGCTAAATATAGCGGTATTTCCATTCACCATAGTGACAGATTTTTCAATGTAAATATGCCAAGCAAAATTGTTTCCCGGGCTGCTATCCCGCGGAATATTGTTTTATATCTGACAGCAATAGGATCATGCTGCGTTGCTGAAAAGCAATACACTCGGAAATCGATCTGTAAATGAGCCAGTTTCCAAAATCATTCGCAAACATTTTTCAGTCATCAAACTGATTTGACTTGTTAAAACGGTAATTGGATGAAACAAGATCCTCGGATATATTATAAATGGATTGTGAAATTTCCTTCTATTTTTGATATTCAAGTGTTATGACGGAGTTTTGTTGCAGGTTATCTCTGGAGGCAAACCATACCATATATCTCTGGAAGATTACAAGAAAATGTGCGCCATCAAGAGGAGCTTCGAAATCAAACAGAAACGCCTCCAAGAAGCTCAGACCGTCAAAGGCATTCTGGTAAGACACAATTCCGTTCTGAAGTCAATTCATCCCAGAAAAGGTCTGATTATCTCTAAAACCTCCGTTGCCCCGACCAAAACCGACACACAACCTTCTGCCCCACCGGTACCGCCCCTTCTCCCTAGCGCTGAGGGGGAGAACATTCTCGAAAAACTTGATCAACAGGTGGAGAAATTAGAATCTAAACTCAACGAGAAGCAAACGTCTCTTCTTTTGCCTAGGATACCAAAATCACTTACCGTCATACCTCAGACGGTTACGAGGAGACCTTCGAGTCCCGTTTTGCTGGTCACTCCCAATATCGCCAATAACAAGTCATGATTGGATATGTTGACAATTGTTCAAAGTGCCTTTTGAAACCGGGGGTGATTCGAATATTGGCGCCCTCTGAAATGAATGAATAAAGCTAATTTTTTCGTATGTGATAGTAGCAATGATAGTCTGGCAAATAATTAATAATTCCCTGGTGAACCAAAATATTTTTATATTGAAGGTCTGGCTACCTCATATTAGAATCAGTCTATTCAGTAGAAAACTTTCACAGAAATACTAAAAAGCTAGATACCGATCACTACTACTAGCAAAAATATTGCTGACATTTAGCAACTTTGAAGTAAGGAGAACAAATTTTCCAGTACTGCATTATATTTGAAAGGGATGATGTAGTTAGAGTAGAAAATGAGTCCAGCCTTAGAAAATCATTGTAACTAGACATTTCACCCTCAACTGCTGTAGGCATCTTCGGCTTTGATGTAATAGTCTCGTCTACCAACCTAGACAAGTAATAACAATAATTTTATTATCCTGTAAGACAATCGAAAAGGTACGATATGTGTAAAAACAAAAACTTAAAATTAGTAAACAGTTTACTAAGAGTAACACATTCATTGAAATTTTTATTTTAATAATCAATCATTTCCTGAAGGGAGTAATAGTTTTTTTCTAGTAGGAAAAACTCAAGTGCAATTTTGAAACTGCTGATAATACTAAGAGTTGCTCAGTGCAAGGATGAGCAAATTGAATAATCTGAGCCCTATTACATTGGGGAATTGGTAGTCAGTGTGTCTGTCTTGCACCTACTGTTAATAGAATTCATATTTTCATTTCTTACGAAACGTTATGTTTACCATATATTATGAAACACATAATTTGAATATATACAAGCAAAGTAATGTTAAATGGTTCCACTCAGAAGGAGTTTGATAAAACATTTTTTCTCAATTATCTCAATCAAATAATTGAGAAATCTATGAGACTCCACTTCAGATTTTTCCCAAATACAACAAATGTCATGTCCATAACTAAACTTTTATTTTTATTATCTGCAAATTTTAGAAAAATCTGCTTCAAAGAATGATATATTTTGGTGTTAATCCCGCATTAGTCAAGTGAGTTGGTATCTACTTTCACTATTTCAGAACTATTTTACATAGACAAAATTTTAAAAGAAAAAGAATTCCCTATAAAAATTGAAATATTCTAAAACAGATCTATATTAATGATTTCAATATCTGAATGTGAAGAATGTTTAGATTTTCTTCTTCCTATTTAATTTCAATTCTTCCAGTTTCTTGAATCGCATTTCATGGTTAATTTCCATTATTTCTGATATTTTTCCATGAAATTAAATTAAACGAAAATTGTTGTTGATAGTACTTCAAAGAATCGATGGGTTAGCTGGTCGATTTTGAATGTTTGTTGAATGATTCATAACATACTTTTCAGGGGACGGCCAATAATTACTGATCATCCTGTGTTGTCAATACAATACAAAATTCAATACCTTTCGAGTAACTTTGTAATTTAATAAAATTGTTGGCAATGTGTAAGATTGCACTGGATAAGAACTATTGTTGAATTATAGACAGTTAAATATTTTTTTAATACAACAAATTGTGTATAGAAAGTATATGTACAGATTATAAAATAACGAGTAGCTGATAGATAATTTAAAATATCACATTTTTCGACTTGGTTTAAGTGTCAACAAATAAAAATGAAGCAATATGTTTTGTAAGAAAGGAATCAAATGTTAGGTAATTGAATTATAGGCAGTGGAAAATCTTCCCAAGTAGTTTCCAGATAGCATGATTCACTGACTTCCTAGAACTTTCCCAAGATGTCCCGCAAATGTTACTAGAACAACTGTTGAAAAACATCTTCAGCTGACACTTCGCCCGTTCGTCCCTTCTCAAATAATGTAAATACAAATAAGATATCATATATTATGTGTAATAAGCGGACTGTATTACTCCTAAATGATATCTCCTCTTAATAGGAAAAAGATTGCTAGTTTTGCATTTCCATTGTTACAGTGAGGTGGTGTGAATGTTGTTGTGTTTAGTATTCAGTGGCGTCTAGAGTTCTGAAAGTCCATTCGTTCACTTTCTTGAAATGATTGTCGATTCGAGACAGTTCAGTAGAAATTGTAATAAATGTCTTACACATATCCTTCTGGTCATTTGAGGATTACCTAGTTATGATTAGAAAAGATCTAGGATGTCCTAGATTCAATAATTTTCAAGTTCTTGATTAGTAATACTATTACGAGAACTTGAAGGAAATTAATTTCTGGTGAAATAGAGTGAAATAGTTCTGTATGATAGTGAAACCGAAGAAATTTGAAACTAGTACATTTGGCTTCATATTTCAAGGGAGAAATCGTTCAGAAGTCATCAGACACTGCAAAAAATACTCTGAAATAAATAAATGAATGACGTCTTACTCGTTGAGTGGCAGACACATTATTGGGTGAAGTTTGGCTTCCATGAAATATTTATAATTTCTTATACGAAATGCTGTGCTCCTTTTCAATAATTTTCATAATCTCCACATTGATGGTACTGTGTATTATGATCCAATGACTCACTGTCTCTGTCCCTTTGTTGCATTGCCTTCAGTTGAGGGCTCCATTGTACGGCCCTATTTTGTTCAGGCACCCTCTTAATGGACAGTGAATAGCCCTGTTTGCCGTAATGTTACTTGGTATGTCAATAACAGTAAACTGTGATAAAATCGACAAAACATATCTTGGGAAGTGATTGACGTCATACTTGGGCTGAGGTGAGAATTAGTAAGGCAGGATCTCCTACGGAGCTACAGAGGTTCTATTCTAATATCCTGTGGGCATCAAAAGGATTTCGTGAGTAGAATTTAGAACCTCTAACGTGAAATGATTCTATTGATGACAGTTTTTTCAGTAGTTTTGTTCTGGTGTGGAAAAAGTATTTTCAATAGATTGAAGGGATTATCTAGGAGATAATTTCGGACTTACAAATGGATGATGGAATTGGAATGTGCGCTATCTAGGTTATTAATGGGTCCTACATGAAACAATGTTTATTTCAGTCAACTACCAAAATTTGATTCTTTTCTCAACATTATTTATTTATGTACTTATTTTTTATGGTTTTATGTACGATGTCATTTCTGATATGTTGGGTAGTGAGTTGTGTTCATTGACTCTTGGTTAGATATTTTGGTAACAGAGACAAGAAGTTGAGAGAGAGTTTAAATTTGAAAAAAAGTTGTTTTTCCATTTCAACTCTTTCGAAAATTCTATACAAGGTCACTGATTGTCACGGGGCAAGTTTTGCTTTAACCTACTCAAGAAATCAATTTCTGGGACTTCCAACAAAACATCATATACAAGTACAAACATGAAAGATATGGTTTAGAAGGAAGTAAAACTGATTTTTTTTTCGAAAATTTATTGTTCGTATGAACAATGTGATGCAGTACGAGATAATTATTTCAGGTATTTGTGAATGAATCTTTGAGAAGGAGTAATTTGCAGCATCAAATTATGTTTTCATTCATAGTAATTTGCCCATAAATTGCTACCACTAGCTTTCAACACTACTAAAAAATCATTCGAAGTTGGACTGTCATCTGTCGTACATTTACATGTCCAGCTGAACCATGGTAGATATTTAACCTCTTATTGGTTGTGGTGGGTGGTTAGTGGAAGTAGGGGAATTCAACTTGATACCTAATTTTTTCCCTCTTGAACTATTCGAGTAAGATTCTTGCTCTGTGGAGTAATGGCTGGACAAAGTCCGATCGAAATTTTATGTTATTATTGAGCAGAGAGCTTACGATAAACTTGTAAACTTTTCTCTTTGTTATGTAGTGGTCTGATCACGAAAGGTCAAAGTTTGGAAATGCGGCTATTCATAAGTACTGATACAGAGATTTTCAAAAGATTCAGTTGTGTGATATTTTCTGAAATGTGTCACATTTTTTCGAGTTTGAAGGCCGTAGATTTTTGGAATTTCTTCCTGACGTTTCGCTGGGACGAGTGGCTAGCTTCTTTAGTGGTTTATGCATCCTGAGTTATCTCTGATGACTGGATATTACGGCTGCGTAAGACATATATATGTTGACTCAGGTAGTTTGGTGTGCTAATACCTGTACCTGTGCCATCGGAGATATAGGATATTCACTTCAAGAATAGAATGACGTCACAAGATGACAAGTTATGGCATTGCCAACTTGCACTAATTCGAACTTGCAATTTTTTTTGTACTGTTGATTTGTTTTATTGCCATTAACTTTACTTACTATTAATTTACTTAGTTGAAATACAACTTTGTTTCGACAATGCTTCAATCATATTGATTATACGCAGGTCTTATCAAAAGTAATGATTACTTCTGAAAATAAAGAATGATTGACAGTTTTCGAGTTTTTTTTGATTCGGCAATGTTTGAAATTTTACTATCAGTTGAGCAATTTACAAAATGAAACTTTACTAGTTTCATTGCTATTGAACGCATTTCATTGGGAATTTCAAAGTTGTTATGTTGGATATAAAAAATTACCAAAAATGACGTTATTCTCTTCTTAACGTGAATATCCTATAACTTAGGATCTATAAACCACTGAAGAAGCCAGCCACTCGTGTCAGCGAAACGTCAGGAAGAAACTCAAAAAAACGACGGCCTTCAAAGCCGAAAAATAGTGACACCTGAAAACCTCGGCCGTGAAAGCCTTAATCATTTTGTCATTTCCTGCTGACATCAGTTATTTGTCACATTTATTTTTTTTATTAAAAAAAATCAACTGAGAGCTCACCATTTCTTGCTGTTTTTCAAAAATCTACAATGATTAAAGCAAAACTAAATCAGTAGAGAATTGGCAAAAGTGTAATGAAGGGAATACAGAAATGTCAACCCCAAAAAGATCCAATATAAATTACTGATCAGTCAAATTACTGTGTGATTTGTCATGGTTTCTTTAGATGGTTTGCATGTTCCTAAATTTTGCATACAAACAAAATAATCAATGTAAAAATATGAAATGTATATATTCAGATTTCTTTGAATAGTTTAAGTTTCGAAAAGTAATCCCTCGATTTATTTATTCATTTTTCAGTCTGTGGAAGGTAGAAAAAAATAAAAAAAACAGTAAGCAACGTTGATTCTTTCACAGAAAGTGTCTGTCAAAAAAAAACTATTAACACAATCGTGTGCCCAAGCCAAACATTGAATTGTGCATCAAATAGTAGTCGCAGGCTGATGAAGAAATTTCAATTTCTGATAGCAGAGCACATTCTTTGTAAATGCCCCGCTGCTAACTGGAATAGGGGTGACTCACAATGAAACCCGCGAGTTACACAGGAGAATCGAATATACCCACTTACTTTGACCAACCTACGTACCATTTCCAAACTAAATGAATATTTAACTAGAAAGTTTTTCATTTGTATTGGCAGCATTGCAAAAAAGGTTTTTTATTTGCACTAATCTCATTTCTTTTTGTCAAAAAGTTTTGCTATCTCAGCTAATTGTTGTTTGATTGAGTAAAGAGAGTAAATAACTTCTAGCAAGAATCACTCAATCTGAAATGAGTTCAGTTCTAATTAAACACACTTGGAATCAAGCTGAAAAGAAATGCATTGTTTCAAATTGTTCCCTAGATTGACAATTTTATTTTTCATTCTCTGGTATTTTGATGTTGGCTCCTATTTTGATGTCAGGTTCATGATCAGTGAACAATTAATTAAGCACGAGCTCCTCTACCTAATGATGACATCAAATATTGCGAACCAGGACTTGTGTTTCATTAGACAGTCAAGCTGCTTTTGTTTTTTTTTAAATGCTGTCTAGTCCTATCACTTTCTGACTATTGAAATTATTTTGACATTTATCTCCATTTATGTTACTGTTACTGACACTAATTTCAATTTATCCAATTATTATTTTTCTTTTTTTTTAGTGATGTTCATATACATAAGAATACACAGACTGTTATAAGGCGGCACCATGTTGAAAGAAAACAAAGGACCGGACTGTAAAATTGTAGAGCCAAGTCAAATGTGAAGAAAAGTACACTTTACTTCAACCCAACCTCTGCTTCTGAATCTATCCTGATATTCAGGACAGTTTGTTGTGGACTGGGGAAAGAAAATAACACAATATCATTTCAGTGGACCAAATTTCGAAACTTTTTGCAAAATGTAAAATTCACAGACCGCACCTTAGAAGTCTGTATATTCTTATGTCTACGGGTTTATGGTGATGTAGTTGAGAAATGATGATTTGTAATAATCAATGAAAGTGTAATTATTGCAGAAATGATGTCTCTAGGTTTTTTTAACACTAACTTCCTTCTATTTGTTGAAAGAAATCATGAAACTGGATACAATTAGCTTAAAAAGCATAGTTATCGTCACTGATAATCACCAGATTGAATGTTCATATGGCATGTACCGTGATGAGAAATTTTGTCTTGAGTTCATCCCTTATGATTTCAATAGCTTAAAATGTAATAAGTTAGGTATTTTTCACATATTTGTAAAATAATTCTAATTTAGGGTTTATACATAATTCTATTTATTTTTCGCTATGACGTAGTTATAATTTTTTTGTATGTTTTGATTGATAAGGCTCGCATGTCTAGCTCTTTTAGTTTGGTTTCATTTGGAGCGCCCTAATTTTTTAATTTGAAGAATAATTTACTCGAGGATCTGTTTCATTTTGTTTTTTACCTACCTTGTATATGGAAATCAGGAAGTAGGTATATGTGAGAATGAAAAAAGGCTGAGTTATGTTGTTTATTGTTAATTATCTTTACAAATGTATAAAGCCCAACAATATTATGAGAAATGAATATATTCTGTTGATGTAAATACCATTTGGGCGGTCTTTATTGAATTATAAACATTTTTAATGATTGGAGTTTTTTATTATTTGTCCACTTTCAGAGAAAAGAGTAAGGTGTGAAAAATAACTGCCAATGTTCTACCAACTAGAACTTTTGAGAGAACTTGATTGTAATAATTTCTGTGTTTCTTCTAGACTTAGCCGAGTATTATAACGTTACCAAATAGTATATTGACTTTTCTAATGATAATTTAGAGGAACTACTGCATGAATATAATGAAGAAGAAGAATTTTTTTAAACAAAGGTTTTGGCTTTCTACTTCTCCATCTTTAAACAAAATATGAGGAAATCTTCCAAAGGAAGGAGGAAAGCAATAAATTTCAAAATAAACTCTACAAAGTTCCTACTCGAAACAGTCATTATAGAATTGAATCAAATATATATAGTAATCTTTCATTTTTTTGTAGTAAACGAGGTACATTTCAACGTTGAAATTCAAAAAATATAAATTCCTAAGATGTTCTTATACAAACTCTTGAACAAGTAGATGTATAGTGAATTGTCGAGACAAATTTAGTTTCTAGTATTCAAATCAGGCATAACGGAGATCCTAGAACAAAGTTTATTTTGAGAACCATTGAAAAATCAATGTTATGAACGTTTTCATTTTATGTATTCCAAGTTATTCTTTATACTCTCTTTGTTTGTATTTTCTTTGTTGGTGAAAAATCTGTTGAGTTTTTGATATAAATGAAGTAAAAAATGGCATTAAAAAAAATCTAAAATAGGTGAATTGGTGAAAAATTTCAATTCTTAAATTCTTTCTTGAAAACCAAGATGCATAGAATATCCCTGAATCCCTTCCCCAAGTGAAATATTTTGATAAAAACTTTCAACCTACAACACTCTCGATAAAGAAATAATAAATAGTTCCAATAAATTTCAGTTTTTCATTTACAGACGTGTTGACGGGTTAGCTGTCCTTGTTTATTTTTCACTGCTTGAACCACTGTGCCTGCTGTTTTTGGCTAGTGCATTGGCTTGCGATGTGGGAGTTGAGCAAACCGGCCATCGTATGCCTGCTTCCACATAGCTTCGCTGGATACGGGAATGACAGAATCACTTGTGGTTCTGTTATTTCCTAACTGAATGGCATCCCAACGATGGCCTTATCCTAAGGTGGGTGTATCCGTGCCGAGAGGATGAATGACATTAAGCCTATCAGCTGTCTCTGCGGAACCTTCGAGATACCGGGCGCCCTCTCGTCGTAGCATCGCCTTGTCACGGTAATGCAGGGCTCTGCCGTGGTACTTTTATGGACAGAGTAAACTGAACATTTTTTCTGACGCTGAGTCTACAGAGGAGATGGATGTCGAGCTTACGACTCCAACTGACCTCCCTGTAAATTTAGATCAGAAGCTAGAGCTTCTCAATTCTCTAACTTCTGATACAGTAACTGAAACGAAAAAAAAAGGTTTCGTGGTGCAGCCAGGAAACGACTGATTCGTCTCCTCAAGAGCGGGGTACCTTATGAAACCGCCTTGCACCAAATTCTTGAACGGCGTACGCAGAATCTGTCTCAAGTGGAGGAACAAACCCCCCATGAGCAGGTTAGCGTACGTTTACGCTCAAGTAATGATTCACCAAAACCAGAGGCGAAAAAGCCCTCCACGGTTGAATCTAAGGCATCGTCAGGTGTAGCTGACGTGCAAAAACCCTCATATATGGGAAGGTTGTCGCGGGTATCAAGGTGGGAATCTTGCACCTTGACTATCCGACTACCTCACTAACGTTGAAACAGCAGAGCATATACTTTGTGCCTGCCCCGCTGGGAATCGAATCAGGTTTTTAGAGTTCGGCAAAGCCGTACTCTTACCATCTGACCTCACCATACAAACTAATCGACTTCGTAGAGAAGCTGAGTTTATTTGATCGAGTGTGAATAGGTGTGAGCCACAATAAACCCTTGCAGGTTACGGTGGAGGGTCGAATAGACCCACAAACTCTGGACCTAACCTAACCTACAGACGTGTTGGAATACAATTCAAGTGACCAGCTTGACAATGTCAAGTTGGCACTTAAATTTTCAATGTTGTTTACATTCGGGAATAAACTGATATTAAATCCAGGAACATCGGCTAATTTGAAAAAAAATTAAGTGTACATTTTGGTCCATAAATTGAAATCTGAACAAAATACAGCCAACAGATTTTGATTCTTGCACCATCTATCAACATGTGTACAGTACACGCCACTGCTCTGATGGCGAGCGATCGCGTATGTATAGACTTAAGATGTTTTAAAAATCCCAGGGATGGTATCTTATATAGACTCTCCCAACTAAATTACTATTGGATTACGATAAGCCCCATGTCGGCCTGTGTCGTACCTATAATCAGTTTTAATTAGGGTAACAAATAGAATATGACTTCTTTGTAATTTATTTTCATATTTTATTTAGTATTGTAGGTAGTAGTACAGTTCATTAAAATGTTATATAATGATACCCTTATCAAAAAATAAATTTTAATCAGTCACTTTCTGAATACAAATTTCTTCATCTTCACTACTGCTTGTATAATCACTGGATTTAGCTCTGTTTGAACGTCTGTGAATGTTTCATTTTCCCAATATTTCCGCTCTATATCTACTATATTGTTCCCCTTCTTCAATCACTCTCTCAATGGTTTTTATTTATTGAAATACCTAATACAAAATAGATTTGTGTTGAAATAGTGATTTTTGATACCGCCTTTGATGTTCGATGGCTCAAAATTCGTAACCTTGAGTATGATATTTATACAACCTCGATATACACGGAGAAAAAGGTTTCGTTGATTTCAACGATTTTCTCTCAATGTACACTGAAAAAACATACTTTCGCTATTTACAGAAAAAGTTATTTCTCTCCAATGACGTCATAAAATTCCCCTATATCTCCTTTGTCCAAAAGGGTATATGTTGGCGCGTTTCGATTTCTACTGGTACGAAATAATTGACACAAAAAAATAATGATTTGGCTTCTGTAGGAGCAATTTTTAATTCAATTGAAATTACCTCATCTATTACGAATCTGAAGTCCAATTAACTTTCAAGACTGTGCATAATACTTTAAACTGATATTTCTTTCGTGATGGATATTTACTATATTTACCAATTGTTATTTATTCATTTCATTTTGCATCTTAGTCATATTTTTCATGTGACAGAATGACGTTCCAAGACTTGTCGGCAATGTTGCCAGGCAAAATATAAATTCCCTTTTAAGGAAGTACAATTGTACAAGAACTTCATAGAATTTCGAACGAAAGTAATTTTTTTTGGGGGAAATCAGAGTTTTGATCAATCTTTTTTGGTTATTTTCGCCTTCTACAATCTAAAAAACTATAAAAATTGTAATGGGGGAACAGATTGTGGAAGGTGAAAATACCCAAAAAATAGGTCTGTGAGAAGTTTCAAGATAATTCACTTTTATTTCCTATTATCGATTGTAACAGTCAATAAGATTCATTGAGAAAAATATAGTTTTGATTTCGCGAATCTTTTTATAAGTAGTGAAGTGAAAAACAGTAGTAAGAAAGCAAATATGGAAAAAACATTATGTATATACCTAAGACGAATCGCTGAAAAACATAATTGAAATAATATGATAAAATACCGAAACTTTGATGATTTGGCAATGCTTTTCGGTTTTAAACGTCAGATCAGATCGACGTGAAGTTTGGAACGTAAACATACTGTTTTTATTCTATATTAACACTTTTGGCATACACGTCTCAAAAAAAGGATTACTAAAATAAACTTTTTAAAGACTAAAATAGCTGCAAAGTTTTTATTTACAGTCGCAAATTGGTGAAAATAAACGTAAACAAATCTGAAACAGTGCGTGCCCTTCCTGAGAATGCAGTTTTACAACACGCCTCCCGAGTGCATTAGGTGCATTTTTTAACGTCAAATTTTTAGTGTCAAGTCATGTGTAAGTAGCCTACATTTTATAATCGCAACTGATAAAAGAGTTCATGGTTTTTTTTCCCAATGAGTCAACATGTGAGCTAGTTTATCTAACTGGTGAGATACGAATTTATGTTAGATATGATATCAATGAGAGCTGAGCAAAATTTTTGGTTATATGCGTTTTAAAGGGTCAACATATTTCTGTGCTAAAAAGGAGAGGCTAACGCCTTCAACTAATGTAAGCTTCAGTATAAATTAGTTCGATGTGTATACTTGTATTTTTTGAATCATTCTCACTCCTCTTTCTCAGGTTTCTTTGTATAGAATAATTGGCAAGTAACAATTCAAAAACTTCATGGAACTTATGGAATGTAAACTGGAAAATATCCAGATATAATGGAGAAGTGGCTAGCGAACAAATAACAATTTTTATCAATGAATATTTTTAAAATGTATCCAAATGTATCACATCAAACTTACAGTTAATAACGTAACTAAACTGGTTACAATTAAAATTGATTGAAAATAAATCAGAGAAGTAAGTAATATGAAAAGAAACACTAGCAGAATCACCTTTTTCTCTGAAATTAATGTGAGCAAAAATTTGTACCTCAAAAAAATATGATTTGATGCATTGTCAGTGTTAACAAAAGAACCAGTTGTGAAGAATTATTCAAAGAGCTTGGTATTCTAACTGTTACCCCAATCTATGGTATGAACCATGAAAAATTAATAATGTGTTGGACCCCCACGATGTTTTATTCACTCATCCAAATACGTAAGCATACTGTCAATGAGTTAATCGATTTCCTCCTAAGGTACTATGCTACCTGTACCTCTTGGCGAAGGTCCGTCAAAGTCTGTGGGGGATGGGTTGAACTTATTAATCTCCTCCCAATGATATCCCAGACATGCTCAATGGGTGAGAAATCCAGAGATCGAGGTGGCCAAGGCAACAAATTGACTTGGTTTTAATGAAAGTGGTACATGGTAACTCTATATGTGGTCAATGTTTTTATCCTTACCCAACCATCTTGCGACCCCAAACAAAATCTGAATTTGTCACTGAAGAGGACTGTGTTTCATTCCTGGTTCCAGTATAGTCATTCTATTCTATTCATGATATTCTATTCCTGTTGGATGGCTTTCATGAAACCATTGCTCACAAGTATTCACCACAATATTCAGAGAACTTTTCATCCTAGTGGTAATTTCTCTGAAAGACAAACTGGCTTCCCTCAGATCACAATTCAATCACTGTCTCGGTTGATGAAAATTCAGCAGTCTTCTCGTTCTAGACATAATGAACACCTCTGATAGATTTTTTGATAAAAGTTCTCGTTTTGTTAGTATTTTGCCATACAAATAAGTAAAATATTCAGCTATTCATTTAAATGTCAGTATAATTTTAAAGCATATTTGTACAAATTCCAAGTCTTTGTGACGTATGTAAACATAAAGTGTAAGACAAAACTCAAGTGACTTTTTTTATTTTAGCAAGTCGAGGACATTGTATGGTATTCCCAGTTGGAAAAATGGATACATTGGCCGCAAACATGAAAATGAAGTATCCAACTGTTGGTTCCCCCATTCTCAAATCTATAGACCCAAACATCAATAACAGAACCCTCCCCAGCAGAAACAACGCCTCAGGGGATACTTCCGTTTGTGGCACAACTGAAGGACTCATTTCTCTCAATTTGTCTGACGATGAATACGAAGGATCGAAAAGTGTTTTTCTGCTGGACGATTCTGAACAATTGCTAATGAAATCTGAGGGGAGCTTTCTGAAAGCTCTAAACATAAAACCCAGTGAGAAAGTTAAAGTAGTTTCTATCTTCGGAAACACAGGTGAGGGAAAATCCTATACTTTGAACAAAGTGTTTTTCAATGGAGAAGAAGTATTCCGTACGTCGCCTTCTCAGACATCTTGCACCTTGGGGGTCTGGGCAATGTATAATCCAGAGCTGAAAGTCATTTGCTTGGATACAGAAGGCTTATTAGGTGAGTTTTTAAAACAACTATTTGTAGTACAGCAAAAAATCACCTTCAGTACTCTTTTCCTATCAGTAAGTTGCAAATACAAATTCACTGCTAAAAAACCGGTTTATTACTCAAGTTTTTTAGATTACCCAAATTCTTTGAAACTGAATGTATATACAGTGTGGTAATTTGATTGATTTCTTGCCTAATGTGGTGTTTTAAGTCATCAATATTAGTTGGAGTCTTCTTTGTAATTTTTTTTCATTTTAAATAGTGTCACAGAAAAAATCAAGTGGATTCATATGGCAAGAATAGGCTGGCCATTCAATTTCGCCACGTCTACCGATTTATCGATGAGGAAAAATTTGATTCAGCTAATCTTGTACTACTGCAGCATAATGTGGTGTAGCTCCATCCTGTTGAAAACATATGTTTTCAATATTATCTGCGGTGTCAACACGATTTGGAAAACGTCATCGTTAATCAGAAATTAAAACATTCTGTAAAAAATCCAAGTAACTGGCCCCAGTTACTGTTTCTTCAAAAAAATATGGTCCAATTATTGTGTTATTTAGTATGCCAGCACAAACGTTCACTTCCAGTACAGATTTTGCATTCTCTAATACCGACAATTTTGCTTGTTCACCGTTCCATGTGAGGTAAATATTGCCTCATAAAAAATATTTTTTTGGATAAATTGGATTCCGTTGACATCTATCCATCATTATTTCACAAAATTCTAATCTGCGATCAAGATCATACTCATTCAGTTCTTGATGTAGTTGAATTTTATATGGATGGTATTTATGTGTTTCGAAAATTCTCATTATAGAAGTTTTCTTATAGGTGTTTGTGGGTTTTCCTCAGAAGATAATAAAACATCCAATTTCTTGTCGTCATTCAGTTTTGATCTCCCAGCTTTGGAAAGACAGTTCTAAATTCACATTCACGAAATTTTTGTTCTGTTCTTCTCACCGTAGACTGGGAAATATGATGGTCAGGATATTTCTCATTAAATATTCTGTATACATCAAAGTGTGTTCTTGTTTTATCACCCACTCCGAGCAATATCAATATCTAAATTCTTAGGACTGCACTGTATATAATATACCATAATAATACCATAATCCAACCACATTTTGATTATACTGCTTATTATAACCTTTAATCAGAATATGATGACAATATATCAATAAAGTTTGTTATATTAACTTCTTTTAATTAATCATTTGCATAAAAAAATTGTTATTGATGATATTCATTCACATTTTTAGGCAAAAATACCCTATACCAAAAAAATATTATATAAAGCTTTTTTGAAAACAATAAGTACTTTACCTAATGCTGTTAGGTATGCAACATATTATATAACAATTAAATTGATGACATACATTAGAAAATGAAAGTGTAATTTTCATCATGGATTTCATACTTAAAACATGTTCGAAACTTATTTCCACAAAGTAAAACAATGTATTATTTCATTTTTATTCAGATGTTCAGTATTTGCACTTTCCAAATCATTTGATGCAATTAATCACACAATTTTTATGTGAGAAACAAAAGCAGTTGGATTCTGTGGAAAACTGCTAGAATGGTTAAAAATTAATATTGTTAATAAATCCCAATAATTTAATGTCAAATAATTCATATCTCAAGAAATTAATGTATTATAAGGTGTACCACAAGGTAGCCCCCTAGGACCACTTTTTCAAACATTTTCATAAATATCATTAAAGTTAATTTAAAATAAATTGATGGCTGTAGCCGTTACTATATGGTAGGAGAAAATTTCTATGTATTTACCACTTTTATTTGTAACTAACGTTACTGCAGTTTCGTCCTATATGGACATTTTCAAACTTAAACAAGTTTAAGTTTGAAATTTTCATTTCTTTTTTCATAATTTAAAATATACTGATTTTTTCATTGATGATTTTGAAAATGTTCGCTTGAACATCAAATGAGTGCTTTGAATTTTGTGAAAATGGCTCCTATCAAATAAAAATATTTAATTTTCAAATCAGTCATATGATATTTTAAAATTGAACTAGTCCATACATCATAACCGACTTTATTGTTTTGCTTCATACTTTGTTTGACATTAAATAATTAATATTTCAAGCTAATAAACTAAAATGATTATTGCGACATTAAAGTCAGCAAATTCATTAAAGACACAGGATTAAAAATAGATTGTGAAATTCTATTATTTGGTGATGATCTGAAGGTTTTTCATGTCGTAGAGTCACCTAATGACAACCAAATGCTGCAAAGTGATTTGAATAAATTAGATCCCTGGTGTTCTTCAAACAATCTTCCACTCAATTTAAGTAAATGTTAATAAACCACATTTTTTAACAAACATACCACTCTTGACAGCAACTATTAGATAAATGATTATTTACTTGAAAAAAAACAGACAGCTGCAAAGGCTTGGGAGTATTCTTTAATTCCAAACTCTCATTCGCACTTCACATGGAGAAATGTGTAACTGCTGCGAAATAAGGATTTCAAAAACATATAAAGTATTAGAGCCGGTTTAGAATATCACTGTCTTATCTGGTCACCTATATATACTACACACATTCTATCGCTTTTAAAATTGATTACTTCCTTCCTTTCTTTGGAAGATTCCCACTTTTTTCTGTATTAAGATGGAGTAGTAGAAAGCCAAAAACTCTCTTTCCCAAAATGAAATATATCATCTACAAACTAGATAATGTCTACCCCAGACAGGGGATAGATGATAATATTTTGTTAAAGCGTTTTCATTTTATATCTCTTGAAGGCAGAACTTATTCTTTCCTAGCAACACCGAAAACGAATATGTTATTCAAATCTCCCTGTTATGTTTGCGAATCAACAAATACTTAGTTGAAATTTGTTTTTTTTATTCCATGAAGGTATTATTGTTATAATACTAAGGGTGTAACTAAATAAGTGTAAAACATTTAGAGAGATGATTCCTCATCGAAAAAAAGATAGGATCTTTCATATAAAGAAATTTCATTGTTGCATCCCTTGTTAAGATACAGCCCCTTAAAGAGGGTACATAAAATTTGTATAACAACTTTTTTCACAAACACTAAAAAAGTTACAATATTGAAATCAACCTGACGTTTTGTACTACCAAAAAGAAACTTAGCCAGAAATTTATTCGGTTTACCCCATGATTGTAAGGGGTGGAAAACGCAACCCCTAAAATTTATTTCCAATGTAACTTTTTGTCTTATTATTTGTTTACCATTTAAAAATTCATTTCCGATAGCCTGTTTCATTCTAAACAAAAAAATGTCTCTTGGATTTTTTGCCCAAAATAAACCAGTTAGCAGCAAAAAATTATTTTTGGAACAACTACAGAGACACATCGTCATAAATGCGAAAATACGAAACTAATCTATCTAATAGGTCGTTATTAGCGATAGTGACAATTAAATTGGTATGGTGTGAATTTTCGAAATTGAATTAATACTAATTGTGTGTTGTTGTTCTGTTCTTAATTTGTTACTTTAATAATTCACTTGTTATTAAAATGGCATACACAAATGAGGAAATGGCTGATATGCATTACGTTTACGGTCTGTCGTAGGGGAATGGGTTAGAAGCTTCTAGAAGATATGCTGAAATGTATCCTCAACGGCAGCATCCTTCACATAGAATATTTGCTCGACTTCATCAACGATTACGAGAATATGGTTCATTTGACAAAAGAACGCAGGATTGTGGTCGCCATCGAGAAGTTCGAACACCACAGCTTGAGGAAGCAGTACTTAATTTGATTGAAGAACAACCTACTACCAGTACTAGAAATATTACTTTCCAGCTAAATGTTGATCATATGACGGAATTTCGAATTTTGAAGGAACAACTCTTATATCCTTACCATCTGCAACGAGTACAGGCACTGTTACCGCGAGACTTTCCGATCCGTCTTGAATTTTGCAATTGGATGCTGGAATTGATTAGAAGAAAATGTGACTTTCTTAAGACGATAGAATTCACAGACGAATGTAATTTTTCTCAGGACAAGATTATTAATTTTCAAATGGGCTGATGAAAACCCTCACGCTATTGTCGAAACTAACCATCAAGAAAAGTTTTCTCTCAACGTGTGGCTCGGAGTTATTGGGGATGATTTAAAAGGGCCTCATTTTCTACCTTCTCTATTAAATGGTGAGGCATACATACAATTTTTAAGAGAAGTGCATCCAGTACTGCTGGAGGAAGTTACTTTGGGCGTCAGAAGGGATATGTTTTTTATGCATGATGGGGCTCCCTTCCATTTTAGTCAAGTAGAACGTCAGCATATGCAACATCAGTGGATAGGTCGAGGAGGACCACAGAACTGGCCCACTCGATCCCCGGATCTCAATCCTCTCGATTCCTCTATTTGGGGCCATTTACAGCATTTGGTTTATCGTACTCCTGTTCGCGATGTAGAGGACTTAAGAAACCGCATCATCGATCCGTGCAGGGTAATCAGAAAGACTCCAGGAATATTTGAGCGAATACATGGCTCAATGCGCCGATGTCTAGACGCATGCGTAATGTCTGAAGGTAGACATATTGAACATTTACTATGATTTCTACATGTTGTGTGTTTTGTTATTAATAAATCAGTTTTGTTTATTACCCTTTAATCGTTTAATGCAGGTATTAACTACAAAATAACAATAAATCCAGTTCGCATTTATGACGATGTATCTCTGTAGTTGTTCCTTAAATAATTTTTTGCTGCGAACTGTTTTATTTTGGGCAAAAAACCCAAGAGACATTTTTTTGTTTAGAATGAAACAGGCTATCAGAAATAAATTTTTAAATGGTAAACAAATAATGAGACAAAAAGTTACTTTGGAAATAAATTTTAGGGGTTGCGTTTTCCACCCCTTACAACCATGGGGTAAACCAAATAAATTTCTGGCTAAGTGTTTTTTTGGTAGTACAAAAAGTCAGAATAATTTCAATATTGTAACTTTCTCAGTGCTTGTGAAAAAAAATTGTTATACAAATTTTATGTACCCCCTTTAAGGTGCTGTATCTTAACAAGGGATGCTCCAATGAAGTTTCTTTATATGAAAGATCCTATCTTTTTTTCGGTGAGGAATCACCTCCTTAAATGTTTTAAACTCATTCAGTTACACCCTGTATATGTATTATTTCCTATATTTAACACTCATTTACTTTATCACTCAATGAATTGAATTAAATACAAATTTAAATTTCATTTCTATGTGCAATAATGGTAACTCTTAGTGTTGTAAAGTACAAAATTCTTGGAAGTATGTGCTAGGAATCGCACGTTAAAAGGTAAGACCTCGTTAATCTTTAGCACGCACAAGTTTCAGCTTCTGAGAGTTGTCGTTCGTGGGAGACGACATCTGGTTAATGGAAAAACAGATTTTTTTTTGTAACAGGATATATTTTCTGAAAAAAACTAACTATAAATTCCGTTCCTTCATTTTCATGTTCATTACAACTTGTGTTCTTCCTGTCATAAAATCATATGTTGAAGGCATTTCAAAAAGAGAAAACCAGCGCACCCGCATGCTGCTCAAGGTCCTCGCAGTGTCAGACATTATCATCTATAGGACACGGGCGGAGCGCCTCCAACGGGACATGTACACCTTCCTGGGGTCAGCTTCGAAAGCATACAAAGACCATTTCAGTTCGGCTCTGAAGAGCGCTTTGGCTAAGAACGATGCAGAAAAGTTTTCGTCGGCCATCGGTCCGGGGGTGGTGATTTTCCACGAGACGCGTTACACGGACACTCTCCACGACAGTGCTAACGTGAAACAGTCCGCCGAAGACATTTTACAGACAACGTTCGCGGAACTCGGTTTACCTTTCGATGCGTTCAGTTTCCTCAAGTACGTCGGCGTGAAGACGACTCAGTCCGAAACGTCGTTCAAGGAGTTGAAAAATGTCCTGGTGGACAAGTTGGAGAGCACGGAGGTCAGGACGAAGAGGGACGCCAAGTATATTTTTTTGACGCTGCAGGTAAGTTTTCTTGTACTATTTTTAATTGGCCATTGGGGTATTTCTATCACATCCATAGTTTTTGCTAACTGCAGTGAATGGCAGGTGACCTTGCAACTCCAAATTTAGTTTGTTCATTTCTCACATGTCCAAATTTTGGGGCACATCATCATATAACTTCTAACGCCATACGGTATTTGATCATTGGGTCAGACAATCATGTGCTCTTGGTAGACAAATAATGATGCATATAACATTAACCGATTCTTTGGCAAACAGTTATATTTTATATGGTGGTTGGTATTGTTTTCGCAAGTCCACAGATACAGAGGCAGTAGCATTGGAGGGCGTCTCAAAAATTCAAACTGAAACTGGCAGTACTAAAAAAATGTTGCTTCTTGTCTTTGGATTTGTGTAAAATATCTGATGACATATCCAAACTAATAAATTTTGGCATTAGGGGGAATGTCCTCAATTGGTTTGTGAGTTATATGTGACAGACAACATGCTTTCTTTAGAAAATCAAAAGTACCATAAGAGAAAATGATTTTGGGGCACCTTAAGGATCTATTCTTGGTCCCACTTTTTTAATATACGCTGTTTGTATCGGCCAATGGGGAATGTTCCTTCTGGCAAAAATCAAGTAGTTTTTATAAAAGAGCTCTAAAACAACGCATTTTAAACTCATCATTTTAACCTTTTTCTTTAAAAAATTATTTGAATACTTAAAGAGGAATGAAATAATGCATTCAACATTTAAAGGGATTCGTTTCTATTTCACCATTTGGCAACATCGGTTATAGCTAATAAAGGACAATGAATCTGTTACCTGTATGAGGCAAACAAAGATGACATATTTCAGAGGCGTGCTGTTCTGTTTACTTATTTTCTGAGTTCCGAGACATTCTGTGACATGACTTTTTGTGCACCTAACCTATCTTCCTCTATATAAATAAATAACAAAACAACTGTTGTTTATGTGGCTTGTGGAGGTGGTATTGAACTATAATTTATATTTTGCCCTAATTGTTGATTTATAAAGATAATTTTCCTTTTTCAAAGTAGAATATCTAGGTACGTATAAATTATTTCAACTTGATATAGGCGCTGTTGCCAATATGTGAATTAGAAACAAATCCCTTTAAAATTAAAACCCAACATTTGAAACATCAATTTGAATACTTTCCAAAGTGAATTTTAAAAACTCATGAATTAAACTCAACTTTGTTTTGTTCAAACTTGCATTTGCTGTAATAACCCAAATTGAGAAACATTCCCCATTCCTTCACATGAAAAATCCACATAGAAGTTACTTTTATTTTTCAGAGTTTGAATGAAAAATTCAAGAACAATATCAGCGGACCGTCTCCACAACTGTACTTACCAGCATTTTTTACGTGCACCGAAAAATGTCAATCTTGTAAAAGTACTTGTAGTCTCTCTATGGGCCACAAAGAGGAAGGAGAACCGCATAGGAGCGACCAGGATTGTACCTATCAGCACCAGTACCAGAATCACGTGTATTTATGTAGAGTGAGTAGTTGTTGCAACAAAAAAATCAGATTCGAGAGGTTTGGTGATCCGATAATTGATAAAATGTTGTTTTTGTTGAGAAATTTTCGTAGATGAACAATTCAGTTTTTGCCAACGTTTCTATTAGGGCTCAAACATGGGTAAACTAATGTTTGAGCACTGATGATGGATTTAATTGAGTCCAGTACGTTGGCAAAATCTGAATTGTTCTTATACAAATCCATTTTATTCCTTTCCCAACAAAAACAATTGAGAAAAATGTGAAAGTTTTCATCTGTATGGAAAGCTATACATTTTGTAACACTTTACTTTGTTCCAGGCATGTTACAATAACGGTCAGAGAATTTCTGTCAAGCCGAATTATCAGACGATGAATGACAACTCTTGGAGCGGTTATTTTACTTATGTTTGGTCTGGTTACGTCATTGAGTGTCCGAAATGTGGAGAGATTTATAGAAGCCGACAACATTGGTATGGAAATAAAAATCCTGAAGAGAGTGCAGTTCGAACGGAAATAGTACATCTCTGGCCAGGGGTGAGTTTTCAGAAGTTTTTATGTAAAAGTATTTCAATGTTGAGTTTTTATCATAATTCATAAAGTAACTCAAAATTTTTTCACACAACTAACAAACGGTAGATTCAAATTCATTTGTTCCTCTTAAAGCTCATTTCTGAATCTATTGGAAACAAACTACAATGAAAATAGTGTATCTTACATTTGTTTCAATAACCAATTCAGCCTCATCAGAATGGAGTTGAATTTTATCTCATTGGAAGAAACATGAAATTAACCATGTGAATAAAAATTTCATTCTGTCCATAAAAATATACATTGAAAAAATTGAACAATTGGTAATAATAATTGGTAGTTATCTAGTATTGAGAGTTGAATATAATTGTTCATGTTAACAATGTTAACATGTGTCGACATTTTAGAAACCTATCTTGCATAAATTTAATATTGTTTATATGTATTCAAAATTAAAAAACGATTCATTTATTGGGCTGAGTGAGATCATATATGGAAGACCACAGTCTAATAGTTAGCTGCAATGGTATTTTATTGAGTCTCAAAGATTTAACGCTAGGAGTACCTCAAGGTTCTGTCGTAGGACCATTGTTGTTCCCCAACTTCATAAATGACATATCTGAAGTATGTTCTGAATGTGTCATAACCATGTTTGCACATGACACGCAATTACTGTGGCCGGCAAAAACGAAAAAGAGTTATCAGACCAAATAAATACAACAGTAGATAAATTCAGTGCTTGAGTCAAAGCAACAAACTCATTCTGAGTAAATCGAATTCTATTTCAATGAAATCATTTATTAGGAGAGATTTCACCATTGATTCTTACACAATAAACGGTATTCAATCATCCAGCGAAGTCATGTTTTTAATAACGTCTTTGGACGAAAATAAAACTTGGGCGGTCATATTCAAAAAGTCGGCAACAAACTCAATTCTGCATATTATTCAAACACACAGATTAAATACACTCTAGTTAATTTTGGATTGTTTACTTTTCTATGGCTTATTCTCACATTAGCTTTAATATCATGTCTTGGGGACGTGCCAAGGAGTTCCCAAGACATGATTGTTGTTCCCAAGACATGTTCTGTTGCTCAGAAAAGGCTGTTGAGATTAGGATAAAAGATGGTGGTCGATTGGCGAGAGGTCTGGGAAGTATGGTTGGTGAGGCGATGCTCATTTAGTTTAATTTTCGGACGATGATTTGTGAAACATGCGATCCAATCCAAAAAAGGATCTTTTTGGTTGTGCAAAAGCAAAGAACATTCTGAACAAAATTTTTCAAACCAGCGTCTAACAGTACATTCATTAACACTATATTTGTTAAGTGTCTGTTTTTTTTTCGGCAGCGCTTTGGCTCGATTTGAATTTGTAGAGAAAACATTTGTTGAAAATTGCCTAACAACGTCATAAGTTAAAAGCAAACAATTAAAATTTGGAAAAAATGAACAGCATCAATGTACAGAGTATAAAATTATCTATCGATTAGTATACACCACGACACAGTCTAATGAATATTTATTGAAATGTGGAGCTACAAATACACATGATATTGAAATAGACAAAACTTTTGAAACAAGCTAATATATCTTTTGCTTTTTAATGATGTTCTATTTTTTTGTATTTTATTAGACTTGGCACATATACTCAGTGTACCAAATTACCAAATGAATAAATAAATAAATTACTAATTGATCAACTAACGTGCATTAGCAATATATACATTAACACTGTACATGTGGAAGTAATATAAATGATTTTATATACATCCTATGCTTCAAAATTGAAATTATAGTCGACCTTCTGCATTGAAGCAAATAGAAGCAGTGCATATATTCAAAAACAAGTGTGATGAATTGTCCAATAAATAATATTACACAACTTTTCATGTATAAAGATGGAGAAGAGAAAGCTAAAAATCTGTTTTCCAAAAACTTATATCTCCTGAAAATATACCCCTTTCAATTGCATTAGCTTCTGACTGGAAAGTATATTACTCCAACTTCACTAAATCAATTTTGAAAATACATTTATATCTGCTATCAAATATTTGTATAAAAATTTCATAACAGAATGCCCCGTTAATCATTGTTTATATTCATTACATAAATTATCACTTCGGTTTTATTTGTTATACTGGATGAGTCGAAGGTCTGTTTTCCAATGATAATGAGCAACAGATTCAAATTTTCAAATCTTTCAACAATAGGTTGTTTATGTTTTTCACTTAGGTTTATAACTAAAAACTATTTTGTGACAATATGACAATAATAATGAACAGAAATAGTTTGAAAGATAATCCACATTTGAAGTTCATAATGAAAGTCTGTGTTCTGATAAAAAATATATTCAGTATAATAAAATAATTATAATAACAATTTATTTCCCAAAAAATATACAATGTTTATACCAAGGAAAAATGAACAATAGAGAAAAAAACAAAAAAAAGGTTAACTAATAATACAATTAACTGTATTCATTTGAAAATGTCCTTATAGGACGAAACTGCAATATTGTTAGGTACAAATACAAGTGGTAAAAAAACATAAAAAGTTTCATTTTTAATTTTACAAAAACGTTTAACTAATTTGCTTAAATAAAAATGTAAGAAATATATATAAAATATTGATAATAAAATAATGGCTCATAACAAGATATTTTTTTAGATTTTTTAAATCCTATTTTGCTGACTTTTTCAAAGAATTTGGTAAATTATATAATCTAAAACTACTCAAATGAATATATTATTTATTAATATACAATCTATTATTCAAAACCCTTATATTTTTAGAATGCCTTGTTAATAAATATTTATGTTGATCACTAATTATTTCGAAAATCAAATTTGGAATGTTTCAGTTTGTCTTTTGCCGAGTGAATGAAGGTGCAAAATTAGAATTTGTATATCATTGATATGTCTAATATATTTTTTCTACAACCGTACTGTAACAATACACTTATATGACCATAATCCATTTCATAATGATATCTATTATGATACAGATTTTTCATAACGATACAGATTATCAACCAATAGAAACCCATAATTTTTCAATCAAGAATCCTGTTCCTTTGTTTGTCCTAGATTCTAACCTAAGTAACTAATTGCTTTATTTGTCAAAATCAGTTTTCATATTACCTACCTATATTATCAAAATGTCTGAAAACAGCAATATAGAAGGAATACCATCGACTCCAATATTTTTAAAAGATCAGATTAATTACAGTTGTTATATTCAATATAAATATACTTAGAATCTTTATAGTTTTCATATATCCATGATAATACCATTAAGTTCGTGTTTTTTAAAAAAAATATGAATTAATGACTGTAAATGTGTTCAATACAAATATAATATTTATAGTTTTTCATTATTTATCGGGTTTAGAAAAAATAGCGTATGCAACTCTCATGTAATGGTTATTAATACACTGGCATATACCATACAAAACTCGTCTTCTGCTCGTTTCGTATCCCGGTTAATGCTCGTATCTTAATAACCATCATTACATGATCGTTGCATAATATACTATTTTGGTTTGTATGTATTATTATTTGGTTCTTTATAATCTAATTTGAAAATACAATTTATAACTTCATTCTGCAGTATTTTCAGTGGTTTGAGTAGAGCATTCGATACTGTTCCCCAAATTGATATCGAATACTGTTTGAGAAACAATTCTTCAATTCGATTTTTTTTAATATTGAACTTTTCTTAATTAACAATCTTCATTCCGCTGTCTATACTCACAGATACATCCGAAATTTGACGTAATTATGTCCACAATTCAATAATGTAGACTAGAACAAATATTTTTGTCTCAACAGTCTATTTATTATATACTCTATTAAAAAATAGGACTACTCTTATTATCAGGAGCGCTCCTTGCTCGGATCCCAGAATTCAGCGCAGAAAGTGTTGGACAGCGTAACAATGTTCACAGACGCAATTTCTAGCGTAGGATCTCAACCCAAACAGCTGATTAGCGATTGGGCAGCCGACAAAATCGCCCCTAGCTATTGGAGACCTAATCATGAAATCAAGGTAAGTTATATGTTTCAATGAAATTAATGCAATGTGTAATATTTTGATTTTTGTTACTACATTGTGCATCAGGAGTATATAAGTTGACTTGTGGTACTTGCTCAAAACTTTATATTGGCCAAACGGGGAGAACTTTTTCCCAAAGAATGAAAGAACATAGGATTAGATTCTCAAATGTGAAAACTACTTCCACATTTGCAAACATCTTTTGGCGACTATGACTCAATCTTTTGGAATACTTGGAAATTGATGGATTTTAGAATTTTGAAAATTCACTTAATGACCTGATAGAATTGAATTCTTCGCCTCTGTTGAATCTGGTTTTCACTGTGGAAATTGGTAATTAGTTTATAACATGTCCATTAAATGAGTTAGTAAGATTTCTTTTTTAATTAATTTATTCAAACCCATCTAAAATTATTTGTCATTAAAGGTAGAATTTAGTTAGTATGAACCCGCCTGAGCAAGCTGTTGAATAGCAAAACATGTGTTGGTGTTTTGTGAACTGTCCAGTGAAAATCGCACAATAAATTGTTTCTTGAACACATTTTCCAAATGGTGTGATTACTACATCATGTCTAATTAAAATTGAAAGCAATGAGCCAAGAATAACACCTCCTGCTTGTATCCTTTCAAGATTTCCGATAATCGTTACCACCATTCTAACAGAGTGCAAGGTAGATATTATTGATTCCATTCTTCCAAACATTTTTTGGTTAACTCACCAATAACATTGCTCATTTTTTTAATACAAAGACAAAACAAACAAATCTCCATTATTGGATAGATCGGGAGTATATAAGTTAACTTGTGGTTCTTGTCTAGAACTTTATATTGGACAAACGGGAAGAACCTTTTCCCAAATAATAAAAGAACATAGTTTCTTTCTTGAATGTAAAGACCAATTCCGCATTTGCAAACTACACTTTGACAGAGGAGCATGAGTTAAACCACAAAAGATTGAAACTTAATCTTTTGGAATGTTTAGAAATTAATTAAAATTTACTGAATGATCAAATGAAATTGAACTCTTAACCTCTTCCGAATCTGTTTTCTGAAGCGGAAGTTGGTAACTAGTTTATTCCATTAGTCCATTTAATGATCAGTTTTTGCATAAACTCAGGTAAAATTATTATTTAGAAAGTAGGTAGAATATGAAATTGTAAATATATAAAGCACACATTGTAATTAGTTTATTACATGCCCATTTAATAAGTTGGTAAAATTTTCTTTTATGATGTTTGAGAATTTTCAATCAGTTACTCAGGTGAAATAATTAGTCATTACCTAGATAGCAGATCATAGGATCCAAATGTTTATTATCAGCGGCGGCTCGTTAGAGTAGACGAGGGAGGCTTAGCCTCCCCATAAAATTTGAGGCTATTCATCACAATAAATTAAAAGATATTGACAAATAATTATGATTATTTTTTTCTAAAAATGCTTGGGTATCATTACTTTACCATTAATTTTTAATATAAATACATAATATGCCCGAAAAAACACTATCGCTCACTACGTAGTACGTATCTGTATCCTACATCAACAAATGTCAAATGCACCGCATATGAACGAATAACGAATAAACCATCAACCCGAAATGATAAATGCCATACATTGCAAGGGAGCCAAGCCTCCGACTGTTTTAAAAAACACAAGCTCCGCGAGACGGATCCAACCAGCGACATACGTCCCGATTTGTACTTTTAGTTACAGAAATTATAGCGTTAGGGGAGGCTAGCCTCCAGTTGGTCTCCGTTAGTGTACGGTTGCGTTTGTTTTTTATTTAATTACTCGGACGGGATGCCGTGACGGACCGGGACTGAAAAATATTTCGGTAAATCGTTTTAGTGGTTCTTGATAATATTTGTTATTTGTGTATGAAACAGGCAGTATTGTATTACAGCAGTGTTGCAGCAGTGTATTACAAGGTGTTTTCAGGTTTTCACTTTTCGGTAAGTTTTTTTTCCATTTAATATGGATAAGTTGGACGAAATTAAAAAATCTGACGATATAGTCGATTGGTTGCTGACAAGTAATTTTAGGTCTTTATCTTATGATAATAAATTTTACATTATTAAAACTCTGGGAAGGCCTCAACCAAATTTGATTTCAATTAAAGCGTCAGATAATCGACAAAATCGAGGATTTAATATACTAATATACGATAAATGCGATTGGTTAACCGGCTCCATTAAACGAGAAAAACTTTTTTGTTGGCCCTGTGTTTTATTTTCCGTACAAACCGGATACCAAACGTGGTCTAAAATAGGATACTCCGATTTGAAAAAATTACCTAGTTCTACAGAAAGACATTTTAAATCTAAGGAGCATATATTATCGTCTTGTAAATTAAAATTGTTTAGCAAACAAAATATAGATACAACTCAAAAAGAGGCCATAATTTCTTTTAATAATCAGGTAAGGTAAATTGGTCGAATATTACGATTTATTTGGGTTTCCCAGAATTAGCTTTTCGCGGACACAATGAAATCGAAGATTCGATTAATCGTGGCATTTACAAGGAACTTTTAATGTTATGGGGCAAATATGATTCCCAATTTGGCACTTTTTTAAACGGTAGCGCTTTTTCGGGCACCTCAAAAACCATCCAAAATGAGCGTATAGACAGTGTGGCATATATTATTAAGGAAAATATAAGCAAGGAGTTCGAAAGTGTTTCTTTTTTTTGCATGGAAAATTGATGAAACTACCGATATTACCTGTACATCACAATTTTCAATTGTTTTTAGATATATCAAAGATAATCATAATTAAGTACTTGTGCTTATAAAATATTTGTAGCAGTTTTTAACAAAACTGTTATATTAGAAGAGAAAAGTATTATTATTTATTGACTGAGAAGAGTTCATTTATATTAAATAACTCAAAGACAACCCTTTTTCCTTGTTTTTGTTTTTTTAATGGTCAGTTTTATACGTATAATTTTCGGCAATACACAATGTTTGTTTGCATTTATGCAAATATTACGTATTTTGCTTTAAATAGGTGCGGTACCCCAAAAAATTTTCGCGCTCCGGCGGGCTTTTCTGTGTCTATATAGTCTTTATGACTTTAGCCTCCCCTGTTCTCCAATGCACGAGCCGTCACTGTTTATTATATAAAGCACAAATTATGTAGACTTTAATCAATCGAAGAAGCTGTTGTATAGCAAAATACAGTTGTTGCAGTTTTGTAAACTGTCCAGTGGAAATCTCGCAATAAAGTGTTAATAGAATTCGAACTTCAATTTCAGGAATGTTCCAAGTGCGGTTCAAAGTTCCAGCCGACCGATAAAAAGCACCACTGTCGTGCTTGCGGCGAAGGTTTCTGCGAGAACTGTTCCTCGAAACGCCAACCGGTCCCTTCGAGAGGTTGGTATGAAGACGTCAGAGTGTGCGACTTCTGTTACATGGATCAACCACCAAGCATATCGACCGCCGTCGACGGAACCGAAAACAGAGCCAGGCAGCTCGGAGAAACAGTCATCAACTCGATTTCCGTAGTGAAATCAACAGTATTTGACATCCCGAAGGACTTCATCAAAGAATCCGCCAGGCCGTCTTACTGGGTGCCGGACGCTGACTGTATCGAATGCGCGGTGTGTTTCGAGTCGTTCGGGTTTCTGCAGCCTCTCCACCACTGCAGGGACTGCGGAAAGGGGGTCTGCGACGAGTGCTCGAAATCCAGGAAACCGGTCCCGCTCAGGGGTTGGGAGAAACCCGTGAGGGTGTGTAACAATTGTCGATGATTTCCGGGGGTTTTCCAGTTGAGCATGAGCGAGAGGAGGTAGAAATGGGGGTTGTTATATATAGGCGAAGTAGAAGCATCACGGGTGGGGTCTTAAAGTTTTGTAACTGTATTTTTAGGTCAAAGAGATTGAACGAGACGAAAGTGAACAAGAATTTCTTTAAAGTTTTATTTGCTTGGAGTAAGTTATACGAAGACAGGGTTGGGATTGCATTTACATTGATCAATAAAATTCCATTGCTAGGGGTTCCTTCTGAATTTATCAGCGTTTTATCAAAGCTATTGTTCGAGTTTGTTGGCCGTGATATACAGCTTTTTATGCCTGGCGTTTTGTTGTCTACAAAAGCGATAGACTTTGTCAAAGACGAGGATGAGGTGCTCTATAGCACATTGTTCGAAGTTCAGGTCTCTCCAGAGGTAGATGTGGCTTCTTTCTTATAGATTGGGCTAATTGGTCTGATTGGTGTATTCTAGAGGTTAGCCAGACTTTATTTTTGGTAATTCCCTCTTGTAATTGAAATTGTTTTTCTGTCCTCGAATCTCTTCAAATTCAAAATCACTGATAAATATTCAACAGAAATGAAGAGAGGAGTAACATAAACAAAGTTTCGCTACATTCATTAAATAATACATCAATCAGGCCAAATAAACCAGCCAAAATGAAGGAATCCACACCCACCAGCGAATAAAATCGGCTACCCAAACCTCGAACATTGTAATATATTCTGTGAGGATAACTAGGACATTGCATCGTTTACCTCATTGCCTTTGATAATATCGACGCCGCTGATGTAGACGAAATGTCAGGTATAAAAACCTGCATACCAAAAGGCCAAACACCTGCAAAATAACTTTGACACAATTATTTCCGGCCGGGAAACTTACATTTGTTTTGTCTGCAACTACGGCAGAGACATTTTTGAAAGAGAAGGTGCAGCTTGGGTTGAATCAATTTCCCTTCTTCGAACCATGGGTGAGTATTAACATGATTGATGAAAACATTGAATGTTGAAATTACTAGAGTACAAAGCTTTGTACTCCTGTGAATATAAGCGTTTTTATCTGCCATAATCGGTTTAGTCTTTCAAGCTGGTTGTTGATTGGAGAAAACTCATCAGACAATGATTGGTGAGCGTTTTACATAAAAAGAATTGGAAACTAGTGTTGAGAAAAGATTTTTGTTACTTTTTATCATAATGACAACTCTGTCCCACATAACAGTATAACACTAATAAAACATTCTCCAACCTACTTCAAAGTATTCACACTCGGCAACACGATCCTACCAACTCTTGAACACTATACTAAATTGAAACGTGAGCGTAAGCATATGAACTGTTAGTAACTCAGTACAATAATTACCATTATTGTTCATTTTTATTTTGAAAATCAGAGTTGAACAATAGCCTTCTATATGAGTTTTTGCTGCATCTTCCAAAATGTCTGCAACAGTTGCAGAGAAATCTTAGCTTCAGTATACAAACTTGGAAGACGTCAATATTTCACTGATCAAGGCGACTCTCTGTGAACTGTGTTGATAATTATCATGAAAGATATAAATAAGAAAAGTATGAAACTTTTCAGCTGAAATAGTTTCCGGAGCTTTTTGGGCTGTACCAAAAGTAAATTTGGAGTTTCATTATTTTATATGCTACAACCTATAATTTATTAGACATTTAATGAAATCGTCCTGAAATGTCACCCTGCATATCAAAAGTTTACATCAACAAAGACGAACGGATCAAAATATTTTACTTGGAATTTTTACCGATTCATCCGGGGATATGGGATAGATTTTGATATGGATTGAAAACTTTGGGAGATCTAATTTCCTGAATTAAAATACCTTCCGCTTGAGTACAAAGGATATTTATTTGTTAGAGAATGAAGACGTATTCTCCTAACTGTTGTATTTTGATATTTTTTATCATTTGAACATTTTTACATGTAGTTGTTCACCCAACAAATGGAGCTGTAAAACAACATGAGCCGCAACAATTTTCACACAGACAAACAATTTTGTCTGTGCTTTTTGGACAGGTCAACCCACATTTCACTCTTATTGTACTGTCATGTGTTTGTTTGTTTTGATTTTCCTCCTCAGCGAATAAACAAATGGTGGTTAGATAATTGTTGTGTATGTTCAAACTTCCCAGCGAAATTACTCAACATATTCAGTTTTGATGGTATTCTTTACCTATAAATTAATATTTCGAAATAAAATCTAGAAATATTCATCTCTCCCAACTACCTACACCGTCAGATAAATGTCTGCTAGAAAACAACATCCAGCGTGGTATTAGCCTACGATGTAGGTAGTTTAGAGAGATTAATGTTTCTAGATTTTATTTTGAAATATTAACTTTCTAATACGTATGTATCTCTCCTCAATACAGTCTTCAAACACGTTTTGATCTCTTTTGGGGTATTAGTACATAGGATGTTTCTTTCCCGCTTAGGGCTTTGTTCACGAGATGGAGCTGCTATTAGTGAAATCAATCGAGTCCCAAGCACTTTCTGTTTGGGTCGCATCTTTCCTGCACTGATAAGAGGTAATACCTCAAAACCGGTCTTCAGGTGATCTACTAGAATAATTTCTGCACGGTCCTGCTGGTGGATGAACGAGAAACACCAGCGAGACTAACCTCTGTGAGTTGAAATGTCTATTGAATATAATCCAATATCCAGCTTGGTGTTAGCCGAGGAAGTAGTTGTTTTCCGGGAGGAAATTACCATTTTATAAATTTTAAGCTTTCAAATACCGTATATGTACAAACCACAGGCGTTAAAACATAACTGACCACTCCGACACTAACAATTAAGCCGATTGCAGTTAAATCTGATTGGTCAGCATGAGGAGGCTTGTTTATTTTACCCAATAGATGCAAATGTGCGTGTTGATCATGCAAATGAGTGACACATGTGGTCACTCCTTTTGTTCGGTGAACAAACTGAGGTGGATGTAACTTTGTTGAATTCAAAATAATCTACAGGAGAAGGGGACTGATTTTCTAAAGCCTATTGTATACCTTTATCGATCACAAAAAAATTGCTTGAAAATGCATTGGGTAATTCTGAAAGCCCTAAAGACTGAATAATAGCGAGATTAAAATCAAATTGTGTTAGTTTTTCTTGGCAGAAAAACCTGTGTTTTTGGAAGATAAAGTCGGTATTGTATAAGGAATAAGCACGACTTGAAAGTAGTTTGTTTCGTTGTTACAGTCTCAAGTCGAACAAAAAATGTAATGTACAACGCTAAAGTGTTTTTTTGGCTTCATCACTTATTTTACTCTTTCTATACCACCGTAACAAGACTTTTTGAATTATTTTTGTGACAAATTACTTGTAAACAAATCAGGTGGCTACATGTTTTATAATTCCTATCTATATGCATACCAGTTAACATGAAATTGGTGAACAATTCACCATATTGTCATGAAACAGAAGATTTTTACTAATCATTTAGTTGAAAACCTGATTAGTTGAAATTATCGTTCATTATTGTATCTCTGATGTACAAAATTTCATTAAAAAAATTAATAACTTATTGAATTTGAAAGATTTAAAAATTGACTTTTTCAATTAGAAACCAAATAAATCACAAGTTTAGAAAATTTTTGACAAACAATATTTTGTCAGTTGATGAATGAAGGGGTTTCCCAATAAATTTTATTAAGTATACACTTTTAATTGAAAAATTCTCAAGAAATATATAGACTTTTCGATGCTGAACACAATCTCATAGTCAGTGTGCTGTTTTAAAATAAACAGTGTGAACAATTAAATATAAGTGTATTTCAGCCATTTTTAAGTATACGCTTATGATTTATAATTGCACAGAGAATTGAGAGCCCTAATTATGAATTACCTAAGAAATTTGGCTTCATGACTAAAGTTGAAATATTTATTGCATTTTGTTGTCTACTGTGTACACCTCAACAAAACACATTTTTAATGCATCTGTCAAACATAACCTTAAAAAGTGGAAATATAACAAAATTTAAAATATTTAACCTAAAATTATTGTGAAACTTGACATGATATATTTATTTTGTGTATATTGTTACTATTCAAAACTTGAGAAAATTATTTAAATATTTATTAGTTTTATTCTTCATTCCTCAAATCTAGTAAAAGTACAAACATACAAGTACAAGATCATGAGAATTTGAAACTTCAAATTTTATTGTTATTAAAATTATAGAAAATGTTTCAATATGCAAAAAAATGGAAAAAGTGTGAGTAACAAAATGTGAATGATACAGTAAATTTATTAAAATAAATATTGTTAATGTTATTAAACTAACAGTATATTTGTATATGAACCTTGTTGAGGAAAAATGATTCTATTTTAATAACATATAGGTGAAAATTGGTTCTAAACAATAATTATGGAACTGTTGGTATTTCTCCTGAATTTCAAAAGGAGCTTTTTTGGAGTGTTCGCAAAAGAAGAAACTGAACCAATGGCATTAGAACTTGAAAAACCTTCAAAGTACTTTGTGACAGATCATTTTGAACTTTTTATCCTTCTCATTTGATCAGGAACTAAGAATAATGCCAGTGGAAACGTGATTTTGATAAAGAAATCTGTGATTATTGTGCTCTTCAGTTATTGAGATGACACCAACCTCAGCCTGTTATGATGAAATGGTGAACTGTTTCCAATTTTTCTTGGTAGCCAAATATGTAAATCATGTTACTGAAACCATAGCCGAAACCCAAGTTTCACATGAATCTTGTAGTTTGTAGTTTACATTGAAACTTGTCCACAAGTCTTGTTTCATTAAACGGTATCTGCTTGTTATGTAATCTGTGGTTGGTTTATGAGAGAGTTTTTTAAGTTATAGTTATCTAAGTAATATAATAGGGAAGTGAAATGATACAAATAATTGTCAAGAACATGTGGTAAGTTGAGCTGTACAACCTCCTCTCCTACATACAACTTACAAACATTGGAGATAATGTGTGACTTGTTATTTTCATTTTTATACACGATTTAATCGGTTTTATTTATAATTGTTTTGTTTATTTTAATATTTTTCTAAGGTTAACTAAAAGTTGTGAATTTATAAAAGTGTTGATATTTTGAAAATATTGGATCACACCGGTGATTATCGACATTTGAAAGATATTATTACTAACCTATTATAAAAAATTTAATCAAATTTTATGTTTCATTCAAATGCCTTTTTTACTCACTGTATTTTTCCATTTTTTTTTCACTTTTCGCATCCTACCTAACTCATTTCCTCTACTCCTTTCTTAAGCTGTGGTTCTAATTTCTACCAGAAAAACTGCTATTTTCTCAAAAAATGCTTTATTTACTGTTTTGTTATTCAATTTGTAACACAAGTGATAGTTTCTGGACATTTTTGATAATAAAATATGTACATGATAATTTTAATTTTTGGGAAAAAAGGTTTTGGCTTTCCATTTCTCCATCTGTATAAAAAAAATGTGGGAGTCCTACAAAAAAAAGATTAATTAATTTCAAAATGGACTGTATACAAAGATATGTAGTTCATTCAAGAAAGTAACTTTCAGACACAAACTAGCTCTATTAAGAACTATTTTCATATAAACATTAAATTATAGGAAAGAAAAAATACTTTAGAAACGACTACTTTTATATGAACATTAAATTTTTTTTTCAAGGACAAAACACAATCACTAGATCTTTCAAAACAACCGGAAACAAATTCACGAGGGTTTATTTTGATAACTTGCTTCAGGAGATTCTTTTTGATGAAAATCACAGACTTTTTCAGATGTTATTTGTGGAGGTACTTTGTGTTACTATTGATATTTATGGGGTTTTACCTGAATACTTCAAAACAAAAAATAATGACATTTCAGAAATAGATTTGTATTTTTTCTCAAATTATTGAGAACTTTGAAAATTGCATTACAGATGTCAATATAATATCTTTCGAAATTAAATAAGTTTTGCATACTCATTAAGACTTCCACTTGGTGTGAATTCAAAATTTGTTGACGTAGAATAAATCCAAAACAAACACTTCAAACTAACAGAACTGCAACACTCTTCCACTAACCGTCTTCAGGACATGAAGTCCACTTTGTGAAGACGCAAGCAACTTTATTCAATTTTCTTTATATTTCATTAATATGTGCTCCATCTATTTTTATTCTTGATGTCATAAAAAGGCTTTATTTTTAAGGACCAGAACACAAGTACTACAGGAAAATCCTTAAGGCTTTCTAAGAGCGGATCTTGTGCGAAAGTAGTGATTCACCTGTTCATTTGCAAAAATGTTCTCAAGAAGTATATTCCACATACACGCAGTTCTTACCAGTATGTGTTCGACCACACATACAGAAAACACTTAACACCATTTTTTGACATCCAACATGTTCGCGGCCGATTGTGTTGGTGGTTGATCTTCTGTTTGTGGTTGATCTTCTGTTTGTGGTTGATCTTGTGTTGGTGGTTGATCTTGTGTTGGTGGTTGATCTTGTGTTGGTGGTTGAACTTGTGTTGATGGTCGATCTTGTGTTGGTGGTTGATCTTGTGTTGGTGGTTCATTTTGTGTTGGTGGTCGATTTTGTGTTGATGGTTGATCTTGTGTTGGTGGTTGATTGAGTTGGTTGTTGATGTTGCTGTTGTGATGGTTGTGGTAGTTATGATAGTGGTTATTGTTGTGCCGATGGTCGCTGTTTGGATATGAGTTTTCTTATTCACAAAACTTTCAAGGATAGGCAAACTTCTTTAATTTAGGCGATTTAATATCCATACATTTATAATAATGCTTCTTTGTTTGTCATTACCAGCAGTGGTATAAAACCATTATATTGACACTGAAACATTTCAATAATTTTGTTAATACCTTTATAGGTTTTCTTCTTTGATGTTGCAGTAAGTGCTTTCCTTTTTTCTCATATAATTCAAATAACAGTTGCTTTAGCCCTGGATATATGACTGCAGATCAGTTGGAGGTAATAAAACAAAGCCAAGTGCTTAGCAAAAATGTTATATATTAAAAAAGATTCTCGGCCTTGTCGTTCATAAGTACATTCACAGATTTCTCTTATATACATATACTAACAGCGATAAAAACAATTACAAAAATAAAACAACTAAAATCTATCACGAATAAAGAGCTGTCCTAGTTACCAAATAAGTTAATACTGCAAATTAAATAAATAAACTAAAACTAGTGGCAAATCATTTAGTCTTCACGTTTAAAAAAAATATTCTTACATACACGAATTAGTTGCATCAAAAGTTCAGAATTATATAAGCTTTGCACAAATCAGTAATTTTTGGAGTTTGATTGATACCCTCATTGAATAATTTCGTGTAGAAAGAGAGTAAACCCTAAAGAAATGTTTGTTTAAAAAGTTTATCCCAACTGATGATTTGTGCAATTATCCTACTACCGAATCTGTTACTTAGAGAGAAAGTATACAAAGCTTTCGAGAATATTATGTAGAGTTCTTTTTTTTTTTTCCCACAAAATGATTTTGTAGTAGGTAAATAAGTTGGAAAAACCTACATTTTTATCAATAGACCAGCTAAATTTGGGTTCAGTGATGATAAATAAAATAGTCAAAGCTTTGTAAACTTCATTCTTTAACAGAAAAACTCTAATAGGCTGATGAAAGTGTTATATTAAAATGAAGATCAAAATGAAAAGTATCTACTGGAATAAGAATCAAAGTGCATATAAATCGATGGAAATAGTTATTCCAGTATTAGAATTGTAGCAAAAAAATGATAGACCTCATAAATTATGTGCTATATGTAGGAATGGGAAAACAGTGCTCTAATGATTAATTGCTTTGTAATTAAATAGGTTTCTTAGCAGAAAAAAAATTAATTACTAGCACTGACATTACCAAAAACTTTGAGTCAACTGTAATATTTCGCGTAGTAAACTTGAAAGAGGGAGGCTAAGAATAAATTAATTTATCTCTTACTTTTTCTTCTGAAATTAATTAGTTCCTATTCGAAGAAGTGTCTTGTGTATTATGAAATTTAATGAAAAAAGCATAAAAATTTACTATCAATAGTTTTTGAATGTTTCAAGTACGCACCCAGAGAAGATATAAATAGAATTATCAGACAAGCTGAGCTGCAAACGGAGTGACAAACGTCCTGCAATATTTTTCGGTTCAGGAAACCTAATTTCCTACATTGCATCCACTAGTATAGCTTCAGACACCCTGCATTAGACCCGAAATCTGTTTGGAATCTATATATTCCTCATACCAACAACTGACAAGATTATTATGACTTCCTTGATCTCCTATTCTAACCCACGCAACCAGGGGCGGCTTTACCCATAGTGCAGTGTACCCGTGCTCCAGGTCAAGAGCCGCTCACGACAAATGGAGCCTCATTGTAACACTCCACATGAAGCGGGCACCTGCTCGTACAAATACAGTGGGTAGTTATAAGAAAATTGCAAACCATCATGCACGGGTGCCTGTCACCTACATCCACTTTCTCACAGCGTATAGACATAGAGCCTACACACTTTCGCAATGTCCATTAACAAATTGATCAGTTATTTTAACACCTCGACACGTGTTTCGATCACCAAGTGATCATCTTCAAGAGAAAGAAATTCCAATGATATTCAAATTGATCAGTATCAAACATGAAATTCAAGTCAGTGAAATTGTCAGATTTTGCTAATGTAAAAGCACCAAAAGTAACTTTTTTGCAATTATACTAAGTTATACAAGTATCCTGTAATGATTCGTTTATAAACTGAATATTTTGAAATAACTATATAGTTGCCTTTCTTTATTTGTAATCCCTCCTGTCCTAAAAATATACTTTTTACTCATGTACAAACGGTTAACATGCCAATCTATCAAAAAATTTCAAGTTTCCTCTCAATAAATTGTCAAACTTCCTGGCAAGAAGAGAAAGTTCATTTTCAATGAAAAACTTTTGATAGGTTTGGATAGGTTGCTCTATCGCCATGTTCACTGTAACTGGTTTCGTGGTAAAACAGTGATATTAAGCTTACGGCAACGCGTTCCAGGTAGGTTTGGAGTTTAGACGAGCGTATTGTAACAACTATTCCATTTTGACCGCGCATTTTGATATAAAAGGGAGCCAAGGTACTGATTGCACATGAACTGAAGGCGACCCTGCACACAACCTCTTCAGGACAAAGGTAAACATTTTTGATAAGCCCATTCTCGATATTGTAAAAGAAATCCTCTGCCTGCATGGATCATCGAGGAAACGGCAGATAATTCCAAATACTCCTTTCAGAATCAACGAGTAAGTTATACATAAAACCTCAACCCAACAATCTCTCTCTAAGTTTTTCACGTATGTCCTTCAAACATTTTGCATAATGCAAACTAGTTCAGAAAGAAAAAAAAATCAAATGCTTGAATAAAAAAAAAACTTTGTTCTGCACTTTCAGGCTCGAAATCCTTTCATATCATGTGGTACATACAGGATATCAAATGGGCCAATTGAGATTACCCCTACCCCTCCAATTGCACCTGCTGATGATGTTTCGTAAATAACAAAGAAAGAGGAAAGATCCGAATCTGGGCCACCGGATATAATTTTATTGAAAAATGAGATAAGTTGACATTGAAGAGTGGATAGGATGGTACAATTAGGGTTTTACAAATAGACATAACCATATGGGGAGTGTTATATAGGAAAAACCTTGGGCGACTAATAGAAACAATACAGGGTGTTACTGATAGACAAACGCATATAAGTAAGGAGGGATAAAATAAAAGAATGGATGTCAGACATGTAATTCTATCGGTCAATCAGTAATTAACTGATTGACTAATAGAAAACTACATACCTGATAAGGTGTATTCAATATAGAAAAAAACATGGCCAACCAATATAATGAGTGGCAGACAATGGCAGCCCATATACAGGTTGTATCTAATGAATAAAAACATATAAGGTACACAAGTTCTGAGGTCGTATCATATGGTATCTAGTTATTGGCTCTTCCACAATTTTGTTCGTCTGTGTTATCAAACTCTCTTTTATTTTGTGATAACTTACCAGAATATTCTATTGAAACACTTCATCAGCCTGAGATTCAAATTTCTTAAGGAGTCAATAACCGCTTCATATTCGAAATTCGATATATACAAATTTTACTATGTACAATTCAAATGTACAAAAGTTTGACCACAATAGAAACGTCACAGTTTATCATTCATCACACGTAAGGCAACTGCCGGAACTCGAAAATATCACTGGGGTAATAATTTAAAAAATTGTTTCAGTTCTAATAAATCACATATTTTTTGTATCAGCATTGACTATACGTAGTTCTCTCCTGACGATAAATTTTCGGAGGACGGTGGTTTTTTGTGCTTGTTCTTATCTTTATTCCTACTACTTTTATTTTTCGAGTTGTCGGGAGATTCTTGGGCGCTCGACGAAGACTCTTGCTGCGAGGAGGCGCAGTTGTTATTCTGTGCAGTTAGACAAGACATCTCAATCATGTTCTGATTCTGGAAAACAACCGAGCTAGAAATTTCTGGAAATAAGATGAAATTAACCTAGGTTTAGTTGTGAGTAATAAAAACAATAAGCAATACACAAAACAGCTATTAGTGGTTAGTTTGAAGCAAATTCAAGAAAAGCCATTCTTAATTTACATTAAGTGTCTCTCTGTATTGTTTGAAAACTGCTATTTCATCAGAACTCTTTTGACCAGCGGTAAAAATATAATAAAGGTAAATTAAATTCAAACATTCATATGTTCATTATCATGAACTTTCACAAATGCACAATGTATTTTTGGCGTTGAACAATATTCAATACACAGTCTGTGGTAGAGAAAATAAATATTTGAAAAACCATGTGTAAGTTGTATGTACAAACTACTGTCCAATGTTTTCTTTCAATATTCGTTCCTTAACTTTTGTTAAGAATATTTCACAAAATATTTTATCACAGAAAACATCATTATAGAAGGGATAGAAAAAAAATAAAAGTATTTCTTTCACAATCATTAAAAAACATGAAATTATATGATATACGACCATATGGAAACTAAAATGAAACAGACAAAATGACAACTGACATTGGCAGAATTCAACATCTACACATGTTGGATGTATGTATTATCTAGCCATATACAAATTGAATAGAGCAAATAGTTCAGTTCATCTCATATTCTTTAATCTTTCATTTCATGGTCTGTATTTTTCGGTAAATAACAGATGAATCACAGAAGATAAATTCCTCACATAATTTCATAACCTTTCCAACAATGCAGAGAGAAAAAAAATGTGCCTACATTTCGGAACGGCCAATTGCAGACTTTACAAGAAATTGAGCACTTGCGAAGCCGTAGGGATCCCATGATAGTAGAAAAACAAAAACATGCATTCAACAGCAGTTCGAATTTCGCAAAGCAGAAAGAATCAATTTGGTGCCACTACTTGAATTTTCATAGAACTGATATGACTGATGATAAAGATAATGAAAGATTCACATAGTTATATATACTATATGATCACACAGGCTGGCACTCTGGTAGTTATAATACTAATCATTTATTTAGCCCAAGACTAATTTAGAAAAAAATAAAATATATAAGGCACTGCACTTTTTGTACACATTGAGTGAAAACAAAAATAAAACGATAGAAATTACATGGAAAATGAATACATTTGCTTTCAAGTCATTTTCAAAACACTAAATTGAAAGTTGGGTAGTTACATTTATTTGTTGAAATTTTTAATAAAGAATTCGGAGAAAATTTGGTACATTTTACCAATGTACCAAAACACCTGTAAATGCATATTCATTTAATATTAATCACAAAGTGCACATACAGTATGGAATAACCAAATCTTCTGTGTCTGTCTCAAATTATAAGATGACAACATAAAACTTAAACAATGTCAAAATATACTTAATTGTCTAAGATATCCAATTCATGTCCTATTCAGGTCGGACTATCCTTGGACATGAAATGGATGTCCATAATATAACCTTTAGTGGACTTGGAATGGATATCCTTTGATGGATATTCTAAAGAAATCCATGAGATACCCAAAATATACGGTATCTTATGGACGTCCATAAGATATTCTTTGGACATCTTATGAACGTTCTTAAGATATCCTTTGGACATTGGATGTTCATTTGTTATCTGGGAGGCCAGATTGTTGATTCAATACTTTTGATGACTGCAGTATGTCTTCTCTGTGTTTCTAATTAAAGGGTACTTGTAAAAAGACCAGGTAAGTGGTTATGTAGAACTCTTGAAAAGCAATACCATATCATAGATGAGAAGTAGGCTATTCTGCCTGAATTAAAGCCCTGCTCCGTAGTTATCATGCTAATTGCATAGCAGTTCTTGGAGATGCCTGCTTTTAGTTGTTCAATATCATTTTCATGTCACATAAATACAGTATTCCGTGTTCTACATATCAAAAGCTTTGGAGAAATTGCAGAACCTAGCCCTGACCATCGTTCAGTCCTATATAAACTTCATTCAGATTAAAAACTGACTCGTTGGTGATATTCTTGGATTGGAAGCCAAACTGAGAATTTGACAATATATTGAGTTGATCCAAAAATAGTATTATTTCCTTCTACAATTTAAGAGATAGGTCTAAAATGATCAGGTTCGTCCAGTTGTCTACCTGCATGCCTAGGATGCAGTTTAAGGACACTAAAAAACACAACTGTCGTGAAAGGTATATTATTGCATCTACTCAACCTGTAGGGCTTCAGTTAGGTAAATTTCACAATATTTCAACAGATATTTCATCCATATCAAAAGAGTTTCTTATATCCGCTGAAATCCATAAGAGTTCTTCTATGCTCGTAGAATTTATTTAGCATATTGGGATCCATATTCATATGAACATATTCCCTTCTTATTAATGATACTAGATTTTTCTGGTCTCCCAAATTGATTATGAGCTGCATGTTGTTTGGAACGAGTTCTAGTAGCTCGCTTGATCTGCAGATTTTATACATCATGACAAAACCTTTCGAATAAGTTAACTAAAATGCTCACCTCCTAGCTTAGAATTTTTGGGTTGTTGCTGTCAGTCGAAAGAGGTTGAATCTAGGAGGTTCAGGCTTTTAGGTAATCTGAACATATTTCATTTGGCTGTTCCATACTGTATATCTAAAGCCCAGGTTGAAAACATGAGTACATGTTTCAAGCATATTGCTCATGTTTTCCACAGTACACGAATCCTAACATACACTTACAGTAGAAATAGAAAACACTGAGAACAATCCTCTTCAAAAACACAATCAAGTAGGTAGATATAATAAAAGAATATGTACCTCACCTTGTTGTCCGCATCAGCAAGCGGATTCGCCGTAATCGTTATTCTATTGGGGGGAAGACCATTAGATTTCGGCATGGACTTCGGACTCACGACATACTCATTTCCATCAACTTGAATATGGTGGTCGTCTGTTCCGGGTTTATCCTGATTATCAACTGAAACAGAAGTAGCATCATGGAAATGAATAATATCTATTAGATCTAATATCATTTAGGAACTTCAATGAGATTGATATTGATTTATCGAACTAGGATTTTTTCTTGTTCTTTTTTGAATCGTACTACACCACTCAAAAACCCGTATGCATAACATACATTCATTCCCATACACTTGTAAGAGAGAATAAGTACCCATTGCTGATTTACCGAGTTTCATTTGAAATTTCATGTTGATACATTGCTCAGATGAAACGCCTAGCACTTTGACCACAAGAGGCAGATACACAGTCTGACGCGACCAAAGACTCTGGCACAACTGAGCAAGCTAGTGTCGTACAACTGGCTGGAATTTGGATTAGAGCTATCAGGCGACTCAGCAGTATGGCGTTTAAACTTGAGGCTCATGTCGCTTGTTTCACAGAAAACCATTCCCAGTTTTTTAGGCAACTTCCGTAAGTAAACATTTTTAGATATGTGGACATTAGAATTACCCTAATGGAAAAATGGCTTTTCTTCTATTCCAGTTAGTAAAATTTTGGTAATGACAACTCATCTTACCTGATTTTCTCTGTTGCCACTTCCGGCAAACAACAACCAGTGTGATACCACAAATTAGAAGGGCGCAGCCTATTACTACTACAGCAACAATAACGTACACATTGAATTCCTGTTTGTCACCGCCAGGAGTTGATACTATAGGTAGTAGAGTGGTTGTAAACTGCGACTGATTGGCTGTGAAATACAAATAAATGTTAATCTCTTAAAAAAGGCAAATATTATTTTTTGTTACCTTCAGTCCTAGCTTTCATGATGGGACTAAACTCGCCTGCAAATTTCGAGTTGAAACTCTGCAGTTTGATATCATATATTGTTCCTGGTTGAAGATGGCTCAAAATATATTCTGTGGTGTTTTCTCCATCCACGGTAGCCTTCATGTAGTCACCAGCAGTAGATGCGGACTGGAAGCTTATATAAAATCCTTCCACACTTACATTCTCAGATTTTTCATACTGTAAAAAAAAACTATTTTAAAAAAGAACCCCTAGAAGTAACGCTGGTATCAGAGCTGGAATGAATTATATGATAGGGTAATGTATTTGGCGGAGTATGATGAATACTTTAACAAACAAGATGGTTTTGTTATCAGATTATCTACGAGTTCTTTCAAAGAAACACAAAGAAAATGGAAGATTACATGAATAGGAGGCCAGACAAGAAGCTAAGAGAAAATAATACGAGTTGTGGAAACAATCAAAGCAAAAAGAACGGAAATGAAAATAAGAATCAGAAAACAAGATGTTGAATGAAACTAAAATTATAAAAATGAAAATGAACCACAAGAAATGATAAGTCTTTAATGCCAAATTTTTTTTTCAGTTCCAATGAGGAATTAAATTAAGGTAACCCAGGGTTCCATTTCGTGGCCGATACTATTCGTCTTATATTTTAATGATTTACTTCCGATCCTACCTGATGCAATCCCTATATTGTATGCAGATTATTTAACATTACTTTCGTAACAAGTCATGGTGAAGTAAAGTGATGTCCAGTTTAGGAGACTCTGTTGATAGTTTCAGAAGGATTTTTTAATCTCCGATTGGAGAAAGTATCTAAAAAATATCTCACCCACCTTCCAATGTATTTTCACACTCGTCGTATTCACCGTTTCTGTATGCGTTATCAAGGGAATCGGCAGAGGGTTCTTCATGTCGAAATCCAAGTGTTTAAGATGAAATTTGTCTGAATTGGCACTGAGCTTATTATCATTATTACTGTATGCCGCTGCTATTCTGAACCTGTAGATATGATCCGGCTTGAGATTTTCCACATCAAAAGATGTCAAATTCGGGGGGATGTCTGCATTGGTAGTCTTCCAGCTGGATCTTATCCTTTTGTTCGAATTGTCAGAGTTTGCGGGTCCCAGTTCCTTGTACTGCACTTTGAAAAACGATATTGGCAAGCCTAAAAATGAACAAGATGTGTTATAACTGAATCTGATTTTTCATTTGGTCATATAGTTATTTGGTTACTCATTCCCAAGAAACAAAATTAACATTACAGGAAGTTATGCTGAAACTGAATAGAATAGAATTTATTCATCATCAAAATTATCATATACATATGACATACATAAAGAACATTTTACCAGACGAGTTACAGCAAAGAATTTGCATGAAATTTTGTTTAAAAAATGGAATTACGTACTTAAAAAAAACACTTGAAATGTTGCCAGTGGCATACGGTTATTGTACTCTGAATCAGAAAAATGTTCACAAGTGGTACAATTTTTCCACATAAGGTCGAGAAGACGTGAATGATGAAGCTCGCCCTGGAAGCCCCAGCACATCAACAACCGAGGAAAATGTTGAGAAAGTGAAGAAAATATTATTGAGAATCGTCGAATCATTATTAGAGAAGTTGCTGAAGATGTCGGCATATCGGTTGGCTCATGCCATGCAATTTTTTCGAAAATGAAGCGTGTGACATCAAATTTCATTCCAAAACTGCTGAATTTTGACGGAAAAAATCCTCACATGTGCATCGCTCAGGAATTGTTGAGTGAAGTCAACGGCGATTCAAATTTATTTAAAAAGGGTCATAACTGGTGACGAATTGTGGGTATATGTATATGGTTATGACATCGAAATCAAAGTCCAATACTCTCAATGGAAGAGCCACGACTAAAGAAGCACGCCAAGTTCGATTAATCGTCAATATTTCGTTCACAGTTTTCTTCAACTACCGTGGCACAGTGCATTAGGAATTATTGCCACAAGAGCTTTTAATCAACTGTTTCATTAAATTTGAAGTTTATTTTTTTCTCTTTAGTGCTGATATACAAAAGTTTGTACTTGAAAATGTTTCATATGAACCCATTCATTCAAAATCCATTTCATGGGGGGTGCATCTGCATATTAGTCCATCATCTCTCTCTCTCTCTCTCTCTCTCTCTCTATTTTGAATGGTCGTTGCTTCCTATCTTCAGGCGCATATGACCAATGCTCCTCCTGTCGATTGACAGGAGCTTCGTAAGGGGCGCAGCAGTCTTGCACGAAGCAATGCTCCCACCAATTTTTTTTCGAACTTTTTTTTATTATAAAAAAATTTGATATTTATGAAGTGGCCTCCTGCTTGGGAGGCCTTTTGTTTTTTTTTCCACATATACAGCCCCCTTTACGTGGTTATCCGAACCCCCGCCGGCATGGATACCGGCGTGAATGAAGGGAGTCCTTTATTCATCACTTTTTGAAACACTCACAAATTTCGGTAATTAACACTATGGACTAACACAACACAAAAGGAGCCTCACGATAGCACATGGCATCCGCGTACCTTCTTTGTGGACGGACGTTATCAGCACGTCCGTTCACTACCACCGCCACCAGGGAAATCATCTTTGGGGGTCAGCCATATTGAATTTGATGTGATGTGAGCCATGTTACTTTTTGTAATAATTTCAGTAAACCCTTCCATTTGATAATGATAATGGTTTGTAACACACATATAAAAAAGTGATACACGAAATGATTCGATAAAAGGCGAAGTTTAGCAGATGCATTTACTGAAAACAAACATATTCACCACTAATGATCCATATGATGGCATATAATTGATATAATGGCATATAATTGATATGATGGCATATAATTAATTAGTCTCTGTATTAAAATCAAATTGCTCAGCAGATTTAACCGAAAAGAAAGACACACACACATAACACATATAAAAATACGAATTGAAGACAGAACCACCTTATAAGATTGCAAAAAAAAATTGTTCGTCATCTTCGGCGGTGCGACATATATGACTTAAGAGTGACGTCATGTTGTTTTTACGTATTTTTTTAGAAAACCATTCCATTTGATAACTACATCAATGGAGGTGCATAAAAAACTAGTCCGCCATTTTGGGGGGTTCGTCAAGTTGTAGCTAACCATCCAAACTAATCGCCTATGCAGAATTTCAGCTCAATCGATTGGGGTTAAGTGCTTCTATATTTAGTTGTCAGATTTGACCTGAACCAACATACCTACAAGAATTGCAAGTTAAATAGACTTGTAAAATAAACTTACCTGTGTCTGAAGGAACGCTCCACCGTACATTGACCGAATCATCTCTCAGCCTAGAGACAACAGGCTTGCTGGGCGGTATCATCTGCAGAGGCTTGCTGTGCTTCACAGGCTTCCGATGAGAGTTACCTTTCCCCCGGTGTCTGTGGTGGGGTCGAACAGACATATTCTCACTATCAGTTGACACTAAAGGAATGACCCTCAAATATATACTGCTGTACACAGTCTTAACAGAATTCCTGGCGAAAAGCTGCAAGTTTCCTGCGTGGCGCTTCTCAATCCTGCTGAAGTTTATTCTGCTCTCCACCGTCTCCACCAGGCTGTCATTGGCGACAGAGAAGCCGTTAAGAAACCACGAAAAGCGCGGTTCCGGCACGCCCTTCACCACGCAGTGCAGGTCCAGGAAATCGCCTTGCTTCGGGTCCGTTACGTTGGTGAGACAGTCGATGGTCGGTTCTTCGTGGTACACGAGGGTTATGTGATGGGAGACGGTGCCGTACGGGTTGGTGTAGTTGCAGACGTATTCGCCGTCGTCGGAGGCAGTGATGTCCTTTATTCTGAGGCCGCCGCTCAGCATTTCGATGCGGTTCTTAGGTAGTTGGCCGTTTTTCTTGAACCATACCACTTTGGGGACGGGACTTCCTACCGCTGCGCATTCTAGCAATGCTGTTTCGCCTGTAATGTTAAATATAATATGCAGTAATTGATTCGATGAAATCCATGTTGGCGATATAGAGCATGATTTAGATTAAAAGCACTATGCTACACTACGTTTTGCTTCAAAGTCAAGTCCTTGTTGAATAAATCAATAATGAATTGAAAGGGGTATTTTTTCCAAAAATTTATAGCACTAGATTATGACCGTCTAAGAAGCATGTTCTTGTAAAATTCTCACAGATTGAAGAACATTTTTATACTAAACAGGGAGGGGCAACATACTTAAAAATATCAATACATAGTATCGATATGTAAGATTTTTTTACTCACAAACTAAAACCTTTCTTTCAACACTCATATCATGAATAGCTATTCCATATCAGACACTCAGAAAGTTTTTGTGTACGCCTGCATGGGCATAAAGTACGATAAAATGCATGTAGTTGGTATTCAAGCACAAAACACACAAAACATTCTACTGACCTTTCAAAAAGGTGTATGTCCTCCTGGGCTCGACGACGAAATATGGGGCCCGAACGGGCGCACTATCCACCACCTGCAGGCTGAACTGCGTGCTCGAATTGACGTACTCCATCGTGTTCGTCGCCCGACACGTATATACCCCGGAAGAGTCTTCCCTCACGTCAGCGAGGATCAACGACTTCGCCTGCGGGTACGCCGTCGAGACGATCTCCCCTCGCCTGTAGTACTCGACGAAGACCTCCGGGTTCGAGTCCGGCGGGAAGCACCTCCAGAGCACGGTGTTGCCGACGGAGACGACGGCGTCCGCGCTCGGCTGCTTCGGGAAGTTTCCTAGCGTCGCGACCGTCACCCGCCAAGGGACCGAGGCCACGACGAAGGCGCCGTAGTAAGCCAGGCATTGGTAGTCTCCAGCGTTGGCGGTGTTCACCTGGAATGGGAAATGATTATAACAGTGTTAGTTTCTTGGAAAGCGTAGATGGGCCATACACTTCCAAAGTTTATTTCTCCATAATTTCAATTTCAACCTAACCTAACTAATTTTAGGCCTAACCTAAACTGATCTCATTCATATCCTAACCAACAAAATTGTTTTATAATTTCATAATACTGAAACAGTTTCATTTTGTTGGTATTTTATAATTACTTCCAAAATGCTACAGTTTTATTTTGTCGGTATTTTATAATTACTTCCAAAATGCTAATTAATTATATTAGACGACACTATTGTAGGCAATAGTGTTTTATAAATTTGTCATAGAAACGTTTATAAAATAAAATTAAAAAACCTTCATAAAATAGTTACGAATTTATCACAGAAACGTTTTAACAAGTAACTTATAAAACATTTTCTTATAAAAGTAAATTGTTTTGTAGCAGTTTTATAGCACTTTTCTGCGAGGTTTTTATGATCTTTATAAAATTATTTCAAGCTTATTTTATAACTGCTTTCTGTAGCTTTGATAAAATTATTTTATTGTAATACTTTCAAACACAATTTTGTTGTTATTATCATATTGTCACTTTAATGATAATAATTTCCCAACTATTTTATAGTATGGTATATTTACTACAATTCCAATGCGATAAAATAACTGTTATAAATTAAAATTGCTTCCGCGAATATATATTTGCTGACGTCATGAATAAAATGCGGCATTTAAGAAAAACCAGTTGACAGCGATTTTAGAAGTCGTGTAATGAAGTATAATTTATCAGTTTCATTTGAATAGCACCCCAATAACTGTGTATCTAATAATGTCATCTAATAATGTCATTGGAAAAAAATTAAGAAAAGTGGTCTTTAAATGAAGACCCACGTAACCTAGTGCTTCAATTTTTTTCTTTCTGAAAACAGAAAAAGGTTATTATTGATTAAAGTCCGTCGTGTACTAGCTAAAATACGTTGATACCAAATTATTTTATAGAACGACGCCATTTATGATATTTACAACTGAAAAGTACATATATATTATAAAATTATATTATTTAGAACAAACCGAGTTAAGTTTGCGACTAAAAAATGAATACGTCGACAGAGTGAATTTTTGTATAATTTAATGTTTTCCAAAAACATTAATAAAATAGTGGCGCGCTTAAATTTCTTAATATTAAAATTTCATTCGTAGTAAAAATATCAATTTTTTAAGCTCAAACAATGTCTTTAACAGTTTAATAAGTAGAAAAGTGAAATTATTAAAATGACTTCAACCTTTCTATTTGTCAGTTTTTAGTTGGTGACATATCTTTTACACAATACAATACAAAATTACTTCTTGCGCCTTTATTTTATTGTTATTCTTTTAGGCTGCATTATATTATATAACGCTTACTTGGAACTACTGAAAACTCTTATAAAATCGTATTTTGATTATTTTACAAGTATATTTACAAAATTACTTTTTAAGAGTGTTAGAAAAATTTTATAGTAACTGCTGAAATGTTTATAAAACTATTTTGTAGTGTTCGTAAAAGACCTAACAATATATCAATAAAGAATATAATGTTTTATAAAAGGGTACTAATTTCCTACTTATAGCTATTGTATAAACACATTGAAAACATTTCTGGGAGAAATAGTTTTATAATTTGTTTCTACGAAACGTTTTCGCAACTATTATAAAATATAAAATTGCTAGTTGGGATCGATCTTAAATCAAACAATTATGGAAGAAAAGTTGTTTTGATAGTAAGCTAATATAAAAGAAGGTATTTTTTGAAACCCTTTTGAACGAACACTCATATGTCCTAATGGTCTTAAATATTGAACTATCAGAGTGATGAAAACTTTATTTTTAATGATAACTATGATATTTCGGTGTACACATCTTCTTTATATATGCGTCAAAAGTTATTTTCTGCTGTACAAAACATTTTTTGATTCTTAGCAGCGGGGTCCACTACAAGGTGCCAAATATTTGGAAAAAAAATATTTTTTTCTAAATATTTGGTTGATAACTTTGGTATGACCATAGATATTTTTGCAAAATGCATAAAAAATATTTTATACTCGGAATTTACACTGAATCATTTGGAAGAGAAAAATGATACGTCACTGATTATTCTTCTTCTGAAAATAATTTTTGTACTTTTTCTGAGCGAATCTGATAAAATGCTTGATAAAAATCCATTAGTGTTTCTTGAATACATGAATTATTTTTAGGGTAGATTATTTGTTGGAAAAAACCTTAAATATATAAAAAACTGGAGAACATCCAGAGAAAGAGATATTAATTGAATTCATCAATAAAAACACCTTACAATATGTGTAGGGCATGTATAGATACAAACTAGAAGAAGAAAGAACAATCGGACACAACTGCTTTTAAAAATAAAAGTTGAATGACAAGGAAACCATTTTCCCTGATATTAAAATTATTATTGGTATATTGAATATTAAAATTACCTGATATTATGTAGGGTGGGTGGAGCTATTGACATTTTTTTTAATTACTATTATTTATTTTCTTCAAAATCAGGAGTTCAAGAATTCCTAAACTCTCACTTCACCCCGGAAATTCAACTAAATTTCAAGACCGGGGGCAATTTTACACAGCGAATTTTTATCTCACCTGCAACGACAACGCAGACTTGTTCTTTCCCACCGTTTTGAACCGACTCGGGGAAACCATGTGGAAAGAACCATTGGTGAGATCGACGTAGGCGTTGGGATTGTACGGATCATCCGTGGGATAAAATTTCCATTCGAATTTATCAGGATCTATCTCCGTTTCGCACGTCAACAAAGTCTCGAAGCCTTTCGGAAGAGAGATCGGTTCCGATTCAGATACAATATACGAAGTGTCTGTAACATATATTACAACTATGATTAAACATTCAACAACAAACCCTGGGAGTACCACAAGGTTTGGTACTAGGGCCACTAATCTCCATTGGCTTATTTTTCAATGTTAGGGAAAGGGAGACGGATAGTTATTACTTAAACCAAAATTTGACTCACCTGAAGACACCATCTCCACAAATACCACCAATGTAATGGCAACAATGGCGACGGTATGAACACTCTCCATGTTGATGCATGCCTGAAACAATACGTTACAAAATGATATTGTCGAGAATAGACTGATTTACGTCATTACAATTATATAAAATAATTTCATTGTGCTATGAATCGCACTTTAAAAGGTAAGCCCTCGTTAATCCTTAGCTCGCACAAGTTTCGACTTCTGAGATTTGTTGTTCGTATGGGGGTGGGGCGACAGCTGGTTAATGGAAAAATATATTTTATTTTTTAACAGATACAAAAAAAACTTCAAAATATACATTGAACATACTTCAAGACTCCTAAAATGCAGGATATTTCACAAAACTGACTGTAAAAGAAACATTTACAGTGGATTACAACAATTCAACTATTTAATTTAGAAATTAAGAACCATTCTTAAAATCGTACTTTCTTTAAATGGTTCATATCAACAAAAAAGACAATATTAATAGTCAAAATAATATTTACAATATGATGTTATTCAAAACTGAAACATCTAAATACTGATTTTATCAGTATGTTTGTGGAGCCCGATTCTCTAGTCATAGAAATCGTTTTCCTATAGGAAATTACTCAAAATGACGTAACTCGGCATTAACCATTCTTTAATCATCTTTGTTTGTTTCCTTGAAATTCTCAGCATAAGATTCATCGTTCTGGGGTTTAATTCTCGAGTCATGAGAATTTTCCCCCTAGGAAGTGACGCCAAAATGACGTAATTTTGCATTCTAGGGCATACTAGAATCAGGCCCCTGCCATCATCCAAAATGCTCCCATTCTTGAATTAATTTTCTGGTTTATTGGAAATTCTAAGCGATAGGTATGTCAATTCGATTCATCGTCCTGGGGCCTAAGTCTCGAGTCATGGGATTTTTCCTATTAGGAAGTGACGTCAAAATGACGTAACTTGGTATTCTAGAACAGTCGTTTAATGCGGATAGCTTCCCATAACTCTAGAATGAGGCCCATGATGTATTTTTTCAGGGATTTATTTGACAACTGTCATAAATTCATTATTTTTCGTTATTTTCACAGACTAAAAATGCTGTTAACAAGTTAATATAATTATGGTTTATTACAAATTTCAAAAAAAGTGATTTTGCGAAACAAGTACTTTGAATCATATTCTGAAATATTACATAGACATTTGAGTTTCTAGGCACCCAGCAAAAATACAGAAGGATAATCTCAAATCTCTCAGAAATAAATATTACAATTTTTTCCATGATCATATATAGTGTGACTTATTTAAAATGAAAGATTGCTTATAAAACGCATTTTTTTCAACCGATTGGAATGAAAAATCGACTAGAACACCAAATTTCGTGAATTAGTCGTAGTTTTCAACAGATTTTGATAAAATTGTGGACAGTTATAGACCAAAACCTACTAAAGCCAGTGGAGTAGTCATAATTTTGTTGATCGTACTGAAATAATTTCAAATGTTATTATTCTGACGAACACATTTCGATAAATTGAATGAAATAAAATGATTTTCATGTGATTCAACAGTAGTTGTTCCACTTTGTATTTGATAAAAACTTTTATGAAGAAGTAAGGGCCAAGGGTGCAATACATAATAAAAGAAAACCTAGTCAGGTAATTATTGCACCCATTTTGGGTTTTGGTTTCAACAAAAAAATATAATGAAAAATAATAATTTTCCGGATTGTGCCAAAGAAGGATAAATCTGTGTGGTGAAATTTAACTTAAAATTTAGCGGACATTGATCATTACATGAAGGATCCACGATCCACTTGAAATTCATTGTGAACCAGTTTTATCGACATCTCCAAATCAGCTACCCTGCATATTTAACAAGTGCAATCCTATTGATTCAACATTTCCCCTCATTCAGGAAGCGGACATCAATCCTTCCCAGTGATTTCAACGACAGATAAAGTCGAGCACCTCTCACAATATGGATTCAGTCGCTTCCTTCTGTGTTCGAAATGAAGGGCTTGTTTCGAATTAACCTGTATCGAATTACCGGATTCTCCGGTTGCAAAATCACGTTAGGGGTTAACGAGACGCTTCCGCAAAGAGGATTCGCAGACGATTTGATGGAAATTCACTGTTACCTGAGATCGGTTCCTGTGTGGTATAATGTTTTTTTCGGGTTCGGACGAACTGAAAAAAATAACATGTGGAACACGTGGCATTGCTTGCCTTTACCCAGCATTATTTCCCCTGAAGGGGCTTCGCAAATATACTTTCAGTCCGACAGGTAACAATTCTATCATGAACTATTTATTGACCTCTTTCTCCCATCAGCAGGTGTATATTGTGCTAATAATGTAGCTTCATTGGCCATTATTTGGACTGGGTCCAGGTCGTTTTCATGCTTAGCAGTAGATTTTGTGTCAAAAAAAGGGTTGGTAGATATAAAAAATAGTAGCAAATATAGTTTATAAATACATGCTACATACATAGTAATTTCCATCGTTTAAAGTCATTTAATAGTTATTACCGAGTTATCAGTAGATATAGAACAGTATCTCGAGGCCAAAACAGGAGATCTACTGCAAAAATAGTAGATCTGGCAACACTGAAAGCGGTGATCTCCTGCATTTTCTTCTTGAATTGATTCGCAATATTCCGTAGTATCACTGCATAACCGCTTCATTGTGAAATATTCAATCTTAACGTTTATGGCATTGTAAATAACAAAGTGATAGATATTGCCGACTCTCCTGCTTCTGTTATGACATCACAATTATCAATGCGCGCATAATATTAAATGTTAAATTTTTGCGCGAACCATGACAACTCTCATATCCTAACAAACCTAACAAACGAATCAATTTGTTTGTCATTTAATTTTTATTCAAAATCAATAGTTAATGTTCTGATTGGTTTCCGGGTTTTGCCGTGGTCTTTTTTGGTGACAATCTCCAAACGTTTCAACTACAACTGCGGCAGTCATCTTCGGTAGAGAGGTCGAAGTAATCTTCTTGACGTATCAAGTTAATAGTCACTGACATGTGTCTTTTTTAAATAAAACACAAGCACTACAAAAAGGATCCTTAAGGCGCTTTCAGCAGCCACAGTGCGTCGCGTATTTCTAATATATACCGTTCAAGGTTGAGAGTGATGTACGTGTCTCCAATTAGGCAATGTCTCTTTTCTGGATAGAATCCAGCAACTCCAGAGTATATTTTGGGGCAGAGCTCCATACATGAGAACACTACTCCAAAGAAGATCTGATCTGAGCTTTATAAAGCATCAAAAGTTGCTGAGGTGTGTTCAGTTTTTGGGTTCGGAACAGTGTTCCAAGCTTTTGAGAAGCAATTCCAGCGAAATGATTATGCCAAGACATATTGGTGTCAATTTTAATAGAGTTGGAGACAATATGGATCCCTGGGGAACACCAACGTTGATGGTGAAAGTGTTTGAGAGATATCCATCGACGGCCACTTGCAGGGAACGTTTTTTCAGGACGCTGAGGAGCCATACACCAAAGTGATACAAGCCTTTATATAATAATAATAAAAACCAATGAAAAAGTTGAGAAAGTGAAGAAAATTGTTTTGGAGAATCGTCGAATCATTATTAGAGAAGTTGCTGAGGATATCGGCATATCGCTGGGCTCATGCCATGCTATTTTATCGGAAATTTTGGTCATGAAGCTTGTGACAGAGAGTTTAGTTTCAAAATTTCTGAATTTTGAACAACAATAGCGTTGCATGAGCATCGCTCAGGAATTTCTGGATTACGTCAATGGCGATCCAGATTTGCGGTCAATAAGGAGTATCAACTTGAAGTCATACGCCGCTTGCGTGAAACAATACCAAGAACACGTCCGGTATTGCGGAAACATAATTCATGGCTTGATAATGCTTGTACGTGATTTTTTGGTCAAAAACAAGACCATAATCGTGCCTCAGCCACCGCATACACCAGATTTGGTCCCCTTTGACTTTTTCTGTTTTCAAGATTGGAGTGACCCATGGAAGGACGGTGTTTTGTGAGGAATCGCTAAGAGAGCTTGAGGACATACCAAAAAGTGCATATCAGAACTCCTTCGAGGATTGGAAAAAAAGCTTGCACATGTGAATTAAATCTAAAGGGAACTACTTTGAAGGAAATATAAATGGATAAATAGATAAATATATTTTTGAGAAAAATAATAGAATACTCCTAATTATAATTTTTTATATATTTTTTATCTATTCAATTTATTCATAAAACAACTCGTACTGGAATAAGTCACCTTCCGAACGTAAAATACTAATTGCTCACCTTTCTCCATTCTTTCATATTCATATCTGATATAATCTGATGAATAATTCACCTTTTCCTCAAACCAAACCACAAATGAAGGAGTAACTTCAATAAACGTTTCAGATTTCGTCAATAGCCACTTCAGGCACTACACACACTACCGACAGTCACCAACAAAAAGCAGAACCACCTTCTGCGGAGCTTGCCAACATGCACAACCAACTTCTCCGTTAGAAATTTACTACAATGTGGGCTCTACTACGGCCGTGTATTCATTCAGAAATAAAAATCGCAGCGAGTGCGTAGGAAAAAGTCGAAAGTAAAACAACGCCTAACCCTAACCTTCTTGCGCTGAACGTAGGCATGTTTACCGGCGCAATCAAGAGAAAAAAGCCGAATTACAAAATGGACGTTATTATAATAATTACTAGTGGGTGGTGAATTATTGTTTACCTGGGATTTTAATAATATACGCTTGACCGTTTCGTCATTGGAGATTGTTATTTTATATATACTATGGGAAGATCCTATCGTTATTGGAAATCCAGTTGAAGCGACCGTAAAAACAACTGTTGGTGCAGTCAAGGTTCTACAATACACATATGCCAAAAAATACTCGTTTTCTGAACAAATTCTTCTGAAAATCTATAGCTATTCCAATGAAAGTTTTTTAGGAAACCTTCGTCTTCAAATTAAAGTTGGATAGCATACTCTATCCTATATCTTTCTTGGATGGAGCGATCTTTCAACAAGAAACATCTCTGCAGGACAAGTAGAGGATCCTACAAAATCTTGGTAATATTGTTACGTTTTTACCCGTGGGTTCACCAATAATTGACTACACTGAATAATCAAACTCAACTTTATTTCACTTTAAATACAACAAACACTTCAACTGAAAATTTAACTATTATTTGAATGTCTATCGCCTTAGTAGATCGCTTCGCGTACCGCACTGTAGCTTCCACTTGATTGTCTCGATATCCTCGTGGCTAGCCTTTAATTGAAATAATATTTCAAGGGAACAATGAATTGCAAACACTTTTCTCACTGTTCTGGTGGTGATGGCATTTTCCAGGAGTTTGTGTTCTCGCCATTGCAAAGAGTTGATCCATCAAAAAGTAATTATAATAATACCGGATTTTGGAAAAAAACCCAATATACAAATCGGGTACTAAGTCAGACGTAAATAATTACCGACCGATATCTATTTTCAGTACAATTCCAAAGATATTCGAGAACATTCTGGCAGATTACCTAACCTATGATTGCTCTCGCATCACAACTGAACAACAATATGGTTTTTGTGCTGGGAAATCGACTGAATTAAACCTAGTTACCTATTCCCAATTCCTGTCGGAATCTTTGGAGAAAGGCTGCCAGATTGATTCTGTGTACACTGATTTCTCTAAAGCGTTTGACAGGGTCAAACATAACCTCTTACTCCAAAAGCTCAACAGATATGGTGTAGGTGGGGTACTACTGGAATTGATTAGTAGTTATCTTACGAATAGGATTCAAATGGTTATCACTACTCCACTTTATTCGAAGTAACTTCTGGTGTTCCTCAGGGGTCAAACCTGGGTCCCTTATTATTCAATTTATTTATAAACGACATTATTTATTGCTTCCGGCACGCCAAAGCACTATTATTTGCATATTATTTAAAACTTTTCCTAATTATTAATCTTTAGATGCCCATAGGCTTCAGTCTGACCTTGACAATCTATCAAACTGGTGCTCCTTAAATGACATGGACTTGAGTGCCACGAAGTGCCATGTCATGCGCTTTTATCGATCTCATGTACCTTCTACCACTTTTGATTACACTTTCAAATGGTCATGTCTTAGAGTCTGTTAATCAAATAAAAGACATTGGGGTTGTTCTTGATCCCAGCTTGAGCTTCAATCTACATATACCCACGGCTATCCATAAAGTCATGAAAATGCTAGGGTTTATCAAACGGCTAACTCACAAATTCACTAACCCAACTGCTGTTAAAACCCTTTATTGTTCACTGGTCCATCCACACCTGAAGTATTGTACTTCTGTCTGGTCCTCTCATTGTGTAATTTATACAGGGTGTAACTGAATAAGTGTAAAACATTTAACGGGGTTTTATATCTCTTGAAGGCAGAACTTATTCTTTCCTAGCAACACCGAAAACCAATATGTTATTCAAATCTCCCTGTTAAAGTTTGCGAATCAACAAATACTTAGTTGAAATTTGTTTTTTTTATTCCATGAAGGCATTATTGTTATAATACAGGGTGTAACTAAATAAGTGTAAAACATTTAGGGAGATGATTCCAAATCGAAAATAAGATAGGATCTTTCATATGAAGAAACTTCATTGGAGCATCCCTTGTTAAGATACAGCCCCTTAAAGGGGGTACATAAAATATGTATAACAATTTTTTTCACAAGCACTGAAAAAGTTACAATATTGAAATTAACCTGACGTTTTGTACTACCAAAAAGACACTTAGCCAGTAATTTATTTGGTTTACCCCATAGTTGTAAGGGGAGGAAAACGCAACCCCTAAAATTTATTTCCAATGTAACTTTTTGTCTTATAATTTGTTTACCATTTAAAAATTTATTTCCGATAGCCTGTTTCATTCTAAACAAAAAATGTCTCTTGGGTTTTTTGCCCAAAATAAACCAGTTCGCAGCAAAACATTATTTTACGAACAACTACAGAGACACATTGTCATAAATGCGAACTGGATTTATTGTTATTTTGTAGTTATTACCTGCATTAAACGATTAAAGGGTAATAAACAAAACTAATTTATCAATAACAAAACACACAACATGTAGAAATCATAGTAAATGTTCAATATGTCTACCGTCAGACATTACGCATACGTCTAGACGCATCGATGATGCGGTTTCTTAAGTCCTCTACATCGCGAACAGGAGTATGATAAACCAAATTCTGTAAACGGCCACAAATAGAGAAATCGAGAGGATTGAGATCCGGGGATCGAGCGGGCCAGTACTGTGGTCTTCCTCGACCTATCCACTGATTTGCATATGTTTCAGTTAAATGCTGACGTGCTACTTGACTGAAATGGGCGGGAGCCCCATCATGCATAAAAAAAATATCCCTTCTGACGCCCAAAAGAACTTCCTCCAGCAGTACTGGATGCACTTCTCTTAAAAATTGAACGTATGCCTCACCATGTAATCGAGGAGGTAGAAAATGAGGCCCAATTAAATCATCCCCAATAACTCCGAGCCACACGTTAAGAGAAAACTGTTCTTGATGGTTAGTTTCGACAATTGCGTGAGGGTTTTCATCAGCCCATATGTGGTAATTATGAAAATTAATAATCTTGTCCCGAGAAAAACTACATTCGTCTGTGAATTCTATCGTCTCCATATGCAGATGGTAAGGGTATAACAGTTGTTCCTTTAAAATTCGAAATACCGATTGCTGGAAAGCAATCTTTCTAGTACTGGTAGTAGGTTGTTCTTCAATCAAAAGTGCTGCTTCCTCAAGCTGTGGTGTTCGTACTTCTCGATGGCGACTACAATCCTGCGTTCTTTTGTCGAATGAACCATATTCTCGTAATTGTTGATGAAGTTGAGCAAATATTCTATGTGAAGGATGCTGCCGTTGAGGATACATTTCAGCATATCTTCTAGAAGCTTCTAACCCTATCCCCTGCGACAGACCGTAAACGTAATGCATACAGTCATTTCCTCATTTGTGTATGTCATTTTAATAACAAGTGAATTATTAAAGTAACAAATTAAGAACAGAACAACACACAATTAGTGTTAATTCAATTTCTAAAATTCACAAACTGACAGCGTCATACCAATTTAATTGTTACTATCGCTAATAGCGACCTACTAGGTAGATTAGTTTCGTATTTTCACATTTATGATGATGTATCTCTGTAGTTGTTCCTAAAATAATGTTTTGATGCGAACTGGTTTATTTTCGGGAAAAAACCTAAAAGACATTTTTTGTTTAGAATGAAACAGGCTATCGGAAATAAATTTTTAAATGGTAAACAAATAATAAGACGAAAAGTTACATTGGAAATAAATTTTAGGGGTTGCGTTTTCCACCCATTACAACCATGGGGTAAACCAAATGAATTACTAGCTAAGTGTCTTTCTGGTAGTACAAAACGTCAGGTTAATTTCAATATTGTAACTTTTTTAGTGCTTGTGAAAAAAATTGTTATACAAATTTTATGTACCCCCTTTAAGGGGCTGTATCTTAACAAGGGATGCTCCAATGAAATGTCTTTATATGAAAGATCCTATCTTTCTTTCGATGAGGAATCACCACCTTAAATGATTTACACTTATTCAGTTACATCCTGTATCAAGAACATTGAAAATGTCCAACACAACTTTCTCATAGATACAGCATATAAATCGGGTGTTCGTTGCGAGTATGAGTTGCTACTGCAATCTCTGAGCACGTCCTCCCTGGAAACTAGGAGGAAACAGTGAGGTCTGACACTACTTTTCAATATTATTAACGGCAAATTTAGTTGTGCTGAACTCCTAGAAAAAAATTCTCTACATGGTCAAAACCGCTCAACTCGACAGCTACAAACATTTTATATACCATTTTATCGTTTGATTCACAAATTCAATAGCTGCATTCCAAGAATATTAGAATTAGCCAATAGAAACGTTGATCTTGAGATTTTTAACATCTCCTTGCATCGTTTTAAAACTCAATTACGGAATACTGAGCTTTAACGTTTTAGTGTATAGTTTATGGTAGTAACACATGGATCAATAAGTCCCGAGACTAACAATGAAAACAACATTTTTTTTACAAAATTTTTTTTATTCATCAACATAATCTCCTTTTAGGGTGATACAATGGTTCCAACGCTTTTCCAATTTTTCAATACCATGTTTATAAAAAAATGTATCTTTCGCTTCAAAATAAGTTTCAGTTTCAGCGATGACCTCCTCATTTGAGCCAAATCTTTTTCCCTGGAGCATTTTTTTAAGATCAGCAAAGAGCCAGTAGTCACTGGGGGCTAAATCTGGTGAGTATGGGGGGTGGGGAAGCAGATCAAAGCCCAATTCGTTTAATTTTGCCATTGTTTTCATCGACCTGTGGCAAGGTGCATTGTCTTGGTGAAAAAGGATTTTTTTTCTCTGCATGTGCGGTTTCCTCCTTCAAACGTACCAGTAAGTCAATATAATAATCACTGTTGATCGATTTACCTTTTTCGAGGTAGTCAATGAAAATCACGCCATGCGCATCCCAAAAAACTGACGCCATCACTTTGCCAGCTGACTGCTGCGTTTTCGGACGTTTCGAACGGCTATCGCCAGCTGTGCGCCACTCAGATGACTGCCGCTTTGACTCTGGAGTGTAGTGATGTATCCATGTTTCGTCCATGGTCACGTAACGACGCAAGAAATCTTTTTTGTTGCGAGTAAATAGCGATAAACAGCTTTCTGAATCATCGACTCGTTGCTGTTTTTGTTCCATCGAAAGCAATAGCGGCACCCACTTAGAAAAAACCTTTTTCATGCTCAATTTTTCATGAAGGATAGTAAATACACTTCCATATGATATCTGTGTCATCTCAGCAATCTCACGGAGCTTCACTTTACGATCTTTCATTACAATTTTTGTCACTTCACTCACATTTTCCGGTGTAACAGCTTCCACAGGTCTACCCGAGCGTTCTGCGTCATTTGTGTCGGTACGACCACGTTTAAACTCGGCAAACCACCGACAAATCGTTGCTTTTGATGGACAAGAGTCCGGGTAACATTTTTCAATCCATTCTTTCGCTTGCACGGTGTTTTTACCCATTAAAAAACAATGTTTTATCAGAACACGAAACTCGGTTTTTTCCATTTTTTAAACAAACTACAAAACGACTTTACTCTAACCTCGATAACTCAGCTGTTTCTGGTCCGATCGACTTAAAATTTCGACACGTTTCAAGCAAAGGTTAGTACTCTAGAAAGACGTGGTTACTGGTTTACTAAGAGCGCCATCTCTGGGTTAGTCTCGGGACTTATTGATCCATGTAGTATATGTAGTATATGTTTTATTGTCGCTCATTGTTTTTTGTCGTTTTATACACTAAAATTAACCCCTTTTTAAACTTTGGATTTACCCCTTTTAAGCTATTCTTAGTTGGAATTTGTAATTCAGTACCTTATCTGATTTTATTGTAATTATAGTTTAACATTGTAATTTAACATTTGTAATATTTGACTTATATAAAACAAAATAGGTTTATAGCCAAGAAAATACATTTTTGGATTGAGGCCATGTGGTTCTTCATATGATACTTTGACTGAACCACATGGCCTCAATCCAAAAATGTATTTTCTTGACTGTCAGCCTATTTTTTTTTTATGTAAGTCAAATATTACAAATGTGCAATGTACTTAATTTGATACTTCCCGTTGCCTGACAAGTGAGCACTGATGATGACGAAAGTCGAAAGCGCTTTGCAAGAATTTTAAAAATTAAACACTTTAATACAAAAACCTCTTCGATTCATTAATTGTAATTTATACTTTAAATGGGCTTGCTCGTAAACAAGTAAATGAATAAATATTCTATCCATTACGCGTAATACAAAACGCCAGTAATTGAAAAATCAGAATTTAATTTTTACCAACAAATCCTTGCGTCGCTGAAGAATGCACCCGCTTGGGTCGCCTCCCAGCCCGGCCCTGACAATGGAACTTTTCATTTCAACAAACAATATTCCAGCATACCATTGTGACGGACTGAAAGTGCACTCTCATCCTCTCGAATGAAAGAACGAGCACCACACACAAAAAGTAATAATAAAAGTAATTTGTGTGAACAAAGGTCGAAAAAAATACGTGTCCGACAGCGGAGAGAAGAAAATTGATTTATTTCATTCGAAAAGTATGTGCTCTTTTGTGGGAATTCTGAGTGGAAATGAAAGGATTTGTTACGACTCGAACATTCCATGAAGAGAATTGTTAAATTGATTGCTTATTATGATTGAAATGTTTTTGTAGTAGGCACTGTAGATTTTTTAGAGAAGAGTTATGTTCAACCAAATAAGTTATATGATTCTTACTGTTCAGGTCAACAAATAATTCAAGCAAACATATTCCATCTCATGATGCACTGTTTGGAACCTTTGGTGTAGTAATGAATATTACTACACCATCTTATACAGGGCTTTTGTTCATTTGATAGAAATTTCAAATTGAAAAACAGTTCACTTTGTTTCAGTTCTACAAGTACCGCAGTTTTCCCGTGATTAATTATTAAAAATGGAATGTGGTAGGCCGGTGACGTCACGGGCCTATTCCCGATTCTTGTTCGATTTACCAATAGGAACAATAGAAATAATCAACATTGCCAAATCTTAAAATTTAGGAAGCCTATAATTATCATATTAATTATGGAAGTGTATATGAACCCGATAAAGTTTCAATTGATGAAAATTTCTCCACATGGAATAAAATGTACACGAAAATTCATGTTTGGAAATAAGTTTTATGTTTAAAATCGGTACACAAAGTCGAAAGATCATAAAATATTTACCTAAACTATGATTTTATGCATTATTTAAAAATATACAGTTATGAAAATCAAAAAAAAATATAGCAAACTGGATTAACGAATCATTTCAAATATTCAATTTATTCTACAATCCTCAATCTGTACAACTGCAATTTATTAAAAAAAAAAACGATTCCTACATACACACCTCTTTCTAATACTATGCTACTAAGTTCAAGCGTTATAGGATCGCTTGGGTAATCTGTTGAATCTTCCAAAACTTGAGAGGAAGGTTGAATTAGGTCATGTATAGACAGAATTGATTGTACTCGAAATGATCCAACAAAAGCTTCTGAGGTATTAATCATATGATAAAATTCAATAAAGTAAAATGGAAAGCATTTGATTTTTTTGCAAAAATATTAATTCAATTTGTTTCATATTTTCAGCAATAAGTAATAACTCCAGATAATACTTTTTTTAACTGTGTCATCGATTAAATTCAATATTTTCGTTCCCTTTTCATTTATAGTCACTTTTTAAATGATTTCTATAAAGTTTGGGAAGAGTAGTAGGACTGTAGTTCTTTTTTTTCAATACTTTCTTCCATTTTTTCCTCATTTTATCCTTTGGGAACCTACACTCATATGAAATAGCTCACCTATAAACCAATGGGCTTTTTGTTTACTTTCCGCACAATTAAAATCAGCACAAGAACGCACCATATTAATATTCAACTGGGTATACCTCTAAAACACTTTTAAAACACACACAAACTAAACGCGATGAAAAAAGAGATTTTTCCTACCCGAGCTGTCAGCTAAGAAAAAGTTGAAACTCAATGTTGCAAAAACAAGCAGCATGGATCCGATATGACATACATTTTTAATGCCGAATAAACCAATCAATTGTGATATGGGTACTCCATTTTCCTGAGAAAATGAACTATCAAATAAAATTATTTATTCATTTTTTTTTTAGAATAAAGCCAGCAAACAAATAAATATACAATAATAAGATCGCTCCAATCCATGAATTAAGCATAAAAATGGACAATAATATTTCCCTTGATAACTGATATAGTACAAGTTATACCTAAATATGTTTCTAAATAGAATTTAACGAGCTGTATTTTCAAATGGTTTTCAAATGCTCATGAACCCTAATAAAATAAATCAATTATGCATTCATGCCACCCACCAAAAATAAGAAATTCAACGTTACTGGTATATTAGCCATATTGTCAGCCAGCGCCCTCTGTAACTCATACGACAATGTGCTCTTTATAATGTCAATGGATTCCACACATAATTTAGTATTTTTGTTCAAACAATTTCAAAATGAATCTTGAGCCTAGTTTTGTAAAAGGCGTGACCGACCTAATCGCAAGCGTTATTCCTTTTTTTAAGTCATTCAAATCTGAAGCTTTAATTTTGCACATTGCTGTTTACATATCCCCATAAAAAATCTAATGATGAAAGATCAGGTAGTCGCGCTGGCCATTCAATCGATCCTTGCCTCCCTATCCACCAATTGAGAAATGCTGTATCGAGATATTGCTGGACATTAACTTGGTAATGTGTTGGTGCTCCATCCTGCTGAAACCATTTCACTGGAACTTGAGGGTTTACTGAATTAGGATATAAATTTGCTAACTTGGAATGACATAATTGCAGAATCATTTAACAATTATTTTATTGATAGCGTACAAGAAATTGTGAACACTATTGATCGATCTGATTTACTTCATGAGACCAATGTTATATCGATTAGCTACTCCTTCGAGAAATTCAAAGTGTTGGAGTTAGCAGATCTGTCTAAATTGATCAACGGAGTGGAAATGAAGTACAGTAGTGAAATACTCAATTGCAAACTTATTAAAAAAATGGTTTGGTGTTATAGGGCATGCATTGTTGCATTTTATAAATACATCTTTGAGCATTGGCAGATTCCCGAAGTAGCTCAAGACTAGCGTCCTTGTGCCAATTCGGAAAGTCCCAAAGACAAGTAAATCCTGGGAATTTAGACCAATCAACACTTTGCCTTGTATTGAAAAAATATTAGAACTCGCAGTTTATAATCAACTCATTGAATATCTAGAAAATAATGATATTTTACTAAAATATCAGTTAGGTTTCAGAAAACACCATTCATGTGAGTCTGCATTACAAGTCACAATATCAAAATAGAAAGAATCAATAGATAAGGGACATTATATTATAGCTGTATTTTTAGATCTTAAAAGAGCTTTTGAGACAATTGATCGCCACATATTACTAAATGAACTGCAAAGTATTGGTATCAGGGAAACTGTTTTGTTATGGCTAACTGATTATTTATCACAACGCAAACAGGTAACCAAATTAAGGGATACAGTGTCATCATCTCGCGATGTCATTTTCGGAGTACCTCAGGGGAGTGTTTTGGGACCTATATTATTTTTAATCTACCTGAATGATATAGATACCATCTATGGTTGTGATTTCATGAACCTTTTTGCAGACGACACTTTGTTATCAATTTCAGGAGATCAAATGAATAATGAAGTAAAACATGTTTTCAAGTAGATGAATAGCAATAAACTAAAACACCTCCAAAACAAAATATAAGATATGATTAACTGGTTAAAAACTATCACTCATCAATAATCTCAACATAAGATTACAAATTGCAGGTGATGTAATAGAGTTCGTAAGTGAATTCAAATACTTAGGTTTCATGGTGGATAATCGTTTATCTCTTCATGCTCATTTTGATTATATATATAGAAAAATTACTAAAAAAATATATTTTTTCTCAAGAATTTCATCTCAGCTTTCGATGTACTCAAAAATTACATTATATAATTGAATAATTCAACCCCATTTTGATTATTGTGCTAGTCTGTTATACTCATTTGAGCAAAATAAGGTATCGGCTTTACAAAAGTTACAGAATCGTGGAATGAGGATTATTTCACAAGTGAATAGGTATTCTAGTATATCAAACATGTTAAGTACATTTCAGTGGCTGTCTGTTTCCCAGAGACTGTACGAGTTAGCAATGATATTCATTTTCAAACTAACACATAACTTGCTTCCAACTTATTTTGAAGAATTCTGTATATATAAATCTCAAATCCATAACCACTTAACAAGAGCGAGTAGCTCCCAAAAATTCCACCTTCTCGAACTAATTTGACTAGTACGATGAAGTCTTTATTTTATAAAGGTTTGAATGAGTATAACAAACTCCCACTTTCGTTGAAAGATTCAATAAATGTTTTCCAATTAAAACAAACTCATGAACTATATAAAATATCATACTTGATTTTCTTTTTTCTATTTGGTAATATATTTATTATGTATATCCTCATGTTGAAACCATTCTGGAATCATTGAAAAATGGTTTTTATTATTCTTTTTTCTTCTATCATATCATCATTTTTGTTGTTTATGTCATTCATTTATATATTTTTAAAATAATGTATGTATATTAGGATGTCCTAAAGAAATCAATAAATATTATTATTACTATTAATAATCATTTTATAATTATCGCCATTCAAGCTGCCCTCAAGGAAAAAGGCCAACGATATGGTTTCCTACAATCCCTGCCCAAACATTAACCTTTTGAGGGTATTGCGTGTGTTCTTCTCTCATCCAGTGAGGATTTTCCGTTGACCAATACTGAACAACGCATTGTCTTCAAACTTGAAACATATGCTTTATAGGGTGAGTGGCGGGGGATCACTGTCTCTCTCTTATGGGTGTTTGACAGTCCCCCGGTGCAGACCACACGGCACTCACCCAGTAAAGTTATCGGTCAACCACCCAATCCCGCGCCTGCGGGTAACAGGCGTTGGCCGGTTTCAAGCTAGATGTGTGGGAGAGGTGTCTCGCAAGCGCCCTCGGCGGTTACTCATCCAACGCTGGAAAGGTAACTTTCCTAACATGAGTGCCCCTCGGGGTAACGTAAGGGCATGCGGTGCAGACCACACGGCGTACACCCAAAAGTTGTTGATGAACCGCCCTATTCCGCACCTATACGGGTAATGGGCGCGACGTCTTCGACATATGATGTGTGGTAGAGGGTGCTCGAAAGAGTTCTCGATGGTTACTCATGAAACGTTGGAAAGGGCACTTTCCTAACATGAGTTCTAGGGGGGAGGTGAGTGCCCGCTCGCGGCTGGAGGCTAGCGAGCCTCATCTCCAACTGTCGTTGGCCTCTTAGGGGCAGCGGCTCCACTAGCGGGTAAAGGGATACAGGGTTGCGATAATCCATTCATGGGTGCATTGCAGCCCCATACCGAGGCACTGGACGGCTTATGCTGTTCCGTGATCCTCGCCTGCTTCTGTACGGATCCGAGCGTTCGAGGTGTCAGGGCTCGCGGTCCTTCCGGGCTCTAGTATCCGAGTCTAGTCTTGGAGGGCACCAAGTCAGATGCTTGAGGTGTCGGACCCCGGTTGGACGGAGCTACTAGTATCCGAGCTTAGGACCCCGACCGCCCACTTCCGGGACCATATTCCCAACTGATTTGGCATGGTTGGCGGGGCAGGTGTGCGACGCGAGCACTCTCTGGCGAAAGAAGAGCTTAGTTAACTTGTACGAACGTTCGGTCGAACGCTGCCGATGGTCCTGTCTCTTGGTTAGCCACACTAAGTAGATGTAAGGAGGCAACTCCGGGTTCGGTGAGCGGGAGGAAGCCCTGCGAAATCCTGTTGGTGTGGGGTGAGGGGCGGTACCCGCAAGGATTTCCCGAAAATCCACCCCTCCACACCCGATCGCATCCAACGCCAGGGTGCGTCTGGGGGGCCTAACCGGCCCCCCAGGCCCCCCGGTGCGGTCGTAACTATGACTACTACCGTGGCCGACTACTACCGTCATCTCTAAGTCAGGCCGGGTACTTCCGAGACCATCCTCGTATGTTCGATACGAGTATAGCAAAGTGAAAAAATTAAAAAATCGCTAATCAAATGTACGTAACCCGTGAAATTTGAACATTCATGTTATTTTCTGAACAGTCCACGTACATTCTATTTATTCCTGAACACCCTCAAAATAACAACTTGAGTTCAATTATTTCAAAGACAAACGATTCCGTGTTTATGTACATCGCTCGTTACAGGGAATTTACAAGAGCCTACCGATCGTCGTAAAAGTCTTTTATCATTGTAGATCGCTTGAAAGTGGATCTCGGATGCAATTATCTCGTCTGAGAATGTATCTCAGTCTCCGCGAAATATGTATTAATAGTTTCCGTCCACGTAGTTATTATCGCTTTTTATTAAATGATAAACACACAATACTCGATGCTTTATTGTAACGTTATTTCATTGCTTGCTGTCGTTTTCCTTGTGCGACTGGTTGCGATTTTTTTCGCGATGATATATAGAGTGGTTTCGTTATGATTGAATGGAGATGAAAAAATGCCCGTTGGCGACCAGTAACAGTCGTTTCTTGTTGTCGAATGGAATGTCCCTATTTGGTTGGGCGATACTGTGATTGAAACAATTCAATTTTCGCCTCGAAAGGAAAAAGTTCAACTTTTTGTTTGTCGGCGTTTCGTTTTGATGCATCATTTGTAGTTCGTGACGATGTTCACGAAATTGTACGATCATATCGGCAGCAACTCACGAATAAGATACTGTTCAAAGTTTTATCGAACAGATGCCGAAAACTTATACTATGTCAACGTGCTCAATTCAAAAACTGTAGGTTATGTTAGGTTAGGTGCATAGTGCCGAAGCCGATTAGTTTGTATGGTGAGTGGTCTTTCAGGTCAGATGGTAAAAGTACACTGTTTTCGGACAGTACGAGTCTCTGCATATAAAGGCTTGTTAGACATTGTACTTCATCTCTACTGTAGTCCAACAACTGGTATCAAGCTTCGAAGGGTGAATAAACGCCTCGTAGTGAGCCAATCCTGAAAGATTCTGCCAGAAGTCTATAAATCTTCTTGCCATCCAGGTATTCAATCTTTGTTTGGCAAAGCCCAAAGCGATGCCAATAACAGGTTCTGGTGCGATGAAGCTGCTGCACCCTTCTTTGTAAGGAAGTTAGCAGCCTCATTGCCTTCCAGGCCAGTATGTCCAGGAATCCAGACCAGAGACAATCTGTTAAGTATTCCTATCGAGGAGAGTCGTTTTTGGCAATTTGCTACCAATTTAGACGTTGCTCGGTTGGAGCCAAGAGCTTCCAACGCCGCTTGACTGTCCGAGAATATTTCTCTTGACTTGTGAATGAGGTTGGATTCTTCCAAACTCTCCGCACACAATTCAATAGCGTAAATTTCCGCTTGAAATACAATCGCATAGGTTCCAAGGCAGGTTGATATCTCTGTCCTGGGTCTGCGACTAAAAACACCTGCACCAAAACCGGAAGATGTTTTGATCCATCTGTGAACCAACAACTATCTGTTGTTGAATACTGGATCCTCCTCTCGGAGGATCCAGTCTTCAACAACATCCTCCTGGATCCTCCTCTCGGAGGAACCAGTTTCTCTACTCGGAAACAGTACTTTATAAGGCAGTTCGTAGTTGACATTTGGAGGCATAAAGTCAAAGGTAATTTCCAGAATGCTGTGACTTCCAATGTCAACCAACAGTCTGTAGCACTCTGCATTAAATTGATTAGTAAAATTGGCAATGTGCACAAAGTGTAACGATCTATCAAAGTATAGTTTTCAGGCCGAAAACTATCATATCAAAGATGGCTGCTAAACGTTCATCTTTACATTTGTGGTTGGTTTTTCTGGAATCATTTATCTCCAAGGGTTGCTAGAAACACAATCATACTTAAAATTTACTGATAAGATTTATTTTGACATTCACTATAAAATGTTCACAGAACTGCGATACGTGTTTCGCTATACAATAGCTTTCCCAAGTAACATTTGAGCTACTACTTCTAGATTGAAACTTTTCATATTCTAAAAACATTACTATGGTCCAATGTTAAACATACGGCCAAACAATGTATACATAATCCATAAAGATAGATCGGGAATGTATAAATTGTCATGCGATTCATGTCCGAAGTTTTATGTAGGTCAAACAGTAATAACATTTGAAGCACGCATGAAAGAACATTGCATTATCAGGAAATGACTGAAACTAAATCTTACAGCTATTGTAGAGTTTTCAGATACATCTGAAAGAAACGTTACCTGAATAATGAGGTCATTGAAATCCTAGTTTTACTTGCCGTGTCATTCAGTTGTTGTACTGTGATTTCTAATTCATATATTAATGACTACCTCTTGAGATGCCTAATATTCACCGGTTCTCTACCTGTGATTATTGAGGTGTTTGAATTGAAAAAATATTTTGTGGCCCTTTTCCAAGGCAAATTGAGTGACATTAGACTCTTCTGTTCTATCCAACATCGTCTATCAGGAACAAAATGAAATTATTATGAATTATATAATTTTTTGCTGTTTGGGCAACTGTGTTCGATCACATTTCTCGTCAAAATAGACAATATAGATCTTTTTGTTTGTTATTTTACAATAAAGTATTTAGGTGGAATTACCTAAATACTTTATGGTTTGAGTCATAAAAACCGATTTTTATGACCCAAACCATTGGTGCTTGAGAAACGAACATTTTTTTATTTAGAAAACACATCAAAACAAAATGCTTTTGCAAAAAATATGACTTTTTGTCGAAACAACAAAGAATATACCATATCGGATGAGCATTTCATTTGGAGGATATGTATTTTTTTTTTTGAGTTGGCTACTTTGTGTAAAATTACTTCAATTAACTATTAAAAAACTCAATGGAAAATTAATACGATGAAAACATCCAGTAAAACTCTCAAGAATGGACAAAATAGACACCAGCTACATATGACAGATACACAGCACAGCCAATTAACAAAAAATACAAAATCCTTATTGATATGTACGATAAAATAAATACATATGACAACTGACACTGATGACGATTAGTCATTGTAGCCAACATAGAAAAAATACATTTGCTCCCAAAAATATTCGTATCCGGCATGGTCAATTAGATCTTTTATGGTCAACAGGAACAGTAACACCGCTGACTGGGGGGCTGAAAATCTCTCGACATTCACTACTTATATATTATAAAGAAAACAGATACAATTTGGGAATATATTCTGGAAGATAACGAGAGTATTTATATCGGGTATTTAAATTTCAGTATTGGACACTTTTCTCTTGGACCTAACTGTACACTCCAACGAATATAATTTCACTCGAGGCATCACTTTAACGTGTTAATGAAAGTATTAACACCCTATAACACATTTATTACGAAAACATCGTTCAAAGTTATTGACGAATTTGTTCACACCTGGTTGATAATTTTTTAGACAAAATGTGCGCGCGCGCTGATTGGTCCAACTTACCACCAAAATATGTATAGGCAGCTCCCTTGTCATCAAAGGGCATTGTACTTACCCAAAAGTGGTACCTTAAATACAGGCAGGGGAATTTTTAAGTGAACCGCTTATAAAAAATATATTGAAAATTTACAACTGGAAAAAATTTAATGGAAAGGGGGGTCTTGTAACACATCTTTTTGAAGCTCCTGACAAATGCTTCACAACCCTAGAATATGATGTCAATATCTTCAACTACTACAAAATGGCGGAACTTTCAATAATTGATAAACATTGACATTTACCTACATAATGTGATGTAATAAGCTTGAGGTCAGTTCAGAAGATGTTCGAAATGATTGCCTTGAACTTATTGACATATGAACAGCCTATCCGATATTTCACACCGAGCACAGAAACGTCAATATCTCTACAAATATTTATGATTCTCTGTCGTATATCTAATATTGTTTTGTACACCTTTTGCTTCAAATAACTCCATAAGAAAAGTCCAAACGTGTCAAATCTGGCGAGCGTGGTGGCCATTCTGTAGAACCTCGACGGCTAATCCAACGACCGGGAAAAGTAGTATCCAAATAGTTTCTTACTTGTCTGGAGTAATGTGGTGGTGCTCCATCTTGTTGGAATACAATATCCATATCGAATTCATTAGGATTCGCTTCGACGATTTTAGTGATGAGAGGGTCAACAGTAGTTTCCAGCATATTCAAATATAGATCCCCTGTTGAATTTTGATCAATAAATAGAGGTCCTACAATATGGTTTCCCAATATTCCTGCCCAAACGTAATTTTTTTCTGGATATTAGGTATGTGTTTCCCGGAAAACGTGAGGGTTTGTGTCACTTCAATAACGGCAATTTTATCTGTGAACATTGCCATTTAAAAAAATGAAGATTCGTCACTAAAAGAAATATTGTAGATATAGGTAAGATGCCTTGCAATGGTTTTCGTCGTGATTCCACAGAATTCTGTCCTTTGATCAGAGTCATCTTCAGTTAATTGGTGTACCATTTTAATTTTGTATGGACGATACGCATTCCTCTTCAAAAGTCTCCACACAGTAGAAGGAGACACCTCACAAACATTCGCGACGGAATAAGTAGACTGTTCAGGATTTACTACCATCTCACCAATTATTTGCACTTGCTGTTCTTCTGGAATGGACGGATGATCTGGGGGATTTTTGTTATGTTCACTACCGGTAGTTGTGAATTTGGATACAAGTTTTCTCAAATATTTTCTACAGATAAGACGATTCGGAAAACGTTCATTGAAAACCATTTCCGTCTCGTGAAAGTTACGCGTCGCACCGTAAATAAAAATCGCTTCAATTTTTTCTTCCAATGGACGAGAATTGACCATTTTAGAGATTGTTGCCTTTCTACTAGTAAAACCGAAAACTAAATGAGAATATTCTAACTGAACAATGATGTTCATTGTCGTACTGACATTTTTTGTCGTTTTCATAAACAAAAAATAACTTAACAAACCTTATCGGGTTGTTGGAATTGCCTTATGGCAGATAAAAAGGAATATTTCTAGAAATATTGATATTAATGTGTTTGTCTTCAGCAAATTATTAAATGTTCCGCCATTTTGTAGTAGGTGAATATATTGACTTCATAGTCTAGGGTTGTGAAGTATTCGTCAAGAGCTTCAAAATGATATATCACAAGACCCCCATTCCCATTTAATTTTTTTTCCCAGATGGGGCCAAGTCGCCATCTTGAAAGTTTTATCTGTCAGTTTCACTTCAAAGTATTCATGCATTAATTTCATCGTCCCAAATTTCAATTTTTTGAGTTGACCCGTTCAAAAAATAAAAGGGGGAACACAGAAATGCACTGCATGAAAGTTGTATCTTGAAATTTTGGTTGCACAATGATTTTGGGAGAACCAGCAAAGTTTTGACATGACTCCATGAAAGGGAGTCAAATCTTTGAATCCAGCAGGTTTATCATTGATATTCGTGTATTGTTCGTGGTGCTCTGAAAAAACAAGAGTAGCTCACTAGAGACAAACTTCAACCGCCTTTTTGAAATTTATATAAGGCACAGGAAACTTTTTATTGCACCATACATACGAGTTAACCGTAATCGTTTCACGGAACGAAACAAAATCGGTATGAATTCTCCAACAATTAAGACGTATTACCGACAAAATTTTCCAGTGCTCGCCGGTAACCTCGACGAAAAACAAGATCTCGTTAAATTAAGTTAAAAATGTCAACCGGACAAAAACAAATAAAATACAGGAGCGGCGAACGAAAAGGACGTTCCGAGAAGAAACGGCCCGTCCCGACCGGACCTTGTTGAATTGAATTGTCATTTAACAAAGAGACGAAAAAGTAAAAATAAAAACAAGAAAAAAGGGGCAGCCATGTTCGGCGAGAGCACGACCGCCGAACATACATACATGCATTTTACATTTAGTATGTACACAAACATGTGGGAGAATCGATCGGAGCTTGCGGTACAGGGCGATCTATATATTGATCTTGCTACACAAAAAAATGCTTGCAAGTATTTTGAAATCATATCTGAAGTGCAGAAATTTAACATGAAACCAGTTGCTCTTTTCAGGTTGGTGTTTTAATTACACGCTTTATATTAGCTTCACCTGTATGTATGTATGTATGTTTGTTTGTTTGCTTGTAACCCAAGCTCGGGATCTATATTTGACAGAATTATCGACATTATTGCATGATCTATTCGCAGACAGATGACGCTGTACGTAACCTCCTTGATATATCGACATTATTGCTTGATATACTCGCGGGCAGATGGCGCTGTATGTAACCTCTTTGATAAAATTCGAACTCCTTTTATATGTATTTCTTCATTTGAAAAAAGTATTTTTTTTCATTAACTACGCGCCTGCTGCCTTATTTGTAACCCTCCTTTGCGCGCCTGCTGCCTTGGGCTTGGTAGTTGATTTTCAGGCTCCCTCTTCGGAATCGGAAAATATCAATGGCCATTTTTCTAAACAATATACGGCTGATTGAACCCAAAGTTTGAATGAAATAAATATAGTTGAAAAAGACTAAAAACCACACTTTTATAGCATACGAAACTAAAAAATAAATATACTTTAAAAAACTAAAACCACGCTTTTAAAGAACATCGAAGTAAAAAGTAAAGAAAAATTTTTTTTAATAAGCTTGAAACAATAACGAACTAGAAATACTAGTATTATTGTGAAAAAAGCGTAAGCGTTTTGTGCCATTTTTTATGTATATCGAGCACCCGTGGCTTTTTTCACAATAATACTACTATTTTTCGTTCGTTATTATACTAATCTTATTTAAAAAAAAATGTTCAACTTTTTAGTTCGATGTTCTTTTAAATCGTGCTTTTAGTTTTTTAAACTATATTTATTTAAAGTGCGGTTCGATACAGAATACAGGGAGCGGTTGAATTATGAAACAGATTCGTAATTTCGCTAATCACGCACTTATCACAATCTGACACAGTCTGAATTTTCAATTGAAGGTAAGTCATATACAAATTGAACTGAGAGCTAACGGCAACAATGTTAAATGTTAGAACTACATTCTTACCGGGGTCATTTTTATTGTATATGCATCGCCATTGTAAATAATTGAAAAGTAAGATGATTCCATAAAAGTTGCCCCCCGTAACAAGATAGCTTCTGCATATCGATAGGATGTACGAGCGAATAGGTGAGCCAGTTCGTTTAATACTTTGGAACATCGGTAAAATCAACACTTCGCAGGTCTATTATATTTGCGTCCTTAAAATGCCATAACTAGTCATTCGGTTTCCTCATTATCAAGCGTCCTTATCTGCATAGGCGTAGTGTGTTCTGTTTCTTGTGAAGGTGACTTGTTTTGTATTTATTAAATATATTTCATTATATTTATTGAATAGACTGTTATATTTGATAATTCTAAAATATAAGATAGAGTTGGCCGATACTTGTTTTTCAAAATACATTATCATAGATTTTCATCACATTCACACATTATTGTGAGATATTTAGTCGCATATCGCTTTTTATTTTTCATTTTCGAAATTTTAATCATACAGGGGGGTAGTCGAAAACGTATGTAATATTTTTCCTCAAGCGGCGGAGTAAAAAATCATTTTCAAGTGGTTATTCAATTTCTATTTTATTCGGCGGATGAAAACTGACAAATATTTTTTTTCAAGATCGTCCCCCATTTCCCCACTTTTGAAAAGAGGCGATTTTTGAAGTTATACTTTTTTTGGCACGTTAGGGAAAAATGATGAGAGTAAATTTTTACGATGAGCGCACACAACGTCACAAAAAACCGACAACCTGAAGTTAGCTTCTTCTTTAATTTATATGGCCATTGCTTCTCAGTCGAGGGCATTTGGCCAGACTCCTTCTGTCCATAGGGAACAGAAGCTTCGTCCAGGGGCGCAGCTGTCTTCCTCGAGGCAATGCTGCCACCCTAAGTTTTCTCATTCACTTTTTTTCATAAAAACACTTCATTTTTTACTAAGGGGCCGATACAAATGATAATGATTGATGTTCGAAAAAATCAAGTATTCCAAATATCAAATTAAATTTTAATAAATATTTGGAATCAATGAAGTCGCCCCGGAGCGCCAATTAATTTTTGTTGTTGTTTCATAATTAATTTCACGATTTGTATTGAAACATTATTTATATATAAAAAAATCTATGAATAAACTTAAATTAATAATCAAATAAATCACAGCGAAATAATTTCTTACGTGCGTACATAAGTACGCACGTACGCACGTCCAAAGTCAGTGCATGTATTCGATCCTCTACCGCAACCCGTAAGGGTGTATTGTGGCTCACACCTCTAAACTCTAAAAACCCGATTCGGTTCCCAGCGGGGCAAGAACAAAGTATGTGCTCTGCTGTTTCATCATTTTCCAAATAGAGGCGACACACACTGTTTAAGCCTTTAGACATCGTGGTTCATTTCTACTGTAGTTCAGTAACTGTTTGCTTTCAAGCTTCGAAGGGTGAATTAACGCCTTGGAGTGAGCCAATCCTGGAGATTCTGCCAGAAGTCCATCTTCTTGCCATCCAGGTGTTCAATCTTTGTTCAGCAAAGCCTAAAGGGATGCCAATGACAGGTTCTGGTCCAATGAAGCTACTTGCAGCACCCTCCTTCGCAAGACAGTCAGCAGCCTCATTGCCTTCCAGGCCAGTATAGCCAGGAATCCAAACCAGAGACAATCTGTTAAGTCTTCCTATCGAGGAGAGTCGTACATAAGTATTCGCACACTTTTTTTCAATCATATTTTCGTTTCGGGAAAGTGATTGCATAAAAATATCTCACTTTTCTTTCACACCTTTTTTATGAAATGATTGAAGACATAATGCTGCTTGTTTTGTAAAAACGGAGATCTGTCACAGAAAAGTCCATTCAGGAAATTCGACACCAACGAACCACACCCGTAGAATCCCTTTTTTATTTTATTTTCCGTGTATGCACCCTTAGAGAAAACCATCAACCCAACCTCAACTACAATTAGTGAAAGCAATGGGGCATTCAAAAGACCTAGATATTTTTCAAAGTAAACGTCCACCTTGCCCTTGAAATGATTAGTCAGTTCTCAAGTTTCTTCTCGCATTTTGTTAGGTAGTCTTATAAACATATCACAGGAAATTTGATATATGTACATTCGTGCGTGTCTCCTTGGCAGTATTGCGCAGGAATTTCTGAATGGCATCGCAAATAACATAATAAAGCTGAAGTCTATTTGTGAAAACTGTTGGTAAATGGTTTTTAGTCGCGAACGTTCTGTGCGAAGAAGGCGTCGGATATGCAAGATTTAATCTGTCGCACAAATTCATAAGAGATTTCAGTCTCAGTTTTAAATGGAGAGGTTCTCTCAATATTGCCAATGAGTTTTTTCTAATTGTATAACTTTTACTGTAGGGTTTTTCCTACAGCTGTTTAGTTTAGAAACATTTCATTTCTGTATTGATTTTTATTTTGTATTAATGACTGCATGAAGTTCATGACGAAGAATTTCAAGAACGAGGTTTTAATGATGAACGAGAACGGGAATGTTCCCTACTTATTCATCAAACTCCAACACCTGTTCACGCAAATGCAGTTTCGTAAGAATGTATCATCTTTTCCTCCAACCGTTGTCCTGTAGTCTTTGAAGTCCACTAGATACTCATTAGAACAACAAGAGGATTGTTCCGAATTCTTGGGGTTCTTGTTGAATACTCTTCGTGAGCAAAACAATAGCAAAATCAATACTCGTGACTACTCTGGATTGAATGATTCCGTACAGTCCATCTCGCCTTGTGTTTGTAAATATTTTGCTGGAAAAATCCTCACTTGTTTACTTTGCAGTAAACGTTCAAGAGTTAGTGAAAACTTATGTGAATTTCTGGAACTTCATCTAGCGTTTCCTAATATGACTAATAACCAGCCATGCAAAGTTTATTGTTAAATCATCTGAAAATGGAATTTTTAACAGATGATGATGTATTGCCAAACATGCGCCAAACTATTTGACTGTTAAAAGGAAACAAGTATAGCTGAGGCACCAGTCAATCTAATAATAACACTGATGATCTTCAAACAAGACTCAACCTCTGAGGGAAGCAAGAAACTCTTTCGAAGGTTCGAAATAGATGAACACTTCAACCTAGCAGACCACTAATATAATATTCTTGCAGTCATTGTTCACTGTGGTTCTGGCGTTGAATTTGGTCATTATTACGCCTTGGTCAAAGATGAAACAGACTGGTTTAAGTTTGACGATAGTCATGTCACGAAGTGTTCTGGCGATGTATTGAATCTATTGGAGCCTCTGGAGACACCTTACATTTTGTTTTATGAGAGAGAGGACATTGGCAGATCAAGATCTTCAGACGATGTGGTGCTGCAGGCTTTTCCGGGTTTTCCTGCAGCTGAAAAAGCAAATGCGCCACTGTAATCAATGAAGTCGCCCCGGAGCGTCGCTTAATTTTTATTCGTGTTTTTATTTTTATCGTTGTTTTATAATTCCACATATGAATTATTTTTTTAATAATACGAGAATAAACAAATTTTGTATTAATTTTTTTTAGAAAATTAACTTTTCATAACTGCATTATCGAGCAGTCGTCCAAAATATCCATCTTCTTGGGTCTTTATATTAATTCTTTTATTTTAATTTTTCATACCATTTTCGTAGTTTTTCACGGAAAAACAGAATATTTGGAACGACAGACACCACTTGGGATGTTTCGAGTAGGTACTCATCATTAACACTTTTATGGATTAAGACAAAGTATTCGGGCCCAAGTGGTTGATCCTTTTTGACTATATTTATGACCTCGACCATTTGTCAGTGATAATTGCTCGAGGGTTACTTCGAACACATTTCTTAGCCGATGCATTCAGTCTATTCAGGGATTTCGATCGGGAACTAATTCTAATTCTGATTCTCCTCGCCCCGAGGTTATACTGTTATTTTATGTTTGTCGTTTTGTTGGTGTTATTAATGAATCTTATTATTTGTAAACGCTGTGTCCGTCTGATTAATAATTCACATATCACCAGTCTCGACATTACTTTCATTTAATAGAAATAAATATTGAATATTAGGTATCCGTTGCATGATTTTCAAATTATTTAATTAAAGAAATATAAAAAAATATTTTTGTAGGGTTACCTTTATTGACCCATTTACTTCAATCAATTTAAAGTAATTTTGCATAAAATGAAGGCACCTGTTTCAAAAAGGCTGAAAGTTACTCCTTTGCATGATCTACACATCTATGTATAAAATTACTTCTTTTTAAAATTGATTACTTCCTTACTTTCTTTGGAAGATTCCCACATTTTTTATCAAGATGGAGTAGTAGAAAGTCAAAAACTTTCTTTCCCAAAAAATTAGTCACTCCTAGAAATATAATCCTTTCAAATGTCAAAATTATTTGAAAAATTCAAGTGTTTATTTACTATGATATGGTTGTATATTATATCATTTTCTGATTCGAAAACCTTTCCTTACTTTATCTGTAATCTTTTGTGTTACTGTTTTCTAGTGGGTACCTCTTTCTCACTAGAACTGAATTAAAAATAACATAGATTTTATATTCGGATAAGAGAGGTCACCACCAAAAGATAGAAAAATTGATACATTGATAAATTGAACACCAAATTTTTGAAATAACTATACCAAACAGCATTTTTATGTTGAAATTCAAATGATAGTAGAATAGAACAATTCAAAGATTATTTTTTAGAGAATAAGTTAGTTCTGAACGATGGAAAAACAAATTGTATCATGTTCAAAGTCAATAAGAGTATAGAAACACCACAAAACATAATTATGCACAATCAAAAAATCATTTGTAATACTTCAGTGTAGTTTCTAGGCATATACATTGATGACACTTTAAGTTGGAGTAGTCATATAGATAACCTTTGCAATAAACTATCCTCGGTAACATACGCCATGAGAGTTCTAAAAAAAATGTTGATCTTGAAGCACTAGTTGCAGTATATTATGCGAATTTTTACTCCGCTATGAGACAAGGGATAATCATCTGGGGCTCATGGCATGGGTTTAATAGAGTTTTCGTATGTCAAAAAAAAATCAGAATAATCTTTAACATAAATACAAGAGATTCCTGCAGAGGAGCCTTTAAGATCAACAAACTACTTACTGTGTCAGCAATCTATATATATATATATATATATATGAATCGATAAAATTTATTATCAATCATCCAGGCCATTTTGACATACATCGCAAAACGCATATTTACGAGACAAGACAAAAAAAAGACTTCTCATATTCCATCCATGCAAAATCCCTATATGAACGTAGCACTATCTACGCTGGAATGAAATTTTATAATAATCTTCCGAAAAACATAAAAGATATTATCGTTGCTAACAGATTTCTGAAATCTGTAAGAAAATTCTTATGTAATCTGGAGCCCTACAATACTGATGAATATTTTCTGGCATGTGGAAATTTATGAAACAAAATTTTATTCAAAATTGCGCTATGTATAGAAATTATCTCTACTTTCAGTAATCATGCGCAATATGACGCACATTTTAATATGTTTGTAATCGTGTTTGAAACTTGAAGCAATTCATTTTGAATGCTTCATTTTTAGATTTATATGTACACATAATTGATATCTTCACAATTTTTCTTTTGACGTATTTCTCAGACAATAATTTTCTGCCACTCCTGTGAATGATTATAAAATACTGTGTTGAAATAAATATATCTATCTATCTACCTATCTATCTATAATGCACTATCACAGAGTACCTTACAGAAGAGACACTCATCTGGCGGCACTTTGATGTCAAATTTCTGTGATCTATATTCTGTGTTCGGGGTGTTTGTCATTTTTAGTGATAAATTCAATTTATTTGAAATTCATCAGATATATAATTTGATTGTAGTCGGCTACCATTTCAACATTTTCAACCTAACTAGCTTAATTTTACCATGTTTAAGTTCACTTACCATTTGACGAAATTTTTAAGTTAACAGTGATCACTTCGAGATTCTCGAAAAGTTCATGATTTCTGTTCCGTGTCCCTTCTGTAAGGTATTATGTGGTACTATCCTGGGAGAACTCCCCCATTGACACTTCGTTTGTATTAATGAGTGGGCGACATCTAGGTATAATAATTCTAACGTCAAACTCTAGGAAAACACGGAATACATACTCGTACTGTCATGAGGAAATGCAGTTACTATCAACTATTCGTTGTTGCATTCATCAGTTGTAATAGTCTTTTATAAAAACGTAACAGTCAACTTATCAATAATTCCAAAAGGTATTTTTTAGTGAACCAGTTTGATAATTATGTATCACAAAATAGTTCATGGACAGTTTTCCCAAAGACTGAAAAATAGCAAAACAAAAATGAAAAATTTCACTCAAAATCGGTGAATCAATCAGCAATTTTATGTTTGTTGTCGTGAATACTCTCACAAGGGTGATTTTACTCCAAGTATGTGTTACTCAAACTATGTGTCTCAGAAAACAAACTGATATGCTTTACTGTACCATTTATCATATTCGTTCAAACAACCAGGATATATTTGTTGAAAACACCAGAGTTAATCTCACATTGAGAGGAGAACATTGTAAGAAAAAAGTTTGTGAGCAAAAAATTGACATTTCTTATCGCCAAATCCTTTTTCCATGCTTGGCACACAAAACTGCTTCGCCTCCTCATGTAATTTCACAACAGGCATTTTGTGAGATTTTTTGTAAAAATGAACGTAATATTTTGTAGGTATGCAAATACAAAATATCCCCAAAACATTTTCTTCAGTTTCCTTGAGTTTTGCATCGCCACCTTGCGGCAATGGTCTCCTCGACGAAAATTATTGTCATCCTATCATGCCTGGTCTTTTTTTCATTTCATTTGAATGACAGCAACTCGAAGACAAATGAGATTTAGAAACACAAGAAGGGAAAAGAGAAGAAAAAAGGACATGGAGGGAGAAGAACAAACATAAAAAGCAGGGTTGAATAACTCATCTGGTAAACCTTTCTTGTCCAAAAAATCGATTGTCGTTTTTTTTTTCCATCATTTTATATAATGTGATGCAGATCTATACATTGATATTAAAAAAGGAATATTTTTAGGAATTACTTTTGGAGATTTTTGGCTCTTCATTACCAAACAAAGAAGAAAGAAAATAAGTATAATAAAAACTCATAAGATAATTAGATCATGCACAGAAGTTTCTTTCAGATTCGAACTAGAAGAAAAAAACCTTTGGAAACAACTACTTTCACATGAATATTCAATGGCATTAATTTTATACTCTAAACATTCATTATGATATTTTATTAAAACAAATATTAAATATAATATATTTAATATAAAATATTAAATATAAATGGTATTATATTGAAATATAATACTATTTATAGGAACGATACATGATATAATATAGGAAAGAGTAGGGATGGAGATTCAGAACCAGGTATATTCATCCAAAAATTAATTGGACTGGTATATTGTAGCAACTTTTTTTAAACTTTCTTCTTGAAAAGACTGCCTCTGCTAGCCAAACCAGCTCTGAATCTTCTTTCCAACTGCCTATTTATTGTGGTTCGATAACGCTAACCTGTTTGAATGCGGAATACCTTGCATTCCTTTTTTTTTCGGAATTCTGTCGCTGTAAACGGATCCATTTGTTATGCAAATATTCGGCGATAATCTCAATAATGCAAATTCGTCGAAAATACTTTCGGCCACCATAAAGCTGAAAGGAATTCGAACAAAAAAAATCTTCCTCTAGCTTAGGCGTCTGCCAGTGCCTGTTCACCTGATTTTTATAGCGGTTTGATTTAGTGTGTGTCGTAAAACACCAGGAAAGAAAACAGCTTGAGAAAATCTCGATGCATTTCAAAATTACGGCCTATAAATAAAACAGGCATTTAATATTGTCAAGATGCATCAGTTGTTGAGTATAACACTATCCCACGAAACACACCCCGATCTCGATTTGTTCAGGTCTCAAATTCATTAATTGAAAAAAAAACATCTGATTTATTATTTCGTGAAAAGGTAAAATAAAGACTCGATCTAAACACGTTAACGTTTTCCATCCTTTCTTCTTTTTGTAAGCGTTTTTAAATCTTTCTATTGATTGTGACCATTAAGAAGGTTTAAACAAAAAAAAAATATATCAAAATATTAACTGATCAAAACTTTTCATGATAATAAATGAAAATAACATTTTTGAAAGTCTCATCAAAAGCGGATATGGCAATCTTGAGAGCATTACTTCTAAATTCGAAATTTTTCAAAATGTTATAATAAAATCTGTTCTGTTGAAGTCTGTTTTGTTGAAATCTGTTTTTTCCGTTGACCAGTTGTCTCCGGACGACAACTCTCAAAAGTTGAAACTTGTGCGAGTTGTGGACTAACGAGGTCTTACCTTTTAACGTGTGATTCCTAGCGTATAATATATTATATTATTAGGTTGTTTCAAAACTTTTGTCCTTTATAATATCATGTGTTTTTCAGCACCATATCTCAATGAATATTTCTACTGTATCGTGATGAGACAGTTCCGTAGTACAACTTTCAAAAATATTTCAAAATCATCATATCAAGTAGAGAGGACTGACAAAACGACCTACCGGTAAAAGCGGAAGAAACTTGGTATACAGATGCTCAAAGACCCAAGAAGGAGTGGGAGCCGGTATACAAGGAGGCAAAGCAAAGACGAGAATTATACTCAGCCTCGGACATAATGGCACTGTGTTTCAGACAGAAGTAGCATCCATCGAACACTGTATAGGGTGTTCCGCAAGGATCTATACTTGAGCCTTTGCTTTTCAGTTTATATACCTCAATTGTACTGACTAAGATCAATCTCTGTAAGTATCATACTAACGCTGATGATACCCAACTTGATGTATCGTTTAAACTAGAATGAAGCTGTTGCTGACATTAATACTGAACTTCAAAACATTTATGATTCTTCTGTGAAACACGAACTGCAACTCAATCCTAATAAAATGCAGGTTCTTATATTTGGTTCCAAGTTATTATGCCAAAGATATTTACCTCAAGTACATATTTTTCTGAATGGTATAACTCTAAATATAGTACAGGAGGCAACAAATTTTGGCTTGATGTTGGGTAATGATTTCAGGTTCAAAAAGCAAGTTTCATTATATATCCAGAGAGCTTAAACGAACTTAAGATTAATTTACCCTCACTGAGCATACTTAAATACTCAGACAAAAACCAATTTATGCCAGATTCTCATCCTTTCACAGTTCACCTACTGTTCACCCGTATATTTTCCCTGTTTGGATAGTCTAGATTTATGCAGGATACAAAAAGTCCAAAATTCCTGTTTACGCTACATCTATGGCATCCGTAAATTCCAGCACATTTCTCATAAGCTTTCTCAGACGCTTTCTTATTGCAATCGCTCACCTTATTCACAATATAATCATCAACAAATCACCGGAGAATCTTTATGATAAAGTTCGATTTCGTGAAAATGAACATGAAGTGAATATCCAACACAAAAATACAATAACTGCCCCCCACCACAGCACAGCACTGTTTGAGAGACCGTTCAGTTTTTCTATCTACAATCATTACAATAGTCTTCCCACATACCTAAAAAAATTGAAACTGCCACTATTCAAGCAACAGGCGCGTAACTGGCTATATTAAAAACAATTATCGTGCAACTAAAGTCTCACATAAAATGCAAAAATTCAAGTAATTCTGTACGTATTATGAATTACCCCTCTTTTATTCCTTTTATTTATTTATTTATTTATTTATTTTTTCTCTCTCTTACTACTATAGGCTCTCTTACTACTAGGCACTATAATTTTTTGTACATTATATGTTTGATGAATACTTTGAAGTTTTGTACATTGTAAAGGAGTTGAATGGAAGAACAGGATTCGGCGTGTTGCACACGCTTGTCTCCTGAATTCCGCACCGTCTTTCTCAGCCGAGGTATATATAGAATTTTTTTCACTACTAACATTGATATATTAATAATTTTAATTTTGGCATTAGTAATTTTCTAACAATTTGTTGAATATATCGGAATATCTAGTGGAGTGGAGCGTGTTTCTAATCAGACTGGCTTTATTTATGTAAAAATTTGGCATGTGTCAAATTTTCTTATGAATCTAGGAAATGTCTCATTGCATTTTTGATATATCTCAATGTTCCACTTCTCTCATCGCTTCGGTATGTTTAGAACTTAGAATTTCTCAATTCTGCATTATAGTGAGAAAAAAATTTCTTTGGGTATATGATAACCCAAGGCAGCTATGAATTGTTGCATGTCAAATTGAAACGATACAGTTTCCATGTTGAATACGTGATGTCGATGGTAAGCGCGCAACATCTACTTAGGCCATGAAAACGTTTGCCGGCGTTTCCATGACAACTTAACACTGTACAATGATTATTATTGCTGTCAGTTTGCCAAATGCGGTTTTAATTCAAATTTAGATGTCATTTTGAAGAAGTTAAAACACCAGAGTTGATCTCACATTGAGAGGAGAACATTGTGAGAAAAAAGTTTGTGAGCAAAAAATTGACATTTGTTATCGCCAAATCCTTTTCTTTATATAAATATCACATGATTGGCACACAAAACTGCTTCGCCTCCTCATGTAATTTCACAACAGGCATTTTGTGAGATTTTTTGTAAAAATGAACGTACTATTTTGTAGGTATGCAAATTGAAAATATCACCAACATTTTCTTTAGGTTCCTTGAGTTTTGCATCGCCACCTTGCGGCAATGGTCTCCTCGATGAAAATTATTGTCATCATATCATGCCTAATCTTCCTTCTATTTCTCATATCAAGTAGAGTGGAGCGTGTTTCTAATCATTTGGCATGTGGCAAATTTTAATATGAATCTAGGAAATATCTCATTGCATTTTTGATATATTTCAATGTTCCACTTCTCTCATCGCTTCTGCATGTTCAGAACTTAGAATTTCTCAATTCTGCATTATAGTGAGAAAAATATTTCTTTGGTTATATGATAACCCAAGGCAGCTATAAATTGTTGCATGTCAAATTGAAACGGTACAGTTTCCATGTTGAATACACGATGTCGATGATGAGCGCGCAACATCTACTTAGGCCATGAAAACGTTTGCCGGCGTTTCCATGACAACTTAACACTGTACAATGATTATTATTGCTGTCAGTTTGCCAAATGCGGTTAATTTAAATTTAGATGTCATTTTGAAGAAGTTAAAACACCAGAGTTAATGTCACATTGAGAGGAGAACATTGTAAAAAAAGTTTGTGAGCAAAAAATTGACATTTCTTATCGCCAAATCCTTTTTTTTATATTAATATCACATGATTGGCACACTGCTTCGCCTCCTCATGTAATTTCACAACAGGCATTTTGTGAGATTTTTTGTAAAAATGAACATAATATACTTTAGGTATGCAAATACAAAATATCACTAACATTTTCTTTAGATTCCTTGAGTTTTGCATCGCCATCTTGCGGCAATGGTCTCCTCGACGAGAATTATTGTCATCATATCATGCCTAACCTTTCTTCTTTTTCTCATATCAAGTAGAATGGAGCGTGTTTCTAATCAGACTGGCTTTATTTATGTAAAAAATTTGGCATGTGTCAAATTTTGATATGAATCTAGGAAATATCTCTTTGCATTTTTGATATATTTCAATGTTCCACTTCTCTCATCGCTTCTGTATGTTCAGAACTTAGAATTTCTCAATTCTGCATTATAGTGAGAAAAAAATTTCCTTGGTTATATGATAACCCAAGGCAGCTATGAGTTGTTGTATGTCAAATTGAAACGGTACAGTTTCCATGTTGAATACGCGATGTCGATGATAAGCGCGCAACATCTACTTAGGCCATGAAAACGTTTGCCGGCGTTTCCATGACAACTTAACACTGTACAATGATTATTATTGCTGTCAGTTTGCCAAATGCGGTTTTAATTCAAATTTAGATGTCATTTTGAAGAAGTTAAAACACCAGAGTTAATGTCACATTGAGAGGAGAACATTGTAAAAAAAAGTTTGTGAGCAAAAAATTGACATTCCTTATCGCCAAATCCTTTTTTTTTTATATTAATATCACATGATTGGCACACAAAACTGCTTCGCCTCCTCATCAAGCGATAGCAAAGGCTGAGACACGCAAGATGCGGGGAAGAGAACGCAGAGGCTTCCAGCTATATGAAGGGCACAGTGTCAAGGCTATGGAGTATCATCAAAGAGATCAAGCTAGACAATGAGCTCTAACAAGCAAGGAGCATCGCAATAGATCCGGATTGTCGGGGCTCATGGCTAGCTCCCCGGCAATCTAATCTAATCGTGGTTAATACTGGCCATTAAAAAGTTCAGTACTCTATACATGAATGCTATTATATTTTTCGAAATTTTATTTTTTTGCCCCTTTTCAACTCATTTAATGTTGTTAGGCGATTTTGGGCCAATTTTTCTCTACGAATTCAAATTGAACCAAAGCGCTACCGAAACAGCCCGAAAAATTAACCAGCCATTTGACAATGATGACGGTGATCGAACATGAGCCCCGAAGTGGTCGACCTAGAGTGTTCGGACGAGGATTTGAGGACACTGGTGGAGACTGACCCACCACAAATGGTGCGTGGTATGGCGGAAAAATTGGGCGTCAGCTTCCATGTGGTTTTTGATGGTTTAAAACGTATCTGAAAAGTCAAAAAGCTTGAAAAGTGGGTGCCCCACGGTTCAAACGATCTAAAAATATTGTCGTTTCGAGATCAGTGCTTCTTCGATTTTGCGCAACCAAAACGATCCTTTTTTGGATCGGATTGGCACGTGTAATGAAAAGTGGATCCTCTATTACAACAGGAGACGCTCAGGGCAGTGGTTGGATACTGATGAAACACTCAGGCACTTCCCAAAGGTGAAAACCCACCAAAAAAGACCGTGGTTACTGTATGGTGGTCAGCGGCTGGTGTGATTCACTATAACTTTCTGCAACCAGGCTAAACCATTACAGCAGAGTCTTATGTACGAAATGTACCAAAAATATTGCTTCAGCAGCAGCCAGCACTGGTCAACAGAAGAGGTCCGATCCTGCTCCACGACAACGCCCGTCCGCACGATTCACAAATCACCGTCAGAAAATTAAACGAATGGAGCGTCGGAGTTCAGCCTCATCCACCATACTCTCCAGACCTCTTGCCAACCGACTACCATATTTTCAAGCACTTCGATACATTTCTCACCGGGAGAACCTTCGCCAATCAGGACCAGACAAAAACGGCCTTCGTCGACTTCGTCGAATCCCGAGCACACATATTTTACGCCGACGGAATTAATTGGCTTGTGTTACGTTGGCAAAAGTGGAAGGATTCAAATGGCGATTATTTCGATTTAAATAAGTATTCACTGAAATATTGTACTCATAAAAGATATAAGTAGACTCATAAAAACTGAAAAATTTGGAAACAACCCAACATATTATATATTACGACATTTTTGTTATTGATTTGAAATCAGTTGAAATTAAAAAAAATATTATTGTTTCCATACTCACCAATAATTAAAATGATTCCAAAGACGAATCCGTATTCAAGAAACTGTCCGATGAAAGCTGCATAAAGAGAATATTTTCATATCTCGAATGGTTATGCGGTCCCTGAAAAAAAGATGCTATGTTAAAATATGTTTCTTTTCAACATTCGATAAGTATTATTGAAAAGCCTCGTATCTAATGTTAGTATTTATTCATTTATTTACTATTATCAACGGAAAAAACTACACCTAGATCAAAATGGTAATGAACTAAACGGTAAAAACATAATTAACTACAGATCTTTTGAATGCCTGAATATAGTATGTAAAAAAATAGTCCCGACTCATAAGCCTCTTATAAAATTCGTGGCATCGGACTATTGAATCCATAAATAATTTATTAAATGTGTTTCAAAACAAACAATAAAACACCGCAAGACATACAATCCAACACAGTGAACAAATTGAACTGTGAAAGCTGTCCCAAACGCTATGTTGGTCAAACCGGACGATATCTTGAATCTCGAGTTACAGAACACATGATAGACACCAAAAAACTGAGTATCAAAAACCTGCAGCCTTGTTGCGCATTAAAGAGGACATAGACACATTTGACTTTGAACGTCCGACTATTCTAGATGTTCAACCATATTTATCCAAGAGACTTTTGATAAAGAAATGATACACATCCTCAAACACGACCGTGTTAACAGTAGAAGAGATGTCGATGGCCCTAATACGGTATATTTCAATTTAATCAGTAAACTACCTAAATAATTATCTTTTTTTCATTCTCATTTTTTCAGTCACTGATAAAGACAGACACTACTATCCTATCAATTTCATAGGTAAAGCCATTCGTTTGTTTCATGTCTTTGTGTAGTGTTGCGGTCTCGAAAATTTTATCATTTTAGTGTTTTTTATTTTTACTATGTATCTAATATGTCTGATGTTTTTTGAAATAAGTATATTTTCGACACAAGGAAACTTTTTTTCAGTGAGTAATTCATTGAAATGAAAACACAAAATTTTGTGGGAGGTATGTTTATGAAAACTCATTGTCACAGAGCTCTGAAGAAGAATTTAATTGAATTCGAAACGTTGCCAAGAAAACAATTGTTTTTTTAAAGAAAAATTGATCCTGTTACCCAACTAACCGTTCTTGAGAAAAATTATTGGATATCTGACAATATAAGTTGAAATCAATTGCAAAAAGTAATCTTTTTGGGATTATGATGTGAGAAACTAGGTCATTAATGAAAATATTGAACTGTTAAAGGTCCACAATGACTGCCTTGGGGAACACCAGATAGAACATTAATAGTGTTCAATATATTATAATTGATTGTTAATCAATTATAATATATTGCGAAATATACCCAATGAAAAGTCCTTTATCCAAGATATCTCTGTACCTGTAGAGTAGGGAGGGTGAGTGTAGGCCTACGCACTTAGGCCACTTGTGACCCATTGTACATCCTCCCAAGGAGTTGGCCTTCTAGGTCATCGTCCATCCTGTCCTTTCCTTTATATCGGCAGGTGTAAGCCAAGAATCGCCGAACACACAATCTCTTATTGACGATAACTCCGAACATTCACATAGGAAATGCCTGACAGTTTCATCTTCCTGTTCACACATCCTGCATAGAGGTGTGTCCACTAGCCCCATATTGTGGCGGTGTTTCCTTAGTTGACAGTGGCCAGTCAAAAATCCTACTGTGAAACGTAGATTTTTGCTGGTCATCGCCAGATATTTCTTCGGCACCAGCTTCCTAGGGTCGCCCAGGGTGTTCCTGACAAGATTGCATCTTTTGATTTCATCCCATCTCTTTAGGGATTGAACATGGATGTGACGTTTGGCTGTTTCCGCAATTGTCGAAGTCATCAGGCCGTAGGTGCCACTGGGTCATAAAATTCTTAGTTCAGTCGCTTCCTTGGCTGAAGAGTCGGCAATGTGATTACCTTTACTCCTGTCGTGCCCTTTGATCCACCTCAGGATAATGTTATTATCTACCGAGGCTTTGGCTAAATCTTGGTGGCACTGTATAACTAGCCCTGAGGTAACAGATTGTCATATTTTTGCCAGAAATTCCTTTCCTTGTTATTTATTTTATGGCGACTGAGATATCAGCCAGTTCTGTTTGAACCACTCTTAATCCTAAGGCTTAGTGATCTGGAGTACACTCCGCATCCTGAGCCTTCTTTGGTTTTTGAGCCGTCTGTAAATATGCGAATTGCATTTGTAGCATCTGACTCTGTATTCTTTTTTATTTGTATTTTGTAGGGTTTATTAAACACAAACCCATTCCTACTTCGTGGTTTACACCAGCCGTGCGCAATCGTACCATGGCTATTAACGAAACCTCCTTAATGTACAGGTGCAGAGGGGTCAGACCAGTAATTGATTCCATTGCCGCGGTTGGTGTTGTTCTCATTTATCCAAGATAAAATATTGCTCCCCAATCTAAAAGCTTCTGGTTTATTAAGTAAGATTTTAAGGTTTTTTGGTAAATCGGTTTAAATTGAATGAACTTGACACCGAGTTTCAAAGCTTCGAATATGTCCGCCCGATAGATCAGCAGAAAGTTGAAGAAAGATAGAAATTCAGACATTCGCACACCCGGAATGTGTGCTCATATAGTCAGAAATATATATGATGGATGAAACATGGCTCTATCGTTTCACACCAGAATCAAAACGATCGTCATGTAAGTGAACTGCTCGTGGTGAACCGAGTCCAAAGCATGCAAAGACGCAACAGTCGGCTGGCAAGGTTATGGTATCAGTGTTTCTGGATGTGCATGGTTTAATATTCATCTAATATCTTGAAAAGGAAAAAACCATCAATATCGACTATAACATAGCGTTATTGGAGAGTGTGAAGGACTAAATCGCGAAAAAAAAGTGCTGTTTCATCAAGACAATGGATCGTATCAGGAATCAATTAAAACGATGGCAAAATTGCATGAATTGGGCTTCGCATTCAGCGTATTCTCCGGATCTGGCCCCCAGCGACTTTTTTGTGTTCTTAGACCTCAAGATTGCTTATTGTAAACACAAATCGTACTATAAAAATGAATACTATTAATTTTTTTTTTATTCACATAACAAAAATAGTTACAGAGTATTGTGAATAAACAAGAATATACCACGGAAGCAGTAGGTACTACTTGTGTGTGGTCGTATACACCATAAGTATATACATACAAATTATTCGAGAACACTATACTAAAATTACTTACAATAAAATCAAGTATACAATTATTGTAAGAGCAAAATAATTATAATTATTGATGCAGACTACCATACAATATATTTTCACAAATACAAATACATACACTCTCATACAGAGTGGTCCAACGAAAAGTATGCACCTTGCTTTTCTCCTTTTTTTGTAACTTAACGCAAAAATGCTCGGACAGGTCAATTTTGCTTTTGAGGGGGACACATTTTAGATGTATTTTTCTACCTGTGCCGTCAACCCCCTAGCGAGGGTAAGTAACAACCCTAAAATTTTAAATGGAAAGTGGGGTCGAGTGATATATCATTTGAAAGGGCACAAAATTATCTTTCCAATGATACCTAATTTGTTGTATTTACTTGAATAGTTATAAAAAAAGCAAGAACATTTACTCGATATTTTTGGTGTTAATGAAAATGCGGAAAAACGGTATTTTTATCACTACTACATTCCTAAATTTCTCTCGTGCGTTTTTTGGTTCAAATAACAACAGCAGATAAGTGTACAAAAAGAAATTAGGCAAACGTTCATTGATTCAGTTCGATTGCAGGTGTCACTTTCATAGAACAGGACAGTGTCGTTCGCAAAACTTATTCACATACAGGTCCTGTGATGAATAGATTGTTCAGGTAAACAGTGAAGAGTAAGGGCCCTAAAACGATACCTTGTGGTACGCCACATGTAATCATTTGTTCCTTGCTGATGTGGTTTTGAATTCGCACTTGTTGTTTTCTTCTAGTTTAATATGATTTCATTAGATTGTATACTGTACCTCTCATAGCCACATCCTCTAAGGTTTGCAATAGAATGGAGTGATCAAAAGTATCGAAGGCTTTTCCAAATCTACGAATACTCCGATTGAAGGTTTTTTGAGCCTATAGCCTTGTATATTCAAACTGTTAGTTTTTTTAAAGCATCCTGAGGTAAATTTCCTTCTCTGAATCCCAATATTGAATAATAAAATAAAATTTTATCAAAAAAAATCCTGTTAGCCTTCGAACTGTTACCTATCTTTCCTTGATTGTTTAGTGCAAAATATCATTCAAATAAGACCTCTCTCTAATCAAACGAGAAAGTAGACTGTTTTGTCTTCCTTTTTAACGTGCAGAAGAAAAAAATGCTACATGAAAGTATGTGTTTTCTCGTGTATTTTATTAATAACACACGTGTATTCTTTCATTGTCCCGAGTGTAGATGGCTCGGGGAGAAATGGTCATAGCCTATTAAGACGCTAAGGACACAAAAGGATTGATTCATTTGTTTTCTCAGTGTAGTACGTACTCGGAAAATTTCCATCTGGAATTTAATCTTGTTTTCGTTTTGCAACAATCAGATCGCTCCACATATCCAGTGAAGTAATCAGCAATTAACGGTTGAAATGCTGAGACACTAGTCGAATGCCAAAGATTACAAGTTGGCAAAAATTAAACGTAACTCTTGATCGGGCGACGTTTCAAAAGCAGTCAGTTCTGTTGGCACACTTGGCAGCCATCTCATTCGCTAATAGGACGAGGATGATTAAGCGAACTAATGATTCGTTCGTTAATTATCTTGGTCCCGTGTCAGATGAAGGATTTGATCGTCATAGCAGCGCTTGCGATGGAAGTATTCTCGAACTGGGGCAGGACGAATTCCATAAAAAAATTAATTTTGTTACAGCTTATTCGAAATCTTCAATAACATTTCGCCGAATTCTTTTCTACTGTGAATATTCTTATACAGTGTCATCCCCAAAGTATGCACCATATGGGAAACTTATTTATTAAGGGGTTTTCGACAAAAATTTATTCTTGATAAAAGTTTGTGCATCCCCTAAAACCAAACATGCACCAACAAAATACAGTACAACATATTTGATTTTGTGACAAGAGTAAAGTACTCTTATTTTGAAAAATCTCGAGAAATATTATTTAGAAAAGTTTTTCAGCATTGAAAAATACATCTAGATTTGAAGTCATGGCCATCTAAGTTGAATTTCATTTTTTATACAGTGTCCTGTATACCACGGTTCATTTTGAAAGCTTCTAATATTACAAATTACACAACTATTGTGTCAACCACAGTCAATTTTTTTGAAGAGTAAATTAATTTTCAAAATTTTTGGTGCAAAGTTATTTAAATTTTCTGTTAACACCGAAACTTACTCAAAATTATACAGTATTGTAACAAGAACATCATGAAATAAAAAAATATAGGTAACATTTAATTAGCTGATGATATTTTGGGCAAAGATCAGCGACGGCTCGTCAAAGGAGGCAAGGGAGGCTTAGCCTCCCCATAAAATTTGAGGCTATTCATCGCAATAAATTGAAAGATATTGACAAATAATCATTATTATTTTTCTACTAAAAATGCTTGGGTATCTTTACTTTACCATTGATTTTTAATATAAATACATAATATGCCCGAAAAAACACTAACACTCACTACGTAGTACGTACCACACTGTATCCTGCATCAACAAAAGTCAAATGCACCGCCCATGAACGAATAACGAATAAACCATCAACCCGAAATAATAAATGTCATACGTTGCAAGGGAGCCAAGCCACCGACCGCTTTAAAAAACACAGTTGCGGAAATTATAGCGTTAGAGGAGGCTAGCCTCCAGTTGGTCTCCGTTAGTGTACGACTGCGTTTGTTTTTTATTCAATTTTTTGGACGGGATGCTGTGACGAACCGGAGCTGAAAAATATTTAGGTAAATCGTTTTAGTGTTTCTTGATAATATTTGTTATTTGTGTGAAAAAATGTGGCAGGAGTGACCAAGGCTTTAAATCTGATGATGTTACCAAGGATACTTATATTTGCTCACTACATTTCATTGGAGAAAGTGGTCCAACTGAACAAAACCGTGTTCCTTTTAGCTATCAGGAATTTCAACATACGTACATTATTCCTTATTGCATTTTTTATTGTAAATTTCATATATATTATGTTGTATTGAATATTTCCCTCTAATAAAAATTACTAAACATATTCAATTCAGTATTTATTTGTCTAATTAATAATGGCATATGTACAGCCTCAAAATATTAATGGCTTGATTTATTTATTAGTTTCATAAGTACTACTCTTGTCAACTGAAATATATTTTCAATTACATCAAACAAATTGACATTATTAATAAGAATAAAACTATAAATCTTATTTTTTTATATGTTTTTAGATAGTAAACAAATGCTGATACCTAACCTCTCAATCAGCTCACTTCTTTTCCTTTTTGCAGACGCCCATGATGTTTTAACCACCTTTTTGATTGTTCACAATTATGAGCCTCAACTGAATTATAAACAAGTGAAGCACCATCAATGGTTTTTTCCAATAATTTATTTGTTTTTAGAGATAATATTCCTTGCCCAGCCATTGTTGATTAAAACAGTACGAATGTTTTGAATTACAGTCATTTCAATATGACAGCTACGCTTGCGCTCGTCTTATGATGAAAAGGCCTATTCAGACACTCGTCGATTCCAGTATACCATGTAAATTTACTAAAAAAGCATCATAGTATATAGATATCATGAACGAGTACAATGTGAAATGAAATTTTACATAATTAAACTAATATTCAATAGTATTCTTCCTTTTTTTTCCAAATATCGGAATAAAACCAGCCTTTTTTGGTCATTTCTACATACACATAATTTTGTATGCTCGATAAAAGAGTACAAAAAATTTGTGAATATAAACTTATAAAATATATAATGATTGTGTGATTTTAAACAAAATTTTTCAGTGTAGAGACCAGCAACAGTTTTTTTTTCAATGCATCTCTACATGTATATCTCCACTTGATACCGGTAATGATTTTATTTGCATTTTTTGCAAAATGAATATTCTTTCAGTGAAATATTTCAAAATCGATCAGCGTTAACTTCCACCGCAGAACAAATATTCCAAATGGTCGATGGTCTAACTATATTATTCAAACTTCTGAATTTATCTTCAATACTTAGATCAATACGATAGGTTTTTATTCTAAATCGATACAAGTTTTGCATTGCACGGGAACTAACTGTTGGCATTTCTGAACGAGTGAATCGAATTTTAACACTCAATCCCTATTTCTCTTTAAAAAATTGAAGGATGATCTTTGGGTCAAAACATGTCCCCCTCACGAACTTGAGACTTCTGTTTCTGCGAATTCAAAAGTAAATCCGTTCTTTTTTATGGCAACATTAAAATACAAAAACCTCTGTTAAACAAAAGATTATTACAGCCGACAGGTCAATAAATTATTGTATTTTATTGTGAAACCCTAAAAATAACCCCAAGAGAGAAAGGACTTCTTTGACGACGTCCATGCATCCAATTATTTTTACAGCCGATATTAGTCGAATTTGTTGTCATTATAACTTTTGAACCTATAATTATTCAACACTGGGAATAATAGACCTTTTCAGAGTGACTGAATATGTAAAAAAAACCTATTTGACCTCTCGCGTGTCAATGTCAACGACACCTCTCGCGTGTCAATGTCAACGACATGCGACTTATAAAAAAAATTACCAGTTTTCACCATAAATGATATGTATTTCAAACCTGGGAATATTGTTAAAATATGTAACAATATAATTTTCAATGCTGAACTGACAAAGCTAATACGTAGCTGTTCAAAAACTGTGGTGAATTTTCAAATTTCGCGGGCTTCGTATCCGTTGAATTGGGAATTTTTTTATTTTTTATGTTGGTACACTCGTCTTGAACATATGTTTGCAGCTTATGATGTTTTGCATGTTTAGTTTGTTGGTGAGACACGTGAAGTTTAGAAGTGTTTTGCATGTTCGGCGATTTTCTGTTATAGACAGAATGGATCAAAAAATTTGCATCAAATGTTGACTGTGGTTAAGGCAAGAGCCTAAACCATTTTTTCATTATTATGTCCAAAATATTTACACTAATTCGAAAACAAACAATGTTATCGAATGTGCGAAATGGGCCCGTGTAGAACTTTTCAAAAGTTCTACACGGGCCCTAACTTTTCAACCCATGCCTCTTTCCACAATGTAACTTTCTCACCTACCTCATACACCATCACTGTATTCCTGAAATAACATTTAGAAGACACTTGTAGTAAATTAATTTCCAAAGAATTTCATTGAAGTGGCTGATGTTACTTCATCTGAAGAATTGTTTCATTTAAAATTATTAAAATATAGAACTGTTTTTAGAAAAATCTTTTTGGGTGTGTACTTTTTCATTTATACATAATTAGAAACTTTCGTAGCAAGGAAGAAAAAAATTTAAAGTATAAATGATAACCCTTTCAAAAATATGCAGATGGTTTTTTAGACGTACACCGCGGGAAAAACATATCTGAAACAACTACTTTCCTTTATGAACAGTGGATTACACATGGAAAACTTTATTTTTTCCCAAGTTAATGGATATAACCAAATTCATACTTTTTTCTTGCTCATACATTGATGAAATTTTAATGTCTTGAAACAGATGATCTAGGACCAATCCTAGAAAGTATATAAATATTAATTCATTTCAACCTATTGTTGTAAATCATGCATTGTGCATTTTATTTTATTTCACGACGATTTTTATATATATGATTTATATATCATCATATCACATTTTTAGTTCACAAATTTTTTTCAGATATTGTATAGATTGAGCTTTTGCTTTAAGTTTTTTTTTCATATTACCCATTCCTCATACTACACACAAGTAACATAGGTTGCTTCCGTGGATTGTTAGATATTTATTTGCAATGTATTCCTCTTTTACTTTTGTCTTGTATGTGAGCAAATAAATATTATTATTTATTATTATTGATATTATCATTGGAAAAGTTGTGGTGAACATTGTGTTTATAAAAAAGACGAAATGTTTATCAATGTTTAATGATATAATAACAACTAGTTTTGGTTAATACGTTTACGAATATAAAATAAATATTTATAACGAGTAAACAGATAAACCGATCATAAGATTATAAAATAAAGTTGTACGTCACAAAAACCAGTCACTGAGGTACAATCAAACAAAATGGTCAACATAATATTACAATATACTGATAAAATATACTAAAACTGAGAAATTTCTATTAATCAAGATGATATGCAAAAGACAACCCATGTATTGACAGTTCTACTTTCAGGCTGGTCTCATAGAAGTATCAACAATGTAGGAAAGTAATCGTTGATTTATTAGCTCTCCCAAGAATTTCGAGACCTTACAACATCATATGCTCCTCAACAGGAACTGTTGGAATTTGGCCTATCAGGCCAACGTAGTTGTCATTTGAGTAGTTTGAGCGTTGAATGCATCATTGTATTTACTTATACAGTTAATTTTACTCCGGAAATACATGAGCCCATTTAGAGAAAATTTTGATAGCGGTACTGTAAGCCATCACAACTTTAGGTCGAACACTATTGGATCGGTCTCCGCATACAGAAATCTTCACATCAAAGTCAGACTGATATACATCGTTCCAACTGATATCTACTCTGACGAAAACATCCAAAACCCAGAGATAATAAATGGAGTAAACTTTCTCGAACCTGGAGCTATGTTGACTTTTTTTCAGGGAAAACCGTGAACCCGGAATTAATGAGAAGTAATACTTTCGTCTATTGGTAATACGTTCTTTGTGGGTTTCTGCAAAATGAAGTTCCAGTCCCAGTAGGGTTGCCTTATGGCTGCAGGCTTCCATTGGACATTCTCGGTGTGGCTGGCATGAACATGTGGATTCGTGTTCAATGATGCTACTGTTGTCAAAGCTGTTGCCACAATTCCAACTACAGAAATATTCAACTTTCTCGTAGATGGAATATTCGAAAATAGACGTCTCGAGTTTAACGTCAGTGAGATTTAAACTATTGTTGATCTGATGGCAGTAGAAACAGACGTACTGATAATTCAGACCCTTATAAAAAAATCCTCTGTAGTATTCGTCAGCAGACTGGCTGATTGCTTGACATTTTCTGCACTGAAGGAACAGATCCATCTGACTTTCGACAGATCTGATAGCATTTTCTTTAAAATTCAGGCTCAATCCAGGAAACGTTTTTTTAAAATCCTCGTTCAGGAAAATCTTTCTTGGTGTCCATTTTTTGCGCGGGTTATCATTGACAACAGAAAATAAAATTTCTTTTTCGCCTAGAGATGCATCGACGTTGCTTTGCCTCGACCCAGAGTCTAGTTTGGGCACAGTTCTAGATATCTGTAGCAATTCTGGTGAGGGGGTTATGTCAAAATCTACGATGACGAAAGGAAAATTACCAAACTGCTGAGTTTGGAAAGTAAATTCGTCAGATCCGTCTGAGGAACCGAGACTACCACAAGATTTCTTTCGCGTTGTCAATATTTTTTCATTTCCATAACTCAAAGCGAATTTTTGTTCGCTTCTTATATTAGCGGGTTTAGTTACTTGCTTGGCCCGTAACATTAGACGGTCCTTCCCGGAATATATTGCATACTCTACGCAAAATATGGCATCTTCGATTTTGTAGAAAAACGAATCAAAGCAATCAGACCCTTGAAGTTCTACAACAAATGAAGGTTTTTTCAGCACGTGTCCGCTGTGCTCCATTTCGACATGTTTCAAAAGTGCATACGTTGGGATGTATTCCGTCTTTTTACACAAGGGACACTTGTACTGTTCAGCAACACATGTTGTCTCGTGGTCCGCGACAAGCTCGCACCTGAGTAGTTCGCTACAGCCGTCGTATCGGTTCACACACTTGAAAAGCGCGGTTTCTGCTATCAATCCAAACAGTGATTCCACCCCGGCGCTACCTCGAACACACCTGCCACATGTCGTTTTTCTATTCGGGTACACTTTCACAGGTTTTACTGACAGATATTTGAAACAACGGTCGCAAATCAACTGTTCCAACAAGTTGTCGGGAATCACAAACGCCATGTTTTAAAACACTACGATAACGCGTGACGTAAAACAACAATCGGTTGCTGTGCAAATGACTCACAGACTCACGTGCATCAAGAATTCAATGTCTGTCTCCAACTCAACTGGAAATAATGAAATGTGACTATTCATGCGCGACTTATGTTAAAACTAGATGCAGGGTATATAACGGAAAAGCTTCGTTGAGTATGTCGTAGCTTCAACCATATAGTTTCGAAGATAACTAGCAATCTGGAATAGTCCAGTGAAAGTTTGAAAAGTTTTGGTTATGTTCGATAGTATCTTAAACATTCATAATGGGAAAGTAACTCGTCGTTGTAGTCTAGTTCACAAGTTGAAAATGGTAAAAATAGAGATGATGATATCAAAAGTTTTAATAATAATAATAATAATAATAAACAGCTTTATTTCAGAGTAGATTACAAACTTTTATTGCAATATTTTATTTCATAACATAGAATGAAATGGCGTCAAAAAATAAGGTTCAGATTTTTTTGTTATAAATATTTTTACATGAATATTCCATTGAGATATGCGTTCAAATCATAGGGCTCTAAGTCTGTGAGAAGTTTGTTTAGTTCTCTTTTGAAAACTCCAATTTTTTAGTCGGTTTTATTCTGTAATGAAGATGGTTGAAAAGTTTGATTGACATATAGTAAGGCGCTTTTTTCAGTTACTGCTAGTCTATGAAGGGGATACATATATTCATGTGTTCTAGTAGGATACTTATGACCAGGTATATTCTCAGTGAAGAGATGTGACTTTTTATAAATGAACATTAGGCATTCATAGATATAAATCACGTAGATTGTCATTATATTGGTGGATTTGAATACTGTTCTGCAAGTTTGATTATAATTCAAGTTGTTGATTCCTCTTATCATTCTCTTTTTTGAACTATGAAGATTTTTTCGATATTTCGATTGCTACCCCAAAAAATAATTCCGTATCGAACAACCGATTTGAAGTTAGCCGTGTATATTGTTATTGTAACCTCGTTGTGCAGATATTTTGATGTAACTCTAATTCCATACGTTATTCCACTTAGTTTGTTTGAGATATTATCAATATGAGAAGACCAATTCATGTTCTCGTCAATGTGAATTCCTAAAGATTTGGTGTTGTGGGACAGTTCAAAAGAAGAGTTTTGAAGGACCACCCTAACTGGATAATCAATGTTGTCTTGGTTTATTTTTATTGAACCAGTCCTTAGTTTTGTTGAATAGATCTGTACTATTTACCATCATCTCTGGGAAGGTTTCACCACCTGATAACAGACTTGTGTCATCTGCGAAGATAGTTTTGAACTAACGTTGGTTTAGGTTTAGATTACATAAGTCGTTCAAATAAATGACGAACAAAATTCAATTAAGATGTAAAAAAGTATTTAAATTTCTGAAAATATTTAAAAATGTATAAAGAATTAGAAAATTAAAGAAAAATATCCTTAAAAAGAAGGAAATTTACAAAAAAAAGTTCCAACTCCCGAAATTTTTAGAAAAGAAATGTTTTCTCAACAACAATTTTCAACTGCTCATAATCGTTTTTATATCTCAAATGATTAAATAGCCGGTTAAAATATGGTATCTGTTTTAAAAATCATAATTGACATTTATCTACAAATCAACAAAATAATTTTTTCAATAATAATGTTATTGTTTATTAGCTGAACAATATGTTTAAACCAAATTCCCAACCGCGATATATTTTTTTGTTGAACTCCTAAAAATTACAAAAAAATTATACACTTTGAACTGTCAAAGATTTTTTAAAATTATTTATTCTATTTTTAAAAATTATGTGCTACAAAGGTTGCATGACCCACTCGATTTGTGAACTAAAAAATCAATGTAGCTTTGAAACCATCAAAGATATGGAAATAAATATTGAATAAATTTTTATAAAGAATTGATAGCTTTTTCAAACAAGCTTTTCAATAAATTTGTACCTAGTAATAATTAAATGTTATGTATCAAACAAACAGTTTGACGTATTTAGATATTTTTTTATCTCTAGCATGATAAATAATGTCGTATATTGATTCAATCTGCAACCGATGCAATTGTTTATTTGAAAATGATTTGATATTTTTAAAAATAATTATTTCATGAGGACAAAAAAATAGAATCACTCATATACTCTATTTGTTCATAAACAATTTATAACCAATGGCGCTAAAAAATCATTGTTCAATTTACCGAATGTTTTTATTTAATACAAAAACGAGAATATGAAAATGAGTATAAAAAAAAATTAAAAAATTCGCAGATTATTGATTTTTTGTTACTATAATAAATAATAATAAACAGAATGTTAATTTTTTTAATACTTTTATATCGTGATCTTATTGAGTACACTGATAAAAAGAGCACCACGAAGCGAAACGTTTTTCGGAAAATTGTTTAGAAATTTTTGTAGTCTTCGATGAAGACGCAAGCTTTTTCAACGATTTACTTTGAGATTTGTTTCCAAAGAGATTAATTTTTTATAGTATTCAGAATACCCCATGATTTTTATAAATTTTTTAATAAATATTCGATGTTTAAATTAATATTTTATATTTTTTGTGATGTACTCGCTTTAGATGTCGTGTCCACATCCCCCAATTCACCCGCGAAGGCCTATTTTCGGCATTGAATCAAAATTATAAATAAAAGAGACAGTTTCGGGGTGTGGGCCTTTTTTTATTTGGAAAATTCCTCCCCTTTCCTGATCTTTTTTGTAATTTCTCAAATCTTTTTAGTTTCAGAAATATTTGCAAAAACCTAAATACCTTTTTTTTACATCCTAATTTGTTTATAACTTTTGCAATTTATCTGCTAAAAACGGATTAGCACATTGATGACAGTGCAGTTTGCATAGCATACAAATGATACCAAAAAAGGTCAGTAGATGATCTGAAAAATTAAAACATTGTCCTCTTGATGAATTAACTGCACGTGAATAATATAGAAGCAAACAAAAGATAAACCATTTTCAAAAATATAGTAAGAGCTTAGTATAGTTGTTTCGTGAAGTTTCACAAACAGAAATGCGCTATTTATCAACTTGTATTTGATACTTTTGAGTATCAAAAAAGGGCTAAGAAATTGTACAGATACATATCTCCACGTTACAACAAATTACTGATAAGTTTCAATTTAAATTTCATCAGATTGTGGAAGATGAGAATCCTCAGAAAGGTTAATGAAAAATTCAATACTGATTTTGGATATAACGTTGTTAATTGTTTTCAATCATGTGCTTCAATTAATATGCAGTTCAAAAAACTTCGCACTTTCAGAATCCACCAATTGAAAGAAAACTATCTTTTACAAAAATAACATAAGAGTTTTATTTCTGACAAAACTTTGATTCAGGAACAGGCTTCAACAATTAGAACATACACAATGCGAATACTAATCTCATTTTGAGATCGAATTTGTTTTTGAACTTAGTGGATATCTTCGTTTCAAGGTTTTCATTTTAACCTGGGAAACTGCTTTCGTGGGATAAACTCTAGTCCTTTCTGAGAAAACTTTGATACCACCATCATAGACCATGAGAGCCTTAGGAAATACCGTTCCATCCTGTTTACCACAAACAGAAACATTCGCTTCAAAATACTGTTCAACATCATTGTTCCAAATCAACTCCACTTTAACAAACGCATCCACTACCCACAAATAAAAAGTAGAGAGGACTTTCGTGAACCTCGAAGTGTGATAGTTGTCATTCACTGAAAACAGCGAGGTGGGAAGAAACGTAAACGAATATTTTCGTCCATTGATGAAACACTGCTTATGCTTCACTTGAAAATGCTGCTCGAGCTCGCCAAGACTTGCTTTGTGTTCACAGTTCCTCATTGGACACTCCCTATTTGGTTGATGGGGGCACGATGATTCGTGCTCGATGATTTTGGAATTATCAAAGCTGTTCCCGCAGTTCCAAAAGCAAAAGAATTGAATTTTCTTGAAGGTGCAATATTCAAGTAACGAAGTATCCTGTTCGGACCCTGTGATTTTCAACCTCTCATTTACCAAATGACAGTAGTGGCAAATGAAATGATAATTTTGCTCTTTATAAAAATGTCCTCTGCTGAAATCTTCCTCAGACTGACTGATCCTCTGGCACTTCATACAATGTAGGAAAACGTCCATATCCTGCTCCAAATATCGGACACCATTTCCGTTGATACTGACTGTAAATCCAGGACACGATTTCTGGAAATCTTCGCTCAAGAAGAGCTTCCTCGGCCTCCACTTCTTTGCTGGGTTATCATTCAGAACCGAAAAGATCAGTTGCTTCTCACTCGCTCCCTGATCAGCTGCGTTTTGCTTAGCCAGAGTGGAAATCGCTTCTGGTATTTTGATGATTTCTGGATATACTGCAACATCAAATTCCACGTTGATGAAAGGAAAACTGTTGATGTCCTCTATTCGGAAACAAAACTCAACACATTGCTGCGAGAAGAGAGAACCGCAAGGTTTGTTTGCCGTCATCGATATCAGCTCCTTTCCGTAACTGAGGGTGAAGCTTTGCTTGCTCAAAACCCTAGCAGATTTGGTAACTTGCTTCACACTCAGCAACAAATGTTCTTCTGCCGATTGAACTTTGTACTCAACGCAGAATAAAGTATCCTTCATTTTATGGAAAAACTTGTTGGAGCAGTCGGTGCCTGCAAGTTCAACAACGAAAGAAGGATGTTTCAGTAAGCATCCGCTGTGCTCTATTTCAACGTGTTTCAAAAGCAAATACGTCGGGATATAATTCGTTCCTTCGCATATAGGGCAGTCGTACCTTTCCGCAAAGCAACTCTTCTCATGATCTGCAACCTGGTCGTACGTTAATATTTCCCTACAACCATCGTATCTGTTGACGCACTTGAAGAGAGATTTTTCGGCTAGCAACCCAAATATGGAGACCACTCCACCATCGTCATTTTGAACACATCTGCCGCACCGCGTTTTTCTGTTCGGGTAAATCTTCACGGGTTTCACTGATAGGTACTTGAAACAACTATCGCAGGTTAATTGCTCCAATACATCATCGGGGACTAGGAGAGGCATCGTGGCAAATCGATGCTACAAACACATCATAACTAATCTCGACTATTAACAATATTAACGATAATCATTCATTTGCCGATAACGATTGTGATATGGTGAATATCTCTGATATCTGCTTTCATTTTTGGTGTTCTCCAGTGGAATTATTTCATCAGTATACTCGAGGAGCATATAGGGAGATTGTAAAAAAAACAGATTGTAACATTCGGTCAGGCTGGAGTCCTGAAATACACCCCTTGAAATACACCCCTCAGAAGGGGTGTATTTCAAGACGATTCCCTCAATCCCCTTCTCTTCTGCATCTCACTATTGCCATTATACGTTGCGATCAAAAATACTCGAGGATATAACTGTGGCAACCCAAAAGCCTAAGGCTGTTTTACATGAATGATCTTAAATTGTATGCCTCTGGAGAAAATGATCTCCATCTGTTTTATATGGATGATCTTAAATTTTATGCCTCTGGAGAAAAGGATATCCATATGTTTTATATGGATGATCTTAAATTTTATGACTCTGGAGAAAAGGATCTCCATCAGTCCTTGAAGGTGGTGGAAGTGTACACGCATGCTATCGGAATGAAATTCGGGATAGACGAATGTGCAACGGTCCATCTCAAAAGAGGACGATGCAGGGACTACGGAGAGGAAGTGCAGCTCGTAGATGGAAGCACTCATAAGAGGTAACAGTAGTGAAGAACTCTTTCTGCGGCAAGTATCAGCACAAACTTCGACACACAAACTTTGACAGATCTGGTCATCGGAACTGTTGGAGAATAATAAAGTTACTGCAACGAATATGCTTGGTGTTCTATTCTTACTATACCCGTTTGGACTCGAGAGGAGCTGTATCAACTCGACATGAAGACCCGAAAAATGATGCTCCTTCAAATTGTCTGTTTCACAGTTGTACTCCCCCCAATAACAGGGGGATCTTTGAGCTTGGATTGTCTACATGACAGAATAGTACTAGATGGAGCCTGTAAAGTCGTCAGGAGTTCGAATCCCCTTCTCTGCATGGTCTGCGACCACGAGAGAGTTGGAATTGGAGCATTTCTCTTTAGGGCAGCTATATAACCGAGCAGATGATGAACTTGGTTTAGTTTTCGAGACTGAAAGAAGTGATCACAACTCTGTCTCCCAGTTGGTACCCGTTCAGCCGATGCATGGGTCTTCTTGGCTTCTTGGCTTATCAGAGCGCCTGACCTTTGCTTTCGTCAGCTCAAATGGACTGAAGTCGGATACTGAGGGGTTCACCTTAGTTGACCGCAGTTGCTTGATGGATATAGAGGTTCCTGACACAAGGTGCAGGACCTTGCCCGAGGCGCCTGAGACCTGATACATTTGCTGTCAGCATGTCCAGTATTTGCGGTCTCAGCCTATATCAATTGACATAATGCGGCCCTAATAGTGCTTTATTACCACCTACGGCACTTTTACGATATTGACGAGACACCGGTGCTGCCCTACGCTCCAGAGGATGTTGAATCCAAGCTTATAATCCTAATGTAGTTCTCCTAGACTTCCAGAACAATACGATATTTGTCGTGGAGTTTTCAGCTCCTGGCGAGACCAATATCGTCCGAGAAGATGAGGAAAAACGGATAATATATCAAGATTTTCTATTCGAAATCCGCAGAGTCTATCCAGACCACTTTGTCAAGATGGTTGTTCTGGTTATTGGAGGCCTTGGTGGAATGATGTCCTCTCTACTCTCGAATCTCAAAATCATGCCGGCTTGCCGCACTAAGGCAGAAATTTTAGCAGGATAAATGCAGAAGACCGTTATTCTTGGCTCACTGTGCTTGCTCAGGACACATGATGATCAGACCCAATGATCACTTACCCTACGGTATGGGGAGTGATCGTTGGTTGATAGTGCAGGCGCGCCCTGCTGAATATATCGGGGTTTCGGGGGATTGGGGCTGACCAGCGCAAACTTAGGTTGAAAAAATAATGGTATTAGCATTTGTTGTATTTATGAATAGTACCAAAAGTTAATAGGTGCCGTCAGCTTAGAGGTGTTCAAAAAAAAAAGGTTTCAAACAAACGGATTTTTTGATTTCGTTTGAGCATCCTGTATGAATATAACAGTTGTGATATTGTTTTGAATTTCACCTGTTACAAGTACTCATTATCTAGGTTCCAATAATTAACATCTCGTTGTTCGCTAATCAATAGTATTATTTAGGATTTTTTTATGTAAGATATCATTCGAGTGTTTTGAAACGTTAGATTGGGTTTACCACGTAAACTAGTATATTATTTCAAACAGTGTTGACCCAGTGGTAGGCAAGAAGCTCTTTTAGATTTATAAAATCTTTTCAGAAAACTATATACAGGGCGTTTCAACCTATAAGTCAAAAACGGACATGTAATCGGAAATTTCAAAGAACACGTCAATTTTTATTTCTAGGGGGACTAATTCTGATATGAAAATCATACCCGAAACTTCACTCCTCTGCGGTCAGCAACTACCCGCCCTATTTTTTTCAATGGCATGGGGGGGTCGAGTAATACATCATTTGAAAGGTATTTTATCCCTCTATTACTTATGTATTTTTTTTCGAAATTGGTTCATTCGTTATTGAGGAATTGAATGTTGAACGTTTCAACGGATAAATTGTTCAAAATGACCTCCATCTAGTTTCATACAATAATACAGTCTACTTTCGAAAGCATTCCGTACATTATTCAAGATGACCGGCATTCCCGAACAATTCTCAGTCGCGGGTCTTCTAGATTTGTAGGCTTAGTAGAGTACACTTTCGAGTTCAGGTGTCTCCATAGAAAGAAGTCCATCGGTGTGAGATCAGGTGATCTAGCTGGCCACTCTACTGGACTCCTGCTAATCCAACGCATTGGAAAACGTTCGTCCAAGAATTGTCTCACCCGAACATCGAAATGTGGGGGTTCACCATCCTACTGAAATGTTATTTCATTTTCTAAAATTTGTGTAATCATAGGATCTACACAGTCTTGAAATAGATTTAAGTATGTGTCTCCATTGAGATTACCTTCAATGAAGAATGCTCCAATAATATGATTACCAAGAATGCCGGCCAAGACATTAAATTTTTGTGAAGTTTGTGGATGAGCTTCCATCACCACATGAGGATTCACATCGCCCCAGTAACGACAACTATGTCTATTCACTTCACCATTCAACATGAAAGAACTTTCGTCTGAAAAACATGTATTGTATGATAGAATAAACAGATAATTAACAAATGTGTTTACATGTAATGAAAAAAATCTTATTTCTCATCTGAATTGATAATTAAAATTTCGAAAAAAAAAATCAATTTTTTCCAATGCTTTACTATGGTTTCAATTTTGCTTTGTTTAATCTCTGCTTATGGAAAAATTCTAATTTTTTGAGCTACGGTCTTTTTTAAAGCATCCAAAAAACATCTTCCAAAAAGGAAAAACATTTCTCACATTTTTTTTAATGATCAAGGTTAAGGTAATGCCAATTAGATATACCTCTTTTTCGAGTGGACTAGGCCACCAAATTTCACACACCACCAAGTTCAAGGTTGTTAAATTTACCTCCATTCAAAACTCCCTCGCATCGTCTGAAGGGTCGACCCTTCCTATGAAATCTAAATAATATAACGATTTGTGTAAATGAATAATAGTCTTGGGATATGAGAGGATTAATTCCAACTGCGACAGGGTACAGTTTCCATCCTCAGTGAAATAAAAAAATATAACGCTGCCGGGTTGTTTTTCGGCTACCTGCAGTGTCCCTATATTTGGTTCCATTCACACCCAAAATACAAAACTCTGTGCCACGATATCCTGTTTGCCTGAATTATGCGTTTCCAATAGTATAGTAAATATAATTTACAAGTAAATATAATTTGCGCAAGTAAATATAATTTAGAAGTAAATGTAATATTGAAGCTCTGATATCGTGGCATTCTGTTTTTAAAAGGGAATATACGCTTTCGACAACATTATTGGTGTTTGTCAAATCGATCTACGATACAACAATTACTTCTTTCAAAATTAGCTTCCTTCCTTTCTTTGGAAGATTCCCACTTTTTCTTTTGTATCAAGATGGAGTAGAAGAAAGCCAAAAAAACTTTCTTTCACAAACATTAATTAATCCTAAAAATATTTGAACAAAAGTTGTTCTGAATATCAAAGTATGAAGCAGGTATATTATCTTTTATTCGCCATGAAAAATACAAAATTATAAGGTTTTGTCAAATATCATATACCATAAGAATACCATAAAAACACTAAATGAATAAATAAAAAATAAACAAATAAGGAAATGAGATGTGAACAATTTCAATATAAATATCACTGTCTACGTAGATTGTAAATTCAAAATATTAGTTGGTGTTGAAGTCAAATGATAAGAATTCGTCGATACTATAAAAAGCGTTTTCCAGGCAGATATTCTTCATATAATTTCTAATTATATCTTCTGGTAGTTTATTAAATAAAATAGGACCATAATAATTTTTCGAAATACGGCAGTGATTTAGTCTTGTGAATTCAATTTTAATCTGTTGTGATTGTCTGGTGTTATGTGAATGGTTATCGTTTAGATATAAGTGAGGATTTTTTTTACATAATTTATACACGAATGGACATAAAGAGAAGGTAATGTAAACATTTATTTATTATTAATAAAAATTTCAACGTCTTCTTGATGACCCAGTTTGAAGATAACTTGCAAAACTTTTCTTTGGCAGTCCAAACATTCTTTTTGCACGAGTCGAGTGCCCCAGAGTACTAGACCATAAGACATATGGGACATAAAAAGTGAATGATAAGCATTGGTAATGGTTTCAATAGATGAGATGCCCATTAAACTTCTTATAATATAAATGCTCGTTGCCAATTTTTTGCAAATAAAACCTACATGTTTTTCCCAAGAGAGCTTTGTATCCATTTGGAATCCAAGAATTTTAATCGATTCATTTTGGTCTACAGGCAGTTATTTGTGTATAAAAAAGTAGTGTTGCGATTTATTAGTATTCAATTTCAATTTATTCTTATTTGTCAGCCATCTATTAGCATTCGACTCTGTTACTTTCATTTCTTCAACTATAGCCTCGTAGTTTGTGTTTTGAAGCGTCAGCAAATTGCGTAATCTTAGAGTCATCTTCAGTTTTGAAATCAATCACATAAATCAAGTATAGAATTGGTCCCAAAACCGAACCTTGGTAGACTCCCGTTTTTTATTTCTTTGGTATCAGATGCCTTATTATTCAAAAAAACGTATTGTCTATGTTCTGATAGATATGATCTAAGAAAGTTAATTGGTTTTTCCTCAAATTTGAACCACTCCAATTTTTTAAGCAGGATTTCATGTGACACACAATCGAATGCCGCCTGAAGATCGCAGAACACTGTTCCTGTGTGGACACATTTCTGAAATCCTACGACGAATTTATCTACTAGCTGCATTACAGCGTCTGTGGTTGATTTTCCGTTTCGGAAACCATATTGGTAATCTGGAATGATGTTATGTACCTCAACGTGTTCTACTAACTAAGATTTCAGAGCAGCTTCAAATATTTTTCCGATTACGGGAAGTATTAAGATGGGTCTCAGTTTACAGAATTCTTCGACATTTTTTTTATTTTGGTATTGGGATCACTTTGGTGATTTTGAGGCAATCAGTAAAAGTTCTGGATTTTATTGCTTCGTTTATAAACTTTATTGAAGGTGTGATTATGATATTCGTGATTATCTTTATTTAAAAGATATTTAGCTCATAATGGTCAGCACTGGATTTATTTGTCATTTTATTTATTATATTTCTAGTTTCGTTAAAGGTTACTTCCCTAAATTTAAAGTTTACCAGACTCTATACTTAGATCAGGGTTGAACTGGTTTATGCCAATGAATTCAAAGCAAAAAACTGTAGGATAGATCCTGGAAAAAATATACTTATATGCAGTAGAATCATCTCAACTAAAACTGGTAAAACTGATTATTTTGACCGATGGAAAATCATTCCTGGTACACAAAAAATGTACCCATACGTTACTGAACATATCAGTTTATTAAAACTGTCAACATAGCTACTTTATCAGGTATTATTACTTTCAGATTCAGGCAACAATTTCATACCGTTAATCAATCTATTGAAAAAACGTTTTCCACGCCATAATAAAAGTACTGTGACGCGCGTTTCGCAAACCAAATTAGCATCATCAGACTAAACCTAAATTTCACGGTTATCTTAATGTTTTATTAACATCTGGACGAATCATCACCTTACCAGACAAGGGTCATTAAATCAATTCCAAATACAACTTTTTCTATTACATTGTTATTGTTCCTAATGTTACTTACTACCTGTTATGATACCTAATCTTTACCTGTTTTCTACCTGTAATAATTACGGACGAGAATTAACAACGGGCTGTTGGAAATGAGACCTTTATCGCTGTTCATATATCTCATTCGACATTTTCTGATTTATCAACAATTGAAGGCATTCGAAAACCTGTTGTCATCTACCGTTCTCAATGATTTCTCATTTATTCAGTGGTCGTTCTATTAGGTGTGTTGAGCGACACTAAAATTTTCTGATCTATGAAACCGAATATCTGAAGCATGTTCCTTGTACCAAGATATTATAGTCCAGTTAGTTTGTCCAACATACTTTTTATCGCAACCCTCATAGCTTATTTCGTGAATTCGATAGTTGTCCTTTCCCCTCGGCTTGTATTTTGAGTTGCCGAACACTTCTTTATGTGTATGAGCAGCTTTAAAACCCACTTTTATTTTCAAGTTTTCGAAAATTTGTACCAATACGTTGGTGTATTTTGGTTCATATGGGAGAAGTATTAATTTTCAGTCTTTGACAATTGATAACGGCCGTTTCGTTGAAGCTACCTCTGTTAAATTAGTTGTCATTGATTTAGTCTGTTATTACGGTCGCCATATTCGTCCTAACATGGGACTATTCGTAATGTAGTGGATAAATTTCAGTCCACTGGTTCAGTAAACGATCGATCTACACCCATACGTCGACGAAACGCATGATCTGCCGAAAACATCGCCGCTGTCTGTGAGAGTGTGCATGAGAATCCGAGGCAGTCAACTTCGCGTCACTCACGCGGCCTTTCGCAGACCACAACTTCGCGAATTTTGCGTCATGATTTGGATCTGCAACTGAGCCAGGAACTGAAGGTGAGGGACCATAGACAAAGAGGTGTGATTTCTTTTTGTTCCCTCATCTTAAAATTGCATTCGAAGGACACAAATCTTTGTCAAATGAAGAGGAAATTACCTTCGTGAACTACTGTTTTTGCAGAGAAAAACCCGGGTACTATTTGGACGGGTTACAGAGATGAAAGCATCGCTGGGAGAGGTGAGTATAGTCCGTTCATAATTTGTTGATAGCTCACTGCAAGTTTGACCCTCATTAGAGAACTGAAATACAGAGAGGACAGCTAATATGATATAATAACAAAAACCAAACTAAAACTGGCAGTTTAAGATGTTTTCGACTAACCCACCTTGTATCTGAAGAAATACAATACAGCTATAAAACTTTTAATCCGATTATGTAGGTATTTTGAGTGGAAATGAGTGACCAGTGTCGTAGAGTATATGATTAAAACATTAGTTACTTTAAATAAATAAATATATTAATATTCTTAAACTGTAGGTACTGTAAACTGTATTTTTATTTTAAAAAAATTTCTTTATTTTATTCAAAAATAATAAGTTACTTGCAATTTGTAAAAGATACATTTATTTAATTAATACCTATTTTTAAATGATATAAACTACGATTACTTACAAAACTATTCAAATTCAAAATAAACAGGATCATCTTCGGAATCCGAGTCGTCTTGCAGGTTAATAATTAGCGGTTGTGTCTCTACAGTCGCATCAATTATATTCTCAAGATCCCACATTTTTTGTTCTTCTTCTATTGCATGTCTTACTGCATCTCGCCAAATTTGTTCTGTCATATGTTGTAAAGACTCATATAACAATTCACGTACAGCTTGTATTTTATATGACGTATTTTTTCTAGCCACATAGCTTTTCATTTGTGCCCAAATGAGTTCAATTGGATTTAATTCGCAGTGGTAGGGTGGAAGTCTAAGGACTGTGATGTTTCGTCTTTCCGCCATTTTGTCAACTACGTATTTCTTGAACTTAGATTTGTGTTGCCGGGCAATTTTTAAAAGTTCTGCTTTAACCATTCCATCTTCGTAAGGCAGGGACTTATTCCGCAGCCAGTCAATGATATCCTGTTTCTTCCACGCAGTCGTTGGAAGTCTTTCAACTAGTCGTGAATGATAAGGTGCATTATCTAATACTATAATTGAGTTTGGTGGTATATGTTCAATCATCTGCTCAAAATACTCTTCGAAAACATCAGCTGTCATCTCCTCGTGATAGTCTTTTGTGCTTTTGGATTCAAATTTCAACAAACCATGCTTAGCAAATCCTTTTTCACTGCCAATGTGAGAAACTATTAATCTACTGCCTTTACCAGAGGGTGGGGAAATACCAGTAGACCAACCTTCCATAAAGGCTTGCCTGGAGCTTGATATATTTTTATCTGTCCAAATTTTTGTGAGAGTATGACCTGCGTTTACCCACGTTTCGTCCTGATAGTAAATTGGCCTTCCTTCAGCCCGAAATTTTCGTATAGATCTTAGATACTTTCTTCTCCAACATATTATCTCTTCCCGGTCAATCAAAAGTGATTTTCGGTCTGATTTCTCCCACCGGAAATTTAATTCTTTTAAACCTTGCCACAATTTGGTTCGTCCGACATGAGGCAAATCCGGGTCGTCTCTAACTTCTTGTAAAATTTTGTTTAAGTTGGGTATTTCTTTTTTGTAAAAAAATTCGTGAATTTTCCTTCGAATACCATTTTTGGCAAATTTATCAATTTCAATAGGTTTTCTCCCCCTCTTTAAGTATTCGTTTGTATTTGGGTTAGCTATACCTTTTTCTTTTCTTTCTGATAGGAACCTATATATTGTTGACTCCCCTACGCCCGTCATGTTGGCACAACTCTTGATTATGTTCTGAACAGTGTTTGTGGGATTCTGAGAAACCAGAGCATCGTGAACGTTCAAAACAATAGTCTTCTCTCTTGGTGAATAGACAGACTTACTGACTGTACGCAACAGTACCGGTGTAAAACTTGATGATGTTGATGATGAAGACGAAGCCATCGCAAGCAATCAAACAAAACAAGCAGGAACGAAAGGTACGTATATGTTTGTAGGAATATGAAAAAAAGTTACTCACGCACTGCACAAAATTCGCAAAATAAATATTAGAGACGTTAATTACTGCTGTAGACGCCGAAACACCAACGAGCCGTAAATTAAATGCGATTAAAAAATGTACTAAACCATAAATTATTTTCGTTCGTAACAACTTCACCCTTTCAAGGCAAGTTTCGAATATAAACTGAAGCTTTATATTTAATGAATAAACACCTCAGGAACCTCCGCCTATGATTTTACGAGTTTTACGACCGTTTTATTACTTGGGCCCTCATTTTGTGCTATCGACAAATTATGAACGGACTATAGTTAAAAAGCGACTATGTTGGACCACCCTTGTAATCAAAGACACTCTACAATAGTGAGGGGAATCTACAAGAAGATCTTGAATACAGAATATTTATTTTTCTGTTGGAAACAGTGTTTTCTTCTCGTTCTCCATTTCGGCGCCACTGTGCCAGTCGATTTCCACCGGGCAAATTCCTCGGCACGTACATATACCTACCTGTCGGAAAGAGCCCGTATAAATCAAACAGGTGTTCAAAAATCACATTGTAATTATACGAAAGGAAATAAGAGAAAATGAACGGTTCGCACTGATTGAACGGGCGCATCTCCTGCTTCATTTTCATGGAACTAATATTTACCTTTTTCTCTCTTTGCGTCGGTCATTTTCGTTCGTAATGGACCAATATCCGTTGCGACCGCGACTGTATCATTAGTTGATCGGTGGTGAATTATAATGGGAGAGGAATGCACAGTTGAAAAAAGTTTGGCCTTCGAATTGGATCAACAATCCCATAGTTGGCAGTTATGATATCAGAGAGTGGGTATTTCGTGTGGATAATATTCTGAGCATTCTCTGTATTTGTAACTAACGTTACTGCAGTTTCGTCCTATGAGGACATTTTCAAACGAAGACAATGAACCGATACTCCACGTTCCTAAAACCGCCAGACCTATGTCATTTCACAAAGTTAATATTTTCTAGTTTATAACACTCTATTGTGATGAATTTCACACAGGAAGATCAACTAATTAGTTTCGACGTGGAAAGCCTTTACACCAACGTTCCGTTCGAAGAAGCACTCCAAATCATACAGAGAAAGCTATCCGAAGACGGGAACCTGAAAGAGAGAACGAATCTACCCATAGAAGTAATTATGGAATTACTAGGATGCTGTGTACGAAACTGTTATTTCCAACTGAAGGACGAATTCTTTACACAAGATGAGGGACTGCCAATGGGATCGCCACCAGTCATAGCCAACATATATATGGAGTGGTTTGAAACACTGGCCATTGAAGAAGCCCACAAGAAACCTCGAGTCTGGTTGAGATATGTTGACGACACCTTCATAATATGGAACCATGGGAATACTGAACTAGACGCCTTTCTGAAATACATCAACAGCGTGAGACCTTCCATCACTTTCACAATGGAGAAGGAAATCCACAATGAATTGCCATTCTTAGACGTTTTGGTGAAGAGGACCGACACTAAGTGGGAAACATCTGTATACCGAAAACCCACTCATACGGGACAGTATCTGAACCACGAATCCAACCACCATCAATCGACAAAAAGAGGAATCATCAAGACTCTATTAGACCGTGCTTTTGGGCTCTGTAATACAAAGGAAGGTCTCGAGAAGGAACTAGACTTCATCAAAAATGATCTTCAGCGGAATGGATACTCCAAAGCGATGGTAGAAAAGACTTTGGCTAAAAGACAGCAGGAGCCTCGCAAGGAAGAGAAGCCGTCACAACCAGTGCTTGCACTTCCCTACATCAGAGGATTATCGGAGAGGATAAGAAGAATTGGTTCCAAGTACAACATTAGAACCTGTTTCAGATCCGGTAACACTATCCGTAGCAGCCTCACGAAACCCAGGCCCCCAAACGCGGACTGCGATTCCAAGAATTGCATTTACCGGATACCCTGTGAGTGCGGAAAATCCTATATTGGTGAAACTAAGAGGCCATTTAATGTTCGCATTGCCGAGCACAAGAAGCACACACAGCGAGGAGAAACCAGCAAATCAGGAATAGCAGACCATGTTTGGACCCATCAACACAACATCGAGTGGTCCCAAGCTGAGATCTTGCACAGAGAGGAACATTGGTTCAGGAGAAAATTTAAGGAAGCCGCATACATGTTGTCCAACAACGTATTCAGCCAGGCCAGCGTAGATATACGAAACATATGGAAACCCATCATCAAACGAAAAATGACCAACTCTCGCCAAATCGGTCATCTCTCACGGAATCAGTGAAGCGGAAAATGGAAAGTAGAGAAAGTGAAAGTATTTCAACGACCTATAAAATAGTCATCTCTCGGAGGAATCAGTCCAGTCATCACCCGAAGACGATTGTAGATACCAACAATCGAAACGTCGTGAACTAACGTGACTTGGAATCTCTACACTTTTTTATTTTTTATTATTTTCTTTTTTGCATTCCTTTAATTTTTATTTATTCAATTATTATATTTTTACTTGTAGGTTATTTCACTATCATTTCATTTCAGGTTTATTGTTGCTTAATATAATTGTTATTTTCAACTATTCTTTTTAATTATTCTTTTTTACTTGTTTCAGGGATTTCAAATCATTTTATATAATAGACAATGGAAGTCCGAACTAGTGAAATTCATCACGAAACATTGTCAATCACCTTCAAACAAACTCTATTGTGATATTCTCACCTGAACAGTTTACACGTATAATCAAAGTAAACGATATTGTGCACATTTAAAGTTGGTGACACTCTCGAAGGCCAAAAAAACCAATACATAGAAATGAACCGGCTGCGAAATGGTCCACGTGGACTGTAGAATTGGCGGTTCGTATTGGATAATTTTTACTAACCGAGTTTTATGATTGGCTGAAGAGTCATAAAATTGAATTTGAAGTCATGTTACGGTGACGAATAGAAATCGGTGAATGCGGGGATGGTTATCGCCATCCTGTCATCAATGTTCAGTTGAGAAACTGGTCGCGATTTGAGTGTTGAAATTCGATATTGATGCAGTTATGATTACTTAAAATGTTTAAAATGTGGCGTCCATGGACAAGTACTAATAGTAATAACGAGCGTGATAACAACGCAGACTTTTTCCTGTGTCGTGATTCCAATGGCAATGATGAGCAATGTGAATAAGATTCAGATGCATTAGAATATTGAAACACAGAGAGTATGTTTCAATGTATATAAGAATCTAAATCTCAAGTTTGGTTTCGAGGGAAACAAACTATTACAAGCAACATCAGATTTGACCGAAATTCCTTATGAACGCAAGACGCGATGTGATATAGGATTACCAAAACCTTTAGATGTTCATCTAATCATTGAAAAAAACAATATACGACTGTTACAAAATCAATGAGATTCCTACAACTGAAATCATAAGGAAGAAATTGAATACTTCCGGCCATAACGTGAGCTGTTGTGACAAAACTCTTCAGAATTAGATAAAGAAAGTAGAATTTAGATTTAAAATAATAAACAAATGTCGAGCAGTTATGGAAAGCAGAAGAATAGTGAAATTACGTAACAAATACTTAGAACAAATAACTAAATATAGACAAGAACAACGACAAATTTTCTATTTGGACGAAACATGGAAGCTAATATTTCATCAGGTCAGACTTCCATTGTCTAATATAATATAAATTGACTTGAAATTCGAAGTTCGAACTGATGAAATACAACCACCTTCAAAAAATGGAAGCTAATATTTTCGAGGAATGGTTTGAAAACACATTGATTCCAAATTTGGATGCGAATAGTTCTTGACAACGCTTCCTTTCATTCGCAACAGCAACTACTTGAAATTTATCATCACGATGTCTTCTCGCCACGTCGTAGACGGCCAACAAGCCCGAAAAAGACTGTTGACACAAACTAGATTTAGTTTACTTTGTTCACGTTCACTGACATCTCACAAAAATTTTTAAGTTGGTAACTATTACCATTACGATTGTCTTCTGTCAAAAAAGTATTTCTATTCCGTGCTGAATACATTCTGTGGTAATAAAGAACGAAAACAGTGGAATCAAAGATGTGTTTCAACCGTTCGAGGTATACTGAGTTGAACTTCAAAACGATGAGCAGCCACAGTCACTCGCATATTTCTGATATGTACCGCTCTTGGTGGAAACAAATGTGCCAAGTCACTTGAACACTTTCCGTGAAAGTATCTATAAGAGAGAGACAATTCTCCAACCTCTCTTCGATGTTCCAGACTGTTAAGGTTGCAAGTGATGTTTGTGTTTCCAATCAGGCGGATAGCTCTTGTCTGGATGGAATCCAGCAGCTTCAGGGTATGCTTAGGGGCGGAGCTCCATGCATGAAATCAATACTCCAAAGGAGGTCTGATCTGAGCTTCATAAAGCGACAAAAGTTGCTGAGGTGTGTACAGTTTTCTCGTTCGGAACAGTGTTCCAAGCTTTTGAGAAGCAGCCTCTGAAATTCCAGCGACAAGAAGCAGAAAGCCGAATTGTCTGACCTGACATTATTATATCTGGAGAAAACCGATGTCTGGGTTTTTGTGGCCTTGAATTGAACCTGGTTACTTTTACCCCAAGTCAAAATCACTTCGAGATCCTCAGTAAGATATGCAACCTCCTGCTGCCGATGAAGATTTGCCTACTAGCCGATGTCCTAGAATCCAAATGAAATGACAAGACAAGTGTGCTGTCGTCAGCAAAGCAATATATTGGATTCTTGATTTTTTCCACTAAGTCATTGATTGACAATAAAAAGAGGGTTGGAGACAATATGGATCCCTGGGGAACACCAACGTTGATGGTGAAGATACTCGAGATATATCCATTGCCATTTGCAGGGGACGTTCTTTCAGGAAGCTGAAGAGCCATACACAAAAATGATTTGACAAGTCATAGCATCGAAGTTTGGCCAGCAAATCCTCATGCCACACACGGTCAAAGGCTTTAGAAATATCAAGCGCAACAGCTCTAGATTCTCCATGCTTCTCAATTACGATATTCCAAATATGGGTGACATACGAATCATACGATAGAAGATCGCCCGTTGATCTTTGTTTCCGAAAGCCATATTGATGATCGCTCAAGATGTTGAAGCCTTCCAAATATTTGAGGATATGGTGGTTTATGGTGGTTTAATATGTTCTCTCTGAAAATTTTATAATAACTTAAATCCCTTAAAACTGACCTCTGTACATCACTGCCACTAAAGTCCTTCATCCGGAATCCCAGACCGCTCGCAATCGAATTCAGTCGAGCCCCGTGTTCGAACCGATAAAAAATTCGAGATATATTTCTCAGCAACGCCATCAAGAAGACATTCAGAAGGTGTGGCATCCTCGTATACATGTTCATTTCTCGTTCTCAATATTTCACCCATCCCGCAAATTGTAATTCGCACTTTAAGTACGAGATTAATTACTGGAATTACTTGTTCAAGAGCGCCGTAAATTGACAAAATGCAATTACGGTTTTTATAACGGGCATTTCGTACCGTAAATGATCTTTTATTCTCTTCGGATTTTTTTTTTGGTTGCTGAAGCATTTCATGAGGTACGGCCATCTTTTTGGGGATTCAACAGTCGATAACAATGTAAGAAGTACTGAAGTTCCTTGATGAAACCTTATAAAAACGATTTTCTTGACGCACTTGAAAACCAGAGCCGAAACAGAACGTATTTATGATTCAACGCCAGACAGCGCTGTTTCGACCCGTCATAGGTTCCATCAGTGGTGGTAGGCTGAACACAAATGTATTGCTGGACTCCAACTATATTTGACGGGTATCTAGGCAAAGAAGAATGATGACGTCTCTCATTACGAAGACGCCATCTACGGGATCGAAAAGGAACTCGAATATCCAAGATAAACAAGACTCTCCAAGGCGGCCAGTTGCAAAGCCAAGCTTCGTCATCGACCCCTGACTAGACTAGACTCGTTCTCTTTGATATTCGACGATTGATATTCCTTCTTTAAAAAAAATCTGTTTAAAATATGTTCTTTATCTTCTTTATATTGTTTCATACTCCCATTAACTACTCAAGCTTTCCAAAAAATAAATTGCTTACCAATCCCAACGGGTCTAGATCCGTGGTCGTCAAATTGCGACCCGTGACCAGTATTTTTGCGGCCCGCGAAAAGTAAATTATTTCAATAGTCAACTACATGTCATAAACAAAATCAAAACAGATTTTGCGTTCGAATCCGGCGACGGTGACTGACGATAGTCCGTTTCTCAAACGTCGTTTCAAAATTTTTCAAATAGGAAAAATTAATGGGCTCTCATTAGCCGCATTTGTCGGGTAATAGGAGCGACTGACTTTCTTTGTAAAACTGTGATTATATCTTATCTACATGTCTGTAGTTGATTACGACTATGATCAAAGTGTTCTCTTATAACAAAGGTAAGATTTTATAATAAAAAATGAAAAGAAGTTTGACTAACAAGGTTTTTATTCAAACTTCCCCTTAGTAGGCTCCCCTGTTGCCGCCATGTTGAAGATATTTGAAAAAATTTGCTTGGGGCATTAATTGACGAACTGGAACGGATATAACTTCTATGTCTCAGTGCTCATTATTTCTTCGGAACTGCCCAATGGACGGAATCATAGAAGAAGACTTCTTAGTAGTAATTACCATGAAGGGTCATACGAGAGGTTGTGATATTATGGAAGTTCTAAAAGAATTTGTGGAAAAACACTAAATACCTGTACAAAAGTTGATTTCAGTGTGTACTGATAGTTGTCTGTCAATGGTGGGTGCAATTAATGGTTTGATTGCTTTAATGGAGAAGGAACGGAATATACCTTATTTATTGCCTATTCATTACTTGCTGCGTCAAGAAATTTTGGTATGTAAAATTTCAAAAAACAAATTGAAAGATGTAAGTATTATAAATGCTATAATTATAGCGATGTCATCTTGCATACGGCCATCAGGTGGTTAAGCAAGTGGGCAAACGCTTAGAGTGCCTTCACATTAGGTCGCGCGGCTGCCGCGCGACTTCCATACTAGAAAGTGACACGCGGTTGTTGTGCGACCTAATGTGAAGCGGCCCGGCGCTGACACCCACATTGTCCTGTGTGGCTCTTGGCCAGAAAAGTGTGACGACCGCTGGTCTAGATCCTTCTGGTCGATAGCTAAAGCTGGTATCCAAAACTTGACAAAATCCACAATTCCACCACTAACACAAGCGGATGGTTCAATTGCAACAACAGCCATAGAAAAAGCAAATCTACTAGCTGCGTCCCACTCCACAGTCGATTCTCTGGGAAAGGCACCGCCCTCTATTCCCACACTAGACACCACACTCCTGGAACAGCTCAATTTCAACAAGGCGCCTGGTCCTGGTGAAGTGCCCGTCATCTTTTTCGAAAAGTGCGCAAATGAACTCGCATCAGTATTTTGCAAACTTTTTAACCTGTCTTATGAGAAAGGGGTTTTTCCTTCTTGTTGGAAGATTGCTCGCGTTAAGCCCATTTCCAAAAAGGCAAAGAAATATCCAAAATAACTATAGACCAGTCGCTTTGGTATCAAGTGATATCAAAAATCATGGAGAAAGCCATATTCCATCATATCCTTAAATATTTGGAAGGCTTTAACATCTTGAGCGATCATCAATATGGCTTTCGGAAACAAAGATCAACAGGCGACCTTCTACCGTATGTCACCCACATTTGGGATAACGCAATCGAGGAACATGGAGAATCAAGAGCTGTTGCGCTTGATATTTCTAAGGCCTTTGACCGTGTATGGCATGAAGGTTAGCTGGCCAAACTTCGATGCTAGGGTTTGTTGGTTCATTTTTGTGTATAGCTCTTCAGCTTCCTGAAAGAACGCTCCCTGCAAGTGGCCGTCCATGGATATTTCTCTTTCACTATCAACGCTGGTGTTCCCCAAAGATCCATATTGTCTCCAACCCTCTTTTTATTGTCTATCAACGACTTATTGGAAAAAACCAAGAAGCCAACACATTGCTTTGCTGACGACATCACACTTGCCTCTTAATTTCTAATTGGGGTAAAAGTAATCAGGTTCAATTCAATGCCACAAAAACCCTGGCATCGGTTTTCTTCAAAAAGGTCAGGTCAGACAATTTCACTTTCTGCTTCGATACGTTTGTTGGGGAGTTAAAATGGACACCAATATGTCTTGGCACAATCATATCGCTGGAATTGCAAAGGCTGCTTCTCGAAAGATTGGAACACTGTTTCGAACCAGAAAACCTCAGCAACTTTTGATACTTTATAAAGCTCAGATCAGACCTTCTTTGGAGTATTGTTCTCATGTTTAGAGCTTCGCCCCTAAGCTTACCCTGAAAGTGCTGGATTCCATCCAGAAAAGAGCCATCCGCCTGATTGGAGATGTGAACATCACGTGCAACCTTGATAGCCTGGAACATCGAAGAAAGGTTGCAGATTTGTCTCCCTTGATTCCATTTGTCTGTTGATTCCACCAAGAGCGGTTCATATCAGAAATACGCTTTTGAGGTTTAACTCTGTACACCTTGATGTTCACTGTTTTAGAACTAAATTCGGAAAACTGCGTTTATGTATGATAAACTTCCTGAGAACATTTTGCCAAATGAATTCAATCTTCAGCGCTTCAAATCCAACGTGAATCGCTACTTTCGCACACGCACCGCGAGCGCCTTAAAGATTTTCCTAGAGTGCTTGTGTTTCGTCCTTAGAGAAAAAAGAATTGCGTTGACGCTAGCGCCACCTTGCGGCACTGGTCTATCGAATAAACTATCTATATTTGAAGAACATCCACATAGTTTATCGTTAGTTTCAGTAGTGCCAGCCTTAATTGCCATTTATTAGTGGGTAAGGGCCGCCGCAAACGCTCCAAGACATGTACCGACTTGGTACATATTCCGGTATCTAGACCTAGACGTAGACCTAGACGCATGCAATGCACTGAACAGGGATGACCCCAGATTCCGATAGAGGGAAAAACACAGGAGGCCTACGAAGCAGAACCAGAGACCACCCCTGAGATTTAAATTCATCTCATTTTCAGATTCACTGAGGAACAAAACTTGCTCGCGACATAAAGTCACTCAGCTCCGATTAGTTTTTGGGGACCCCATGCAAAAATTCAGTTAGGAAAGCCATAACAAAAGCAAACATCAGATTAGAAAGTAAAAGCACCTAAAGGCTGACTTTCGACCAAGAGGTCAGATGTCAATCTTGCTGAAGTGCCTATCAGTAAGTTGAGGACCGCTCCGGCACACAGAAACCGTGTGGAGATTTCAACTCAGGGCACTCAACTCGGGAGGGGGCATGGGGGGGTGCCACCTTTTCGCGAGTATCCCTTTGTCGGACTTCTAAACCTCTCCTGTGGTAAGAGCATCTTGAATATCACCTCTTGATTAGAACAGTTCAAACCTACTAGATATCTTCAAATGCTCGTAATGCACTCTAACAACCGTCTCCCAAATCCATAATTCCCTGCTATCGCGTGCTTAATGAGGAATCCATCAAGGCGCCGATGAATAATTCATTCAATAACGTGATCATTTCCGGTGTATTAGTCAGGTAATTCCTCGGAATAAACGGACTATAATCGTAATTAGCATGCCAACATCGAATTCTCAACGCTGACCGTTCGAGATATTCTAGAAGGCGGATACGTTTAGATTAGGTCACCGTTTGAAAGAGTAAAAGGTGTAGAATGCGACGGTTTTGCATATATATCTCTTGTCTCACTAAGCTATCGGTTTGTCTTCGTTTACGAGACCGCGACGACCACGAAAAACAGAGTCTCGTCGAGGTCGTTTTTGAATGCGAATGGCATCATTTCGACTGAAGTAGTTTAACAAAGTTTGTTTTATTTACGAATGTTTGATATTGACACTGTTGCCGCAACCCTTCGGAATCGAGTACTAAAGGGTGAACGTAAAGAGTACTAGATCGAATAAAAAGTGCTACAGAAGCGAATCCGTGTATAATTTATATATTCCCTATACATCCTCCCTTTCCAATGATGAAGTTACAGTTTTTTGTTAATTTTATATCACAATTTGACAAACATAAATAATTGAGTAACAAGATGCGAATACCAAAAACAAGTGACAATTGACAGGAAAATGTCATAGTAATCAGTTTTGTTTAGTAAAAATGACCATGTACGAACGATTTCATGTCGGAGATACCAGATATGTCTGGTGTATCAAATGGTAGCAATCTGATATTGCCAGTTAAACTTATTGTCAGTATGTCTAAATAAACTACTCAAAATGAATATAAAGACACATCTTTAAAATACAATAAGTAAAAACATATGTATTATTTCATGATAAAAACTTCTGATGTGTACTCCATACTAATTCTTATCATGTTCCATTCGGTTGTTGTTTACTTTTTTACTTCTTTTTGTACTTTTAGCTACAAAATCATTAATATGAAAAATTCTGTATTTCGTTTCACTTTACTTTAGTTCGTGATAGTTAAAATTTAAACAATGAATGTTGATGTATTGGGTGAAATGAGGATACGTAGGGTGTACCTCAACGAATTTCAAGTTGCTAGAGCAGTGGCATTGATCGTGGCATACTCAAGGCGTCGTGTAGCCCAAATGCTTAATGAGATCATTCTGCGGTTTCCAGAGCTTGGAATCGCTACCAAATTTACGGCATAGTAAAAAGAGCCCCCAATCCCAATCGACAAAGGGCAACAACCCGCAGAAAAGATCGTCGAGGAAATCGTAGATACTTTTGTCAAGAGCATCGTAATTGGAATTTATAGAGCAGTAGGCCAATGTAATGTTTACAGATGAAAAAAAAAATCATGTTATTCAACAATGACGGACGTGTTCGGGTATGTAGACGTCCCGGTGAACGCTATTTGGATGACTGTGTGCAAGAAATTGTTCCATTTGGAGGTGGATCGATAATGGTATGGGCTGGTATTGAAACCTCATGTGTCCCATTTGCCTAAAATATGGGCGCTGGGTTCGTGAGAAATTTCCTACAGAAGCACAATATTAATGTCATGAGATGACCAACTAATACTCCGAATTTAAATCCTATTGAGCAGCTCTGGGGTAAACTGGAAAGACGTTTGAAGGATCATCAACCCTTCCAAAATCTGAACCAAGTTGCAGATGCTCTTTTGACGATTTACGAGCAGTTACCACAACAAATAATTAGAAATTTGGTGGAAAGCATGCCTCGTCATTGTGCCGAACTTCTTAGAGTCAGGGGTGGACGTACTCACTATTAATGTATATTTTTCTAAATTTTTTTCTGAAATAAATTTTATTTGTTTTTGACACTCATTTGTATTTCTTTTTAATCGTATTACCAAACAGCATTTTGAAAACAATGTAAGTTAAATTCAATAAAGGCACCTATAAACTATTTTATGAATATAAATGTTTGACAGAATAATACATATTTTTTTACTTATTGCATTTCAAGGACATGTATCTATATTTATTTTGAGTAGTTTATTTTGGATTCAATAATACAATATGAAAGCTAATCCACTAAGACCCCTTTTCGCCAAAGTTTTCATGAACGACTTCGAAAAAACTCTTAGATTGAACCAATATACATATTAATCGGTTCAAAAAATATGTGAGATGACCTTGGGATATAACAGCTTTATCGAGCAGTCGTTCAAAATATCCATCTGTTTGGGTTTTTGTGTTAATTCTTTTATTTTAATTTTTACTTTTATATATTATTAAAATGCTCTCATCTCTCGAAACGAAAGTTTATTGCCGAAAAACATGAATATTTAGAACGACACCACTTGGGATGTTTCGAGTAGGTACTCATTGTTAACACTTTTGTGAATTGAGACAAGTAATTCGGGCACAAGTGGTTGACCCTTCTCGACTATATTTATGACCCCGACCATTTGTCAGTGATGATTTTTCGAGAGTTACTTCGAACACATTTTTTAGCATTCTGTTCTGGGACTTAGGCCGAGAACAATTTCTTATTCAGGGGTTTCCGTCGAGAACTGAACCCGCTCTACAGTCTCCTCGCTGATCGAGAAGAGACTAAGCGTTAGTTCCTCGAGATTACCCTGCAACTTTATGTTTCGTGTTATATTTGTCGCTGTGTTTTGTTGTTGATAAATTTTGTTGTTGATAAACGCTGTCCCGACATATCCGCTACATTGCGCTACATGGCGGCCGTAAATGGGCGAAGCGCGCGGTACGTTGCCCGAACAGAACACCCATTTTGATAAAACAATTTCATTATTTGCACGTGTTGTTGAATCCTACATCCGTTCATGGTGATTTGGCAAAACATACTGAATAAATAACAGCTAATTTGACAGATGTAGCTTCAACAATATGGCCGTTATAAATTGTCAAAGTTCTGAAGTCCCTGTTGGAAGACCCTATATTATTAGATACAATTTCATAAAATGTGTTTCACAAAAACGCTACACGTGTTTCTCTGTAATATATATCATTGTCTTGATGTTCATCAAGTTCATAGTACACATTTGAATAATTTCCTGCAGGTGTGACGGCCAAAGTTCCGAGAAACTATTTGAGATACCTACGCAAATGTAGCCCGTTACCCTTTCGAAAAAATCGGCATAATAATATAATGAATGTGGTGGCAAAACGCAATGATCCCAAAATAAATTCAAATATTTCGGGAGAAAAAGCTTACATCGTTCGTTAACAATGAAATTATATACATGTGTAAAAAACTATAATTTCTGAATAATGAAATAAGAATAAATGGGAAAGTTAATTCTAAAGGTCCCTTTAAACAAATATCAACAATACAGCAGGTTTCAAGAAGTGGTGGCGCTAATACAATGCGGAATGGGTTGTATTTCGACTAAGCCACCAGTTCGATAGCTAACCAGATCTGGTGGCCTCCATTGTTGAAATTCTTCCCGTCGATGATGGCGGACAGAGTAAAGGTGGCACCTTCACGTAAACGTTGTTGGTATCCCAAACCGATCTGGCTGGAATTGTTGATTTTAGCACGAAGAGCTGCATCCTGATCAAGGTCGTACTTGGCACCAATGCCGAATTTGGTGTTGTTGCTGCCTGCGGATCATGCCAACTGAATACCGTGGTCCAGTTTGGGACTGATTTTCCGATAGATGGAACCGCCAAATTCTTGGCCGTCCTCAATCCCAAAGCAAAATTGCTTTTAGTTTGAATTGAAGGTTTTTTTTTAGTTAGTCAGACACCTTGAGACCTTTCAAGAGTTGATCTTGCACAGCAATTCACAACACAACAAAAAAATATTTTTTGAATGTTTCCTACACTAAATTAGTCAATTTCTACTAATTTTGGGGTGATAAAAACGAAAATAACAATGAAAAATTTTTATTAGCTCTGATTTTTGAGATACACAGTACTTAATTTTAAAGAGTAGTTATACTATACGTGAAAAGTGAAAGTACATAAAACAATATTGTTATGTTTCTTTTAGAATATTTTAAGTACACAATTAATAAAAAAAACATTATTCTTAGTGTTTTGACAAATAAAAGAAGTTTGTATCACCAAATTTCAATTAAGTCCATCCGATTCATTGTAAGATCGCTGTCGTTTAGCTTGTCTTTTATAAAACACTTCTGGAGCATCCCTACACACAGACCAGCAGTAGTCTGCAAGCATTGCTTCATTCCAACGGCCCTGATATCTCTGTTCCATTAAGGCAATGTCTTGATGGAATCTTTCTCCATGTTCGTCACTCACAGCTCCACAGTTTTGTGGGAAGAAATTAAGATGAGAGTGAAGAAAATGAATTTTTAAGGACATGTTGCATCCAAGTTGGTGGTAAGCTTGAAGAAGTTCTTTAACCAATGCTGTGAAGTTATCATCTCTTTTGTTACCTAAAAACCCATGTACAACCCCCTTAAAGGCTTCCCAGGCTCTTTTTTCATTTCCTGTTTAAATCATGTCAAAAGCAGGATCATTTACGATTTCACGGATTTGAGGCCCAATAAAGATGCCTTCCTTGACTTTAGCATCACTCAACCTGGGAAACTTTGCTCTCAAGTACTTAAAAGCTTGTCCTTCCTGGTCCATGGCCTTCACAAAGTTTTTCATTAGTCCCAACTTAATATGTAATGGGGGAAGGAGAACATCCTTAGGATCTACAAGAGGCTCGTAAACTACATTTTTCTCATTAGGGTTTAGGTCTCGTGTAGGCCAGTTCATTTTTTTATAGTGAGATTTTCTATCCCGACTGTCCTACAGACACAAAAAACAACAGTACTTGGTGAACCCTAATTGCATTCCTAGGAGTATAGCAATGACTTTCAGATCACCACAGATGTGCCACTTGTGTTGTTCATATTTGATTGATTGGAGAAGTGTTTTCATATTTATATACGTTTCCTTCATGTGAACTGCATGACCTATAGGAATAGAGGGTAGCTGATTTCCATTATGCAGAAGTACAGCTTTTAAGCTTAGTTTTGAAGAGTCTATAAACAGTCTCCATTCAGATGGAGTGTGATCCAAATTCAAGCAGTCCATCAAACCATTAACATCAGAACAAACTACGAGGTTTTCTTTTTTGTCAAAAAAAGGAAGCAAATCTTTTTGACGCTGTCTGTACTGAGATATTTTCACATCATGTTTTAGAAGATTCCACTGTTGTAGTCTTGACCCTATCAGCTCAGCCTTTTCCTTAGACAAGCGAAGATCTCTTATAAGGTCACTCAACTCTGCTTGACTAATTCTGTGCGGATCACTAGACCTATCGCTTACCTCAAAATCAGGGTCATAGGATGTAGAAGGATGGATTGCTCCTTCTAAACAGTCTTCATCACCTTCCTCTAAAATTTCATAGTTTTGGGGTGGAGAAGGGACTGGCAAATTGTCTGAGTGTGGTACAGGCCGAAGAGCAGATGGGAGATTAGGGTATTTAACCGTTCCTCTTTTCTTCATAGATAAACCTTGCTCAATGGGAGGAGTTAAGCAGAAATAACAGTCGTCTGTATGATTGGTAGGCTCACGCCAAACCATAGGTACTGCAAAAGCCATTGCCCGGTTTTTATTTTTCAGCCACTCTCGCAATATGACGGAACAAGAATTACAACATATATGAGGAGCCCATGATTCATCTTGGTCCCCAACTTTCACACCAAAATAATGTTCATAGGCTGTCTTAACGATAGGTGTCATTTTACGTTTCTGAGCCTTAAATGTTATTTCACCACATATATAGCAAAAGCTATCGACAGAATTCACACACTTTCGAGGCATTTCAGATCAGCACTTAAATTAATTTAAAAATCAACTTCACACGATAATTTCAATAGCAACCACGTGCGTACAATTGACAAACTCACATAGGTTATGTTTACTACTTAAGAACAGCTGATGAGAGGGGTGTTATGTAAACAAACATGTGTACCAACTGTTGGTGATGAAATATTTCATTTGTTGAAAACTCAATATATATATATATATATATATATATATATATATATATATATATATATATATATATATATATATATAATATAATGATACTATATCTTGAAAACAAGAGCTAATATATAATTTTTATGGTCACTTTCGGTTTTAACACGTGGAAATACATTAAAATCATCTAATTTCAACCCCGAAACAAAAACTTTGTTGTGTTGTGTATCGGTGTTCCACTTTTCTGTGAACGTTAAGTCTTTGATTTTGTATTTGGTTTCTGAGGAACCAGACACCTTTCCAGATTCTTGGTTGGAAGTACCAACGGTGTTGACTTCCACTCCGCCGCAGTCTTTGGTTTTGCAGTCAAGTTTGATGAGACCATAGTGGCAGCCCTTGTTGAAGACATCTTTGGCCCTTTTGCCAAAATCGGAGTATGGTGGTGGAGACATTTCCTACTCGATGAAAAGGAGTTTACGAGAATATACTATTGCACGAAGTACTAGGACTTGTTTTTAACAGGTTAACTATATCTGACAAGAAAGAACGCAAATTTTCCGGAGTTTTAACAAACCACACTACCAACAAAACCAGATCTACAATAGTTTCTTCAGGCGTGTCTATACTTTAATGATCCAGAGACAAGGGCTGAAAAATTTCAGGTCGGCAAAGCACCAATAAGATTTTTATTTTTCAATCAGTGTCGGGATTGGCAAACTATGTCGGCATTTTTCCAAATTCCCATCATACACGAAGTAGGCAATTACGTTTTGGACCCGACTGTCAACTTTCACGTTTCAATTCCGATATCTGCGATCGGGATCTTCGGCGTAGAACACGGCCCATAATTCAAACGACCCACCGTTGGCGACGTGGATTTTGTGGAACGGCCTCTCTCTGAAGTCGGATCGGACCGACCGACCGGGGTCATGGGAAGCATCCTCGGCCTTCTCGCGTTGTACCTGCACATAATCCACTTTATGCAAACAGGTCTCATTCCAGCGCCAGAGAGCAGTGGCTTACGAATGCGTGGGGAAAAATATGTTTCAATCAATAAATATATCAAGTAGTTTTTTGAGTCGTGCATTTTTCACTAGATGGTCATTCATATTTTCAGCTGAAATATTGTTCCGGATAGGTATATATAATTTATAAAGACCTACTACAAATAGTTATATGCCCAACTAATTGTTGTCGGCGGCTTCGCCGGCGTAGAATTTAGTTTGTCACATTAATTTTCGTCACAGACCATTTTAAACAAATAGCTACAATATTCTTTTATTACCCCAAAACTTCAGGTTTTCAACTTCAAAACACCTAGTTATTTATATAGTTTATTAAGCAGGCATTCTGAAATACATATGGTCAATTTGAGAATTAACTCATTCAACATACCTAGGCACCGTACTTCCAAATTTCAAAGATTTTTTTCTTATATAGCCCCTTCTTATCTTACTGCTCAGTGCTAATTTAAAAAATTTAAAATTCAATGTATGGAAGCGCAATAAAATTGTTAAATTGACCAAAATTATGTTAAGATTATTAGGAGTTATTAGCAACTATATGATCTATTATTTTTTCTCTTCCCTATCATTGTTACGATGGTAAATACGTATTTTTTTTCACTATTAACCTGAGAAATTGCTATTATTTACTCCGTTCCCCTAACGAGAATTAATACTTCTCACCCTTGGTAAATAATGATAATAAAAAAACACCTAGGTAAATAATGAGAACAATTCTATAATTCTCGGCGCTACGCGCCTCAGGATATAAAAATGCTCGGTAAATAATAGCTCACTTCTCACCCCAGGTATATAATATACTATTATAATTATTTCTTACACTCACTGTATAATTTTTGGGAGGAGTGGAAGATAGCCTTTGGCTAACCCCTTTCCTGTTACGTATAAATGTATTTTTATGCATAATAAACGATATTATTATTATGGTTATGGAGAATTAATACTTCTCACCCTTGGTAAATAATGATAATAAAAAAACACCTAGGTAAATAATGAGAACAATTCTATAATTCTCGGCGCTACGCGCCTCAGGATATAAAAATGCTCGGTAAATAATAGCTCACTTCTCACCCCAGGTATATAATATACTATTATAATTATTTTCTTACACTCACTGTATAATTTTTGGGAGGAGTGGAAGATAGCCTTTGGCTAACCCCTTTCCTGTTACGTATAAATGTATTTTTATGCATAATAAACGATATTATTATTATGGTTATATTCAATACAATCTTTGAACCCCTATTTTCACTCTTGGGGGTAGAAATTTCTATTGCGTTTCTTGATGCTTATTTACGCTATACAAAGAACCTACCTGAATATTTCAAGAATCTAGGTTCAGTAGCTTCGATTGTACGTTAATATGAGAGCGAGCAACTGCTAGTAATTTATATTTTTACTTTACAAATACAGTAACTGAAAAAATATGTCAGCTGCACTAAGTAATGAATGGCTTCGAAAATCGAATTATGCTACCTATAAAAAAATCGCAAAACTGACACAACCGTCAACAACGTCTGCCCTCACGCGTTTGCACACGTTCGAGTAGCGTTCTCGGCGATGGCGCTTCATTGCTTAGACCGTCCCTCAACTCCAGCGCATCCTTTCCCGTCGTATTGCAGTAGACGTGACGCGTAATGGCTACTGTGTTGCGTTAAGTTAATCTTATCGTGATAACTTTTAAACGATTCGTCCAAATTACTTAGTGTAAAAGACAAAGTTAATCTATATTAAATACTTAAAACTACAATTGTATCAATTTTTATAAGAATTTGACAGATATTCTAATATGTGCCTTGTAAAAAAAGTGATTCCAAGCCAAGTGAAGTAACTTGGCTTGGAATCTCTTAACTTTTCATTTTTGCTCATTTGTTCTATTTTTTTTAACTTGTATTTTATTTCACTGTTATTTCATTTCAGGTTTATTGTGCTTAATATAATTATTATTCACAGCTATTCTTTTATTCATTTTTCTTTTTTTTATTAGTTATTTCAGGGATTTCAAATCATTTTATATAATATCAGACAATGGAAATCCGAACTAATGAGAATCAAATAAACATTGTATTAGTTTTGGCAAGCATTTTTTATTAAATAACCAAACGCACGCTACTGCGGGTATAAAACGTTTCAAATGGCCAAAAAATCTCACAAAAAATATTACTTGAATCGGCATCTTAGAATAGAATAGAATAGAAAGTTATTTGTATTGAACACCAAACAGAATGGTTTCCACTTACATGATGCACAGTTTTTTAAAAGTTCCTTGCATATAGTATTCATTGAGTACCATTGATACAGTTAAAATCGATATAAAATAAATATAACAATATAAAACAATAAATAATAAAATGACCGTAAAAAGATTCAGACACATTTGAGCCTTCGAAGAAGTTGTTCCTCCATAATACTGAACATTGTGTTTTCTGAAAAAGTGTGTTCTTAATAATCGTTTCTGGACTTTTTCTATAGTTTCAGAATATAAAAAGGTCTTTGGATTCCAAATGACACAACCATATTCCAGCTTAGAACGAACAATGGAGTTAAAGAGTGACAAACAAGGATCGTGATTGAATTCACGGCTAGATCTTAAGACAAAGCTCATTTTTCTATAACATTCAGATATTATCTACTGATGATGCTAACTTGGATAGCAAAACGCGCGTCGAGAGACATAATTTTTGGTCGAGTGGGAAAAAAGTGTTTTCTATAGAATAATTCATTGAGATCTAAAATATATTATTATCATTATTGAAACTAAATAACTTTTATCACAAAAATTACTGAAATAATAAGAAAGTTGATTTTCAAAAAAGAATAAAAATATAATGCTCGTGTGAAGCGATAATGTTTCCGACACCTCTGCAACAAAACAGGATGCATCGGGAACTGCAGCCGAAAATTATTTATAAATGGGCAACATAAGTTCCCGGCTCGGCACGAATAGGAAGAAACCATCTGTTTATTTTAATCGCAGCTGGATAAAAATAAATACTTTCCTAATTACCGCAATAAAATTGAGGTGCTATAAAAACAAAATATATTCAACGCCTTGACTTCTAAAAAGTTTATGTCTTTGTAGAGTTGTGTCATGAATAGTTGTTCGAAATGAACTTTTATGTTAAATTGAATGTTTATTCAAGTTTGCGATTTATTTATTGAAGACTTCAATAAAATATCGAACATTTTTATGTGCTCTGTATGATTAGATGAGATGAGAAATATTAATTGTTCAAGATGTTCTTATAGAAGTAGCAAAGTTTTAGATGTAAAAAAACTAATACCGCGCCACAATTTCTTCCCAATTGGAAAGATGGAACTCTCCTTCCTTATTTAAGAAACATTAATGGCTTGTTTGAACGTGGTGCATTTCATTAGTTCAGACTTCCATCGTCTAATATGATATAAATTGATTTAAAACCCCTAAACGAATCCATAAAAAATAAAAAATTAGCTGAAAAAATAACAATTATATTAAGCAAAAAACTGAAATTACAAGTAAATAAAAATACAAGCAACAATTGAAAATTGAACTATTAACAAGAAATGAAAATTTAAAATTATTAAAAAGAAATGAAAATTAAAAGATTCCAAGCCAAGTTACTTCACGTTGTTGGTATCCACATTCGTCTTCGGGTGATGACTGGACTTATTCCTCCGAGAGCTGACTATTATAGGTCATTCGAAAACAGGATAACTGTGAAGCCACCAACGTCATCAACATGAGTTTCCGCCCGCTCACGGAGATAGAGGAATCCTTGTTGAGGAAAGGTCTAAACTTCGCCATTGCACCAACGTCTGTGCCCACTTTGGAAATAATAACTGCAGTGGAATCCACCAGTTCCCTCAGTGATCAGATCGAGGCAGAAGAATTCAGATGGAAAATCAGAAAACAGCTAGATCGAGAACCTATTCCAACATCTAACATCAGCAATGAAGAATGAAGAGCTCTGAACGGTCTACGTATAGAGATAACACCATCAAGATCTCACCTGCAGGTAAGGGAAACGCTATGTGATGGATACTGATCTCTACGAACGGAAGATCGAAGAGGTGCTTCAGAAAAGGAAATACACGAAGTTCGTAAGGGACCCTACTGCATTAATTGAAAGAAAGTTGTACCAGACTTTGAAAAAACACCAAGTCTATTTTTCGGACAAGCAGAGATCATTGCTAACACCGCACCACAGTAAGTCCCCTCACTTGTATGGACTACTCAAAATCCACTATACACTTTTAATAAAACGCATGATTTTTAAAAAAACACAGCGCACAATTTTTTTATTCAAATTCCGATAACCACAGCTACTACACAAGACAAGATCCCATATCACAAAACATCATTTTTGAAAATGCATCATCATATTAAGCAATCCGGTTCTATAATAAGCTGCCCAGAGTGCCCAACGAATTCAGAAATAAATTAAGTAAATTTCTGGTTAACAAATACTACTATCATGTAAAATAATTTTTTAATGAATGATCATAAATTTACATAATTTACAATAGACTTCGTGGTTCACGCATCTAACTTTATTTAAATGTCCATTTTATTTATACAGTAAACGAATATGTATTATTACCTGTGAATACAACTAATATTCATCACTAAAGAAAAAATCCAGTTGTCACAATGTTTCATGCTCAACAATTTTCTTAACTGATTTCACTATTGCTATCTCAGAAACGATAAGACCTTCAAGGTCTGTTGAATTGGACAAAGGTTTCCTATTTTGGTTAACTAGAAACATCTCTTTACAGATCGAGAATATCACTGGTTATTTTTGAAATATTCAGAAATATTAAAATTCATTGAGGCCGGCGAGGGCGCGGTGGGTATTTTTTGTGATCTTAGTCGGGCCTTCGACTGTGTCGATCATACAAAGCTACTAGAAAAACTGCATTCTTACGGATTGAGGGTTTTTATTCTAGATTGGGTAGCATCAATTTTGAGAAATTATGTGCAATATGTGAGCATAAAGTATAAAAATCATAATAAAGTAGGAAATGTATCATCTTCAAACTCAGAAGTCAATGTAGGTGTCCCACAAGGCTCTATTTCAGGCCCTATGTTATTTCTTCTCTACATCAATGAAATCGGTAACATATTTCCTAGGATACAATTTACATTATATACTGATGATATATCATTGATTAACTCTAACGAATCTAACATTTTACAAAATGAATGCGAATCTATATTAGAGTGTTTGATGAAGTGGTTTTGGTCAAATAAAGTTTCATTCAATCCAGACAAAACAACTATCGTAAAATTTCAGACAGCCCAACAACACAGTGAGGACTTCAAAATTGAACTATCTATAGTCAAAAAATTGTAACCAGTGATACTGTGAAATTCCTAAGTATTGAACTAGACAAAAATCTTAAGTTCAAAACACATTTCGAATTATTAATCTAACCTTAATTCATTATATTACTTGATCTATAATTTGAAGACTATTCTAACCCATAAACAGTTAATGAAATTCTACCATGCACAGGTGGAATCTCGTTTGAGGTATGGGATTCATAAATTCATACTCCATAATTCTAGAAACACATTCATTGCACAAAAAAAAATCGTAAGGTGCTTAGCAGGAAAATCAAGACAACAGTTTTGCAGAGATCTTTTCAAAAAACTGAACATTTTAATTCTGATTGGATTAATTATTTTTGAGATATGTTTGTTTGTCTATGGAAATAGGAAAGGAATCCCGAAGAATTATAACACACATAACATCAGTACGAGACAAAAGAACCACTTGCTTATTATACCTTTTGCCAGATTGAATATTACCAGTTTTTCGCCAAGGGCCAAGGTTATTCAACAAATTACTTGAGTCAGTAAGAAATTGTACTAGGGAATAGAATTTGATAAAGAGCTCAAAATATTTTTATTGGACAAAGTATTTTATACCGTTACCAACTTTTTGCGTACGTGATTTACTTATTTGTAATATATGTATACTCATTAATTTGTAAGTTTTGTAGTTGTGTAATATATGTATACTCATTAATTTGTAAGTGTAGTAGTTGTGTTACTATCCCTATACAATGTATGTTGTCAATTATGGTAAATAAATGATTGATTGATTGATTGAACAAGAATTATCGAATTTCGTTTTTGGCTCTAACGCCTCCAACTCGAGTGATATAAAAAGGCAGAGGAGCTCTTAATACTGTTTCACATATGTTATAATCTGCAATGCACGGTTTCGTCGATTAGATTTCATCATCTATTTTTTCAAATAAGGATCTCTAGTTTTTTCATCGATTTTTGTAACCACTGTACTAACAAATTCACAAACACAATACAAGTGTTTCCCCAAAAAATTCTCTCATGACTGTGGTGTCAAACAAATCCCAGATAGAGCTACCTCAATGAAGTAGGTACTAATATATTTTGGGTCTAGAACTCAAAGCTATACATGAATTCCATATATCGGAAAAACATGTAATATACCAAGTAACCAAAAGGAAAAAATTAATGTCAAAATACTCCTACCTATCTAAGTCGTTCACGATATCTCATTAAATGTTCAAATTGCCACCTATCACTCCCTAAACACTTATCTCCCAAATAATATAAAAGAACTAAATAGTGCCATAAGATTCAAAAAAGAAGTTAAAATTTTTTTGATGGAAAATTAAAATATTTTCAATATATTCTAAGTAAACAATAATCTCCCAATTACTAAGCCTCACAAAAACACCCATAGGTTGTAAACTATACGCCTGTTTTAAACAGGATCATTATTCTATCAATTGTTCCACTCCTGTCATATCCAAGCATTATAAAAACAAAATATAACTTTCACAAGACAAACATTAAGTTGCCTAACTGAAACTATCACTGACGCCTGTCGGATATAATCCAACGCCCTTCGTGGTATTATCCCGGGGAGTAGTTGTTTTCTGATAAGCGTCAGTCCATTTAACCTACTGTGTAGGTATATTCGAGACTGGCTTGAACGTTTAAAGTTAATAGATTTGTTTACTGCCAGTCTTTAAGCATAGCCCACTGACTATTAAGAAAAATTTTTGACATTAGAATACTATACTTTTTCTATGACTAATAACAGGAATATTTTGAAATACGATTAATTTGTAAAGGAAATGCTGAATGAGAGAAATACCATTAAGTTCGTTAACAAGAAGCAACCTAAAAAGTATTCATTAATATTTCCTATTTTTGTTATTTATATTCAATTTCGAATAGTTTGGGAATTGAGTGAAAAAAAGAAAGAAATTAACTGACTTGAAGCCAAGATTGAACACAGGACCACTGGTTTATTTACTCAAGACTTACTCGCGATTGAAAATAATTGAAACACATCTGTAAACTCAATTTGACTACTTGAACAAATGGTCACGTAACTGATGTTTCTCCCAATTATATAATTATATTTTTTGAAAATACAATTATAATTTTAAGTGGATAAAAACAGAACTACAACTATAATTCATGATTCTTCACAACTTTAATACAAGCACTAATCTATTTTTTTAACTTACCTTTATGTTCTCATTTCATCTTGTAATTCCTGCTAATCCCTGAACAGATTCCTTTCTGCAAAAAAATATATGGTGTAAGTGATGACTCGGAAAAGTACACGAAATAAAAAATAACATTGTACAGAAAAACTCTAAACAATAAAATAATATGTTCAATATCATGATTATCACAATTAACCAATCTATAGGACAAATAACAATATTTTTAGATTAATTTCCAAACACTCGAACAATTTGAATATTAGAAAATTGGTTTACGATTTTTTATTCAAACTTTCCTCTCAAGTGAACGAAGATAAATGTTGAAAGGGATTCAGCCAAAGGCAATGAATGTATCCTTCGAACTTCTTTAATAAGAAACCATAAAGTTATAGAAATGATTTATTCAACTCATTCTTGTTCAGATTTAACTGAATGCGCACCATTGGAATGTGGATGTCAGCACTCCTTTTTGATTTAAAATTGATAATTGATAAATATCGTCGTTTTGATTAAACAAATTCTTTGGCTATTGAAAGAATTTATAAGGATTTTCAGAGAAACTGGCAGGTACAAAATGATATATAAACATTGAATTACAGGAAAGAAAAATTCTTTCGATAAAAATACTTTTATATGAACACTGATTATACAAAAAAAAAAACTTTTCTCTACTCAGTTTGCATTCCAAACATTCGTTATGGAACCGAATCAGATATCATTCACTGGATTTCTACACAATATACTAAATGAAGGGTAAAAATTTCACTTAAATGGAACATTCTCATCCTCATTGGTAGACATCGATGTTTCGTATATCAATATATTTGTACAGCTAGGCAAATCTAGCTGTGTGTCTGAATATTGGATGCGCAGTAGATCAGCCAGGGGGGTGAGGCGAGAGCTCATCAACATCGAAGAATTCGTGTAGTAACATCGTGTTAGTACAGTAAGTGGAGAAACTATTCTGTGTGGTGAACTGTGAGTTATTTTTTGTCTTTGAAACTACCTTCGAACAGTAAACTGAAAAACAAGATTCTAAGTGGACAAATCAGAGAAATTGTGAAAAACGTATCAATATTTATGCAAGCGAAAGCAGCGGCAGATGGAATAAGAATTCCTCTTGCGAAGGTAACAAGCGACAGTAATAATAAGTTAAATTGTAACCAATGTTTGGATTTTAACTGTGAAGGTTCAAGAACGAATAGCTGAGGCCACAGGAGTTATCGCGCTAACTGTACGAAAAGTCAAATCAGAGATGAAAGAAAATGAAAAATGACGAGGAAAAAATGAAAAGGGATGTATCAAAAATTCCAAAATGGTGATGGATTACGATGATTTGGCAATTTTACGCAGATGCATAATTACTTTTCATATCAAAGAGAAACGTGTTTCTACGCTTAGGGAAATCCACAAAACTATCATCCGAGATATCTACTATCAGGGTAGCAGCGAGTCTTTGCGAAAAAAAATTCATAAACTTAGATTTCGATGGAGAAAGTTGAGAAATAACAGGAAGATATTGATGGAATGCCAGCCTATTCCACTCCCACTTCAATTTTTTCCCAGAAAATTTGGGTGCTGTCAGTGACGAACAAGGGGAAAGGTTCCACCAAGACATACTGACAATGGAGCAACGTCACCAAGGCAGATGGGATGCAGTAATCATGGGAGATTATTGTTGCTTCCTTATGAGGGAAAAGATGAAGCATATAAACGAAAGTCAACATTTAAAAAAAGGTTATGCACAAAAGACTTCATTTGAATTTTTTTTCATGCGTAATGTAAATAAAGTCTGTTATCCTCAAAATATATTGTTTTTTTCTTGTTTTGATATTATATTTCCCTATAATATGTGAAATTTTTTTTATTAAATAAAAATAACTATAACTCAAAATCTTCACGTGATGGAAAATTTTTGAAATTGAAGTTGCAGTCAGGATGCTTTAAACTCTCATGTATAGATAGCCATTATAATATTAGTCACAATTTATTTTCTTATTTGTTGGCTAGTGTTTCCATCTGCATAAAATGAAGAATTGTGGTTCCCGTTCTTCATACTTTGTTTTATTTAAATTCAAAGATAAGAAGCGTCTAATGAAAAATCCCATATATTGCAAACGAGGACAAGATAACATCATAATAATGATTTTTTTTTCCAACCGGTACAGAACCCAATGCTTAAAAACTCATTTTCCAAAAACTTTAAGGTATGGTTAGTTATTAGATGCCAAACCATAACAGTGTACTGATGGACTGATGGTTCGAGAATGTGTACGCCTAACATGCCTGAGAAAAAAAGGATCGCGACTAATCATTGTGCATTGCGGGGGAAGTAAAGGATGGGTTCCGAATTCTTTGAAATTATGTGGAAATAAACTCGATAACTGCAATGTCGATTATCATAAGAACATGGAAGGTAATATTTTTGGGGAACGGTTTGAAAACACATTGATCCCAAATTTGGATGCGAATAGTGTGATAGTTCTTGACAACGCTTCCTATCATTCGCGACAGCTCATCAAAGTACCGAATAAAAATTCGAGGAAAGATTGAATACAAAGTTTTTTAATGGATAACAATTTGTACTTTGAAGATAACTATACAAAAAACCAACTACTTGAAGTTTTACAGACGGAAAATTGAAACAAAGCACCAGGCGTAAAAATAATTCTCCAAAATTTGGTAAGAAGTTAAAGAAGAAGTATCTAATATTACCGAAGAAGACTGGCAGAGAACGATTAAAAAAGTAATTTTAGTTGAAAGAGACTACATGGAGATTGGACACTTCCGTATTAATGGTGGAAATAATTCATTATTGATTTAAATGACGACAGTGATAGTGAAACAGAGAATATGGAAGAGGAATTATCAGAAGCTTTCGAAGAAAGTTAGTGACGTGTTAATGAGTCTGTCGAAAGCGCTCGCATATAGTAAATAGAAGTAATAAAGCTTCAAATCCGTTCAGTGACATATGTATATATTAAAATACTTGCATCATTTAATATATATATATATATATATATATATATATATATAATTGAATACCCGAAAAATCAGTTAAACGACCTCATACATTTATTTTTATGATATTTAGTATGTTATAAAAATATCCATATAGCAATATGCATTGCTATATATATATATATATATATATATATATATATATATATATATATATAGCAATGCAATCACCGCCAACTTGAGTACCCACTTCGGTCATCATCATCTCCTTACCAAGAATGACAAAAGCATCAAGAGAAAAGGTAAACAACGCCGTCTAAGGCTCTAGACTATGACTAATCACAATCCACACTGCACCTACATACCTTAATTTTCAACGAGGGTCCTCTAGCAATCCACGAAAGTCATCCTCGGGAAATTTTCCGCGCCGTCAGCTCTTAAACGTCAAACTGAATTTTCACATGTAAACATTTTTTCTTTCGAGAAGAAGGAGAGCAAGAAACGCACCGGCGCTACGTTCGGGGTCTTTATAGTTTATAGTACCGGGTGTGTGAGTACCGAGTACCAGCCAGCAAGAATGTCGACTACACTCCCGAAGAAGGTATCTGAAGTACCATCAACCTGTCGCGTGGTACGATCGAGCAGACTGTACGGCTTATGCGGTACTCGCGCGATGTTTTATAACAGACTGCCGAGTCGATATCAATAAATATCATACGGGGTGTGTCGGAAATATCAGGTTCCATTCTTTGCTGGCGTGCCGCTTTGTTGTCTTTGATTATCAGGATATTGAGATGTGTTGGAAGCTGTTTAGGTACTTCTAACGTGATGGGAAATGTTCCTCAATTTGGGTTTCAATTTTTGGAGGGATTTGTTTCTAATTCACATATTGGCAACAGCGCCTATATCAAGTTGAAATAATTTATACGTACCTAGATATTCTATTTTAAAGAAGGAAATTTATCTTTATAAATCAACAATTAAGGCAAAATATAAATTATAGTTCAATACCACCTCCACAAGCCACATAAACAACAGTTGTTTTGTTATTTATTTATATAGAGGAAGATAGGTTAGGTGCACAAAATGTCATATGTCGCAGAATGTCTCGGAACTTGGAACATAAGTAAGCAGAACATCACGCCTTTGAAATATGTCATCTTTGTTTGTCTCATACAGGTAACAGATTCATTGTCCTTTATTAGCTATAACCGATGTTGCCAAATGGTGAAATAGAAACGAATCCCTTTAAATGTTGAATGTATTATTTCAGTCCTCTTTTTTAAGTATTTAAGTAATTTTTTGAAGAAAAAGGTTGAAATGATAAGTTTAAAAAGCGTTGAAAACTACTTGATTTTCGTCAATAGGAATATTCCCCATTGTTCGCGAGTACTGGCAGTAACAAAAGTACCTAATAGGTACTAACATTTATTAATGTAATGAATGTGAAATTTTTGTGTATGCGAGAACAGTAATGAATCCAAAATAAATAATAAACATTAAAGGAAAAAATTGATCGTTTCTGGTTTGATAACAACCATAAATGAAATAAAATAGGTGAAAAAAAATTCATGTTGAACGGTTTTCCAAAAAAAAAAATAATGATGTAAATGATGTACTGAAAGCTGATTGATACCGTAGATTGCTGAGGAGAGTGGTGGGATGACTGCTACCTGGGACCTTCCTGATTGTTTGTTAGCTTTTAGTACATTAACTACATTATTATTATATTTTTTAAGGGCAAAACACAAGCACTGCACAAAAATCCTAAAGGCACCCTCAGAGAGGTGCTTGTGGATTTGAATCGCTGGAAATTAAATCCATGTGGAAAAACATTCTCAAATTCATAAATTCTGTCAAATACTGATATATTGAAAAAAAAATTGAAAATATATCTCTGAGAGTTTAAAATTTACGCATTATTTGTGTTATACATCTTATATTATAAAAATCAATGCACTTTTTGTCCATGGATTGCACCATAATAACAAAGTATTGCTTCAGCCATTACGCAGTTACCTAGGAAATTACTCAGCATATTCAGCAAATTTCCAAGGTTTTTCTAAAATATTCGAAGAAACGCATATCTACATCAGCAGTTCCTGATCCTATATATATATATATATATATATATATATATATATATATATATATATATATATATATATATATATATATATAGAAGAACAAGAGGATGCCGCATTTACGACTAACTTCGCGACTATCCATGAAGTTTATTTTAAAAATGATAAATTCAGTGAAAACCACATAACACATTGGCGCAGTCGGTAGGATATTGGGAAACGCTGATATCCAAACAGCGGTAGTCTCCAGAATTTTGACAAGAAGAACAAACATCAACCCCAGTGGACAGAACGATCTCTTCAACATCAAGAAACCCGCATAAGTCGTCGCCGTTGCCCATCCGTTATGGAGAAATCACTCCAGGAAACAAGCGTAAGTCGTTGAACGCTGCTCATCTTGCTGTAGCCAGAGCTCATGCAGTAGGATTTCATCCCGCCACACCAAATAACCAGAAGCCACAACGTGAAAACCACATAACATATATGATACTTGTTTGTCCCATTTCATATGTTGGTCAATAACAATACCCAAATATTTTATATATACTGTTTTCTCCATAACCGAAAACTTAAAATCAAAACTTTTTGTGCAGATCATTTAGTCCAATTTAAATTCATTGATATGCGGCTGATCACCTGAATTGAGTGAAGTCATAATTTTTTTTCACGTTCTAATTCAATAAATTATTATTTAGGTAGCGAAGAACTTTATTCAGATTAATTTCAGAACTTTCATAGACTTTATCCCAACTTTCACTAGTGAAGGTAATGGCCGTATCATGAGCATATAACACGCTATATGACCGTCAAATTTATTAATCTGCGTTATTGCGTTTATGTAAGCAAGAAAAAGGCTCGGCCCAAGTACTGTTCCCTGAGGTACACCCACATTGATTTGTATTGTTGCACTGAGCTTGCTACCAATTATAACAGTTTGTGTTCGCTCGTTCTGAAATATCTACTATATCTTTTAATGAAACAATACAAATTAAAACAATTTTCCGATAGTTAATCTCAAGTACCATAATGCGAAGGGAGTGTTGCGTAGCATCAAATAAGAAACGTCAATTATCACTAATGATACTTATTAGATGAGTTCCTTAATTAGATGATCTGTATGCTGCGGCCGACCTTGTTACGCCGCGAAGCATGCCCTGAAAAGTATCGAATTCATCAATATTCCGATGATACGTGAATTGTAAACGCTAAGGATGATTCAAAAGCTCTTCTCGTATCGTATATCGATGAACATGAATGAATGGCTTAGAAGTTGGCTTCAGACGGATTTTCAGACAAATAGCTGTTCAATTAGGAGTTTGAGTCGAACAACTTTACATGGAGTCAAATCTTCACACTTCAAACACTTTGTTCAATTTTAAGGGGGAGATTTCATGAAAAATTTTGAACCCTCAGCAACCTGCTGATTAGAGGAACACGTCAATCAATTTAAACTCATCACTACATGATAAATATTACTGGAGTTGTTTTCAACACCAAACCGTTATTTTAGCATTTCGACACGTGTTTCGATCACCAAGTGATCATCTTCAAGATGATTCATTACTACACTAAAGGTTCCAAACAGGGCATCACAAGTACTACACGATAAAACAAAGTACCCTCGTCGCGTTTGTCGTCTGCCTTTCAGAATGCGACAAACTCAAAAAATACCGAATAATTTTCATATATTCAATGGATAGAATAATTCAAGAGGAAGGTTTATGTAAATAATCAATAACTCATTATTGTTTTGTGAAAATTGGTTGAAAAATAATGTTACCGTCCGGGGCGCTTTCATCAAAAACACTCATAATCTCTTTGAGATTAAACAAAACCATTCACTGCATATACTTTTTTTTATAGGTCTACAGAAAAGTAGGCAATGGCATATGTCTATCTTTTAAAGATAGCTCCTTATTATACCCACCTTGGTATTTAAAAAAATAATTTTTCACATATAATGTGTTAATTGGAATGGACAGATACGATATTTTTCCTTGTCAAATTGAAAACGTAATTTACCTTTAGCATTTCATGCATTATAATTAATTGCTCTTTCTACTAAAAAATTTTAATCAATATCTTAGGAATTATCGCAAAATTAAAACTGTCGCATGATAAAACTAATTCAAGCGGCGTACACACACACACACACACACACCGATGTTATACGCGTGATGAAGAAATATTGCAATTGCGTTGGTTTTGTTTTAAGTAGTATATCACTTTGAAGGTTAAGGTCGCATTTTCATTTCGTGTTGTCTTCAACTGAATAGGTACTTATTTTGAAATATGAATTAAAACTGATATTTTTTGATACCTTAAGAGCTGTCTGACTTGTCCATTTGGTCCAAGTCTCCAGAAAACACTGCAGCCTCTTGGGCTTATTGCGTTTATTCTCCTATCTTCTCATGACACCCGTTCCATCAGTCCCTGTACTAGTTTGTGCAGGTTCCGTGTTTTCGGTCCAACTTGTTATAATATTCAGGGCCTGCTGTATGCATCCCTTCACTACATTATTGTATTTATCCTGGACTAAGATGACTAAGTCGTCTGCATAGCCCATTGTGGTCCAAGAGACATAATAGCTCGTCCATTACAAGGTTCCGTAACAGAGGGGAAACCCCCTTGCTACCCGTGTCACAACTCTTTCCCTCATAATGGTTGTATATACCAATCTTCCCCTAAGCATGCAGTCTATCGACCTACAGCTTGTCTTGTCGATCCCTCTTCTCCTCGACGCCTGGATGATTGATTCATTAAAATTGATAGTTGTGAACACACTAGATCTTTCAAAGAATACTGTCAAATTTTATTTACAGTATTAACAATTAATTCCACCATTTTCTTTTCACCAGATTTGAACAACACATGTTTCGCTATCACAGTAGCTTTTTCGTAGTGAACATAGTATGTTATATGTAGTACTATGTGGTATTCATTTCGTTATAGTATGTCATATATACTCCTATGTAGTTATTCACTAGGTTATAGTATGTTATATGTAGTACTATTTAGTATGTTATTCATTACCTTATAGTATCTCATATGTAGTACTATGTAGTATGTTATTCATTACGTTATAGTATATTAGATATAGTACTATGTTGTATGTTATTCACTACGTTATAGTATGTTATGTGTATGTTATATTATTCACTTCGTTATAGTATATCATATGTAGTACTATATAGTATGTTATTCACTACGAAAAAGCTACTGTGATAGCGAAACATGTCGTAATATTTTTGAAATGAAGTCTGAATTTCCTTCATATAACAATGTTGCTTCATAAAACAGTTTTTGATTGAATATTCAAAAATTTAACTGAACTACAGAGGTAGAATAACAAGAAGTACCCATGGAAAATTCCAAAACAGAGTCGACAAAATGAAGAAAGCCAGTGCTTATTTGAGAACAGTATCTCGGTTATATAGGGCGGACATAAATAGTCCTTCCCCTTTCATACCTCTCGAACGGGGCAAGAGATATTAGTGTTGGACAAAATGTTTGTGAAAGGAATCAAATTCGGTGAACGAGCAGGCCGTTCCAACGGACAAACCTACCAATCCCTCACAGGCCTAAAAAATGTGGAGTCGCACCATCTTGTTGGAAAACAAATGAATTTCTTGAATCCGTGGGTGACTGAGGTTTTGCAGAATTTCTGAATATAAACAAATAACTAGTCAGATTTTCGTTCAAATATATAGGACCAATAAAATAATTTCCCTATATTTCTGCCCAGACATTTTTTTTTCAAGGGATTGAGTGCGACCTTCTCGAAAAATATGTCGGTTTATGTTTGACCAATGTCACACATTTTGGCGGTTGATATTTCTGGTCAAGAACATTGCAATCGTCACCAAAAGAAATACTTTTCATGCAGTTTAGATTTGCAATCAAATGTTCGCACTTCACCTCATAAAACTGCATTCTTCTGTCATGTGTCATCTTGATTGAATGCACGGAACATCTTCAGTTTATATGGATGAAACTTAAGTCTTCCGAGGTAATTTTTGATGATAGTTGTTGAGACATCATTCTCACGAGCAACTGCTGTGGACTACAGACATTACAGACGCAACAATTTCTATTTCTTTCTAGTTCGAGATAGATTTTCTTTCACCTCCTCTAGCTATAGCTACACTTTCAGTTGAATGGTATTTTCTAGGGATAGTATTTGAAGATATGAAATTTAAACAACACAATCAAACTCAAAATAAGGTAAAATATATAGCAAAACAAAGGTGAGACAAAGGGAAAATCATATGAGCAAGGTATAACATGAATATATTATCTATCCAGAAGACTTCAGATATGTTTTCAACTTTTTCTTGAAATTATATATGGAGTAGTGTCTAAATTCACTGGGCAGAGCATTATATTGTTTGATAGAGTTGTAAATAAAACTACGAGAAAAGCAGGCTGTCGAGTGTTTTGGAATAATAAAAGTGTGACGGTTTCGTGTCCTCGAATTATTCTGTGATTTGAGAGTGTTATATCTTTCATAAATATAATTTGGCTCTTTGTAAATGAGGAATTTATGTGTATTGACGAGTAGGTGAAACTGCCAGGTTTTAGCAATCGGTAACCAACCTGACTCCTCGAACTTGGGGGATATATGATCGAATTTTCTCACACCATAAGAAAGACGAATGCAATTGTTTTCTATTTTTTGTAAGCGATTTACATCAATTTGTATCAAAGCAGGCCCGTAGATTATATCGCAATTTACTAATCTAGACAATATGAGGGTTTCGCAAAGTTTCAACTTCAATTTTGAAGTCATAATATTTCTACTTTGATAGAGTTGACGTAAGATACTGTATGAGCTACGACAAAGTAAATTTATATGTTTGTGAAATCTCTGATCAGCATCTAGCCATACACCCAAGTTCTTCGTTTGTTTGAAGGTGATTGACAATGTTTCGTGATGAATTTCACTAGTTCGGACTTCCATTGTCTACTATATAAAATGATTTGAAATCCCTGAAACAAGTAAAAAAGAATAATTAAAAAAGAATAGTTGAAAATAACAATTATATTAAGCAACAATAAACCTGAAATGAAATGATAGTGAAATAACCTACAAGTAAAAATATAATAATTGAATAAATAAAAATTAAAGGAATGAAAAAAGAAAATAATAAAAAAATAAAAAAGTGTAGAGATTCCAAGTCACGTTAGTTCACGACGTTTCGATTGTTGGTATCTACAATCGTCTTCGGGTGATGACTGGACTGATGATTCCTCCGAGAGATGACTATTTTATAGGTCGTTGAAATACTTTCACTTTCTCTACTTTCCATTTTCCGCTTCACTGATTCTGTGAGAGATGACCGTTTTGGCGGGAGTTGGTCATTTTTCGTTTGATGATGGGTTTCCATATGTTTCGTATACATGGACAACATGTATGCGGCTTCCTTGAATTTTCTCCTGAACCAATGTTCCTCTCTGTGCAAGATCTCAGCTTGGGACCACTCGATGTTGTGTTGATGTGTCCAAACATGGTCTGCTATTCCTGATTTGCTGGTTTCTCCTCGCTGTGTGTGCTTCTTGTGCTCGGCAATGCGAACATTTAATGGCCTCTTAGTTTCACCAATATAAGATTTTCCGCACTCACAGGGTATTCGGTAAATGCAATTCTTGGAATCGCAGACCGCGTTTGGGGGCCTGGTTTTCGTGAGGCTGCTATACGGATAGTGTTACCGGATCTGAAACAGGTTCTAATGTTGTACTTGGAACCAATTTTTCTTATCCTCTCCGATAATCCTCTGATATAGGGAAGTGCAAGCACTGGTTGTGACGGCTTCTCTTCCTTGCGAGGCTCCTGCTGTCTTTTAGCCAAAGTCTTTTCTACCATCGCTTTGGAGTATCCATTCCGCTGAAGATCATTTTTGATGATGTCTAGTTCCTTTTCGAGACCTTCCTTTGTATTGCAGAGAGTATTTTCAACTATTCTTTTTTAATTATCCTTTTTTACTTGTTTCAGGGATTTCAAATCATTTTATATAGTAGACAATGGAAGTCCGAACTAGTGAAATTCACCCAAGTTCTTGTTTTCTGTAATGGTTTGTAGTGAGTCTTGTCTAATTTGGATTTCAATTATTCCTTCAATTTCCCGTCTTTTGTGTTTCGGGCCAAAAAGTATCAGCTGAGATTTTTTAGAATTCAATTTCAGGTTATGGGCTGATAGATCCAGTAACTTTTGTAGATCGCTGTTAATTTTTTCCATTACCACCTGCCAGTTACTTGGAGGAACTCGATAATATAACTGAGTGTCATCTGCATAATGATAAACTGTGCAATGATCAATTATTTTATGGAAGTCAGATATATATAGAGAGAACAGAATTGGGCCGAGGATAGAGCCCTTAGGTACTCCATAATCAACAGGTAAAGCACTAGAACACTTTCCATCTAGACATACTGACTGAGTCCGATTTCTGAGGTAACTTTTCAATAATTCTACAGTCCCTTCACTAAATCCGAGAAATTACATTTTCCTACATAGAATTTTGTGGTCTAATGTAACAAATGCTTTACTGTAGTCCAAGAGTACCATGGCAGTTACTTCATTATTATCAGTTGCTTTGAATAAATCTTGTGTGATGTTGACAATGCCCATTCAGCGAACAAAGTTCAGAAGTCCCTGTTGGGAGACCCTATAGTCCAATAAAATGAGGATTTAAATTACCATGCAAAAGGCAAGCCTGCATTTTTCAATATAAGTTGATTTTAGCATACATTCAAAGGATTCATTGTTAAAAAATGTTGAATTTCATTTAGGGGATAGAAAATGAATAAAAACTACCCCAAAAATCCTTTTTTTAAATATATCTCGAAAGCATAAAAATATATGAAAAAAAGGTCGAAACAAAAAATGTAGGCAATTAAATTTTCTATAAAATCGTTTCTGATCACTTTTAACGTATTTGCAATAGAAACCGAGATATTTGCAATAATCAATTAATACTTATAGTTCAGACGGGCTGCAGTAGAGCGGCTATATCTCTCCAGCACTACGAAATAGATTAAGTGTTGTCGGTGTTTCCCAGGTGCACATATGAATGAATGCGAGTTATATTTATTTTCATTCCCGAAAGTGTTTGCATCCATTTCATTAGACTGTTTTTTTTTGCATTTTATTGAAGAACCTGTGAAAAGTGAAAATGGAACGTGAATTGTGCTCAATTTATGAATTGCCTCTTGAAAGTAATTGTGACACAATTGCAACTGTGAAAAAAATGGTTTAAAGACATTAATAGACAAAAGTAAAGTGAAAAATGACCTGAAATATAAAGTGTGGGAAGGCAAGGAGTTATGTCGATTTCATGATGGTTTGTATATACTGTATATTATTTTATGTTTTACTCTACGATAACAGAACCTAACAGTAAAATGTTTTCATTGCAAGAAATGATTATAAGAATATAATGAATTATTCATCTTATTCATTCTTATGTGAAAAAATTGAATAATTTATTATTCACATGTGTCACAAAAGTATTATCGAAAATAAATTTGTATTCTTTAATCTGTGAAATGTATACAGTGTGTAAAAGCCAAATGAAATAAATTCATTATTACGGTTACAGTACATATTGAAAAAATCCCGGAAGACGTCAAATGTAAATTTTAATTTGACATTCTTCTACTTAAAATTGTCACCCCTACCTTCAGCCACCTTCGAATGACAGCTACAACCCCCAATTTGTTGATGTTACCGCTTTTAAATACACTCAAAAACTAAATGTAATGCAAAACGTAATTGAATGTAGAATATGAAAAAGAATCATGGATGTTAACGAAGTTAACCGAAAACGTCTTGGAAACATCCTAATCTCAAATAAAACTGTCTTCTAACATTATTCAACATATCAGGCATGACCGACCTAATCGCAAGCGTTATTCGTTCTATTGAGTCATTAAAATCTGAAGATATAGTTTCGTACACATTGCCCCTCACATATCCCCATAAAAAAATCTAATGGTGAAAGATCAGGTGATCGCGCTGGCCATTCAATTGATTCTCGCATCGCTTCATCCTGCTAAAACCATATCGTATTCGCTGGAACTAGAGGGTTTCCTGGATCAGGATATAAATTCGCTAAACTTGGAATGACATTATTTTGAGTTTCAAATGATTATCGCCCTTCAAGTTGCCCTCAATGAAAAAGGGACCAATGATATGGTTTCTTACAATCCCTGCCCAAACATTGACCTTTTGAGGGTATTACGTGTATTCTTTTCTCATCCAGTGATGATTTTCCGTTGATCAGTAGCGGCAATTTTGCCGATTAGCATGACCATTAAGAGAAAAGTACACTCATCAGACAACATAACGTCTTAACTAGAGACGATGAAGAGCTTACTGAAAAAGCTTTTGAATACAAATTAGCGCCATTTTCACAATCATTATTCAATACTGCAGGCTTCATGAGGAAGACCCAAAAGTCAGATTTGTTCACTGTTTCCAAAACCAGTCTTGAAAGTGATAAATTGTTATTATCTTTTTCATTCGTCGTTGTTGGGGGGTTTTTACTCCACCAAGTCACCTGGCCTCATGGTAAAACATACTTGGAGTTATTTCAATCTTATCGTCAATACATTGTTACTCATTTTACTAGTAATGCAGTGGTTGTATGGATACTGCAGTGATCAATTTGGTGTCAAGTCTTACGAAAGATATCGAAAATAAGAGAAAAATGTTGCTGCAGATGTAGATTTTGACAAAAATATTCTTGTTACATTTACACAAACGAAATTTTTATCAGATATTTGTAACAAAAATTTTGTTCTGAATTTGAGTGAATATCTACGCTCGACTGGAATTAAAGTAAGGAAAGCTGATGAAGATGATGATTTACTTATTGCCTATACCGCGATATACTTGAAGAATAATCATGGAAATTCAGTTGCAGTTGTTGGCAACGACGTCGATTTATTGGTTTTATTGATTGGTCTCACTACAACAGACGATAACATTTTATTTATAAACTAACTAGTTCGAAAAAATCTACCAACAAATTATACTCCACTTCTGATAATAGTAATTTCAAACAATTCATATTATTTGCACACGCTTTCGCAGGTTGTGACACAACCAGCTTCCTATTTGGAAGAGGTAAGAAAAAATTATCTATACATATAATATGTCAGAAAATCAACAGAAGCAGAAGTGGCTGATTATTAATGATATTTTGAAAAACGCTGAATCTCATGAGGATTCTGAAGAACAATGGGTTATGGAAATTTTTGGCTTTCTGCTACTCCATCTTGATACAAAAAATGTGGGGAATCTTCCAAAACAAAGAACGAAGGAAGAAATCAATTTCAAAAAATTACCTCTATACAAAAACGGGTAGATCCGAAAAATATAATTCCCTGTAATTTAATTATTGACATTTTTCGTTCTTTTTGTGTAAAAAAAAAATTCCGTATTTTTTTACACAAAAATCATGTGTTTGAAGGTTATTGACAATGTTTCATGATTATGATGCTTGATGATGGGTTTCCATATGTTGCGTATCTCTACGCTAGCTTGCCTGAATACGTTGCTGGACAACATGTATGCGGCTTCCTTGAATTTTCTCCTAAACCAATGTTCCTCTCTGTGTATGATCTCAGCTTGGGACCACTCGATGTTGTGTTGATGGGTCCAAACATGGCCTGCTATTCCTGATTTGCTGGTTTCCCCTCGCTGTGTGTGTTTCTTGTGCTTAGCAATGCGAACATTCAATGGCCTCTTAGTTTCACCAATATAGGATTTTCCGCACTCACAGGGTATCCGGTAAATGCAATTCTTGGAATTGCAGTCCGCGTTTGGTGGCCTGGTTTTCGTGAGGCTGCTACGGATAGTGTTACCGGATCTGAAGCAGATTCTGATGTTGTACTTGGAACCAATCCTTCTAATCCTCTCCGATAATCCTCTGATGAAGGGAAGTGCAAGCACTGGTTGTGACGGCTCTTCCTTGCGATGCTCCTGCTGTCTTTTATCCAAAGTCTTTTCTACCATCGCTTTGGAGTAGCCATTCCATTGAAGATCATTTTTGATGATCTAGTTCCTTCTCGAGACCATCCTTCGTATTACAGAGCCCGAAAGCATGGTCTAATAGAGTCTTGATGATTCCTCTTTTAGTCGATTGATGGTGGTTGGATTCGTGGTTCAGATACTGACCCGTGTGAGTGTGTTTTCGATATACAGATGTTTCCCACTTAGTGTCGGTCCTCTTCACCAAAACAAAGAAGAATTCAAAAACCATGTGTCACAAGAAGGAACAAATTGTTTATTGAATAAATATGAATAACAAACAGTTTTTATTCAGAATATAAAAAAAAATAGAAATTATGATTAAAAAAAATCATTCCTCAATATTCATATTCAGTAGCAAACAAAATTGTGAATCAACAAATGCGTTTTTAAGCAATAATTTTTTTTGATAAATGATTTTGTTTTTAAAAATCATAATATTCATTAGTGATAAAAATCCCCTCTGAAAAATTTCAAATATCTCATAAACAATACAATTGTTTATAACAATTTTTCAAACAAATAGAGCTGAAAGTTGCGTAAAAACCATTTTTATGTAACTCTCAATAATAAGAATATAAACAAATTCGAATATAAAGAAAACTTTTTCATTGCTTCAATTGAATTTTGCACTTTTTACTGTCTTTAATTATTAATAACAAAGTGAAAAATCAAAGTTTTTATATTTTTTAACGGGAATCTTTTTTAAAAGCTTTCATCGCAAGAGAAGTTTCAAGAAGTGAAAAAATTGAGGTTTTTAATTTAAAAATTATCGAGGTTTTCATGTAAATTCAAAACTTTTAAAAATTAGATAATTAACCAAAGTATATCTAATAAAATAATCACGAGAAAAATTTTTCCATGGATTTTCGTTCATTCAAGTGTCTAGAAGGTATGTGAAGTTTTTTTCTTAATGATGATATTTAATGGGTTGAAATAATTTTTATTGTTCAAAGGTCCATATCGGTCAGCGCGTACGGGACGCGCATTGCCCGCATTTAGAGCTATTTTCGCTTCTTAATTGAAATTATAAATGTTGGTGATAGAGTTTGGGAAGGTTGTTTATTCAGTAATTTTTTTCCACTTCAAAGGTCTTTTTTCTAATTTCGGATATCTTTAATATTTTCAGAGATATTTGCAAAAAACCAAATCCCGCTTTTTTTACTAAATTTTTACTTTTGCAATTTTTTGAGCCTCTCTGGAAATTTTCCAAAAAGTTACTAGGGGTCATTCTGAATCGAATGAGCATTTGATCATAATTTTCGGTGCCCTTGGACAGAAGTTCCAAAAAAAAATCTTGTAACCCAAACCCACCAAAAAGCTGGACTGCCCCGCGAAAATCGGGAAGTGTGAAGTGTGGTCACTCTCCCAAACACCCAACTACAATGATTTATTTCACAATCTATAACATCGACCTATTTCGTTACGCTTGCTCGGTGAATGTCTATACCTGTTGCCAGACAGAATTAGCCGCTCTACTGCAGCCCGTCTGAACTATAAGTATTAATTGATTATTGCAAATATCTCGGTTTCTATTGCAAATAAGTCAAAAGTGATCAGAAACGATTTTATAGAAAATTTTATTGCCTACATTTTTTGTTTCGACCTTTTTTTCATATATTTTTATGCTTTCGAGATATATTCAAAAAAGGGATTTTCGGGGTAGTTTTTATTCATTTTCTATCCCCTAAATGAAATTCAACATTTTTTAACTATAAATCCTTTGAATGTATGCTAAAATCAACTTATATTGAAAAATGCAGGCTTGCCTTTTGCATGGTAATTTAAATCCTCATTTTATTGGACTACTACACTTCGCACTGAATCTGATTACGCATCCGCATAAGAACAGAAAAGAGTATTTGTAGCAGTTTTGGATATTTGACGAATACCATTGCAGATTCCATCAAGCCAGGATACATCGTTCTCACTGAATTGATTGATAATAGTTTGCAGTTTCCTAATATAAAGCCCAGTAGCTTCGATTAATTGAAAGCAATATGATTTACGAGTATATTATCTATAAATGGCAATTGCTCGTCAAAGATAACGCCTACATCCTAGTATAAGGTGTGAAATTTTCTATTCAATTTGTAAAAGCTGATAAAACTCTATTATGCTGATTGTGAAAAAAAGTTGATGGTGCCTACGAAGAGTTGTATCACACCAATGGTTTTTTCATCAACAAGTACTTTGCCCGTCCAAAAGTTAGAAGGGCGTGGGAACAATTCATGTCCGCACTGTATATCACTGTTTTTGTTATTTAATTTGCAGAACTACCAATTACCTAATAACTTTTTGTTTCCGCATTAGGCACGTTCCGCAAATGAGTTACTCTAATGGTAATTGCAATGTGTTAACAAGTAATTGGTATTAATTGTGCGTTACTTAATTTGATACCAGCAATAAAAGAAACTGGAACGAATGAAAATTACAAGTTTCTCCGCTAATTTCTCATGCAGAATGGGTAATATTACAAAAACAGCCATTCATAATTCCCAATTTCATATTAATATAAGCAATAAACGTATAGTAGATTGACTGAAAAGGGGAGACATACAGTGTGTAAAAGCCAAATGGAATAAATTCATTATTTCGGTTACTGTACATATTTTTAAAAAAATCCCGAAACACGTCAAATATAAATTCTAATTCGACATTTTTCAACGTAAAAATGTCACCCCTACCTTCAACCCCCTTCGAATGAAAGGTACAACCCCCAATTTTTTAAATGGGAAGTATATGTTTGTGATATATCGTTTGAAAGGTATCTTCATTCTTTATTCAAAAATGTTATCGCTTCCAAGTTTATTGCAACAATTAATATAAAATAAATTAAAATCATGTGGTTTCCGAAATTCGATAAAATACACTCTAAACTTTTTGCAATATACTCAAAACCTATTTCATGTTGAGGTACTATTAATAAGAAAGTAAGCATAAACCATAGCAATGTTCTTTTTAGGTGATATCCTTTAAAAAACTGTAAATAATTTCCGTGGCGACGTTACTTTAAAATGCTTTGCACCTTGTTTTGTATGTTGTAACATTAGTTGTCAGTATTTTCATTTAAGTTTAAAGTTCGTTAATTTCAAGTCTGACAAATGGTTAGATTAACGGGAATGCATAAAATAACAGGTTTACAAATGATTGGCCTCAAATGTGGCCGCTTTTGATCTAACGTAAGCAAAGGCGGCACTCAACGCCTGCTATCTCTCTCATTTTAATTCGGTGGTCATCTAGCACCATTTGGTGAACTTTGCCTATGTTCTCGTCGGTAGTTGCAGTTTTTGGACGTCCCGAAAGTTCGTCGTCTCCCAAGCTCTTACGGCCACATGTGAATTCAGGTGTCCTGAATTTCACTGTGGTAAATAATGGTGCAAAGTCCCCATACACACACACAGTCCCCTTTGATTTGCGTTTAAACAGTCAACAGATGAACAATGAAATTCACTAGCTTTTATTTAGGAATATCCGTAATTGAAAGTAGTTGTTTTGGATGGATATTTTCTTTCAGTTTGTATCTGAAAGAAACCTCTGTGCGTGATCTACACATGTTTATACAAACTTTATAACAATTATTTACTTATTACATAGCACGCGTCAATTTGGCACTCGAACCAAATAAAAATATTCATGTTTACTTGATTCAGAGGTAACTTGGAAAAGTATTCTTCGGAAGCCGCCTTGAAAGGACAAAGATGAACGTCGAAAGCGCTGATAGAATTATTTACCTGCCTGTCGTACCTTTATCATGGCGTTGAGGATGTCGAACAGATAAGTGGTGAGCCTTCTCTGCTTTTACTCATGATAGATCGCCTTCGAAGTGATTCGTTAATTCCCTTTGATTGTATTCAAATTGGAGTCCGTCTAACGCGACTAGATATTACATATAGATAATGACCCCTTAACATTGAGGCCATATTTTATTAATGGAGTTTTATATATAGTCGGCCAGACTGGGTGATTTCGTTCAGTGTCGATTGTTGTTAAAATAGCGCGGACGAAAAAAAAAATTGATTTCTAGCCCCGTTCGATAGAAATCAATAAACAATATTTACATAGAGAAGCATCATTTTTAGAATTTTTATGAAAAAACAATACAGTGACGTCACTAGCCGTTGAAAGAACGGTACTCACTAACTTTAATTCAAAAAAACTTCTCTTGTCATACTGAGGGGTCTCTTAAATCTCTACCCAACACTGTAAAGTCAATTTATTTATGCAGCGGAGTAATAAATCATTTTCAAGTGGCTGTTCCACAGGCGTACGTAAACTCTATCCATCCAACAAAGAAAGCCAAAAAATGATAGATGCGTGATCACCACTCACATTTGAATCTATTGAGTGTTAGGAATCACACGTTAAAAGGTAAGACCTCGTTAGTCCTTAGCTTGCACAAGTTTCTCAACTTCTGAGAGTTGTCGTTCGTATGGGGGCGGCAGCTGATTAACGGAAAAACAGATTTTTTTTTTTTGAAATAAATGAGCCTCCTACGGTGGCCAATCAGATTCAACTGCAATCGGCTGGCGGAATTCATTCAGGTATATCGCTACATTTTCTGTTGAGAAGAAAGTACCGACCAGGTCAATAAATCAATGATTATTATTATATTGTGAATAAAGATTATTTGCTCGTAAATGATTAGAGCGAGTGATGGCTATTTTTCGCGAGTAGTATACTATACTTTTTCGATGATTTTCAACAGGAATATTTCAAAATAATATTTATTTGTGAAGAAATCTCGAATGAGAGTAATACCATTAATTTCCATAAGTGACCTAAAAAAGCATTCAAAAATATTCCCAATTATTATTATTTTGTTCAATATCAGATAGTTTGAATATTGGGTTGTCAAAAACATAAGAAAAACCTACCGTAGATGAAACTCTTGCCCAGCTTTCTAACAACTATTCCAAGAAGCAGCTCACAAATGAATGTGACAAAGTTATGTATTTTTCTGGGAAATTACTTTTTTTTCAGCACATTACAAATTTTTGAGAGGGTACAGTCGTTTTCACTCCTGAGTCATTGTTTTTGTTTATATTCCTGTTTTTGGCTAGGAACAAAATGTCAGTTCAATGATTAACTTTTACAGTTGAGAACAAATATTGAAATTTGTTCGTAGGTAATGAGTTATGAATCTGGTCAACTGCGATTGGTTCGACGTTGATCAATTTCATAACTCACTAACTTTGTACCAATCGCAGTTGACCAGATTCATAACTCACTAGCTTCGAACCAATCACAGTTGACCAGATTCATAATTCACTACCTTCGAACTAATCGCAGTTGACCAGATTCATAGCTCACTACCTTCAAACCAATCGCAGTTAAGCAGATTCATAACTCACTACCTTCGATCTAATCGCAGTTGACCAGATTCATAGCTCACTACCTTCAAACCAATCGCAGTTAAGCAGATTCATAACTCACTACCTTCGAACCAAACGTAGTTGACCAGATTCATAACTCACTACATTCAAACCAATCACAGTTAACCAGATTCATAACTCACTAACTTCGAACCAATCGCAGTTGACCATATTCATAACTCATTAGCTTCGAATCAATCGCAGTTGACCAGAATCATAACTCACTAACTTCGAACTGATCGCACTTGACCATATTCATAACTCACTGCCCTAGAACCAATATCAGTTGACCGGGTTCATAAATCACTACCTTCGAACCAATCGCAGTTGACCAGATTCATAACTCACTACATTCAAACCAATCGCAGTTAACTAGATTCATAACTCACTACCTTCGAACCAAACGCAGTTGACCAGATTCATAACTCACTACCTTCGAACCAATCGCAGTTAACTAGATTCATAACTCACTACCTTCGAACCAAACGCAGTTGACCAGATTCATAACTCACTACATTCAAACCAATCGCAGTCAACCAGATTCATAACTCACTACCTTCGAACCAATCGCAGTTGACCGGGTTCGTAACTCAATACCTTCGAACCAATCGCAGTTGGCCAGATTCATAAGTCACTACTTTCGAACCAATCGCAGTTGACCATATTCATAACTCACTACATTCAAACCAATCGCAGTTAAGCAGATTCATAACTCACTACCTTCGAACTAATCGCAGTTGACCAGATTCATAATTCACTACCTTCGAACTAATCGCAGTTGACCAGATTCATAGCTCACTACCTTCAAACCAATCGCAGTTAAGCAGATTCATAACTCACTACCTTCGATCTAATCGCAGTTGACCAGATTCATAGCTCACTACCTTCAAACCAATCGCAGTTAAGCAGATTCATAACTCACTACCTTCGAACCAAACGTAGTTGACCAGATTCATAACTCACTACATTCAAACCAATCACAGTTAACCAGATTCATAACTCACTAACTTCGAACCAATCGCAGTTGACCATATTCATAACTCATTAGCTTCGAATCAATCGCAGTTGACCAGAATCATAACTCACTAACTTCGAACTGATCGCACTTGACCATATTCATAACTCACTGCCCTAGAACCAATATCAGTTGACCGGGTTCATAAATCACTACCTTCGAACCAATCGCAGTTGACCAGATTCATAACTCACTACATTCAAACCAATCGCAGTTAACTAGATTCATAACTCACTACCTTCGAACCAAACGCAGTTGACCAGATTCATAACTCACTACCTTCGAACCAATCGCAGTTAACTAGATTCATAACTCACTACCTTCGAACCAAACGCAGTTGACCAGATTCATAACTCACTACATTCAAACCAATCGCAGTCAACCAGATTCATAACTCACTACCTTCGAACCAATCGCAGTTGACCGGGTTCGTAACTCAATACCTTCGAACCAATCGCAGTTGGCCAGATTCATAAGTCACTACTTTCGAACCAATCGCAGTTGACCATATTCATAACTCACTACATTCAAACCAATCGCAGTTAAGCAGATTCATAACTCACTACCTTCGAACTAATCGCAGTTGACCAGATTCATAATTCACTACCTTCAAACCAATCACAGTTAACCAGATTCATAACTCACTAACTTCGAACCAATCGCAGTTGACCATATTCATAACTCATTAGCTTCGAATCAATCGCAGTTGACCAGAATCATAACTCACTAACTTCGAACTGATCGCACTTGACCATATTCATAACTCACTGCCCTAGAACCAATATCAGTTGACCGGGTTCATAAATCACTACCTTCGAACCAATCGCAGTTGACCAGATTCATAACTCACTACATTCAAACCAATCGCAGTTAACTAGATTCATAACTCACTACCTTCGAACCAAACGCAGTTGACCAGATTCATAACTCACTACCTTCGAACCAATCGCAGTTAACTAGATTCATAACTCACTACCTTCGAACCAAACGCAGTTGACCAGATTCATAACTCACTACATTCAAACCAATCGCAGTCAACCAGATTCATAACTCACTACCTTCGAACCAATCGCAGTTGACCGGGTTCGTAACTCAATACCTTCGAACCAATCGCAGTTGGCCAGATTCATAAGTCACTACTTTCGAACCAATCGCAGTTGACCATATTCATAACTCACTACATTCAAACCAATCGCAGTTAAGCAGATTCATAACTCACTACCTTCGAACTAATCGCAGTTGACCAGATTCATAATTCACTACCTTCGAACCAATTGCAGTTGACCAGATTCATAACTCACTACTTTTGAACCAATTGCAGTTGACCAGATTCATAACTTCGATTGGTTCGAAACTAGTGAATTATGAATCTGGTCAACTGCGATTAGTTCGAAGCTAGTGAGTTATGAATCTGGTCAACAGCGATTGGTTCGAAGCTAGTGAGTTATGAATCTGGTCAACTGCGATTGTTTCCAAGGTGCGAGTCATAGATCACTTTGTCTACTCATCTATCCAACGAAACAAACAGTCACCATAATTACCCCCGTTTACAATAATCATGAAAACATTATTCATCAACCAATCGGATCGTACATCATAAAAATTTCAACAAAAGTTATTCCAAATTATACAACTGAATAACTCGGTGTTCTCGAACATTCCAAAACCTGATCACTTAAGCTTCTATCTATTCCATCTATTTTTGAAAATAAAATCGAAGTCTGAAAGAAAAACCGAACTTTGTCGGTTAACAATCCCACAATATTCATATTATAGAGGTCGTCCAGGTAAACCAGAGATATAAAACTCCAGACAGCTGTCACTGGGGTGGAGATAGTCAGATACGAACGGAAGATGCCGCAAAAAGATTATCTCATTCGTATTGTGGCAGGCCGCCTACTCTAATGTCGTATCTGTCAGGTAATGTTTACGGTTCTGTAAAGCTCTTTACGTTTCCGCTTCATGAAAATGTTTGGAAAGATTCAAAGGGTAGCATTAAAGTAAGGGCTGGTTCAGGGGGTCATTAAATTCCGAGGTATGCGGGTAGGGTCAACTCATACACAGGGTGTCTCACAGTTTCATTTTATGTAATTAGCTTGTAACAATTTAAGAGTTTATTCCAAAATAAGTTAGAAAATATTGAACAAAAGTCAGTTTCGAATTTTTTCATTAGCCTTTATTAGAACTTCCAACATCTACATTTTTAACTTGGAAATCACCTTTAGCAACAGGAATTTGGCATTGCTATGGCGGTGGAGATATGTTGACGATATCTTTGCTATTTGGTATGAAAGTTATTATGATCTGAATGTTTTTTTTAACCATCTTAACGAACAAGAATTAACTTCAAAGTTTACAACATAAATTGAACAATATAATCAATTTGCGATAAAAAATCAACAATTTAAAACCAAATGACTCTACAACCAGCAAAACCATTTCATCAACCACTAACTCAACAACCTCAGACACCTTTCACAACTAACGTTATACTTTATATTCCAGGAATATCTGGAAAGGTAAAACGATTCGGAAATAGATATGAAGTAAGATCTTTTTACAAAACAAAAAACACACTATGATATATATCCACACATACAAAACCCAGCAACACAGCAGAAAAAAAAAATTGCATTCATGAGACACCTTGTTCTTGGGCAAATGTTATGTTGGTGAAACTTCAAGACCATTAAAAGTGCGAGGGAATGAACATCGAGATTTCTTAGACAATTCACAGAATGGAAATTGTCATAAGATATTTCGAGAATGATTGACAATGAACTTCGCGCTAAGGAAAGACAAGAGCTTGAAGAATCACCCTATATTCTTATGTATTGAGAAGAATGTATTTCAAACAGCTGCTTAGAAATTGATCGTACTTGGCTACCCATCTTCAAAGAAGATATGGATGATGGCAGAATTGTAACTAATATCAGACAACAACCTTTCTACCGACATTGACACATTTCAGAACTTCTCTGACATCTGTAAAGGACGTTTAAAAATAATACAAATCAAAGGAGAAAACTGTGAGTAACATTTGATTTCTTCAATTCTGAAAACGAAGGAAGATTGTGGACTGCGAAACGTTAGCATAACTAAGTATCTACACAATTTCTTAGTTTTTTTAATTAGCAAAATACTAGGAACTGTAATTAGTAAATACTAGGTACTGTAAATCATGCCCTTAAGAAAATAATGCCAGCTGCCACTGGTAGCCATAAACCAATTGTGACGTGGCGAAGAGCGCGCTCAGTTCGATCGACATTTCGCAGATATTCTACCGACTTCGATGGAATACCGGTGAATTTTCTACCGCCTTCGATTACGATATATAAACGCTAGCCATGAGCATATCCAGACAGTCAAGTGGAAGTAACAGTGCGGTACGCGAAGCGATCTAGTAAGGCGGTAGACATTCGAATAATAGTTGAAGTTTCAGTTGAAGTGTTTGTTGTATTTAAAGTGAAATAAAGTTAAGTTGGATTATTGTTCAGTGTAGTCAACTATTGGTCAAGCCACGGTAAAAAAGTAACAATACTATATTTGTGAAAAATAATTTGCCAGCTGCCACTGGTAGCCATAAACCAATTGTGACGTGGCGAAGAGCGCGCTCAGTTCGATCGACATTTCGCAGATATTCTACCGACTTCGATGGAATACCGGCGAATTTTCTACCGCCTTCGATTACGATATATAAACGCTAGCCATGAGCATATCCAGACAGTCAAGTGGAAGTAACAGTGCGGTACGCGAAGCGATCTAGTAAGGCGGTAGACATTCGAATAATAGTTGAAGTTTCAGTTGAAGTGTTTGTTGTATTTAAAGTGAAATAAAGTTAAGTTGGATTATTGTTCAGTGTAGTAAATTATTGGTCAAGCCACGGTAAAAAAGTAACAATACTATATTTGTGAAAAATAATTTGAATTTAGGCAGTAACTTATCGGGGTTAACTGAACAGTTTATATTGTTGAAGGCAAAAAAACCCTAGAAAGGTCGGTAAAATCTGATATACTAAACTCCTGATCTCACCAACCCGAAATTACTAAAACGTTCAATACATCAACTATTTGTAATTGAACCTTGGTACAATATGAATAATTGTACATGCCATATATTTCAAGTGAAAAAAATACATAATTAATACATAATTTGCTAAAAGTCCATCAATGCATCTTAATACCATACATAATGGTAATACGGAACTGGGTCACTGACTTGTAGGTGAAGCCCAGAAAATGAAGAAGAAGAATTAGGACAATTCAGACAAGGTGCCATTAGCATCAACAAGAAACTCAAGAAAAACACTTTAATAAACTAACTAGTATCTTCAACTGTAAAACATATTAGTTCGGTTTCAAGAACATATCCATTATAATGAGCATTTATTGTTCAGTGTTAAAGAACTGCGTTTTCAACATCTCAAATGTGGTAACTGAACAATAGGTTAGGGTTAGACAATTACTAATACATACAGTATATATTATGAACCAGAGTAAAATAATCTTTGTCGAAGTATCCACTATAAATACACATGAATTTGCTAATTGGTTTACCGATTTAGAAAATCCTTTTCAATTTCACTGTCTACACAACCAAATTTACATCATCTTTTCTCTTCGAATCGGTAAAGAATAATCCCTGCTCCCAACGCTATGTTCCGACACTGTTAAGATCTGATCTGTGACACGTGCCGCGGTAAAACTAACGATAAGAAAATAAAACAAGTGACGAACCTAATTTGAAACCTACCTACTTGAACAAGTGCGGTCGGACCAGTATGGTATGATGAAATCTGTTGAATTTCGACGAAAACAAGTTACAAAAATTCCAAATGGAGGTAATTCTGCCTACGCGAACAAGGCCCGAAGTAGATTGTTCTATCGGATACACCTGACGTTTTCCTTTCCCCAAATAGAACTGTTGAGGGCTTACACGTGTGCTCAGTATTATTATTATCACTTTTATATAAAATGATATTATTTTTTTCATATTATATAGTTGCAATTGTACAATGGCGACAGTTTTTGAAAGTGATAAAAATTATAGAAATTCAGACAAAGGCACGTGCCAAAACAACGTAATTTGGTGACGTCATAAGTCTTTATGGGTGAATTTGGGGTACAGGTATGAACAGAAAGTGACTCTTCTGACCAATAGTGGAAGTAATATGAGCACAACCTACATAATAGTAAGGGTACTTCGACTAAGGGGCTTTCATACAAGAACCCTGGGTATAAAGAGAAAAAAGTCATAAGCTTGGGAGGGATTCAGAAAAGATTAATTTATAACCGAAACTAAGAGACCCTGAGGACTTGTATATCATTCGAAAAGGATCAAATACACTGCTGTTGAACAACTTTTGTACCAGGAACTTGATACAACCATACTTCGTGACCGCCTTCAAGCAGCAAATTGACTGTGATACCAATGCATACAATTTGATGGCGACAAAATAAATGGCCAGTGAAGAAGGTGAGCATTTATGTCAAACAACTTAAACAGACGATAAACTCGCCTTCATAAAGAGGAGACGTAGAAACCTAGGTTAGGTTAGGTCCAAAGTGAGTGGGTCTATTCGACCTTCACCGCAACCCGCAAGGGTTAATTGTGGTTCACACCTATTCACAATCAACCAAATAAACCCAATTTCTTAACGAAACCTACTAGTTTGTAAGGTGAATGGTCTTTCAGGTAAGAGTACGGCTCTGCCGAACTCTAAAAGCCTGATTCGGTCGCTGCTCTGCAGGTTCATCATTTTCCAGACAGAAGCGACACACACTGCCTTCCGACAGTCCAAGTCTCTGCATGTGATGATTCAAATGACAGTGACCTGTAAGGAGGACTGTTAGACATCGTAGTTCATCCCTACTGTAGTCCAACAACTGTTTGGAATCAAGCTTCGAAGGGTGAATAAACGCCTTGGGAGTGAGCCAATCCTGGAAGATTCTGCCAGAAGTCCATAACTCTTCTTGCCATCCAGGTGTTCAGTGTTTGTTTGGCAAAGCCCAAAGCGATGCCAATGACAGGTTTTGGTCCAATGTAGCCGCTTGCGGCACCCTCCTTTGCAAGAGAGTCAGCAGCTTTATTGCCTTCCAGGCCTAGTCTTTCTATCGAGGAGGGTCTTTTTTGGTAGTTTGCTGGAGCCAAGAGCTTCCAACGTCGCTTGACTGTCCGAGAATATTTTTATTGACTCGTGAGTCAATAATTCACACAATTCAATAGCGTAAATTTCCGCTTGAAATACAGTCGCATAAGTTCCTAGGCAGGTAGATAACTCTGTCCTGGGTCTGCGACTGGAAACACCTGCACCAGAACCGGAAGGTTCTATCTACTATACAACTATCTATCTACAACTATCTGCTCTTAATATTTCCTTCTCCCGGAGGATCCAGTCCTCTCTACTGGGGAATAGTACTTTATAAGGCAGTTCGTAGTTGACAGTTGGAGGCATAAAGTCAGAGGTCATACTAGAGGTCGTAAATGTTCCATCGGGTCTTTTAAGCGACCTAATTTCAGCAGTCGACTCTCTAGAGAGAATCTTGTGAAAATTCTTCCAAGACTCCCGTTTTGCCTTTCTAATTTCTTTGTTGTAAGTCGTTAGAGTGGTTTTATAAAGCTCCCAGAAACAAGAAAAAACTTACTGTATGAGAGCAAGAAGATATACATGGCTTTTCATGATGAGCGTTAATTAGCCGTTTCTGACAAACTATTTAACGGATCAACCTGAAAATTTCACAGTATGCATAAATCAATATGACCTACACGCCTAAAATATTTAAGACGAAGCGGCGTTGCCGCTTCTACTATAAAGTAGCGGTTCCTTTGATTTTTCAAATGGAACACCCCGTATATAATATCCTATTATGATTCATTATCACTTTGTCAACAAATTCATATACTAATTCCCTATACCTATCTATTACCGTTTAGAAGATATAAAGTAATTTCGATATTTTTTATACCAAACATGAACTTTTATAAATGCTGATAATCTTGAACTCTCTTGCACTAAAACGATCAAATTTGAAATTGAGTGGAGTGATACTATGAGGATCTTCACTCCGAGTCATATTTTCATTTGCGTCATACAGGGTCTTCAAAAAATGCAGATACTTTGATATCATGAAAAAATGAGTGGAACTCAATTTTTTCAAATGGAACACCCTGTATATTTCAACATTTTTGAGCTCTACATTCAATTTTAGATTAACTTTGTTCAGATAATACTATTTCTATTTTGAACCGTTTTCGAGATAAACTGTTTCAAACGGAAACTGACGTGGTTTTCTTGCTCGTTTTTTTGAATTCATCACTTATTTTGGATATTCAACATTTTTTTTATATTAAGTAATATTTCTTTTTGATCCAGTTTTTAACTGTCTCAGATCAGTCAATTCGAAATTGGTATGTACCTACCTTAGATAAAGTTACAATTTGTATACATTGAGGTATTGGTCTCTAACGTACAACAGTACACATCAATATTTTTTAATAGTGTGCTCTGGAAAAATAAATAAACCAATTATTTAACGTCAGACTTTCGTTGGTGATTTTGACTGATTGTGATAGCTACCAATTATAATAGAATAATGTCAAGATTAGGTTACAGTAATGAAGATTTCTTGAATTTATTAATAATTTATGGTGAGTGCAATAGAATTGCAAGTAGAACATGCCGAGTATTTCATGAAAGATATCCAAAACTTCCGAAGCCGAATAATGATGTGATAAATCGACTACTAAAAAACTGTAGGTTGAATGGAACCTTCCGTCCAAAAATCATTCGTAAGAAGACTAAAGTGGATGATGATGACAATGGTATAACAGTTTTGGGATACTTTCATGCATTTCCAAATGCTTCTCTGCACGAGGCTGAAAGGGAGATAGGTATACCCTACGTGACAATTTGTCGAATTCTTAATAAGCATGAATGGCATCCCTATAAGTTCTACTGTGTCCAACATTTGAAAGAGACTGATTTACCTCGTAGAGTGGAATTCTTTGAATGGTTACTTGTCAAGACTCAAGAGGATGAACATTTCCTTGACAATATCATATGGACAGATGAGGCCAAGTTCACAAAAAATGTAGTTTTCAACAGACACAACAGTCATTATTGGGCGCCAGAAAATTCCCATGTTGTCCGCCAAAGGGTTTTCAAGAAAGATGGCAATTCAATGTATTTTGTGCCATAAAGAATGAGTCAATTTTTTATATCGAGTTTTATGATGATAATTTGAATGCATCAAAATATGAAGATTTACTGAGGAATGAAATTCAAATGATTTTAAATAATAGACCAGGAAGAGAACGTGTATGGTACCAAATGGATGATGCTCCACCCCATAATTCTTATTCAGTCAGCGAAGCTTTAACCGAAATCTTCGAAGACAGATGGATTGGTAATAATGGACCTTTTCCTTGGCCTCCTAGATCACCATATGGCAATCCATTAGATTATTTCGTGTGGGGTTTCATTAAAAATATGGTTTACTCTACTCCAATAACAACAATGGAAGATATGAAATCGAGAGTTACAACTGCTTTCAATAGTTTGACTCCAGTCTTGATCAGAAGCGCTATACATGACAATCTTTTGAAGAGATTACATGTTTGTTTAAGTAGAGGTGTCGATGTGTTCGAACATATTCTGAAATACACTGACGATTAAATTCACTCATTAATTTATGGGTTTATTATTTTCAGTTCGTGTTTCAGCGTTAATAAAACTATTGTTTGAAGAGAAGTTTCATTCGATGGTTGAGGAGTATTTTAATAATTATCTTTTCATTGAGAAACATCAAACGAAATATGTTTTACAAAAATGAGTGATGAACAAGGAAACCATGTCAATTTCCGTTTGAAACAGTTTATCTCGAAAACGGTTCAAAATAGAAATAGTATTATCTGAACAAAGTTAATCTAAAATTGGATGTAGAGCTCAAAAATGTTGAAATATACAGAGTGTTCCATTTGAAAAAATTGAGTTCTACTCATTTTTTCATGAGATCAAAGTATCTGCATTTTTTGAAGACCCTGTATGAGGCAAATGAAAATATGACTCGGAGTGAAGATCCTTATAGTATCACTCCACTCCATTTCAAATTTGATCGTTTTAGTGCAAGAGAATTCAAGATTATCAGCATTTATAAAAGTTCATGTTTGGTAAAAAAAATATCGAAATTAATTTATATCTTCTAAAGGGTAATAGATAAGTATAGGGAAATAGTATATGAATTTGTTGACAAAGTGATAATGAATCATAATATGATATTATATACGGGGTGTTCCATTTGAAAAATCAAAGAAGCCGCTACTTTATAGTAGAAGCGACAACGCGGCTTCGTCTAAAATATTTTAGGCGTGTAGGTCATATTGACTTATGCATACTGTGGAATTTTCAGGTTGATCCGTTGAATAGTTTGCCAGAAACGGCTAATTAACGCTCATTATAAAAAGCCCTGTATAACTATTTGCCACTCTGTTTGAGACAAATCTCCATACACTATATTTTTCGAAAAAGTTTAAAAAAAAACTTCTGCTCAAATCCTATTGTACCCTACAGGAGTTTTACGATGATACAAACCTTCTTGTATTGTGATAAATGTTTGTATTTGTCATCTTGTTTTATGTACTAGAATACTATTCACAAATTTAATTATACATATATTCATTCAAGACTATAATAAGCTATGTAAATGAGAATATTTTCACGATGATGCTCACTTTTTGTGTTGTGAAATTTTTTGTATGTGTCAACTGTGTTATATGGAATACTATTTGTCAAATTTAATTATGTACTCACTTAGATTATATAATGCTTTGTCAATAATAACATCTTTTTTTGGAAAATATAGTATATTGATTGATGGACCCGTTTCCAAGATGACGACCGGAAGACGAGAGTTGCGACCTCACAAACTTTGAACTTAAGCCTACCCCTACTACACATCAAAAGAATTAAATTGTGTCGTCTGAAAAACGCACGCTAAGGTCTAAAAAATGTGAAATTAGAGACTACCACCAAACACAGCCTCAGACTACGGGTCGCGAATTTTGCGTCTAGCCCTCGTAATACCCAAGTCGATGTGGCTTCTGAAACAAGAACTGCGGATGGACACCATTAACCACGCAGCTTACGATACACCGTTTCCTCTCGATCGCCATAGAAAGACATGTGTGTCAGAGAATTTCCTCCGCAACATTGAATAACAATACAAACAACGTAACCAGTCTCGTTTTTGTTTATTGTCATTGTCATGGTCGATTGAAAGATCTTTAATAATTCATAAAGAAGCTCGGTCGTTTTATGGACCGGTTTTTTTCAACGACAAAAAGTACTTCGAGGTTATTATAATTGTTCGAATGCAGTTGGAAAGCTGCAACAGACAATGGTCGGAATCAATTGCTCTCGATCGGAACTTTAAAAAATTGCCTTCTTCACTGTACTGGAGCCATGTCTGCGAACAATTTCATAAATGTTCTGCCAATTATGAATGATCTCCCGACGACTTAGTAAAAAAACATGCAGTTCAGCATTAAATTATATTTATTATTTTTCATTATTGTATTGTAGAAAGCAGCATTTTGAGAATCAAAATCTAAAAAGATGAGTCGATATCCCTATTATCTCTATTATCATTCACTGATAATTGCAATTTCTGCGTTTAATATTTTGAGTCTTGTTACTGAAGTCCTCTATCATGAATGGCTATAGTAACGCAAAGATGGCTGATATGCATTTCATTTGCTGATGAATTGCTGATGGCAATTCATCGGAAGCTAGGCGGTTGTAAAGCGAACGAAAAACCTTCCAAAGTATACATCAACGACTTCGTGAAACAGGAGCATTGAAACGAAATGGAGGACCAGGAAGGCTAATGACAATAAGAACGGTAGAAGTAGAAGATACATAATGTGCTGGCCACGATAGAAGAAGATCCAGGTACCTCTACTCGAAAAATTGCAAATAATTTAAATGTAAATAACCGGACAATTTGGAACATTCTTAGAGACTATTTAACGTACCTATACCACATACGAGTTCAGGCACTTCTTCCTGCAGATTTTCTTCCACGTATAGCATTCTGTCAATGGCTTTCGCGCATATTGGGTCAAATCCCTCAACGCTTATACTTTTAACCGATGAAGCCAGTTACTCAAGGAATGCCATAAGGAATTTCCATAATAATTCCATAATAACCATGTCTGGGCTGAAGAAAATCTACATGTGGTGCTTGAAGATCGCTTTCAACATCAGTTCTCGTTGAACGTTTGGGTGGGAATTGTAGATGACTTCCTAATTGGACCGGTATTTCTGCCAGGAAGACTTACCGGCGGGGTAAACCTTACTTCAGTTTCTGGAGGATGTACCATTGGTTACAAGAAATGCAATGTGGTTTATGCATGATGGTGCACCAGCGCATTTTCAACAGTATCATACGAAGATCGCTGAAGTGGTCAAGGTGGACCTCACTTATGGCCTGCTCGATCACCGGACTTAAACCCACCGGATTATTTTCTATGGGGCCACCTAAAGTCATAAGTTTATACTACTCCAGTTGAAGATGTGGAAGATTTGACAAATCTAGTAATTGCTGGATGTAACGCAATCAGAAACGATCCTGGTGTTTTTGAAAGAGTTCGGGAGTCGATGAGGATGAATATTGGGCATCAGTTTGCCTCTAGAACGAGTTGGATAATTATGTTGCTGGAAAGGTGTATTATGCTTGTTTCTATAAACGTATATACACAATTCATAAATATACAGACCAGCAACAGTTAGTATCTTGAAATTTTTAAAAGCATTTCTACATGATTCTCTCCAACCAATACCGGCAATGATTCTTACTGCATATTTTTGCAAAATAAATATTCTTTCAGCAGCAGATCCGGTACCCCAATTCAAAATTCCATATCTCAAGTGGCAGTTTATGGTCGCATAGTATAAGCTCAGTAAAATCTCTTTACTACAAAAATTAGCCATGAATCTCAGAGCATAGCAGTTTTTTCTCAACTTAATACAGAGGGTCTCAATATGAGGAGTCCATGTGAGTTTGTAGTCCAAGGTGACGCCTAACATTTTTGTAGAAGTACAAGATTCAATTGGCAGATCCCCATTTTCATGGATAACAAAATGTTCGGGCCACTTACTAATTGTGAACTTCATCATCACAGTTTTAGATGTATTGAGTGTTAAGTGATTTTTTTCTGCCCATATGTTTACTTGTTTATGTACATCCTGGGTTCTTTCCTGTAGGGTCGTTACATCAATTTCCTCCACTATGAAATTTGTGTCATCTGCATACGCTACTGTGTGAATAGTTGACAATCCTTGAAAATATTTCATCAGGTCATTCGCATATATCAAAAATAGTATAGGTCCAAGGATTGATCCCTGTGGGACACCCTGCCTAATGGTTGCCAACTGACTGAGAGTGTTTCCAACACTGACACGTTGCCCTCTATTTTCCAGGTAGGATTTCATTAAATCTAGGGCAACTCCTCTTACGCCATATCTTTCCAATTTCCCTAATAGCAGGTCATGATTAACGCAATCGAAAGCTCTGGAGAAGTCTATGAACAATCCGCAAATATGGAATTTACCATCAAGTGCATTAACCACATGCTCATTGAACTCATAAAGTGCTGTTTCTGTACTTTTGTTCTTTGTGAAACCGTGTTGGTTTTCTGAAAAAAGGTTATTTTCAGAATTCATAGAAATGAAAAAATCAAGTTAAATTCTGCCTTTCATATTTATCCATTTGGTGGAAGTTGCCAGATGGATCACATAAGTTGCAGCTAACGTATCCACATCAAATTTTCACTTGATTTGAGAATCTATATTAAAATTGGTAATAATAGTGAATCAATTACTGTCCGCCAATTCCCTAATTTCTTCACAGACATCCCCCACCAGTCTAAGATACCTATCTAACAGTTTTCGGGTCATGTCTCTGAAGCAATAAATGTTAAATAATCTATTTAGTGACAAAATTCCAATATGATTTTTGATAATTATACTAATTATTTGTTATTTTGAAGAAAAGACCCGTACGGGTACTTGGAGTTCGTCCCAGAAGTCCCAGAATAAAGAAGTTGAAATAGTCTACTCAACAAGTTCAAAAACATAAAAAATAGAGATAAAGGTCCTAAAAATAAGAGCAATAGCTCGTTTGATTCAGAATCACCTCTAGAAAAATATTTTTGAAGGATTTTGGTGCAGATAAAAAATTGCAATTGTTATTAACAAAATAAGATTTAAGAAAAATGGTATTTAGTTTTTCGTTAATAACTCAAACAATATTAATACTTAAGCAATTTTAAAAAAAGCTCGTTAAAGAGCGCTAAAGATAGTTTATCGAAAGAAATAATTTTTTTATAACGTAAAATGTCATTTTAAAAATTTAAAAAAAATCTAGCATATTCTTAACACTTGAATGAATCGAGTCCCGTAGAAAAAAAAGTTTAATCGCCGTTTTTCAAAAAGTTATTCAATTGTTAACCAACAAATTTTTTTCCATCTCCGTTGGCATAAATAATGGGTAAAATGTATAAATAATTGACCTATAAATTTTAAACTTCGTGGAGCCCTTTTGATATATATACTTCATACGATACTGCGATAAAAGTTCATAAAAAATTTATTAATTTGTTAATTATGATTTTTTTATAACTATTGCAAAATGAAATATCTAAAAATTGTTGATGAATTTTTTTTTCAATTGATATTTAGCTATGTCCGTTTTCACATTAAACACTGGCAGTTTTTAACATAGGATATGCATTTTTTACGTAATTTGAAATATTATATTGTTTTAAACAAATAGAGAAATTCAATATTAAAAAAAAAAATTCTTTGCTATTTTGTTGTCTAGAGATAATCATGATTGAGAAAAAATTTTTCTTAATTTTAATTTTTAATTGTTTAAAATCGATTTTTTATATTCCGATTGTTTAAATAATTAGTTAAGAAATAATTTTACAAAATAATTATTATTCAATTGTTTATTAGTTTACCAATTTGTTTTTATAATTTTTTCTGCTTCAGAAAAAAATATAACGTTGGTCAATATTTGTTTATAACAAATTGTTAAACTAATAAACAATTAAATAATAAATAATAATTTTTTTTTGACAAACTATTTAAATGTGTAAATCATGATTTTCAAAAGAAAAATTATTTTTTAACTAATTATTTAAACAATCGAAATATAAAAAAATCGATTTTGAACAATTAAAAATTAAAATTGAGGAAACATTTTTTTTATCATAACTATCTCTAGACAACAGAATAGCTAAAAAAATTGTTTCAAAAATTTTGAATTTCTCTATTTGTTCAAAACAATTCAATAAACAAATTACATAAAAATTCATATCCTATGTTAATAACTGCCATTGTTTAATGTGAAAACAGACATAGCTAAATATCAATTGAAAAAAAATTATCAACAATTTTTAGATATTTCATTTTGCAATAGTTATAAAAAATCATAATTAACAAATTAATAAATTTTTATCGCAGGATCGTATGAAGTATATATATCAAAAGGGCTCCACGAAGTTTAAAATTCATAGACCAATTATTTATACTTTTTATCCCATTATTCAATCCAACGGAGATTGGGAAAAAATTTGTTAGTTTACAATTGAATAACTTTTTTTAAAATGGTGATAAAACTTTTTTTTCTACGGGACTCGATTCACTCAAGTGTTAAGAAGATACCAGATTTTTTCAAATTTTTAAAATGACATTTTATGTCATGAAAAAATTATTTCTTTTGATAAACTCTTTTTAGCGGCAGCGCGCGCATGCCGTAACAGCCGCGTGGATCCCTATTTTCAACGTCAAATTAAAATTATAAAAACGAGCTTTTTTCAAAATTGGTTAAATAATAATATTTTTTGAGTTATTAACTTAACTTAAGTTATTTTGTTAATAACAATTCCAATTTTTCATCTGCAGCAAAATCGAATGAGCTTAGGACCTTTATCTCTATTTTTCATGTTTTTCAACTTGTTGATTAGACTAAAAAACAACGGACCTAACTCGCAACATCGAATACTTCACTAGCTGATAAAAAGAACTTTTTTCTGTGGTTCCTTTACCCCAAATAAAAATGAACTAGTCCAAAACTTGACATTTATTACTGTTATACAAATAGCCTCACCAAAATTATATTGGTGATTTGAGAAATTTCTCCAGTTTCTTTCGGGTTTCCTTCTCCCTTTCTTCCTGCTTGATCCTAGCAAGCTCCAGAGGATTCACCTTGACGTATTCAGGCGAATCGTCGGCCGAATCATTCTTCTTGCTGTTCCTTCTAGAAGATTCGCTGCTCGAAGAAAATTTCCTGTCGTACGTCTCAAGGACATTTTTCTCCTTATGGATCAGCTCTTGCACCCTGACTTTGCTGTCGGTCTTGACCAGTTGGTTGCAAATGGCGGGGATGACTTTTGCATTGTTCACTTTGGGAGTTTTGGGAGGCGGTAAGGGCGTTTTCCATTTTTCCATGCAAGCCGGACACGTGGTTTGTTTGATGTACAATTTCGAATATTTTACTTCATCGTTCGAATATTTTCTAAACAAGAAATGGCGTCAATGTTTGATATTTTCCAAAATGAACAGTGAAATGCATTGCGACGTATTTTTAGTACCTATAAGCAAATTTCTATTTGCTTCAGTGAAAAATCGATGTTCACGGTGATACCATACATAATAATAATATGTATTTATTCATTTTCTTAAGATTGTTTACAGTAAATATACATGTGCATATAGAAATGAACAGTGAACAAATAAAATACATCTCACGAGGCAAAATGATCTGCCTGTGTGTAAGGAATGAGAATACTGAATATGACATTGAATGAGATTCATGCATTAAATTAAGTATTGAGATATAAATTCAAAATAGCTACATTTGAAAAGAATATAAATAAATAAACACAATCAATCTATTGAAATAAGTACTAGATACAGATAAGAATATAAGTTCAAACTGGACATATTTGAACAGAATATGAAGAATCAAAATAAACTAATGTACTGAATAGATACAAAGTATGGATACAAACATAACTTTGAACTGAACACATTTGGACATAATATAAATAAATGAAACAATCAAGGGATATAGAGATTTCAATCATAAGGGTTCCAGACTACGAACAAATCAATACACAATATATTTCCACAATCGTGGAAGTCAGTATTTAAATTTATATTTGTCTATTTATCTCTGCTCGTGGTATATTCTTGACAAATAATTTAATCTTCGTCTTAAATTTTTTGAGATTTGATTCGCATTTCGAACTTTCAGGAGGAAAACTGTAGAGTTTCGGTCCTAAATATCGGAAAGATTTCTGCCCAACTGATTTGAGCATTGATGGTATGACGATACTATGATTCCGACGTGTAGCATATTTATGGTGATAAGTAGTTAATTCTTTTTTGTTTTTATGCGGTACAGCAGTAATATTCATAATAAACAGCTGTCTGGGATCAAATATTCCAGATTCTAAATGAAGTAGATCGCTAGGGTAGTCGTAACCTTTGCATCTCTTCTGCATAACCTCAAGGGAATGTAGATGAGTTTTCGCCACTCCACCCCAACGAATTATACCATATCACAGATGGGGCTCTACTAAACTCTTATATAACATATAAATTTTTTGTTTTTGATTGAGTATGTTTGCTATCCGTTTGAATTTGTAAAGTATGCAACGTAATTTTTTAACTATGTGGTCTATGTGCTGGTTCCATCTGAGATTGCTGTCTAAAATTATTCCAAGATATTTTATATTCTTTGTGGGTTTGATGACTTCCGTATTGGAGATTTTGATGTCATATTGTGGTAGAGGGTTGTACTGAATGGTACGTAATAAGTTTTCTCAAAGTTAATAGATAATAGCCTGTGGTCGAACCACAATTTGATTTGATGAAGGTCATAATAATAATAATATTTATTCACCATTTGTGATACATAGCGTATATATGGTAGGTCAATGATTATTTACAAAAAACATTATGCCACTTATGAATAAAATTACGGAATCAAAGCTTAAATAAAAATTAATATTTGCATATACAAAGGTATAGCCCCAACCAGTGTTGTTGCAACAGTTTTATTTTATTAGTATTTTATAATTACTTCCAAAATGCTAATTGATTATATTAGATGATCGGTGAACACAATACAGTGTTTTATAAAAGTGTTTTATAAATTTGTCATAGAAACGTTTATGAAATAAAATTAAAAAACCATTATAGAATAGTCAGCTTTAAAAGTAGTCCGACTCTGCCGCAATTCCATCACTCCCAGAACTAAGTGTTTCTCAACAGTTTTATAAGAGTAGCATAGTAGCTAAAATACGTTGAAATGCTTGCTACTGATACCAATTTATTTCATAGAAAAACGCCATTTTAAATGATAGCGATCCGGGATACTGAAATTAGATGAGTTGAAAATATGAAATACCGCACATATAGTGATATTTATAGCTGAAAAATTCATAAATATTATAACATTATATTATTTAGAATAAAGTGAGTTAAGTTTGTGACTAGAAAATTAATACTTCGACAGAGTGAATTTTTGTATAATCAATAATTTTACTGAAAACATTTATAAATGAATGGCGCGCTTAAATTTTGCTAATAATAAGCTATACATTTGTCAATAAAATTTCATTTGCAGGAAAAATATCATATACATACAAACACATATATTTACAAACATGTACACACATATTAAAAAAAAACGATAAAACGATAAAAAACGACGGTAATGACGGTATTGCTTCAAAATTGAAGAATTTACAATTAACAAAAATATTCATATAACATATACAAAAACCTACAGCAAGGAAAACATTTTTCGAAAACACATCAATTTTTTTAACTGTGACAAGTCTTGCTCCAGAATAATTGCAAAACCTTCCAAACTCCAAATGAGGTTGTCATCCCCCAATTTTTTTAAAACAGATATTCAGGTGATACCTCATTATAAAAGGTGTTAGTCGATTGAATTGGCGAAAGGCGTAAGTACTTTCTTCTATTCATTTAGGCGACCGCTCACTGAAATGGTGATTCAAGTCCTACGGCCGGACGATCGATTTTCCCTGCGTATCTTCGAACCCGAGACGGAAATCGCAAGTTGAAATGTAAGACCTCATTAATCCCTTCAGGCTCTGGTGTAGGTGTTTTCAGTTGCAGACCCAGGACAGAGATACCAACCTGCCTAGGAATACATGCGACTGTATTTCAAGCGGAAATCTATGCAATTGAATTGTGTGCGGAGATATTGGTAGAATCCAACCTCATACACAAGTCAACAAAAATTTTCTCGGGCAGTCAAGCGGCGTTGGAAGCTCTTGGCACCTATCGAGTAACGTCTAAATTGGTAGCAAATTGACAAAAATGACTCTCCTCAATAGAAAGACTCAACAGATTGTCTCTAGTCTTGTTTCCTGGCAACACTGGCATGGAAGGCAATGAGGTTGCTGACTCCCTTTCAAAAGGAGTAGCTTCATCTGACCAGAACCTCATTAGCATCGCTTAAGGTTTTGCCAAACAAAAATTGAACACTTGGATGGCAAAAAGATTCAAAGACTTCTGGCAAAATCTTCCAGGACGGGCTCAGTCGAAGGCGTTTATTCACTCTTCGAAGCTGGAAATCAAACAGTTGTTGGACTACAGAAGGAATGAACTACGATGTCTAACAGACCTCCTCACAGGTCACTGTCCTCTGAATCATCATATTATGCAGAGACTCGTACTGTCGATAGACAGTGTGTGTCGCCTCTGTTTGGAAAATGATGAGACAGCAGAGCATATACTTTGTGCCTGCCCCTCTGGAGACCGAATCGGGAGTTCGGCAGTACCGTACTCTTACCATCTGACCTGAAAGATCACTTACTATATAAACTTATTGGATTCGTTAAGAACTAGGTTTATTTGGTCGAGTTTGAATAGGTGTAAGCGACACTAAACCCTTGCAGGTTGCGGTAGAGGTCCACTCACTTTTGACCTAGCCTAACCTAATCCCTAGTACGCACAAATCACGACTTCTGAGGGTTGTCGTTCTTAGTGGGGCTACAGCTGGTTAATGATTTTAACAAATTTCATGTCTATACCAGTTTAATTGTCCATGATTCAGAAGTTCAATAACCAATTCATTTATCACAAAGAATAATGAATGGTATAACAAGCAGGTTCAGATCAAATTAATTTCTTCATAGTGTATCTAAAACGCAGAGCATATTTTTCCATCCTTATTAAACAAACCAAAGTTCTGAAATGATTGTTAATGCTGAATCAATGAACACCTCAAACACTTCAAAAATTTTGCGTCGATGCGTCGAATTTTGCGTCGATGACGTCACACGTTTCCCCCACTCTTGTTTGAACCAAAAATTGCAAAAAGTTTAGCTCCATAAGAAAATACATGGGATTTTGGGCCAGAAGTCTCTTTGTTCATCTACTGACTCACCATTGACTATGGTCTCCCCTAGTCAGATCATATTTCTTAATTGGGCACAAAATTGAGCAGATCTATATTTGCCAACAGAACTGAAAGAATGAAAATAAAACAGGAAGTAATAAAGACGGTGTATTATGCCTACTTCCACAGATTTTTGCAATTTGGTATCAAGTTTTGGGGTTCTTCTGTTGACTCAAATTCCTTCTTTATCATATAATACAGACAACAATTGGTCTTGCATGTAGAGAATCATGCCGCAAATCATGAAATAGTCACTCTGCAGATACATAAGTTTTTAATTCTTATTAATAAAAATGGAGGTTCTATCACATCCAGTGTTCACACTCGTACATTCATAATCAACCAGAAATCAATCGATGATTCTTCCTAATTACACATACTATAAAACTCGAATGGATCCCTATACATGAGAATCAAAATCTGCAAAATATGTCAAGAAAATAGCATTAGTGTGCCAGAAATAATGAAGATATGTCTGTAGTGAGTTACATTTTGGGTGTCTCTACAACTTTGATCTCAAGCAGGTGTCAGCAATTACCTGAAATTTTCTCTTTGCGTTTCTGGAAACCTTAAACTTGTTTTGGGTGAATTATTCACCAAAGGCTTTTCCTGAAGTGCCACCACATTGCCACGACTGTAATCCAAATCTACAGAGAGCTTTCCGTTTGACTTAATCCTTGAATTCCCAAATCTGGAATTCCTCCACGAATCAACACTCGACCTCAACGATGAAATTTCGTTTTCTTCGGAATCGTATTCGATTTTTTTAACTTGGGAAGCTGTTCTGATGTTTTTTGCGATGAAATTCGGAGTTTCGTATGCCCTGCAAGATGTAGTTTGTCGGAAAGAACGTTTTCTTTTCAAGTTCTGTTCAGAAAATTCCAGCGATGAGCTTCTAGATGATATGGATGCTTTTACCATGGAGTTATTGCGGCGATGCCTTATTGGGATGATAGTTGGATGATGATGATGGTGATGATGGTGATGTTACTGTAGAGTTTATTACATTATAAAACTGTCAAACTATATGACAGTTCGATCACAGAACAGAAAATAACATGGAAGACTGAGGATCACCAAGGTACATGAAAATGGTCGTTTTAAATGCAACTATATTACGGGATTCAATTCTTGCATCATTTATCGACATATCACGAATATAATATCACGACATATCAGTCAAAGACTCTATATATTTTCTGATTGATTTGGCCGTTACTTGATGAAGATTCATAGTAATTTCACAAACTACAACTCACGATTTGATCTCCACAAACTTTATTGAAAAAATATATCACAACATGTTTCGCTAAACATTATCTTTTTCAAGTGATTAATCACTTGAATTATTATTATAGTTTAGAAGAGTTATATGAGGACCGCTTTCTCTAATTTATTTTATCAACTGTATTTTTTATTAAACAAAGTATGGTATACTGCATTTGAACATTTTAAACTTTTTGGAATTTTTTATTGTATGACATCTCTAAACAATTTTATATGTGTTTGAGTATTTTTACATGATTTGTACCCTATGTATATATGTATGTGTGTGTATAGATATGTATATATATATATATATATATATATATATATATATATATATATATATAATGGTGTATGTGTATATATACATGCTTGTGTTTATGATGACTGATGGAAATTTGTAGCTTTGTCAATAAGACATAATGTTCTTTGGGCAATAAAGCATATTATTATTATTATTATTATATATACACAGTTTGGTTAATCTTTTTAATCGCGTCGAGAGCTCTTGACAAAACGAGCTTTCAAATGACCTTGTTGATTTTTACCATCATGCAATTCAGGTGTTGTTCTTAGAGAGCCTTAGGATTTTTCTGTAGTGCTTGTGTTTTGTTCTTAAAAAAAAGAAGCTCGGTCATGGAATATAAAAATTAAAAATCAGTATTTAGTGGCGTCTTTTGTCCAATAAAAAAATTTCCTTCCCTTATTTCAAAAAAGCAAATTTATGTTATTGGTTAACAGCTGAGTCCTATTAAAGCCAATTTTACATACTCTAACGAATCTGAAGTCGCCCCTGATCGATATGCCGGCCGACTCAGCGAAAAAACACATGACATCACCGCGAAAGACTGCAACCGCATTAAAACTCTAGTCGAGTACAGAACCGATTACAGATTTCTAGAAAGGACCGTTACATTATATAAGCCCAGCTTCTCGACCCAAGAGGGAGTTTAGAAACTGAATCGAGCGGCTAAACAAGAAATTCAAATAGTGAAAATAAATTAGGCGTTAGTTGCTTAGTGTTGTAATAAATAAATTAGTTTGTGATTAGTGAATTATTGTTGGAAATACATTTGTTTAAGACAGTTAATTCTTTAATTTGTTACAATACGATGAGTGACTTTGGACCCACTGGATAAAAAGGAGGTTTATTCGTTTCAAAATAATTTCAAATGTCATCTTTCTCACTCCCCGATAATTTTTTGTAAAGGGTATTTACCGCTGAAGGCTGGCAGACGTTTTCTCTAAATCACACAGGAGAAAACCGGTGTCACAAACGTCAGTATGTTATCTATTTGACAGAAGTTGATCAAGATGACGAGTGTCAGAAGAGACGAAAAATTCCATGAAAATGCCGCGCGACCAAACGGCTCACGCGAAAATCAGAAACCGCGCTGAAAGGACCCAACTGCAAACAGAACTCCAGAGGATCGAGCGAGAAAAGCAGAACGCGATGAGAAACCTGGACTTGGAAAAAAGAAGGTTCCGAACCAAGTGCTCCAAAATGCTTATATTCTCGAAGCCCAAATCCAGAGAAGTAGGGGACGGAAGTCACGAAACGTTTCAAAAAAAAAGTGATTCCTTCGTGGACCTCCACGACCTGGTGTTCACCAACGGCGAAGTCGACGCCGGGAAGGTGCTGTGCCTACATGTGATATCGGCGCATCGAGCGGAAACCCTGATGCCTCCGAAGAAAAGGCTCTCCTACTTGTGCAAAGAGCATTCCCCTACGGAGAGGATCCTGGAAAAGTCTAGGAGCGGGTATGCTAACAACGAGAAGTTATCCAACTTGCTACCCCTGTACACCGTGGAAATGGTGCACCTTGGCGCCATGGGAGAGAATTCCATTCCTCCAGTGATAAACGATGGTAGGCTAGCTGCAAGGATCCTGATCAACGAAAACATCAGGCAGCTTATTGGAACGGTGATCAAAGCTTTAGAAACTTCCAACAAAGACAAACTTCGACAGCTGGTGCGTATCGCACATGATCCAAGCGCTATAAGAACCATACTGGCAAGGAAGGACATCCAGGAATTCATGACTTTCTTACAAACCCAGCCGATCATCAACAATAGCGAATCTTTCCTGCTGACTCCGCCCTTCAAAATTAAGACGAGAGACCTCAATTTCCGTTCAATGGCAGGAAATAATCTGGAGAGCCTGATAAATAATATAAGGCAAAACGTTTTACAAATACCCACGAGAAAACCCATGATAGAGGGTTCGGAAGACTTCACTACTATCCTAGAACCTCAAGAGATGCGTTCGAGTAGCGAAAGAATTAGGCCAATAACTATGGCAAGCGGTCCAAGAGGTTCGCCTGGCCCTGAAGGGAATGATACTAACGAGAAGCAATTTTCAAAAAAGCAACGGCATCGGGGTCGGACGCTTACCAACTTCATTGCCAAAAATATAAGAGAGGCTCCAAATGTCAAGAAAATTGAATACGATGAGGACGAAACAGAAGGAAATATTGGTAAAAGGTCAGTTGCCATTGCCTAATCTTGCATTTTCCATGTATTTAAACAACCACTTATCGTTGCACCTTTGATTTGCACCTTTTTTCCATTCAAGTGGTTCTAGTTTTTTATCAGACATTTGAAACTGGAGTATTTCATGGTGATAGATAGATCTAGAGATCAGTCTAAAAAAAAGATCGGACAAAACATTCTTTAGGTGCCTTTATATTAATTACTGTAACTATGTTCTACTACACATCTATACAGCGTGACTCACGGTCTATGGTTTCTGGAAAACGCAAAGCATGATTTTTCTGTAAATTTCACCTCTCACATTTCCTTGCCTGTTCTATCGATCAAAAATATTTTCAGCATTGCGGCGTTGCCACTTCCATCAAAAAGTCCTAGCAACTTTATTTTTTCAAATGGAACACCCCGTATATTAATACATTTTCGGAATCGCTCTGGTATTTTAATACTTTTTTGTTAATAATATCCTATACCTATCTGTATCTGTTTTCGAGATAAAAAATAAATTGTGCTAAATATGGTCCAAAACATAGCCTTAATTGAAATTAAGTACATCAGTACTCTCAAATCATGAAAAGTTGATATTTTGTTGATAGTTTGGACAAACTCGAAATATTCAAATAACACCAAGAAATCGACTTCATATCATACAGGGCGTGCTAAAATTACTATTATTTCCATTGTGCATAAAAGTAGTCAAAAGTTCATTTTTTCAAATAAAACCCCCTGTATATTACTCGGTAAATTGAAAGATGGTGAAAAATGCTTCAAGATGATATATCATGTCCCTATACCTAAATCGTCAAGTTTTCTCAATAAAGTCGCTTCTTCTAGAAACATTATTTTTTTTAGAATTTGGATTTAGGTAGCAGTAGAATTATCAAGCTTATAGCAGTTCGGTTACTTTTATAAGTAATTTACAAAGAATTATCGACGGTGTTTCGAATCATCTTCCAAAATGAATGCAAATATCGATTATTCAAACGAAGTTCTTATGAAATTATTTATTATACACATGAACAAAGTGATCAAATCATTATCAGAACGTGTGAAAAGTTCAACCAAATGTATCCTGAATTAACACCAATGAACGAGAGGAAGTTTGTAAGGGTACAAAATAATTTTCTCAACTATGGCTCAAAGTTTCCAGGGAACAACTGTACCAAAAATCAGTAATTTCTAGGTGAAAAGGAAGATTTTGTGGGCTAAAACATGTGAAAGTACAGACAATAACAGAATAGGATGATTCAAAATAACAAAATTGTAAACAAAATATCACATTATCACAATAAATGCTGAAAATGTTGTCCATTACATTCTAAACACTTTAAAATGTTTTTTTGTGTGCGACTTGTAGTTGCTTTTTCAATTTCCTGGGGATTCAGATCTTCAATACTCCGCACTATTCGCCGTCGCAATTCTTCTTTGGTAGGCACTGGAGTACTGTATACCCTTTCTTTCAAAATACCCCATAAAAAAGTCAAGTGGCGTGAGATCGGGTGATCTCGGTGGCCAATTCCACGGCCCTAAACGCCTAAACCAACGATCATCGAAGAGTTCGTCAAGTTTTCTGGAAACTTCTTGGGTGGAATGAGCTGGCGCTCCGTTCAGTTGAAACCACGAATTCCTATATTCCTCTAAAGGCAAATTTTCAAGAAAATCGGTTACAGTCGTCCTTAATATTTGGAGATATCTCTCTGCATTCAGTGTGTCTTCATAAATAAAAAAGCTAATTTTATTGTTCTTCAGAATACAGAAAACATTCAGGTCAAATTTTTCTTGAAAACCCATTTCTTTTGTAACACGAGGATTATGATCAGCCCAAAAATGTTTATTCCTTCTATTGAAAATACCATCCCTCGTAAATTTTGATTCGTCGCTCCAAATTATTTTTGACAAAAATTCCCGATCTTTCTGTGTATGAATCAAAAGGGATTTACAAAAATGCATTCTACATTCGAAGTCTTCTGCTTTTAGAGCTTGAACTTTGGTGAATTTATACGGATGCATTCCGTGATTTTTCAAAATTCGTTGTGCTGAAGCATGTGATACACCTAAATCTTTTTCTGCACTGCGAATGGAAGCTTTTGTATATGCATAAAAATATACCAAAACGTTAACAGTATTGTCCTCATTTGAAGTAACAGGTTTTGATAATGTTGAACGCGCTTTTAACATGGAGTCATAGTTAAGGAAATTATTTTGTAATCTTACAAACTTCCTCTCGTTCATTGGTGTTAATTCAGGGCACATTTGGTTGAATTTTCTACAAGTTCTGGCAATGATTTGATCACACTGTCCGTGTATAAAAAATAATTTCATAAGAACTTCGTTTGAATAATCAATATTTGCATTCATTTTTGGCGATTTTTTGAAACACCGTCAATAACCATTTATCAACTACTTATAAAAGTCACCAAACTGTCATAAGCTTCATATTTCCACGGCTACCTAGAAATCAAATTCTTTAAAAATTATTTTTTGTACAACTGTTATTGAAAATCTCTTTGATAGAAACACTTTAATCAGAACACCTATCAAAAAATCATTTAGAAAAGTTCACACATGCAGTTCGTGCTATTGGTAATATTAAATCCCTGTGAAGTTACTGACGTTAACGAAGTAGTATTCAGTCCAACTGTAGAAAGTCCTTCATGACTAACCAATAATCCTCTTCGAAATAACGTGAGTTGGCGTATGTAGTTGTGACAAATGCCTTGTATGAAGGTGATTGACAATGTTTCGTGATGAGTTTCACTAGTTCGGACTTCCATTGTCTACTATATAAAATGATTTGAAATCCCTGAAACAATAAAAGAGAATAATTAAAAAAAGAATAGTTGAAAATAACAATTATATTAAGCAACAATAAACCTGAAATGAAATGATAGTGAAATAACCTACAAGTAAAAATACAATAATTGAATAAATAAAAATTAAAGGAATGAAAAAAGAAAATAATAAAAATAAAAAAGTGTAGAGATTCCAAGTCACGTTAGTTCACGACGTTTCGATTGTTGGTATCTACAATCGTCTTCGGGTGATCACCCATCACCCGAAGACGATTGTAGATACCAACAATCGAAACGTCGTGAACTAACGTGACTTGGAATCTCTACACTTTTTTATTTTTATTATTTTCTTTTTTCATTCCTTTAATTTTTATTTATTCAATTATTGTATTTTTACTTGTAGGTTATTTCACTATCATTTCATTTCAGGTTTATTGTTGCTTAATATAATTGTTATTTTCAACTATTCTTTTTTTAATTATTCTCTTTTATTGTTTCAGGGATTTCAAATCATTTTATATAGTAGACAATGGAAGTCCGAACTAGTGAAACAAATGCCTTGTAATCCAAAGATCGTGTGTTCAAATCCCATGGACCCTATAATTTTTTTATTATCAGCAGTAACGTTATACAAAAAAAATTGTATGATACATTTGTTAAAAGTGATTTTATTTTGCTCGTGAGTTTGCTCCACTTGCTGACGCTCGTTTTGCAATAATCCCCACTCACAAAATAAAATGCTACTTTCAACACTTGTAGGTAAAACGTGAATAACTATTTTTCCACAAAAACGGCTTTATTAAGAAAACTTGACGATTTTGGTATAGGAACATGTATATCATCTCGAAGCATTTTTCACCATCTTTCAATTTATCGAGTAATATACAGGGGGTTTCATTTGAAAAAATGAACTTTCGACTACTTTTATGCACAATGGAAATAATAGTAATTTTAGCACGCCCTGTATGATATGAAGTCGATTTCTTGGTGTTATTTGAATATTTCGAGTTTGTCCAAACTATCATCAAAATATCAACTTTTCATGAATTGAGAGTACTGATGTACTTAATTTCAATTAAGGCTATGTTTTGGACCATATTTAGCACAATTCATTTTTTATCTCGAAAACAGATAGAGATAGGTATAGGACATTCTTAACAAAAAAGTATTAGAATACTAGAGCGATTCCAAAAATGTATTAATATACGGGGTGTCTCATTTAAAAAAATATAATTGCTAGGACTTTTTGATAGAAGTGGCAACGCCGCAATGCTGAAAATATTTTAGATCGATAGAACAGGTAAGGAAATGTGAGAGGTGAAATTTACAGAAAAATCATGCTTTGCATTTTCCAGAAACATCTAACCTACCATCGACCGTGAGTCACGCTGTATATAGATTTTCTTCTTTTGAAATTGATTGCATGCTTCCTTTATTTTGTAAGATTCCCACATTTTCTTTGATCAGGATGTAGTAAGAGAAAGCCAAAAACTTTCCCAAATATGTTGTATAACAGTTTCAACATCATGCTAACCAATAATCCATAAGCAATTTTTTCCACGCAGACTTACCATAACACAAATCTTTTTTTTCAACTATAAATATATATCTATAACAATAAGTTATATAAATTCTAACCGAATTTATTGAGAGGAGTTGTTCAGATAATTTGAAATAGAAGACTGCTGTATCTGAAATATCAAACGCCACCTGAATAACTAATGTAATATGAACAGAAATATACTTGAATATAAATTGACGTTTCTGTAAGTTTAAATTTTCCGTTCTTGATAGGTCAGCCACCATTCTGCTAAAATCCAAGGTTTCTCCATCTCCCATCAGCCAATCAAATTCTGTAGAAAACAACCCAACAGATGAAAACCTAGTCGAGATGAAAGTTTCCATCAAACCGAGTTCTAGCAGTAAAATAAAAAAATCTGCCGTTAGCCAGGATAGCCTGAAATTTCGCGTCAAAAAAATCCTATGTCCCGCCTGCAAAGAGAAATGGAGAACACCTTTACCGCCTCCAAAAACCCCGAGGGTGAAAAAGTCTAGTGTTCTGCCTCCTGAAAACCCCCTCAAAACTGACAGCAGGTTGAGATTGAACGTGTTGATAAACCGTGAAATTTACACGCAAGAGAGGTACGAAAAAAGGTACCTCGCTAAAAATAGTCCAGTTTCTATTGGGAAAATCAAAAAAGATGTACCATCTAGCTTGTCAGATATCAAGTTGAGTCCTTTGGACCTAGCCAGGATCCAACAGGAGATCAGAGTGAAGGAAACTCATAAAAAGTTGGAAAAGTTTCTCTGTATGTCAGTGTAATTCAAAATTACTTATGTTTTCCTGTAGCCGGTTGGTAATATACTATGAAACTAACATTGTCATTAATATCAATGAATGTATGAATTGGGGTCTAGACTATAATGTGTCTAGTCAAAAGTGACAACAACCTCAAAATTTCAAAGGTGAATTCCAAGAAATAGGTTTATGAATATGTTTTTGAGAGTACCTCAACTCATAAGGTCCATGAATCCTTCAAAATCGGGAATGGCAAGGTTTCGTCGAAGTTGCAGTTTCTCAGATGCTACACTAATATCATATGATGTTTAAAGCACTTCAAACTTCTTAAGCGACTGAATTAGGAAATCCCACAAAAGACAGGACTAATAATGGTGCACGTTACCAAATAACCTAGGTATATTGTTATATGTTTTGGGTGCCGTGATACCAGTAAATGTAAGACTCCTCCCAATGACGGTCTCAATCTAAAGTGATCCATGAAGTAAGTGACCAAAGAATCCGACCTTGTGTCTACAGAGGAGATATATGTCGACAAAACAACCCCAACTGCCCTCAGTATGTAAGAGCTTCTCACTTCTGATCCTATCAATAAACCCAGGAAGCTAGGTGGTGCAGCCAAGAAACGAGTTATCCCTTTTTCTATAGCAGGACCTCCTGAATCTACACCAAATTCTCAAGCGACAGAAGCAGAATCTGGAGAGCAAACAAAACGCTCAAACTACAAAATTACCCAAACAAGAAGCGGATAAGCCCTGCATGGTCGAATCTAATGTATCGACATTTACAGCTGACTTACAGAATATATCGACCAATCAACTGGAATTTGTTAGTATGCCATTGTGGCTGCCATGGAGAATATTCCAGAAGATGGTCCACATGTTTGGTTCCAGACCTGTCCACTCCGGCCTGGATGGATACAGATTACCTGTACGAACCAGAAGGGGGTCTTCTGCAGTAAGCAACATAAATGTGCGGTTTGGTCACTTCTGTGATGAACCCTCTCACGGCTGCAGAATGCTAACAGAACCCACCAGCAAGGAAACGCTCCTCTGATCCTCTTAGATAAGCTGAAGACATCCAGGTCGGGATGTGGAAACCTGTTGGCCATCTTCTGGAGTTATCTCTTATAGCCAAAATAGTATACTGTAGAAACTTGTGTGGTCGATATTGAGGTTCTCTCACAGACCACATCGACCATCGGTAAGTAGTTTTCATCTGATGCTTCATGTAAGGTTTTGCCTCTAGTTTGGGTAAATTACCGTTTGTAGGTAAGCATTTGCAGACCCGCGTAGGGGAGTTTGTTTCCTCTTCTAATGCAGAATCTGCTTTTGCTGCTCAAGGATTTGGTGCAACGACAAAAATCCACTTGTTTCGGAATAAATAATGATGATAATATTAATGATGACAGTACATGGCAGAATGGTACTGGATATCGCTGGAAAGTCATCAGAATTCGGATCCCCTTCTCTTCATGGTCCACTACCATAATAGAATAGGAATTGAAGAATTTATCTAAACACTGAGCGAAGCGATCAAACCTTTCAGCAAAAGGTCCACAAAAAAGCCGCAGAGATTAATTCACACCTGTGGCAACACAAAGATAAGCCAAATCTTGGGGTCTTCTATGAAGACTCCGAATATGTCCGAAAAGAGAACGAAAAGCGGTTGAAATATCGAGATTTTCTCTTTGAATCCTGCAGACTCTATCCAGACTACTCGATTATTATGAATGTACTGATTATTGAAGTCCTTATTGGAATGAAGCCCTGTCCACTCTAGAATCTCATTGCGTCTGCGTAGAGCTCATGATTCTTGGACCCGATGATCACCCCACGGTGACACTGGCGCACCATTCTGAATGTGTCCGGGCTTCGGTAAGTGGCCTCGACTAGCAGAACCTTCCCACATGACCACTGTGACAAGTGGAAGATTATTTCTTGAAGCATCCTTACCTGAATGCATGGATATAAGAACAAAATATCAATTTACTAATGGAATAAATTTTATTACCTGAATAACGAGATGTTTCAACAAGAACATGTAGTACGATTGTTATAATATAAACACAATACGTGATTGACTGAACTCGTATTTTTCAATAATAGGACTTCATTGTTGACAGGAGACTGCAGATCCGGCACCCGAGTGACCCGACTTACTTGACGCGGATAGATGCATTAACTGTATGTAGCATATTCTTTTCGATTTCAATGAAATTGCTACTATTCAGAATAATTTTTCGATTCGAATTAGACACAATCATATTCGAATATATTATTCCTTTGGTTCAATTCAATAAGGACTGTGACAGTGATTGAAATTGTAAGAATAATTACACCTAGATGTCAATTTCATAGCTGTCAGTTTTATCGCTGTTCTGGTGACCCAGCCCTCAGTTATTTCATCACTTTATCGGTTTGAAGGAAATAATCAATTTCAAACCTGGTTAGGAAGATAAACTAATTCACCACAGTAGGGTTGGGAGCTAAAAAATAACATACCACAGCCAGTAACAACTTTATTACCTCCAGTGATCTACCAAAAACAAACTTTTGAAAATGTACAAGTGTGGCGTCAAATGTGGATTGAGATCCTTTGAAGCTTGTGGACATTGCCATGACAAGTCAATTTCAAACGCGAAATCAAATAATGATAAAAATGAAGAAGATGGAGATTTGAACATGGAAATAAGTCCACTCGGTGTCTTATCAGCAATTATGAATGTAGGAGGTAATGGAAAACGAGTGCATACTCTTAATGTGGTCGCTTTCGTACAAAAAATGCAAGAGACATTTTTTTATGAATAATCTGGCGAAGAACAATTTCATAAAAGAAACTTTTTTCGACCCCTGAACAACAGAACGCGAGATATTCGATAAAAAATTACTTTTGTCAGTTTTGTTCTTTGTTAGCTTTTTTATCCTATACACATTAACAAAATCCAGCTCACTAGGAATTTTCCCACAGAATAAACTCACAATTTATGGAAGTGTAAAAAAGTCAAAAGAGCAGCAAGACACATTGTTTGGTTTTTTAAAGCCCAAAACACTACAGGAAAGTCCTTAACGCGCTTTAAGAGCGGTGCCTGTGCGGAAGTATCGATTCACATTAGATTTGAATATCTGGAGATTGAATTCATTTAGCAAAACGTTATCAGGAAGTTTATTCCATATAAACGCAGTTCTTCAAATGAGACAGTTCTCAAGCAGTGGAGTTCGAGGTGTACTGAATTGAACCTGAAAACGATGAGCAGTCACAGTTCGTCGCGTATTGCTGATATGTATAGTCGAAGTAACCGATATAGTAATCTTAAAGCTATCGGCGAACTCAAAGGCCAAAAAAACAACACAAAGAACTAATGCCGCTAGGAATTCTCGAACCATCAGTCCATCCTTTTGTAACTGTGTCCTAAGTGTCATACCAAGTGTCGTCCAAATAGAAAATTTGCCGTTGTTCTTGTCTATATTTAGTTATTTGTTCTAAGTATTTGTTACGCAATTTCACTATTCTTCTGCTTTCCATAAATGCTTGACGTTTGTTTATTATTTCAAATCTAAATCCTACTTTCTTTATCCAATTCTGAAGAGTTTTGTCACAGCAGCTCACGTTATGGCCGGAAGTATTCAATTTCTTCCTTATGATTTCAATTGTAGGAATCTCATTGCTTTTGTAGCAGTCGTATATTGTTTTTTTAATGATTTTATTAGATGAACATCTGAAGGTTTTGGTAATCCCGCATCAAATCGCGTCTTGCGTTCATTAGGTTTGTTTTTGACTATTTCACGTACAGTTGAGAAAGGAATTTCGGTCAAATCTGATGTTGCTTGTAATCGTTTTTTCCCACGAAACCAAACTTGATATCTAGATTCTTATATACATTGGAACATACTCTCTGTGTTTCAATATTCAAATGCATCCGAATCTTATTCACTGGTATCTCTTTTTCGCATTGTTCACCAGCGCTATTGAAATTGCTACACTGGAAAAAGTCTGAGTTGTTATCACACTCGTCATTATTATTAGTACTTGTCCACTGACGCCACATTTTAAACAAAAAACAAAATTTTCAAGTAATTATAACTTTCCCAATATTGAAATTCAACACTCAAATCGCTGAACTGAACATTGACAACATGACAACACGACTCTTCTAACCATCTTCACATTCTATTGGTTACCGTAACATTACTTCAAATTTAATTTTATGACTTTTCATCCAATCATAAAACTCGGTTAATAAAAATTATCCAATACGAACCGCCAATTCTTCAGTCCACGTGGACTAATTCGTAGCGGCATTATTCCTTTGTATTGGTTTTTTTTGGCCTTTGAGTTCGCCGAAGCTTTAAGAATTACTATATCGATTACTTCGACTATACAAAAAATGTTCGATTTATGGTATCAACAGCAACAGCATAGATCCGTTGTGAAACGTCAAACAACCTAATTAGTTTTGATCGACCACTTCACTCGACAAATGCCTCCGATCGATCAATCAAGCGGGCGCCAAGTAGCAGTCGAAAACAAACGACAAACCGCAGTGTGTCGTGTATGTAAATATGCGAGAAATTCGTCCGCCGCCCACCTAAAGCCCGATCTAAATATAGTCGACGTGCACCAATTTTCGGATCAGGTATGCCGCGGTGCATGCACCGCGATTTTCGTGACAACGCGTTTGAAATATCGCGTTATGAGATCCATAAAATGTGCCTGCCAGTGTCTAAAGTTGGCGCCGCATATCATTTGAATGTGATACGCGAGGAAGCCTTCGCATTCTTCGGTATTCGTGAGATTTGCTGACACTACGTATAACGACAATTTTTATCGCTACCACGAGCATCATTCATCATCAATCCTGAGAAAAACAAACTCTGATGAGGTTTTCGTGACATTTACAATATTTTCAGGATAGAGATAAGAATTACCACAAAGAATGTTCTAAACCAAGCGTACTCTCCAAAAAGCGAAATGAATTAATAGCAGTTCTTTATACAGAGTGGTCTAACGAAAAGTATGCACTTTGCTTTTCTCCTTTTTTTGTAACTTAACGCAAAAATGCTCGGACAGGTCAATTTTGCTTTTGAGGGGGACACATTTTAGATGTTTTTTTCTACCTGTGCCTTTAACCCCCTAGCGAAGGTGAGTAACAACCCTAAAATTTTAAATGGAAAGTGGGGTCGAGTGATAACTCATTTGAAAGGGCACAAAATTATATTTCCAGTGATACCTAATTTGTTGTATTTCACTCAAACATGTAGATATTATGAAGAAAAACAACTACAACACAGTACTTTGAAATGTGTAATTGACTTAGTAAATCCTACGTCAACAAGTACTGAAAATGTGACCCATTTGCTTCCATACAATAATACAGATTTTGTTCAAATCTATTCCTAACATTCTGTAGCATATTAGGTGTTATACTTCTCGAAGATCTTCTATGGACTCTGGCTGCGTAGCAAAACATTTATTTTTCAAGTATCGCCAAAGGAAAATGTCTAAAGGCGATAAATCAGGTGACCTGGCAGGCCATTCGACGGGGCCTCTCCTTCCAATCCACCGTCCAGGAAACCGGTCATCTAAAAACTCTCTTACCGGAGCAATATAGTGAGGAGGTGCTCCATCTTGCTGGAAATGAAGCCGATCATCATTATGATTTTGGTCATTTTCAATTATTTCTGTTATGAGAGGATCAATTGTATCTTCAAGCATGTTCAGGTAGATCTCACCAGTTAAAAAAGTGGCCCTACGATATGACTACCTAATATGCCACACCAGACATTGATTTTTTTGAGGGTACTGGGTATGGACCTCTCGGAATAAGTGTGGGTTACTGTCATCCCAGTAACGGCAATTATGCCTATTCACAGCTCCATTCAAAAAAAATGTACTCTCATCGGAAAAGCACGTGTTGAATGATAGGTTCGGATCATCAATTAGTAGCTGGCTCAGTTGTTCACAAAATTGCAGCCTTCTATCAGGACCATCTTCATTGAGTTCCTGTACTAATTTAATTTTTCACGGATGAAATTTATAGGCTTTTAATATCCGTATTATGGACAAACGAGAGACACCTGAGGCTGCACCAAGCTGACGGGTACTTTGAGTATGATCCAATTCAACATGTCCCAAAACAGCGACTTCCACTGCTTCATTTCTGATCGGTTTCCGTGGCTGGTGTTTCACATTACAGACAGATCCGGTATCGACAAACTTTTGGACTAACTTGGCAACGTACGAATCATTCACATTTTTCCCGGGATAACTGTTATTAAAGAGGTAAGCAGAAAGTGTAGCACAACTATTATGTTGATAATAAAGTTTAACAATTTCAACTCGTTCAGGAATTGAATAAACCATTTTTACAGTAAAGTTGAAATAATTTCAAAAGCAACCGAACTGAATTAATGAACGTTTGCCTAAATTCTTTTTGTACACTTATCTACTGTTGTTATTTGAACCAAAAAACGCACGAGAGAAATTGAGGAATGTAGTAGTGATAAAAATGCCGTTTTTTCCGCATTTTCATTAACACCAAAAATATCGAGTAAATGTTCTTGCTTTTTTTATAACTATTCAAGTAAATACAACAAATTAGGTATCATTGGAAAGAGAATTTTGTGCCCTTTCAAATGATATATCACTCGACCCCACTTTCCATTTAAAATTTTAGGGTTGTTACTCACCCTCGCTAGGGGGTTGAAGGCACAGGTAGAAAAATACATCTAAAATGTGTCCCCCTCAAAAGCAAAATTGACCTGTCCGAGCATTTTTGCGTTAAGTTACAAAAAAAAGAAGAAAAGCAAGATGCATACTTTTCGTTGGAACACTCGATATAATAGTTATTTATTATACAAGGGAAAAAAGTATTAGATTTTAGCTCGAGGCTCGAGGGCTAAATTGCTCCTCTGTGAATAGAGTGTTTACTCTACAGAAATATGCCATACGAATACTGGCAAAACTAGGCTCTAGAAATTCGCGCAGACATTTTTTTAAAGAATTTAACATTTTAACAGAGGCAGGGACCTATATCCTAGAAACCTAGCAATATGGCTGAACGTTTACATGACTATAACACTAGAAGAAAACAGTTGCTACTACCAGTACGCCATCGTACTGCCTGCCCTCTTTCACAAAAGTTATGAAGTGAATGGATGCAATTTTTTTTAAATTTTACCCGGGACTGTGAAAAATTGTAAAAACATTTACGTGTTTAGAAAAAAATGACAAAACAATTCACATTACAAAAAATTGTTACACTTTTGAAAAATTAGTCGACTAGAACTTGAAGTTTTTTTCTTTTTTTAATCTGTGTGACTGTTTATAAATCATTTATTTTTTAATACACTAATTGTGTATATACAGCTATATATAATATATTATGTAATGCGGCCATTGACGTCTTTCACAATTATTTTGTCATAGTGTACATTTAACCTATTTGAATCATTGTGTACAACCTTATCGATTGAAATAAACCGGTACTATTATTTTTCCCCCATAGTGTGCGCTGGTCAGGCCCTATCCCCCGAAGCCCCGATACATTAGTGAGGGCGCGCTAGCATTATCAACCAATGACCACTCCCCACACCGTGGGGTAAGTGATCATTGGATCCAAGAATCATGTGCCCTGAGCAAACGCAGTGAGTCAAGAATGACAGCCTTCTGCAGCTGTGCGGCTAAGATTTCTGCCTTAGTGCGGCAAACCGTTATGATTGTAAGATTCGAGAGTAGAGAGGGCATCATCCCACCAAGGACTCCAATAATCAGAACAACCATCTTGACAGATTGATATGAATAGAGTCTGCGGAGTTCGAAGAGAAAATCTCGATATTTCATCCGTTTTTCCTCCTCTTTTCTGACGATATTCGTCTCGCCAGGAGCTGAAAACTCCACGACAAATATCGTTTTGGTCTGGTGGTCATCAGGCTTATTAGCTTGTATGAGCCTGAGGGTGGGGAACGAATGGTTCCAATAAATTCGGCACTTCTCGTTCCCCACAACGGATTCAATATCCCCTGGAGCGTAGGGCAACACTGGTGTCTCGTCAATACCGTAAGAGTGCCGTAGATGTTAATATATCACTTTTAGGGCCGCGTTATATCAATGGATATAGGTCTAGACCGCATATGCTGGAAATGCTGATAGCAAGTGCATTAGGGTCTCGGGCGCCTCGCGGCAGGCCCTGCACCTTGTGTCAGGAACCTCTATACCCATCACGCGACTGCGGTAGACTGAGGTGTTGAAGACACCATCCTGGCAAGCCATGATGAACCCCTCAGTTTCCGACTTCAGCCCACTCGACCTAAGAAAAGCGAACGTTAGACGCTTTGATTATTATTATTGGACTAATTAATTCGGCAAAATAAATTCAGAAAAGGTGTCGCCTGTGTATAGGAGAAACTGGTAGACATTTCGAACACCCTCTCTGAAGAAATATATGTTATTGTTTGTTCTTTATCTTTATCATTATTATTACAGTTGAAGTTTCATTCATAAGTAGTAAATATAGTAACAATTGTTATCAGTTTTATGGAAACTATGCGTTTACATTACTGTTGTGAAAAACTTTCTCAACATTTGATAGCTACTACTGAACAATTTTTTTCTGTTTTATCGCCGCGTCGTCCAAAGCCTATTTAATCAAAGTGTGCGTTTTCAGGTCTACGTGAAAAACATGTATTTAAAATGACTCTAGCAAAACATCAAGTGTGCTATATTTTTGGAAAGATAATTTTAAGCTCTACTGAAATATGCAGGAATATACAAGTTGTCTCATCAAAAAAAATATTCCATCGATAACTATTGATATCTCATTTGAAAAAATAAGTTTTTTACACCACCGAATTCTACGTAAAAAAGTGCTCTGTAAATTTTTTCATAGAAACAAGAAAGTTTTGACAGGAAAAAAGTTGCACCAACGTTTCGAAAATGCACATTTTCGAAATACATGCCGTAATTCACAAACGATGATAGGATTCGATATGTGGTTTTCACCATTAAGTTTATAATAAAATTTGACCCTCAGACAGAACCATCATTTTTCATTTATCTAGTTTGAAAACAGGAGTTTCTCTTTAAAAGGGTCCAATTTGACCCACTCTATATAACTTTGAGATAGATATTAGTACGCAATCTAATCCAGAAAGTTCAAAGAGATGGCAGTATTATGTCTGTTAGTTTTGGTTCAGGTCATTTAAAACAGATTACTTCTGCTCTAGATTTATCGGATGGTTCTCATTTTATATATGACGAATACAACGAAAGGTTTCATGACGTGAATGGAAAAATAAAAAATACCATGAAAAAATAAAAGGTTATGCCACCAAAACAAAATTACAGCGATAAAACCCTTCTTTCCAACAGCCATAAAACTGACAGCCATGAAAGGAACATCTAGATGCCATTACTCTTGAATCATACGTATTAGGTACCTTTTAGGGCCTGATCTTCTCACAATTTCAATAAATGTAGCTGTCCTAATCAAATTGAACCACTTGAATCAAGTTTTAAAGTATGATTGTGACTAAATATTAAAACCCTGCATGAAAGCTCCTACAGAAATGCATACGTTTAATTTGATAACTCTACTTAGACAACTGAGTATTACTATATGATGTCGTTAAGCGATTTTTGACGAATTTTTCTCTACGGATTCAAACTGAACCAAAGCGCTGCCGAAACAGCCCTAAAAATTAACCAGGCATTTGGCATTCATAGTGTTAACGAACGCACAGTTCAACGTTGATTTGCGAAATTTCGTTCCGGAGATTTTAAATTCAAAGATGAGTCCCGAAGTGGTCGACCTACATTATTCTAGGACGAGGATTTGAAAACCCCGGTGGAGACTGGCCCATCACAAACGGTGCATGGGATGGCGGAAGAACCGGATGTTTTGGAACGTATGCCAATGATCGATAGAAATTGTCGCTTTTCGAGGTCTGTTGTTCTTCGCTTTTGTGCAACCAAAACGATTTTTTTTAGTCGGACCATCAGCTGTGATGAAAAGTGGATCCTCTACGACAACAGGAGACGTTCTGGAAAGTGGTTGGACATCGATGAGCCACCCAGGCATTTCACAAAGGCCTTAACCCACCAAAAGGGGACCATGGTTACTGTATGGTGGTTAGCACTATAACTTTTCTGCAACCGGGCCAAACCATCACAGTAGAGTCCCATTGCGAGAAAATCGACTAAATGCTGACGCAGTTTTCGGTACATTTAGTCAACAGTCAACTGATCAACAGAAGAGGTCCGATCTTGCTCCAAGGCAAGGACCGTCTGCACGTTTCACAAATCACCATCTGAAAATTAAACGAAATGGAGCATCGAAGTTCTGCGTCACCCTCCATACTCCCCAGACCTCTCGCCAACTGACTATCATCTTTTCAAACTTCTATAACTTTCTCACCGGTAGAGCCTTCGTCAACCAGGACCAGACAAAAACGGTATTTGTCGACTTCATCGAATGCCGATCACACAATCACACACTGATATACTTCAGTTTGAAGTAGACTGATAAAAACGGACAAAACTAAAAACAGATATTTTGAAGCCTGCTCAGAAGTCCACACGAAATCTTATCACGAACTAATTTCATTTTGTCTTAAGGTGAAGTGCAGATATCCATGATGATGGATGTCGAGCTTACGACTACAACTTGCCTCCCTGTAAACTTAGATCAGGAGCGAGTCTACAGAAGAAATGAATGTCGAGCTGACGACTTCAACTGAATTCCCTGTAAATTTAGATCAGGAGCGAGAGCTTCTCAACTCTCCAACTCCTGATCCAATAACTGAACGTAAAAAAAGGTTTGGTGGTGCAGCCAAGAAATGACTAAGTCGTCTCCTCAAGAGCGGGGTACCTTATGAAACCACCTTGCACCATATTCTTGAGCGGCGTACGCAGAATCTGTCTTAGGTGGAAGAACAAACTCCCCATGAGCAGGTTAGCAAACGTTTGGGCTCAAGTGATGATTCACCAAAACCAGAGGCGAAAAAACCCTGCACGGTTGAATCTAAGGCATCGTCAGGTGTAGCTAACGTGCAAAAACCCTCATACGGGAAGGTTGTTCGGCAGAGCCGTACTCTTACCATTTGACCTGAAAGACCACTCACCATACAAATTAATCGACTTCGTTAAGAAGCTGGGTTTATTTGGTCGAGTGTGAATAGGTGTGAGCCACAATATACCCTTGCGGGTTGTGGTGGAGGGTCGAATATACCCACTCACTTTGGACCTAACCTAACCTAACCTAAAGTGCAGATAAATTTAAAAAAAGCAAGTTCGTCCCTAACAGATATCAACCAGTTTAGTTTTCTATCACTGGATTATCAATTATTACTGTCCACAGAACGTGAATAATTTTCCATAATGTGTCATGGACCAATAATTGTAAGCTACCGTTGGCGAAACCGAGCCGAAAAATTGACTAGCAGTTTCAACTGTTTTAAAATGAACGAAAAAATTATTCTGAAACTGCCCCAAAAATCAGAAAACATCAAATTTTTGTTGCTCCAGAAGATAGTGTTTTCACTTGCTTCTGCTCGCTTTTAAATAATCGATTTATAATATTTCGTTTCGAAAATCTTATCGATTTGTATGCATATTGCAACATCTTCAGCTGTAAAGTGCGACGATGTTATTGTAAGCCAGCAGTATAAATATTGATAATCCGTGTACTTCTTATGAAGTCGGTCGTTAGAATGACAAACAAGAATGTGTTCATATTTACTCTCGAAGCGGTTAGTTAGAACGCAAAAAGACACAAAAACGGCATTCTATAATTAGTTGAAAAATATACATTAGGAGCGCTGATAGTGCCAACAAAAACTAAGTGGGACGGCATTCGTTAAAAATGTCGCCAACGATTATTATGCTAACGGAAAATATTTCTTCCGCACAACCCTGAAAAAAATAACAAAAATAAAACTGTGATTGTAATATATAATGATATTATAATATGAATAGGAACTAACACCTTACCCAAAGAGTTTAGTTTACCCATTTCCTTACACTTTACACGATAACAATAATTTACTTTCATTTCAGTCGAACAAATAGTCTTTATATTCAGCATTGAAATTATTTTGTGAAATTCAACTATATGAGGGAGTTGGAGGAATTGTGACAAATTTGGTACTTGAAAGATGGTCTGAACACTTTTGTTTTGAATTTTGGCATTGCAAGCGTATATTGTGACAAATTAAAGAATCAACTGTCTTAAACAAATTTATTTCCAACAATATTTCACTAATCACAAACTAATTTATTTACAACACTTAGCAACTAACGCTTTATTTATTTCCACTATTTGAATTCCTTGTTTAATAGCTCGATTCACTTTCTGAACTGCCCTCTTGGGTCGGGAAGCCGGGCTTATATAGTGTAACGGTTCTTTCTAGAAATCTGTAGTCGGTTAGATAATCGACTAGAGTTTTACCGGTAGTTTCTGACTGCATTCTTTCGCGGTGATGTCATGTGTTTGTTCGCTGGCCAGCATATCGGTCAGGTTCGACTTCAGATTCGTTACAATATTTATATAGAATATTCAAGTTGTGTATGTCTGTACAATTTGTAATTTTCCTATGAAGATATAAGGGTTTTTTTGTTACAATTATTTTATGGAAAAAAGAGACAGCGTAGAATAACCTTCTTTTCTCTATGTTCAACCACTCAATTTCTTGTAGCTTCAGAAATTTTTGAATCTTATTTTTGTATATATGATGGAATCGGCCGATACTTGATGAAAATCCATAACTAACGTATTCCAAAAACACTTTATTGTGAGATTTTCACTAAATTGTTTTACACAAACGCAACACGTGTTTCGCCATACAATGGCTTCATCTGGCGTGTCTTTCGACACGCCAGATGGAAATATCTCATTTCCTATGGGTTTTTTGCTATTTGTATCAATATTGTAGAATACAAAATTCTCTACAAATTTTGTTGAAAAAAAATTTTTATACGGTGAACCGTTTTCGAGATAGAGGGCGGAGAGCACGCGGTCACAGCATCACTTCGGGTCAACCGGTGCCTCCGGTCGAAAACGCGCCATATATAGTTGATGAACTATCGATAAATCAATGATTATGAATATTTGTCAATTTTTATTAACTATTATATTATATTTTATCATTTTTTTCTTAACTTATCCACTTTTCATTCAGTATTAATTTATTTAACAACACTTACCTGCCCATGTAATTGCAGAATTGTTAAAGAAAATATAGGAATCATATTTGAATTTTAACCTAATTAATATTTATAAATTCTTACATGATGAAAAAAAAAACAAATAAATTATGAATTAATCTTTTTATTAAAAAATATCATTGAATACATTTATTTTTATTGAAAGTAAAGAAATGGAATAAAGGGTACAAAAACTACAATTTATAATTTTAATCATCTTCTTCCTCTTCATCGTCGTCTTCTGGCTGCTGGTAAATTTCAAACTGGTCTTCATTATCGTCTTCAACGACATTTGTCTCAAGTTCTTCCATGATTTCGGGGTCAAAGGTTCCATCTTCGTTAATGTCGCTCTGATCTGGTAGAGCATTGAGACAAGCTTGCCCATTACATTGGCCACAAGCTTAAGAGCATTGCAAGCCCGCTTTCCTGCATCCGCATCGCGAACCACAACCACTCTTGCAGTTGCAGAAAATTGTATTTAGCAAATCTTCTGGAGCAGGTGGTAAAATTGTCATGATGGGCTCCAGAAAATAGTTTCGCATTGCCCAACCCCATACCTGGGGTTCCAAATCATGTCCTAACCAAGTTTGAACTTGATAATATACACGGTTGAAATGTTGATAAGCAGCTGCACTTGTTGGTGGAATATTTGAAAGCTGCACAGGTTTATTAAGTTTTGTAGACTTGGCGTAATGTATATAACGAAGATGATCGAGACTTTTCACAGATTTCGGAGCATTATAGACTGCCAATAAGGTTTGAGTTCCACTCTCTAATAATCTCTGGGCCGAACAATTTTCTTCCTCAAATGCTGCAGCTAGTTTATCCAAATTTGTCAGTTTCTCAAAAACTTTTAAAAATGATTTTTTCCCATTTCAAAAAGCACAGAAGTTGTGTCACAGCCACTTAATGCGTGCAGAAATAAAATATGTTTTTTAGAATGAGGATAATTATCAAAACTTTTAGTCGAGTATATCTCCGTTTTTACATTATCTTTCCCAACTTTTTTAAAAAAAATTTCTTGTTCGTAAGACAGTGTACGCCCAATTAAAATGACAAGTAAATCAATATCTTGTCCTATTATAACTGCAGTTTTTTTAGACTTTGAATAGTTAATAAAAATTGACAGATTGATTTATCGATAGTTCATCAACTATATATGGCGCGTTTTCGACCGGAGGCACCGGTTGACCTGAAGTGATGCTGTGACCGCGCGCTCTCCGCCCTCTATCTCGAAAACGGTTCACCGTATAAAAAATTTTTTTAAACAAAATTTGTAGAAAATTTTGTATTCTACAATATTGATACAAATAGCAAAAAACCCTTAGGAAATGAGATATTTCCAAAAAAAGCGCAAAAAACCGATTTTTGTGACCTTTGACCTTGAAATTTAATAGTTGCTTACACCCTACCATATGTAGGTTTTGAGACGACTTTTAGGGTGTCAATATACAAGTATTTACAGACTTACAGCTGGGTATCTCGAATTCCGAGATTCTTACCTAATTTAAGCTTAAATGACTGGATTATTGTGGAATTTCAGGATATTTGATCACATCTGTTTTTACAATAACAACCACCAACACAGGTATAAATATTTTTCTGAACGGTTCAAAACACGCAAACGGTGAATCAACAAACCTTGTTTTTTAATGACTTTATTATTATTATCATTATCTACAAAACTCAATATTACAGCATAATAATAATATAATCAGAATGTTTTCCGCAGCAGAAAACTACATACTCCTGTGTTGAGCAATATAGGTTATTGTTCAGGTCACAATCAATTGAGAAAATTGTCAAAACAAAGAAATCATTGTAAACATTTTGTTCTTCCCTCGTCACACGTTGTCACAATGTAAGCCGCCTACCGAATACAATAGCACAAAGCAGGGCAATTAGAATTTCAGAGAGATTTTCTGAGAAGCAATTTTACAATATCGGAGCGGAGCAATCTTTCTCGGCTTATAATGCGATTGTCGTATTGCATTTACCCCTCAGGTGGTATAGTACAGTTGAATTAGTTAGAAAAATTTCCAAACTGTAGAAATTCCCGAAAAGAAAACAGTTTGATAGTTACGATCAAGATACGATCAAGGTTTTTTCTAGAAGTATCGACAACTAGTGGATAGTTTTCAACTTTTTTCATAATATATTCAACACCAAATAATTGCTAGCATTCTTTACTGCTGGCCCATTAGCCTGTAATTGTTAATGAACCCGGAAATAGCAGATAGTCGGTTAGACACCAGCCGTAAGAGCCCACTGGCGTGAATGTATAACGAAATTACAACTACATTATACATAAAAACAATCCTTCATTCAACTTTTACTCAATGCCATCTCAAGTAATTTTTATATTAATGTGAAGTAAGTTGCTAATAACTTTGGAATGCCTCTCCTGGCATATTCTAGTGTGTTTCCCATTGATTAATTTTTTCAAATATTTCACTTGTTGAAAGGTACAATGGAAAAAAAGATGAAAAAACATATCTTCCAATATACAATAACAAGGAAAACGTCAGCTTAAGAAAAGAAAAAAACTATTTACATTTACAAATGATTTGCCAAATGAAAAAGAAACACAAAATAACATGGAGAGGGATAAAATCATCGATAAAATTCATCCAAGGAGTAGCAATTTTTTTCAATTAAAAAAGTTTTCAATCTAGATTTAAAAATATTTATATTAGGGGCTGCCTTTATATTTACGTCTAATTTGTTGAAAATTCTCGGTCCGAGAAAAAGATGGCTTTTCTGGGCTGTTCGATGTGATCGAGGTACTAGCAAATTTCCAGAGCGAGTTGGATAATCATGAGTTTGCTTGTTCGATAATGCAACACAAGCACTACAGGAAAACCCTTAAGGCGCTCTCAGAGCATTGCCTGTGCGAAAATGGCGATTTACATTCGATTTGAATCGCTGGAGATTAGATCCATTTGGAAAAACGTTTTCAGAAAGTGTATTCCACATAAACGCAGTTCTCCAGATGAAAGAGTTCTTAAACAGTGAAGTTCGAGGTGTACTGAGTTGAACCTCAAAGTGATGAGCACCAACAATCCGTCGCGTATTTTTTATATGTGCCGCTCTTGGTGGAATCAAATGTGCCAAGTAATTTGAACACTCTCCGTGAAAGTATCTATGGAAGAGAGACAATTCTCCAAGCTTTCTTCTATGTTACAGGCTACCAAGGTTGCACGTGATGTACGCGTTTCCAATCAGGCGGATGGCAACTTCAAGGTTACGTTTGGGGGCAGAGCTATATACATGAGAACAATACTCCAAAAAAGGTCTGATCTGAGCTTTTAAAGTATCAAAAATTGCTGAGATGTGTACAGTTATCTGGTTCGGAACAGTGTTCAAAGCTTTTGAGAAACAGCCTTTGCAATTCCAGCGTCATGATTATGCTAATTCAACAATTTTTTTATTTATTCAAAAAAATTATTCTAAGTATCTACGTATGTTCTAAGAACGTACGGTTTCGTTCTCTGTCCTCTTTGTCACCCATACAAACCAATACTTTGATGAAAGGAACTATTTCAGTTCAGTCCAATTTCATTTCAATGATTAGTGAACAACACAAAACTCTTCATAATTTTTTGTTGTTCTCACAGGTTTACAACTAGTATCACTGTACTATAGTTATTGTATCCATTCAAAACGGAGTTTGGCACAACAGGCGGTTTTTTTTCGGTACAGGTTACATTGTCGACGATTTTTTGAAAAACTTTAAATGCCACATGATAAATGAGGTTTATTGTAAGTCTCCGATCTCTTAATAAGCTTGCTGTGACCGGTTTTGAAAACAGGCACCTGATGGTTCTTACTTATACTGCATTCCATTGAATTTTGCTAGAAATGCGGGAAAATCTTTTTTACCGACTGAAATATTTTTTTGTGGAATTGGTATTGAACATTATGAAAGTTCATAATAGCATCTCGTGAAAAATTTGCTTCGTCCGTAAATGAAACATTTGGTAAAAAATTATAATTATAGTATTTAGATAGATAGATAGATAAATAATTTATTTCACCACGTTACATAATAAAATGTTTGCAGCAAGTCAAAAAATAGCATGAAAGTAATTTGTTAAACAATCAAAATACAGGGTGATTCAAAAGTACTTTGACAAACTTCAGGAGGTGATTCCTCACAATATTCTAATATGAATTGTCCAAATAAATGAATGTCCGGAAACGCTTCGTTTCCAAGATACAGGATGTTGAAGTTTTATTTTTATTTTCGTTTTTTTCAAATAACTTTTGAAATACTGAACTTAATTAAACGAAACTTGGTAATAGGAGGTTTTTGAGGTGTCATCAATCCGATCCGCGACAGCCAATGATTTACTGTCATCAATCTGGCCCGCGACAGCCAATGATTACCTAATTGTTGTTACTATTGCTGTGATAAGTTAAAAAAGAAAACACAGAATGATAATTACTCGGTTTTATTTACTTCAAGGTAAAACTTAACGACAGAAATGATGACAAAGAAAACTTAACTTAAGTATCTAAGTTTAAGCATATCAATAACTAACAAATAATTGAAATGAATCACAGTAAAACAAAAACACTAATGAGATTTATGTAATTGTGATTTTCCACCGACAATACTTTGTAGTTGTGGATCAATTTTACTTGTACCAATTATCAAAAGAGATTTAAGATGCTCATCGGTTAATAGAGATCTGTAAACATTCTTTGTGTACTTCATCTTGGAAAACGTTTTCTCACACAAGTAAGTAGTACCAAAAACAGAAAACAACCCACGAGCAAATTTATGCAAATTATCAAATTGTTCCAGTGGAAGACTCTTATAAAATTCCAACAAAGATGAATTTTGATATTTGTTCTTAAGCATATCACTGCACCGTAAATCAATAATTTCCATTTGGACTTCCGGGGCCAGGGTTTCAATGTCAGAATCAAAAGGATTTTGAAAAAGCTTAATTTCATTCGCAATGACATCAAAATCTGAAAAACGAGTATCAAAATTTATCTTCAAAGCACTCAAAGTTTCGATTGCAAAATTGACGGGAAATTAAGTCTCTGTAGTGTGGTTGAATATTTCACATGTTTCAAAATGTGTGAAATATTTTTTACGTAATTGCGATTGAAATAGTATTATTTTCTGCCTGAAGGATTTGATATTGGTGTATAAATCAGAGAGAAGCTGATTTTCTCCTTGCAAATTCAGTTCGTTCATATGATTTGTCAAATCGACATAGAAGACTAACTTCCACATCCATTCACTATTTTCTAAATCGGCAAAAGGGCGCTGCTTCTCATTTGAAAAAATTTCGATCTCTGCTCGAAGTTCAAAAAAGCTTTCAAGGACTTTTCCGCAACTAAGCCAACGTACGGCAGTATGATATGGTAAATCATTTTCTCCAATCTGTTGAATAAACTCGAGGAATTGTCAGTGATTCAGCCCAGTGGATTTGATGAAGTTAACAACTGATTTGACTGGTTTTAGAACTTTAGACATATCCAAACATTTTCCGCACAAGGACTGTTGATGATTGATACAATGTAAGACTAATGGTTTTGAACCACCATCATTTTCTACAGCCTTTGACACAAGTGCAACCACTCCTTTATTTTTACCATACATATTTTTGCCTCCATCAGTTGTTATAGATTTCAAATTTCTCCATCGAAGGTTCTTTTTATTAATGGCATTTTCAACTCCCTTAAAAATATCTGCCCCAGTTGTCGTGCCGTGAATACTATCAATATCAAGAAGTTCTTCATATACTTCATAGCTTTTATCTACTCCGCGAATAAAAATCAACACCTGAGCAGTACCTGACACATCCGTTGACTCATCCAATGCTAGAAAAAACCACTCATGATGTCCATTTTTGTCAGACAGTTGAGATGATATATTTTCTGCGATGTCTTGCACCCTCCGAGCCACGGTGTTTGCTGACAAACTGACTTTTAAATTAATTTACTTTTTCGGGGCATATTTCTTCAGCTACTGCAATGAAGCATTCTTTTATCATTTCTCCATCGGTGAATGGTTTGCCACGTTTTCCGATTTCAAGAGCCACACGAAAGCTGGCGCGAGTTGCAGACTCTTGTTCAGTATTCGCTTTGGTAAACAAAGATTGCTGTGATTTGAATCCGCGTTTCAAAGCTTCAAATTTTTCCTTCCGCAAACTTCCTGTATACTTGGAGTAACTTTGAAGATGTTTCAATTCATAGTGTCGTTTAATGTTATAGTCTTTGAGAACAGCTATGGTTTCATTACAAATTAAACATAGCGCCTTATTACTGGACTCAATCACAAAATACTGAAAGTTCAATTTTTCTTGGAACGTTCTGCATTCACTGTCGATTTTTCGCTTCTTTTCCATACTAACAAATCACACATAAAAACAATAAGTCAAATCAAAATACTTTTATTGACGGGTGTAACTTTATTTCACAATAGACAGTTTCGCTTTCTTCACCTTTCCTACGCAGACTAACTCGCAGTTGCGCCGCTAGCCTTTTTATATGCAATTATTACTGCCATCTCGAGGTGATCGGAATACACTAGCTAGAACCAGAACTTTCTCGAACCAACGCGGTAATTCCAAATATTTAATTACGCCTAATGCCACCTAGCGGGTAGCTGAAAAAGATAGTACATAGTACATAGTACATAGATACATCTAGATACACTAGATGTTGATAAGTGTCACAATACACAATAATAATTGAAATGCAAAAAAAGCGTAAGTTTGCTTAGGTCACGCACTTTGCGACTATCCTAGTCTAGAAATATAGTTAAGGGCAGAAATTGGCCCTTGGAACAAACTGAAAAAATCATTGTGGCCCGAAGGCTTCAAAGTTTGGAGACCCCTGTTCTAGATGGTTCAATAAAATTTTTGTCAGAGTAAATAAATATAGTGTCATCGGCAAACAAAACAGATTTATATGGATGCATGAAGTTACTAATGTCATTCACGTAAATTATGAATAGAAGTGGTCCCAATACTGATCCTTGGGGAACACCATGTTTAACGAGTTTTAAATTCGAAATGCAATTATTGCTACTGACTGCTTGATATCTATTCGATAAATATGACTTTATGAGGGATAGAGATGTTCCCCTGACGCCATGGTAATATAGTTTTTCCAATAATATGTCATGAGAGACGCAGTCGAACGCCTTAGATCGGTCGCAGAGCGTAATAGCTGTGTGTGGTTACCTTGCTCGAGATTGTCGACTACTTCACTCACCACATTGAGAATATGTGTCTACTGTATGAATCACACCTGCAAAATATTAATCTTAGGTGAAAATCCCGAGGCAGTAGAACTTAGACCCGCTGTATGTGATATGGGTATAGGAGGTTTCTTTTTAGGACTGTCCATATGGCATTACCCAGCCTCAATACTACAAAAATTTCAATTTTGTATACATAGAAAGTCCTAGATTTTTGCTGATAGCAAATAATTATTTCATTGGCAATTTTCATATCAATATTTGTTGTAATTCATCACGTTCTAAAAAAGGACCTTGAACTGTAGTGATTATCTTTTTCAAAAAATATCCATACCCTACAACGTCTGAGCTTGAAGCAATACCTATAGTAATCGGTCATAACCGTGTTCTGTGATATTTCAGTTTCCCAATTTCCTATAAAATCATATCAACCGTTTTTTAGGCTCCATACAATAGAGTATTCATAACTTCAACAATACATAATATTCCGCGATGTTATGATGACATCAAGTGACAACGGTTATCTTATCTCCCAGAAAGTAAACAAGCTGTTTAAATTACCATCAAACTGAACCAAAATTCTTGGGTTGTTTATATTCAGACTTCTGGGAAATATTCCGAGATATTGACATGTCTGAAATGAGGAATAAATAGACAAAATTATATACATCTATCTTGTGAAATGTCTGCATTTGAAATTGCAACGAGCGAGAAATGTAGCGTCGTCATTCCAGTGAGTAATGGCATTTTCGCGCGTAGATTACTATTCTTTTTCTATGACTTCAAAAAAAGAATTCGATTTTTAATAGTGGGAAATCATCGACTTCATGCACTGACGAGTAGCTGTATAGCCCGAAACCGGTCTGCAAGTTTCAATGATTGAAAATCGATTCCGGCAGTACCCAATTACAGGAAATGCAGGGTATAATGAAATAAACATTAAAAATAATGGAATATAGAAATGTATAAAAGTAAATGCTAAAACAAAGTATATATAAAATACTCGTGTACGTAGAATTTCAAAAGAGGAACGAAAAATTGAGTATATAACACAAAAAGTTACAAATCATGCAATGTAGCAGTACTGACAACTGACACAAATGTTATTTATAGTATTATTAAAAGTGATTGTGGATACATGATACCAAGGAGTTCAGAGATTCGAATTGAATATCTCAATGTTCACAGATTTTATTGGAGCTACTGCACATAAAATGCAATGGTGATCGTAGCATAACATTTCTGCGTGATGCTTCGCAATAGAATTTCAGATTAAGTTGACTTTCACTTCTTGGTACTAAGAAATTGTTTTTGGGTAAAAGAACCTTAGTTACTGTAGTTGTTTAGTAATGTATGCAGGAATTTTATACCAAGGATAACTCTCCTATTTTCCAAAGATATATCATATCGTGTCAACAAAATGTTATGATCGATGCATCTCGTGGGGTATTGACCATCAACTTTTAAACAAAAGTATTTAAGGAACTTCCTTTGCACGCTCTCAATTGATGTTTTTTGGTAGTCGTAAATTGGATTCCATAACACAGAGCCATACTCTAACTTAGATCTGGCATACGGAAAATATAGCAATTTTAAGGTGGCAAGGTGAAGTTTTTGCCATTTCTGTAAATGAATCCAAGCATCCTATTTGCATCAGCAATCGTATTCCTTATATGTGTTGTAAATGTTAATTTACTGTCGTATGTTATACCAAGTTCTTTTATCTCATGTACCCGGTTGATTGTAGTACTGTTGATTGAATAGTCATACATTAAAGTTCGCTTTTTTGTTGTAAATGATATTATTTTACATTTGGATACGTCATTAATGTCGTCGATTTTATAATATAGATTCAGGTAGTCTGTAAATAGTAAGCTAGGAATATTTAAAGAGGTTGCCAAGGCATTAATAGAAATTAAAAATAAAAGAAGTCCAAGGTTAGAACCTTGTGGTACCCCAGATGTAACTACGTACTGAGCCAATTCGAAAGATTCATATTCGACGAATTGTTTTCTGTTGACTGGATATGATTCAATTAGAATAAACAGTTGGTTAGAGTCCCAATTTTGTCAATTTGCTGAGAAGAAAAAAATGGTCTGTTTGATCGAAGGCTTTTTGAAAGTCTAAGTAAATAACATCGACTTGTTTTTGCTTGTCCAGGTACGTACAGAGGTATTGATTTAAACATGCAAGATTTGTCATACATGATCTTTGTTGTACGAAATCATGCTGAGTAGGAGAAATAACTTTTTGAATATGGGAGTACATAACATTTTTAACACATTTCTCGAAGAGTTTAGAAAAGTTACATAAAATTGAAATTGCCCTGTAGCATATGCAGGATTAACTTCTGTGAAGAATCCTGCACTGACACCTGTCTGATATAATCCCACGCCTTTCGTGGTATTAGCCAGGGAAATAGTTGTTTTCTGATAGGTGTCCCTGCATTAAACAACAGAAGGTAATTTGAGACTGGTCTGAACGAATTGTTCTTCAAATAATTTGATTTACAACCAGTCTTCAAGTATATCCTTTTACTATATGTGAAGTATGATTATCAGTATATTATTCAAAATGTTTGTATTCATTTACGTCTAATTTTTTATTTTTTAAACATGATTTTATGTCAAGACATTTATAGCATCTTCTATTTGTTTCTCAGTTTCAATTCAAATTCATAAAATATTTTTCATTGAATCTACGAGCAATTCATTGATCTCAAAAACACTCTTTCTTCAGGTAGAAGAATGAATTGGATTCAACCGCAGCTTTGTTGTATATTTCAACAGGTTGAATAATTCATAAACAAGTGTCTTCGAAACATTTATTCGAGTTTCGCCAACTTGATAATTAAGCTTGTTATGCAAAAGCAGTGATCTAATTGGTTTATCCAAAAAAGGAGACAAGTAGTTGCCGAACATATATGGATTTCGAATGAATATTCAAAACGATAGAATATTCGCTATTCCCAATACGGTAGTTCTCATTTGAAATCATGTAACCGCGCATATGCTACCGCTGAATATACGAGGGCAGGTCGAAAAGTAATCCTGAAAACGCTTTATGGAACAAATATTCATTCGGTCTTCCAAATCTGCATACGCATTACTGAGGGACATTTATGCAAGTTTCCTCGTAGAGTAAATTCGTACAGATACTTGTCGTTCGTCAAGAGTTATCGCACCTACAAAAAGATTTCGGTTACTTCTCATCAATGCAGGACATATCTTATCAAGGCGCAGTGTCAATTGGTCTGTCCTGCAAAAATGAGGAGTAATACGCCGACACCGGTTTACTACTAGAGATCCATTCAATGTACGAGTCAAAAAACATGGGTTCACTTTTTCCAACACCCTATCAGCTCAAGAAGAAAGCCCATCACCCTGGCTTGTGGAAATTCCTCCCTGTAATACTTCTCTCACAACATTTCCTAAGTCCACTACAGTGGACAGTGGGTTCAACATTCTCTACACTGATGCATCTAAGACACATGAAGATGAACGAGTTTGTGCATCAGTTATATCAGGGACCAACATTTATAAGTTCAGTATGCCTCCAGAATGCTCAGTTTATACGGGAGAACTGCATGTCATAGTGGTAGCGATTTACAAACCTCAACGCTAAAGATTCGGTAATATTCACTGACCCCCTGAGCTCCTGAGCCTTACCCAAAACATCCCATACTAAAGAACATCAAGACACAGTTATATGAGATGAGACTCCAAGGAAAAAAATATCGAACTGGTGTGGATCCCATCCCATATGGGCATTCCTGGTAATGAAAAGGCCGACGTGGCTGCAAAAGAGACCAGTGCAGACCCATCTGCCAAAATTATATCAAAAATACCATATACAGACATGAAGCCCGTTATTAGGACGTATATACGGAATATTTGGCATGACAGATGGCATAATTATCAAAATAACAAGCTTTTGCAAATAAACCAGAATCTCAATCCCGTCTAATACATGGGGATTTGTAGAAGGTACTGAGTGATTAATTATCACCAGGCTCCGCACTGGCCATACCAAGCTAACACATCAACACCTCCTTCAACGAGATGTGGCCATAAAATGTGAAACCTGCCAAACAAACCTTTATGTAAACCACATTCTTCTGGATTGTCCATCTTACCAAGATGACAATCCAGAGACGTGTTATCGGCCTACCCGGTGACCTACGAGCAATCCTCACCCCACAGAACATTGATAGACTATTTACTTTCCTGAAGTGTGTAAATATATTGTGTGACATATGAAATGTATCGAACCCCGCTAATAACCCATATAGTTGATGCGGGTAAACTTGAAATAAAAAAAAAATTTGTTCGACCAATTTGAAATCGAGCTATTTCATCTCTTTCAAGAAAGACATTTTTTTGGAGAACTTAATCTATACAGGACAGTTTCCTCATCAAATATTTACTGTGCATATCCCATTTAAGAAATATTCTATTCACACACCTAAACACATTATCTAATCAAAAGATGATGCAGTAACATTTCAATAATTTTCTCTTGCTTCCAATTTGAAAAAATCTCATGTCCTAGCCTGACCTTGAAGGATATTTTGTTGGTATTTTTAATACCATTTACTGGAAGATTGATCGCATTCAGCCTATTCCGAAATGAGGCAAGAAAAATCTTCCAAATAACTATAGATCAGTCGCTTTGCTGTCAGTGATATCAAAAATCATGGAGAAAGCCATAAACCACCATATCCCTGAATAATTAGAAGGATTTAACATCTTGAGCGATCATCAATATGGCTTTCGAAAACAAAGATCAACAGGCGACATTCTATCGTATGTCACCCATATTTGGAATAACGCAATCGAGAAACATAGAGGGTCAAGAGCTGTTGCTCTTGATATTCCTAAGGCCTTTGACCGTGTGTGACATGAAGGTTTGCTATCCAAACTTCGATGTTATGGCTTGTTGGATCATTTTTGTGTATGGCTCTGTAGCTTCCTGAAACAACGTTCCCTGCAAGTGGCCGTCGATGGATATCTTTCGAATACTTTACCATCAGCGCTGGTGTTTCCCAGAGATCCATATTGTCTCCAACCCTTCTTTTATTATATAACAACGACTTATTGGAAAAACAAAGAATCCAATATATTGCTTTGCTGACGACAGCAGACTTGTCTCGTTATTCTATTTGGATTCCAGGACATCGGCTGCAGATTCACTGGCAGTAGGAGGTTGCATTTCTCAATGAGGATCTAGAAGTGATTTCGAATTGGGGTGGAACTAACCAGGTTCAATTCAATGCCACAAAAACCCAGGCATCGGTTTTCTCCAAAAAAACAATGTCTCCGAACCGGATATAACAATGTCAGGACAGACAATTCCACTTTCTGCTTCGATAAGTTTGTTGTGGGTTTAAATGAACACCAGTATGTATTGGCACAATCAACCAGAAAACTATACACACCTCAACAACTTTTGATGCTTCATAAAGCTCAGATCACACCTTCTTTGGAGTATTGGTCTTTTGTATAGAGCTCCGCCGCTAAGAATACCCTGAAGGTGTTGGATTCCATCCAGAAAAGAGCCATCAGCCTGATTGGAGACGTGAACATCACTTGCAACCTTGATAGTCGTCTGGAACATCGAAGAAATGTTGGAGATTTGTCTCTCTTCTACAGATACTTCCACGGGAAGTGTTCAAGTGACTTGGCATATCAGAAATACACGACGGATTGTGGCTGCTCATCGTTTTGAAGTTCAACTGTTTAAGAACTCTTTCATTTCGAGAACTGCGTTAATGTGGAATAAACTTCCTAATAACGTTTCTCCAAATGGATTTGGAGAAACAATGTGAATGTGTGAATCGCTACTTCCACACAAGCACCGCTCTCAGAGCGACTCAAGGGTTTTCCTGCAGTGCTTGTGTTTTGTGCTTAAAAAAAATCAATTATTGGCCAATTCCCTCAAATACTTCTTCAAAATGTTCGAAAAGTTATTAAATTGAAGACGAATCTTCAACCAATAGAAAACGTTAAATATAAGAAAATGTATGTTGATCAGCACGAAAATCCTAAATTATGTACACATAAAAACATTGTATCATGCATGGGTGGTAAAAATTCGCCAAAAATGTCGCCAAATTATACCTCATGTACCATTTGGTCAAAGATCTTTTCGTTATGTGGTTTGTAAAGTACTTATGCAATCTCATTTCGCCAAAATAGTACATACGAATAAATTAGTTATAAATACTTCTTCACAACTCATTAAATAGGCTTTCTCTACCTGAATAGGCTTAATCTTATCTAACATATCTAATAACGGTTTTTATTCAAAATCGATTCAGCTTTCACATTTTTCAGAAAATGTATTGCATTTCACTTGTGTGGTTTAAAACTTTTCCAAAAATATATTTGATTTTATCTTGACAAATTCTGTAATCAAATTACATTACATTATATTTCTGACTGTACGATATGTTTCACATAAAACAGTTGCTTGTGATTAGTTCACTCACACTTCAAATTCGAATATTGTTATCTCCCGTACTCTTCAAGTATGTCCTTATGTGAAAAACAAACAGTAACTTCTGGACCGTCGCATACCCAACTACCGCTTATCTTATTTATTTGTCAAAGACTTACCTTTCCGTTAAGTAGTTTTATCTGTCCCAGTCGTCTGAAACGAAAAAATCAAAATTAAAGCATGAGGCAAAACGCATTTATCCATAGAAGTGGAATTCCGGTGGTGAAAAACAGAAAAAAAAACACTTCCGAATTATTTACGAATATTAGATTTGATAGGTTGAATATAATGTACCAGATCTAAGTTAGAGCCATGCTCTAACTTAGATCTGGTATACGCAAAATATAGCAATTTTAAGGTGGCAATACTTTTGAAGTTTTTGCCATTTCTGTAAATGAATCCAATTCATGTTGTACACGTTGGCAGTCATCGATTTTATAATAGTTTCAGGTCGTATGCAAATAGTAGGCTAGGAATATTCAAAAAGGTTGTCAAGTCATTAATAAAAATTGAAAAAAGAGGTCTAAGATAAGAACCTTGTGGTATCCCAGATGTGACTACGTACTGAGCCGATTTGAAAGATTCATATTCGACGAATTGTTTTCTGTTAACTAGATATGATTCAATTAGAGTAAGGAGTTGGTTATAGAATCCCAATTTTGTCAAATTGCTGAGAAGAACATAATGGTATATTTGAGCGAAGGCTTTTTAAAAGTCTAAATAAATAACATCGACTTGTTTTTGCTTGTCCAGGTACGTACAGAGATATTGATTTAAACATGCAAGATTTGTCATACATGATCTTTGTTGTACGAAACCATGCTAAGTAGGAGAAATAACTTTTTGAATATGGGAGTACATAACATTTTGCACACATATCTCGAAGAGTTTAGAAAAGTTACATAAAATTGAAATTACCCTGTAGTTTGTGATATCGCTAGAGTCAAATTTTTTTTAATATCGGGACAAATTCAAGCTGGCTCTAACTACATTTTTGGAAAGATAATTCTAAGCACTATTGAAATATGCAGGAATATACAGGGTGTCTCATTGAAAAAAGTTTTCCATCAATAACTATTGATATGTCATTTGAAAAATAAGTGTTTTTTACACCATTGTATTCTACGTAAAAAGTGCTTTGGAAATGTTTTCAAAGAAACAAAAAATTTACGACAGGAAAAAAGTTACAGAAACCTGTCGAAAATGCACATTTTCGAAAAACCTGATGTAACTCAGAAAAGATGAGAGATATCGATATGCGGTTTTCACCATTAATTTGGCATGAAATTTGTCCCTCAGACAGAGCCATCAGTTTTCATATATCTAGTTTGAAAACATGAGTTTCCGTTTAAAAGTTACCAATTTGGCCCACTCTGTAAAAACTTTCACTTAACGTCATTTCTAAGTTGCAATTCTGAAAAGTAATTATCATTCACTTTTATGAGAACTACACATTCGAGCTGATGTATATTCCAAACGACCAAATTAGTATTCAATTAATTATAACCAACAGTACACCTACTGATACACATTACCAAGAACGGAAGCGATAATGCTTTTGAAATTTCTCAATGGCAACTCGCCTTTATTAGAATAATTCCAAATAAAGCTATCGTTCGATTGGAGAGTTAGAGAGTAAGCAATAATGAATATGAGGCTTTCATTTTTTTCAAGCGTAGGTGAGAAACTATAAAACATGCCTAACAGTGAAATGTCGAAACTACACTTTTCTGTCAAAGCGACCATATATATCGATACATAGTCGTGTTCTCCTGTAATGAATTCAAAAATAAATCATTATCTTAGGGATCGGAATTCGAAGAATTTACTTAGAAGGTAACAGCAGCGTAATCATTTGGTCGACTCTAAGTGTTTTATCAGATTTTAATATACCTCTTTGATTAAGAAACGGGTAATTACGTTATTTTATCGTATTTCTGCTGAAAATTCACAGTAAGCCACGTTCATTAGGTTGATATTAAGTTGTTTTAAAAGGTTTGTCCGATTCCATGTCATGTGTTTTTGTAGCTCCATGTCTCAATAAATATTTGTTTCATTTAATTTTTTCTCAATTTTTTATTTTTTGACTCATTTCAGCTCATTACTATATAATGTTGTTAGGCGATTTTCGGCCAATTTTTCTCCATAAATTCAAATTGAACCAAAACGTTGTCGAAACAGTGAGTTCGAAAAGTGGTCGTCGATGGATATCTCTCGTAGGGGTCGCCAAGTTCTTGAAAATTCAAGATCTTGTCTTGATTTTGTCTTGATTTCAAGACAAGGTCAAGACAAGAAGTAATTTTAGATTTCAAGAGAAGGCAAGAAATTTTATGTCAATACCAAGATTTCTTGTCAAGAAAACAACAAATCTTGAAATATCTTGACTAACAATGAAAACTCTAAAACGTATTCATTTGTGAAAAAGATAATATATTTTAACGTAACAAAACATATTTTAATTTATTGAACACTTTTTTTGCTAAAATGTTTTACAAAAATGTAAATTGTAAATAATAAATGATATATACCTAATCCTAGATTATATTTCAAATAATAAATTTAGCACTATTCTATTAAATCTCAACTAACATTCTCTTTACTCTGACTTCGATTCATCCCATCTAAAATACTATTTGTTTGAAGGTGATTGACAATGTTTCGTGATGAATTTCACTAGTTCGGACTTCCATTGTCTACTATATAAAATGATTTGAAATCCCTGAAACAAGTAAAAAAAAGAATAATTAAAAAAGAATAACTGAAAATAACAATTATATTGAGCAACAATAAACCTGAAATGAAATGATAGTGAAATAACCTACAAGTAAACATATAATAATTGATCGAGTGGTCCCAAGCTGAGATCTTGCACAGAGAGGAACATTGGTTTAGGAGAAAATTTAAGGAAGCCGCATACATGTTGCCCAACAACGTATTCAGCCAGGCCAGCGTAGAAATACGAAACATATGGAAACCCATCATCAAACGAAAAATGGCCAACTCCCGCCAAAACGGTCATCTCTCACGGAATCAGTGAAGCGGAAAATGGAAAGCAGAGAAAGTGAAAGTATTTCAACGACCTATAAATAGTCATCTCTCGGAGGAATCAGTCCAGTCATCACCCGAAGACGATTGTAGATACCAACAATCGAAACGTCGTGAACTAACGTGACTTGGAATCTCTACACTTTTTTATCATTTTCTTTTTCCATTCCTTCAATTTTTATTTATTCAATTATTATATGTTTACTTGTAGGTTATTTCACTATCATTTCATTTCAGGTTTATTGTTGCTTAATATAATTGTTATTTTCAGTTATTCTTTTTTAATTATTCTTTTTTTTACTTATTTCAGGGATTTCAAATCATTTTATATAGTAGACAATGGAAGTCCGAACTAGTGAAATAAAATACTATTACTTCCACTTTTACTTGACGCAGAACATTGAAACTTGCTTTGATCAGGCACCCCTTGAGAAAACTCTTTGTCAAATAACATCCCATGCTTTGCTTTCAAGTGTCTTTTCAACCCAGAAGTCCCAGAATTTTCCATTTTTAGGCAAACACTTTTATTATGTTTTTAAAAACATAGTATACATTTTTTACCACAAAGCCAGACTGTCTCTATTGACATGTCGAAGGATTTGTGGTAAATCTAGGGGTTCAGGTCCCAAACAAATCCATTGGATTTATGTGATGACAGTCAGACCAATGATCACTTATGGTGCAATTGCTTGGTAGCCGAAGGCTTTACAGAAAACGGCCCAAGCGAAGCTCTCTGGCTTACAGAGACAGGCTTGTCTGACTATCAGTAGTGCCGTCATTACCACACCGTCAGCGGTCATGGAGATCCTTCTAGATCTACCTCCTCTCCACATTTTTCTGGAAAGAGGGGCTAGATGGACTGCATACAGACTTGTGCACATTGCCAATTGCACAAATCAATTCAATGCAGAGTGCAACAGACTGTTGGTTGACATTGTAAGTCACAGCATTCTGGACATGACCTCTGACTTTATGCCTCCAACTGTCAACTACGAACTGCCTTATAAAGTACTATTCCCAAGTAGAGAGGACTGGATTCTCCGGGAGAAGGAAATATTAAGAGCAGATAGTTGTTGGTTCACAGATGGATCAAAAACACCTTCCGGTGTTCTGGTGCAGGTGTTTTTAGTCGCAGACTCATGACAGAGTTATCTGCCTGTCTAGGAACGTATGCGACTGTATTTCAAGTCGAAATTTACGCTATTGAATTGTGTGCGGGTGATTGAATAAATCCAACCTCACTCACAAGTCAATAAAAATATTCTCGGACAGTCAAGCGGCGTTGAAAGTTCTTGGCTCCTACCGAGCAACTTCTAAATTTGTAGCAAACTGCCAAAAACGACTCTCCTCGATAGGAAGACTTAACAGATTGTCTCTGGTCTGGATTCCTGGCCTGGAAGGCAATTAGGCTGCTGACTTCTTTGCAGAGGAGGGTGCTGCAAGCAGCTTCATCGGAACAGAACCTGTCATTAGCATTGCCTTGGGCTTTGCCAAACAAACACTGAACACCTGGATGGCAAGAAGATTTATGAACTTCTGGCAGAAACTTCCAGGATTGGCTCACTCCAAGGCGTTTATTCACCCTTCGAAGCTTGATACCAAACAGTCGTTGACCTACAGTAGGGATGAACTACGATGTCTAACAGGCCTTCTTACAGGTCACTGTCATTTGAATCATCATATGCAGAGACTTGGACTGTCGGAAGACAGTGTGTGTCGCTTTTGTCTGGAAAATGAATCAGGTTCTTAGAGTTCCGGCAGTTTCGGGAGTTTAACTCATGTTAAATAATAAGAGATAATTTTAATATAATGTACTTTTTAATTAATGTAATGTTTAATATATGTATCACCAATATTGCCAAACTCACATCAGAAATATAATGAAACCGGTACAGACTACCACTTTGTAATATTAACAACCTAACTTAACTAAACGAGATAAAGCATGCAACTTCACAAGAATTTTGCGTTCGGGAATCACCGGACCGGGTAATCACGAAATTTCAAGATCTTGAAATATCTCTTGAGTCAAGACAAGATATAAGACGTCAAGAAAACGTCAAGACAAGATTTTTTAAATTTCTTGATTTTTTCTCAAGGCAAGACAAGAAGTTGTTATCAAGACAAGAATTCTTGTCTTGCCGACCCCTAATCTCTCGAATACTCTTACCATCAACGCTGGTGTTCCCCAAGGATTCATATTATCTCCAACCCTCTTTTTATTGTATATCAACGACTTATTGGAAAAAACCAAGAATCCAATATATTGCTTTGCTGACGACAGCACACTTACCTTGTCATTTCATTGGATATTAATGAGAATCTAGAAGTGATTTCGAATTGGGGTGAAAGTTACGAGGTTCCATTCAATGTCACAAATATCCAGGCGTCGATTTTCTCTAAAAAGATTAATGTTTCCGAACCGTATATAATTTTTTTTTGGTACCTTGGGAGCTGTCTGACTTGTCCATTTAGTCCAAGTCTCCAGAAAACACTGCAGCCTCTTGGGCTCATTGCGTTTATTCTCCCATCCTCTCATGACACCCATTCCATCATTCTCGTTCCCTGTACTAGTTTTTAAAGATTCCGTGTCGGATGTCATATTCTTTTGGACGTAATTTTGTACGTCCATATATTGCCTGCCTCCTGTGATTCGGTGCCTCACATTCGCATAAGATGTGTAGAGCTGTTTCCTTCTCTTCGTTGCATAATCTGCAGCTGAGGTCTCCGTTGTACAGCCCCATCTTATTCATGTGTCCTCTAAGCGGACAATGGCTGGTTAGTAACCCTGTAATTATTCTGAGCCGATCCCTACTACATTGAAGTAGTTCTTCGGTTCTTTTCTCGGACGGTTCCCTAATGAAGGTTCTACTGTGTTTGTTGCCAGGTACTTTTGTCCAGTACTGTGTGTGCTTCTTATTGGTCCATGTCCCAATCTGGTTTCGTATCAATGATTTTGGTACCCCCAGAACTGGTTCAGGACCTATATATGAAGTTGATGATCTGCGTCAAACGCATTCATCAGCTTTATCATTACCTGTGATTCCTGAATGCCCTGGCACCCAGTACAAAGTTAATTTGTTCGTGTTTGCAAGTTCATTCAGTTCTTCATGGCATTCCCAGACCAGTTTTGATGTTACCTTCGGGTTTGTCAGAGCCCCTAGTGCGCTCTTGGTGTCTGTTAAAATATTGATCCGCTCATTTCTTTGAGGTCTCAATTTAATAAGCATTGCACACTGCAAGATAGCATACACTTCCTCCTGAAAGACGGACCGGATATAATAATTTCAGAACAGACAATTCCGCTTTCTGCTTCGATAAGTGTGGTGGAAGTTATAATGAACACTAATATGTCTTGGCACAATCATGTCGCTAGCATTACAGAGGCTGCTTCTCAAAAGCTGGGAACACTGTTCCGAAGCAGATAACTGTATAGAACTCAGCAATTTTTGATGCTTTATAAAGCTCAGATCAAACCTTCTTTGGAGTATTGTTCTCATGTATGGAGCTCTGCCCTGAAGCTGCTGGATTCCATGCAGAAAAGAGCCACATGTCTCATTGGAGACGCGAACATCACTTGCAACCTTGATAGTCTGGAACGTCGAAGAAAGGTTGGAGATTTGTCTCTCTCTTCTATAGATACATTCATGGGAAGTGTTCAAGTTACTTGGCATATTTGATTCCACCGTGAGCGATACATATCAGAAATACGTGACGGACTTTGGCTGCTCATCGTTTAGAGGTTCAACTCACTACAACTCGAACTTCACTATTCAAGAGCTCTATCATTTGTTATATCGTTTATGTGGAGAACTGCGTTTATGTGGAATCAACTTCCTGAGAACATTTTTCCAAATGGATTTAATCTTCAGCGATTCAAATCCAATGTGAATCGCTACTTTCGCACAGGTACCTCTTCTAGAGCACCTTAAGGATTTTCCTGTAGTGCTTGTATTTTGCCCTTAAAAAAACTGATAACCAACATAAAAATACCAACAAAGCCACCATCTTTCATAATCCAAATTTGTATCCCGAGAAGAAAAGTCACTAAAGGTGAAAATGTCAATAACATTTACTATTAAATATGACGACAATATTTTTTCCTTATTAAAAGTTGTCCCGCTTCTTTTTTCATTTACAGACTTTCTGGCTTCCTATACTTTCTTCTTTTTCCACATCACTTAAGATGTTAGGACTTGATTCTCTTAGCGTGTTATCATTACATCACATCATTAATATAGAGCACCGGCGACTGCCTTTAATTCTGATAGATGAAAACAAGAAAGGCATGCGACATTTCCGGATCGTCGATAAATTTAGCCCGAGTCAATTCCTAGGGATTAAATTTGTCATCCTAGTTCTGAGAGGAAACATTCTTGGAAAGCGCCCAAAACGTCAACGGCTCGCATTTACTGTCGCCAAAGCTAGTTTTATGCAACTCAAAAGCACTTTGTGACAATAAACAAGGCACAATTTTAAACAATCTCGAAACTTGACATAACGCGAACGCATTGCATAAGGTGTTGACTCGAAAAATGATCGAAGAAATTTAATCTTCGGTTTTGTAAGCAAACGATTTGTTTTTCGATGATTTGTAATGTATCGATGAATTATATTTGAAAAAAAAATGCATCTCTCGGCCAGACTTTAACAATTCATAAGGCGCATATACATTTATATCAATGGCTCGTAACGCAACCGCGAACACATTTCATTACGGCTATTTTATACGAGGTATCGTTGCATTTTTATCCGTACCACTTTGACGCCCGTACTCGTAAGGTGCGTATCCATTTGTAACAAATGACCCGTAACATAACCGCTAACAAGTTACGTTACGGCTATTGGTGACGTTACGGCTAGTGGTGACGTTACGGCTAGTGTTATGCGCCGTAAAGCGCGTATCCATTTGTAACAAATGACCCGTAACATAACTGCTATTAGGTTACGTTTCGGCTAGTGGTGACATTACGGCTAGTGATTGCTCATTGAGGCGCGTATCAAATTGTAACAACTGATGCGTAAGTTAACAGGAAAGAAGTTACGTTACGACTAGTGGTGACACGGCACTGTTGCCTTTTCACCCACTTTGATACGCGTACCCGTAAGGCGCGTATCCATTTGTAACAAATGACCCATAACATAACCGCTAGCAAGTGACGTTTCGGCTAGTGGTGACATTACGATTAGTGATTGCGCATTAAGTCGCGTATCAAATTGTAACAAATGACGCGTAAGTTAACAGGAAAGAAGTTACGTTACGACTAGTGGTGACAGGGCACTGTTGCATTTTCATCCACTCTGACACGCGTACCCGTAAAGCGCGTATCCATTAGTAACAAATCACCCGTAACATAACCGCTAACAAGTTTCGTTACTGCTAGCGGTGACGTTACTGCTAGCGGTTACGTTACGGCTAGTAACATGCGCCGTAGGGCGCGTATTCATTTGTTACAAATAATCCGTAACATAACCGCTAACAAGTTACGTTACAACTAGTGATATGAGCGGTAAGAAGAGGGTTCGACGACATAAACTGTAGGGTGCCATATCGAATGATTAGAGTATGCTTGGTATACTCGAATAGGAGATACGAGTAACTGTTTCGAATTGAATTTGAGAATTTGCAGAAAATGCAGGTACCTAGAAAAATTTTTACAGAACCTACTTTATGAAAACAAATCAATCCATTCCTAGATACCTCCTCCTACTCCCGACTTTTTTTTCGGAATGAGTATTGTGAATATGGGGGAAATCACCCTTGAACCGCTATCCGATATTTCTTTATTAATTAGAAAATATTTCTTTGAGAAGAAAAAAATGATTAGTGGCCAACCAAAAAACGTGGAAAATTTTGATTATTTAGGTGAACAGTTGACCTATTTTCTGAAAAAAAATTCGTAAATAATAAAAGAAGAGTAGTTCTTTTCTACAAGAAACCCTACGTTCAAAATCTCTTTATGCCTCAAAAATATCTCTTTATCAAACATTATCGAATTTTCGAAAGTATATCTATCTGTTCGTATTTAGTTATGTTATAGTCAGTTTTTCAATTATTGTTTTTTCCCTGCTATAAACATTGTATGTTTCTTGGGAAAATAAATCGTTATTATTATCATCACTGATCAGGGTGATTTTAAGAGATTTTATACCTATTGAATGTGTTTATTACATATAAAAATGAAATACATAAATATAATTTATTATAATTCCGAGTATAATTCAATTTTAATAAAAAACTCGAATTTTTTCAGGAAAAGTAGCTTGAAAATTGAAATTGGATATTCTGAATCTTATTTGCAAAATAGTTTATTGTTTTCCATTTAGATTTAAAATAATTTTTGTAATTGAAATTTGATATTATTTTATATTTTATTCATCTTGAAAATATACCAAATAACAGTAGTGGACACTGAAAATTAAGATTTTTGGAAAATTAAAATTCCTCAATACGAGGTATTTTTTGTACCTGAAGATTGTTATGAAATAAGTGTTATCTAATACAACCCAGAAAGTTTGTTTTCAGTGTGAATTCTGATTCACATATCGAAATGTAATTCATCTAGAAATCCACCTGCTCCATCCAACCCTGTCTCGAAGGAATGCAGTCCCTCGAATCTTAAAAACAAAAACAATGAAGTTAACCTCACCTTTCGATCCCCGGACTCTTCGCCAAAAATCTCGATAGAATCACAAAATTCATAAACACTGATCACAAGACGGTACTTTTCAATGAATCTGAAGGCAAACAATCCAGTGTTTACTATTGTTTACAAGTTTTAAAACAAACCAATGTCCACGCGAATCGAAATACCGCTCTGCGAACTATTGTTGGCTGTAGGCGCACTAGACGAGCCAGTGCGTTGTGTAAGTCAGATGTTTTGAATCTCTTTCTTGGTTTTTGTTACCGTCTCTGTCTCCCCACGGTGGCCGATGCGGAGGCCGAGTACTCGGACAAACTTCGGCAGCCGAAGAGTCGGTTTTGATCCAACAAAATTAGGTAATTCAATCTTCTTCATGGCGCCCTTATAGTATGTAAAACGGTTGAAGGATTTATGAGGGGGAATGGGAATAATGTAAATGTTCTACCAGTTTGACCAATATATACCTTAGGACACGTTCCACACTTTAATTTATATACCCCTGATTTCTCGAATTTAGATGTTTTGTCTTTATTATTTTCAACTAACTTTCCCGACGTATTACTTGTTCTACATGCAATTTAAATATCTCGTTTCTCAAAAATTAAGCCAAAAATGACCAATTGGATTCGAATAGATCACCACTATTGAACTTGTTTTCTTAAGAAAAAACAAGGAAGTATTATTATTGATGTAAAAGTGAGGTGATATGCTTCAGGTAATCATAATTGAGGAGGTACCTCGACACGTATTTCGATCACCAAGTGATCATCTTCAAGAGGTAGATTAAACTGAAAACGTATTGAAGCAGAAAGCGGAATTGTCCGTCCTGGCATTATTATATCCAGTTCGGAGACATTTATCTTCTTGGACAAACCCTATGAAAACAATTTATAAATCAAGAACGACTGGACCGATTTTCATAATTTTGGATTTGTCTAACCTAACTATTGAGGCATTTTACAAATGGATAAAAAAATGAATAAATCAACGACTTTTGGTTTATTAGGATATGACATTCGTCAGATATTCATCACAGTTTTATTTACAGTGCCGTAAGCGAGAAGCTCGAATCCTTTACAACGAAGCCGTAATACAATTAGACTGCAGACTATTGCGAATACATCCACTGCAGATGAAGAAGAAATCGCAGAAGAGGAGCGACGTGTTCAGTGTTGCCAGTTTTTGCAGTAGGTCTCCTGCTACTGTTCTCGAGCTACTGTTCTACTGTTTGAGAGTTAAAATCTTTCTTTACTCGACTCTCTTTAATACACATAATAATTATTGAATGACTACGAACAGTGACAATGACCATGTATGTATCTAAAATGTACTCTTACTAATGTTAACAACCTTACGATTTGATCTCCAATGTTTTCTTAACACAAAATGTACTGATAGGAATAAAAATAAACTAGCAATACTGGTCGTGTTGATATGGCCCTACTTCGGGCTTCACTAGACACAATGAAAAAGTTAACATTATTCAGCTAATATCACAAACGTCGTAACACTTTTCTTTTACTGTTCACTATGGAGAAATTCGAGGTAGGTAATTTTAAGGGCCACTGGGTAGACATGTATGGCAGGAGATAAATAATCATCTTCATTTCTTAATTTCGTAGATAGTTCATAATACATAGGTACTTCTTACCTCTACTATTGAGGTGAGCAAGTTATGAGCTCAACACTTTCTTATAATAATATTTAATGAATTCAGTTTGAAGTTCGAATAACATGTCCATTTGAGTGAACTAGTGCAGAGATTTGCAAAAAGTTGTACGCGTTTTATGGTAAGTTTTTTCAAGTAAGACATTTATGTTATTATGAAATGTGAGATTTTTTAAAAACTGAGAAAATGTCGACTACTTTCGAGATGATTTAATTATAAAGTTGTTTTTGATTTTAATGTTTATTTTAATATACAAAATTTTCTGATTGATTTGGCTGATACTTGATTTAAGATCCATAGTAATTTCATAAACTACACCTTACAATTTGATCCCTAATCAAATCTAAAGGTGTAGTTTATGAAAATATACAAAATGTTTGTGAAGTTTTCTTTATACTTTTTTCAGCAACTATGAAATTTAAGTTACGGTTATATGTATATGATTATGAATTTTTATCCACATTTTTGTGAATAAGAATATCGTATCCGAAAGATGCACCTACGTCAAGGATGAATATAAGAAAATAGAATGGACTCTTAGATAGCTTGGAGTAATAGGGGTGTGACCAGGTCCGTAAAGATCGGAAAAAATGAAAAGAAAATGTTTATTGTATGTAATGTAGGCCTTGATTTGAGACATGTAACATCGACAAATGTCAGTTAATCTGTCATAGACTACGCCTCTAAGGTTGCTTAATTCAATAATAATAATAATAGTTTTATTTTCTTTTCAATTGCTGTAAACATAGACATGTGAGGCAGATACTACGATATATCTGCTTTAAAACGCTCGTTTTATTTTTTTTATTCATAACTTCTTCAAGAAATTTTGATTCAATTGCGAAATTGTTAGAATATACAGCTAAATTCCTGTATAACCCGATATTTGATTAGAATTTTCCACAAACCCCTGTTCTTGGAATTATCAGTCGAAACATTGAATTGTTGTGAATGGATATCACTCTGTATTTAAATCTTATTGATACCTTGACCTGGAAGGATTGAGAATAGTCTAATAAATCGGCTTAACAGGTAATATTTATTTACTTCCTAATCTCATAATCTCATTTCAAATAATGGAATTCCTTACTAATATTTTTGGCACATTATTATCGTTATTTGAATACGTTCTCTGACATACTAGAGCCATCTGTTAGTTGGTAGAAGTAAATGAGTTTTGAAAGTTACGTAACATCATCTTTACAGATTCGGGTGAAATATTTGAAAACATTTCTAATCAAACAGCAGAAAAAATTGATTATATTAGATTGTTAATATTATGCGAATCTATATCATCATATATCCGTTTGATTGTATAGGACAATTGCAACCATATAAGCTGTTATTATGTAGTGACCTCTGCTAGGAAGTGTTCCAAGGTATAATAGCTTCAGTTGAATGAAAGAAGGTGGCACTGTTGAACCCACCAAGCAGCACTGAAGGGTTCTGATCCAGGATATTTGGAAAAGATCTGAAATTATTAAAAAATATCCAATAAAGAAGGGATTTTGGGGGAACTCTCTACATTTTCACCGTTAAAATAATTTTTTCCTTTTGAAATATGGGCATGACTGTATAGGAACGTTGCCTACAAAAATTTATCCAGGATAATTATAACAAGCCTTCTGAAACGACTGCCATCATTGATTTCAGCGGTGCCTCCAGGATGTTTGACTAAAAGGTTTACGTATTATGTGGGAAATTTTGGTGAGAAAGGCGACTTTTCTACTAATATTGAAATTTTAATATTCGTAAAGTCCTCTGATTTCGATAAAAACTCAAGCGTAAGTCATTTCATTTACAAAATTCATTCTGACAAGTAGTTTAGTTCAATGGCTACCCGTACGCCATAGTCGAGGTGCCAATTCTTTAATACTTTCATTGATATGTTGGTCGTTTTTTAGGTCTAGTCGGGGGATGATATTGTCAAATAAAAAATATGAAGCGATAGCATCAAGTCGGCATTGTTGAGGTGTGAATAGAAAAATATTATTTCTTTGTGTTGTCAACTCCTCACTTGACCTTGAAAATACTTAACCTTTTGGAATGTCTGGTTGCAGCTAACCTCATAGTTTGTTTACATTTTACAAAATCTCAGTTCAATACAAAATAACCATCCAACAGATTACCCAACATGATGAACATTTAATGATTAACTATTTACCAATAGTAATTTGTAGACTTCCAAATGGAGAATGGTTTATTTTTAATGCTTTCTGCAAACTCAATAAAATTTGCTGACTTGGTTTGTTATTTCTAATCAAATTTGTAACTATAAAGTAAACCAGCTGAATGTTGTAGATATCAGCTGCTGCAGATATCATATCCTGGCAAAAATGAAAGTCCAAGCAATAAGAATTAGTTCATCAGTATGGTTTTCATTTCTTGAATTGCCTTGAGAGGGATGAAACTAAAGCAAAGAACCGGAAAGTAAAAAGACTTTCTTGGATGGGATGAAAAAGTAGTAGCTAATAGTCAACGTAGGTTTAGAGAGAACTTTGCTTCAGAAAATTCAGCTTGTGATCTTAATCATATACAATATGTGCAGTGATGCAGTAGACAAGAGGAGAAGCAAATCACAAATTTTATTTTGATATACAAAAGTCGCTCTTTGAAAATATTGTTGCGGAAAAGAATCTAATTGTACATACGAAGAAAACAAAATTTTATATGGGGTGTCTGAAAAATTAAAAATTCAAATTTCTACACAAGGGTAAGTACCCTCATTTTGAAGTTTTCAGTGAAATGCTATTTATTAAAACTAATCGAAATCATCACATCTTCTAAAACATTGGTTTTCCATAAATACGGAAAGCAATCATCAAAATCTTACTTACTCCCTACCCACAAACAAAAATCTTTTTCCATCATCACCTCGTAATCTGTGGGTATAATAGAGTTGGTATGGAATTATCTTATTTCGCCTTGAATTTATTTGATTTTTAGACTACCTGTAGCTGTGTAGCTCGTTTCCTCAAGTATGGCGTGAATAGACTGCAGTACGAGTAGGGACGAGTAGAGCCTTTTAAAGTTGTTTTAGGTCTTGGGAAATAAAGGTTTTGGCTGTTGTTATGCAAAAAAAATTAAAATATGTCTCTTATGGAGCCCGTTTCACAAAAATTTTTGACAGATTTATGAATCTAAAAACTTCTCCAATAAGAACCTACTTGTCAATTCTCATTGTTTGATATGCAAAATCAAATGTACATCTACCAAAACTTTCAAGAGAAATGTAAATTTGAAACAAAGAATTATTGTAGTCCAAATTTATTGGAAACCAATATTTTAAAAGATGTTATGATTTGAAATAATTTGCAGGAATAGCATTTTGTTAAAATTCTTCATTTTATTGTAAAAAAATATATTTTAATCAGTTCAAACAACTGGTATATAATTTTGTTCTTCACATTGATGACATTTCTCATTTTTATAAAGAATGATTTTTCTTCAAAAAAAATTTGTGTTTCTCTTGTCTACATTGCAGGACATATTCTATAGTATTCCAATACTCTTGTGATAAATGTATTTTCTATACTTTTCTATTTCACTAGATTTTTCTAATTGAAAGTTATGGTGGCTTGGTTTTCCTGAACTGGATCTAACGTAAAAGATTATTTGCTATCATCAGACGTGTCTATTGCCATGTGATAGTGACATATTCCTCTGAATATTATATCTGGAAAACTCTATAACCTCAAGAGTTTATTGAGCTTCAAATTTATTAATTTTATAAGTGCAATTCATAACTCGAGCAAGACAATTTTCAGTGAAAACCTATCGTTCCAGAAAAGGCCTCTACAATACAAGTGTTCACATGAATGGAACTAACTAGGGAGCTACCTTCTGATCAATTTTCCAGAACAATGAATTAAAACGTTTGATTGAGTCTGAATTTAAAAAATATAAAAATAAAACAGAAATATTCTTAATAAAATCATGCTTTTGTATGATCTACAAACATATTAGGTTGATATTGATATTATGTTATTACGTTGATGTATATTGTATATTTCTAAAATTGTGATAATTGTGTATCTAATTTTGTGAAGTTTATTTTTACTGACATCTAATGGTTGGAGATTATTTTTGTTTTTCAACAACAGTGATCAGAATGGTTGTGGATCTGCCAGTTAGATCTTTCCACCCAATAAAAATGCAACCCACTGGTATGAACCCGAAGGAATTGTCTGACAATGATGATATCGCTACATCACTGGTACTGGATCCTCATCTGGGGTTCACAAGCCACAAAATGAATGTTCGATTCAAGCCACCAAGAGCAAACAATGCCGAACTGAAAAATATTATAGAAGAATTCATCGTCAATCAAAATTATGAGAAAGCATTTGCAAAGATACAGAAAGGAGATTGGATGACTAGGGTCAAATCGAAAAATCAGCAGAAAAAATTAGAAGAACACGTAAGTCATTTTTTCAGTAGCTACAAATTGTCATTAATATGCAATATTCAATTTTTTTTTTTAATTCAATATAGTCTGAATCATTTGCAGATGGAATACATTATATAGTGTGTTCAATTTTTCCGAAACACTTAGTCTGTAAAATGGTGGAAGATTAACATGTATAATAATAATAATAATATTTATTTATCCTTTGAGACGTTAACAACGTATAGGACATGTCAGTACAACACGTTAAAATAGTATAAAGAAAATAAACATACATAAAGATAAAATATCTCAGTAGTTTTAAAGTATAAAAATGTATAAAATATAAAGAAAAAAAAAACAATATTAGTCAAAATTGGATGTATAATAAAATAATAAAATCTGGATGAAAGTCTGGACCGCAATCAGCTAAAGTCGTCTAAAAGGAATTCACTGACACTGTAATAAGCCTTAGACAGGAGCAAATTTTTAACTTCTCTTTTAAATGACATCAAACTCATGGTTTTAAAGTGATCTGGTAGGTGATTGAATAATTTTATTCCCATATATTTGGGTGACTGTTCAAATTTAGAGGATCTGTGTCTAGGAATACTTAACAATTTTCCATTGCTGGTTGAGTAACTGTGGTAAGAAGAATTTGTGTTATATTTTGTTAAATTATCGTGAATGTATAGTAAGCATTTAAATATGTAAATACAAGGGAATGGCAGGATTTGATATGATATGAAGTGATGTTTACACGATTCTCTCCATGGGATATCAAATAATTTTCTGATAATTTTTTTTTTGGTAAATAAAAACCCTAACTTTGTTGGTGGCATATCCCCAAAGAACCACATTGTAGCTTAAATGGCTGTAGACCAAGCTATAATATACGTCCAGCAAGGCATGCAAGGGCATAAAATGTTTTATTCTGGAAAGAGCATAGTACGCTTGGTCAACTTTTTTACAAGTGACTGTAATGTGTTCAGACCATCTTAAGCAATCATCCACATAGACTCCTAGAAATTTTGTAAAATTCGTTGATACCAATTCCACCCCTCTAATATCAGAGACAGTAGGATGTTTATCAAGACCGATGGAAGAACTAAAATGAATACATTTTGTTTTATTCAAGTTAACAATCAGATTGTTTAACTTGCACCAATCTAAGAAGTTTGTTATAAACCTTTCCGTTGATGACTTTAATTCCTCTAGGCTGTGTGCTGAGACCGCTAACGAGGTATCGTCAGCAAAGAGAGTGAGACTATTGTTGTTGATGTTGAAGTATTTGGGTAGATCATTGACGAATAATAGAAAGACAGAGCCTTGAGGAACTCCTGAACTGATTGGTTGAGGATCAGATAGTGTATCTTTTATTTTTACCAACATTGTACGGTCTGAAAGAAAATGTTTGAGCCATTGTAAAAATACACCCCTAAATCCTAGATTAAAAAGTTTGGTTTCAATAAAGTCATAAGATTAGACAGTCAAAAAATATTCCTGTCAAAAAATATTCTTGTCACTTGCATACCATTGTCTAGGGAGTTATAGATGATTTCAGCAAAACTACAGGCAGCTGACTGTATAATTATAATTTTGCAAAGCGCTTATTATCCATAAATTTTTAGGATATTTAAACGAATTTTTGATCAAAGTCAAAGACTTCCGACACCAGAAAAAAACATTGCCCCTTGACGTGTGGAGACAAAAAAGCTTTATCTTCTATAATAATCGCATTTTATTAGAATTATATGGAATCAATATCAGCTCTTATTTGAAATATTTTCATCTTGTAATTCAGTGTCATTCTATTCTATCACTTTATACTTTCAGATTTATCGATACCTGCGAGTATTCGATAGGGAGTCTGGTTTTGTCATAGAGCCCTGCTACAGGTACTCATTGGAGGGTCAGAAGGGCGCAAAGATATCGGCCACTAGGAAATGGTACAAAAATGAAAAGATCGAACGTTTAGTGGGCTGCATAGCAGAATTAACGGAAGAGGAGGAAAAGCAGTTGTTACACTCCGGTAAAAATGATTTTTCAGTTATGTACAGCTGTCGAAAGAATTGCGCCCAGTTATGGCTGGGCCCAGCAGCATACATAAACCACGATTGTCGTTCCAACTGTAAGTTTGTTGCAACCGGCAGAGACACGGCCTGTGTGAAAGTGCTGAGGGACATTGAAGTGGGGGAAGAAATAACCTGTTTCTATGGTGAAGACTTTTTCGGGGATAAAAACTGCTATTGTGAGTGTGAAACGTGCGAGAGAAGGAATATGGGGGCTTTCGCGAAAGAGACGGATCAGAAAGAAGAAAACGGCTACAAACTGCGTGAGACTGATAACCGTATAAACAGAACTAAATGCAATCTACAGGGTAGCAAAGTTTCGAACAATTGCCACGAGCGCTTACAAGAAAACGGAAAGGTGGCTACACCTCTCAGCATCAAGGAGATGCGCCAGAAAGGTCTAACCAAATATGATGCCGAAATGCTCATTGCGCAGGGCTGTAAGTTTTCCGACCTCGGCGACTTTGGGCGCAACAAAGTTTCTTCCACAGTTAAACAGACTAAAAAGTGTAACAGAAGTAAAAAATATGTGATAAGGGAAGACACTACGCTTAGGACAGTCAGTACCAGGTCTTCTAGGATGCAGCAGAGGCAAGCTCGGCAGGCTAATCAGGAATTGATGCATGCAGCGACGCGACTTGTCTCGCGTTCAAATCTCTTGGACGATTTGCAGAGCAACGCCAGCAGTTGTCCAAGTACTTTCAGCGATACAGATCCCGTTTGTGAGGCATCGCAGCAAGATAAGAGGTTTGATGAGAATCATGAGACTGGAAATGGTATACCTCCTAAAGGTAAATATATTTTAATTAAAATAATTTATTTAATGGTTTTGGTACAATAAGTATATATGATTAGTCACAAAACCACATAAAATCGAATCCATTTTTGATGAAACTTCTTTCTTATTAATTGCAGACGTTCTGAAGTATTTAAAACAATTTCTAATCATTTTTCCCAGAACTCTAATACTCTTCTTGATACGTGTTTCACCAACCAAGTTAGTGTCTTCAGAAGATGAAGAAACTAATTACTACTAATTATAATAATAATAATGATAATAATAATAATAATAATAATAGGTCTTCATTTACAAATATACAATGAAGGAGAAATAGATCCTGTTCAGAACAAATGAAATATGTATATAAGGAAAATAGGGAGGTGTCAGCTAGGAGTAAGGTACAAAAATACACATTATTTTCAATGTTTTTTAACCTAACCTTGAAGATTGTACATAAAAATGTATTTTAACCCATAACTATACAGTTACAATTATTCAGAATGTACCAAAAATAATTATTTTAAAATGAAATGAATATTTTTTCAAAGCAGTACATAAACGTAATATTCCCATATAACAATATATTTGTATAAAAAATTATGAAAATAAATGTAATGGCGGAGAGGAGTATTGCTTCTTTATGCTATGATAGCAATATGATAAATAAATTAGCGTTGAGAGATAGTAGATTGATATATTATTCATGCTATGACGCTATGTTGTTTATACATTTATACATGGCCAACATGGCTTTCTTGAGACTTCATAGGAAGAGCATTACTTATCTAACTGAATCCGAAAAGAAAAAACAATATTATGTGTTTCGAATTCACAACATCATTATGAAAGGAGAATATTATATATTTTTATTTCAAAGGAACCTAAAGATGATGTTTGTCTTGTATAAAATTTGCTATTTGATGAGAGATTCTTCAATCGTTAAAACTCTAATAACTTAAGTAACCAGTGATATTTTTACCTAAATATTACTGATTTGATTTCAAAAACTCAACACTTTGACCACTTTCTAGCAATGTTTGATTTTATATTGAAATTTGAACATATCATTTTAAAATTTTTTTAGGCTGCAAGGTAACAAGTAAAATGATGATAAATTCTATCTCCCTTTTTTATTTTGTAGATTTGAAGTGTGGGAAGAAGTCAAGACTAAATACGAATTCACAGCATCTGTAAGAGGCTTGAATTGACGAAATGTTTAAGATAAAGATTAAGTTTGGTGTTAAAAATCGTGATAATCTAATATTTTGTAAGTATACAAATTTTAAACTGTCCAGGGTACTTTCCTTCTTTGATTCATTTCGAATACTATCAAGTTATGTTCTATTGAAAACGTTTTGGTAAAGTTTCCACATGTACAAATACTTGTACTATACTCCTAAAGATACTACCTTGGAGGCGTCAGTAAAGCCTCTAACCTAAGGCTATTGGAGCGAAACTACAAACTGTGGCTGGCCTCTGTTGATGACTCTGTACATTTGTATTGTTTCCTGCAACTAAGTGTTGCCTATCTTTGCACTCAGCTACTTCTTACTGCTGATACCAATGAGTCAGAAACAGGTGTCTACGATTTGAGTGATTTGTCCACAAATTTTCTTCATTTTGATTTGTTTCAAAAGCGCTCATGAAATCATTTCGTATGTATGTGTGTGTATGAGTGCTTGTGTATTTATGTGTATATAAACATTGTTTTTTGCGAGGAATAAACGTTATTATTATTACATAATTTGAATTCACATTTTGCTCAAAAAAAATTATATTTACTCAGTGTCTGAACCTTCAACATCAATATTTACTAATTGTATGCCTCTGAAATGAATTGATAATAAACATTGTTGTTCCAGACTCAACTGAAGAAAACGCCAAAACAACACCGGGCATAAAATTACGAAACCACAAGAGACTAAATGATCCAAGCATAGATTCAACGACACTGCCAGAAGAATCTCCACTCGATGACTCGAAACACATAACACAAGTTGACTGCAATCAAAATGGTATGACAGAATTAAAAATGGATTTCGACATGTCCCATATTGAGGACCCGGCTCTGACGAAGGCGGACATGATGAGTCGCCGAAAAACCAGAAATTCAAATCGATCCACTACCCCTATCGAAGGGGCAAATTGTGATGATAAACGGGTCGAGGAGGTGAAATTAGAGATCAAAGCTGATGCAAAGCTTGAGGGAGAAGTTGAAATGAAACCTGAGGGCAGAGTTGATGTAAATCCCGAGGGCAAGTGCAAAGGCGAGGATCCTTTTATAGACGATAGGAAATGTGACGTATATGAGTTCAACGAAGAGGACACTTTGGATACAGTAACGTTACGTAAAAGCAAACCTGCTCAGGAACCTGATATCGACCCAACCATCGTCGCGAGAGTAAAGTCTGAAGAGGAAACGGAAACTGCCAGCCGCCCCGTCGATGCTGTGAAAGAACAAGACTCACCAAAGTGTGTTCAAGTGGATGAGAAGACCCCCGAGAAGTGCCCCGGCGGGCGACTCAAGCTGACGCTGCGTATGAAGCGCAGTCCCGTTATGGATGAGATAATTGAGTCAGGGGGCAGCCACAGCGATGACTATTTCGAGCCCGAGTACGAAGTTCTTCGAGTGGAAGGTGTCGAAAACACTGCCTTCTCGCACCGCAAGAAGCGGCACAAATCGAAGGATAGGAGGCGAGAGAAGAGGCTAAGGCTCGCCGAGGCGGAACTACCGCAGATCCCTATGAAGCGACTGCGGCTCAAGTTTGGAAACGAAAGTCACACAATAGACATACCGTCCACTAGCGCAGATTGTCACACATGATGGAGGTTTGTTATATGTTTCTCTTGTTTTTCGATTTGAAAATGTACGGCGAGTTGCTCGGGGTGGAGGCGTTTCAACAAGGAGCGTGAAGGAGAGGCAAAAGTATGTGTTGAAGGGTGTGAAAGAATGCTGGAGAATGAGAAGAAGAAGTAGTGTATGGTACTGAATTATTATTGGCATTTATGGCTTTTCATTATCCTGAGAACTTTTTGAAATAAATTTATTATGAAGGGCAGATTACTTAATTTGTACAAAAATATTACTGCGTTTGAATAAAATTCAGAGAGGATTTTTCCAACTTGTCACTTACACTATTTATAAAATTTTTCTATTTACTTGAAAAAAACAATAATATGTAACACTTTTCATGCCATAAATGCCAGGAATAACTCGTGTCTCACCCCAAATATCATTCAGACAATATTAACTGGTACTGAAGGTAATGGTTTGAGTTCCTTGGTACAATTGGATGTTTCGCCCACAATTGCGGTGGGCATCTTCAACGGCGATATTGGCTAGGTTTTTTGGAAGAATTTCTAGATGGGGGCGGGTCGACTGAGCATTCATTGGCAGACTGGTTTTTGGCAATGTGATCTTTCTTGTTCCAACCAACCAACCTGTCCCATTACCTAATCACATCATGAAAAACCAGTCTGCTAATCACAGCACAGCAACTAACTTGCTGTACTATAATTCCAAAACAGTAGGCACTGAATTCTCAGTGGCATACCGAAATTGAACTAAACAGGTGTGGAAAAATGATGATGAAATATATAGAATCACAACGTTGACAATGATGTTTTTTTTAATCCAATAATATTTCTGAGAATTTAGTGCCTACCACTATGGAATTGCACTATAGTTAATCAAAGCACAGCAGTTAACTAGCATCCCATTGTAAAATCTTTCGCAAACAACCATTACCATGTTGCTGCTAAAAATCCCCACAGTAGTTAAGGACGGAACGTCGACTTATATCAGATTTTTGGAGATGACTCAACGAAAACACTACTTCTTCGTGACAGTCGGTGAAATGTTATGATGTATGATCGAGCTTTCAGGAAAGGATGATTTTTGGAGGCCTGCACTATGTTCTGCGGAAGCATAGAAGAACTGCTTATTTTATATCAAAATATTCACTATAATGACTTTAGGAAATTAATTTTTTTTTCATTTAGTTACTAAATTGAGACAGATGTCGAAATGACACTTTAAATTCGAAATTTCAACTTCAAACTTGAATTCTAAATTTAAATCTGAAATTTCGGGTTTCAACTTAATATTTTGATTAAATGTAAAAATTACGAAATTCAGAAAAATCTAAATATACTTATAATCTCCAAAATGTATAAAGATATGACAAATTATTCAATGACATGTTTTGTTCATTTTCACAAGTACTTCAAGTCTATGTTTTTTTTTCTGATTGATTCAGCCGTTACTTGATGAAAATCCTTAGTAATTTCATAAACTACACCTCACGATTTGACCTCCACAAATTTTATTTGAAAAATATATCACGACATGTTTCGCTAACACAGTAGCTTTATCAACAGTGATTCAAATCACATCAACAGTAAATCAAATCACTGTTGAAGAAGCTACTGTGTCGTGATATATTTTTCAAATAAAGTTTGTGGAGATCAAATCGTGAGGTGTAGTTTATGAACAAAGCCTATGTTCTTATATAACAAAATTAGTTCACGTCATCAAATATTACTATTAGTACTAATCTATCAAATATATCTATAACAAATTCCAAATATAAAGTTTTTGTTGCGTAATATGAAATGCTTCTTAATTTCGAAACTAACCGTCGATTCGCTCAATTTTGAAAAAACTACTGACACAAACATTGTAAAAAATATAAAATGAGGTACTATATCAGTGTAAAGGTCCATTATCTGTTCAATGTCAGTTATAAAATATTAGTCGAAAATTCAAGTTTGAATGAGATCAAATTATCTATTTCAAAATAAGCTGGTTCTTTTAGGCTTCCACATTTTTTTTTAGTTCTGCCCAAACTTTGTGAGTAGCGAATGTATTTTGGTAAGAAGGTTTGTTGAGAAGTACCTATGTGAAAATATAAAATTTTTTTTTCACCTCCAAATTTTGAGTAGGAGCCTTTAAAAATATATTTTGAAGTCATTCGCCAAATCAAACAGCTTGATTGTTTGAAAACAATTTTTTACATTGCAGTTTCAGTGGCATTGATTTCTGAAAAATTTATAAACATATTTCAAAAACAGTTTGATGACTGTGGGGAGAAGAAATGAATGTGCTAAGAAAACAAACATAGAATTAATTGTATTTCCAGTCCAGAAATGTTGAAGTTGATCAGTTTTGAAGTACCAACCAGAAAAACTCATTATGTTGATTTATTCAATATATCATAGCACTAATTATGGCTTTTATAATTCTTTTTTGTTGATAAATATTGAAAATTATTGTTGAGTCCATAAGTGTTGTCAACAATAAAGCAAAGATATTTTAATAGACTTCATAAATGCTAATATTTATGATATTAATAATAAATTGAATTCGTGTTTTGTTATAGCCATTGTTTGGTTTTATTGCCATTCATTTTAAGTCCATCCATATTACAAAATTGTGATACTTTGTGCAATTTTGTGTTCATTTTTCAGCAAATATATTGATAAATTAACAATATCTATTGAAATTGATGTCATTTAAATACAACATGAATGAGAGAGGGCCCAATATACTTCCCTGAAGAACTCCTATATTAATATTTATCTCAACCGATAATACATTATATACTTTTCTTTGTTGCAACCCATTCAAAATTACTTTGAAAAATAAAATTATATAACTACAAATGCCATAATATTCAAGCTTTGCAAGTTCCTGATTTGAGAATCTTTTAATAGGGTGATTAATTAAATTATAATTTATGTTTATTGCTGTCACACACATTCACTATTTTCAAATTATGATTTTATTCATATATATATATATATATATATATATATATACATATATATATATATATATATATATATATATATATATATATATATATATATATATATATATATATATATATATAAATATATTGTGCATAATTATGTTTTTCAAATTACTTCAAATTACACTATTTTCAAATTATGATTTTATTCATATATATATATATATATATATATATATATATATATATATATATATATATATATATATATATATATATATCACTTCACCAACAAACCTTCCGATATAAGTGAATGTAGTAAATGTTTGAATTCATTATTTTTTCTTCATACTGAATGCAGTTTGTTTTGTGAAATGCTTCATTTTATCTTTAAGAACTTGTCATGTCAAAAAATAGAAAATATCAAAGCAGCTCGTTCTGCCTAGTTTTTTTAAATATCTTCACGAGTACTGAATCTGGCTTTAAAATAAAATTCTATGTGTATTGAAATCAAGTGAACCATAGAACATTCCAGTGAGAACTTCAGCTTGAAATCAATACGTTGTCACTCGAGTGGGTATGTATATTGCTAAAATTGCAAGATCTGTTTGGCAAAGACTGTATTTTATTTATTTTAGTGTGATTAAACGGGCAGTGAGAAACATTTTTAGAAAAATTTTAGAACGACAATTTCAGTTTAGGTAATTTTTAGGTTTAGGTTAATTGTAAATAGTTCACTTATTTATTTTTACAAGCATTTATCTGAAAACTGTATTATTTTTATATTTTTTATTTCATTTCATTAGTATTATTTTATATCTATAAAAAATTGCATATATACCTCATTGAATTAGTTGAGAGGCGTTTTGTATTTAGATAAATTCTTGTTGAAATTTACTGTTGAAATTTTATCTGGAATATTAAGCATCTGTATAAATTGGGCGAACAGCACAACCTTGTAAATAACAATTGTAATCTGTGTAAGAAATCAAGCGAAACTGTAATCTAGTTTGATTACCTCATCTTTATATGTAAATCATTTCATCTGTTTTGTATTCTTTATTGAACCAGTAAATTCCATGCAGATGAGTTCCTAGTATTCTTGTACTAAGCTTTCTGTATATCCAGCATCATCTATAATATAAATTTTTCATTTCGTAATATGTAGTTTTACTTCTATCATATAGTAAAGAATAGAGGTGAAAATGATATGACACCTCATTTCATATCTCAGGCAATGATCTGTATGGTACTATCAACAAGATGAACGATTCCCTATCAAAACTACAAGTATATTTCAATATTAACAAAATGAAACTCAATGTGACAAAATGTAAGGCAAATATCCTAACTACACCCTTCAAATACAAAAACATTCACTCAAACCAACTCAATCTGGAAATAGATAACAATAAAATTAAACTCATAAATCAGTTTAAATATCTTGGATTCATACTTGATAATAGCCTATTATTGCATGAACTTTTTTTCCTACATAAGTATCTCTCCTCTGTATCTGTAGAGTAGGGAGGGTGAGTGTAAGCCCACGCACTTAGGCCACATGTGACCCATTGTACATCCTCCCGAGGAGTTGTCCTCCTAGGTCGTCGTCCATCCTGTCCTTTCCAGGAAGGTGGACAGGTCGCTGGGAGACATCTCCTTTATATCGGCAGGTGTAGGCCAAGACTCGCCGAACACACACTCTCTTATTGACGATAACTCCGGGCACTCGCACAGGACATGCCTGACAGTCTCATCTTCCTGTTCACACATCCTGCATAGAGGTATGTCCACTAGCCCCATATTGTATAGGTGTTTCCTTAGCTGACAGTGGCCAGTCAGAAATCCTACTGTAAGGCGTAGATTTTTTCTGGTCATCGCCAGATATTTCTTCGGCGCCAGCTTCCCAGGGTCGCCCAAGGTGATCCTGGCAAGATTACATCCTTTGATTTCATCCCATCTCTTTAAAGATTGAGCATGGGTGTAACATTTGACTAGTTCCGCAATTGTCGAAGTCATCAGGCCGTGGGTGCCACTTGGTCCTAAAATTCTTAGTCCAGCCGCTTCCTTGGCTAAAGAGTCGGCAATGCGATTACCTTTACTCCTGTCGTGCCCTTTAACCCACCTCAGGATAATGTTATTATCTACCGAGGCTTTGGCTAAATCTTGGTGGCACTCTAGTGCTAGCCCTGAAGTAACACAGTGTCTGTTCAAGGCCAATAGTGCTTGTCTGCTATCAGTGCAGATTGTTATGTTTTTGCCAGAAATTCTTTTCTTGGTTATTTCTTTTGTGGCGATTGAGATACCAGCCAGCTCTGTTTGGACCACGCTGGTATTTCTTCCCATTCCCCACTTAATCCTTAGGCTTAGTGATCTGGAGTACACTCCACATCCTGAGCCTTCTTTGGTTTTTGAGTCATCTGTATAAATCCGTATTGCATTTGTAGCATCTGACTCTGTGTTCTGCTTAATTTGTATTTTGTAGGGTTTATTAAACACAAACCTGGGTTCAATTGCATCACTTGTTGCTTGCAGCAGAGGTTGCGCAGTAAGCGTTTCCCGCCATAGGTCCAACCTCAATCGACTCATTCCTACTTCTAGGTTTACACCAGCCGTGTGCAATCGTACCATGGCCATTAACGCAACCTCCTTAACGTACAGGTCCAGAGGGGTCAGACCCGTGATTAATTCCATTGCCGCGGTTGGTGTTGTTCTCATGGCTCCTGTGATGTTTAAACAAGCCAGTCGCTGTATTTGATATAATTTTTGGATGGCCGTTGCTTGTAGAACTTTCGGTCCCCATGCAATGGCTCCATACGTTAACATAGGTCTTATTATTGCAGTGTAGATCCAGGCGACTACACGGGGTGAAAGACCCCATGCGCGTCCCACTGTCCTCCGACATTGCTCATAAGCCACGTATGCTCTTTTTGCTCTACTCTGTAGATGAGAGTTCCATGTTAGCTTCTTGTCGAGGATAATACCAAGGTATTTCACCTCTTCAGAGAAGTTTAGTTGGCTTTTGAAGATTTCGGGAGGTTTTAAGCCCGTTAAACTTCTTTTCCTGGTGAAAAGGACCATCTCAGTCTTCTTGCGATTGATCGACAGTGAGTGTTCCTTACACCATGTTTCTATCAATTTGAGCCCATCTTGCGCTCTATCGCACACCCTGTGCGATAGAGCCTTCTCTGGAACTATGTTCCAGAGAAGGGGTGATAAGACCCCTCCCTGTGGACATCCCCTCATGACCAGTCCTTTTACTGTGATGTCTTCTACATTAATACTTATTGCTCTGCTAGAGAGCATCTGGAGTATCCATTCTCCTACTACCAGGGGTACATTCCTGGAGTGTAGTTGCTGGGTAATTGTTGGAAAGGTTGTTTTATCAAACGCTCCCTTAATATCTATGAATATACCTAGGGTGGATTCTTTGTTATCCAATGTTCTGCCAACCACATGGCCGAATCAGTAGACCTTCCCGGGTATATGCATGCTGATTTGGATGAAGTGGGTTGTTAACAAGTACTTCATCTCTTATATACCGCTCACATAGCCTCTCCATGGTTTTTAAGAAAAACGATGTGAGACAAATTGGTCGGAATGCTTTTGGTAGGGTGTAGTCCATCCTACATAAGTAAAAAAATTAGTAAGAAACTTTACTTCTCCTCATGTCTTTCAACATACTCCAAAATTACAGTATATAACACCATTATCCAGCCCCACTTTGATTATTGTGGTAGCTTACTATACTCCCTTGATTCTAATAAAACTTCACAACTACAAAAGCTGCAAAATCTCTGTATGAGAATAATATTGAAGTGTAATCGCTTTACCAGCATTGCAGCAATGTTAGATTGTTTGCAGTGGGTATCGGTGAAAAACAGATTTTATAAATTAACAATGATTTTTATTTATAAGCTACTTCCAGATTATCTAAGTGGATTTACTACGATTAACTCCCAAATACATAACTATACTACTAGAGGAAATAATATGTTTCATCTCCCTAATTGGAAAATGGCAAACTCAATGAAATCGCTATTATATAAAGGAATCGATGACAAGACAATTTATTTTCCACTGAATGTTACAATACAAGTACCATACATTATGGGAATCGTCACTAATAAGTAGGTTATAATAATATTACAATTTCACTTTTTATTCATAAAATTAAATAAATTAATATAAATAAATAGGTACATGTACACACTTTAAAAATTAATAAATGAAATATAAGTTTATCAATACTAATTAGAATTATTTATTAAAAATTTGAATCAAAAGACTACTGTTTCATGTGGTCCGAGTCAAAATTTTCATTCAAAAACTCCTGAACTGAATAATAGCATTTCTGTACTAAAAACTTTTTTAGATAATTTTTAAATAGATTTGTGCTGAGTTCTCTAAATTTCTTAATTTCACATATTTTATTGTAGCATTTGATTCCTATATAATTGGGATTCTTTTGTCCGATTGATAATCTAGAGAAACATAAATTGATGGTGTCCTTCTGCCGCGTATTATGATTGTGAACATCCTTTCTTGTTTTGAGAGAGTTATGTTTATTTATGATGTGAACAATTATTGAGTAAATGTACAAGCTTGGTAATGACATAATACCCAGCTCAACAAAGTGGTTTTTACAAGATGTTTTGCTAGATAAATTCAGCATGCACCTTATATTTTTTTTTGAGTGATAAATAATTGACCACTATTATGGGCTTTTCCCCAGAAAATCAGACCATATGACAGGCATGACTGAATAAGGCCAAAATATAGTAGTTTCAGTACTTCCATTGACACTGTGTTACGCAAGTTTCTAATAATGAAGCAATATGAGCTCAGTTTTGAGGATGTATGTTAAACATGATCGTTTCATGTGAGTTTTTGATCCAAGTGGACCCCTAAAAATTTTGTACAGGTCGAGTTTTCTAATGATGTTTCTTCAGTTTTAAGTAGTATGCTCTGGTTCACAGTGGCATTTTTTGTATTAAAGTAAACAGCTATTGACTTGTCTATATTCAGAGATATGTTATTATTACCACACCATTGGGTTATGTTTTTGATAGATTCGTCAGCTTTGTCCTGTATTTCCCCCCTTGAGTGTCCAGTGATGATTAAATTAGTGTCATCTGCATAAATAATTGGATAGCTTGTTTTATTTACCTCCATGGGTAGGTCTGCTATAAATATATTGAATAAGGTTGGTGACAAACATGATCCTTGAGGAGTGCCTATTCTAGTTTCAATCGGTTCGGATCGGACACCGTTGATTTCTACTTGTTGATTTCTATTTGACAGATATGAATGTATCCATTCCAAACACGGGCCTCTAACACCAATATGATACAGTTTAGCTTTCAACAAATTGTGATCAACGGTATCGAACGCCCGGCTCATATCAAAGAACAGTCCCATTATGTTTTCTTTTTTGTTAAACGCGTCATGGATATGAGTTCAATAAACTACCACAAGACATCAAGCAATCTAATACCATTTATGTATTTAAAACGAGGATCAGTAAACATATCCAGTGACTATAAATCATCAGAATGTATTACAACATAATCAATATTGTTTACACGAATTTATATACTTTAAGTGCATCATTTTATTTTTTAGTATTTGTCTTTCTTTTCTTTTTATTATATAACTATTAGTCTAGAAACATGTTTGTACAGCTATTTTTTATTAGGACATGTTCTACTAAATAAAGTTCTTCATATAGCGACATCTGGTAGGCAAAGGAAAACACAAATATATTGTGTGGCACCATCTATCATTTGATGCATGAATTGTCGGATACAGACAAAGAATACAAAGCCCTTTGTATTCTTTGGTATGTATAATGTTTGAAAAAGAATCAAAAATCTCTTCAAACAATTCAGATGAAAAATTCCAATAGTTTAGTGCAACAGGGGTGGATCTAGGAATTTATTGAGGGGGGAGGTGCACTTGAGATGAATTTTTCACTATAAATATATAAGAATTAAGATGTTTAGTGAACATAATAAGGGTCTCAAATGAAGCCATTTACTTTACTTGGCGCGTTTTTTTCTTGAATGAAATAGAGTGTAGGACTAGCTTATACTTTTTCCATCTAAGCCACAGAGTGCTCCAAAATATCGTATATAGTGGCACGTGATCTCCCAGACAAGGCTGCTTGTACAGAGTCGCACAATGGAACGACCGATTTTTTTTCCAATATGCGGCTGGGTAGAATTTTTTTTAGGATGGAGTGTAGGGATAAATTAGCAGTTTCTTCAGCCGTATCAGTAATTGACATTTTAAAAATTTCAAAATACTGTATATGTACACACCACAGGTGTTGGTTGCTTGTTTATTTTACCCAATAGATGCAAATGTGCGTGGTTGTCATGCTTTGAATATAGTTCAGGCCCCATAATTAAGCATACATTTTCTGTGTCCAAGGGAGGAGGGGGGCGTGACTCCTGGCTGGATCCATCACTGTAGTGTAATGGCACCTAACATTCACTAGATTTGGTATCAAAAACTTGTATGATACATTATTTCAATTAGTTCTCTCATCTAGGTAAGAGGTGGCGTCACTTGAACTGTTTTTCCCTAAAACAGCTTCCTTTCATCTACCTTCTGAAATATTCCACCAGCCAAGGATTAGGATTTTTTCATAAAAACAGCGATAAAATGTTAAAATTTATAATAACGTATCAAGACACCAAAGTCATCACTGCATTAATAAAAATAAAAGAGCAATCTGTCACAAACATGAAGTAATAAAATATTGGGAAAATTTAAACAAATCACGTCAGGGAACTAAGATGCCTCCAAGATAAACCACACATATTCTTAAATTTAGCTACAATTCCCTGCTGGCAGGCCTTTGTTAGGTTGTGACTGAGATCGAAGGGATCTTGAACACAGAACAAGGAATTTATACGGAACTGTTCAGGCTCCTTGCTACTCAGCTGCTGAACGTAGGTGTGCATCACAGGTGGAAGTCTTTCGCCTTTGCCTTCAAACAGATTCTTGTTGATGGTATATCCTAGCAGAGGGCAAACGACCTAATGAAAAGAAAAGATTACATGGTAAACAATTTGAACTTGAAGTAAATATATCTTTTATTATTCCCAAAGAGGTAATCAAACATGAAATAAGCATACAATACACACCAAACATATTGAAAAAAACGCTAATGAAATATAAGTATATTCGGGTTCGTACCGGCCAATTCTAGGATGGTTGATATAGTTACACAACTATTTATTCAGAATTGGCTCGCACATAACTTTGTAAGGTTCATGGGCGACTGTTTCTTACTGTTTTAGGTTTGTTCCGATGACGAACCTGAATATGCCTATATTAAAGTTAACGAGAAAAAGTGACAATCCAAAGGATAGTTAAGTTTGGAATCGAATTGGAAAAATAAGTGTTTCAAATGTTAAAGAGTCAGAATAAAGAGGTTTTCAAAAGTTTAAAATTTCAATAAGCAACGATTTTTTATTTTGTGACCAATAAAAATGGAACATCGAGCGCGTTAAAAGATTATTTTGTGTCTGGAGACTATCGAGGATAGATACATACTAAGAAAATGAATATTTTGACAAAAAAATCTCGAAGCATTCATCTTTTCTAACAAACCTACACCATAGGTTTTGGTAAATACCTGCCAGAAAGCAACTACTTCCCCGGCTAATACCACGCTGGGTACTGAATTATATCCAACAGAAATTCATTTATGACAAGACACCCATTTCTACAATTTTCAATTTAAATTGTCATACAATAATAAAACAAACTAAAATTGAACAAATTCATACTAGAAGTATCGCTTTATTGTGTTATACTATCAAAATAGAATCAATAAAATCGTATCAGTAAAATAGTAAATTTGAGTGACAAGGATAATGATTAATGGTGTTTGGATCTTGTTATCCTCCTTTCGGTTTGTTCTTTTCTTTGCTGGATAGTTATTACAAATACAATAATAATATTGTGGCAAGAAGCACACTTACCTGCTTTTCATAATCAAATTTGGAGTAATAGTCGAAAAAATCTTTGAGAAGTCTGGAAATAGAATGCTCATAACGTGAAACGTGATTTTTAATTTGATGTACCGGCATTTTGTAGTTGATAGTTTCCCACCCTACAAGAAAAAAAAATGTATTAGCTACATTCAATAGGACCTTGAAAAATAATCTCTTCTATTGCTCAATTCAAGGTGTAGCATAAAAAGAGTATGATTGAATTGGAGTACTCAAAAATTGAACATACCATTAATGGTTTGAGCTTCAGCAGGATTCAATTCTTTGATTTTCTTGACGGAGAGTAGATAATTGTTGATTTGAAGGTAGAATATAGCCAAGAGAGCTAGAGCATATGTCGTTATGTGCTCTTGTAGGTTATTGTAGAATGACCACTTTTTCAACATCAAAATGAACGGTTGCGTAATTGGTTGAATGTCTATGCAAAACCTGAAAAAAAATGTTGAATAAATTCTCATGAATAACCATCAACTGCCTTTTCAAGTTTATTTTTCAAAATGTGTATTTGATGAGTTGATGAGATTTAGGATTTGGGTATTATTTTTTATAGCCTAACATAACCTAACTTTCAGAATTCATATAAACAAAATAGTGAATACTGCATCAAGGAATATAGGCTTTATTGTCAGGAATAGTAGACAATTCTCCTGTGCTACACTTAATTCATTATAATGCCATTTAGTCAGACCTTCACTAGAATATGGCTCCATTGTTTGGTCTCCTTACTATCAAACACATATTGACAGTATTGAACGAATTCAGAAAAGGTTTCTAAGAACATATTCAATTCGTATGGGCACCTTTGTGCCCAGTTTGATTGATTGATCTTTTACATAGAAATGTATGACAGTATCACTATCTTAAAAGTAGATTTGGTTCAAACTTTACACAGAGAATATAATTCAAAATACGACTCCGAATATGAACCACTTCGCCACATACCTGATAAATTTCGTATTTTCAACACTCAATCCGTGCCGGAAAGACAGATCACACTCTATCCTAGCTTTCCTATGATACAGTTTGACAATCGGTGTTCGAGCCGTTGGAACTTGGCACACCTCTTGAAATTCCTCCCTCAGCTTGGTCAAAGCGGCCGCAGCTTTCCTGACAAGCTGTACTTGTGCCAATGGGTCTTGGTTCTTGTCGCCCAAGAACATGTCGCCTGTGTCAACAAATACATCCAGATCGCTGTGCTGAAAAAAATAATATTAATGATATTAATGAAATGCTTCCAAAACAACCACTGCTCCCAAATACCAGAATGCAACCCTCTCTCGACGTGCCTGCCAGTAACCAAGTTGGCGCCTTCAGGAGATGACGTAGATTAAATCCTAACTCAAAACTTCGTCTATTTACATTCAACAGGGTACACTTTCACACATATCAATGATTTCTCGAATAAACGTTTTTTGATTTTTTATTGTGAAAGTTACCGCTATTTTTTTTATGATGATTTATATGATTTACTCTACTTCAACTCCTGAGGATGCACCAACGCATTGAGAAAGAGTGTTGAAGTCCTTGCATCAAAAAACCTCAAAGTATTTTGTGAAATAGTTGAGTCGGGAGCATTTGAGTAATCAAAAATAGCTATTCAAAATACTAAAAAGCCTGAACTTGTATATTCTTTTAAATTATTTGTCTCAGGCTTTACACTTTTCTCAGTAATTTTTATGTCAATGATGGCAAATTCACTTAAGTTTCAATCCTAGCATGCATCCTTTTATTATTTTACAACACAAAGGAGTAGTGGCAAAGAAATATCTTTATGTTTACGGCCTATTGGCAGTTCACTCTTTCAAATTTCAATTTTTATTCATATTCAATTTGGGCACGGATTTTTTGTTCAATTGAAGATGGTGAAGTCAAATTTGCAAGTGTCAAAACATACTCATTCACCAATAATAATAGAATTTCAATAAATTGATGGATGTAGCCGTTACTACGTGGAAGGAGTTCATCATGAAAAATGAGAGATAAAACTTGCTATGGTTTTATAGCACCTGCATACAAGTTTTATTTCTCATTTTTCATGATAATAGAATTTATTCAGCAATTAAAGATTATACAAGGCATCATACATACACACGTGTATAAAACTTATCAGAGTAGTCAAAAAAGAAAAAGGTAATCTGAAAATAAATTAAGATAGTGTAGGTATAGTCGCAAAACAAACCAAAAAAATTCTCATACAATACCTAGTCGGTTTCACAATAGTAAGGTTTCAGGAAATATAAAATTCTTCAACATTATAAAATACTTTTTCAAGAAGGATATTTCTCAATTCATTTTTGAATAGAATGTCATTCAGATTCACATCTATTATATCTTTTATTTTATTGTAACATTGGATACCAACATGCTTTGGTGAATTTTCACAGACCTTGCATAGGGTTATCAGTCAGAATATAATGGAAGATGTAGTATTTGTAAATTCTCAAATAAAAATTTACATGTTGTAGTTGGAAGAGCATGACACATTGTTATTATACGTTTTTGAGATACAAATGCTCTCTAGAATTGACAAGATGACCCCCAAAAGATCAAGCCAAGTTCAGCCAAGCCATCAAGCCAAGTCAGAGTAGACTGAACTATTTCAAAATATAATAGTTTCAGGGCGACTCCTGATACAGTATCTCGCAGATTTTTTATTATATAGCATGTCGTGGTTGGTTTTGAATATACAGTGTTTATGTGTACTTTCCATGTTAGCTTACTATCCAAATGTACACCAATCTGTGGTCTCCACAGATTGTATAGATTTACCAGATAAGGTTAAGTATAGACTATGATTTGGATTTATATTGTTTGGCAAAAACCAGACATAATTTTGTTTTATTCAGGACGAGGCCATTCCTATTCATTGGATGCCTCATTACTTAATTTTGTTAAGTGGTCAATGTTATTGTGTGACATCAGAATATTAGTGTCATCAGCATATATTATCATTTGATACGCGGAGGTACAGGTGTCATCAATGTCACTGTCAATGTCAAGGCTATAAACAATAGTGGTCCCAATTATTCATATTCATATAACGGCTTTATTCCCAGAACTCTTAGATTGGCTAACTCTTTGAACAACCTTCAAATCTTAAATATATCAGCATCCCGCTTTAAAAACCATATTCTTCAAATACACGTATACATTTTGATTACCTAACATCTGGAAATGTTCCAGAGGTGAAAAATTTATTTAATGAATATGATAAATGAATCTTACAATTTTCTTGGTATTTCAACTGTAGGTATAGGAAAAATTCAACTCATAAACACTACTGACTACTATCAATTCATCAATATTGTTGTTTCACGATAGAATTCTGAACAATTATTCATTGAATTTTTTTTTTTTGGAAAGAAAGTTTTTGGCTTTCTACTACTCCATCTTGATAGAAAAAACAAGGATGAGGGAATCTTCCAAGGAAAGGAAGGAAGTAATCAATTTTAAAATAAGTAACTCTATACATGGATGTGCAGATCATGCAAAGAAGTAACTTTCAGACACAAACTGAAAGAAAGTCCTCCTGAAACAGCTACTTTCATATAAACATTGAATTACAAGAAAGAAAAACTTCTTTCGAAACAAATACTTCTATATGAACACTGAATTATACAGAAGACACTTTTCTCTACTCAGTTTGTATTTCAAACATTCGTTGTGGAATAAATATCAGATATCATTCACATGAGTTCTACTTTAAATGAATGGTAATAAATTGTACTCAGATAGAACACTGTCACCCTCACTGGTATACACCGATGTTTCGCCTTAAGACACTTGCCCTAAGGCTCTTCAGTACCAAATTGGATAACATTATAGAAAATACACACAGTTCATTCATGAATTACGATTTTTAATGTCACGAAATAAGCTTAATCTGCTTATGTCATCGATGACATCGTAATGTCATTCATTCACCTATTTGATTTAATTCCCTCATCCTTGTTTTTTCTATCAAGATGGAGTAGTAGAAAGCCAAAAACTTTCTTTCCCAAAAAAAAAATTTAATCACTCCTAAAAATATAACCCCTTCAGTTCTTTATATATTATTAAACATGTTAATAGATCCAGAAAAATGCAAACAAATATACATTTTGATTGATTTACCTCATTTCCCAAGCCTGAAATTCTAGAACCAAAAGGATGAACATGACACCCCGGAAAAACTGAACTGAGGGCCTTTTCCAGACTGGTACAACATTCCTGTGTCAACTGTTTGCCATTCAAACTGTTATTAGCTTCATCAAGTAGCTTCATACTTTCAGCCTCAATATTTTCCACTGACTTGAACATTCTCTTGACTTGTTCAGGGAGCTGTGGTTCTGAAATGATAATTATTATAAGAACCATTTGCAAAATGATAAAATTATTGCAATAACCAAATTTATCAATAAATTTGAATACAATTTCATCATGTGTATTTCAGGAATTAAAGCCTTATGTTTTCAATTTTAGTTACTTGGTTGCATCATTAATTCAAATGAAAATGGAATGTGCATGATTTTTTTTAAAATCAGCTCTAAAGGTATGTATTGCTCCCATTGAGTGACTGCCAAGGAGCAAATCAAATATGCCGTATTTTCTGAGACTGATGTTGCAAATGAAAATACGAGCACTTTATTATGTAACATAGTGAAATAAATTATCTATCTATCTATCTATAATAGGAAATATGAAATTTATAGAGTCAACTCTTAATGTCTGAATCTAAGTATGGGTGTACCTCTACTGTTTATACTTTCAATGCAAAAAAAAAGAAGTTATTCCTATTCACAATTTGCAAAACAGAGTGGAAAGCATATATTTCATGGTGAAAAATGTGACCCTAACAAATACTGATCACAATGTAAGATTCTTGGGAATCATTCTAAACGAGTTCCTCAACTGGAAAGCTCACTGTTAATTAATTTCAAAAACTTCATTCATTGAAGTATCTCTTCATCAACTTACAAATAGTTTTAACAAAGAGTCAGTTGCTCAATATATATTACGCTCAAGTAGAATCCAGACTTAGATATGGTGTCTGTCTTTGTGATGGATCTTGCTCAGTAGGAAATGTTTTTATAGCAGAAAAGGGAATTTTGAGTTGCATAGCAGATTGTTCAAACACAGAATCATGCAAGGCACTTTTTGAGGAGTACGGTGTCCTAACTTTTAACATCAGTTTATATTTTTGAACTGTGTATTTATGTGTTCAAAAATTAATCAAATTTTACAACAAATTTAAAATTTCATCAACATGATACTAGAACCAAGAACCATTTTCATTTGCCCTTAGCATGTGTACAGGAATACATTGGTCCAAAGATAGATTCCAGATCATTTAAAAGTATTGAATATTTTTTTTTGTTCAAAAAAATCATCATCTTATTTTTAGAGTATGAGCCTGTATTCTCATTTCCTTTTTTAATTTTTTTTGTATTGACACTTCCTACACAATTTTATTGTCCGACTGGAAATAAAGAATTGTTATTATTATTTCGAAATCTAGAAGTTAAATTGATAATCGAGACTGAGTAAATTATTTTCCCAACCAATTCAACGAATCATGTTTTGTTCAAATCGGTAGAGATAATTCCAAAAAAATTTAAAAAATTGGAAAGAGTCGAAGTGATACAAGCGAGTTGAACATCGGTGGAGGAATATAAAGAAATTTTTAGAGGCAATCCGAGGTTTTGATATTTTTTTTTAATAACCAACTCGACAAGTTCAGAATAGCACTTGACAACTAAAGTGAGGCTTACATTTAGCCATTTTTCATGACATGAAATACTTTATATAAATAGTATCCAAACTTATAAACAATTAACATTAAACAACTGAAAGAAATCAGTTCACTTACCTTTCTTTTCATTCTTCTTGTCTTTTCTTGATCTGTCTGAAATATGCCGTGCCAAGGAAAGTTCATCGCCAAATATGACCATAAGACACTTTGTGCATTCATATTCCGTTACCTTGCTTTTACGACTTTCTGCCATGAGGACATGCCTAGAAACAAAGAGTTTTTTTCCTAAAAAAATGTTTTGATAAACGGATGCTGAGGTTTGTTAACAGACACACTTGCCATGCAGGCCAGGGTTTTCATGTTACGTTGGAAAAGATAAAACTATATTGGTCAAACCAGAAAAACTATGAAAACTTGTTTCAGGGAAAATACTGCAAATATCATAGCTTTTGAAAAACAGACTCGTTCTTTAGGTAACGACAGCTACAAATCAAATTCATTGTATTAAATTTGACCACAAATGGAACACTAGCAATTTTTTTATTGAATTTGAGACTTGGCTCACCTGTTAGGACCTTCTGTGAAGTGTTTATTCCAAGCAACTTCGTCAGTAAATTTAACATTGCAAATTTCACAATAGAACGTATACCGAACCAAAAGCTTTGATAATCCTTGATGACTGCTCAATCTGATGTGTTTTTTCAACATTTCCGAATCTTTCGCCAGGTTCACCTTGCAAGGTTGGCAGCTCAGGATATTTCCGTTTTCTTTGAAAAACTGGAGATGCTCTCTGTATCGGTGCGGAATCCAATCAGCCACATTTTTGCTCTTTTGGTTTTCAACAGATTTCACAATAAGATGTTGGGATTCCTTATTATCTACAAAATAAAAAAATTGTTTCGATAATGAATATTTTTTCACTAAACTATATTCTTCTTTGGAAAGTGTCCTAGAATGTTTGAATAAAAGGTGAATTTGCTCTATTCTCATGACTATCTGTCCCACTATGTATCATATAATAGACAAACTTGAATTCTTTCATTAGTACATCATGTAATATATTTATTATTAATTTGTTAACAATAAAATGAAACATATATTATCAACATAGAATGAGATGACGCCATTTGATGTTACAAGAAACAAGTGGAGATATAAAAGAAAATGTATGAATATTTCTTTTAAAAATTGTGATTGTGGTTGTTCAAATTTCGCGGGTACATACACTCGATTAGCGATTTTTATTTTTTTATGTTGGTACACTCGTCTCGAATATATGTTCACAGCTTTAGCTGTTTAGCATGTTTAGTTTGTTGGTGAGAGACATAAACGTTAGAAGTGTTTTTCGTGTTGGGCGAAAGAATTTACATCAAAATATTCTGTAAAAAATGGAATTGAGTGATCAAAAACCAAAAAGCTTTTCACAGAAAGTCGAGAAGATATAAATGACGACGTCCGCCCTGGACGCTCCAGCAAATCAAAAACCGATGAATATAAGGAGTATTATCTTGAAGTTATGCGCCGTTTGCGAGAAACAATACGAAAAAAAAGTCCGGTATTGTGGAAAAACTATTCATAGCACCTACTCACTCGTCGTTGCTTGTTCGTAATTTTTTAGCCAAAAACAACATCGTAATCATATCTCGGCCACCATATTCACCAGATTTGGCCTCATACGACTTTTTCCTGTTCCCAAGATTGCAGATATTCATGAAAGGACGGCGTTTTGCGACGATTGAGGAAATGAAAACTGAATCGCTGCATATAAGAACAAAATAGAACCTGATGAATAAATAAATATTTTTGAGGAAAATGAAAATTCACTTTTTTTAACATACCTCGTATTGTAAGGTTCCATATGGATGAGTATATATATATATATATATATATATATATATATATATATATATATATATATATATATATATATATATATATATATACGCGAGCTAAGGACTAACGAGGTCTTACCTTTCAACGTGTGATTCCTAACACGGGTTGGACGATAGCAAGTGAAAATCGAGCGTTCAACTTGGGGCTTGAACCATCGACTCACACATCGGCCAATTGACTAAGTGAACACATTACTCTATAAATGTATTAATGCTGACGAAAGTTTTTATATCGAAAAATTTAATACACATTGTAGTGTGGGTTATTTTCAGTTGCTGGTAATCTGTGAACAGGGTAGTTGATATTCCTAGTCATAGTTTCATATTCGTGTGGAATGTAATTCAGAAAAAAAAAATTATTTTTGAAGAACATTAAACGTTCAAAAATATATATTGCATAATTGGTAAATATATTGTTCGATCAGAAGATAGCCCTACATGGTTCACTATATTGATGATAATAATAACAATATTAAATCGATTATTGACCAACAGCATTCACCCATTTACAGGATATAAAGTAAATAATCAGTACAGTATATTAATGAAATGGTAACAGTAACAATGATAACAATAATCCAGCACATAATCCACAAAGACTAAAAGAAACAAATTCTATGCAATAATAATAAATTAATAGTAACAACAACAACAAAACCGTCGACAGCATTTATTTTGTTAATGATTACAATATTCCTATAAAGAGTTCGCCTGTATTCTTATTCACTTTATTTATTTTTCATGTTTCACAATTAGTTATCCCGCAAATAAATAATTGTTAGAAAACAATTGGCTTAATTACAATTTGTGACTTACTTGGTTCACCCATGATCGTTATGGTGTCCCCAGAAATTCACTAGAAATACTTCGAAATCGACGAAACAGTCTCATATCTATTGACAAAGATAATAAATGAAGTATTCACAAAACATTTTTGCTGATTCGACTTGAATGAAGCTAGCGCCGGACGACAGCGCCAGAAGATAGCGCCCGCCCCCCACTCTCGAGTACGATTTACACCATACAAAATGGATTGTTGATTCATGAGGATCGTTAATTTGGCATCCAATGATTGAATTGAAAAGGGGAAATTTTTAGGACAGATCAACTATTTGGAAAGATAGGTTTTGGCTTTCTACTTCTCCATCTTCATGCCAAAAAATGTGTGAATCTTCCAAAGAAAGGAAGAAAACAATTGTTTCAAAAATTCCGTTTTTATGAGTACTTCAAACAGTAAGTAGTATATAGGCGCCATTTGAATCAGTGCATTTTTGGCAACGTTAGCCGTTTTTGCCAGGTCTTGATTTTCATATTTGCCTCCCAGAACCAGTGTTATTTAAAAACAGCTCAAATATTTCATGAAAGGCATCCGGACAAAAATGTAAGTCATGTGTAGGTCCGCGATTTAGTAGCAAAGTTTAGATAAACGGGATCAGTGCAAAATAAAAAAAGGAATGCCCCAAGATTACTGAATGAAGCAACCCAAATTGAGATCCTTAGAAATTTTGCAATGGAGCCTTCTGTCGTATCGAAAGTTTCCGATAAAATTGGAGTGTGTTGCGCTTCGATTCACAATGTTTTACGGGAATATAAACAAAATCATACATTTTCCAAACCGAATACAAATCAGAATCGTCAAACCATTATAAAATCAATAGATGATGCTGATAAACATGCAATCAGGAGGAAAGTGCATGAGTACTTTTTCAGAAATGAAATACCCACGATAGACAAAGTACCCACAGAAATAAATGAAGATGTTTTATTGCCAAGTTTTAAGCGGTCAACATTCCATAAAGTATTGAAACATTTGAATTTTGTATGGAAAAAAAGAAGGCGCAATAGTTTATTATTGGATAGAGAGGAAATTGTGTTATGGAGGAGAGAGTATTTGACCAAAATTGAATATTATAGGGAACAACAGAGAACAATTTATTATATGGATGAAACCTGGGTTAATGCTGGTCATACTACCCCTAAAGTATGGGTCGATGAAACTGTGACCTCATCTAGGAGGGCCTTTCTAGATGGACTATCCACCGGATTAACAAATCCATCAGGTAAACTTATATTTATATTAAGACCTGCCTGAATCTCAGTATATAAAAAGTAACCCTCGTATTCGTTTTATTTACTTACATACCTCTTCATAATTTCAGGTAAAGGAAAAAGGCTTATTATTTGTCACATCGGCAATAAGAATGGATTTGTTGCTGAAGGGCTGTGGTGTTTCGAGTCGAAGAAAACTGGAGATTATCACGAAGAAATGAACGGTGAATCTTTCGAACAGTGGTTTTCCAAAGTTGTACCCCATCTGGAGGATAATGCTGTGATTGTAATGGACAATGCACCTTATCATTCGCGACGGTTAGAGAAGATTCCGACAACGTCTTCAAAGAAGGTTGAAATCCAAAATTGGCTACGATCAAAGAATATTAGCTTTGAAGACTCAATGCTAAGAGTACAGCTACCAAAAATTGTCAAGGAGCGCAAGCTTGAATACCAAAAATATATAGTCGATGAGATGGCAGCAGGCCAAAACAAAATTGTCCTTCGCCTGCCTCCATACCACTGCGAGCTCAATCCCATCGAGTTAATATGGGCGGATGTGAAGAATTTTGTAGCTCAGCATAACACCACGTTCAAATTGGCAGATCTCAAAGTACTTTTTGATGAGGCTTTGAAAAGAGTCACAGCGGAGAAATGGGAGAAGTGTGTTCGACATGTGATATCGGAAGTCGAGACAAAGATGTGGAAGCTTAATAACATAATAAAGGCACAAAACGAGCCACTGATATTCAGATTGGTGAGGATGACACTACTGATGAAGAGACAAATTCATCCAGTTTGATTAATATTCCTTTTGATTTTACATAAAATAAAAATTATTAACAAAGAAATAATTACGTCTCTTTTCATATAATGCTTGGGTGCGCTGTGAAAAATCCAATGAAAATCTTTTTATATTACACATAGTATCTGCATTTTCCCCGTTAAACTGCAAAACTTGTGCATTTCACTCGTTATTATAAAAAAGTTTTCCTAAGTATGATATAGCATTTGCGATCAACAAGATGTTGGTTCTGAATACTACCCTGGCCAATTCTTGGGATTTTCAATATCACGTGCGTTTAGGCGATGATGATCCAAACCGACGAATTGAATTTTGTGAACTCATGACTGAAAGAATTCGCGTTGAACCAAGAATTTTAAAAAATATTTTTTTCAGTGATGAATGTACTTTTATGCTGAATGGTAATGTAAATAAACAAAACTGTCGGTACTGGAGTGATGCGAACCCGCCGAGATTCAGAGAAGGTCACACTCAAATTCCTGAAAAACTGAATGTTTTGGGCAGGAATATTAAGCGATGCTATAATTGGCCCATTGTTCATACCAGGCAATTTAAGTGGCGCCATTTATCTCGATATGCTGGAAAACACCATCGAACCTTTAATTGTGCATGAATTAGAGAACCAAAGGGACGACCAAGGCAACCTAGCTGTAGACGAAGATTTGCTGCGCTTCCAACAAGATGGAGCACCTCCTCACTATGCAGTTCCAGTTAGGCACTGGTTGGATACTAATTATCCGAACAAATGGATTGGAAGGAGAGGTCCCATTGAGTGGCCACCGAGGTCACCAGACTTGGCGCCACCTAACTTTTTTCTGTGGGGTCACCTCAAGTCAGTTGTTTATAAAACTCAACCTGCGTCACTTGGGGAATTGCGAGAAAGAATTACGCAAGCATGTCGCGTCATTACTACAACAACATTTGGTAAAGTTCGTGCAGAATTTGAAAATAGGCTGTATTATTATTTACAAAACAACGGAACCCACGGAACATTTACTTAATTGACATTTTTAATAAATTTGCAGTTCAACAAAAACCTCATTAAATATTCCATCTAAGCCAAAGTTCTTTTTCATGTCAGTTTAGTTCCCCCTAACTATCCTAGAAACGGTTTCAAGCATTTTTCGATATCAGCTTTCGTTCGTGAGATATAGCCCATTGCGCGTTTTAAAATTGACACACTGTATATTTTATCATCACTTTTCCTCATCTGCTTGGTATAATTACCGCCACTACAAGAGACAGATTAAAGTAAAAACGTCAGCCATTTCTGAGAATTTAGTGCCTAATATTTTGGAACTATAGTATAAGACTAAGTGAAAAAGGTGGAAAGAGAAACCTTGTATTTGAACTTGAATTTTCAGTCCCAGTAAACTGTCACTTGTATCCGAATACGGCCTAGCGAAAAATGTTAATAAAGAAATGATACACTGAATTTTCAGTCCTCCAGAATAATGACATCATAGAAAAAAACACTTCCTCTACGTCACATAAATAATCTTTTTCCTCGTAAATTGTCACTAGTCCCCGATTGATACGTATTGAAAGAGGTTGAAAGAAAAACGATCAATTTTTTTATCGGGAGATGTAGATGTTCTTGCTCTCAAAGAGGATGATGTTACCAAGATGTTGGCGGCTGGAACACATCTTGGAACTGCAAATGTGGATTTCCAAATGGAAAACATGGGAAAACATCTTGTTGGGCTATTGTAGCTATAGAACACCCTGACGAAGTGTTCGTCATTTCATTTCGTCCTTATGGACAACGTGCTGTTCTCAAATTTGCCGCACATACTGGAGCTACACCCATAGCAGGAAGAATCACTTCTGGTGCATTCACTAATCAGATTCAAGCCGCATTCATAGAACCTCGTTTATTGATTGTTACTGATCCAGCCTTTGATCATCAGCCTATTACTGAAGCTTCTTATGCCAACATTCCAGGTATTGCTTTGTGCAATACCGATTCTCCTTTGAGATTTGTTGACATTGCCATTCCTGGCAATAACAAGTCTCCACACAGTATTGGTCTTCTCTGGTGGCTATTAGCTCGTCTTCGTCTTCGAGGAACTATTCAACGCGATACCAAGTGGGAGCTTGTAGTCGATCTATTCTTCTACAGAGAACCTGAAGAGGCAGAAAAGGAAGAACAAGCTGCCAAAGAGGCTGCTGCAGCAGTTGTTAAACCCACTAAAATTGTGGCTCCTCTGGATCCACCAGATATTGACTGGAATACCACTGAAACTGTTTGAAGGTGATTGACAATGTTTCGTGATGAATTTCACTAGTTCGGACTTCCATTGTCTATTATATAAAATGATTTGAAATCCCTGAAACAAGTAAAAAAGAATAATTAAAAAGAACAGTTGAAAATAACAATTATATTAAGCAACAATAAACCTGAAATGAAATGATAGTGAAATAACCTACAAGTAAAAATATAATAATTGAATAAATTAAAATTAAAGGAATGCAAAAAGAAAATAATAAAAAATAAAAAAGTGTAGAGATTCCAAGTCACGTTAGTTCACGACGTTTCGATTGTTGAGGAAAGGCCTGAATTTTGCCATTACGCCAACATCTGTGCCCACTTTGGAGATAATTACTGCAGTGGAATCCACCAGTTCCCTCATTGACCAGACCGAGGCAGAAGAGTTCAGATGGAAAATTAGAGAACAGTTGGATCGAGAACCAGTTCCAACATCTAACATCAGCAAGGAAGAACGTAGAGCTCTGAACGGCCTACGTAGAGACAACACCATTAAGATCCTACCTGCAGATAAAGGAAACGCTACTGTGGTAATGGATACCGTTCTCTACGAACAGAATATCGAAGAGGTTCTGCAGAAGGGACGATACACAAAGATCGTACGGGACCCTACTGCATCAATCGAAAGGAAGTTGTACCAGATTTTGAAAAAACACCAAGTCTATTTTTCGGACAAGGAAAGATCATGCCTAACACCGCACCACAGTAAGCCCCCTCACTTGTATGGTCTACCCAAAATCCACAAGAAAGACGTTCCGCTTAGACCGATCATCAGCTCCAGAGATTCGGCTACTCAAAACTTGTCTAGATTTTTACTTCCCTTAATACAACCATTACAAGGGAAAACATCGTCTTTTGTGAAGAATTCAAGACATTTTGTCGAACTACTTGGGTCAATTGAAGTCACACAGGAAGATCAACTAATTAGTTTCGACGTGGAAAGCCTTTACACCAACGTTCCGGTCGAAGAAGCACTCCAAATCATACAGAGAAAGCTATCCGAAGACGGGAACCTGAAAGAGAGAACGAATCTACCTATAGAAGTAATTATGGAATTACTAGGATGCTGTGTACGAAACTGTTATTTCCAACTGAAGGACGAATTCTTTACACAAGATGAGGGACTGCCAATGGGATCGCCACTTTCACCAGTCATAGCCAACATATATATGGAGTGGTTTGAAACTCTGGCCATTGAAGAAGCCCACAAGAAACCTCGAGTCTGGTTGAGATATGTTGACGACACCTTCATAATATGGAACCATGGGAATACTGAACTAGACGCCTTTCTGAAACACATCAACAGCGTGAGACCTTCCATCACTTTCACAATGGAGAAGGAAATATACAATGAATTGCCATTCTTAGACGTTTTGGTGAAGAGGACCGACACTAAGTGGGAAACATCTGTATACCGAAAACCCACTCATACGGGACAGTATCTGAACCACGAATCCAACCACCATCAATCGACAAAAAGAGGAATCATCAAGACTCTATTAGACCGTGCTTTTGGGCTCTGTAATACAAAGGAAGGTCTCGAGAAGGAACTAGACATCATCAAAAATGATCTTCAGCGGAATGGATACTCCAAAGCGATGGTAGAAAAAACTTTGGCTAAAAGACAGCAGGAGCCTCGCAAGGAAGAGAAGCCGTCACAACCAGTGCTTGCACTTCCCTACATCAGAGGATTATCGGAGAGGATAAGAAGAATTGGTTCCAAGTACAACATTAGAACTTGTTTCAGATCCGGTAACACTATCCGTAGCAGCCTCACGAAAACCAGGCCCCCAAACGCGGACTGCGATTCCAAGAATTGCATTTACCGGATACCCTGTGAGTGCGGAAAATCCTATATTGGTGAAACTAAGAGGCCATTGAATGTTCGCATTGCCGAGCACAAGAAGCACACACAGCGAGGAGAAACCAGCAAATCAGGAATAGCAGACCATGTTTGGACCCATCAACACAACATCGAGTGGTCCCAAGCTGAGATCTTGCACAGAGAGGAACATTGGTTCAGGAGAAAATTTAAGGAAGCCGCATACATGTTGTGTATTCAGCCAGACTGATTCCTCCTCTCGGAGGAATCAGTCCAGTCATCACCAGAAGACGATTGTAGATACCAACAATCGAAACGTCGTGAACTAACGTGACTTGGAATCTCTACACTTTTTTATTTTTTATTATTTTCTTTTTGCATTCCTTTAATTTTTATTTATTCAATTATTATATTTTTACTTGTAGGTTATTTCACTATCATTTCATTTCAGGTTTATTGTTGCTTAATATAATTGTTATTTTCAACTATTCTTTTAAATTATTCTTTTTTACTTGTTTCAGGGATTTCAAATCATTTTATATAATAGACAATGGAAGTCCGAACTAGTGAAATTCACCACTGAAACTGCTGACTGGGCAGCCAAGGTCCCACCAGATCCTCCTGTTGTAGCTGGCGCAACCCCTACGTATACAGCTAGCGATACGGACGACTGGGCAGCAGAAGTTCAAGAACAGTGGACAGCTACATATTCTACACAGCAACCCGCTGTTACTACCAACTGGGGAAGTTCCAGTGATTGGCAATAAAATTGTTTTTAAATGATGACGTGTGATACATGATTTGGTACCAATAAAAAAAATCCTAAATTTTCAGCTACTAAAATAATGTAGTCATAGAAAAAAACACCCCCACCACATCAGATGAATATTTTTTCCTTTTCAGACTGTCACTTGTTCCCAAATACGAATCAGTGAAAAATGTTAGGAAATAATGGCGTCATAAAAAAACACCCACGCTACGCCAGAAGAAAAATGTTTTCTTTGTGAACTGTCACCCCGGAATACGACCAAGTGGAAAATGATCTCAGAGAAATGATGAACGGTACATTCATTTTATTTTGAGAAAGAAATACCGGCCCTCGGCCTAGAAATAAGACCAAAATATCTGTCCACTAATAGGCAGAAATAAATTGTGAAAGACTTGAAGGAATTAAATTTCGGCTAGAAAAAACGAAAAAGAAAGATGTTTTTCCGTTAACCAGCTGTCGCACCCCTACGAACGACAACCCTTAGAAGTGGAAATTTGTGCGAGCTAAGGATTAACGAGGACTTACCTTTTTCCGTATGATTCCTAACACGGGTTGGATGATAGCAAGTGAAAATCGATCGTTCAGCCTGCGGTTTGAACTACCGACTCACAGATCGGTCGATTGAGTGAGTAACTAAAGCACCCCCGTCGAACCGACCGACTGCAATGAATCATTCCAGAAAACTTGACAGTACCAACCAGTACGTGAAGAAAAGCGGATATCATTAAGTGGTTTAGACAAAACCATTTGATGAAAGTAAGGTTAAAAAAATTATTGTCTAGTTTCACGGAATGTGTAGTCAACAAGAAAAATTGTTAATATGCGTCTGCCCTCTCATCATTGTAAACTCAATCCCATCGAACTCGTTTTAGACTAGGAGCCAGTGGAAGATTTTATATTATGAATACTCGCGACCGTCAGCTGTCTTTTCTATACAGTACAACTAGCCAGATTCTTATCTTATCTTACTTTTCCACAAGATTCAATACCATTCTCGTGTGTATTAATTTATTTATACACACGATAAAATTATCGTGGGTCAAAACAAATACAGGGTGTTCCTTAAACACATGCTAATATTTAAGGAGGTAATTCTTAGACCCATTTTAAGAAAAAAACTTCCTATGGTCGTATGTCCTAAACGCCTTAACTTTTGAGATATAGGGTGGCAAAGTTTTCAAAAATAATCAGTTTTTTAATAATAACTGAGATAATTTTATAGACATCTTTGGCATATTTGGTACATGCCTCAAGGCGCATTTTCTGATGTACACAAATTAGTATTTTTTCAAACAGTGGCATCCCTACGGGTTTCGCATTGAATATTTTTGGGAAAAAAGTACTACGCCAATGCTTTCTTTTCAAAATAAAATCATTTTTAAAATCCTCATTTATTTTTGAGAAAATTTTATCTCCTGGTATTTCTTTGTCCGACGCATGAGTTTCACTCAAAAAAATAAAAATCGACAGAAAGCAAATTAAGAAATTAGATCAATTCTAAAATGAATGAGAATCTGAAAATTGCTTCATAACGCATTACCAATTCCCTAATAATATTTGAAAATATAATATGCAAAAAAATTAATTTTTCACAAAAACGAGTTTTATTTTATTTTGTGACAGTAAGTCTAAACGAATAGCACAAATTTGTTAATTAGTAATAATACCAAAACTGATTATAAAAATTGTTGGAAGTGGCCACCTGCACTTAGTATGCATGCTTCCGCCCTTCTACGCATGGAATTACGCACCCGTTCAAATATTCCCGGCGTATTTCGTATAGTTTCACACGAGGCAACTATTCGCTCTCTTAGATCTTCTAAAGAATTAACGGGAGTTTTATACACAAGAGTTTTAAGGTGACCCCATAAAAAAAATCTAAACTGTTGAGATCGGGGGATCTTGCTGGCCATTGCTGAGGTCCTCCGCGACCTATTCAACGATTAGGATAAACTGTATTTAAATGGTTTCGGACAATTACACTGAAATGAGCAGGGGCGCCATCGTGCATGTACCATATTCGATTCCTTAACGCAAGTGGCACATCTTCCAATAACCCAGGTAAGTCTTCTTCGAGAAAGTGTAAATAAGAACGACCATCAAGGTGTCCTGGTAGAAAAAATTGGCCTATTAGATGATCACCTATAATTCCTGCCCATACATTAACCGAAAATTGGTGTTGGAAATGGGTTTCGGTTATTGCATGGGGATTTTCTTCAGCCCACACATGATTGTTATGGAAATTTTGAATGGCATTCCGAGAAAAATTTGCTCCGTCTGTGAACAAAATTTGTGTCTCAAACTGCGAATTTAGTGCAATACTTTGTAGATATCACTGACTGAAGTTCACACGCAGTCGAAAATCTCTGGGGAGTAATGCCTGCACTCTTGAAATATGGTATGGGTATAACAAAAAATCAACCAAAATACGCCAAACAATTTGATGACAAATATCTAGAGTTCTAGCGATCTTCCTCGTACTCGTCTCAGGATGTTCCTCAATTTCTTGCAGCACCGCTTCGTCATTTCAGGAGTTCTTACTACACGAGGTCTACCTTCCGAAGTCCCTTTCTTGAAACTACCAGTTTCCCCAAGTCGACGATGAATATTTGAAAAGGTTCGGCTATCTAGTAAGGCACGATTAGGATATCTTTCCTGATAAATGCGCCTGGCTTCTGTTGCATTACCATCGGCAAGGCCATATACGTAATGCATTTGCGCCATTTCCGCATTCGTATAATTTACCATATTTACTGATATTCAGAAAAACAGCGGACTACCAAAATAACTTCAATAACACTTCAAAATCAATCAAAACGCGCTGTGACAGTTTTTAACACCAACACCTCACTTTAAACCAACATCACTATTAGCTACTCACGTTTGTACATACAGAGAATTCGTTTTTTATTGCTATGGTGGGTACGCTGTTTTTTCTGCTTTTAATCTTTAAAAGAAATCACATATCGACAAACTCCATATTTCCAAGAGGTGCAGTAAATAAATTCTGCTACACGTCATTTATTCCAGGATAACTAAATTTATGTTTTCAAAAATTATTAAGCGGTGCTGCGTTATGACGTAATTTTAATTGAGAATAGTGCATCTGACAACAAACAAATACCTTTTAGATCCTCAATTATTTTGCAACAAATCTGATCTCTTAGTTTGCTTTCAGTCGATGCACGATACCGCATCAGATTTTTAAGGAATTTATCCTTAAGTAAAGCGATTTTTAATTTTTGAGCGAAAACCATGCGTCGGACAAAGAAAACCCAGCAAATCAAATGTGCTCAAAAATGTATGGAGATTTTAAAAATAATTTTTAATTCAAGATAAAGCAGTGGCGTAGTATTTTTTTTCGCCAAAAATATACATTTCAAAACTCGTACGTACGCCACTGGCAGAGAAAATTAGGAAAATTGTACATCAGAAAATGCGCCTTGAGGCATGGAACATATGTACCAAATATGCCAGAGATGTCTACAAAATTATCTCAGTTATTATTAAAAAACTGATTATTTTTGAAAACTTTGCCACCCTGTATCTCAAAAGTTAAGGCGTTCAGGAAATACGTCCATAGGACGTTTTTTCCTTAAAATGGGTCTAAGAATTACCTCCTTAAATATTAGCATGTGTTTAAGGAACACCCTGTATAATAGTACTGGAAATAGAGCTCGCTCGCTTTTTTTTGATGACCACATTAATATTCTCTACTTTCTTATGAAACTAATTCATCCATTAGTTCTAGGAAAACCTATTCAGATGGCGCTATTTTACAAAAATCTCTGTTCTTAGCATAGTATCTGGAGAAGGTAATGTTAATCCACAATATGGATGCAATGTAGAAAGGGCTTCTGTATCTATAGAGTAGGGAAGGTGAGTGTAGGCCCACAGCACTAAGGCCATATGTGACCCGTTGTACATCCTTCCGAGGAGGTGTCCTCCTAGGTCATCGTCCATCCTGTCCTTTCCAGGAAGGTGGACAGGTATCTGGAAGACGTCTTCTTTATATCAGCAGGTGTAGGCCAAGACTCGCCGAACACACACTGTTTAATTGACGATAACTCCAGACATTTCTTCGGCGCCAGCTTCCTAGGGTCGCTGAGGGTGATCCTGGCAAGATTGCATTCTTTAATTTCATTCCATCTCTTTAGGGATTGAGCATGGGTGTGTCATCAAGCCGTAGGTGCCACTGGGTCCTAAAATTCTTATTCCGGCCGCTTCCTTGGCTAAAGAGTCGGCAATACGATTACCTTTACTCCTGTCGTGCCCTTTAATCCACCTCAGGATAATGTTATTATCTACCGAGACTTATGTTTAGCTTCAATCTGTATAAATGAAGAGAATAACTTGAGAAACGTGATTTTCTCCCGGATAAAATTTTATAAGAGGATTGTTAACACACTCTAGTAAATAATGAAAAAATCAGCTAGCTGTAAGTCAAGGGAAAAGTCGTCATTTGATAAGATTCAGTTGGTGATAGATGCTGGTGCGTTACACCTTTTGAGGTACCAACTGACAAACTTTCCACAGAGATTCAGCAAGCTGACATTAATTTTCATTGACAGTAGCATATAAACTATCACCAGGTACATTTTTAGTTCCGAGGAAATCATTGAAAATATAAATTTTTGACCGAATTTGTACCTGGCTCCCAGACCATTTGTACTCAAGTAAAGGATTTCGTTGCAAGAAGAAACAAGACATTCGAAATGGTAGATGTCAAAATACTCTTCATGGAGTCCGTGAAAAATTTTGATTCTGAAAAATTACGAAAATATATTTAACGTAACTTTAAAGAAGAGGACAATATTATGTTGAGAAAATTGTAGACTCTTCAATCATAACATTCGACGAAGCTTCATTAGAGTTTTATCTGATGATAAACACACCATAATTTTTGTTTATACCTCATATCTTATCGAATAAGCATAACTATTTATTATTGTGTAAATATTTTACATTAAAATGGCATAACAATATTGATTGGTAGCCGATTGACGACCGTCATGTGAAACGGTGGTTCAAGATAAAAAATAGGGTGGACCTGGTAAAGTATTATAATCCAGCCTATACCTACTGTGCAAATCATAACAAAATCACAAAACTTTGTTGGAGCACTCTTGTCAGAGTTTTGCATTCATAATGAACATTTACTACTCTTTGTATTAGGAAACAAAAACAGAAGTATCGATATTTTGTTGTTACACTACTACAGAAGGCTGTTTTTACCAACGAAAGATGTTACCAACAAATAGTTCAATCGAGAGACCCTATTTCTTACCATTCACACCAGAGATACTTCTTTTCCTTACTTTTCTGAGGACTTCAACACCAAGTGCATCATCGGATGCAGAACCCCAATATTCTTCGTCTTCAAAATCAGTTGTAGTTTCCAGTCCTATTTTATCTATAGCATATGTGTATCCAGAAAATACCCCACTTTTCATGATGACATCCTCCAAATTTCCAGAGTCCTTTTCTTCTTCAATTGTTTCGATTTCTCCATCGCGATTTTGTTCGTTACCTCTAATCAATCCACCTGAGAAACTGTCAACTCGGTTTTTGTGCCAATATTTTGAAGTTCGTAAACATTCCTCGTGGTGTTTTTCTAAAGCTAGGTTTTTTTTTGTGATCGTGTCGACTTTTTCAACCAAGAGGTTTTTATTTTCCAATAGAACTTGGTATTTATCCTCTTTTTCTCGTATAATCCCTATCAAAAGCTGTATATCAACTTTCAAGCTTTCGATGACATCTTTGCAGATCACTTTAATATAGTATGGGAGTATGACCTTACTGTCATTTTCAGGACAAACAAATTGTACGCGGTAATTCAATTCACAACACACAATTCGATTTTTATCTAATTTCATAAATTTTGTCATTCGTTCCAAGCAACTGAAGTGAAAAATGTTTCCACAGATAACGCACATCGCAACTTTGACACCTTTTTCCGCACAACATTTAAAAGACATTTCTGAGGCTTCTTTACATAGCTCTCCATTGCCGGCCATCTTGTAAAATACTGACACAATAAAACTTTTTTTTGCCACGGTAAAAAACGCAAATCAGATTTGCCAGTATGGCAGTGTTGCAAATAATCCAATAGAATGATAATTCAAATCACCATCCGAAAGACAAACCTGCATTGTTCAATATAACCTGATTTTAGCAATCGAGGTCTATTTAAAAAAAAATCTGTTTTTCCGTTAATCAGCTGTCGCCCCCATACGAACGACAACTCTCAGAAGTTGAGAACCTTGTGCGAGCTGAGGACTAACGAGGTCTTACCTTTAAACGTGTGATTCCTAACACGGTTGCAGAATCATTCCAGCTTCAACCAGATAAATTCTCTCGAGAAAAATATCTGGTCGAGGCGGGAATCGAACTCACGGCCTTCCGATCGTGAGTCGGGCGCACTACCACCGCGGCCATTTCCAAAGTTAAATTCCGCGGCCAAAGTTGAAAAAAAAATGAAGCAAATTTTCATTTTTCTCAAAAAATATTAATTTTTTCATCATCTTCTATTTTGTTCCCTCCAAATTAGTCCCCCTAAGATATAATACTGTACCAGCGTGTTTTCCAATGCTCAAAGCAGTTCTGATTTGCACTTTTTGGTATGTTCTTTGGCACTCTGGGTCTCCTCAATCTTGGGAACAGGAGAAAGTCGTAGGGTGCCAAATCTGGGAAATACGGTGGCCGAGATATGATTACGGTGTTGTTTTTGGCCAAAAAATTACGAACTATTGATGACAAATGAATAGGTCTATTTCAATAGCAGAAAATCGCTGAACACGTAAAACACTTCTAACTTTTATGCCTCTCACCAACAAAGTGAATAAGCTAAACAGCTAAAACTGTGAACATATATTCGAGACGAGTGTATCAACGTAAAAATTTTTGAAAAAACTCGCCCACAAAATTTGAACACTCACTTAATTTTCCTCGTACATTCAAAGGATTTATAATATTTAAAAAATGTTGAATTTCATTGGGGGTAAAAAATAATCAAAAACTACTTCAAAAATCACTCTTTAAAAATATCCCAAACATAAAAAGATATGAAAAAAAGGTCGAAACAAAAAAAATTTGTGATTGAAATTTTCTATCCTGAATCACTTTTGTGTCCTGAATCACTTTTGACGTATTTGCAAAAGAAAACGAGATATTTGTAATAAACGATCGAAATGTATAATTCAACAGTGAGGAATTTATTTTGTTTTAAATCGAAAAATGTTAATTTTTCAAATTAAAAAAAAATCATAACTAGAAAATCTAACTAATAAACTCAGATCGCTTATACCGAGAATAAGCTATAAGCAAATTCTGATATCTCAAAATTACTTGTAAATGCCAAAGAAACCGAAGACAAAGCAGAATGGGGAATGTTCCTCAATTTGGGTTATTACAGCAATTGCAAGTTTCAACAAAATAAAGTTGAGTTTAGTTCATGAGTTTTTCAAATTCACTTCGAAAAGTATTCAAATTGATGTTTCAAATGTTGGGTTTTAATTTTTAAAGGGATTTGTTTCTAATTCACATATTGGCAACAGCGCCTATATCAAGTTGAAATATTCATACGTACCTAGATATTCTACTTTTAAAAAAGGAAAATTATCTTTATAAATCAACAATTAAGGCAAAATATAAATTATAGTTCAATTCCACCTCCACAAGCCACATAAACAACAGTTGTTTTGTTATCTATTTATATAGAGGAAGATAGGTTGGGTGCACAAAATGTCATATGTCACAGAATGTCTCAGAACTCGGAACATAAGTAAACAGAACAGCACGCCTCTGAAATATGTCATCTTTGTTTGTCTCTTACAGGTAGCAGATCCATTGTCCTTTATTAGCTATAACCGATGTTGCCAAATAGTGAAATAGAAACGAATCCCTTTAAATGTTGAATGCATTATTTCATTCCTCTTTTTTAAGTATTTAAATAATTTTTTTTAAAGAAAAAGGTTGAAATGATAAGTTTAAAATGCGTTGTTTTAGAGCTCTTTCATGAAAACTACTTGATTTTTGTCAGGAGGAACATTCCAGCTCCATTCGACGCACACTGCCAACCACTTGTTTAGAAAATTGGGAATAATGTCTTTGCCCTGTATGTTGATTTTCTACTCACTGTTAGAAATACATAAAAACAAAATACTACTCTCCACTCAGATCATCATAATTATGAAACTAGAAATGCAGAACAACTCAGACAGCCAAGATTTATACTTGAAATGTCATTAGGAAAGTCCCTGGACATTTAATTATTTAACAAACTTCCATATAATGTGACTGGATTGAATTTTAATTTGTTCAAAAGGAAAATCAAAGAGTACCTTATACGAAATTGTTTTTATTCTGTACATGTTTTCATGCAAAGGACATATTCAGACTAAATAGCCTTAATTTTTTATATTGAATCTCTTTTTTATAATTTGATTCTTCATTTGTTAACTATTTTGTAAATCATTTTCAAAATTTATATTTAATGATGCTTTTATATTGTTCTCTCTATTTGCACACTAATTTGTACCAATTGTCTATGACTTGTCACAAATGTATATTCATAATGTGATTAAATAAAATTCTATTTATCTATCTATTTTTCTCGCCTTATACTTATACCTTACACCCAAAGGCGTGAACTCAGAGGCAATTTATTTTTCAATAGGTGAATAGGACAGGTAAAATCTCAGGTGAATGTGAAAATGTAAAAAAATAGATAAAATAAATTAATTTTGGTGAAAAACATTTTTTTAAATATAACTTACAATTTAAATCAGTGAGTATACACTTGTCTTGTGCAGTGAGAAAAAACAACGTAAAGTGAATACATAGATAAAAATCAAAAGGAAGAGTAAGAGAGAAAAAATACTATTCACAATATAAAAATAGAAAATTACTGATGATAATATCACCGATAATGAGGCAAAAATTAGAACATTTTATTTTAGCAAATTAATACAACAATATAAAAATAGAGGGCGAGGAGGTACAAAGTGAGGGCATATTACAATAAAAAATAAAGTTGTGTGAGTAAAAATTCAATAGTGCAGTTGTTATGGTAGTAAGTTGGTGTAACTGATAATTTTTTAGATTTTGTGATTCTATAATTTTCAAGAAGTCCTTGTAGCTATTATAAATAAATATTTTATTACTTTTGAATGAATTTATAAAAAAAATACATCCCTGAGATTCGCATTTTGTCAATTTTTTGTGATTTTTTTAACATGCCACTCTGTTGAGCTACAAAACTCAATCGTTCATTGCAAATATTGTTTCTATTGCAAATATGTCAAAAGTGATTCAGAACGATTTTATAAAAAATTTGAATACCAAATTTTTTGTTTTGATTTTTTTTTATATCTTTTTATGTTTTTGAGCCTGAAATAGCCTGAAACCGTTCTGCAATAGTGTCTGTTCCAATAATTGAAAATTGATTGCGGCAGTTGTATCGCCGAAGGCATATGCAGGAATTTTTTCTGTGAAGAATACTGCACTGACAGCTGTCGGTTATAATCCAACGCCCTTCGTGATATAAGCCTGGAGAGTAGTTGTTTTCTGATAGATGTCAGTCCATAAACCTACTCTGTAGGTAAGGGAAGACTGGCTTTCATGAATTGTTCCTTTAGATTATTTGGTTTAAAATTATATTGTTTCAATTATCTGGGTGGGTAGAATGATTGGATATCGTAATCTAATTGAGAATAGAAAAAAATGTATACAAATGAAACCTTATAAAATAATTAATCTTTGTTATCTATTCAAACAGTTATTATCATCCATTTATACAACTATCTTATCATCTAAGCAAATGGGAAATTACTTTTCATAAAATTGGTGTTGATGTATCTATGCAAACCTATAATTCATTTATAGGTTATAGCTATTGAAAAACAATTTTTTCAACACAAAAAGTTACACTTTGCGAAATATTCAATAAAATTATCACAGTTCTAGAGAATTCTTCTTACTATAGTTGTGATAATTGATTTGTAGAACAGAGACATGTGGTATTAAGACTTCCACATCATTTTGTTTTGAATGCAAAATTGAGTTCTACTGACATGAACTCAAATGAAGGTTTACTCTAAAAATTGATAGCAAACCTTACGAATAAAGTAATTAGCTCAACACATTAACTGCCCAAATAGAACTTTTTTTTCTGTCAGGCTCATGCAGTTCTCTATATGGTTGATTTGTGAAGATATAATTGCATTACAAACAGTCACAAAAATGAGATGTTACTTATTTTTCACAAAAAAAAACACTTGGAATTCAAGACTTGGCATTGAGTTATTTGTTTTACGTCTGTTCACTGAAATTTTTTGAAAAAGTACCATAAAAGCACATTTTCTAATTTTCGATTTAGTTCCTTACTACAAAAATGACTATCAGAGACTTTCATTGATGAACAGAATGAATGAGAAGATTCAATCTTGTAGTTGAGATTTTTGTACCAAGCAATGCAATAGCTTAATCAGCAATTCGTCTTAGTAACAAGAGTTTAACATAATGAATAATGTCATGAAAATCAACTTACCAGATGAAGGACTTTGGATAGTGTCTTTTTTCTCCTTTTTACGAGCACCATGTTTCTCATCAGAATTTTTTTTTGGTTTCTCAGTGGCTTTTCCATTGACCAATGCACTTGCTGTAACTTCCTGTTTTCTAGTATCTGGCTCCTCTACAATTCCATATACCTGCACTTGCAGGTTAGTAAGATAACATATATTTAAGTTCTTCTTATATAAATCTACAACTTGCAATCTATGTTTGTTGGTAAGAAGATGATCGGTAACCATGCTACATAGGATAGACTTATTGCACAAAATGCACATAACCCTGTGACTTGTATCTGGTCTAAAGTATACTTGGTGTGCCTGAGAGGGGGGATCGTGATTTGTGAAAGCCTCGTGGTAAGCCTCCAGAATTCTCAAGCATTCAGGAGTCGCGGAAAACTTCATGTGCCTCTGACCCATAACGTGATCTAGTATAGCAGTTTTTGAAAATCTACTCCGCGTCATCAAATCGCAGCAACATATGAGACAAACACCTCTACTCGGGCCTGACCTTTGAATACTATATCCTGGAACTTTATCTAATCTTCGAACGGCTTTCATTATAGAGTCAGGATATAATTTCATTTCAACTTCTGGGTCATATGGTGGTTTGAAACTGAATGTGAAATCATTTGTTCCATAGTCATCTTCTTCAGAAGAAACGGTTACATTTTGAATGGACACGTCCTCTTCATCTAATACTTCACACTGGTCAATCTTGCTGTCTGTTTTGTCATTAATCTTAACATCATCGCAAGCGTTGCTCGTGCTAGGAACCGCTTCAACGTTTCTATTCGTTTCTACTCCAAGAGGTACTGATTCAAGACTTCCACTTAAAAATTTGTGAAAACGCTCCTCAAAGTGTTCGTGATTTTGTAACGTAGACCAGATATCGCTCCCAAATTCAATGGGTATTTCTTGGTTACATTCACTACACTCACAAAAAACAACTTGTCTCTTGCGTGATTTCCCAAGCTCAGACAGTGTTTGCTTGATATTTTTCTTCAAAGTTAATAGTAGAAATACGAATTCATGAGTGATTTCCTCATCAGCATTTATTAAAGAAATGCGACCTACACTATTCAGAAAGTTGGAAAATTCAGCTATTTTTTCTTTCACTTCTGTGTTTGAATTTGAATTAAAATACAGACCCTTTTCTAAAATATCTATTGTTGGGCATGATTGTCTAGAATGCTCTTCCATTTTGAAGTTTTCTCGAAAAAATTCAGATAAACATTAATCAAAATAATAAACAACTACTCTTCTACTCGCTAGTCAGCCAAATGAAAAATAAAAAAAATATCTCTCTACTTCTCGTTTATAAAAAAACATTTGGCCAGTTCATAATAATATGTATTATAATTAATATCAGGAAGATATCTCTAGTTTCCATTATTGAGCGCCCCATCATTGCCACGAGATGGCGGTGCAAAACTCTAGGAATAAAAAGAAAATGTCAGTGTTTTTTCTATTGAATGATATGTTGTTTATTCTAACAAAATATATCTGTTTTGATAGTATTGATAACAAAAATATTCCATTTTTCATACAATAATAATCGTTGCCCGAGTATTTAGACTTTATCTTGTAATAGTTTATGTGAGGTACCTACATGATTTGCTTAAAAACTTCTTGAAGTTGAAATTATCTTCTCTCGCAGTGTGATTCATTCTGATACCTTCAACTAATGATGTGGATAAATTGTGTCTGTGTGTGTTTTCGTGCGCGCGCGCGTGTGCGTGCACGAGTTTCTTTGTATGTCATGGGCGGCGTGGTATAATTTACGAGGTCTAATCATTATTTTTATGTGGGAGGTTTTATATGGTACTTACTAACTAGTACATTTATCAGACCCGGTACATTAGTCTTTTATTAAGCTGTTCGGATTGACTTCGTATAGATTATATAATAATTTACTTTTGACAATTTACTATTGACAAAATTGGTAGGTTTGCCTTTTGAATACAGTTGAATGTGAAAGTACCATAAACAGGAGTAAAAGCCTTAAAGAAACATTTTTAATCTAAAAGCCTTAATAAATATACATGGAAGTCTTTCAATACACGAAAACCTCAACAATCATGAAAACTATAGTTTGTGATAGGATAGTGTTGTAAGTTATCACCTGAAAAAAATATGTATAATGCTACAGTGTGGTCGCGGTGGGAAGGTATCAATATTGTACAATTTGGGAATTGAGATTAGTTTTGTGATTAGGCCATAATCCATAATATACGTCTGATCACTGTTTTTGAATATTTGTAAATATTCCACATATTAGTGATTTATTAAACATCATCCATAATGGCTTGCTGAGAACTAGCTGAAAACTAGAGCACAAACACAACGCATTTATGATTTAATATCAGACAGCGCTGTTTTGACCTGCCATAGGTCTCATCGGTGATGCTAGGCAGAACCACAAATGGATTGACTCGTGTTCGGGGTGAAGTCCAAAAGGTGTAAGCTTAAAATAAAGTGTAATCTCAAACGAACTTATGTTTAAACAAATATTGAAGTGAAATATAAGAGGCTGGCAGCCCCCTACGCCAGTAACCAGGCAGGATGTCGACGTATTCAACGTAGTTATCAGTTCTATGAAATATATGAACATGTGTATTAGTGTTATTTTTATCCGAAAGCCTTCCGAGAAGAAGGCGACCAGTGAAATATAAGGTGTTTTAGTTAAAAAAAAAAGTGAATGAAAAAAACTTAGGGTGGCAGCATTGCCTTGAGCAAGGCAGACGAGCTCCCAGACGAAGCTTCTGTTTACTATGGAAAGGAGGAGTCTGGCCAATTGCTGAGAAGCAATGCCCATAGAAATTGGAAACAGAGAGTTTGCCGGATTCAACTGCCTTTAAAGGACAAGCCTGAGTAAGGGCAATATATGGGATCGTCAGAGAACTCAATCCTCGAAAATCAAATATGTTCGAAAATCACCCTAAGGCGGCCAGTCGCAATTGCAATTGAAAATTACTGAAAATGATGACCCTTTAAGTAAATCTCGTCTGATCTTGTCCATTCAGAAGTTAAGATTGGTGAATTATATATGCAGATTGGAACTAAAATAGGATTATCGAGTCAACCATGTCGTAATTTTGTACTCTGTTCAATTATGCCCAACACCAAAACTTCTGAGTTACATGATCTGAAAGTAACAGAAAGTCTACTTCCCTTTATGTGAGTACATCACGTAACACATCATGAGTAGTCTTGTAAAGAGTTTTCGTTATAGTTATATTCCTTCCGTTGGAAATTTCCAACATTTTTTGTTTAATGATGGAGAAATAGAGAGCCAGAAAACTTTTTTGTATGTATTGTTATCAGGCTGAATTATGTATGTATTACTACTGAAATCATATATTATTTTTTCTGCAAAATATAGTTATATCAAACAATCATTCTCGACGGTGTACTTCGAAGTTTCGGGACACCTCCTTTGTCTTATCCACTCATTTTGGTGTTTTATACCTCAGAGTTACATAAATAAAAAACAACATACTAAAAACAATATTTATTGTAACTCCATTTTAAAAGCACACATTTTCATTTATGTAAAATAGACATAACTCTAAAATTATAAATGAAATATATAATAAAATGACTCGTCACCGTCCTTTGCTAAGCAAAGCCTTAAAAAAAAATATTGCAACTTAATAATAGGTATACAATTATACAAACATAAAGGCAGTGGAGATACTGCCGAGAACTGTCGGAGGTTATACAGAGGGACGTTAAACTTTACTTCAATTATTTAATAAATAATAACCACTGGCTCACAGACGGAGTATTTTGTGCCCCAGCTGATAAATTTCAATCACATGGTATAATATATTACTATACATTTAAATTTACTATAATAATTATAATGTGCAAACTACGAAGAAAATATATTAATTAGGCTAATATAAAAGAACAGAAGGGCGAAGTTTGGACTGAAGTCCTCTCGGGTAAAGCGTAAAGATAAGGTATGACCAACAGTTGAACAGATTATCTGCAAAAGAAAAATCGATTAAAATATACTGAACAATATTCAACAATTCAATTTTACATTTTAATATACTTGAAAAGGTGATATGCAGTTGGATTTAAAACAAAACTTTTCCACAAGCTGATCCAAATTATGTGAGCTCCATTTGTAATTTTGTTTTATTTATTGGAAATACGAAATCCTTCGTTGCATTGAAATTGTAAATATCGATTAATCATAACAGAAAATGTCACTTAAATGACAAACATCACAAACAATTCGTTGTTTTTCAATGCATAGCACACTAATTGTTTTTATCCCCTTCTAATTTTTTTTAAACAAAAGAAGCTAGGAACACAAATCAAGGGATAAATAAGGTTGGTTTCAGATGTTTTACCCAACACAAAATTAATTACAAGATGCGTAGAGCAGTACATTTTAGTTTGAAGGTGATTCACAATGTTTCATGATGAATTTAATTAGTTCGGATTTCCATTGTCTAATATTATATAAAATGATTTGAAATATCTAAAAGAACTAATACAAATTAAAAAGAATAGCTTGTCACCTCACAAACCACAAGAGGAGACTAAATCATCTGTCGGTAACAAATAAGACAGATGGGTATCCGCGGCTAAGCTAAACAGTGGAGACGGGAGTGGGTTAAACAACTTAGCAAATTTCAAATAGATCTTAATGGGCGCCAGGTAAATTTAATCCTCCAGATACCCTAAGTAACTCACAATATCAATAACTTACCAATTAATATTGGAAATAAAAGATAAAGGTCCCCAATATGATTTATTCAGTAATCCTAACTTACATGGATTAACCAACAACGCTTCTAAGACAACAATGCAATATTCACACTACTACGCGATGTTCAAATGTCCATACAAGAGCGCGGTGTATATACCACGAATTCAATCAGCCATAAATTACGGTAGTAACGACGCTCAAAAAAAACTACAATACGTCGAGTAAAACTACCACGAAAATTGAGTAGGTGAAATCGTAAATACTAGTATCGGATGGTAAGACAAACTCGTTTGCGTCGCGTGAGCTCAGGCGTAGGCGCATCGGTGTCAATCAGCAATCGTGAAAGGAAGAATATACCTCAATTTCCGTTTCACAAATATCTATGTCAATCAGGTATCAATAAACAAACTCTTAATCAATAAACGATAAACAAACACTATATCAAACAGGTATCAATAAACAGAAGGGCAACAATTATTCAAATAACTCAGTATATCACAAATATTCAATTAAATCAATTATAACTTGCGTGCTCCTTTTGGGCCACCCGGTATATGGTGTTAGGCTACCCTGTAGTATGGCGGAGATGGATCACCCTGTAGCACCACCAAGATAGAACACCCTGTAGGGCACGACAAGCTGGACCAGTAATGGATCACCAAATAAGACCCAAGAAGAAAAAAAAGGGAAAACAGGAACCCTTAACGAAGACAAAAAAAGCAGGAAGAAAAAAAGCAGGAAGAAAAACAGGAAGAAAAACCCTACGGAAGAAAATTCTCAATCAGAATCAGATAAAAACAAGGTGAGATTCAACCCCCATTCAATAGGACTATTTGACTAATCAATACCCCTGGTATATTTTCATTTAGCAAAGTAGCAAGATAACAAGAGTATATTTTTGGGTGCCCTGTATAACCATATGACCCGTAAAAATCAAGAAAATTGAATGAGTGTTGAAACCTCTCTTCAATACTAATATTCATTTGAGATATAACGATGGAACCAGAAATTACTAAAATCATTTAAAACACATTTAATGGTAAAATTCTTACCCTGGCCAAGGGGTTTTCTATACGTTTCTTCGTGTGCGGTGCTCTGCACGGAAGTCCTACTGGGACTTGATGAGTGACTGAGGGCCTTCTGTTTCTTATGAATCTAGAGACGAGAAACGAAGGTTGTAGAATTGAAGAAGTGATATCATAGCTAAGATCACATGAGAGATGCGACAGTGATTCAGACATACCTAATTTCGGAAATCCTCCCACCTGGCACGAGTTCGGTAACCACCACAAATCCTCAAAAGAGCTTAAGTTTCAGACTGCAAATATCCACACCAAAATGACCAATCAGTCTTCCACTATACAATCCTGACTTGTAGAAATAATCCCCGTAAAGGATGGCACAAATACAACCAAATATATCCTACAATCAGTCTGATGGTACCCTTTGAACTCCGAACCAAGCTCACCGAAGGTTAACTTCCAAATACTAAGCGACTGCCACATCTGACAGCTAACCAGTTGTTGCCACAGTGCATCCAATCTACACTACAAGCACCAAGGGGGCGCTGTGCACAACATCATAAATCTAACAATTCCTCCACAGCCACTTGATACATCATCAACAAGTCCATGACCCATCAAAACTCCTTCTCAAAGCAATGCAACCCTAAAACAACCCTTGACAACTTGAGTAACCGATAAATCCTCCACCCGTGAACAACTGTAGAACTAGTTCGGTGTAAGTCGACGGAACGATACTACGAAAGTTCGGCAGATGTCAACCAACAGCTGTCTCTTAACCTTGTTTACGAATATTTACAAAATATATTGTTCCAACCTATTTTCAACTATTTACCAATCCTTATTCATGCGATGGAATAGAAACATACAAGGTAAGTCGCCACATCCTTCCCTTTCAGTACAAATATTAGAGCATTCGTATTATTCAGATTATTTACCGAAAATATCAAACAGTATTCAGAAACCAGAGCTAACTAATATTGTTTTTCAGGCGATATGGCTCTAATATGTAGTAATCCTTCTGGAAGTGATGAATAACAATCTATGCAAGAAATATTCTCGGAAAGGTATAGAGAATAAGGCAGGCAGCGGCTGAAAAATGATAGGCGAAGTAAACTGAGAAACAAACAATAACAACTATTTCAACCTAGCGAGGAATTTCGGATCTCCAACGTCGATTGGCAAAAGGAGAATGCGTAAGTACTGGTCAAAGCAGTTAGTCAGGGAGCATACATTTATTCTTATACATTTCAGGTATGGTTTTCTATGGAACGGAAGATTCCCATTACTATGATGTTAAATGAATAAAATCTACTTGTAACTTAATTACATTGTTAATATCCTTTGAATAAAGATCTTAAAAGGTAAGGTAGTGTTTTGAAAGGTCACATAAGAGCAGTTTGATCTAGTGCTAAATTGAAACGTAACAAGCTATGAATAACAATTATATTAGGCAAAAAAATCCTGACACGACATGAGCCTTTTACCTGAGAATAGTACAGCGAACGTGTCAGGAGAGGCAGCACTAGTAGTAGGAACAAACAAACTATTCACTTGTAAAACAGTGTTATTTACGTAATATTAATTTATTATTTAAAAACATAAATCTGATATAAAAAATCATTTTGTGCTAGTATAACGCCAACAAAGCATTGGTATTTTGAGAATTGTATGTCGGATAATCGATATCCGGAAGAAAACGTGTTTTTTATACCATTTATAAAACCTCATTTTATTGAGGTTAGATGTAAGGAGAGGAGAGTGGATTTAACAGTGCAAAAAGTAAATAAATATTCATATATATGCTCTAAACTTTTCATAGTTAATTACCATTGATTAGAATGAGATATAAACTCAATCGTTTATTAAATTATATTCATTTATTATTTTTAATTAAATTTATTTCATTACCATCTAAAATCTATCCAAATCCAAGATAGAGGAAAACAAAACAAAACCGAAGCGTGATGTTCACGTGATCGCCCAGTGTCAGATGGAAAGGGCGGCGTTCATTGGTGAATTTGCCTTCTTGGTACGAGTTCGGTACCAGCACAGGGTTGTAATCAGTCGTTTGCGTGTTTGTGTGGCGTGCGTTATAGTATATTGTTTAAAATTGTTTTCCAAGATGTCCAGTACAGACACTGCTGATGACACTGTGAGCTATCCTCTGAGTCCAGCCAGGAAACGATCCAAAAAAAGACATTTGAGTGTTGAGATGAAAGAAGTGATTTTAAATGTGTTCAAGAAAGAGATGGAAGAAATTGAGACGTCGACGAAGTCGTATCAAAAGTTTCCGATAAAATTGGAGTGTGTTGCGCTTCGATTTACAATGTTTTACGGGAATATAAACAAAATCATACGTTTTCCAAACCGAATACAAATCAGAATCGTCAAACCATTATAAAATCAATAGATGATGCTGATAAACATGCAATCAGGAGGAAAGTGCATGAGTACTTTTTCAGAAATGAAATACCCACGATAGACAAAGTAGCACAGAAATAAATGAAGATGTTCTATTTCCAAGTTTTAAGCGGTCAAAACATTCCATAAAGTATTGAAACATTTGAATTTTGCATGGAAAAAACGATGACGCAATAGTTTATTATTGGATAGAGAGGAAATTGTATTATGGAGGAGAGAGTATTTGACCAAAATTAAATATTATAGGGAACAACAGAGAACAATTTATTATATGGATGAAACCTGGGTTAATGCTGGTCTTACTACCCCTAAAGTATGGGTCGATGAAACTGTGACCTCATCTAGGAGGGCCTTTCTAGATTGACTATCCACTGGATTAAAAAATCCATCAGGTAAACTTATATTTATATCAAGACCTGTCTCAATCTCAATATATAAAAAATAACCCTCGTATTTGTTTTATTTACTTACATACCTCTTCATAATTTCAGGTAAAGGAAAACGGCTTATTATTTGTCACATCGGCAATGAGAATGGGTTTGTTGCTGAAGGGCTGTGGTGTTTCGAGTCAAAGAAAACTGGAGATTATCATGAAGAAATGAACGGTGAATCTTTCGAACAGTGGTTTTCCAAAGTTCTACCCCATCTTGAGGATAATGCTGTGATTGTAATGGACAATGCACCTTATCATTCGCAACGGTTAGAGAAGATTCCGACAACGTCTTCAAAGAAGGTTGAAATCCAAAATTGGCTGCGATCAAAGAGTATTAGCTTTGAAGACTCAATGCTAAGAGTACAGCTACTAAAAATTGTCAAGGAGCGCAAGCTTGAATACCCAAAATATATAGTCGATGAGATGGCAGCAGGTCAAAACAAAATTGTCCTTCGCCTGCCTCCATACCACTGCGAGCTCAATCCCATCGAGTTAATATAGGCGGATGTGAAGAATTTTGTAGCTCAGCATAACACCACGTTCAAATTTGCAGATCTTAAAGTACTTTTAGATGAGGCTTTGAAAAGAGTCACAGTGGACAAATGGGAGAAGTGTGTTTGGCATGTGATATCGGAAGTCGAGACAAAGATGTGGAAGCTTGATAACATAACACTGATAATTCAGATTGGTGAGGATGACACTACTGATGAAGAGACAAATTCATCCAGTTTGATTAATATTCCTTTTGATTTTACATAAAATAAAAATTATTAACAAAGAAATAATTACGTCTCTTTTCATATAATGCTTGGGTGCGCTGTGAAAAATCCAATGAAAATCTTTTTATATTACACATATTATCTGCATTTTCCCCGTTAAACTGCAAAACTTGTGCATTTCACTCGTTATTATAAAAAAGTTTTCCTAAGTATGATATAGCATTTGCGATCAACAAGATGTTGGTTCTGAATACTACCCTGGCCAATTCTTGGGATTTTCAATATCACGTGCGTAGAGCATGTCAATGTTTACATCCACTCTATCTTGGATTTGAATTTGGTTTATATTTGATTCATATTTCACTCGGAAATTACTCTGAAATTCATAATTATTTTAAATTTCTTTTATTACAGTTTGAATCTACCGCTATTTTTTGTACTTCAGAAGGCTCATTACAGTGAACAATAAAACATCGGGACGAGGTTTAAAAATAAATATTCGTTTTGATTTGAGGTTTGAAAATAAATGTTGATTAGAAGTTTAATCGCTTTATTTTATCAGCTTGATTTAACACATTCTTCATAGGATTTCTTTGACATAATATAACATGAAATCTTATATAAGAAGTTTTGTCTTTTAGTGTTGTGAAGCTGAGTAAATAGAAATACTTGAATCGAATATATTCGGCACTGAAACGGAATGATTTGGAAGGATACAAATAGTGAAAAAGATGCCAAATATCAAATACCAAACAAATATTCAGTGCATCACTAATAAAAATGCTTCCAAGTTGATTTCTTATCTCTACTATAATTGAGATTTATATATTGGACATGAAGTAGCAATGAAAATTTCAACTATTGCAATAAAATACCAATTGATTACATTCCAAAAGAAAGAGTTCATTCATCCACAATAGCTAATGTTCTTGGAGTAGAAATCACATACTGCTTGCCTATATTAGAATCTTGTTTCAGGAGGGGAACGTTTTGGCTGAATGTAATACTAAATAAATGAAATTTCCCTTTTACATACCCGAATAAATTATTTTGATGACAACAACCCAGAAAAATTTATATTAAATTGCTGAACTTTGCTATAATGCAACTAAGAAATATATATCGTAACTTTTTGGAGGGCCTGAGACACTGGACACCCCCCTATTTACTCCACTGCCCCATACTGAGCAAATGCCAAAGATTTTCAGTGGAGAAGAGTCACAGAACGTCTATTTCCAATTCCAGTATTTCCGTCATGTGTAGTATGTGTGCTGCATACTTACGTTTTCTTAAGAGTAAAAAAGCTGCGACGTTTGGAATCCTCCTTCTGCGCGGACGCGGGTAAAGTATGCGAGCGAGAGGGGCCCGAAGATTCGACGTCTGCGTGAGAATTTATGTTGGAAATCCAAGTGTTCATTTCGGAGTCGTCATGTGCCTGGAATAAGAATTCACCGCCACTCTCCAATCTGCAAAAAAGGATCATAGTGAGTTGGTTGCATGAATAAGTCTTTCTTTAAATGTGGCTATCCAACTACGCTTGACGAACTAATTCATCAGAGCAGTCACAATTTATTTGAATCACTCCCAAACTAAATAATGCTCCAATTTTCAAATAAAGATTTACATAAACAGCTCTATTTTGTAATTTTCGTTAAATAATAAATTGCTCATTACTCAGAAAAAATTGAATTGTACCGCAATAAACAAAAACAGATACTGTATTAGTCAACCTGTAAAGAAAATGAACTCTTTTGCAACTTCTTTCAATACAGTCAACATGTGCATTCATACTCAACTATTCATCTGATATAATTTTAGATATTTACACTCTTTCACCTCTTTGATTTTTTCATTGTTAATTTTTATGGTTGAATTAAAATTTGTACTTATTTATTCGTTTTTGTCCTCTTAACATAAATTTGAATTCTATCACATTCAATTTCAAGCCATTACCAGAAACCCATGTATCAATATTTAAGAGATTGGAATTAATATCAAAGTTTATTTCTTCTAGAGAACCTGCATAATACAGCATTGTACGAGTATTATCAGCAAATAACTTTATTTTACATCTCTTCAGCTTTGTAGGAATGTCATATTTAAAATTATGAGGAAATTTGGTCCCAGAATTGAACTTTGTGGTACTCTAATATTTATTTAAGTTTTTTCTGAATCCTTATCATTATATTTCACTACTTATTTCCTTTTGAACCATTTTTTAAAACATTACCCATTATACCATACTTTTTTATTTTTCAGGATAATAATTCCACTTTGATTGTTTCAAATGCCCTTTGGAAACCTAAATATCATCACCCCATACATTCTATATCAGATATATCTCCTTTTCTACGCGGTATTAATAGTTGCAAGGCTGTTTCACACCACTGTGATTTTCTAAATCTTGAATTCTGTTCAATCAATAAATTGTAGGCGATTGTAGATGACATAATAAGGAAGAAGTTTAGGTTAAGAATGAACGAAATCTCGACTTTCAGAAAGGACAAAAACCAAGATAAATACATTCATATCACCAATATACAAAGAACTTTGGGAACATTTTCAAGGAACTAGGTATGAAGGTGGTTTTTAAAACAAGTCATACACTACAGAGCCTTTTGGGAAGTCCAAAAGATAAAGTCGATAATTCGGAAAAGTCTTGAATTTACGAAATTGAATATAAGGAGTGCGATGCAAAATATTATGGACAGACAAAAAGATCTATCAAAGTAAGATATAAGGAACACATAGCACATAGCACTCTTAAAATATGGAAGACCCGAAAAATCAGCATTCACCCATCATATTTTGTAACAAAACCATTCCATACACTTCAGTTCATTAAGATTAGTTAGACAAGTTAACAACAACAGACAACTAGATGCCTATGAGAGTGTAGAAATAAGTAAACATAATAATATTATGAATAACGATGACAGACCAATACCAAATAGCATACTATATAGCTTGTTAAAATAATATTATTGTGTTTACTGATTACTACATAAGGACACATTGTAAAAATAAATTGAAGAAAGGCAATTTTGTGAAATTCATTTTTTTGTATAGCTGAAAATTGTTTTATATATAGCTATAACATTTAAACATTACATAAGGAAATATTGTAAAATAATAGAAAAGGCAAATTGTAAAATTAATTTAGATGTGGTATAACTTGTATGGTTTACCTATATAGCATAAATAGGAAAGTTTCCAGTTTAATCTTCCTCTTGAAGATGATCACTTGGTGATCGAAACACGTGTCGAGGTGATAAAAATAACGATTTGGTGTTGGGAAAAAACTCCAGTAATATTCAATAAATTATTATTGAAGAAATATATTCATAATTCCATTATGTGATAAAATTCCAAGAGTTCTGATGAACTGGTAACATGTTTACTGGTCCAAATTCTAAACATATACAAGTAATGATTTTTTTGTATCAGAATGATTGTCGATGTTTTCCAATATTCGTTTACGAAATGGTAAATAAATTATATCTAAAAACCAGTTTGGAGTAATCCAATATGTTAATTCAATTACATGTAAATTGATAACATCTCTGTCAAAAGTATTCTTCAGTAATTTTGAAATCAATTTTAGCACAACCATTGATACTGTCTTAAATTCACGAAATTTAAATTAAATTTTAAAATTATGGTTTTATGAAACGATGATACACTTTTTGGATAACCTTATAAATACTATTGAAATATATGTTGAAAACATTTGCATTATTTTTATAAATTTCTAGAACTTATTTGTCAAATTTGATAAGAGCTGTCTATGACTTTTTTTTCGTTAAGTAATTCTTTCAATGATTTCCACATAGCTCTCGTGAATTTGTTGACCGTTATATTTTCTGATTTACAACCTAATTTTGAACACCAATAATTTAATTTAAAATTATTGAATATTTCAAATGTTTCCATGGAAAAATAAAGTTAACTGGAAATGTGTTTCCTCATTTTTTTTTCAATCATTCCAAACTAATATTTTTAAGAGAAATACAAATATTTGAGTGATCGGATATTTTGAGTAAATTTGTCAGAAGATGTTGAATCTTTACAGTACCTGTTGATTGATATCGTCTAGCCTGTGAGTATCAATCAATCAAACATTCAAACAAAATATATTTTTGATTTTCCTTTCGATAAAGTCTACAAAGGTACTATATATCTACACGAGTAGAAAATTGCCAGAAGCATACTACAATTTTAATAATCATGATCAAATCACAGTTCAAATTACACTCACAAAAAACATTCAGACAAAAAAAAAGCTAACAAACCTTTCAGGAACACTTTTGTCATCGGAAAAATAGATTTGTATATTTGTACCAAATTAAATGAATTTTACTTTGCCATCATCCAACTTGGATGAATGTAGTTTTTTCAGTATTTATCATGCCATGGTTTATTCTAATATCAGTGTAAAAATTATGGCTTGGAGTAGAGCAAAAGATTTCTCTAGATTATTCGTGCCTCAAGCTTTCGAGTGAATTATGATTCAATGCCTTGCAACTTGAGAAGTTGAAAAAAAAAATGGAACTTACTTCAGTCTAAATACGTGCTTCTTCTTTTTGTAATCCTGAGCCACATTTGCTACGGCCTTCAGCAACGTGAGAGGAGCTTCACCTTTGAACCGCTGGTCCGGCGTCGATTTAGCCGTTTTGTTGTCCTTGTAGAAGGAAAGCTGAGAGCCCTTCAAGACGCAGTACACCTTATCCCATGATCTGTTCGTCGATTTAGTGGTCGTGTTCTCCCATTCGTGTTTACGGACTAGGGTGCCTTCGAAACCTTCTTCGTCTCCAACGCTGCCTGGTTCTAAACATTGAAGGCATTCATGAGAATTTTAAAAAATTTTATGAGAGTCGGATAAGGAAAAATGTCAATTTATTCTGTTACTGTCGCAATTCACTTCTAGAGTTCTTCAAGGTTGCGATTCAATGGAAGTTTGGATTGTGAAAGTTTATGTTCTGCTGATGAAGTTATGCGGTAACTAATAACTCAGTAATTGTGAAATTCCTAAGTGTTAGAAATTCTTAATGCTCAATGTAATGGTAATATGTTGAAATTTACTGCAGGAAAATGCAGTTATTCTAGAAGAAAAAGTTGAATTTCCATTCAACATTTATACTTACAAATATGCAACGATATCAAAGATCTAGGGTTACTGATTGACTGAATAAGTAAGTTTTGTGAGCATTGGTTATTGAATTGATGTCTATCAACTTTCTATTCAATAGTTTTGAGATTAAAATTTATCAATATTCTCAGAAACCATAGAGTTCATAGATCAGGTAAAAAATTGCTTACAAGTTAGTTAAACAAAACAGTGCTTTACAACCAAACCAAAGATTTCCTGTTTAAAGGATTCAACTGATTAAAATAGACACTTTTTCAAATATATCCCACCATATCCTTTTTGTATGTAAACTGACATATGACATCTAAAAGTTGTAAAACTTTGAAATTATTTTGGATATCGCCAAAAAATATTCTGCTTACGGTGTAGTTCTTTTTTCCAAAAAATATCAAATGTCAGATCACATCACATTTAAAAAACATTTTCAAAAATAGCACACTTAATACATAATAATATGCGACATGGCACATGATTTCTATTGCTTTTATAAACAACAATATAATGAATGGCTTCTACAACACAGACAAACATTTACAAAAAAAGTTTTCAACTATCCTATAACAAACAATACTATATATATATTGAAAAAATTAATCTTACCCTTGTGGTTTTGGAAAAAACAAAAAAGTGCAAAAGATGATTTCATTCCAAAACCTGCTAATCGGTTAGAGCAGTGGTTCCCAAACTATGGGTCGCGACCCACCAATGGGTCGCGGGAGCAATTTGGGTGGGTCGCGGAAACAGATTAAAATCAAGCGAGTGAGAAATATGTCATTTTCTCACGCATTGTACACTGTACTTTTTCTACGGTTGCGTTGTTTTCAAGTATTGAAAATTAAAATACATATATAATAATACTTGTATGTCATTAACTCATTTTTATATTTTATTTGAAATAGTAATTAACAGTTATATTTGAACAATTTTGTAAAGTAATTCCTGGTAGGCCGTTTTGTTTAAACATGTTTTCGGTAATGAAATATTAGCTGCGATCGAAGTTGAAGTTGATGGGGAAACGTACTGAGCTTCCACAGCATTGGTGTGTTCTGGCTCTAATGGTGCTAGAGGCTGAATGGATTCTACTATACTTTTTGAAATTTTCATTTTGTTAGCTATGGAGTTGTCAATATCAGATTCAGCAACATTGCTGGATTTCCAACCCTCCATGGCGTTTTAAAGTTAAAAGATCTGCCTCTGCATTAACTAAACTAGTATTTTTCAGATTTGCGTTTCACAAATGCACGTAGTTTTTACGTATTTTGATATATCAACACAGTTTTTAACAATTAAGGTACTCCTCAGCATCGAGTACTGAGACCATAATGTTGATGATTTCAATCTTCTTGACAACTCTTCAAAATAAACTAACAAGGTATTTTCGGAACAAGAATTTACCTTGGCTTTCGTTTTCCAGTCCATAAAGTTTCTATAAGCGATTTCATATTTTTCTCTTGATGTGCTTGGTAGCAAATTATTGCAAACATCTATTGCCTTCTGAACAATTTCTGGAGGTGTATTTTCGAACTCTAAATCTTCGTATTCCATTATATTCAATATTTAATAAATCTGAACTGTTTATACTATAACAATCAACAATAAAACTATTTTCGTTGACAGTCATGTTATATTCTTGGTAATAGTCATACAATCATGTATTTAAATAAACTACTTTAATATAATAAAACAAGATACATCATTTTGGTACCACATACGACTCTAGTCTGTGCTAACCTCGGTCTGTTCCTTGTTCATCAACCTAGGTATGTTCGTTGACATAGTTCTCATAACATCCCTCTTTCTACAAAACTAACTTACTGCTAACGCTAATTGGAATTCAGTTTTGTTGTTAGGGAAACACCGACGATGGGCTACTTGGATATTGCACGCGAATCGTCGGCGTAGCATTGTCAATCTGACATGTAACAATTCATGACTGACTTGGGTTATCGTGCTGCTTCTACGTAGCCCCGCTGGATACGGGAATGACAGAATCACGTGTGGTTCTGTTATTCCCTAACTGAATGGCATTCCAACGATGGCTTAATCCTAAGGTGTGTGTATCCGTGCCGAGAGGATGAATCACACTGAGCCTATCAGCTGTCTCTACGGAACCTTCAAGATACGGGGCGCCCTCTCGTCGTAGCATCGCCTTGTCACGGTAATGCGGGGCTCTGCCGTGATTAACCTTCTTTCCCTAGCTACTCGTGGGACTTTTATGGACAGAGTAAACTTAAACATTTGTTCTGACGCTGAGCCCACAGAGGAGATGGATGCCGAGCTTACGACTCCAACTGACCTCCCTGTAAATTTAGATCAGGAGTGAGAGATTTTCAACTCTCCTGAACCGATAACTGAACTTAAAAAAAAAAGGTTTGGTGGTGCAGCCAGGAAATGACTGAGTCGTCTCCTCAAGAGCGGGGTACCTTATGAAACCGCCTTGCACCAAATTCTTGAGCGGCGTACGCATAATCTGTCTCAGGTGGAGGAACAAACGATAAAACAGCGGAGCATATACTATTTGCCTGCCTCGCTGGATACCGAGTCAGGTTTTACAGTTCGGCAGAGCCGTACTCTTACCATCTTAACTGAAAGACCACTCACCATACAAACTAATCGGCTTCGTTAAGAAGCTGAGTTTATTTGGTCGAGTGTGAATATGTGTGAGCCACAATAAACCCTTGCGGGTTGCGGTGGAGGGTCGAATAGACCCACTCACTTTGGACCTAACCTAACCTAGAACGAACGTCAAGGTTTTGCTCACTGGACTACTTCGAAGGAGACAAAACAGAAATTGATGAATACATTTTGAGAAAAATTAAAATTCACTTTATTATTTGGACAGTCGTAGTTCTAAGACGACTTCATAATTTGTGACTATCGCTGTAAGAGATATATAGTTACTTTCAAGTCCATATGCACCAGTCTAGATATGGAAATAATATTGGAGACTGATCCTTTCTTAAATCAACCGATTTTCTGTATATCTCGTAAAATAGCTTTGTTGAATTACAAAACAGTTGAAAGAATTCACACAAAAATACCTGTTGATGTAGCAGTAAGTCCCGATGCACCTTCGTCATCGCTGTGAGTTCCGGAAGCTTTCGAAGATCGTTTCCAACGGAAACTTCTGAACGGAGATTTGCTGCGAGACCGATCTTTTCTCTTGACTTTCTCTTCCGATCTCGATACTTGCAAAAACGAACGAATAAAGCAACAAACACAATACAACAAGCAAAACACAACTTGGTCCGTCCGAAGCTGCGTACTAGATGAATTTCAGAAAGAAATAATCAAGTTTTGACGCACTGTTTGGAACCGTTGGTGTAGTAATGAATATTACTTGAGTTTAATCCCAACACCAAACCGTTACCGTTATTTCTAACACCTCGACACGCGTTTCGATCACCAAGTGATCATCTTCATGAGGAAGATTGAACTGTTTAATCTTCCTCTTGAAGATGATCACTTGGTGACCGAAACACGTGTCGAGGTGTTGAAAATAACGGTTTGATGTTGGGACAGAACTCCAGTAATATTCAAATAATCAAGTGACACTTCACATATATCAAATTTCGATATGATAATGATAATTATCCAAGATATTATAAATTAAAAAAGTTAATGCAAGAATTAAATCTCACTGAACATTTGCTGTGAAAATATCTGAGCATATACACGTTTCAAAGCAGTAGTTTGAATTATTAAATAAAAGTAAACCTGACGAAGACATACACTAGATGCAACTAAAACTGGAAAAGAGATATACTTGATATAATAAATTATTCCTGAAAAAAGTGTTTTCTCATAGGACAATCTTATGTTGGCCCAAGATATAATATCTGTCTCCAGAAAATGTTTACATGGTGAGTACAGTATGGACTACAAATGTTTACACATGCGTCATCCAATTATGCCACCGAAATAAGTTGACAAAATAATGAAAGAACCACGTTCCTACCATTTTATAAAGCTCACCAGCACTTTGATTATTATTGTAACGAATCTGAAACCACCTCTGACCGATATGCCGACCGACTCAGCGAACAAACACGTGACATCACCGCAAAAGAATGCAGTCGGGAATCGCCGGTAAACCGGTAAACCGAACCGACTACACATTTCTAGAAAGGACCGTTACATTATATAAGCACCCGACTCGAGAGGGCAGTTCAGAAAGTGAATCGAGCGGCTAAACAAGAAATTCGAATAGTGGAAATAAATTAAGCGTTAGTTGCTAACTGTTATAAATAAATTTGTTTAAGACAGTTAATTCTTTGATTTGTTACATTATTTTAAGAATACATTTTATTTTCTAATTCATATTCTAACTCCGATATGTCGTAGTTCTAGTATGTAAAACATTTGGCGTCATTCCCAACTCAAGGTAGCAATTTTACAATGAAAACACAACATTGAACTGCCAATCGATAGTGGTATATCATCAATTGATGTATTTAGACCTCGATTTACGTTTTGTATAGCTATCCGTCTCACATGTACCGAGTGCAAGGTATCAACCAAATAAGAGCTGTCACGTGACGAAGACATTTTCCGGGTTGTTGACCGTGGTCTGCAGGTTTTTTTCTGATTGATTCGGCCGTTACTTGATGAAGATCCATAGTAATTTCAAAAACTACACCTCACGATTTAATCTTCACAAACTTTATTTGAAAAATATATCACAACATGTGATTTCAATCACTTGACAAAGCTACTGTGCTAGCGAAACATGTTGCGATTTTTTTTTTTTTAAATTAGGCTAGTTCAAACATTTTGTCCGTTTTAATGCCACGTGTTTTTGTGACTCCATAATTCAATAAATATCCATTCTACTGATATACTGATCGATAGAGAATGTTGTACTACTCTACATTGATGTCGTTTTTTTAAATTTTTGATTTTTTGCTTCATTTCAGCTTATATGATGTCTTTAAGCGATTTTTGGTCAGTTTTCCTCTACGAAACGGCCCGAAAAATTAACCAGGTGTTTGGCAATGATGGTATTAATGAACGAACTGTTCGACGTTGGTTTGCGAAATTTCGTTCCGGGTATTTTAGTCTCGAAGATGAGGCCCGAAGTGGTCGACCATGACGGCGAATTGAGGACGCTGGTGGAGGTTGACCCATCACAAACGTTGCGTAGTATGGCGAAGAACTAAGCGTCAGCTCCCATGCCGCTTTTGATGGTTTGAAAGAAATTGGAAAGGTCAAAAAGCGCACGTTTCGAAGTTCGTTCTTTTTTGCTTTTGCGCAACCAAAACAATCCTTTTTTGTTGGACTTTCCAATGAGGTCCAGGTGAAAACGGCCTTCGTCGACTTCATCAAATCCCAAGCACGCAATTTTTATACTGCAGGAATTAATCAACTAATAATGTTTTACTTATATAATAAGTGAAGGATACTATTTAAAAGTATGTGTTTTACCGCGACAGGTATTGATGTTGCATGTGTAATAATTTGTTGTCTCAACTGCTTTGAAAATGTAATGACAGGTAAATATCCACCTTCATAAGATCGAAAAACTAGGTAAATAAAAAAGATTCAATATTTTTAAATGTCAATTAATAATTTTTCACAATTTTTATTTCTGAAAATAAAGAACGATAATGAAAACACCCATGACTATCAATTGATCCCAGAAAGTAGATTTATAAAATATTTTTCCTGGCAATTACCATGTCGGTTATGTAGCACACGGTTATTTTAAAATGTAACATACTTGATCATTTCTTTCTGAAAATCGTTCTAAAACAGATACACAATCAAAACTAACCGAACAAAATACTTACGTGTTTGTGAGCGTGGTGATTTTGGAGAAGGTGACGATGTTGGAGTCGGTAACGTCATTGGTCTGGGTTGGCGTTCACCATGCACTACAGAACATGCTCATGCGTTAATAAAAAAAATCATGCAACAAATTTACTGTGCAAAATATAGAATTACAACACTTCACTACTACAATATGAGATACAAAAGTTAAAAAGTCATCGAATCAAAATTGAAATTGCTATGATACGAGTATTTTCAAAAAGATAGATCAACAAATCAACAATTTTTTAGTGGCTGATGAAATTATATGTTCAAAATATTCTTTGAGCCCGGTTAATTTGGAAAATTTCTATTATATAAACAAGTGTTCGAAAGTAAATGTTCTACAGAACATATTTGAAAAATAATTTTCTCTAATCGACCCTAATAGAAAAACTAGCAGAATATTGTGGTGACACAACTTATTTACCGCTAAAAATTCTAAAATGAAATAAATCAGAATGCAACGAAAAATGCTACAGTAACACGATAATAATAAAAGACTTGTCTGGAGAAAACAAAAAACTACTTTGTGCCTTGATATCCTAACAACATTGAAATTGTGGTTCATTATTTTAATCTTGAAGAAGCATATAAATATATCGACATGTCGCTATAAGTCAATGCGACTGTAAATAAATGAATAATTAAAAAAAATAACTTCACTTTAGATGGCATTAAATACCCAAATATCTGAGAAAATAGAAAAAGTACAAAAGCATAATAATTTAAAAATATTGTTTGATATTCTTTATTTTGGGAAAAAGTTTTTAGCCTTTCTATTTCTCCATAAAGAGAAAAGAAAATAAATACAAAAAAATATTGTTACATATATATCTTCATAAAGATATGAAGGGCATACATAAGTAGTAGTTCGAGAACAACTACTTTCACATGAACACTGAATTAGGGACACAAAAGAAAAAGTTTTTCTTTCCTTTCTTTCTTCCCTGAAAATATTCTCTTTTCATTCTAAATTTCTTAACAAGCTTGATACGAATGTGAAAATTTCTTTTAATACTTCAACTTTTAAATCACGATTGGAAACTTATCTTGACAGAAATCGCTACATCGTTGAGGAATTTCAACAATTGACTTATTCAACTAGTCATTAGTCCATGCGGTTTTCGCTGTCCTTGTGATATAATCGTATACCTTACTTTCCGTCAAGTAAAATGAGACATTTGAACTTACACTCTAATTCATTCTAAATTAAGTTTCTGCGCATTTCAAATAATGAAAGGTACAAAAAAACAAAAAAAAATCAAAGAAAAAATCAGAAGCAGAGATGACAAGCTGTTGCATGCATTTAAGCAAAAAAAGCATTCATGTACTTACCTTCACGTGTTAATAAGGAAATGATTCAGCCACCATTCCTTTACTTTATTTACCTTATTTGAATCGATGAAACAAATTCAAATGAAGTTATGTACATAATACATGGTCTAAGAAAAGTATATACTTTACGTATGGTGAAAACAATCAATGTTATTTCAAAGAAGTGAATATGATTTGTTGCATAAGAATCATCAATCACAATAAACAAAAGCAATAGAAACCATCACCTGTTAACAGCAATAAGAATTCTAATATTTGTAATTACAGTATATATAGTGTGTTCTAAGAAAAAGGATCAGTTTTAAATATCCCAAAAAATCTGTATGACCAACAACAACAGTGTTTACATAAATCACTATCACAGTACCCTGATAGTGAAAAATAATATTTTATTACTATCAATTTACATCTGTGTCATTTCCATATGAAATTTTTTTTGAGATAAATATGACGATCCTTCTCGTGGGGAGTGCCATTATTTGTACAGTGCTCTTTACCTTCACCAGGAGATGATACAGCTTTAACAGAAGACCTTTTCCTTTCCCCAGCTGCGTTAATCAAGTATTAAAGTATATAGTAGAACATTCCGGCACCCATTGTTTATAACGATTATAAATATATTTTCTCAAAATGTGATATCAAATTTATAAAATTGATGGTGGCACTGATTTGTTGGAAGAAATGTTCAAAAATAGTGTGATTTTACTCTCAAAATTACCATCTCATTTCAATGCATAACTTCGATGTATAGCGACTAAATTGCAATGTTTTAATCTTTTGAAAAATACTCCCAAAAAACTACATCTCAGATGCCTAAGTTGGTAGTATTGAACGCGAGATAATTTCTACCTGTCGTTGCTTAGTGTAATTTTTCCCACAAAAAATATTATTCCAGTGTATCTCACTATAAATAAAATTCACAAATAAATCATGCAAACTCATTTGAATAGGAATAAATCGTCCAAATTCGGAATCCTTCATCAATGTTGCAAATTCTAATGTTTGCTGTAAGTACTCCCAATGAAGTTATGCACAAATATATATAATAAATTGTATTTATATCTGTGGAAAGAATGTTTCAGAACTAACAATACCAGTGAAATGTTAATTTCAATGGTTCATTCGCCTATTTGATCGGGAATGTTTCAAGTTGACAGGAATTTTGAGAATAACAATTGCCCATTTCTTCCAACAAACTCTTTGCAAAAGTTACTGATGTATGAGAGATTTTGTAAGATATACAGACGACTCTTTCAAATATTGAAGAATAAAAAACCTGCGTTCTATATACTGGGATCGTCTCAAATACTTAAAATTCTTTCAATCAATTATTTTCTCAATCAATTTGAAATATGAAATATTATGAAAGTTTGATGCTGTTGCAATTTCTGTTGAAAGGCGAGTTAATTCAGATATCCATGATGTGAGCGGCTTAGACCATACAAGCCATAGAATAAGTTGAATCATAGCTATATATGATGGAACTGGCCGATAGTTGATGAAAATCCATAACTAACGTATTCAAAAAACACTTTATTGTGAGATTTTTACCAAACGATTTTACACTCGTACCAGCATAAAGTTGCTGCATTCAATAGTATGCTTCACTGACTATTGAATATTCCACTGTCTGCGAGTAATTTTCAGAGAGCTGAATTTGATCGAACAAATCGCGGTTAACAACGGTTATAAGGTAAATATTATAAACTCCCCTGTTTCCAAAAAACTACAAAAAAAATGCATGGACCTGGTCTATCCAAATTCAAGATGCGATAACGTCAGTTATAGGACATTGTCATATTTGGGTGAACTAACCAATAATATTGCCTGATTTTTGAAGAAAAAATGGGTAAACGTAGCTTATAGTCTAAGTAAATTTATTAAAAACAATGAAGACAAAACTTTGGTGCCGAATAGATCAGGAGTATATAAGCTGACTTGTGGCTCTTGCCCAAAACTGTATATTTGACAAAATAAATATCAAGATTATTTCTTTAGTGATACCACACTGTATTGATGAAATTAAACATATTTTCAACGAGTCCTCCGGACAGGGTATTTTTCCAGATGTTTGGAAGGTTGCTAATATAATTCCAATTCCCGCTACAAAAGAAGAAACAGCTTACGCCAGTATATACCTAAAAAACGTATAAAAAGGGGCTACAAAGTCTGGGTACATAGTGAGAACCACACTACGTTTGGAAGTGTTCTACGTGCAATGTGGGATTATGTGTCAAAAATAATAAAAATTGTTTTTATGGCTTTCATCGGAACTGGATGATGCCTAGTGGTCACTTGAAATAACCATATCATATTTTTTTCTTTTGTCATGATCCTACGTTTTTTTTTTTTTACCTTGAGACTTAATAAATCAATCAATACATTTTTCCATAAAAGTTTGTTTTTTTCAAAAAAAAATTAATTCCGTCCTCGAAGGGTTATTGTATGGTGAAGGGGGCCATTGTATGGTGAAACACGTGTTGCGTTTTTATAAAATCATTTAGCGAACATCTCACAATAAAGTGTTTTTTGAATAAGTGAATCATAACTCATATAGACGGAATAAATTAAAACAGATATGAAATTCCACACAATTACCCAATGTTACATAAAATTCTCTATTAAAAACGTATTTATACAAAGTTGGTTTCTGAATTGAAATCAATTAAATAAAAAGTGTGTCCGATATTTGAGATGAGGCTTATGTATCATATTCATGTGATATATTCAATTTTTTCAAAATGTGATTTTCAAAAAATAATTCCAACAGGATCCCAGTTGAGAATCGAAAATCGCGATTGCTACTTTGTATGCTCCCTACAAAAACTTTCAAAACCTCCAATAACATTGGTTTGAATCGTATAGTTGTATAATTAAATACAGTTCGAAAAAAAGTTTCTTACCTGGTCGTTCCTCCACAGCTTGCGCACTCGAATCGGGTCGGTCTGTAGTGATTTGTTCGATCTCCTTCGGTTGTGCTGCAGCGAGAGCTGCCAACCTTTCAGCTTCTTCTTTCTCTCGCCTTGCTCGTTCTTCGGCTTGGGCGGCTTCTTGTTTCCTCTTGATTTCCCTCAGTTCAAACTAGGGCAGAAATAACCAAATTTAAGGAAAATGGTTTTTTCATTGAAAGATAAAAAGCTTCTTCAAAATGGGACATGCCACTCGTATTTCAGTTAACCCTGACCTTCAAAAGATACATGTAGATATTTCACAGCTACAGGACTATTAGTTTGTGGGATAAAACATTTTGAGTGAAACAACTTTTGTTAGTTAGAACGGAATAAAAAGGAATTTCGTGTGTTAATAAAGCAATGTTTTCAGGTGAAAATGAATACTGCGTAAGCTAAGGTTTGGCTTGATAAACATTATTCTGACTTTGCACCAGGAAAATCAGAAGAGGTTTGCTGAATTTAAACTATATGAAATGAGCACCGAGGACGACGCACGCAGTAGACGCCTCAAAGAGGCTGTTACCGACCAAAACATAAAATAGTCCTCAAAATAATTTTGGATAACCCAAAGTGAAATTAATCTAGAAAGATGAGGATCAAAATATATCAAAGGAATGTGTTGGATATACCGTGCATGAATATTTGAGTACGCGAAAGCTCTGTTCAAAGTGGGTGTCTCGGGAGTTCGCAATCGACCCAGAAACAACAACGATTTAATGATTTGATGTGAGGTAAGAAGAACTATCAATGATAAAATTTTTCATGGCATCATGAACAGATTTTTCGAATTCGAATTTGAGTCGATTTCTTGGAACTATTTTAGATGAGAATTTCACCTGGAGAAGTCACATACAAAAAGTGTGCAGTAAACTTCATTCCGGTTATTATTCGATCAAACAGTTAAAACATTGTTTAGATAGGTTTGGTTTACTAAATGTTTACTTTGCGAATGCATACTCCAACATTAGTTTCAACATAATGGCTTGGGGATGTGCAAAGGAATTTTCTAGAGTTTTCATCTCTCAAAAACGACTGATAAGATTGATATTCAACCTGGGGTACCAAGAAAGTTGTAGACCCGTTTTCAAAAGAGAACGCTTGTTGACTGCACCCGCAATTTATATAATGAAATGTGTCATTTTTGTGCACTGGAACCTTGACTTGAGCAATTCACGGTCGTGATACTCGGCATGCTACTGCTCTGAGGGTCCCTTCACATAAGAGTGATCATTTCAAAAAATCTCCATTATATAATGCCATAAATTTTTATAACAGACTGCCACTTTCTATAAAGAGGTTGAATTCTTCAATTTTGTTCAGCAAGAAAGTTAAAAACTTATGTTACTACAGTCATAAGGAATATTTAGAGGATTCTATCACAGAAGAATAATAAGATATATAATCGTTCTAAATTTTCACTTGCTGTTTTGCTTTAGTTTCAGTGTTCTGACTGGCGATTTTATCGTTTTTTTTTAATATGTGTGTACATGTTTGTAAATATATATGTATATATGTAAATATATACATATGTATATTTATTTGACTACGGCAAGCAAAATCGCCACATTTTTTAATTAGCATTTTATATATATATATATATATATATATATATATATATATATATATGTACCTATACCTTTGTATATGCAAATATTAATTTTTAGTTAAGCTTTGATTCCATAATTTTATTCATAAGTGACGTACTGTTTTTTGTAAATAATCATTGACCTACCATATATACGCTATGTATCACAAATGGTGAATAAATATTATTATTATAATCATCAGGGAATGTATCAGTTTCAAGAAAACGATATGATATCAGTGTTTTCAATATAAAGTCCAAGAAGCTTGAGAGTTGCATTTGCATCTATTGGTTAAGATAAACAAGCCTTTTTACGTTGGCTAATCAGATTCAACTGCAATCGGCTGGCGGAATTCATTGTTACGGTGTCGGAGTGGTCAGTTACGTTTTAACGCCTGTGGTATTTTAAAATTTGAATTAAAAATAAAATCAAGTAATGACACGGCCGAAGAAACTGCTAATTTGTGCCCTACACTCCATCTAGAAAATGTTCCTATATCCAGCCGCATATTATTAAAAAAATAATATTTCGGTCGTTCCTTAGTGCGACTCTGTACAAGCAGCCTTGTCTGGGAGCTCACGTGCACTGTGCATGATAATGTTTTGGAGGACTCAAAACATTATGTTGCTTAGATGCTTAGTTGGACAGAGTATAGATGAAATTTTGCTTTAGAGGTGTTTGGGGATAATTCACAACTTACTACTCTCCTTTTGAAAACATCAATTTGCTCTTGCGACGATAATTCCGGATGGCTGATATGAGCGGCCAGATGATCACACAGCGACAGTTCTCTGTACTCGTACCCCAAATCGTCTTGAAATTCACAAATTATCACAACCTTATTTCTAGAGATGATATTGAACAGCTCGACCCTTTTCTTGATTTCATAAAGCTGAATCAGACATCGGCCCTTGATACACAAAAAAAGATAGACGTGTTTACCGAGCGAGGACAGTATGTCAACGGCGTGCATGTCGAGCCACTTGGTGTAATCCAAATTCAACGAGACGACCGCGTTGAATTTCATCGAAATCGATTTTGAGAGCTTTATGATGTAATCTACTATATAATCACGAGTGCATCCCTTCTCACCGTAATTCATCACACGAGGATAGTTCCAAAAACTTAAACACTGTCGTAAGGGCCCTGTCAAGTCTTCTGCACTCTCATCTCCAAATACAGCAACAATCCTTTTCCTTTCTCCATTTTCGTCAACGCATGGAATGTCACCACCGTCATTGACTACGCTAGAAACGGTACGTAAACTTGGCTTCTTCGTCCGCTTCAAGAAAGAGACGCTATCTTTAGACTTGTATGTGTTCATCTTGCTCGCCCGAAGTTCGTCATTTAATTTATCGATCGTATCATCTTTTTCTTTCAATTTCTCCAACAACCTATCTATTATCATTTGGTTAGTTTCGCTCAGTGTTCCTTCTTCGGTTTCTAGCAGGTCAGCTTGGAGCTTATTCAACAAACCGTCTTTTTCCCTAGCATCTCTTTCTAATTCCTCGATTCTATGGTGTATCGAATGAATAAGCCTTTCTGTTTCAACTTCACTCCGGTCATCCAATTCAATGTGCAATTCACTGCGGGAAGTCAATGTTTCTGGAGGCTTGTCTTTGCATTCTTGTGAGCAGTAAATTTTATGACCATCCAATAATATGAAATCTTTCAGTTTGTTCAAACACCTCAAATGGTACACTTTCAAGCAGCGTATGCAATAATACTCATTTAGCTTCTCCATACAACAAGCGCAATTATTTTCCATTTTACTTCGGATTATATCCTGGGCTATTATATACGTGAACTCGGTGATTGAATTTTTAGCGGTATTTTCTGTAGGTATTGTGAAAAACTACTCCTATTATTTGAATTGGTCGATGTCAACTTGCAATAGATTCAACCTACTTTTTAATTCGTATTTTGTCAAACTACCTAGTAAAATGAACACCGATCGTCTGTTTACAGATCAGTTGTCGAATCAGATCAGTTTTTCTTTGGGTGGATCTCAAATCTTCAGATTCTACTGTAAAAACCCATTTTCGTCACAGAGCTACTGCTCATCATATCTACTGAATTTACCGAAACAATTCAGATGTTTTTGTGTGTGTTTTTTAATTCAAAAAAAACCACAAAAATGAGGACTTCTCAATAAAAGTAAAATACCTACATACAGAGTGATTCAACCATATTGAAGTAAGAAGAAAGTAAAGATGTTTATCGGGCTTAAAACCTCCCGGAATCTTCAAAAGCAAAATAAACTTCTCTGAAGATATAAAATACCTTGGTACTATCCTTGACAGGAAGCTAACGTGGAACTCTCACCTACCGGAATCTTCAAAAGCAAAATAAACTTCTCTGAAGACATAAAATACCTTGGTACTATCCTCGACAGGAAGCTAACATGGAACTCTCACCTACAGAGTAGAGCAAAAAGAGCATATGTGGTTTATGAGCAGTGTCGGAGGACAGTGGGACGCGCATGAGGTCTTTCACCCCGTGTGGTCACCTGGATCTACACTGCAATAATAAGACCTATGTTAACGTACGGAGCCATCACATGGGGACCGAAAGTTCTACAAGCAACGGCCATCCAAAAAGTATATTCAATACAGCGACTGGCTTGTTTAAACATCACAGGAGCCATGAAAACAACCAACCGCGACAATGGAATTAATTACGGGTCTGACCCCTCTGGACCTGTACGTTAAGGAGGATGAGTTAATGGTCATGGTACGATTGCGCACGACTGGTGTAAACCTCGAAGTAGGAATGGGTCAATTGAGGCTGGGCCTATGGCGGGAAGCGCTTACTGCGCTACCTCTGCTGCAGGCAACAGTGATTCAATTGAACCCAGGTTTGTGTTTACTAAACCCTACAAAATACAAATAAAACAGAACACAGAGTCAGATGCTACAAATGCAATACGCATATATGTATACAGACGGCTCAAAAACCAAAGAAGGCTCAGGATGTGGAGTGTACTCCAGATCACTTAGCCTAAGGATTAAGTGGGGAATGGAAAGAAATACCAGCGTGGTCCAAACAGAACTGGCTGGTATCTCAATCGCCACAAAAGAAATAACTAGGAAAGGAATTTCTGGCAAAAACATAACAATCTGCAGTGACCGCAGACAAGCCCTATTAGCCTTGAAGAGACAACGTATAACCTCAGGACTAGTACTAGAGTGTCACCAAGATTTAGCCAAAGCCTCGGTAGATAATAACATTATCCTGAGGTGGGTTAAAGGGTACGACAGGAGTAAAGGTAATCATATTGCCGAGTCTTCAGCCAAGGAAGCGGCTAGACTAAAAATTTTTGGACCCAGTGGCATCTACGGCCTGGTGACTTTGAGCGACCCTGGGAAGCTGGCGCCGAAGAAATGTCTGACGATGACCAGGAAAAATCTACGCTTAATATTAGGATTTCTGACTGGCCAGTGTCAACTAAGGAAACACCTCCACAATATGGGGCTAGTGGACACACTTCTATGCAGGATGTGTGAACAGGAAGATGATACTGTCATGCATGTCCTATGCGAGTGCAAGGAGTTTCGTCAATAAGAGAGTGTGTGTTCGGCGAGTCTTGGCCTACACCTGCCGATATGAAGGAGATGTCTCTTAGAGACCTGGATGGACGATGACCTAGGAGGACACCTTCTCGGAAGGATGTACAATGGGTCACATGTGGCCTAAGTGCTGTGGGTTTACAACCCCCCTTACTGACGCGAGTGGCTAGTTTTATTCAGAGGTTTATACATCCCGACTCCAGAGATTATTTCAGCGTTTCAGCCAGCCGTCAGAGTTATGGAAATTAGCATGTAATCGGAGATTGATCGAGAATATTAGCAAACTTAGGAATTCAATCGTGTTTTTCGTGGCGTCGAACACAAATGTAGAATAAATTTAATCAGTCTTAATAATTTTTCGGGAAAGAAAGTTTTGGCTTTCTACTATTTCATCTTGATACGAAACAATTTGGGAATCTTTCAAAGAAAGGAAGGAAGCAATCAATTTCAAAAAGAATAACTCTGTACACAGATGATTATGAGAAGTAGAACCGGAACCACACTTGTGATGCATTGTTTGGAACCTTCGATCTTCCTCTTCAAGATGATCACTTAGTGATCGAAACACTTGTCGAGGTGTTGAAATAATATTTTGGTGTTGGGAAAAAACTCCAGTAATATTCATGATGATGATGATTAATGATGATATATTGTAAGGAAATTTTAGTCATTAAAAAATAAACTATACAAAGTTCACAAAAACTAAAACAATGTATTGCTACATTTTTTCAAGTTGTTATTTCAAAAATATAGATTTTTGTGCTGTTCCTATGATGGTATGAATAGCTATTATTATTATTGAACTGATATTTCTTTTTTCAACATATATTGAAGGTTTGGCATCCATTTTTAAACAGTTAGCTGTATTTTAAGTACGAGGGTTGCCTTTTATGTTTCGGGATTTGGCAACCCTAATGTTGTAGAACGTTTTGACATACGCGCGAGTTTGTGTTGTTTACAGACTTAAAAGATTTATTTCGACCCAAAAATGAAATTAAATCGTGAATATTTTCGTGAGATTATTTTTTACAACTTTCGACGTGGATTAACTCAGCAACAGTGCATGGATGAACCTAATTCAATTTTTGGCGATGAAGCTCCATCAAGGACCAGTGTTTATCGATGGTATGATGAATTCTATCGTGGTCGTGGTTCACTCCAAGACGAATTTCTTGAAGGTCGTCCAAAATCAGTTGTTGTTCCAAAAACCATTGATGCTGTGCGCGAACTGATATTGCAAGACCGTCATGTGACCTATCGTGAGATTGAGACAACCTTAGGCATTAGTGGGACTAGCATACATTCAATATTGCATAAACATTTGACTGTCAAAAAACATTGTTCGCGTTGGATCCCACACAATGTGTCAATCGCTCAAAAAAAAAAGGCTCGTGTCGATTAGTCGAAGGAAATGTTCAAAAAAAACGATCACGGTGCTTCGAAACACGTCTATAACGCGTACGACCCCGAAAGTAAACAGCAATCGTCTGTATGGGTGTTTCAAGATGAACCAAATCCAACAAAAGTTGTTCTCGCTCGAAGCACTTCCAAGCAAATGGTCGCCTGTTTTGCGGAAAAACTGGACATATCGCAACCGTACCACTAGAACAACGCAGAAAAGTCAATTCTGAATGCTACACAACCATTAGTTTGTCAGTTGTCTTCCAAGAAATCAGGAAAACCAACCGCCGAAGACGGTTTGAGCCGATGTGTGAGCTCTCACACATCGGCTCAAACAACTGCAGTTTTGAGCATTCAAAACATCGATTTGATGAGTTATCCGCCGTATAGTCCTGACTTGGCACCGAATGGCTTCTTTTTATTCCGGCACGTAAAAACCAAACTGCGATGTGAACGTTTTTATCGACACCTGAAGAAACCTCAATTGAAATACAATAAAGTGATTGTTGATGATTAATATTTGTTTTTGTTCTCTAATCCACAAATATAAAAGGCAACCCTCATATAAAGATATTCTTTTAATGGTAACAAACTACTTTATTCGTGGAACGTCTTAGAACCTCAAATTCAAACATTTTGACGCCCATTCAGTAGTAAATGTTTCAGAGAGTTATATAATGTCGAATAACCTCTCTAGATTTCATTATTTGTATTAATCGAAAGTCTCATAACCAACCAGAAGAGCCATTTACTGATATCTGTTACAATACCTGGAGTGTAGTTATTTTTGAGCATTCGATAACATTTTACCTTTCCGCCTGTCACAATAATCAATTCTTTCAGCATTTATTGACATGTCCCATCTCAAACACAGCTTTCTGCAGCTTCAAAACAGTAACGTGGCATGCAATTCATCAAGACAAGCACAAACGAAAGCAATTAAAATAACCTTAGACTTACCGACTCACTAGTCGTCGACATCAGAGGAAAAGACTTCCTGTGAGACTTATTGGAACCTACCCTGTTGTTACGTTTAATCACTCTGCCAAATATGTTCAATAAATTATCAGCATGTAATTCCCGAGATAAAGTGTTCCCACCTTTAGACAACACCGCGCTGTTCTCTAAGTAACAAGCATACCGCTCGGCCATCAAAAAATTGTAGCAAACATACAGATCGCTTTTGAAGTCGTACTGCTCATAAGGCTTATCGAAAGATTCATTACAGACCGGCTCGTACATAGAAATAGACTTCAAATAATTAGGCCTGTTTCTCTTTACTTTACTTGGAGTGGGTTTCTTGTGTAAGAAACTTCTCTGTTTGTATAGTTTCGACACAGATTCCGGGTACTCCTTAACCACCCCATTTATAGTGAACGTTCTTCTACAAACGACGAATGGTTTGTAGAATCTATCAACACTCCCAATGATGGAGATAACAATGTCACGGGTTTGGGAGGGCGTTAGATCGCGGAACAGGATAGGTTTCAATCTTTCGTACTCCGGAAGAACGATGGGATAGTCACAGATAGGTATTTCATGCACCGGACAACCCACTAGTCTACCACCAAGTTTTTCTAACTACAAACAAAAGCAACACAAAAAATCATCTACTTCAGAAAAATTCAAAGTGCAGGAGCCAGAATTACGAGTTACAACTTTTTGCAGGTATTACTAAAGAAATATCTATTAGACACTCATCACACAATCTGTTGATAGAATTATAGATTTTTCTTACTAGACCTTTATCATGAAGAACAACTCTGAAATCAGAGCAATCAAATCTGTGCATTTGAAAAAATTGAGTAGAAGATTTTAAATAAATAACCTTCATTCTCTACAAATTCACCACTTATCATTTTTCATGGAAGTTTTCATCAACTTTTCAGAAATTTTACATCAACATGTCAAAAGGTTCAATACTTTTTTATTTATCATAAAAATATCTGCAAGAACTATGTGATAATAAGAAATATCACAAAACGACTAAATTCTCTAAAAAAAAGCCTCATACTATTTTGTTAACGATTTCACAGAAAGCTGTGTAATGTTATAAGAGTCAGTGATGGAAGATCCAACAAAAGAGAACCAGCTCTTATCTTGTTTGCAAAATTGACAACAAATAACTGATATAGTAGCCTTCCAAAATCAAACTTTCAAGTTGGATATTCCATAGCGGATCCGCTACTGTTAATTTCTATATTAAAGATTTAGCAGATGATATTATGATAGGCTGGACACATATGATATAAACTATGTTGGACACCATCATTTAAATACTGAGGTCATCACCTGAACTGTTTGATTTTGTGAACAACACACAAGGTTCCAAGCTCTTGAATAGTTTGAGAAAAATAAACTATTAAAATAAAGATATTAGATTGTTTCCAAAGTTTTGTACTCTGTGCTGTTAATTTTTTACCAAATTTTCCAGAGATTTCAGCCTCGAAGATGAGCCTTAATGTGGTCGACCTACAGTAATCCAGGATGAAGGTTTGAGGACCCTAGTGGTCATCACAAACGGTATATGGGAAGGCGGAAGAACTAGGAGTCAGCCCCCATATGGTTTTTGATGGTTTAAAATGTATTGAAAAGGTCAAGAAGATTGAGATGTGGGTGCTCCACGATTTAAATGATCTTCAAAAATTGTCATGTTTCAAGGTCTGTTCTTCTTTGCTTTTGCACAACCAAAACGATCCTTTTTGGATTAGATCGGAACAGGAGAAGTTCACAGTGACTGAACACCGATGAAAACATTACAAATGAACTTTTTTTTTTATATTGTCGGTTTGGTTGTTGTGTGACGAAATATTGGATACAAATCATCAAAAGAAGTATTATCAAACTCAAAAACTCTGTAATTAGAACTCATCATGCACTTCTGGGTAAGATATAGAAAGGTACACAGTAAATCAGTTAGTTAAGTATGCTTAGGTTCACTTCAGAGGTTAAGTCAGAGATATTCATGAATGGTGATTGGTAATTTGATGATCAATAATGCAGAAAACTTGCTTTGATATTTTTCGCAATATACTGACTGTTTTGGATTTCTTATTCCTATATGAATCCAGTCTGACTTGATACCTCCTAACTGTAACATGTGTTTTTGAATAAAATAAACTTTTTAAAAACTTATTATTTGAAAATCAACAAATTGAACAACAAATGAACAAATTGAAGGCTTTCTCGAAAATTAATAGCTTGTCCACTAGAAGCAGGTCGATGCTGGTCAATCCTGAACACAGGTCTTCTGTTTTTACTCGCAGCTTCTCATACAACGCAGCAAAATTCTACAATCTCCTGCCCAGTGAATTCAGATCCAACATAATAAGAAACATTAAAAAGAAACTTTGAATTGCATTTATTTGAGTAGCTCACTTTTCTGATGCCGACAGTGTTGTTTGGACAAAACAGAATGATAATAATTTGAAACTGTATGTATATATTGTTTTTTTTATTCTGAGGGTTGAGGTTGAAAATAGCTTTGTTGACACTACGCCCAATCACTTCAATATTTTTTTATATTGTTTCTTCATGTTGTTATATAAGGTGGATAAAGACATATTATTATTATTTTATTGAAAATAAATGAATAAATGACTCATCAAATGTAATGATTGAACCAGTCAATTCTAATCATTACAATCAAAAAGCACTCAAAAATATCTCTGACTTTTCTCCAGTGCTAGAAATCAAACACTACGAAAACAACAAGCCAATACAAAATTAAACTTTTCAAAAACTCACCGTAGTTAGCCTCTCCAAGGCGCTGAATCGTTCTTCTTGCGCTGCCGCAGACTTCTCAAAGGCCTCGTGTTTCTTGATCAAGTTCTCGACGTCGTCGATGGTATGTCCCAGTTCCTGGCTCATAAGATACGGTTCCTGCGCAATCAGCCAAGCCTCTGCTACGGCAGCATCTCGTGCAAACTGATACACTTCCAAGATGAGTTGTAAATTTTCCCACCTGTAAAAGTCAAAATAAACTAGTATAGTAATAGTTCACAATTTATTGAGAACGGTAGATCTCGAAAATCCTTATTTGAATTGACCAATCACTCAAATAATGCAAAAAGGGAATTTAAGTTTCAGCACAGAAATTCAAGCATGAGACTTTTATAAATCTGTTATTAAGTACATGATAAAATGAAAATTTCAAAATAGATTAGAGCATACCTAACACATATGAACATTGTATCTGAAATGTTGTTTACTGATTATGAAAAACATTTGTTCATATATTAAATGCAAAATTAAGTACTTACATAACATAAACAATTTGAAAAAATTTAATGTTGCATCTTTAATGGTATAGTCGAAGTAACCGATATAGTTAATCTTAAAGGTGTCGGCGAAGTCAAAGGCCAAAAAAAACCAAGACAAAGGAATTATGCCACAAAGAATTAGTCCACGTGGACTGAAGAATTGGTAGTTCTTATCGTTTACGAGATCTCCATGTACAGAAACGAATTTGAATAGCTCTGTATATATCCTCAAATTTTCATGTTGCCATATAATGAACAACATATGAAACCTAGACTGACTGTACTAATATTACAATTACAAGTTACTTTCCAATTTGCATTACTTTTCTTTTATTATTTCCATTCATTTTCATTTACTTCCATAGAAATAATTCATATGAAACTCACCTCTCTTCCCAACGCTTCAACACGCTGTTCCTGTGATTCGTCAAAGTCACCAACTTGTCCTTGATCTCCGAACTGGCGTAGTGGTTCCTGTTCAGCAGTTCCTTGCCGAGCGAGATGCAAGCCGTAAAGTTGTCCTCCCTCGCCTCGATTTCTGCCTTGAGTGTCTGGTGATTGTTCATCAGCAGCTCCACCCCACTCACGTCTCTCGGTTTCTCACTCGTGTTCATCTGCCTTATCCATTCATCCATCCACTGCATCAGGGTCCTGACGAGAATGAAGAACTTGAAGAGGTCGCCGGTGTCGGCTAGCTTGCTCTGCCGCTGGTCGCAGGCCAGCTGCAGAGACGCCCATGCAGCCACTACCTCTTGCTCGCGGTTTGTAATCTCTTTCGCCCTGTCGCCGGCGTAACTGGCCTGTAGTTTGGCCGACTCCTCGCGGATCTGCTGCACCTGCGAATGCAGCGTCTGCAGATCCTGCAGGAAGTTCAGGTGCTTACGCTGTAGTGCGTTTACTGAGCCAGCGTCTCTGCCTAGCTCGTCTGACATCGCGACCTGCTTCTCGACGATACGGCTGAGGACGTCCTTGCAGTCGTGGAAGAACTTGTGCAGCTCCCTGGAAGCGGCGAGCATCTGCGTGCGCGTCTCGATCAGTTCGAGGAGATCCTGCCAGGCTTCGTTGAGGCCGTCCTTCCATTCCGCTATGACGGCCGAGTCAGAGTGTCCTGCGGCTATTAATTGATCAGCTACGTCGTTTACTCCAGCTACTCGCTCGCTGCCGACGGTCTCTGTCTCGTGAGCGAACTCTTTGAAACGCTCCCACAGCAGAGTCACATGATCGTAGTCTTGGCCTAGCTCGTGAGAGGACGCCACCACTTCCCGATCGGCGATCCATTGTTCCAAATCTCCGACGTCGCGACTGAGCAGGAACAGTTGCAGAGCCTCGTCCAGCTTGGCTCTCCTCTCGCCCGCCAAGTCCTTGAGGCCGGCATACAACTTATCCAGCTGAGACTGTTTCACGGCCACCTGTTCTGCTAAGGGGTGACCTTCGGCTGCCAAGGCGCGTACTGTTTCTCCCAGAGACCTTATCGTATCGGCGTAGGCTTCAACAGCAGCTTCAAGGCTTTCGTGTTTCTTCATGCAGTTTCTAGCCGACGTTTCGTCTTTGCCACGGTCCTCAACCATCATGTAGAGTTCTTGTTCGCTCATCCAGCTCTCAGCCTCGTTAGCGTCGAAGAGGTATTGCTGAGCGCGTTCGTTTCTGAGTAGATTTTCGCGTCGTCTGTCGATTGCGTCTTTCAGTTCTTGCCACGCCTTATGGAGCTCATTTATCAGCCGGCTGAACTCGGTCGCGTCTTCGTGACCTGAGAAGGAGATGGTTGGTTTATTGGTTTTTATATAAATAAGAGAAATAATCAGCTCAAAGTTTTATGGCTGATGGAGATTACACAATTGATCAGAGTAAGACAAATTATAAAAGAAGATAATAAATTCAAATTGGGCTGAAACTTGCAGTGAAATCTTCATCACTTAGCAATAACTGTTTTACAGATCTTCTAAAATCAACTTATGTGGGGGTTTTTTAACATTTTTTGTCAATTTATTGAACATCTTGATTCCTATCAACTCAGGTCTGTATTCTGCTTTCATTACTCTGTGAGAGTATTTCAAGTAAATGACTTCTGTGGATGTAGTTGGAAGCTAAGGTTAGAATACCCAGAGAAACTTTCAAATGATCCTTTGGTAAACATTGTCTCCTGTCACAAGGATTGTATAACATGCTGTGAGCAACTCCAGGCTAGTTAACGTATGAGATAATAGACTGCATTTGTTAGAAAAGGGGCCTTTCAGCTGTACTACGTAACTGACATAAACAGTAAGGTATAGAAATTTGTTTATATAATATTCACCCATATGTGTTTTCCATATACCATTTTCAAATACGTAAGTTTATTTATAGAAATTTGGATCTGTTTTAGAGACATGATACTGGTTTTTATTAAAATTATGTGATTAGTTTAATGAGTTTTTTATCGACCTTTTTTGGGTATGTTACCTTCCACAATCTTTTACGTTTCGTAGGCCAAAATCTGCCTTCGTCTTCAGAAATGGATAAAAAATTCGAATATATTCGCAGTTATTCCTTTTTTGATAGTTTATTCCTTTACTTCTTCGACAGATGTCAAAGAAGTAAAGATGTCAAAAGGTTGATAAAAAACTGATTTTTCCTCCACAAAAAATTACTTTCGTTGAATAGTTTGATGATATACTTGTATTTTTTAAATCTTGATAGGTTTATTCTAATATTGACAGTGTATCAATAACAGTGAAATAATCATTGAAATAGATGACACAATTTGTCAACAAAATCAATAGCATATTTTATATACTGAAGCGATTTCAATAAGGATTCCTGTGGATCCAATATTTGATTTTTAATTTATAAAACAATTTTGATTGTGCAGCTGTTGTTGAGTTTGATTATTACTGCACTAAAAGATAACTGCATGAAATAAAAAATCAAGTATGCACGAAAGTACAGTTTTACAGAGAAAATGAAGAATGCCGCTTTTCAGAGATAACAAAAAAGTAACAATGAATCCCCGATTAACTTATAATAGATCACTTACCTTCATCAATGAGTTTCTGGCCGTTGTGACAGACGGTGTTAATCCTAGGTTCATGATTATCCACTTCCGTCTGCAAAGACTGTGTCTTCTTCTCAAGCATATGCACCTGGAAGAGACTGTTTCCGTATTCGGTGGCCAAAGCTTGAGGCATCTTCTCTGCGATCCACAATAGCTCCTCTTCAACGTCCCTTCTGAACTGTAAAGCTTCCTTCTTCTTCTCCAATATCCTCTGCCTTTCCAGAAGGGGTTGTTTCAGTTGCTGGAATCGTTCTTCCACCCTGGTCTTCTTCACCTTGATTTCCTGCATATCCTTCTCCGGAGTCGCAGTTTGCAGATGCTGAGTCTGCTTTTCCAGTTCGCCCACTTGGCGAGCTTTGACAGCCATCTGGGTTTCGATCATCTGAAAAGATCAACGTTTAACTTTTCTACTTCACCAGAAACCAAAATACAAACCTGTTGTTTCTGCATGAGAATGTTAACGGATGCCAAGTCCGAGCCGGTATCGTCACTTTCTATTTGTTTCTCGAGGTCGTTCATCCAAGAGTCGATGTCGTCGCAAGTCTGATGGATAAGTACTTCGCGGTTAGCGTCAAATAGGCGTTCACCTTTCTCCTTGGTCGTCTGTTCCAAAACGTCAAATTGGTCCATCATTTCCTCGATCTTGGGTTGAATGTGACTAGCGTATTCGGGTTTCTCCTTGGCCAGTTCTTCGGCCGCTTTCTGCAAATTGTGAAGACGTTCCTTGTTTGCGGCGATCTCTGCCTCGAAAGCTTGATGCCTTGTCCATTTCGAGTGCACCGTTTTGGCAGATCTATACGTCTCGTCCTGAGCGGTAATGTGCTTTTCTTGTATCCATTCGCCCAGCTCGTCGCAGTCTCTCAGGAACTGATGCAGCTCCAGCTGATCGCGGAGTTGTTCCAAAAGGGCTTGAGCTTTGTCTCTATTAGCCAGGCGACGCTCGTCGATGCTATCTGCCCGTTTGGCGACCTTGTCTGAAGCAAAGTGACCTTCGTCTGAGAGCCTACGCGAGAACTCGACCACGCTGTTGATTTTGTCGTCGTTCGCCTCCATTGTGGCGAGGAACGCTTCGTGGCGCTTGAGAAGGTTCTCCGCTTGTTCAAGAGTGGCTGGAGTTTCGTCTTTGGCGAGCGTGTGTTCTTGTTGGTTGAGGATGACCTCGGCTTGTCTGGCGTCCCTATCGAGAAGTTGCAAACTAAGCGATTGGCTCAACAACTGCTGCCTGTTCTCCCACATCTGGTGGATTTCCGCCCAGCCGTCCTTGAGTGCCTTCAGACGTTCGCGCAAGAACATGTATTGAGGATCGTCTTGAGTGCTCGGCTCGGCCGTAATCTTTTCTCCATACTCCATCATCTTGGTGTAATCATCAGTGTAGTTATCGATCTCCTCCCGAATAGCCTGGTGCTGCGACAAAAGTTTCTCAGCTTCAGACAACGAACTCGGGGTATCTTCAGAGGCGATATCGGTTTGAGTCTTTGTGAGCCAAGTCTGGAAGTGATCCAAGTCCCGAAGGAACCTGTGGAGGTCACCAGCTTCTTCCAGTTTCGAGTCGCGTTCTTTCAACATCTGCGTTAACCGCTCCCAGATGATCTGGATCTGCTTGATTCGTTCTCTTATAACGGCGGCTTCTTCCGGATGTTCCGCTTCGATCGCGTCTGCCTCCTTCTGGAGTGAGGTGAGTTTCGCCTGAATCGCGGCCAAGTCGCGTTCCATGCCCGATAGACGGCGCTGAAGGGTCATAATACCAGTAAGATCCATCTCCAAGCTATCAGTCGTTTGAAGAATGCGGATTTTGTCTTCGATCCATGTAGTGGTCTCGCGACACTCAATGTGGAACGTTTGAACGCCGTGAGCAGAGTTGAGCTCCTCCTTTTTAGCTTCTGCCTTTTCCCGAAGCTCCGCCCACTTTTGGTTGAGGTGATTCTGCTTGGCAGTGATCTGTTCCGAGTTAGGATGTTCTACGTGCAACAACTGTCGCGCTAATTGATTCACTACGGCTACGCGGGAAGCGTTAGAATTCATTTCCTTCTCGAATCCGTCGTAACGGTGCTTCATGATCTCTACGTCTTCGATGTCCCTCGCGGGTATCATCGTCTGCAGCATTCGGTCTTTCTCATTGATCCATTGCTCGACACCGTCACTTTCAGACAGGAGTTTGTACAGCGATAAAGCATCAAGTAGGCGCTGTTTCCTGAGTTTAGCCAATTCCAGGAGTTCCTTGTAGCGGTTATCTATAGAAGCCAGTCTCTGCGATACTTCGGGCGAATTGGCGACTTCGGGTCCGAGATCTTCTGCCTGCTGGTGGAGAACATTGATGACGCTGACATAGTTCTTAAGTTCCTCAGTAACGTCTTTGTGTTTCTTCAGAAGGGATTGGGCATTTCCTTCATCCCGTCCCACATCCTCACTGGAAACGAGTCTCAGTGTGTCCAACATCCAAATATCGATATCGTCAGCATCAGCGAAAAGTTGGTGATACTTGACTGCCTCCTCGAGGCGCTTTCTGCGGTAGGCTGCCAAGTCAAGAAGATGCTTCCAGGCATCTCGTATCTCGTTCAATCTCTCCTGAATCTTTTCCGCTCCGAAGTGACCGCCACTGATTAACTCTTCCCCTACGCCGAGAGCTGCCTCCAGTTGGGGTTCGTGAGAAGATAATTCGTTCTCTAAAATCTTGTGCTTGCTCAAAAGCAAATTAACGGTGGACAGATCATGCCCGATATCGGAAGTAGAAACGATCTGCTCCTTCTCCTTGATCCAGTTGTCTTCGTCGGCCATGTCCCAGTAGAACTGCCACAACTTCTTGCTCTCTTCCAGTCTCGACCGCCTCTCCACGGCCAGCCTCACCAACTGAGCATAAGCTTCTTCCAGTTGTTGGACCCTCTCCAGAACTAGAGCGGGGTCGCACGGTCTGTAACTCTCTTCATTGTCCACGTCGACGAACCTCTGCGATTGACTGGCGACTCCCTTGACTCTGTCGCCCAAGATATTGATGTCAGCTTCGAGGAGGTTGTGTTTCTGCAGGAGATCTTCGACTCCCATGAGGTGTTTCCCGTAGTCGTCGGTAAGGAGACGAACTTTCAATTCCTCCATGGCATCGAGTATGTGCAGCATTTCTTGGAAGGTTTGTTGTAATTGTAATGATAAATCTAGTCGGTTTCTACGCGCTCTAAGCAATTCCAGTAAGTAATTCCAAAGTCTTAGTACATTGTCTTTTCTGGCGTTGATTCTCTCCATGTCATGGTATTTTTCGGTTTCCAATTCCTGAGCAACTGATACAACGGCTTGGACTCTTTCCTCGTATGCGAATATGTCAGTTTCGATGGCTTCGTGTTTCTTAGCGGCAGCTTCGACTGCGGCCAAGTCCTGTCCGAAATTGTCTTGGGATACGAGCCTCTGGTTTTCGCTCAACCAAGTCTCTCGCATGCTAGCCTTTCTGTTGAACCTAGCGGCTAGTTGTTCAAGTTTCTCTTGGCGAATCAGCTCCTCTCTGAGTGCTAGTTCTCTCTCGTGTTCGGCCTTCTCCAAGCGCTCCCATGCTTTGTTGATATCCGATATCATCTTACCCTCTTTCGGCGTGTACGGACGTTGGTTGTTCGCCCTCATTTTTGACTGCAACGTGAAGAGCAGGATCTCCAGGTTGCCCTTCTCTACAAACTTGGGCGGCTTCTCTACGATGCGGTAGTTGTTGAACTGACCCAACTGTCCTTGCACGCCCACTAGACTGTTGGCGAACTCCCTGTCGCCAAGAGCTTGAATGGTACTTTCGATCCAAGCCAGCAAGTCGCTAGTCAGCGACTCGTACTCCTTGATCATCCTATCATTCTCCATGGCGATGCCGACCACTTTACCGATTCTTTTTCCTTGAACGGTCTCCTGCTTCATCTTGCTGAAGTAATGGTAATAAGTAACTACGTATGTGATGATGGATTTTTCATCTGGTTGGTCTACGAACACATCTTCGGCGTCCAGAAGCTTCGTCAACCCCAACTTATCCTCGGCTACGTTGAACGCGTTGTTCAGGTTGTGGATGGCGTTAGATTTTGATAGTTTATCGAAATGCACCAAGTCAGGACGGTGCTTGTGGATGATGGCGTTAAAGGCGAGACCGTCGCGCCACGATGTGGTAAAGTTCCTCACGTTGACGTTGTGGTAGCCGGCAGTTTTCATTTGGCACCACAACAGAAGAGCGTCTTTGGCCGATTTCGTTTCTTGGTTGTCCGTTTCTTCGATGGTAATGTCTTGGATTTGGAAGCGGAGGATTATCGTCCAGATGAGACCGAGGGACAGACGGGGATTTCCGTCTACTATATCGTGGGAGCCCATGTTTTCTAGGTGAACGCGCTGTTCGCGAAGGAACTGAAGTGCTTTGTCGACGTTTTCCAGGCAGTGAATTCGCATTTTTCCTTTGGTGGGTCTGGGCAAACGCTCGCCGGATAATACTTCTAGGAGTTTTATTAGGTTTTTGCCGTCGCGCAGGTCGCAATACAAATCGCCTATCCGGGAATTCACCCGGACCAGGTGAGAATTCACCCATTTTTGGAAGGTCTTCTTTTGTACGCTTTCTCTTTCATCTGAAATGTAAAACAATATAAATAGACCAATCAGCGTAATAACAGCTGTATTCCTTTAATCACATTGAAAGAGCTGGCGTCATACAATATTATTTAGAAATAGTCACCACTATTATAGTGATATTTAACTACATCGTTAGGAGAAATATTTTCCCTTTTTGAAGTAAATTTATGCAGAATTAGTTCTGAAAACAATATTGAAAACAATATGTCAAGGGACCAAATTTTATGAGATAAAGTATTATACAGTTAAAATTAGTTTCTTTGAATGGTCAAAGGATTGACAAAATTATTTTACCGTTAATTAATTTATGATAAATCGTTCTCATTTTATTGCATATTGCCAATGTACATAAACAAATGGGCATACTTGAAGACTAGCTATAAATCAAATTATCTACAAGAACAATTCGTTCAAGCAAGTCTCAACTTACATATACACGACCATATACAGTTACAATACATGTACAGTATTTTTTTTATAACACTAGCATAGTGAGACCATCATAATACAGCTTTTTTTCATATATATATGAAGCAGTGCTAAAAATTACTCAAAACAGATATATGATGAAAAACTAGATTTTTAAGAAAATGTACCTACATAATAGCTCATTGCTATAGCAATACATGCGGCATAGTTTATATTCTTCGATAGTGTAAAAGGAGTTCCTAATGAAAAATGATTTAATTGACTTTTGAATTTCTTGTATCTCATACTTTTCACCTCATTTGAGAGTTTATTGAAGTTCAAATCAAGGGAATTACTAACTAATGTAGTAAGCATCTACCGTGTCAATATCAGATGATTGCTATTTCTTGTATTGTAGTCATGTAACTCAGAAATAGATTGGAATCTTCCAATATTCTTATGAATTTGTATAAGAGACTCGTAGATATATACAGAAAACATTGTCATTGAACGAATTTCTGCAAGAATTACGAAAACCAACACTGATAATTATTATCCTCATAGTTTTTTGACACTTGAAAATTTTAGAAGATAGGCGCTGGAGTTCCACCAAAGCCTTATACCATAACAGATATGGGAATGAAATAGAGAAAAATGGCGGTTTTCAAAGCGATTCAACTTATTACTTTTTTTAGTTGTCTAAATAGGTATAACTGGTTGCGAAGCTTAGAAGACAGCTTGTCGATGTGACAATGCCTTTTCAGAGACGGATCTAATGTGAGCCCTAGGAGCTTGGCATTTCCACCCATTTGATTCAGAGAATAACACGAAAATCTAATTATTATTTGTGTTTTATTAGGATTCTGCTTGAAATTATTCGCTACAAACCATTCATCAGCTTTCTGTTCAACTGACATGATTGAATACTCTAAGAGATCTTTATCATTATTTAATTCGTATAGTGTTACATCGTCAGCCAACATAATGCATGAGGAAGACTTTAAATTATACAACATTTTATGTACATATATTATAAATAAAGTAGGTCCCAAGACCGTTCCTTGAGGCACTCCGTATTTGACCACTTGAAAACCAGATTTATTTGTATCGCAGTAAACCGCTTGTTGTCTGTTTGTAAAATATGACTTCAAAAATTTCAATGTAGAAAATTAAACTCTGGCTTGGTAAGTACCAAAATTTCATGTCGTGTATTGATGAGTTATAGTACAATAAAAAATTACTTGGTGGTAACCGCGTTATTATAAAACAAAAGAAACGTCTGGGATAAAATGAATCCAACAAAAACCTTTAGTGTTATAGTTGCAGTGCATAGAAGTGTTTTTGTTTTCTCTCGCGAGCTGTAATAGGTGATTTAAGCAAAAAAATATCTTCAATTCAGTTTCACATATTTCAATTGGAGTGGCAGCATTCTCCTCAAGTTTTTTACATGAACTGGCAATATTTTTTTTTGTTTTGGTAAATTTCGAAAGCACAACTAGAATTAAATATAATCAAAACAAATATGCTACTTTTCTCCACAAAAGAAATATATTTCAGAGTCCGGTTTGATAATAGTCCTATTATTTATTTAATTTATTGATCGCTATTTATTATAAAAAGAATTTTTATTAAGTCTTTTCAACATAAACTTCGTGTCATGTAACAACAATAAATCATAAGGATTTTATTACTTGCACTTTAGTTGTAGGATCATTAACATTCACTTATTGTCATATTTGTATGGAGTTTAAGAAAATTGAATGAAGCAATCAGTCATTCTGTTAATTTAATTTTAATGAGTTTACTCATTAACCTTCTAAATTTCCGAGGCTCACAAATTTATAAATTACTTTAAAATTCCGGTTTCTACCTGTATGCGAAATTCTTTTGTTACATGGAAGTAACATCTGCTTACGGTTTTGGAGGGTTTACCTTTATACCTGATCTGAACATCATTTATATATCTCCAGGACTAGGACTACAACTTTAGTAAAAGGCTTAAATTGTTAATGAATTCATAATGAACAAAAAAGACTTGAAGCATATTTGTCATAACTGCAATAGTTTAAAAGTTATTATAATTATAAAAGCGAAGGAGCGAATGAAAAAGACAAGTATCAAGGTATCACAATATTAAGTTTTATAAAAAATAGAATAAATTAAAAAAAACACATAGTTACTTTTATTATAGAACAAATTATTGAAAAAAAAAATAAAAAAATTGTTTATAACAATTTCTTTAAATAAACAATTAAAAAAATATATTATTAATTAGTTTTTAGTCATGAGACATAAAAAGAGACATAAAAAAATTGTAATGTATTTTTTATAAAATTATAATTTTCAATAGAAAATAACAATTTTTTTATTTTGGCAACGGTAATCTATTTTTTTGCCTATTAAGGATAACGTCACCAAAGGAAAAAAATGCCATGGTTTTAGTTTGATAATTATAGGGATTTTTATATTAACTTTCAATTCAGAAAAAGTTATTAATTAACAAATTTATAATTAACGTTAAAATTGGGATAAAAATTTTTTGACTGCGGATTATTGTTTATTGATGTATCCCAACATTACATGAATTTTTTCATTCCTTAATATTTACATTTAATATGTTTAAATATTTTTTTTGTTTTAATGTCAGAGTGACGAAAGGTGCGCGGAAGCCAGACTACCCGCTTTTGGCTCTATTTTCAGGGCTCTGTAAAAATTATAAATAATCGAGATACAGTTTCGGGAGTCGGGACTTTTTTTACGCAAATTCATTGATCTTTTCAAATCTTTTTTCAAATTTCCAAAATTTTGAAAATTTTCCAAAATATTAAGAAAAAACTAAAGCCCCATTTTTTTCACTTAATTGTTATAACTTTTGTAATTTTTATCGGCGCGTTTTCGGACCTTCCCTTAAACTTTCTAGGCAAAAATACGAATCGAATGACACCTTGGTCGTAATTTTTGGACAGGGCTGAACAATATCACCAAAAAGAGCTAAATCGAGTACATGTGAACCAGACTATCAGTTTTGTCTATTATCCATCGTTGAATATATCTTCAAAGAAATCTCCAAAACAATGTTAGATTACACAATTCCTGTAATGATTCATGTAACATGGTAACGGTGAACATGGCAAGGCAACATGCCTTTTACAACATTTCTCTTCTTTTTCCAAGAAATAATGATTTGATTCCATGGGATATAATCCATTTTCCACTAACATACTCCTCGTTAAAATATAATTGATGTATACTCCTCAGCATCAACTATTCTTCTATTCTCTAAAGGAATGGTAGCAACATATCCATGAAACCGAAAAATCAAAAACTTGTCCTTCTTAAATGATCACCTTAACATTGAAACACTCCGTATATACTTCTTGAAATTATCACTTGAGAAGGGCGGGGACACTTTTCGATCGTCACCTGATATACGAAACTCCCAATCGCACAAAAAAACGAAGAGATTCAAAAAATATTGAACAAACATAAAACAACTAAGTACTCCAAAAATGTACCTCTTAATTCCTGGACGAATTTGTCATAATATCTGTGTTCGATTTCCTCGATATCCATTTCGCGTAGATCAAGAACCACGGCACTCACAACTTGCAATAAAACAAAGTCCCAATCATAACTACAGAGAAACGTAGGCAGGAAACTTGGTTTCGGTTTTGATAAGTGCAGATAACGGATTAAACATAAAATAAATAAATTAGTTTATCGTTGCTGAAGAGTATAATAATTAAGGGACATATTTAACATTTCGAAGAGATTAGTTGATGCGAAGATAAGTTTTAGCAAAACATTTAGTAGATAAGAAATGCGACGGATCATGGTAGATACTGAAATGAGGCAAAAAAGACTACACTCCACAAATTATCATAAATAGAGGGCCTTCCAAACTTTGACAATTAACGGCCATCTTGTTGAAGCTACATCTGTCAAATTAGTTGTCATTTATTTATTCTGTCTTCTGTCACTATGTACGGATATAGCATTCCAACAACACGTGGAAATAATAAAATTATTTTATCAAAATGGGGGTACTTTTCGGACAACATACTACGCGCTTCGCCCATTTTACGGTCGCCATAATAGTCCTACCAATGTGGTGGATAAATTTGAGTCCACTGGTTCAGTTAACGATCGACCAAAACCCGTACGTCGACGAAACGCAAGATCTGACGAAAACATTGCCGGTGTCTGTGAGAGTGTGTAGGAGAATCCGAGGCAGTCGATTTCGCGTCGCTCACAAGAATTCGACCTTTGGCAGATTACAACTTGGCGAATTTACGTCGTGACTTGGGCCTGCACCCGTACAGTTGACCCAGGAACTGGGTCAGTTGCATTTTGTCGGTCGACCATCATCGACCATCGGCCATCATCGAAAAATCATCTTCAGCGGTGAGACCCATTTCTGGATGAAAATGGTATGTGAACAAACAAAGTTGTTGAATATGGGACGTTACCCATCCGCATGAGATCCAAGAACGTCCAATGCATCTCGTGGGGTTTTCTCAAGTCGCAGGTGAATATCTGTATCAGTAGAGTAGGGAGGGTGAGTGTAGGCCACATGGTGAACCATTGTACACCCTTCCGAGGAGTTGTCCTTCTAGGTTAACGTCCATCCTGTCCTTTCCAGGAAGATGGGCAGGTCGCTGGGAAACATCTCCTTTATATCGGCAGGTGTAGGCCAAGACTCGCCGAACACAAACTCTCTAATTGACGATAACTCCGAAAATTCGCATAGATTATGCCTGACAGTTTCATCTTCCTGTTCACACATCCTGCATAGAGGCGTGTCCACTAGCACCATATTATGGAGGTGTTTCCTTAGTTGACAGTGACCAGACAGAAATCCTACTGTTAAGCGTAGATTTTTCCTGGTCATCGCCAGATATTTCTTCGGCGCCAGCTTCCCAGGGTCACCCAGGGTGATCCTGGCAAGATGGTATTCTTTGATTTCATCCCATCTCTTTAGGGATTGAGCATTTGTGTAACGTTTGGCTAGTTCCTCAATTGTCAAAGTCATCAGGCCGTTGGCGCCACTGGGTCCTAAAATTCTTAGTCCAGCCGCTTCCTTGGCTGGAGTCGGCAATGCGATTACCTTTACTCCTGTCGTGCCCTTTGATCTTTTAATAAAACTAGCATTATTAGAATTATATATCAACTGAAATATTTTGTGAAACTACATTGTTGAATGGAACACATCTTATAAACCTAAATCTTTAGACATCCACTAAATTGTTGATCAGTTCAACTGGGTATTTGCATTAATCAAATCCGGATTCATTACGCCAATCCTATATGCAAAAGGTTTTGTGTTATTATACTGATTTGATGATAATGGATGAACATTCCACCCCATCTCTTTAGGGATTGAGCATGGGTGTAACATTTGGCTAGTTCCGCAATTGTCGAAGTCATCAGGCCGTAGGTGCCACTGGGTCCTAAAATTCTTAGTCCAGCCGCTTCCTTGGCTGAAGAGTAGGCAATGCGATTACCTTTACTCCTGTCGTGCCCTTCAACTCACCTCAGGATAATTTTATTATCTATCGAGGCTTTGCCTAAATCTTGGTGGCATTCTAGTACTAGCCCTGAGGTAACACGTTGTCTGTTCAAGGCTAATAGGGATTGTCTGCTATTAGTGCAGATTATGTTTTTGCCAGAAATTCCTTTCCTGGTTATTTCTTTTGTGGCTTAGTGCTCTGGAGTAAAATCCACAAAACTGAGCCTTCTTTGGTTTTTGAGCCGTCTGTATACATATATGCGTATTGCATATATGTATACAGTACACTGACTGTGTTCTGTTTTATTTGTATTTTGTAGGGTTTATTAAACACAAACCTGGGTTTAATTGCATCACTGGCTGCCTGCAGCAGAGGTTGCAAGTCGCAGATGTATACGAATAAGCCACAAACCACAACGGCCGTCAAAGCAAATTGGAAATTGGACGTTTAATGATAGGAAGCAATTAATGAAAGGCTTCCATAATATCAAAATGATTTTTTTGTTATAAGAGAATTACACGAATTATTTGTTTTTGATAAAAAGCAACAGTTATACTGTTTCCTTATAGTAATAAATGCTCATTATGAATGCAGAATTTCAACAGAGTGCTCAAACAAAGTTTCATGATTTCGTTGTTTCTGATTTGTCACAGCTAGTATGTACAGCGTTTGCAATGTAAGCGGTCGGTAGCCGAGAAGTCCGACGTGGGTGCTTCACTCAGTCAATCGGCCGATGTGTGAGTCGGTGGTTCAAGCAGCAGACTACTAAACGATCGATTTTCACTTGCTATCGTAAGACCTGGTTCCTTAGCTCGTACAAGTTGCGATTTCTGAAGAGGAGCGACAGCTAGTTAACGAAAAAATAGATTTTGAACAGTATAGGCGGGTTTGAAATGCTTTAACAGGTCCGCTATACATGCGGTGGCAGGTATAAAACGAGTTAGGTGAAATGAGGTCTAACATTTGCTCAAAACATTCTTCAAACATATCGCTTTGAGTCAAACATCAATAAACCACCAGTCAAAATCATCAACACTTCCAATGTGGGTGAAAATCAGTCCCTTTTTTTCCAGAAGGCGACTTTATTCCGGTAGACCGGAATTCAAAAAATGCTTGAAGTGAACTTGTAATTTTTGTGTCTTGCTATATCTTGTCACAAGAACTGTCACCAACTCGGTTGGTGAAACATGCATCGAAAAGAGTATTGCATTTCTGGTGATTGGGAAAAGTGCTAGTTTCACATTTATTCTATGCCAGAGGTTCCAGTTTTATCATTATTTGAAATGAAAAATGAAGAGAAACAGATTTTAAACAGATATGACTTACTAAGAGATATATAAAGCGTTCGACGAGGATAATAAAGCAGAAAAAAAAGTGTCTTTTAACGTCCAGCACCGAGGTTGTGAAGAATACAGATGTCATCGGAGACAAAAGCAAAAATGAAAGATGAATGACCGCATCTCCAGACATTTCAGCTGGCAGCCCATTTTCGATTTTACACGATTATTTTTGGGTGTATTGACTAGCCACATGCGGGAGTAAATCCAACATAGTGCCTTCGGCTTTATCGCGGTTTGGTGGTCGTGAGCGGCCCCGTGCAGCACACATTGTAATGGATTTTCTCCATCGCAACCGTAGCCCTATGTAGAGCAATCAAAGAAGTCACTGATGATTTGCGTGGAGGAATCCGAAAAAACGCCCGGATTTATGGAAAAACAATTGGTGGTTTTTGCACGACGATAATTAACCCGCTCACACTTTATTGCTTGTTCGTGAATTTTTGGCCAAGAACAATAATATAACGATGTTGTTGCCTCCATGTTGGGCAGACATGGCTACATGTGACTTTTTCTTATTTCCAAAACTAAAGAGAACCTCAAAGGATCGTCGTTTCACAAGCATAGATGACATTAAAAGCGCATCGCTGAAGAAGCTGAAGGCAAAGATCGAATTTGAGAAATTTTTCGGGGGTTGGAAAAAATGCTGGCACAAGTTTCATTAGTTTGAAGATGACAACATTAATGTAGACGAATATATCGATATTTAAAAAAAAAAGAAATTACCGTTATTTTTTGAACATACCTCGTATATCGTCGTAAATAATGTCAAGGTAGATTAATGAATTCGATTAGACACAAATTATTATTTTATTACACTATTTTTTACTACTATTCAACTCCTAGTCTTTCGATCGACTTCAAAGTAAATCTCCAGGAAAATGCCCTTTTTGCTATTGGGCGCCACACAAATAAAACAAGTACCACGACTATTGCAGTAATACGGCCTTTTTCTTCAAGTTCAATATTATTTCGTCCGTGCATGCAACGTTGCAAATTGCAATTGAACATTGCAACGCGATTTGCCAATTACAGGCGAACTGAATCAAGGCTCGATCGATTTCCAATGCGGTCAGTCGCACTTGAAAAGACGCGTTTGATGGTCATTCCATTTGATATTTCGACCCGATTTGGAATTTTACTATTGCAAAAAAATCGTTATACGAGGTATATTAAGAAAATATAGAGAATTTTCGTTATCGAAAACAATATTTATTCGTCTATATCAATGTTGTCGCCTTCAAAATAGTCCTCATTAAATATTATATACTTGTGCCAGCCTTTCTTCCAATCTTCGAAACACTTCTCAAACTCGATCTTTGGGATAGCCTTCAACACTTTCAGCGATGCGCTTTCAATGTCATCTACGCTTGTGAAATGATGGGCCTTTGAGGTTCTTTTTATTTTCGGAAATAGAAAAAGTCACATGGGTCCATATCTGGCGAATATGGAGGCTGGGCCATCGTTACACTATTGTTTTTGGGCAAAACAGAATATATAACGTTTCGTCAATTAGGGTGGTTTTAAAAGAAAATGATAAAGAGGGTCACCTTTTATATTCGTATGATTCACCGTATACAACAATAGAATCGCAAAAAGAAGAGTTTTCGTTTTCGAAAACAATATTTATTCGTCTATATCAATGTTGTCACCTTCAAAATGGTCCTCATTAGATATTGTACACTTCTGCCAGCCCTTCTTCCAATCTTCGAAACACTTCTCAAACTCGATCTTTGGGATAGCCTTCAACTCTTTCAGCGATGCGCTTTCAATGTCATCTACGCTTGTGAAACGATGGGCCTTTGAGGTTTTTTTATTTTTGGAAACAGGAAAAGTCACATGGGTCCATATCTGGCGAATATGGAGGCTGGGCCATCATTACACTATTGTTTTTGGGCAAAACAGAATATATAACGTTTCTTCAATTAGGGTGGTTTCAAAAGAAAATGATAAATAGGGTCGCCTTTTATATTCGCATGATTCACCGTTTACAACAATAGTATCCGCGGTAGTTTAGAAACCGAAGGGATAGTTAGTTGACAGCGACTTTCAAAAATTAAGATCATACAAAAATGACAATCGCACGCAACATGAATGGTTGTGATTCCACAAAGCATCGATACTTTGGGCAAGAAAATCTGCATATGGCATATACCGCGAGATAAATGCGTTACTTGGCATATCACAGACTACATTAGATTTTGCAATAACATTCAGGTGTGGTGAAAGATCCGTTGATAAAAGGCCCGTTGTTCAAAATTTTCCGTGAAAAAGTTTGCACCGCTGGACTTGATGGGCTGCCCATTGCGGTACAATCTATTTGTTCGTGAAAAAAATACCATCCCACTGGAAACAGTACCTAAGTTCATAACTCTAGTCTTTTTGACAAAGTGTCCCGAGTCCACATAATATGATAATATGAAACTAGAGACAAATTCCAGTTTCGGTACCGCTTCGAATGTTACCTAATTGCCTTTGATATCTACCGCAGTAGTAGACGAAACGTCAATCATTAAAACCTGCTGACCACGGCCAAAACACCCGGAAAATAGTTTTGGATCAGTATATCTACACTGTTAATTATACAACACGGAACATCAATTACCAAACACATCTTTTTGGGCAAGTTTTTAACATTATTCACTTACCGGCTAGAGCTTTTATCCGAGATCTTTCAAAAAGCCTCGATGATGAATTGCCACCATCGTATTCGTAATCATCAACTATTTCTTGCTGTAAGGTGGGATCCCACCTCACTATACTGATGTCTGTCGTCATCTTGTCGGTGACCAGCCAAGCTGGTTATCTGAAAAAAAAAACAAAGAGGTTAGTTTCTATAAATTAATATGAACAATTCATCATTTTAGGGGTAGAAAAAGTCACAAAACACTGCTGCTACTGCCTCACCCCTATTTATTTTGAGATATTTCCTCTAGAAGTGAGAACATAGAATCATTTGTGCTTTTAGATTCTATGAAATCACAAAAAAAAATATTATATTCAGAAGTAAATTCTAGAGAATTCATCTAGCTGAAATTGGGATGATTCTGGAACGTTACATGGCAGACGGAGGTGGCTAGGTGGCTCGGGGAGTTATTAACATTACCTAACCAGGACACGGGGCTAATGACCAATGCAGTCGAAGCTGATGACACCAAAAAAAGGAGCTTATCTTTCCTTGACTTTTAGCTGCCAAGCGTTTTTCTACGTCGATAACTTTGTGATGAAGTCATAAAATTATTGATATGAACAATTTTTTTACTATTTCTTTTTCCAACTAACATAAAAGTTGATATTTTTCATCAAATCAGCTATTTTAGATTTTTTTGTATCTGTAATCTGACTTTATGTTATTAAAATGCGAATTGTAGACAAATTAAATTCCACATATTATATTCAAAATACACACCCTACGAGTTATTTTCCAAATAAACAAATCCATGTTTTTTCACCTTACAGTGGAAATAGAAATTAATCTTAATAACCGTCACACATCACATACGTTACTTAGCAATTAATAGTCCAGATAATATACAGATCATTCATAACGTATGAATATCTGGTGATATTTCCCCTGGTATCAAATCACTTTTGTCAAAATGACATTGTTTTAATTTCAATTTTTTTCATGAAACATATTAGTTGGCTGAAAACAGTTTCTAATTTTTATTTTAGACCCCTTCTCCCTCCCCTCTCACAAGAAGGAATAAGTTTATATCAATACACATGTATCTGGATCTTGAAAAATCACAAAGTTTCATTCGTGCTCAAGATCAAAACAGAAACAGTGGGAATGGGGAATGTTCCTCCTGACGAAAATCAAGTAGTTTTCATAAAAGAGCTCTAAAACAACGCATTTTAAATTTATCAAATCAACTTTTTTCTTTGAAAAATCATTTAAATACTTAAAAAAGAGGAACGAAATAATGCATTCAACATTTAAAGGGATTCGTTTCTATTTCACCATTTGGCAACATCGGTTATAGCTAATAAAGGACAATGAATCTGTTACCTGTATGAGACAAACAAAGATGACATATTTCAGAGGCGTGCTGTTCTGTTTACTCATGTTCCGAGTTCCGAGACATTCTGTGCCATATGACATTTTGTGCACCTAACCTATCTTCCTCTATATAAATAAATAACAAAACAACTGTTGTTTATGTGGCTTGTGGAGGTGGTATTGAACTATAATTTATATTTTGCCTTAATTGTTGATTTATAAAGATAATTTTCCTTTTTTAAAGTAGAATATCTAGGTACGTATAAATTATTTCAACAACAATTATTTAAAACATCAATTTGAATACTTTTCGAAGTGAATTTGAAAAACTCATGAATTAAACTCAACTTTATTTTGTTCAAACTTGCATTTGCTGTAATAATTCAAATTGAGGAACATTCCCCGTTTATATAAAACACTATGTTTCACAAAGTAGGACCAAAGATTGGTACAACAATACAAAAATTCAATTTTCCGAGAAGACCATCAGTATTTTTCAATAATTTTTTTTACTGCTCTTCGAATATTTATGTTGATATGTTTATTGTATTGACTTTTATGGCGGTCTTGCAAAACAACAGATACTGGATAAGACCGTACTGATAAGAGAAAAAAGGGGTCAAAAAAATCTCAAATAGTAACTTTCCACTAAAAGACGATAGTTTTTTGGAGTACCCTTGTTGCTAAGATGTTAAAAGCCAAAACACAATTGAAACGTCCCCTACCGTCAGTATTTTCAGTTTGGGTTTCACGAATTATCTCTTGATTTTAATCTGACCAATGGCGACAATTTGCAACAAACAATGAGTTTTCCCCGATTTTTTTTCTAGTGCATATTTCAAACTTCCAGGATTTCGGTATGAAGAACGACAAATTACCGTTAGAGAACTCGCCGCATGCGTGTTCTCTAACGGTAATTTCTTTCAGTAAGCACCGGATTTATCGAATTTGTTTTTCACGAGAATTTTGCCATGCGCCAGGCGCTTTTCATAGTTTCACTTGATTTGGAAATCACAATTAGAAATCAATCGAATCAGTACCGTAGATCTTGGATGTATGACTGCAATACAACAACGGAGATGGATCGCTGGCTAACTGCGCCTACATGGGAGCAAAGGTCAAGGATATACCAAGAGATATAGAGAAGATGAATCGCGGCGTCGGTAAAATCAAGATGATACACTTCTTCGATTCCAAGAGCTTCATGTTGACCCTCAAGGCACAAAAGCATAAATTTCATTAAGTTGCATCGAAGCGGTAGAACCCAAAAGACCCGCATTAAGAGGGTCACCTTTAAGGTGTTTACGAATAGGTGTTTACATTTTGGTATGCGTTCGTACCAATTTTCGGTTCATTTTTGCCACTCTGAAAATCGTTTTGGAAAGCTTCCACATCCACCTGAGGTGAAAAAAATCGCTGTCCACTGTTTCATTCCACAAAAAAAAATTGTTGGGCGATAAATCATATCGGCATTCTAAACATTTATGCAGCGCAACCTGATGCTTGTTAATGACAACATAAGGCAACCTCCGTAGCAAACTGATTCTTTATTTGTAGTAAATACACACATCGCCAAAATTCTTGGACCCCCTGTTAGGCTAAATGAGACAAGAAGTGTATTACAAAGTACATTTAATTTGGTTATGTAACCAATGCAAATTGGCTGAATTTAATTTTAACCGGACGAGAAAAAAAATACAGACGAAAAATAGTGCATGATAAAATGATTACCAGAATCTGAAATGTAGAAGAAACCCATTTCAGATCGAAATCAAAAATGCATTAACATTCGGTGTGTCTTCCCCTGTTCTGTAGTAAGGTGTTAACTCGCCAGTGCATGGAAACAATAAGGGCGTTAATGGTATCCATTGGGATGTTGTTCTATTCTTTTTGGGCCGCGAGTGTGAGTTCCGGGAGGGTACTAGGAGGAATTATTCTGTTTGAGATTGCTCGTTTAACGAAATCCTACTTGTGCTCAATGGAATTCATGTCTGGTGAATTTGCTGGCCACGGTAATCTTTGAACATTCTCAATCTCTAGTGCATTTTGTACTCTTCTCGTGCGATGAGGCCTAGCATTGTCATCCATGAAAATGAAACTGGCTCCAAAGTTTTGAACATATTTTTTCCCTGTCATAGTATCTGGAATGGGAATAACCTGCGAACGACGACCATGCATTATGCCTTCCAAAACATTACTGATTCTCCTTGGTATGGAACGACTTCTCTAGCAAAATATAGTCTTTCTTGTCGACCTGGCCCTCTCCCAACTCTGTGTCGCCGACTATCACTAACTAAACTAAATCTGGTTTCGTCCGAAAAAAGGACATTTCGCCACTGAGCTAAAAGCCAGTCTCTGTGTTGGTGTCCACTGTAGACGAGCGGCTATGTGTCTAGGGGTACTCTTAGTCGCTTCCTGGATTGCAAATTGGCTTTAGCAAGTCTCCGCCGTATTGTGGTACTGGAAATTAATCAACCAAAACGTTCTTCTTAAATGAGTTCGGACTGCTGAGACTGTTATGGTTCGATTACGACGTACATATCCTGCTATATACCGATATTCGCTTGCATTAGGTACCCTAGGACGACCAGTTCCACGTCTCCAGTCAACGCTGTTAGTTTCCTGGTACAAATGCACTATTCGGGTAACTGAAGCGCGAGGAATCCTTAGTCTATCCGCAATTTGATGACTCGGCAGACCATCATCATGCAAAGCCGCCCTACGTAGATATGAACCACTTTTCAAACATTGTTATCCTATTCCGTATTAGGGATCACACGTTAAAAGGTAAGACCTCGTTAATCCTTAGCTAGCATGAGTTTCGACTTCTGAGGGTTGTCGTTCGTAGGGGTGCGACAGCTGGTTGAAATGAAAAACAGATTTACACAGATTTTTAAATTAGAGGAAATGGTTTTTGTAAACATTTTTGCATGCTTAGCACAGGTGAAAGAATTAAAGATGAAATGTACAAAACACCAGCCATGATAAACATTTTGTTTTACAATATACTAGAGGGGTCCAAGAATTTTGCCGATGTGTGTAGTAACTACCTGAGGACCTCTTTCAGAGGTCAGTAGCCTACTTTTCCATTGGTAGCATCGCGACTTTTCCAAAGTGAAACCACCTTAGTGTCAATAATAAAAATACTACAACATGAAAGCTATTAAAATCACTTCCAACTGATACAAACTCTTTCATCTTGTCTCGTAGTCGGTCGCGGTTGATTTGATCACAATGACCCACTTAGATCCAGTCTCAGGTACAAACACAACCCAGGCGTTGCATTATAGTCTGCATGTCATTTCTATTTAATATTCAAGAGACGACGATCGATCTATTTATAATTCGATTAAGTCACGTTATTTATATAACCCGACCGATCATTTCCTCTGGACGACGTTCATTCATACGAATTAGTCGTATTGGTGAATTATTCATGAAGTTCGTAAGAAAATAATGGAAATCATGAATAAAACTTAGTAGAATTGTTTGGAGGAAATTGAATGGTTTGTTTGTTTCTGTATCTTTATCACACTGAACTGCCATTGAATGAATTCAAGAAAAACACTTCTTCCTTACTCCAATAGTGCAACACCTCTCTCGACGAGTTTCATTTGATTTTAACGTTTGCCAGTGATTCATACAAATGTAGATAGTTTTAAAATCTTCACAATCTTTTTTGCACTTTGTAAGCTGCCAACAGGATATCTATCGTCAGCTAGTAGGCAAGTGAATTCAGTTTTTTTTTTCAAGTTGGGCCCACTATACATCCTTGAAGGACACCTGTACCAGCAGTTCAAGAAAGCCGTTGTTTCCTTTCATGAATTATCTTTCTATGAAGTACGGTCATGTGTAAGATCTACACATGCGTCATCAATGTGTGCAACCTAACCTGTCAATGAATAATTGCTTTCCATTCATGAAATTTGATAAAAAGTTAATAAATATTGAAAATTACTCAAAAAAAAAATTATTTTTTATGCCATATTCTAACTCCGATATCTATCAATTTACTTGACCGATCAATATTGTATAAAACATATTGTTACGTTTTCCCCGTGGGTTGACCAATGAATGGCTACACTGAATAATCGAACTTAACTTTATTTCACTTTAAATACAGAAAACACTTCAACTAAAACTTCAACTATTATTCGAATGTCTATCGCCTTACTAGATCGCGTCGCGTACCGCACTGTAACTTCCACTTGACTGTCTCGATACGCTTGTGGCTAGCGTTTATATATCGAAATAGAATGCGGCAGAAAATTTTCCGGAATTCCATCGAAGTCGGTAGTATTATTTCGCTACATCTAGAGCGGCAGCGAACATCATACATTCGCGCGCTCTTAGCTACGTCACAATTGGTTTATGGCCACCAGTGGCGGCCGGCGTTATTTTTTTTTGGGCATAATTTATATGATATATTCTAACTCCGATATCTCTCAATTTAAATATTATATCACTTGACCGATCAATGCCATATAAGAAAATACTAGTGAGTTCAGATATAACGCTAACAGCTCCCACTATCGTCCACAACAAAAAATGTTTGGGCTACAGTTTCTTGTCCATACTCTGGTCACTTTCCCCTTAAGCAAACAAAGGTACGGCATAAAAAAAATGTCAAGAAAATAGCTGAAAGGAACGGGTATCCTTCTCAAACGTAGACGACAAGGTTAATCAAATTCGAGACTGCCGTTGTAAATCCTCGACTTTCCAGAAGAAGTCTCATAAAGCAAGTTCTTTCATTTCAGTCAAAACACACCATAATCCGTTGGTGTGTTTTGGCAACTTTTCGAAAAATCAACATAAAAGTGACTTTTAAAACTGTTCGTTCACTTCGAAAGGGGTTGGGCAACTCGAAATATTTGGAATTCACTATACGCGTGGGGAATTCAACAAAAAGTAGGTATGTCAAACTGACCGGACTCTTTCAATTCGCTTCAAAGAGCATGTTTTACATATTCGATTTTATAGACCAGGAGTCTAGTGTTCCTCAACATGCCTTGAACAACGAATACTGCATAAATGAAGAATGTATGAAATTGTTGATTTCGATATATGGCAACAGGCAGACGCCTTTGAAATTCCAGATACAGAAAAATATGTTATGCGATCTTAACAGCGACAAAGATCCAATACCAAAAGCACGATGTTTATTCTCTTTCGCACTAATCACAAATAGAATATAAAATAGTCTCATTGGTTATTAAAATATAAATTAGGATACAACAAATTAACGCAGTAACTACCGACTCAAAATTTACTTACTATGACATGTAAAATGACCTCAGTACAATATTTGTGAAAATAACTGCCTGGGTAGTAAAACATTACACTGAATACTTCAAACTATCAAACTATAGTATTAGGCTATCAATTGCCGTATTTGGATTTCTATTCTCGATGTACCGAATGCAAGCATTCATTCAAACGACAGCTCATTAAATCTGTCTGTCTGTTTAAAATCTGTTTTTCCGTTAATCAGCTGTCGCTCCCATACGAACGACAACTCTCAGAAGTTGAGAAACTTGTGCGAGCTAAGGACTAACGAGGTCTTACCTTTTAACGTGTGATTCCTAACACATGCGAAGGTTAACTGCGTTGTCTTCGTTTTTCACTAATAGAAGAAAAGGATGCTTCATAAAAGTGTGTGCTTTATTGCGTATTTTATTGATGACCCATGTGTGATGATTCGTTGAACAAAGTGTGCATACCACCGCCGTCTTGTTGAAGTGTAAAGTATTGTAATTGTCTATTTCATTCCATTCAATTTGCCGTGAATTGAGTCCTTTTTTATACAGCGAAAAACTGCATTTTCCCCAGTATTTTCAACACTTTCTGAGTTCTATCACGATAAAATTTCCAATCACGAACTCGCAATGGTCACTGGACAACATACCACATTCACGGAACGGACACTTAAGCACGTGTTCTGTCGATCCGTGACTTGAATATTGAAGTAAACACGCACACTAACGTAGGTCAGACATGGTGACCATACTGATGACGTTAGATGCTTATTTTCTGCTTATCCAAAATTTATTTTCTGGTGTAATTAATTTCGATATGTTAAATTCAAATTACCTTTTTTGTTAGCTATTGGGATTGCTAACAGATAAATATTCAATTAAATGAAATCTGTTTAAAAAAAATCTAGTACAGCTGGTAATAACAGTAGTAACAAAGAAACATAGGTCAATAAGAGATATTTTTTTAATATGTATGGATCTATTATGCATTTCCTGATAAAGACAATATTTCATAAAATTTTATTTAAAAATTCACGTCGGGTCACAGTGTATGGTCTGCAGTTTATATACAGGGTGTTCCTAAGTCATGTAAATATTTAATTTGTATGGGTAATTCTGAGACCAAAACTGTCTGATCCATACCGTAAAAGGCGCTCTTTATTTTTATTTTTTTCTTATCTGCCTCGTATATTTCTGAAATTATCAAGTTCATAATTGCCACGAAAGCTCCTGTTATCAATGTCCATGAAACAGCGATACGCTTTTCCTTAAAAATATAGATTGTTCATTTCGTTTTCAAATATCCATTTTTAAAAATTGGTAATAAATACATGGCTTATGTTCGAAGTTTAATATAATCACTAAAATGAACTTACCTACTTTTTGCACTGGATGAAATAGTACATGATTATGTGAAAAAAGTATTTGTTATAATAATAATAATAGCATTTATTACCCAACAGTTAAAAACCATTTACATTTACAGGGTTAACTAAGTATGTTAAAAAATTATATAGATCCTTATAATTACAAAGCTACAGTTTGAGAAAATGAATGAATATTATAATATACAAAAATAAAATAGAAAAAAAAAATATACCAGAAAATTAAAAATTCTCCATGAAATACTGAGATGCAGTGTCAACAATATATTCTAAGGAATCATAATTGATATCATACAAATTTGAAATTAAATTGAAATTATTGCAAATGCTAAAGATAGGTGACTTGAGATACAAATTAGTTCTGGCCAGTCGGCTGTAAAAAGTTTTTGTACTTCTAGTTTTGAAATGAGGCACACAGAAAGTTATAAAAGATAACACCTCCATAGCATCTACTTTGTTATGCAGTAATTTATACAGAAAAATTATTCCAGCAAGTTTTCTGCGTAATTCAAGACTTTCAATATTGAATGTTATGGTACGAGATTCATATGAAATACCTCTATCAGGATAGATACCATAAGATTTGAAGTAAATAAACTTCAGGAAACGACGTTGAACTTTTTCAATTAATGTATTATAGCAATTGTAGGATGGAGACCATAGAACAGAGCCATATTCTAATTTTGACCTTACGCAGGCTACATAAAGAGTCAATAGAGCAGATATGTTTGAAAAAGATCTACAATTGCGAACTATGAAGCCATAAACTCTCAAAGCTTCACTTACTTTCGATCTAATATGGTTGGAAAAAGCCAGAAGCCATTCCTGATCCGTTGAATAACAATCGAAAATTCAGAAGTTCCATATTTGGGAAATTCTGATTAATCTTTCCTTCAATCTCGAAAGTTTCAAGCCACTAACGGTAGACGGTATAGCCGGTCAATCAATCGATCGATGTGTGAATCGGTGGTTCAAGCCGCGAGACCGGACGATAGATTTTCACTTGCTATCGTCCAACCTGTGTTAGTAAACGTTAAAAAATAAGACCTCGTTAGTACCTCGTCGAATTTTAAGAGTTATCGTTCGTAGGGGGGGGGGGACAGCTGGTTAACGGAAAAACACATTTTTATTTAAAATTTCAACTAACACTAAGGCACCACAGGGCAGCAACCTTCCCTAGAACATTAACGATCTGAATTAATATTGATAGAAACATTGTATTATTCACTAATAACCAGAAGGATTTTCGAATTATAAGTTCATTAACTGGTTGTTAACTACTATTTAATGACTACTTAAAGATAAATAACACAAATGATTCACAACTCATTCTCAACTGCCGCTGACATAATAAAGGCGAGAAAAATATTTTCCAAAAAGTACAGGTACTGGAAATACATTCATTGCTCAACAATTCAAAGAGATGATTTTGAAAATGTAATTCAAATATAACAGTTAGTAGGCTATCATGGACATATTTTTTGATTAAATTCAATTCCACATGCCAGCTGCTCACAATCTGAAACTGAACACGACTAAATCCCAACTTTTACTGATAGGTACGAAACGAAAAAGGATTGAAATTGAAGATCTGATCGATGGTAATGATACACTTTCGATAGTAAAGGAAAGCAAAAACCTGTACTGTGGATAGACTCCGAACTCAGATTCCACAAGCATGTTAGTATAATTTGTCAGAACTCTTATATCATGCGTCAGCTGTACCGAAATAGGGACTTTATAACATCCAGGCTTAAATTGAAGCTTTGCGAAGCACTAATACAATCGGACATTAAACGCCTCCAGAAAATTCAGAACAACTGTATACGGTTCTCTTATGGTGTAAGAAAGTTTGATCATATCTCAGCTAAATTTGAGGAATCTGGCTGGCTCACTGATTAAAATTAGGCAACTGCACCTTCTTGTTGCAAGATACGCAACTTTGAAACACAGAGTCACTCTAAAACCCGAAAACGTGATAAATTCATCAATCTCAAACACTCCACAGCTGGTTTCACTCGAAGTTTCTTAAATAATTCAGTTGTCCTATACAATGCACTTCCCAGTGAGTTGAGACACCACACGTTATATTACTTCAAGAAAAAACTGAAACTGCACTTGAACTCTGGATAGTTCAATTGGATACCGTTAATGCTCTCTTTTGTGGTATGTTACTGCAATTTATCTTTTGTTTTTCTGTCTACTATTTTATCATTTATTTTTCAATTTTTTGTATAACTTTCAAATGTCCTTTTATAATTGTCTTGTTAACTAGGTTAAGTTGAAAAACAGCTTAAGCTGAACTTCGCCTTTCATCATTATTTTTGTTTTTGTATATTATTATGTTGATGAATAAAGCCGATTTTTATCATTATTATGGAGCCATGTTTAATCCAGTGTCACATATCGTCTAATAAATTCGCTGCACAGAATCATCAATTTATTGTTGTTTTTGGTCGGTTGTGAGCTTTCGCATACCCAAATATGCATGCCTTTGATATCTTTAGAGCCTCTGTTATCTCGATCAACTTCACTTTGCGGTCATCCAAAACAATTTGGACTTTTTTGGTGTTTTCTTCGGTAACAGCCTCTTTGGAGCCTTCACTATCTGCATCTCCTCGGTACCCATTTCACCTTGTTTAAACTTAGCAAAGCAACAGTTGATTTTTCTAGTACAAAGTCAGAATTATGTGTATCTAGCCAAACCTTGGCTTCAACAGTAATTTTTTCGCCAAAAAGCAATGCTTTATCAAAACACACGAAATTCCTTTTTACCCATTATCTTTAAACTAACAAAAGTTGCTTAACTCAAACTGTTCTATCCAACAAACTAATAGTCCTACCGCTGTGAAATGTGTACACGTGTCTTTTGAAGGTTAGGGTTAACTAATAATCATATGGGTTTAATACTAGGTTTGTTCTGGTTCTAACACCCGAAACCGTTTGGAATCAGCGCAAGACATGATGCGTACAAGCAAAAAATCTCAAACAGTCCGATACAGTATCGGACACTTATCTAAACCAGAACAATTTTGAGGAAACCACTGTGCCACCTATCGTATATATGAAGAGATGAAGACGAGAAAATACTATTAATCATGCCCATTTTGTTATGTAGCATATCCTTATAGTCAACTCAAATGTTGTCTAACCTCAATCATCAATTATTCAAATCAAATAAATAAAAAAACATCCTAGCAAATAGCCCAAACAAATTTCCACATGAATGCGCATGAGCAACGGGAACAGTTCTCAACAGATCAGCCTCGAGAGCAAGAACGATTCCAGACGGTTCAAAACAGTTTAGTATCATTTCGCAGTCGAAACCAGAACAGAGGATTCATCAGTCCGAAATTATCCTCAATAAACCAGAACGCTCTATATCGACTGCGCCTGATCCTGAAGTCCTAGAACCTGAACTTCGTAGAACCAGAACAAACTTACTAAAAGCGCCATCTATGTTTTAGCCTACGAACTTCTCAGCCCATCTAGTACATGCTACCATGAGACACCTCCCCTTACAAAAACGCCATCTATGGAAACGACAGGAATGTAAAATCTTGCTTGTCCAAGACAAAAAACAAGGTTTTCCCTCGACTCAACACCAGACAGTGCTGTTCCGCAGCGCCAAAGAAATCCTCAGTGGTGCTCAGCTGAACCACAAATGTATTGTTGGACTTAAAAGTGCTTCAAAACAAATCCGAGTATAAGCAAACAAAGGTTTCTGTCATTACGCAGAAGTAATCTTCACGATCGACAGAAAACCTAAGGTTTGCTTACAATGCTTTGTTTTTGGGCGCTAGTTTCATCTGGTTGTCTGCTTGCAGTGAAAGCTGCATAGAAAGAAAAATAGTGATCTCTCATTTCGATGTTGGTGTCAAAGCTTGGCTTCTCGTACACGAGATTGTTTGTTCTTCAAGGAGAGTCGAGTTCTACATTGCCTAGCAGCACTGATGAGGTATACGGAAGGCTTCTGATTCCATCTATATGCCATCAATTGCAAAAATTATTTGATTTCATTTTTGTCGTTTTCTTCCTCGTTGGAGTGCCACAGGAGGCAGGGCTATCTCCGACGCAGTAGACATTTCACATCAGTGACCTTCCGAGGCCTGAGCGTGTGAAGATATCCCTATAGGCCGATGACACATCTCTCCTCTCGTCTTCCATAGGTCGAGAGCTCGGCGTCGTCTACATGCAACGAGGACTGGTAGATTGCTATCTTCTCCGGCCAGAAAAGTGAGAATATCTGGAAGAGAGATTGACTGGCAAGCGCGGGTAAAGTACCTCGATCTTCTAATAGACCGTAGGCTCACTTGGAACTCACATTATGTGCGTTAAATCAAAGATCGAGGGTCGGATAGCTAGTCTGTACCCTCTGATCAACATAAAATAAAAAATGAGTCTAAAGAACAAAATTACCATCTACAATATGATGTTCAAGCCTGTCATCATATTATATGCTTCAGGCGTCTGGGGACAAGCGGCTACGTATAATATCTCCATTCTGGAGAGATTGCAAATCAAGTTAATAAGGATGATTGTGAATGATCCTTGGTTCGTGTGGAATGAAGCCATCCGCAGAGATTTGCAGCTGCCGTCCATTCAGCAGTCCATTCAGTCGAGGAATCGGCGAGTTTTTGATATCGTGGAAACTCACGAAAATCCGTTAATTAGGGAAGCTGTATATTATGCTGTAGACGACCCCTCCCGATATAGAAGGCCCCGACACTCTGTCGAATGAGGCCTTCATGTTCCCCGTTAACGGACTAATAGATTTTTATCCATCCCACCCCAGCCAGATAGGGGTACCCCGTAAAGGGCGGTACTGATTTCTGTGGACTTCATGCCGCTAATATCCCCCCAGTCATGAACCCATTTGTCCTTCTTCGACAAAAATCAGCTAAAAGGGTAAGGGAGCTGGGCTCCAACCTGAATGAATGGAAGACGATTGATCACTAGTCGTTTTCTTGCTGGGCATTTCCTTCACTAAATTAAGATAAAGTGTATGATGTGTTACAAATGTTTGCAAGTTTCAATGTTTATTCATAACAATGTTTCAATACGTCATTTTCTATTGTGAAAATGTGTCAATAAACTGAAAGTTAATTTCGCTTTCTTCGTCAGCTTTATTTGACACACGCTGTAAATTTTGTACGAAACTTCTCCATCAGAACTGTGAGATTCCAGAAATGAGGCTCATAATTCATTATCCAATTAAAGTGTCAGATTAGAGCCTTTTAAATTTTCAATTTGTACGATGAATTTGATGAGAGTTTGAGGGAAAAAATCACATGGCAACAAGAATCGAACTGAACGTAAGTGAAAATAATCCTCGAATGTGCGACATAATCACAATGGACTTTAAAATTGAAGGTCGCTCAGGTTAGAAATACCACAAACTATTCCATCAATACAATTCCAATGCACAACTACTTATCAAATAAAAAGTGTATAAGTACATTTTTACACAAAAATTTTTGATCAATCATTAATATACATTAACGAAAACCTCAACTTGGTGACCGAAACGAGGGGTCAACCCAAGAAATAATATCGATGATTCCATTTGAGACTTAATTGATAGTTTTATGTTGTAAACCACAGAATCGGTATAGTTACAAAAATAGAAATATCATGAAGAAATGTAAAAAAAAATCAAAACAGTTCTATTTATATAATACCAAATGCTATAATTTATTTCATCTGTATTACATGACGTAAACATTAACAGGCATTACAGACACTGGCACATCTGTCTCACTGAAAGAGAATTATTATACAGAGGAGAAATGTGTATCTAATATTTTTTTCAATAAAATTACTTATTTCCGTCAGCTGTTATTATGTCCAAGGTGTGGGAGAATTTACCAGCTTCTAGCTGATCATATTGTGAAGGATTTTTTTATGATTTCATGGTAATTTGGATGAATCATTTATTTTCAGTGATTGTATCCTTAACACACATACAAGTACTTAAAACTCTTATAATGAAGTAAAACTACAGTCTTGAAGAAAATGATAATAATCGCCAACATACTGACATTAAAAGTCTAGGGATATTTTTATAACATAATAAATATCATAAAAATAAATGCATGAGGTCGTTTAATTTCGATTAAATTGGTACACTCGACCACCCTGTAGATTTCTATGGGTTGAACAAAGCCTGCAAAAACGGTAACTAATCTTTTATCAAGTTTTGTACAAACTGTAGGTTTTCGGCTAAAATGAATAATCTGAAAGTGTCGAGTTTGTACATTCTATGCAGTTCTTGCTCAGCAATTAAACTGGAAATATTGTGCTTTAACATGGAACGCTATCACTTACCATTGGCTGAGATGACTAGAGCTGTAGGGCTTCTTCATGGTGGCATGCGACAAATTGATGTAGCTCTTCATTTGGGGGTCTCCCAAAGTGTTATCAGTCGATTGTGGCGGCGTTTCCGTGAAACTGGCAGTCCAGCCGAACAACATCCAGGGCGAGGACGCGCTACAACTGCAGTTCAAGACCGATTTTTGGTCTTAACCGCAAGAAGACAACCGACAATCACAGCACCTGAGTTGGTTAACGTGTTGCAGCAGACGCACCAGGTAACCATTGGTCGTGATACTGTCAGAAATCGACTGCATGAAGCAGATCTCCACAACAGAAAGCCACTTAGATGTCCACCTTTGTCGAGAGGCAATCGCGGTAGAAGATTAGAGTGGTGTCAAAAACATCAAAACTGGGATGCAAATGATTGGGCCACAGTTTTGTTTACAGACGAATCCAGATTTGGATTTCATCCAGATTCTCGTCGAGTAAGACTGTGGAGACGACCTGGAAATAATGAACGTTTGAGACACGTCCAGGAAGTCCACACATACAGAAGTGGTACAGTAATGCAATGGGGCGGAATCATGATCGACGGCAGAACCGATCTCGTTTTTCCAAATCGCTCCCTCACAGCTCGACAGTACCTCGACACCATTCTTCTACCTATCGTCCGTCCGTTTGCTGGTGCTGTTGGTGACAACTTCCACCTAGTGCACGATAATGCTCGTCCACATGTCGCGCGTCTAGTGACTGACTGGCTCACCAACGAAGGAGTTGATGTATTGCCATGGCCAGCACAATCACCGGACCTGAATCCCATCGAGCATGTGCGGGACATGCTTTAACGAAGAATTACTCCGCATATGGGGAACATTCACACAACGTTTCAATTGAGAGAGCTTTTAATCGCTGAATGGGCAAATGTACCTCAACAAGACATTGACAATCTCATTTTGTCGATGCACGATAGATGTAGGGCCGTAATAAACCAGCGTGGAGGCCATACTTTGTACTGATTCCAATTTTTTTTTGTATTATGATTTTTTTCGGGGTGCCAAAGAAGAGCCATATTTTTTTTTAGTTTTGCTTATATGCGCACTCAGTATTTTTGACCATTTAATAAATTTTTTTGTAAGTTACATTCGTTTAATAATCACCCGTCAACTTTTTTTTCCCTAAAGCGATCTAAAAAAAAATTATTGCTATTTTTAAAAATATCCCTAGACTTTTCTGCATGGTTGGTTCGAATAATTGACAAACACAAAAGACTTCTCATCTGATGTTACGCTTCAGCAAGATGAGGTACCTCTTTAATACAACAGGACGAGTGGTTTTATCTACTACTGGTTGCTCGATTGGTGTTGCTCAAAAATAACAAAGTTTGAGTTCAAAACAAATGAGCACTCATTTGAGACTATTTCCAGATCGAGCAGTATTCGTAAAGATTATTTCCTGAAATATTCTCATCTGAACACATCGATATAAGAACAAAATATCAATTCTCAAATCAAATTTGTTACCTGAATAATGAACGAGAGATTTCGGCAAGAACATGAACATTCAACAATAATAGACGACCTACTTGACGCAGCAAGATGCGGTACGTCGCGTATTCTTTTCGGTTTCATTGAAATTCAGAATAACGTTTCCATTCGAATTGAAAATGTCTTATTATAAGTTTCGATTAAGATCTTCCGATTTATGGATATCATATATAAATAGTTAGTATTCAAAGTAGAGTTTCAATTGTCTTATTTCCGTGAGGTTATCTGAATCAGTGGAGTCTGGCAATTTTTTTTCATTTCGGTCGCTTGTATCTGTTCATTGTATTGGTGAGTTTTATCTGATTTACATATTCATTTGAGTTGTCTTAGTAAAGTTAATGTCTAATTACTTTAATAATCATATAATCAAATCAAACCTGTGAATGTCTGTATAGACATTTTTGCTAAGTTTCAACATATACTCACAATCATATTAGAATATTTGATTCCATTCATTCAATTTCATTGAGGCAGTGATTGAAACTGTGTGAATTATGTCTAAACAAAGCCCCGAGAGTTACGTTTGATTCAAGAATAATGACACCTGCAAAACTATGTTTTGTTGGCCTAGCCTTCAATGCAAGTTCATACATTTTTTTAATTTCTTTTTGTGTATGGATCATCTGAACTCTTGCTGTACAACTTTGTGCGGGACTACAGTTCCGCACGAGGATCATAATTAAACCAACAAACATGATAATCATATACGTTTGAAAAACAACGCCATTTACAAGAAACTTCAATTAACATTTCCCATAAAAAGCAAGCAGTTAACAGCAAATCTACGCGAAAAACATAAATAAAACAAATGCCACTACTCACGCAGAAAAACCTTCAGTCACACGTGTTTGCGATAAAACCGAATCGATTTCCACATTTTTTCGCCGCGGTCGTCACACTTATAAATAGACGGGAAGTAGAACGAATATCGTCAACCAGCAAAAATACACCCGCACTTACAAAACCGGACTAAAATCCGGCAGGTATGTGTACTGTCGCGACGATATCGTCTTCGGTAATCGATGAGACGCTGGCAGGACATCCGCCGTCGCCTGTTTTGCGACGCCTGACCTACCGCTTGCCAAAGAGACTGCGGCACCGGGCTATCGTTCGATGACTAGTGCGGAAATGTGACCGAGGATGGCGCAAAATTCGCGCAACCAGCTGGAATTGGGTCACGCTACGAGAACGAGCCAGACAACTTCGTTGGCGTAGATGAGCAACCGGCAACCAGAACGACTGGCTTCTGGCCGAGGATAACCCGATCAACGGGTTTAGCGCGAAACGTTTCGAATCGACAAAGACAATACCACTGTTTACAGGGTTTACTTACGAACCTATATCATTTTTGCCGTCTGATTTATCCATTCCTCAAAGGACCCACAGACGGTGCAATTTGTGGGTCTTCTGATCGTACAAATGATTGAACTGTGGATCGTCAAGACAGCTCATAGAATGTTTTGCCCGCAGAAGTGAATTGTACACTCGATCGATTGTATTAGTTTAGTATTTTGTTACCATCAAACCAATGGATTTGAAAAGGATAAAAATAATAATAGCTGTTGTAGTTCCTATGGGTTGGGCTACCTATCGGGTGCGTCCCCAGGAGGCAGATAGGGGGCGGCCAGGGGGCCTTATGGACAGGGTTGCCGGACTCCTGGTCAGTGGCAGAAATAAGAAGGGCGAGGGGAACTAAAACTCCCCAAAACCATTTGCAGAACCTGCCACCGTGGACCAGCCTACCCAAGCTAAGGTGTGAGCAGAAACAATAAAAACAAAAACCAATTCCGAGGCCGGACAGAAGTGCTCACCTCAATCTAAGGCGGTGGCGGGGATGAACAGAAATGTCCACCCCAATCTACCGTTTGGAATGAGGCTGGACATAGCAGATCACCTACCACAGAAAGGGCACTTCCTGCGGCGGGCGCCAAGAGCTCCGCCTTCAATAAAGGCAAGGAACCGTCTGCCCCTGCAGGAAAGCTTCCTCACTTGTGCACCTCCACGTAGGGAACCCCAAGAAGGTTGAAGAAGCCGCGCAACGACAGTAATATCGCTGCACCTTCCAAAACCATCGCGAAGGCCACCGTGCGACACCTCAAGGTTGCCAAAGAGAGTGTGTGTTCGGCGAGTCTTGGCCTACACCTGCCAATATAAAGATGTCTCCTAGTGACCTGTTCACCTTCCTGGAAAGGACAGGATGGACGATGACGTAGGAGGACAACTCCTCGGGAGGATGTACAATGGGTCACATGTGACCCATATGTTACTGAAAGAACAATGCAGCAGAAAACAAGAATCACCTATGCTTTCATAGGACTCTGGTTAAACAACACCACACATGTAGCGATTGTCGTTCAAACAGTTGGACCAACCAAGATCAAACAATTTGTAGTACAACAAATTTAGTCTTCTGCTCTGGAAAACACGAAGAATGTTGGTTCCAGGTCAGTTTAGGATTTAGTATGGGTCCCAGACATTCAACCTCCCCGGATATTTGTATCTATTTACCTCGCAGTAGTCCCTTTACCTTGGTCTTGTGATGCACTGTTTTGAACCTTTGGTGTAGTAATAAATATTACTATACCAAACGGTTTGGTCTTCTTGATGCTATGGTCGATTATCTTTACCCTGGACTAGGATAGAAAATGGCATACCACAAGTTACAATTTTTATTGAATAAGGAAAAACCAGCGAAGCAATCAAGTAACGAACACCTCGTGAAAATCATTATGGAGAAACCACCAAATCTGTAGCGTTCACAGTTACCAAAACGAATAGTAATTTTATAGCTATGCCATCTGTGACACCATTATCCATACTGGGAATCACAATCAGTAATACTGTAACGTGGGATAAATGTGTAAAGTGACAACTTCTCATAGGAATCGTCAAACTTTGAAACTTTTTAATGTCACAAAAAGTAGAGCAATTTGATGAATTGATGAGTTCATTTACAATTACTTTGTCGACAGTTAAAGATGGCAGATATTTCCCCTTTAACATATATTTTCAAGGGCTTGTCTATTCAGAAATTTGGTCCATTCTTTCATAACCAGCTTTTTCCACAAGAAATACATGCAGAACAGCTTCACTTCCAAGAAGGGATCCAGAAAAGTGTATGTTCACACTTGTACAATTCATCGAATTAAACGGTTAATAATCGCGCAGTCAAAAACGCCAACACATATTTGGCCATCATTCAACTACGCCCGTCCAATAATAGATGAACTTTTACATGTCACCGTTTTATATCATCAGATGAATGGACGGAGGTAATTCATAGAATCGGCCCACGCTAATCTTCATCATCATTAGGTAATGTTACTATTATTCGTATGATGTTATTGAAGTTAAAATTTATTGTTCCGTGTAAATGATGGCAATAACAACTTCTTCAATCTTGGCAGTTTCGTACTGCAAAAAAGTTGCGAGATTATTCAACAAACAGTTCCGTACTGACAGTATTCCTCCATTAATAGCAAAACTGTAATCGCTATTATCCGGTTCGAAGGACCAATATTTCATATGTAGGTTGTAAAATTATTATTTATGAAATTATTATTGCAAAAATTTATGATTCCAGATAGCAGCAACTGTAGTTGAAAGTAAAACAGTTCCACACGATTTTCAAAACCAATGAGTGAGTAATACTCTGGCATACAACACAAAAATACTTGATAGTTCGTGCTGGAACCTCTGGCGTAAAATTAATCTATAGAATCTATGACTGACAGTCATAATGATCCCCTGAGGACGGTAACTTGGTTAGCGAAACGCGCGTCGATAGACCATATTTGAGGTTCTGGTGTTGGGAAAGTGTCTTCAATAGAACACAAAAATAATTGTAATAGTAATAATAGGTTCAGTCGTCTGTTTTGGAGACTGCAACTTTGAACTTTTCGTGTATTCGAACTGTATTCTGGACCGAGACAAATAAACTAGGCAACTGAAAGCAGGACCAGTCAGGATTACTCTGAAATTAAAACTTGACGTAAACAAATAAATAATTTAATTCATGAGTGATTTAAAAAAATGCAATTGATGAATTGGCAGTCATACTGGTTTTTTGAAAATCAATTATTCCTGTGCCGAAACTTGTTTAAATATTTCAATAACAAAGTTCAAAATCGCGAAACTGCGGGTTTCACAATGAACAGCGGAGTCACTCAGATTATAAATGAGCCAATACGGATTTTTCACCGGAATAGAGAATTTGGTAGTCTACATTTAACCACCAACCTGGAGCTTTGCATAATTACCGTAAAATCACAATTGGGGTCGTCTGACCACAACTTGTTGCAGTTTCGTTTGAATTATCAGTAATACCACTTGAACCGCGCTAAATTATTCACTTCGTAACCTTGATTTAATTCATTATTCTTGTATAACGATGTGTAGTGATGACTACATAATATGATGTTTACCTCTATGTTCAATATACTATATTAGCCACCTACACCTTTACCCACTTTTGTGAACTTCTAGCACAAAAACCCAGATAATGCAAAGAACTTGCAATTGTGTTTAGTAGGTTCAATTTATCTAACAAAAACGGATTTTTCTTTCGTGTTATAAGACAGCATCTTCATCGAAAAAAATTATGAAGAATCTTCCAAATAACTACCAGTTTAATTGAAAACTACGAGGAAAGCTGCAAATCAATACATATTTCTAAACATTTGGAACTTCAAAATCTTAAGGTGGTTTCTTCAAGCAAAGATCAACTGACCATATTATTTCATATTGTGTCAGCCATTTTTGAAATAATGCTACCGAGAAACACAGAGAATCTCAACAGGTCCGGCATCTGCTAGTGCAGGCCCCGATGCGATCTATCACAGCGGGGCCCCTCGACTCTACCATATGTCAGACTTGACAGCCGTCAGGTATTAATCATAGTAGTGTTAAATTTCATCTGCAAAACCTGCAGGGGGGGGCTTGTAGTCCTGCACCGGTCGCCCCTACTTGAGGCCTTCCCTAATATCCGGATTAAATCAGGATGATATGGTGTGCCAAATACAATGAATTTATAAGTTAAAAGATCTTTTCATTGTCCATTCAGAAATTTTGTTTTGAAATTCAAAACTGAAATTAACGTTCAAAAACGTTAGTTATAGATAATGTGTAAAACAAAGAAGAACGTATCAGTTTAATCTTGTGAATACTTCTCATGTATCTTCATAATAAGTTCAAGGAAACATTTTTGAGATGACCTACAACTATTAGCACAAATTGTTACTATAGCGAGGAAGGCTCATATTGTTTCATTGGAATTACGCCCCGGGCTTGTAGCTCAGAAAATGTATTCTTCTAACCTCTACTTACCGCTAACAGAATTGGCATAGTGTTGTTAGTAGCTGCCCAGACATACTCTAAAAAACTTAATGCCTAACACGGATCACCCTGTAACTACACTGTGATACCCGCGAACTCGGTTTCTAATAATCGTGAATTCTAGCGATGATGTAATCATCAACACGACTAATGTCAACGTGGTACAAACAGTCGAGTTAGTAAAAATAACAAATTGGAACTAATTTAACGAGAAGAATAAAGCTGAAACGGTTACGAGAATCTCTCATCAGGGTTATTGAACGTGATTCAAGCTGCAGCAGGTATCGATCACTACAAGTAAATCGAGTACAAGCGATATTGAATTATAAATCAACGTTCTCTTTAATCGAATCATCTAAAGGAACAATTCGTTCAGGCCAGTGTCAACTCCCTACACTGTAGGTTAGTGAACTAACACCTATCAGAAAGCAACTACTCCCCTGGCTAATACCACGAAGGGCGTTGTATTTTATCCGACAGATGTCAGGGCAGGATTCTTCACTGAATTATTCCTGCATATGCTGTTCGCGATATAACTGCCGAAATAGATTTTCAATTATTGGAACACACTTACAGACCGGTTTCGGGCTGTTTGGCCACTCGTCAGTGCAAGGTAATGTCTATCATCAACATAAAGTCGATGATTTCCGATAATTGAAATTAGAATTCCTTCAGAGTATCATTTCTCGACGAATTTCACTAGTTCGGACTTCCATTGTCTAATATACAGGGCTATTCACATTCGTTTCTGTACATGGGGATCTCGGAAACGATAAGAGATAGAGTGTCGGTTAAATTGTGACAAAGTTGTGTATTTTAGATACTTATTCAATGATGTAAAGAAATCGAATGTAGCTCTTTTGGTTCTGGAGATATACAGGAAAAACCAAAAAATCCCAAATTATTTTTTGCCTATATGTTCTTTATTCGCAGACATATTGAAAATTTGTACACATTTTGCTATTGGCATTTGACGTGGGCTCTCAGAATATATCCATGAATCTTATATACAGGGTGTCATCTGACTTGGGCAACCCCCATCTTTGAATTTTTAAATACGGACCTGTATTTTTTGTTATAGTTTTTGGATCGTAGATGTTCACTCCATACTGAGAAATTAAATTCAATTTTATATTTCGGGGTGTTTCGGTAATATTCGATTATAATTGTGTGAATTATTCCCTTTTAAATTACGGCCCTGAAAATTGGCTGACTGAGTTGAATAATAACATAATTCGAATTGGAGCCCTTCCATTTCGAGACATTTTTAAACTCAGTTTTTCATAACTTAATACACTTATTTGCTGCATTTTTGCGAAATCATTCAAAACCCTCAATCTCGAGTCATCCACATTTTCTATCTCTCTGCTATCGTAAATCCTATTTTTCAATGTCCCCCATAGAAAATAGTCCAAAATAGTAAGATCTGGTGATCTTGCAGACCATCTTATTGTCCCATTATTTGTCTCGAAATGGAAGGACTCCAATTCGACATTTATTGCACAATTAATTATAATTATAGTGTTCGTTTCGGATCTTATTATTGCTACCGTTTTTTTTTCTGCTCATCAAAACAGATATAATATATTTATGTTGTAGATATGTTTCAGATAATCATAAAAGGTTTTCTTATTTCTTACCCATTATTGTAGAAAACGCTCAGAGCAATGGAAAAAATATGAATAGGTACCTAAAAATGAAAAAAAAACTCGCCAATAACAAAATGTGGACAGATTTTCAATAGGTCTGCGAATAAAGAAGATATAGGCCAAAAAATGGTGAAATAGGGATGGTGTTTAGGGGTTGAAAATGAATGTTTTCAATTTTAGGCTAAGTTTGACCTTCTGGGGCAAAATATTCTATAGAAAAGTTGTGTATAATGTCTAGCATGCAAGTTCTTTTCAGCAACTCAAATTTTGAGAGAAAATTGCGAAAAAATGATTTTTCCCTTTTATTTTTTCTTCTCTTGAGGGCCGTTCAACTATTACGTAAGAATATTTATTACAATTATTTACTCCCCCATTCCCCCTGTCAGCCAAAGTAAGCAAAGCTCTTACCCCCTACCATGCTTATGTAAACGTTGTTATATGCATTTTTTAAACATAGGCAATGTGTGGGTTGCCATATGTGTAAAAAAGTAAATAACTACTGCTGACGAAATCACCATCTAGACCCCCGCCCCCAATGTCTACAAAAATAAGCAAAGCAAAGACCTCCAGGCCCCATATAGTGCTTACGTAAAATACTTGAACGGTCCCTACACAAAAATAATTTAATTTACTTACATGAAAAATTACCAATGTGTACCTTTGTATGCTGAATAAACTCAAAAACAAGTAGCTTACAAGATATGTACAATTTTCCAAAAAAAATCTTGATTTATTTTTTATTTAAGTACTCTGCCGGAGCTCATTTCAACTGTTGAAATGTCTACTTCAAAATGGTCTGTAAATATATACGATTTATTTTTCATTAATCTGTTTGATCTTGAGAAAAACTGAAAAAAATCGGCTTTTCAGATAATGAATTTGCTCCATTTCCTCTGTCGCTGTTATAGAAAATTGAATTAGATAGAATAAAAAAGTGTGAATTTTACAACGAATTCAGAGACATTACAAGTGTACCAGACACTACTATATGATAAGTATTCAATAGGAATCTCAATACCAGCAAAATGAATATCATCAAGAATATAAACTTTGATTGCCACAAAAAAACAATGAACATCCCTGCCCTTTGAATATCAAATGATTAACAGAATACCATACAAGCACAACAAAAAATTGTGTCTAATGATACAAAAATCTAATGATACAAAAATTATTCAATAAACACTATATTGGATGAACTACAATTATAAGACGCCGATATTTTGACTATATACAGGATGTCCCAGAATTTAGTTAACGAGCAATATCTTCGTTATTTGTAAAGCTGTGAAAATGTAAGATGTAAGGAAAGCAGTATTGAAAAACGTCAGATCATCTATGAAATAATTTAAGGATTGCAGTTCATAAGAAATCAACCCCCAACTTTGTTTTTCAAATGATACCCCCAGAAAATGTCTACTTTGTTTTTCAGTCTCCATATCACTTTTCAATCTTTTTGACATAAAAAGATTTCCAAAAATGGAATAAATCAGCTTGGAAATATCCTTCTAAGAACATCGTTAACATCATGTTGACCATTTTTAAAAAACTATTCTCTACTTATACTTTTTGAAATGGCACCTCCAAAAAATTTACACCCAATTATTTGAGTCTCCCTGTCACTGTTATAACAGTGAATTTTTTTTTTCAAAAATGCCTACTCAGATAACCATATCAGCAACAACAAACATCCTGAAGTACAAAAAAGTCAGTTGTCGAATGTTAGTTCATCTATTCCAGTACAGCTGACACAGACTGAAATAGAGTTCATGACTCATAACATTGCCTTTTCCATTGACTTCTAACATCATGCAATAAAGCTAAATCGGTCATGTTGTGTGGTTCATGCCACCGTCTTGTTGAAATCACCTGTCGTCTAGTACATAATCTTCAATTGCAAGGCAAAAAAGTGGGTTATCATACAGCCATAGCAATCTGGATTGAAGGTGACGATTCTTCCAGCGCCATTTTGGAAAAAATGTGAGCCAATGGCACCTCCAGACCATAATGCACACCAAACAGTCACTTTTTCCGGATGCAATGGCTTATCCACAATCACTTTGGGGTTCTCCGAGTCCCATACGCAACAATTTTGCTTGTTGACGTAACCATGGAGTGAGAAATGAGCTTCATCGCTGAAGAGAATTTTGTTCAAAAAATCAACATTGAAAGCCTGTTGCTCTAGCTCCCAATCAACATATCTACGGCACTGTTAATGGTCAACTGTTAATTGTAGCGTGAGTCGAACTTTATATGGATGAATGTGCAAATCCAAACTATAGTAGATATACTACCATTGATATCATGTTAACACCCTGACATTTCCTGGACATTAAAGGCTCAGCAACATTATATAATATTCACTTGAGTAGGACACTCACTTTTTCAAGAATAATTTCAATATATTGATTGAATTTCCAAACTGAAAATTGCCCAGATAAATATAAGTGAAGTAATTTTATTCAGTGATGTTAAATGCATATTATTAGTTAATCAAATATTGATGAATGAGTGAATCCACCTCTGGAATCACTAGACATTCCTGAATGAACTTACTTGCCTATGGTCAGCAAAGATGTTTGAGGCTCTAGTTTGTTTGGGGTGTAGTTACAATCATACAACACACTAATTGAATTTTTTTCTAGAGGCCTGATTATATTGTGTAATAAACTACAAATCAAATGACTTGAAAATAACTACCTGCTTATCCTGTAACAAGTGTATGTTATTTATCAATACTGATAAAATGAGATAAGTTGGGTAAACCACTAAGATAAAAATATCTTTAATTGTGAGATTCCTAAAAAAGCTTAAATGCATAATATATACATGATTAAGTAATGAATTTGAAAAATTAAACTCCAAGGACGACTGCTATTAATTGTTGAGTCACAGTAGCATCACAGATATTTATACATCAAGAAAGGGTAATGTGCAATGAAAATCACATTTGAAAGTGATCTTGACCACAGTTGTAATCTCATTAAACACCTGTTCATCAGTATCTGACAATCGGTTTTAATTAAAATACCCTTGAGAGTTCTTACTGTTATACAGACTAAAACAACAGGGTTGGTCTCTTTTCCTCAAAATAGTACTAAAATACCACGCAAAAATCAATAACAACCATCCTTTGCTAAGCTCAAACAGTTATTTTGGGCGAAGTCACCTATAGGAAACGACAAGTGCATGCCATCCACTTGTTTTGCGTGACTCTCTGCTGCCCTGTTTTCGGTTACTGCTGTTATTAGAGTTCAGTGACATATAGGGCTAAAAAAAGGTCACCGTTTATTGCCGAAAGAGGTGCACTTGTCACAGCTAACAGAATCGTCAGTTCAATAACAGCTCATTTCAGAAGCACAAATACAAAACGAATATTCAGATAAATGCTTGGCACTGAAATCACATAGCAATCTTCAATCGGTACAGTTACGGGTTACACCTAAAGTCCGCCATATTACCTTAATTAGTTCACGTTAACCATGTATTGATGAGAAGTGAAAAAACTCACCTCAACACAACTCCAGTTATAATTTTGCCGAACCACTATTTTTACTATCAAAAATTAATTGATATCTTAAATTTCACAGTCCATTCACTTGTTCACGAATTCACAAACGCAAACGCCCTTCATGACAACTAACATTGAATACTTAAGGCGCAAGCGCATAAACAATTGGGTACAAAAGTGAATAAAACACGCCCATTGAACATGAACTCAGAGTAACATGAACATCCTTTGGCTCATGGAACAAATAACTTTCTCATTTTGTGATATTTTGTCATTGTCAATAGTTATAGTGACGTGATCGTGACGTAATTTATTTAAAATTACTAACAAAATTGTGAGGAAATAATACAAATGAATAAAATAAAAACAACAATAAAAATTAATTGGCGCTCCGGGGCGACTTCATTGATTCCAGTGGCGCATTTGCTTTTTCAGCTGCAGGAAAACCCGGAAAAAACCTGCAGCACCACATCATCTGAAGATCTTGATCCAACAATGTCCTCTCTCTTATAAAACAAAATGTAGGGTGTCTCCAGAGGCTCCAATAGATTCAATGCATCGCCAGAACACTTCGTGACACGACTATCGTCAAACTTAAACCAGTCCGTTTCGTCTTTGACCAAGGCGTAATAATGACCAAATTCAACGCCAGAACCACAGTGAACAATGACTGCATGAATATTATAATAGTGGTCTGCTAGGTTGAAATGTTCATCTATTTCGAACCTTCCAAAAAGTTTCTTGCTTCCGTTAGAGGTTGAGTCTTGTTTAAAAATCATTAGCGTTATTATATTATTATATTATATTATTATTATATTACAAAATTATATAATTGAACTTGCCCTATATCATCCTACACAAAATTTTCTGTCAGAAATTTACAATTATCCATCATCTATATATTTTATGAATATAATATTAGACTGAAAATCGTAACTATTCGAGAAACTACCTTGAGGCCTCGCATCGTAAACGTGCATTCGCATATATACTGTTGTTTGGGATGTCACAACATCACAACTATTCTGATTGAGAAGTGTTCAGAATAGGTAATTTAGTTCTAAAAATATTAAGTTCATTAAAATTTTCGGACATTTTTTAATAGTTTTCATAGGCGTATGCATTTGTGTCAATCATTATCTTTTTGTATCGATAAGGATTCTTACGGAGTGAAGTATAACATTAACGTGTTTGTTACTTCTGCCCTTCGATAACTCATGTTTAAATCTGACAAAACAACACATGTTGCGATTTTGTAAATTGATTAGTGGAAATCAAAAGATAAAGTATTACTTCGAAACGTTATGGATTTTCATCGGCCAATTCCCTCACAATTTCAGATAGGATTTTCCAACTGCAGCTTTTTGTAGCATTGAATTATTAACTTTCAATTTCATTTGAAAATTTGAAGTTATACGTTTGAAATACTCCTATTCTTTTTTAATACCACTTCAATGCTACTATGAGTATTTCATGTACTTTGTATACAGACTAACCATATACAAAGCTATGCATATAGATAAGAATTTCTACTAATGATGGCGCTACTACCTAAACGATAAACAGCTGATCGGAATCTCTTGATGTGAAACATAGATTATGTTTGTTGTTTTGGAGTTTTTCGTGTTTTGAGTCTTTGATTGTTATTTTTTGTGGGAGGGAAATAGTTTTGTTGATGAGATCATTATGGAAACAGTTGACAGGAGTCTGTTTTTATTTTACCATCTGACTTAGTTATAGTATCCCCGATAGACGTCGCATCTTGATGATGAACTTCCCTATTGTCAACTGCCAACCTAACATTACCAGAGGGCGATTATTTTATTTGTGAATTTTTTAGGGGATTCCACAATACGTTCGTAATGCCAAAAGTACTTTTATTTTCAGTATTGTTCACGTATTTTTTTCTTTAGAATAGAACTGTCGTTACTTCTTCAAAGAAGGAATCAACAAGTTACAATTCATTGGTCCCCCAAGAATAGGAAAGGTTCAATAAAAAATGGCAGAGGCTGAAAATATAAATGATTACTCGGAAGATACACCTCGAAGACGCCCTTATCATCAAAATAATCAAAGCATGCGACCTCCCTATTCCGCAAGGGGACGAGGTCGAGGAATACCTGATTCACACCTAATAAATACAAGTGATTACTTGGAAGATGCTCTTCATAAACGTCCTTATCAAAGTAATCAAAGCATGCGACCTCCCTATTCCGCAAGAGGACGAGGTCGAGGAAGACCTGATCCACATGTAATGAAAGCTATGCATTTTTTTGGTGTCAGAGACTTGAGAGAAATTCTTGATCGAAAGCACCAGGAAGAAGCGGCAAGTATATTACTATTGTTGCCTGATTGAAAGCAATTCAATTTAAGATACTATGTACAGAATTGCCTAAATTATCTGGCAAGTACTCTCAACTTGATCCCATCGATAATCTTTCTGTTCTAATGATCACTTCTTTTTGGTAATATTAGCGTTTCTCATTGGTGAAACTAGTGCACATTTTTCTGTATTTCTACCCTGTATTTCTTAATATGATAATGAATGCATACCAGTTTCTGAAATGGAAACTGCTACGTCTTGTAAAAAAACCACAACAAAACTTTCAAAAATATATTGAAAGTGTTCCAATGTTTAAAAAATTTCCCTATAAAATTCTTATTTGATATTACATTAATGGAAACAACCTACAGGGTACCTTGACTTTGACCTCGAGTTGAAAGGTTAGGATAGATGAAGGTCAACCAACTTAACTTTTTCAAAACGAGAACCTGTTTTAAACACTTGACAATTCTGAAATGTAATATTTTTGGAAATTATCTGCAATATATCAGAGCCAGCCACAGACATTTTGGAACACTGACTTTGTCTCAAAAACTTTTCCTGAATGATCCATGTTTTCGTAACAGAATTACATTCATTTTGAGCTCTTTTGCCTTAATTAACCTCAACTTATCATTTTCCAGAACCAAATTTGTATTTGAACTTGAATATGGTGCTGATAGTGAACCAGATACATTTCAAGCAAAAATGGAGACGAGAGAGATGAATTTTAAAAAAAATTACATACTTATGTAGAACATTGACTGACAAAAACAAGAAAAATGCATCACTGGCTAAACTTTTGAAAAAAATTATGAAAATTTAAAGAAATAGATGCTGAAATTGTCAACTTTATTGAAAAAATAGACAAAAACTAAATGGCAGATCATTTTTTTAATATTCATGATAGAAAAGAAGACTAAAATTGAAACCTCAAATAAATGAGAGGATAAGTATTCTTATATTGAGACTGGTTTGAGGATGCTGTGAAGAACTGAAAACCGGAATAGATTAACTCTATACTGGTTGCCAGGACACTTGCCTATCACAGGCAACAAAAAAGCTGATGAGTATTTTAAACACAGATCAGCAGCACCTTACATTGTCTCTGAACCAGCTGTGGAGATACCAAAATCTTTGGTACCAGATCTGAAAATAGTTCAAAGTGAAAAGCGAGAAAATTCATATAATTTGGAATTATTATTGAAGAAGAGATAATATCCAAAAGTGGGCCTTCCTTATATATAGAATATATTAAAATTGTTTAATCAACTACATAAAATAAACGAAAATGAATAATCTTCTTATTAAACTTTTTTGCACAATTGCCAAAAAAAATTTATTTTGCACTAACAGAAGTGAAATACCAAATTACGCTTCAAAGTTTTTTGTTACATAGGATTTTTTTACGACTATATTGAAATATCATATATGAATGATAGAATGGACAAAGCAAAGTGTTTCACAAATGAACTCCAATGTTATAATCTGTTGCTTTTATTGTTTAAGTTAAAATAGAGAAATGGGCAAATGAATAGGCCTCAACTTGTATTGTTGCTTCATTGATCAAAGCCCATTTTTTCAGATGAGAGGTGGTCCAACTGATTCCTCCTGGTCTGATCCGGAACTAGAAGATTCATATCACCAGCAGAACAAGGTATTTAGTGAAAATATATTCTTCTACCTTACCGCTAAACTCATTTTGTTTTTATAAATAATGAATCAAAATACATCTACATTTCAAGGATCGTCAGGCTTCTCAAGGTGGTCCACCATCTCGTGGTTCAAGAGGCAGAGGAAACGCTAGAGGACGCAATAAACCTACCTTTATTCAAAACCCATTGAATGTAATGGTTCAGTTCAGCACTTCGACAGGCGAACGCAACTATTCAGTAGATGAGAACAATACACTAGATGACATCAGACATGTTCCTGACCACATGTACTCCCTCCAACCTTTTGGAGAAAAAGTCAAAGGAAGGGGAGGAAACTGGAGGGGCAGACCTAGAGAAGCTGGAGTTATTGGTGGCGAGGAAAGAGGTAGGGGAAATGAAAGAAGGGGAAGAGGTCGAGGAAGGGGAATGTCAACTAGGAATCGGGAATTTGAAGATGGTTTTGAAGTACGGGCTAAGAGTGCCGAAAGAAGTGATCGAATGCCTGAAAATGATGTTAAAGAACACAGAGCGAGAGGTAGAGGAAAGAATGTTAGAAGTAGAAGTGTTGAAACAAGAGATAGAGTAGAGGTGAGAGATTTTGAAAGGGACCCTAGAGGTAGAGGTGGAAGTTTTAGAGGAAGAGGTCATAGAAGAGGGCGAGGCAAACGCCATACCAATCCATCTGATGAAAACACGCAAGTTCAGGATACCACTGGAGAACAGTGTGTCGATTCTGAAGAGAACAATCCAGAAGAATCTGAAGTAAAAATAGAACAACCTACAGAGGGTGAAACTGGGATTCTGGTAAGCCAGAAGAAAAAACAAGAAGGGAATGAGAAGTTAGTCATAACTTCTTCTGGTCAGGAAAATAGGAAGAGAGTCGTCAGGTTTGACTTGAAAGATGATAGCGAGAAACAACCTGAAAATAATGTCGGTAATGACACAGTAGAATGTGCAGAAGGAAAGTCTGAAATTGATTCTGAAACAGTCGCTGTTACCGCTAAGGAAGACTATGAGGAAGAAAACATAAACGAATCCAATTGTGATAAAGACGAAGCAATTGTGGATGAAAAAACTAACTTATGATTTTGCCTCATATGTGACCTTGCTGTATTGATTATTCAGGTATGTAAATTGTCATTATAGATCAAGGGGAAGCGTGGGGATAGGGATATGGAAGCTGGCTATTTCTAGAGATGGTCTGATTTACTCTTATCATTTTCAAAACTCTAGATCTCACTATTTATAAAGAATTCAAAATGAAAATAGTTGGCATTTCCCGGACTAAATTTTCCACAAAAAACTAGATGTACTGGTGATTTCTAGGACGAACGTAGTGGAAAGATGAACTGAAAATAACTGAAATCAAGACTGCTACATTTGATTACAAATGACATCCATTTCCTCTTTTTTTAAATGCATGTGAGAAAATTGTGACTTCTTTTGAGTCCAGTCAAAGATTGACTATTAAAATATGTCTAGTTGAATTCTTTGTCAATTCAAATTGTCATGATATTTCTCACCTTCTGATGACAGAAATATCTTTAAGGGAAATTTCTGATTTTAATTGAAAATAATTTCAATGTAACAAAATATAAAATACAGCACTGGTTACTTATAATGAAGGATTATCATGATTTAATTATCAATATTTGTGTGTCTTATGAGACCAGCTATTATATTTATTTATTTTATTGTTATTTCAGCAGGGTTTTTGAATGTATAAACTCATTTTCAAATATTGGGAAAGGTTTTTGACGAATAATTTTAATCCAGTTTTTATTTTATAGTTCAAATTATATATTTGATATTGGACAAGTCAAAACTAGTCTCATGTTTGAAGATGGGCTAAAACAGCACGCTTTTTTGTGATACATGTTCTCAGCATATTATTTGTTGATTAAATTTTGCAATTTCATGTTATTCTTAACGTACGTTTTATTGATATACTTATATATAAATATATTTATAGAAAATTATTTTTTTGAAATTGAATATACTTGTTAATACAAATATCTCTTATTATTTATTGGCTAAAAACTAATTGTGTCATTCCTGAAAACCACATAGATCTATATACAATGAGAACCACATAAATCTGTGTGCAGATGAAAATTTTGACAGTGTATTCACTAATGATGGGGTCACCCATGCTTGTTCTTCCAGTTATTCTGAACTAGGTGTCAACTCATTTTAATCGAACACCTTTTATATTATTGCATTTTTGGGTTATATCACTCACTTTCCAGCATATTCAAGTTTTTGTGTCAAAATTGATACCTACTGATAGCCTTAAATAATTATTTTTTATGGTGTTCAAATAGCGGGGTTTGATAAATAATTCTCGGGGCACGTATTTTAGTTGCAGCAATCTGATTTTGCTACCGAGAACAAATCATTTTGATTTCAATTTTTCAAGTTGATAAAAAATCTTTTTATTACTCAAAATTGAAAAACACAATTTTCTCTCACCAAATGAAATGTGCTATAATGTCATATTTTGCAACAAATATTCTTCCTTGCTTTGTTTTAAAAAAATGGTTGTATCCTACACAGGTTAATTTTATAATCTCATTGTTGCTAACTTAGATTGGCAAGGCTTCTAAGGTTGGTTAAATTAAACAAAACCTATTTGGGGAAACACATTTTTTTTCAGATCGCGATTATCAATGGCCGTTGGAGATATTCGAATTTTGTTTGTTGGTACCTACTGTCTCAATTTCAAATAATATAATAATGAGCCAGAGGAAGTTTTTGCATTGTTTCATGTTTGTTTTTATCTGGTTTGAACCAATTTTTATTACTACTTTTCGTTCATTGAATTCCATTACTAAATGTTTTCCCACTTTTTCAACAAATACAAAGTTAGCCATAACCTGTCAGAGATGTCTCAGAAATGTAGAGACTATTTTTCGTATCTAACTTGAAGGCATACATTAACAATTCCAAATATGATGAAAATTTGCGAGTAGATATGAACACCCGCATTTTTTCAAGTTTTTATAAAAGGTTGCAAGTGTTGTTTTAAAACCATTTATCACCACAATTTCGGCCATAAAACTGGTTACTGAAAATTTCTTCCAGTAGGAGTCTAAATTTTCTATCGCTGTCACGAGGCACGAATAAAGAGACCATATACAAAAGATATAAAATATTAACAAATAAATAAATTAAGTCTTATTAAAAATGTTGTCGGTGAACAGCAGAAATGAATATTCATGCATCATGTTCACCAAATTTTCAAAATGATATTTCATCAGGTGAAATCATATCTTGTGCTTTTGATTTTCAGTAAAAAAAGGTTTTTTTTCATTAACATTCATTAACAATGTCGTAGGAAGTACCTGTTGTAAGGTGGAATTTACTATTAATTTTCTACTTTCTTTTTGACAAATTCTAATGTAGTATTATTATTATTGTATCAATTTTCAAAATTTTTCTGTCGTCCTGACTTCTCCAGAATATGTCGGTTGAAGTTTAGTTACTAAACATTGAAACACAAACTATTACATTAATTGCTAGTTTATTGACTGATCAATCCTTTATATAAACTATTAACAAAAAATAGGGTTATCTGCTTTTCCATTTTTCAAACTAATTTTCAATGCCCTTTTCAAGTCTCTGTTTCTCTAATTTATGCTGAAAACGAGAAATGTAATATTCTTCTTAAACTTTTACGATGGAGGCACTCACATTTATTGCTTGCTGATTACACAGTTCTGCTTCATGTGGTCTATTCAGCTTCAAGTTAATTGAACACAAGTTTTCCCATAACTCATAACGACGATGATCAATTAGATTTCCTTCCCTGAAACATTCTTCAGCTCCAAGTAAATCGTTTTCCTAATAATGAAAATACATTTATTTTCCACAGGTATGACCCAGTTACAAAAATATATAATGAATGTATAAATATAGTGGTTTAAAACTTAAAATATAGAAAATAGAGGAAAAAATATATACCTTAAAGTATAACAGACCAGTTCTCAACCAACTGGTAGGCGTAGGAGTATACTTATTGGCAAGCAACAATATTTTTTTGGATTCTTGGTAGTCTCCACATTTTTCTAAAATATCGGCATAGTTCAAATGAACCAAATGGATAAAATTTGGCCTGTTGATGTATCCAAGTGTGTGACAATATTCCTGTTTAGCTTCCCCCATCTTGTTGAGAGCATAAAGACAGTGTCCAGAAAGAGCAGCAATGGCATAATTCTTAAATAAAAAACCAGAATGAGAGTTGAAGACAAATGAGGCACTAACTCATGCTTGTGAATATTTCTTCGATTATTTCATCTCTATGAAGTTAGCAAGGCCACTTGCTGTAAAATTGAAAAATGTATTTTTTTTGTCTGTCGAAAGTTTGTAGTGAAAAAAAATTGTTGCGCGTCTAGTTTTTTATAATTGGTAGATATGCTCACTTGATATCAAGTAAGCTTAGCCACCCTTGTAATTCTTGATAAAACTCAAATGTTGGAACGTATGTTAACAATATTTTTCTTTTCTCACTCGTAGCAGAAAAGGACGCTATATGAAATAATGAGTCGGTATTTTTGTGTATTTTATCGATGCCTTATGTGTATTGTTTCGTCGTATCAACTGTTATACATGTACTGACCACCTGTCGTATCTTTTCCGACAATCATTTAAAAATAAAAAACAATTGTCACCCTTCAGTTTTTTTTGTATTGGGTGGCTCTCTGCCGAGTTGATATTGTTGTAAATCATGCCCGAAAGAAAATAACGCCAGCCGCCTCTGGTAGCCACAAACGAGGCGTGACGTGGCTAAGAGCGCGCGAGTACACGATGATTCCCCGCCAATCGAGAAGCAACGAGAATAATGTTACCGACTTCGACAGAACTTCGGAGAAATTTCGGCTAGCCACGAGGATATCGGGACAGTCAAGTGGACGTTACAGTGCGGTACGCGAAGTGATCTAGTAGAGCGATAGACATTCAAATAATTGTTGAAGTTTTAGTTGAAATATTTGTGTATTTAAAGTGAAAAAAAGTTAAGTTTGATTATTCAGTGTAGGGGAAAACATAACAGTATAAACCTAGCTTAATCAACTTCGGTACTTTATAATCTCAAATACTGAAACTTTTGTGATAACTCGAAAAATCTAATTATTTACAGAAAAATACGTTGGGTATCTATCGTTTTTCATATCGAGTGAGTTACTCAATAGGTATATATTTAAAATATAAACGTTTTGACATTTGAGAATTATCAAAATTTGTACTAGAGTGGTTGTGCTTACTTTACCTAGATCAAATTCTCATAGCCAATCATTCTGAAAAAATGTAATGGCTACCATTGTTTTTTTTATAAAGGATTATCGAAATAGATACAAGATAGTAGGTACTAGGTGAATTTTTTTTTGCTAAGATCATTTTTTTTTTATGGAAACAAAATCAGATATACGTTTTGCGATATTGCAAAATAGTTTTACATCAAAGTATAACATGAAAATTACAATAACTTCTGTACATGGTTTCAACTTACCAACCCATAATCTGACTTAGTCTTCTCTATATGTTGCAAAGCATCAGAGTAAAGTCCTTTGTAGTAGCAAATTGCGGAGAGGAGATAATTTACTAAGCCACTGTGATCATTGGTTTCTTCTGAAAGACACCTTTCTGTCCACTAAAAAAAAAAGAATTGACAAACACAACAGCATTAATGAGACATGATATTATCAAGGCTTACATCGTATAATCTCATTTTCAGTAAACTTGTTGCAGCCCTAAAAAATATGCTCGTGGGACAAATTTTGTAAGTCCATGCTAAGTCTTCGAAATACGTGAAATAATCTATGGGAGTTCGTTCATCATCTACATATTTTTTGGCCATTGCCAAAGATACATCCATGCCCTCGTAGTTTTCATATTTCTTATAAAACAAGTACAAAATGGCCCATCCTATTGAAAATGAATGTACAATTAATTAATAAACTATCATGAATAATGTTAAAGCCAGCTTAATATGTATCTATATTTTTCACTAGCTGAGCCGCCAAAATTCGTACCGCCTTAGAATTGATGAATGTTGTTATTAGCTGAGTTAAATTAAGTTCGTGAAGCAAGAAGTTGGGCCCATACTCTAACACGACTTGTTTCATCAGGTCATATTCATGTTTAACAATATATTTTGTCAGAAAAACAGTAGAAAATATATAGAGATATCCACTATATACGTGGTTATTTCTACTATTTACAGTCATTTATTAATTATTGTAGAAAGGAAACTAAATCATCAGTAGATATTAACTCTCGATCAGTAGAACATTAGCCCGAGAGCCATGATAGGAGATCTACTGCAAAAACAATAGACCTGTACTGTGATGGATATTGCTGACTTTCATTCTATTATGAAGACAATATTCATGACAAAAGGCTATTCGTGCTGTATGTGGTATAAATAAGGTTTTAGCAGGCGACGCCCTCGGAGCGCTTTAAATTTTCCACAGTGCTTGTACATATTCATAAAAAAGTTCGCGAGTTCGATTAATACAAAATTAATGTCAATGACAGTCCGCGCTCTGACTGGTGTTTCACTTATTTCATTGAGAATCATTCAAGATGAAAATCAAGACATTTTCTGGACCCTTTCAAAGTATGTTAGTTTTTTAAATTATATTATGATAGCATCATGGCTCCTCACGGGTGCAATGCTGATACTAATTCTCGCCCACCCACCGCAAACAGGGAGAAACAGTGATGAAAAGATAATTTTGTTTTATTGGAGCGTCTTTGTCTCCTGCGATTGGCGCCTCAGTTGGAATATTTGAAAATCCATTCTTATTGCACATCTGCAACATAAAACGAATTTACATACAAAAATTTCAGCCTCCAAATATATAGCAGAGGTACGGAGAAACGCGCCCTTTTTACCCCTACGGGGGGGCGCCCCAGTTGCAATATTCGAAAATCATTTCTTAGTGTGCATCTAAGTCCTAAATTTCATATAAAATTTCAGCTTTCTAGGACTGACCAGTACGGAGAAACAGATATATAAAATTTCAGCTTTCTAGGACTGACCAGTACGGAGAAACAGAGATAAATGTGTGTTGACTTCCGCATTTACAAGTACCTAGGTATAGATAATAAGTTTTAGAATATTAAGAACTGGAAAAGGTTTCCAGATCAAGATAAATATACTTCCTCAAATACATCGTTTTCAATTTGAAGTATGTTTTACCTTCCGACCATCGTGGAGCTTGTATCGTGAGGTTCAAGAGACATGCTTCTGCTTCTTCCTTGAGGTTTCTTTCGTCCAAGAGGATTGCGAAAAACAACAAACTGAAATGATCATAGTTTTTTGAGATTCTTCAAAAAACCTATTTTTTCTTACCTACCTATACTTATGAGCAGGATCTATTAATAGAGCTTCTTTTATGCAAACGTACGCTTTTAAATCATCTTTCATTTCCATAGAATATACTGCGTAATCAAACCAGTAGTTTGGATTTTTTCCATCGCTACTGATTCTCTGAAAAAATTGAAACAAACATTTTTATTTCAAAAGCAAATTTATTACATAATTTTTTCATCTAAATAAATATTTTTTTAAAACCAACACTGATAATTAGATTCGTTGTTTTCTCAGTTGAAGTGATAACATATTTCAAGATAAAAAAAGAAATAATCTACCCAGAGCCGGGTTTAGGGCAGGCGGAGCTACTGCCCCGGGGCCTCCACAGGAGAGGGGCCCCCACAATAAAAATAAAAAAATATCCAAATTTTGATGGGTCAGCAACTTTTACGTCTTCCCTCGCAATTTTTTTTTTGGCATTTTTACTAAGAATACTTGCAGAAACATAATAATATTGTTATCGATATATAAGAAAGCCCTGATTACAAGTTTCCTTTTACTGTAAATTTTTTATTTGATCGAACATTTCAGTAGCAGTAATGTGTAATTTGTAGCCATGAGTTCAAGAGAAATAAAATAAGTTAAAAACGATTGACCCTACAGGTCATCCTTACAACTTCTCGTTTCTTTGAGCTGAAAACTTAAAAAATTATTTGACGAAATCATACGAATGGAAATTTCTAAACGACACTATCTATTGAACGCCCAGATTTTCGTCAGTTTTCCTTTTTTTGAAAATTCTTTACACTTTCGTTACCCCGAGCCCCCAGACTTTCAAATCCGGCCATGAATATATTCCATATAGTTTCCTAACAGCATGCAGATTGCTCTGAAAAGGTGATTGTGGACTTACGTTCAACTCCACTTGAGCACATTTTGCTATTTCAAAATAATCAGAACAACAGTTATGTTTGTTGCGGCGAATTTGATCTCCCTCGTCAGTTTCCAAAACCGAATTTGACGAGTTTGTTTCTACAACTATACCGATTATGATACTGTCGACGAATGCATTTTATATTTCTCCAATGTATGCATCATTTTTTCAAACAAACTTCAATCAGCATACAAAACAATAATACTAATAATTCGAAAACGTAGATTACAAAACATAACAGTTACTTTTTTCAACTGTCGTTGTTTCACCCCAGGCTAAGCTGCTTACATCTAAGAGCTGTAAATCTTCTTCATAAGCCATTGATCATTAGAGTGAAAGCTATTTTCCAGGTCCAGCTAAGAACCTCGCACTGTAACTTCCACTTGACTGTGTCGATATGCTTGTGATTTGCGTTTATATATCGTAATCGAATGCGGTAGAAAATTTCGCCGGAATTCCATCGAAATCGGTAGCATTATTCTCGCTGCATCTAGAGCGACAGCGAACATCGTACATTCTTGCGCTCTTAGCTACGTCACAATTGGTTTATGGCTACCAGTGGCGGTCGGCGTTATTTTCTATAGGGCATGATTTACAACAATATAAACACGTGGTGACCGTATCTCCAGGGTGCCACAGTAGTATCCACTAATAGCAATAGTGAAATGCATTGACGAAGCGAACGTACGAAATCTCACTGAAACATACCTCTCCTGAAAGTAACTGTAGGCTGATCAGATATTATAGTGAAGCGAGTCCTACGGAATGGCATTAGTTATTGAAGATCACTGTTTTGTCGGGTAACGCAAGGCATTTGAGAAGAAATGCATTCATAATTTGTTCATGCTATGTTGTCTGAAACGCTTTGTGGTTATCGAGCTAGACCATTGCTCTCGGTCTCTAATAAATAAGTTCTCCTTGCAACTAGCCACCCATCACTTTGACCTTTATTGTTCATTCATATGAATGGGTCAACTGCGAAGAGAAATCGCATGTACGCAGCTGTAATTACTTCCATTAATCAATTTGTTATTTGAATTTCAAACCGACACATTTTCATTTCTCTCTGGCACGTAAGAGAGCCAACAAAGATATAAAAACATTGAGTTAGCAACCAACCTCAAGCAGGTATCTTTTTGCCAAAACAGGATCCTTCATTTCCAAAGCCTCTTTTGCGAAGAAGAGAGTGTTGTTCAAGAATCTTTCTCCAATTGCTGGTTCCATTCCTTGGCAGGCCAACTTGTTGAGAGTTTCGTTCATTCCTTCAACGAAATAGACGAATTCTCCACTGATTAAATTTTGGTGGTGTTTATTGTTCTTTTCGATATCCATACCCAGGCCTATTCTAGATTTCACTAAAGGCGTTGCAATCTCGGATATAGCGGTCAAGTAATCCCTATACGCTCCAGTAGACTTTATGAAATTCAAGAAATCATCTGTGGTCTGGTTGATTACTGAAAGAGATTGATATGTTTCAGATGTTATAGGAAAATTGAAAGTAAATCTAGTTTTATTTACAATGATGATTTATATTCATATTGATCTAAAAAAAATCATTTTTTGTGGGTGCGTTGACAAGTATACTCCTAGTAAAACAAATCGAATACGAATAAAACAATTTTACAGAAAAATACACAATATTTCACGTATCCAATTCAATGTTCTGTACGACACTGTTTGTATATAATAACAATAATAAATAATAATACACGACAGAATGGTACTAGGTGGAGCCTGTAATCTCCTTCTCTGTATGGTCCACGACCATGAGAGAGTACAATTTGGAGCATTTCTCTTCAAGGCAGATGAACTTGGTTTAACTTTCGATACTGATGAATGAGTTGATCACATATCTGTCAGCGAGTTGAATCCTGTTCAGCAAAAAGCCGACGGAATCACTTCACTCCTAGGGTAATACAATGATAAACCAATGCATGGGGTATTCTTTAACAACAGCAGCTTTATCAAAGCACCTGGAATTCGCTTTCCTCAAGCTGAGTGGGTTGAAGCATAGTATACTATGATTGAAGTCGGAAACTGAGGGATTCATCACGGCCTACCAGAATAGGGTCTTCAACACTTTGGTCTACCACAGTCGCGTAAAGGGTATAGAGGTACCTGACACCTAGTGCCTATTAAGACTCCAATGCACTTGCTGTTCTCAACTTATATCCTTCGACATATCGAGGCCATCAATATAGCGCTGCCTCAAAGTGCTTTGTTACCACGAATGTCAATATCATGTCGGCTTGCCGCGCTTAGGCCGGACAAATGCAGTGGACTTGTCTCACTGCGCTTGCTTAGAAACCATGATTCTCGGACCCAATTATCACTTACCCCACGGTGTGGGGAGTGGAATATAAATTTTACCTATCCTTCTAGATAAATCAGCGAATGTATTGAATGCCTTGCATGTTTTTGAACGAACTGTTTCAAGTGATTCTCGAATGTTAGTTTGCTTGTGATTTAAATTCTTCTGGGATAATGTTGTTGAATTTGGGTGCTAGGCAGAAAAGGGTACTCTGAGAGGTTGGATTTTTTCAAGAATGGAACAGTACAATAGGTTTTTGTCGTGTACTATATTATAGTTCTCTTACGTGGTTCCTACTCGCTGAAATAGCCATACTATAAAATAACTGGCAATCGATTTTTCTATATGTGGTTGAATATCCACATTTTGAAGGTTCAACTTCTCTTTGCTCCGCTCACCTTGTCTAGAAATGAAACATATCTTTCTACGAATGTGTCCCTGCTCTTTAAGCTCCGAAATGGGCTAAAGTAGTATTAGTTTCCTATCAAGGCAGGGCTGCTTGGTGATCAACAGCAGGCCCTGATCGAAGGTAGAACTGAAACCTCTGGCATAGAATGAAACTCAAACAAGCATTATTCCCAAACACCAGCAATGCATTACTCTTATCGATGCATCTACTAAAGTAAACTAGTACGAAATGAGGTAGTAGTGCCTACTGAAGACGCCAACTTGGTTGGTGAATCGCGCGGCCCAAACATCAAAACCGCAACACCTTATTCTCATTACAAGTTCGAATTGCAAATTTGGTTTTGTACGGCTCATTTTAATATAGTGAACAATGAGCTTTCTACACTAATGGATTCATTCATAGTCATATCTTTGGGTCTATTACCTTTACGCGAACAAGTACTCTCTAGAAATCTTGGAAAGTTCTTATTGATGTCCTGAATTATATCATTCAATAAATCTCTGAGAGGGTTCCCTTTCGGATGCTCTATTTTAATTGAAGTATGTCCTAGTTTCTTGAGCATGTTTTTCAACCTTGAATAATAAAAAATTATATAGTTCTATATTATCTTATATTATCGAGTAAAGAAATTAGGGAATATTTTTCTCACCGTTCGGTTAGATCTTCCACGTCATGTTCTGGAACTATTGGTTTTGATAACTCGATTTCAACGATGATGAAACAGGGTTTTCCGTTTTCATCGAAAACTGGCATGCTTGGTTCCGGTTCCGGAGGAGCCTAAAAACGGAATTGTGTCCCAAGAATAAAAGTTACACACAAATAAATCCATATATTAATATTCATGTATACATTAATAACGTATCTACCAATTTTTTGATGTAAAATCGCTTCAGTAGTGCAAGCAGTACACATACCGGATATTCGGCCAACCTTGCAGCCGTATATTCGTTCCGCTCTAAGTTCGCAGCGGAACACAGCAAGCATAGAACTAGTAACGAGACTTAGGGACAAGGGGGATAACGACCTCGTCCTCGAGTCATGTAAGTACAATTCTAAGTGATTCTTGAAAATGGCTCCAAAGCAGGAGCCGAAACGTCGAAAAGATTAAAATTATAGACGCGGTTGAAACCGAAGAACAGTATATCAAATTATCAAATTCCAATACCTCTTCTGGACTTTCATCAGTTGATTCTTTGATAACATCTTTCGTGGATCTAGAACTTTGTGTTGATTTCTTTTCCTTCGATCCCTTATCTTTTTTACCCCCTTTACTTTTTTTGGGTGAACCTTTTTGTTTTTGTTGGATATTTTCTTCATCCGACTGACTGAAATAAGAATCTTTCAGGCCTCCAAATTTTAGAGCATCTTCTTTACTGAAAGTTGTCAAGGGACTTGCAACTCGTACACAACGAACTATAACAAAGACAACGTTTATATTGGGGAAAAAACAAAAGGAAGTTTAAGTAATTCGCCTAAATAAATATTGATAACACAACACAACAAAGTTTTTGTTTCGGGGTTGAAATTAGATGATTTTAATGTATTTCCACGTGTTAAAACCGAAAGTGACCATAAAAATTATATATTAGCTCTTGTTCTCAAGATAAAGTATCGCACGTGGTTGCTATTGAAATTATCGTGTGAAGTTGATTTTTAAATTAATTTAAGTGCTGATCTGAAATGCCTCGAAAGTGTGTGAATTCTGTCGATAGCTTTTGCTATATATGTGGTGAAATAACATTTAAGGCTCAGAAACGTAAAATGACACCTATCGTTAAGACAGCCTATGAACATTATTTTGGTGTGAAAGTTGGGGACCAAGATAAATCATGGGCTCCTCATATATGTTGTAATTCTTGTTCCGTCATATTGCGAGAGTGGCTGAAAAATAAAAACCGGGCAATGGCTTTTGCAGTACCTATGGTTTGGCGTGAGCCTACCAATCATACAGACGACTGTTATTTTTGCTTAACTCCTCCCATTAAGCAAGGTTTATCTATGAAGAAAAGAGGAACGGTTAAATACCCTAATCTCTCGTCTGCTCTTCGGCCTGTACCACACTCAGACAATTTGCCAGTCCCTTCTCCACCCCAAAACTATGAAATTTTAGAGGAAGGTGATGAAGACTGTTTAGAAGGAGCAACCATCCTTCTACATCCTATGACCCTGATTTTGAGGTGAGCGATAGGTCTAGTGATCCGCACAGAATTAGTCAAGCAGAGTTGAGTGACCTTATAAGAGATCTTCGCTTGTCTAAGGAAAAGGCTGAGCTGTTAGGGTCAAGACTACAACAGTGGAATCTTCTAAAACATGATGTGAAAATATCTTAATTGAAATTTGGTGGTACAAACTTCTTTTATTTGTCAAAACACTAAGAATAATGTTTTTTTTTTATTAATTTTGTACTTAAAATATTCTAAAAGAAACATAACAATATTGTTTTATGTACTTTCACTTTTCACGTATAGTATAACTACTCTTTAAGATTAAGTACTGTGTATCTCAAAAACCAGAGCTAATAAAAATTTTTCATTGTTATTTTCGTTTTTATCACCCCAAAATTAGTAGAAATTGACTAATTTAGTGTAGGAAACATTCAAAAAATATTTTTTTGTTGTGTTGTGTAATTTTGAGCATAATAGTTTATAACAGGATATATTTACTAGATTTATTTAAAATTTAATTTCACTGTCATTTTCCAGTTTGGCAAATTATTATATGATTCCGAAACACTTCAATAAATAGAGTGTTTACCAATATTTGAGCTTATATTCGAAACCATTATATTTTTCAATACCTTGCTAAATATTAACACTATTTTCCATTTTCTAGGTTCATTCCCATCATGCCAACGACTCATCAAAGCTTTTCTCAAATTTTCCCAAAAAGTTATAATAAATTCCCGATCATTACACTTGATCGAATCCCTGCAAGATGTAGGTACCTACTCCAAGGTTCAATATCAAGTCCTCTCAAATCTGTAACATGGCATTTCTATGCCGATATTCCAGAGTGGTCTGGAAAGAGACTGCGAAGCGGGGGTTAGGTGCTTTGATAAGTCAAGGTGTTCAATGTTGTTGAAGAAGACCCTATGCATCGGCTAATCCTTGTGTGGTCGAAGGAATGAAGTGATCTTTGCGTCTTGTGTGTGGGCCTTTTGCTGAACGGGCTCTAAATCAGTGACAGAGTTGTGGTCACCTTTATTCAGGTCTCTCATTGTCGCGTACCATGCAGAGAAGGGGATTCAAACTCCTGATGACCTTACATTCTCCATCCAGTACCATTCTGTCATGCAGAACTCAAAGGTCCATGGCTGTCGGGACAAATACAACCGTGGAACAGACGATGTATCATTTTTCAGGTCTTTACGTCGAGTTGACACAGTTCCTCTCATCAAGTCGACTTCACTGCTCGAAAGGATTAGAGTAAGATCGGAACGGCAAGCGTGGCATCAACTTTGGGGTTTGTAAACATTATCATTATTATTAGCGGTTGGTTCCAGAAGTAGAACGATACACTCATAGTAACCAACCAGCTGTTCGATAATGAATAAAAAAATGTTATGTAAGTATGATACTATACTCGTATAGAAAAGTTTCTTCACTAATAAATCTCTAGATAGATTCAACAAGATTTTTCAAGATTTCCGATGAAAAGTAAATTTGATTATCATACGGAGGAAGATAATTCTAATAATTATGAACTGCTACTTCAAAGCAATTTGGATTCGTTAAAAATTTAACTCACCTCCTGGGTATAAAAGGGTAGATACATCTAGAATAGTCATAAGATGCAAAAACGGTTGCTGCTTACTCGTAGGTTTCTTGAAACTTTCGTGACTATTTTGTGAGGATTCTGATGTAGCTGACAACATCCTTTTGCTACTCTTGTTCAATTTTTGTGACGACACATTTGACGAAGATTTTTTCTATAGTAGAAAATATATCAGACAAAAGGAAGAAACCTCAAACGCCACTCTGATTTAACGAGTATATGTCATTAGTATTTCGAAAAGAAAAATTAATAATTTCAAAGAAATTCATCAAAATTTCTCAAAAGACAAAATACTACGGTTTTTTATGGTGATTTCAGTATTCATGAAATTAATTAAGCATTTGGTTAATAAATATTCAATATCGGAAGTTAATTGACTGAACCTCATACAATATATAACATATTTTGCTAAATAGTATCATTTTCATAACCATTTGATGCAAACAAAACCTCACCGAAACTTTAGTCGTCATGTAAAATTCCATCACCAGGTGGCGATGCGTTTTGATGTGCGCAGCAAGATTGTTCATTCCGTCTCGCAATAAAAAATTTCTCCTAATCATGTTGAACTCCAATCTTGGGTTGTCTTGTTTCAAGTAGGGAATAATATCGTCTTCTAACTTACATAAAATTGATCCCTCATCTGAGCTCATCCTGAAAAATGAAAGTATTCAACTTTCCTATTTCTAGAAAGTCAGTCAGACATTTTTGATATGAAAATTGGCACCCAACGTGGGGCTCAAAAAAATAAAAATAAGTGCTCAACTTTAGTCTTGAACTAAATTAGCAAAAATAATACTTATATATAAATGCTCTTGTGAGTTAGAAAGTTGAAAATTATTGAAAATGGGAGCAACAAAATATTTAAGAAATTTCAATATTTCATCAGGAGTTACCTCGTTATTTCTTTCATACGTATCGACTCACTATCTGATGTGAACGAAATGAATGGAAAATATTATCAAGGAGATTTGACTAACCTATATTTCGTGGAGTAAGCATCAAAACCTATATTCTGCACACCAGGCCATAATCTGTTTGATTCCTCACTTATTTGTGTGGTGTATTTGGGGTTTGCAAACATCATGCAACATTTTTCCTAGAATTCAAAAATATGAAAAAATTCAATATGGTTTTCCGATTTTCTAGACCTTGTCTTGGAGTTTGAGTGATGTGTTTTTCACAAATTATTGATAACTGTGTTAATAACTGTTTCTCACAATTATTTTTCTCCATTATAGTATAATGGTGAAATATATTTATTATTTGTTCAACAATGACTTCTAAATACAAAACATACGGTTTCATTCACTGAGATAATTCCACACATCATATATTCCATTTCAGGTGTCATCAATAAAGGTATATTATAAATACTCTCCACTGTACAATTCATTATTGTAGAGCCAATAATATTTATATCCTCTTCAACGGAAACTGTAACTACAATTTTTGGATTCGTTTCGTATGTTTTCATCTGCTCTTCTCCATACTTTCGAACGGGTTTTATGAGAATTGTTTCCGAAAAAGATTTCTGGCCTATACAAAACATTTGTTCAAGTTAGTATCCGGTGACCTAATAATGTTTAAATCTATTTGAATATGTATGACGATGGAATAGAATAAATTATATTAGGTTGTCCGTTTTAATGTCATGTATTTTTGTAGCTCCATATCTCAATAAATATTCATTCTACTGTGTCGTGGTATATACAGATTGGTAGATAATGTTGTACTCTATTAATTGATACTGTTCATTTTTTGCAGATTTTTTTTTGCCTCTTTTCAGTTTTCCCTATGAATTTAAATTGAACCCACCAAAAAAGAACCATGATGGTCAATGTGGTGTGATTCACTCTAACTTTCTGCAACAGGGCCAAACCATCACAGCATGGTCCTATTGTCAGGAAATCGACAAAATGTACCGAAACTTGTGTCAGCAGCAGCAAGCACTGGTCAGCAGAAAAGGTCCAATCCAGCTCCACGACAATGTCCGTTCGCACGTTTCACAAATCACAAAATTAAACGAATTGGGCGTTGAAATTTTGCCCTACCCACCATACTCTCTAGACTTCTCACCGGTAGAACATTCGCTGGCGGAATCAATCGACTTGTGTTACGTTGGCAAAAGTGTATTGATTGTACTGTATTTCGAATGAATTGAATAAATATTCACTGAAATATTATAGTTTGAAGTGAATTTATAAAAACAGACAAAACTTTTGACACAACCTAATATATTTATCTACCAATCTAAGACTCAAAGAACCATATATCTGTAATACATTCACAATATTCACATTTAGAGTCCCTAAACTACATACTATACCATAAAAAAGTGGTAGTAGATCGATCGTACACATCCCAAAACTCATAACATCTTTCCGAATTTCAATAGCCGAACCTGAGGTAGTCGCTGATGTAGACGATGTCGACTTTGATTTAATCTTAGAAAGCTTAGTTTTAACTGGTTTCTTAGTTGCCTTAGTTTTCATAGAAGCCTTCGATGTGCTTGGTTCGCTAGCAGAGGATCTATTCTTCCCTTTTTTCGGCGATTTACTTTTTTTGCCTTTTGGTGATGCCTTCTCCTTTTGGTTGCTTTCTTCTGCAAATTCTAGCGCTTGATCCGGAATCGGTTCGTATACGCTGATGATGCTTTCACGGAAGCCTTCAAAAACTTTTGAAGTTATTGAACTCACCCTTATACTGTTTTGAAGTTGATCTTGAAGGTTTGGATCGTAAGCTTCCATCATTTGGTATACTGACACTATAGTACAAAAAGATGATGACAATAATAGACATATACTTTTGCACCTTGCAAGAACTCATGAAGGCACTTTAGCTTGTTAAAGCTCCGTGGAAAATAAAAAACTATAATGAAGGTACATATATGGCCAATGTAATAATGGCACTATATATGGAGAAAAAGGTAATTCCTTAAATCAAATAATGATGGTATCCTTTCAAAATCATTTTGATTTATCCTCCAATCAGCCCCCTTCCCTATTAGGGTACTCAAAAAACTTGTAAGTGAAAAGAGACACAGCAAAAAGCTTTACCCAAAATTTGCGTCTAAAAAATTATATATATATATATATATATATATATATATATATATATATATATATATATATATATATATATATATATATATATATATATATATATATATATATATATATATAATTCACCCTACACCAAACAATAGTGTAGGGTAAGTTATATCAAACACAAATTACACCTACTGTACTGTATTGTAAATTAAACTCCATTCCGATATTTTGAGATGTTTCAGCACACGTGCGCTATGCTCTAAACAATACTCTAATCACTCATTCGCAATTTTCATCCTTTACACACAATATATTCTCCCATGCCACCCCTTGCAAGTCTACAAACTATAAATTTTTTTTCGGTTTTCGGTAGAAATGCGATTTGGGCGAATGGGTTAGCACACCCTTCCCCTCCTACAGGTCGACAGCGCTACTTGATTTCTGGACCGCCAAAACATGGACCAGGAGTGCAGTAGACATACTACTGAAATCAAGGAATGGTGCCTTCATAACGAAATGACTGAAACCTATTAGGCTAATAGGGATTGTTATTCACATTGAAAGGAAACAATTACCAAACTTTCAAGAAAAATAATTTTTTTACAGAATATTCTTCTGATTTTATAGTAGCACCAGTATTTGTTTCATTGGAAAAACTATCCAGGAGTTTCGAAATGAAAGTTACATAATAATGATGTTAGTAAGCTATATGGTACATCCACATGTGTGTGATATTTTTTCAGGATAAACTTCTGTGAATTTAATAATTTACCTTAATTGATTATTTACCTACGACAGGGGAAGATATCAGCCTATTCAAGTGTTTGACAGAATTAATGTCAACGTCGAGGTAGAAAGTTTCATCTATGTCTAGAAATTCATCGTCGGAAACTGGTATCCAAGCCGTTTCACCTATTACTTTTTCTAGAAATGAACATTTGGTTTGTATACTAGAGATTTGAAAAAATCCCACCTGCAAAAATAAAACATTTCAAAACCATAGTGTTGCGGAAGTGATTGTTCACACCTATTAAGTGTCGTAGCTTGGTTTTACATAATAGCTAATAGCAATAAACAACTCTGATAGATGGTACGTGGATGTTGTAATAGGAGTGGAGTCCAAATGAGTTGGAAATAAATAACGTCACGATCTTATAAATACTGAAGTAAAAGACAAATTGAGAGGACTGGCGGCCCCCTACGCCAGTAACCAGGCTGGATGTCGACGGATTGGACGTGGTCGTCAATTCTGTAATAATTTTAACAAATGGAAAGTGAGTTGCATGTGAAAGAAAATACAAGGTTTTCCGACGAGGAGGCCAACATTATATAATTGTTTTTATCTTATTTTCAACGAAAAGTATGAAAGAACAAATGGGGTAGCAGCATTGCGTTTAGCATGACCACTGCGCCCCCCGACGAAGCTCCCGTTAATTATTAACAGGTGGAGCCTGGTCAAATGCGCCCGAGTTTAGTGTTTGGGCAATAACTTACTGGAGCGAATTAAAAGTATTTCACAGACCATATGTATTTCCTTCCTACATCCCCGCATATCCACTATATTTTTTTCAAATGTATAATCATTTAGGATACGTGTCACAGGTCTACAACGAACACTTACTACACTTTGATAACATTCCAGGATTATTTTGATAGGACCTATTTTTTCCTCAACTATTACTTTTTCTTCAACTTGTACTGCAGCTTCCGAAAATTGGACTGGTTCCACCTAAAAATTCACGCTAGTGAATCGGGCATTAATATATTCAAAGGTGAGTATTCACATAGTTTTGTTTATCTTTTCCTCTTTTGGCAGTTTTATGAATTTTCTTCGACATAGTGACAGTAACACTTAACTTTGAAATGTCACTTTGACATAATCATATGAAGAAATATTGAACTAGTCATTTATTGTTGAGGTAATCGGAATTTTTATATTCAAAAATTATGATGGGAAAGTTTACCAAGTGTAGAAACGGCAAACTTTTCAGTTCAGTTTCTAAGTTATCGGGGTTTATTAGTAGAAATTCTCTTGTTCCAATCAACTCGATGTTCATTTTCATTGTGTTGGTTAAGGGTAAGGTATTTTCTTAAAAACAAAATAAATATAAGTACAAAACAGAACGAACAGTTTATTATTGATAAAAATGTACATTTTTGTTGTTCTCATCTATTTTTAAGAAAATAGTCTACAAAATCAATAATTTTTCCATGAATCAAAAACGCACTTTGAATAACCTACCAACATGAAACAAAATAACAGCTGCAATTATTTAGGAACTTTTGAAACGTTCAATTCTCGAATTATAAACCATTCTATTTCAACAAAATACCAATTTTTTCACCCAACAGAGGTTGGACGAATAAATATTAAGTTTTATTATGAAATTATTTTCAATACATATATTTGATACTTTTCCAATCAATTATTATTCATTTATGGAGTATATTTTGAATCTCCTGTAGAGATTTTCCCTTAGTTTCCGGCACGAAATAACCGATGAAAACAATCGCGAATGCTACGATGCCGGCGAACAAAAAAAGCGAAAAAGACATTCCCAATATTTCTGAAATCCTGGGAAACATAAACGTCACAAAAAACCCGAATAAGGTCATCAAAAAAGCTGCCATTCCGTTCAAATAATATTTGAAACTCGGAGGAAAAATTTCACCAATAACGGTCCACGAGATGGGTCCGGATCCAACCTTGAAGCTGCTCATATTCAACAACACGCAACTGATGGGTATCCAGGAATAGGCGGACAAATCCAAGCCTTTGTCTTGAAGATAGGTGTAAGTGCCAAGACCAGTGACCGAAATCAGCAGCGCAGAGTAGGAGAACAGCAAAAGCTTCTTTCTGCCCACAGTGTCTACAAATTTCACCGTCACTAGTGTCGCTAGTAGTTGGACAAATCCAGCTATTATCACAGATTTCTCAGGTCCAATACTGCCTTTGGTAGACCCGAAGATGGTCTGCTGGTACGCGGCTATTGCTGGATGGCCGTTGAACTGCTGTGCGAACATCAGACCCAGCGCGATGATTAGGCTCTTTTTTGCCGCTTTAGATTTTCGAAAATCGTCAAATGAAAACGCAATTTTGGAATTTTGGACGCTACTTAGTATGGCCTTTAACTCGCTTTGTACATTCTCTGCTCCTGACTTCACCAATGCTTCTTCCGCTTCGTCCAGCTTGTTACGCTTTGCAAAATAGTACGGGCTCTCGGGCACGTAGAGTCCAAAAACGATCAGAAATAGAGCCGAGGGAACGAGACACATCATTGCCAGAGTACTGATGGCAACGTAAGGTCCGATGGACCAGACCAGAAATTGCGCTGAAACTACCATTAGTGGCAAAAACATGCTGGTCCTCCCTCGGTGTTCGGTTTCGGTGATTTCAGCTACGTAAGAAGGAATAATGGAGAAAACGCATCCAGTTCCCATGCCCAGTAGGAACCTGGAGGCGTAAAAATGGGTCACGTCATTGGCGAAAATGAGCATGACGTTGGAGGCCACCTGCGGAAGGGAAAACATTATTAGCGTAGCTTTTTTTCCTATTTTCTCGGATATGTAGCCTGTGAATAAAGGACCGCAAAGGGCTCCTAAATGGTGCAAGGAGGTGATCCATGATATTTCTAGGGTGCTAGCGGGATGCGATAAGGGGTTGAAGGCGGGGTCAGATTCTTCTTTTAGCTTCGGGACGCATGGAGAGGACCAGGCAAACCCATATCCTGCTACGAATGTCATCAGGTTAACTGTAAAGGATCACATTATAAGAGAAATGAATCGAATAAGTTATTTCAAATAATATAATTCCAAGAAGCCAGAGAATCTACAGAGCAACCCATAGAGCAAACATATTGCATGGCTGGATTTCATGGATAAAACTTTTCGCAAAACCCAAGTCTGTTTGAAGAGGGTAAATTTTTGTCCCAAAACTCGTTGCAAGTTCTTCAACCATCAAAGCGGGCGTGTCATTCCGAATTTTTTTAATTCAAATTAATCCAGGTCTTTATCGAACCTGATTACTTCATTTGGTGAGTAATCATTCAGGTCAGCTGGCAGGAGTGGGACTCTGCCGAATGAAGATAACCTGATATGATTCGCCCTATGGCAGGCAAAAGTACGTATTTTTGCTACCAGGGCTGATTTTTCTAGTGAAGAGTATAATCTCCTCCAAAAAACACAAATGGGTAGCTTAGGAAATAGGTCTGTTGTGATGCTGTTCAGGAAGACGCTCTTCCATGGCTAGAGCTGACCCACCAGCCAGAAGATACGCTCCTAGTTTCTCAGGTAGCCTATGGCCATCCCGGCCGGAATGTGCAGCTCTAGAATCGCACTTTAGTGACGATACACTGAATTCAGTGAGGCTTGCAGGGAGAGACGGTTTCCTCTCCTGATGCAAATTCTACTTCTACTGCTCAAGAACTCAGTGTGAGGCAAATTTATAAGATCTCCTACTCTTGAGGAGATGGTGAGTCGCTTATTTGCTGCACACTCTAGTGTCCTATGTTTGTTCAAGAGTTGGAGAACTGAGAAGCTCCTGATCTTGACTCGATGTAACAGGGGGGACAGTTGGGGTCGTGTAATCGACGTTTATCGCCTTTGTAGACCCGGGTTTGGATAATTCGGTTACTAAATGGTACATAATGGTCTAACGAGCAGCTAGGAAGGAAGGTCATCACCATCTGCGACGAGAGGGCGTCCAGTATTTCAAAGGTTCCGTTAGTGTCACTGATGAGCTCAGATCCATACATCCCTTCGGCATGGATATTAATTGTTGTTTCGGATTTAAAACTTAATTTGCGTACAGCCCTGTAGCTTTCATAAATTTTATGCACTTCAATATAGGTGTGAAAATCTCATGAAATTAATATGAAACAATCTATATTAGCAAAAATTAAGGATAAAAATTGATCATAAATGAACCCAAGTCACTTTCGAACTAATTCATCGAATTTGTACCTACAAATCCTTTGGAAAAAAGTGAATTCATGCCACTGTCAATCAAGTTTCTTCTGGTTACATGCAAGTTTGTTATTTTATCGAGTGAAATGTTGATGAACTTGATGTGTAATGAATATACGGAAATAGGCTGATATCATATTATTGATTATTTTATAAATAATGATCATGGTACAGTATTTTGTTTTTTACTGATATCCATTGGTAATTGCTGCATATGTGTATTACTTTCACATATATGACCCTCATTCCTCGATTGCATTGCTTTTGAAACAGACATATTTGACTTAAAAATATAACTGAAGAACAGTAGTCAAAGTGTGTCTAGATCACTTTATAAACAGTGATTTTGTTTGTGTCGATAGATTGCTGGTAATTATAGAAAAAAGATTAAATTTGGTTGGAATCACTTTTTTCAATGTACCTACTCAAATCAAAAGTAAAACAGTTGTTTCACTGAGAAGCTAGATATTTTACTGACAATACCACCCCAAGTCGTTCAGATTCCACAACAATAGCAATACTGTTCAAGTTTATTTTACTATATTTAAATTTGTTAGTGATAATCGTAACTGTGTTTGACTATTTTTTAACACCAGCAAGTAGTTTATTCATTGTTTCAACTGCTTTCTTCAAGTTTGCATCATTATGAGTCAGTAATGTATCATCTGCAAAGATAATTACACTGAAATACAAAATAAATGAGAGAGAACCAAGTACACCCTTAGTGATGGTAATAATTCCTGTGAAAGGTTTCCTTCTATTTTTATTATCTCTAGTGTCTCTAGTAGTCTATTTCTGTAGATGGTTTCAAAGACTCTTTTCAAGTCCAGAAATACCACTATGTTTTCTTGCTATCAAGAATTTACTTAGAATATTTTTCGAAAGTCAGACTGATTAAGGAAGACAATATTAATATTTTCAACAAACTTTAATAACTGATTCGGCTGGAAATGGCTCTGTCAGGTCCCCGATAAAACTCATTACTATCCAAGACTACATAGAGATACGATAGAAATTAAGAAAGATGAGGAAATTAACATTATTGAAATCGAGGTACCTACACTCAATTGCTATCATTTCAATCTGTTTTGAAGACAACCAGAACACTTTGCCCGTTGCCTCATAACTTTTGATAATGTCTACCTCAGTCATAGACTAACCGTCAGTCATAAAAACCTGCAGGTCACGGCCAACAAACGAAAAAAATGACGTTTGACATCTTGATAACTGTTGATACATGCCATTTCTAAGATTTTCTCTATAGTGAATTTTTAGATCTGAATTCCATTGTCTTCTTTGTTTGTTACTTTAGGAATTGGAATAACTATACTTATTTGAAGTTGGGAATAAATAGATTTAGTTTAGATTAACGGATTTATCTCACCTGAAGCAGCAGCAAAATAGGAAAACCGAAGTCTCTTTCTTTTTGTTTCCATATTAGTCAAGAGAAATGATCCGATGAAAATTTGGATAGTATTTGAATCTGAACATGAATTGAAGTAATATGCTTGTGCAAATTTTTGAAAACAATTGCAGTTTCGAGAAATATGTTGCATTAATAAAATAAATATCTACAGTTGTTGATTTATCTTAACAGCTTGATAATGAAATCTTTTAAAACAATCATTTGGAATGAGAGAACGACATTCATAATATTTTTAGAATACCAGATTAACTGACAAATATACCATAAAAAACATATATAAGTCTGTACAACTTGTCAAACATTCTTGTATCTGAAGTCCATTCCTTTTCATTGACCATAATTTTTGAATTCATAATTATTATAAAATCATCTAATATTAATATGAACGGTAGATATCAACTTTTGGCTCCACTTTCAACTAGATGCCTTGGAAGTGACAGCTGCAGAGAACAACAGAAGGTGATTTCTCATTCGGCACAAGCCTGGCTTTACTTGCTTATCTTGATTGAGCAAGGGTCGAGTTTCCTGTAGATGGAGTTTTATTTTTTATTGTTTCAAATGTTCATCCCTCAACTTATTCGTTTCAATTTAATTAATTACTGCATTCGTTGGACACATGAACCATTATTTGTATTCTTCTAGTTTAGATAACAGTTGATTTTTAATGTACATGAATTGAGTTGTAATTTAAATAAACAAAACTAATGAAATACTTGAAGTTTTTATTGTTTCCAAAGAAAAAAATCGTTTGCAGAATATTGCAATCGGAGTTCCAATTTACAATTCATTGTGCTAAAAAATAATCAAAATATGTGTAGCTCAAATCGGAAATAAACAAAAATGTTTATTCAACAGTCAAGGAAATATATTTTTTAAGCAAATTCAAGGAACGTTTCTCATACAGTTTTGACCATTGAATAAAATGTTAGTCGTTTATGTAACTCATGATTTATAATGACACTTTGAATTTACTTTCAGCAAATATTTACGGAAATATATTTTCAATAAATATATTTGTCTAAATATAAAACAATACAATACAAAAATATATAGTGTCACAAAACATACAAATTTATTTGCAGTCAAGCAAACGGACTTTCGTTATTTTAATAGTATGTGGCGAACAGCTATAAATATCTACATGTTGAAAGACACTTCCATTGCTTAAGATTCGAGTAATTATAGGAAAAAAAAACATGATTAGTTGAGTGAAAGGTTATTTTTAAAATAGCTTATTCACATTCAAATTAACTGAGGATACGACTTAATTACAGTTCATATTACTCGTAAAAATTTTGTTAGAAAAGTATATAACAATAATTACTTTCCGATTCTCTAATTTTAATTAATTGAGCTGATGACGATTATTTATACAGGCCGTTTCTTTTATCATGTGGTAGTATTATTATATTCAAAACTGTAACAGATATCAAGACGATTGAATGGGTAAAAATATAACTACTGTGGGAAACATTACTATAATGATGTAACAATAAATCTTCCATTGAAAGTTTGGTGTCAACACAGCCAACCAACAACTTTCATTTTCAAATTCGAACCTGTCTCTTTTATTAGGAATATTGATCAAATTACAATTCAGTGGTATATCACACTTGATATTTTTATAGTTTCATTTAAAATAACTACCATTATTAGTGACAACAGTTTTCAATTACGGCCCTGTTGTTACTTCTATTTTTTTTTTCAATTTAGGTTTGGTCAGTAACAAAAATATTTCTAATCAAGGTGGTTCTTTACGAGAAATTGCCCTCGAACTAGGGATTTCTGTAAAATCTACCAGAAATATTTTGAAAGAGGACAAATATAAATGCTAGAGGATATGCAAAGTTCATATCCTTAATGAATGGGATTACCGAAGAAGAGTATGATTTGCGAAGTGGTTAAGACGTAGAAATATGAAAGTTGGAAATGCATCCATTTAATAGGAGCATAAAACCTAAAAAGCAGCTGAAAAAACAAGTACGTATTTCGTTTTTCTTTTGTTGACGAGGAAAGAAAAATTCGGTTTCAGTCTAATCTATCCTTAAAACGAAAACAAGCTATGGTGCAAATAAATTAATGCACCATCCCAGAAGGCGGTTATTTAGAAAGTAAAGCGGATGAGAAATAATACAAAGGGGCGGAATTTCACTGAATTATAGGGAGGCTCCTAACTTCAAAACAACAGAAAATCTGACTATTGTTAGCTCAGGAAAAGATATGTAGAAACCCTGGTGTTTAAAATGATTCGTTTTTGTTTTGTCAAAAATTTTCGACCAGGAAAATAAGATTGACCCATCATTGCATATATGTTGATAGATGGAACAAGAATCTTTTCATGTAATTCACAGAGGCTTGGCTCTGTGAATGGAATACCGAAGTATGTTGGATCTTTTTATTTTATGAAGAATCAATAGTGCTGTAGATCGATGGTTTTCGTCAAAATATTTTACATGGGGAGGGGATCAAGTAATTACACCACGGTATTTCTATTAATCTTGTCATTGGGTATGTTCCGGATCTCCCGGGGAAGGGACTGTTATAACACTTCATCGGTATAGACGTTGGGAAGCCATATTCTGCCAACAATTGGTGTTTTGACTCTCATGATGAGTGTTTTCTTTGGCCCCTTTTTTTGGTAATAGAGTAACTTAAAGCAAGGCAATTTGTTTTCTTATTAGATTCATTTTACATTGAACCTGATAGCTTAAAGCACCCTGTAGTTCTGTTAAACAAAATCAGATTATCCTAGAGTCTCCACTAAAACCTTGGTGAATGCATTTCATCTCAAACCTGACAGTCTCAGTGGATACTCATTTAGAATAGAAGTGATTTGGAGTCTTATTATCTAATTTTTTATGGGTTCACTTCTTCTTTGAAGTGGAAAAGTTCTGGGAATAATAAACTGAAGGTTATCTTCGCAATTAGAGACGAGCTTGTCCTTTAGTATTATCTTTTAGATTGTTTGCTGCAAAGTATATTTCAATTCTATTTTTTTCCTTGTTAACCAGCGTTCTATATATACCAAAATTGTTGTTAATTACATCTTCTTTCTTTTTTTATGTTTTCCTTTGTTTTTCAATTCAACTTTTCTTTTTGCTCAATTTTCTTTGCTTCCGCTTTCCTTGTCTCTTCTTCATCTTCTCAGCATCCAATTATTCCCTTTTTCCAACCTAGCTGGGTACGATTCATAGACGTTAATCCCTTTTCTGAGAAATTCTCAAGTGATGGGTATCTTGTGTATCACTTCATTAGAGCAATACTAAGGCCTCTGGAAAAAGGTTCTGGATACATTAACAAGTTTATTGTCTGAATAGTTATGCTCGACGTTAGCGTTACAAAGCCATAAGACAAGAATAGCTCTCAGAACCTGGAATGTTCAACCCCAAAAATATTTTTCATGATGGGTGATTATATCAGCAAAGAAGCCACCCTGTGTATTTTTCAACTAGTATTTCTCTGAAGAACGGTATACGGAGGGTCTTCAATAATGTATACATATATCTCAAGTTAATCATTATTTTTTGAGTGATACAAAGTTAGTTAGTGGGTGGTTATTATATTTATTCAAATCAATATACATCAAAGATCGATTCAAAATTGTATGTACAAATCAAGTATGATTTTCAAATTTAAAATAAAATTTAATAATTATGACTTTTCCTATTATTTACATATAAAATGTAAAGTGTCGCATGCTATATTTTTTTACTAGGTATGAATGGTTGAATTGACATCATATTTTTTTTCTCATTTTGACTTAATCCAGTTAAAATAGTGGTTAGATTACAATGATTCCTATAGAAATAGAAATTGGTAGAGGTCCTGAATACACTTGAGTTGAAAAAAAACCTGCAATATTCTACCTGGCAAGTGGTACAGAAATGTGCATATTATGTGATATAACTACTTCAACTGTTGAAAGAAAGTGACATCTCAGTAATGGTAATTCGTAGGAAAAAAATACAAGAACAATTTTTATAGAAAATGGCATGATCAATAACATTCATTTGACAAATTTTTACGATAACTTTGGTCGTTAGCAAGAATTTTTTTTGACCATCAATCCTTAATAAAATTTTTAGCACAAAATGGTTCAATGGAGACTTTTGATATTTTATTTATAACAGTATATTCAAGACCTGTACTAATTTTCAGCTATATTCAAATGATTGTGAATTGAAATGTCCATTTTGACTGGGTTAGTTGCAATCTACCTCAAAATATTGGCAGTCAGTCATTTTTTATGGTGATTTGTCGACAGTGTGATTCACTATGGACCAGCAGATAATCTCTCCGAGTATAGGCTTTTGAACAAACTTGGCACTGATAGAATTTATCACCGCTATGTGTTCTCTCATGCCTTTTTAGCGTCCCGCTTTGAGTAAATCCCTTAGAACAAATTTTACACTTGAATGGCCTCTCTCCCGTATGTTTTCTTTTGTGTTTTGTCAGAGTCCCATTCAGAGTGAAAGTTTTAGAGCAAATATCACATTTGAAACGCCTTTCACTTGAATGACTCAGTGCATGTTTTGTCAAGTTACTTTTCTGTGAAAATTTTTTACCGCAATTCTCGCAGACATGGGGTTTTTCCTTGGTGTGAGTTTTCTCGTGAACCAGCATAATACGTCGTCTATTGAAAGATTTCGAACAAATTTTGCAGGAGAAAACTTTCTCACCATTATGAGTTATTAAATGATCAGCCAACACGGATTTCTGGCTGAACCTTTTCGGACACAAGTTACAATAAAATGGTTTTTCTCCTGTGTGGTTTCTCTCATGCAGTTTTACGCTGCTCCTGTGGTAATAGGTCTTTGAACAATATTTACATCTGAAAATGCGCTCTTCAGAATCTCTTCTTGTACGTCTAGTTTTGACTTTGGTAATTTTACAATTATTCAGTTCATCCAACTCAGCTGGTTCTTTTTCTGTGACTAAGAGAACTTTCGATTCTTTTGAGTCAGACCCCCCACCAACCACATTTGATTCCAGTGATGTATCTGTAACAAAGATAAACGAAATAATATAAAAAAACATAGCTGAAAACAAACTTTTACTGAATCATAATGTACATAAATGAATAAAATGAGTTTGGCTCAGAATGATGAATTGATTTTAGTAAAAATAAATCAAGCCTACTTACTTATTTTGAATATCATTATCATCAATTGCAATTTAATTTGGACTTTAATCTATAGTCCAACCACTAAAATATAATAGATACTAGAATATTAATAAGTTTCATCTAGTGGTAGCTCTTGAATAGAGATGTCCAACTCAATTTTGCAGAGGGCCATGTATATTAAATTTATAATGTGCCAGATTCAAATAACAAAATGTACTGAATTATTATAACATTTTATTTATTTAATTAAATAGTATAAAATATACGGTTGTTAAAAATCATATCAAAGTTATAAAAGAGGGTAACTAAATAAGTACCTAACTAACATTTTCTCGCTTGTCTAGGCACTGCTTGTTTCTGACACATTGCGATCACGGGCCATAGTGATATGACCTGGGGCACGGATGCAACCCGCAGGGGGTATCTTTGACACGACTGTTCTAGAAGCAATATCCTACCTACGAGTTTGCACAGATAGAAGTATTATTGAATCAATTATTTTGGCATATGCATTAACATTGTAGTGTTGATGATATTTCTATGAGTGCAACTAAACTTGACAACATATGTAAGTATTCATTTAGTTAGTGATTTACTTAACAAGCTTGTAAGATAGCTAAATGTTGATTATAAGTTCGATGTTAAATTATAATCAATAGTAACAATATAAATAATATACTAACAGGCCAAGTGGAATAAAAGATTATGATAATGAATGAAACATAGTTTTTCCACCTTACTTTTCATCTCCAGTAGTCCTTCTTTACTGTTCCTCTCAACTTTGTTGTGGACGGAAAACTCACAAGTGAAAACATCCAAAGGTTCAATTTCACTATTCTCGATTTCTTGTTTGATTATTTCAACTTTGAAATCCTTATACAAGTCCTTTCCACTTATCGAAAAATTTCTTCCTTCAGCCATTTTATCCCATTCTGAATCTTCATGTTTTATTTTGATTTCGTTGATATTTGTATGCATTTCTAAATTTTGATCCATACTTGTTCTAAAGAATTAAGGAAATCTGGAAAGATGTAAGTAAATGTATTCAATTAGAAAGCTATTTTAAGAAGTTCTCAAACCATTCTGATTTATATGAATGTTGTCAATAACAAATGTTTTGAGGTTTAGGATGGATTCATGTACCATCAGTCTCAAGTCTTATGTCACAAGTTTTGAGACGTAACTACAAAAAAATTACTTTGCTCTTAGAGTTAAGTTGATGTTAGGAGTGAGTGTACAAATATAATATCCAAGATTGTGCATGAATGTTTCCATCTGGAATTAATGCACAACTACTTACGATTTCTTAGGCTTTACGACTTAAGACTGGGTGCATGAATCACCCTTTTCTAAGAATAATAGTTCTTTTCACCCACACTTCATTTTACGAGTTTCTTCAAACAAATTTACTCTTTCCACCAAGGGTAGGCCTTAAATGCGAAGTGCTATGAAAAATACAGTTGAAATAGAATAAAATAATACACAAAGGTTTACCTACCTACTGTATATTTCAACAAAAATTATGTTTATTCCTTTGTGTATATTTTCAAATAAAGTATATATAACTCTCTATCTTAGTTCATGGAAAGGGGAATTTATTAAATTATAAATATGGATCTCAAATAATACTTTTAGCTGCTTATCGCTTTCCTAGACATATTGCTTCCGATTTACGAAAAATCAGAAAATCAAGTTTATTTACATCTATACCGTGGTTAACATTACTGTACACCAGTGCTGCCGCATGGTCAATTCAAAAAGTACCGAAATTTACAAGAAAATAGTACCCAAAATGTACTGCGCGAGACTAGGCATGGCACATGCGCATAAGTCATTTCAGACCAAATGCCAGTAATGCCAAACGTGTAATAATGTTATCCATTTAAATTCGGAAAATATATGGAGTAAAAAATTTGCTGGAAACTAAGAAATGTTCCTTAAGAGAAAGATCATAATGAGAACATTTGATAAAAAGGTGTCTTTTTCCTTCTTCAAATTGCTCTTTCACGATTGCAAATGTGTTTTGTTTTAATTAGGTTTCTGTCACAATAGAATGAACAATACTAAAGACGTTTTCAAGTAGCTAGATTCGAGAATTTATTTTTACCTGTCCATATTCCTATTTATTTTGACAAAACAATAAAACCAATTTCTCAAGGTGAGGTGTGAGGTTAGAAGTTGAAACTGCTGTTCTGCTGACTGACTGACAGATGACAGAACCACAGTTCACAGGCACAATACAGAACACAGGATTAAATAATGCAGAGTTAATAGCTCGCAATGTTGACAAAAGTACGGTATTTGCTGATCTGGAACTTGAAACACGGAATTGCATTGTTGCCACACATATTGTTGTTATTTTTTACTGTACTCGATGGGAGTCAACGTGAAAATGTAAAAAATTGGGATTATAGTAAAGAGTATCGAATAGTCTACATATTGATCCGGGTAGTATCTTCGTATCAAAATCATGGGATAGTACCGAATGCGGTACAATAGTACCTTAACGGCAGCACTGCTGTACACTTAGACAAACGATTCGTGATTATGAACACCAACACCGACCGTTCTGTGTTCTGTCACAAGTAGAATACTTTTTAGCATTACCAAAGTGTACACCAGTTAGTTGGTGTACTCTTTGATTATACTGTGGTTCTGTGTGTTTGACATGGACAGGGTTGCCACTTGTACTAAAATGAAGATAAATTAGTAATGAACATGCTCCATATATCAAAACACGTTCTTTTCAAAACCGACATATAATGTGTAGTATGTAGCTCAATGATAATTACTGAACAGAATATATTGTAAGACATCACCAAATTCTCCAAAAACAGATTCACTTTACAAAATACTGAAGATAAAACATATTTTCAATCTTAAAGTTGGCAAGATAAAAGGAGTGCAGGTTCCTAAGAATTACGGCTGCTGCTGCTAGCGCAAATTGAAACCCAGGTGCCGTGTTTTCTGTCAACCAACCGTTGATTTTTGACAGGTTTTGGAAGTTTAATTTATATTTGTTGTTTCGTGAATTTATCTTGAAGCATCCAAATTTTGTTTGGTTATTCCTTTAAAAATACATTTTAAATTACAATAATGACTAGGTGAGTAACAACTATTTTCTAGAATAGCATGAAATATTTATCAATTTGCTATATTTTTCGTTTAAGGGAGAACATTGAGCTTGGGAACGTTACTCCTCATAATATTAAACAGTTAAAACGCCTCAACAGTGTGGTTTTTCCCGTATCTTACAATGATAAATTTTACAAAGATGTCTTGGAGGCCGGAGAGTTGGCAAAATTAGCATATTACAATGATATTGTAGTTGGAGCCGTTTGTTGTAGAATAGATACTTCAGAGAAATCGAAGAGGTTGTACATCATGACTCTTGGATGCTTGTACCCTTATCGGAGACTTGGAATTGGTACCCTTATGGTGCAGCATGTCCTTAGTTATGTAGAACAAGATGGTAACTTCGATACCATATTTTTGTAAGTCAATAATACTTTCATTTAATAGATGCATCCTTGTGAGGCTAAAAAATTATACAAAAGTGGTGATAGGTTGGAGATTGCCAGTTACAGATCAATATTAATGCTTTTCAATTTCACAAAAATTACCAAAATCTAATTTGTAAAAGTTCAGTACCCTCCCAGTACAATAATATAGTCTAAGAGGAAAGGTATATTCACTTTAACATAGGAAATTTACAAATCGTTGGCTTCATAAAAAACCTGCATTATTTCTTTGACAACCCTTCTAAAGCATTCAACACTTTTTCCAATAAAAAACACCTTACGAAACTAGAATACGAGGTAAAGCAAAACAATTTGTCAATTTCTACACAAGTGATTATAAAAAATTGATGGAAAAAATGGTTTCAAAAAATGATGTTCCTCATTGCAAGGTCTGGGGTCTTATTCTGTTCATTTAGATAATGGATTGAACCATTTTCCGGTTTGCAGACAATCCTCCAATCGTCTATAATTCAGACACAGAGCAAGTCCTCAAAATGAAGTCGGTGAGAGATTTGAAAACATTATAATTTGAGTGATGTTTCAATATAAAAAATTTATTCTGAACGTAGAAAAAATATGTGATTTATCATACATGAGCATTAATCAAAACTAATTCATCTCTACATTTCACTATACGTTGTACTTTTCATTCACTTACATCATACATGCCACTATGTCTTTTATATTGTTTATCTTATTTAAATTCTTCAACTCTTTATAGTTTATTACGTATGTTGAATACTCTATTTTAGTTAAGTTATAGATCTAATTTGACCATATCACGCTTAAGGAATATTTTTTGTAAAACGTTGCTTGTGTGATCAATACACAATATATTTCTATAAGTACATCTTAAATTGTTAGTCTCAAGTGTACTGGTCAATGATTAATTTTTATTTTTTTCAGACACGTTCAGGTAAATAACGAGGGAGCAATTGACTTTTATAAAAAATTTGGCTTTGAAATTGTAGAAACAAAGGAGCACTATTACAAGAGAATAGAACCGGCTGATGCTCATGTTCTGCAAAAGACTCTCCGACGAAAGGGCCAAACTAATGGTATCATCGAATGAAATCAGTACGATTAGCACAATTCATCTGTTATTGTATTGTATTTATACCATTTTTGTTGATTTAATTTTATCATCTTTTGTAAATAAATAAAAAATCCAATCATCTTTTGAATACATCATCAGGACTTTCATTTCAGAAAAGAAGAATTTCTTAGACAAATATGAAAAATTGTTCGAAACAAGCACTTATCCCAATCACCAGAAATGCAATACTTTTCTCGACGCGCGTTTCACTTAACCAACTTGGCGTCTTAAGGGGGTGAAAAAAAGAAGATGTACCTACTTGTTTTGGATTTATTTACTACAGAGATTCCTAATTTACTTTTTATTATGAAAAATTGTATAGCATAAATTTAATGTGTATTGGACCAGATGTATCTTCTATGTGTTGATTTTTGTGAGATAAATTAGGTTGCTCAATTGCAGTGAAAGTTGTTTAATATGGAAAAAAATATTAAAAAGTTATCGAAGTACTTGAAAAAATACTCAGAACTTCCACGCTAAATTTGTATAAATTTTGGACGGTGATTTGTGAAACGTGCTGACGGCTGTTGTCGTGGTGCAGGATCAGTCTCTTTTGTGGACCAGTGCCGGCTGCTGCTTACGCAATTAACGACAACATATAATAATAAGCTGTCAAGGCATAAAATTCCACCAAATTCTTTATCGATCAGTAGAATAAATATTTAATGATATATGGAGCTACAAAAACGCATGGCATTGAAACAATCAAATGCAAATATCTGAAGAACATTTTTTGTAAGGAGACTACCGTATTGGAAAGGGACTTTAAAGGGATCTTGTAATCACAGTATCCAACTCTCTTGCAACAACTCAATCAAATCAAAATATGCTTCATTAGCCAAGATCTGAACATATTACTGGCAAAGTCTAGTAAAGTAAGACGTGTATATGGGACAATTAACAAATTTAAACTACAAAATAATGAGACAAGAGCAGGGTATATGGACAGAACAATATTAAGCCCAGCTGAACGGATACAAATATAAGTACATGAATATTGAGTAAATGTAAATATATAATGCTACGTAATGAACATTGATAGCCATTTCTTGTTGATTTCAATAACTTGTTTACACAAAGTTACATGACAATTACTCGATAGAGCCTTGAAAAGAATTCATCCACAGTATAATAGGGCCTCCCAATAAGGAATTCTTTTACTTTCTTTCTGAATTTCTTTTCATTATATATTCGCCTTAAATTAATGGGAAGATGATTAAATAACTTCTTGCTATTGAGAAAAAAAAAATAGAATTTCGTGTAAGAGCTAGAGTAGGTGTTGGAAGGGAAATGAAGTAAGACTGATCAAGATCTTCAGATGATGTGATGCTGCAGGTTTTTACGGGTTTTCCTGCAGCTGAAAAAGCAAATGCTCCACTGGAATCAATGAAGTCGCCCCGGAGCGCCAATTAATTTTTATTGTTGTTTTACTATAAGTTGAGGTGGTATTAAATTGATTTTTATATTTTTTGTGGATATGACACACTGTTTCCAAAATAAAAAGACATACTAAGGTCAGAATTTTTTGCTTCACAAATAATGGGCGGCATGAACCCCTGCAGCTAGCCTTGCGTAAATATCTGATGGATCTTTTTTGTAGAGAGAATACCATATTGAAACGAAATTGTGCACAATTTCTCCAGAAACAAATTCCATAGTGAAAATAGGACTCAATTTCTGCAAAATAAACTGATCTTGTGATAGTAGTGTCTAACTCTCTTGCAACAACTCTAACTGCATGACATTCTGCTGCTAGTCTTTTACATAAGTAGTCGACATGGGAATCAAATTTTAGATTTTCATCAATGAAGAGCCCTAAAAATTTGTTTTCCTACAATTACATTTTCCAAGTGTACTTCCCCTATGTTACATCTAAATGTGACTACGTTTGTTTTGTCGATGATGAATGATAAAAGATTGGAATCACTATACTCTTTCACCCTTTTTGTGTTGACAATGATTTGATAGTGGTGTCATCAGCCAAACATGTGAATTTACCACTTATGTCAATATGGACTAAGTCATTGACATACATGAGAAACAACACCGGTCCCAAAACGGAACCTCACTGTAAGGCATCCCGCTCACAGCTGTTCACATGAATGTTCGGCATGGCTATTAAATTTCAGTTTTCTAATTTTTCACAAAAATTATTGGAATCACTTTTCTCTCACTCTTACGTCAGCACCGATTTGATAATATTAATTTGATAGGTTACCATCTAATAAAACACAATTTGATTTTGAACTTTATTATGTCTCCAATAAGGAAAATGAATGTAAGTTTCTCGTTGTTGATTTATCAAAATTCCACCCTCTCAGCGATACCAACAAAATAATTGGCCAGAGTTTAAGAAAGAATTATTTATGAGAGGGTACATTTGAAATAATTTGTTTTCAAAACCTGAAATGAAGTTGCAGCCATTTTACAACTTTCATGTCTACAGAAATGTCAGTATAAGCTAAGAGGGTGAATTAAGTATAAAATATTGACTAGGGGTTATACTTCAGATCAACAGACTAATAGTGAACGATTAGTAAAAAATAGTTTTAAGTTCTACGTAAACATGAATACAATGCCAACTCTTTTAGTTATAGTTGAGTATCTTTTAAATGTGAACAAGAAAATAAATAAAATAAATAAAAACATAAATATAAATATCTGTTATTAAAATTAGGGTTTTACAAATTTGCTATGTATATTTACTGGAAAATCACCAATAGTTGAAAATATACTGTTTAAAACTTACAGCTAATATTCCCGAAAAAATTTAAATATGAATTTTGAAATAATATTTGTTATTCTCACTCAGTATGCGAAATTTAATCTGTACTGATATTTTTCTTCAAAATGAAACCTCTCTTGAACACAAATAAAGCTTGAGAAGTAATTTCTTTAGAAAAGTCTCAGAAATGATAATGAAACGCTCTACTAATTAATGTTACGAACAAGAATGATTTTATTGGTAGGTTACAAGGTTTTATAGGTTTTTGTTTCTATTGCTAGAACTTTAGATTGTGGAAAAACGTCTGTATTTAGAATAACAATAAATAATCAGAAACCAGACTGAAACATAGAACTGGGAAGAATAAACAGAACTGCAACACTCTTCTCGATTCGTGTTTCATCTTCAGGAGTTGTAATGGAAAAGTGCTGCAGTTCTGGTGATTGAAAACAGTGCTTGTTTTGGAGAAACCAGATCTTTATACACAAAAGAAGTTTCACTTCTGTATAGCCGAACCATGTAATTGATGACACAACCTCTATCATTATATATCTGTTAATTAATGGAATCACTTTGGTTGACTTGAAATGTTTAAGAAATAATTTCACAATATAATAATATTTGAGGTGGATTTATGCGAATTCTAAGAATATTAACTGTACTTTCATCATCACAAAAAAATCATCTGGAAACTTGAAGCAACTTCGACTCCATTCTATTTGAGATTCGAAAACAGAAATGTTATTTTCAAAGTATATCACGATTTGCTTGTATGGTCGTTTTGAACCCAATCTAAGAATTGATAGTGATAACTAAAAATGTGTTCCAAAAATTACTAGAAATTCCGAGAGTCATTTAAACAGCTGATATCCAGAAGCCAACATGGATCGGGAAAGTAAAGCAGAAGAGGAAAGAAGAAGCACATTTAGCAAGAGATGAAGTTCAAATGGCAGACTATAAATAAAAGCGATGTCAAATGCATGTGCGTCTTTAGACGTAATAACTATACAACAAAATATCATTAGTGTAAGGACAGCTGATAGTAGCTTTTCTTTGGATTATTTGTTGAAAAAATGAGACAAGTTAAATATTATAAAACCTAAAAATATGAAAAACTTTCAAGTCAACGTCAGAAAAAATAAAGTAGAATAAAACAATAATGCAATGTTTTGATGGTTTATTTCACCTTGAAATTAGTTGGGAATGATTCTGGAATTGATTTTAATCAAAATTTTGTGAACATCCAGTTTGTTTTCTAGTTTATTTGGGGAGGGGTTCATAATATTAGCATTATTTATCGAACTTCTTTGAACATTTTCACCTGCCACAATCTGGAAAATATGAAAATTGTAATAGAGAAACGTATACACGTGTTGAAAAGAAAACTTTTCAGTTTACCCCGATGATTTACTGCATAAATTCAAAGTATTTTTCACAAAGATAAACGTTCTATTTGTCTTATTTGATAATTTCCTATCAAAAAAGCTAAGAAATTATACAATACTTATCTAAACGTTTCTGAGGCTAAAATATGCCTGTCTTTGGAAATGGGCAAAATTTAAGTTCATATGCAGTTTTTCCTCTGCTTATTCTTTCATTTCTCAACTTCTTCGACATATGTCAAAAGAGTTTTGAAATGTGGAACTATGTCAATGTTGTTGATTGACTCCAGAAGCATTCCATGTAGTACAAGGTGTTCAACAATATCAGTTTGTTGCTATTTCGCCACTATACAAATTTTTCTTCAAGACGGGTAGCTAAGTTCGGACCATTTATAAGGAGCTGTTCAAAATACACTCTTCAGATATGAGAATATACGCTGATTCGTTAAATACGACAAGCTACTGATGAATAAAACATTTTTCTTTGTGAAAAATACTTTGAATTCACACAGCAACTTATCAGGGTAAACTAAAAAGTTTGCCCTTTCTACACGTGTATTAAGTTCTCCATTACAATTTTCATGGTTTTCAGATTGGGAAAAAACTGACTTCCGTTCAATATTAGCATTATATTATCACATCAGTCGAGAATTATCGGCGTCTTTCAATAATTTTTTTTTAATGATTTCATCAGTTAGGTTATTTTTCAATCACTTTGACACTGTCATCATCCTATAGATCAATCCTTCCATTGCAGAAGTAAAATCATTGGATCCAAATATCATATGTTCTGAGTATTATAATGAATCGGGAATAACATTTATAGTCTGAATATGCATAATTTTTACCTATAACTGTGAAATATGTATTGCATAAATCCACCTATTCGATTAAGTTACTTGCAGAAGTACATGCATTTATATTTCGAACACCCTGTACACTGATTAAAACTAATTTCGATTGACATTCGTAGTGAAATTTTGGATAAGCTGCACCCGCCAATTAAAAAAAAGTATATGAACTTATGTATTTTGACGTGTATATTACGTATGTGAAAGAAAAAATCGGTGTTCCCTCTTCTTTCCAAAGTAACAGCCAAAGTTACGAAAATTGCAACTATCCAGCCTTTTCGCACAAAACAAACTATTGAAAAATACATTTTTATTCACATCACTCATAAATCTCATTCCTAGTTCTTTGACACAGCTTGATAATCAACATATTTACTATACTTTATTAAGGGAGCTGCTTTTTCCCAAAATGTCACTAGTATAGGGTCCAACACGGGTTGGACGATAGCAAGTGAAAATCGATCGTTCAGACTAGGGCTTGAACCACCGACCAACACGACAGTCAATTCGAGTGAGTGAACAAAGCACCCACGTCGAACCGCCGACATTCAACAACACGATGAATGAGTACGTGAACAAACAAAATTGACGAATTTGGGACGATAACAATCCACATGAGATCCAAGAGCGTCCAATGCATCTCGAAAGTCACTGTTTCTTTGAGAAAGACGTTGGCCACACACACACCTTGTTCTATTCAAATTTAAAGATAGGAAACGCTTACTGAAAGACCCTATATATAACCTTACAATGTTGGAGATGCCACCAGAAAACGAACCCAGTGTTAAATAAAGTTTTTTATAGGAAAACTGATAATTATTACACTGAAAAGTGCCAAAGAAAGTGAAATAAGATGTGAAAGTGATATGGTGAATAAATATTTGTGATTCTATAGTTTGTATATGTGACGGAATCGACCGAAACTTGAAAATCCAAAACGCATTCAAGAACCACTTTGTTGTGAGATTTTCACTAAACAGTTTTACAAAAACGCAACATGTGTTTCGCTATAAAATAGCTTCTTTAGACGTGTCTGAACTTTGGAAGGCTGTAACTTTGAAAATAAGAGCAGCACCGATTTTTTCAAACATTCACTAGTTTTATATCGTTTTCTGCTTGTTTACTTATATGATGTATATAATGCCTTTCACTTATTTTGTTTTTTTTTTGACTAGTCTGATAAGTTTCATACCGTGTGTATGTAGGATGCTTTGTCTAATCTTTGATTGATGAATAAACTCTATTATATTATTATTATAACCCGTTAATAAATAAATAAATGAATGACATCATGGTCAACATGTAAAAATGAATTATTATCATTTTGTGTTCTGCTATGGAAATAACAAATTACATAAAATCACACTAGGACTAAAGAAACCAATGTCATTAAAGTGAAACCATCAATGAAATTCAAATTTGAATAATGACAAGATACTTTAAACCAAGTTACGTTTCGATTGTTAGAATAAATGTAATCCAGGGTACTTTTCAAAAAAAGATGATTTCAACCATATTTACTAAAAATAATAATGGTTTATTTTCCCAAGAAACATACCATGTTTATAGCATTATTCAACCTATGGCGGTTGGTTAATAAAATTGTTGCAAATAATGCGTTGAAAAGTTTTACATTTTAAAGACCAGAAACATTGTTGAAACACGGAAAATATATTCGGATATAACGAAAAAATAAATAAAGGTTTTGAATGCTGTTTTGGCTTCTCTGCTGATAACGTTACTAAAATTTCAGGTTTTCTGAAACAATTCAAGACGATCATTTTGCAGGGTTTAAAATCTATATCCGACCAAAACTCAGGAAAGTTTCGGAACTTTGGAAATAAGTTACAACACTGATTTTTTCTTTCTGATTCGTACTCTATACGTCAAAATTTGTTAAGTGCTCACAAATCTGTTTAAATAGGCGGTTGAAATTTTACCGTACAATTTTCTGAGAACGCATTATTTCTAAAAATATTTTCAAGTTGAGGATGAATCCGAAGCAGAATGAAACAATTCAATTTAAGAAACATCCAATTGCACAACAACCATACAAATTCACTATTTCACAACCAATACAAATACCATGTTCGAACTTCGTTACAAAAATTACGCTTAGCACATTAACCAACAAATCATCACTATAATGTAAGTACTGTATAAAAATAATTGTTTCATTCTCTAGTCTAGAAAAATTCCTTAATAGGCCAATATACAATTCACCTTACAATAGAATTTTCATAATACTTATTCACAAAAACGTTTATTGAATTTTTCAAAAATAGTATCGATGAGTATTTCCGTAAAAGTTATCATCATTATTGTTCTTCCTTTAACAATTCTTGTATACGTTGGATACAAACTTTGGATCCCTCATAGGCCTCTCTTGAGAACTGAAAACCGAAAAGTATGATGACTATCAGAAGTGAATTATTTGTTATCAACTTTTCATTTTTTGACAGTTTATAAAATATTGAAGGAAGACATTTCTCAATCCGTAAAATGGTAGTGGTAGTGAAACCTAAGGTACTTCTTCGCAAGCATATTTGTTCACTGATATTTGTACTTATTATAAACCTTGTTGGATTCTCAAAATACGATTTTGGTATCAGTTGAAGGGAGTGAAAATGTAGATATCCATTCATTGCTTCAAGTATCACAGTAAATGTATTTGAAGCTGCTTGTATGTTTCAATTATATGCTTTACTCACCAAAGAAAAGTTGAGAAATCCATGCGGTAAAGATTCTAGCACGTCTAATTTTACATTATTCCCGAGATTTTTCAGCCTCTTTGAGAACATTACGCAATCATCCAAACAGGGATCAAAATGAGTACTCTAAAAATATAATTATTTCAAAACGTATAAAAAACATTCAAAATGAAGATGAAACTTTACCAAAATATGCGTTGGGGGGAGCAACCGTAGATCATCATCTTCAGCATAAAGGGGACTTAAATACGGATCCTTCGGTACATTAAAAGCGAATTTATTGATCAAGTTAGTTCGAGGGTCGATATCCAAATCTAGTAACTTTTCAGCTGGTGACATAGTTCTGCTTCCTAAAATATATTCATTCAATGAATTGCTAACTTGGAAATTACATGAAATATTTCTGCGTCTCAAATTATAACAATTCGGATAGAGCTTAATCAATATGTAAAAATAGTTTTTTCTTAGCATTCCGCTTTTATATTATATTGATTATATTGAAACAAGTTTTTCAACGTTGGCAACGTTATGAAATTGATTTCATAAGAAATGACAATTTTGTTTTGATCAGACAATATTCATTATTTCATTCATAATTATTGAAACTTGATACCCATACTTCATAGACTACGTCAAATAAGGATTTCATTCAGAGCACATTTTTTTCTGTGTTTCATTGAATTCACTTTCGATTAATGGAGGAACAATTACCATGACAACTGACAATAATGACAAATAAACAGAGTAGCCAACTGAGAAAAAAGTATGTGCTCCAAATTTCCATAAAGCTTATATATAAGTGAAATGATCAGAAAAGACGATTTGCATCTAGCCTGCATATACGAGTGGAGTATATTATGTTATGCCTTATCTAAACCAACAGAAATTTGAGAGGCAGTAATTTTTCATAAAATTCCATATGGCATTCCTCTATTAAAGGTGAAAATGAAGGGAAAACCATCATATTGTTAAATATCATATGTCCATTCGAGGTCGAATGCGCCTGAGAAGAAAGCAATGGCCATACATTAATTGAGAGAGGAATATGCTCAATTAAATATTTGTTTATTACCTAAATATTCGGTGAACTGCCCTTTCAGATTATACAAAAATGATGTAACCTTTTTCTGGATTGAGTTATCAGCTGTATTTGAAGACGATGCAGTTTCTTGAGTTACAAGAGATATTTTAGTACCATCAGTTTCCGTATCTGAGTCTGGAAAAAAAATTAATGTCCAGATAAAACCTTGAATCACTACCAAAAACGAGTTGGTACAGATATAAGAATAATTTAATAATATGGAAAATATGATGATACACGAAAAATACAATGCAATGTAGAGGAAAAACATGTGTGTATATTAAGATGTAAAAAAATAAAACAGATATAATGATGCTATGATAAAATAATACGAGGTCCAAGATATCCAATTGAATACTACAAATATAATGCATGATATAAAATAGAATACAATGAAATATAGTTAAATACAATGGACTATTCAAAAAATATTACAAGAGATGTAACAGGGAATTTTCCTGTATCTCCTTGCTGAAATTTTCCAATTCCCGAACTTTAGGTGCAAGTTTTTTTCATCTGAGCAGATCTCTCTGGTTGAGCTGCAGCCATTTACTCACACTCCACTTCAAGGAGAGAGATTTGCTCTTGCAATTCCCCCCCCCCTTCGCTATATATTCCGTTTCATTTATATGAAAAATTGTTTGATTTCAAATAGTACAAAAAAAACAAGAGTTTGAAAGGAAACATCAAAATTTGAGTTGTTTCTGTTTCTCAAATAATTCAAATCAGTCTGACGATTGTGTTGTGTTGAGGAGACATATGCATATATATGACAAGAAAATATTTCAACTTTCCTCACAAAGGACATTTTGCAGATACTTCTTGGTATTTCAGCAACAAGACTGCTAACATCAGTCAAGTGATCACATAGAGACAAGTTTTTGAATGATTTCATCGACCCTTCTCGTCTATTATTAAACCGTCATCTGCAGCCTTTTCAACTACAATAAATATTAGGAGCTTTATCTCGTGAACTATACTCCATCAGGGGAAAGCTTAACCGTTTGAAGCGTGGTTTATACCTTAGGCAATGTCAGTTTCGTTAATATCAGACATGAAATTGAAATTCTGTGTTACATACATTGAGATGTCACAAAACAAGTTGACCTCATCATCAATGAATCATACTATATAACCATAGTGTAAAAATGTAATCAGAATAATTTTTTCAGAACACATCAACCATACTTATTATCAATTAACTGGTTTAGTGATCCAATAGATTTTTAGTTAGGTAACCTAACCTAACCAACGTTTCGAATTTATATGAATTATTCTTGAGGGCTCTATAACAATGAATTTTCTTAAACATACCTCCCACAAAACTATAACTTTTCTCATTTCAATGAATTCTTAAATGAATTACTCACCTAAAAGCAGTTTCTTTATGTTGGAAATATGACTATTTTAAAATAAACATACATATTCCATACAAAATAAAAATATTAGAATAATAAAATTTCAGAGACAACAACACTACGCAAAGACATGAAACAAACAACAGGTTTTACCTATGGTGTCTGTTTTTATCAATAACAGAAAAAATTATAATAAAAAAAGTGGTAATTTATTAGGTATTTTACGGATTGAATTGAAATATGAGGTTTCAAGGCCATCGACATCCCTTCTAGTGTTAACACTATCGTGTTTGAGAATGTGTATCATTTCGCTCAAGAATTTACATACGGTATTTGGCGTTGACTCTTATATTTTGGAAATAGGAACACCTTTATTCAATTATTTTTCGGATGACTCTTGGAAAATTATTTTTTACTAGATAATTCTCGATTAATTGAAGATTTTTTCATGAAACTCAGGATTGGGATGGCAGTTGCTATTGATTTTTAATTTCATATAATGATTTTACTGTGAAGGTAGTGTTTTGAATAATGATTTAAAAATCTCTCAGAAAGGGTTGGTTTATGATATGGTTTATATGGTTGGTTTACGGTTATGGTATATGGTTGGTTTATGATATGATACTTTCAGAATTTGGTTTGCATCTTCGATCATCATACATCATACATCAACCCATCGATACATCAACCCAGAAAGTGGATGAAATACGTAATGTAGGTTTTATATTTGGTACAAAAAAATGCTGGATTTTGTAATCTGCTTCTCATTGGAAATTTCCATTAGCATAGTCAAACTTTGATAACCTTATCAGATTGAAAACATTGAAATGGTTCAGAATAAATTCATCAGGTGTAACCATTTGAAAAAGGCTTTTGGCACTTATCATTATATTGAAATGTCTCAATTAAATCTTCAAATCACTCAAAAAACGAACACTCATATTTGACCTCTGCGTTCTTCACAATTTTTTATGACAATTTATGAGCATTCAGGTTGATTATTTCTGCGAGATGAACTAGAAACGTACGCATATTTCACACATCAATCTGTCACACTAATTAAACCTTTCATGATAACATACGATAAATTACAAATAGACATCACTCAGAAATAGAAACGTGGAACAATTTTGCAAAAAAAAATATATTAAAATTTGAATGGTCTGGAGCATAACACAGCCATACAACTAGTAAGAGTTCATTTAATATGTATAGAAATATAGTTTTAGTTTGTCATGATACAAAAATGTAAATTACAATTTACAGTCGATAAATGAATGAATAAATATAAAAAATCACCCATTCAGTGACACATACCAACCTAAGACATATTTCTCCAGCAGATCTGACATATATTTCTGACCTTCCTCTATGTCGGAATCGTTTAGATTCACCGCTTTGGTATTTTCTTCTGCTACATCATTTGACATCAGAGAACCATACGTCAATGTGTCTGAAGTATCGGAAACAGGAGATTTATGTGCTTGTAACTCCATCAGATCCGATTCGGAGATTTCCTCAAAGCTCTCGGTGTCAGAGTTACTGTCGGAACGAACCCGTTTCTTTTTCAGATTTTCGTCAGGGCATGCATAGGCTGAAATAATCGATAGTGTAAATAATGAATGAATTATTTAATAATAGGAATTCCTAATACACAAACATAGATTTACAGACGTGATTTAGAGTGAAATCATACATTCAGTCATGAGTCGAAGGATCATCGAAAAATTATTATGGAAAAATCATATTAAAAATGTAAAACTCAAGCTCTCTCCTATAATTGGTATATTATTCCGAATAAGATATATATATACCATGTAACCATTCAACGGGTATATAACACTGCCTGACCAATTCAAAGTTTTATTATTTGGTAACTTTTTGGGGTTCACCTAAAATTTCAACTATTGAGCTAATACAAAAATTATGAAATGAAGCAATGAAACATATATTTGAATTAGATTATCTGCAGCCAAGTCGGAATACATATAAACCTATTGAATTGTTGGACATTGAAACTATTTACAAATTATCCATTTCGTAAGAAATGAAATATTTAGTGAGGTCAATGATGTTCCTGGACATAACACTTGTCAGCAGTTTTTAGAGGTCCTTCAGTCTAAAAACCAGTCACAGACAAAATATATTCTTTAAAATGGAATTAACATATATAATTCACTTCCTCAAAATTTGAAAAAAATATAAATTAGTGCTTCTTCAGAAAATATTTGAAAACATATCTTCTGGATTTGATGTGAAAATAATTCTTTTTTTTATCAGCATTTCTTATTTCTGATTTTACTATTTACAGACAATTTTTTTCGTTATTATTCCTTTTTGATTCCCTAACATAGGCTGTAATAGTTTCTTGGAAAAATAAAATTTATTATTATCAAAAACTTGCAAGTCTTAAGAAATGTAAGCTAATGACTTTTAAGCACCAGCACAAATATTATTTTACACATACTTACTCATAATGTCTATGTGCCTGAATTGTAAGTTTTCAGTAGTAACAAATAAAAAAAACATGAATTCTTAAGACTTAAAACATGTGACATTTGACTTAAGACTGGTGCATTATCATTCATTTTTAAAACAAATACAGTAGAATTCATAAATAACGACTCCGCTTATAACGACTATCCGTTTATAGCGACGATGTTTACTCAAGTTTAGTTTAATATTTAGTTATTGAGAAAATATACCGTTTAGTGCGACTCCGGTTTAAGCGACCAACCGCTTATAGCGACCGTTTTTCATGATAATACATCCGGTTAAAACGACGCGCAATGTTTTGTTTACACAATCTGCGCACCAATACCTCGGCGAACTCCCTCTTCTTAGGTACCTCTATTGATAGGTACTACTAACAGATATTAATAGATACGCCAGAGGTTCTAGTATGAAGTTCGACAAAATGAATTCTGTGAAGCGAACGTGTTTTGCAATTGAAGAAAAAATTGCAATGTTACACCGATTAGAAGTTTGGCGTATCCCATTCTACAATATCCAAAATTAAAAAGAATAAAGATAAGATCGAGTCACTGTTCAATGCAAACGTGTACGGACTTCTACTCATGAGCAGTTGGATATGGCATTGTTACAGTGGTTCAAGCTTCAGCGCGACCGGAGAATACCTCTTAATGGACCTTTGCTACAAGAGAAAGCAAATTTTTTTGCTAAAGTTAGACATGCAAAATTTCACATATTCCATGAGTTGGATAAACCGTTTTAAAGTGAGACACAACATTGCCTGCGGTAAGATTGCTGTCTATGTCAGTTCAACAAAGTGATGTACACTTTACTACTAGAAAATTAATCTGTTTTGTGCGTCGTCCGGTTAGTACGACATGGTATACCCGGTCCTTTGAAGGTCGTTTTATCCGGATTCTACTGTACTGAAAATATGACATAAAGTTTAAAACTGAATACAAAGGTAACATAATGTAATGGTATCTTAGATATAACCAGTCAACTCACTTTTAAATTGATACAGATTTTGTCTTTTATATTTGACAAAAGTTATTTATTGTACTAGTTTTAGCCTCTTTAACAAAATCTTCATTTAGACAGGTGAAAACTATCATTTTGTCTGGTATTCTAGTTATGTGTAGAATGTTCATAGACATTCAATCTACCGCTACGTGAAACAGTGGTTCGAGCAGGCCAGACGATTGATTTTCACGTTTAAAGGTAAGACCTCGTTAATCTGCGGCTCGCATAATTTACGACTTTTGAAGGTTGTCCTTTCATGGGTCTCTCTGTTCTAGGGAAAAGGGAAAAGTCACAGTGGGCAAATCTGGTGATACGGTGGCTGAGGTATGATTACGATGTTGTTTTTATAATAATAATAATAACATTTACTTGGTAAGTAGGGTACATTCCTAATATACAACAACAAAATTATAACTGACAAATAATTGATTAATATTCCAAAACTTATGACTTATGATCTTATTAGTAATACCTTCAGTTACATTTGTTATAAATATGATGCAGTAGATCAGTTTTAAACCTTTTCAAAGTTGAAGCTGATTTAATTGAATGAGGCAATTTGTTGTATGTATCAAAACCTTTGACATATACTGAGTTCATACTGATTTTTGTATTAGTTCTATGTATATGTATGTCAAGATTATGTCTAGTGTAATATTTGTGAATATCATAATTAAAACAAATAGATTTTTTAAGATATGTTCCTGTTAAATCATTAACAATTTTATGCACAAATCTGTCTGGTATAAAAGTCTCTGGGATACCGAAAGCCAATTTAGGGTTGTTAACATTGTAATTATGGGAGTATATCGGTTTCCTCTCAATATAATTCTCATTCCTCTATTTTGTAGTTGTGCCTGTTTGTTCAAATTGAAAGAGTGTAAAATCGAAGTACAATAATCAAAGTGTGGTTGTGTAATTGTTTTATAGACTAATATCTTTGTGTTTAAAGACAGATGCTTTGAAATTCTAGAGTAAAAATATAGTTTTTTCGAAATTTTCTTATGTATATATTGAAAATGTTCTTCAAATGTGAGATTGCAGTCCAGTTGAAACCCTAAGTATTTTACAGTATTATTCACTTTTATATTCTCATCATTAATAGAAATATTTATCTGGTTTATACTGATTTTTTTATATTTGTATTTTGAAGTGAGGATCACTTTATCCAAAAAATTGCATGGCATGAGCAAACAACCGATAAGCCAACATCATCAGCAACTTCCCTAAAAGTGACTCGACAATTCTCCATAACAATTTTCTTCACTTTCTCAACGTTTTCATTGGTTGTTGATGTGCTCGGGCATTCAGGCCGAGCATCGTCACTCAAATCTTCCTGACCTTCTGTGAAACGCTCGTAACACTTGTAAACATTTTTCTGACTCAGAGTACAATCACCGTATGCCACTGCATACGATTTGAACATTCACCTTATTTTTTGAACAGTCTACTTTCACTTGTTTACCAGTTGTATCTAAGAATCTCCCTTATATCTGTTTTTTTACTTCAATGAAGATATTTGTACATTTTGATCACAAATTACTGCAGTTATCAAAGTGAGACTGTCTAATAGTGTAACATACAATTATTTTAGTACTTATAGAGAGATGGTTTATAATTCCTGAGAAAAAATATAGTTTCTTCAATACGTTCTCAATAATGTAGCTGTAGTATCCAACATAAAACCCAGATACTTGTGATGCACTGTTTGGAACCTTTGGTGTAGTAATGAATATTACTGGAGTTTTTCACTAATACCAAACCATTATTTTAACACATCAACACGTGTTCCGAACACCAAGTGATCATCTTCAAGACCAAGCCTTATCTACTTGTCTTAAGACAAGTTGCTTGTCTTGAGACAAGTAGAAAAGGCAAATTGTAAAATTAATTTAAGACACCAAGACGCAAGTACCTAGAACAGGTATCTATGGTATAAATAAGGATAGCTTTGTAAGTATGATTAGTTTGATCTTCCTCTTGAAGATGAACACTTGGTGATCGAAACACGTGTCGAGGTGTTAAAATAACGGTTTGGTGTTGAGAAAAAACTCCGGTAATATTTATTTATAAAACCCAGATATTCAAACTCTTCGACATATTAATTTTCCTGTTGACTGGAGTTAATGGTATGAGATTTACTACTCTTTTGTTGCCAAAGCGAAAACGAACCTTTCAGACACCTCATCAAAAATCCAAACGGTATCATGGGATCCATCAAACATAACAGCCGAGCAGGTGACGGAGTGTAGTGGACAAGGGTAGGTGCATAAGCAACAAACAGCCCCTTCAATGTTGGAATGTTCATGTTGATGCATTTCAAGGTGCTGCTCAATAGTAAATTAGCTCCTGCCGAATCACCAGCCCCTACGATTATTTCACCTAGAAATGAAAGAGTGATGATGAAAACTAATGATCGGATCACAATGAAATACACCACACTACTTTTCTATTACTTTTTATTTAACATTTATTATATATAAACGGGTAACTGGATAACCCCACTATAGAGGGAATAACAAAACTCGAAAACCTGTTATTCTCTTCCTCCTATAATCCCTCTCCTCTCAACTTTTGAATAATTTTCGTTGGCAGCACCTCCTATTCTAATCATGAGCTCTGGAATAGATTGTGATTATGTAACTTATACTTTAAGTTTCTCGAAACCCCACAAAAAATCTAAAGGTGTCATATCAGGTAATCTAGCAGGTCATTATAAGGAACCACATTTACCTAGCAACCGGTTTAGACAATTGTCATCTAGTCACTGAAAACTAGCAGTCATAATAAATAGGTGCCTTATTTTGTTGATAAGTTCAGTAAAGAAATCATTTAATGTCATTGCTTTTCGAGTTTGAAAGCCGTGGATTCCAAAAATCCACGGCCTTCAAACTCGAAAAGCAATGACACTGAAAACCTCATTTAGGTTCGGTCAATTTACCAAACTGGTAGACAGACGTGGTCCCTTAGAAGAAACCATTGGATCACCTGATATGAGGCCTCCAAACGGTTTTGAGGGGATACATGATATCTGGAGTGTATGATACAGTCCATTTAGAGGTGCTTGCAACTAATTTTCATCAGGTTCCGTGAAAGGTTCACATACTGAAGCACCATAGTAAATCCGCGAAGCTACTGAGTTGGTTAATAACATCACGTGTGTAATCACTTGTGTATGAGATTTCAAATCAGAATCATGATGAATTCCATGATTTTTTTATGAAATCTAACACTAAGAATCTTGTATCATTTGAATATATTAAGCACAATATTTTTTAGCTTTTGAATTTCCGTCGATGGACTTACTTTTCAGCATGTCAGATATATTTTAAATTTCAATTAATATATAGTTGTGTGATACGAAGATAAATCAAAAAGCATTTATTGTATTGTTGCAGTTTGATTTTTCTACAATATTTCCTACCTGTACTACCAAGCAGTCTGAAATTTTTTCTTGCCCAACAATAAGCATAAAGAACCTCCTCCAGAGCTCTGGGATATGGTGCTTCTGGCGCGAGGCTATAATCGACGCACAGTATGGGAATATCAAGATCTTTCGCCCAATCCCTCAGATATCCTTCGTGGGATTTGGATGATTGTGCCACAAACCCTCCTCCGTGACAGTGGAATAGCAGCCCTTTACAAGCCGGCTCCACTTTGGTGTTGTTTTTCGTTCCTATCATTCCTGACCGCAACTTGTGGCTGATAAGACGTAGCTGCAGTGGTTTCTTACCTTAAGAAAAAAGTGACATTATGAATGTACCTTTAGTAAGTTTGAATATAGTTCGTCCGTCTCAGAGATGATTTAATTTATTTATTCGTTCAAGGTTTTGGTACACTGGGTGCATATGCTGTCATAAAATGAAGAAATACAGAAAATTATGAAAAGAAGTAAATATAAGCCAACTGGTTATAACGGTTCATTGAACTGAAGCATCTGGAATGAGCTGTTCTATGAAATTATAAATTTTTGATAGGTTGCCAGGGCGGATGTCTCGTCTTTGAATATTCGACACATTTCAAGATGAATATAGAAGCTGCACTTGAGAGGGCCCTGTTTGAGAAAATTAGTCCAGAACAATTTTGGAAACTTATAATAAATATCAATCTGTTCTGAGTAACAAAAACTTCTGGAAACTTTCTGGCACATCTCCAAGACTTGTTATTAAAGCTAATGTTTGAGATGGTTATAGAAATGTAGACGTTTAACAATCAAAATTCATCTAGTTTTTCAATTCTTTCATTCATTTATCTCGTTTATGAGAACAATTGCTTTATAAATTTGCATGGCTTCAGGGTCTATAATGCTTTTCTCTCTTTAATGGTTTAATTTTAAATCCATAGTTTTATTTATTTTTTGATATAATATATAATATAATATAAATCATCCAATGAAGCAAAAATTGAATATAACAATCTTTTAATAAAAGCAAAAAAAGACGTATCACAAAAAAATTCAGGAGTCTGATAACAAAACAAAATGCACGTGGAGTATATATAAAGAATTGACAAGGAAAAACATTTCAGAATGTAAAATTAAAGAAAAACCTGAAGTAATCACAGTTGAATACAATAAATATTTATTGAACATTGTACCCCAAATGATGAAAGATATTTCTGATGTTCCATCTTTCAATATTACAGAAAATAATAAGTCGCTATACTTAAAAAAAGTTACACCAAATCATATCATAGAATTAGGACATAAAATAAAAAATAAACAAAGTAGTGGAGATGATGAAATAACTACTTTACTAATGAAAGAGAATATGGTTTACATAAAAGAAGTTCTAGCTTATATCGTAAACAACTCTTTGAAATTTGGGATATTTCCTAAACAACTGAAGCTGTCTTTGGTGAAACCTATTTACAAAAAGGGTGATGTGGAGGTGATGGAAAATTACAGAACCATTAGTATACCACAAAGTTTTGCGGAAATATTTGAATTGGCATATTGTACACAATTAATTGATTTCTTCAATGAATGCAACATGTTTAGTAAAAATCAACATGGATATATCCAAGGAAGGTCAACAATGTCGGCCATTTTTCAGTTCACTCAAAATATATTATATTTCATGGAAAAAAGTCACTAGCCTTGGGAATGTTTTTGGACCTATCCAAGGCTTATGATTGTTTAGATAGAAACCTGTTGATGGTTAAACTAGAGAGATATGGTGTTAGAGGGAATGCTCTGAAATGGGCTGAATCTTATCTCACATGTATAACTTTGAAAATGTCTTTATAGGACAAAACTGCAGTAATATTAGTCACAAATAAAAGTGGTACAAACCTAGAAAGGTTAATTTCTCATTTTTCTAGAAAAACTTCAAAAATCAGGACTCACCTAGATATGAAGAAGGCACAGGTATCTCAATTTCTCTACCATCAGCCGTAGTTACAAACAAAGGTTCGGGAGGCAAGTGAATTAGCTTTGAGATGGCTACGCTTGGCGAGACAATCGACGGTAGCTGGTTGACCAGTTCTGTCTCCGACATGAACCAGAAAGCTTTGCAAAAATCAACTTCTGCATTTTGGGAAATATTTACGATCCTTCTCGCACGCTGTTCCGGATCTGTGATGTACTTCATGGACATAACAGAGGTTGTTGCTCTGGATATCAGGGATCCTTCATTATAATAAACTTCAGAGAATAGAGTCATACAAGTTGTGATGATTTTTAATACATTTCTTATAGAGTCGCAGAACTAGAATAAAATACATCACCAAATTAAATAGGTTTTCTACAGATAATCATCTTTCGGGGAGTAAAAATGTTGGAGAAAGTGACAAAGAAGCGGGGTGTGGTTTCAGAACAGTGACATACCTAAATTCTCTCAATAACTCTAGTGGTCCCGATTGAGAGAAACTAATTGGTTATGAAATTTAATTTCATGAAACCGTTTTAATGGAAGACATAGAAGTTATGGCGGAACATCATGTCGATAGGGATGTCCTTCCACAATTTGATCTTTTCTGGTGAAAAATACCTATGTAACTGCAGATTGTCATAGTTTCGGATTGTGATTGTGAATTCATTTGTGACTATTCATCGTCAATAGTTTACTTGAGAGATACTTCAACAAAAACATGTCCAACGAGGTAGACTTTTCAGCAAACACAACTATATTAGGTTTGAACAAGTGTAGTGTTTGACTAAAACAGTGTCTTATAATTAGAATTCCTCTTGAGTGACTTCCATTAATTAATTTCGAAGAATTTCAATTATGCATATTCCATTCAAAATTTAGAAAACAAGAATAAGATGCATTAGTAATATCATAAGGATAGTATACTTATAAAAATAAATAAAATTTGTATTACTTCACAAGATTTCTAGCAGTTTAAATTATTCAAAAAATGACTTAATGCTGCATTTTCATTCTGGCGCCATCTATTAACATGTGCACGAAGTTCGGTTAACCTCTTCAATGAACCTTTTTTCTGAAGTATGAAAAATCACTCACTAGCAGCGTTAATAATTCGGTAGGGACAAACACTGCCTAATTCTCATATAAACATATGGTAAAGTACAATTAAAAAAGAATGTTTTTAACAGAAGAAAATGTTGCTGGAGCAAAACTAAAATTTGCAACTGTAAAGGATAAGAATGTTGTAACATTAAAACGTTGGCTTGCATACCGTAATTTAAAAGTAACTGGAAAAAAAAAGTTAATTAATAGACAGGTTAGTATACAGACTCTAGTAAAAGAGTAGCTGTAGATTGAAACTGTAATAAATGAAATTAAAAATAGTTATGAATTTCAGATTTATTTCCGAGTGAAATATGAACCAAATATAGATGGTAATGAAATAAATTTAATTAAATATAATAAATGTATATAATTTAATAAACGATTGAGGTTATATCTCATTCTAATCAATGGTAATTAACTATGAAAAATTTACTATTCATTTCATGTTTAGAGCATACAAATGAATCTTTATTTATTTTACGCACTGTTAAATCCACTCTCCTCGAAGCATGTATCCATTTCTTACATCTAACCTCATTAATATGAGGTTTTATAAATGGTATAAAAAACACGTTTTCTTCCGGATATCGATTATCCGACGTACAATTCACAAAAGAGCAATGCTTTGTTTACATTATACTAACACAAAATAATTTTTTATATCAGATTTATATTTTTAAATAATAAATTAATATGACGTAAGTAACACAGTTTCACATGTGAATAGTTTATGTTTGTCCCTGCTACTAGTGCTGCCTCTCGTGACATGCTGTACTATTATCAGGAAAAAGGCTCATTGCGTTGAGAACTTTTGACAAAATAAAAGCAAATCAGTAAAAACATCAGTGTTTCTATGCATCTCAGCCACCTGTGAAAGTGTGATAGTCTTTTGTTTCGAATTGCAAATTATTCAACAATTTGCCAGTGAAAGGTTTTCTAACTTTGAAAGTTCAAAGAAATTGTAAGGACTCTGGTTAATTCAACTATATCTCTTCAATGAATTGAGTACGAGTTATCATCCAAATATAAGCTTTTTCTGATTAAATGCAAATGTTAACTATTTTGTCTTACTTTCTCACTTGTAAAAAAAAAGGATGCTATATAAAAGTATGTGTTTACCTGTTTTTTTTAATCCCTCCTTACTATATTAGAATTTTCATTTATATCTTGATATTCCTTTGTACAAGATGTTAGCTCAATATTATACCATTTGATATAATTAATGTTTATCAAAAATGAATAAATCATTGTTAATCTACACATACTGAATATAATAGTTACAGGACATTACAAAAATTCTAATTTAATTTTTATTCCTTCAGAGTTAACAGGTTTTAAACTAATTATAAAATCTCCGAGAATAAAAAAAATAATCATTTTGAAACAGAAAGATTAAGAATGGCAAAAAAAATAGTTCAAGGTATCACACACGGTAGTAAGTTGATTCATGAATCATGCCCGAATAGATTATGTTGCATTATCAAGTTAGTTTATGAATGAAAAATACCTGAAATCCGAGGTTTCTTCCATAGAAACAGTGTTGATTTACTTGTCCAAACTGCATAATCAACTCTTCAATTGAAAAATCATCTTTTATGAATAAATTATTGTCTTCACTCCAAGACAACATTGTTTTCAGATGCCCTAGACAACTGTCGAGACTTACAATTAAATGTGAGCAGGACTCCACATCTCTAGAATTGAAAAAAAAACGCATATTTTGGAAATTTGTACAGCCTGCTATTCTAATAATATTTAAGGGAAACTGACGATAAGTAATTGAAGATACGGATACCTGACCTAAGACATTACCAGATCATCATTACTGGAACCTAAAATGAACTGAATTCTGAGTCAAGTATCGTAGTGTTCCCTGTATAAGCAAAATATGACACAATCGTTAAAAAAAAGTTTGGCATAACTTCTGTTGATCGATACTCACTTAGTTAAAACAGACTTTCGGAATAACACACTATCCCGTTTCTGAAGGACTTTTTCATTCAAATCAACTGCCAACTGAACAGCTAAATCAGAAACAAGTAAAAAACTTCGATAGCCATTAGCAGGGGTTCTTTCATCAAAATCATAGCGTGCAACATTCTCCTCTAAGTCTTCTACTTTAGGCCACATCTGAGTCACAGAATCGATCATTGCCAAAAATGAGATATACAATCTTTGTCCATTTTCTGTACTATCTGTCGCGAAGTACTCTGCGTTGTCCTTACATAGGAGTTTCAGGGTGTTTATTGTAGACTCTTTTTTCTTGAGCATTTGTACACCATTTCCAATGTTTCCTTCATTCAAAGAATTTTTAGGGTCTGTCATGTTGTAATCTTTAGAAAATTTGGAAGGTACGATCTAGACGGTACATTAACGTGGAAATATTGTTAGCTACTTTCTCTTCATGTCAATTTTCTATTAAAGAAAAGTAGTTCAAAATTAATCAGACATTCCCTAATGCTGTCAAATTTTATATAACTTCAGCGGTGTTGCCAAAGTATTATTTATAATACACAAAAGAATGGCTGCGTCTAGGATACAAAAGCGGAAAATGCTGCCCTGAATGCAGCATAAAAACGCTGGAAAATGAACGGAATATTATATACTCCAAATCTTCCTACTAACAACCCTACTCTCGCTCCCACTACCGTTAGACCCTTCTACTCTTCTGGAGGCATAAGGTGTTTTCTGGCGTTTAATCGTATTCGAGCGTGTATTCAATAACGATTCGTAGTTATGTCATTAATAATAAGATTCGCCAGAATGGAATTATTCAATTTGTGTCAGATGTCAAATTCAGTAATAAAAACGAACTTTTTAATTTTCTCTAACGTCATTATAATCGGATTTGTGAAAGTAATAATTTTCCAGCTCTATTTTGTTCATCCTTACAACGTATTTCATGAAAAGTTTTCCCCACTTTCCACTTTATAAACTATAACGATCAAAATAAAGCAGAAATTGACAACTGACGTAACATAATTTCAAATTTCGTTTCAAAACTAACCACGCTAGCACAGATTAAATAATCTGTGACGCTAGTTTTAAATCATATGAATACGTTTTGAATACATGAGCGCCAGAAAACGACTCATACCACCGTATAGAAGTAAGTTTACTTTTATACGGTGTCTATAGATACTAGATCCTAGACCAGATCCTGAGGCGTATTGAGACCTCAATATGGGATCATACTTTCTTGAAAATGGCTTGAATGTCAAAAAACTGCGGGTTGAACCGCGTTTTATGTTTTTAGTAGTTCGACTTTGAAATCCATTTTTAAGAAGTTATCACTACACTGTCTCAATTTACCTACTCCTCAGGTAGTGACACGCTGCAAAGGTTTTGTGACTTGACGCCGGGGCCTCAATGTACCTACTTCCCAGGTCTCGTAGTTGGTCTCTACAAGGGTTAAAATCTAGCTACTTCGAAGCGTTGACTGTCGCTTTAGGTTCTAGTCTGGTATTTATGTCCTTGGACGGATGGACCAGTAATAGGAGTGATGGTGGAGTGGAAATGGGCTTGTGTCTTGCAGAAACAAGGTGTGCAATGTTGTGATATATAGCATGACAGTCATGAATGGGAATAATAATGACAATTTCAACTATGCCTATCAAAAGAAAAACTATAAAATCATACTGACTCATCTTAGCTTTCAGGGGGCCAAAATCTGCCTCCGTCTCCAGAATTGGAAAATATCGCTAGTTATTATAATTATCTTTTTGGTAAGAGCACTGTTGATTATATCACTACCTATAGTCTTCTAATCAATCTACAAACCAGGCTATCATTTCGACCTTTATAATGATTGATTTTAACAACTTTTTATGAATGTCAATTTCCCTTGTGGCACAATATAAAAAAAGATGAGCCTCATTTTCCCCACACTTTTGGATGGTAGTCGGTTAGCATAAGGGGTTCATTCTATTCTATCATTCATTCAACCGCTGAACGTTTGTCCGATCCCAACTGAGAGATGGTCAGTATTCACTGCTTATCCTTTTGACTTCTGAAGGCTGTCGTTTATAAAAGGGCAACAGCATCAACAAAAAAATACATTTTAGAAGTCTAGGTAGAATCTAAGGAGTTCAATGATGAAAATTTCAATATTTTGTATCGAACATTATTATTAACCTAGATAAAATATAACTTCAAATTGACAATGCGTCACATTTACAAATATCAGTAAAACTAAATGATATAAAATTTATTGAACTTTAACAGGTTTATCATTTGCAATAAGTTTTATCTTCAGTCATGGTGCCATGTATATAATTGAACTTCTATATGAGTATTTGTCCTTAACAATTGAAAGTTGTCAATATATGATTAAATAAACAAAAGTGCAGTTTCCTGTGTTATATTTATACCATAGCTTATCCTTCATTTCTTCAATATTTTTTGTACCACAGAACCAGAAAAAGAATCTGTATATTCAAAATCCTCTAGATTAGAATCTTTTCCGATTGTAAAACGTTTTTCGTGTTTTCTCAATTTTTTTTTTGATGAGTATTTTTTCGAACAGAATTTACATTGTAAAGTCTTTTTAGCAAGATTCTTCCCCATATGAACTTCTTTCTCGTGATATTTCAACTTTCGGGCTTTAGAATATGCCTTATTGCAAAATTTGCATTGAAAAGGCTTCTCTTTTGTAAGCTCAATATCAATAGTCTTTACTGAAAACAGAACTCCGTTGTTGTGACATTTTTTATATTCACTCAATATTTCAAATTCATCTTTAGCTGCATCCTGGTTTATCAGAGTTTTGTCATGATCATTGTTGGTCGATTTTCTGGATTCATGATCCTTTTCAATTCCTCTTTCCCTGATGAAAAATTCTGAATAATCTGACATTTCTGAAAAAATCTTTCTTTCAATTCTCGTTTGTATTAAGCGATTCTCTAGTTCAATCGAACATTCTATTGTATCTTTCCCCGCAGTCTTCCTGTCTGGTTCATTTGACTTACATTTGATATTAAGTACTTTTTTATTTTCGGAACCTACATTATTTTTATGAGGTTCTTTCAAAACCGTTTCTTTTGAATCTCTTGCGTGTGTTTTCAGGTGATGTTTCAATTTACTTGCAGTAAATCGTTTCACAAGAGATTCAGTTTGAATCTGTCTAGTACAAATTCTGCTATGGGAAAACCTTTTCTTGCAAATTTTGCATCGGTATGGGTTTTTTCCAGTATGTGATCGTATATGCAATTTCAAGTTTGATTTGAGATCAAATCGCTTATAACAAACATTACAGGTAAACGGCCTTCCATTAGAGTGGGATTTCCTTAAAGTGCTTTTTAATGAAAAAGTCTTTGAACATAAATTGCAGCTGAAAGATTTTGAAGCTATCTTTTCCTGCTCTAAATTTGGAGGTTTAGAAGATAATAAATCGACACACTCAATTGCTGGAGATTTCTCCTCATCTACGGTTAATTCTTTACCCAATGATTCAAAATTGCTGGGATTAGATTCCAAGTAGTCATAAGTAATACAGCTTTCAGAGGGGATATGTCTTTTCATGTCATGTTTTAGTTGAGAACTCTTAATAAAGGATTTTTCATACTCTACGCTCTCTAATGACGGTTTAATATATCGATTTTCCTTATCACTGTTAGTTTTACATTGAAAGGGTTTTTCTCCAGAATGTTCTTTCATATGTACTTTCAATTTTGTGTTCTGCTGAAACCCCTTGAAACATATATTACAGGTGAAAGGTCTTTCTGTCGACTGGGATTTTCTTTGCTGCTTGAGTGAGTGTTTGTATAAAGATGATTTTGGGAACAAGTTAAATATGGAAGGATCCTTATCCTTAACCATATTTTGTTTAGAAATATTCCTGCTAGGAAAATGCAATAGACTTATTAAAGGCACATCATCTTCATCTGCCTCGTCATTAATCAATGATTTTGAATTATTAGAGTTGGACACTTGTAAACTATGATTCTGTTGTGAAGAAGCAGCCCATGTAGAAGAGGTTTGTACTTTCATTTGAAGTTTATCATCACTATGTGTTTTCATATGCAATTTCAAATTACACCTTCGATAAAACCCTTTTAAGCAAACATGGCACTTGAAAGGTTTTTCTTGTGAATGGGATATCCCCCGATGCCGAAGATTAGGGCGAGGAAAAAGTTTCATTTTTCTATTTTGTTTTGAAATATTGGCGTTTTTCAACTGGATTGGCAATTTGTTCTCCTTTTCTTTTCTGAACAGCAGTTCGGAAGGCTTATTAAGATCAGCAACTTCCAAGTTATGTTCCCGAGTCCTGTCCATTATAGCAGAGGGATGTACTTTCATATGTAGCTTCAGTAGATCTCTCCTTTTAAAACACTTTTCACACATTGTACATTTAAATTGTGTATCCTTATGATTTTGTGTATGTTCAGACAGAGTAGTGATGTGTAAGAAGTTTTTACTGCATATTTTGCATTGGTGGTACTTATCTGCAGTATGTACTTTCATATGTGAATTCAAGTCGAGTTTCAGAGAAAACCCTTTGAAACACACATCACACATAACAGGACTTTCCTTATTGTGGAGTTTCTTATGTTGTTTCAAACCGCGTTCATGAGTGAAAGTCTTAGTACACAAAGCGCAGTTGATAGATTTTTTGAATATATTTTTTCCATCTTGTGTTGGATTATTATGCAAAGGATGTGTTTTCATATGTCTCTTCAGTGTATATCTATTAGTAAAGCACTTTCCACAAACCGTACATTCAAATAGGTTCTTGCTATTGTGAGTTTGAAGATGGCTGGATAGATTTGAACTATTTGTGAAACTTTCATTGCAAATTGAGCATTGGTAAGATTTTTTACGGGTATGTACTTTTTTATGTAATTTCAACTGCGTTTTTTTATTAAAGTTTCTGAAACAAACATCACAACTGAATAGAGCTCTTTTTGAATGTAATTTGGCATGGCGTTTCAGAGTGCTTTCGTGTGAAAACGTCTCTGGACATAATAGGCATGCGAAAGAATTTTTCACAACTTTTCTCTCTTCCTCTGAGATGCCGGTACTATCACGAAAATTCAACTTCTTTGAAGGCATTATAAGTTTCCACTCCGTTTCTCAAGATAAATGTTAGCACTATCAGCCTGCTTTTTTACAAATGCTGTTGTTTTTATATAGTAGCAATGGATCTCTCTTCAGTATTCACAGTTTCTGAAATAAGAAAGTAGAAGAAACATGGAAAACTCATTCCAGCAAAGAAATTTAAAAATATATAACTTTTTCAAAATATACATAATGAATTAATTCTTAAAAATTTCAATAGTAAGAAACGTTTATAATCAGATCAAATTTTGATAAGCTCCAACTTCTATACATTGAACCACTTTCAAACATTAGCAATTTATCCTCATATGTACATTTTAATGGCGACTTACTGACATGATGACTTCTTCAAACACTATGAAGAAATACAGATGAACTAAAATTAAGGCAATGAACTGTGATATTTGCAGCAGAAATATAATGATAAACACTGAGTGATTTATCGTAAATCTGCCATTTTACTTCATTTAAGCAATTGCATTTTTTTTTCAATTTTTGGTATTTTTAAGTGTTACCAATAGAAAATTCAATTGCACCAATTGTAGTACACCGGATTATCTTCAAAATGAAATTCAACTTCTGTTTTACAAAAATTAATACAAAATCATACAATTTCAGAAGCTAGTTTCTCATTTTTTAAAATCACCTTATATATGAAGTATATGAAAATTTTGGGTTGAACTTTTCAAAAATCATTGTTTTGATTTTTTTTTGATACTCTACACGAAATATGATTCAGAGACAATCTATCTTATGAAAATTATAGCCGGGGAAAACTCATCTGTAATCCTTTTTTTTTTTTTGAAAATGTTGCATGTTTAGCCTAATATTAAGAGGTCTCGATATTCTGATTTTGAGGAAACTTCTAGCAATTGAATCAGAAAAAAATTCTTGTGAAGTGACAAAAAAGAAAATAATAAGAACAAAGAAATATGTATTTAAGATTCTGTTGATACTGAATTATTTGACAGACTTTTCCATGAAAGAAATTAATTTTAAATATTTCCATTTTTGTTCATGAATATCAAGAAGACCTGTAGACTGCATCGCACGTTGGAAGGGAAACCCTCGTTAATCCTTAGCTCGCACAAGTTTCGACTTCTGAAAGTTGTCATTCGTGGTGAACTCTTCAAGAAATAGAACTGTGTTAAAAAAATTATGTAAACAACATCTCGACAAAAATTATGGCACTTCTCAACGTATAGTTTAGAGCTAAAAATTAGGGAGTATTGGAAAACATATTTATTTTTCGAAATATTCTGATATTTTCTCATTTTTTTCCTACTCAACTAAAACTACAGAGGGTTGCTGTTTGTATAGAGGTTCGTTCGTTTGTTATTATAATTTCAATATAGTTCAACTTGTTTAGTCGTAACAGTAAATAGAATAGAACTTGGACATGTAACGGATATAGTTGACACTCTCATATGACTATATATTCAAAAAGTGTAGAAAAAACTGGTACAAACTGAAGTGGGCGGGCTGACCGGTAATAGTAACTAATACGAAGAGATATCAACTGGTAAAGCAGTCAATTGAAAGTAAGTTAATTTTTTAAAATTAAAATTGTGTTCTGCATGGTTCACTAGCGCATCTTAACTTTGAAAGTTTCAGTCAATGTGTTGTGTTGTTGGAATCTACTACGTAAACGTTTTTTTCCTTTATTGTATTGTGTGAATGTCTTCAGTCCGAAGTATGTGCAGCGTAATATTATATATTTATTGTTGTCCGCCTTGATAGATTGATATCGTTCTGGGGCATTAAAATAATTTGAGATATTTAAGGTATCCTGAATGACACTAGAAGAGTGATGATCGAATCACCGATGACTAGCAAATTGTTCTAGATAGTAGAGCCATTAACAAATAAGCAAACAAGTTGCAAGGATAGCACTAGATCAGGTCAGCTGAAGTTATTCGCTATCTCTGCTCGATGTATTTTGATCGAGCAGAGAACGATGGGAATGACATAAGTTTGAATAAAATCTACCTAAGAACAGTAAAACAGGAAAAAACACAACCCTCTCAATATATGGGGAACTTGAGGTCTGGCCTATGGAGTCTAGTTACAAGGACGGATTTAGACAAGGAACTCTAGCATACATGAGGGCACACACAATAGACCTGCAAAGGTCGCAGTGTAGTGGCTGTTCAGCACAGAAGCCCCATATTAATCTAATCTAATCTAAGAACAGTAAAAGTTATACTGTGACCTATGCTGCAATCGAGTTGGTGCTCGATCTTCTTACGTCATTGAGACCAGCACGTCGTCTTGATTTCAATCAGGTTGGAGCCTGGCTCCCTTACCCTATGAACTGATGTTTGCCAGGAGGACAAACGGGTCATGACTGATGGTGAGTGTTGATGATATGGCGGCATGAGTGTCCTCAGACATCAGTACCACCCTTCACGGTGTACCCCTTACCTGGCTGGGGTGAGTTGGATGAAAAAGTTGTTCATCTTTCAACGGAAGTCGTCATTGAGATAATCTGTAACCCTTATTTACACCTCAAAATAAGGTTATTAAAATGACCTGTCAATACGTAGTCAGTGCACAGTAGAAAGCTGAAGACCAAATAAGGTCACTATCCCTACTTTTTGGTATTAAACCACCGTAGGATCAAATCACGGAAGAATGTTTTTGGATGTGCCGTGAATTGCCTGGACAATAGGCAACGTTTGCATGTTTTTCATGTAATTTACCACTTTTGGCCTATCAGATTGACGATTTTATCAGCTTATTTTTTATATGTAGTCATTGAATTATTTTTTAAACGCAATCAAAGATTCATTTAAAAATCAAATATCGAATATTCTTGCATTGAATACTATAAAAACTAAAATAATTTCTCTTAGAGTCGTATACAGTCTTAAATCGATACAGATGATGAGTGATTGCAATAGCTTTGAAAATACTTATAATATTTAGTACGACAAATGTGGGATACATACAGTAAGGAGTGTAGTGACAGCTGTCATTGAGAAAACTGACAACAGTTCGTATATCATTTGTAGTGCAATACATTAGTTACAGAAGATTCCTAACTCTTTTAAACTCATCCCAATTTTCTAAGAAGTATTTTATCGATGAATGGTATGGTATATTGTTATATTCATGCGCAAGCACCACGCTTAGATATCTTTTGGTAAATGCCAAAAATAATGCATGTTAGCCAGTTCTGAGCTATGTTTGAACTTGCAAGCCCCTTCAGCTCCTCGATAACTTATTTTCAAATCGATTGCAAAATTTGAACCAAACACACAAGGAGCTAGTAAAAACGTGGAACAATTTGAATAAAAAATTCAAAGTGTTTCATAATATTCTATATTACTAAAAAACACCCAATTAATTTTCCATGAAATTTGTTTTACTGTCGAGCGTTTATATCTATTATTCACTTGTTGAGCAGTGTATAAAATGTCAACCGCTGACAAATCCACTCGTGGTAGGAAATTATGGATGCGTGGTAGTCCTACACAAACATCAAAGGTTCCAACAAAAGTGACACTACTGGCACCGTATAGAAGTAAACACTATACTGTGGTCAGGGCTTTAACATAATTGGATATTGGATACCTACTAGTAAAAACCATGTTTGAAGTTGCAATCAAAGAGTACACCAAGAGTGTACTCTTGTGTACTCTATAAGTAAACACTTCATGGAATACTAAATACTTTCTTATTGACGTTAGAAGCTCTGCTTGAGTTATACAGACATAAAATTCTGGGAATTGTTTTTTTGAAAAGTTAGGTTAAGGTTGTGTTTATCTTTTCAACATTTCATTTTTCATTACAAGACTTGTGAATAACATTAATTTGTAAACATAGTAGTACATTCTGTAAATAGAATGAATGATGAACCACAACAGAAGGTGAATCTTTAGATTATCGTACGTTATTCAATTCACCATCAATATGTTTTATAGAAAAGGAAAACAAAAACTGAAAAAGTATTGCCAAATAAAATTAGAAAACAAAAATCTCCTGATGTTGAGATAGTTGAGATTTCAGAAGATCCAATAGTTATTTCAGACAATGAGCAAGAGGCTTCTACTAAAGCACCTAAGGTGAATGTTTTCATACAATAAAAATCATCAATCCAAAAAAATCGAAAGTTGTATCTATAGACTGAGTAACACAGTGTTGAGACGTAAGTTAAGCAATCATTAACCTTAAAGGACAAAAGTTCATTTCATTGATCACACATTTCTGTGGTCAGTGCAATTGAACTGTAGCATTCTACTTGCGGGAGCTAACAGTCAAAACTGTTGAAAACAGAAATTCCATTGTCTGATTGGTTATCTGTTAGAAATAGTTCAGCAGGAGCCAATCTAAGCACTTTTATCTGGCACCTTTTTACAGAGCGGTCTTTATTAGCCTTATGTTTGTGTTACTTAATCTATAAATCCAGCTCAACAGTTGTCATGGAAACTCTAAATTCATTTCACAGGAACCTATGAGAGTGTCCTCAACATCTAGTATCTGTTTCATTAGATATTGTAGTCAAAATTGTATATACTGGGAAAAATATTTTGCCTTTCTTCTTCTCCGTTACATACGAGTTTAGGTTACTGGAAGAGACAGTTGTTTTTCTCACGATGACAGTTCGGAACAAAATATTCATACAACTTCTTTCTTTTATTCGAGCCATATAAATTTTGCAAATGTTACCTCTGACATGAAAACTGCCATTGCAGGAGTGCCATAAGTATTAATAATAGGACATACTCTGACCGTACGACCATGTGGCAAGAATTCCTGCGACGGTTTTTTGGTCAAAATCGATGAGTTTTTGAACGAACTTCGCTGCCACACGCTTCATGTCCAATATTTCCGAAAAAATTGCATGGCATGAACCAACCGATATGCCGACATCCTCAACAACTTCTCATATAGTGATTCGACTATTCTCCATAACAATTTTATTCACTTTCCCAACATTTTCATTGGTTCTAAATGTGGTGGGGCGTCCAGGCCGAGTCGTCATTCATATCTTCCCTAATCTTCTGTGAAAAGCTTGTTCCACTTTGAAACATTTTTCTGACTTAGAGTACAATCAACATTTCAAGCGTTTTTGAGCACTTAATTTAGTTTTTTTACACAAAATTTGATGCAAATTCTTTGATCCACTTTTTTCGATAGCCGAAAATCGCCAATACGCACAACACTTCTAACTTTTATTTCATCATTTCGGACTTCCATTGTCTAATATAATATAAATTGATGTGAAATACCTGAAAAAAATTTAAAAAGATTAACCGAAAATAACAATTTTATTAAACAAAAAACTGAAATTAAAAAGAAAGAAAATGTTTGATGAAATTGTTATTTTCGGTTGATATTCTTAAATTTTTTTCAGGGATTTCATATCAATTTATATTATATTAGACAGTGGAAGTCCGAACTGATGAAATATACCATCAACCACCTTCAAATAAACTTCTAACTTTTATACCTTTCACCAACAAACTGAACAGCTGAAACTGTGAACATATGTTCGAGACGAGTGTACCAACTTAATGGAAAGTATGTAGCCCGCGAAATTTGAACATTTACCTTATTTTTTGAACAGTCCATGTATTTGGCAGCATGCATTTTTTAACATTGTGTTACTGTGTTTCTGAATCTGTATAAATAAATAATTATTGAGACTGTAATTTAAGGAGAATTCATGATGGAACTGGCCAATACTTGATGAAAATCTATTATAATGTATTCAAATAACACTTCGTCATGATATTTTCACTTAACAGTTTACAAAACCATAACACGTACCTCCCAAAACAAATCTTCAGTGTATACATAGTATTGAACACACCTGAAGAAGCTATTATATAGCGAAATACGTAATGCGATTTTTGTATAAATTGTCAAGTGAGAATATGAACTGTCATTTGAATATATTTAAAAACATGTCTCATAACAAATATTAGCAATATGAATTCTTACAAATTGAAAGTTGCAACTTATGATTTGAAACTTTTGACTGGTGCAAGAATCCACCTTTGTACAAACTTTGCATTAATTTCAGAAAAGAAAATTGGCCAAGGCTAATGATGGAGTTCCAACTGCTGATGATGAGGTACCATCTACTTCGAAAAAACCCAAGAGAACGGTAACAAATTACTTTTATGAAATTCTTGATTTGTTAAATTATTACTTTCCTAAAGAAAGCTTTCGCTTTTCATAGCGAAAGAATTTTTCGTCTTTTACTAAAGATTTCTGTTGAGAGGAACATTCTAATGAGTCATTAACGATTATAAAAACTGATCAAGTCATCCATTGGTTCCATAATTCAGCGCTAAAGTTAGGTTAGGTCCAAAGTGAGTGGGTCTATTTGAGTCTCCACCGCAACCCGCAAGGGTTTATTGTGGCTCACACCTATTCACACGTTACCAAATACACCCAGCTTCTTAACGAAGCCGATTAGTTTTTATGGTGAGTGGTCTTTCAAGTCAAATGGTAAGGGTACGGCTCTGCCGAACTCTAAAAACCTGATTCGGTTCTCAGCGGGGCAGGCATAAAGTATGTGCTCTGCTGTTTCATCATTTTCCAAACAGAGGCGACACACACTGTCTTCCGACAGTCTGAGTCTCTGCATATGATGATTCAAATGACAGTGACCTGTAAGAAGGCCTGTTAGATATTGTAGTTCATCCCTAGTGTAGTCATACAACTGTTTGGTATCAAGCTTCGAAATGTGAATAAACGCCTTGGAGTGAGCCAATCCTGGAAGATTCTGCTAGAAGTCCATATACTTTTTTGCCATCTAAATGTTCAATATTTGTTTGGCAAAGGCGAAAGTGATGCCAATGACAGGTTCTGGTCTGATGAAGCTGCTTGCAGCACCCTCCTTTGCAATGGAGTCAACAGCCTCATTGCCTTCCAGGCCAGTATGGCCAGGAATCCAGACCAGAGACAATCTGTTAAGTCTTCCTATCGAGGAGAGTCATTTTTGGCAATTTGCTCCCAATTTAGACGTTGCTCTGTAGAAGCCAAGAGCTTCCAACACTGCTTGACTGTCCGAGAATATTTTTATTGACTTGTGTATGAGGTTGGATTCTTCCAATCTCTCCGCACACAATTCAATAGCGTAAATTTTCGCTTGAAATATAGTCGCATAGGTTCCTAGGTAGATTGATATTTTTGTCCTAGGTCTGCAACTAAAAACACCAGAACCGGAAGGTGTTTTTGATCCATCTGTGAACCAACAACTATCTGCTCTTAATATTTCCTTCTCCCGGAGGATCCAGTCTTCTCTACCAGCGTTAAAGTACATTTCTACTCAAAAAATAAAACCTGTGTTCTTCCAGTATTAGCAGAATATTGTTAAAACAATCGAAATTTTCAATTTGTATGTTATCATGAAGAGAATACAAAGTGGCAGGTAGTCAACCCCTACTTTTCGCGTGTACATTGTTCATAATAATAGGGGAGCCCAAGCGGGGATTTCGGGATTTACTAAAGCGAGGCAGATTAATATACAGGGGGATACCTTGTACCCGGTTAAGTTCCTCCACCAAATATGAGCCCCATATATAAGGCCGCCTGTGAGGGATAAAGGATCAGATTAGTAAAAAAAAATTGATCATCAGAAATTCTCGAGCGCGTCAGATTAAGGTAGGGTGAGTTAATTACCTGCTAAAAAGTGTATATTCCAGTAATCTGACAATTTGAGAGTAACGTAAAGAAAGGGGAGGGCAGCAAAGTTGTAAAAAAATAACGTCATTTCGACATTCTCGAGCGTAGCAAATTTTTTTTTATTATAAAGGAAATAATTCAAGGATAACGAAAAATATATAATCTGACGATTTCCGCAAGCCGAAATAACAAAAATTCGACAATAAAGTTTATTGCGTGCAGCTGTGTGATACCTATATTTCCCTCTCCGAGTTTCAATTCTTCTATTCTCGATTCACTTTTTCTCTATCTATTACTCTCTCACTCCGTCCCCATTCTGAATTCTCTTGCCATGACGCCATCATAGCTGATCACAGAGACTCGTTCGTGATGATGATTAATTAATCAATTAATTGATGGATGTAGCCGTTACTACGTGGCAGGAAATCATAATGAAGAAAAGAGAAATTAAACTTTCTATGTTTTTTACCACTTTCATTTGTAACTAACGTTACTGTAGTTTAGTCCTATAAGGACATATTCAGTCTTCATATTCATTTTCAAACTTATACAATATATAAGGACATTTTCAAACTTATACAATATGTAAGTTTGAAAATGTCCTTATAGGACGAAACTGCAGTAACGTTAGTTACAAATAAAAGTGGTAAAAAACATAGACAGGTCCATTTCTCTTTTCTTCATTAATTAATCAATTGATTATAAAATATAAATTTTTTTTGATCATTTAAAAAAAATATTTTCTTATAAACACAAGTATTCTACCTAAAAAAACATGCACTTATTTATTTGCATGCTATTTCCTGAGCTTTTCAATTAATTAAGTTCAATGAATTAAAAAAATGTTTAAAAAATATTGTTTTTGTCAGATTAAGCGAATCCCTCTAGATAATTGTCAGACTATGAGACAGCACGTCTAAAACATAAAGATGAACGAAATTTTTTCGCACATTATAATGATGGCCGCGAGTTTGCGTCAGATCGAAATTGTCAGATTATTGAATGAGAGCTTTTTTTTTTTTACTAATTTCATTATTAGCAGTAGTTAAATTTTTTTAAGTTGAGGAAAGCGGTAATTGAAGACGACACTACGAATGTGGAATCTTTTGGACACTACAAATGCAAGGAGTATGATCCCTTATGGAAAGACCACGAACTTCTAGCAGAAAATAAATCATTGGGACCACAAATTGCCAAAAACATTATTAAACTGCTGATGGATGGAAATACTATACCGTTTATAGCCAGATATAGAAGAGAGGCCACTGGTGAGTAATTATTAGGTTATTTTGATAGTTTTGTTCGTTTCAATGTTATTTGTTTTTGTAGCTCCATATCTCAATAAATATTTATTCTACTGTGTCGTGGTGTGTACTGATTGATAGAGAATGTTGTACTTTATATATTGATGCTGTTGATTTTTTCCAAATTTAACTTTTTTTCCCAAAAAGTGGGTGCTCCACGATTTTAAGGATCGACGAAAATTGTCACTTTCGAGGTCTGCTCTTCTTGCTTTTGCGCAACTAACACGATCCTTTTTTGGATCAAATCGTCCCGCGTGATGAAAAGTGGGTTTAGCCTCATCCACCATACTCCCCAGACCTGTCGCCAACTGATTACCACCTTTTCAAGCATTCCTCGATGACTTATCTACCGGTAGAACCTTCGCCAATCAGGAGCAGGAATAAACGGACTTTGTCGAATATATCAACTTGTGTTACGTTGGCAAAAGTGCATTGTCGCTTACTTTGATTAAATTGACTAAGTATTCATTGAGATATTGCAGTTTAAAATAGGCTGTGGTTTGTAGGTTTTCATACCTAAAGTTTCGTCTACAACTGCGGTAGATATTATTATCAAAGATGATGATGCTGAGGAAGTAGTGTTCTAGTTGACCTCAGAGTACATACTACTGGTGGTGTATACCCTGCGAGGACAATTGGAGTACTACATGCCAGATGTCTACAACATATGAATCAAAATCGCGGAAATAATGTTTTTTTAAATATAATAATAATAATAATATTCCTGTATTTTATCATTTGAATGCACAAAGGTTTTACAGGGTGTAACTGAATAAGTGTAAAACATTTAAGGAGGTGATTCCTCATCGAAAAAAAGATAGGATCTTTCATATAAAGAAATTTCATTGGAGCATCCCTTGTTAAGATACAGCCCTTGAAGGAGGTACATAAAATTTGTATAACAATTTTTTTCACAAGCACTAAAAAGTTACAATATTGAAATTAACCTGACGTTTTGTACTACCAAAAAGACACTTAGCCAGAAATTCATTTGGTTTACCCCATGGTTGTAAGGGGTGGAAAACGCAACCCCTAAAATTTATTTCCTATGTAACTTTTTGTCTTATTATTTGTTAACCATTTAAAAATTTATTTCCGATAGCCTGTTTCATTCTTAACAAAAAATGTATCTTGGGTTTTTTGCCCAAAATAAACCAGTTTGCAGCAAAAAATTATTTTAGGAACAACTACAGAGATACATCGTCATAAATGCGAAAATACGAAACTAATCTATCTAGTAGGTCGCTATTAGCGATAGTGACAATTAAATTGGTATGACGCTGTCAGTTTGTGAATTTTCGAAATTGAATTAATACTAATTGTGTGTTGTTGTTCTGTTCTTAATTTGTTACTTTAATAATTCACTTGTTATTAAAACGGCATACACGTTTACGGTCTGTCGCAGGGGAATGGGTTAGAAGCTTCTAGAAAATATGCGGAAATGTATCCTCAACGGCAGCATCCTTCACATAGAATATTTGCTCGACTTCATCAACGATTACGAGAATATGGTTCATTCGACAAAAGAACGCAGGATTGTGGTCGCCATCGAGAAGTACGAACACCACAGCTTGAGGAAGCAGTACTTAATTTGATTGAAGAACAACCTACTACCAGTACTAGAAAGATTGCTTTCCAGCTAAATGTTGATCATATGACGGTATTTCGAATTTTAAATGGTGAGGCATACGTGCAATTTTTAAGAGAAGTGCATCCAGTACTGCTGGAGGAAGTTCCTTTGGGCGTCAGAAGGGATACGTTTTTTATGCATGATGAGGCTCCCGCCCATTTTAGTCAAGTAGCAGCATTTAACTGAAACATATGCAAATCAGTGGATAGGTCGAGGAGGACCACAGAACTGGCCCGCTCGATCCCCGGATCTCAATCCTCTCGATTTCTCTATTTGGGGCCATTTACAGCATTTGGTTTATCGTACTTCTGTTCGTGATGTAGATGACTTGAGAAACCGCATCATCGATGCGTGCAGGGTAATCAGAGGGACTCCAGGAATATTTGAGCGAATACGTGGCTCATGCGCCGTCGTCTAGACGCATGCGTAATGTCTGAAGGTAGACATAATTGAACATTAACTATGATTTCTACATGAAGTGTGTTTTGTTAATAATAAATTAGTTTTGTTTATTACCCTTTAATCATTTAATGCAGGTACTACAAAATAACAATAAATCTCTGTAGATGTTCGTAAAATAATTTTTTGCTGCGAACTCGTTTATTTTGGGCAAAAAACCCAAGATACATTTTTTGTTTAGAATGAAACAGTCTATCGGAAATACATTTTTAAATGGTAAACAAATAATAAGACAAAAAGTTACATTGGAAATAAATTTTAGGGGTTGCGTTTTCCACCCCTTACAACCATGGGGTAAACCAAATAAATTACTGGCTAAGTGTCTTTTTGGTAGTACAAAACGTCAGGTTAATTTCAATATTGTAACTTTTTCAGTGCTTGTGAAAAAAATTGTTATACAAAATTTATGTACCCCTTTTAAGGGGTTGTATCTTAACAAGGGATGCTCCAATGAAGTTTCTTTATATGAAAGATCCTATCTTTTTTCGATGAGGAATCACCTCTTTAAATGTTTTACACTTATTCAGTTACACCCTGTACAAATGATTAAAAATGTCAATATTTCAGTTACATCCTTACATTGAACAAGGATATGATCCGATTCATACCGGCACTGTTTCTCCAATTTAGTATACCATACTTCATGTGGGAGTGGAAATGTGCAAAGTACAGCGTTAGCAAGACATTTTAGCTGCAGTGGTCTTTCATATACTTTATGCTGTAGCAACTACTTCTCAGCTTATTAGACAATAGTTCTATATGACTTGCCCATTGCAGATGTTTGTTGAAAAATACTCCCAAAAGTTTCACCTCATCACTACAAGTTATTTGTTTTTCTGTATTTTTGAATAACACAGGTGATATTTGTTTGGAGCGCCCAAAAAATACTGTGACTTGTTGTGATTCAGTAACAGACAATTCTTTTCAGACCACTGAATGATGTTTTCATAAATTCTCTCAGTGTTACTCAGTAGCACGTCTATGCTTTTTTCAAATATTAATAAATTGGTATCGTCTGCATTATAGAATTGAATTTTATATTTTTACAGGTAATATGTCACCAGAAATGTTGAGAGAAGTGAAGTCAGACTTTGAGGAAATTATTAGTTTGAAACATAAAATCCAGACTGATTTGAATACAGTAGAGAAAACTGGCAAATTGTCTCAACCTCTAGAGAAGGCAATAAAATCGTCAAGGAGTTTAGAAGAACTTGAAATTATCGTAAATATAACATTATTATTCGTTTGAAAAAATAAATCAATTCCATTGGATTAGTGTCCAATAAAAAACTAAATAAGGGTGAAGTTGTTGAAAAATCAGTATAGTTGATTTCCTAATGAAATGAACTTTATTTTAATTACATCAATGTAAAAAATTATCATCAGCAAAGTATCAGAATTTCTTTCAATAATACACTATTACATTATTTTTGGTTAATCTAAACATTTTCATTTTAGTTTGCTCCTTACAAACCAGAATCTAAGGGAACATTAGCTCAGAGAGCAAAGGATATGGGTTTAGAGAAACCTGCTTTGAATCTTCTCTATAATTCAGAAAGAGTTGATTTGAATTATTTTGTCAACACAACAAAAGAATTGAAAACGATTGAAGACGTTGAAAAAGGTGTTATACACATTATTGCGCATGTTATTTCAACTAATACAGATATGCTGTCATTTTTGAGAGAATTGTAAGTATACTCACATTAACTTTAATGATATCTCAAAGGAAAAAATATCAAACTGTGATATACTTAGTTAACTGATGTTCTGCACAATTAAGCTTCATTTAGAACAGATTCAATTTGATATCAGCCAATAATGAGCGTAGATTTTTACAGATCCATTTATGTTAATATTAATATAAATATATTTAGTCGTTTTTCAATATTGGGAAATACATTTTTGGGTAAGATGAAATTTATGCTGAATAATACTAAAATTGAACTTTGAAAAAATCTAGTAAATTCCCAGTATAAAGTTTCAGGTGTACTAGGGTTTTTTAATGAAAGAGTTCTATAAAATAAATGAGTTTAAGCTACTTGGATTTGTCATTTTCTATTTTTTCATATCAGATGATTTTTCTTTTCAGTCGAAAGGAGGTTCATTTCACTTTGGAAAGCAAAAAAGTACAGACCAAGAAAAAATTGAAAATAATTTCAAACGACATGAAGAAGCAACTAGGCAAAACTCAAGTAGACGAATCAAAATTTGAAAATTACTTTGATTTCAAAGTTTCTGTAAGGAACATGAAACCTCATCAGGTATTAGGACTCAAATTTTTCACTGTTTGGAACCTTTGGTGTAGTAATGAATATTGCTGGAATTGTAACCCGACACCAAACCGTTATTTTCAACACCTCGTTACATGTTTCGATCACCAAGTGATCATCTTCAAGAGGAAGATGAAACTAATCTTTGTTGATTCTACCTTAACATCTCGACACGTGTTTCGATCACCAACTGATCATCTTTAAGAGAAAGATGAAACTAATCTAACTAGTTTAATATTCCTCTTGGAGATGATCACTTGGTGATCGAAACACATGTCGAGGTGTTAAAAATAACGGTTTGGTGTTGGGAGAAAACTCCAGTAATATTAAAATTTTTGTATTCACCACTTTTTCATAAAGAGATGTCACGTAGGTGTTGGCGATAAATAGAGGAGAACATCAAAAAGTTTTGTCTGTCAAGATCGTGACACCAGATATCGTTTTTCACAAATTTAATCAGTTTTGTTCCCAGAAATGGGTAAAACAAGGTGACTTCAATCACAATAGAAAGAGAATTCTGGATGAAGCTGTAAAAGACTCTTATAATAGATTAGGTACTACATATTTCTTTGATAAAAAAACTCTTCTCTAAAACTACAACCTTTCATTTCTAGTACAACCTTTTATAATAAGAGAAATCAGGGCTGAGCTCAGAAATATGGCAGAAAAGGCTTCATATGAGGTTTTCAGTAAAAATTTGAAACACCTTTTACTTGCTGGACCTGTAAAAGGACAACCAATCTTGGGCATTGATCCTGGTTACTCAAAGGGATGTAAAGTAGCTTTGGTATCTCCTCTGGGGTCTGTTTTAGCAAGCGATGTTATTTATCCTCACAAACCACACCATGATACGGTTGCTTCGAGAGACATTTTGAGATATATGCTGCAGAATCATAAGTGAGTGTGAATGATTGTAATTTTCCTTCTATTTATTTTAAGTGATTTCAAAATTAATTTTATAGTACTTAACGGATTATAGTAGATAATTTTTTTGTTTTTTTTTGTAGTTGTTCTCTCATTGCTCTCGGTAATGGAACAGCGTGCCGCGAGACGGAAGAATGGTTGACACAACTGATAAAGAACAACGAGTTCAACATTCCAAATGTGAAGTATACGATTGTGAATGAGGACGGAGCATCGATTTACTCCTGCAGTCCTGAAGCTAAGAAAGAGTTCCCTTATTTGGACACGAACATCATTAGTGCTATTTCTCTAGCCAGACGGGTGCAAGACCCATTATCAGAATTGGTGAAAGTTGAACCCAAACATTTGGGAGTTGGGATGTATCAGCACGACCTTAAAAAGAAATCTCTAGAGGAAGCCCTTGACGAAGTTGTCTCGGAATGTGTTAGTTTTGTTGGAGTAGATTTGAACACAGCCTCGCAGTGTCTTCTACGGTAAGAGCAATAGACTTTTATAAAACAAATATTCAACTTTTATTTTGTAATTTGTTGGCAATAGCCAATAGTTTATATGAAAAAATGCCAGTTTCTCACATTATACATATCAGTCATATTTAGGGTTATCTGTATGAATGTCTGATGACAAGGAAAATATTTTCCAAATATGAATTGCTTTCTTTTTTGGCTTCGTCAATGGGTGAACCATTTGCTAGTCACCCTGAAGCAGTATAAATGGAAATAGTGACATAACCTAATCGGAAGGCACACGAGCTTGAGGGGCCTTTTTTTAGTGGTATTCATGGAAGTGTTTTCTTTATGGCATAGTTCTTTGCTAAACGTATCAGTAATTCAATTGACTTTTTTTATAAAATCAATGAAAAAGTTGTAGCGGTAGCTTATAAATTAAAAGATCTATGAGTTATTTTTGATAGGAAATTTTCTTTAAGCACCATTTAATACAAACTTCATCTCGATCACATAAAATAATAAAATATTAGATTTCACACTTCGCTCTGCTAGAGACTCAAGTGCTGAATCTATAAAAATCATATTCTTTGAAAGATATTTTTTGTGTTGGAGTCAATGTATCTTGCTGTTTTTCAGGTATTTTGTCTTCCACAATGTGAAAAATAAATAAAACCAAATCAATACATAATCTGCTAAAGTGTAATAAACGACAAACTGAAAAGTTCACCCAGTGGTTTATATTACTCAGTAACTTCTTGGAGTGAATTTCTCAGGTTGCCCTGTATTACACTTCAGCAGATTCTCTATTGATTTAGTTTTATTTTTGTACTTTTCAGATTGTGGACGGTTAAATAGCCAAAAAAGCAAGACATTTAAAAATCTTATAGTATGCAAGTTAAATCCATATTTGACACTTTGTTATATGGTTTCCATACTATCTGTTAGAAGGATGACAACATAAATTTTCAAGATTTTCGCACAACTATTCACAAATACTGAGCGTGAATACTTTACCACATAGGACTTTTTCGAACAGATCTTATATTCTTGCATACAAGTGATGATTGTCTGCAAAATAGTGAAATAAAACAATTTGTGCTCCTTTTTGGTACTTTCATGTGCTCCACTTTCGGTACTTTCACGGCATCTTTTTTGGTGCTTTCACGCCATCTTTTTTGGTGTTTTCACGCTTTCCGTTTTCGGTACTTTCACGTGATCTGTTTTTGGTAGTTTTACGTGATCCGTTTTCGGTACTTTCACGGACTCTGTTTTCGGTACTCTCACGTGATCCGTTTCCGCTACGTTCACGAGATCCGTTTCCGCTACGTTCACGTGATCCGTTTCCGCTACATTCACGAGATCCGTTTCCGCTACGTTCACGAGATCCATTTCCGCTACGTTCACGAGATCCGTTTCCGCTACGTTCACGTGATCCGTTTTCTCTACTTTCACGTGATCTGTTTTCGTTACTTTCACGTGATCCGTTTTCGTTACTTTCACGTGATCCGTTTTCGTTACTTTCACGTGATCCGTTTTTGGTACTTTCACGTGCTCATTTTTCGGCTGTCACGTGTTCCTTTTTCGGCACTTTTACGTGCTCCTTTTCCGGCATTTTCACGTGCTCCGTTTTCAGTTCTCTCGATTTCAATATACTCGGAAGTAAGATTGAACCCTTCAATTTTTGTAAAATTAGACATCTGAAAATTATACATATGACATTGTGTATTGAGACAATTATAATGAACGGCGAACATAAATACATTCTTCACTGTATTACTAAATATGTATACTTTTCATATACGTAATGTTTATTCATGTGTTATTTTGTTCCGTGCCAGCCTGCCTGTATGCTTCTCAATATATTATTTATTTGGTGTCATTTTTTTAATATTGATAATTTCTTCATTTCAGACGTATTGCCGGTCTTTCTGACAAAAGGGCCACCCAAATCGTCGAACATAGAGAAAAAAATGGTCCTTTCATGTCTCGCAAGCAACTTACTGAAGTTTCTGGTATTGGACCCAAAACATTTGAACAGTGCGCAGGTTTCTTGAGGGTGGGCCCCACTGATAACACACAAGCTTCCAACTTTTATAAGTCACCTAAAACTACTAAACTTGATTGCACGTATATCCATCCAGAGTCATACAGTATTGCAAAAAAGTTGATAAAAAAATTAAAGCTGAAAGTTGATGATATAGGTACTTTATTTCTATTTGATTTTTTTTCTTTACTTGGTGGACTTCAAGAACTAAATAAAAGCTGTTGTGATTGCAGGTGAAAGTCCATTCATTACATCCGTGAAATCCTTCTCGAACTTCAATATAACAGACCTGATTGAGGAACTCAATTCGCCTAAAGAGACCCTTCAGCTGATTCTTGATGCTCTTTCAAAACCTTTGAACTATGACCTGCGTTCTGAGGTACCTCAAATAGAGCTGTTTCGATCAGGACTTAAGAGTATGGAAGATATCTCTCTTGGAAGTGAAGTTAGTGGAAGAGTGAAGAATGTCACTCACTTTGGCTGTTTTGTGGATATTGGAGTCGGTAGGGACGCTTTGATACATATTAGTAAATTAGGAGGTTTCAACCTGCAAGTTGGTGATAGGGTGGTAGCTGAGGTATGTGCCTTGGAATTGCATAGGCAAAGGATCGGCTTGAAACCGTTAAAGAAAGGAGGAGATGAGTAGATCTCTTTATTACTTGACGTTCCTGATATATGAAGTGATACCTGTCTTCATGACAAGATAATGTCATGGAATCTACATGAAAATATCAAGCCTGGTTTTTCAGGTTGTCCCAGTTTCTTTCAAAATATTCGTGTTCAGTTCTGAATACAGTGTTTGACAAATAAATAAAAATTTCCCTACTACCATTTCAAGGAGGAACTAAATTAACTGAAACAATATTTTTGAGACTTTCAGTGAATATTTTTTCAGTTATCATCGAGGATTTTTTTGAATCTCAGGATTTTAGGAATCATTTCTTAGTTTATTTCAAAGAATTTTTCATTTCCGAACATTACAATTTTATGAAATACATAAGCGATTCAGTGACTTATTATTGATTACAAAAGAATATATTTAATGCCAATTTTTAATTTTGAATACCTACAATCAATTTTTATACTGAAAATTAATATAAACTATTATACAGTATTTTTTACATAATTTTTTCACTAGCTAATAAAGTTGCTCTGATATGAGTGGTTTTACCAGAAAATAGACTTAACAGAACTTTGTTGACAAATAAATACCTGATACTTAATTTTTGAAATTTGTGTATTTTTTCATTACAGATTGTTTCAAGCGAATATATACTAGTTTATTTGACGAGTTAGAACTCTACTTGTTCTGGAGAGAATTGCTTTTATTCAGAAAGTATTTCTTATCTGTCCATCTATCATTTGCAGATTTTTCAAAGGAGTCTCTTGAGAGAAAACATATCTATTCATGATTTAGAAAGCACATCAAGGTGTCAGAGATAATCTTGAAAAGATCAAACAGACGAAAAATGTGAGTCGATATCAATGAGTTCTACACAGTTCAGTTAGTTAAAGATAGCGGCCGACAAAAATGGTAATTCATATGGGCTGAAGAAACGTTGCCCATTATTGTGAAAAATACATGTATACAAGGCTGTTCTGTGTTGATTCTGTCCACTTGTACAAAACGAGTAGAGGTATGAGTTGGAACTGGTACATTTTTTAGTAGAGATAAGTTTTTGGGAGAAAGCTCCCTCTCTTGGGAAGTTTTGTATGGAGAACTAGAAAGCCAAAAAGCTTTTTTCCAAAAAAGGAAAAAGATATATTGTGATTCTCAGAATAATATATCAGTTACTATATACAAATATAGAAATTCGTTCCGAAGTAGATCACTTGAAAGATGAAAACAAGCTCCTGGGGCAGATAATTTTGGATGTGGACACAATCATCAGCGATAAACACTTAAAAAACTCCTGAAAGTTGAAAATAACTTTCCTAATAAGCAATTCACTTCCATCAACAGCAAATCAATTATCTTGACATAATTCAGAGCAAATGATATCTCTTCAAGATGATACATTTAAACCAATAAGATGAACACATTAAGAATAAAAACATATCTCGACAAACAAACATAAATAGCAAGAATACATCCATAGAAAGCCACTGGACAGAGACAGCTTGGTCCTCAGACATAAAGGATGCCTCCACGAAGACATATAACACAGAACTTGAACTGTTGCATCGTCTACAAAACTTCTTGCTCACTTCAACAAATCTTAGGTAACTCTAAAGACAATATGTTGGAAAATGAAAAGTCGAGGATATACGAAAGAAGCTGTGAGGACGGTGACAAAAAATATATCGGTCAAACTATGAGATCTATTATAACTCGTTTCAAAGAACACACAGCACATATCCGATTTTGGAGATCAGAAAAATCTAGTGTTGCTTTCATGCAGAATAATAACAATAATCTTTATTTCACAGAAATACGTTACAGGACATATAAAATATAAAAATAGAATGGTGTCACAACAAAGATATGACTGTCAGCTGAAATATTCCTCTGGTGAATATGGTTCCTTATTCATTAGAAATTTCTTTACATGTTTTTGAATTTGATGAAACTGCTTAAGCATTCGATTTCGTTTGAATAGCCATAGAATAAATGAAAACTACATTAAATTGTTGATATCGGTACATGACACTAGATTTTTGGGTGCTTTCAAAAGTCTGGAAATAATAAAATGTGGAAGACAACTATGAGCCGAGAGAAAAGTCTAATTGTTAATCTATTGTTAATCTTTCTATGTTTTCTATTTTCTATTTTGTGGAAGTTTCACGAGAAAATTTCCCGCGAGTTTCTACCCGAAATCATCGATGTGTGTTGGAAAGTTAAATTTTACCTTGTTAGATTTGAGTAGAGGCCAATTTTAGAGTTACGAATTGATTTCCTTCATCTTATTGAGACAAGTGCTCGTTTATAATTTATTCTATACCAGAGGATCCAATTTTACCTTTTATTACTATTCTATCTATTGCTAATTACCTGACAAAATTTGATTGCATATATCTGTAGCTGTCGCATCCCTACGAACGACAATCCTCAGAAGTCTAAACTTGTGCGAGCTAAGGATTAACGAGGTCTTACCTTTTAACGTGTGATTCCTAACACGGTGAATGTGAATAACGTGTTTCAGTAAAGAATGTTAACTTTCACGGCCTAAGATAAGTGTGTGAAAACTATTTTTCGAGTTTTTTGGCCGTGGTCTGCAGGTAAATTGTCGACTCGGATAAATCGACATACCCGTTGTAGCCTAACATGCTCTCAACAAAGAAAGCACTCATATTATCTCATTCGAAGATACAGTAATACTGGATCAAACTCAAAATTACTATCCAAGAGTATATAGAGAGGCAATAGGAATTCAAAAACCTAGGGATACCTTCAATAGAAAAGAAGAGGCAATGGACATTAATAATATCTGGCTACCTGTCCTCAAAGGTACACAAACAAGGTCAGGTAATCCAATCAAGAGAAACCAAGCCACGTCTACTGAAAATAATATAAAACTAGAGTCGAATATCAGTCGTAGTTACCGCATTCGGAGCGGGAACAACTCGGGCACTGCGACCGTTACCACATCGCCTTAGATAATGTTTACCGCAATAGTAGACGAAACGTCAGGCATAAAAACCTGCAGACCACGGCCAAAAAATCCTGAAAATAGCTTTCACACAAACATACGTCATCCATAAAATTTTGGTTTTTTTTACCTGAGCAAATTTCGTTTCTTGTTTCGCACTATATCAAGTTGTTTGACAATATATCCATAGATGACGTCATTGTGCCGCCACATTGAATTTGGAGAAATTGGCGTTTACGCCGCCATTTTGAATGAAATGGTCGACTGTGATATATCGTTGAAAAACAAATTTTATATTCTATTGAATAGGTACCATTACCAGTCATGATCTAGCTAGGAGATTTCTTGGCTGAAGCCTCAAATTTAGTTTAAAAAGGGAAATCTTTTGGAATAAAATGCATTTTTTGTTAAAATATCTATATTTTTTCAGCTCTCATTAACAAAGGTTCCAGGGTTTCCAACAAAAACGATTGTTTGTTCAGTTTTAAAGGTGTACAAGTTTCATCACTGAGAGACATCCTGTGCTCCCTCAGTATTTTGATAAGTCCTATTTGTGCTACCGTCAGTCCAAAACGAACTCCTGAAAATTAATAACGATCATAAGAAAGACCGATTGCTGCTTTTTTTGTAAGGATAAAAGACAAGCACTACAGAAAAATTCTTGACGCGCCCTAAAAGCGGTGTCTGTGCGAAACTAGCGTTTCACATTGGATTTGAATCGCTGAAGATTGAATCCATTTGGAAAAACGTTATCAGGAAGTTTATTCCACATAAACGTAGTTCTCCAAATGAATGGGTTCTTAAACAGTGGAGTTCAAGGTGTACCGAGTTGAACCTCAAAATGAAGAGCACACAGTCCGTCGCGTATTTCTAATATGTAACGCTCTTGGTGGTACACTTCCCGTGAAAGTATCTATAGAAGCGAGATTATCTCCAACTTTTCCTCGAGGTTCCAAACTATCTCAAGGTTGCAAGTGCTGTTCGTGTCTCCAATCTGGCGGATGGCTCTTTTTTGAATGGAATCCAGCAGCTTCAAGATATGCTTGGGGGCGAAGCTACATACATGAGAACACTACTCCGAAGATTGTCTGATATGAGCTCTATAAAGCATCAAAATTTGCTGAGGTGTGTACAGTTTTTTGGTTTGGAACAGTGTTCCAAGCTTTTGTTCGGAGACATTTATCTTTTGGAGAAAACCGATGCCTGGGTTTTTGTGGCATTGGATTGAACTTGGTTAGTTTCATCCCAATTCGAAATCACTTTTGGATTCTCATTGACATGCAACCCCCAGTTGCCGGTGAAGATGTTCTGAAATCCAAATGGAATGACGAGACAAGTGTGCTGTCGTCAGCAAAGCAAATATTGGCTTCTTGGTTTTTTCCAATGAGTCGTTGATATACATTAAAAGGAGGGTCGGAGATAATATGGATCCCTGAGGAACACCAGCGTTAATAGTAAAAGTATTTGAGATAAATCCATCGACCGCCACTTGCAGGAAACTGGTAAGCTGTACACAAAAATGATCCGACAAGCCTTAGCATCGAAGTTTGGCTAGCAAACTCTCATGCCACACACGATCAAAGGCCTTACAAATATCAAGCGCAATAGCTCTTGACTCTCCATATTTTTCTATTGCGTTATTCCAAATATGGGTGACGAACGACAGAAGGTCGCCTGTTGATCTTTGTTTCCGAAAGCCATATTGATGATCGCTCAAGATGTTAAAGCCTTCCAAATATTTAAGGACAGGGTGGTTTAAGGATTTCTCCATGATTTTTGATATCTCCGATAGCAAAGCGACCGGTCTTCAGTTATTCGGAAGATTTTACTTTCCCTTTTTGGGAACGGGAATTTCAGTGTTTCAATTTGTTTTTTACCAGATGAATAAAGGTGCAAAGTTTGAGTTTGTACAACATTGATATGTTTGATATACTTTTTGGTTTCTTCCAATCCAGTTTGAGAATACGGTTTATAACTTCATTCTGCAGTATTTTCAGTTGTTTGAGTAGAGCATTTGAGGCTGTTTTCCAAAATGATATCAAATATTTAGTTTCGAATGAACTAAAGAGAAATAAACACAATTTTTGTATTTTATCGACATTCCAATAATTATGGAAGATATTTGCTTACGTAAAATTTAGATATGTTCAAATTTTCACCTACGTGAAGTCCTACAAACTTGACAGATGATGAATAGTTGATAGCTTTGTTAGAAAACTCAATAGATTGATTCAAATCTGAAGTCCGGGTTGAACCGCTTCTGGTGTTTTGACTTCGACTTTGAAGCCAGTTTCAAAAACCTATCACTACACTGAGGTATCAATCTGCCTACTCCTCAGGTAGTGTCACGCTGTAGAGGTTTTGTGACGACGCCGTGAGACCCCTCAATCTGTCTACTCCCCAGAGTGTCAATCCGCCCACTACCAATTCCACCATCGTCCCCCTCCTCCATTCGTCCAGGAACATAAATACCAGACCAGAACCGGTGGTCCGACAGTCGACGCTTGTGAGTAGGCAGATTAAGACCTTTGCAAAAACTAGCGACGAGACCTGGGGAGAGAGGCAGATTGAGACCCCAGCGTCAAGTCAGAAAACCCTTACAGCGTATCCCTGCTTGAGGAGTAGGTAGTATGAGACCCCGGTGTAGTGATAGCTTCTTGAAAATGTCTTCGAAGCCGAAACGTCGAAATACAAAAACACCAGACGTATTTTAACCCGGACTACAGATTGTCAGATTGTTGACTGTGGAAACCTTTCCGCACACACACTGGTCCGAGGGTAGATCCTTGTGGAACTCCACGTAACACTGTTTTCCATGACCCACGATTTTTCCCGAATATACACACTCTTCTGTTATACAGATAATTTTCGAATCAACTGCCCAGAACCTCTGATTCGCACATTGTATGAAATATTCCAAAGAATTTTATGACCTAACTTATCAAATGCTTTTGTAAGGTTTTATGAGAACGGTGCACATTTTATATTCGAATTTGAATTGACTTGAAATTTTGTAATGACATCTAAAAAAGCGAATTCTGTATCACATTGTTTTTGAAATCCATATTGACCATTATACAATAATTTTGATTTATCAAGATATTCAAATAATCTGGAACTTATTACTTTCTCGATAATTTTGGAAAGAACCTACAAAACTGAAATTAGAAGGAAGAAATGGATTGTTATTCATCGAATAATAATGTTTTAATAAACCCTGAATTACCTATGCACATTCTAGGTCCGAGTCCGAAGGGAAAATAGAATTGAGAGTATGATTTTGCGCTATCTTCGATGAATCGATCTGGGTCGAATTTTTCTGGGTCCGTGTGGTATTCTGGGTCTCGGTGGATACCCATGATTGAAATCCAAACGGTGGTTCCCTTCTCAATGGTTAAGTTGGTACCATTGATTTTGTAGTCCTTCACGCATTCCCTTTCCAAACTTGGAAGCCCGGGATAAATCCTGAGAGTTTCTGAAACAGTGATTGATGATTGATAAAATTCACCTTCATTAAAAAAAACGAGAGATAATATGTAGTACCAACAAAAACATTTGAAAACGTAGCAAAACTACGATTATAAATGTGATATACAAGAGAAAAAATGGATCAAAAATTTCATTTTGCAAATGCTATTCTTGATGAAAATTGTTTCCAAAAAATATGATTTTCTGCAAAACATGAATGGTGTCTGAAAAGTAAGAGTGAAGAATTATCCTTATTATAAAATTAGGCTATTTTGAAGTTAGTTTTCAACAAAATGCTAATCAAGACATTATTTGAAAGACTGCATAGGCATAACAGTATTAGTTTCAAAATTTTAGTGGGAAGAAACTATATCCCAAAATGTCATCCTAAACCATGGAACGATTGAACATGAAACTTCAAAAATAATAAATGAAAAGAGTTTTGCAAAGCAATATTTAACATACTGACCACTGATTACTTGTCGTAAATATTTCATGTCATTCAAACATTCTGGAGTAAACTCGTTCTTGTGCTTCTTCATAATATCCATTATTTCTTCTCTCACCCTTTTCTGTATGTCCGGGTTTCGGCACAATTCGTACAAAGTGAAGGATATCAGGTCAGCTATTGTGTCGATGCCAGCTACGAAAAATGAAAAAATATGCGCTGCCTAAAAAGACATTACATATTAATTATTGAATAAAACTGTTCATAGCTTTCTTTTTCATTCAGTATGTGATGTAAAATTTATTTCTGTATTCAGACTTTGAACATCTCTCTCTCTCTCTCTCTCTCTCTTTCTCTCTATATATATATATATATATATATACATATAAAATCTAGAAAGGTTAATGCAGTCAAGCTGCTGGAAAATAATTCCATGAAAATCAAAAAATAAATAGATAAGTACTCTTTGATCATTCCCATATTGATTTCAATTTAAGAGCCACCGGTATACAGCTGTTTCAGCCTATTGGGCATCGTCAGTACCGGGCAGGCGGTCCTCGATTGAAGACAAAATGAGAAAAAACCAAGAAAGTACTTGATAAAAATAGCTGCGTAAACGCAAGCGAAACATAAGTGGAACCACCTATTGGTGTGACATCCAAGTCAACTTGCCAAGTTTTTATGTCAGTGTTGGTGGTTTGACCAATCAAATGATCAAAGAGTACTTATCTATTTATTTTTTGATTTTCATGGAATTATTTTCCAGCAGCTTGACTGCATTAACCTTTCTAGATTTCATATCATTTCTAGAAACATGTGGATTCGTTTTCCGATGGCATTTCAGGTTAGCTTCCCAAATTTCTGCTACCGCAGTTGTCGGTTGATTGGTCAAACCACCAACACTGACATAAAAACTTGGCAAGTTGACTTGGATGTCACACCAATAGGTGGTTCCACTTATGTTTCGCTTGCGTTTACGCAGCTATTTTTATCAAGTACTTTCTTGGTTTTTTCTCATTTTGTCTTCAATCGAGGACCGCCTGCCCGGTACTGACGATGCCCAATAGGCTGAAACAGCTGTATACCGGTGGCTCTTAAATTGAAATCAATATGGGAATGATCAAAGAGTACTTATCTATTTATATACATATATATATATATATATATATATATATATATATATATATATATATATATATATATATATATATATATATATATAGGCTAGATAGCCAGAAACACGTGTCTGCGGTTTGCCCACCTTCCTATGAGTGCTTTGTCCAATAACCTTTTTCCATTGATAATACCATCTCACTCAATATCCCTCTATCTTTTTATATATATATATATATATATATATATATATATATATATATATATATATATATATATATATATCGAGAGAGAGAGAGAGAGCTAAACTAATTTTCCTTTATTTTCAGTATTTTAATATTAAATTTCACAAAAAGGATTTGAAGCTTTATATCTTCTATTAATTATCTGTGAGCGCTTTCGACAGCTGGTTGTACTGTCATCTTCTAGGCACTCCTCAAACTGAACTTGTCATCCTATCGTCTGCCTCTTTCTACGGTCCGAACGTCTCAACTCAGGTATTTCAGGTACTTTAGGTAAATTTGCCTGTATTTGTACTGCATCAGGTACTATTCTTTGTCTTAGATCTTCTCTAGGAATGTGTATGGTTTTGTTCAATATATTGATGTGAGGTCTTGTATTTTGATTTGTACTTGTTCCTCGATAAGTGATTTATGACTGTTAAATTTATGGATGTTCAAGTTTTCCCAAATGTCCATGCGGTTTCCCTTATTGACTTGTTTTATGAGTTTTACGTTCTCTGTTGGGGGAAAATTATGTTTGTTTTGTATGACGTGTGTTGCGAGGTTTGTTTTATATACTATTGGATTTATGTATGCCTTTTTGTGCTCATTGTACCTTTGGATCAGTTTTTTTCTTGGTTTGGCCGATATACTGTATATCCCGTTTTGGTCTGTCTTCTTCTTTTTCATAGTTGTTTATTTTTTGTGTTATCTTCGTGTTTGACTTGTATGTGATGTTGATGTTCAGTGGTTTGAAGACGTTTGTTAGTTTTTTGGTTTGGTAACCTACGTACGTAAATGCTGTCCATCGTTGTGTTGTTTTGTCTGTTGGGGTGGCTTGATCCTTGTTCTGTATTTTTTGTTTATTTCGGTTTTCTAGTTTATCTATTGTCTTTTGGGTGTATCCGTTTTCGTTCGCTATTTGGTATATGACTTTCCGTTCTTTGTTTCGGGCTTCATTGCTGAGTGGTATCCTTAACATTCTATATATGAATGCGTTATAGGCAGCCATTTTGAGTGATGGTGGATGGTTTGAACTTGCGGGTATGGTGGAGCTTGTTTGTGTAGGTTATCCTGTATATTGCCATTTGAAATTGTGTTTTGTTATGGTTATATCCTATGGTTATGTACAGGTAGTTAAGTTTTGAGTTGTGTTCTTCCTCAATGCTGAAACATAGTTTTTGATTAATTTCGTTAATTTCTTTTTTTTATTTGATCTATTCTTATTTCATTGTTTTGTGATATGTATAGTTCATCGTCAACGTATCTGAACCATTCTCGCTTCTTGATCGTTCTAGATGTCGCGTCGCTTCGAGGAACTTTCCTATCGGCTTCCAGATACTTCCATTGCAACATATAAACACTACCAACAGGCATAAGGGGCAAGTCTAGTTGAAAGTGCGGTACGAAGTGATCTAATAAGTCGATATAGTATTTGTCTGAAATTTCAGTTGAGGTGTTTATGTTGTATTGTTAGTATAGCAGTGAAATAAACTTGAGTTTAATCGTACACTGTTGTATTGTTTACATTTATTGAATTCAGCTGCCCTTTCAGGATAGCCTCTTAGAGATTTTTCTTCAGAGTGGAAGCAGATAAATTACGATATTCTGAGGGCATATTATTCAGCAGATAGGTACTAAATAAGAAAAGGATGTCTCGAAGAATGAAGAACGATGGGCAGGAACATTTATGTTCCTCAGTGATCTGTTATTTTTGTGGCAAAGTACTTGGTAGTCTAGTTTTCAAGACAAACAAGCTTAGTGAACAAAACACATCATCCAATTCCAAAAGTTGTAATTCTTCAATAAGAGGGGTAATGTGTGCTTGAGGGGAAACCTCTTTTATAGAACGAAGGCATTGATTTTGCATTTTTGCAATCTTGCATGCCCTTTATGTGATGAACAAGGTCCATAAACTATGTCAGCATATTTAGTAAGCAAGAGGACAAGAGAGCTGCAAAGCATTTTTAGTGGTAGTTTCCGCATTCCGTTCGAAGGGGAATCGTTTTTTAAGGCTTAGGTAGTTCTCTTTGCGACGACACCTAATTGTTTGGAGAATTTGAGCTGATGGTCAAAAATAACACCAAGCCATTTAGCTTCAGCGACAAAAGGAATGAATTTGTTGCCAATACATACAGGGATCTCATCAAGGCGGCTTGAGTTGAAGGGTATCCTTATTCATCCAAAATATAGCTCGAAAAAGTTGTTGATCCTGAAGAAGTTTTATTACCTCTGCCTCATATTGAATTAAATTTAATTAAGCCCTGAATAAAGTATCCATCTGTGTGAAAAATTCGCAGCTATACCTGTTGCACATTCACCCAAAATATGAAATTGAACTGAAAATGATAATAATAATAATTTACCAGTTGCTCCTCAGTTATGGGGTCTGAGGTGTTTTCCATTTCTTTTTTGAGGTTAATGAGAAGTTGCAGAACGTCTGGACGGAAATAATTGTGTTCTTCTCTGTACTTCAAAGTATCCCTCACAGCACTTTTGAAAAATTCGGAAACTTCACTCAAAATTAGTTTCAGTCCTGCGAAGAAAATTTAAGAAATGAAGAAAAAATGGAGTCAAAGAGAAAAAAATATTTTTTATTTCAAGGTTCCCACCAAATTTTGATTTTGTTTTGGATAGCAAATTTCATGTTTGGTTCGAATGTATGAGAACAATAAAACTATTGCTTATTTGATTAGAATCACATAGAAAAGGTCAAGTCAGAGTCATTTTTCAGTTTATGCAAAATTGAACATGAGAGAATATCTGGTTCTGTTCATATTCTTAGCTTTAGGGAAAGCTCATAATTAAATCGACAACCAAATAATGATATGAAACTTGGCAAATTATGGAATAAGAGAAAATTCGTACCTGACTGGTCGACTATAAAACATTTGCATACAGTTGCATGGAAAATTATATCAATCAAATAACTTAATAGCAAAATCAAGAATACCATAAGGATTTTTATAGTCTATATAATTGGGTGGGGAAAATCTCTTGAAAGTTTTGCTAATGACAGAAATATGGAGAGGGGCAACAATTCCTTAGATTTTGAGAAATATAGTATTTTTTGAAAGAAAAGAATGATTATTCAGAAACTGGTTAATATTGAATTAAAAAAAAACTAATCCGGTCTTATTTAGTATCAACCGGGGTCATTTATGAGAGAAACGTAATTTAAGACTACTATGCATTGACTCTTTCTCAAACTGTGAATTTTTTTTGGTTTATTTGTAATAAAATATGTTTCGGCACAATGCCGTCCTCAGATTCTATTGGATCAAATTAAATCAATAAACAGATCAATTAAAATGAAAAACTTAATGCTATCATAGGTAATATCTCAAACGTTATTAGGAATAATGAATATCAATATCAAGAACAATTAATTTACTACCGAACTAGCAAGGGATATAACAAGAATACTTTGGTCTGAACGGTAGTTTTATGTTAATATGTAATTTAATATGCATTTTTACAGTCTGCAGTGCGAGGAAGTCTTCTTTATGGATGATTTTATTTTGAATGACTATTATTAATCAAATGACATCGATATTTTTTCAACCTTTGAATCTACAACACTAACTGTTGAATAATTTCGATTGTGATACCTACCAACTTTTCTGCTTAATGCTGGAAATCTGTTTGTACACGAGACCCTCAAAAGGTGTGTGAAATTTTGATCCCGGAAAAACTTCCCAACCATGTTTGCAAAAGTGTCTTCAGCATCTCCAAAGTTGTTGCAATCTATTCCCAAAAAGCAAGTACCAACGGTCTCTGCTGCATATCTTTTTGTCAGCTACAAAAAATACAACAAACTCTAGAGCAAAAAAAGGAAGACCAAAACTGAAATTATCATGAATGTCACATGATTATAATCTGCTCACCAGTGTGATATTTATATCTGTATTGTTTAAAGCACTCTCTCCAATTGATCTAACCATTGGTTTGGCAGACCCGACCATTAAAGGAATGAGCATCTTCACCTTTCCAATGGTAAAAAAGTTCGTTAGTTTTCCCCTGGAATTCTTCCATTTGTCTCCACCCATAGAAAGTAAACTAACCGATAGAGGATCATTTTCAGAAGAGTAGAATCCACGGTCAACAAAATGTTCGAAGTCCTGAAAAGTGATCATTATATTACGTTGTTTCAAAAGTTTTGTCCGTTTTTATGACTCTAATTTGAACTGTAATATCTCAATGAATAATGTTTCAATTTAATCAAAATAAGCGTCATTTGAATCAGTGCACTCTTGCCAACGTAACACAAGCCGAATTATCCCGTCAGCATAAAAATATTGTGCTTGGGATTCGATGAAATCGACGAAGGCCGGTTTTGCCTAGTCCTAATTGGTGAAAGTTCTACCGGTGAGAAAGTTATCGAAGTGCTTGAAAAGATGATAGTTGGTTGGCGAAAGGTCTGGGGAGTGTGGTGGCTGAGGCAGAACTTAGACGCTCAATTCATTTAATTTTCGTACGGTGATTTGTGAAACGTGCGGACGGACGCTGTCGTGGAGCAGGATCGGACCTCTGCCGTGATGGTTTGGCCCGGTTGCAGAAAGATATAGTAAATCATTCCAGCAGTGACCACCAAACAGTAGTCATGATATTTTTTGGTAGGTTTTTGCCTTTGGGACGTGTCTGGGTGGCTCATTGGTGTCCAATCACTGTCCTGAACGTCTCCTATTCTGATCCTATCCAAAAAGGATCGTTTTGTTTCCGCGAAAGCAAAACAATCGTTCAAATCGTGGTCACCCAGTTTTCGAAATTTTTGAACTTTCCAATGCGTCTTAAATCATCAAAACCGCATGGGAGCTGACGCCAATTTCTTCCGCCATCTTACACACCGTTTGTGATGAGTCAGTCTCTACCAGGGTCCTGGTGGAGACTGACCCCGAACTCTAAAAACCTGATTTGGTCCCCAGCGGTGCAGGTACAGAAAATATGCTCTGCTGTTTCACCATTTTCCAAAGAGAGGAGACACACACTGTCTTCCGACAGTCCGAGTCTCTGCATATGACTGTAGTCCAGCAACTGTTTGGTTTCAAGCTTCGAAGGGTGAATGAACGCCTTCGAGTAAGCTAACCCTGGAAGATTTTGCCAGAAGTCCTTAAATCTTCTTGCCATCCAGGTGTTCAATGTTTGTTTGGCAAAACCTTAAGCGATGCCAATGGCAGGTTCCGGTCCGATGAAGCTGCTTGCAGCACCCTCCTTTGTAAGGAAGTCAGCAGCCTCATTGCCTTCCAGGCCAGTATGGCTAGGAATCCAGACCAGAGACAATCTGTTAAGTCTTCCTATTGAGGAAAGTAATTTTTGGCAATTTGCTACAAATTTAGACGTTGATAAATTGGTTAAGGATTTCACGGCCGAGATTTTCAGTGTTACTATCTCCATTCGGGTTTGAAGGTCGTCGTAGTTTGGAACTGCATCCTAACGTTTTGCCAGCACGAGTGGCTGGCTTCTTCAGAAGAAGCTTTTGAAGCTACGACGGCCTTCAAACCCGAATGGAGATAGTGATACTGAATTTAGACGTTGCTCGGTATAGGAGCCAAGAGCTTCCAACGCTGCTTGTCTGCTCTTAATATTTCCTTCTCCCGGAGGATCCAGTCCTCTCTACTTGGGAAAAGTAAGGCAGTTCGTAGTTGACAGTTGGAGGCATAATGTTAGAGGTCATTCCGAGAATGCTGTGACTTCCATTGTCTAGCAGCAGTCTAGGGTACTGTGCATTAGGCGGGTTGGCTGTCCTTGTTCATCTTTCACTGCCTGAACCACTGTGCATGCTGTTTTTGGCGAATGCATTGGCTTGGGATGTGGGGGCTGAGCAACCCGGCCATCGGATGCCTGCTTCTACGTAGCCCCGCTGGATATGAAAATGACAGAATCACTTGTGATTCTGTTATTCCCTAACTGAATGGCATCCCAACGATGGCTTAATCCTAAGGTGTGTGTATCCGTGCCGAGAGGATGAATGACACTGATCCTATCAGCTGTCTCTACGGAACCTTCGAGATACCGGGCGCCCTCTCGTTATAGCATCGCCTTGTCACGGTAATGCGGGGCTCTGCCGTTATTGACCTTCTTTCCCTAGATACTCGTGGGACCTTTATGGACAGAGTAAACTTAAAAAATTCTTTCGAACGCTAAGTCTGTAGAGGAGATGGATGTGGAGCTTACGACTCCAACCGACCTCCCTGTAAACTTAGATCAGAAGCGATTCTTCAAAGGAGATGGATGTCGAGTTTACGACTCCAACTGATCTTCCAGTAAAATTTAATCCAGGAGCGAGTCTACAGAGGAGATGGATGTCAAGTTTACGACTCCAAATGACCTCCCTGTAAATTTAGTTCAGGAGCAAATCTACAGAGGAGATGGATGTCGAGTTTACGAGTCCAACTGACCTCCCTGTAAATTTAGATCAGGAGCGATTCTACAGAGGAGATGGTTGTCGAGTTTACGAGTCCAACTGACCTCCCTGTAAATTTAATCCAGGAGCGAGTCTCCAGAGGAGATGGTTGTCGAGTTTACGACTCCAAATGACCTCCCTGTAAATTTAGTTCAGGAACGAATCTACAGAGGAGATGGTTGTCGAGTTTACGAGTCCAACTGACCTCCCTGTAAATTTAATTCAGGAGCGAGTCTCCAGAAGAGATGGAAGTCGAGTTTACGACTACAACGGACCTCACTGTAAATTTAGTTCAGGAGCGAGTCTACAGAGGAGATGGATGTCGAGTTTACGACTCCAATTGACCTCCCTGTAAATTTAGTTCAGGAGCGAGATCTACGGCGTACGCAGAATCTGTTTCAGGTGGGGGAACTGATCCCCCATGAGCAGATTAGCAAACGTTTGCGCTCAAGTGAGCGCAAACCAGAGGCGAAAAAGCCCTGCACGGCTGAATCTAAGGCATCGTCAGGTGTAGCTGACGTGCAAAAACCCTCATATGGGAAGGTTGTCGTGGGTATCAAGGTGGGAATCTTGCACCTTAACTATCCGACTACCTCATTAAAAGAGCATATGCTTAGTGCCTGTCCCGCTGGGGACCGAACCAGGTCTTTAGAGTTCGGCAGAGCCGACCTAACCTAACCTAACTGTGCATTAGAATGATTTGTACAATTAGCGATATGCAGTCCATCTAACTTCTTTCTCTAGAAAAATGTGGAGAGGAGGTAGATCTAGAAGGATCTCCATGTAGGACAGATACTCGATTCATGTCGTGCTAAAAGTGGAATGCGAACATCTTGAACAATTCATACCTATATTGCTGAAACAAAGTGTGATTTTTTTGTTTTAAGAGGTTCTGATTATTCCAAAACATCATCAAATGGAATCAAAGCTTGTGCTTTGCAAACCGTCAGCTAAAAAAAAATATTGAAGATTTCATTTCACTTATTTCACAATATTGTATGTATGTACTTAGTAAATACACTGACTTGCTGACCTATCTGTTCTCCGGTCTTACCTTAACTAGAATATCCTTAATTATTACGGGGTCTACCACAACTAGTACTGGATGTATAACGGAAAATATCCCAGCAAATTTAAGACCTCGTTTGCGAATCTCAAGATAATGGTCTCTGCATTCCAAGTGTGGACCTGGAAACCTGGCGAGGTATGTCGGATTGTTTCCCTTGGGAAAATTTGGCTTTAAAAATGGGAAGTTTCTTCTTTTCCAATGACCGTAGCACCATGAGAAATATAGGTATATAAAGGTGGCCAATATGCTTGAATATACCAAAGTTTTCGTTAGGTAATCGAAAATGAGTAGTTCCATTATTCCTTGAAAAAAATAAAATAAAAGTTATTGGGTCATTTGTTTTTCTGCATAGGTTATTGAGAGTAGACATATTTTTAATATGAATGCGTTCTCATAAATTGCTGATTGGTACTTGTAGAATTGGAATCTCCAGCTACGACATAAATTATACATGACTTCAATCCATTTCTCCAATATAATGTGTGTGTTTATACTGACTCTGTCAGTATGAAGATATTGTATAGTGAAACATGTGTTGTGGTTTTGTAAAGTATCCAGTGAAAATCTCATAGTAGAGTTGTGGATTTTCATCAAGTATCGGCCAATAAGTGTCCATAAGTGTCCTGATATGGATTGGGAGTATCTCTGATGTGTCTAATTCTATTCAATTTTGAGAAATTTGGACGATATTTATTAGTTTTGTCCGTTTTAATGTCATGTTTTTTCAAGGACAAACCGCAAGCACTACAGGAAAACCATTGAGGCGCTCTGAGATCGGTGCCTGTGCGGAAGTAGCAATTCACGTTGAGTTTGAATCACTGGAGATTGAATTCATTTGGAAAAACGTTTTCAGTAGTTTATTCCACATAAACGCAGTTCTCCAAATGAAAGAGTTCTTGAACAGTGAAGTTCGAGGTGTACCGAGTTGAACCTCAAAACGATGAGCAGCCACAGTCCGTCGCGTATTTCTGATATGTATCGCTCTTGGTGGAATCAAATGTGCCAAGTCACTTGAACACCTTCCGCACAAGTATCTATAAAAGAGACAAATCTACAACTTTTCTTCGATGTTCCAGACTATCAAGGTCTGATCTGAGCTTTATAAAGCATCAAAAGTTGCTGAGGTGTATACAGTTTTCTGGTTCGGAACAGTGCTTTTGAGAAGCAGCCTTTGCAATTCTAGCGACATGATTGTGCCAAGACATATTGGTGTCCATTTTAATCCTCAACAAATTCATCGGAGCAGAAACCGGAATTGTCTGTCCTGATGTTATTATTTAGGTTCGAAGGCATTTATCTTTTTGGAGAAAACCGGTGCTTTGGTTTTCGTGGCATTTAATTTAACGTCGTTAATTTCACCCCAATGGACCTTTTTCCTGAAGTACGAAAAATCACTCACTAGCAGCTAGCAGCGCTAGTAGTTCGGTAGGGACAAACACTGCCTAATCCTCAAATAAACATATGATAGAGTACAATTAAAAAAGAATGTGTTTAACAGAAGAAGATGTTTCTGGACCAAAACTAAAATTTGCAACTGTTAAGGATAACAATGTTGTAATATTAAAACTTTGCCTTGCCGTAATCTAAAAGTAACTGAAAAAAAAGTGAGTTAATAGACAGGTTAGCATACAGACTCTAGTAAAAGAGTAGCGGAAGATTCAAACTGTAATAAAAGAAATTTGAAATAATAATGAATTTCAGATATATTTCCGAGTGAAATATGAATCAAATATAGATGGTAATGAAATAAATTTAATTAAATATAATAAATGAATATAATTTAATAGACGATTGAGGTTATATCTCATTCTAATCAGTGATAATTAACTATGAAAAATTTACTATTCATTTAATATTTAGAGCATACATATGAATATTTATTTATTTTTTGCACTGTTAAATCCACTCTCCTCGAAGCATGTATCCATTTCTTACATCTAACCTCATTAATATGAGGTTTAATAAATGGTATAAACAACACGTTTTCTTCCGGATATCGATTATCCGACGTATAATTCGCAAAACAGCAATGCTTTGTTAGCATTATACTAGCACAAAATACTTTTTATATCAGACTGTTATATCACTGTTTTACATGTGAATAGTTTATGTTTTCCCTACCTCTCGTGAAACGTTCGCAGTACTATTCTCAGGAAAAAAGCTCATTCGAAATCACTTCTAGATCCTCATTATGATATGCAACCATGTGATTTTGTAGCTCTATATCTCGATGAATATTCGAAATCACTTCTAGATCCTCATTATGATATGCAACCATGTGATTTTGTAGCTCTATATCTCGATGAATATTTATTCTACTGTGTCTTGGTATACACTGATTGATAGATAATTTTATACTCTGTACATTTTGCCTCTTTTCAGCTTATTACTATATGATGTCGGACGATTTTTGGCCAATATTTCTCTACGAATTCAAATCGAACCTAAGCGCTGCTAAAACAACTCGAAAAATTAACCAGACCTTTAGCAATTATTGTTGATGGACGCACAGTTCGACGTTAAAGATGAGACCTACAGTGTTCCAGGAGGAGGAGTTGAGGACCCTGGTGGAGGGTGACCCATCACAAAACGGTGCGTGGGATGACGGAAGAATTGGGCCTCAGCTCTCACGCCGTTTTTGATGTTTGCATGATGCGGGTGGTACAACCACCCGCATCATGCAAACCATCAGATATTGGACATTGATGCTATCAATATCTGACGCGCTCGAGTATGTCCATGCAACAGTATTTTTTATATATTTAAAAATCTAAGGCCGCTTCCCCAACCGATGAAAGGGTATATATCATACAACATTTTTTTGTTCTTATCATATAAGCTTTGGAACCTAATATGTCTCTATGACGCTCGAGTATATCTCCATTTTGCATCGTGGGCTCCCCTACTATTACAATGACAACAACGATGTGATTCTTTCCGGAATATAAAGGCTGTAAAAAGCCTATATAGTACTTCCCGGACAAAAAATGATTTGTGTTCAATTTTCAACCATTAGACTAATTAACCTGTTATTGTATCATTACAAATGGATTGCATGATTTTTGATGTCTCAAGCTGTGTAACATTAGCAATTACAATAATTATCATAATGAATACATAACCAGTTCGAAGGTCATGCATATTTGATAACTAGCAGTTTTTCTTCTGTAAATAATAACAATGACGGAATCTATCGAATGAATCGTTAGAAAAAAATCTAAAGGTTTCATGCCATGATTCTTAATTTGTCCATGGTTTTTAGGTCGATATATCAGAATTATATTCGAAATTAAAAAAAAAAGAAATTTTTTTCATAGACTAGTTTTTGGGAAAAAATATTTTGTGGGACATTTCCGAAGAAACGAAGAAAGAAGTTTACTTCAAAATAAGCTACTTGCAGAAATATGTTTTTTCCGATATGAAATGGTAGAGCAGTTATTCAAAAAAGAAGAGTAATTCAAACGATGGTTGAGAGGTCCCGTTTAAATTGTTGCATACTGGATTATTGGGAGAATTTTGGATACTCGATGACGTCAAACTAATTTTCAGGCCTACAAAAACTATCAGAGAGAGTCTGAATGAAACCCAAAATTATTATCCAATATTACATATAGGGAGCAATATTAATAAAAATAATTTAAATCGAAGGAAAGAAGGGATAAACATTTATAAATTCTGGCTACCTGCCCTAAGCCGCACAGTTCTCCTCCCACAGACTATTGATGGTTAATATTGAGTTTCTCTTTTCATTAGGATAATTTAAATTGAAAACAGTATTTGGCAGATATTGATTACGGTGGTCTGAAAAGAAACACAGAGAACATTTGGTGCGGTTGTTGCCTGATGTCGATAGAATTCTGGAATAAATGTTCCCAAAACGATGGTCGACCAATACATTCAGCCACCTCTTCTGTCCGATTTAAATACCGTAAATTATTTTTTTGGGGATTCATTGAACACAAACGCTTTATGCATCCAATATCCATTAAGGATGATACAAAAGAGACAATTAGAGCAGCAGTGAAATCCAGAGTGAAAATAAACATCACCTTTTCTAAAGAATATTTTTTCATGTAAAATTTTGCTTCAGCTTCTCTTAAGTGAGCTTTGAACGAATGAATTCATGGACAAGATTACGGTTATAATTTGTCAAATATAGTAATTTCTATATCGTTTCCATATCGTTATTGTTGCTCACCTTGTGAAACTTTTGAAACATTGGAAAAAGATCTCTTGCTCTGAAACTAAACGACTGCGTTATCATGGACAACATTAGTGAATTTTTCACAACTAGGTGTGCATGAAAAATTTAGTTCTTTACCATTTTCGTTATCAAATAAAAATGAATATCTTCAATAAACTCACATTAGGATTATGAAAAACGAAAAATAAAACTTCCTATGTGTTTACCTCTTTTATTTGTAACTAACGTTAGAAAATGACCTTATTGGACGAAACTGCAGTAACTTTAGTTACAAATACAAATGGTAAAAAGCATAGGAACTTTTAATTCTCTAAAACAAAGTTGTATTGTTGAAATTTTCTTTTTTTCAGAGCATGTTGATACATGCATTTTTCACTATATATTCATTTTGATAAAAATGGATGAAGAAATCAGTGGATTCGGTGTTGAATGTTTTGACGAGTTGAATACTTTCGAATTATTCGAAACTAATTTTTCGTAAATATGATTGGCAATGTAACACATTGCCTCCTATAAATGTCCGTTTTATTCTCTTTCTCAGATTTAATGCGAGAGATATTCATTAAAATGAAAACAGAGCTGTCCCATTTGGTTATCATTTCCATAACAGATGTTATTTTGTTAACTTTCTAATTTCTTGATAATTGGTTAGGTGGGGAAGCGTTCGAAAACCTTCTTTTGATAAATCCAAATTCAATAAATTGCTGTTGAAATATTGGATGATGGAATTATACATTATACATACATCACACACATTATACATTACAGTGCGTACAGAAACGGTGCAAACATTTCCTAAACTAAAGTCATTTTTGCATTTCAATATCACTTAATAATAACTTTTCGTACTTACCTGGGACAACTATAAAATTTATGAAGAACAAGTCATCATCACTGTGAAGACTGAGGAGTCGCAAATGTACAACTTATTGCGTTTTCTGTTGGTAATGTTGATAACCAGTAGCGTACCAAATCACCAGTTTCGTGAAAAATATTTTTGTTCACTGCCGTCCCAGAGCAGGATTATACCAAATTTGGGATATGGTTGAAATAAATGGTTATAACTTTGAATAACTACAAATTAAAGCTGAAGATAATCCTGCAGTTGAGATAGAGGTAAATTTTCGTTATGTGGACACCCGGTGATTTTGAAAAAAATTTTGACTGTACTTACATATTTTGATGCGTAGATTACGAATCCGAAAGAAAAAAGCGGCGCTCTCCCTTATTTAAAAAGTTACGGCCCTTCAAAATTCAGAAAAGGGCAACTTTTCAGCCTTCTTTTTCACTAAATAAACTATTTAAAAACACAAGCATTTATTCACTAGGTCACCTTTACACCTTATTCCTCCTTCTTCAACACTTTTCACTTCAATAATTAACATTTTTTCTTATAAAAATGTTAAAAAATGTACGGAGCCGCTTTTTGGTTACATATCATATTACATATTTTACGTTTTTAAGGTTAATGATATGGTTGGTACGACTGATGCAGTCCATATTCCTGAAGTAATTCAAATGTTTTTTACCTTCATTCTTTAGATCGTAAATTGGTTTTTGGTGGTGTATTACGAATTTGAAATAGTAGGCGACGGCAAATACCAACCGCTTTTTTCTGAAATGTCACTAGTAACTAACCTAAAAATAGAATAATGTCACCAGGAGAAGCATTCCTTTTCAAATTAAGTTTTTTATAAGAAAAATGTTGATTATTGAAGTGAAAAGTGTTAAAGAAGGAGGAATAAGGTGTAAAGGTGACTTAGTGAATAAATACTTGTGTTTTTAAATAGTTTATTTAGTGAAAAAGAAGGCTGAAAAGTTGCCCTTTTCTGAACTTTGAAGGGCCGTAACTTTTTAAATAAGGGAGAGCGCCGCTTTTTTCTTTCGGATTCATAATCTACGCAAGTACGCAAGTATACGTAAGTACAGTCAAAAATTTTTTCAAAATCGCCGGGTGTCCACATAACGAAAATTTACCGAGATAGATAATGGAAACTAGGAACCCAAAAATAAACAGGCCATGATAAATAAAAAATATCGGAAAAAATAGCGAAAAGGTCAAGATTGATGTAATAAATATTTTTTTTCTACACCCGTACTCTAACAATACACTTATATGACCATAATCCGTTTCATAATGATATCCATTATGATACAGATTTTTCATAACGATACAGATTATCAACCAATAGAAACCTATAATTTTTCAATCAAGAAACCTGTTCCTTTGTTTGTCCTAGATTCTAACCTAAGTAACTAATTGCTTTATTTGTCAAAATCAGTTTTCATATTACCTACCTATATTATCTAAATGTCTGAAAACAGCGATATAGAAGGAATACCATCAACTCCAAAATTTTTAAAGATCAGATTAATTACAGTTGTTATATTCAATGTAAATATAATTAGAATCTTTATAGTTTTCATATATCCATGATAATACCATTAAGTTTGTGTTTTTTTAAAAAATATGAGTTAATTACTGTAAATGTGTTCAATACAAATATAATATTTATAGTTTTTCATTATTTATCGGGTTTAGAAAAAATAGCGTATGCAACTCTCATGTAATGGTTATTAATACACTCGCATATACCATACAAAACTCGCCTTCGGCTCGTTTCGTATCCCGGTTAATGCTCGTGTCTTAATAACCATCATTACATGATCGTTGCATAATATACTATTATCACAGAGCCAAGAAGCACGAATCTATTATAATACCAAAAACATATTCGTTGGAAGTTTGAAGAGAGGTTTCTGAGTCTGGGAGGAATAATTTCAACAGTAACACTTTAATACAGGGTGAAAACTTGAAAACTTACAATGGTAATATCCGAGCAAACCAAATAAAATATAAGAAATTGCTGAAAACAACTTCCATAATAGGAAGGGGGAAACAAAACGATATTTCCATTCACCACCTCGCCCCCAGCCACCCCAACTTTATATTCTTCAATGGCAACCCCCTACTTGTGAAAGCTCTTTAGAGATGCTCTTCAATGGTACTCTAGAAAGCTACGTTTGATGTAGTAGTTTTCGGTTTATTAAATAAAACCATTTATTCAAATTTACCCCCAGTTGGAATATTTGAAAATCCTCCCTCATTGCACATCTACATCATAAAACTAACCTACAGCCTCCGAAAATATAGCGATACGGGGAAACAGTGATGAAAAAGTAATTTTCATATGTAAACATGCCCCCTTTACCCTCACGGGGGCGCCCCAGTTGGAATATTTGAAAATGTCGCTGGAATTGCAAAGGCTGCTTCTCAAAAACTTGGAACACTGTTCCGAACCAGAAAACTGTTCACACATAAGCAACTTTTGATGCTTTATAAAGCTCAGATTAGACCTTCTTTGGAGTACTGTTCTCTGTCCCCAAACATACCCTGATAGCCTGGAACATCGAAATTTGGAGATTTGTCTCTTTTCTTTAATTCCACCAAAAGCGGTACATATCAGAAATACGCGACGGACTCTGGCTGCTCAGCGTTTTGAGGTTCAACTCGTTACACCTCGAACTTCACTGTTTAAGAACTCTTTCATCTGAAGAACTGCGTTTATGTGGAATAAACTTCCTGAGGAGGTTTTTCCAAATGGATTGAATCTCCAGCGATTCAAATCCAATGTGAATCGCTACTTTCGCACAGACACCGCTCTGAGAGTGCTTTAAGGATTTTTCTGTAGTACTTGTGTTTTGTCACAAAAAAAAAACTATGTCACCGGGCTTAGTTCCATGTTGCAATTTCCACATATAGGTACTTGAGCTTCCATTTTTAGTAAATGTTGGTGAGTGAGTCGGATGTGACCAATTCTTAGGCGACTTATGGTTTTTCGGTTTTTGCGACTGAGGCCAGCAATAGAAAGTTTCATTTCTCATTATAATATTATTTGAACTTGTAATGTATTTATGTTCAATTTGATATATTAGACTTTGAGAAAGAAATAGTTTGTAGTCCTGTGCTGAGAGCACATTTATAACATTTTCTTTATAATTGAGCGCTCCATAGGCTGATATACTGGCCTGGCCATTAAATTTTTTCCCATCAAATATGCCCCAAAAAATATATCTCAATATATTGAAACCCAGTGTTGAATGAATAGTTTCATTATCATCACCGTGTGGAATATTGTGTGCACTCATAAAAATGATGAAGAAATTCGGACAGTATCTGAGAATACGGAGCACAAGGAAAGCATCTTTTGGCCGCTCCTCAAAATAGGCGTCATCTATTTCAACTTCCTCCTTGCGTTTGTTTTGCAATATATCTACTGGATTAGAGAAGGATTGAGTATTTTGCTATTCGGATTTACTGACATGTTACTTTTATGAAATATCCATTATGACACAATACAAATTTTTTTCACATTGGTTGAAAAATAAGTACGAATCAATAAACTTTCAGTTGATTATTGCTGCTAGAACTGATGTAATGCGAATCGTTGAATTGAGGGAATCCTGTAAATATGCCTTCGAGTTGATTCAGCAGTATGAAGCAGTATTCAGGCCAAATATATTCATTTTGATTCCTGTATTTGTTTTTGATATGCTTTGTGTGATGTTTTACGCATTATCCAACAACAATGTTCTGGATTTATAATGTCTGATATGTCAAAAAAAATGTAACTCCAAATATTGAAATCCTGAATTGAATGAATAGTTTCATTATCATCACCGCGTTAAAGAATCCAAATATCTGATGAAAACTTCTGTCCATAAGGAGTCAATAATTCGGTAAGGGTTTTGATAGGCACAATCGGATAACGTTTTCGATAATTAGTTTTGTACAAACAAGTTGCATAATCCGCGAAGAAAAAATATTAAGTTATCAATGATCCCCAATAAATTAGGTATCAATTAGATTTGAAGTATCGATAATATACTGGAGTCTCAAGTGTCAGTTTAATACGCCTGTGGGTTAAAAGATCAGACATTTCAACAGAACTAGGAATTATTGGATTCGCTCCAAAATTAAGGTAACCATTGATAAGATAAGGTATGAATGTGAGATATAATAACTATTATTTTCAAAGCGATGAGAATTTAATCTAGTTGATATATATGATCCTTTGGTAGCTGAGTATTCGCCACTGAAAAAAAAAAAATGAAAGTAGTTTTTTTAATTTTCGGAGTGGTTTCTATGTCCCAGTCGTTTCCGAGGGTAAGAATTTCAATAATTGATTGTGATACATTTGTGTCAGAGTTGAATAAAATTAGTCACAAAATGGATCGATAAGATACTACATAAGTAAAGAAATAGTTGTGGGATACTGGAATCTGATCAAAATATAAATCATGACTGATGAATAATGACGTTTTTCTGCCATGATAATACAGGGTACAGACGAAATGACAGACGGATAGCCGTATTTTAGAAAATAATAAGATTCACATCCTGAAAAATGACGAATATAGGTTTTTTAATACCTATGCCTTATCGAATAAAAATAATGGCGTTCGTTCAACACTTCCAGTTATATCGGAAGTTGGTATCAAATTCATTATTTCAAAAGTATCACCCTATATCCACCCGTGTTAGGAATCACACGTTAAAAGGTAAGACCTCGTTAATCCTTAGCTCGCACAAGTTTCGACTTCTGAGGGTTGTCGTTCGTAGGGGTGCGACAGCTGGTTAACGGAAAAACAGATTTTTAAACAGATATTTTTTTTACATTTTCAAATACCTGTCATATTTCCAATGTGAGTTTTTGTAATACTTAGATACACTCTATGTCAAAAATGATCCGTTCTTGAGGGATTCATTTGTTTACTCAAAAAAACTAGGTACTCGACTGATTCCTCCATACAACTCAAAAGTTTGATAGAAAATATAAATGAGCTATTATTGATTCATCAAAATACTTCATTCCATCCTTTTTTTATTGAAGACAAGATTTTCAGATTTACATAATCTGAAAAGATATCTCTTGAGAATCATCAGATGGGCTGCCACACAATATATCTATCGGAATTTCGCTAGTTCGGACTTCCATTGTCTACTATATAAAATGATTTGAAATCCCTGAAACAACTAAAAAAGAAGTATTGAAAATGAATAGCTGAAAATGACAATTATATTAAGCAAAATAAACCTGAAATGAAATAATAGTGAAATAAACTACAAGTAAAAATATAACAATTGAATAAATAAAAATGAAGGAATGGAAAAAAAATAATAAAAAGTGTAGAGATTCCAAGTCACGTTAGTTCACGACGCGACGTTTCGATTGTTAGTATCTACAATCGTCTTCGGGTGATGACTGGACTGATTCCTCCGAGAGATGACTATTTATAGGTCGTTGAAATACTTTCACTTATCCCTACTTTCCATTTTCCGCTTCACTGATTCCGTGGGAGATGACCGTTTTGGCGAGAGTTGGCCATTTTTCGATTGATGATGGGTTTCCATATGTTGCGTATTTCTACGCTGGCCTGGCTGAATACGTTGTTGGACAACATGTATGCGGCTTCCTTGAATTTTCTCCTAAACCAATGTTCCTCTCTGTGCAAGATCTCACCTTGGGACCACTCGATGTTGTGTTGATGGGTCCAAACATGGTCTGCTATTCCTGATTTGCTGGTTTCCCCTCGCTGTGTGAGCTTCTTGTGCTCGGCAATGCGAACATTCAATGGCCTCTTAGTTTCACCAATATGGGATTTTCTGCACTCACAGGGTATCCGGTAAATGCAATTCTTCGAATCGCAGTCCGCGTTTGGGGGCCTGCTTTTCGTGAGGCTGCTACGGATAGTGTTACCGGATCTGAAACAGGTTCTGATGTTGTACTTGGAACCAATTCTTCTTATCCTCTCCGATACTCCTCTGATGTAGGGAAGTGCAAGCACTGGTTGTGACGGCTTCTCTTCTTTGCGAGGCTCCTGCTGTCTTTTAGCCAAAGTCTTTTCTACCATCGCTTTGGAGTAGCCATTCCAAGATCATTTTTGATGATGTCTAGTTCCTTCTCGAGACCTTCCTTTGTATTACAGAGCCCAAAAGCACGGTCTAATAGAGTCTTGATGATTCCTGTTTTAGTCGATTGATGGTGGTTGGATTCGTGGTTCAGATACTGTCCCGTATGAGTGGGTTTTCGGTATACCGATGTTTCCCACTTAGTGTCGGTCCTCCTCACCAAAACGTCTAAGAATGGCAATTCGTTGTGGATTTCCTTCTCCATTGTGAAAGTGATGGAAGGTCTCACGCTGTTGATGTGTTTCAGGAAGGCGTCTAGTTCAGTATTCCCATGGTTCCACATTATGAAGGTGTCGTCAACATATCTCAACCAGACTCGGGGTTTCTTGTGGGCTTCTTCAATGGCCAGAGTTTCAAACCACTCCATATATATGTTGGCTATGACTGGTGAAAGTGGCGATCCCATTGGCAGTCCCTCATCTTGTGTAAAGAATTCGTCCTACAGTTGGAAATAACAGTTTCGTACACAGCATCCTAGTGTTTCTCTCTTTCAGGTTCCCGTCTTTGAATAGCTTTCTCTGTATGATTTGGAGTGCTTCTTCTACCGGAACGTTGGTGTAAAGGCTTTCCACGTCGAAACTAATTAGTTGATCTTCCAGTGTAACCTCAATTGACCCTAGTAGTTCGACAAAATGCCTTGAATTCTTCACAAAAGACGATGTTTTTCCTTGTAACGGTTGTATTAAGGAAATTAAATATCTAGAGAAGTTTTGATTAGCCGAATCTCTGGAGCTGATGATCGGTCTAAGCGGAACGTCCTTCTTGTGGATTTTGGGTAGTCCATACAAGTGAGGGGGCTTATTGTGGTGCGGTGTTAGCCATGATCTTTCCTTGTCCGAAAAATAGACTTGGTGTTTTTTCAAAATCTGTTACAACTTCCTTTCGATTGATGCAGTAGGGTCCCGTACGATCTTTGTGTATCGTCCCTTCTGAAGAACCTCTTCGATCTTCTGTTCGTAGAGAACGGTATCCATTACCACAGTAGCGTTTCCTTTATCTGTAGGTAGGATCTTGATGGTGTTGTCTCTACGTAGGCCGTTCAGAGCTCTACGTTCTTCATTGCTGATGTTAGATGCTGGAACTGGTTCTCGATCCAGCTGTTCGGTAATTTTCCATCTGAACTCTTCTGCCTCGGTCTGGTCAATAAGGGAACTGGTGGATTCCACTGCAGTAATTATCTCCAAAGTGGGCACAGATGTTGGCGTAATGGCGAAATTCAGGCCTTTCCTCAACAAGGATTCCTCTATTCCCGTGAGCAGGCGGGAACTCATGTTGATGACGTTGATGGCTTCATAGTTGTCCTGTTTTCGGTCTGTATTTGGGCATTGTTTCCTCTCTAACTTCCCCCACTTTCTTTTGTGAGTATTCTCCATGTTTTGGTGGATCTTCAAGCACGCGCTTTCAATCTTGGCAAAGATTGGTCCATGATCATCTTCCAATGTCTCTCTTCTCATTTCTTCGAATCGTTCTGGGCCAAAAGAAAGAGAGGAACCAATTTATCTCAGTTTCTTGGATTTTTGGAGACAAACATTGAGACGTATTTATTGATGATGCGATTATGCCTCTCGACCATTCCATCGGACTGTGGGTGGAGATGAGTTGTTTTTGTCTTCTTTATTCCCAACAAAGTCATTATTTCCTTCCATAAATCCGATTCGAAGTTGCAGCCCTGATCTGAGTGTAGTCACTGGGGTACTCCGTATCTGGCAATTACGTTCTGCAACAGGGCTTCTGCCACCGTTTTAGCCTCTTGGTTGGGTAATGCTACTACTTCAGGCCATTTGGAGAAATAGTACATCACAACCATATGGTACTTGTTGCCGGATGTGGTCATAGGGAGCGGTCCCAAGAAGTCAACTGTGATTCTCTCGAAAGGGCACCCACTGAGGTATTGCTTCAACCTCCTTCTTTGTCGTGTCTTCGGGTCCTTTCTCGAATAGCACAGGTCACAGCAATTGACCCAATAGTACCTCTCACGCACTCTCGATAAAATTCTATTTACTTCGAAATGCCCTACAGTGCGACCATCGTGGAGCTGTTCGAGTGTATTCGGAATACACGTTTTTGAAAGGATTACCTGCAACTTGTAGGTTCTTCCATCCGGGCTTTCCTATTTCCGAGTGAGAAGGCCATCTTCAATGCACATGGAGCCCCAGTAACCCTTTTCCTGCAGGCCGTACTTGGAGACCTCTTGTCATTCCAGCCTTACTTCTTTGTCAATCCATCCCCATACAGTTTTCAAGACCGGATCCTCCTTCTGAGCTACGATGATCTCTTCTCTCGTCATGAAGGTAGTGTCACCCTATTTTGAGGCAAAAAATGAATCGTTCTACAAAAGTGGAATTGAAATGCGGCTCTGGAATGATTGTGTGGCTCTTGATGGAGATTACGTTGCATGTACTTTTTGATTCGTTTATCGTTTGATCGTTCGATAATCATTATTATCATACTAATTTTTAGGCAGGAAATTATTTCATCCACCCGAATCAAATGACCTACAGTTCCATTCCACCTAGGGTTCGAATAATAGGAGGACAAGATGCAGCGCCACATGCTTATCCTTACCAAGTCGGAATGTACTTGACCAAAGGGATTTCACAAGAGTTCTGTGGTGGATCAATCATATCTTCGAACTATGTTCTAACAGCCGCACACTGTCTTGATAAGTACGTAGTGAGTGTAGTAGAGATTTTCAGTGTTAGCGAAAATATTCTACAATATATTAAGCCTTATGTTGAATTTACAATTTTTTTCAGTAACGATGGAACATCACTTTATATATCTATTTCTATTTTGTTTTTTTTTTTGGTCATGAAACTGCATATACAGATTATGAACCAGAGCTCTAGATACTGAGTGAACTCAAAATTAATATTATAGGTCGGATACTGTTCTCATCAAATGTATGATTCTGTCTTATGAAATAGATTGTTTCCTAAAAGAGAAGAAAACATCTCTCCCAAAGTACCTACACAGTTGTTTCTGATAAATGCCTACTGAAAAACAACTACTTCTTCCGCTAATCATGGAGAAAGTGGCATACCACCATATCCTCAAATATTCCTAAGGCTTCAACATCTTGAACGATCATCAATATGTCTTTCGGAAACAAAGATCAACAGGCGACCTTATATCGTATGTCACCCATATTTGGAATAACGCAATCGAAAAACATGCAGAGTCAAGAGCTGTTGCGCTTGATATTTCTAAGGCCTTTGACACTGTGTGGCATGAGGATTTGCTGGCCAAACTTTGATGCTATGGCTTGTCGGATCATTTTTGTGTATGGCTCTTCAGCTTCACGAAAGAACGTTTCCTGCAAGTGGCCGTCGATAGATATCTCTCGGATACTTTTACCATCAACGCCGGTATTCCCCAGGGATCCATATTGTATCCAACCCTCTTTTCATTGTATACCAACGACTTATTGTAGAAACACAAGAATCCAATATATTGCTTTCACACTTGTCTCGTCATTCCATTTGGATTCCAGGACACCGGCTACGGAGGTACATCTTTACCAGCAGCAGGAGTTTGCATATCTTAATGAGGATCTAGAAGTTATTTCGAATTGTGGTGAAAGTAACCAGGTTCAATTCGATGCCACAAAACCTAAGCATCAGTTTTCTCCAAGAACCGGATATAATAATGGCAGGTCAGACAATTCCGCTTTCTGCTTCGATAAGTTTGTTGGAGGTTGAAATGGATACCAATATGTCTTGAAACAATCATGTCGCTGGAATTGCAAAGGCTGCTTCTCAAAAGCTTGGAACACTGTTCTGAACCAGAAAACTATACACCCCAGCAACTTTTGATGCTTTATAAAGCTCAGATCAGACCTTCTTTGGAGTATTGTTCTCTTGTATGAAACTCTGCCCCCAAACATTTCCTGAAACTGCTGGATTCCATCCAGAAAAGAGCCATCCGACTGAGTGGAGACGCCTGGAACATTGAAGAAAGGCTGAAGGTGTTAGTGGTAAACAATCTTCCACTTGGACGAATAGTCCGGTCAATTTAGGCCCGAAAACAGTAATGAAATAACGAAAATTGCGACAGAGCTGAATTTTGGTGAAGACCTTTATTTTAGCATAAGAAATGAAAATGTGAAAGTCCCAATCTGTGCCATGAGCGCTACAAAAGTTATTAGGGGTCAAAGGTCAAAAGTTCAGGTTTTTAGAGTTTTTCCCGAAAACCGTAAGTTTAAAATACCTCAGACCAAAGTTGTAGATTCCATAATTCTCTATAAACATGGTTCTCATGATTTTTTCTGTAAGTATCCCCGTTCCTGAGATATCGCAATTGTAAAAGTCACGTTCTATGTAATATGCACACGTTTCCACACCATCTGTGTGTAGTGTACTCGGCACGTTTTTTTTTAACTTGGTTTCCCCAGTAGGCCTATTCCACGAATCGTTATTACGTAATTTTTAGTCACAATACTTATTTAACTGCATGAAGATTATTCGGGTTGATAATGTTTATGGAGTGTAATTGTCAGTTTGATTTCTTTTGATACTTCAATCTGATTCATACTCGTCATAGTTAACTTCAACCATCATGTCTTCTTTTTCTTCCTCCTCTTCCTCTTCTAGCCGGATATTCATAAATTGTTCAAATAATGATGTATCAGTTGTATCTTCATCAGCATCACATGAATCATCCTCCGTTGTACTCAACTCAACATTTGAACAAGACTGACCTTGGCAATTGGTACACGCAGGTGAACACCTTGCAACTGCAAAAAATTGTGTTAAGGAGTTTTTCAGGAGCAGGGTGGAGAAGAGTTTTGATTGGTTCCAGAGTATTATTTTTTAATTTCCAACCCCAGTCTTCAGGGTTGAGTTGATTTCCTTGCCATGTCCGAACTTGATAATATAGCCGATACAAGTGTTGAAGGTGGAGAATCAATGTCCGTGAAGACTTTCGCACAGTCATTTAAATCTTTGTTTTTCAAATAATTTAAAAACTGAATTTTTGCCCCTTCTGTATATTGCCGATGTAGTATTACAACCGGTTATCGCTTGTAAAAATAAAATAGTTTTGGCATTTTGGATAAGCTGATAAACTTTTTGAAGAATATATTGTTTTTCGCCGTTGAGCCTTTCCAGGTTTCAGAAAATAAATAGTTTTATCAATTGGAGTCCTTGCGGTAAGTAGAACCAACAAATCAATATCTTCATCCACTACAATTGTTGTGTTTGTTGCATTAAATTTTGCTATAGCTGTTTCAATTATGAGAACATCTGCGTCATTTTGAGCTTGTTTAACTTCAATATTTTCAACCGTCAATTGTCACTCAACATGGAAATGAAACGAGATTTATTATTAATGTTAGCTAAGAATAATTGTTGTTGGTTTGGTGGGAGTGTCAAAAATTTATCGAATATCATGTCGGAACTCGAGGATGTTTTAGTAGTTCGACAACGTTGTTCTGCAGCTTTACTATTTTTTGTTGTGTCACTATAGCCATCAAATACTACCGTCACTGTATGACCGTGATGTCGCAAATACAGTCGTCACTGTATGACGCAAATACTGAACATATTTTTCAAAAATAACGTTTAAGGTTTCTTCTCGATCCCACACAACGTGATGTAGTAGATATCCTCCATCGATAATGTAAGCAGCGTTAGTACTATCAACCTCAGCATTGACTGATTTGAAGCAATCGTAAATGGCTGACTGCTGTTTTACGCAATCCAGCTGCATCGAAGAGCGATAACGGGTAAGGGGCTCATACGCAAAAAAATTTTCAATTTCATCCTCAAATGTTTTAGTGTCATTCATACGTTGGAATAATAATACAGGGTCTATTTATACTTCTTCTTCGTGAACTTTTAGAGTGCTACTCGCAGCTGAAAGAGGAAATACTTTCTCATTATTGAACGTTAGACTTGTCATTTTAGATATGGAGGCAATCCCAGATGTTATATTCAAGGCAATACGGGTAGAGGGGATTTTCGAAGGGACTGACGGTCCTTTGAATGTATATTTTCTGAATATAATATATAGTATATACATGAAAGAGACACAAACAGGAATTTTTACTTGCTCAAGTACGTGAATGTGTATATACGTGGCTAATGAGTGCATATTACATAGAACGTAACATTTACAATTCCGATATCTAATGCTGGGTGCAGATCAAGCAGACAAAAAGTGAACACGATTTTGAGACAAAAATACGACAAAATTGCAACAAAATATTAGGTATTCATACAAGACAAAATTGAGACAAACTGTCCACACCACAACAACATATGTGCAACAAAATTTAGTTGATGGGAATTCGTTGTTCAACCATGTGGCGTTTCCACCAGGAGGAAAATTCCTCTTCATCCAATGTTGGAAAAATGAAACGCAAACGTTTTTGGATGAGACCAAGCTTAAAAAAGCGAGGAAGTTATTCCATTAATGAATTGTTAGTTCAGTTACGTGAGGATGATATTGGACTAAGTGGTGAGATTCGTTCAAGCTTTAAGAACTTTCTAAGAATGTCCACCGAAGATTTCGAGAATCTGATATGCCTTGTTGGTCCTGCAGTTGCCAAAAGACATACTAACTACAGAAATGCTATAAGTGTAACAGAAAGGTTAGCAATAACTGTAAAATTTCTATCAACGTGCGATTCCTACCACAGCCTCATGTATCTTTTAAAAGTATCAAAGCAGTCCATATCTGTAATAATACCTGAAGTTTGTGAAGCTTTAATTAATAGACTTAGTGGTTATGTAAAGGTATGTATAACTTTTGTACGTAATTGGTTTGTGTTAATACGCTGTAACATAAACGCCATATTTACTGTATGAAACAAATTTTTAACACAAACAAAATCATTAATGGTGAAGCTAATTTTGAATCCAACAGACATCATTCGAATGCATAAATAATTTGTCTTCTTGTTTATCTATTGAAAAGTTAAAATTTCTTCTTTTTCTTCTAATAATGGATGCTCCCTGTACAATTCTATCAATTTGCAAGTATTTTCCGTGTTCCACTTCTTTTCCCTCGACATTTTAGCAAAGACACGCCACAACAACCGTCCACACTGCGCCGACAACTTGTCGTAAAATATGCAGACAAAACAGAGACCCTTTGATCTTTACCGACTGGCGACGGGACTTGCAACAGTCTCAGAATTTGGAAGCAAAACCCAAATAAGACAAAAATGTTGCACAAATGTATCGGATTTGTCGCCACTTTGTCGCGAAACATGAATGTTCTTGTCTGGTCGTTGTTTTGTCTGCTTGGTCTGGACCCGACATAATGAACTGTGATACTTACAGTAAACATCACAAGGACCATTCTTGTAGAGAATTTTGAGATCTACAACTTTGGTCTAAGGTAAAACTTACGGTTTTCGAGAAAAACTCAAAAAACCTGAAATTTTTACCTTTGACCCCGAATAACTTTTGAAGCGCTCATGGGATAGATTGGGACTTTCAAATTTTTATTTTTTATGGTAAAATAAAGGTCTTCACTGAAATTTAGCTCTTTCGCAATTTTCGTTAATTCAATATTGTATAATGACCGGACTAGAAGGTTTCATATATGCAGTCGAGGCGCGTTGAAATTATTCGAGTCTCAGGCACACTGTTGAGTGGGTCGGATCTTTCCTGCAATGACGAGTGGTAATACCTCGAAACCGGCCTGTAGGTGATTTATTCGACTGATTTCAGTATAGTACTGCTGCTGAATGAACGAGAAACACCTGCAGGGCAAATCTCTGTGAAGTATCTTGGAAAAATGTCTGTGTAGGTACGTTGGGAGAGATGAATGTATCAAAATTTTATTTCAAAATGATTATTTCCTTAAATGTATAATGAGCTGCCAACCAAGTTGAAAATCATGAAATATGTCAAGAAATTCAAAATACTCACTTTCTACTCATTAGAATCTAATGATTAGATGAATAGTGTTTTCACATTTGATAATTTACCTTCGCACATTTTGATTTTGAATTTCCCTATTATGGACGGCCGATGTTTCTGAGGTTAATTCAAAATAAAAATGAACATCATCAACTATTGCTTTCATTTTGTAGAGCGAGTAAGGCGACCTTGATATTTGGTGCGCATAATATCAAAGAAGACGAGGCTACCCAAGTTCGTGTCACTATCACTGACGTTACTCAGTTTATCATCCACCCAGGATGGAACGCTGCTTCATTAACGAATGATATTGCGCTTGTGAAACTACTTGGAGCAATAAAGGAAAGCAACGTTATCAAATTCGTCAAACTCGCTTCTGGCAGTGACACGTTTGCTGGAAGCAAAGGTAAAATTTGAGGATGTATTTCTATGGAACGCCGTTTTACTTTTTATTGTCACAAATATCCATTTCTTAATTTATTCAACTAACAATTTATTTGTTTGAATTTAATTGATTCATGCATTTGTTCGACACATTAAAAACGATTGTTCGCAAAATTTGTTCTATTTTAAATGAAACTTGATTTAAAATGTTACATGATTAAAATTGTTATTTGAATAAAAAATACTAATTGATTAGAAATTGTTTCGGATATCTTGAGGTCGTCTGCAAACGATAAAGAAGTATGTTTGAAGATGGATTCAATATCATTGATAAATAAATTGAAGATAAATGAGCCAGAGTGTGATCCTTGGAGGATTCTAGACGTGACCATTATGTTTCGAAAATTGAACTATTGAGTTTGACACTTTGTATGGTTTAATGAATAGCTCTGAAAAATATTTTCGCCGATTCTGTCAGCATAGACTTCAGCTATCGAGTTCTTCTACATATTCTGTGTACATTGCATCGACTCATGTTTTGTTATCAAAGGCTTCAGTTATGTACCTATGATAAACCAATGGCTTGGTTGATGTTGATTTATTCTGGATGAATCTATGATTGCTAATCAAATAACATTTTTGTACACTGCCAAGCTGATATTTTTGTAATTATACCATCAAAACGTTTAGGAATTTCTGGAAGGATGATTTTTCCTCGGTAGTCCTCAATGTCTTGCTCTGAGCTAGATTCATTATTAATTATAATAAAAATAATAATACTTTATTTCCATAAAGACAATCTTAGAGTTTCATTGGAAACTGTTCATGAAAAAAGATACTAAAAATTATAAAAGATTAAATTAAAAGAGGCGATAGTAAAATAAGTATAGACCTGAAAATTACTAGTCTCTAATAACAGTGTATACATAATAACAGCAAGAAAACTTGGTTGGAATATTGAGTTGTCACTGCTTTAACCATACACTCCATGAAAAAACGACTTATGCATGCACCAAGAGGCCACTATTCAGGGTTTATGACTTTCTTGAAATTATGTTCATAATTCGTTACCTCATGAGATGAATACGGGGTTGAAGGTTTTATAAAGTTATATTTCCGAGAGTCATGAAAGTCCCACTATTTGAAGATTCATCGAATAAAATAAGGATGTGTACTTGAAACTCAAACGATATTTTTAAAGTAATGAGGAATTTTATCTAAGCACCAATGAAAACACACTAATGCACTAATGTCAAGTCTACTCAGCTGGAAGGGGATGGTAGGGACCATCTGACATAAACTACCCGGTATAAATCCTAATTACTCTATATTTTTGAAAACAAATATGAAAAAACACGTTTATTGAATGTTGAGAGTGACTTTTGTAACTGAGCTTTCATTACTCTCAACAACTTTCATTCCAGTGACTTTCCTTATATATAATTCAAAATTCACTTATAATTCAATTATTCTCACCTAAAAGATGTGTTTCAGGCATCGTGACAGGTTGGGGAGTGACTTTCAACAGTCAGAAAGGTGTGACTCCGGTACTCAAGTATGTCACCAGTACTATTTTGACCAATGAAGACTGCAAAAATGTGAATGCTGACTATAAGAAGGTCGTCAAATCTACTATTATGTGCTTCTCAGGTACGTTTCGTTTTACAAAAACATAACACGTGTTTTGCCATACGTGTGTATATTCTATAGATGCAAATCTAATTCTGTGAATTCATGAATGAAGAAGATAAGATTTGTTGTGATGTTGGGATATTTCATTAACATACATTTTATTTACTAAACTTGTAACACTAACACTACCATTATCTTTTGTCACAACTATATCAAAGATGTTATTATTGAAATTGTACAACACCAATCAATCTCATTTGAAGAAGCTAGCACGAGTGGCTGGCTTCTTCAGAGGTTTATTTTTCTTGATGATTCATCGTTTGATTCGAGTAATATGTGGAATAACAAATTATTCTTCTGATGCATGCATAAGTTGTTGAGTTTATGACAGTTAACAAATTTCATCCCCTTCGCAATAACACCACAAAGACTTGAATGGAGATGTGATTCGGTCATCCTGCTTGATGACTTGATTTGATAAATGATCACAATTTTCCAAAATAACATCGGCAAAGTTGACCACAGGGTCTGTGGTCAACTTGTCCCTCTACGAAGACGATCGTAGTGAAAGGCGACTGGGATATCCTTTCGCTTAATGTTGTTGAACTCATTAAGCAAAAACATCGAATGCGCAATGCGTAGCGAAGATCAAATGCAAATGCTGCTGAGGTTAACGAGCGCATTAATGAGTTCACCAACAAGAAGCGGAGGGATAAACTCAAGAGCTTCAGCACACACGACCACTCTGTGTGTAGGATGGCCAAAAGAATGGACAACCGGCTTGAGGCCATCCCGTTCACGTGGTGAAAGATCTTCGAAAGGCTCAGTTATTCGGGGAATACTTCGCCAGTGTTCACCAGGTTGATCCCGACGACTGTGACCACCACAAAGAAATGACCAATACCTTTGAGGACATAAAAATTAGACCGCCTCCAATGATATCGGAGCCGACTCTACTCAAGTGGATCACAGACGCCGAGGAGGTAATTGCTACCATCAAGCCCTGAAGAAAAACGAAGCCCCAGGTATTGATGGTATTGAGGCCTCGACAGGTTGGTTGTGCAGTATTCTGAGGAAAATAAAATCAAAATGAACCCAAGGAAGACATAACTCGTCAACTTCTCCAGAAAATTTACGAATGTGAAGATCTATAGGAAATTATGAGTTAAGGGTGACCGTTTTGACAAGCAGAGAAGCGCGCGATATCTTGGGTATTATCCTGAATATGTGCCTGAACTTTCAGGAACATCTGAGCTTGGCGATCCAACGAGCGGGTGCGGCGGTAAAACGCACGTGTTGACAACAAGTTGCTAATTTACAAGCCAGTGATTAGACCAGCCATGTTGTATACCTGTCCCCTATTCTTCAGCCTTAAGAAAACTCCTCTACCGAGACTCGAGACAGTGCAGATCATTGCAGGTAAAGTGACAGATAAATTTCATTGGTTGATCTGTTAGATCTGGCTGAAGTTGAGACGATCACTGAACATATCAGGTGGCTGTCTCAGAAATCCTTTAAGTTCTTTCCACCGAAATGCCCGCTGACGAGGAACGTCACGGCATTTAGAAACTATCATAATTAGCCCCGTGAATGCAGGCTGATATATGAATCGCTCGATGTCTTCCATGAACGACGCTAACGCGATCGCGTTTAGTACATGGAAAACCGTCTAGGATAATCCACGGGTCACCCGTGATACGAGAATTGCTTCAATCTAGTTTTTGGATGAAATAAACGTTTTCCAGGAGGCTATGGGTAAACCTAAATACTGATCAAACAGTACGCCATCAAGTTCCGAAGCGCAACATCAAAACAATTATCGCGAGAGCTTGGTAAGAGAGCGCAACGCCACACTGTGATAGGACGGCACAGGACATGTACATGCCGGGGCCAGGACGGGAACATGACGTGAAATTTATTTTCTCTTTCAATAGTTTCTTATGAAATGTCGCACACTTAGGCAGGCAACGGACAGGCACATGTCAGAATGGAAACAGGACAGAACAAGCCAGGCCAATGCCGAACTGTCTTCTCTCTCGAAGGCCACGTTTCCTCATGTTCCTGTCTTGTGCCGTCCTGTCGCAGTATGCTCACACGGGGAGCTTTACGTCTCTCGTTCCTATAAGGAAGCGTTTATCACTCTTACTTACCGCCCATTCAGATCGGGAGCCTTTTTATTTCCTGGCTCCTTGAAGTCATTCGTAGAATGAATCGCACGCGAGCTATTGCCATTTACCAACTCTATCTTATACACAAACCTCGACGACAGAAACGTCAACGATCAAGAATGGGATGGATAAAGTTGCGAAATCTACGTTGGGCACCTTTCAGACTTCCACCCAACTGTTTACGACTTCATTTCGATCCTTATAAATGTCGAGAATTTTATCCCAAAGAGCGGGTTGATTGCAAACAGTACAAATAAATAGCCCCACATAGAAATCTGCCATGAAAACTAGTGTGAAGTGTCAACTACGGAGAGCCGTGTTTATTCCTCGTGTGGAAGTCCCCACTCATCCTTTTGCATTTTGAGAAGACGTGGCTCCCCGGCTCGAAGTGCAGTAGATCTGAGAGCTCTCGTCTCCCGAGACGTGACAGCTCCCGCTCTTCGTTTGAAAGCTTCATTTGATTGGTTGCATTTTGGCGCTAAGAGCCTTCGTGTCTCTCGGGAGCGACAGACGTGAAGCTCCCCGTGTGAAAGGGCGCTTAGGCGTAGTAAGAAATTAGGCTCTATTGGGCAGAGAGTCACCCGTCACCATCAGTTTTGGGCTATGAGATGATGTTTTCTTTGCGGACATCTTGGGGCTCAACATTGAAGTCTCCTCCTGCTTCGCTCCCACTCATCCTGTACCTATCTTATTCATCCCTCTTCACCCACGCACTCCCGTATGTGGGAGGGATGAATATGTTTTTATTTTGTAAATAGACTGATCATATGATTTTTATAATTTGTACAGAGGAATAGAGGAAGATATTTAGATTTTGAATTTTTATCTCGAAAACAGGAGATTCGGCCGATGAGTGTAGACGAGTAGGACCTGAATATGAATTGGGACTGGTTACAGAGAAAAGAATTGTAACTTGGATACTTGATTGTGCCGCTAAGGGTTCTCCTATGAATAGAGTAGGCCTGATGTATTCTGTTCAAATAATCTGGAATAGATCCAAATGTTGTGAAGAAAACGCCAGGAAGAAAATGGTCTAAGAGTAGCCTTCCATCGGTAGTTACTTCAAATGGATGGTCAGAAATTTTGGAAGCTAAAGCGAACAGCTATGAAGAAAATAATGCTTGAAAAACTGATCAACAGAAGACTGTTGAAAAGGAACTTAAAGAAAATATTGTCAAGATGACTACTACAAAAAAAATACTTCGTAAGGATATACGTACTTCTAACAATATTAGCTCTAGAGGAAGTCATTGTGAACGAGAATGACAAGAGTACCAAAGATGTTAACAGACACCAAAAATCTACTAATGACTTAGTTTTGAGTGTAAATTCATTTGTTATAATAACAATTTTTATCCCACTAAATTTGTTGACAAGGTCGTAAATGGTGAACTTTACTGCTGTACAATGTAAAAATGTGGGATAAATCATTGAAATGGCCTGATCTACCTGACCTCTGGCATGAAAGAAAGGATATCATTCTGAAAATGAAAGAGTCTACTATCATGAATACAAGAGGGGCTTCGTCGGTTCCTGAACTGAAACAATTCCTATAATAATATCTTTATTGAATATATGTATATTTTTGTTGTTTTTGAAGTAAATATGAAATATCATCACATTTAATTCTGCATTTTACTTACGATCTTCAATAAAATAGGTATCCAGTGATTATTATGTAGCTATCTACCTATCTATGGTTCGGTCTTTGAACACTTAGTGGCCACAATCGGATTTCTTCCTGGCCAAAACTGGTGAAAAGGTGGCTACTACTGGTAAAATCGTATTCAACTAGAATTTTATTGAATATATCTCTTTTCAACTCTTATATTAGATTATCATGCCCGTCTTTCAAAATCAGTAACATTTACAGTTTCCTTTGATGTGATCAAAGTGAAAAATTGTCATGTAATTATTGGTATAACTTTAATCGACGATACCAAACCCTTAAAGTAGCCACAAACGGTGCATCTGCCCTATATGTCTTTTGTAGCCACTACTCGTTTGAGATATATATTTAACTGTGTTCAATTTTTCAGGTAAAGGTACAGTTGGAACCTGCCAAGGCGATTCTGGAGGTCCTGTTTTGGTGGATGGTGTCCAAGTCGGAATTGTTTCGTTTGGCGCTTCTGATTGTTCAGCTGGACTTCCTTCGGTATTCACGAGACTCACAGAATACAAAAATTGGATTATCAGTAACTCTGACGTGAAATATTGAGGAATTTGTTAGGCCTTTAGTGGTTATTTTGTTATTGAGCATCATATGTTTGTGAAAAAAAAAAACGGTTCTGATAATTTTTTGTCGAAACTTTTTCGTAACTTCTTGTAACTTGTGTATAGTTCGTAATCATGAGAACTTGCTTAGAATTGTTTTAATTTTTTTCCAGATAACAAATCTTTATATTCTGTTTCATTGCAATATCTGAAAAGATATTGCAACCTTGATGAATTTGGAATAAATGAAATGTTCTTTCTTAGTTGCATTCAGTATCGTTAGGATATAGGTCATATTTGGTTTTACTAAAAATCACACAACATTGTTTTCCTTTCTGGCTGAAATTTTTGACAACATTTTGGAGTACCTACATAATAGAGTATATTCGAAATTGTTTCCAATACACAATTTGGTTTCAAGTAGAATGTATCTACCCAATATGCAATTTGTCACTTCAGTGACAGATAAAACATTGTCAACTGTAGTAAAATTTGTGGATTCATCGAAAGTTTTTGATAGTGTCACATAAATTACTATAAAGGAATTAGAAACTATATTATTCCAAGAAACTTTTCTGAATCATCTAGACTGTAGAACTCAACATTTCAATATAACTCTGAGTCAACCAAACATTTTTGAATATAGAATACTCAAAGGAACTATATTAGGCCCACTTTCATTTTATATTCATATCAATGACTTCTTCTCAATGAAAACCGTATACAATAAATCGAACTGTCATAATATACCAAACAGATACCTGAAACCAGGATTGATTTGAGTCAATGTGATAATTCCAGGAAAATATTTACGAATGATCATCGGCAAATGTGAAATTTACAAATTAACCTTCTTTCTGAAAAATTGCAAAGTCCACTCTTGAAATTTAGGTTCGTCAAATAACTTTTGGAAATTCCTTTTCGAAATGTTATATACAACCTCAGTTGAACATAAGCATTTGAAACCGTTATGAATTCTGCAAGATTGGTTCCCTGATAGAATATATGAAAAAAATTGGATACCAATCCAATATTTTGTTTCAGCAGATAAAACATAATAATGATAAAAACATTGATAATATTGCTATAATATTTTGATGTTGTATACAATGATAAATATGGAATATTATTTATTAGTTATTTATATAATACTGAGCACAAACATGAAATGACGAGTGAAAATGATAAATAAATTAATGGTTGAAAAAATTATATATTATATCTTCTTCATATTTTCGATAATGTATAAGACGGAATAAAAACCAGATTTTTCATTGAAAATGAAATTTTAAATTTGGATTCTATAAAAATTATGGAATTTCAACTTTCTGTATATGAATGAATATTCACTTATATATTTTCTCTGTTTATATATGAGTGTTTCATTTATTTATAACATGTGTGTGTATGTTTCATCACAAAATTCGAATAACCAGCTACAAATTTTTCACTTCATAGGATGGTCATTCGAAGTTTATGTTATTATGATATTTATACGTGATGAATTGTAAATACTCATCATATTCATGAATAATTTCGATTGGTTGAAAAATAAGTGAAATAAGTTGAAACCGTTCACTTTGAACTGCTTTTCTGCAAGAATATTAATGGTTGGCTTGAAACATGTTCTCCAAATGAAGCTTTTATTTTATTGATTTTAATAAAAATATATGCTGAAATTATTCAGTTGTTTTGTTGTTGCGAAACATCATATTGCTGCCACGACATCAGGCCAGGTTAATAAAATAGGTATTTCGGACAAACTCATTGATTCTCAACGAGTTTGTTCCGAAATACCTATTTTATTTTGATGTTTTGTGATTTGATATTATTGAACATCAAGTTCTTGTTACAATTCTGTATAATAATTTTGAGTAATTTTCGGTGTTAACAAAAAATAAAAATAACTTTGCACCAAAAACTTTCAAAATTATTTTACTCTTCAAAAAATTTGACCGTGGTTAACACCATAGTTGTGTAATTCGTAATATTACAAGCTTCCAAAATAAACTGTCTTATACAATGCCGTCTATTTATCGTTTTAGCAAATTTTTCTTTTCGTAGTCCTCATTTTAAAAAAATGGGTAAAAAAATAAAACTTCACTTAGATGGCCATGACTTCCAATCTAGATGTTTTTTTCAATGCTGAACAACTTTTCTAAATAACATTTCCCGATATTTTTCAAAATAAGAGTACTCAAAATCAAATATTTGAAGGCCCTCCGTATATTACGTGTGTTTTACAGTATTTTGTTGTTGCATGTTTAGTTTTAGGAGATGCACAAACTTTTATCGAAAATAACATTTTGTCGAAAAATCCTTAATAAATAAGTTTCTCATTTGGGGCATACTTTGGGGATGACACTGTATATATATAAATGTGTATATCAAACATGTATATACATATAGATTTATTGATTTTTATTCATTATGGGTTTTCATTGATAAATTACCATTTTTTTCAATGGATTCTTTATTTTCATTTATTATTTTGATTATTTGCATTATCGGATACATCAGTAATTACTGTGGTTGATTGAAAAACCGAGTCAATAGACTTATGGTATGAGAAATAAGATACATGTATTTACGAATGAAAATCAGAAAGAGGTCTAGGCTCTGTTAATGTTCATTTGTAGTTCTAATTTATCTTGTAAAACGTTTGCCCAGAGTTGTTCATTTTCGGATGTGAAATCAACATTGAAATCTCCGGCTGAAATTAGTGGCAACGTATGATAGTTTTCTCCTAATTCTTCAGAGCATGCTCGACCGTAAAGCCGGCCGCAAGTTGAGACGCAGGTTGTGAGATGACGCAGGGTGAGTCACGATGAGAAAAAACTGCGGGTGAGTGGACCTCCGCAAGTTGAAAGGCAGTTTGAGGCTACAGTTTTTATGTGACGTGTCTCTTGGCTTTCGATTTTCAAATGGATTTGGTTTATGAACTTTTGATTGATATCAGCTCCGAATCTGAGTCAGAAAATGATGAGGAGGTTGAATTAATTATTTCTGCTAGCTTCATATCGCTTTCCTTTGCCACTTCCTCCCATAGTGAACTTTTTAATTTTGTTCGCAAATAGTCCTCATGGCTTGTGTCGTACAAAACGAGGCGATTTCTAACTGCCTTTATTAATTTTTCCTCCATTTCACTTGACATACCGTGGCTCACAAAGAAATCTGCGGAAGGAGGACTGCGAAACGCAGGGTCACGGACCGTGAAAACTGCGTCACGTCACCTTGCGTCGGAACTTGCGGGGTTCCTATCATTTGTATGATTCGCAGAAATTCAATGTGACTCACCCTGCTTCACCTCACGGACCTGCGTCTCAACTTGCGGCCGGCCTAAATGTGTGCACCTCTCTCTCTCTCTCTCTCTCTTTTGCCCCTACAGTAATATTCGAAACGTAACTCTCTTTCTCGCTTTTGCCGCTACAGTAATATACGAAACGTAACTCTCTCTCTCTCTCTCTCTTTATATCTCCACTTAGTTAACATTTTTCTGACTCAGAGTACAATCACCGTTTGCCACTGTCAACATTTCGAGTGTTTTTGAGTGCTTTATTCCATTTAACACAAACTTTAGTTCATATTAATAATAATAATAATAAATCGGCTTTATTGATAATACAAAAAAAAACAATACAAAGATATATTTGAAAATGAAAATAGTTTACAGGAGATTCTGGTACTCCTTGGCGAAGTCTAGCTCAAAGCTACTCTAACTCAACCAACAAGCACCACTCCATAATGCACGCAAACATACAAAAATAAAAGCAATTAACAGTGATGGTACCTCGAAATGAGAACCGTAAATAAAATAATAATTTGTGATTACCTTCTAAAGATAGTTGATAAATAATTCAATTGAATTGATCTGTTGTCTAAAAAGTAAAAGTTGACATTACTGACTATCATAGATATAATTTTTATATTTGTATTTGAATTTTCTGATATTGAATCTCTTCAATTGCTCAGGCAATGAATTATAGAGTTTTACAGCAACAAAAAGAAATGATCTCTGAAACTGTGCAGTGCGATGTTGTGGCATAGTTGATTTGTTTTTATGTCTAATGTTTCTTGAGTGGATGTTTTCACGCAGAATTAGTTTTTGTATTAAAAGAGGAGAATGGGGAAGGGTGATCAATTTATGGACAAAACAACCCAAATGATGAATCATACGGTTTTTCATATTGAGCCAGCGGGAGTTTTTAAAGGCTTCAGAAATTGAATCATACTTACGCACTTTTTGTATTCTTTTTTTATCTGAATCATGGCCCATGAAGTATGGCCCATATATAAGTCACAGTAGTTGAAATGGCTTAGCACCAAACTATTACAGAGCATTCTTTTTAGAGGTTGGCTCAAAATAAAATGATTACAGTATAACAGTTTCAATGACATATAAGCTTTTTTCATTAAATTTTTAACATGACTAGTAAATCTAAGATCAGTGTCAAGCATGACCCCTAAGTTTTTAGCTGTATTGACAGGAGTCAAGATAGTATGACCTAGTTCTAAACGGAAATTGTTTTCTACAAATTTACGATTCTTCTGCGATCCAAAGTGCATCATCATTGTTTTATTAGGATGGTCCATTTTTTTCGACAGCATTAAATCGCCGAAGGCGCAAAACACTTGTAACTTTTATGTCTCTCGCCAACAAACTAAACATGCTGAACAGCTGAAACTGGCGAGCATATGTTCGAGATGAGTGTACCAATATAAAATGAAAAAAATCGCTAATCAAATGTGCGTTGCATGAGAAATTTGAACATTCATCTTATTTTTTCAACAGCCCACGTATCTGATAACAATGTTTTGAAATTTACTCCCTCAGAACATAAAAGATGCAACGAATTATTTCTGGTTAGAGTAAGTACTTTGGATTTAACCAGGGAGTTTCTGCCTTGCGTTGATCGTTCTATTTTATTATTCAGTACCAAACATGCAGGCATGTGTACAAGCCCTTAACTGAATTTTGAATTCCGTCTGTGAAATATAGAATTTCTCTATTGGCAACAACGACAAAAAATTATAAAAAACTGACACATTCCAAAGAAAGCCTTCGTGATTAACATCGAAAGTCCGAAACGATACAAGCGAACTATTTGTATTTCGTTGGTTTTTGCTCAGCATCGCATCTTCTTTGCATAAAGGACATTTTGTTTGAAAAACTGGTAGATTGTGGAAGCTTGTAATACCATGTTGAGGGTGAGTTTTTAACAGAAAGGTATTTGGGTAAAGGCTTTTTTCGAATAATTTTTTTCTCTCATTCTTAAATATCCTTTTATAGTTTGAATGCTGGAAACCATATTTTCAAATGCGTATAAATTATCTATATTTTAAATGAAGGTTCCAATCATATATACAGTGCGATGCGTAGATACTAAATGAATAATTTCGTGAATAGAAAAGTATATTTTGATGTCCCTCTTTATTTAGTTGTGAAAATGTTTTTTATAAACAATAATGATGCGTTGATTGTAGGAAATTGGTACCTAATAGTATTCGATAATGAACTTTATTTGAAAGGGAATATTTTTTCGCAGAAAAAAGACAAAATTTGGTTAAGAAAGTTTTTTGGTTTTCTATTACTCTATCATTTTACAAGAAATATGTGGAACTTCCAAAGAAAGAAAAAAGTAATTAATTTAATGACAACTGTTAACAAATACGTGTAGTATATGAAATAAATATTATCGAAACATTTCAATTCAAATTTTAAAATTATTCTAATGTGAAGGATGAATTTGACGATTTTCAACAAGTTTGTCAGCATGAAGTTTACTCAAAAACGGCCGTAAGTCATTGCTATAAAAAATCGTTGAACGATGGACCACAATCCAGGGTACAAGTACGGGATTGGCTTTTGTAGCACCCAGTCCGGTTGTTTCTAATTTTAAAATGTCCTGGGATCGTTCTGCGAAATCACTGTGGAGTTTCTCCAAATGTTGGCAGTAAACAAGCAAGTCGTCGTTGTTGAAGGATACTGCTGACAAATTACGAAAATTGCGAAACTCACGTCTGCCGATATTATTCTTGTATGAGAGCAATTTGGCTACCAAAGCAGTAATGACATTTTTTGTTTTAATCAAATTCAAGTCGTCACCTTGAAGTTGGAGGTCGACATCATTAAATAATTTTATTTCTACATGAAAAAAAAAGATTTGGAATTTTTTATATAATCAGAGAGTTTATCAAATATATAAGGAATTATATACATCTAATTTTTTTTGATATTGTTTCTTCACTCTATTTTTTAAAGAATATGTTAATTTACTTCTTGTTTTATACTCATTATTATTATATTGAATGTTTGATTTATTTTTATACATATATATCAAAAGATTATAAAATTATAATTGAAATTAATCTATTTTTTCTACTAATTTTGAAAAGGTGGTCACTTGAAAAATCATATTTTTTATTATAGATTATTTTTAGAAAGTATTTTGAATAACTTCAAGTTTATTCAAGTAGGTTCTACTCACTCCGACCCAGCATAATATTTCATATTATAGTTGTGATCGAACCAGAGCAAAATAAAGTAAATTCAAATGTGTATACTGAAAAATTTTTTTAATATTCAAATTTTGGCAGGAGGATCCTTAATTTTTTCAGTAAATAACTGATTTGATGATCCCATCTCAAATGTTTGTTAATCATTATGCCTAAGTGCTTGATACAGTCAGCCCCGAAGAATCCGATACTCTCACCAACTTTTAGTGGACCTAATTTTGTTGAAAAATTTTGGCAAGAACTGAAAGTTTAATATTTGCTTTTTCAAAATTTATCGTTGATAAATAACTATCAAACCATCTCTTGATATTTTTGAAATCTGCTTCCACACTTACTTTTAAATTACATCAGCTATTAGCAGTATATGAAATCAGCGTATCATCTGCAAAAGATTGAATTTTTCCTTCAGTTTGCACATAAAATAAATCATTGATGTAAATATTGAAAAATATCGGACACAAAACAGAACCTTGAGGAATACCATAAATACATTTTTTTTGTCACTGTATATATCATTAATTTTAACTTGTTGATTTCTATTTTGCAAATAAGTTACCATTAGATTGAATGTAGCTCCACGAAATCCAATTGCTTGCAATTTTTCCAAAAGCATTGAATGGCTGACCATATCAAAAGCTTTAGCTAAATCAAGAAACACAAATAAAGTTGGTATTTTATCATCAAATGATTGATATACATTATTTACTATGTGGAAAATTGCATTTTGTGTGGACCTTTTTTTTCTGAATCCAAATTGAGTATTTGCGTTCCTTTGTGGAATGAACCATATTCTCGTAATCGTTGATAAAGTGGAGCAAATATGTATTCTATGTGAAGGATGCTGCCGTTGAGGATACATTTCAGCATATCTTCTAGAAGCTTCTAACCCATTCCCCTGCGACAGACCCTAAACGTAATGCATATCAGCCATTTCCTCATTTGTGTATGCTATTTTAATAACAAGTGAATTATTAATGTAACAAATTAAGAAGAAAACAACAACACACAATTAGAATTAATTAAATTTCGAAAATTCACAAACTGACAGCGTCATACCAATTCAATTGTCACTAATAGCGACTTACTAGATAGATTAGTTTCATATTTTCGCATTTATGACGATGTATCTCTGTAGTTGTTCGTAAACTAATTTTTTGCTCTGAACTGGTTTATTTTGGGTAAAAAAGCCAAGAGACATTTTTTGTTTAGAATGAAACAGGCTATCGGAAAGAAATTTTTAAATGGTAAACAAATAATAAGACAAAAAGGTACATTGGAAATAAATTTTAGGGGTTTGAAATTCGTGGAGGTTTTATATAACTTTTCATAATCAATAAAAAAATTGTATTTCATTTCATTGGTATTTTTAGTAAGTATTATATCGTTAATTTGAAGATTTGTAGCATAATGATCAGTGATATCACATTTATAAATAATTGGTTTGAACATATTTGGTGATTCTTTACTTCTATTGAATGTGGTTACTACAAGATTTTTGATTATCCACTTCTCTAGTGAAATTATTGAAAGAAAGAAAACCATTTGCATTCATTATATTAGAGTATTCGTGGGCATTCTTTGAATCTGAAAGGATATTAATCTTTAAATCACTGATAAAAATAATGGTTTTCTTATTGAATTTCTCATTATCATCTGAAAATTTCTTCAGCTGTAAATTGAAAGTACTTTGATATGTTGAAGGAGGTCTATATAGGGCAATAATATTGATTTTTTTTCATTCATTTAAAAATATTTCAATAGTAATTACATTTAGTACACCAACTATATTATATGAACAGTTGACATTTTGTTTCTGTGAATATAATCAAATCAAATTCCTTTTTAAATCGATTCAGGTATAATATGGCTTCATGGAAATGTTTAGCTAAACTCCTAATATTTAAATGAAAAATTAAAAAATTATGACTAAAACCAGTACTCTGATATTTCATTTCATCAACTACCTTTGTCTCAATAGTAACTGTTTCTAAATCTGCAATGCCAGTAGATCTAGCTATGATTTGTCCGGGTTTTCCTGCAGCTGAAAAAGCAAATGCGCCACTGGAATCGATGAAGTCGCCTCGGAGCGCCAATTAATTTTTGTTATTGTTTTATAATTTCACGATCTGTATTTTGGAAGTGTTAAAAATTATGGATGTATTCTTCATTATTTATCAAAATTGGTATATCATTTTCTGTTTTTCGGGCAAGGATTCTTCCGTTTTCATACCAAACAAATTTGAAGCCATATTTCTCCAGTTTTTTGACTTTCCAAATAAATATTTATTCCTTGGTGTCAGTTCTTCATTGATGTAAATTACATTTGTAGATCCTCTTATCCCTAAAGTTTCAGTGGTGAAATTTCCTTTTGTTCTATAAAACATTTCAGCAGCATACAAAATATTTCTTTTCGTTTCTTCTGTATCTAAGACAATTTTTCAGACCGTGTGCCGGATATTTTTGGGTTTTGTTTCAACTATTCTATTTATATGTTGAATTTTCACTTTGTCTTTATTCAATTGGAGCTTTTAAAAAATGTCATGTACGAGTACTATGTCCAAATCAGTTTTGTTTTCATGTTTAGGTAAACCAATGATTTCTAAATTTTTTTGTTTGATTTGTTTGATTAGACTTGTATCTGATTTCATTTTTTTATTTCTTTCTTGAGCATGTCGTTATCACGATTCATTTGTAATCTTTCTACTCTCATTTCTTTCAATAAACTTAATATCTCCATATTTTCATTTTTAACTTCGTCGTACTTGCTGAAAATGAATTCATTAGTTTCTTGTAGTTCTCTCACCGTTTTCATTAGATTTTATAAAACTTCATTGCATTCATCATTTTTGTTTGTTTCTAGTTGTTCAGAATTATTTTTACAAATCCACCTATTTCCATTTGGTTTCTGCATTTCTTTAGAAAACTTCAAATTTTTTAGAGTCTAATTTGGAACATTTCAAATGAAATCATTTTTTACATCCGCTTTTGTATTCTATGGAAGAATCACAATAGAATCACAATTACCACACAAAAATATGTTGTGTGGTAATTGTGATTCTATGTACCAGAACTTTTGCGGTCTTGAGAACGAACAGAGAACTTCCTTAATTTTTCTTCAGTGAGTTTTCCACTTGTAGGATATTTTAAAGGCAAATATCCACTCTCTTCCTCCGATGTTTCTTCAGCTTCCACTTTTTCCTCCCATTTGGACAAATATGTTGACTTTTGTTGTGAAAAATGTCAATCACAATATGATGACAATTTTTGATAAATTTTCTGTTTTTATGGCCAACAACAGTTTTATCATCAACAAAATGATTCAGGAATCAGTTTTAATATATTCAAGCTATTTTAGGCTATTTTTTTTACATAAAAATTTCAATTTATATCAAGAGATAGTAATTGAGTCTCTCATCAAGTTGATTAAATCATTTCTTTTTTTACTGAAATAATATTTGTGATCACAGAAAATGTATTAAAACAGATTTCACGATTTGAAAAGATTTTTTAATGATTTCTTTTTTATTGCAGCTCTGTTTAGGTAAAGTGGAAAAAATAGAATTTTTTTTATTCTGCCCAACATGCAGTATGGAAATAGCGGAAGATCTTTTCATAAACCACATGAGAACACATCCAATAACAAATTTAATATATTGCCGTTTGTGTTTACATTTGGTCTTCAGAACTCCTGAAGACTATATGCGCCATATGAATGTACATTCTACAAAAATGCAATGCCAGTACTGTAATAAAACGTTTCCAACCCGTGAACTGTTGGAGGAACATGAAAGGTCTCATATTAAATACACATGTTTTATTTGCTACATAGTATTTCGATCACTCCCAGCCTTTGAAGAACACAGAAAAACGCATTCCAGGAAACAACATGTATCAAGTTTTTCAGCATTATTACAAAATGCAATTGAAATACAAAATGCCTCTACATCACAGCTTGAATCTCCTGCATCAGTGTCAGTGGTTGAAACTCATGGGACAAGAAATATAAGTAGTGAATTCCAAAATGCCTCTACATCACAGCCTGAAGCTCCTGCAATAGTATCATTTGATGAAATTTCTAGGACAATGAATGAATTCCAAAATGCCCCTACATCACAGCCTGAAGCTTCTGCTGTAGTATCATTTGATGATGTTTATACGATAAATATAAGTGATGAATTCCAAAATGCCCCTACATCACATCCTGAAGCTCCTGCAGCAGAATCATTGGAGGAAATTTATAGGACAATAATAGAAGCTCCTGAAGCAGAATCATTTGATGACATTTATACGATAAATATAAGTAATGAACTCCAAAATGCCCCTACATCACAACCTGAAGCTCCTGCTGTAGAATTATTGGATGAAATTCATGGGACAATAAATGTAAGTGATGGATTCCAAAATGCCCCTACATCAAAGCCTGAAGCTCAAGAATCATTGGAGGAAATTTATAGGACAATAATGGAAGCTCCTGAAGCAGTATCATTTGATGACACTTTTAAGATGAATATAAGTAATGAATTCCAAAATGCCCCTACATCACAGCCTGAAGCTCCTGCTGTAGAATTATTTAATGAAATTCATGGGACAATAAATATGAGTGATGAATTCCAAAATGTCCCTACATCACAGCCTGAAGCTCCTGCAGCAGAATCATTGGAGGAAATTAATAGGACAATAATAGAAACTCCTGGACCAATATCATTTGATGACATTTATACGATGAATTCAAGTATTGACGTCCAATATCCCCTTGAATCACATCCTGAAGCTCTTGCAGAAGTATTATTTCCTGAAATTTATGGGGTAAGTAATCTAAGTGATGAATTCCGAAATGCCTCTACATCACAGTCCGAAACTCCTGCAGCAGTATCATTGCCTGAAACTTATAGGGTAAGAAATCCAAGTGATGGATTCCAAAATGCCTCTACATCACAGTCCGAAACTCCTGCAGGAGTTTCATTGCCTGAAACTTATAGGGTAAGAAATCCAAGTGATGAATTCCAAAATGCCTCTACATCACAGTCCGAAACTCCTGCAGAAGTATCATTGCCTGAAACTTATAGGGTAAGAAATCCAAGTGATGAATTCCAAAATGCCTCTACATCACAGTCCGAAACTCCTGCAGGAGTATCATTGCCTGAAACTTATAGGGTAAGAAATCTAAGTGATGAATTCCAAAATGCCTCTACATCACAGCCCGAAATTTCTGCAGCATTATCATTGCGTGAAATTCGTAGGGCACGTAGGACTCCTACAGCAGTCTCATTCGATAAAACTTGGGTGGCACGAAATAGAATAGTATTAGATCCTCGAGGAAGATCGGCTAGCACTTCTAGAATATCACAAAATAGAAATGAAACAAACACTACTTATAGTACATATAATACTCTCTCATTAGAAGCACTACTTGATGCACCTATTGGAGAAAATCGATATGAAACGGCATATACTGCTGCAGGTCGAAATAGTAATGAAAGAGAAGATATTACTCTAGCAAACCTGCTTGGAAGTCCTCCGAAGCGAAACAGATATGAAACGGAGAATATTTCAACACATGGAACAGTTTCAAGTGAAACTGGAAATTCCTCATTGCCTGGAACTGATACCAATGAAAATAGAGATCAGGACAAAATTATTTTCAAATCTCCACGTAAAAGAAAATTATGAAAATATTCCATCTACATAATTTGGAGAAACTCCTTTAGGCCAGGAAGCAATCAGAACTGAATAATTCATCACAAAAATAAAAATGAAACCGAAAATAAAATATTTCTTTACTTATCGATGGAATAAGATGAAATTTCAATCAAATCGAAAACTGAATAGATATAACTAGAAAAAAATAGTATTTTAATAAAATTACTGTTTAAATATTGTACTGGATTCACTGAATTCGGAACTTAAACGTAGGAAGTGAGCAGCGACGGATTTACCTTCCATTTTAGAGCCTTTCTGATGTTCCAGAATATCCAATACGTATTTCAGTTATATTTTTTGGGCTGCGTTCGATACTCTTGCAGTATTGTTTGCATTTTGAAATCTATGATCGATTTTCCTTCTTTACCATTCGATACAGAATGTTTTGTTCCATTAATATTCAGCCAGTAAAAATATAGAGGTATTTTTGTTTTCATCTTTATGTTATCGATTACTTGTGTTTATGTTTTGTCTTGAATTTCTATCAATGTTTTTTTAATTAGTATAATATGATGTTTTTAGGATTCATGTTTTTGAGAAACGACTACGAAATCATTTCTAATAATATTTTTTCTATTGTGTATTTTATTGTTATTATGTTCATATTGTGAATTACTACGAAAATAAAATAATTACTGTTTGTCAAGCCGATTTTTGGTTAACGTAATATATACTATACACTGAAACTACTGTTGACGAATTAATAAAAATGCTATTGAGATATTTGCTTTTTTTTTCAAATAAAATTTTTTTGAAGTATTTGAGATAACACCAGTTATTTCTGGTATTTCCAGGTGTTGACTTTCCAAAAATGATAACAAAAAATGAAATGAATCAATTATGTCGGACAAATCACTGAATTTGCCCAGAAATATTATTGCTTTGAATAACATTCCGATAAGTATTCATTCTATTTGTGAGTAAGATTTATTACGGATTTTGCTTATCTACCCAAATCAATGAACATTTTCCACATTATCAACTCAACCAAGTACCCGTTTCGCTATATTGTAGCTTCCTCAGTTGAACATTACACTGGTACATCATTACATTGAACTATTCTACAATACGTTTTATAGGCAAGTAGTTACATGACTCAATTATTTCAATCAATTTGAATTACAAATGAAAATATATTTCCATTGAATTTTCCGGCAACTATTGCTGTGCCTTTATCAACTCTTTAAAAAAAAAACTCAAACATTACGGTAACAATGTGAAATATCTATGGATACCAGTATACTACTGGATTATCTGGAGTGGAAAGTTAAGGTAATGGTTTACATATAAAGGAAGTGATTGAGCCTGATTGATATTCTTTAGAAATACCCACAATATTGAGACTCCGGGAACTGGTCACAAAAGACTAAGACACTAAAAAGGCGAATAATTACCATTCAATTCACTCAATCTGTTCTGTTTTAAAATCTGTTTCAAAATCTGTTTTTCAGTTAAACAGCTGTCGCACCCCTACGAACGGCAACTCTCAGAAGTCGACACTTGTGCGAGCTGAGGACTAACGAGGTTTTACCTTTTAATGTGTGATTCCTAACACTCAATGACATGATTGATTGAATCAACACTAATAATTTTATTTCATTGGGTCTGACTTTCATTGTGTATTATGATATGATTTGAAATATCTGAAATGACAAATGAAAAAAAAGATTAAATTAACAATTATACTGTGCAAAAAAACCCTGAAAAAAATTACAATAAAATAAAAATCGAGCAAAAAATTTATTTTAATTTCATTTTAACTGATCAACTTCAAATTTTTGCTTGATTCAAATTTCTTATCAGGGTGTTTTTGCTTAATAAATTTGTTTTTTCCAGCTATTTTTTTAAATTTTCATTTGTTATTTCAGAGATTTCAAATCATATCAACCACCCTCAAACTAATAATTTTATCGTAATCTCTAAATGTATTGAGTCGTACAATATTCGAATACTATTGATTGTTGTACAATTTTTCTTTGATCGAAACAATCAAGTCTTGAAAAAATTAAGAAAACACTAGTTCACATTGAAAATAGTCAGAATATAGCACGGAAAACTGTGGAAAGAATAGAAAATAATGATATCAGTTTACAGTTTTTTTCATACCCGACTATAAAAACAACATAAGCAACAGACGAATACGTGAAAACTGGAATCAAAACTTTGTCAAAAATATAAACATTATGAGCACTGTGAGTAATAATAAGCAGTTCTCAGTTTTCATAAAAACATGCAGTCACAATTATGAATCTGAATGACAATTTTTAGAATACAACCAAATCTCGTATTCTTGTCTCTAATTGGCCTAGAGTTCAGTTCACGTATTTCAAGAAAATATGTCGGACATTAGAAATAACGGTTATAGGATAATAATGATAATAATAACAATAGCTTTATTGTCCAACAGTTACCTATTTATAGGACAATACAAAATTATATTTATAATGCTGAAATTCAAACAAAGAGAAATGAATGAAGAAAAAACAATTTCGGGTTTACCCCATGATCAAGTATAAAACTTGATAATATATACTTGATAATGGGGCCAAACCCGAAACCGGTCGTATAAATAAAATCAACTAGTGGTAATTAGACAAAAGTGTTTTTATTCATTTCATTAAAGTGATCATCAATTACCACAAAATAAACAAGTCATCAATCACACATATGTAATATAACTGCTTCATAGCTTTAATATTATGAAGGTTTCTGCAATTTCGATGTATCTATCTATTTTTCCTTTAATCAGCTGTATCCTCCATACGAACAACAGTTCTCAGAAGTTGGCAAACTTGTGCGAGCTAAGGACTAACGAGGTACTACCTTTTAACGTGTGATTCCTAACACGATTACATTTATAACAATGAAACCATGAGCCGTCAAAAACTCAGAAACTTTCCATGGAGTATGTCTTCCAAATCTTAATTTTTGGTCAAATATTACCTCTAGGTCTTTGATATCATTGCATCTCAGTAGGTCTGAGTCTTGAATTACACACAGAAAGGTTTGAACCTACTTTTTTCGACTATAACCTATACTAGAGTTGTACCCCAACTCCGAATCGTTATTTTTCAACACCTCGACACGTGTTTTAATCACCAAGTGATGATCTTTAAGAAGAATATTGAACTAAATCTACACACTGAGTTGTCCTTATATATAAATAGGGACAAAATTGTATATAGATTCAGTTTAATATTCCTCTTGAAGATGATCACTTGGTGACTGAAACACGTGTCGGGGTGTTTGAAATAACGGTTTGGTGTCGAGAAAAAACTCCAGTAATATTCATTACTACACCAAAGGTTCCGAACAGAGCATCACAAAAATAACCTATTAGCAAAACATAACCGCTAACAATCATTAATGAATACTAAAAACAAAAGAGGACCTACGTTGGAGCCCTGAGGCACACCGGAAGAAGCTAGATATGCTGTAGATTTATAACAGTCATAGGACACGAATTGTATACTACATGCCAGATAGGACTGCATCAGCTGACAGGCAGTATTCGAAAAACCAAAACCTATTAGTTTATTGAGCAAAATACAATGATCAATTTTATCAAATGCTTTTGAGAAATCTGTATACTTTACATCAACTTGTCCATCGTAATCTAATGTTTTGGAAGTAAATTGAGTAACACTGACTAAATTCGTAAATGTATAACGTTTAGTAACAAATCCACGTTGATGTTGAGATTGTTGCTGTTGAACTAAAACATACAGTGTCACACATAAAGTCCGCATCAAATGGGATTTTTTTTTGTTCATCTCTTCAAGCAACTTTTGATATCTCCATTAGGTTGTGCTTTTAAAATGATGCCAAATGACATGCATATGACCGATCAAGTGATTTTTCTTCCCTGTCCAATTTGACATTTTTTCCAAAAAATGTACAGAAAAGCAGTTATTGCTCGAAATTTCGAAAATCGGTAAAGAGAAAAGATGATTGTTTTTCCATTTTCTACCCATATACCAATTTTTAGCTCTCTAGTACAAATTTAGTTTTTTTACAGTTTTTCGAAAATTTGACATTTGCCGATTTCTCAAATTTAGCCAAACCTCAACAAAGTTAGTGCTTTATGCCTTACTTATCTTTCCAACGCATTTTTATTACCAATTGCAATTCTAAATACAACTTATTTCGTAAACATTTAAAACACCAGAAAAAATTATGCCAAAAATGATGCAAAGTTGATACAGTTTTTGAAAACAGATAAATATTTCACTTTATTTCTACTTTTTGCGAAATAGCTTGATACATAAGCATAATTAAAAAATAATATCAATGAAAAGTCAATAATTTATTCTTTACTGCACTTTTCAAACAGTTAAACTTTGATTTACTAATTACGAAAAATTACAACGAAATTAAACTAAGGGTACTGTGGAAACAATTGAACTGAACTGAATAAGTAAAATATTTTATTGTCATATGACATTTGTTGAATAACTCAAAATAGTCTTTATCAGTTTTAGATTTGAAATAGTTTATTCGTTGTCTAGTGTGTTGTTGAAAATGCTGAATCTTCAAGAGAAAATTGAAATCGTTCTAACATGCGGCGAGAATACCGGTCACCGACAAGTAGCTGATGCCAGACATCCTGCAAGAAATATTCATCAGTCAACAGTTAGTACGATAATAGCTAAGTTTAAATCTACTGGCTCGGTTGAGAGTAATTTTAGAAAAGTATATCAGCCTTCTAGACATACTGAAGAAGTGGAATTTGAAATATGTTTGAATGTCGTAGAACATAAAAAAACAAGTATTCAAGATATTACAGATAGACCAGATGTTAACCGAGAGAGTGTACGACGTATTTTACACAAAAATTTATCAATACATTAAAAGAAAGGGACTTCGATATGCGCTTGTATTTTTTTTTGGTTTCAAGGGGAAAAAGAAGAAAATTATCATTTTCCTTATCAAATTTTATGGACAGATGAAGCGACCTTCTCTTCAAATGGCGTTGTGAGCTCGCAAAACTGCAGGTGGTGGGCAAAAGAAAACCCACATTTCGTAATCGAATGTCGAGATCAATATTCGTTTAAGACGAATGTATGGTGTGGCATATTAAACGACCAAATTATAGGACCATACTTTTTTAGACATAATTTAAATTCTGCGGACTACCTACACTTTGTGAATACCGAACCATCTGAAGTTTTGGATAATATGCCCCTTCAAGTAAGAAATGTTGTGTGGTATCAGTGTAATGGTGCACCTATTCATACTACAAGGGTGGTTAAAGAGCGTCTTTTGGAATATTTAGGGGCAAAGTAATCAGTCGCAATATTGAACACTTTTGGCCGCCTAGATCTCCTGATATAACCCCACTAGATTTCTTCTTGTGGGGTTACTTAAAACAAAAGGTGTATAAGCAAAGACCTTTTCGAGATGTAAACCATTTAGAGGCAGTTATTCGAGAATGTGTTGTAAGCACGAAACCCCGTAGTATAAAGAATGCAGTTAAAGATGTTTTAAAAAAGACAATTGATTGCATTGAACGTGGTGGAAGGCACACCGAAATGTGACTTTTTATTTTGTATTTCTATTGGTATTTACATGGTTTAGGCATATGTTTCGATTTGATTTAGTGTTCTTAATTTAAATTATAACTTTATTTTAACAGTTGTTTGTTAGAAATTTTTACGGTTTAGTTTTCTGGGCAACAAAATCTAAATTGATTTCTGAAGTAATTTTGTTCATTCATACCTCATAAAAGATTTTAGTAAATGTGAAATTACTTTCGTATAATTTCTTCCCTTAGTTTAATTGCGTTGTAATTTTTCGTAATTAGTAAATCAAAGTTAAACTGTTTGAAAAGTGGAGTAAAGAATAAATTATTGACTTTTCATTGATATTGTTTTTTAATTATGCTTATGTATCAAGCTATTTCGCAAAAAGTAGAAATAAAGTGAAATATTTATCTGTTTTTAAAAACTGTATCAACTTTGCATCATTTTTGGCATAATTTTTTCTGATGTTTTAAATTTTTGCGAAATAAGTTGTATTTAGAATTGCAATTGGTAATAAAAATGCGTTGGAAAGATAAGTTAGGCATAAAGCACTAACTTTGTTGAGGTTTGGCTAAATTTGAGAAATCGACAAATGTCAAATTTTCGAAAATCTGTAAAAAAACTAAATTTGTACTAGAGAGCTAAAAATTGGTATATGGGTAAAAAATGAAAAAACAATCATCTTTTCTCTTTACCGATTTTCGAAATTTCGAGCAATAACTGCTTTTCTGAACATTTTATGGAAAAAATGTCAAATTTGACAGGGAAGAAAATCACTTGATCGGTCATATGCATGTCATTTGGCATCATTTTTGAAGCACAACCTGATGGAGATATCAAAAGTTGCTTAAAGAGATAAACAAAAAAAATCCCATTTGATGCGGACTTCATGTGTGACACTGTATATTCCAATATATGAAATGAAACAGATATGGGTCTGCCCCTTTATTGCTTCTCCACCACTTTTGTATACAGGACATACTTTAAGTAATTTCCAAATATCTAGAAATATTCCAGATATCAGACATGATTCAAAAATTCTTGTTAAGGGCAGAAGGGAAAAAGCATCCCAAGTGACCTATAAGAAGTCTAGAAGTGTTCGAAATATATCAGTTATTACCAGTGTTGCCGTTTTAGTACTGTAGTAGTAGATTTAGGACATCTGAAACCGCAGTGCTTCTTCTAGTATTTTAGAAATTTTCGACCATGTTGATCATCAGACCAGTCAGACTTGCACTTGAAATGATATGTTCTATAAAACAATATGATATAATATGGGGATGTATTATTATCTAACAACCAGCAGTACTTATTACAACTCACAAATGTTTGAGCTAAATGAGTGAGACGTTGTGAAAATAATCCTTATAGGGAAAAAATACACAGAACACGGAGCGGAACCCGAGAAAACAGCTTTCACGGATAGGACTATACTGAACTGGTTTTTCCGGGTATTTGATCCGTGTATGTGATATTATCTCTAATTTCACCGACGTTTCGACAAAATCTCTTTTGTCATTATCTAGGTGTGCTGTTACGTGTTCAGAAGTTTTTTGACCCTGCTCAACTCACTTCTTACTATACTGGTAAAATGGTATTCGTTACGTGTTCAGAAATAGAGTGTCCATAAACTCTCTACTACCTACTACTTAAATGTTGTTGAGTTTTACCTGAGTTCTTCTTCATCTTAGTTGACCTCATCTCCCCGTTAATATTCGATACCTTAACGGAGAGATGAGGTCAACTAAGAAGAAGAACTCAGGTAAAACTCAACAACATTTAAGTAGTAGGTAGTAGAGAGTTTATGGACACTCTATCTCTGAACACGTAACGAATACCATTTTACCAGTATAGTAAGAAGTGAGTCGAGCAGGGTCAACTAACTTCTGAACACGTAACAGCACACCTAGATAATGACAAACGAGGTTTGAGAAACTGAAAAGATAAATTCTTCAGGTGTATTTAACACACCATCTAAATACGCCTGAAGATGTTATTGTGTAATAAAACACGCGTTGCGGTTTTGCAAAATCTCACAATGAATAGTTGAAAATTATTCACTCACAGAACGAACAGTGATATTTTGCCAATTTAATATTCAGTACCAAATTTCCAGACATGTGTACGAGCCTTCAACGAAATATGAAACTTCCCTGCTGGCAACAACGAAAAGTAATTAGAAAAAGTTGCAAATACCAGAAGAAGCATTCGTGATAACATCGAACTGCGGAAACATTATAATTGTGTTATTATTTCAGCGATTTTTGAACAGCATCACATTGTTTTGGTTGATACAATTCTTGTTGAAATAGTGGTAACTTGCCAGTGACACTATGTCGAAGGTGAGTTTTATGATGATTTTTTGCTTTCACTCTGAAATAATACTCGCTATCATATATAGAGTGGTACGATGAAATTGGGTATTTCAGTTAATGTAATTGATTTGTTGGAATAAATGTCAATTTGATGGGATAGAAAGTTTTTGGCTTTCTACAACTCTATCTTGATACAAGAAAATGTGGAAATCTTCCAAAGAAAGGAAGGAAGTAATTAATTTTAAAAGGAATAACTTTATACATAGATCATGCAAAGAAGTAACTTTCAGACACAAATTGGAAGGAAAAGCCTTCCTGAAACAGCTACTTTCATATAAACATTGAATTACGCGAAAGAAAAATTCTTTCGAAACAAATACTTTTATCATCAGTTCGGACTTCCATTGTCTAATTTAATATAAATTGATTCGAAATCCCTGAAAGAATCTGTAAAAAATCAAAAAGGTTAACCGAAAAATAACAATTTTATTGAATAAAAAACTAAAATTACAAAGAAATAACATACAACCAACAACTAAAAAATAAAAAAAAATTGAAATAATAATACGAGCTGAAAATAAAAAAATAATATCAACAAGAAATGAAAATTGAAAGATTCCAAACCAAGTTATGTAACGTGTAACGCCTAACTGTCGCTTGCGCATGGCGACGCATGCCGTGGCAACAGGTCGCCATGCGGTCGGTTTTACGTGCGGCTATAGATGTTGCATATATAAAAATACAGCATATTTGAACCAACAATAGGTAGGAGTCCCCCAAATGTCGTGAAAAACAAATTATTTTTGTATTAGAACAAATGAAAATAAAAAAAAAATTTCTTGAGAAATTTCAGATTGCAGATTGAGTTGAGATCCCAAGATCATCAGTTGCTGTTTCGATCTGATGTAGGCATTTCAAAACTCCATATCTTCGATGTATAGGAAACCTTTTTAATGAATTTGATTCCAATTCGTTGGGTCACTACCGTTGAAATGGCTTCCATATCAGAACTTCCATTTACAGACTTGACGTCTTTTTGGATTCTTGCGAAGAAACTTTCTCTGATAATTAATTAAGCTTTGCGATACGCTTTCGATGAATCACACTGTATATAATAACTAAAAACATTACCGACATGGAACTACTTTTTCATCATTGCTCAGAAGTCTTTTTTCCTATGTTGGTAGATAGGTAGAAACCCAAAATATATTTTATTTCTTTCAAACCGATTGAATGATTGAAAAATCAAAGGCTAAGCCACCAAACGATAAAACTTCACACTTTACATAATCTCATAAAATGAGACATCACTCCTTCAACTCAAGCTCCTTCTTAAACACCAAAAATTCATTTATGATATCCATAAATATCAAAATCGTAATCGAAATTTATTCGGAGAATAATACCTACGAATCTACGAATACCTACGCGACGTATCGGAGATGCATCTAACCCAGGGATCGGCAACCTTTTGAGTCAAAAATTACAATCTAAAAAATTTCAAAGTTATTAAAGAGCCACAATGAAATATTTATTTATACATATTCATATACTAGTGTTTTCCCACAACAACATTCACTTACAGCACTGAGGTTAGGGTAGGTCCAAAGTGAGTGGGTCTATTCGACCCTACACCGCAACCCGCAAGGGTTTATTATGGCTCACACATATTCACACTCGACCAAATAAACTCAGCTTCCCAACGAAATAAATCAGTTTGTATGGTGAGTGAGTGGTGTTTCAGGCCAGACGGTAAGATTACGGCTCTGCAGAACTCTAAAAACCTGATTCGGTCCCCAGCGGGGAAGACACAAAGTATGCGCTCTGCTGTTTCATTATTTTTCAAACAGAGGTGACACATACTGTCTTTCGATAGTCTGAGTCTCTGCATATGATGATTCAAATGACAGTGACCTGTGAGTTGGTCTATTGGACATCGTAGATCATCCCTACTACTGTAGTCCAACAACTGCTTGGTATCAAGCTTCGAATGGTGAATAAACGCCTTGGAGTGAGCCAATCCTGGAAGATTCCGCCAGAAGTCCATAAGTCTACTTGCCATCCAGGTGTTCAACCTTTCTTTGGCAAAGCCTAAAGCGATGCTGATGACAGGTTCTGGTCCGATGAAGTTGCTTGCAGCACCCTCTTTTACTCATTGACTTCCAAGCCAGTATGGTCAGGAATTCAGACAAGAGACCATCTGTTAAGTCTTCCTATCGAGGAGAGTCGTTTTTGGCAATTTGCTACTAATTTAGACGTTGCTTGGTAGGAGCCAAGAGCTTCCAACGCCGCTTGACTGTCTGAGAATATTTTCAGTGACTTGTGTTTGAGGTTGGACTCTTCCAATCTCTCCGCATTCATTTCAATAGCGTAAATTTCCGCTTGAAATACAGTCGTATAGGTTCCCGTCCTGGATCGGCGACTGAAAACACCTACACTTACTTACAGCACTTACTTGTACTTGAATAATAAACAATTTAGCAAACAAATTCAATGGAAGCATTGGCTTTGCATGGTTTTAGAAAGTTTATATAAATTTGGCTCATGACTTGTTGTTTTAAGTTTCAAACACGACTGTAAATTTTCATTTGTTAGTCGGGTTATTACTTTACTACTGATTATATTCATGCAAGAGAACGCTTGCTCGCACAAATATGTCTATCCGAAGAGTCAGTACTCCAAATGCCAACTTCTTCACCTCACTGTAGCAATCTTGGAGACTATTCCATGCGTCGAATATAAGTGGCGGCATTTTTTTAAAGCTGTCCACTTTTGTTGCGTTACGTAGATATATTTTTGGACATCCAACTCTCTCAACTTGCTTTTCAACTCTGTAAATTTCCCACTCCACAAGACTTCACTTTTTGAATCGATCAATCTGGAGATCCTGTGTCAACTCTGAATGGTTCAATGTAGATTCGATTACTATTTGGTTTGAGAGGATTTACTATGTTCGTTTGTTGCTTATGAATTGCTGAAATCTGTCAGCAAATTCATCTATTTTTATGGCGTGCTGAAGTAATTCCTGTCAACAGTTGCACTGCAATTAGTAATTGAAAATGAAATTATGTATCGCTCTGAATAACTTCTGCAAAATTAATTAATTATTCCTCGGAGAATATGCAAATTCAATACAAACTGTCTTATTCACATTAACGATTAGTCTGTTTTTGAAACAGCACTTATTGAATTTTTGCAATACAGTGTTGACTTGGGTATTCATTTCATCCGGTGTTTTGCTCGATAAAATGATGGACGTATCATCTGCATAAAGGTACACTTCATCAGAAAAATCATTGACAAAGAGTAAAAATATCAACAGACCAAGAATACTACCCTGTGGTGTTCCTGTTGTAACAGAATACACAACAGATAATATAATAATAATAATAATATTAAATGAATTTATTGACAGCTGAAATAACATGACACAATATGGAGAAAAACAAAATACAAATTTGTCCATAGGATACAATATTGAAGAGAGCTCATTCTTCCTCTTGCACCTTAATTCTTCCTCTTGTACCTTATACAGAGTGGTCCAACGAAAAGTATGCACCTTGCTTTTCTCCTTTTTTTGTAACTTAACACAAAAATGCTCGGACAGGTCAGTTTTGCTTTTGAGGGGGACACATTTTAGATGGATTTTTCTACCTGTGCCTTCAACCCCCTAGCGAGGGTGAGTAACAACCCTAAAATTTTAAATGGAAAGTGGGGTCGAGTGATATATCATTTAAAAGGGCACAAAATTATCTTTCCAATGATACCTAATTTATTGTATTTCACTCAAACATGTAGGTATTATGAAGAAAAACAACTACAACCCAGTACTTTGAAATGTGTAATTGACTTAGTAGAATCCTACTTCAGCAAGTGCTGAAAATGTGACCCATTTGCTTCCATACAATAATACAGATTTTGTTCAAATCTATTCCTAACATTCTGTAGCATATCAGGTGTTATACTTCTGCATTCTGCTGTAATTCGTTGGCGAAGATCTTCTATGGACTCGGGCTGCGTGGCAAAACATTTATTTTTCAAGCGTCCCCAAAGGAAAAAGTCTAAAGGCGATATATCAGGTGACCAGGCAGGCCATTCGATGGGGCCTCTCCTTCCAATCCACTGTCCAGTAAACCGGTCATCTAAAAACTCTCTTACCGGAGGTATATAGTGAGGAGGTGTTCCATCTTGCTGGAAATGAAGCCGATCATCATTATGATTTTGGTCATTTTCAATTATTTCTGTTATGAGAGGATCAATTGTATCTTCAAGCATGTTCAGGTAGACCTCACCAGTTGAATTCCCAGGAATAGAAAGTGGCCCTACGATATGACTACCTAATATGCCACACCAGACATTGATTTTTCGAGGGTACTGGGTATGGACCTCTCGGAATAAGTGTGGGTTACTGTCATCCCAGTAACGGCAATTATGCCTATTCACAGCTCCATTAAAAAAAATGTACTCTCATCGGAAAAGCACGTGTTGAATGTTAGGTTCGGATCATCAATTAGTAGCTGGCTCAGTTGTTCACAAAATTGCAGCCTTCTATCAGGATCATCTTCATTGAGTTTAACAATTTCAACTCGTTCAGGAATGGAATAAACCATTTTTACAGTAAAGTTGAAATAATTTCAAAAGCAACCGAACTGAATCAATGAACGTTTGCCTAAATTCTTTTTGTACACTTATCTGCTGTTGCTATTTGAACCAAAAAACGCACGAGAGAAATTGAGGAATGTAGTAGTGATAAAAATGCTGTTTTTTTTTCACATTTTCATTAACACCAAAAATATCGAGGGAATGTTCTTGCTTTTTTCATAACTATTCAAGTAAATACAACAAATTAGGTATCATTGAAAAGATAATTTTGTGCCCTTTCAAATGATATATCACTCGACCCTACTTTCCATTTAAAATTTTAGGGTTGTTACTCACCCTCGCTAGGGGGTTGAAGGCACAGGTAGAAAAATACATCTGAAATGTGTCCCTCTCAAAAGCAAAATTGACCTAACCGAGCATTTTTGCGTTAAGTTACAAAAAAAAAGGAGAAAAGCAAGGTGCATACTTTTCGTTGGACCACTCGATATATTGTTTTCTTTCACTTCGAATAAAAATAAAAATGAATTATGTAAGGCGTGTTTATGTTGAATCAGGTAGTACATAAATCCTGTACCTGGATTAAGTGAACCTCAATCGAATGTGGAATCCCATTCCAAGAAGTTCAAGAACAGCAAACATCATGACTGGGGTTTCACATTCGATCGAGGTGAACCTCAATAGAATTCTAAGGAGTTATATGAATGCATTCAGCTGAGAATATTTCAGTACATGATCTTCACTAATACCACTGGACCTGAAAATTTTCTCAGAAGTCCAATTTTTCAAACTCAAACTATGTTATTTTTGAGCAAATCCAATCGAGAAACCAGAAATTGGTAAAACCACCACGGCTTGTGCTTTTATCGTGCCGTTTTTTATCATGATATTGCTGAACAACAAAGTTTTCGTCAAAAATGAAATTTATCGGTCTTGCGATATAACTGTTGAAAATATTTTCCTCCGCACTCATTATCACTTCTATTGTCTTGGTGATGATAGGAAACCATTTCTTATCCCACTGTAATATTCAAGTTTTTCACACAGTTCAAGTAAAATTCAACTTGAACACCGTATGAATCGCATTATTTCAAATAATATTTTCATTTCCATTTGCAGCGCTCATCGGGTGAACAGAAAACAACTGTTCCCAAGTTGTTCTGCATAGACTGCTGTATAGAGTTTCCGAATAAATCAGTTTTAGCAGACCACATGAGGAGTCATATAGCAACGGTACCATTTTTTTGTCATTTGTGCCCCAACGTAGTCTTCTCAACTTCTGCTAATTATTTGGAACATAGGAAAGTGCATACTGCAAAAATCCAATGCCGATTTTGTCGAAAAACTTTTCCTACCTGGGAACTAGTAGAAAAACATGAACGTGAACATGAAACATTTAGATGTCAAACTTGTTTGGGGGTATTTGATATTTTGCTTTGGGAGCCACACAATAAAATCCATTTTGGAGAAACTTGGACGGATGCAGCAAGTACCTCTGCAGTATCACAAAATCGTAACAATGAATTCGAAACATCATCACTTCCTGGTCCTTCTTCAGTACGAGATACAAATGAAACCGAAAATGCTACCATCGCTTCGAATGAAAATAAAACTAGTCCTCTAGCGGCTAACGATAGAGGTTGTACATGCCAAACTATTTCAGCTGGTACTTCAAGAATATCACCCAGTGACAATGCCAAGAATTATGCCTCTAATATAGGTCAGAGAGAATCTCCTTCTAGAAGAAATAGAATTATCGACAGAAAAATGTCCTTTGAATCACTACAAGCTGTTTCAGCTGGTACTTCAAAAATATCACCCAGTGAAATTGCAAAGAGTTGTGCCTCTAATATAGGTCGAAGGGAATCTCCTTATAGAGAGAATAGAATTATCGACAGAAAAATGTCCTTAGAATCACTACAAGGTTTTTCAGCTAGTACTTCAAGAATATCACCCAGTGACATTGCAAAGAGTTGTGCCTTTAATATAGGTAAGAGAGAATCTCCTTCTAGAGGGAATAGAATTATCGACAGAATGGCCTTAGAATCACTACAAGCTGTTTCAGCTAGTACTTCAAGAATATCACCCAGTGACATTGCTGCAAAAAGGTGTGCCTCTAATATAGATCAGAGAGAATCTCCTTTAAGAGGAAATAGAATTATCGACAGAATGGCCTTAGAATCACTACAAGCTGTTTCAGCTAGTACTTCAAGAATATCACCCAGTGACATTGCTGCAAAGAGGTGTGCCTCTAATATAGATCAGAGGGAATCTTCTTCTGAAGGAAATAAAATTATCCACAGAAAAATGTCCTTGGAATCACTAAAAGCTGTTTCACCTAGTACTTCAAGAATATCACCCGGCAGAAAAATGTCTTTAGAGTCACTACTAGATGGTCCTTGTGAAGAGAATAGAAATGAAACTGCTGCAGCACGAAGCTCGAGTATAAGTGATATCGCAAATATTTCTCTGGAGAATTTGCTCGGATCTCCTACGAAGCGAAACAGATATGAAACTGATAATATTTCTGGACGATCAGCACATGCAACTGGATCAGGGACAAATATAAATGTAACCAAAAATACGGTATTGCCAGGAACTTCCAAAAATCAAAATAGAAATGAGGTCATTAATTTAGATCAGGAAGCCACCATAACGTATCCTACCCCTGTTTATGTGTCACCAATGATGGAGGCTGAGATACTACATCATTTAAATCGAACTGAGAGCTCTGATAATACCCCGATGCAATCTCAGGCACAACAAAACACAAATGAAAGGGACAATTTGCCTGGAACCCAAAAGAAACGAAATGAAAAAAAACGATAAATAGTCATAAAGGCATTGCTCGAAATTCCTATCGAACGAAATAAAAATGGTTATGATGATGAAATTCGGAAAACAAATGAGTGTTAGTTGAAACCTGAAACTGTGTTGGTAAATGAAGAGGACAACTCCAAAACCAGGTCGATAGTGTTTCTATTATAGTGGAAAACTCTACTGGACAAAATCAAACCAAAGATACTTCTGAAACTTCTACAAATTATTTTTCATCTGACTCAATTCCTTCATCATCATATGTGACTTCATCACAAAAATACTGCTCTGCAGAAAATTAACTTTCATTTCATTACTTCTTGTTGTCACCTGCTGAGCTACAACTTTTCCGACCCAGTATTAATTTCTTATTTCTCATTTCCGATTGGGTTCTCGTATGACTTTTAAATTATGATTCCCTTTCAGTTCTTCATCGATGTTTTTTCATTCGAATGAACTACAAAGGAATTTAGTTCACTTTATTTAAACTTGTTTGACCATTGTCATCTGACATTTCCGAAAAATGCATCTGACAATTATTTGTAGTTTTTTAGTCTGTATACTCAGAAAACTGATTTTTGATTTCCTGATGATTCAGAGATATTCTTCATTGGAATTTTGTTTTTTAAATCCCTTGCTAGAAGAAGACTGTTCAGCAGAAACAGTTGATCGATTGCTGAGTGCCTTCAACTTACTCAAACCTCAGACCTTGATGAGGTTACATATGGTATATAATACATTTTCATCAATGATATTGAAAACGAGGCTAGTTGGATTTGTGTCTAGGCACGGGAATCTGACAAATAGTGACAAATATAGAGTCGCTGACAAATTTGACTATTTTTCGATGTATTTTCTGTGTATGCGTATATATTGATAATCTTTCACAGTACGTTCATGAAATTTTTGTACAGGATGCCTTCAACTTGGGCCACCCTGAACGCATTTGTATTTTCAATAGCCATTTTTGATAGACACTATTCATACGATATTGACAAATTGAATTGCCTTCGATATTCTTTAGATATAGAGTAATTTGATGATCGTCAGGAACATTATAATTTAATTTTATTACGGTCCTGATACTCACTCTAGTGATAACAATACGCACTCTTTATATCACAGCTGATTTTCGAAATTTTCTCTGGCGATCCTTTTTCGTTCCTTGTATAAATCTTTGAGGTTAACAAAACAGTTCTGGTATATTCTCTTGCAGGAGTCAATCAAAATTCTAAGTAGGAGTTTGGAGAGAAATGAATTGGTATTGATCTTGACCAGCAAATGAATGAATTAATTCTAATTTGAAACTCCTATGAAGTTTTATATTTCAGAAACTAATAACATAAATCCAGACATGTTTCTCATTTTGAGAATACTGAAGGAATGATGTATCATTTCAGGCACTTTTATTTTGGTGATCTTGGTGATCTTGGTGATTTTTTACACAGAATTCGAAAGAAACTTCAAATTAGAAATACCACCACTTACAGACCAGAGTCAACGTTAGTTGACTGATCTTTATATTGCAAAGTGTTTTATTTTAATAGGAAAAATGTACATTGTCTATCAAAAAATTGCTCTAAAATTCCAAACTTGAGGGTGATCCAAGTCGGATGACACTTTATAACAATTCATTGTACATATTTATTCTGATAGCTGATTTGAGGTTCACGTGACAAATTTTCCATATTTCTCTAAATGAAGGAGGTATTATAATAAAACGTACAACTTGTCATTTTTTCCGTATATCTTTAGAATCAAAAGAGCAAGAAGGAGTTTATTCCCTATAGTTCATTTGATATACATATGGAAACTCTGTATTCTAAATGTTACTTGAATTTGGTATGCCTATGTCGGAGAAAGATTGAAGAAATCAACCTTTTTTTATTTTACTTTTGATTTTCTTTTGAAATAATTTTTAAATCTTTTTCAATTTGAAAAGATACATACAGTTGTTTCAGATTCAGTTGATTTCAGTGTTTTGCCTTTTGGCATAATTTACCCACCCATTCGGAGATTTCCCAAATTCACTTTATAAAATTCAATTAATGAAGTTGTAAATGCTAGCTTTTGACGAACTATTTGAGTTTTATTTCTATACAGTTTATACATGTTTTGTCTTGAAGTTCAATCGATATTTTTTTTGAAAGAATATATTTTGAATATTTTCTATTATATTTGAAGGTCTACATTTCTTGATTGTATTTTTTATTGTGCAATATTTGTATAATTGAGATTCTTTGTCGATTACTGTGGAAGAAATTGAATTTCTGTCTGTGGAGTTCATTTTTGTTCAACTCAGTATTTGTAACTACAGTGAAATTGTTGCAGATGAATTAATAAAAATTGTAATTGAATATTTTTTTTCTTTCAAGTACCTATGCCTTAGCTGTATGAATTGAATTCAGGAGTCATACAACAAAATTAATGGAAAAATAGCAAATTGAAACGAAAAAGATAAATAATAATAATAATAATGAACATTAATCATTATTCCGACTCCCTCCCCGAAGTATTTGTGGAGTTATTTCCTCGCTTTGTCTACAGGTGGCGCAGAAAGAGTTCATGACTAGCTGGAATTATATTTGTTTGGTCCGTGATACACAGATGGTTCACTCCGTTCTGAAATGACCATGCCCGGTACTGATGATTTGATGAGTACCTCTAAACCAGTCTACCGATTATTTGTACCGATTAAATTAAATTAATTTCTACTTTTCATAGTGGGAAGTAACTTACGACTGACCTTTCAACTCGAAAACTTTCCATAGGTGCCTGATGGTTTTACTTCAGCTTTCTGCGCGGCATTAGCTGGGTTAGTTGTTTGAAGGTGATTGACAATGTTTCATGATGAATTTCACTAGTTCGGACTTCCATTGTCTACTATATAAAATGATTTGAAATCCCTGAAACAACTAAAAAAGAAATATCAAAAAGGAATAGCTGAAAATAACAATTATATTAAGCAAAATAAACCTGAAATGAAATAATAGTGAAATAAATACAAGTAAAATAGAACAATTGAACAAAAATAAATAAAAATGAAGAAATGAAAAAAGAAAACAAAAATAAAATGTTGAGAGATTCCAAGTCACGTCAGTTCACGACGTTTCGATTATTGGTATCTACAATCGTCTTCGGGTGATGACTGGACTGATTCCTCTGAGAGATGACTATTTATAGGTCGTTCGAGTACTTCCACTTATCCCCGCTTTCCATTTTCTGCTTCACTGGTTCCGTGGGAGATGACCGTTTGGCGGGAGTTGGCCATTTTTCGCATGATGATAGGTTTCCATATGTTGCGTATTTCTACGCTGGCTTGGCTGAATACGTTGTTGGACAATATATAAGCGGCTTCCTTAAATTTTCTCCTAAACCAATGTTCCTCTCTGTGCAAGATCTCAGCTTGGCACCACTTGATGTTGTGTTCATGGGTCCAAACATGGTCTGCTATTCCTGCTATCCGGTGCATTTATCGGATTGCATTTACCGGATACCCTGTGAGTGCGGAAAATCCTATATTGGTGAAATTAAAAGGTCATTGAATGTTAGCATTGCCGAGCACAAGAAACACACACAGCGAGGGAAAACCAGCAAATCAGGAATAGCAGACCATGTTTGGACCCATCAACACAACATCGAGTGGTCCCAAGCTGAGATTTTGTACAGAGAGGAACATTGGTTTAGGAGAAAATTCAAGGAAGCCGTTTACATGTTGTCCAACAACGTATTCAGCCAAGCTAGCGTCGAAACACGCAACATATAGAAACCCATCATCAAGCGAAAAATGGGCAACTCCCGCCAGTCATCTCCCACAGAACCAATGAAGCGGAAAATGGAAAGCGGGGATAAGTGAAAGTACTCGAACGACCTATAAATAGTCATCTCTCGGAGGAATCACTCCAGTCATCACCCGAAGACGATTGTAGATACTAATAATCGAACTAACGTGACTTGAAATCTCTCAACTTTTTATTTTCTTTTTTCATTTCTTTATTTTTATTTATTTTTGTTCAATTGTTCTATTTCACTTGTATTTCATTTCAATATTATTTCATTTCACGTTTATTTTGCTTAATATAATTGTTATTTTCAGCTATTCATTTTCAATACTTCTTTTTTAGTTGTTTCAGGGATTTCAAATCATTTTATATAGTAGACAATGGAAATCCGAACTAGTGAAATGGGTTAGTTGTTGTTTTTCCGTCGGGTGCATATGATATGCTCAAGTTCAGGTGAAAATACCTGACCCTTGCCATACATGGGAACCTACAGAACTGTTCTGTAACTGTTGTATTCTGTGCATTGATTCTGCGTCACTTTGGAACGGTTCTCCAACAGTTCGAAATACAGAACCAAAACAAACCTAGTATTCTCTTCGACTTATTTTTCCTCTCTATGAGTTGGCTTGCGCGAAAGTGTTCTTCATCTGTTCTATTCAGGTAGGTACGTCATTATTATTATTATTATCAATTATTTAGTTCAGGTGCCTGTTTGAACAATTTATAATAAACTAGATCGAAACCATTTGGCTTGTTGTTGGGAGTTTGGGCCAAAAAGTTCGTATAGTCATATAGAAAACATTCTTTTTTTGATAAAATTTGATTTGACTATTCAATATAGCAAGCTCTTTATCAGCGCTCATTTCTTTCTAGTGAGCGTTTTCTTGAGGTCTGAGAATAGAAATAAATCGCTGGGGGCTAGATCTGGAGGATACGGTGGACGCGAAAGCAATTCGAAATCTAATTCAAGCAATTTTGCCATCGTTTTCATTGATTTGCGTTATCTTAATGAAACAGCACTTTCTTTTTTTAAATGGGTCCGTTTTTCCAAAATTTCGTCCTTCAAACGCACCAATAACGTTATGTTATAGCGTGATATTGGATACATATAAATTTATAATGGACAACAATATCTGGAATTCCAATAAATAAAATTCAACCTTTTCATATCACTTTATTCCTTTTTTGTTTTTTTATGTTTTTTTTTTAACAACATTGATATTATTGAGGATACCACTTTAAAAGACGTATATAGTAATAAAACGAACAACAGTAATAGGAATAAATGAATATCCGTTGAGGATGATACAAAATTCGAAAGACTTCTTGATTTTGGGTCCAAGATGTGGGTACCGTTATGTCTCATGACATATTCAATCCAAAATATTGCTCTTTCCATTGCGGTTTCTGGCATATCTCTCATGACTCTTGATATTTTCTTTGCTTCTTCGGAATACCTGGGAAACACAATATGCAATTCGTTTTGAGGAGCGAAGTAAATGCAAAACTGAGAGCTTCAATATTTTCATCATATCATGAAGGTGAACTTAGTCAGTCAGGTTATTTCAATAAACTTACATTGGGTTGTTCAGAATTGCCTGGATGCTGCTGAGGAGAGTGTCACTGGTCAAAGTGCTATATTCCAATTTCGACCCCATTTTTCTGTTCAGAACTAAATCTATATTGTGGTATTGATCTACGAAAAAAGGTATTCCAAGCATTGGTACTCCGAAAAAGGCTCCTTCGATGGTACTCAATCCACCACCATGAGTGATAAATAATTTCAAATTCGGATGGGCTGCAAAATAATTTTTATATTCATAAAAAAATATTTAAATGATGATAGTGAGATTAAAAACAACATACAGTTGGGACGAGTCAAAAAAGTAGTGTAAATTAAACGTTATGGCTATTTTTCCGAACAACTTAATTTTTTGATAAAGATTTGCTGTCATTCGTGATATTCATTCAGAATTGACGTATTCGAAAAACACTACGGCTTTGCCGAACTCTAAAAGCCTGATTCGGTCCCCAGCGGGGCAGGCACAAAGTATGTGCTCTGCTCTTACATCATTTTCCAAACAGAGGCGATACACACTGTCTTCCGACAGTCCGAGTCTCTGCATTTGATGCCTCAAATGATAGTGACCTCTAAGAAGGCCTGTTAGTTATCGTAGTTCATCGCTACTGTAGTCCAAGAAATGTTTGGTATCAAGCTTCGAAGGGTGAATAAACGCCAATCCTGGAAGATTCTGTCAGAAGTCCATAAATCTTCTTGCTATCCAGGTGTTCAATCTTTGTTTGGAAACGCAGAAAGCGGTGCCAATGACAGGTTCTGGTCCAATAAAGCTGCTTGCAGCACCCTCCTTTGCAAGGGTGCGATTAAGAGCGATTTTCAGTTCTGTTTTCCCCAGCTGAAATTCAATTCTTTTAGAGCTTTTCATAATTTTTTTCGGCTTATCATTGGAGACGTACTTTGGTCTTTTTTCACGACCCCCATCATTTTGTCGAGGGTCACAACTTCATTTTTTTTCTCATGCTTGAGTTCATATATCGACGATTTTGGTATATATTTGGCATACGAAGGATTTTGATGTATGAGAGAGTCATATACATTGAGAATATCTTTTCGTTAACCGAAAAAGCAAAATTGCTCATTTGTTTTACTGGAGAGAAAACTGAAGTATCCATTTTAACTCACAATCTAAGTATCATTAAATACAGATGGCTCAAAAACCAAAGAAGGCTCAGGATGTGGAGTGTACTCCAGATCACTTTGCCTAAGGATTAAGTGGGGAATGGGAAGAAATACCAGCGTGGTCCAAACAGAACTGGCTGGTATCTCAATCGCCACAAAAGAAATAACCAAGAAAAGAATTTCTGGCAAAAACATAACAATCTGCACTGATAGCAGACAAGCACTATTAGCTTTGAACAGACACCGTGTTACTTCAGGCTAGCACTAGAGTGCCACCAAGATTTAGCCAAAGCCTCGGTAGATAATGACATTATCCTGAGGTGGGTTAAAGGGCACGACAGGAGTAAAGGTAATCGCATTGCCGACTCTTTAGCCAAGGAAGCGGCTGGACTAAGAATTTTAGGACCCAGTAGCACCCACGGCCTGATGACTTCGACAATTGCGGAACTAGTCAAATGTTACACCCATGCTCAATCTTTAAAGAGATGGGATGAAATCAAAGGATGTAATCTTGCCAGGATCACCTTGGGCGACTCCGGGAAGCTGGCGCCGAAGAAATATCTGGCGATGACCAGGAAAAATCTACGCCTTACAGTAGGATTTCTGACTGGCCACTGTCAGCTAAGGAAACACCTACATAATATGGGGCTAGTGGACACACCTCTATGCAGGATGTGTGAACAGGAAGTCGAGACTGTCAGGCATGTCCTGTGCGAGTGCCAGGAGTTATCGTCAATAAGAGAGTGTGTGTTCGGCGAGTCTTGGCTTACACCTGCCGATATAAAGGAGATGTCTCCCAGCGACCTGTCCACCTTCCTGGAAAGGACAGGATGGACGACGACCTAGGAGGACAACTCCAACTCCTCGGGAGGATGTACAATTGGTCACATGTGGCCTAAGTGCGTGGGCTTACACTCACCCTCCCTACTTTACAGATACAGAAGTATCATTAACTGATAACAATACTGATTATTATCAATTCAATTCAATATCAAATCTGCGTTGCAGATTTGTGAACTATTTTACGTAATTTTCTCAATAAAGTGTTATTAATCTTTGGCACTTCGGTTAGGACTATTATCTTTGGTATCCATATACAGTTTTTTGTTGATTAGTATATATTTTATGTGAAGTGACTAATTGGCAAGACTCACCCAAAATTTCAGATTGAGGTAACCATCTACGAATAATTACATTTTTAGGAACGTCACTTAGTTGACTCTCAAATTTCCATAATATTATCTGATTCAGTTTACTGAAAGCATCTATAATGGCTTTCCTTTTTTCCACTTTGAGAGCATCGGACCTCACATTGCTCCCGAGAGAAAATAAAATAACACCATGTTTAGCATTATCCATGATTTCCTGTAAGTCCTGAAAACAAATGAATAAAACTATGGGATTGACTGAAAAACCATCAAAAACATCTGTTTGTTTGAAATGAGTTTACTGAAAAATAAGTTTTCAATTAAAGTTTGAATATCTGAGAGAGCATGTACAGGGTTACCCATCAAAAACGTACCGCCCACCCATCACAAGGTGGAAAAAATATTTCGGCAAAATTAAAAAAAAAAATTATCTTCTCCTCTTGAGGCGAAAAAAAACAATATATCCAATCTTTCGAATGGGAGTTTCGTTTCCCCAACTCTGTCAAATCAGAATTGAAGTGAAGTGATTGAAGTGATACCTGTATATTCTATACATTTATGTGCAATTTTCAAATATCGATTAACTATTTTGGAAAGTGTAGCTTTTCAATAGACAAACAAAAAATGCCAAAATCGATTTAATTTAATTTCAAAACCAACTTTATGAATAACCGTGGAGAGTTGTGAACTTTGGTTTCCATGTGCTACCCGAGAAAATCTAAACGACTCAAATCGGGTGACCGAAGGGGCCATCTTATTGCGCCTCTTGGTCCAATCCGGAGTCATGGAAACATGTTATTCAATCAATCTCGCACATTTTGCGAGTAATTTGAAGGGGTACCTTCTTCATCATAGCGTGTAAGGTTTCTCGGCCGGTGTTCAACAAATCTTTTGCTATTTAGTCATGATCTGTAATATTTGAAGCCGGTATCCATGTCTGGTTGATGTTCAAGCTCTCTTCTCATCAGTTGGAAAGTTTTTCATGTTTATGGATTTGTAGTTTCTTCCTGTAGAGCCACGGATAATACTCTTCGGCTACAGAACTTGCGTTAGATCGAAAGCAATGCATAACTGCTTTCTTAGAGAGCGTGTTCAGCAACTGGTGAACAGTTGTCTCTATGGACTGTTTGACTATAGAAACAACTGTATTAATGCACCATTAAGCGCGTGTGTATGCTTTTTATTGTGGTTCAGAAGCCACTCACAACTTTGCCTTTCATGGAAGTTCCAGATGAAACCAGATGGTATCTCATGGAGAAGTAGTAAATTGGTATCAGTCCAGTAAAGAAAATTGTGGCGATTCACCAAACGACTCAAGAAGAAAACATACTCATCCGAAAAACACACATTGAATAGAAGCTACCATTTGATGATATTCACCTGAAATGGGCATTAACAACAAGGAAATTTATAAAAAAAAGCTCCACTATCGAATATTCCAAAAATGTCGAGAGGAAGTGTCATGTAAAAATTCCTCAAGACAGTAATAACACTTCTGAGGAAGTCATTTCTTCATCTCAACATTGACAAGTTTTTCTGACCTGGTCATTCTGATACTCGACGGCAAGTTAATATAAAAATGTATTGCATTGAATAATGTGGAGCACCTAAAATCACCCTCTTTATGAGGAAGAAGGTTCAAAAAGTTCGGGTTTATTGAGGGTGTTTCTACCATGAATATCCACTTTTCTGGAAGATATATTGATATTTGTATGGGCAACACTGACCATTTCCAGATAAATATGAAAGGTGAAGTCAAGAGACCTCTCTCTGAAAAATCAGTCTGCGACTATCATGAAAACTCAGAATAAATTCCGATCTCAATATTTTTTTCTGAGCAATAAAAACTCTTAGGAACTTGATGGCACATTCCGAAGCCGTATATAAGCTGATGTGAGCGTAAGACACAAAAAGTAGACATTTAACAATCCAAATTTGACTATAGTGTATTTTATATGTATGCAAAATTGAGTCAGTTGCAAACTTTTCGAATATGATCATTACACGTATGTTTGAAGGTGATTGACAATGTTTCATGATGAATTTCACTAGTTCGAACTTCCATTGTCTAATATATAAAATGATTTGAAATCCGTGAAACAATTAAAAAAAGAGAATTAAAAATGAATAGCTGAAAATAACAATTATATTAAGCAAAAATAACTTGAAATCAAAGAATAGTGAAATTAAATACAAGTAACAATAGAACGATTGAACAAAAAATAAAGTATAAAAAAATTATAAAGAAATAAAATGAAAATAAAAATAAAAAATTAAGAGATTCCAAGTTAGTATCTACAATCGAAACGTTGTGAACTAATGTGGCTTGGAATCTCTTAACTTGTTATTTTTATTTTCACTTCATTTCTTTATAATTTTTATACTTCATTTTTTATTTTTTGTTCAATTGTTCTATTGTTACTTGTATTTTATTTCACTATTCTTTCATTTCAGGTTATTTTTGCTTGAAATAATTGTTACTTTCAGCTATTCATTTTCAATTCTCTTTTTTCAATTGTTTTAGGGATTTCAAATCATTTTATATATTAGACAATGGAAGTCCGAACTAGTGAAATTCATGATAATTAAAGTTTAATTTTCGTTCTTGAAACCACAACTTCGCTAATCTAATATATAAAAATGCATTTGTTGGTTGGTTGGTTGGTAAGTGATAAACTCTCAACGATTAACCGATCGTGATAAAGCTTGCGCACGCATAAGTTTGTTGATTCTGATTCTGGAACAGCATCGATACAGCAACATAGTACTAATTAGTACTACAACTACCAAATTCTACGCGGGCGGAGCCGCGGGCAACAACTAGTTTATTATGAAATAGTTGAAATAGATCTCGATTGAATCCAAATGAATTTGTTGCATTGACACCAAGTACTAAATTAATCTACTATTGTATTCAGTTGAGTGACCTCAGTCAGAACCTTGAGATACCTTGAGCTTGGAACTTGATAATATTCCATTGCATGTACCTAACTGTTGGACTGCGGTCTTTCATGATTCCACTAAGTCCAATGAATCATTTGGGAAACCTAGGCCCATCAATTTGATTACAAGAAATAGTGTCGAATGATTCCGAAAAATCTGAAAGAGATGTCCCAACCACTGAGTGAAAATGAAATTCAATCAAAGGTGTGGAGCTAATTCGGTAGCCTTATTATTCTTATAGGTATGTTCGTTATTACTACAAAGATTGTTCTGATCCGTGTAGTTCAAAATTCTACTACTGGTAACTTTGTAAGTGCGGCCGATGACATCTCTTCTTGTGAAGACGACATCTATGGGATCGACAGAGAACTCGAATGTCAAAGATAAACGAGGCTCCCCAACGTGATTTGTCTTCTGTCTTTCACTGAAAGGTAGTCTGAATTGGTAGCAAATTGCCAAAAACAACTCTCAATAGGAAGATTTAACAAACTGTCTCTGGTCTGGATTCCAGGCCATACCGGTCTGGATCGTACGTAGATCGTACTATTTGAAATTGAACGAGAAAGTAGTCTTCAAAACCATTTGTTAACCTAACCTAACCTAACCTAACCTAACCTAACCTAACCTAATAAATGTTAGGTAACTCTATTGACAAGATGATGGAAAATGGAAGAAAATGCTGCTCATATCCAGATCGGTACGTGACACCAGATTTTTGGATACTTTCGAAAGCATAGAAAGCAAAGAAAGCAAAGAGAAAGCAAAATGAAGTGAAAGTGTAACTTGTTAGATATGAATAGGGGTCATTTTTAGAGATAGAAATTATTTTTCTTCATCTCCTGAGGATGCCAATTTGCTTGCGCATCGAGAAGTAAGTATCCTGGATTTGTATAACCAACTAGTAGTGCATATGGATATGTTTTCTCGATTTGATAGACTTGTGATTGATAAAGTTTAAACGATACAAATACACTGTCATTATTTACGTAACGTAACACTACCCACCTGCGGCAACTTTTTCTTTGTATCGATATGAACGCCTCCGACAGGAATTATATTTGGGGTGAAAGGTTGCGAATGATGGAATCCAGGACTCAAATTGCAGAGGAGCAAAGACAGTTGTTTCAAGAGGGTATCAAACGGCTGCATACTCTCCCCAAAAACTCTCCTGGCTATCTCCTCCGATTTGGGGGTGTAATAATACTTTTTAACGATAGCCTCCAACTTGGTCCAAACATAATTCTGCAATCGTTCTAGAAAACTCATATCGTTCGAAAACTGGAATAAAATGTGCGGTAAATACGAAGACTGATAAGGGTTTCCAAATGCTTCCGATAGATGGGGTGGAAGTAGCAAAGCAGTGAGTCCTATGCTGGGAGGAGATTTGAATCTCTGGCTCAGAGGCAACAGACAGTTGCTCACCGTGATGTCGAATAATATCACATCGAATTTGAAGTCTTTCGGGTAGTTCATGAGTGTGCGGAAGCCGTTCGTGCCTAGCGAATGGTTGCACGTGAAGAGAGCGTATTCGTTTATCAATTGCAGATTGTTCAGTCGCCCATAGCTATACAATGTCTCCGAATCGAATGCGTGCGCAGAATAAAGGCCTGAGAAAATATAATGAGAAGTGTGAATAAATGAGTAAGAAAATTTGATTGAGTACATTACGTACTTGAATATGTTTGAAACAAGTCATTTACAATCAAGACTAAAGAAAAAAATATATTAAATTTTACTAGTTCGGACTTCCATTGTCTGATATGATTCTGATATGATTCGGTCCCTGTCAACCAGAGGTTCTCAAACTTATTTCGTCTACCGCCCACTTCGAGAATTAATTATTTTTTAGCGCCCCCCAATTTTTTTACTTTACTACACCTTAAGAATCACAATCGCAGTCATTTTCTTAATAATTGAATTATATTTGTCATGTGAAAATAAGACTTTCTGATGAAGGTAATGTAAAACACCATTTTGTAATATTAGGAAAACTTTTATTCATGTAAAACAAACATTTCAATTTAAATTTCAAAACTAATCTAATGTGAAGGATGAATTTGATGATTTTCAACGAGTTTGTTTAATATCAGGCTCGAATTTACTCAAAAACAGCCGTAAGTCACCGCGTTCGGTAACCTGCAACCGATTTCTCTCTTTAGTTAGCAACTAATTCCACGTTCACACAAATACGATGATGGGAATGCTATCAAAATTCGTTGAACGATGGACTATAATCCAGGGTACAATTGCGGGATTGGCTTTTGTAGCCAAAATTCTTGGTATCCATTTTTTTATTTTATGTTCTTGTTCGTTATCAGTTTTTTGAGTTCTTCTTTCAACTAAGGTGATCCTGCTGTGTTGACATTTGAAAAAAGATCAAACACCCACTCCGTTATTTCCAATTTTAAAATGTCCTGGAATCGTTTTGCGAAATCACTGTGGAGGTTCTCCAAATGTTGGCACTAAAAAAGCAAGTCGGCGTTGTTGAAGGCTACTGCTGACAAATTAGGGAAATTGCGAAACTCACGTCTTGTATAAGAGCAATTTGACTACAAAAGCAGCAATGACATTTTTTGTTTTAATCAAATTCAAGTCTTGAAGTTGGAGATTGACATCATTAAATAATTTATACAGGTCTGTCAAGTACGCAATATCATTCTTTGAAGTGATGAGGTTGTCGTGCAATTCTTTGTCTTTGTTTTCCAAAAACTCTATTACAGAGTCGAATAGATTGTAAAATCGAGTCAGACAGTTACCTCTTGAAAATCAACGCACTTCTGTGTGAAATAGCAACCGGTTGAAATCTTCATCATCAGCAACACAAAGCTGATTAAATAATCTGTCATTTAAAGAGATGTTTCGGATTTTATTGACTGATTTGATGATATATTGCAGTGATTGAGAGAAGCGCTCACTCAAATTTTTCGAAATGAAATGAATGACGCAATGTACAGCGAGCACATCTGGAATTTATTTTATTTTTTAAGTAGCCTTTGTGACGTCCTGTCATAGCCGGAACGCCATCCGTAGCAGCTGATATAATGTTTTTCAGTGGAATTTCTTTCTCATCACAAAATTTTTTCAGTGTATCATATATAGTTTCTCCTTTTGTATCGGTCTCTAAATTTCTGGCAAATAGCAGTTCTTGATATATCTTCTCATTTTTAATAAACCTCACGTATGACAACAACAATGCTTCATTGGCTGGTAAAGTGGACTCATCTAACTGAAATGAGAATTTAAATGTGTTCAGATGATTGCATAATGACTCTTCAATGTTTTCAGCCATCTCATCAATTCGTCTTTGCACGGAACTATTGCTCAAAGGAAGTTTTCGGATAATATCTGCCGCTGGTTTATGGAGCACACTAGTTATTACTTCTTTCATTGCCGGTAAAATTAAATCTTCTCCAATAGTGTGAGGTTTACCTGTTTGAGCAATTGGCAAGGAGATATTGTAGGAATCTTGGAGTCCGGCGTCGTTTTGCTTAAAAGTCGCTGAAAAAGTTTTGACACAGTTGGCTGAGGTGAGCGTTTCTTTTCCAGTTCTTGAACATAAGTCACACTTTTGTTTTTTTTACCTGAATGCATTTTATTCAAATGATCTTGTAGCCTTGAGGGTTTCATCGCTTCATTCGATAATGTTTTTTGACTAAGAAGGCACATAGGCGGAGATGGATTTGTGGGATTTTCAATAAATCCATATTTTATATATTCCGCGCTATACTGCCGTTTCTTCTTTTCTGCTTCCGACATAACTTTGTCTTCAAAAATGCCGAAGTAAAGTATCAAGTATTAAAACTTTACTAATGACACCACTCACGATATTCGTAATATCGTCGAATGACATTACTGGCTGGATGGCGCGCGCGCTTTTATATGAGGCAGCGGGCGGGCCTAGTACTCTCGAGAATGGAGACTAGAAACTTCTCGCTTCGCATTGAAGCTTACCACCATCTATTGTACAGTTTGACAACAATTGGACAGGAAATAGTTACTGTCTATTTCCCTAGATGGCTTTACCCGAGGAAACGCGCGTCAAGCGTGAAGGAGCGGTAAAGTTTGTGTTAAAAGCAAAAAAATTCAAATTAGCCTTCACCCCCCTAAACCGCTTCAACGCCCCCCAATCTTCTCTGTGCCCTTTACTGCCCCCTATAGACCTCCAGCGACCACAAGGGGGCGTTATCGCCTACTTTGAGAAAGACTACTGTAAACCAAGCCATTAATTTATTCGGGAATTTCAATTCCATTGGGCCATTATTGGCCCAATGGAATTGAAATTATCAATTTCTCTTTGACAAAATCTTTAAAAAAAAATAACTTATCCATAGTTTTCCAATACTTCTCATTTACTGATTTACTGTGCCTAGGCTGTGTCAGGTCCAGAGAAAATAAAAATAACTGATTTCATTTTCATAAAAACATGATTTGGAGTCTATCTTATAATTACATAACATACTTCATTCACTAGGGTTGGTTGAAGAGTATTTTAGTGTATGCATAGCCGTGGATGTTTTTATCCAATAAATATTAGAGACGGATGTGCACAGCCTTTATGTTTTGTATCGATTTCAGTGAAATTTCAAATTATCATTTTTTAACATTACTGGAGTTTAATCCCAACACCAAACAGTTATTTTTAACACATCGACACGTGTTTCGATCACCAAGCGATCATCTTTCATCTTCCAATCACTTGGTGATTGAAACACGTGTCGAGGTGTTGAAAATAATGGTTTGGTGGTGGGATCAAACACCAGTAATATTTATTACTACACCAAAGGTTCCAAAAAGTGCATCACAAGTATCATTTTTGAGTCAGAAATTATCATTTTGGAGTCTTCCTCTTGAAGAGGATCACTTGTTGATTGAAACACGTGTCGAGGTGTTAAAAATAATAGTTTGGTGTTGGGATTGAACTCCAGTAATATTTATTACTATACCAAAGATTTCAAACAGTGCATCACAAGTATCATTTTTGAGTCAGAAATTATCATTTTGGAGTCTTCCTCTTGAAAATGATCACTTGGTGATTGAAACACGTGTCGAGGTGTTAAAAATAACAGTTTGGTGTTGGGATTGAACTCCAGTAATATTTATTACTATACCAGAGTTCCAAACAGTGCATCACAATTATCATTTTTGAGTAAGAAATTATCATTTTGGAGTATTCATCTTGAAAATGATCTTAGATCAGGTACATTTTACAGTGGCTCCCCACAAACGAATTAATTTGGCTAGAACTTTACAAGAAACTTCTGTACAGAGTTTCCACCAATCCTGGCTTACCTTCTAGCTCGATCCTATGAAACTTCTCATGCCCTTCCAAAGGAATTGACTTAGGTCCTAAAATAGTAACATTGTGCCCTCTTAGTACCAATTCGTCGGCAAGGGCATAATTCCAGATTTGATGACTGGGCGATCCCAAATCCTCCGTTAGTAAAATATTCGCACAAAACGTTTTTCTTACATAACATAATGAATAGATAATGAATGTCAAGATTGGATAACGAATCATTTTCGAAAACTGAGTGTGATTGAAATCCTTGACATTATATCCTTGGTTGATTATCTCAATAATTATCTCGTTATCTTTGATCTTGTATAGTGCAGTGGCGTCTCAAGTGATAGTAATTATACTGATACACCGTCTTCTTTATATTCTTCTTCATCCCAACGCTACAGAAGTGATTTAAGTTTACATACGCCGGACAAATTGCATCGAATATGTTTCCAAAGTTTTCAACGAAAGTATCTTTTTTTGTGGAGGAAAAAATCAGTTTTTTTATCGACCTTTTTTGGGTAATTGTTACCTTCCACAATCTGAAAAAATATAAAAATTATAATGGAGAACTTTATACAAGTGTAGAAGGGCGAACTTTTTAGTTTACCCCGATAAGTTACTGCGTAAAAATCAAAGTATTTTTCACAAAGAAAAATCTTCTATTTATCAGTGACTTATCGTTTTTAACAATTTTGCCTATCAAAAAAGTTATTAAGAAATAATACTTATCTTTTACGTTTCGGAGGCCAAAATCTGCCTCCGTCTTCAGAAATGGATAGAATATTCGAATATATACGCAGTTATTCCTTTCTTGATGACTTATTTTATTTGATCCATTTCTGAAGACGGAGGCAGATTTTGGCCTCCGAAACGTAAAAGATAAGTATTATTTCTTAATAATTTTTTTGATAGGCAAAATTGTTAAAAACGACAAGTTACTGATAAATAGAAGATTTTTCTTTGTGAAAAATACTTTGATTTTTATGCAGTAACTTATCGGGGTAAACTAAAAAGTTTGCCCTTCTACACTTGTATAAAGTTCTCCATTATAATTTTTATATTTTTTCAGATTGTGGAAGGTAACAATTACCCAAAAAAGGTCGATAAAAAAACTGATTTCCAAAGTTGTACTGTAATTTTGATGTTTCGAAGAAATATGACGAATAATTATGATCCCTTAGTATTTTTTTAAATTCATTTTGTCGAATATAACTTATCCATCAATATTGCTGGAGGGGTCAAATTTGATGAATTATCTGGTGAAGAAGTAAAGTGAAGTATTTGGTTTCATTGTACTTTATCTGTACCTAACATATTTTCCAGGCTCAACCATTTTTTGACACTATTGTAGTGTTTTCTGTAAATGAGTGAATTTTGTTTGAATCTCAAAAAAATTTTTGGAAATATATATCACATACTTCTGAAGGGCTCAAATGGAAGGTATTTGATTTCATTGTACTTTATCTATTACATATTTTCCAGGCTCACCCATTTTTTTGACACTATTGTGGTGTTTTCTGTGGATGAGTGATTATTTTTAATGTCAATGAATTGTTTGAAAATATACAGTGTGTCCGCAAAGTATGGAATAAATTCAAAGGTCGTTTTACAAAAACCTGAAACAGGTCGATTTTTAATTTTAATATTCCACATTTTACAACAAAACCTGAAGTTTTTGTTAAACGACCATTGGTTATTTCATACTTGTATATCAGATACTCCTGAAGGGCTCAAATTTGATACATTATCTATTTAAGAAGTAAATGGAAGGTATTTGGTTTCATTGTACTTTATTTTCCAGGATGATCCTCTTTTTGACACTATTGTTGTGCTTTCTGTGGATGGGTGATTTTTTCTTAAAGTCAATAAAGCGTTTGGAAATATATTGAAATAACGCGACAGCTGGTTAATGAAATAACAGATTTTTTTAAACAAATCTGTTTAGGATAACACAAAGTTGGAAAGTTCCCTTATTTTGGATCGAAAATATAGTTGCTATGAGGAATAATATCCAAAAAACATTTTTACGGATGGCCCGTTCAGGCTGAATTTTTATACCTCTGGTATTTTGTGGGGAATGAGTATTTTGTGAAGCTAACAAAAAAATTTGAAAATGACCATGTTGTTTTAACTGAACATTCTTCAGTACTTCCAATCATGTAATCACGTGACTTCTGAATTAAGGGCGAAGAAAACGGGTTTTATAAAAAAAAAAATAATTAAAATCTGAAGGTAACGTTGATAGTAATAATGGTTATTCATCGTAGGTTGGTCATATTGCATGCACTGAATATTAGAAAATATTACAGGTTCGTAATGGAATAAATATTTGAAATTCAAAAGTAAACTAGAAAAATGAAAATATCGAAGAGACTTATAAATGAATGTGAACGGAACAATTTATTAAATTTATTGGAGCCTCTGGAGACACCCTACATTTTGTTTTATAAGAGGGAGGACATTGTTAGATCAAGATCTTCAGATGATGTGGTGCTGCAGGTTTTTCCGGGTTTTCCCGCAGCTGAAAAAGCAAATGCGCCACTGGAATCAATGAAGTCGCCCCGGAGCGCCAATTAATTTTTATTGTTGTTTTTATTTTATTTTTATCGTTGTTTTAAGACAACATATTAATAGACATGTATTAAGGAAAATAGAACATTTATTAAAAACTTTCATTAGAAATACAGAAATTAAACGAATTCGGATTCTCTTTTGAATTTTGGTCTTATATGATCCCTTTTTTTATAGAATTCAAAAAAAATGTTATTTGAAAAATGTGTAACTTTTGCAGATTCATCACGAAAAACCAGATTTCATCACACTAGGACAACTGAGGATACACTACAAAAACACATTAATAATTATTTTCAATAATAGCCGAAACCGGTCAACAATAAAGAAATATAGTGGAAAATAGACAAAAGTGTGTTTTTGTAGTGTATCCTCAGTGAACATGAATTTCCACAAAATAAACAAGTCGTCAATCGAAGAACACTAGGACAACTTTGATATTTTTGCTATTTTCCACAGATCCGTTTTCATTTCACTAAAAATTTCATGAAAAATAAATACAGTTTAAAAAAACTAAAAAACCCGCTTTTGGAGAACATCGAACTGAAAAGTTAAAAATAATTTTTTTAAATAAGCATAAAACAATAAAGATCGAAAAATACTAGTATTATTGTGATGAAAGCGTGGGCGTTTTTCTGCCATATTTTGTGTATATCTAGCGTCCACGCTTTTTTCACAATAATACTAGTATTTTTCGATCTTTATTGTTTTATGCTTATTTAAAAAAAAATTAACTTTTTAGTTAGATGTTCTTTAAAAGCGTGTTTTTTAGTTTTTTCAACTATATTTATTTTCAACTTTTTAGTTCGATATTCTTTAAAAGCGTGTTTTTTTAGTTTTTTTATACTATATTTATTCAAACTACATTTATTTTTCACTCTTTAGTCCGATTTATTGTCGAAAATACTTTTTTTTAAGTTCTAGTCATTATATTGTAGTATTATAAATCTTCAAGAGACGGCGCACGGAGGAGGCGTAGAATTCCTCTCAAACAACATAATAAAGTTTGAGCATTGGTTTGAGGTCTTAAATTCTATAGTAATAATGAGATGCAGTAAGTCTCCAACAGAGGGCGGACAGTTGTAAAATTTGTTTCAAAGTTAAGAGAAAATTTGCAGTAATAATTTCAAAAAACAATTCAGTCTTTATGTTTTGATTTGAGATTTCATTCAAAATATTAATGGACTAAAAATATTTTTTCAGTGAATCGTGTATACTAACAATCGAAACGTCGTGACGTAACTTGGTTTGGAATCTTTTAATTTCTAGTTTCATTCATTGTTAATAATATTTTTTAATTTTTATTTTCAGCTTGTATTAACTTTTCCTTTTTTTAAATTTTTTGTTTGCGTTCGAAAGTTACTTCATTGCATGAACAGTTGCGTGAAGAGTTTATTTTGAAATAATTTGCTTTTTTCCTTTTTTTAGTAGATTTCCCCGTTTTTTTATATGAAGATGGAGAATTAGAACTTTTCGTTCCAAAAATTCTAATTGGAATTGTGATTTGAAATATTCGCTAAGGTTCAAGAGTAAAAGAAAATGGAAGCTCATTCTTTTTTTATTTTCCTACAGTCATAACATAAACGGCGCAAAACGAGAAATAAAACTTTGTAGCAAATATATGTCAACAAACACGCCAATACTGAAAGAAAAAGTAAAACATCTGTTGAAGATAATACAAAATTCGAAAGATGCCTTGATTTTGGATCAAAAATGTGAGTGCCATTGTGTCTCATGAGAAACTCTATCCAAAAAACAGCTCTATTGATGGCCGGCTCAGTCTGATCTCTCAATTGTTCAGATAATTTCTTGATTTCAACTGAATACCTGAAAATTGTAATGAATGAGTATATATAAATAAATCTAACCTACAATATTTTGATCGTATGATTCTAGAGTCATTAAAAATCATAATGAGTATAGTTGTTTGTTGGATCATTCAAAACATGGACCGTTACTTCTATCAACGTGATGTTACCGAATTTTTTTTGTATAATTCAATTTTGCATCTTTCATCACTACTTTTATAACATTTTTATGATTCAGCTTAATACTCAAAGTAAATCATGACTTTTTTCGATACAATCACGATGTATCATTATTTTGTTTATGTATTGTTAGTTACAATTAAAAGTGGTAAAAACATAGAAATTTTCATTCATTCATTCATTTTGAGGTTTTTTTATGTTTTATGATGTTACTGCCTCACTTGGACGTCCACTGCGTTTTGCATTATTGGTGTCTCTATGACATTTTTTTCCATCAAAAAGCACTGTAAAATTAAAACACGAAATTGTTTTTGATCCATTGTTTTGAAAATAACAAAAGTAGTGTTTCTCTTAGCACAACTTACAAACTTATGAGTAGAATATCATGGAATTTCTACAGTTTCCTTTTGAAGGATATTACTAACGGAAAACGGGGTTAATGTAATAAGACCAGCGCCATCTATATGTCAGACCCGAAACTTTTCAGCCAATGTAGTTACTTATGAATTAGAGTGAATAAAATAATTTTTTTTTCAGTTGGGAAGTTTATGCGGAACATACATTGAGGAAGTAGGTACAAAGTTTGTTGACTGTGATACCGATAATGTTCATCAATTGATTATACGAACCTTGAGTTCCCTAGAATTTCTTGAATACTGCTCAGAAATGATTCTTTCGTTAAAGCACTGTATTCAAGTTTGACTCCTAACTTTTTGCTCACTACCAGCTCGATATTGAAACGTTGATCTACAAAGAATGGCATTCCTATAATTGGTACCCCGAAGTACGCTGCCTCGGTAGTACTAAGTGCTCCTCCGTGGCTCACGAACAATTTCATATTTGGGTGAGCTGAAAAAAATACCTAACAATGAGTTCAACTCAATTTATTTGATTTCAGGAATGAAACTTTCAAATTTGTTTTCTGTACAGATTCATACTATTTAAAGGGAGGATAGAAATCAATGTAAAATGAGTCAGATGGATTTGACGGAACATATATACGAATATTGTTCAAAACATAACCATAAAACCCTCTAAGTCGATTATCATCAGTCAGTTTATTCATCTTTCGAGTGTATATGTATAATAATATGTAATACATACATATTAAAAATACCTAGAGTAAATAAAACAATAACATATAAAGCAATAACGGAAGTGAATATACACACATCGGAAAAGTCTAGGGATATTTTTATAACATACTAAATATCATAAAAATAAATGCATGAGGTCGTTTAATTTCGATTAAATTGGTACACTCGACTTCCCTGTAGATTTCTATGGGTTGAACAAAGCCTGCAAAAACGGTAACTAATCTTTTATCAAGTTTTTTACAAAGTGTAGGTTTTGGGCTAAAATGAATAATCTGAAAGTGTCGAGTTTGTACATTCTATGCAGTTCTTGCTCAGCAATTAAACTGGAAATATTGTGCTTTAACATGGAACGCCATCACTTACCATTGGCTGAGATGAATAGAGCTGTAGGGCTTCTTCAAGATGGCATGCGACAAAATGATGTAGCTCTTCGTTTGGGGGTCTCCCAAAGTGTTATCAGTCGATTGTGGCGGCGTTTCCGTGAAACTGGCAGTCCAGCCGAACAACATCCAGGGCGAGGACGCGCTACAACTGCAGTTCAAGACCGATTTTTGGTCTTAACCTCAAGAAGACAACCGACAATCACAGCACCTGAGTTGGTTAACGTGTTGCAGCAGACGCACCAGGTAACCATTGGTCGTGATACTGTCAGAAATCGACTGCATGAAGCAGATCTCCACAACAGAAGGCCACTTAGATGTCCACCTTTGTCGAGAGGCAATCGCAGTAGAAGATTAGAGTGGTGTCAAGAACATCAAAACGGGGTGCAAATGATTGGGCCACAGTTTTGTTTACAGACGAATCCAGATTTGGATTTCATCCAGATTCTCGTCGAGTAAGACTGTGGAGACGACCTGGAAATAATGAACGTTTGAGACACGTCCAGGAAGTCCACACATACAGAGGTGGTACAGTAATGCTATGGGGCGGAATCATGATAGGTGGCAGAACCGATCTCGTTTTTCCAAATCGCTCCCTTACAGCTCGACAGTACCTCGACACCATTCTTCTACCTATCGTCCGTCCGTCTGCTGGTGCTGTTGGTGAAAACTTCCACCTAATGCACGATAATGCTCGTCCACATGTCGCGCGTCTAGTGACTGACTGGCTCACCAACGAAGGAGTTGATGTATTGCCATGGCCAGCACAATCATCGGACCTGAATCCCATCGAGCATGTGTGGGACATGCTTGAACGAAGAATTACTTCGCATATGGGGAACATTCACACAAAGTTTCAATTGAGAGAGCTTTTAATCGCTGAATGGGGAAATGTACCTCAACAAGACATTGACAATCTCATTTTGTCGATGCACGATAGATGTAGGGCCGTAATAAACCAGCGTGGAGACCATACTTTGTACTGATTCCATTTTTTTTGTATTATTATTTTTTTTCGGGGTGCCAAAGAAGAGCCATATTTTTTTTTAGTTTTGCTTATATGCGCACTCAGTATTTTTGACCATTTGATAAATTTTGTTGTAAGTTACATTCGTTTAATAATCACCCGTCAACTTTTTTTCCCTAAAGCGATCTAAAAAAAATTATTGCCATTTTTAAAAATATCCCTAGATTTTTCCGATGTGTGTACATTTCACTGGAAGAGACACACTAAATAAAAAAAAAATCAAAGTGTTTTTCATGAAAAAATTACAGGGAGTTCATCTATTCATTCAACCACATAATAAAAAGTTTTTTCAAATGAAAGTTTATTTCTCAACTTGTGTCAAACGTGAGTTCTATGAAGTTGAACATCCAAAGAATTTTTCATCGATTAATTCGCAGTACCAACTCCACCGTTACTGCCACTTCCGGTCTGCCCCTCCACTCGTCCAGAGACATAAATACCAGACGAGAGCCGGTGGACTCAAAGTGCGTAAGGGCCGCCGTAAACGCTCCAAGATATGTACCGAATAGGTACATATTCCGGGATATATATCTGTATGCGTTCACTACGTGGACGCATACATGGGGAAACACGCAGAGACACGTTCGACAGAATTCGAGCGCACGACAACCCAGCGCTAAGCGACTTACATAACGCACTAAATAGGGATGACCCCAGATTCCAAGAGAGGGACAAACACAGGAAGCCAACGAAGCAGAACCAACGACCACCACCGAGAGTCGCTGTCAGGCGGCTCCGGTAAGTTTAAACATCTCTTTTTCAGATTAACTGAGAGCCAATACTCGCTAGCGATTAAAAAGACACTCGTCTCCGGTTAGTTTTTGGGGACCCCACGCATGATGAAATAATTCAACAGATCAAAAAGTAATACCACCTAGAGGCTGACTTTCGGCCAAAGAAGATCAGATGTCAATTTTGCTGAAGTGCCCATCAGTGAGTTGAGGATCGCTCCGGGGGAGCGGAGGTGGATGGACGAGATGGAATGTTCTGCGCACATTAACTGTGTGGGGAAGATTTCAACTCAGGGCACTCAACCCGGGAGGGGGCATACGGTGGACTCACAGTTGACGCTTAAAAGTAGGCAGATTGAGACCCAGGCGTCAAGTCATGAAACCCTTTAAGGTATCTGCCCACTATACCGTACCAACCATGGCTGTGCTAGGACCGTATACGACACGGAAAATAATACGACAAGGTCTACCTTGCCCACTGTAATGGATCAACCGTGTTCTAATCCCGTAAGCAACACGTATAATGACCGTATCATACGGGTATGATGATCGTTAGATACCCCTTTGACAACTGTAGGTAATGTGAAATATTGTATGTTATTTCGGCTTACTCATCAGTGTAGTGTGAACGTGTAGAAGAGTTTACCACGAAGATCGAATATGTCATGTGCCATACACCGGCAAAATATTCTCGACTCGAATACTGTCATGGCACGTGCATGCTACGCTACGGGCCGGACCGTTGACGAAACGGTCTAGTGGGAGTTGGTTCATATAAGTTGTATGAAAGGATATTTTTAGCATGTGCCGGTATGTTAACGGTCATGGTTTGGTACGGTATAGTGAACAGAGACTTTTAAGCGCGTCACTACCTTAGGAGTAAGCAGATTGAGAACTCAGTATAGTCACACTCAGCCTAAACGTTTTTTGCTTCGGCTTTTCCGAATAATTTTAAAAGAGGTCTGGATTTGAAAATTTTCATTATTATTACGTACCTAAAATTTCTGTTTGTGGTAACCATTTACGTATAATAACATTCTTTGGAACATTAGTCAGTTGACTTTCGAACTTCCACAAAACCGTTTGATTCAGTTGCCCGAACACTTCCAAAATTGCAATCTTCTTTTCTGGAGCAAGGCTGTCAGATCTCAAGTTACTTCCAAGTGCAAATAAAATAACACCATTTTTTGAGTCATCCATTATTTGCTGTAAATCCTGAAAAAATATTACAGTCGCAGTGAAATGGAATATTTCGTTCCATTTACAGATGGAATGAGGATTTTATTGACTCTAACAATCTGTTCATATCTGTGCAAGTTCAAACCATGAAGAAGAATAATTACTCCATTCATTAGAATAGATGAATTCATTGGATTAGAGAACGTTCAAAATGATCAATGGAATTGTGACCTGAATATTGTGGTAAACATTAGCAGGCTCAACCCTGAAATTAACCAACCGGAAATAATCATGCTAGAATACCAGGAAAAGAAAAAAATTCATTTGCCTATTTAAATTATCCATTATTTGTTGTGAATCCTAAAAAGGATTTCAGTTATTGAAAGATATGGAGAGTTGCAGTAAAACGGGTTTTTAAAATTTTATTCAGAGTTGAAATGAGAACTTTATTGACCATCAATCTGTTAATTTCTGTGCAAGTCGAAACCTGTTTGAGGAAATGTGGTCAATCACATTGAAATGAACGTTGAAGCGCTATCTTCAAACCATTAAGAAAAATTGTTACTCCATTTGATGAGATAATATTAGAAAATGACCAAAATTATCAACGAAGTTGTGACCTAATTATTCTGGTAACTTGTTGAAAGAACAGCTACAGAATACCGAAGGAATACAATCGATTGTAAAATTTGTCCTGAATTTCATCAAGTACACGATATATGACACGACCAAAAATTCTTGTGATTAAAATGCATAAATGGATAAATGATGAAGTATCACTGAATACCATTCTTACCAATATATTTTTTCTTAATGAAGAAAAGATAAATGAAACTTTTTATGTTTTTAACCTTTTTTATTTGTAACTAACTATACTGCAGTTCCGTCCTATATGGACATTTTTAAACTTATACAAACTTATATATTGTATAAGTTTGAAAATGTCCGTATAGGACGAAACTGCAGAAACGTTAGTTACAAATAAAAGTGGTAAACAGTTTCATTTCTCTTTTCTTCATTATAATTTCCTACCACGTAGTAACGGCTACATCCATCAATTTATATTTTTTCTTAATACTTACCTGTGGCAATTTCTTCTTGGGGTTGATGTGAAGCCCCCCCACAGGAATGATATTTGGCGTGATGGGACGTGGATAATGGAATCCGGGAGTTAAGTTACAGATCAGCAAAGAAAGCCTATTTGCAAAATCCTCTAAAGGCCGCATATCATTTCCAAAAGCACTTCTAGCTACCTCCTCAATTTTGTGTTCGAAGTAGATGTATTTCAAGAACGTATCCATTCTTGCCAACGCATAATTCTGTAGCCTTTCGAAGAAATTCATTTGGTCCGAGAAATTGAGTAAGTCATAAGGTAAATAAGAGAGGGGATAAGGATTTCCAAATGCCTCAGAGACATGTGGTGGGAGCATAAACGCAGTTAAAGCGGCTGTTGGTGGGAAGTTGAATCTCTGACTGATGGGCAAAAGGCAGTTTGATAAAGTAACGTCGGAGAGTATCAAGTCGAACTTGAAATCCTTCGGGTAGTTCATGAGGAACTTGAAGCCTTCCGTATTCACAGAGTAGTTGCAGGCGAACACAGCGAAATTGTTTATCAATAAAATATTGTCGATAACTCCAACTTTCGTTAACTCATCCGGAGTGAAGAGGGTCGCAACACTCTTGGTCAGACCTAGAAAGAATTTCAACATTGATTTTGTTATGAGAACCAGTCGAATGTGAGTTCTACTTATGAATCAAGACAAAAATTAAATATTGAATTTCATTACAATTAATGTTAATCATAATCTTATGGGAAATAAGTTATTATCTAACAACACTTCCAAAATACAAATGATGACATTATAAAACAATAAAAAAAATTAATTGGCGCTCCGGGGCGACTTCATTGATTCTTGTGGCGCAACTTGCTTTTTCAGCTGCAGGAAAACCCTGAAAAAACCTGCAGGACCAAATCATCTGAAGATCTTGGTATGTGAACACTTTGAATATATAAATAGTGAACATGGTTTTTATTTCTCTTGGTTTTATTCCACTTTTCTAATTATTCTCTCGTTATTGCCCTGGTAATAGAAAATAAATATAAATTCAAATTGAAATCAATAATGGAATGATCAGAATAGTAGGATTTGAAGCTTCAATAACTTTTAAAATTATTATATGCGAGCGCTTTCGGTGCCAGATCGTGGTATCATCTTCATAGCTATAGCTGTAGCCTTGAAGACGGCTATATATACTAGCATATTAGTTACTTTGTATATGACACAACAAAATATTAGAAAATATTCGGTTTGAATTGTTCATCATAACACCATTGGAAAATTTGACTCGTCAACCCAGAAATATCTACCAGCTCAAAAAAGCTGACCAAAGTAATTTCGAATTTTATTGAAAGGGAATATTTCCAGGAGAGAATAGTTCAGTTAAAAAAAGGTTTTTTTTACAGTTTGTATTTGAAAGAAACCTATGTGTATGATTTTCACATATTTGAAGTTTCAGTTGCAAGTATAGTTTCAACTGAAACTTCAGTTTGTATATGAGAGAAACCTATGTGTATGATCTTTACATCTTTGAAGTTTCAGTTGAACGTCTTTGAAGTTTCAGTTGCACGTATAGTTTCAACTAAAACTTCAGTTTGTATCTGAGAGAAACCTATGTATATGATCTTCACATCTTTGAACGTAAGTTTCAACTGAAACTTCAGTTTGTATATGAGAGAAACCTATGTGTATGATCTTTACATCTTTGAAGTTTCAGTTGAACGTCTTTGAAGTTTCAGTTGCACGTATAGTTTCAACTGAAACTTCAGTTTGTATCTGAGAGAAACCTATGTGTATGATCTTTACATCTTTGAAGTTTCAGTTGAACGTCTTTGAAGTTTCAGTTGCACGTATAGTTTCAACTGAAACTTCAGTTTGTATCTGAGAGAAACCTATGTATATGATCTTCACATCTTTGAACGTAAGTTTCAACTGATACTTCAGTTTGTATATGAGAGAAACCTATGTGTATGATCTTTACATCCTTGAAGTTTCAGTTGAACGTCTTTGAAGTTTCAGTTGCACGTATAGTTTCAACTGAAACTTCAGTTTGTATATGAGAGAAACCTATGTGTATGATCTTTACATCTTTGAAGTTTCAGTTGCACGTATAGTTTCAACTGAAACTTCAGTTTGTATCTGAGAGAAACCTATGTATATGATCTTCACATCTTTGAACGTAAGTTTCAACTGAAACTTCAGTTTGTATATGAGAGAAACCTATGTGTATGATCTTTACATCTTTGAAGTTTCAGTTGAACGTCTTTGAAGTTTCAGTTGCACGTATAGTTTCAACTGAAACTTCAGTTTGTATCTGAGAGAAATCTATGTGTATGATCTTCACATCTTTGAAGTTTCAGTTGCACGTATAGTTTCAACTCAAACTTCAGTTTGTATTTGAGAGAAACCAATGTGTATGATCTTCTCATCTTTGAAGTTTCAGTTGCAAGTATAGTTTCCACTGAAACTTCAGTTGCAACTATAGTTATAGTTGTGTTAAAGTACTAGAAACTATTTAACATGTATTTTTATTTTGCAAGCGTACAAAATGGCATCCCTAATTGATCTTAAATATCAATTTATTGAGAACAGTGCAGTGATAAACTGGTATTTTAATATTGCTCACCTTCCAGGACTATACTATGAAACCTCTCATGGCGCTCTGTAGAAATTGATTTTGGCCCCAATACAGTAACGTTGTGGCCTCTGGCTACTAGAGCATCTGCAACTACGTAATTCCATATTTGATGACTCTTCGAAGGTAAATCTTCTGTTATTAGAATGTTAGCACAAAAACTTTTAGGTACGTTTCCGGATAGTATGGTGAGAATTACCAACAACAATTTGTATCGTGACATGTTTACAAATTGAGACTAACTAGTGGAAGTGTTTTGATGATCAATTCACAAGCAATTATGTTATTATCTTGACTCTGCCCAGTATCACACATCAGAGGCGTTCGTTAGGCAATGAAGCTGATGGCAGGTTTTTTAATTATGAATTTCAATAAACATTTATTGATTTCCAAGAAATTGCAATGGTTTGTAATACCCGGTTGAGAAGTTCCGGGCCTAAGAAAAAAAAAAGCTTTTTTTCTTTCGAAATTTGCTTTATTCATCAACGTTATCCCCATCAAAAACCACACAATTCCAGCGCTGTTCTAACATTCCAATACCACTTTTGTAAAACGATTTATCTTTTGTTCCAGAATAGGTCTTAGCTTTAGCAATAACCTCTTCATTCGAGCAGAATTTCTTACCGGTGAGCATTGTTTTGAGGTCTGCGAACCAAAACCAAGTCGCCGGAGGCCAGACCTAGCAATTCGAAGCCCAATCCATGTAATTGTTTTGATTGACCTGCGACCTGCCATATGCGGTAGTTTCTTTGCAATTTCGACCTTCAAACGCTTCAAAAACGCTATATAATATTCACTGTTGATATTATCTCCCTTCTCGAGAAAGTCGATAAATATAACACCATTCACATCCCAAAATACTGAGGCCATAACTTTTCCAGCCGATTGTTGTGCTTTCGGACGCTTTGAACGAGATTCACCAGTTGCCACCAGTGATGGATTCATGTTTCATCCAATGTCACATATTGACGCTAAAATTTGTTAATTTTCATTTAAGGACAAAACCCAAGCACTACAGCGCTGGAGATTAAATCCATTTAGAAACACGTCTTCAGGAAGTTTATTCCACATGAACGAAGTTCTATGGAAGAAATAATTCTCAAACAGTGAAGTTAAAGGTGTACTGAGTTGAACCTCAAAACAGCCACAGTTCGTCGCGTATTTCTGGTATGTACCGCTCTTGGTGGAATCAAATGTGCCAAGTCACTTAAACACCTACCGTGAAAGTATCTATAGAAGAGAGACGAATCTCCAACATTTCTTCGATGTATCTGGTACCTGTAGAGTAGGGAGGGTGAGTGTAGACTCACAGCACTTAGGAGTCCCGTGGAGTTGTCCTCCTAGGTCATCGTCCATCCTGTCCTTCCCAGGAAGGTAAACAGGTCACTAGGAGACATATTTATATTGGCAGTTGTAGGCCACGACTCGCCAAACACACACTCTTTTTGGCTACCTTGAGGTGTCTCACGGTGGCCTTCGCGAAGGTTTTGGAAGGTGCAGCGACATTACTGTCGTTGTGCGGCTTCTTCAACCTTCTTGGGGTTCCCTCCATGGAGGTGCACAAGTGGGGGAGCTTCACTGCAGGGGCAGCCGGTTCCTTGCCTTCATTCAAGGCGAAGCTCTTGGCGTCCGCCGCAGGAAGTGCCCTTGCTGTTGTAGGTAATATTTATTCTGTTCATCCCCAGCCACTGCCTTATCTTGAGGTGAGCACATCTGTCCATCTGTCATGTGTGTTCCCAGAGGTAGGATGATTACAATGAGGTGTCGCCCAGTTTCCCAAGGGGATCGTTCGTGACCGTATATCACCCTGCGGCCATTCAGCTGTCGGCACGATTCCTTACACGTTAGCTTGGGTAGGCTGGATCACGGTGGCATATTTTGCAAAGGCTTTTGGGGGGTTTCAGTTCCCCTCACCCTACTGATTTCTGCCACTGACCAGGAGTCCGGCGACTCCGTCCGTAAGACCACATTGGCTTCCCGGACAGGGCCTTCAGTCCCCTGATCGTTCCTCTATCCGTCACCTGGGGACGCGCCCAATAGGTAGCCCAACCCACGAGATTTCTTCGATGTTCCAGGCTATCAAGGTTGCACGTGATGTTTGCGTCGTCAATCAGGTGGATGGCTCTTTTCTGGATGGAATCCAGCAACTTCGAACTATGTTTGGGAGCAGAGCTCCATACATGAGAACAATACTCCAAAGAAGGTCTGGCTTTATAAAGCATCAAAAGTTGTTGAGGTGTGTATAGTTTTCTGGTACGGAACAGTGTTTCAAGCTTTGAGAAGTAGCCTTTGCAATTCCAGCGACATGATTGTTCAAATATGGTCAAACACTGTTGCACCGGAATAACATCAGAAAGAAGTTAAAACGAAATAGTAGAATTTCGTTTTTTTGTATATTTCATGATTTAAAATACATTGTATGCCTTAGGTTTCTGACATTCTCATGGTGGGTGTGTCAATTCCATCATGTTTCTAAATGCAGAAAGGACAAAAAAATCAAAATTGACATTTTTCTGCTTTCTTCGAGCTAAAGTAGATGATATTGTCAGCTGGGCAGTTTAGACAAGGAAAGATTTCCAAAGTGTCTGAAGCATTTCATGAAACAATTGAAAGTGACTTCGTAGAGTGATTGGAAAATCCTAAAGCTGCTTGTGGGTGATGCCAAGTTGAAATTTTTACCGGGAGCCTAGATTTTTACGGCGAAGACCAAGATGACAATCGAACGTATATCTTTTTCACCTTTTAAACTCTTCTAGGTATTCTCTGGCACAAGTAAGATTATGAACTGCTCAAAAAGTCACACCAAATAATGATTACTGTTCAATAGGATACAACAAAAATTGTATTGGGGGGTTCGAAAGGTCTCCATTCGGGACTGAAAAGAATGGAAACTTAAAGATTTTTTCCAGTTTTAGACCCGTTTGTATAGCAGGTATATCTTTTCATTCTTCGCTCTGCAGCTTGAGTCTTCAACCGCGAAGTCTGTGTCAAATGTGTATTTCAGTGTCATGTGTCATATGTCATATGTCAAATGTATTTTCACTAGAGAGAATGAATGTTATGATAACTGATAATTGTGGATTACAAAAAAAAGAAACAATTGCAGTTCCGATTTGTTCTTCATTACTGAAAAATAACTATGAGAAATAATATTTGAGATATAGATGCGCTTCTTTCTTTTCCAGTCTTAGTTTGCCTTGTTTCTTGCTGAAGATGTTGAGTTGGATGCATATGGGTTCTGATGCACAATATTTTATTTTAGGTTATATTATCGCTTCATTGAGTTCAGCTCTGAAAGTTTGTTTTTTAAAAAAGAAAATGTTTACACTACAAAGACATGTACTGTCGGATATATTAATGTTACTTTGGAGATCATTGAACTCTGTTGTTGAAATAAATTATCCTCAATAACTTCAGATCATTGAAATGATATATGGAATCGGAAAGATATGCCTATTTTATTTTGGAGTAACACAGACGAACGGGAGATATGAACTAGCGATAACAAAGCAGGTTATGAATACATTGACCCGTTACTTGCTGAGAATCAATGACACTATCCATGATGGTGATTAAGCAATTTTCACGAATGAAATTTTTATTCTGGTCAACGGTCATTACTATCGATGAAGCCACGGTGTTGACGAAATCTAGAATGAAAATTAGATTTGTGGGAACTGCTCAATTATTCTAATGAAAACACTTTCCCAACACCAAAACGAAAATTACGGTCTCTCGACGCGCGTTGTGCTAACCAAGTTAGCATCCTCAGGAGATCATTATGACTAAATTTTACCTCTATGTTAGTGTTTTTATATGTTACTGGCCTAACTACAACCTGTTCGTAGGTATTGCCTAACAACACCGGTTAGTATATCTAACTAATACGTGTTATTGATCCTATGCTAAAATACTACCAAACTCTTTTATTTCGCACCGATCCAGCTCGGCGAAATATTTATATATACATTTTCGAGCAAGTGTCGTAGAAAAAAGGTCAAATAATTTACGTATGATGCACTGTTTGGAACCTTTGGGGTAGTAATGAATATTACTGGAGTTTTTTCCCCGACACCAAATCGTTATTTTTAACACCTCGACACGTGTTTCGATCACCAAGTGATCATCTTCAAAGAGGAAGATTAAAACTAAGGACTAGTGCGAGTTAATCCTATTTATACTATAATGGTAACTCATACAGGTAAACCATCCAGGCATACCAACCTAAATTAATTTTACAATTTTGCCTATCCAAATTTATTTTTTCAATGTGTCCTTTGTAGTAATCAGTAAACCCAACAACATTATTTTATTTCATTTTAACAAGCTATATAGTATGCTCTTTGGTATAGGACCGTCATCGTTATTCATAATATTATTGTGTTTACTCATTTCTAGACTCTCATAGGCATCTAGTTGCCAGTTGTTGTTAACTTGTCTGACTAATCTTAATGCACTGAAGTCTATGGAATGGTTTTGTTGCAAAATATGATGGGCGACTGCTGATTTTTCAGGTCTTCCATATTTTAAGTGTGCTATGTATTCCTTATATCTTACTTTAATAGATCTTTTTGTCTGTCCATAATATTTTGCATCGCAGTCCTTACATTCAATTTCGTAAATTCCAGACTTTTCCGAATTCTCGACTTTGTCTTTTGGACTTTCCAAAAGGATCTGTAGTGTATGACTTGTTTTAAAAACTACCTTCATACCTAATTCCTTGAAAATCTTTCCAAAGTTCCTCGTATATTGGTGGTATGGAACTGAGATGTATTTATCTTGGTTTTTGTCCTTACTGAAAGTCGAGAAGTTTAGGTTAAGAATGAACGAAATCTCGACTTTCAGAAAGGACAAAAACCAAGATAAATACATCTCAGTTCCATACCACCAATATACGAGGAACTTTGGAAAGTCAAAAAGTCAAACACTAACAGAGCCTTTTGGGAAGTCCAAAAGACAAAGTCGAGAATTCGGAAAAGTCTGGAATTTACGAAATTGAATGTAAGGACTGCGATGCAAAATATTATGGACAGACAAAAAGATCTATTAAAGTTAGAAATAAGGAACACATAGCACACTTAAAATATGGAAGTCCTGAAAAATCAGGAGTCGCCCATCATATTTTGCAACAAAACCATTCCATAGACTTCAGTTCATTAAGATTAGTTAGACAAGTTAACAACAATAGGCAACTAGATGCCTATGAGAGTGTAGAAATAAGTAAACACAATAATATTATGAATAACGATGATGGACCTATACCAAAGAGCATACTATATAGCTTTTTAAAATAAAATAAAATAATGTTGTTGGGTTTACTGATTACTACATAAGGACACATTGAAAAAATAAATTTGGATAGGCAATATTGTGAAATTGATTTTCATATAGCTGAAAATTGTTTTATATAAACATATATTGTGAAATAATAGATAAGGCAAAATTGTAAAATTAATTTAGGTTGGTATGCCTGGATGGTTCACCTGTATGAGTTACCTTTATAGCATAAATAGGATTAGCTCGCACTTGACCTTAGTTTTAATCTTCCTCTTTGAAGATGATCACTTGGTGATCGAAACACGTGTCGAGGTGTTAAAAATAACGATTTGGTGTTGGGAAAAAACTCCAGTAATATTCAAATAATTTAGGAAAAAATAAGTGTTTTACTTTGATTTTCATTTTCTATTCGGAACAATGAAATCAAAGAACCTGAACGATGTTTCTGGAGACACCCTACATTTTGTTTTATGAGAGAGAGGACATTGTTAGATCAAGATCTTCAGATGATGTGGTGCTGCAGGTTTTTCCGGGTTTTCCTGCAGCTGAAAAAGCGAATGCGCCACTGGAATCAATGAAGTCGCCCCGGAGCGCCAATTAATCTTTATTGTTGTATTTATTTTATTTTTATCGTTGTTTCAACACATTGTAATAATCAATGTTTTCTGATTTATCCGAGGCCGATAACAAAACTCATTTATTTGAATATTGAAATATATTTTTGTACCACATACCATGGAAGTCAAAGGTTAACATTAACTTGTTTACTGATGAGACTGAAGCAGGGCCGTAGCGAAAAGAAATACCAGGGGGGGAAGGAATTCAAATTTTCCCAACCCCACCAGCAAAATTTCCCAACTTCCGAAAAAATGAAAGCCGAGGGATTAGATACTACTATAATATATTGATTTTCTTACTTAGCTATCCAAAGATTGGTTGAATGCTTTTGCCCGTTAGGGTATGCACAAACAAAAATACATTTTGGTGATTATAAAAATAATAATGGGAATTATTCTAGTTTGGACCAAGGTCGTTGGACTTCCACCATATCCACCATGTATAGGAATATTCAATACAAATGAAAGGAAACAACACTTGAATAATATTGTGCTTATTGTTTTCTACTATTATTTTTTCTATTTTCACGTCCCGAAATTTCACAACTTTTCCAAGTCGAAAAAACAGCGAAAAGTTGGAAATTTTGTAAAATTGTCACTTCAAAATTCATGGACTGATCAGGACTGTTCTCTTACTTGGGAGAAATTTAACTTTTTTGAAGTTTTCAAGCAACTCAGAATTTCAAAGTACGGAATCTCCAAGTTATGCATGTTGGGAAATCCCAACCTTCTCCCGGTTCTTTCCCTTTTCTTATTACCTCTCCCCTTCTTTTCTCTCATTTTAATTTTTTCAATTTTTATTCATTTTTTTACTATTTTTTTTCTAACTTCACGGCTCAAAATTTCGCAACAATTTCCCAAGTCGAATAAGCAGGGGGGGTGGCTCTGGCTCCCCCCATCCCCCCATGGCTACGGCCCTGAGCTGAAGCAGTATAATTGGCTTTTAATTACGGATGGAAGGAGTTTCTGAGTTATTGTATTTATTGAATATTTGGAAAACGGAACGAAATTATTAATGTGTGTTATTCATACAGAGTGGGAACTGAAACTTTTTTTCGTTGTTGTGGGATTCGAGTGATATCTCATTGAATATAACTTTTATTTTTCTATCTATTGCAGCTTGGCTTTCGAAAATCAGTCCAGGCATTATGGATTTTGAAAATGCCAGCAATACGTTTTTCGGAAAATTCAAAAGTTGACTTGATTCAACTTTTGAATCATATCCATTTTTTCATAAATTACACAGCAGCTTATAATAGCTTATATAGCTGTGAATCAGCTTATAATAGCTGATTCACAGATTGGTCAATGTTCCTCTTTCAATAGATAATTTCAATGAAGAACTTGATATCATCAAGCAAATTGCGGTTAACAATTGGTTTAAAGCAGAATTAATAAACAAAATACTTTCCAAGAATGTCTACGCAAATCAAAATTGTAGAGCTTCAACAGAAAAAGTGGCTTCATTTTTGAGGAAACGAGATATTAAAATTGCATATAGAACCAGTAATATGCTGGAAAAGTTAGATAAAAATGATAAAGACAAAACATCCAGATTCGAGAAATCAGAAGTATATACATCAAAGTGTGGAACGTGTCCTAAGGTATATATGGGTCAAACGGGCAGGACATTCAGAAATCGAATCCAGGAACATCATACGAGCTATGTAAATAAGAAAACAAATTCAACATATTCAAATCATCTTCTAGAACAAAATCATATCTAACGAAGAGTTCGAAATTTTGCACATGGAAAGTTAAGATTTGAAATTGAATAATTTGGAAGCAATGGAAATTAATATAGTTAAAAATTCAAACATTATAATGAATAACCAACTGGATTCGAATAGATCACCATTATTGAACTTGTTGTCTTAAAAACCGAGAAAGAATATTATTATTGATGTAGATGTAAGGTAATATGCATCAGGTGATCATATAAATATTGGTGTAAAAAGCAACTTGAAGTATTCAAATCACTTGCTAATGCTACTGTGTAAGCGAAACATGTTGTGACATATATTTTTCAAATAAAGTTTGTGGAAATCAAATCGTGAGGATCTTCATCAAGTAACGGCGAATCAATAAGAAAAAAAAGATTTCATATCCGTATTATTCTGAATGTTGAAGGTACATTTTTTCAGAACAATTCGCAGTTTTGCCATTCGATTAGTATCGGGCTTTTACTCAACAGAAGATTCAACTCCCCATTGTAACCATCCTTCCAGCTATTGAACCTCAACTGAATAAATCCATATTCTTAACGAAAGTGATCACTTTATTTGGCGAGTAATCTTTTAAGCCAGCTGGCAAGAGTGAGTCTCTGCCAAACACTGAAAACCTGGTCATATCCGCGGCGGGGTAGGCACATATTGTGTGCTCTACTGCCAGGGGTTGGATTTCCTGGAAAGTAAAGGGCTTCAAAGTTGATATATAATGGTTAATTTCCATGAACTGACCGGCCTGATCAGCCAGCAACTATTTTCGTCTTTCAGATAGCCTATATTATCTTTTGGAATATACTCCACGGCAGCCATAATGGCATACTGGCGATATTTCAAATGACTGACCTATATCGTGGTTGTTGGATATTTAAGATGCAAGATGTTCATATCAATGACCGCAGCGACTCTCCCTTTACATATGTAATATAGTTAAAACTGATAATATATTAGGGCTCCTTGCCTTCGGAGTAATATATCGTTTGAGCGTAAGAGGCTGCTGGCCAAGGGAGTTTGTATCCTCTTCTGATACAGATTCTGCTTCTGCTGCTTGATAAATTAGTGCTAGGCAGATTTATAAAATATCCTCGAAGAGGCAATAAACTGCTTTCTGGCTGTACCAGTCAGCTCCTAGGTATGTTAATAGAACCAAGAGTTGAAGAACTGTGAAGCCCTTCCTTTCAACCCGTTGGACCTTCTCAGTGTCCACCGTGACGATGTCGAAGCAAGAGGTACATCTTTCAATTGTGCAATGTGTTGCAATCAAGTTTCTCGCCGCAGAAGTCGTAAAACTGGCCTAAATCTTGAAGAGATTGACTGCCCAGTTCGGGGAAGAGAAACTGTCGCGAGCCAGAGTGTTTGCATGGCATAAACAGTTCGTGGACGGTCGTGATCGCGTTGAAAATGAGAGCCATGACCGCAGACCTCGCACCAGCATTACAGCGAACAACATCAGCAGTGTTCGACACTTCTGAAATTGCAAGTATGGAAGAACTTATTCCCTACTCACAGAGGAGCTAGGGTACTGTAAGGTGTGCGCTAGGTGGGTTCCTCGCCTTCTCATAGCTGACCAGAAATTGTATCAATCAATTTCTCACTCACATTATCACCTGTGATGAAACATGGGTTCACCACTACACCCCAGAGTCTAAACAAGCGAGTATGGAGTGGAGAAAACAAGGAGAATCTGCACCAGTGAAAGCCAAGTCACGTTTGTCGGCTGTATCTCGATTATTGCACGAGCGCAAGACATTTAATACGGCCTAGTACTGCGACGTTCTGAGTGAGGTCCAACTTGCATATCGCCGCGAAAGAAGAGACCTATCGATCAGGGAGGTGGTTCTTCTCCATGACAATGCTCGCCCCCATACAGCAGTCTTGACTAGGAAAAAATTGGAGCAACTGGGGTGAGAAACATTGGAACACCCTCCTTACAGTCCAGACCTGTCACCCTGTGACTTTCATGTGTTTGGCCCTCTCAAGGAAGCATTGAGAGGCCAAAGATTCGATAGTGATGATGAGGTTGAAGCCTACGTGGAAATATGCAAACACGACCTGCATATTTCCACGTGGAAGGAATTGGAAAGCTGCCTATCCGCTGAAAAAAATGTGTTTCCAAATCAGGAGATTATGTAGAAAAATAAACTATATTTTTTTGCGTTTAAAATAAAAATAAATTACAAAAAAGTATCGTTTTTATTTGATTCACCCAGTATCAATCCTTTCTTCTGAAACTCCCAAAAATTTTCTGAAGTCATCGAATAAAAGCAAGGCTGGTACTATCACGTACAATTTGAATAAACGAATTCATGTCGTAATATCGCGTTCACCTAGAACTTCAAACAATCAACTGAGGAGTAATTAAAATAAATTTAACTAGTAACTTGTTTCACCACTTAGTGAGTGTTGACAGTGAGTTTAGTGTTTATATATGATTCTTGGGTCAAGGTATTTCGATAATAAAATAATTTTGAAAGTGGGTGTTTCGTATTACAGAATATTTTATCAAATGAGTTATTATTTCTTCAGGGCGGGCCATCTAACGCATAAAGCTGAAAGTTTTCATTCTATCACAGACATATTTTTTGGTTGAAGAATTTTGTAGGGTTATACAGTATTCCCAAATAAGATTTGAAAGTGATAATATTCTCAATAATACCTACGGTATTGACAAGACACTAGTGTTGCCTTACGCTTCGAGGGATATTAACTCTGTTGTGGAGAATGTGAAGTGCCAAATTTTTCGGAACTACTTTTTCCCCGCCCTCAGGCTCATACAAGCTGATTAGACTGATGTAGTTCTTCTCGGCTATCAGACCAACCCGATATTCGTCGTGAAGTATTCAGCTCTGGGAGAGATGAATATCGTCCGAAACGAGGAGGAGAGACGAATCATATATCGAAATTCTGTCATCGAGCTCCGCAGACTCTATCCAGACCACTCTTGTTGAGATCTTAGTTCTGATTATTGGAGTCAATGGTGAAGCCGATTTGCTGTATCAAGGCAGAAATCTTGGCCTTAGAAATGTGAAAGGCTGTCAGGACAAACGATTCTTGGACCCAATGTTCACTTATCCTACGGTGTGGGATGGTTATTGGTGGATGATGCCGACGCTGCCCCTCCCAAATGTATCCAGGCTATCGGAACAGGACCCGACAAGCTTGATCTTCGGGATGGAGTGAAGAAACTGTGAAGTTTTTCTTTTTCTGCATGGTTCGCGACCATGAGAAAGCAGAAATTGGAGCAAGTCTTTTTAAGGCAACCCTTGAGATGGAGTTTGTTTCGTTTTTGAGACCGAACAAGGTGACCACAATTCTGTTACCGAGTTGAAACCCATTCAGCAAAAGACCTGCATAACAGCCTCTTGCTGCAACACCAGGATGATCTCACTCAGGTCGGGTGAGAGTACTTCAACACAACACATTCATGTAACCCTTCTGCATTCAAATGATAAAATGGAGGAATATTTTTTCAACCGTAGTTTGCGCTGGTCAGGCCCTGTCCCCCGAAGCCCCGATACATTCAGGAGAGCGCGTCAGCATTATCAACCAACGACCACTCCCCACACCGTGGGGTAAGTGATCATTGGGTCCGAGAATCATGTGTCCTGGATAGCGCCGTGAGCCAAGAATGACAGTCTTCTGCATCTGTCCGGCTAAGATTTCTGCCTTAGTGCGGCAAGCCGTTATGATTTCAAGATTCTAGAGTAGTGAGGGCATCATTCTACCAAGGACTCCAATAATCAGAACAACCATCTTGTCAGAGTGGTCTGGATAGAGTCTGCGGAGTTCGAAGTGAAAAAATTGACATTTTATCCGTTTTTCCTCTTCTTTTCGGATTATATTCATCTTGCCAGGAGCTGAAAACTCCACGACAAATATCGTCTTACTCTGGTGGTCGAGAAGGACTACATCAGGCTTATTAGCTTGCATGAGTCTGAGGGTGGGGAACGAGTAGTTCCAAATAATTCTGCACTTCTCGTTCCCCACAACGAATTAAATATCTGTTAATATTATTATTATTATTTACGTTGATATAACACGGCCCTGACAGTGCTCTATTATCACCTTCAGCACTACCAGTGTTGTTTTATGCCTCGACGCAACCGCTCGGACTTCGTTAGAAAAAATTAAACAATATTTCATTTTTCACAGATACAATTTGTATAGGCAGTTGATATACATGAAATAAAATGTAAAAGCGTGAGAAACATAAATGAATATAAATAAAAATAATAAGATAAAATAAATAAACGTATAGTATATACGAAGTAATTGCGAATGGCACAAAAACTAAATAGTTACTGAACGTCGGCAGTTCCTTTGGCATAGGTAGCGTGGTATACTTTTTTTTATTTTCATGAACCTATACGGATTTTTTTTCTTAGCAGTGAAGAGTAATGCCAAAAACAAGTTTGTACTTACATGAAAATTGACTAAAAACTTAAGATTAATTATATGGAATTTCACAGCTTGAATCTGAATTTGGGTTTTCACATTTTGAATACGGCAATAGCCTTGTTTGTACCTGTGAAAAGATTCAAAACGTCCACTTTTCCCAAATGGTTCAATGCAGATCTAAAATACTTGGTGAAGCAGAAAAAATTAGCCCACAAAATCTTGATAATCTTGATCACTCCTCAGCAGGAGTGATCAAGATTATAAAGTCTTCTCTGACTTGAGAAGTGCTTACAAAACTCATTCAAAAATTTGTTATGAAAATTATATACAAGGAGTTGATGCCACACTCAATTCAAATCCAAAATATTTTTGGCAGTTCATTTATGACAAGAAATCTCATGGTAGTTTGCCATCTACAATGTATTATGAAAATTCTATTGCAACAAATAAAAGGAACAAATTGCAGAATGTTCTGCTGAATATTTCTCAACAGTTTACGACAATTCTCATGGTGAGTTTGACGATCACCCTTGTTTGAATATTAACTCATATATTTCTAATCCCAGTATATCAGCTTCGATGATTTTCCAGAAAATTTCAAAATTCCCCCTAAACTCAGTTCAGGTCCTATCGGAATTCCAAATATTTTTCTAAAGCATACTCCATAACTCATCCTCTGTACCTTCTTTTCAAGAATTCCTCAGATCAGGCAGTTTATGCAAATTGTTGGAAACACAGCTTCATTATTCCAATTTTCAAATTGGGTGACAAGGAAAATATACAAAATTATCGAAGTATGTGCAGCCAGTCATCTATTCCAAAATTACTTGACAGCATAATTTCAGATCAACTTAACTTTTCATGTAGAGAAAGATTGATCAATAACCAACATGGTTTTTTTCGAAATAAGTCGACTGTTTCCAATATTCCCATATACGAGCAAAAAATATGTCTTGGAGGGTAGAGGTCAGATGAATGCCATATACACTGACTTCTCCAAGGCATTTGACAGAATGAATCACAATATTCTATTGAAGAAGATCGGAAATTTCGGTTTTACAGAACATTTGGTGAATTGGTTTGGTAGTTTTTTGGCTGGTCGTTCATATCAGGTTAAAATTGGTGGATGCAAATCGAGTGATATATTATTAATATCTGGAGTGCCACAAGGATCATATTGTTTTCCCTGTTATTCAATATTTTTGTGAATGACATAGGATGCTGTTTTGAGAACAGTGAATTTTTAATGTTTGCGGATGATCTGAAGCTTTTCAGACCGATAAAGTCATACAATGACTAAATTCTCTTGCAAGATGATCTAGATAAAGTTTATGAATGGTGTGTTACAAATAACTTATTTCGCAATGTAAATAAATGCCATTGTATTACTTTCTCAAGAGTTCGTAGGATATTCGATACATCATATAACATAAATGATCAGCACTCAGAATACACTTCCTCCATAAAAGATTTGGGGGTCATTTTTGACGAACAACTCAAATTTGTGAACCATATGGACCAAGTGAGTCTGAAATCATCCAAAACACTGGGTCTTATTTTACGTCAATGTTCAGGATTTTCCACTGAAGCATTAAAAAGGATTTATTTAGCTCTAGTGGTGTCTAAGTTAGAATATGCATGTATCATTTGGTCTTCATTTTACAAAGTGCACTGTGTATTTCTAGAAACTGTGCAAAACAAATTTTTGAGATTTTGTTCTTTCAAGTTGGATCTTCAAATACATTACCATGACTATTCGAGTATATTACAAGAAATGGGGCTAAAACTATTGCAAACCAGAAGAATTCATGCAGATCTATGCTATGCATTCAAGCTGCTCAATGCACTAATAACTTGTCCTGAATTACTTGAATCTGTCAACATTCATGTTCCAAACAGGAATCTTAGACACAGTAATTTATTTCATATACCCTTCCATCATACAAATTATAGCAAACATACACCCTTGGAAAGAACCCCTTAAGTTAGTAGATGACAAAAACATCAGTATTTTTGGTGTCTCTTATGGTCGTTTTAAACAATTATTGAAGAATTTAAGTTGGTAATTGTTTACATAAGGTAGTAACAAGTTTAATTTTAATACTATATCCTATAGTATTTTATAATGTTATATAGTTGTGTGCTGCAGAAACATTACGTAGCGTATTAGTTTATATTTTACATTTTTACATTGTACTTTTTTTCTGTTCGCATATTTTGTCGATTACATATTATTTATTGAAGTTTTTTGTTTCATAACCTTTTCTGGAATTTCCATATTTTTACTCATCACGACTTCAAGAATGTCTTCTTTCTTTGTGCTACTAGTGGGATATTTATTATGGGTAAATATTTGGCAGCAATGGTTCATATAACAAACGTACTGTCCTGGGCTGAATTTTCGTGTGCATTGTCTTTTGACTTTTTCTCTCACACATGAGAGGTTCACAAAAGAAAAACGGACAATACAGGAAATAGCAGTCAGTAAGGCTTCTCGAGGGGTATAAGAAAGAAAAACTTCAGGTTGAGAATGAACAAAATCTCGACTTTTAGAAACGACGAAAACCAAGAAAAATATATCTCAGTTCCGTACCACCAATACACGAAGACTTTTGGAAAGATTTACGAGAAACAAGGTATGAAGGTGGTGTTCAATACAAGTCATACAAGGGTCTTTTGGGAAATCCAAAGGACAAAGTCAATAATCCGAAAAATTCTGAAATTAACGAAATGCAAAATATTATGCAAAATAACGATGCAAAATATTATGAACGGACGAAAAGAACTTATGAAATAAGAAATGAAGAACACTCAGAACACCCAAAATATGGAAGACCACAAAAATCAGTAGTCGTCCATCATATTCTGCAACAAAACCATTTCATAGACTTTAGTTCATTAGGATTAGTTTGACAAGTTAATAACAGGCATCTAGATGCCGAAGAGTGTAGATAATAATATTATGAATAACAATGATTGATCAATACCTAATAGTATAATATATAGCTTGTTGAAATGATATATCAATTATTAGATTCACTTGACTATTACGTAAGGACACATTGTAAAATTAATTCAAGAACAGTTAAGACGTAGGTACCTAGCAGAGGTATCAATGTTATGAATAAGGATAACATTGTGTGTATATTTAGTTCAATCTTACTCTTGAAGATGATCACTTGGTGATCGAAACACGTGTTGAGGTGTTGAAATAACGGCTTGGTGTTGGGATAAAACTCCAGTAATATTTATTACCACACCAAAGGTTCCAAACAGTGCATCACAGATTCTATTGAGCTCTTCGAATTGATTTCATAGACTATATTATTGGGTGACGATTAAATTTCGCCAGTCACATCTGGAATTCGTTCATTCATTATTATTGAATGGAGTAAGGAGAAATCGAAATAATTTTTTAAGTTCATTTTGTTTTTTTTTCGGATTAAAATATAAATAAATCCAAAATTGTTAGCCGATACATCATTGTGGGTAATAAAAGACGGTGGTGAAATTTTTTTACCTGTGACAAAAATGGGTACACTAGACCAGGTCAATTTGGTCATTCAGTAGGTTGCATCCGCAATGCTTATGCATTTTCTAAGGTTTCAAATAATTGAGTTACCAACACTTGTTTGCATAGTGAAAAATTTCCATATCGTTTAGATTGAGGAACTTGTGTTTGCATTCCAATTAATTGTTTGAAAACATCAAATCACTTTTACCTAGGACCTTTCATGCCCATCATAGCACATTGAGAAATTTAGGCCACATTGTCCCACGTAAACACTAGTACACTCCGGATAATCAAGCTTATAAATTCCATCTTGTCCACTTTAAACTGATATTGCTGAAAAACTTTCGGGAATGCGACATTTGTTCAAATTAATAAAGTTAAATTTTGTGTAGGTCATATTTTTATCGCTATTTAACGCGTATTTCAACTGAACTATATTGGATTCCCGACAGTAAGTACTGCACTGGTACAATCGCAATTGCCCTCGACGAGATATTAAACAACCATTGAAAAAATCATGGCTATTAACTCTGTAGTTATATAACATACATTATAACCTTGACTGAAATTTTTGATATTCTAGAACTGATGATATCGGTAAAAGTCAAACTGAAAAAAATGGAATTCGCTAGCAGAACTAGTGGGATTCAGGTTTTCTCTCCGAATTATTGAACTTTTTGAGTTTTTTGAGTTGTTTCTTCAAAATAGAGAAATACTTTTTCCATCTGCCGTTGCTGTAGCTAGCATTGATCTTAATACGTTGTTCACAATTCCTCTGCTTTTTCCACTGAGAACCAGTTCTCTGGTGAAAAGTATTTTCAAAGACAACAAATGACTCACAGTTCACCACACAGAATGATTTCCCCACTTTCTGTGCTACACGAGTTTTTCGATTTTGATGAGCTCTCGCTCCACTTCGCCGGCTGATCTACTGCGCATCCAATATTGAGAGGTATAGCTAGATTTGCCAAGCTGTGCTAACTTCGCTTTTTATTATAGAACGATAAAATATATTGCATCTCACTTTTATCATGAATGCAGCTACTATGGAAGTGAAACAATGTAAAACGATGAAAAATCTTATTGGTACAGAATCGAATATGAATCGGAGCCAATTCCATACAAATAGTACTCAAAGTATTGTAACGTGTTTTCCCGTGGGTTTACTAATAATTGACTACACTGTATAATAATGAAACTAAACTTTATTTCACTTACAACAAAACACTTTAACTTAATCTTCGAATATTATGCGCCTTACAAGATCGCTCTGCGTATCGCACTGTCACTTCCACTTGACTTTCTTGATAGGTGAGTGGATAGTGTTTATATTTGACAATCGAAGGCCGTAGCAGGTGGCATTATTCTCGCCACATCTGGAACGGCAGCGAACATCGAATATTCGCGAAAAGTCGGTGGGACTAGACACGCTCTTAGCCACGTCACAATTGGTTTAACAGTATGAAATATACGAGAGACTTGGAGAGACTTGAACTGAATATTTTAAAAGGAAACACTATAATTTTCACAAGATTGCTAACACGAACTGAATTGGCTTTTTGGTTTTCTCTCAAAACATATGGAATTTTTCATTGCAATCGTATTATTATGTTCAATTCAAGTCGTTAATATTGTAACGAAAGTAACCAATTGATGAAAAATGTTCTCCAGCTACAACTTTTCCGACCATAAAACTCGTATTTACATGAGAGGTAGAATTGGGACCTTTGGCATAAAATTGATATATTGGAAACACATCAGAAGATGACTGAAATGCCAGTTTTAGTCAGTGCTTTCAATAAACTATATCATTTACATATATTTGAATCAAATTAGGTGTATGTAATTACGAAATTTATCATTTCAAAGAATAAATACTAATGGTAAAACATAATTTTTGGCATATAATATAAGTAGTTCAGCTAGGAGCTAGGAGAGTTCCAGCCCATGTATTTTCTTATGGCGCTTCATTCTGGCCCACTTCATGCGGAAGGGTTGGTCTGAAGTGTGCTTTGAAGGCTAAAGCTCAGTTTACACATAATGGACGTCTGGCAGAGACGAGGCGCTGACCTTTATCCCTTCCGTGAGGTCCAAAAAGGTCCAGAAAGAAGCGCCATAAGAAAATACACGGAATTTTGAGCTGGAACTCTCCTAGCTAAATTACTAATAAAAGGTTATTGTTGACTTTATCTCAATCTCAACTTTCTCATATAACCCAATCATTAGGTAATGGATGAATTTCTCGGCTTTTTGGTCATTAAGCCTTCCACATTCTGAAAGTTGAACGAAACTAAATCAATAGGGAACCTGCTAAAGTGTGATAAAGGGGAAACTGAAAACTTTTCCGGAAAAGTAACCACGTAATATGAGCCACTGAGGCCACAAATCGAATGGAATTTATGTTCAAAGTTTTTTTTAATTAATCTCTTTCTCAAACTCAAGCAATTCACTTGTAAAAGTACCTTGACGTAAACAGGTATTCAGTTATGGGAACAGAAAGAAATAATTTTCTGAAATTTCAACCATCCAAAAGAGATTAGTAAATTTCAATTTGTCTCTATAGATCATTCAATTCGTTAACGAAATTTACGACTGATTGTTTACAGCTGATTCTCGGCCTCCCCCCACCACTATGACGTATTAATTGCTTATTTTTGTTGGTTTAGTGAAATCAACGTGATGTGATCTTGAAGTGTCGGGTGCATGGACCATTCAGGATTTTTTCGAGATTTTGTGTGTGTGTGACGTAATGACGTAATTGCATTTGGTTGTTGGGGCATATTTCAAAGATCATCCAAGTAATGAATGTTCCATCGGTGTGAGTCCACCAAGCAGTGTGACGTCACAGCAGGCAAGGTACAGGGTTTATCATGTGCATGTCTGAATACAAACATACGTCTGCATACTTCAAAGATCCTCCAAATAATGAATGTTCCATCGGTGTGAGCCCACCAAGTTAGTGGTGTGACAGCTGCAACCGTTCAGCAGTAGGAGAGCGAGATGTGCACTCCACGGCGTATGGCTGAGTAATGCGTATTCATCGGTATGTCCTCACCTGTCTCGACATTCGTCCTGTACGCAACGCGCAACGCTGTCTGTTCGTATCGGCATCCGTTAATGTGTCCAACCTAGAGATTGAGTTGGTGCATGTAACTGAGAGGTGGGGATGGCTATGTCGTCTTGACGGATACGATCAGAGTGTATTTAAGAAGCGGACCAGTGTAAGTTATGTTAGTTTACGTCAAGTGAGTTAGTGATTGGACCTCAGTGGTTCATATTACGCAGTAAATTTTCGGGAGAATTTTTCAGTTTGCCCTTTATTACACTCCAGTATATTCTCTACTGATTCAGTTTAATTTTTCAGAGAAAAAACATTGAAATAAAAAAAAAATCAAAACCGAATATCTATCAATCCAATGTTTTCTAAGTGGTATAATGAATAAACCTCATGAATGAATTGTCCAAGAAAGTTTTTATTCAATAGAGAAAAGGCACTAATCGATTTTCCCAGACTTTCCATAGATATTCATTGTTTTTCATGTGGGTGAACGGTAGCATACATTGTGAAAATAATGAGTCAGGGCCAATGGAGTGCCAGAAATAAAAATGAGAAGTTATCTAAAAAAACAATTTGTTCTGGCCAGTCTCGACTTACCTACACTGTATGTTATGAACTGACACTTATCAGAAAAAAACTACTCCCCTAGCAAATACCACGGAGGGCGTTGGATTATATCCGACAAGAGTCAGTGCAGCATTATTCACTGAAGTTATTCCTGCATATGCTGTTGGCGATACTACTGCCGCAATCGATTTTAAAATATTGGAACACACTTGCAGACCGGTTTCGGGCTGTTTGGCCACTCGTCAATGCAAGTTAGTTTCTATCATCAACATATAGTGGATGATTTCCGATAATTGAAAATAGAATTCTTTCAGAGCGTCATTCCTCGTACTGGGACACACAAGTGTGTTCCAATAATTGAAAATCGGTTCCGGCAGTTATACTTGAAATAATTAGCATATAACATCAAGTTATTCAAATTGGTTCATTATGTTTTTATCATCAGCGGAAAGTGGAGATAGGCTGTAGTGAAACAAGCATGTAGAGCGGAAAACATTACCAAGGTTGACATGGATTCTCCAGTTGTGGAAATTACTGAAGGAAAATTAGAAGGATCCACCAGAACTAACATAGATGGGGAGACTTTTTTGTCATTTCTTGGGATTCCATACGGAAAGCCTCCAGTGGGGGAACTTAGATTCAAGGTGAGTGTTGAATAAAGATACCTGAATTATGTGGTAATTAGGTGAATCGCACAATATCTGCGATTTTGTTCATTTCATTTCATTTTGATTTCATTTTTTTATTTATGATGATACACTGCAGAGGTAGTGATTATGATACATCAGCAGAAATTCATGGGAGACTTACAAACTGAAAGGCATCGAATTAAGTAATGATGAGAAAACATTTAGAAACAACCTTTCATTAAAGCGGACTAAGCTAATGTATTGAAGAAAAAAAAAACTTCTGTTCAGGATGGAGAAATAATTGTAGTAAAAAACAAATAATATATATCTGGAAATAAATAATCAACACTGACTCCCTGAGTCATATTTCTTATATTCTGTCATGTTTCTCATTTGATTTCTTCAGTAATATTTCATGCTGTAAATGATTTCATACCCATTTCAATATTGAGTTGGATTATATTAGATCCAAAGTGAGTGGGTCTATTTGACCCTACACCGCAATCCGCAAGGGTTTATTGTAGCTCATACCTATTCACACTTGATCAAATAAACCCAGATTCTTAACGAAGCTGATTAGTTTGTATGGTGGGTAGTCTTTCAGGTCAGATGATGAGAGTACGGCTCTGCCGAACTCTAAAAACCTGATTGGGTCCCCAGTGGGGCAGGCACAAAGTATGTGCTCTGCTGTTTCAGCATTTTCCAAACAGAGGCGACACACCCTGTCTTCCGACAGTCCGAGTCTCTGCATATGATAATAATAATAATAATAATAATAATAATAAAAATAATAATGTTTATTCGCAGAAAACCGAAAAGTTTTACATAATAAAGTACAAATGTGAATAAACAGTGGCAACACGGAAGCAATATGAATATTGCTTGTATGTGTTATGGCCATGCTGAAGCTAATAATGATAAAACACAAAACAGAAAAATACATGAAGCAGCAATTATTATTTACAATCATTAACAAATATTAGCATGGATATGTTCTGACATTTCGATAATTCATTTAATAGTTCATTTGTATATACACACATCGGAAAAGTCTAGGGATATTTTTAAAAATGGCAATAATTTTTTTTTAGATCGCTTTAGGGAAAAAAAAGTTGACAGGTGATTATTAAACGAATGTAACTTACAACAAAATTTATTAAATGGTCAAAAATACTGAGCGCGCATATAAGCAAAACTAAAAAAAATATGGCTCTTCTTTGGCATCCCGAAAAAAAATCATAATACAAAAAAAATTGGAATCAGTACAAAGTATGACCTCCACGCTGGTTTATTAAGGCCCTACATCTATCGTGCATCGACAAAATGAGATTGTCAATGTCTTGTTGAGGTACATTTGCCCATTCAGCGATTAAAAGCTTTCTCAATTGAAACGTTGTGTGAATGTTCCCCATATGCGGAGTAATTCTTCGTTGAAGAATGTCCCACACATGCTCGATGGGATTCAGGTCCGGTGATTGTGCTGGCCATGGCAATACATCAACTCCTTCGTTGGTGAGCCAGTCAGTCACTAGATGCGCGACATGTGGACGAGCATTATCGTGCATTAGGTGGAAGTTTTCACCAACAGCACCAGCAAATGGACGGACGATAGGTAGAAGAATGGTGTCGAGGTACTGTCGAGCTGTGAGGGAGCGATTTGGAAAAACGAGATCGGTTCTACCGCCGATCATGATTCCGCCCCATAGCATTACTGTACCACCTCTGTATGTGTGGACTTCCTGGACGTGTCTCAAACGTTCATTATTTCCAGGTCGTCTCCACAGTCTTACTCGACGAGAATCTGGATGAAATCCAAATCTGGATTCGTCTGTAAACAAAACTGTGGCCCAATCATTTGCATCTCAGTTTTGATGTTCTTGACACCACTCTAATCTTCTACCGCGATTGCCTCTCGACAAAGGTGGACATCTAAGTGGCCTTCTGTTGTGGAGATCTGCTTCATGCAGTCGATTTCTGACAGTATCACGACCAATGGTTACCTGGTGCGTCTGCTGCAACACGTTAACCAACTCAGGTGCTGTGATTGTCGGTTGTCTTCTTGCGGTTAAGACCAAAAATCGGTCTTGAACTGCAGTTGTAGGTGGTCAGAAAAGTAATAATTTTTTTCAGTAGTGTGAAGACAAGCTTCACTTTTTGTGCGATTTTTGATATGAATCTCAAATGAAAACCTGATCCATTCCAGGCTCCACAGCCTGTCCAACCGTGGATGGGAATCAGAAAAGCTACCGAAGCAGGGAACATCTGTTGCCAAATAGGGTCCAAACCAGGAACAACCAAAGGAGTTGAAGATTGTTTGAACCTCAACGTCTTCACAAGGGAGGTGAGATTCAATTTTTTTTTAATTTCAACTCCTTTTCAGAGGTCATTTGATCTCTTATAAATCAAGTGGATAATTCTAAACTAATATTCATTATGTGCGTGTTTGTTTCTTAAAACGTGTTCAAACGTTTTGACATACGGTGACATCGAATTCAGTTATTTTTCAAATCGAAACAAGGATATAGTTTATCGGAGCCGATATTTTTAATGCTGAAACCTATTTCAGTTCAAGCGGAAATGAAACCTAATCAAAACTTTCGAAAAGAAACCTGTAGACTTTTTCAGATTCTTTGATGGGATATGAATTTACATTCCAAATGGTGGTGGGGGAGCCATTTTTCCAAATTGAATATGCCGTCACTATAATCATATGGACAACGTATTATGAGCTGTTTTTTGAGCTCCGATTAGTGTTCTGTGTTTGTGATTCCCACAAGGATTATTCCACAGCGTTTCGGCAAAGTCTCATTTGCCATTTTCTGGTCGACTGTGAGTCCACAAACTCTGGTAGGTATGTTCCAATTTTAATAGCTTCTCGAATCATCCTGGCCTGGAGAGTTTTTCCAATTGCAATGATTATGGTGTTTTCAAAGCTTATTGTGTGCCTGTTCAATGATGATGTTCGAAGAGGAATGAGGTTTGATTTGATTCACTGACAGCAAGCTCATGTTCATAGACGCTGTTGGAGACTCTTCTGTCGGTCTGGCCGATGTGAGTTCTGAAGCAGATGGAACATGGTATTTCGTATCTGCCAGTGTCTTATTAGGTATCGTGTCTTCAGGTGTTCGTAAAAAGGTGAAAATTTGATTGTTGGCTGTGAATACTGTTCTTATATCGTGCATCTGCAGAAATCAGCTTACTTTGTTGGTAACTCAATAAATATAAGAAAGAAAAGCTTTTGGGGGTCTTGTCTGTTGATCGTATGGTTAGAAAATGTTCAGTTTGCTTCCATTTTTGGTTAAACCAAAGTAGCTCCTCATTGTTTTTCTCAGAAATGTCGGCTTCGAAGAATTATAGGTTCGTTTCAAATTTCAGCTCAGAAACGATTTAATGGCGCCGTGCAAAATGATTTGGTTGTCACCATTATATGAAAATGTATTAAAATCAGCTGAAAGTGGAAGTAAAAAATATATAAGGTATCAGAGTAATAACAACTCCTCACAAGAAATTTTACTTCTCAAAACTATTTTTTTTTTCAATATTGGTCGATGAACAATTATTAGGACTGCAAATTTAATAAACTTAGCCACTTTTATAACGAAATGTTCAAGCGATTCTGAAATGAACGAAATATTTTCAGCTTTTCGATAAGGAGAAGGAACTGAAACCCGTGATGGTATGGATCCACGGAGGAGCCTTCGTCACGGGATCCAACGATCCCGATATGTTTGGGCCAGATTTCCTGTTAACAAAGGATATCGTCTTGGTAGTTGTCAATTACCGCCTGGGATTATTGGGATTTTTGAAACTAGAAGATACTTCGTTGGACGTTCCTGGGAATGCTGGACTCAAGGACCAAACACTGGCTTTGAAATGGGTCCAGAGGAACATAAAGCACTTCGGTGGTGATCCTGATAACGTGACTCTCTTCGGAAACAGTGCTGGAAGCTGTTCTGTACATTTTCATTTGCTATCTCAATGTGACGAAGGTCTTTTCCACAAGGTGATTCTGCAGAGTGGGGTTGCACTGAATCATTGGTCTCTCGGAGCCGGTCAGCAGGTCTTTGATTTCATTGAATCAATGGGAAAAAAAGCAAACACTGAGAAAGAGGTTCTGGAAATTTTGAACAGTCTGCCGGTTGAAGAAGTTGTTTTCGAACAAGTGAAATATTTCTACGTGAGTGTTTTCAATTATTTTTTCTAATAGTTTGTGTCAGAGTACCAAGTCTTATGGGTCACTTGTATTTTAGGTTACATGAATTTATCCTAAATGTTGTTTATATATTTAATTTTTTGATATCGATCAGTTATCATTTCTCTGAAAAAAAGAGAAGTTCTCATTCGTTGGTCGATATAGAAGCTTGGCCTTACAATGGAGTGCCCTAGAGAGACTCGTATTCATAAATTGAGTCTTCTGATGTTCCTTCAGTTGGCGTCTTCATAAAGGAGGATGTCATCGTCGATACGCAATCAAGATTGTCCTTTGAGGCCAACTGAGTCCAGAATTGCATCCGCGATTTGGCCTAAAATTATAGATGAAACCTACGACAGGTCAGAACAACACTGTCTGATGTGTGATCAACGAACTCTTTGTTTTTGTGAACTGGTTTCATCTGGAATTGAACTTTTATTGCCAGAGTTTTTGAAGAATTAGGACAAGAATATTCGTTTTCTAAACCTCTAAGAATATATCAGACTGTATAGATTTATTGAACAGATTACAGAGTGGGCAGCATAAACTGAGTGCACAGCATAAACTGACTGCGCATTTGTTGATGGAATACGAAGGATAGTCGTCGATTTCTATATCCGTTTGGATCTCTATGAGTTTATTTTTCTTCGTTCTGATTCTGGGGAGGAATAAATAGAGTTCATCAAATTATTTTTGCTGAAATACGCGAAGGAATAGTAACATCAATGATCGTATATAGTACGAGAGTAATCAGTAAGAAGTGAACAAATATCCTCCTCGCTATCATCAAAACCCAGGTCAGCTAAGGGCGACACCAGGGCTGTACCGGATCCCTTTCAACTGATGATTGGTCTACATTAAAACCATCTGACGTTCTAAACACAAAAGAAATAGTCGCCCGGTGCAAACCAGGCGACCACCTCCTTGTGGTGATCTATGAATAGTAATCCAGAGTCCACCACAATTCCCACGTATCTCACACTCATTTTGATTTCGATCTCCCTCTCATTCATTCGTTTGGCCGGTGGTCTTTCATGCCTTCTGGCCAATATGTACATGTTTTCCTGAAGTTGTACCCCAGCCACATATTTTTCTTCCACGCTTCATATTCGTTCCAGACCAGATTCAATTCATCATCTATGCTGCTGACGGCGCCCCCCTCAATGATGGCCAGCTAGTAGGCCTGCACTCGTACCCAGTTTATGCCAATGCCTTGCCTTATTTCAATGCTTCTCATCCGTTAAAACCATACTTCCATCACAATCAACCATAGTCGGTCGGTCATATTCTATAACCCTGTATACATTTCCTGTTTATCGTTTTAGAGACCTTTCCAGATGTGACTGTTCTTTTTCCCACGAAACTCATACATATCTTTTTCCAAGTTTCCGGCATTTCCATTCGTGTCATGCATCTCTCAATCGCCGGTGCCTACGCAGTATTGAAGACGTTGGACAGATCCAACGCCACAACTAGACTGTTCCTCCTTCCTCTCCTGTTATATTTTATTCTCTTTACCATTTTCTCTGCAGCTATCACATATCCATTCCTTCTCTAAAACCAAACTGGTCTGGAGATAAGTTCAACTCCCTTTCGCACCATACCTAAATCCTCCTATTAAAAAGCCTGTCCAACATTCGTCACATGTCAGTCAGCAAGCTGATGGGTCAGGGAATTCTATCCTTCTATGATATTCACAATTTCGCTTCCACACTTCAGAAAAATATCTTCTTTCCAAACAGGCGTTGAAAACGTTTGTTTGAAGGTGATTGACAATGTTTCGTGATGAGTTTCACTAGTTCGGACTTCCATTGTCTACTATATAAAATGATTTGAAATCCCTGAAACAAGTAAAAAAGAATAATTAAAAAAGAATAGTTGAAAATAACAATTATATTAAGCAATAATAAACCTGAAATGAAATGATAGTGAAATAACCTACAAGTAAAAATCTAATAATTGAATAAATAAAATTGAAGGAATGAAAAAAGAAAATAATAAAAAATAAAAAGTGTAGAGATTCCAAGTCACGTTAGTTCACGACGTTTCGATTGTTGGTATCTACAATCGTCTTCGGGTGATGACTGGACTGATTCCTCCGAGAGATGACTATTTTATAGGTCGTTGAAATACTTTCACTTTCTCTACTTTCCATTTTCCGCTTCACTGATTCCGTGAGAGATGACCGTTTTGGCGGGAGTTGGTCATTTTTCGTTTGATGATGGGTTTCCATATGTTTCGTATATCTACGCTGGCCTGGCTGAATACGTTGTTGGACAACATGTATGCGGCTTCCTTGAATTTTCTCCTGAACCAATGTTCCTCTCTGTGCAAGATCCCAGCTTGGGACCACTCGATGTTGTGTTGATGGGTCCAAACATGGTCTGCTATTCCTGATTTGCTGGTTTCTCCTCGCTGTGTGTGCTTCTTGTGCTCGGCAATGCGAACATTCAATGGCCTCTTAGTTTCACCAATATAGGATTTTCCGCACTCACAGGGTATCCGGTAAATGCAATTCTTGGAATCGCAGTCCGCGTTTGGGGGCCTGGTTTTCGTGAGGCTGCTACGGATAGTGTTACCGGATCTGAAACAGGTTCTAATGTTGTACTTGGAACCAATTCTTCTTATCCTCTCCGATAATCCTCTGATGTAGGGAAGTGCAAGCACTGGTTGTGACGGCTTCTCTTCCTTGCGAGGTTGTTTCAGGTTGTTTCAGGTTGTTTCAGGGATTTCAAATCATTTTATATAGTAGACAATGGAAGTCCGAACTAGTGAAACTCAGGCGTTGAAAAGTTCTAAGATGCATTCACCATTCCATTCGGCCACCCAACGAATCAGTTCAGTAGAGCAACATGCATACGGAGAAGGTGCTAGATAAAATTTAGAGCTATTTACCAGGACTCTATTGAAAGGCTAGACAAATTCAGAAGAAAAAATACAATTTCATAATAAAAAGAGAATACAAGAAACATTCTTGAAGTCTTCCATCTGTCGAGAGATTCCAACCTCATACACAAGTCAATGAAAATATTCTCGGACAGTCAAGCGGCTTTGAAAGCTCTTGGCTCCTACCGAGCAAAGTCTAAAAGCATTAAAGCACATTCACCATTTAATTTTATTTTACGGAATTTGTTTGTGAAAAATACAGCAGTTTACTTGAAAATGGTTCAAAAAATCAAAATTGATTGTAACAAATAAAAATCTCAATAGAAGTCAGACAAAAGCTATTTTTGTTATCCTATATTCGATATGCATTTCTACAAAATAAATAGGTCATCAATCGAACAAAATATAATATTGTAATGTTTCAATGTGAAATTTCACATATGTGGGTATAAAAGTTTGATTGTTTCCATTGAAAACTACTATATTGTGAGGAAAAACCTCAAAGTTGAACATTATACTGTCAGACCATCGCTGTTAATGAAGTACTTCGTCCTTAGAATGTGACAATACTATATATAAATTTAAGGGGAAATTAGTTTCTGGGAAAAAACACTTTTGGGCTTTCTACTTCCCCATCTTTATACAAGGATGTGAAAAACTTCTAAAGGAAGGAACAAAGCAATTGAGTTCAGAATAAACTCTTTGCGAAACTAAACTCTCCTAAAACTATACCCCTATCAATTTGAAGACGATTCCTATGGCTGAGATTGAACCAAAGTAGTGAAGAAACTGTTGCTGAGGATGTGGGCATCACGGTTGGTTTATGCCAGCGGCAGCGAAGTTCCTTCCGAAATAGCTGAATTTTGACCAACAAAACCGTTGCATGAGCATTGCTCAGGAATTCTGGAAAGACGTTAACCGCGATCCAGATTTGCTCAAAAAGGTCATAATTGATGACGAATCATAGGTATATGGTTATGGAATCGAAACAAAAGAACAATCGTCTCAATGTAGGCCAACTTGAATCGATTGTCAAGGCTTTGCTCACTGATCTCTCCTCTTACCGTGGAGTAGTGCACCAGGAGTTCTTGCCACACATACATATGGTCAATGAGGAGTATCATCTTGAAATTGTGCGCCGCTTTTACATCACAATAATGCGCCTGCACGCTTGTTATTGCTTGTTCATGATTTTTTTGACAAAAACAACTTTGTACTCATACGTTAGCCACCTTATTCACCAGATTTGGATTTCTGCAATTTTTTCTGTACCCAAGATTGAAAAGACCCATGAAAGGATGGCTTTTTGCGACGATTGAGGATAAGGAATCGAAATACTGACGCTGACACAAGTGTATTACATCTGAGGGGGAATACTTTGACGGAAACAAAATAGAAATTAATGAAAAAATAAATATTTTTCAGGAAAAATTGAAATTCATCTAATTTTTCCTTGTATTGTCACATTTTAAAGACCAAGTTTTTCATTGACAGTGCTAATCTGACGATAAATTATTTAAATTTCAGCGGCCATAATGTTTAGACTAGCAAAAGTTCTTCCCTCCAGGGGATTGTATTTTTTAATTTTAGGGAAAACTGAAAATGATCGCTCCAGTGCTAGAAAAACCTAATCCCACTGCAATCATCACGACCCACCCCGAAGAACTGATCACTTCTGGAAATTACCATAAGATGCCAATTATGATTGGATACAATTCTGGCGAAGGCCTGCTGTTTGGAGAACAAAAGACCTTCTGCATTCTCGCTAGAAGACTTCTGAGTGGAAACAATCTACGCACGAATGTGGAAAGTCTTCTATCATACTTTCTGAATCTTGATATGAACAACCCAACCTTGGGAACGATGAGTAAAAAGTTAACGGATTTTTATTTCCGGATGGGTGATATCACCGAAATATTCCAGGTACTTCAATAAAATATACATCATCATCATCAATAAAATACTAACGACAGGATATTGGCCTAAATTTTTAAAGACGACAGTTATTAAACCCATTTTTAAAAAAGGAGAAAAATTGAAATGCATAAATTATAGACCGATTTCTCTAATCACTGGTATAACTAAAATTCTAGAATATATTTTGAAGAGAAGTTTAACAGATTTTTTTGAGAAATATAATCTCCTCTCATCTAGACAGTTTGGATTTAGAGAGGCCAGGTCAACACAGGAATTAACTACGCAAGTTTATAAATCATTTGATAGTAGTAAACCGTGCCTCTGCATATTCGTTGATCTGGCCAAGGCGTTCGATACTGTCAGTCATAATAAACTCCTGAACGCTTTAGAAGATTTAGGTATTCGTGGAACGTGTTTAACTCTCATTAAAAGTTACTTGAGTGAGAGAAAGCAGTGTCAAAGTAGGTAATACTTTAAGTAACTATGAAGTGATGAAGTTTGGGGTACCTCAAGGTACCATACTTGGTCCAATTCTTTTTACAGTATATCTCAATAACCTGTTTAATCGCCAAACTGATGGGACAATTATAAGCTATGCAGACGACACAGCAGTTTTTTATGAGGCCGAAAACTGGAACTCGCTCATCACTAAAGCACAAAATGACTTTAAAACCATCATTGACTGGCTCAATTTCAAATTATTGATTATAAATTTTTCTAAAACAAAATACTTAGCCTTTTCAGTGAATAACAAAAACTTACCCAGTATTCAACCCCTTGAAATCAGAGGTGAAAACAGCATCGTGAAAATCACACAAGCTACAGAAATAGAATATCTCGGTGTGATGATAAACAATCATTTAAAATGGAACTTACACATTAGTGCAAAAAATTAGAAGCCTATTGTCTAAATTCAAATATTTAAGAAACATTCTTGAAGAAAAACATCTCTTAATGCTGTACTGCGCATTAGTGGAATCCCAACTGAGATATGGCATAATAGCTTGGGGAGGGGCATATAATAACATTATAAAGAATGTTGAAATAATTCAAAAATGGATTTTGAAAATAATATTTAGAAAACCAATTACCTACCCATCAGATGACCTTTAAAGCTTGGCAATATATTAGATGTAAAACCAATATTTCATTTAACACTTGCTGTTGACCAAAAAAAAATCGGAGCAAAATATTTCTAGACTATTCCTACTCCACAAGGTCAAAAAAATTTAACATTTCAGTTCCACATGTGACTAAAACTATAACCCAGAAATCTAGCATGTTTCTTGGGCCAAAGATATACAACTATCTACCAAATGAACTGAAACAACTAAACTCATTATCTCTGTTCAAGAAGAAGCTGAAATTATGGCTGACTTCAAAATCAAGAATTTCAACACATCGATTAGTCGATATAAAAAATACATACTATGATTGATAATAATTTCTTTCACACACTCGTTCTGTCAGATTTTTCTGTGGAAATCTGAGGCATGCCATTATCATATCAACACAAGTTATACTTTCCTGATTTTGATGATCGCGCTTGCCCCATATTTCATGATTAAATTATGATGTAACTATAACGTCTAAAACGATTCTTTTGTACTAATTATCCTTATTTCACAACAAATTAAAGTTACAATTCATATATTCTGTGAATACTCTCAATCTTATCGTTATGAGGTCCTGAATAGTAATTTTATTTTTATGAAATTTTTGATATTATCATATAGTATTATTTCCTTGAAAAAAAATTATATTGTTTGAACTTTTCTTAAGCCATTTTTGTTCCAACTTTCGTCTACTGCTCTTTTTATAATTAAGCTATATTCGAAACTCTCAACCTAGTTGAAAACACATTCTGTTGGTTAACCTATAATCTCATTTTTACCATTGTTTTCTTTTCCATTAATTTGACTGTATTACATTTGATTCGTCGACACCAGAATAATATGTCACCACACACAAGCTGATAATATCACCTTCGGTGGATTTTTGTTTATTCTAAGCCTCATATTACTAAGACATTTGATTTTGTAACAATAGAAGATCTGTATTTTTTTCGCTATTTATGAATAAACATTATTATTATTATTATGTACATATCATGTAGACAATTCAAGCAAAGAAACCAATATAACATGTAAATTCATTGGTGATCAATAAATAATATCACTTGATTTTGAATACATTCGAGCTTACCCATATGTATTTAAAGAGAGAACTTACTGAACATAGGAAATTTTGAATGTTCATTTATTATTAGTATCTAAAAAATATTTCGTCATTCATTCATTCACTGTTTTCATTATCATACTCAGAGTACTTCTTGAAGTCGTAGAAAGCTGAACTTTGTTATGTGAGCTACGATTAGCACACAAAAAAATTAATATTTCTGTATTTTTTCCCACTATTCCTTAAAATAAGGAGGGCGATCTTCCAAAAAAGTCGTTACCAATAAAAAATACGCATTCCAGCACATTTAGAAAATTACCCTTCTGGAGATTGATAATTTATTTGTAAGACAAGTTGAAGGTTTGATAGAATGATATTCATTCTGATTCTTGAACACTGCCGCACGCAACTTACCGAACGAAATGATATAATGGTAATGATAAATGATAATGTCGTCCTCATTCCAGGATATTACAATATGAAACAAATATCATTTGGAATGGGTGAAGTTCAGAGTATATTCAGTTGATCATAAACAGAGATGAACAATCGTTTGCTAAGTTTCCATAGTACATATTGAAATGCCACTGATAATGACGTTAATCTCACTTAAATGATATAACATAAATTATCACAAGGAAAGATCTTTTTCACACCCGATCCAATGCATTTTTGCCGGTGATCGATATGAATTGTGCTTCAGTTAACAAACAATCAACGATACTGCTATCAAGTTGAAGTAGAAATTGAAGATTAAAAATGAATTTGCTTTCTCATTTATTTCAAACATATTTTTTGGCCTTGTCATTTTTATGTCATCAGAATTGGAGTTATACAGTTTGGCAACATTGAATGTATAGCTCCCCACCATTGTATTGCCAAGACGAGTATATTTTGCTTGAACTATAAAAAGTTACCAAATCTCATAGTAGGCCATGTCTCTCACGTTACGGTGTAGACATGCCTTAACTCCACAAACCCTACCTTACACTTCAGATATATGGCTTGACAGTTTCTTTACTCTAGGAACTATTGGTACAAAATTGAGAGCGATATGAACTATTGACAATTTTGTAAGTTACCGTGAACGTAATTGAAATTACTGTTTTTTACCGTTCCGATTTTTTAAAAGAATCTGTTCAATAGAGCTATGTCTATCACAAAAGAGAACAGTCGAATCTAATTTTGTAAATTTTTTATATATCTTGATAGTGCTTGTTATGCATAATACAATGGCAAAAATTTCAAAGCGACAGCAATTACTGTTACCAAGGCACACTACTTTGAAACTGCGAGTTTGTCGAAAGCTAATGTGACGTCACGAGATATGCGTCATTATCAGTATAGCGCCTGAAGCATTAATGGAGAAGTCTAGGAAAGGGTTATAATATACACTTGAATGATTGAAGGCATTTTTGGAAACGCAAATATATTTTTCTTTGCAGTAATGAAAAATGAAAATGAGCGATACATTTTAGTGTATTTGTGTGTTTTGATAACAAATGGAGAGCTTTGTCTACCCTGCTCATTATTATGCATGAATTTATTTACAACAATTGTACACTTTGAAATTGTACACTTTATCACTAATAAAGTGTACAATTTCAAAGTAATGATAACTGAAACAAATATTCGAAGTATTTTCACCAAAGCCTGTTCAAGTTTTCAGATATTCATCATAAATTATGTTAGTTCATTACAGATTTCTATTTCGTCTATGGGATCACTAAATGTGCGAAAATGCATGCAAGAAGTCAGGAACATCCAGTTTATTTATATCGAATGTCGCTAGATGCCGGCCTCAATTATTTGAAGAAGAAGAACAAACTAGATCATTTACCTGGTGAGTTTTGTATGCCTGTATCCAGAAGTCTCATTTCAGTTTCTCAACTATTGAAAAACTTCATCACATTGTTTTAGGCCTGAATCAAACCAATTTGATACTGTATACTATGATGAACTTACACAGTCGATGATTTGGCTGTGATTTAATTTTCCAAATCATTCACGAAAAATAAAAATAGTATTGGACCTAAAACGGGCCCCCGCAGAGCTCCCAAATTCATAGAAATAATACAAGAATTAATTTTCTCCATTTCAACAAACTGCTTACTAGGCTCCTTTTTATTCAATGAAAGTGGAAGAAAAATACAGTAGATTAGTATCTCTATAATTTCTTAGCTCATTTTTAGGTGATCAGAATCATTTATCACGACGATTAACTGGAAAACAGAATGTTTTTATGTGTGAAAAATACTTTGAATTCACGTAGTAATGTATCGGGGTGAAGTGAAAAGTTTTCCTTTCGTACAGATGTGAAAAGTTCTCCATTGCAATCTTTAGATATCTCAGATTGTGAATTGTGACAAAACCCATAAAAAATCGATATGAAACTCACATTTTCTTCATAAAAATGACTTTTATTCTATACCTTCGAGAAAAATTTTTCCATCCTTTCAGAAACATCTTCACTGTGATTATATGAGTATATACAAATGAAGAACAATCCTCAGAAATCGAACCAAATTATTATATACTCACTATCAAATTAGAAAGGAGTTGGATTGTCAACATTCCTTCTGAAATTTCAATTTAATTTCAGGTGCTTCTCATGCAGACGAAGTGGGTTATCTTTTCAAAGTGAAAAATTGTATGGAGCTTGAAAAAAATGGATTAGAGGAGGTCTCAGTACGAAGATTTGTAAAACTATGGACGGATTTCGCCAAATATGGAAACCCAACTCCGGATGGAAATGACTTGAACATTCTTTGGAATCCAGTGGAGAAAGACGAAATGCATATCTTGGATATTGGGGAGGAACTCAACATGCATATTGATCCAGAAAGAGATAGACTGAAAGTGTGGAATGAACTTTTTGAAATGTATTCACCAACGTTCTCCGAACCCCAATGAGATTTTTTAGTTTTATATAATTTGTTAATTTGTCATTGTTTGGGAACTTTCTTCATTAGTTTTCCAAATGGTAATATTCACGGGAATGATATTGATTATATATATGATTTGAAATTCAATGCTTGTGCTTCAATGTTCATGAATGAACTGACTCGTTTCTTGATGAAAATTAATAACACTATCCATGGATAAAAAAATAAATCACGTTTTAGCTATCTTACCATGGAAGTAGGAATAATAAATTATTGAGATTTCAGTCAGTGACATTATCGATATTGACATGGACACTGACAGACATTATTGAACAAAGTGAGAATAAGTGTGCACTTCAACAAGATTGCCCACCTTTCTTTTGGACATTATTCAAACACGATCTTTCCTGGCAGCTGGATCGGTTGAAACATATCAGTGGAATGGCCTCTAAGGTCACCCGATTTGGGCACGTTAGATTATTGAAGTTACTTATAGGCTACGACTGATGAAAGTCGACTAGAATCTCCAGATGATTCACGTCAATGCAATATTTGTGCATTACAGCGGAAATGCTTCAGAATGTCCAGAATCGCTTTGAATTGAAATGTTAGTAATTTAAATTTTAAATCTTATATATTGACATAATACTTCTTGATGAGGTTAAAACTCTCAAACTCATTTTTCCACCAAAAAGACATTACAATAATTTTGGTCAAAAGTAGATGAAAAGTAACATCGATCATGTTGACTTGGCATCAACTAATAACTTCATTCTCGTTATCGACTGCATCATATCTAAAATGAAGGTGGCGATTTAGTGTCAACGGAAGGTATTTCACCGGTAAATATTGTGTTTGCAAAATATTGATCTTTCGTCAACAAAGCCACTGCTGAATCTGTCAAGTTGGTAGTAGTGTCAGGCAATCTGTTCCAAGATTTCAAAATTTCTTCTTCGAAGTGGTACTCATTCTCATCTTTCAAACGATTTATGTCCATATTTACAGCTACTTCATTCGACAAATCCTTCGGCATGAATGAAATTCTGAAAATTTACCAATTTCATCTTCAACTTGTCAATTTGCATCTATTGAAAATCTTTTGATTCCACAGTATTGTAATCAACTAAATCAGAATATTTAATTATTTCAATTCAATTCTAGGCTTCTGAACTGATTGCATATTTGACTGAACTGATGAATTATTGACTTTATTATATTCTGGTACAGATGAATGGACTCAATTTCACACGGTGTTGTTGCCTTTTCGAAATATTTTTATTTTAATTTGAATTGAAGCTATTATACAACTGACTCATATTTGATGAAAATCAATGTGAGATTCTCATTTGAAAGTTTACAAAATCGCTACACGTGTTTTGCTACACTATTGAATCTTCGAGCTCCAAAAACTAGGATTATCAAATTCCTTTTTCTTTATTTTGAAAGATATAAAAAATCTTAAGAAATGAACTTTAAATGTTCAAGCCCATCTCGGATATACCTACACAGTAGGTTGAATGGACTGACGCCTATCAGTAAACAACTACTCCACTGGCTAATACCACGAACGGCGTTGGATTATATCCGACAGGCGTCAGTGCAGGAATCTTCACAGAAAATTTCCTGTATGTGCAATTCGCAATACAACTGAAAGAGTCGACCTTCAATTTTGGAACGGGCACACTTGCAGACCGGTTTTAGGCTCATTAGCCCCTCATCAGTGCAAGATAGTGGCCATCATGGACCTAAAGTCGATGATATTCCATAATTGAAAGTCGAAAACGAAATTGTTTCGGAGTATTTCATTCCTCGTGATAAGTTGGAGCGAACAACAAAAATGTCACTCCATCTACTGAACGAGGTACTAACCAACTGCATATCCGAAATTTGCCCGATTCCTATAAATAAGGAAGATAGACAGTGGGCTATGTTTGACGACAGGCAGTCAACAAATCTAAAAAATGAACTTTTAATGTTCGAGCCAGTCTCGGATATACCTACCTACACAGTAGGTTGAATGGACTGACACCTATCAGAAAACAAATATTCCCCTGGCTCATACCACAAAGGGCGTTGTGGTATGAGCCAGGTGTCAGTCCATTCCTACTATGTAGGTATATTCGAGACTGGCTTGAACGTTTAAAGTTCATTTCTTTAGATTTGTTTACTGCCAGTCTTCAAGCATACCACACTGACTAATGAGAAAGATATAAAAAAGACAGTGGAACTACCAATAATGTATCATATTTGTCATAATCTGATATTAACCAATCTGCAATGCGACGTTTCGTTCATTGGATTTCATTATCAACTTTTTTTTAATACGGACATGCATTGTAACATATAGCAAAATTTGTTAGCACAGTGGCTAAACAAATCGACTAAAAAAAATAGAGATCCATATTTAAAAAAAAAAACGAAATTGATGATGAAATCTATTGAACGAAACGTCGCATTGCAAACTGATTTCAATCATATCATGACAAATATGAATCAATATTGAAAGTTCATCTTCAATTCTAGTTCTCGGTAAGTACTTCAAAAACAACCACTGATATTCTCGATCTGAAAAGAGAACATTCTAGTTATCCAAAATAGAAAATTTTTGTTCAATTCATCCGACTTTGTAGGTCTTACCGTTTCCGAAATATCAATAGTGGGATTAACTGCAAAAAAAAACTTTTACTCAAAATAGCATACAGTTTTATTTCATAAACTGATTCTATGACTCTATGAAAAAAAATTCGCATAAAATTCACCAATTTGGTGTACAATCTTGCACAAAATGGAAACCTGCTATTTCATTCAACGTAACGTTACAAATAAATTATTCAAGGAAACCTCTGGTAGTCCTTGAAACATCTGGAACACATCAGTCATCAATCTGGAAAAAATCTGATAATCAGTGAACTACTTTTTTTTACCAGTACCACCTCTCATTTTCTCTCCTTCTTGCTCGTTGATATGTAGGTTTTCCAATAAAAATCGGCGAACAAAGTAATCATGAAAAAGCCTTGACAGGTAACCAAGTAACAAGGTAACTTTGGATATGGGCATTCAGGAGTGATGAGGATACGCCCAAAGGAGAATATAATATACAAAAACTGTACCTTGATGAAACAGACAATATTAATAATTATAAGATAACTTTTCTGCAAGATAATCAGTATCCGTTTTTTAATTATTGAATATTCAAATGAGACCAGAGCTCAAAAACACACCTTTCGTGATTCAACACAAGACAGTGCTGTTTTGACCCGTTATAGGTGTCATTAGTGGTGCTAGCCTGAACCAAGATTGCATTGAATTTCATTGGATCAGACTTCCATTGTATAATATGATATGATTTGAAATATCTAAAATAACAAATGGAAATGGAACTGAAAAAGAATAGCTGGAAATTACAATTATATTGAGCAAAATAAAACCTGGAAAGAAGTTACAATAAAATGAAAAAAATAACGAAAAATTGAAAATTGAACAACTAAAATGAAATAAAAATCAAAAGATTTCAAGCCAAGTTACTTCACGACTTTTCAATTGTTAGTATCCACAATCGTCTTTTGGTGATGACTGGACTTATTTCTCTCGGAGATCACTACTTATAGGTCATGTGGATGATCTCAGCTTGGGACCACTTGATGTTATGTTGTGGGCCTGTGTTTTGGAACTCTGACCGTTGAAGAAGCCCACAAGAAGCCCCGAGTCTGGTTGAGATACGACAGCGTAAGACCTTTCATCACCTTCACAATGGAGACAGAAATTTCAAAATGTATTGCCATTCTTAGACGTATTGGTGAAAAAGACCCATACTAACATCTGTATACCGAAAACCCACTCACATGGGACAGTATCTGATTCACGAATCCAACCACCATTCATCGACTACAAGAGGAATCATCAAGACTCTACTAGACTGTGCTTTTGGGCTCTGTAATACGAAAAAAGATCTCAAGAAGGAACTAGGCATCATGTAAAAACATCTTCAACGAATTGGTTATTCCAAAGTGATGGTAGAACAGCCTTTGGCTAAAAGACAGCAAGGACCTCGCATAGAAGCACAAGTGCAAGCACAACCAGTGCTTGCACTTTCCTATAACAGACGATTATCGGAAAGGGTGAGAAGAATTGGGTCCAAGTACAACATCAGAACCTGCTTTAGATCCGGAAACACCAACCGTAGCACCCTCATGAAAACCAGGCCACCAAAAGCATACTGCGATTCTGAAAATTGCATCTACCAGATACCCTGTTAGTGCGGCAAATCCTACATCGGTGAAACTAAGAGGCCATTAAAGGTTCGAACTGCCGAACACAAGAAACCCACACATCGAGAATAGCGGAGTATGTTTGGACCCATCAACAAGCTGACATCATCCACAGGAAAGAACACTGGTTCACGAGGAAATTCAAAGAAGCTGCATACGTGTTATTCAATGACGCATTCAGCCAAGCTACAGTAGAGATAAAACATGGAAACCTACAATGAAGCAGAAAATGGTCAACTCACGCCAAACGGCCATCTACCGCTAAACTGGTGAAGCGGTGAGGGGGAAGAGGGGATAGGTGAAAGTACTCGAATGACCTATAACACAGGTCTGCGATGAAAAAATTGTAGGATATTTAACTGGTGATTTGAACAGTATTTTGTGTGCGGATTACGGAAAAAATAGTAAAAAAATTATATCACCTATAATAGATAAGTAGATAAGTCACACATTTCACCTGAAATTTTCTTATTAAATAGGTCTTTAGGTTCGCTACGGATTCGATGTTTCTGTATTATATAGCCTATATAAGCGGTAAATTGAGTCTGAATTATGGAGCTTTTATGATGAACAAGTTACTACACGATGTGAGTGTATATTTAGGATAAAATACGGTTTTAATCTATTTATTTCAATAACAAAACGAATCTAAACTGGGAAAATCCAGTTCCTACTGGAACAAGGCATGTATGTGTCAGTTTGTCTAGACTTAAAGAAAGACATATTTCTCCGGTGTTTCATTTTTATGGTACCGATTTAGAGAAAGGGAATTTGTCCCTTTTTTAACACAAGAGGGTGACCTACTTTTCCCTACCCGGCGTCATGGAAATATTCAACATAACGTAGGAACCAGAGAAATGGAGACTTTTCATCGATTCATCAAAAAGAACTTGGAAAGGTGTACTTCTTCGCAATGGGAACCAATATGCTTCTGTGCCTGTTGGACACTCAGTCCATTTGAAAGAATGCTACGAAAATCTTGAATTTTTTCTTGATAAGCTCAGCTACACTGATCATAAGTGGACCATTTGTGCAGACTTGAGAGTTATTTCAATGTTACTAGGTCAACAAAGTGGGTACACTAAGTTTCCATGTTCCTTATGTAAATGGGATAGCCGTGACAGGAAACAACACTATGTCAAGCAAGTGTGTATTCCTGGAGTTAAAATTGTTGAAAAACAAAGTTTGATGTATCCTAAAAAAATCTCACTTCCACCACTACATATTAAATTGGTGCTAATGAAACATTTTGTGAAAGCAAAAAGGAGATTGTTTCAAGTTTCAAGTAGAAAAAGGAGTTGGGCCTGGCATGAGAAAACTTTTAAACGATGAAAGCTTTGTCACTTAAGTGGAAATGACTGAAACTCATTCAAATCTGTTATGACAGGCTTTCTTTGGAAACAAAAAAGACCCAAACTACAAAACTTTGGTTGCTGAACTGATACAAAATTACAAAATGTTGGGCTGCAACATGAGTGTCAAAGTCCATTTCCTTCACTCACATCTGGACTACTTTCCCGAAAATCTAGGGGCTGTAAGTGAGGAACAAGGAGAACGGTTCCATCAAGACTTAAAAAAAATGGAACGCAGATACCAAGGTCGGTGGAATCTTAACATGATGGATGGTAAAAAGGGAAAATTCACAAGAACACAGCCGAAAAAGTACCGAAAGGAGCTTTGACGAAAAAAGAAAACGTTTTTACAAAGACTTATAGTCACTTTGCAAACAGTTGTGTATCACTATTATGCTTAGTTTAGCTATGTAGTATTGTTTTTTGTTTTTACTTCATGTTAAAATAATAGAAGTAAATCCACAATTCCTCGTTTTTTTGTATTTTTTCAATTATTTCATAATTATTTTGTAGGCAAACCTTACGTCGTGGATAAAAACAAAAGTCATTTTTGAAATCAGGCCAAAAAACTACATTGAGATCAGTTAACGAAATCAAAACGAATTTTTAATAGTATATTATGCAACGATCATGTAATGATGGTTATTAAGACACGAGCATTAACCGGGATACGAAACGAGCCGAAGGCGAGTTTTGTATGGTATATGCGAGTGTATTAATAACCATTACATGAGAGTTGCATACGCTATTTTTTCTAAACCCGATAAATAATGAAAAACTATAAATATTATATTTGTATTGAACACATTTACAGTAATTAACTCATATTTAAAAAAAAACACAAACTTAATGGTATTATCATGGATATATGAAAACTATAAAGATTCTAATTATATTTATATTGAATATAACAACTGTAATTAATCTGATATTTTAAAAATATTGGAGTCGATGGTATTCTTTCTATATCGCTGTTTTCAGAAATTTTGATAATATAGGTAGGTAATATGAAAACTGATTTTGACAAATAAAGCAATTAGTTACTTAGGTTAGACAAACAAACAAACAAAGGTTAGGACAAACAAAGGAACAGGATTCTTGATTGAAAAATTATGGGTTTCTATTGGTTGATAATCTGTATCGTTATGAAAAATCTGTATCATAATGGATATCATTATGAAACGGATTATGGTCATATAAGTGTATTGTTAGAGTACGGGTGTAGAAAAAAAGTTTTTTGCAGACCTGTGTAATGAGTCATCTCTCGGACGATTGTAGGTACTAACAATCGAAATGTCGTGAAGTAACTTGGCTTGAAATCTCTTGAATTTTCAATTTTTATTTCATTTTGATTGTACAATTTTAAATTATTTGCTAATTTTTTCATTTCATTGTGATTCCTTCCAGTTTTTTTAAATATAATCGTTATTTTCAGTTTTCCTTTTCAATTTTCATTTTTATTTGTTATTTCAAAGATTTCAAATCATATCTATATCAGATAATGAAAGTCTGAACTGATGAAATTCACTATGCAACATTGTCAACCACCATCAAACAAAGCACGAACGCATTGTTGAACTCCATTCTCCATGGAAAACAAACCTGAGTTAGCGAAGACAATATCTCTCCACATGAAAACCCACCTCCGGGTTAGAGAAAATACTCAATTCACGAATATCAATGTTTTGGATTCTGGTGTCAACTAGTTACCTTGCAGTGAAAGCTACAGTGACAGACAGAGGACGAATCTCGTTCGGCTTCTCTAGGAAGCCTCGTTTATCTTTGAAATTCGTGTACTGAGTCTTCTGCCGACCATGCAGACGGTGTCTTCTTAAGGGAAGATTTCATCGTCTTCACTTGTTGAATATATATATATATATATATATATATATATATATATATATATATATATATATATATATACACATATATACAGTGTCACCGATAAAGTCCGCATCAAATGGGAAACTTTTTTATTTATCGTTTTATGTGAAATTTGATTTTGGCAGTAGATTTTGCTTAAGGAATGATGTCAAATGGCGTCTACAAAATAGGTCACGTGATTTCCTTAACCTGTCAAAATTGACATTTAAAAAAAGAAACATCGAAAAATGACATTATTCTTCAAAATATCCAAAAATATCAAAGGATAAAAACATTTTCTTTTGTAATTTTATACCCACACACCAAGTTTCAAACCCATAATAAGTATTTTATATTTTCACTATTTTTCCGCATTCCTGCTTTTTCTACTTATCAAAATTTAAGCACACCTGTACTAAATCATTTATTTTAACTAAACTCGTCACCGAATTTCTTTTTTTGTAATATAATAATATTTTAAGAGCCTCTTTGATGTTAAAAACAAATTTTGAAAAATAAAAATTGTCAAACTTGATGCAAAGTTCATCTAGTTTCAACTGGGCTTTCCAAACTATACAATACTTGAGTTTTTCAATGAGCAAATGGCCTCACAATATGAATTAGAACAAAACGGAACATTAGGAAACAATATCTTAGAGTGTTTATTGTTTTTTTAACAAAAAATACAGTAGAATTTAATCTTAATTAAAAGGAACTGAAAATAAACATGTACCTATACCTAATAGCAAAAAAACACGAAAAAAAGACTCACGACATTAAATACACTACATTTCTGTATGTCTTCCATCGCGTTCTATGCAGATAATTGTCCTTCTTCTTTAAAATAGAGTTTCTAATAACAGTTTCTAGGTGATTCACGTCACGAAAAGGTCTTTGTTTATAAACGATTTGTTTTAAGTAACCCCACAAGAAAAAATCTAGTGGGGTTAAATCTGGCGACCTAGGCGGCCATTTTTGCTCCATATTTCGCCCAATAACTTTGCCCCTAAACATTTCTAATAGTTTCTCTGTGACTTGTATTGAACTATTAATAGGAGCCCCGTCACATTGATACCACAGACTGTGTCTTATTTCAACCGGCATATTGTCTACTATATCACTGATCTCAGTATTTAGAAATTGCAAATAATCCTGAGAAGTTAAATTGTGTCTAAAAAAGAATGGTCCCATTACCTGATTATTTAAAACACCGCACCACACATTTGTTTTAAATAAATATTGGTCCCGACATTCTATCACAAAATGAGGATTTTCCTGAGCCCACCACCTACAATTCTGGGAACTGACTACGCCGTTCGATGTGAAGGTAGCTTCGTCGGTCCATAGGATTTTGTAAGGAAATTTTCTGTTTAATTCTACTTCTCCTTGGTACCAGAAAGAGAAATCTAGTCGAACATCGAAATCTCTTTCCTTTAAGGTATTTATAAATTTGGGTTTGTAGGGTTTGAATTTATTTTTATGTAAAATTGCTCTTACGCTTTCTCTTTTAACGCCAGTTCTATCTACAATATTGGTAATACGTTTTTTAAAAGTATTTTCAACTGAACCAGTCAGTTTAAATTTTTTTAAAATCCTACTTACAGTGGATTGCTGTACATGTCTACCAGGATGTTTTGCGTTAAAAATATCAGCCACTTGTCGATGCAATGTGTTTTCACCACAAATTAGCACAATTTCAATTTTTTCTTGTAAAGATAACATATTATTTTAATTTTCATACATTACATTGAACTAACGGGCATTAATTTATTCAGTGACAGTGACGTTTTCTAAAACACATTATGTAGTTTCATATTTTTTCACAGCCTACCCAGTTTTTTTAAATTAGTGTTGTTAGCGGAGTAGGTAAATGTAAATACTATGAGTTTTTTTCTTTTATTGAATGGGCTTCAAGAATCACGAAATGATGTTTCCTAATGTTCCGTTTTGTTCTAATTCATATTGTGAGGCCATTTGCTCATTAAAAAACTCAAGTACTGTATAGTTTTGAAAGCCCCGTTGAAACTAGGTGAACTTTGCATCAAGTTTGACAACTTTTATTTTTCAAAATTTGTTTTTAACATCAAAGAGGCTCTTGAAATATTATTATATTACAAAAAAAAATTCGGTTACGAGTTTAGTTAAAATAAATGATTTAGTACAGGTGTACTTAAATTTTGATAAGTAGAAAAAGCAGGAGTGCGGAAAAATAGTGAAAATATAAAATACTTATTATGGGTTTGTGGTGTGTGGGTATAAAATTACAAAAGAAAATGTTTTTATCCTTTCATATTTTTGGATATTTCGAAGAATAATGTCATTTTTCGATGTTTCTTTTTTTAAATGTCAATTTTGACAGGTTAAGGAAATCACGTGACCTATTTTGTAGACGCCATTTGACATCATTTCTTAAGCAAAATCTATATATATATATATATATATATATATATATATATATATATATATTCAATGAATTGTGCAATTTTTTATCAAAACTCAATGATTCCATTCCAAGACAAAATATACCTACTATTTGCATTTGGGTCAAACTACGCTTGAACGCTATACTTTTTTTCCAAGAAGGATCAATACTCGTTAGAAGATAGTAGAAGAACATTACAGCGTGTACAATAGTATTCAAAGCCCCTATAATTAAAGAGTGTCCTCCACCATATGATCTTGTTGCAAGCCATAGAGCAATAACCATCCCAGAATGGTGGTATAAATGTAGGAATGACACTTGTCGAAAACTTTTGCGGAGGACAAAAAATACCTGAAAAGAAAAGAGGTGAGGATAAAAGGGCTGTTTAAATTCAACGTTTTCTCTATACTATATTCCTTTCTATTTATTTTTATTCACTTCAATTTGCATATGGAACATTGATACATTGATTTCACTATAATTGAAACATCAATATACAGGGTGTAACAAAAAGGTAGGTCAACAATTGTACTCGATTTAATATACATTGATGCAAATGTGCACATAAAAAAATTACAGCCCTTGGAAAGTACAAAATCGACTTTTTCAATATTTGATGAACTGCTCAATATTTTGTTATGAAAATGAATCTGAAACTTTTTTTCAGTAAGAGAATCATTTTCATATTTGACCGCGGAATCAGTTTAGCCCATAAAAATAAATATATATATATATATATATATATATATATATATATATATATATATATATATATATATATATATATATATATATATATACCAAACAGACGATTATTTCTTTCTATTGATAGTAGTACTTTACGGGATACAAACGATGAAGAAATTTTAGAATTTAAAGAATATTGAAGAAACAGCAGTTGCATCCCTCACTCAACAACCATTCAAGAATTACTGGATGAAGATTACTAGATGGGATTTTGTGACTGAAGCGTAGCTGAAAACAATCAATTTCATTATTAGTATTGTATTCAATGATAAAGCTACCTTCATGATGAATGCGCGACTGATGTTAATACCCTCCCCCCACAAAAGCATTCATAACCTTTTTTAAGTTGTACCAATGCGTAAAAACTGGTGTTAATTCTCTTGCAAATATAATTTATGTGAACTTGCCAACTCAACCTAGAATCTAAATGAAGTTCTGAAACTTTTGTGGTTTTACCAGAATACTTGAAAACGGTAAAGTTAGGGAAAATATTTTCAGTCTGTTCTCTAGATGTTGGATTGAAAGTAGCCCTGATGTACCAATTACTGGTCCAGGCCGATCTCAATCCTATTGATTTTTACTTCTGGAGTTTTATGAAAGAGGATGGGTATTCTGTTGAAATAATGGCGAACAACTGATGCATCGAGTCATTGAAAATACAAATCGATTTCGTCAAAAGTCTTCCGAAAAATTCGATTTTCGGTACCGAATGTGTATTCAGGAAGATGGAAGTAATTTCGAACATTCATTTTAGGGAATACCAAACATTCGAATATATTTTTGAACGGTTTCATTTTGCTTGCCCTGTTTGCTTGTTTGGGCCATATTTAGTAATTGAAGTTTGACCCCCTTCCTGTTGACAGATTGATCTGAAATTTGGTACGCACATTTAGTTTCGATGACAATACAATTCAACAAATTCTGTATCATTGTAAAATCAAGATAGTCGCAGCTACAAAATGGCGGATTACATATTATTTCTTAATTACCTCAATATGGTTATCAAATGACAGGGCTTGACTGATAGAATAGTAGTACACTTTGAAAAAGTAGCGAATTCAAGATGGTTGCAGTTACAAAATGGCTGATTACATATCACCTTGTAATACCTGTCAAAACGTACTCAGAAAGTCAAACTCCCAGACAACATATCCTATCTCCAGACAGTTACTTGTGGTGTTACACAGGGATCGGTTCTGGGATTACAAATTGATAAAAATTTGGATTTTGAAGGTCACATAAATAACCTATGTAAGAAAATTTCATCAGTATGCTTTGCAGTCACAGTATCAGCCATTGAATTGGGCACTAATGTGGCAATAAATGTGTACTTTGCTCTCATTGATTCCCATCTGTTTTTGGGGAACTTGTTGCCAATACATGTTTGATAGGGTGTTTGTACTACAAAAAAGAGTAGATAGAAAATTTGTGTAGAGTTGGATTTAGGGATTTCTGTCGACCTTCATTCAGAAGGCATAAAATCTTGACCTTGCCTTCCATACTCATATTGGAAATGGCATGTCTGATGCAAAAAAAATATAGGACGGAAATTTTCGCTGCACCACGACGAAATACCAGAAATAAGCTCAATATAGGTTTACCGATTCCAATATCATCAAAAATTGAGAGATCTTTCATGTATAATGGAAAAAAATGTTTAACTATTTGCCAATTGAGATCAAAGGCATGTACTACTAAATTTATAAAGTCTGCAAAAAAGCTTCTGATTTCAAAGGCCTTTCATTCTTCAGACGAATTCTATTCAGACAGAAATTTGAATTACATAAACAATTAGTTTTATTTATTGTGTTTCAGTTACTACTGGTATTTAAACTATGTTACTTCTTTAACTTTTTGTTCGATGTTTACATTTAGCTCTGAACTGTATAGTTGAGAATGTTTACGAAGTTGATACTTACTTTTATTTTCCATGCATCCACTTTTATATTTTTATGCTTTATAGTTTTTATATTCTTATACTTACATTTATGTGTTGCATGAGAATATTCATTATTATTATTATTTATTTCAATATGTAGCATATATATTATTACTTTCTGACTACTTTTTCACCCCAAAATTCTGAAATCACCAAATGTTCAAATTTCAAATACTACTTTTAATTTGTATAACTTATATTCTTTAAAATAATAAAACTTTCACTATGATATTTTATCTTCGACAATATCTATTGAGTTTTGTATCTAATATTTCTTAGAACAGTAACACTTTCTCAATGATATATCATCTTCGACAATAAGGTTCATGTTGATTTGATTTGATAATACTGCACTAAGTGAACTCAACAGAATGAGAATTCATTAACAAAATCAGACACTGAAAACTTGAAAATAAAATGAACAAAGAAAATTATGTTGAACGGTTTTATTGAAAAAAAAAGATGATAATGATGTAGATGATGTACTGAAAACTAAAAAATAATTCGGAAGGTCCTAGGTAGCAGTCATCATACCACTCTTCGTTGGACGTAGCGTAACCTGAGTTACGCTACGCCTAACGATTTTATAATTTTTATCAATACCGTAGATTGATGAGGAGAGAGGTGAGATGACTACTACCTAGGATAACATTATTATCTTTTTTTTTAATGAAACCGTTTAACAACATTTTATTACCCATTTTATTTGTAGCTGCAGATAAAATGAGTACTCAGTTATTGTAACCTATTTTTTGTTACTCAAATTTTTGTCGAATCTCGATAAACACTGGATTTTCGAAAAAGTGCAACGGGGTAAAACAAAATTCAAAAATGATGTGTCAAACCAATGGTGTCACAAATGATAGAATGTTATTATTGAAGCATATGTTTGTTATTCATCTGTGGAAACTACAATAATTGTTAAACAACTAACTGAAGAATTTTCAAAGGATAAAAAGTGACTTTCGAAAAAGTGCTGATTGACAAAAAAAATTCAAAAATGATGTATTGAACAGACAGTGCAACGATTTCGATTCATTTTTAAGGCGTAGTAATATTTTGAGTGTTTTAGGGGTTCAATACTACCCTAAAATTTTCATGGGCTAAAAAGATTTTGGGGTTTCATATGAAAAGAAATTTTAATACGATAAGTAAGTCATAAATTGATTTCCATTAAAAAATGTTCATGCAATATAGATAAAAATAGATTTTTATTTTGTACTTTTCAATGGCTGTAACTTTTTTGTATGCATATTTGCATTGAAATAAGTTATAACGAATCGAGTTATTTTTGACCCCAGAAAATGTTGTTCAATTTTGACATACTTTTTTGTTGAACCCTGTATATATAATCACCAAAGGTTGATGTTTCGTCATTATCTCAGATGATATTATCAAGGCTTGTTATTGTTCGTTCTTCGTGAGGGATAACGTTTCACGAAGAATCTTTTCTCTTGAAATTGGAAATTTTGTCTTGTAACCTTTGTATTTTTTTTCACAAACACTATATATACCTAACACATAATAATATTTTCTCGAAGCCCCGATACATTCGGGAGCACTCTCCAATGTAACAAAACCAATGGCCCCTTCTCACACCTTGAAGTGAATCAGGACAACCACCTTAACAGAGTGGTCGAGATAGAGTTTCCGTAGTTACAATTGAAAATTTCTGATTATAATGATGAAAACTAATATTATAGTTATCATCAGAAAGTGAAAGTTAAAATACATTTTGAACAACTACTTTCAAATATATGAACAGTGAATTCACACGGAAATGTGATTGACAGAAATCCTCACAACCTAATATATGAAACAATGTCAATATTCTCCCGCTGTACTTCGAAGTTTCGGGTAGGAATATTCGTTCTGAATTCTCCTCAGAATCTTTTTCTGGAAAACGATTCACTAAACTATTGCACTTATGAGGAGTTGAATACAAGTATTTTTGAGGTTTTTGAGGTGAAATGTTACCGTGGAAGAAAATATACACGTGAAAATAGAAAATGGCATATATTTATGATGAATCGGTCTTACCGTTTCCAAGCAATCAAACATTTTCAACCAAAAGAAATGTCGAACAGCTGATAATTCCAGTAACGATTGTTCATTCGTAGAAAAGTCTATTGGTATGCATTCATGATGAATTTTTCGAAATATGTAGGAATGCTAAAACAAATAAAAATTCAGATTATACTGTGCGTAAGGAAATATATGTACATTTCAATTATTGATGTTTAATGTTTGTAGAGGTAATGAATATTCAGATTCACATAAGAGTAGGTCATTATTGATTTTATTGAATTGGAATGTGGATGTGAATACAGGGGCTTTCACGAAGAGCTTTCGTTAGGGATATATGGAGAACGATTCAAAATAAAACCCAAAAACAAGCCCACTTTGTATAACAATGCCTTTACCCAAATTTGTTAGTTTTCGAGATATTCACTTTTTTCAGAAAAATTTGACAGTTACAGCACCACTCCGAAAAAATCATAACTCGTAGACAGTAACAGGTGAAAATGTAAAATTTCACAGGAACACACCTCAAGCATAAAGTCATGAACAGGTCCATCGCATTATCGAAAATAATTCACAGGGTGGTTGAAATTTCCACCTAAAACATAACATCGAGAAAACTGATGAAACACGATTTTTTCAAATGGAAACCATACACTATCCTATCATTTTTGAATACTACGAAAAAAAAAGATATCAAATTGATGAAGAATGTTCTTTACCTAAAATACACCCCTGGGAAGATATATCCGATTTTGGGAAATATTTGAGATGTAAATCATTGGAATCAATACCAATACGAGTCGTATTAAAGGAAATTGACATCAATCTCATCTCCGATATCATTAATGAACGTATTGAATAGTAGGGGTGCTAGGTTTGATCCTTGTGGTATACCGGATGTGGCTACATATTCGATAGACTTGAGGCCATTGAGTTGGACGTACTGTTTACGGCTGTGAAAATTCGATTTGAACTTTGTAATTTAGTCATTGGATAACCCAAAAGTCGAAAGCTTGTTCAGCAGGATACTATGGTCAAGTCTGTCGAACGCTTTAGAAAAATCATTGTAGATGACATCAGTCTGAGACTGACAATCAATACCCTCTGCAATACATTGAGTGACTGTTTCAAGATTGGTGGTGGTGGAACGCCCTTTCATGAAACCGTGTTGATTGGGGCTAATAATGTTGCTGACATGACAATAGATTTTTTTTTTTCGTTCCTTGGGAGCTGTCTGACTTGTCCATTTAGTCCAAGTCTCTAGAAAACACTGCAGCCTCTTGGGCTTATTGCGTTTGTTCTCCCATCTTCTCATGACACGCATTCCATCAGTCTCATTTCCTGTACTAGTTTGTACAGGTTCCGTGTTGGATGTTCGTCATATTCTTCTGGACGTAATTTCATACGTCCATATATTGCCTGCCTCCTGTGATTCAGGGCCTCACATTCGCATAAGATGTGTAGAGCTGTTTCTATCCCTTCGTTGCATAATCTGCAGCTGAGGTCTCCATTGTACAGCCCCATTTTATTCAGGTGTTCTCTGAGCGGACAATGACCGGTGTTTGTTGCCAGGTGATTTTGTCCAGTACTCTGTGTGCTTCTTATTGGTCCATATCCTAATCTGGTTTCGTACCAGTGATTTTGATACCCCCAGTTCATTCGGTTCTTCATGGCATTCCCAGACCAGTTTAGATGTCACCTTCGGGTTTGTCAGAGCCCTTAGTGCGCTCTTGCTGTCTGTAAACATATTGATCCGCTCATTTCTTTGAGGTCTCAATTTAATAAGCCTTGTACAGTGCAAGATATCATACACTTCCGCCTGAAATACGAATGTGTATAGTCCTGGCGGATAGCTCTAGTTTAGATTTCTATCCACTTGGTATATTCCAGCTCCCGTTCCATGTTTGGTCTTCGATCCATCTGTATACCAGGTGTTTTTTCCAAACATGTTTTCGGGATGACTACTGGTCTTCCACTCTTCATGGCTTATGATTTTGGCCGTGAAGTTTGTGTTGAAGGTGTACTTCGGTGTCATGTGGTCCGTGCACATATTCAATATGTGCTCCTCCACTTGTTCCCAAATTTCTGTTCGGTCCGATCTTCTGTAGTTCGGTGAGTTTTCTAGTCTGAATTGGCCCATCCTGGCTTCCCCCATTATCGCAAAGTGTAAAGGAGGTAGATTCAGGAGTATCTCCAGTGCAGCTGTTGGGGTAGTTTTCATTGCTCCCGTCATTCCCAAACATGCACGTCTTTGCACCTTGCCTAGTTTGTTGATGGCGGTCGCCTGCTTCACCTTTGGCCACCAGACCAGAGATGTGTATGTTATCATGGGTTTAACCACCATCGTGTATAGCCAATATACCATGTCTGGTTTTAGTCCCCATGTTTTTCCATAGGTGCGTCTGGCGAGCATCAGTGCTACCTCCGCTTTCCTCTTTATCCTGTCCAAGTGTTGGTTCCAGGTCAGTTTGGAATCTAGGATTACTCCCAGATATTTAACCTCCCCCGACACTTGTATTTCTTCACCTCGAAGTTTTGCATATGATAGAAATTGGTCAGTGATTTTTCATCTTACTTTTTATCCTTTTTTGGAAATTGGCAGACTTTCGACGTTTTCTATATTGATGGTACAGTTAATGTTTTCAGGCATATATTGATTAGAGTTGTTAGTGGTTCAACCAGAGCTGTGGCACAATATTCAATGATGAATGCTGGAATATGAACAGGTCCCGCAGTGAATTTAGGCTTTGATTTCTTTAGGGTATGATAAACATCTTCACTACTGAAGTTTTTGATTATCAAGCTAAGAATATCACTATTGTTGTACGCATGGTCACCTGATGTTGACACTATATAAGACAAATATGGATAGAAAAGATGGAGGATATATTAAAGACAATTTTATTAAAGCTTCTTACCCCTGCAGCTGGCATCTTACTTGAACTATTCGAAAATTTTTTTTAATCACATATCTGGAATATAAAACACACACTTCTAGCCTCCGAAAATATACCGGCACAAAGAAACAGTGATGAAAAGGTTATTTCCATATGTTAATGCTCCCCTTTTATCCCCACGGGGAGCGCTCAAGTTGGAGTATTCAAAAATCTTTCCCTATTGCATATCTAATGCCTATGAAGCACCTATACACCAAATTTCAGGTTCCTAGAACTCACCAGTACTGAGAAACAGACATGAATGAGTGTTAAATGAGTGACTTCCGCATTTATTATTATAGATTCTTCTGGATTCAAACAACACTTTATTGTAAGATTTTTAGAATTGTGCTTATTGAGTGAATAAGCCGAAAAAAATAATTACCTTGATCATGAACCATACATTCACCAAAATTTGCAGAACATTATATATCATCAGAATATTCGTAATATTGAAAGGCTTTCTCTCCTTCATCAGTTTGGGTCCGATGTACCTGATTACGGAATGATAAAGAAAAATGAATCCCACAAGAAATGAAACAGAAGTTTCTATGTAGTTTTCAGCCCTGGGATCTGAAATAGAAAGAATATACATTTTATTTCAATGCTAAATATTCTCCTAGCCAGAATTAGAATCGCCAGGAGATGATTAAAACTACGTCATCATAAGTGATGATGTAGTTTTAGACACGTCTTACGTTGATCCGTCTTGCGCATATGCCATCTATTGGATAGACAAAGAACTCAATCAAGACATATGAGGCTCCCTAAGGCGGCTTCGTAACTGATTGCCTTGGGGAGAAGACTTGGACAAGAATATCAAAAAAACAATGATTTCTCCACGAGAGATGTTTTTGAAAAAAATCAGTAGTAGTAAGAGCTGTGTATAATAAATTACACTTCATGAATGAACTTCAATTTCCATTGATGTATACTTTCACACAATAAGAACGTGAAAAAGTTCTCCCCTTCTGAACTCTTGTATAGAACTATACATCAAGGTCGGATATAATTTACATAAAAAAGCTTCCAATTTAATGAATGCTGCTGAGAGAAAATGCTATAAGTTTCAATAAATGGGGATCTTGTGATACCTCGTTTGATGAATCTTTCGATTATCTATCCAAAACTGGTTTAATCCTGAGTGATTAGCAGTTCCATATTTTTTTTCAATAAGTTCAATTTCATAATTTCAATGAAAAATTCATTCAAAATCTTTTTGACTTCATTTCAATGAATATTATAAGCTTCAGCTACTCACCAGTATTTTCATAAATAAGCCAATGATATCCTGTATAAATTTTTTTCAGTACCAACGCCATATTATGATAGCTTGTTTTTCGAAAGTAAACTTGACAAACAAGAACGGAATTCGATCTATGGTTGCTTCACAACTGAACGTGAGCAAATTAATTCTATTGTTGAAGCGAAATAAATATTAAAAAGTACAACATGCATATTCAAAACAGGTAAAGGAAAATTCGATGATATAAAAACTGATATGCTTATTTCTAATCATGGTGAGTCCTCAAGTATTTAGGCATTTTTTATTATAAAGTATTTCTATAGTTCTTCTCGCTTTGTTGATATAATATTGTTTTTACTTGAAGGGTGTGCTTTTAGAGGTGTTAGGACTGGAAGTGTGGGACGTACGACATAATCTTGGAACATCTCTGATCATTATGGAACGATCAATGCCTTTATATGATGTGGTAGCTCACTTTTCCCTATTTGTGAGGAAATAGTTCTTGTTTTTAGCACTCTAGAAAGTTCTAAATCATTCCACGACATCACAAAAAAATCTTAAGACGATTCAGGAGTATGAAAGTTCGAGAACAATCAGGAAAGTTCGAATACATCCCGACAATTCCCAGGATAATGTGGAACCATAATTGTGGTGATGCTCGATAGGTTTTCGTTCTGAAAGGCTGAAGTTTTATCCTTCAAGAAATTTTTTGAATAGTTCTGAACCCTTGAGAGTGGCTATAGATCATTCTCCATATTCCAGAATATATTGGAACCTTCTGTAATGTTCGGGATTGATCTGAAACATTCCTTATCATCGTGGAACAACTAAGGAATCTGTAATGTGTGGTACCTCACTTTAGAAAAACTTATACAGAGTGGTCCAACGGAAAGTATGCACCTTGCTTTTCTCCTTTATTTGTAACTTAACGCAAAAATGCTCAGACAGGTCGATTTTGCTTTTGAGGGGGACACATTTTAGATGTATTTTTCTACCTGTGCTTTCAACCCCCTAGCGAGGGTGAGTAACAACCCTAAAATTTTAAATAGAAATTGGGGTCGAGTGATATATCTTTTGAAAGGGCACAAAATTATCTTACCAATGATACCTAATTTGTTGTATTTCACTCAAACATGTAGGTATTATGAAGAAAAACAACTACAACCCAGTACTTTGAAATGTGTAATTGACTTAGTAGAATCCTACTTCAGCAAGTGCTGAAAATGTGACCCATTTGCTTCCATACAATAATACAGATTTTGTTCAAATATATTCCTAACATTCTGTAGCGTATCAGGTGTTATACTTCTGCACTCTGCTGTAATTGGTTGGCGATGATCTTCTATGGACTCGGGCTGCGTAGCAAAACATTTATTTTTCAAGTGTCCCCAAAGGAAAAAGTCTAAAGGCGATAAATCAGGTGACCTGGCAGACCATTCGATGGGGCCTCTCCTTCCAATCCACCGTCCAGGAAACCGGTCATCTAAAAACTCTCTTACCGGAGCAACATAGTGAGGAGGTGCTTCATCTTGCTGGAAATGAGTTTGGTCATTTTCAATTATTTCTGTTATGAGATTGTATCTTCAAGCATGTTCAGGTAGACCTCACCAGTTAAATTCCCAGGAATAAAAAGTGGCCCTACGATATGACTACCTAATATGCCACACCAGACATTGATTTTTTGAGGGTACTGGGTATGGACCTCTCGGAATGAGTGTGGATCACTGTCATCCCAGTAATGGCAATTATGCCTATTCACAGCTCCATTCAAAAAAAATGTACATCGGAAAAGCATGTGTTGAATGATAGGTGCGGATCTTCAATTAGTAGCTGGCTCAGTTGTTCACAAAATTGCAGCCTTCTATCAGGATCATCTTCATTGAGTTCCTGTACTAATTTAATTTTGTACGGATGAAATTTATAGGCTTTTTATATCCGTATTATGGATGAACGGGAGACACCTGAGGTTGCAGCAAGCTGACGGGTACTTTGAGTATGATCCAATTCAACATGTCCCAAAACAGCGACTTCCACTGCTTCATTTCTGATCGGTTTCCGTGGCTGGTGTTTCACATTATAGACAGATACGGTATCGACAAACTTTTGGACTAACTTGGCAACGTACGAATCATTCACATTTTTCCCGGGATGACTGTTATTAAAGAGGCGAGCAGTAAGTCTAGCACAACTATTATGTTGATAATAAAGTTTAACAATTTCAACTCGTTCAGGAATGGAATAAACCATTTTTACAGTAAAGTTGAAATATTTTCAAAAGCAACCAAACTGAATCAATGAACGTTTGCCTAAATTCTTTTTGTACACTTATCTGCTGTTGTTATTTGAACGAAAAAACGCACGCAGGAATTGAGGAAAGTAGTAGTGATAAAAATGCCGTTTTTTCTGCATTTTCATTAACACCAAAAATATCGAGTAAATGTTCTTGCTTTTTTTTATAACTATTCAAGTAAATACAACAAATTAGGTATCATTGGAAAGAGAATCTTGTGCCCTTTCAAATGATATATCACTCGACCCCACTTTCCATTTAAAATTTTAGGGTTGTTACTCACCCTCGCTAGGGGGTTGAAGGCACAGGTAGAAAAATACATCTAAAATGTGTCCCCCTCAAAAGCAAAATTGATCTGTTCGAGCATTTTTGCGTTAAGTTACAAAAAAAGGAGAAAAGCAAGGTGCATACTTTTCGTTGGACCACTCGATATAAATAAATATATCATTAAATGATTTTCGGAATCATTTTGACATTTTCTTTACACTTCAATATGTGTATGTTGAAATATGTTTTTTCCGTTAACCAGCTGTCGCACCCCTACAAACGGCAACCCTCAGAAGTCAAAACTTGTGCGAGCTAAGGACTAACGAGGTCTTATCTTTTAACGTGTGATTTGAGTCCACATAGTTCACAGTTCTATAAGCGGCTTCAGTTTTTTACAGACTTCCATTGGATTAAACGAATTCTGTACCTTTATTATTTCTCTTGGTTGGTAATTGCTCCTCAGAGGTTCTTGTTCTTGAGTATTTCTTTGCAGTGCTTGTCATCTCCGTACATTTTTGATGAAATTAGAAGGCGATAGAAGAGTTTGTGTCTTGTCCAAACAACAGATCTTCAAATGTAGAATCAATGTAAATAACTTAGCTATAGAAATAAGAAACGCTGGTGGGGTTCAGAATTTGATGTATATAGGAAGAATACTAACACATATATGTAACACCCTTGTACGTATCGAAAAATTGCGGGACTAAATTTCCTTGTCCATAGTCTGGTTACTGGTCTGATCGAAACAAAAGTTATGAAGATAACCCCTGGTAGCATGTGGCTTTCAAAATCCTCGATTTTTCAAGAAGATGAAAGATTTAATTTTATAATCCTCACGTAAGAGCCAAAATACACGATAGAATGGTTGAATTTTCAAAACATTCAACATGGAAACGTCTTTCAAAACTGCTTATCACTTCAACAGGTATTGTGCAATACAAAAGACAGAATAGCGCAAAATAAAATCCGGGATTCATGGAATAGGTAGTCAGGATCACAACAAGAAGTACGTTGGTCAAACTGAGACGACTATAATAACACGTTCAATGGACCATGTTTGACATATTCGGTTTGCTAGACTAGAAAAGTCTTGTTTTGTTCAATATGTCTTAGATAACAGATAACAGTATATATTAGAAATACATGAAACTGTTGAGACTGGTATACAACAGCCGCCTTCAAAGTTTGGAAATTAGAAAATATGGAAAGAGTTTACTGCTCAGCGAGAAACGTCCTATTTCAAACAGTCCGTAGTTCATTCTCCTTAAAAATGATCAGGAGTAGATACCAGGAGAATGAATGTATACTTAGTCATCAGTCGTTGGCAGTTTAATTATTTATTTATTATCCACACAAGCTATTACAGCCTAATTACATGAATAAAAAAATGAAAGGTCATGTAATCCTTGGAATACTTATGAATGTATAAAAATAGTAAAATATTTACCAGAACTGTAGAGGGAAATACTGCCTAAATAGGTACATTTAACATATTTTCAAATTTTTTTTTGGGAATACTGATTGGGAAAATGTCCAGTCAAGATCTATTGAGAATTTCTGAAGAATCAATGTTGTTATTCAAGAGTTTGTGCATGAATATCATTGCAGATAATTGGCGTCGCTGTTCTAAAGATAATATTTTAAATTCATGTCGTAGATCCAAAGACCTTATCGAGTTATAGTTTCGCCACCTGTGATATCGCTTAAAAAATAAATACCTCAAGAATTTGTTCTGAATTTTCTCCACTTCTTTCGTATATGTTTGATACTCCGCAAACCAAATAATGGAAGCAAACTTCAATTTCAGTCTTACCAACGGATAATAAAGTGAATTAATAATGTCTATATTAGAGAATGAAGAAGTTTCTCTGATTACAAAACTCAACATTCGACTACCAGATTTCATTATATATCGTATATGATCAACAAATGGGAATTGTGTATTATTCCTCAATCCAGGATCTTTAGTATCAGTTTTTCTTTCTAGAACCACACCATCAATCTCATAACTGAATATGATTGGCTCCTTTATGCGAGTTATTGAGATAACTGAACATTTATCAAGATTGAAGTATTATTTATGCTTCAAACTCCAATCTGAGACGTAATTCATATCTCTTTGCAGATATGTATAGTCTTGGACTAAAAGAAGACATTTCGAATATTTCAGAGTTGATGGTAAGTCATTGATGAAAATTATGAATGGAAGTGGACTTAGATTTGATCCTTGTGGTACACCTGACCTAGCTGGAAATTTATCCGAAATTTTTCCATTATTTTTGACAATGAAAAACCTCTGCCTTCTTGGGTTTTAATCTTTTAAGTTTTAGTTTTTTAGTTAATTAGTTATCGAGTGTACTGTAAAATATTTGTTACAAATTATGATATAACAATCTGATACAATGATTGATCGATTATATCTAATGACACCAATTTGAAGTATCAAGTCTCAGTCTGAGCTACAAAATACTTTGAAAACTTTTAAAGAACAAAAATTTAGGATTAATTTGAATTTTTTTTTTGATTTAGTGTATGTGTGTGTGTGTAGTCGAGTTCGCGTGCGCGTGCGCGTGTGCATGTGCGTGTGTCTGTAGAATATTAAGTCCGGGTTGAATTTCGTGTGGTGTTTTCAATTGTTGGACGTTTCGGCTTCGAGTCATATTCTAAAAAGGTATGACTTCAATTTGCTTACTCCTCAAGTAGTAACATGCTTCAAGGGTTTTGTGACTTGACGCTGGGGTCTCAGTCTGCCTACTCCCAAGATCTCGTCGATTCTTCAGGTAAATTCAAGACGAAATGTTCATATAAACATGGGTCCACAAATCCTTCGTTCTCAAGATACAGGGTGTTAAAATGGAAATAAAAAAAAGTTATTCGTAAATATCTCAAATAATATCCTTCACCTAATTCTGTTGTTATTTGGCAATGGTATTTATAACATTGAGGAGCTGATTTAGCCCGAACGTGATTCAATTTAATATGTCCAGTGGCGTGTCCAGCGGGATTTGAACGAATATTTTTGACTTAAAAATGAACGCCACTGACTTTTGTGCAGTTTTTATTATTTCTTTGGATTGAGCAATTAGAAATACAACTTTCTTGTCTCTTGAATTTTTTTCGTATCTTGCTTAGTTTTTAAGAAAGAAAAGTCGACCTAATTGCATATCCCTGGACCTCACAAGGAATAATATGGGGAATTAAATGTATCTTTTGCAAATTATTATTTTTACAATATTTCATTACTAATTATATAACAATAACAACAAATATTAAATAACGTTAACGTCTAGACTAACGAAATGCATTAAATTAAGTGTTGGAAATGGCCTCCTTTGGCTTCAATACAACCGTCTAGCCGCCGCATCATTGAATTTCGCACTCTTCTGAGAATGCCTGGCGTATTTTTATTATGTCACATTAATTAATTATGTTATTCCGTAAATCCTCTTCACTTTGAATAGCAGTTTTGTATACCAATGCTTTAAGTTGTCCACACATAAAATAATCTAAGGGATTCATTTCGGGCGAGCTAGGTGGCCATGGGTGTGGGCCTGATCACCCATTCCAGCTATTATAGTAATTTTCATCCAAAAATTGCCGTGCCACTACACTAAAGTGTGGTGGAGCACCATCGTGCATGTGCCACGTACGGAATCTTTCCATGACTGGAATATCTTCTAAAAGTCCAGGTAAAACGAATTCTAAAAACCTTCTTCTTCTCCATTAAGTCTAGGTGTAAGGAAGGGAGGTCCAATGAGATGGTCCCCGACAATTCCTACCCAAATATTAAAAGAAAATTGTTCTTGAAAATTATTTTCTATCAAGGCGTGTGGACTTAGGAAACCTGGATTTCTTCTTATTTTACCGCGTAACCAATTAGAAAAAGCTAGGCAAATCTCTGGGCAATAGAGCTTGCACACGTTGCATGCGATAGGGATATAGCTGTTGGGCTCTTAAAATCTGCCACACTGTGACATGGGTAATATTCAGTTCTTCAGCTATTTTCCGAGTACTGGTATGATGATTTACTTCAATCAGTAGCCAAGCGGTTCGGCATGGGTGATTTGTTTACTCACTCGAATTGACTGCCGTGTTGGTCGGTGTTTCAAGCCCTAGTCTGAACGATCGATCTTCACTTGCTATCGTCCAACCCGTGTTAGGAATCACACGTTAAAAGATAAGACCTCGTTGATCCTTAGCTCTCACAAGTTTCGACTTCTGAGGGTTGTCGTTCGTAGGGGCGCGACAGCTGGTTAACGGAAAAACAGATTTTAAACAGATTTTTTTAAACAGAATCTCATTCAAAACAGCTTCTGCAATTTGAACTGTTCGTACCATTGCCTACCTTCCAATGACAACCGTCGATCTTTTATAGCTGCCTGTTTCAGAAAGTCGTGCATGGAGACGTAAAAACGTTCTTTTATTAGGCACTACACGCTGAGGAAATCTTTCATGGTAAATGCGTCTTGCAGCATTCGAGTTTCCGTGAGCCATTCCATAACAGAAATGCATATCTGCCATTTTACTGTTAGCAAATTGAACCATGTTTTACAAAAATGGTTCGAAAAATAACCACTAAACACACTTTTTATAACATTCATGAATTAAAAGCTTATAAAGTTGACAACAACTGTTAAGTTGTTTATTACATGCTGCCATCGTTTTCCAAGACAACCCTTGATTATTATTTATGGTATTTTGAAGAGTGCGAAATTCAATGATGCGGCGGCTAGACGGTTGTATTGAAGCCGAAGGAGGCCATTTCCAACACTTAATTTAGTGCAATTCGTTAGTCTAGATGTTAATGTTATTTAATATTTGTTGCTATTGTTACATAATTAGTAATGGAAAATTGTAAAAAATAATAATTTTCAAAAGAAACATTCAATTCCCCATATTATCCCTTGTGATTCTAATTGCTCAATCCAAAGAAATAATAAAAATTGCACAAAAGTCAGTGGCGTACATTTTTAAGTCAAAAATATTCGTTGAAATCCCGCTCGAGACGCCACTGGACTTATTAAATTGAATCACGTTCGGGCTAAATTAGCTCCTCAATGTTATAAATACCATTGCTAAGTTACAACAAAATTAGGTAAAGAATATTTAAGATATTTAAGAATAACTTTTTTTAATTTTTATTTCAACACCCTGTATCTTGAGAACGAAGAATTTGTGGACCCATGTTCATATGAACATTTCGTCTTGAAATTACCTAAAGAATCGTCTGTTAAATTTATGGTACATACTTAATCAACACCCTGTATAAGAAAAAAAATTCTTGCGAAGAATTTTCTGAATGGAAGACGTTGCACAGGTATATGAAGGTAAATAAAGTATTTCAAAATGAACCACAACGTTTTGAAAACGATACGTTCACAACGATGGCCCACCTTGTATACGGTCACTGAAGTCTACTTGTGTTTTATTATTATCATTACTTTCTCTGGAACGACTTCTCTCCGTACGTCTGAAGTTCCATCCTGAAATTGGGACACGATGAAGTTGCGCACAATCAATACCCACTTAGGCTCTATCCGGCTAGTGGCCGACATTGTCCTTTGGAAATCATTTCGTTGATTCTGATCGCTCCCGGGAGATTTTCAGTGTTTATCCCCGCAGGTAGTGATGGGACCAATAAAGTGAGTAGTTGAATCGATTCCCAATTTGCATGAGGAATGATTGTCCCCTAAACGACGAAGGTAGATTGAGAAATTTGTTTCCTTAACGGAGATTTTAAAAACCTAAATAGGGGTTGTTTACTTCTTCCCTCCAATGACTAAAGTTACAGTTTGATGGGAGTTTTGTTTCGCAGAGTAAACTGCTAACGACAATAACGAAAATAGTTTCCTAGGTTCTTGAGTAGGAAAAATTGTTTTCAAAATGAAATCTCTTGAAAATAACTTTTGTTTGTTAAATAGTACAAACTCATGTTGAATTTGAAGCCAAAGTTCCTTTTGGGTGGGTATCATCTATAAATCTATCCTACTATAACAACTACCTAGTTACTCACGCATTTATTTTTCTGTGATTAGTCATTTTATTCAATGCATGCAGATTGTTCGATATCGGAAAAATCAATACTGACTCGGCGTCTCTCGGCATCGAGACGCTAGCTGCGGCGTCGCAACTGTGAAATTCCGTATCAGTTACGTCCGGGGTAGGTGTATGTTCTTCTGTGTTCGTGTATATTTTCTAGTTCCCGTTGTTTATTGGTGAAATTTTTGCCCAGATTTCCAAGTGAGGATATTGAGTGACCAATATATTGACAGGTTTGTTGTTCTAATCGGTTTCTTTGAGAATTGGAGATGATTGTAAAAATGGGCTACTGATGTTCATTGATCTGACTCTATGTATCTTGAAGTGATTTTGGAGAGAAATAAAAGAAATAGACAGTTTTGTGTGGAGGACGTAAAATAGTGTGAAAAATTTGGTACCAAATCAATCCAAATGTTATCAATAGATGCGGTATCAGTATGACATTACAAAAAGAAAAAGAGTTATTGTGGCTTCCATCTTTGACAGTCAACCATAATAATTAAAAAAAAAATCATATCATTCTGTAGGCAATTTAATCCACTTCTTTTCAGAAATTTCATTAGTCTCGAATACAAATTTTAATTGATTAATCTGCATTTGAGGAAGGTCTACATGGAAAAATCAAAAGCTTTGTGGGCTATAAAGTCGCTAGAACTGGAAAGTCAGATCGTATTTGAATGATATTTTAAAGTTTATAAAGTTGATTAGTTTCGAAAGTTTTAGAAAAGGACTGAAATTCGCCAATTTTGTTTTTTTATAATTTATTTTGTGGCGTTTCTGAGGGAGACATTGGAAGCAACTAACTCTTATTTATTGCCTCTCTTGACATAATGTTTCTGACATTTTCGATTGATGACCTATTCACCTTGTAGAAATTCATATTGAACATGGGATAAAGAAAATAATTTGTCTGATTTCTTTCTTCTTTCGTGTAGTTCAATGATTATATGAAAAAGTTACTTCTTTGCATGATCTACACATCTTTGTATAGAGGTAAAATTTTGAAATTGATTACTTCTTTTCTTTCTTTGGAAGATTCCCACATTTTTTGTATCAAGATAGAAAACTAGAAAGTCAAAATATTCCTTTTCAAAAAGACTAGACGAAAGTATTTTCTTTATCTGTTCTGACAGATTTTCAACATGAGGTGAAGATTAAATTTTGAATTTCAGATAAATTTATAGGCTCTTCAAAATAATCTAGAATTTGAGTATTTTGTTGAACTCTTTTGATGATGTGTTTTACATCACCACACAAAGTTCTTCGGTCATTCATTACCACGGTAGCAAAAAACTCCACTCCGATTTTATGAATTGATTCAAGAGAAAAAAAATGTATCAATTTTGATATTATAAAATATGAAATGATTTTTTTCTATATACAAGCATTAGGCATTCACTAATGCGTTGACTGTTTAACTATTGGAAAGTTATACACCTGAAAGAGAGTAGTAGAATGTTTAGTTATGCTCTTGTATACGATTTAAAATAGTACAGGACCTAACTCGAAAAGTAAGATGATGAATTAAACTGAGAAAACGGTAAGAAACATTTTTTCAGAATGAAACTCCGAGTATTATGATTTTACATACTCATTCAATTATTTTGAAATGGAGGTTAATTCCGGAAATGGTTGATTTTCAAACTATTGCTGATTTATCATTTTTGAAGATTTTGCACTTGCATAGACTACATAGTGATGAAAAAATGTAATTACAGAATGAATGTAATTGCCACGAATAAGACACATTATCAATAATCAAACCGAAGAACTTGATTTATACAAAGGAAGTTTATACAAAATGAAGGATTATTTTCAATGTAAAAAAATGTAATGAGAGCTTTTTACATCATATCCATGTCAGTGAATGTTCAAATTGATCATTACGTATGATAAAAATTCAACTGATCGATGTCTGTTTATCTGTCTGTGCGTTTGTGTTCTCTAATCTCAAAAACGGTTTCAACCGATTTGGGTGCGGTTTTTACCAATGTGGTGAGCTTCATCTCACATTCAGATCAATTTTTTAATGAAAAATCTATATTTTTTCGAAAAATTACGACAAATATCAAATTTTATCAGACCGAAGAAACAATTGTTGACGATTTCCGTTCGTTCATCACCAGGACAGTAGAATTCCTCCTCAATACAGTCCTCAGATTCGTTTTGGTTCCTGTTAGATTTAGGAATACGGTACTGTCTCAGATGAAAATTTTGTGTTACTACTCTGTTCAAATAATGAAGTAAATCTTCATTTTTGTCAAAAAATATTCACTTATTCATCAATTTCTATTCTGTCACTTCCAAAGTAGTCCTCCTCAGATATAATATACTTGTACCAGCGTTTTTTCAATCCTCAAAGCAGTTCTAATATGCAATTTTTGTTATGTCCTTGAGATCTTTGAGCGATTCGGTTTTCATTTCCCCAATAGTAGCAAAATGCCGTCCTCTCATGGGTGTCTACAATCCAGAAAAAAGTCGCAGGGTGGCAAATCTGGTAAATACAGTGGCTCAGGCATGATTATGGTTTCGTTTTTGGCAAATGCTTCCGAACAAGCAATGACGAGTGAGCAAGTGCATTATTGTGATGCAAAAGTCAGTAATTGTTTTCCCACGAGAACTCATGATGAAATACGTCACTGAAATCGAAAACCATGATATTTGATCGAGTTTGGCGTGTTTTTTTGGACTTGTCTCTCCTGCTTGCTCTTCCATTGGAAAGATGGAATTTTTATTTCGATATACCATATACCCATGATTCATCGCCGTTTTTTTGGTCTAAATTCAACAATTTTGGAATGAACTTTGCTGCTACACGCTTCATGCTCAAAAAAATTGCATGGCATGTACCGATCTATATGCTGACATCCTCAGTAACTTCTCTAATAGTGATTCGCCGATTCGTACCATCATTAATATCTTCTCGACCTCTGTGAAAAACTTGTACCAATTTTGAACATGTTTTCCTCTGTATCATGCGATGCAAAACCCTCTGGTGCGACAATCGGTAGTTACACTAATTCCCTAGAGGAGACTGAACCAGTCTGACACAATCAAGTTTTTTTTGTTGTTGCTTCTCTCATTTCCAATTAGCGTGAATTTCCCTGGTGAATATTGTACTTTTCGAAAAAGTTTAATTAAAGTACCTACAGGATTGGGGAATGGTATTTCGTATGTTTGATTTCATACAAAATTGCATTGATCACTCCATAGTTGATATCTCTTTTCGTGAATCTGTTCAGGCTTGTATCATTATGAAATTTTGGAGTGGTCTATGGGAAAGGGTTTATGTTTAATGGGGGCTTGAAGTTCATAGATACTTGTTTATTCGTTTGTAAGAAGGGTTGAGTCAATTATTTTCTTAGTATATGCTGAAAAATCTATGTATAATCTTATCATAGTGTACTGGGGTTTCCGTAACTACTATAATAGTCCGGTCAATTTCGACATTCGAAGCTACCTAAAGTCCCATCAAGCTGAAAATCAGTAAGATCATTTGAAATATGATTTAAAATGGAATTTGAAAGTTCCCTATCTTTCCCCTATATGTAAAAAATTTCATTCAAGGTCAAAGGTCAAAAAAATCAGTTTTTCGCGATTTTCAGCAAAACGGTGAGTTTATTCATAAAAATTCTACAGAAAATATATCAGTACTTTTTTCCTACGAGCCATCGTTTTTGAGATATAACGATTCAAAAAGTTGTAAAAGTTGTAATCGTCATAATATGCATACGTTTCCATGCCACGTATTAGGTAGTGTACTTAGCACGGGTCAGTTGTGATTCTGTTCAATTTGAAACTATTGCAAAATAATGGATATTGGCAGAAATTGAAAAGACAAAAGCAATTCAAGTTGAAAAAAAGTGGTGAAATTTAATCATCCGAGTAGTAACTTTCAAATTTTTCTTCTTATTCTTCTTTTGATCTTCTTATTTTTGTTCGTCTTGTTCTTCTTTTTTATGTTCTTGTTCTTCTTCATCTTCATCCTGAGTACATGTAAACTGCGTTGATAACGATGTATCGCATGTCGCTTCGTTGGAATCAAACGGATCCTTCACTGTTGGTGCTTCAATATTAGAGCACGACCGGCCTTGACAATGTGTACATGCCAGAGAATAAAACAGTCCGGCTTTTTTGCAACCACATTTAGCACTGCACCCCTTTTTGCAGTTGCAAAAAGTTGTGTTCAGCAGTTTTTTCGGCACAGGTGGAAGCAAGAATGAAGCGAATGCCGTTAGTGATAATTTCTTGTCGAGGTGAATTACTATTTTCAAAAACTTCAGCATATGGAACTCAAGGTTACAATGGCGTATTAATTAAGGGACTGGGTTTCATTTTATCTGAAATTCTTATAGTTATAACTTATGTATATTTTATATTGTGAGTGTAAGTTACAATGACCGATTGAAAAATATTGTATATGTATATGTGGCGTATTATGACGATTACAACTCTTACAACTTTTTGAATAGTTATATCTCAAAAACGGTGGCTCGTAGTGAAAAAAGCGTTGATACATTTCGTAAATAATTTTATGATCTACAACTTTTGTCTGAAGTATTTTTATGATGAAACTTGCCGTTTTGCTGAAAATCGCAAAAAACTGGTTTTTATGACCTTTGACCTTGAATAACATTTTTTCCATACAGGAGAGAGATGGGGAACTTTCAAATTTCATTTTTAGTCATATTTTGAACAATTTAATCGATTTTAAGCTTGGTGGGAATTAAGGTAGTTTTACTCTTATTTGTTGATCTAATTTTGATCGGACTATAATAGAAGCAGCGTACGAGGAGATGAAAATTGTTTTTGAGTTGCTGAAAATTGTTTACGTGTTTCACAGTACAAGCTTTATGTTGGACTTTATGTTGTGCAGAATGTCTTAATGGCAATGTGGGAATTTGGGTTTTCCTTATGATTATTCGTTCGAATTTTCATTTGCTGGATGCTGGATGAAAAAAAATACATTCAAGAGTATTATCACAATCTGCAATCAAGTTATTTTGTTTTCTTTCAGGTGTCTCAATGCTACTGAATCCAGATAATGCACAAGATAACCAAAGGTTTGAAAAAGAAGAAAAAAGGCAAGAAATCCAAACGAAAAGAAGAGGAGCTATTTAAGCCGGAAGAACTAGAGAACTACCGCAGGGAACACCAAGGAACCAGCGAGGAAGGACCAGCAGCACAAAACGAAGAGTGGAAAAAATTTCTCGCTCTCACTTCCGGAGTTGATGACATCCTCAAGAAAACCCAGGGAGATCTAGATCGGATCAAGAGTACTTCCTTCTTCCAGAGAAAACCGACAGAAAGTGAAGTTAGGAGAACAGAAGAGACTGCTAGGGCGATAGTCCAAGAAAAAGAAGTTGCTAAAGAAGGTAAAGACAATACATAACTTTGAATATTTACTCAAGGGATGCTGTACTTCTCTAAGATGAGGAGTACGTAAAAATTTTCAATCTATTTTGATTTCCATCAGGTTATTTCGCGAAATATTTGGAGGTTGCTTTTGTGAATTTGAACCTGAAGTTGGTATCTGTTGTTTGTGGTGCTTTGAACTGATACGGAGATTACCTGTAGAAGACTATAAACCCCAAAGTTTTCACATATTGGCGAAATTTCCGAAAAAAGTACTCTGCTGGTACTTCCTCTGATCAGCTAATTTTTCATTTTCTCCACCTGTTGTTCCAACTAGATCTACTGGAATTCATTATAGTCCTCTGAATCATCCACGACCTCTGTGATTCCATTTCAATCTCTATTAATGAGAAGTTCATTATCGAAGATCCTTTTTGTCTTTCACTATCTGAACATATTTATTTTGTATATATCGAAGTTGGTTTTGAGTTCGGATTTCCGTTGCCTATAGAAGGTGGCAACAGAGTTGAAAGCTGAGAAAAGATTTTTTGATGAAGAAACGAAAATATTTGTATGGGTTAGTTGAAAATGGAAGTTATATAAAAAATATGAAAATAAATGAAACAATGAATATGAAAAATGAAGGTGCAGAGAAGAAATGTCTTTGAACCGAATATAATAATGTCAGGACCGACAATTTCGCTTTCTGCTGTCTTGTTGGGAGTTAAAATGGACACAAATATGTCTTGGTACAATCATGTCTCTGAAATTGGGAAGGATGCTTCTCAAAAGCTTGGAACACTGTTCCGAACCAGAAAACTATACACACCTCAGCAGCTTTTGATGCTTTATAAACCTTCTTTGGAGTATTGTTCTTATGTATGGAGCTCCACCACTGAGCATACCCTGAAGCTGGTGAATGCCATCCAGAAAAGAGCCATCCGCCTGATTGGAGAAGCGAACATCACTTGCAACCTTGATAGTCCGGAACGCCCTAGAAAGTTTGGGGATTTGTCTCTCTTCTATAGATACTGTCACGTGGAGTGTTCAAAGTGACTTGGCACATTCGATTCCACCAAGAGCGGCGGAATTAACTTCCTCAGAACGTTTCTCCGAATGGATTTGATTTCCAGCACCTTGAGGATTTTTGTGTGGTGCTCAAAAAATTGCGCTGCCTCACCCATTCAGGAGCTACTACACCCACATGGTATTTCATTAATACATTTCTTGGAGTCGTTGTCAGTGTTGGCTGATAGAAATAGTTTGCCTGGGTTTGAACAACGTTTCAATGGTCCACGACAGGTGTTTGATATGAGGTAGACACATGAATTATTTTCTTGCAGGGCGCTCGTCGTTTTTTTTGAAATTCAATTCCTTATCAAGACTTTCTTTCATTTTGTAGGGAATTAATTCACGATTAATTGGGGTCTGAATGATTCGTAGATGGTCCTTTTCACTAGGAAAAGAAGTATAACGGGCTCAAAACCTCCCGAAATCTTCAAAAGCAAAGTTAACGTCTCCCAAGCGGTGAAATACCTCAGTACTATCCTCGACAGGAAGCTAACATGGAACTCTCATCTACAGCGTAGAGCAGAAAGGGCATACGTGGCTTATGAGCAATGTCGGAGGGCAGTGGGTCTTTCATCCCGTGTGGTCACCTGAATCTACACTGCAATAATAATACCTATGCTAACGTATGGAACCATTGCATGGGGACCGAAAGTTCTACAAGCAACGCCCATCTAAAAATTATATCAAATACAGCGACTGGCTTGTTTATAACATCACAGGAGCCATGAGAACAACACCAACCGCGGCAATGGAGTAAATTACGGGTCTAACCCCTCTGGAATGAAAGGATGCAATCTTGCCAGGATCACCTTGGGCGACCCTGGGAAGTTGGCGCCGAAGAAATATCTGGCGATGACCAGGAATAATCTACGCTTAACAGTAGGATTTCTGACTGGCCACTGTCAACTGAGGAAACACCTCCATAATATGGGGCTAGTGAACACATCTCTATGCAGGATGGGTGAACAGGAAGATGAGACTCAGGTACGTCCTGTGCGAGTGCCCGGAGTTATCGTCAATAAGAGAGTGTGTGTTCGGTGAGTCTTGGCCTACACCTGCCGATATAAAGGAGACGTCTCCCAGTGACATGTCCACCTTCCTGCAAAGAACAGGATGTACGATGACCTAGGAGGACAACTCCTCGGGAGGATGTAAAATGGGTCACATGTGGCCTAAGTGCTGTGGGCTTACACTCCCCCTCCCTACCCGACAGGGAGATATGGAAGTGGTGTTTCAATTCAATTTCGGATCAGATTTCGAAACTTTTGAATCAAATTTTCCAGACAATGAAAGTCCGAGCCCCTAACATTCAATCAAAAACATTTGTTCATTGTTACTGTAGATTAATTTGTTCTATTTAGGTTTTCATCATTAAGTATGATAGCAGGTAGTTCAGTTATTTATTAAGAATGTTAATTTTTCAATCAATACTACTGAGTGAGTCCCTTCAAGTTCACTTCTATACCTTTCACAATTCAGAGCCTGCAAAACCTACTCCATCCCAACTTGGCATCGTAGAGGTCTCAGAGTCCGAGTCAGAAGAAGATGAAGATGACGGTATCTTCGATACTGCCTACATTGATGCGATAGCCGCAGGAGAAGTCAAGTTAGCGTACATCCCAGAGTCTCCAACTGAGAAACAAGACGGAGATGATCCGTTTGACACTTCTATCGCCGAGAGAGCAATCTTAGGACCAGAAGTTGAAAGGAAGGGAAAGAAACTAGTGCCATTAGGATCAGCAGTCGAAGTACTCACCGGGAGAGTTCAGCTGCCTACTTGCGCTACGAAACGCCCCATTGCTAGGAGGCAGATTCTCAAGGAAAAGGACTTGTTATTGGGGAGTTTCGACGATACTTCTAAATTGGAAATTGCCGTTGAAGGTAAATAGAAAAATCAATCATTAATGTCAATAAATATAATAAACCTGTAAGTGATGTGTGTGTGTTCTTGTGCACCTATCTTGAAAGCGTTTCAACTGATTCAGTTGCTGTTAACATAATAATAATAAGGGGAGGGTAAGAACAAAGTTGCTGCAACAAATATGCTTGCCGTTCCAATATTACTCTACTCGTTTGGAGTAGTGAAGTGGACCCGAGAGGAGCTGTATCAACTCGACGTAAAGACCCAAGAAATGATGCATCTCTATAGGAGTTTGCATCCCAAATCGTCCGTTCCACGGTTGTACTTCCCCCGACAACAGGGAGGCCGTGAACTTTTGAGTTTGGAGTGTCTACATGACAAAATGGTACTGAATACAGCTTGTAAAGTCGTCAGGAGTTCGGATCCCTTTCTCTGCATGGTCCGTGACCATGAGAGAGCAGGAATTGGAGCATTTCTCCTTAAGACAGCTGCTCGAGCAGCTGATGAACTTGGTATAGTTTTCGACTCTGAACGAGGTGACTACAACTCTGTCACCGAGTTGGAACCCGTTCAGCAAAAAGCTTAGATAGAAGCCGCAGAGATCACCTAACTTCTGCGGAAACACAAGGATAAGCCAATGCATGGGGTCTTCTCCAATAACATTGGGGACCTTGGCTTACCAAAGCGCCTGACCTTCGCAGGTCGAGTGGGCTGAAGTCGGAAACTGAGGGGTTCATAATGGCTTGCCAGGATGGAGTCTTCAACACCTTATTCTACCGCAGTCGCGTGATGGGTAAAGAGGTTCCTGACACAAGGTGTAGGGCCTGCCGCGAGGCGCCCGAGACCCTAATCCATCGACAAAACGCGGCCCTAAGAGTGCTATATCACCATTTACGGTACTCTTACGGTATTGACGAGACACGGGTGTTGCCCTAAGCTCCGGGGGATATTGAATCCGTTGTGAAGAACGAGAAGTGCCAAATTCATTGGAACTATTCCCTACCCTTAGGCTCATGTAAGCTAATAAGCCTAATGTGGTCCTTCTCGACCACCAGAGCAAAACGATATTTGTCGTGGAGTTTTCAGCTCCTGGCGAGACGAATATCGTCAGAAAAGAGGAGGAAAAACGGATAAAATATCGAGATTTTCTCTTCGAACTCCGCAGACTCTATCCAGATCACTTGTGGAGAGTGATCATTGGTTGATAATGCTAGCGCGCCCTCACTAATGTATCGGGGCTTCGGGGGATAGGGCCTGACCAGCGCACACTACAGATCGCTCACAAGATCGTCGTTGGAATTGTTTGATCGAGACATTTCCAGTCACTGCGCGTGTGACGTCATGCTCAGGTGGAGGTCCCTTCGTCGAATTGGGTGACTGTAGTCAGCTGCGGCGTTAGGGATTTTGTAACAATAACAATAATAGAGGAGAGAAAAAAATAATACATCAAATAGTTGCCAATAATATGATGGAATCGGCCGATACTTGATGAAAATCCATAACTAACGTATTCCAAAAACACTTTATTGTGAGATTTTCACTAAATTGTTTTACAAAAACGCAACACGTGTTTCGCCATACAATGGCTTCATCTGGCGTGTCTTTCAACTAATTCTACACATTCAATACTAAATATATATATAGTTTATGGAGTACCTGAAATCAAAGTACCTGTAAACGAAGTACCTGAATTTTAAGTAGCTGATATTTTACCTGAGTTTCTAACGAATTAAATTACCTGCACTTATGATCCATTTTCACATTTGAAAAAATATATTCAGTAACGGAGAGTTATTGAGTTCTAATTGATCATTCAGTAAATTACCCGAATTCCTGAATCTATTGATTTCTAAACATTCTAGATGATTAAGTTTCAAACTCTTCTCTTCTAAATTCGGATAGATCAGGAGTATATAAGCTGACTTGTGGCTCCTGTCCAAAACTGTATATTGGGCAAACAGGAAGAACATTTTTCCAACGAATTAAAGAACATAGGAGTAGTTTTGTAAATAGAAAGACCAATTCCACATTTGCAAACCATCTTTTAGCAGAAGAACACGAGTTCAATCATGAGTACGAGGTGTTACATTTAGAAAAGAAGAGTTTGAAACTTAATCATCTAGAATGTTTAGAAATCAATAGATTCAGGAATTCGGGTAATTTACTGAATGATCAATTAGAACTCAATAACTCTCCGTTACTGAATATATTTTTTCAAATGTGAAAATGGATCATAAGTGCAGGTAATTTAATTCGTTAGAAACTCAGGTAAAATATCAGCTACTTAAAATTCAGGTACTTGGCGAAACACGTGTTGCGTTTTTGTAAAACAATTTAGTGAAAATCTCACAATAAAGTGTTTTTGGAATACGTTAGTTGCCAATAACTCTTAATGTTCTTAACATTATTTTGGTCAATTTAACAATTTCATTGCTCTAACATACATTGAATTTAAAATTTTTAAAATTAGCACTGAGCAGTAAGCATCTGTGATTTTATTTCTTTCTTAAATTGATGAATATTATGATTTAAAAGGGGTAAAATTTCATTCATATAAGAAGGGCCTATATAAGAAAACATTCTTCAAAAAAATTACTCAAAACAAAACAATAATGAGAAGACTTCATGTGCGTGGCTGAGTGAAGAAATTCCCCCACCTACACCCGTTACTAGGTAACCGATAGCGTGCACGGGCGGGAATTGCGGATTGATCGACGACGCGATCTCGCACCGCTCGGCGGCTCGGCAATCGTGTCTGACGTTTTCCAATATTTAAAATTTTCGCGCGGTGTCAGAAAACGAGACTATTTTGCGTCCCGGATCATTGTACGGGGACAACGGGACGTTGGGACAACGGGACCACCAACAATACTCGATATGATAAGAGTTTTAACTAACCTGAGTTTCAATTCTTCTGATAACTGATACTTGAATTTATATAGCGATTTGAGTTGTAAGAATGATACTTTGAAAATGTTTGTCACATGTTCATGAAAAGACAAAGAGCTACCTATGGTTACGCCAAGATTTTTAGCACTGTCTACCCAGTCAATGTCTGCGTTATCGAGAGTGAGTCTAAAGCTACACTAAGTTTCCACTATTTGTCTTTGAGACCCTATGCATGAGGTCAAAGTTTCATTTGGATTGATTTTCAGTCCATGATTCTCCGAGTATAGGAATGTTTTGTGCAAATCTGTGTTTATATTGGCCACGCAACTTTCTGTATCGGTGTTATGAGAAGACAAATACTTGACAATGTGATAAGAAAGTGGGATAATTAAAAATAAACACTGAAAACATCAATGGTCCTAAAATACTTCCCTGCGGTATACCTGAGATTGTTTCTTTTAAGGATGACCATGAGTAATCATCCAGTTTGACCCTCTGTAATCGGCCTGTGAGATAGCTGTTCATCCATAAGCTTGAAAACACTTCAAGTGAATTGATAGTTCAAACCTATTAATGAATTGAATGAATCTCATATCAAAATAGACCCTATTTATTTGCGAATATGATGATATAGAGTTGTGTGTGATAAATTTGGCCTGAAGATTTTTGCCAAGCTTCAAAAAGCAAAATTTTGATGTGGTTGAAGATATGGGATAGAGAGGTACGAGCAATGAGCCCCGATGAAAGAGGAAGCAGCATTGCAATTGCGCGCGCATTGTCAGTATATCGTGATAAAAAAATTGTTGAAAAATAATTTGTATGACGTTTTCAAAAATTATTCAATGAGATGATTTCTCATAGAATGAAGAAATTTCAAAATAACTATGTTGGGTTAACTGAAGTGCAACTTGATTTTATTGTTTGCTTGAAGGTGAAATGCATTGATTTTAATGGTTATTATGTCTAGTGTTATGAAAAGGTGACTGCATTGGAAAATAAATTCGATGACTCTCAAATATTTATTTGAGAGTTAAACGTTGATATAATTTCATTAACATCCGGCAGATGAAAGAACTTCGCAACAAACCAAAATTTGCCTCTCTTCTCCATTTATTTTTCAAAGGGTGAATGAACACTTTTCAAATTAACAACTTGTGTTTGTGTTTCAATTTTCGATGATATAACAATACTTTGTCGCCTCACTATGCTGTATTCACAATTTCTCCAACAGATACATCAGAAATAAAAAAGACTCTTTTGGACGAAGACCCTGTACCACTGCCGGAAGCGCCTATTGATTTGAGCAATCCAATACAGTTTCCTCCAGTTTCACTACCCGTTTCTATCGTCCCCGCCGATGAGGGGAGCATAATCGATGAGTTTGACGTCATTGCCAAGACAGTCGATGATGACGATATAGAATTTGAAGCCTTGGCTGCCGAGAGCTTGTCAAAAACTTCCAGTGCTACAGTGAATTTGCAGTTTGATGTCTCGTCGACAGTAGCTGACGATTTCAAGTGGAGCGCTTTTGAGGCAGAGTATGTTGAATCTATATAATAGTTTAGTTATTATTATAATTTTGAATAGCCTTCATCGATAAATATGATTGAGGTGTAGTTTCGAATGTCACTTCGAGTAATTTGGGATTTGAGCCGAGATGCACTTACGCATATTTGGAAAGTTATGAACAAGTCAACTATATATTGCTTTTTCTTCTTCTTGAGAACGATTGCGGATGTTTGAAAATTAAAAAAATTATCTTCGAAGAGTGAGAAACTCTTCGAAACCAATGTTTTTCTCTCAAATATATGGCGTCAATGTCAATAGTTCCAATTGAGAGGTGAAAATTTGTATAAAAAATTCTAACCCAAAATCAGGTAGGTATTTCGTATATAGTTCAACAAAAAATTATTGATTTGAAAAACATTTTTCCGCAATTTTTCCGCATTATGCTATTGTTATTTGACATTATTCTGAGATGAAGGTTCACAAAAATGATTTTTGGAATATTGGCTTGAAACTTTTTTGCCTTCGGCAAAATAAAATTTTCCATTCATTTATAAACAATCAAATATAAAAAATGAAAAACATATATCAAGTTCAAATTGGAAGGGATATATCTTTTTTTGGAGCAACGTTTCCCACAATTTTTTTTATATATGAATATGGAGTAGTACAAAGCCAAACCCTTCCTGTGCCATAATTGAAGCATTGCTTCAGAAATTGTTTTGGAGAAATGCATTATTTTTGAGTTATTTGAATTTTTTTGGCATCTGATATCCATATCGTTTTTTAAAAAATACTTATGATACATAAAAATACATACACTATTCATTTTTGTTATTTGATATTATTGTAAACAAACCATTTCTTCTTGAAAAATCGTCATTTTTCAGTGTCTTTTTGTTTTCTGCAAAAATATTATCTTGCCAGGTTTTAATTTTTATTTTTTTTATTTGAAAAACAATTTGCTATGAACAAGTAAACTTTTACTATTGGACCCTCCACCGCAACCCGCAAGGGTTTATTGTGGCTGACACCAATTCAAATTCGATTATATAAACGAATAAACCCAGCTTCTTAACGAAGCCGATTAGTTTATATATACGTTTATATGGTGACTGATCTTTCAGGTCAGATGTTGATAGTGTAGTTCTACTGAACTCTGAAAACCTGATTCGGTCCGCAGCAGAGCAGGCACAAAGTATATGCTCTGCTGTTCCATCACACATACTGTCTTTCGACAGTCCGAGTCTACATATGATGATTCAGACGACAGTGACTTGAGAGGAGGCCTGTTAGACATCGTAGTTCATCCCTACTTCAGTCCGACTGTTTGGTTTCAAGCTCCTTAGGGTTAATGAAAGCCTTTGAGTGAGCTAATCCTGGAAGATTTCGCCAGAAGTCATCAAATCTCCATGCCATAGAAAGTGATCAGTGGTCTGACAATCATCACATATATTCAATTGATTTGTTTGAGACCTGAAACCCAAGTTTTACCGCAAATCCTTCGACATATCTATAGGGACAACTTTTTCCAAGTGAGCGTTACAACTGAGATTTTTATCAAGGACAATGCCAAGATATTTCACTTCTGTTCTAAATAGAATGACCCCAACATTGAGGGAAAGTGGCGTTAGATCGTCCAGTTTTCTCCTCCTGGTGAAGGGGATTATCACAGGTTTGCTGGGGTTGACAAACATCTGCTCCCTTTGGCACCAACTGTGTCAGAGGAGCAGATGTACTCTGGAGGAGTACATTTCCTGGACCTTGCCAAGATGACAAAGTCATCCCCATGACCTTGAAGATCTACATGTCTACATGGGCATCGAGCAGACTATCCATCAGGAGCGACCTCAATAGGGGAGATAGTACCCCACTTTGAGGGCAGCCCAATTTTTGAGTAGTAAAAAATTGAATTTGAATAACCGTGTATCAATTTGTTTTGAGGAAAATTCAATTTTTTTCTACTTCTCCATCAATATATAAGAATATGGGAAACTTCCAAAGAAATGGAGAAAGCAAATAACTTCAAAATGAACTCTCTACAAATTTTTGTTAACCATGCATATAAATTACTTTCAGACAGAAACATTGAATTACACAAAAAAAGTATTTTCGAAAGAGCTATTTTTATATGAACGTTGAATTATATAGAAAAAGCTTTTTCCTATCTAGTTTGCACTCCAAATATCCATTATGGAATCACATCAGATATTATCCACAGGATTGCTACACAATCTAATATATAAAAATGGATGTTTGTTGGTTGGTAAGTGATAAACTTCTACATCACTCAACCGATCGTGATGAAACTTGACATGTATGAGTAATTTTTCATAGAGAAAGTTTTTAGGCTATCAATTTTTCTGTAACTCGCCACTAGATGGCGCTGCAGAACAGTTTTTTGGAAGCACTGTTCTATAACGCTGTTATAGTTAGTTCGTTGATTCTGATTTGGTCAAAACATTGAAACAGCAGCGATACAGCAACAAAGTACTAGTATAGTATATGAAAGAAATACAATTTCATTCAGATGAGAGTGTTTCACACTGTCATCGACGATGGCGGATTCCAATGTTTAGGAATGAGATACTTGCTTCTTCAGCACCAATCTGGATAATATTACATTTCACATTTTTTGTATAAAAAGTAGGAAGTCAAAACTTTCTTTTCTATTTTTATTCCACAACTTTTTCAGTACTAGAGAAATTATTTGCCACTACAAATTGTTTATCAAATGAACAAATGGAATATAAGAAAATATTATAATTTTCCAGAATACAAACCAACAGTGGTAATAATGATAAACATGTTTATTTTCAGGCCCATTCCAAATGATGAAGAACTTTTAGAAGACGACGATCCATTCGATACAACCTTTGCTGCGAATATCTTGCCAGATCTCAAGTTGGACAAAACTATCTTTGGTGAATTACACTCATCAGGTTTGGTCAATGGAGATACCGATGAGAATCTAATATATTCTGATGAACGTATCTCAGGTTTGTATTATACACATTTTTCAATGATACGAGTATAAAACTGCAGTCCCATCACATTAACTACATTGAAAGATAAGAGTGATACTGAAATTAGGAGTAAAACTTCAACTTTTTTTTAACTAATATAAGTTTATTGATAGATACATATTAGATACATGTGAGAACTTAACAAAAAATAAATAATAATTGCGCAAAGAAACTTTTCCTCAGTTATCTTAAAGGTGCGATTTTGTTCCATCCTTTTCATAAAAGAGGACGTATGCTTCTCCACTCACATTTGTGCCACGCGCTAGTATACGGGTGTCTGCAGTATGCTGTGATAGCTTATTGTTAGTAATATTGATTAATTTGTTAATTGTGGAAAATTGTTTCATGCCTTTGATGTCAAAGTTCTCAGATGACTCTCCAGAGAAGCTAATAATTCGAAACGAAAAACAGATTTTTGATACGACTTCCAAAACAAAATAGAACGAAGGAATGTGAAAGGTAAACTTGGTAGTGAACGTAGTTCGGCAACACTGACACTGGAGGAAGCTGTTGAATTTGAATGATAATCAATATGCTTTCCGGAAGCAAAAAACCGTATTTGTTATCTCCACACATGTCACAAACATTTGGAATGATAAAATGAGTTTGCAGCTGGTGCGGTTTTATTGCTTATCAATTGTTTTTGTTCGTCACTCCCAAGTTTCTCAAAGACCTTTTTTTTACCATCTATACATTTAAAAAGAATGTACGCCAGATATTTCAATTTCCTGAAGAATGCATATGTTTGTTCTGTTTAATCATCTGAACCTTGGTTTTCTCTAAGGAGATCAATATGGCGAAACCAGTAACCATTATGTCAGAGATTCCAATTTCGCTAGGTGGGTCGATTAATTCAATAGATGTGAAATGGGATACTGATAACTTGGCACATTCACTTCACTAGAAGTCGAATTTGGGAGCTGTACACACCTCAGTGACTACTAATGAAACATAAGACTCAAGTTTGACCTTCTTTGTAATTTGTCTCACATCATTGATGCTCAAATCCCAAGCATACCAAGTGGCTGCTTTATCCCACTCATGTACCTCATTGGAAACACAAGCATCACGAACAACTCTGTTAGCCTGAATTAATGAAATGTCTCTCTTCTATAAATAATCTCATGAAAGTTGTTCAACTCACTTACCACTTTTGATTCCACCGGAGGATATATTGTTTCGGAAGTAAGCGGGTCATTTCAGTTTCACATAGCTTCGTGGAACGAGTTTTCACACTCCTTAGCTACACATATATTTATTTTCTGATTGATTCCACAGAATAGATCTGATCACTCTGCAACAAATATTACTATAACAACTCCACACTGGACTGGAAAGTAATGAAGCTGCAAGGGAGTGTACTGCTGTCAGTTTAATTGAACCAGAACCGGTCGTTGATATAACTTTAGGTTTTGCCAAACAAACACTGAAGCAAAAAAGTTCGTACTCTCGTCAAAATCTATCGAGATTGGTCTATTCTAAGGTTCATCTTCAGACGAGCCATCATCCTTAGATGTTACCAAACAATTGTTGAAATACAGCAGAGATGATGTGGTGATAATAACTACAATCGAGAAGTTGCCAAAAATCTACGTATATATTCAGTTTTTATCTAATTCAGAACTTGGAATATCATTATCAATTATTTTCAAGCAACTGCCAATAAATCTATTAAACTCCAGTTATTTTCCAGAAAGTGATCTGAATTTGATCAAACCAGAAGACAGAGATCTTCTTGGAGGCAGCAACGTTGACTTATCCATTTGTGGTTTTCAAATTCAACAAAAATCTAGCGGATCCAACTCTGACCCCTTCCAAACCAAAAAATCTGATGAAGACGTTTTGAGCGATGACGAATTCGATCCAAGAGCCGAAGAAAAGAGAAGAGAACGAACCACCTCACGACCAGACATTTTGAATATCTCCGGAGTTAAAACTGTGTCGTTTGATCTGACATCTCCAAATCAAACCGCACTAGATATCGACAAAAACAAAATAGCCAAACCTTTGACACCCTTCTACTCAAGGAAGAACTCTGTACCAGAATTACCGATCTCTGAAGATCCTTTCGACACCTCATTCGCAACCAACGTAGCCCCTGGTAAGGCAGAGTTGAAACTCATCGAGAGTGAACTGTTTGATCCAGAAGTTGAGAGGAATTTGAGCCTGGTTGACAAAAACTTCGATCCCAGAGACGAAACCCAGGCAAAGATAGATAAAATTGTAGACAGCATCAAAGAGATCTCTAAGCCTAAGTTGAGTTCACTCTCAGAATCCATCGATCTACTAGCGATTGATAACGACATCTCCATTAAAGTCCTCACTCCGGGTGACGTGAAGTATAATCCTGAGGAATTCAGCTACTGCGATCCGTTCGACACTTCGATAGCTTGTAACATCCTACCGGGTAAGACCGAACTGAAGATACTCGAAAACGAACTCATCTTCTCGCCTCCAGATATCGCTTCCGATATAAAAATCGACGATATATTGATCCAAGGTGAAGATATAATAATTAGGAAACCACTAAATCCTTCTGAAGAAAGCAAATCTGCGGTGCCTGAAGATTTTGATCCCTTCGACACTAGCTGTGCTAATAACATACAACCTGGTAAGGCTGAACTGAAGCTACTTGAATCAGAGCTCATATAAGATGGCAGCAAATCCATTTCTCTTCAATGAAGAGCCATTTGCTTCCCCGGGATCAGCCGGATCGAATCCTTTCCTCATGGATGATGATCCCGGTCTTGATCATGTTGGATTCAATGACAATCCGTTTCTGTCCCAGACAGCGACTACAATTTCCACCAATCCTTTCAGTTTTGATCCTATGGATCTTGAACCTGCTGAGGCTGAAGTGCCAACGATACAAAATACTAATAATACCGACCCATTTGGAGATATTGAACCTAGTAGCACAGTGCCATTCAGCGAACCAATCACCACGCAACCCATAATCAGGGAAGTTTTCACCAAAGCTGATTTTTCACAACCGCAGAAACCATCGGAGCTGGATCTGAAGTATTCCCATCAGCCAGTTACCAACGGACCTCCAAGACCTCCTCCTCCTCGACCGCCACCGTCTAAAGAAACTCAAGACCTTTTGATGTCGGTTATGGGGGCGATGGATGCCACTAGCTCTAGCTTGTTGAATAAGATACCCCCCACCCGAAGCCCTAGTCCAGTTTCTATGAGGGATCTGCACTCTCCAAGCCCAACGCCTGAGCCCAGTTTTGGTGATCTGCTTGACGTGACTGATAAGGTTCCAGAACCTGTCTACTCGGTTACTTCAGACTTGTTTTCTCTGGGACAAGATAACTGTGATATCAATCAGAATCCTTCAGTAGGTCAAGAAACGATCGTACAGGCGAAACCACCAAGGCCAAGTCCCCCAGTTAGGCCACCAAAACCTCCTCTACCAGCAATGTTCAAAAACACTCCGAAAGACGCACCACAAAGTGTACCAGTACAAAAGCCTGATGAACCCAAACATGAAACCGTTGAAGAGATAGACTTTTTTGGGATGGAAACTCCACCACAGAAGAAGGAGGTGACCAACGCTGACATTTTGAATCTGTATAACGTTCCCAAACAAGAACCCGCAAAAACTGACTTGCTGTTCGACTTAATGGAACCAGACATCATCATGCAGACACATAGCGATTTGACAACTCCAGCAATACCGAAAAACATTCAGGAAGTTTCTAATGTCGCTTCTCCTTTGAGTCAAACCAACGAGCTGACGAAAGATAATTTGATTTCTTCAGAGCCGTCGCAAGAAGATCTCAGGATGGATTTGAGTGACAGTCACAGTAAGGGTTCTGTTTCCAGTGTCACTTTCAATCCATTTGCTCCTACCGAGGATATGTCTCAAGCTAATACACCTCAGCCAGTTTTTATAGAGGATAATTTCAAAAGCGAAATAAATCAGAATAACGTTCAGAAGACGATGAACATATTCGACAACACTACCCATATTCTCGATACAATGAGCGGCACCGAAGAAACTTTTGGATTTTCTGTTCAGGAAACCAACTCTACTCTCGAAGACGGATTTCGATCATCTAGTGAAGCTGCTGAAACCAAAATGTCTGCAGATGATTTAGCAATGTTAGACACTACACCCGTGCCTGCATCGTTGGCTTCGTTTGGAACCACGGATACTACTGTTGAATCTGGCGATGTCTTCGGAATATCTACTAAGGAGGAAGTGAAACCGTCTTTGGATAATTTTGGGCCTTTTGGGTCTGTTGCAGAACCCAGTAACGCTTTCGAAATAACTGACAATACTATGGAATCTTCAGCAGATGCTTTTGTGAGTACTGAAAGTACTGTTGTAGATGCTTTTGGTGTAACCAGTACTAGAGAATCCAATACTATGGATGCTTTTGGAGCGGTTGGAGATGATTTCGATGATTTTGCAAAAAAGTTCGACTCAGTGAAAACTGATGATCAGAAAAGCGACGTTTGGGGTAATTCGTTTACGAATACAACCGAAGTTTCTTCTGGATTTGGTCAGGACGATGGGTTTGATGCATTTTTGGCTCTCCAGGAACCTCCTTCTGTTCCGCAAAGTACTCCAAACAGGATTAGCAAGGCTCCGTCCCAGGAGTCGGATGAGGATAAGGATTTCTCCGTATTTATTAGGTGAGCACATCAAGTTAACGAGTTTTCAAAAATAGGGAAATATGTCATTTCTGATAAGAATAAGTTGTTATTTGTAGATGTATTTTGAGTAATTATTTGGATCTGATTGACTATCACCAAGAGAGAATTTCATTTATAGCAAGTTTTCTATAAAGCAGTTTGAATCTACTCTGATTATTATAATGTTGATTTCCAGACCGAAAGGCAGTGAAGAACAGGGTGGTGGTATTCTACCGACCATAGCACCTCCTCCTGCTCCTACCACAGCAGCTTTCATAGATACTTCCCCCCGCTTCAATCCATTCGACAATCAGAATGACGTTTCAACAGAAGTTATCCAAAATGACATTCCTTATGGTGAGTTGAAATGTGACATTCAACGATGTTTCATTATCAGTATTCATATCAAAATACAATATTCCAAAAACATATGACGGTGAATATTAAATAAACATCTATTATTGAAATATGTTCAATTATATAGTGCATTCCTTTAATGTCCCCCGGGAAAACATCAAAGAAATGTACTGTATAGAAAACTGTCAGGAGAACTATAAATGAAAAATTTCAATGAGAACAAAAGTAATATCAAACTATACAGAATTGGTAATTAACGAATCATTCAATAGTTGCTTCTTCAGAAATATATATATATTTCAGATGATAATTTTTCAGCTGGTGACCTCAAGCGGAGTGATTCACAAGAAACCCCTCCGACGCCACTGTTTGACGATGACGTTTCGCAACCTCTGGAACCTTTTCCAAGGATAAACTTCACTGGGGATGGATGGGAAATGCAGCTTCGACAACCCAACAAGAAAAAAATTACGGGACAGCGCTTCTGGAAGAAGATATTTGTCAAAATCCTGCACCAAACGGATTGTGTGTTGCTTCAACTGTACAATCAGAAAGATGATAAGGATCCTTTCCAGGAATTGCCACTCCAGCCCTGTTACTCTGTTTCTGATATAGGTATGTCGAAAGCATTTTTATTGCTTGTTGGTTTTCCATATATACTCACAGAAACTTTGGTTAGGAAAAATATAAGAACATCTCATCAAGGCGAGATTAGAAACCGAGCTAGACGAGGCTAGGGGTATTTGCTCAAGCCAGTTCGGTTTCAAGTCAAGAAAATCCACGGTGTCCGCCGCGAAACAGGCACTGAACAAAATAAGATTCAGCGAAAAGAAAGGGAAGCTATCGTCGCGGTAGACATAAAGAACGCCTTCAACACTGCGAAGTGGGGAAAAATTATAGAGAGAACTAGAACTAGACGCCTCAATATTAGCAGATACCTCATAAATACAATCCAGGCATACCTGTCACCCCGCAGCCTGAAAAGTGGAGGGCACAGGCAGGAAATGACGCAGGGGGTTCCACAGAGATCGGTCCTTGGCCCCACCCTGTGGAGCCTGTACTTTATTGCATGATTATTGATGTTTGCAGCTCGGGACGGACTCAACAGCTGCAATCATGCTGAGTGCAACAAAGATGTTTTTTGCACATGTTGGTGCAAAAGATACAGTACAGTCTTCTACAGTCGAGTAAAGAGAATTGCTTCGTCATTTCAAATTTCATAAAAGAATATTTGGGAGAGTTCTCCGAAGTATCCGATTGAGAACGATAACATATAACATTTTTATAAAACTAGTCATTTACTTTTTAGAAGTGATATTAATTTTAATATCGCAATGGGTGCAATTTGCTATAGTTATAGATGAACAAACTTCATTTTCAGTAATTTTTAGAATTTTGTTTTCATTTCTGCTTGTGTGTTCTCCACTCAAAATTGTGGTCAAGTTTCCAAGAAAGGTACCCAAGTACCCAAATGGAACCAATTCCACTTCCAGAATTTGACCTTTTATCCCAGGTTTTTTTATAAATTGGTTCTTTAATCAAGCCTTCGGCTACAGTTGGAGATTTCCATTCTCCATGACGATTTGATATCAGTATGTTTGCCGTCGATTCTACAAGCAATGTTGCAGAAGATCAGCGAAAACAGTATCCTATGTATTGCTAGAATTTACAAGATTGAAATATTTTTCAATATTTTTTGGAATTCTACTGAAAGTATTCATAACAACTGATATCATGAACTGAACATTTTCCGTTATATCTTATAGAAACTCTGCTGTAAATGGTAGACTGAGGACGAAGGGATGTATATTGAGAGAATCCCTGTCAATAATATCATGTTAGTTTCTGTAACTGGTATCTGCGGAATATCAAAAACTTCTTTCAAGAATGAAATATTAAAGAATTAATTTGGTGAACTGCCAAATATCCAGATTCTTATTGATTGAAAGTGCAGCCTATAACATTGAATATTCAATAATGAGGTCGATGGCTTGAGTATCTTTGATTTTCCTTGTGGATATACTAGAATCACCTCTCCATTTATGTTTTCGAAAAACTTCGTTTCAAACTTGTTTGTAAACCGTACAAAACGAGTTCCATACACTTTTTTGAATTCATCGGATGATAATTCTGCTTCAGCCTCATTTGCTATTTTGATTGTTCTCTGTTTCATTTTCACTCACTTTCATTTATTGTGATCATCCATATCAAGAAAAGTTTGAGTTTCCGAACAACTGTCAGCTCTTCTCCTTCTTATTCGATTGTGATATAGTTTTAAAATATTTTATCTTCATTTTCTATAAACTTTTTTACACTGCACTTGCAAATACATAACTTGTGATACAGAGAAGTCTGATTGTACATCAAGAAATCTATCTAACATTTTTACATTTATATTTGTTGATGTTTTGTTAAAGTTTTTCTTCCCATTTGGCTATTCTACATTCAGGCTTCTCTATATCTTCCATTTTTATGAACAAATATGTCCTATTTATTTGAAATACTATGAAAAATTTTTCCATCAGTTCCAAAATGGTTTCAACCCACATGACTTGTTTTTGATGCATGAAAATAACGTGCACTTTTGATATTATGGTGCTTTAAGGTGCTCAGCAGTACGACCAGTTTGGAAAAATCTTCACCGTCAAGTTGCAGTACATTTTCTACAAAGAAAGACCAGGAGTGAGACCTGGTCAGGTGAAGAAAGCGGAGAGGATAACGAATAAGTTGAGCCAGTTTGCTGCGTACGCTATTCAAGGAGATTATCAAGGTAGGTTTCTGAAAGAGACAATCGTTTGTCCATTGAAACACCGCTCTCTTCTGTAAGAGAGTCAGCATCTTCCATAGACAGGTTGATATCTGAAATATTTTGCGTGGCTCAATACAACCAGGAGAAGTTTCGCTGTAGAAAAATTAGATGAAAGAATTCGATTGATTTTTTTTTCATCTCAACGAATTCAATTGTTATTTATCCCAACTTCGTTTGTCTAAACTTCCATCTTTTCTATCTGGCGCCCAACGTGGGGCACCAGATGTGGATTAAGGCAAACAAGATCAATGAAATTATCAGTGGAATTCATCGGATTGAATTGATATTGGAAAATTCATGGTGAGCCGTAAAATATTTGCCTGAATCCAAATTGTTTCCGATGTGTATTTCAAATATCCATGGAAGAACTTCATTAACAAAATAATTCGAAAATCAGTGATGGATATTGTTAAATGTTATTCAATGGAGAAAAAATTATAAGTACGTCATACATAATCCTTCTGGAACTTCTATAAACGTATTACTGAAGTTGAATAAGTTGAATTTCATACCAGTATCCTTCTACATATTTGTATAATATTTTGTGTAACATCAGTATAATTTCTATCTATTATAATTCCAAACGACTTTTAAGAGTACAAACTGGGAAGGGGAAAGTCATTTCATGTAATTGAATGTTCATAATATTTTCTAAACCTATATTACATAATTATTTCAATAACAATATAGTATCTGGAAAAAATTAATCTGAAATTTCTGGTACTCTTTATATACCCATCAAATTATAAAATCCTGGTGAATAAGAATGGCACCTCTTCGTCGGTTCAAACACGTCAGTCAACTGAATATTTGAGAACATGTATTTTCAGGTGTGAAGGAGTTCGGAAGTGACTTGAAGAAGCTTGGTCTTCCCGTAGAACACGCTCCCCAGGTATCTCAGCTGATGAAGCTTGGTTCACTGAATTACGAGGACCTGAAACAGTTCTCGTTTTGTATTGAGGAAGCCCTCTTCAAGCTTCAAGCTCACAGGGACAGAGCGTTGCATTACAAAATGGAGGAAGTTCAGATAACGGCTGTTGATGAGCTCCACGTGGAGCAGGATGCAGAAGGTAAGATGAATCTTCTAGGTTTTACTTTGCATTATGCAAGACTTTCAAAAAGCTTACAAACAATTTTACATTTTTTGTTCGACAATATTTCCAGGTTAATCCAACATTTTGTTAACAAAGGATATATTTTTCATTTGTGAAACCAGAAAAAAGCGGCATAGAAAGACGAAAGGTTGCCTTCTGAAAATATTTCTAAAATTGTTACAACCATCACAGTTTCTGGGATACTGCATTCATTTCTTTATCAACAAGTGTGTGCCTTACTTCAATCTTTCTGTCCTTTACAGGAAGGTAATATGTTTCATGATTTCATTCATGAAATCATTCCATGATTGAAATAATCTGAACAGTTATTTATGACCAAATACTCAAAAAGTTTGAATGGAGTACAGTCCATTTCACAAACTCTACAACATATTTCTAAACTATTTTTCATATGATTACACACAAGATCTTGTTTGTTTACTATTGCAGGCCGATGCAATTTGATTTCTCTTCCTTACTTCTCATTAACTTTTTTCTAGGTAACGTTTCATTTTTCTAGTTTAAAAAACAAGAGGTATTGCTTGTTAGCTAAATTCTGGATCCCTGTATAGAGTAGAAACTCTGAGCTACATGAAAAACATTGAACATCTGAATATTTTCCAGGTCACATTGAGAAACAGATTGCCAGGGTACGATTGTTCTTTCTGGGCTTTCTCACGGGAATGCCCGATGTCGAATTGGGGATCAACGACATGCGTCGGCAAGGAAAAGAAGTGGTTGGTCGACACGACATCATTCCTGTGGTTACAGAAGAGTGGATAAGACTGGAGGAAGTTGAGTTTCATTCTTGCGTGCAACAGGATGATTACAATGACACGCATATAATTAAGTGAGTTTATAGGGGCTTGTTGAAATTAAAAGTTCCACCATTTTGTAGTAGTTGGAGATATTGACATTATATTCTAGGATTGTGCAGCACTTGTCAGGAGCTTCAAAAAGATTTATCACAAGACCTCCCTTTCCATTTAATTTTTTTTCCACATGGCACCCAGTCGCCATCTTTGAAAGTTTTTTCTGTCAATTGCACTTCAAAATGAAGTATTCATGCCTTTATTTCATTATCCCAAATTTTAATTTTTTGAGTTGACCCGTTCAAAAAATGTGGGGGGGGATTGAAGAAATGCACTGTTTAAAAAAACACACAACGCCTCTTTGGTGGTTCATGGTCAACTATAGGTTTTGTTAAACCGGTGTGTCTTCACCACCAACACTTTTATTCTTAACTTCCCTGTACCCAATATCGGCTTACAATTTCGCTACAGCTTTTTTTGTAAATTTTGCACACCGCGCTTGAAAACAAAATAACTCTCCTATTCAGGCCACTAGCCTCAGCTTCGAAAGCGGAGGGATGACATCCCCAAACCCGCCTCAACAGGCCATCGTGTCCGACTCTCTTCGTGGCTCTCGCAAGACTCCTCCGAACCATATGTCTTCTCCCCCATTTCTCAAACCGTTCTTCGTAACAGTCGTCCACGGGCGACGGAGGTCACCAGAAAACCTATTTCGCTGAATTGACAAAACTCATGATTTCAAAGCTGAGATATTGATATACCCTTATCTACATCCTGAGCGGTTTTCAGCTACGTGAGAAATATATATGACTGTGCATATTTCCAAAACTCGCCGATGAATTTTGTTTATATAAACACTATCTCGGTCTTGCCGTGATGTTACATTGTATTTGACACAGAACCGGCGTTTCTTTAATTCTGAATCGAATAAGCCCCTCTCTTGCCGAAGTTAGAATGTATATTACCATACATAGCCTTCGCCAGGTATTACAGCTCCTCATAAATGCAATAGGTTCACTATTCATGAGCTGGCCGAATATTTACCGTCCTTACTGTAGCCGCTAAATAATAGACATATTTCAAAGTTATAGTTAGATATAATCTTCTTTATTCACTTCCTCACACCCTTCTCGTTAAAAAAAGAAACGGCACTGAGGTTGAGGTTTTTACAATTCCCTCAGTTAACTTCGCAATTCATGTATTGCCCATTCAGGTCGGTTTTCTGTGGCCATGTTTCTCACTTATAACTATTTGTTCTCACTTTTACGTCTAGAAAAGGCAATATTTCTCTTTCAATGTAAACTATGTGAAACATTTAACGGTTTGGATGTATTGCAGAAAGGCGACAAATTAGTTATTCCAACCAGACTTTAATTTCTTGTTTCAGAATCATCCATTTTGTTCATCTTCTTCTGGAAGTTTCGAAATGCGTCTTTCGGATGAACTCTGCTGTACAGTTTTTCTACTTCGAAACTGATATTACCGTATAAGTAACACGGTCGGTTTGGAAATTGTACCTCATGTTCAAGATATTCGTTATAGGTTTACATTGCAAAACTTAGGGCTTATAAATAATTTTGGCGGGAATTTAGATATATACTGAATATCATTCAGATGATCACAAGATCAACATTCAATAGAAACTTTTTTTCCAGGTTCAAACCTCCCGATGCTTGTTACATTGAACTCTTGAGATTCAGAGTGAGACCTCCGAAAAATCGAGAACTTCCTTTACAGCTCAAAGCTCAAATATGTGTTACAGGGTATAAAGTACGTATACATTCGATTTGAAATTGTTACCAATTCTATTTCAGTTTTCCAATGATAAAATTTATACCGTAACCTCATTTAATACCTTGAAAAAATTTATTACCATAAGAAACATGCAAAGTATTCCATTTCAAATAAAAAAAGCAAACTGAACTATTTTACTCAGGGTAGTAAACTGGTGAGAAGGTTCATCAGAGAGGAACGTCAGTGGGTTTATTCAACCTTTCACCAAAACCCATGAGGGTTTATTGAGGAGTACACTCATTCAAACTCGTCCAAATTGATCCACAGTCAGTCTGCGACTACTTTCGACAGTTGGATAAGCAACACTATCGTTTGGCTTGGAAAGCAGTTCTTCTGTGAAGCATTTCAGTAAGACGCTCTCCCATGACTGCCAGGTACTAACTCCACTCACCAGAGAAGAAATGCTTTACTGATCCTCACAGGTAGCTTTCAGTCACTCAGGCCGGAATATGCATCCGATTATTTAATATTGAGGTTGTCGCGATGTCCAAGGTGCAATATTTCTACCTTGCAACTTTTCCATATGGGATAGTTTTACATGAGCTATTTCTGATGATACACTCGAATCAGCTATGCAGAAATTTTTTGCCTATGGTTTGGGTAATCATTCTTGAGCATGAGCGTGTGCAGGACCTGCTCAAGGGGACATCATTTGGTAGCAAGATTCATTGGACATTCTGCTCTTTAAGATACTTTCCTATTCGCACCTCCTGGCCTAGGTTTGTTGGTGAGTTGAACAACAGAGAAATTCCTGCTTTTGAACCGATGTTACAGAAAGGACAGTTCGATTCGTTTGATCAATATATATCTCTGGATAAAGTGAGCGGAAAAGTTGGAGAACTGAGGGGCCCTTCATATAGATCCTTTGTAATAGGGAGAACAGTTTGGTGTTTGAGTCGACGTCCTCCTTCTCTCTAGATTCAGGTTCAGATTTGTTGGTATCTTCATAGTCCAGGATAAATTTCTATAGCAAGAAGATATCCAGTCTCATGAAGGATTCGTTGATGACACTGGATGGGCTCAGAGTCATATGTCTTTTCAGCACGGATACGCCAACCTAAGTATGAGGCTTCATTTAGGGGGGCAACTACTCTACAGGTGATACCTAACTTGGAAATGATATCTCAGATTGAATATCCAGTGTTTTCTTGGACCTAATGTTCTTGAATAATATTTTTGTTATTTTTGGTGTCTTTACATATCAGAAATATTAACAATACATAATATAACAGCTATATATTGTATTCATTCATTTATTTCTGTAGTTTTAATCATTTTTTACTTGCTACATGTAAATAATTGTACCTTGTTCGTTCAATAAATATTATTATCATTATAATAATTATAAAAATTTTCATCAATATTATTATTGGTTGACGTTTGATGATTTGCAGGTAGAACTTAGAGCTGACGTCCTCGTTCCAGGATTCGCTTCCAGAAAACTAGGCCAGATTCCTTGCGAAGATGTGATGATCCGTTTTCCGATTCCAGAATGCTGGATATACCTTTTTAGAGTAGAGAAACACTTTCGATATGGGTCAGTTAAATCTGCGCACAGGAGGTACGTATTTATATTGTTATTTATTGAAAATAGAACTGACTCCCAATCATCTATTTCAAAAACGATACATTTTATATGATTACGACAAAACATTCAACATTTCCAAGGAATCATCAAAAACAAAATATGTCAAAGAAATTAACAGTCTCACTTTCAGACACGAATGAATAATTTTTTGCTTACAAGTCGTCAGCAAATGTTCCCACTGATGTTCAATACTGTTTAAAAAAAATTTTTTTTTCCGTTAATCAGCTGTCGCCCCCATACGAATGACCACACTAAAAAGTTGAGAACTTGTGCGAGCTAAGGGCTAACGGTCTTACCTTTTAACGTGTGATTCCTAACACTATTATGAGTTATCCGTCAAATCGTTCCTAAAAAATTGTTGATGTGTGACTGAAATTGGAACTGAAAGTTTACCCTGTTAGATATAAATAGACAAGTTTAGAGTTACGAATTAGTCTCGCTATTTCCTGATGACGCCAACTTGGTTGACGAAACGATCATCGGTGTTTGGGAGCACTGCTGGTTTTGGAGTCATTCCGCGTCTGAAATTGCAGTTCTACATTTTGAAAACGAATATTTTAACGACTTGAGAGTGATGGTTTAAAAAAAAAACTGAATTTGGGTCGGTTTATCAATTAACTATTGAGTAAAGGAGACTGATAAGTCAACTCCAAATACTGAACAGACGAATTTAGGTGAAATGTGGAAAATGTGATGAGAAAAGAATCTTTTTTTTATTCCAGAACGGGAAAAATCAAAGGAATTGAAAGGATATTGGGAACAGTTGAAACGCTACAAGAAAATTTGATAGAAGTTACATCGGGACAAGCGAAATATGAGCATCAACACAGGGCTATAGTTTGGAGATGCCCCAGGTTACCCAAAGAAGGACAAGGTGAGTTATTGAATGATTTTCACCATGGGTTGTCAATATTACCGATGTTCACGTTTATCTCCACACCCTATGTATTGAATTTCCTGAATTATTTTTATCCACTCTCTGGAAACATTCAATGTGGAAGTGTTCAAGATGATCTTTTTGGTAAGGTGAGTCAGGGATAAAGCCCAACCAAGATGTGCACTCACAGATAGTTCACTTTACTTCACAGAAAGCAATAGGGAAAGCTCAAGTTTCTTAAAATACACCAAACATCATTTCTTATAAACACAACTAGAATTTTCAAGATTTGATGGAATGTGGAAATCACCACGGTTGTACAACAATCATGAATATTTTGGTGATTCAGTCGATATTCTTACCAAAAAATACGCCATTCAATGATGTTCTCGGGCTAGACCAGTTTTTCCAAATGAATTTGATCTCCACCCAACGTGAATCGGTACTTTCGCACAGACACCGATCTCAGAGCGTCTTAAGGATTCTTCTGTAGTGCTTGTGTTTTGTCTTGAGAAAAAGAAGCGATCTTTGTGAACGGAACATAATGATTTATCATATTCTTCATTTCTAGGTGCTTACACTACTCATAACATGGTATGCAGGATAGCACTAACGAACTATGATCAAATGCCGGAGAAACTTGCAGACTATTGTTACGTGGAATTCACTATGCCAGCGACACAAGTGAGCCACACCACATGCAGGAGTGTTAGTTTGCAAAACACGGATAGTGATGAACCTCCAGAGAAATATGTTAGATATTTGGCCAGGCACGAATACAGGTCGGTAAATAATAATCATGATAATAATTGATTTTATTGATAAGGTATGGCAAGGACAATTATATTTAGCTATTTATTGCAACGAGAAAAATTAAGTTTATTGAAACTACGATAAAAATAAAATAAAAACAACAATAAAAATTAATTGGCGCTCCGGGGCGACTTCATTAATTCCAGTGGCGCATTTGCTTTTTCAGCTGCAGGAAAACCCGGAAAAACCTGCAGCACCACATCATCTGAAGATCTTGAGCGAACAATGTCCTCTCTCTTATAAAACAAAATGTAGGGTGTCTCCAGAGGCTCGAATATTTTCAATGCATCGCCAGAACACTTCGTGACACGACTATCGTCAAACTTAAACCAGTCTGTTTCTTCTTAGAAGGCGTAATGATGACCAAATTCAACGCCAGAACCACAGTGAACAATGACTGCATGAATATTATAATAGTGGTCTGCTAGGTTGAAATGTTCATCTATTTCGAACCTCCCAAAAAGTTTCTTGCATCCGTTAGAGGTTGAGTCTTGTTTGAAAATCATCAGTGTTAGTATTAGATTGACTGGTGCCTCAGCTATACTTGTTTCCTTATAACAGTCACTTAGTTTGGCGCATGTTTGACAATACAGTTAATCATCACCTGTTGAAAATTCCATTTTCAGATGATTTAACAATAAGCTTTGCACGGACTGGTTATTAGTCATATTAGGAAAAGCTAGATGAAGTTCCAGAAATCATTCAGTCCAGAGCGGTCAGGAGTATTGATTTGGCTATTGTTTTGCTCACCAACAGTATTCAACAAGAACCCCAAGAATTCGGAACAATCCCCTTGTTGTCCTAACGAGTATCTAGTGGACTTCAAAGACTCCAGGAAATCGGTTGGAGGGAAAGATGATACCTTCTTATGAAACTGCAGCTGCATGAACAGGTGTTTGAGTTTGATGAATAAGTGGGAAACATTCCCGTTCTCGTTCATCATTAAAACTTCGTTCTTGAAATTCTTCGTCATGAACAACACTTGCAAAATGCTATTCATGTAGCAAGTGTTTCCTAAATTATCCAATCCAATTTTCTTCTCTAGATTTTCAGGACAACTATCTACTGATTCGTGAGGAAGAACATGTTTCACAGAATTTCCATAAGATATGGTGGATATGTACGAGATCTGTGCAAAAATAAGGTGAATGTTCAAATTGCGTATGAAACGTACATTATTCCAAACTTTGGAATGAGTTCTGTTAACTGATGATATTGATTTCAAATTTCTTCAAGATAACATCATGTTAAACTTCAAACTCCAACTCTATGTATGTAAGAAGTGTAGCTTCTCATTTCGAAGCATCTATAACTTGACTAATTATTTCTTTATGGAAGTGCCGTAACTTGAAACCTGAACAGATATTATTTAGATTCTCATTATATTTCAGTCCCACATCACTGGCGAAAATTTGAAATTCTATTCGTTCTTAGTTAGTTATAGTTAGTTTTTGAATTACTGTTTCATTCCCTGCTATAAACATTGTATATTTCTTGGGAAAATCAACCGTTATTATTATTAATTCATGTAACTATTCATTATCGAGAATTAAAATGAAATGGGATATGGAAATATTTTTATCAAAAATTTATCAAGTACTGTCATGAAAAAATTATATGTGATTCAACTGTGGTTCCTGTTTTTTATTGAGAGAACTGTACATAGTAGTCTAGTTCACATGTACTTTTTTTTGTAACATTTTTCAGCCCTGTCCAAAAATTACGACCAAGGTGTCATTCGATTCGTATTTTTGCCTAGAAAGTTTAAGGGAAGGTCCGAAAACGCGCCGATAAAAATTACAATAGTTATAAACAATTAAGTGAAAAAAAAATGGGGCTTTAGTTTTGTCTTAATTTCTCCAAAAATTTTCAAAATTTTGAAAATTTGAAAAAAGATTTGAAAAGATCAATGAATTTGCGTAAAATAAGTCTCGTCTCCCGAAACTGTATCTCGATTATTTATAAGTTTTACAGAGCCCTGAAAATAGAGCCAAAAGCGGGTAGTCTGGCTTCCGCGCGCCTTTCGTCATTCTGACATAAAAACAAAAAAAATTATATGAACATATTAAATGTAGATATTAAGGAATGAAAAAATTCGTGTAATGTTGGGATACATCAACAAACAATAATCCGCAGTCAAAAAATTTTTATCCCAATTTTAACGTTAATTATAAATTTGTTGATTAATAACTTTTTCTGAATTGGAAGTTAATATAAAAATCCCTATAATTATTAAACTAAAACCCTGGCATTTTTTTCCTTTGGTAAAGTTATCCTTAATAGGCAAAAAATAAATTACCGTTGCCAAAATAAAAAAATTGTTAGTTTCCATTTTTTATTGACAATTGAAAATTATAATTTTATAAAAAATATATTACAAAATTTTTTTCTTTAAATTTTTTATTGTTTCAATGTCTCATGGATAAAAACTAATTATTGATATTTTTTTTAAATTTTTTAAATAAACAATTAAAAAAAAGAATAAAAAATGAAGTTTTTTTAAAACCTTGAAGAACAATAGAATTTATGATTTAAAAAAAAACGGTTCCTTAATTTTAATATTCAGTTGCAAAAAACAATTGTTAATTAACAAACGCATTTTTTAGCAACAAAGAAATTTTTTCAAAAAACCATTTGTTTTCTAAAAAATCATGATTTTTTCAATTAAATTGATGCAAAAAAAATCATGATTTTTTTCAATTAACATAATGCAAAAAAAATTGTTTGTTTGTAATAAATTTATTAACAAGCTACAAGTGTCTTTTTGGTAGTACAAAACGTCAAATTAATCTCAATATTGTAACTTCTTCAGTGCTTGAGAAAAAAATTGTCATACAAATTTTATGTACCCCCTTTAAGGGGCTGTATGTTAACAAGGGATGCTCCAATGAAGTTTTTCTATATGGAAGATCTTATCTTTTTTTCGATGAGGAATCACCTCCTTCAATGTTTCACACTTATTCAGTTACACCCTGTATATTTTTATTGATTTTGCAGTTGTATTTTTCAACTGTATTTGCAGTTGAAGGATATTCTGGGCTTGAGTAGTCTTTCCGTCATATTTTGCAACTTTTGCACTACTCGAAAAACCGTGTACATTTGGGCATTCATGCACATTCACTTGTAGGAGAGAATTGGCCTCTGTTGCAGATTTGCCAAGTTTCACGTTGACATGTTGCTCAATAGAAACGTGTACCATATTTCCGATACATGCTCCTATAGAAACAAGGGTTGTTGCCTAACTGAGAATGAGCATATGAGCAAGCTAGTGTCGTCCAACAGGCTGGATTGTGGAGGGGTTTGTCAGGCAAATCGGTAATAGGACGATTGACTTTGAGGTTGATACTATTTGTGTCACAGAAAACCAGTTCCGTTATTTACTAGTAACACCTATTAACATATTCTAGTCATTTATCGAAGGTAATAAGAATAAATATGTTTTTCAAAAGTTGCATACCTGACAAACATGGCCGAGGGTATAGATATGAGATTTGTCTTTCCGAAAATATTACATTTGAGGCTTCTCGAGACCTTAAACTGTTAATTGATGAACCATCTATCATTTCCAGGGTTGGCATAGAACACACAGAAGGAGATTCTCCGAATCCGTACGCTGCTGCCACCTACGTTTCTAAACCAACACCTGCACCAGCTCCCGCAGCCGTGGATATTCCAGCCAAGGTAGCAGAAGAATCTAGTTCAGATAGCGACTAAATTCAAAAGTATATTTTTCCAAAAACTTACTCATGAACTGAAGTTGTCAACTAGAACTTAGGAATATGATGAAACACTAGGTTGTCAGTTGTGATTGATTAGTTGTAAGTGTTTTGACCTCGTTGATATTATGAGCTTCAAATTTATGTATGTTCCATGTAAACGAATTGGCTGTTTAAGGAACTATGACCAGCCTGCAGTGTTCATTTAGTCTTAAATCATGAAAAAACTAGATAGATATTCTTTCATCTCATCATTTAATGTGTGGTGGTGAACTTCGATATTGAACTATAATTTTTTCATTTTATTTAAGCTGGTTCAACAAAATATTGTGATTATAACATATTGCACGAGTTAGAGAAAAATATGATCACTATTATTTCGAAATTTGAGAAATCATGTTTCTCAATGGAGCAGAAAATTAGTTATAACTCACTTCAAGTGAAGAAACGTACATCTAATCAAATCAAAGAGGTTTCATTCAAGCTGAAAACTTTTATATCCTGAAAAAATTCCAAATAATCTTCAAGTATATGAGTAACAATCCATGTATATTATCTCGAGCAACATTGAACGTCTAATAATTAGCAATAAGAATAGTATATTGGAATCATGTATAACAGATATATCGTGGAACACATGAAGCAGAACGTGTTTTAGAGATAAGGCAATATAAATAAGTTAAGATATAGCTCTTTATTTCCAACATATCTATTTATATTTACATGTATATTATGAAAGATACATTATTTTTCCGTGTATTTTCATACACAGCTAGAATTACCAAAGACAAATAACAACTAAGTAGCTAGGAGTAAGTTAGAATAAACAGAGAGTGTTACAATAGAAAACGTATGATATAGAATATATTTTTTGGATTGTATGACAAAAAAATAGTTTTTTATTATAGAACTGATTCATGAGGTATAACTCCCTTTATTGATACATTTTCTGCAACTGAGAACTTGATCATCATGTGACAAGCTCTAAATTTTGTTATCTACCAGAAAACATAAAATTTCTGTTGAAAAAGATATTATATGAGAACTGTTCTTTGCGAAACTTTCGAATACATTTCAACTCAGCACACTGAAATAATCATTAATTGGTTTTCTTCTGTCACACTCTGTATTGTAGAACATTAAACAAGTTTTTTCTGTTGAATAAATGTAGTTGAACTGCTTTATTGTTGAATAGTGTAGGTGTAGATCTAGGAAAATATTTGAACTATGTTAACTAGTTGTAAAAATTTTAATTTGGTATTACTATTTTTTCAACAATTTTGAACTGGAATTGAAATGATTCCAGAAGAGTCGAATTCTAGTCACTGATCCTCTCGTCAGACATAGATATAAATATATAATAAGAAGATAGTATTTGTATAAACTTTTATTAGTAATTCTAGATTATTTAACAATTGTAACCTGGAATTGTATTATTCCAGAAGAGTCGAATCCTAGCTACTAATCCACTCATCAGATGTAGATATGAATATATAATAAAAAAATATAATTTGAATATTCAACATGAGATAATGATGTACTTAAAAATTCTATTGAACAATAATGACGTAACTGAAAAATTCATGTATATTAATGTATGTATTAGAAATAAACAGTATTGAAGCTTGTATCGACTAGTTTAAATGGATCTTCCATAATTATTCTTTGTGACCTATTTTGAAAATATAATAGTGATCTTCGTTTTTATTAGATTCAAAAGAAAACTCGAGGTGGAAATTGTATACTGAAACCACTTCTGTTTTGCTCCGTCGCCTGTAAAGAGAAAAAATGAACGTAAGAATATATCATAAATACAGGGTGGGCCATCGAAAACTTGACATGGAGGTTTTGAGTACTAATCTTGCAAATCCGAAAAGACGCTCAGACAGATCGACTTTTATTGGGAGGAGGACAATTTTTCCCCCATTTACAGCATCGTCACTTCAGCCCCGGAGCAGAGGGGTGAACAACCCTTAGAATTTCAATAGGACACTGGAGGCGTGTCGCACATCGTTTGAAAGATCTTGGAATTCTATAAACAAATTTGGACGTATTCAAAAAAGTTCTTGATTAACTCTTCCAATATTTAATAGCAACAAATTGTTGTACGCCACTACTCAGTTGGAATGTATTTGGAACTCTTTCATTTGTTTCTTACGATACTTTTCTGTTAATATTTTATTTCTTCTTCTATAAGAGGATTATTAAAATTGAGGAATGATTGAAAATGCTGTTTCTATTTTTCATTTTCATGTTAAAAGTGATATCTACATTATTACTAGTAGTGAGTGCCGTAAAGTGTTGCTAAAGAAACAATGGTTCACACAACTGCAGAGATTGCAACTGCAACTGCAACTGTACTATGGAAATAGTTGTCTGCGAGAGCCACTGAACTGTTCAATCAACAACATGGAAAGAATGTGTCGCGACAGTACGGCAAATTGAACCACCAGTAACAAATGAGGCGACACAAGTGGCAATTCTGGGTCATGTTGAGATTGACTATACTTTGAGCACAAGAAAGTTAGCATTTGTTTCCGGGGTGTCACGAACTAGCATTCGGCGTATTTCAAAATCCCACAAAATGCATCCTCACAAAATTAAATTGACGCAAGAACTGAATGAAGATGATTTCGATCGACGTTTGCTATTTTGCGAGTTGGTTAGTGAACGTAGTAGAATCCACATTTTGTTTTCAACATTCGCTTTAGTGATGAATGTACTTTTTTTCTGAATGTCACAGGTAATCGCCCTAATTTTCAATATTGGGCTTTCACATTTTTCAGGAAGTGCATACTCAACGTCCACAAAAATTAAATGTATGGGCTGGAATTTTTGGTGACCGTATTGTTGGCCCATTGCTTTTAGAAGGGAATTCAACCGGACAAATGTATCTGGAGCTTTTGGAAGATACTAATAATCCCCTTCTCACTGAAATTATTGAAAATTGAACCATAATTATCGGGAGGATCTGTTAATGATTCAACAAGATGGGCTCCTCCGCACTATGCTCTGTTCGGCAGTGTTTAGATCAGACTTTTCCGGATCACTGGAATGGAAGGCAGGGCACTATCGAATGGCCACCCCGATCACCAGACCTTTCGCCGTTAGATTTTTTCCGTGGGGTCATTTGAAAAGAAGAATTTACTGTACTCCTCCTGCATCACTCGAAGATTTACGACAACGAATCTCAAATGAATGTCGTCAAATCACTCCAGAAATGCTCCACAATGTTCAAGAACATTTCCAGCAGAATCTCTGTTATTGCATGGAAGCTGGAGGTATCCAATTTGAGCATATGCTAACATGAGAATGAAGTAAGTAACTTCAACTCTAAATTGAATATGGTTCGTGCAAATTAAAAAAATGTACACCGTTGTTCAGAGAATTCTAAGGTTTTTCAATCGATGTACGACTCGCCCCCAGTTTCCTATTCAAATTCTAAGGGTTGTTCACCCCCTCTGCTCCGGGGTTAAAGTGACGACGCTGTAAATGGGGAAAAACTGCCCTCCTTCCAATAAAAATCGACCTGTCTGGGCGTTTTTTTGGATATATATATATATATATATATATATATATATATATATATATATATATATATATATATATATATATGATATATATTTTTTTTTTTTGAAAATGTTTCGGTAAACATTTCGAACTATGAATTTTTATTTCATCAAATGTTGGTTGATATTTTTCACTACATGAAAATGTCATGAATTGAGTTTTCGTGATATCGAGTTTGAGCAAGTCATAACTCAAGTTATGTTTCAAAATTAACATGCCAACTTCAGCCTTCGAAATGGTCTCATCCCAGTTATCTCCATCCACTACATATACAATGTCATCTGCATACGAATAAAGATCACCATCAAGATTTGTATTTAGTAAATCATTAATGTGAATAAAAGAAGGACAGGTCCTGAAACAGTGCCTTGAGGAACACCACACTTTGTTATTTGTTGGTTACTCTCATATTCATTTATTTTTACGAACTGTTTCTCAAGTAACTTCGGAAAAGTTCAAGGCAAACACCTCTTATTCCGTATTGTGTTAGTTTATCCAGGAGTTTAGAGTGAGATACGGCATCAAAAGCTTTCTGCATATCTAAAAATATTCCAATCACTTTTTTGTTGGTATTCAGACTATCATATACATTTCGAGTTACACTGAAAATTGCATCTTCTGTTGACATTCCTTCCCTGAAACCATATTGTTCAGTTGACAAAATTTTTCATTTGCAAGAAAGGTAACTACTCTTTTTTTTTATACATTTTTCGCATTCACAGAGCACATGCAGTGCGTTTTCTTCCTCTTCTTGACAGAACGTGCATTGGGTTTCCTCTGTCAGACCCATGTAGCTCATATGTTTTACTGAGTCAGCTATGCCCCATTAGTAGACCCACCACTACCCTACCAACCTCACGGTTGTGGTTTATCAGGTCTTCTGTGAATCTGGGCGATGGTTTCTTCATGAACTCTTTCGCATGCCTCATTCCTGGGAGCTTAGTCCACCAATCGATTCGGCTTGCATCCATGAGTTTATGGACGTCTTTATAGATACTTTCACTACCCCGCAGCAGGGTTTTGGGCCAATCAGAGCCTTGGATGCGCCTTGACGGGCTAGAACATCGGCGTCCTCATTGCCCTTGTGACCCTCACGTCCGGGTAACCAAGCTAGAGTGACCCTATTTTGGGTACTTAGCTCCTTGATTGCTCTCAGATAGTTTCCCACTAGTCTTGAGAAGACTTGAAATGGGCTGAGCGCCTTAATTGCCGGATGGATGTCGGAGGAAATGGTAATGGTTTTATTTGTGACCTCCTGCCTGTTTATTTCTCCTATACAGTGGAACCATATTCGGGTGGGATTATGAACAAAAAAAGTGGACATAGATATTATCTTCTTCAACTTAAAATATCGTAAATGAGAAGAATTACCCAAAAATTATTTTTGCCAAGTTCCTTCGTTGATTTTTTTTGAGTAATATGAATTATACAAAATTTCGAAGAACTAGTTCGTATTGCAAAATCTATACAATGCCTTCTATATAAAACAAATACTCAATTAGTCCTCAACTCGCCATGATACATCTTGTGATGTTTTCGAATAATGTAAAGATTATTGTGTTCCATGAATATTAATAAATTCAAATTCAATCATAACTCTCAAATGGTGAAAATCCATGAAGTATTCAAGTAACATTCTATTGTGAACTTTTCAATGAACAGTTCACCAGATCGCAACACGTGTTTCGCTATAAAATAGCTCATACTGACTCTGGAAAGTTATTTCACAGCGATACCTCGTGTTGGGGATTTGTAAACTATTCAGTGCAAATCCCACCACAATGTAATAAAAGTTCAACGGAATCCAAATTACACTGTTTATGAATTACGAATTAGGAATACTCACCAAATTATGATGGATATCACTATCTGGATGAGACGCCCTTCTTGTACCTAAAAAAACATTCGTTTGAAATGTACTTCATCAGCTCTCATGTGAAAAGTGTTTTATATTTCCAGAGAGGAAGTTGTAACACATTAGATTGGAACTCACACTCCCCATCAATTTTTTTGAGGTAGGGCAGAAGGAGAAGTATTTTTTCTCTGTAACGAGAACCTATTTCGGGATTTCCCTCCACTGAAAGCTCTTCCAAGTTTTGACACAAACTCAAGTATCCCAGATTTGTTTCAGATATAAAATTCCTGCAACAAATGATCAAATATAGAGTTTCAGTTTTCCACATGAATTTCTTTGCAAACCAAGAAATGAATTGAAAATTGGTACACTTCGGGAAAGGCATTTATTATCTAAATTGGGATTTACAGATTACAGAAAAATCTCCCACCAATGTCTTATGAAAATTATCTTCTATTGCCGAGCAAAAGTTCACAGGCTCGGATCTAACTCAGATAAGACCTTCATTGGAGTATTGTTTTCATGTATGAAGCACCCTGAAGGTGCTGGATTCCATCCAGAAAAGAGCTATCCGCTTGCCTGAAAATATGAACATCACTTGAAACCTTGACAGTCTGGAACATCGAAGAAAGGTTTGAGATTGGTCTCTCTTTTATAAATACTTTAACAAGCGGTGTTCAAGTGACTTGGCACATTTGATTCCATCAAGAACAAAAGTTCCAATTATAGAGTCACACAAAAATTACAAGATTCATCATTACATTCAAAGAGTTGAGCTAGATCAAACTAAAGATAATTATTTACAAATAGAAATGAAAATATAGTTACTCTACCTAGTGCATAGTATGTTTCTACAAGAAAACCTTACTTTTGTGAGGGGTAAGTGCAATAGGTCAACAGAGGAAAAAGTGGAATTGTATATTTGTTGCATACGAGATATTGGAGCGTTTAAGAAATGATTACTACTTGCTGGAGACAACTTGAATAAATCACCATTGCGCATGGAATAAACATTTGCCTTGAACGATAAATTTGCCAAACAATATTCTGAATCGATTTTATTGTTCAACAATTTACTAAGAAAAATGTTTTAGGCAATTTTCCGTCTGGTTTCTGATTCGTCAATTTTATATATTTTTAGGCTAGAAGTATATGGAGGAAAACTTTGACTTAATATGAATTTGAAGTTTAGGAAGCGTATGAATCTCTATTGAGCCTATTCTATTCTATTTATATATTTTTAATGAAAAGGATTCCACACTATTGTTGCATACTCAAGGTGGCTGCGAACAATGGAATTAAATAAGAGTATGCAGGTTTCAGGGTTTTTAAAATCTTTACAGTTTCTGACTAAAAAGCCAAGATTTCTTAGTGCTTTTTCAACTACATTGTCAATATGGTTTTCAAAAGACAATTTTGGATCAAGAATAATGCTTTGATCCTTTATTTGTTGAACTTTTTTCAGAAGTGAACCGCCTATCTCGTAAATGTAATCAAGACTCCGCTTTTTCGAGAAAATGTTGTAGAAGAGCATTTACTATGATTGAGATGTAACTTATTGGATTGACAATAATCATCTAAACGATCGATGTCTTGTTGAAGAAGTACTTGTTATTTCTGCTCTATCGGAGAATAAATTTTCAAATCATCGTCGTATAATAGATAATGACTATGTTGATAGTACGAACCAATGTCATTAATGATAATTGAGAACATCAGCGGTCCCAGGTGTGATCCCTGTGGGACACCGGAAGTTACTTGATAAATTTCAGATATATTATCATAAAGTTTCACAATCTGATACCTATTACGTAGGTAGGATGGAATCCACCTCAGCAGACTGCCATGCACACCAAAATTCTCCAACTTGATGAGCAAGCACCAACAGTGGTGGACCTTGTCAAAAGTCTTACAAGAATCTGTGTACACGGCATCCACCTGAACGTTGTCATCCATATATTCCAACGTTCCTTGTACTAACGGCAGGAGCCCGGTCACGATAAAACCCGTGTTGAAAATTTGTTAGGCGAATTTTTGCCATGAAATAAAGTTCGCCTGTTATATATACATAGAAGCGTTATGCCTCTATAATTTTCACACTCTGGTTTCCACTACTATATACTGGAATCATATTGGCTAATTTCCAATTTTAAGGAAATATTCCCGTTTTCAGTGAGTTATTGAAAATTATGTACAATGGCTCGATTAGTGACTCCACACAAGATTTTATGAAAATAGGAGGGATATTGTCGGGGCCACAGCTTTTTGATATGTCAAGTTTTCGAATTTGTTGCCGTATTTTCTCTTCACTTATTGAGTCAATGCAGATTTTACTATATACCGAATTTAAATCTAGGATGATATTTGATGGAGTATTATCACTTTCGTAAACTGAGGAGAACAATTCAGAGAAGCCTTTGCAGATATCCTGAGAGTTTTCGAGTTTTTGTTCATCCAGTGACATACCATTGTCTGTGTTTAATTTTTTTGTTGGAAATATATGACCAGAATTGTTTCACATTCGTCGCCAAATCACTTTCTAGATTATTAATGTATTCGGAGTCATCTGAATTGATTTGTTTTTTAACCTCTTTACGCAATATTGAAAAGTTCAAGTAATCTTCTTCGTTTTTGTATGTTTTCCATTTTTTGTGCAGTTTAGATTTATTTTTTATCAGTTTCCTTGTATTATTAGAAAACCAGATTGGATAGTTTTTGTTTATTATTTTAGATTGTACGTGTCTCATGATAATACATATCAGCAACACGCGACGGACTTTGGTTGCTCATCGTTTTGGAGTTCAACTCAGTACACCTCGAACTTCACTGTGTAAGAACTCTCTCATCATGAGAACTGCGTTTATCTGGAATAAACTTCCTGAAAACGTGTTTCTACATGAATTGAATCCACAGCGACTCAAATCCAACGTGAATCGCTACTTTCGCACAGGCATCATTCTCAGAGAGATATAAGGAGTTTCCTGTAGTGCTTGTGCTTTATCCTTAAAAAAAGGTCATGGTTTTGAATAACTAAATCTCAAATCCAGTTTGTCATTCATAATTATCAATTTTCAGTAGGTTATGACCATCAGTTGCCAAAATGATAGAGAAATGACAAACTCATATTCTGAATTTTCATGCTGAGTCGTCTAAAGTGATACACATCATTGTGCTTGGCTATACGATAGCTTCCTGATAGAAGAATGTCTATAAATTACATACAATAGCTGTTTACTATTTTTGTGAGGCAGTGTAATCAAATGGTTTGAACTTCTTGGGTTGAATTCTGAATATTCTATGTAGCTAGCTGACACGCAAACACTGTTATGTTATTTTTTTCAGAACAATAACACTTACGAATAATATTGATTTCTTCAACCTATGGTGTCTACAGAGTGGGCCGAATAGGACATTTTCGAAGGAAAACTCCTGTTTTCAAACTAAATAGATAAAAACTAATGACTGTGTCTGAGGGACAAATTTATGACAAATGGGAAAACCGCATAATGATCTTTTCTGAGCAACAACATGTATTTTGAAAATGTGCAGAATATCAAGCCATACAGGAGATTTTGAACACCACATGATTTTTTGCCAGTGGTTCCTGTAAAGTTGTAACCAAGTGCGGGATTTTTGTTAAATTGTATTTGTACAGATGGAGCTTTTGTGAGCAGGCTCGACATTTTCAACCGTCACAGTTCTTATGCTTGGGCACAACAAAATCCTCATTCTAATGTTGAGTAGAGAAGTAAAGGAAGATTTGTATTTTCAACAAGACGGCGCTTCGTCTATAGACACTGCAATGAGCTTGTTTCATGCTATGGAAAATAATACTGGTTTGCTTATAGACTGATCGAGTTAGGGGTATATTATACTTATTAAGCCTAATCGGTCATAATATTTCTTTATATTTGCTGAAAAAAGAAAAATTCGAAAAACAAGAATTTGAATTGGCCGCGTGTTTGTTGGCCAATAAAATTGATCATGTCTAGAGCGGAGTTGCTAAGTGAATTGGTTTTTAATATCCAATCACAGATCTGATGATCCAATTTGACGGACGCCATTTTTGTTGTTATTGTTATCAACTCGGTGTGAATACAACTGTTACAATTATTATCTAATCAAAGAACGTTTTTTTTGTAAAAGGTAGGTATCTGTGGGTGCCTATTTTGCTACATATTCCGTGTCATTAGTTTACATTCCGAAAAATATTTTTTTAGGTTATTTTTGGATTGATATGTTCTGGAGTAATCCTACATTTCACTACACATATTTTTGCCATACTGCTCCTTAGCCGAGATAAAATAAAAATAAAATAAAAACTTCCCATCCTTCGATAAAAGACAAAGTCTGAAATGAATGTCATAAAAATAAAAGGGACCTACTAAATATACCACCCACCGTTTCAGTTTTTCATTCTTCATTTCGGTACCAAAGTATTGCAAATTTTTCAAGTAAAATTCGTCGATCATTTCAAAATCGACTCCTGGTAATTTGTCGGGAGTTTGCTTCAACAAAACTAGGCTCAACCTTCATTTTCAAATTATTATAACAAAAATACGAAGTTTGTGGAAACCGTTGATATTAGAAAAAGCACATTGTCGCATACACTACAGAGGGCGCTGGCTGACTGGATGACAATATGGCTAATATACCAGTAACGCTGAATTTCTTATTTTTGGTGGGTAGTATGAATGCATAATTGATTTGTTTTATTAGGGTTCATGGTATTATTACCTAAGAAGCTTTTGTTGGATCAGTTCGAGTACAATCAATTCTGTCTATACTTGACCTTATTCAACCTTCCTCTCAAGTTTTGGAAATTCAACAGATTACGCAAGCGAGCCTATAACGCTTGAATGTTGTAACTATATTAGAAAGAGATATGTATGTAAGAATCGTTTTTTTATAATAAATTGCAGTTGTACAGATTGAGGATTGTAGAATGAATTGAATATTTCTATTGGATAATGCATAGCTTCTGTGGCATCACAAACTGTATCTACGGTAGATAGATAAACAATAATAGTGGCTGAAAACTGTGTAGGCATTATCATCCCTACCCCGTGCTATTCATTGAGTGGTAACTGACACCGATAGACGCCTGACATCAATCCCAAACAAAACATTTTGTTTGGGATTGAACAACCTTATCACTTAGGGGTGTGAAAAACATATTTGAACCTATCGCAACTAACACTGTGATACGAGAATTTTATATATTAGATATAACACATGGATCAATAAGTCCCGAGACTAACAATGAAAACAACATTTTTTTTTCAAAATTTTTTTTCATTCATCAACATAATCTTCTTTTAGGGTGATACAATGGTTCCAACGCTTTTCCAATTTTTCAATACCATGTTTATAAAAAAATGTATCTTTCGCTTCAAAATAAGTTTCAGTTTCAGCGATGACCTCCTCATTTGAGCCAAATCTTTTTCCCTGGAGCATTTTTTTAAGATCAGCAAAGAGCCAGTAGTCACTGGGGGCTAAATCTGGTGAGTATGGGGGGTGGGGAAGCAGATCAAAGCCCAATTCGTTTAATTTTGCCATTGTTTTCATCGACCTGTGGCAAGGTGCATTGTCTTGGTGAAAAAGGATTTTCTTTCTCTGCATGTGCGGTCGTTTTTTTGCGATTTCCTCCTTCAAACGTACCAGTAAGTCAATATAATAATCACTGTTGATCGATTTACCTTTTTCGAGGTAGTCAATGAAAATCACGACATGCGCATCCCAAAAAACTGACGCCATCACTTTGCCAGCTGACTGCTGCGTTTTCGGACGTTTCGGACGGCTTTCGCCAGCTGTGCGCCACTCAGATGACTGCCGCTTTGACTCTGGAGTGTAGTGATGTATCCATGTTTCGTCCATGGTCACGTAACGACGCAAGAAATCTTTTTTGTTGCGAGTAAATAGCGATAAACAGCTTTCTGAATCATCGACTCGTTGCTGTTTTTGTTCCATCGAAAGCAATCGCGGCACCCACTTAGAAAAAACCTTTTTCATGCTCAATTTTTCATGAAGGATAGTAAATACACTTTCATATGATATCTGTGTCATCTCAGCAATCTCACGGAGCTTCACTTTACGATCTTTCATTACAATTTTTGTCACTTCACTCACATTTTCCGGTGTAACAGCTTCCACAGGTCTACCCGAGCGTTCTGCGTCATTTGTGTCGGTACGACCACGTTTAAACTCGGCAAACCACCGACAAATCGTTACTTTTGATGGACAAGAGTCCGGGTAACATTTTTCAATCCATTCTTTCGCTTGCACGGTGTTTTTACCCATTAAAAAACAATGTTTTATCAGAACACGAAACTCGGTTTTTTCCATTTTTGAAACAAACTACAAAACGACTTTACTCTAACCTCGATAACTCAGCTGTTTCTGGTCCGATCGACTTAAAATTTCGACACGTTTCAAGCAAAGGTTAGTACTCTAGAAAGACGTGGTTACTGGTTTACTAAGAGCGCCATCTCTGGGTTAGTCTCGGGACTTATTGATCCATGTAGTATGTGATGAAAATGGTCGATACTTGATGAAAATCCAAAACGTATTCAAGAAACACTTCATTGTGAGACGTTCATTCACCAGTTTTACGAAAACACAACACGTGTTTCGAGTGTACAGACACCCCTGAAGAAGCTTTTGTATATCAAAACATCTGTTGGGTTTTTATAAAAGTGTTCTGTTAAAATTTCGCAATGAACTGTTTCTTGAATGTATTATATAATAATAATTTTGTTATTCTCAAGGAACATACGTGTTTATGAAAGGAATGAAAGTAGATAAATAATAAATGTAATAAGATGATTTGGTCAAGAGTACAAAAAAAATGTCGTTCGTTAATAAATCACAGTTACAGAATCATTTTGAGGAAAATGAACACCACAAAAGTCAGATTTTTCTAGTTGTGTGGGTGTCTGGTATAGAGCAATGAAAAATATTCACCTGCGAACATCAACGATCCTGATATTAGCTAAGAATGCACAGGGAGCTAAATTGGTGATTGAATTATCAGCAGCATACAGCTCCTCCAAAGTATCAATCCCAAATACGCCATCTATACAGGTTAGACCACAATGGTTTACTCTGAGGATTTTTAAGTTTTTCAGGCCTCCTCCTATATCCCGTAGAGAAGTTACCATACTTCCATCTAGTATCAGCTCCCGTAATGCGGGGGTATAGATGCTAAGATGCTGCAAAGTAACTTCTCTAGAGATCACTCTCAATTTGATGTGCGTGACTGTCGAGAGATCTTCAGTATTTGTTACTTTGACCTGCAAGAGAGTTAATGGAGTTATCCGAAAAGCACATCTGTGTAAGACTCGCGGTACAGAGTTTGTGAGTTCAAATGTTGAAGTTAGTTTCGTTTTCCTACGTTGAATCGTTGACAAAACTTTAAATAATAATAATAATAATATTTATTTACATTACATTTAAAGAAAAGGTACAATAAAAGAAGACATTCAATGGTAAATAAATACATACTACCCAACAAGGCAAGCCTTGGTAGTGGGAGTGAAACTTCACGAAAGTAATAGCTATACATTCAATTAGCCTAATAGGAGATCTAGTCAAAGTAGACATAATACCAAAAGGCGGACCTTGACTACAGTGAAATTGTCTACGTAGATCCAGAATCTCGAAATCATATCAGGAAAATTGAAAGAAAATATGAAATTGAAATATGAATTATAAAGTGTTTGAAATATAAAAATATTGTTGTAAAAATAAAATCAAGGATAATGTTGTATATACAAAATATAATGAAAAGAGTATCGGAAGAGTAATAAATAGTGCTTTTGATATAAAATTCAAATATGAAGTCTAAAGCAAATAAAATGGAAAAATAGTGTTTTATATATAAAATGTAAAAATGGTGTTGCAAATATGAAATTAAAAGTAATGTATATATAAAATATTATGGAAGAAGTTTCGAATGAAGAGAGAATATGTTGTATATGTTAAATATAAATACCAGGGAAACAGTAACGAAAGAATACTCATAATGAAAGAATACTTATATTATAGAGTAATAATTTCTTTGTGATTTTTTTTTTCAATTTGATTTTTGTTTTATAACAAATTGTAATATATGTTTTTTATATCAATACATTGATGGATGGAGTGGCGCTTATCCATTCCTTAAGTTTTGCTTTAAATAAATGATGGGAATTATATTCTTTCATTTCATGAGAGGTCAAGCTATATAATTTGGGTCCCAAGTAGACATAACTTCTTTGTAGAGTGTTTTTTTCTGGTCTTGGTATAACAGAAGAATTTATTTTGTGACGGGTACTGTAGTTATGGTTTATGGCTATCAGGGTATTTCTGTGAGTATGCTGTCGCATTACTGCTGATAGAAAATATAGTTGTCGAAAATCAAATAACTTCGTTTCGCGGTATAAGTCATTAGTGGGATAAGTGTATGGTTTCTTAAATATTATTTTGATGATCCACTTTTGTATTTTCTCCAGTTGTTTGGTATAATTATTTGTTGCCGCTCCCCAGGCTAATATTTCATAATTCAAGTGTGGTTCAACTAGGGCATAATATAATATCCGAAGCTGATCAATTTTCAAAATATTCGATAGATATTTGAACTTTGACAATGTACTTCGTAGTTTTTTCAAGACGAAGGCGATATCGAAGGCAAATTACAGTCTATGAATACTCCCAAATATTTAATATGTTGGACCATCGATATTGTTTGGTTGCCATCTATTTGAAGGGTGTCATATTCTGGTAAGTTCTTCACGTATGAGGTGAAAGGTATGAAATGTGTTTTCTCGATGTTAATTGTTGAAAGCCGATTTTTAAACCACTCTTGAGTTATTTTTAAATCTCTTTCAGCTTTTTTTTTTAAGATTTCCAATCCTCGTCTACAAATATAATTGCTGTGTCGTTAGCATAACTAAACACATCTCCTTCTGAATTTAGTTTCATCAAATCGTTGAGATAAACATTGAAAAGTATAGGCCCTGTGGAACACCATATTTTACTACCGTTTCTTCACACACTCTGAAGCTAAATTGTTTTTCCGATATTGATTCATATTTTTTTAAATAGTTTATTAGACGTTAGTATAGGTGTGGTACTTCCTAGATGATTCAGGGGCCTAACATGACCTACTTGGAACACGAATAGCCACTGTTGTCGATGGCAAAGACACCAAAAAATATGATAATTTTCTACTGATGATATTTACTGGTTGTAAACTTCACGAAGATTCATTCAGGGCTGTGAAATATCAGTTATCAATTGAGGAAGCAGTAAATCTCTTCAGCTGTACTCGGTTTTATAGTACATGTATTTTTATTCTTCTGTTAGTAGATCTAAAATGATGACAGATAATGAAAACATAATCATTTTCAATCACATTTGAAATTTGAATGAAAATTTGTAACTTTGACATGATTCCTTTAGATGTTGAATGTTTTCGTCATTTATGAGGTTGTTTAAAGAGTTTGTTTCGTTTTCAAGAGCCTACTTCAAAGTGTAATATCTCAGTGGATACTCGTTCAATTCTATCGAAATGAACGCCATTTGAATCAGTGAAATTTTTCCAACGAGAGACACGAATCGACTGATTTCGTCAGAGATATATTGACGATCAAATTTTGTAAACTTCGGGATTTCCTGTAACAACCAAGCAGATAAAATTTCAAATTCTTGGTTAGTAGACTTTTCATCAGTCTCTGAATGTTGAAAGGAAACGTCTCTTTTCTTTGAGGAAGCTCATCCAATTTTCTAGTCGCCATTGAAGGCTAAATACATCTCGAACGAGACATATTGTACGGTACCAAAGAATGGTATCTACCAGAATGGATCGCCAAAATCCATTTGCATATAATGAAAAATTATTATTTTTATTATTATTTTTCACGAAACACTAAAAGTATAGGGGTTGAAGACAATATTGTTCCTTGGGAAATACCAGCATTGATGGCGAACGGATTCGAGAGATATCTATCGACAGCCTTGAGTGTTCTCTTCTGATAACTTTTTTCATCGCACAAAATTGTGATATCGTTCTACCACAATTTTTAGTTACCTCGTGAACAGGATGAGAATAACTCATTATCCTGGGGAATATACTGGGGAATTCTGAGGACACAACGCCGGATATCCTGCGTAGCTAAAAATATTCTGAGAACATTTGTGGGAAATTACATTCAATTTACTCAGTAACTCATTGAAAAGAACTAGAAGTTTGTATTTCACTAGTTCGGACTTCCATTGTCTACTATATAAAATGATTTGAAATCCCTAAAATAACTAAAAAAGAAGAATTGAAATTGAATAGCTGAAAATAACAATTATATTAACCAAAATAAACCTGAAACGAAACAATAGTGAATAGCAGGAATAGCAGACCATGTTTGGACCCATCAACACAACATCGAGTAGTCCCAAGCTGAGATCTTGCACAGAGAGGAACATTGGTTTAGGAGAAAATTCAAGGAAGCCGCATACATGTTGTCCAACAACGTATTCAGCCAAGCCAGCGTAGAAATACGCAACATTTGGAAACCCATCATCAAGCGAAAAATGGCCAACTCCCGCCAAAACGGTCATCTCCCACGGAACCAGTGAAGCGGAAAATGGAAAGCGGGGATAATTGAAAGTACTCTAACGACCTATAAATAGTCATCTCTCGGAGGAATCAGTCCAGTCATCACCCGAAGACGATTGTGGATACTAACAATCGAAACGTCGTGAACTAATGTAACTTGGAACCTCTCCACTTTTTATTTTTATTTTCGTTTTTCATTTCTTCATTTTTATTTATTCAATTGTTCTATTTTTATTTGTATTTTATTCCACTATTGTTTCATTTCAGGTTTATTTTGGTTAATATAATTGTTACTTTCAGCTATTCAATTTCAGTTCTTCTTTTTTAGTTGTTTTAGGGATTTCAAATCATTCTATATAGTAGACAATGGAAGTCCGAACTAGTGAAATTTATCATGAAACATTGTCAATCACCTTCAAACAAATAGAAGTTTGTACTCCACACTTTTCATTTTTTCAGATTCTGGAAATGATGAATTGCCAAAAAAATCCAAACAGTGAATATGCTCATTCAGTTTCAGATTTTCGAAGTCAAATGAAATTTCATTTGCATTCAAGAGGCTTCTTATGGATTTTGAAATCTTCGAAGGTCTCATCCTTCATTGATAAAGGACGAAGCAGCAATCGATTTATCGATGTTCCATTCGTGTTCCTTCACATAATTGACTATTTTTGATTTGGAGATCTTGTCATGATGATGGTAGAATTTTTTATTTGTAATAACGGTAATTTTTAGACAACACTGACTGTTGACTATATCGGTTTTTAATTTCGTGAATGAAAAAACATTCTGAACATACTTTTGGGAAAAGTTATAAGCACTGAATATGTGAATATATTATTATTTGATTTGAATGACAGAAAAAATAGGACACTACTCACCAGTAGCTCCCTCAAATTTTGTTCCAAAGGAATGTGAACAGTTTCTTCTGGTAACAAGATAACATCGATTTCACCTTCTTGAATAGCGTCTTCTGTGAAATTTACCTCGGACGATGATGAACTATTATTCGAAATGGGGGTTAGGAAAATAGATATTTCTTCCTCTGGTTCATCTTCAGGAACTGGTCCCTCCAAATTTGGAGACATTTTGTGAATATGGATATTTAAGGAGAACTGAAGACATTATTGACATAAATGTGATGGTTGCTACGGAAACTGATAAACAACGTGGTATTGATCGCATCTGAGTTTAATTTCACAGATTATGATAGTGTGAGAGATTGAATTGAAATGGAAGGAAAATAATTGATTGAATATTTGGTTCATCTTGTAAAGTACTAGTACTAGAATTACTTCAAAAGTACTGTTCATAACATTGTAACCGGCTGAATTTTCGTCTGGAATTTTATTTCATTACGAAAAACAATCTCTGGAAAACCTCACCACACTTTCAATTCGAGGTCAAGAAGGATCCCTTTTGGAATTTTTGGAACTATCAATAGTAGGTACAACAAAATGACCTGGGTTTTTTGATTACTACAAAGTTGCCAACAGAAAAAAAAAATGGAAACGGCGACAAAATTTTTGAAGGAATGAATTTCAGAAAATAGTAACAATTGTATAATGGAAAATTAGTAATTGAAATTCTAGAAACAACCATATCTAAAAGAACGACTTTATATTTTTTACACTCTACAATATTACATCATAGCGAAACGTATCTTGATGATATAGGTTAGGTTAGGTCCAAAATGAGTGGGTCCATTCGACCCCCACCGCAACCCGCAAGGGTTTATTGTGGCTCACACCTATTCACACTCGACCAGCTTCTTAACGAAGCCGATTAGTTTATATGGTGAATGGTCTATTAGGTCAGATGGTAAAAGTGCGGTTCTGCCAAACTTTAAGAGCTCGATTCAGTCCCCAGCGGGGCGAGCACAAAGTATGTGCTCTGCTGTTTCATCATTTTCTAAACACACACTGATTTCCAACAGTTCGAGTCCCTGCATATGATGATTCAAATGACAGAGACCAGTAAGAAGGCCTATTAGACATCGTAGTTCATCCCTACTGTAGTCCAACAACTATTTGGTTGAAAAAGGGGTAAATAAACGCCTTGAAGTGAGCCAATTCTGGAAGATTCTGACTTGTGTATGAGGTTGGATTCTTCCAATCTCTCCGCACACAATTCAATAGCGTGAATTTCTGTTCGAAATACAGTCGCATAGGTTCCTAGGCAGGTTGATATCTCTCTCCTGGGTATGCGACTGAAAACACCTGCACCAGAACCAGAAGGTGTGTTTGATCCATCTGTGAACCAACAACTATCTGCTCTTGATATTTCCTTCTCCCGGAGAATCCAGTCCTCTCTACTCGTACTTTATAAGGCATATCATAGTTGACAGTTGGAGGCATAAAGTCAGAGGTCATTTCCAGAATGCTGTGACTTCCAGTGTCAACCAACAGTCTGTCACACTCTGACGCTGACGGTGTGGTACTGATGGCACCACTGATGGCCAGACACTGAGGTGGAAGTCTAACAGTTGCTCGTATCGTATCGGTGCGAGACGAGACGCAAATCGGAACGATAGTACATTGCTATTCTAACTCTCTCACGGAAGAATGATCGGTTATCGTCGGAATTTGTCTTAAGGAGGTCCTCCATTCACATGGAAGTTTGTGTTTTGTATGTTTTATGCATGAATATTTCTATGTTTTATGGTTTTTTTGTGAAGAACAAGTGGAGTACCCAATTGTTAGGATCAGTAAAATCAGCAGTTTTTAATTTTTTGTTTATTGAGGGGATTTCATTATTTTTATAAAAATGTCATTCAAAGTAAGAGAGGCCCATTGGCAAATTATGTTAGAGGCCATGGAGAAGCACTCTTTCCTGGCTGCAGGTAAATTTGTTGGTCCTCGAGGAAAGGATCTGTATAAAAACATTGGGATGATTGGCGCATAATCTGAATGCTCTAGTATAAGGAGCAAAACCTACTAAAAAATGGCAGAAAATTAACCTATATTGAACTTATATTTTTTATAACTCATTAAAGCTTTCATTTGTAGTCTTGGTCAGATCTGGAATATTTATTAAAAATGAGAGCTTCATTATCTCGCACTGGGGGTGGACTTGATGATGTGAAACCACTGAAAGAATTAGAACTAAAAATATTGGATTTATTAGGGGAAAACTTCGTGGGATCAAATAATCAAGAATGTGGTGTACCTGTAGGTGAAATTGTATCCCTTGAACCAGAGTCCTGCGAAAATAGTCTTGATGAACCATCAACATCGAAGACACCTTCAACATCAAAGACTATGCCCCAGAGAGATGATATGGAACCACCACATGAGAGACACAAAATGGACCACAATGAATACAGGGAAATCATTGAAGAGTTAAAAGATAAAAAAAACATTAAAATCTTCCTTGGGCGATATTTCTTTCAATTTGAAAGATGTTGCAAATGAATTTAGAACTTTAAACAATTATTTTTCACAGGTAACAATAAATGCTATGATTTAGATAAATTAATTCAACAAAGATAACAGCTTCTAGGTGGGCGGGTGATTTTTGAAGAAAGTACCTTTCCAGAACTGGAATAGAAAGCAGCCTTCAATTTATGTGGTATCAAAAGAATGGTTTTGTTGTATTTCTTTATTATTTTGTGGAATATCAGAGATTGTTTTTATTTTATTGTTATAGAGAGCTATGTTTATTTTGAGTTCGAATGTACTTGATTCTGTACTGGAATATATCATTAATTATGTTTGAATCTCCTCTTCATTTCACAAATAGATACTTTAGTCTTCATTCAAATTATTAAACAGGTTGGTTTCAGTATAAAAATTCAGCATTTTTCAATTGAAGGTTTTTTCAAAAATATTTTTGGAGGACTATTATGTTCTCAAGGTTGGTTGTAGTGAAAAAGAAAGCAGTGATCAATTGGATTTAAAACGGGATATTCTCAGGAGAGATTAGTTTTTATGAAAAATTTTCGGTTTTCTATTTTTTATCAATGAACACAATATGTGGAAACCTTTACATTTGTATCTGATCCACATACCTCTATGCAGGTTTTTGTATTTATTTTGTTTTTTCCTTTCTTCAGAAGTTTCCCACGTTTTTTGTATAATGATGCAGAAGTGGAAAGCCAAAGAACCTTTCTAAAGACAGGAATCACCGTTATTTTACAGGTATATACAATTTATGAAAAATCATTGAAACACATTGCATCAGTTCACAGTTTTATTAATATAACCTTTCAGATCTACCTAGAGTAGTATAAAAACAAAGTTGATATGCTAACTTTTGGCACAACATTTTTATAATAAATAAATATATACTAACAAGGACAACCTTTGAGTAATTATATCAATCGATAAATATTTCACGAGAAGATCAGACTTTACACAAGTCTTTTTTCTTGCACCTTAAATTCAGCGAAAACTAGATGTTTGATAAATTCTGGACCATCCAGGTAAGAACATTTCAATAAATATTACACAAAATATGTTTCTTGAAATAATGAAAAGGGGATTGTTAGAGTTTATGTGTGTGTGTGTGTATGTTTGTGTGGGATTATTGGCTTTGGCCAGTTCATATTTGATTTCGATTGTGTGCTTGAGAAAAAAAACCATTCTTTTAAAAGATTCATTCATATCACAGTTTTTTCACATACTTTTATCCTATGTGAAGGTAAACATTGAAAGAGGGTATCTATAATAATGAAAATCATATTTGTCATCATTGATCATTGATCTCGATACAGAAAAGAAACATTTTAGGAATATTTTATTGGAACGATCTTTGATATATATGTATGAAAATAAAAATAATTTTATTATAACCAACTTGTCTCTGTTATTACCTTCAAAACATTATTACTCTACGTGCCTTGAGGTGAAATGAAAATTTCATTATGTCTCAGTTATATTTTCATTATTATTATTTATTAAATTTTTTGTCACAACAGTTCTTGAACACGTCTAGACGATTTCCAAACAAACAATTCAAACAAAGTTTTCTATAAGTACTGAGTAGCCTTTAATTCAATGAAACCAGCTTCATGGTAGGATCGGGAAAACCTTCTATGTATACAAAATCAACTTGAAAAATTGTCTCTCAAAAAGCATCTACTTTCCCCCCTGATATCATGATGGTCATTGAATTATTCATTCAAGTTTCCTCACAATTTTTTTTTCCAAATGTTTTTTGTTCTTTCAGCAGCAAGTCAATTACGTTTCGAGGTTTCATCAGTATGGTACAGACCAAACCAAGACACCACTGTGCCGGTACACAGATAATTTCATCGTGAATTAAGCGCATATAAGAATACATCATTCGTTCCCGATTGGGGATGGGCTTATGAGATGTGGTGCTGTTACTAGTTATCAGAGTTTTTCACGAACGATTGTTTCAGTATCTGTCGATTTGCGATGGAATCATTAGAATCCTGTAGACTGTTGGTTTTTCCCACCTGTCCTTCACTTACGAGGGATGATACCCTGGAACTGGTATGTAGGTGATCACTAGATTGATTTTAGCAAGGTCCTACTGATAGAGGAATACTAGGCATCTTCAAGAATTTCCTCTGTGAGAAAACTCAAACAACTGGCTGTCGGATATAATGTAATGGATATAATCAATGTCGATCGTGGTGTCACCCGGATGAGCAGTTGTTTACTGCGGCATTCGCCTTCGGATTGAAAAAGGAATTGACATTGAAAGGTATCATTTTTAGTAATTAACAATCAGAAAAACAATAATTTTTTTAATGGAGAAGGGGAATCTTGTAATACCTTGTTTGATATGAATTTTGAGTCTCTATCCAACACTTTTTCATTTTTGAAAATTGGATTGTCTATTCTAGAGTCATTAGCAGTTTTATATTCATCATCATCTGCGATTAATCGGTAAATATAATAATTTCAATGGATGGTATCTCAACTGCCACAAAAGAAAACACCAGGAAAGATTGTGATGGCAAAAACATCACAATCTGCACTGATAGCAGACAAGTCCTATTAGCCTTGAACAGACAACGTGTTACCTCAGGGCTAGTACCAGAGTGCCACCAAGATTTAGCCGGATAATAACATTATCCTGAGGTGGGTTGAAGGGCACGATAGGAGTGAAGGTATTCGCATTGCCAACTCTTTAGCCAAGGAAGCGGCTGGACTAAGAATTTTAGGACCCAGTGGCATCTACGGCCTGGTGACTCCGGCAATTGTGGAACCAGCCAAACGTCACACCCATGCTCAATCCCTAAAGAGAGGGGATGAAATCAAAGGATGCAATCTTGCCACGATCACCCTGGGCAACCTTGGGAAGCTGGAGCCGAAAAGATATCTAGCGATGAACATGAAAAATCTACGCTCAACATTAGAATTTTTGACTAGCCACTGTCAACTGAGGAAACACCTTCAAAATATGGGGCTAGTGGACACACCTTTATGCAGGATGTTTGAACAGGAGGATGAAACTGTCAGGCATCGTCAGGCATCGTCATGGACGATGATCTAGGAGGACAAAGACTCTGGAGGATGTACCATGGGTCATATGTGGCCTAAGTGCTGTGGACCTTCACTCACCCTCCCTACTTTACAGATACAGATAATAATTTCAGGAGAAAATGTATTCAAAACTCACTCTATTTCGTTAGAATAAATTTTCAAAATGTTCACAATTAACTCTGTGACTGGAACCAACACTTGGACAGGATAAAGAGGAAAGCGGAGGTAGCACTGATGCTCGCCAGACGCACCTATGGAAAAACATGGGGACTAAAACTAGACATGGTATATTGGCTATACACGATGGTGGTTAAACCCATGATAACATACGCATACCCCAACAGCTGCACTCCTGAATCTACCTCTTTTACACTTTGTGATAATGGGGGAGGCCAGGATGGGCCAATTCAGACTGGAAAACTCACCGAACTACAGAAGATCGGACCGAACAGAAATTTCGGAACAAGTGGAGGAGCACATATTGAATATGTGCACGGACCACATGACACCGAAGTACACCTTTAACACAAACTTCACGGTCATGTTTCCACGTTTGGAAAAAACACCTGCTATATAGATGGATCGAAGACCAAATATGGAATGGGCGGTGGAATATACCGAGCGGATAGAAATCTAAACTACAGCTATCCACTAGGACTATACACATCCGTATTTCAGGCGGAAGTGTATGCTATATGGCAGTGTGCAAGGCTTATTAAATTGAGACCTGGGAATGCCATGAAGAACTGAATGAACTTGCAAACAGGAACAAATTAACTTTGTACTGGGTGCCAGGGCATTTAGGAATCACAGGTAATGATAAAGCTGATGAATGCGTTAGATGCGGATCATCAACTTCATATATAAGTCCTGAACCAGCTCTGGGGGTACCAAAATCATTGATACGAAACCAGATTAGGATATGGACCAACAAGAAGCACACAGAGTACTGGACAAAAGTACCTGGTAACAAACACAGTAGAACCTTCATTGGGGAATCGTCCGAGAAAAGAACCGAAGAACTACTTCAATATAGTAGGGATCGGCTCAGAATAATTACAGGATTACTAACCGGTCATTGCCCGCTAAGAGAACACCTGAATAAAATGGGGCTGTACAATGGAGACCTCAGCTGCAGATTATGCAACAAAGGGATAGAAACAGCTCTACACATCTTATGCGAATGTGAGGCACTGAATCACAGGAGGCAGGCAATATATGGACGTATGAAATTACGTCCAGAAGAATATGACGAGACTAATGGAATGGGTGTCATGAGAAGATGGGAGAACAAACGCAATAAGCCCAAGAGGCTGCAGTGTTTCCTGGAGACAAGGTACAAAAAAAAAACTCTGTGACTACAATGAAGTCTGTCCACAACTCAATTTCCTATAATTTGAAATTTTTCAGGATTGATATCGTTGCAAGCTCGTCTTTTATATTGACAAGTTCTGGAATGAGTTGCAATTGTATATTGTATATTTCAGATGTCATGTATCCATTCAGAAACATCTAGATGCTTCATATCAGGTGATGACGTGGGTTCTTTCTTCCAATGGATCACGTATGCCTGTATACTGGTTTGAGTATTTGACAAACTCAAATGAGTTTTCTTTCGCTAGATGAGATACCTCTTGGGCACGACAGGTTTATTCAAAAGTAGCTAGTTGACAATGATCAAAACCAGGGGCCTGATTTGACGCCCTCAAATTTTCTTGTGGGGATTTGTAAAATTTGAAGTATACATTACACAGTCGTAGTATATGCCAAAGCTCATGATTGGAAGAGGCGCTACTAACAAAAAACGATAATGTGAAAAATGACTTTGTAAACAAACCTCGTCATTGTCGGGAAATGAAGAGTGGACATTCTGAATATTCATTGAAATGAACTGGAGTGATTTTCGAATAACTATTCATCTTTCTCGTGTATTGCTACTCATTCGCAAAAAATCATATAATAACTTTATTATTATTATTACTAGGAATGAAGTCAGATAATCTGAAAAATTAAAATTTTTCAATATTTTTCATATTCAAAAACTGTGTTAATGATAATAAAGCAGACATAAATGGAATTTCCAAATCATTTGTAAGACAGGTTATATAAACAATTTTGTATATTTCGTTTTCACTTTCAGATTCATTTCTATTACAGTTTTATTATGAGATGAAACTAAATACGAAATAATACTTACCTGAAAGTATATATCCCATTTTGTCTCCACTTCAATCCTATTGATATTGAGAAAAGACGGTTTGAAGATACCAATAGATCAAGAACGAAAGAAATTCCTTGACTATTAATTCACAGATATTTGAATTGATGGCATGTGGTATGTAAAAGTTACCACATTTTATTCTTTACCATCTATTTTCATATGTATTTTGTTGAAAACCTTCAGTTTCAACAATACTATAATAACATTTGAAAACACGTTTCGTCTAGTTTTCAAAAAAATCTGGTGTCGAATTCGATAACTTGTTGATTCATCCAAAGATTTTTTCATATTCCATCCAAAACATAATATGAATGAATAAATAATCATGTTATGAAAATTGTTCAATCTCTAATAGTCAGATTTTTAAGGGAAACTTGCTTATGATCCCTGAATGAAGTCCATGAAGTTATGGAGATCATTGCTATATATCACAAATGAGAGTGGTTTCGAGAGAGGTCCCTGAAGAACACCATAGTCTATTGCAGACAATTCTAAACATCCATTGTTATAAGAAACTCTCTGAGAACGAGTTTGAAAGTATGATTCAATCAATTTGGAAGCAATGCCCTTTATACTATATGAAACCAATTTTTGAAATGACTTTTGGTTGGGAACAGAAAGTCCTTTTGCACTACCCCTTCGTGTTCAATTCAAGCACGTGTTCTACCACATTCATAACAGTATTTGACAATGGTGAAATATTTTCGAAAACCGTACTGATATCTTAGAAGAACTGGTTTTTATGAAAACCAGATTTTGTTTTTAAGTTTTCACAACTTCTTTTCAGAAACCCCCAATATATATTGTGCATCATTTTGCTTAGGATTTCATTAGAATATTTTATAGAGCTTCAGTTGTTGTGTCCACTCCATAGTATAGTATGATTTTGGGATACACTTCACTCCACCTAGCATCCTTTTGTCGATTTTTTGAATTGAAAGTCAATTTTCACAGTAATCGATAAGTAATGCAGCTCAAATAAGCTTCAATGATATCAGTAATATAGCTGCAAAAGTTCTCAGCCATTTCCTATGAAAAACACGTGCGAATTTGAGCAGGTCCATTCTGGCGATTTTGCGACCTCTGACCTTCATAGCCTACTTCAAGGTTATGCGTCATTGGTAAGTACTTCATAGAGACACGTTAGTGAGTGGGAGAGAGACACATGTGACGTAGTCGTCCCCACTCTTCCACTTTTGCCGTCATCCAGTCGACCAGTCAGAAGCTACCGCGCGTACAGCGGGAAATTCAAATTAGTAGATGAACAATGTCTTTATGAGCCCACTTCAAGGTTGCGCCTCGTTGGTAAGTGTTTCGGAGAGACGATTGTTTCAATATCCGTGCTGTACAATTGTGAGGTGCAATATATTGTTATTTTTAGTTCAAATACTTCAAATCCAATATTTTGGGTGGGTTCCGGGTTGTGCTGTGGTATTTTCTGGTTATAATCTCCAAACGTTTCGACTGAAACTGCGCTAGTCATCTTCAATTGCGTAGTCGAAGTACTCTTCTTGACGTGTCAACTAAAACTGAGGCTCTCATTTCTGCTGTGACATTTATAGGGCTGATTTTTTGCAAACTTTCTGTAATGGCGGGATCACGCGGGTTGACTTGGCTTCGTGTTGGTGCTTTTCAATGCTGTGTGCCAGATCTTTGTTGTATATGTTCTCTCTTTCTTTCTGTTGAAGTTCTGTTGGTGTTTGTGTATTTCTATGGCTTCTTGTTGAATAATTATTCGACGTTGCTAGCTTCTCGGTATTTTCCAACAGGATCTTGTGTTTTCCGTCAGACACTGTATGTTTCCGTCTCACCAATATAGACTTTACTACAGTCACATGGAATTCTGTAAACTCCCGCTGATTTGAGTAGATCTCTGCCGCCTTTTGCTGATCTCAGATACTCCGAAATTTTCTCCGTTGATTTGATGACGGTATTAATTTTCTCCTCCTTTCGAATTTTCCCGATTCGGTTGTTGACACCTCTTATGTATGCCAGGTAGACAGTGCCTTGGGGTTGATCTTCACTGGTGTTCCTCTTCTTCTCCCTTGAACGTGGATTATGTCGTTTCTGTCGAAGCAGTTCGCTTGTAACACAGTTGTAAGGTTATTTCGTCGTCGACGTACCTTTCTTTACATATTCTCAAAGCTTTGTTCACTAGGGTGTTGATGACGGTTCGTTTCTGTTTTGGATGTTAGTCTGATCCATTATGTAGGTATAGATATATGTGTGTTTTCTTCCTGTACACCTCATGGCCTAGTTGATTACCTTCGCGCATCCAAGGCTATGATTGGCGCAGAAGCCTTCAGCGAGGTAACGAAAGCATGTATAAAGACATTCACAAGCCGAATCGATAGATTGGTGGAAGAAGCTCCCAGGAATGAGGCAGGCGAAAGAGTTCATAAAGAAACCATCGCCCAGATTCACGGAAGACCTGCTAAACCACAACCGTAAGGTTGTAAGGGTTGTGGTGGTTCTACTAACGGGGCATAGCCGACTCAGTAAAACATATGAGCAACATGGGTCTGACAGAAGAAACCCAATGCAGGTTCTGTCAAGAAGAGAAAGAAACCGCACTGCATGTGCTCTGTGGATGCGAAGCGATAGCAAGGCTGAGACACGCAAGATGTGGGGAAGATAAACCAGAGGCTTCCAGCTTTATGAAGGAGTCAGTTTCAAGGCTATGGAGTCTCATCAAAGAGATCAAGCTAGACAATGGGCTCTAACAACCAAGAAGCATCACAATAGATCTGAGAAGGTTGCAGTGAACCAGACCATGAGCCAGCTCCCCGGCAATCTGTTCTAATCTAATCTAATTACCTTCCTTGATGACTAAAACTCCAAGGAATGAAATTTGGAGGTTTTCTTTTGATTCCATAGTGAACTGGATATTTTTATGGAAGCTCTTGGAAAGTTTTTGAGTTTGTGTTTTTCATGGTTCCACAGAACGAAGGTGTGGGAACTTTTGAAGATTGTAACCAAAGAAGACCACGGTTAAACCCGGAAACCAACCAAAATATTGATGGCAACCGTGAAAGCCTACATTTCTATATTCGAAATTCAATTCAAAAATGTATATATACTCACTTACTGGACCAATCCTTCAGATGAACTTGACATAACACAATTTTATTTACTTGTGATGCACTGTTTGGAACCTTTGGTGTAGTAATGAATATCACTGGAGTTTTTTCCAACACCAAACCGTTATTTTAACACCTCGACATGTGTTTCGACAACCAAGTGATCATCTTCAAGGAAAAGATTAATAGTCTTCTTGAAGATGATCACTTGGTGATCGAAACACGTGCCGAGGTATTAAAATAACGGGTTAGTTGTGATAAAACTCCAGTAATATTACAATTTTATTTTCCATGTTAATATGAACATTAAAAAACATATTCAAATAATGATGATGTGAAATCAGTACTCACAGGAAATTCTTTCTTTTTTGATCTTTAGTATAGTTTGGAGAGAATAGTTGAAAGTGATATAAATCTAAACCTAAACAGGCCATGATCCACATGGCTGTAACGAATTCAGTTCAATGAAATATCAACACTTACTTATTTCTAATACAGTATATAAATATATCTATGAATATTTCCATTAATAGTAACAGTCAGTACAAACAGTTGAAGTTGAAATCATACAAAAGCTTCAAGTAAAATTTTTAGACACTGCATTTTGATAATCCTTATTCTAACATTCAGATAAACTGGAAATCGAACGAAAACTAACGTAAACTTTGTGATACACTTCATATTAGAATGGGAAACAACAACATCTGGTCACCATTGAGCAATGGAAACAGAATGATACGTGATTACAGCGGGTAGAAAAGTTGACTTAAAAACATTATGAAAGTTTTTTGAAACTGTTTTGTGGGTCTATAATCTTTCACAATCCGAAAAAATTAAAGATGAATCAATAAAGAATCTGCTGGAGTGTAGTTAAGGTCAAACTAAGAAGTTCACCCCAGTTACTGCGTAATATAAACTACTGGAAAGTCCAATTTGTCAGTAACATGTCATATCCATGAGTTTTGCTTACAAATTGAAAAAAATCAATTGAAAAAATCAAATATTGATACGCATATCCGGAGCCGTTTGTGGAAAGAACTCTCAATGGAGTTGGTGAAAGCAATATACAATATACGAGGTATACAGATCTTAAAATCACCACAAATCCAACAGCAATGCAGATACCTCACAACTAACATCATACCTTATGTTCCCGGTTTGTTTGAGAAACTGAAACGCATCGGTTATAAGTATAATGTGAGAACAACTTTTAGAACCATCAACACACTGAGATCTATTTTGACACAAACTAAACCCGGAAATACGGTTGAAAGAACGAAACGTTGTATCAACAATATAATTTGTTCCTGTGGAAAAAGTTACCTAGGTGAAACATCAAGACCCCTAGATGAGAGAAAAAATGAACATCGTGAATATATAAGGAGAAGACAGATGGCAGGATTGGGGTTAACGGAACATCATATTCTAAAATCATCTGGTGATCATGCCAAAATTATCACCAAAGAACTCATGGAAAAATTAGAAAGCTCAAAGAATCCGCATATATCATTTTAGTGGGTAACAAGAGAGGTTGAAAATAAAAATATGAACCTTAACTGAACTGAAATCTCAAAAAACATCCTGTGTGTGTGTTTATATAGCCTGTCTCATGTGACATCTCAACATTCCATTCTTATGACTTGTGTCAAGAGAAATTAGCAATATCACAATTTGAAATGTTCATAGCGAATACAGGTTTTGAAAACGAAAAAGGATTGGTTTCCGAAATGTTAACTACTTAGCTTAGTATCAATATTTCATTTTTTCAATTGATTCGTTTTCAATTTGTAGGCAAAATTCATTAATAGCAATACATTTTCGGGGTGAACTATTCAGTTTGCCCTTTACACTACACATCAGCAGGTCCTTTATTGATTTATCTTTTATTTTTTTCAGATTGTGGGAGGTTATAAACCCAAAAAAAACAGTATAAAATATGGAGTCCTCTACAAAAATTGTTTTTTTTAAGAATATTATGAAAGTGTACCCATATAATATTCAGGAAAGTTTACTGTGGATTGTTTTCACCTTAGTAGTGAGTGCCACCTTCTCAGGGGTGATTTTTTTTTTTTTCGAAAGTAGATTAGAGAATGACAAGGAAACACCTTTTCATCTTTATTTTTTTTGTAAAGTCAATAATTTTCGACTTATTCGCGAGTGAAAGTGTTAATTAATCAACCAATAAACCGACTTTTTCAGTCAGTTTTCCTTGAATAACTCAAAGAATGAATATTGCTCAATATAATGTGTCGTTTGAAGAATGTTTCGAAGAGTACATGAATATGAGAAAATTATTATTTCGAAATGAACTCTGGAAACATTAATATCTCTCAAAGTACTTATACCGTAGGTTTTGGTGAATAACTGCCAGAAAACAACTACCAGGCTAAGGTGAATTAGTTCCACAGAAGGTTCTCTTACATGTTTGGCAAGATGTTCTACAATCTTAGTCTTGAACCATTTTCATGAGAAAGCTCATTATTTCGGAGAAAAGCGTCTGCAAGTTAATAATAGTTTTTGCTATGATTCAGTTGATCCTTTCCGACTCCGTTCTCTTGACCTCATCTGTGATACCATTCTCTCATATCAAAGTTTTTTGTAGTGAACTTTCCTACACGTTAATCAAGAATACTGAAAATTTCATCACATATCATTCATCTTCTATATCATTTATCCTAAAATCTAAAACTATTTGCCCACAATATTTCATTTTAAAGCTTCTCGAAATATTATCAAGTTCATCAACAATTCCAAAGCGTTGAGTTCCCATTGCAATAAAAAAACGAAGCGTTCAAGAATAAATAGTTTCGTCTATGGTATAAAATTATTATCATCATATACACAACTTCTATTGATATGCATGTGTTTGCATACGGTATACTCTATTTCTCCTCGAAGCCTTGTGAGACCTCTGAAAAAATACAAATTCTTCCTGTTACTCTGAAAATCAATACTGAGTGGGGTGGTTCTCTAATTTCTTGATTTGACCAGTTTATTTCTTCACCTGAAAAAAAATGGAGCTTTATATAACTATACTGAATTACAGCCTCTTTTCAATATATTTTAGTGATATATCAATATTTTGGCACGAATACATCCTATAAATTGCCTATACAGTGTGTGTCATTTCAAAAATTCGAATAATAACAAAATCGGGGCATACAGTTGAGTTTTGTAGCTACATATCATCGGCAACAGGATGGGCAACACTTGGTTGCCAAAAAAGCACAAATGAATGAAGCTATCTGCAGAAGCTATAGCTACCTGTGTGACATTCGAGTTCAGGAAATTATACAAATATCTCTTCGATTCGTATAAACATTCTCGATATTATTCATATCTGTATGGTTTTCTGGACCCGTACCAATGTCATGCAAGTAGCTGTAGCTGCCTCCGTGGTAACTTCAGTTATATTCTTGAAGACACAAAATCTATTGAACGAAACCAACAATGTGCGGCGGGTTTTTGCTGATAGCTCCGTGCATTCGTACTTGTTTCGGCAAACAGATGTTGCCCATTCTTGCTCTTGGCATTCTTGCACTTGGCACTGATAATGGGCCAAAATATGGAAACACAGCCTTATTTTCCGTCAAACATCATCGCAATAAGCTTCGAAAACACTAAAACCATTGCCATCGAAAAAACTCTCCTGGCCAGGACAACTCGCGGAGCTAATAAACACGACATTTCGCTTCTGGAAGTCACAGCATTGTCCCCACTACCAAGTCCACCATCGCATCGGGAAATTAGGGGTTTCCAGGTAGTTGGAAGTTCAGGCAGAAAGGTCGCTTTTCGATTTCGATGGCCTCGCCTCGAGCTTGAAGTGTTTTAGCTGTGGCGATGGTGTTAGTGTTCGCATAGTCTATGTTGTGTCCTGTCTCTTGATGATGTTTGCACAGGGCTGAGGATGGGTCTGACTTTCGAATAGCAAGTTGATGTTCGTATACTCTACTTGTCACATGTCTGTTCAATTTGCTGTCCGAAAGTCAGACCCATCTTCAACTCAGTCCAAATATCATCAAGAGACAGGACACTATGACCATCGTCACAGCGAAAACACTACAAGCTCGGTTAATTCGCGTGGCCATCGATATCGAAAAACGAGCTTTCTGCCTGAACAAACGTGATGACTGAAAATCCCTAATTTCCCGATGGTTACCTCCCAACTCCCACATTTTCAGTTCAATAGCTTCAGTAGGCAGATTGAGGCCCGGCGTCAAATCACATCAAATTCTTGAAAATGCCTCCAAAATGGGAGCCGAAACGTCGAATACATGGTACTTCGTACACTCCTTTGGACTCCAATGGTATTCGATCCTTCGGATTATGGAGCGGGGACCTTATCGAATGATGTTGCTATTTTGTCTTCGCGGGAATTCTGCTGATTTTTCTGTGGTTCCTTTGATTTATGGTAGTATGGTTGTTACCACTGGTGTTTCTCTGGTTTCTTTGGAAAACTATAGAAACGGCTTCCATTTTCATTTTCTATGAAAATGAGAATCCAATGTATTCATTTTCTTCCTGAGATATCAATTCGAATTAAATTACTTTTCTCCCACTTTTTCCTCATGGAATACAGTCAAAGCAAAATAAGTAAAAGTCCTAATATTACCAGACATCAAATAAATGAGAGCCTTCAGAACTCGAGAAAGCTTTCCAAACGAATTACCATTTTAACGATATAAATGAGAAAACAGTGATGCGTCAGTCGGGAACATACATCAACTTCTGAATAATTAACTTCATAGAGTTCATTATTTATCTTTGATCAGGCAAACTGAAAACTGAAACAGTCGTGACATGGTGTGTTCGAAAACAACTATGCAACAATTGATGTTAGTATACTGAAAATACTGTTTTCATGTCAGAATTCTAGAAATGTATCTTGAATCATGTTCACTGGGTTAGAATCATCAAGAGAGTATTAAAACTGAATCCTACAACTGACTAAACAGAATCTGTATGTTGCCTCTAGATGTTTTTGAAGAAAGACGTCACACCAAAATCGTACGCATTAATTTCAGAATTCGAATAGAGTGAATCATGTGAAAAAAAAATGCGAACAGGCTTAGAGTTAGGAAGTGAATGATGAACATGTTGTACATTCACTAGTTTTGAATAGATCATTCCAAGAAAATGAGATATTTTTTGTTTGTTTGCTGGTTCCCAAAACTAATATTGAACTGCTAATTTTTCACAAATGGCTGAATCCATTTCCAAAAATTTATCAGTGTTGAAGACAGAATTGACGGGTACGGTTAGAAGTGGCCTCTTGGCGACGAGTGATGCAATACTATCGTCTTTTCCATCAAACAATACTGAAAATGGTGTCTTTCTACCTACATTTTGTCCAACCTTGATATTTTGTGACGTTTAAAAATTTAGAGGATAAGAAACTATTTACGATCGCACTGTATAATGTCATAGCTCAGCCTTGGAAAAGACCACCACTGTTTTTGTAAAGAACAGCCAAATTGCAATGTTGCATTCATGGAACAGCCGAGTACCGCTTGACTGTGTCAAACGTCTCTTTTCATCGATAATTCAACTGATATCAAATATTGATATACTGTCGTTTATTCTGTTTCCACATCTTCAGTAGTAAGATGTTCATAAACATTCAATTTTTTCGCCAAGGAACCAGAGTGTCATTAGTGAACTATTTTTGCCACCTCAGGACTATTTGAATCATGTGAGTACAGAGATTGAATTGAATGGGATGATCTCTCGTATGTTATTTGGCTTAATGTAGGAATTTCATGGTCAGCAGATTGCCTTGTCGTAGGCTCGTAGGCTCTAGTGATCTGAACTGGAAGGAGGCACTGATTTGATCCAGCATGATCACCATCTTTAGGTTATCAGAGATGGGCGAGAGTGGTTTATATCAAAACTGAGAACTGGGATTATGCTGTTTAATTTTCCAACAACAATGAGATTGAACTAGAGCATACGTGCTGTTGTTCTTGATATTTCTAAGGCCTTTAACCGTGTCTCGCACGAGAGTTTGCTAGCCAAACTTCGATGATATGGTTTGTCGGATCATTTCTATGTATGGCTCTCCAGCTTCCTTAAAGAACGTTCTATGTAAGTGGTCGTCGATGTCGTCGAATACTTTCACCATCAACGCTGGTGTTCAACAGGGATCCATGTTGTCTCCAACGCTCTTTTGATTGTATATCAACGACTTATTGGAAAAAAACTAAGAATCCAATATATTGCTTTGCTGACGACAGCACACTTGTCTCGTCATTCCATTTGGATTCCAGGACATTGGCTAAGGAGGCTCATCTTCACCGGCAGCAGGAGGTTGCATATCTTAATGAGGCTCTAGAACTGATTTTGAATTGGGGTGAAAGCAACCAGTTTTGATTCAATGCCACATCGACCAGGCATCGGTTTTCTTCAAGAAGATAATTGTCTCCGAACCGAATATATCAATGTCAGGTCAGACAATTCCGCTTTCTGTTTCGATAAGTTTGTTGGAGGATAAAATGGACACCAAAATGTCTTGACACAACGATGTCGCTTGAATTGCAAAGGCTGCTTCTCAAAAGTTCTAAATACTCTTCCGAACGAGAAAACAATACACACCTCAGCGACTTTGATGCTTTATAAAGCTCAGATCAGATCTTCTATGGAGTATTGTTTTCTGCCCCCAAATATGTTCTGAAGTTGCTGGATTTCATCCAGAAAAGAGTCATTCGCCTGATTGGAGACGCGAACATTACGTGCAACCTTGATAGCCTGTAACATCGAAGAGAGGTTGGAGATTTGTCTCTCTTCTATAGATACTTTCACAAAATGTATTCAAGTGACTTGGCTCATTTGATTCCACCAAGAACGGAACATTTCAGAAATACGCGGCGGACTGTGGCTGCTCATCGTTTTGAGGTTTAACTCAGTACACCTCGGACTTCACTGTTTAAGAACTCTTTCATCTGGAAAACTGCTTTTATGTGGAATATACTTCCTGAGAACGTTTTTCCAAATAGATTTAATCTCCAGCGATTCAAATCCAATGTGACTCGCTACTTTCGCACAGGCACCGCTCTGAGAGCGCCTCAAGCATTTTCCTGTAGTGCTTGTGTTTTGTCCTCAAATCACTTTTCAATCTGAATAAACCCGCAGCGAAACTAGGATCGAATATATGAGCAAATTTTTTTTCGTCCTTGAAGAGGACTTTTGTCTGTGTCCGAATGATCTATGTCATACTACCGGCATAATTATGCTAATTTCTACTGGACACTGTGAAAACCCTATTACCTGCTATTCAAGCAACTCAAACTGATGGTTCCATCTTTCAGTGGTGGTACATTCGAAGGTATCGATTCCATTAAAGGGTACCACTGTGCTACAGGCCTCCTCGGATTGTCCAGCATTTCTGTCCAATGATCTCTTCCCTTTCCTATGAAGTTTGGCCCAATCACTATGCAGCCCATCAACTCGTTCAATCCAATTCTAAAAAACAAATGAATGTATAGGTATAATTTTTTTTGAGAACTTCTATGAATAAATCAATAAGCAATATTCGTTTTGTAGCAGAAAAACATTTTTTTCATTCACATATTCGTGTAGAGCAGGCTGATTGTAAAATTCAAAATTTAAAATCCCCTGTTGCGAAATTATTTCTTGATATTACTATCTTGAACTCAATTTCAGCTTGGTTTCTATAATTCTGCTGCAGAATCATACATTTTTGGATAGACTCCACTGTCGTATTTCATTAGTTCGGACCTCCATTGTCTAATATAATATAAATAGATTTGAAATTCCTGAAAAAATATTAAAACAGATTAGCCGAAAATAACAATTTTATTTGAACAAAAAAACTGAAATTACAAAAAAATAACATTAAACCAAACAACAACCAAAGAATAAAAATTGAAATATTGATAAAAGCTGAAAATTAAAAATTATTATCAACAAAAAATGAAAATTAAAAATTAAAATTAAAAGATTTCAAACCAAGTTATATCACGACGTTTCGATTGTTAGTATCCACAATCGTCTTCGGATGATAACTGGACTTATTCCTCCGAGATCCGACTATTTATAGGCCATTCGAGTGCTTTCACCTATCACCTCTTCTCTCTCTCTGCTTCATTGGTTTTTAGCGGAAGATGAGCGTTTGGCGGGAGTTGGTCGTTTTCCGTTTGATTAGAGGTTTCCATATGTTACGTATCTCTACGCTAACTTGACTAAATACGTTGTTGGACAACATATACGCGGCTTCTTTGAATTTTCTCCTAAACCAGTGTTCCTCTTTGTGGATGATTTCAGCTTGAGCCCACTTGATATTATGTTGATGACCCCAAACATGTTCTGCTATTCCGGATTTGCCGGTTTCTCCTGTGTGTGTTTCTCGTGCTCAGCAATGCGAACTTTCAATGGGCTCTTAGTTTCACCGATGTATGATTCTCCGCACTCGCAGGGTATCCAGTAAATGCAATTCTTGGAATCGCAGTCCGCGTTTGGTGGCCTGGTTTTCGTGAGGCTGCTACGGATAGTGTTCTCAGATCTGAAGCAGGACCTGATGTTATACTTAGATCCAATCCTTCGTATCCTTTCTGATAATTCTCTGATGTAGGGAAGTACGAGTACTGGTTCCTTGAGGAGCTCTTGCTGTCTTCTAGCTTAATTCAGAGAAGCCGTGTATATGCTGTCCAATAACGCATTCAGTTAAGCTAGTGTAGAGATACGTAATATATGGAAACCTCTAATCAAACGAAAAACGACCAAATCCCGCCAAACTCCCGTTAGATACCAATGAAGCGGAGAGAGAGAAGAGGGGATAGGGGAAACACTCGAATGGCCTATGAATAGTCGGATCTCGGAGGAATAAGTCCTGTTATCACCCGAAGACGATTGTGGATACTAACAATCGACACAACTGTTAATAACACAACAATAACAATTGTTAATAATAATTTTTAATTTTCAGCTTTTATTAATATTTCAATTTTTATTTTTTGGTTGTTGTTTGGTTTCATGTTATTTCATTGTAATTTCAGTGTTTTTGTTCGAATAAAATTGTTATTTTCGGTCAATCATTCTTAATATTTTTTCAGGAATTTCAAATCAATTTATATTATATTAGACAATGGAAGTCCGAACTGATGAAATACACCACGAAACATTGTCAACCACCTTCAAACAAAGACTCCACTATCGTTGTACGTTGTACTTGGAATATTATTTTGTTTGAAGAATTGAGGAACGATTTGATTGGTGGTGACTGGTAGAATTGATATATTAGATATATTCCAACTCAAATTTGACAAGAGAATGACAATGTTTTTCGGTGAAAAAAATGTCCAGTAAATTCTGGGTTACAACTTCTAGTCGTTGATTCTAGGAATGACCTACATTAACGATTTCAATAGTTTTGAAATCGATTTTGTGACAGTACTGCGAATAGAAATGAAATATTGAGGTTTTGAGTAAATGAATTTATTACAGGCTTTGAGTTGAAAACTCGCGGTAACAAACTTTTGATAATCTCAATTTAGATACTGAAAAAATATGTCTTTCTTCCTCAAGTGGCCATTAGGGTTCACTAAACTAGTATAACTAAAAGCTCGAGGTTAAGGTCATCCTGGCGTGTTCATTAAGGTAAATATTTGCCGACCTCTCTGTCTTGTTTTCACTGTGAACATGATATATGATCTCGTGTAACCTGCCGACAAAATGTCCATCATCACACAGTACGCCATTATATTATTTCCGCTACCTCGAACGATGGGTGTGCAAGTTTGCAGAAAATATCGTAACGGGCTACAAATAGCATTTTATGAACTGAAATTCTCAAGGATGAATTTGGGTAGAGAGCATGATGGAAAAGATAACTTTTATGCTACTCTTATCACTGATAATATGTCAAATTTGAGAATAGCATCAGAAACCTATATCAAATACTCAGTAACTTTCCTGTACGGTAAGTTGAAATGGCTCAACCTCGTGAACAGAAAATTAAAAGTCATTCTCCAGAAATTTAGGAATTTGAAGAAAATATTGAATCTACTTCGATTGCTGATTTCGCTTCATGCAATAGCTGGAAGTCAGTGTGTCCTGATTTAAAAAACCTATACTAACAGACATTCATGAATAGTATACAAAATCGACTTATGATACTCCTTTGTCAAATAAGTACCAGTAATACACTCACGCTAGGTTACGTTAGGTCTGGAGTGAATGGGTCTATTCGACTCTCCACCGCAACCCGCAAGGGATTATCGTGACCTATTTACACCCAACAAAATTAACCCAGCTTCTCAACGAAGCCGATTAGTTTGTATGGTGAGTGGTCTTTCGGGTTAGATGGTAAAAGTATGGCTCTGTTGAACTCTATAAAAACCTGATTCGGTCCCCAGCTGGGCAGGCACAAAGTATGTGCTCTGATGTTTCATCATTTTCCAAACAGAAGCGACAAACACTGTCTTCTGGCAGCTGCTTGCAGAACGGTAACGGGAGTAAGCAGCCTCATTATCTTTCAGGTCAGTATAGCCAATATGTTGAGTTTTCCTAGCGAAGTATTCGCTTATGAAGCACTGTTTGGAACCTTTGGTGTAGTAATGAATATTACTGGAGTTTTTTCCCAACATCAAATCGTTATTTTTAACACCTCGACACGTGATCGAAACACGTGTCGAGGTATTAAAAATAACGATTTGCTGTTGGGAAAAAAATCCAGTAAAATTCTCAGTATTCGCAGTGAATTCTAATTTATATCATCTATCGACTGAGAACGAGTGCTTTGACTTGGTAATTTGACTTTTGGAAAAACTGCTTGGAGCTGTATCAGTTTAATATTGTGGCTGTTCGATAATTTTGTTGAGTGTTTAGCTAGGAATTTGTGAGACAGTGCGTTATTGTTCGATTCATTCTCAAACTTTCTTGACAGATGTCATGTATTTCAATGTACACGTACGAAGTGTGAATTAATTTACTGAACCAATGGTAATCCACCAAGACGAAAAAGCTACTTTCTCTAGAAGTACCATAGACTATGCGATCAGAACCTACGAGTCTGACATATACCAACACTTCACGAGAAATGCGGACAAGGTAAGAACATGGCGTTATTGTTTGACCAGATCAAAAATGAATTATATTACAATCTCTGCCAAATAATAAAAGAGCTTAGTATCACCAAATTCAAAAGAGCCATCAAGGAAATGCTACTCAGCCAATGTTTTTACTCAGTATCAGAATACTACGATTATTTTAGGACAGTTCACGTCAGCCATGTTTACTCGAGATGAAACATACTCACCGGTATCGATTGTACTGTGGTAGTTTGTAAATACCCCTATTATCATAGGTGAATATTTATTTGATTATATATGTACGTAGATAGGTGTTGCTTAATATTTTTATATTTTTACAATTTACTTACTTGTTTCATATGTTTATTTAAGAAAGCCTATACACTTGACTTGCTACAAACATGAAAATGTAACGTAGTTAATAAACTATTCTATTCTATTCTATTAGTTATTCAGTAGAAGTCGTAGACGAAGGCTTTGGTTTACAAAGTGGTTTATAACTTTGACAGTGACAATTACAAATACCCAAATTTGTTGATTCTATAAGCCTTGAACTTGAATTGTTTCACGATGAAACTGAAAATCTGAATGGCACTCGTGACTGAATCGTGCAGGTATCAGGTACCCCTTTTATACCGGGACTCATTAGATCATGATACATTTTTGTAGTAATCACTGATTTTTCCAAAAACAACTTATACGCTATAATTGCAGTAGCTTTCAATAAATAATCTACTAGGAATACAAAAAAAAATCCTTTTTATAATATTCCTTCAGATGAATTATACTAACTAATATATGTCTTTGATTGCTCGGGATACAACGACGATTAATATTTTGTATTACCTGTCATAATCAATGACCTTGAGTACGAGAGAGACATCATTGATGTTTTCTTCTGGTACATCGAATACCAGTGCCTCATTATACACAGGACACAGGGTGTTGTACTTCACGCTTGTCTTCTTTTTTCTTATTCGTTTTCCTTGACAGAGAAGGTATATTTTCACGTAGGGGTCTGGAAAGCAAGGACATTATAGTATAATCACAATCAACAGTACACAGTATATACAACATCTGAAAAATCTATTTCATCATTCTGAAAACCGTCGTAATATATGGTCATAATATAAAGATGGGTAAGTCAAAAAAATTCTTGCTCCCTGAGAGCTACCTTGGCCTGCGCTATCTATACCGTTGGAGTTACATGCAGAAAATGTACCGTAAGATTGTTTATCTTGAATAGTTCTAAATGAAAGTCCAGGATAGCATATATCTACTTCTTTATTTGGTAGCCACTATATGCAAAATACTGAGCAATAATAATATAGCTGCAAGAGTTCTGGCTCATTGCTTATAGGAAAAACATGTGTGAATTTGAGCAGGTCCATTCACACATCGATTATGTCACACGTTTTTATTCCCCCCCCCCCCACTCGTTTGACGTAAAAATTGCAAAAAGTTTAGCTCCATAAAAAATGCATGAGATGTTGCGCTCGTACCGGCCTTGCTCATCTACTGGATTTGAATTTCCCGCTGTACGCGCGGTATCTTCTGATTGGTCGACTGTATGACGGTAAACGTGGAGGAGGGAGGTCTGAAGTGGGCTTTGAAGGCTAAGCCTCAGTTCACACAAATTCTTTTGAAAATCGATACAATTGTCGTTTTAAGTATTCAATATAGATATACGTTGTCTTTTACAATAAGTAATTCGGACGAATCGTTTAAAAGTTATCACGATAAGATTATCTTGACGCAACACAGTGAGCCATTACGCGTCGCGTCTACTGTAAGGCGACGGGGGACGATGCGCGAGGGTTGAGAGGCGGTCTAAGCAATGAAGCGCTATCGCTGAGAAAGCGACCCGAAATCGGGCAGACGCGTGAGGGCAGACGTCGTTGACGGTTGTGTTAGTTTCGTATTTCTAGGTAACATAATTGGATTCTCGAAGCTATCCACTACTTAGTGCTGTTGGCATTTTTTTGTTACTGTTTTGTTTTTGTTTTGTTACTGAAAATTAAATAACTTTCATCTCAGTATCGCAACTAGGACATAAAATCTCAAACTTTTTCCAAGCACAGCAAAATGTATAGCGAATAAAAGTTCACGTGAAGCTAATATGTAGCGGACAGTACTGAGACGGTATGAGATTTTTTGTATTATTAGTATTAGAGAGGTGCTGAGAATAATGAATTTGAAAACCTTTCAAAATCAAAATAAATTGTTTCAATAAAATGAAGAGAAAGAAGCAGGAGGTTGGAAAAGTGTTGAGGAATTGAAGAAAAAAATAGATTTCAGAAAATAAAAATAATTCTTGCGATGTTTCTACACTGCATAATGATAAACTATTCCACTGATGAACTTCGATGAAAATCCTTATCGACCCTTCTCGAGTAGTAATACGTGAGATCATGAATTCCGTTATTAACAATTAAGTTATGGGAGTCTGAAGTCACGCAGCAAACTTCTGAAGAATTAATTCTGAAATTTGACGATTTTCAATTTAGGAAAGTTTACTCCGGCGAAGTATTTCTTTGAGAGTACAAGGAGAGATTTCGAATACGTGCTAGAAAATCAGTTTGAAAATTCATCGAGAAGTGAGTGGATTAGTTCGAATTTGATATTTGTTCTTTTCAGAACTGTTCTCATATCATCAGAAACAGACAAAGTTTATGAGATGATTCTGAATTTTCTCAATTCCCTAGCTACTTAAACTAAACGTTTAGTTTACTCTGTAGCGGTGTGCAATAATTGAGATTCCGCTACATATATCTTCATTTATTTCAGTTCCGTAAACATGTGATTCCATTTCATGAAATGAATACATCAGTGTGAAGATACTACTCGAGTGAACAGTTAGTAGAATAGGGAACTTACACAAATCAATTTGATTTAAAATGGTTTCTCAATTATCAATCAACTATATTCAAGAGAAAATTAATTGGTATGAGCTGCAAAAGAACTTACCTGACTTTCCTGTAATATCCATCGCTTTCAGATTATGGCCCTTGATGATGGTTATCGTCAGTCTTCCCGCTTTTGGAAGGTAACACAGGCAAATCATCAGTTCTCCTAAATCCACTTTATCCTGAAACAACGAAGAGGTCATACAACCAAATTCTTAAGAGGCTATCAGCTATGCAGTGTTTTCTGAATTTAATAATACAGTTCGTAAGAAATAGTCCCTATCTCAACCTTCGAATGGGACAAGATATCAAAGTTTAACAAAATTTTTGCAAAAAAAAAATAATTTTCTTTACAAAAGAGCCAAAACTGTGATATCACAACCGAAAGAGCGCTATCAATATTTATTTAAAATGATAATGGTGAATCTTGTGACATTCCGCATGACAAGTATAACAGTTCTTTCCTTTGTCAGAATATTTGAAATGAATGTTCATTGGGAAGAGAAATGAATTGATAACCTTGTTGTTATTCATTTGAGAAGATGTTCAAGACCTTCTCCTTGAACCTTTAATAATTATGTCTTTTGTATTGTCCCAGATTGCGTGACACAAATATGATTTATCCCAATAAAAATTGGGAGGAGTCAAATCCAGGAGACTAGCAGGCCATTTCAAAGAATCGCGCCTATCAATCCATATGCCTGGGGATGTCTGATCCAACCACACGTAAAAAATATGCTTCTCGACTGCTTACTACGATTTTTTGAATCTTAGAGTGACTGAGGGTTCGAAACATTTCCAAATGTAAATCACAAGTCAGATTTTCCTCTAGATATTGCTATGTTTTCACATGGGTTTGACAATAATTGACTATACTGTATAATTGAACTCAGTTTAATTGCACTGCTACACAGACCAAACACTCTACTGAATTAGACTTTTTTGATATGCGTATTGCTAGTGTTTATATATGGCAATTGAAGTCTCTCTAAGCTGGAAAATATGTGAATTATATTGACCAATATTGCACATTCTGGCGGTTAAAATTTTCGTTTGATAAATTTCACTGAAAGCAGATACTTTTTTGCAGTTTCGATTTGCACTCAAACTTTCAGATATCAAATACAAAACTGTATTTTTTATTGAAAAGTTCCGTCTGCTATTGCGGCAGATATCATCACTGGCCGCAGTGATGACGAAATATGTTCCATTAGACCACGATCTACCAGCCAGAATTTTTTCTTCAATCATGACTCCGGCAAAGAAATTACATGTTCTTTTACTGTATTTTTGTCTCAGGGTCATCTTCATTCAATTCATGAAATAATTGCAATTGATAGGGGTGAAATTTGTGTCTACAAAAATATTTCTTGACGGTGATTGTTGAGACATCGTTCTGAAAAGCAACTCTTGTCGTGGATTGCAGGGGATTATTCACTACAGACGTAACGATTTTTGTCCGAGATAGATATTTTCCAGCTCCTAAAGGAGCTCTAGTTACAGTTCCAGAATTCAAAAAATTTTCAACCAATTTTCCGAGATATTTTCGGCAGATCGGATTTTCAAAAAATCTTGTCGAATAATCTTTCTGGCTCTTAAAATAACGGCTCGGCTTCGAGATACTCTTAAGAAAAAAAGGAGCTTTTTTGCTATCTTTCTGTGAATTTATTTGAAGTAAAAATCGAATATCAACTTGCTGTCGATCATAAATCCTAAATATTTGAATTCCTCCACTAGTTCGGTTTTGTTCTTGTCGAGAGGCAAAGCAAGTTCAGATACATTAATCCATTCATACTTGTGTAGCGTTGTTGGTATCATCAGTTGAGTTTGGTACCAGTTTATTTTTGTTGGGGTATTGAAAAAATCTGATGTAGAGATTCATTTATACAGAAAATAACCCTGTTCAGGTTCGAATCATAAATTGATAATAATGTGTAGTCTGAATGAAGATTATGAAATCACAACCATGAGAAGGATGTATGTCATTTATATCTATTGAAAAAAGTAGGAGCCCAAGTACACTACCCTGCGGTTCACCATGATTTGAAACGTTCGAATGTGATCATCTTCAAACCAATTCTATACAGTCCTTCGTATACCTATAGTTTGTGATATGGATGAATCAAAAGTATCAAGTATGAAACAAAATAAAATTGTAACAATAAATTTACTGCAATCTATATAATTTTCCCATTTAGAAAGCCAGATCCGTGCAACATCAAATAATTATTAGTTTGAAAATACTCATATATTATAATTGTTCGAAACCACCAGCTTCAAAACTTTTTTCAGCGAAGGGAGTGTATTTATTGGATGAGATTCTGATGCTTTCATAGTGTTGATAACTTTCTGTCTCGGCATAACCATGATCGTCAGCACTCGAGTTCATAGAATTAATTATATCCTCATAACTATTCATGAAGTAATTATTAACATAATCAGCTATTTCGTTTGGAGAGGTTACCAATTCAGTCTGACCCCACACCTCAATTTCAACACCACTACCGAAAATAACTTCAGCATCAAATGATGATTTCAAGGTCATTCACATTATTTTTACATTTTTTTTATGTTATTAAAATAGTACTACTGCACCTTCTTTTTTTATTCAAGCAAATGAACATACTGATGTCAGATGTCAAAGAAGTAAAGAAATAAGCTATCAAAAAAGGAATAACTGACAGATGTCAAAGAAGTAAAGAAATAAGCTATCAAAAAAGGAATAACTGCGTATATATTCGAATTTTTTATCCATATCTGAAGACGGAGGCAGATTTTGGCCTCCGAAACGTAAAAGATAAGTATTATTTCTTAATAATTTTTTTTATAGGCAAAATTGTCAAATACGACAAGTTACTGATAAATAGAAGATTTTTCTTTGTGAAAAATACTTTGATTTTTACGCAGTAACTTATCGGGGTAAACTAAAAAGTTTGCCCTTCTACACTTGTATAAAGTTCTCCATTAAAATTTTTATATTTTTTCAGATTGTGGAAGGTAACAATTACCCAAAAAAAGGTCGATAAAAAAACTGATTTTTTCCTCCACAAAAAAATGACTTTCGTTGAATATATATTTCATATACAGAGAATTCAATGCAATTAATACAATTCACTATACAACAATAACCCTCCAGTGTGTCTAGACCTAAGGACACATCCCAAAACTTCATAATTAGGAAATTATTTTTCTGAATTACCGATTTCTTCAGTTCGGCGTTTTTCACTTAGTAATTGATAGAGGTTTGTACTGAACGTATGCAACTTCAAGTTCATTCTTGTTAGCTAGTGTACTGCAAATGTTTCCACATATGATATCAACTTTTTCAAGCTCATCATAATCCGATGAACTCATTTGGGAACAACATTTCATACTGAGTATCATCACCATTCAATGTTGAAATGTTTTAAAAAAACACAGCATTTGCTTTCGAAAATTGACAACAATGAAATGACATTTTCAAAAAGTGATCCTTACCAATTCCTTTACAATATTGAAGTTGTCCGCGGTCAGTCAATCTCTTTTGTCTGTCTGTTTGCAGAAGTTTATAATAGTCAAGTCAATAAAAATATTCTTGGCGTTGGAAACTCTTGGCTCCTATCAAAGCAACGTCCAAACTGGAAGCAAATTTTCAAAAACGACTCTCCTCGATAGGAAGACTTAACATATTGTCTCTGGTCTGGATTCCTGGCCATACTGGTCTGGAAGGCAATGAGATTGATGACTTCCTAGCAAAGGAGGGTGCTGCAAGCAGCTTTATCGGACCAGAATCTGCCATTCGCATCGCTTCAGGCTTTGCCAAACAAAGATTGAACACCTGGATGGCAAGAAAGTTCATGAACTTCTGGCAGAATCTTCCTGGCATTCATTCACCCTCCGAAGCTTGATACCAAACAGTTGTTGGACTATAGTAGGGATGAATTACGATATCTAACAGACCTTCTTACTGTTATTTGAATTCCTGTTTGGAAATAGCAGAACATATAGTGTGTGCCTACCTGTCTGGGGACCTGATCAGTTCGGCAGAGCCGAAGTTTCACCATCTGACATGACCACTCACCATTCAAAGTAATCGGCTTCGTTAGGAATCTTGGTTTATTTGGACTTTGGACCTAATCTAACCTAACCTAGTAGGAGATACGGCGGTATAGACGACCCCCATTTCTTCAATTTTGCCATCAGCCCGTCGACCAATCAGACGTCACCGCGCGTAGCAGCGGAAAATTTAAATTGTTCTCACTTCAACGAGAGTATCCACGAGAGTGTCCCCTTGTCAGCGCAGCAGTCACGTGGTTCCAGTGGCCACTGGCGGCTGTATGAGCCTTGAACATAGGTCGTTGGTGTAGTAGACTTTGTCCTCAGCTTCGACACCAACGTGACATCTTGGAAGTAGTTGTGAACCGATGATAGAGATGAAGTATATGATATACTTGATGATGATGATGTGTTTTATATAGCATAGAGTCGGCGATGGGGTGAGTATGGCAGTATGCCCGGGGACATAGCTTGCGATTTCTGAGCGGTTTTTTCCAGCGCGGTTTTCAAGCGGTTTTTTATTTTTATGCCAACACCTACATTTGAATGGAACATTTTGAGTGTTTGCGATTTTAACAGTGGCGATTTTTTACAGCCGACTGGTCGTCAGATTCCGAGCGACAATCGGAGGACAAGGGCAACCAAGTAGAGGAAGAACCCAGGTGAACGAATAGAACAGTGTTGACTATTTTCCAGCGGTTTTTCAGTTGCGATTCAAGCATGGAAGTGAACACTTCAATTCGTCTCGTGAAAAATCACCTTTGTTTGTGGGAGAAAAGCGATTATGTACTACAAATATATATTTAGATTTTATGTATTTTCAAGTTTCACATAAGATATGTGTTGATCATGGCTCCCACTAGAAGAAATATGTGATCAATAAAATATTTTTTGAACTTGAACTGACCTCAATGTAACAGTAAGTCTCTCTTCAACGCTGATAGGTACTCTCCTGGTGCAATATTTCTGTGGCAAAGGTCAAAGAACATTCGGTAATATTCCGCATATTCTCTGATTCTTTCTTATCAAACAAAACACCTTTCTTCCTAGTTCCCCTCTCGGTGGTACAGGTGTACGTCGACCTCCTTGAGTGGCATCTTACTGCAAGAGCGCCTTCTGCTTCCAAAGCGCACAGGGATATGTAATAACTGCCATTGCGATAGTACCATAAAATACTATTTCATTCATTGAGATCGAGGTCGATCACCCGTTTCTTCGGTGTCGATTACTTTATGACCGTCGAACCTTCGAGCGTCGTTGTGGTCATGTTAAAATTCACTTAGACTGAACAAAGAAATGTATTGCATCCTGCCGATGATCATACACTTGGGAAGGTTGAAAAAACGCTGATATGAGGTTTTTGTGGATAGCGTAGCTGACGCGAGGGCTTGGGAGTTTCTTACGAGAAAAAAAAGGTCGGTCACCGGATCTCGTCGAGACGAGATCGGGGGTCTCATCCCTCAGCCTTTGAGGCTGAGGGAGGTGGCCTAAATAGGGGAGATATTGTGTTTGTAAGCGCGTGGGGTGAAATTTAAGTAAAAAACGATAGTGAAATCTTGAGCCGGTACGGGGTACAGGGGAGTTTAAATTAAAAGTGTTGGTGTAGAAGACACATCGTGTCAACGAAACCTATGGTTGACCACGAACCACCCAAAGAGGCATTATGTGAGTGTTTGTTATTTTTTTGTAGTAACCAGTTGATATTTAGAGAGAGTTCACATAATATTTTATCTGAGTCCACTTTCTATTTGCAAAAAGTTACATATTGTGGGGTTCCTAGCGCTGATTGTTTAGATAAAGTTCTTAGTACAATTACAAAAAAGGGCGAAAGTTTAAAGTCATACACCACTCTCCCTGGAGTAAAAGTAAAACTAAGAGTATTTTGTACCGAGTTGGCATTTTTAACAGGTTAGATTAATAGTAAATTGCATGGCAAAATTGGCGGCATTTTCTTTGTTCTAGTTTCTCTCATTTTATAGAATTTAACATTTTCCTTTCATATAATATTTTACACGTTGTTTTTTTATTTTCTCCATGGAGTCTTTTTTTCTACTTATTATACTTTATATTTGAAAACTTGGACTTTCATTTTCTCTTGGACTGAGAAAAATACCATCCTCGTAGAGTAAGATGAAGTTAAGAGAATAAAAATAAATAAAAGACTTTTTTTTGTAATCTATCGAAAAGAGTAGGCTTTCAGTGTTGGAACCACACAATGGGAGAGAATATAAGTAAATATACCAAATGATCAGATTTCAAAAAGACCGGCATTCGTGCGATCGGCACGAACCCTACAGCTTTTTCGGACCTGCCTTAATATTCAAAATTTGATGCGGAGAAATCTGCATCTGGTGACAGCGCTACTGAAATTCATTTCAGAAAATAAATGAAGGAGAAACGAGCTAGAAAGCTCCTATACTCGAAACTTTGAAACCTTCAGTTTCTTTCGTTCTCTCTTGTCCTGAGAAGAGGACCATATTATTACAGATACCACCATTTGGATGTGAAATATCGCAGTAGCAGACTTCACAGTGGTTGTTTTGAGTATAGTGCATTACTAAATCGAAGGTACATCGACACTTCGAAAAAAGCTACAATTATGATTACCGAAATGAAAAAATACAATGGTACAACATCCTGTGATATATCTGGCGTCTCCATAAGGGGTTATGATCACCTATATCTATTTATCAGTTATCAAGGGTAATTGTCAAAAGTAATGCATCACCAGTAATCACGGTTCCGTCTAGTACTACTGCTGAGACTTGTCAGGTCGTACCAGTGCTGTACAGTATTGAATAAGTGGAACGTGAAAAAAGTTTTCAAACCCTCTTACTCAGGTTATCCTGAAGATACGATGTTGGAAAATGAAAACTTGGGGGATATATATTGGTCAAACTGAACAAGGCATTGAAATACGTTTCAAAAAACACATATCCGATTTCGAGAATCAGAAAAATCTAGTGTAGCTCAAAACGCCTTGATGAACGGCCAGTGATTGAATAAAAACTGTATATGAAAATCGCTGAAATCGATACATGATATCAAATTTTTGGATGTTCTCCAAAGTTTGCAAGTAACGAAGTGTGGCATGAGAACTAGGAACAGTGACAAAGGTTCCAAGTTTTGATTGATAATTAATGGACCTATGTTCGGTAGTTTATTGGCATAAAAGGTAAATGGAAGATATTTTGTTTTTTCTACATTTGAGGTCAATTTGTTGTATTGAAACCATTTCATGATGTTTTTGTCTTCGCATTATGAAAGATTGCTGTGTCGTAAGTAAAACTGATTATGTTTCCTACGGAATGCAGTTTTAATAAACCATTTATATAGATAATGAATAGTATTGACCCCAAAACCGTACCTTGCAGAACTCCGTAAGTAATTGTTCTCGCACTACTTTTTTCCATCGACGACTATTTGTCTTCGATTATTCAAATAGGAATTAAACAGTTTATATACTCTGCCCCGTATGCCGATATTTCCTGACTTCTCGAGGAGTCTTTTATGACAAACAGTATCGAACTGATGTCAAAGTGGCTATAGACATCCTCCGTCGACCTTGAATCCGTACTGCTATTCTGACAGAAGGTTGATTTTTTTAAGGAATCCAGTTAATTCATTATAAAGCCTGTTATAACCTGTGATACCAAATATGCTTGTGTCAGGTATAATGAACGTTTCTGGTAATACAATAATATCAAAATTAATTTTTTAACTAGTCAGCTAGATCATCAAAAATGTTTGTTATACTCCTGATATTAGTGTGGAATATATTTGTAGATTTCTTTCTTTTTCTACATATAGATTGAAATCTGTCAATTTTTGTACCCTTACAGCATTTTTCGGTTTGTTATGATATTCCTGAATGAAGAGATTCATTGATTCAATTTTCAAGCCATTAAAGTACTGTATTTCTGGTGTGAGGGAAAAGTGCTTATTTTGGATTCATTTAACGCTAAAGGTTCCAGTTTCACCTCAACATCGACAAACTTTTCATCATGTTCGATAGCAATTGATTTTTGAAATATCATGATAGATTTCCGGGTATTTTCAAGAAACATATTAATTTTTTGCCTCCTTTTTCATTGAAACAGAACTCTTTTGAAAACAACGTCACTGCTTTTGGAAGTCACTGTTTATCTTTCATTGGCAAAAAAATTATAAAACTTTTTGTGTTTTCATTTCATCAGACAAAACGTACAAAACGGAAGAGAAACACTTCTACACACTCCTCAAAAATATCAACATTATTTTCTGTTTTCCACAGAAATGGATAACCATGAAGTGCACTCAGAACAAAAGACTCACGGAAGTGTGAATAGTGCGAGTACAAGATACTTTGCAAGGGGTAAGTGGATCTTAATGACTGACGTCACTTTGTACACTACCTGGATTATGGCCAAATGGAATCTACGTTTACAGAAGTATAAACAAGAGCTGAATAATGGATAGGGCTTCTCATGAGAGAACTTCAACACTGTGGGATTTGTACATCGTATTAACTCAATTAGCTCTGCAGAGAAGTGGTTAGGTTATGTATTGTATATGTATTGGTATATTATGGATGATTAATATATTACAGACTTTTACATTCCATCTTCAGTCGGGATATTTGATATACAGTGTGTAAAAGCCAACTGGAGTGAATTTATTATTTCTGTTACTGTACCTCTCAAAAAAAATTCCGAAACTTCTCAAATGAAAATTAGTCATTGACATTTCAATCATCTAATGCTGATTGTGTCTTGGTTAAAAAAACACGCAGTTGAATGGTAATATTTTTGTTTCGATAGGTTACTTTGTATATTGAATTATCATTATATAGAACTGGTTAATAGAAAAATCATTCCGAATGGGAAATTATCAATCATAGAGTTCATTCAGTTAATACTTAATGTATACTTTACTTTATGGAGGCATTATATTCAGATGGTAATCTCTTGATCAATTTATTTTAACAAGAAATACTAATGAAATCTCTGAAATAATGAGACATTTGAATAAATGTCCCAGCATAGCTTCCATTCGAGATACATTTAATGATACAGTGATTATCCAAGTTGAATTATTTCAACCAAATTTTTTATGTAAAACCGGAGGGAGTTCAAATAGCTAATTTCTGCTGCTGATGATGCCTTTATTGGATTCATCTAATTAATCATTCAATTTACAATTCCACTGTTTCATTAAATTCAACGACTATTTTAATAGAAGCTGTTTGGTGTAAACCTTTGAGAAGTTGATTGAAATGCGATCAGATGATGGTACTATCAAAAGAGTGATGGCGATGGAATTCCACTTGATATTCAATAAGTAAATTAAGTACTCAAAAAACGCTAATCATTTCTTCAATATTGAGATGAACATTAGAATATAAAGATAGAAGTGGATTCTTGCAGGAATATTCGTAACTAAGATCTGTTTTTGAGACATTTATTATTTCAAAACTTTACTATCATATGAATCTTGGGACTTGGGATATTTATCTCAACAACATTCAGTTTGACACTAAATTTTACAAATTTCACTCCTCATTCCTCAATCTATTTGACAAAACATTTCCACCTGTTTTACGAAAAATCCCGCCTGGTTACCGAATTAAATAGAATCAACATAATACAATAGAATACAAAATATGAGCAATTGTTTTCTGAATTATTTTGAAATTGATGATGGAACTCGTGTTCATGATGGCTCTATTAATCGTCAAGTATTGATTATTTCATCATCACGAAATAAAAAAAAACTTTTTTTTTTTTTTACCATTTAGAAGAAAATTAACTTTTTGATATCATCAAGTCCATATCGTCTAAAAACTCTAGTGGCATAGATGAATTACCAGGCAGAGTCTTGTTGAATGTTGCGGAACTAATCATTGAATACCTACTCAATATCTCTTTCCTTGAGGGTTCATTTCCTCCGTGTCTTAAACATGCTATGGTGGTTCCTGTTCACAAGAAAAATGATAAGCACTCAATCTCCAACCATAGAGGTATTGCATTGCTGTCTTTTCAAAAATTTTAGAAAAATCCTGTCTCAACAGACTTGTATCTTTCTGTAAAAAGTATAACCTACTTGCAAAGAGCCAAAATAGATTCCAATCTGGTTTATCAACCCAAGATGATACTCTTTCTCTAATCAATCATGTCTTATCCAAATTTGAGGAGACAAAAAATCGATTAGCATTCTATTTGACTTTTCACGTGCATTTGATACCACCAACCATCAACTTCTCCTCGATAAACTTTATGACACTGGAGTTCGCGGCCAAAGTCAAAAATGGATCTGACTGGCAGATCACAATCTGTTAAGGTTAGGCTCAAATCGGAAATATATCATTCTGAAAATCGTAACCTCTCAACAGGTGTTCCCCAAGGTAGTGTCCTGGGTCCTACTCTCTTTTTCTTATTCGTCAATGACATCTCTAATATTAATCCGCATTGTACTGTACAGTTTGCTGATGACAGGTACTTCTTATTGAGTTCTTCTTCGTGTGAAAGCTGACCAGGCTGATATTGCAGTTGCTAAATGTTTAATTACTGCGCCAGAAACGGCCTCGTACTAAATAGTAATAAATCAAATACCATTGTTTACCCGATTAGAGAAATGGAATGAAATGTATTGGGTAGAGCTAATGCTGAATCTATTGTGTAGAAAAAAGCAGTCAAATTCTTAGGGTTCAACCAATTATCCTAGAATGATCATATTGCTTATATTTCTATTGAATTATCCAAGCATTGTTTCGTTATTTGGAATCCCAGAAATTCTGTCCTTATAAATATTTTATTAAGTTACTACTATGCCTATGTTCAATCAAGTCAAAATTATTGCTTAGTCTGCTACCGTAACTGCAGCAGATTGAATGATCTGTTCATTGCTCGAAAAAAGATACTGAGAACCGTATGTACTGAAAAATATGGTCATTCTTGTGAGCAGTTATTCTTTGAATTACAAATTTTATTTGTTATATCCATGTATATTTTAAATTGTGTCACTTACATTAAGAATCATTGCCATGAGTTTCAGCAAAGGGATACTATCCGCATAGCTTCTGGTTATACTCTTCGGCAAAATTATAATCTGATAGTTCCTGTACACAAATTAACATCGATTCCAAACGGACACCATATTATGTCTATAAAAATATTCAATAAATTTCCAACTTTCATTAAGAACATTTCAAATCCCATGAATATCAAAAAAAGCGTTAAAAGTATTCTCTACAAAAATGCTTTTCATTCACTTGATGAATATTTTCAAATTGATCTGGCCACTTGACATTACTATTGTTTGCTTGTTTACTAATCTACTGTTCATACTATGTTTCTTTGATTGTTTCACATAATTATCTCCTACATCTACCATTGATTCAATTTTTGTATGTACTCTCATCATATATATTTTTTCTTTTTAATAATAATAATAATGTTTATTCAAAAAAGTTCAAAATTTCACAATTGAAGTACATAAGCATATTTGATAATTGTTGAATAAACAACGGTATCACTGAAGCAATATAAAAATATTGCTTATATGTGATAGCCAACATACAGAATAATTTAACGAAATAATATTTGACGAGAACATATATAATAATGAAGTACAAATATTACATAGACAAAATACTAAGATAAAACATATATAATAATATCAATATAATATAAGAATAATGATAATATAATAATAATAATAATCATAATCGTAATACAGACACGTTTCAAAATAGATTACCAAAATTCGTCGCCGCAATGGAGATATACAAATTTGGCTAAAAAAAATGAAATCTTCTATAACTGCAACTGATTCATTATGTTATGACATGCATTTCTATTCATTTCAATTCATTCTTTTAGTTTTGGTTTGAAAGTAATAAAATTCACAACGTTTTTTATGTTTTCAGGTACTAAGTTCCAGATCTTTGGACCTAAAAAACTACTATGTCTCTGTCCAACCAATTTTATGCATTTTGGAGTCAAAACATTACTATTTTTTTTCCTGGTATTATAAGGATGGTTCATGGATTTTTTCTCTATTTTATTTTTCTCAACATTCAGTAACATTTTCAAGCAATATAGTTGTCTCACATCCATAATTCCTGCTTCTTTATATAATTTTTCAGTTGAAAATTTTCGTGACTTCCCTAGAATAATTTTCAGAATTTTTTTTTGGACAATATTTAGGCAATTCATATTTGTCTCGTTATTATATTTGAATCAGTCCATAATAAAGTGTTTTCAGATGGGGAATATCGATATTATCTTTCAAAATCTCAAAACGTGGTAGAAGACCACGTATTTCCCTAGTTAGATATGACATTTGAGAATCCCATCTCATATGCCGATCTATAATCAAACCTAGATATTTAATCGAAGTTGCTTCCGGAATGTGTGTGTCTGCATTCACAATCAAAGGCCCCATATTCGGTAAATTGTTAATATAGGAAGTGAAAGGTAGGTATTTGGTTTTATCTACATTTAGGGTAAGTTTATTATATTGAAACCATTTAGTTATTTGTTTGAAGTCGTTTTCTGTTTTTGATTTCAGTTGTTGCTAGGTTTCTGCACTGTAGAGCATCACAGTATCATCAGCATAGCTGATAATGACACCTTCAGTATTTTGTTCGAGTAGACTGTTATTATATATGGTAAACAACACAGGGCCTAATACAGTGCTTTGTGGGACTCCAACAATAATTCTTCTCGAACTGCTTACCACACCATCAATGCTCACATACTGTTGGCGATTGGTGAGGTAGGACTTCATTAAATCATATGCATTACCTCGCATACCGATAGACTCAAGTTTTTCAAGGAGTTTTTCATGGCAAACGGTATCAAATACCTTAGAAAGGTCGACAAAAATGCCCAGTGATGGCTTTGAGATATCTATTGATTTATATTTGGAAGTAGTAAGTCTATATATTGCATCTTCTGTCGACCTTCCTTCTCAGAAGCCATATTGCTCATCTGATAAGATGTTATATTTTTTCTGTGAATTGCACTATTCTTTTCTTTATAACTTTTTCTAAAATTTTAGTAATGCTAGAGATTAGCGAAATGGGTCTGTAGTTGATTATTTGAAGTTTGTCCCTATTTTTATATAAAGGTGTGACGACACCAGTTTTGAAAATGTCTGGAAATAGTCCGTTTGCGAAGCAGTTATTTATCATATATGTTAACGATTCTGCAATGAGATCACTTATGTTTTTCAATACATCTGCACTTATATCATCATTTCCTGCACATTTTTTTGATTTCAATTGTTTGATAGTCTGTAATACTTCATCAATATCTGTAGGAAATAAAAACATGCAATGATCATTTCTGTTTACTTTTTCATTAAAATTATCAGGTGTTTTTATTTTGGCGGCTAATTTTTGTCCAACTTCACTATAATACTCATTAAAAGCATTTGCTATATTTTTTTTGTCGCAAATTGTTTTATTTTCTACTTTTATTTCACTAATTTCTGTTTTTGATTTCGATTTATTGCAAATTTCATTTACACTGTCCCATAGACCTTTAGATTTATTTTTATTTTTATTGATCTCGTTTTGGATGTAAGTTCGCTTTGCTTCTGAAAAGTCTTCTTAATTTATTTTTGTAATAATTATATAAATCTTTGAGTTCCGCATCATGTGGATTCACTTTCTTTTTTTTATATAATTCATTTATTTCTTCAATTGATACCAGTAACCCTTGTGTAATCCACTTTTTGTGATTCATCTTTTTTTTATTTTTACGTCATTAGTATTTTTTTGGATGAAAGACTTCAATTTATCAATAAAGATATGAGCTATATCATTACTGTCATTTTGTTCAAATAATTCGAACCAGGTTTCATTTAGTAAATCTGTTCTGAGTTTGTGATAGTTGATATATTTTTTGTCATAAATTTTGTCTTTTTATTTTCTGCCCCTCCTACCTTCAAAACAACTGCGGTGGGAAAATGATCGCTAATTTTTTCTTTAAAAATAAATGATTTTGTATCATCATGAATCGAAACATTTGCTTTGATGAAAAAATGATCAAGGCATCTTGAACTTTCTGGACTGGTAACATCATTTATGTAAGAAATATACTCAAAATATTCTAGATTACTCTTATATTCCTCAATATATTCATTGTCAGATAATAAATCGATGTTTACGTCACCTGTAACAATATGGATATCACAATAACAGAGGTTCTGTAAGTAATCACATAAACGCTCAGTGAAACTGACTGGACATGAATTTGGTGATCTATATATTGAGGTGAGAATACATTGTTTATCAGTGATCTTCATTTTCATTTCGAGAGCCTTTATATCCCCTAAATCGACATTGGTTCGATCAAACTGAATATCTTTTTTGATGAACGCTACTACACCATAATTTTTGTTAAAGAAGGATTCATTATAGAGAGTGTTATATCCTTTTAACCCAAAAATATTTTTATCTGTGATTTTGAAAGTTTCTGTGAGAACAATGATATCGAAATTGTTGTTCAGCTGACTTAAATATAAATATATATACAAATGTATATTCCATATTTTATCAATTGATATAATAATAATAATCGGCTTTATTCATCGAATAATTACAAATTAAACACAGTGAAACTATCGATGAAAGGCGAAGTTCAGCTTATGCTGTTTTTCAAGTTAACCTAGATATTTATGAAATTAAAACAAAAACCTATGAAATAGCAAATAATATTAACAACTAACCATCGAATAATAAGCAGGATGATTTCAAATAATAAGCACGACGATTTTTATGCTCGAAAGAAGAAAAAAGAAAAGGAAAATTAAGTATTGTAATGTATTGCATTGTGAAACTGGAAGAATTTGATACATACATGTATCACAGTTTTAGAAGACTCACCCTGTATATGATTCCACATGTAATATGATCCAATGATTTGTCATGTCGTAGAAGTCCAAACCTCAAACTTGTTGAGATATAGAAGACTCACCCTGTATATGATTCCACATTAAATATGATCCAATAATTTGTCATGTCGTAGAAGTCCAAACCTCAAACTTGTTGAGAAATAGAAGACTCAACCTGTTGAGTTATAAAAGATTCACCCTGTATATGATTCCACATTAAATATGATCCAATAATTTGTCATGCTATAGAAGTCCAAACCTCAAACTTGTTGAGATATAGAAGACTCACCCTGCATATGATTCCACATTGAATATGATCAAATAATTTGTCATGTCGTAGGAGTCCAAACCTCAAACTTGTTGAGATATAATTCTCAACTTCTAAAAAACCCTGCAAGGTACAGGCAGACCGAATTATCAAATCTCCCACTGCGTAGTCAGCAAAACTCCGAAAATGCACCGATCCCTACCGCATCCCTAATGAATCCCTGGCTGGGACCGGGCCGCAGCTTCCCAACGCGTCGTTGACCTATTTTTTCGTGGAAACAGGTCAAGGCTGCCGAAATTCAATAAGAGCTGCATAGTGGGAGAAAGTGCTGCCTTGTAGCTGCGTTGCCGTTTTGGGTAAAATGCGTCGGAGATAATCGAATTTGCAATTTTTTCACCGGAACGAGTGTTCGTTTTGCGAGAAACTAACAAGAATTCGACTTGAAAGGAAAAATGAGCAGCAGAAAAGGGAATGAGACGTAGAATGGATATTGAAATTGGTGACAGAGAGAATTGAAAATATATAAATGGAAAAGTTCGTGACCTAATTCGGAAACTCTTTCAACTCTTCTTCAAAAGTATGAATATTTTGTTTGATTGCGGATGACAACTCGACAACTCGATAATGATCTCTAGAAAATGTTTGATATAATTATTTCGGTCTTATTTCGAAGTATTTGGAGGCATCTACTGAAAACATTTTTTCATGCCAGAATAAAAATACTGTCCTTTGACGTGTATTTCGCTAACCAAACATAGTATGAGTCCAGGAGATGACTCAAAGTATATGCTGTTATTTTGTAACTGTATTTATTTTCTACTTGAATATTCATGACTTTCTGTTCATAAATCGATGGTTCTCGATATTTACCAGTTTTGAACCTGTAATTATTTTGTAAAAAATTGAACAATATGCTATTCACTCTGGACCTTCGTCGCTGTTTTCAAGATTTCATTCCGTATTTTTTGATTTTCGAATTTTCCAAGGCATAACAGTTGCAAAAACTCCTCACTCATACTTTGGCTGCTGTATGTTGAGTAACACTAGACTCTTCTGGCCTATGAATCCGAATATGTGAAATATGTTCTTTGAAATGAGTTAATTTAGTACGTTTAGTTTGACCAACGTACTTCTCTCACAATTGCATTCACCGCAGTTTTGGAAAGCGATTTCATGATTCATGTTTATTTTCTAAATTCGTGTCAATTGCTGATTTATTTTGATTCATATGGATAAACTATGAATAACTTGGAGAAATGCATCAATGAGCAGATATATTTTCATTCATTGGAGCAAGTCATGTGGATTTGAAGGTCAACGACTGGAAAACACAGATGACTAAACATATAAAAATAATGGAGTAAAGTTACAATACATTGGAATGCTGAAGAGTTCGCCAAAAACTCGGAAGTTAAATACCAAAACGTCAGTTTCTGGTGACATATCATATTTTTTTCTTATGTATCACGAATTTGAAGTTATTACTGAAGTGTTCGACAAAATAATGAATGGTTTTGTGTTTGATTTTCCCTACATTATAATTCTTTTTTTGTGATATCAATTTTGTTAAGTTTTTCGGATATACTCCAAAAACTGCTTTCGCAAGCTGAAACGACATTTCCAACTCAACTCCAATGTTCTTATTGGAGTTGAGTTCTCAAGAATATAAAAAATACCTCTTCAAATGAGTAAAACCATGCCTCCGCCATAATACCGAATTTGAATCCCCGATCATTCGCCAAATTACAATATCGAAGTTTTATTATGGTCGATTTTCTCTTGTACTTTGGAGTATTTTGTGTTCGCAAATATCGAACAAATAAGTTCAATTTGTTCGGTTGAGCAAGACATGAAATTTTCATTGGGAACTAAATACCAAAGAGTAATTATTTAGTGGGATAGTAAAAATTAGGATATCAAATTCGTAATTTTGGTAAAAACGGAACATTCCAGATGGAATATAGATGTCTACATAGAGAAGAAACAAGCAGGTTATGGAGGTTTGTGGGCCAACGAATGGAAATAAGGAATTCAAGTCACCACATATCCTTTAACCTCACCAAAATTGCTAGTTTTTTAAAAACAATTTTGTGAAAACAGAAACAAAGATAGAGAAATGAAAAAGTAATATGGAGAGATAAAATTGGCAGGTTATGAAAGTTGATAAACTAACGACAGAACGTTTGCAGAGTATAGATGGTAGAACGACGTAATGATAGGTTGACATCAAATCACCAGTGGATTCACAACAAATTGGGATAATGGAAAATGGAACGAACATCAAGGAATATGACAGAATATAAAAATAGAAAATGGAACAACAGTGAGTCTACTAAAGAGGTCCAATATTGAATAGAACTGTACGATACTTGATGAATATCCTAACTCTGCCTATTATTAGGACACAATGAAATTATTGAAATGAAATTTTTACAAGAGTCAAGTAGAAATTCCACATTGAATTGTCATTTTGAATACTTTATTGTGATTTACTTTGATTGTCACTGATTTTCTCAACAACATTTGAATTGAAATATTTTATATTCTGAAGATACAACTGAAAGGAGTGGATACAATCATTTCATTGATCAGTGAAAGCAGGCGGAAATAGTAAAAATACTAATTGGGTAGTGAAAATTGAGTGAAAAACAAGTCAAACAAATATTATATACTGTACTTATCAATACGATATTCAACGCACTTATGATGCACAGTTTGGAACCTTTGGTGTAGTAATGAATATTACTGAGTTTTTTTCCAACATCTAATCGTTATTCTTAACACCTCGACACGTGTTTCGATCACCAATTGACCATCTTCAAGAGGAAGATTGATCTGGAAACTTTCCTAAGCTAACGCTATTTATGCTATACAGGTATACCATAAAGGTAAACCGTACAGGTATACCAGACATACAGTTATACAACACCTAAATTAATTTTACAATTTGCCCTATCTATTATTGAATTAAATTCGAAACTAATCTATCTAGGAGGTCGCTATTAGCGATAGTGACAATTAAATTGGTATGAAGTTTGTGAAGTTTGTGTTGTTGTTCTGTTTTCAATTTGTTACTTCAATAATTCACTTGTTATTAAAATGGCATACACAAAATGGCTGATATGCATTACGTTTACAATCTGTCGCAGGGGAATGGGTTATAAGCTTCTAGAAGATATGCTGAAATGTATCCTCAAGGCAGCATCCTTCACATAGAATATTTGCTCGACTTCAACAATGATTACGAGAATATGGTTCATTCGACAAAAGAACGCAGGATTGTGGTCGCCATCGAGAAGTACGAACACCACAGCTTGAGGAAGCAGTACTTAATTTGATCGAAGAACAACCTACTACCAGTACTAGAAAGATTGCTTTCCAGCTAAATGTTGATCATATGACGGTATTTCGAATTTTAAAGGAACAACTCTTATACCCTTACCATCTGCAACGAGTACAGGCACTGTTACCGCGAGACTTTCCGAACCGTCTTGAATTTTGCAATTGGATGCTGGAAATGATTAGAAGAAATTGTGACTTTCTGAAGACGATAGAATTCACAGACGAATGTAGTTTTTCTCGGGACAAGATTATTAATTTTCATAATTACCACATATAGGCTGATGAAAACCCTCACGCTCTTGTCGGAACTAACCATCAAGAACAGTTTTCTCTGAACGTGTGGCTCGGAGTTATTGGGGATTATTTAATTGGGCCTCATTTTCTACCTCCTTGATTAAATGGTGATGCATACGTTCAATTTTTAAGAGAAGTGCATCCAGTACTGCTGGAGGAAATTCTTTTGGGCATCAGAAGGGATATATTTTTTGTGCATGATGGGGCTCCCGCTCATTTCAGTCAAGTAGCACGTCAGCATTTAACTGAAACGTATGCCAATCAGTGGATAGGTCAAGGAGGACCACAGAACTGGCCCGCTCGATCCCCGGATCTCAATCCTCTCGATTTCTCTGTTTGGGGTCATTTACAGCAGTTGGTTTATCGTACTCCTGTTCGTGATGAAGAGGACTTAAGAAACCGCATCATCGATGCGTGCAGGGTAATCAGAGAGACTCCAGGAATATTTGAGCGAATACGTAGCTCAATGCGCCGAAGTCTAGACACATGCGTAATGACTGAAGGTAGACATATTGAACATTTACTATGATTTCTACATGTTGTGTGTTTTGTTATTGATGAATCAGTTTTGTTTGTTACCCTTTAATCGTTTAATGCAGGTACCAATTACAAAACAACAATAAATACAGTTCGCATTTATGACGATGCATCTCTGTAGTTGTTCGTAAAATAATTTTTTGCTGCGAACTGGTTTATTTTGGGCAAGAAATCCAAGAGACATTTATTATTTAGATTGAAACAGGCTATCGAAAATGAATTTTTGAATGTTGAACAAATAATAAGACAAAAAGTTACATTGAAAATAAATTTTATGGGTTACGTTTTCCACCCCTTATAACCATGGGATGAACCAAATAAATCACTGGCTAAGTGTCTTTTTGTTAGTACAAAACGTCAGGGTGATTTCAATATTGTAACTTTTTCAGTGCTTGTGAAAAAAATTGTTATATAAATTTTATGTACCCACTTTAAGGAGCTGTATCTTAACAAGGGATGCTCCAATGAAGTTTCTTTATATGAAAGATCCTATCTTTTTTTCGATGAGGAATCACCTCCTTGAATGTTTAACAATTATTCAGTCACACCCTGTATTTATCGAAACTCTAATTCACAGTTGTCACCAAAGCTTTCACGGAATCATTGTATAATCTATGTCAATGAAAAGCTGGTTCGGGAGACGTGAAGTCTAGTTAAGGTACTAGGAGTCCTTCAATTACACAAGTGGAATGACGCAACAACTTTTGATTCTGAATAATTATGTGAGTAACATCAAGAATGGCATTCAACATAGTAAATAATTAAAAGCACGTGTTTGGACAGCTGATACCGGAGCTACACATGAAACAAATGAAATCGGGTAAATCCAATAAACTGAAATCGCACGAATCCTATTCCACAAATGAATTCTGAATCTGCCACAATGTGTCAATTTATCTGCTATTGTCGAACAATACTTTTATCTCGATAGCCAGTGATTATCTATCAACATTTCGATGGTGAAAACTCGGAAATTGTGATGAAGGTGATAAAAGCTGAATTCAGCATTTGCTCTGGCATATGATAAACATATTTTTTGAGCGATTCGACCAGGTTTCGCAGAGCTAGTTAATATACAGTGTCTCTTTCAATCATTCCGTCCATTGGTAAAAATCGTATGAAAATCCGTTCAGAAGTTTCAGAATAGATATACAGACAGAATTTTTTGTCATTTGCCAATCAAATTTCGTTTTTCAGTCAGCTTCAGGTATATTTATTTCCATTCATTAGCAAATTCTCTTCAACGGATATTCGTATAACAAAACCTGTATTTCAACAAAAAAAAAGGATAACAGTTTTTTTTCGCTTTTTTTTGCTAGTCCTTTTTTCTGGAAAATAAATTACACTTGCCTCAAATTGCAATTGCAATCAGCAGTATTACATTTTGTGAACATAACTGGGCACTCTGCAAAACCACTGTGAAAGAGGAATTTCAAATATGCCTCCTGAACCTGCAGAGAATCAATATGGAAAATATTACTGGATGTATGAAATTCATCCATCTACTGTACATATCTTTTCTCTTCTACAATTTTTTAAACCATGAAAAGGTGTCAGACAAGAAAAACAAATCCTATTCTTTATCGCAAATGACCATCTTTCATCAACGAAAAACGACTTGAAAACATGACATGAAAATAAACCATGAAATTGATCTTTACAGCAAATGTATTTTTTGCCAACAAATTTTGTGGCTAAAGTGATATCTTTATTTCTGTAATTTTCTTTATTAGCCTTGAATTCTGAAATTTGTGGAATTTGAAGTTGACAAGCTGCATTAGCTTTAGATCCTAACCATAAACAAAATTCAATAAGTTCATTTTTTACTGTCTTCCCAGTAATACATTCTACCTATTTCAGTTTGTAAGAAGTCGGTAATTTATTCAGAAGTTCTTGTAATAGCAAAGGATTACATAAGTGTTCATTCTCCTTCAATAACTGGACAGTAGATAAAAAATGTTTAACTTCGTCTGAAAATGCTATCAAAATATCTAATTTGTCTTCCTTAATTATTGGAAATTTTCTCAAACGATCGAGTAATAAAGCAATAATATGTTCAGATCGACCAAATCTATTTTTCAATAATTCTATTACTTCATCAACATTTTGCGGAAGTATTAATAATGCTTGTATTATTTTTTTGGTAGGACCTTTAAAACATTCCTGTAACCTGCTTTGATTCTCCTCTTTTGAATAACCACACAAAGCAGTAGAATTTTCAAACTGGTGAATGAAATTGGGACACTCTGTAGGATCCCCATTAAAAATTGTGTGTCTTTCGAAACACTCTGTCCAGTCAAAATTTTCTTCATTTCATTATTGTCAGTTTATTGACTAGACATTTCACGTGAATTGAAATTTTTCCTAACGTCATTTTGACAGTTGTTTGCATTTTTAGGAGTAGGATATATTTCTGCGTGTGACAATGTAGAAAATGGTTCACATACCTGAGAACAACAAGGCGTGGAATTTTTTGTGTCAATATCACCATTTCAAGTGAACTCGTTTACCCATTTTTGAACATTCGAACCATTGTTAATCACTGACCCTGATCCACATGATAGAGACTTCCACTGATGCATCCGAAGATTCATATTCTATTTGTGACAACTTGAAGGCTGATTGTGAGTCGAGAATCTCTTGTTCTTTCTTCAATAATTTCTGCTCCAATTCTTTCTTCTTGATTTCTGCCTCAATCATCAATTCTTTTTGACTTTTTCCGAATGGGCGCTATTAGTTTTGGACTTAATCGATTTCCTTTCTTGGAGTTTTTGTCATCAATGTCATTACTCTGCTCCAAATGAAAGCCACGAGAAGCAGAGTTGTCTTGTTCCCTTTCACTACTGATAGGAATCGCTTCCTTTTCCCGTTTTTCCGCTAATCTCTCGCTTCTTCGATTTTTTGAGATGACTCAATAGGTTGATTCGGTAAAGGCGTGGAAGGACCAATTATTGTTGTGCTTTAACTGAAATATCTAAGTTAAATCCGGTCTCGAAGAACGAAATATTGAAATTCAATGTTAGTCAAAAAAGTTTTTTTTATTCGCCTTGTTTCAGTTACAACAACTGAACATCAAACTGAATATAACTATATACAGGGTAAATGAGAGAGTGAACAAATAATAATGAATATAAATACTGAACAGCTGCAGAGATTCAATATGGAAAATATTACTGGATGTATGAAATTCATTAATTATATTGTATCTGTATTAAATATATGTAAGCTTATCTTATTGTCTCTTTTTTCTGAAAACAAAACACAAGCACTACAGGAAAATCTTTAAGGCGCTCTAAGAACAGTGCCTGTGCGAAAGTACCGATTCACATTGGATTTGAATCGCTGGAGACTAAATCTATTTGGAAAAACGTTCTCAGAAAGTTTATTGCACATAACCGCAGTTCTCCAGATGGAAGAGTTCTCAAACAGTAAAGTTCGAGGTTTACTGATTTGAACCTGGAAACGATGAGCAGCCACAGTCCGTCGCGTATTTCTGATACGTACCGCTCTTGGTGGAATCAAATGTGCCAAGGCACTTGAACACTTTCCGTGAAAGTATCTATTGAAGAGAGACAAATCTCCAACCTTTCTTCGATGTTCCAGGCTAACAAGGTTGCACGTGATGTTCGCGTCTCCAATCAGGCGGATGGATCTTTTCTGGATGGAATCCAGCAGCTTCAGGGCGTGTTTGGGGGCAGAGCTCCATTCATGAGAACAATACTCCAAAGAAGGTCTGATCTGAGCTTTATAAAGCATCAAAATTTGCTGAGGTGTGTACAGTTTTCTGGTTCGGAACAGCGTTGCAAGCTTTCGAGAAGCAGCCTTTGCAATTTCAGCGACATGATTGTGACATTTTGGGGTCCATTTTAACCCCCAATCAACTTATCGAAGCAGAAAGCGGAATTGTCTGACCTAACATTATTATATCCAGTTCGGAGACATTCATCTTCTTGGAGCAAACCGATGCCTGGGTTTTTGTGGCATTGAATTGGAGTACGAGAAATCACTCACTAGCAGCGCTAGTAGTTCGGAAGGGACAAACACTGCCTAACCCTCATATAAACATATGGTAAAGTACAATTAAAAAAGAATGTTTTCAACAGAAGAAGATGCAAAACTAAAGCAAAACTAAAATTTGCAACTGTAAAGGATAACAATGTTGTAACATTAAAACATTGGCTTGCTTGCCGTAATTTTAAAGTAACTGGAAAAAAAAGTGAATCAATAGACAGGTTAGTATACAGACTCTAGTAAAATATTAGCGGTAGATTCAAACTGTGATAAAATAAATTTGGAATAATTATGAATTTCAAATTTATTTCCGAGTGAAATATGAATCAAATACAGATGGTAATGGAATAAATTCAATTAAATATAATAAATAAATATACTTTAATGAACAATTGAGGTTATATCTCATTCTAATCAATGGTAATTAACTATGAAAAATTTACTATTTATTTCACGTTTAGAGCATACATATGAATATTTATTAATTTTTCGCACTGTTAAATCCATCACTCTCTTCGAAGCATGTATCCATTTCATACATCTAATCTCATTAATATGAGGTTTTATAAATGGTATAAAAAACACGTTCTCTTCCGGAAACAGCAATGCTTTGTTGGCATTATTCCAGTATAAAATAATTTTTTATATCAGATTTATATTTTTGAATAATAAATTGATATTACATAATAATGTGAATCGTTTATGTTTGTCCCTACTACTAGTGCTGCCTCTCGTGGCACGTTCGCTGTACTATTCTCAGAAGAAAGGCTCATTCGAAATCACTTCCAGATCCTCAATAATAAAAATCATACACGGTCGACATTCAACACAGAACAGATATTGAACAATATGCAAACTAACTGACAATTTCAAAAAGCAACATGTAGAAAGTAAAAAAATGTGAGGACATTTCCAAAAAAAGAAATTTTCCAAGTTTTATCACCTATTCGAGATGCCAAAATTAGAATTCAGAAAAAAATTCAACCGTAGTACCCGTGTATTCCTGTTCCAAATCCAATAAAGGATTGGCAAAATTTTTAGCTGGGACTTCCATTGTCTAAAATGATTCTAATATGATTTGAAAACTATGAAAAAACGAATGAAATTAAGATGAATAGCTGAAATATGAATTATATCAAGCAATGAAACGTGAAATGAAATTATAATAGAACGAATGAAATAATCATGATGAAAGATGGAAATGACCACTGGTTAGAAAGAAATTCAAAAGACATAGGCAAAAATAAGCGAAAAATTGAACCAAGTTACTCCACGACGTTTCAACTGCTGGTATCCACAATCGTCATTCGAACAGAAGTTGATCGTTGTTCCGCTTGATTACAGGTTTCCATATGGTTCGTATATCTACGATAGTTTGGCTGAAAGCGTGGCTGGACAACATAACTGCAGCTTCTTTGAACTCCCTCTCAAACCAGTGTTTCTTCATGTGGATGATCTCAGTTTGGGAACCACTTGATGTTATATTGATGGACCCAAACATGCTCTGCTATTCCCGATTTGCTGGTTTCTCCTCGCTGTGTGTTTCTCTTGTGATCAGCAATGCAGATTTTTAATAGTCTCCAAGTTTCACCGATATAGAATTTGCGACACTCACAAGATATCCGATAAAAGCAATTTTTGTAATCGCAGTCTGTGTTTGGTGGTCTGGTTTTCGTGAGGCTACTACGGATGGTGTTTCCGGATCTGAACCAGGTTCTGATGTTGTACTTGGACCCAATTCTTGTTATCATTTCCAACAATCCTTTGATGTAGGAAAGAGCAAGCACTGGTTGTGACGGCTTCTCTTTCTGGTGAGGCTGTTGCTGTTTTCTAGCCAGAATCTGTTCCTAGTCTATCTGCCTAGTTTATTTTCGAAACTTTCCTTCGTATCACGAAGCCCGAGAGCACGATCCACTAGAGTCTTGATGAATTCTCTTTCGGTAGATTGATGGTTATTTTGGTAATAATGGAGGTTTCACAATAAAACTGGGAAATTTTTTATTGTGAAAAACTTGATTTATTCATTTCGTTACGAAATTTTCAGTCCATTATACAAATATCAATAACTTCGCAACCAGTTACCTGAATTGGGAAATGATCAAAATACCTTCTATCCTATTTGAGAAAAAAGTTGATAGCCTCTCGACGGAATGTGACGTCACACTTTCCAATCGAAAAATACTGAAAATGAATAATTTTTACGAAAATGTTATCTCGTGCAATAGCTAAGTGGATGTGGGGATTTTGAACGACCTCAATGTATAAATGTTGGAAAACAAAAAACAAAAATGCCAGAAGAGATCCTTGGTAGGACTAGCTATTAGAGTTTCCATTCGTTTCATGTTTCATGAATATTTGATTCAGTGAAGTAATCCTCTCAAATTGCAAAATGAAATTTCCATATGTTGGTTTCATTGCAAATGACGACCTGTCATGGCTTGCCATTATTCTACTCTGTATCTGAGAAATGTCTATTTCAAAAACATGAATCTCAATCCAAATTAAATACCCACAATTGTGAATTTATATTTTTTGAAAGACATTTACAAGTTATCGACTATTTCTCTCTTTAGTGATTCATATGACGCAGTAACTTTTCGGGGGGAACTTTTCAGTTTGACCTTTATTACCCTTCAGCAGTTTCTCTATCGATTCAGATTGTTGAAGAATATATACCTACCAAAAAAACAGTGAGAAATATGTGAATTCATGTTTTGAATGGCATGGAGGAAAAACTCAGACAAAAAACGCGAAACATCTAACTTTGGTCCAGCTGGGTCAACACAAGTGGAAAATGATGACCTTCAAAGCATTATTCATACCAATCCCATTTGACCTTGACTCAGAATTAAACTGATCGATAAATTCCGCAGTTACAGCACTGATGAGGCAATTTCACGAAGGAAATACATTAGTTTCTCGATATCTCATTCGAAACTACTCAAATTACTCGAATGAGGCGATGTCCCAGAGGCTTATAGCAATATTTCATATACTTCGTTCACATATTTGAAGAATTCAGGTCGAAAACTCTACCAGAGAATTCGAATTCGAAATGAATTCAGTGAATTGATAAATGAAGCAGAGAATGATGGCATTATACTGTAATTATGATCTGGACTATCATATCACTCAGAACAAGATTTTGAAAATTCACTGGATTGATTTTCAAGGAAATAACCAATATTTTCATGCATCCAAGTTTCCAATTTGGACACAACCTGTGCTCTCCTCTGCAATATGAGAGAGAAATTCTTCATTGATTCTCAGAAAGACGAGAGTCCCCATATAATTTTCTTTTTGCGAACAACAAGTTGAAAAAAAATTGTGAGCCATCCCAGGACGCCTGGCGGATGTAAAACATCTGAATAATTTTGCACAAAAGATGCATTGAAGAACAGATTACGACAGTAACTAATATGGCATAATGTAAATATGAAATATTATGAATTTTTCCGAGAAGATGATGATTGTTATTTAAATGAACATATTTTTTCATCAAATTCAAAAATCTATTTCAAATTGTGATACAATTTTTTCAATCAGTGACTTCAGTAATAGGCATATACGATGTTGCCTCTGACGGTATAATAATAATAATAATAATAATTCTTTATTCTCCAGAAGGACAATACAAGTATTGTATAGGAGTAGTCGTTTATCTAAAATTAACAGAACATGATAAAATTCAGTTAAGTTGTATATAACAAAACAGTAAATTTGCAGGTATAATAGTCGTTCATCTATAGTATAGAATAAGTGTGTAACACATATATAAATATACAGACATATATACATTTATACGCATATATACACATATTCACCCAAATATACAAATAACAGACAAATCATAAAGAATTTACAAATACTTATTATAGTGCCTGATCTACTTTATGATAGCATCTTTCAATTGAAAATTGTTCAAGACATTTTTTAAAACATGTTAAGGTTCGACTCTCTCTTACATATTCTGGTAATTTATTAAATAATAAAGGACCTAGTGAGTTTGGAGATTTTTTAGATAATTGGACCCTAGAAAAGGGTATATTCAGCTGATTTTTCATTCTTGTGTCATGTTTATGAATGCTAGATCTGGTTGAAAAACTGTTATAGTTACTAAATATATGCACACAAACTTCAAAGATAAAGAGTGATGGTAGACTATGACAAAATAACTGAACCATGTTACAGAAGTATTGGACATAACATCATGATCAATATATTCTGATACTATTAAAATGATAAAATCTTACATAAATCTTGTGTGCAACTGATCTTGGTGACGTCCAGTTTCAATAAAAATATTTTGTAACCTCTGTGATGATTGTTGGGTATTGAAATATTTCCAAAATGTATGTAATTAAAATATACAATGTGGCATTCATCTACTTGTAAACTCAAGAATCTAGGCTAGTTTTTGCAATATATTGAAAAAAATCCTAAATCATAAGTATCAATAATGAATGTTTCAATATGAATTCCACCATCATTGAAAAATTTAATGAGGAATTAATTTTTTGATGTACCTGTTATTCAGTGCATTATTTTTCATACGAATGAAACCGGAATCAAATATTGCATGCTTTTAAAATTGTATTGATTTCAATCTACCAAGATTTCACATTTACTGACTGTTGAGACATACCATATACGCTGACTTAGTGCATAGGTAAATGCACACTTTAATCATGAACAATAAAAATATAATGAACCCTCTGATGACTTGATGGTGTATTGTAGTGTGATTTTGCTTTATTTGCAGGAGGCTGCTCACTTTCACTTTCTGAATTATCACTTTCAGACATATTTCATTCTTATTGAATTTTCAAAATTATTTATTTAGTAAAACACAGGTTATGTATACTGTAGTGAACACAACTGTATACACTATAAGTATCCGAACTCAGTGTGGCGAGAGAAATAGCGAAACGCCGAATCAGTGGAAAGGGAATCGCACAGTCGCTTGCGCATGGCGACTCGTGGCCACGGCATGCGTCGACACGCCACCAATTGATTTTACGTGCGGGTACAGATGTTTCACACAAAAAAAAGATGAGAGACACTTTATGTAAAAGGTGCTCTAGGAGAAGCTAAGACAACACATAATTGATAACGGTAAAATTCATTTACGACAAGAGTGATGAGTCATTCTCACTACACATTGAATTTTTTTGGTTTTGAAGATGAATTATTAAAATCACAGAGATAAAAATATCATTTTTGAACTTGATAATTAAGAAATGGTAAATGAACTTCCAAAACTTTTAACTTGCAGCCTTGTTACTTTGGTTATTTCTTTGAAGCTATCTCAGAATATGGATTGAAATATCAGTACAAAACAATTATTTACCGAAGAAAACACGTGGTTTATTCACGAATGGGCATAATTTTTTCACTTCTTCATGTGATCAACATGAAATTTTCATGAGAAAAGATTTTGTCAACATATTTCTAATCGGTTGGTAGCTTGGTAACTTTGATAGCTTCAACCGATCCCATTTTTATTTGTTGAGATAATTCAAATTGATTTTTTTCTGACTCCATTGAATGGAGAAACAAAATGGAATAGAAACATCGAAAATACTTCTCCAAAGGGAGAAAGAAAAAAAATAACTGCAATGAAAACTATCTATAAATATACGTCGATCATACACAGAAATTTCTTTCGGATACAAACTGAAAGAACGAATTCATTCGTAACTACTTTTACATGAGTATTGAATTGAACGGAAAAAGACCCAAGCAAAATTACTATTTCTATATAAACAGTGAATCACACGGAAATCATTTATTTTTCATTCGATTTGAACAACAAACATTCGTTATAAAGTTAAAACAGATATCATCCATAGGTACTCTACACAATGTGATATATGAAGGGGTATTGATATACGACATCACTTACATGGAACATTCTATTATTCTCAATGGTGTACTTCGAAGCTTCGGGACAAAACACTCATTTTATCACCCCATCAGACTCTTTTGGTCAACGTCACAAGTTGAAGTACTCATTTCTTTTATAATGTTACGACTTTACGTCATTCAATTAAATTTTTTTATGAAACTTGTTATTTCAAAATGTTTTTTTTTCTCTGGTTCAATCTGAAGGATTTGGTGGCTCTCATTTATAAAATGTGTTTATTGTATTTATTTTATCTCTGCCTTTTTTTAAAGGTTTTCCATATTTTCCGATTTATGGTAGAGAAGCAAGAAAATTTTTTCCAAGAAATCCTTCTTCATGTTCCTGTATATACACCATATCTATCGACCTCTCACAACAATTGGAATCCTTGTATCTGAATCGAACAATTAGTCGAATTAAGATCATTTCCCAACGACTGTTCGAGCTGAAATTGGAACAACCCTCACTTTCTACCCTTCACAATGCGCTCTCCACTTGTTTGCGTTCGGCTTTGACCTTGGACGTTGCGAGATGTGGCAACACCGCCTCGCAAAGCCCAGACAGAGCGGCCGAACTGCTGCATCAGGTGGTTAATTATCCGATGGGCGTGTTTCAACAGGTTGGCAGCTGGAAAATGATTAGGTGAGTGGTGTTCCCTCGAAATCGCTTTGGCAAATCTAATGGACGAGCAGTGGTTTATCGATATCTTGACAGATGTTGATTTGGGAGTGATTATGGTTTGGGTGAATACATAATGATGAACTGTCTGGAATGTAACTCAATCCAGACAGTGAGTTTATGTGTTTTTTTCACACCCAATCTTGGAATTTTCATTGGAAAGGTGAGATGTGAACGTATTTTTTTGGCATAGGAATTCAAAGTGATTATGGATGATACTAATGACCTTAACCAACTAGCAGAATATATATGCCTACATTGTCATAATGTCAAATCAGGAGCCTTCGAAATGACATGTGGATTGTGACCAAAAGATTATATAGAAAGTGGTTCAATGAATTTCAAACAAGAATATACGAACATGTTTTAAGGTGGAGGAAGCCGACTCAACCTATGTTTGCCACCTTTTAGAGAATAAACACGAGATATTGGTTGTTCTTCAGAAGGACTTCAACATGTTACATACAGAAAATGAAGGAAGCAGGAAAATAATTGGGAAGAATCCTGAAGAAGGAATCAGTTTATGGGAAAAAGCTTTCCGGCTGTCTTCATCTCAATCTTTATAGTGGACGGTTAAAAAAATTAGATGGGTGCTCAAATTTCGCAGGATAGGTACATTCGATTAGCGATGTCTTTATTTTTTCATGTTGGTACACTCGTCTTGAACATATGCTCACAGTTTCAGCTGCTTAGCATCAAAGTTCATTCACAAGTTTAGTGTGAAGAATAGAACTGAGTGGAAGAAATTGAAGTTGAAACTTTGCGAAACCCTCCAATTGTCTAGATTAGCATATTGCGATATAATCTACGGGTCTGCTTACGAAAAAATACAAAACAACTGCATTCGTCTTTCTTATGGTGTGAGAAAATTCGACCATATATCCCCCAAGTTCGAGGAGTCAGGTTGGTTACCGATTGCTAAAACCTGGCAGTTCCATCTACTTGTCAATACACATGGAATTCTCATATACAAAAAGCCAAATTATATTTATGGAAGATATAAAACTTTTTAATCTCAGAATAATTCAAGGACACGAAACACTCGACAGCCTGCTTTTCTCGTAGTCTTTTTTTACAACTCTATCAAACAATATAACGCCATGTCCAGTGCTATCTTCTGGATAGATAATTTTTATCGCCTTTTTTTATTTTTTTTTGGTACTTGTTACCTTCCACAATCTGAAAAATATAAAAATTATAGTGGAGAACTTTATCCAAGTTCAGAAGGGCATACTTTTTAGTTTACCCCGATAAGTTACTGCGTGAAAATCAAGATATTTTTCACAAAGAAAAATCTTCTATTTATCAGTAACTTGTCGTATTCAACAATTTTGCCTATCAAAAAAATTATTGAGAAATAATACTTATCTTTTACGTTTCGGAGGCCAAAATCTGCCCCCGTCTTCAGAAATAGATGAAAAATTCGAATATATTCGCAGTTATTCCTTTTTTGATAGCTTATTTCTTTACTTCTTCGACAGATGTCAGAGAAATTTTGAAATATGAAATTATGTCAATGTTGTTGATTGACAACTGAAACATTCGATGTAATACAAGGTACTCTCCGATATCAGTCTGTTGCCATTTCGCCACTATCCAAAGTTTTCTTCAAGATGGGCAGCCAAGTACGGTCTATTTCTAAGGAGCTATTCGAGATACAATTCTCTCCAGACATGAGAATATACGCTGATTCTTTTAGCTTACGTCTCTTGGCTGATTGGTAACCATTCTTGTCCTATTCCATTTCACCCGATGTTCACCATCTGATTTTAAAATGTGTTCTGATCCTGTCAATTGTCTATTTTTTATATAATCTCGATGTTCATTTTCACGCACTTACAATGGTCTTGAGGTTCCACCAATGTAACTTTTACCACAAGAACAAGGTATTTTATAAATACAATTTTTTGTTTTTTCTTCAGTGTTGTTGGGTTTTGTATATGTGAGTATAGATCTCAGTGTATTTTTTGTTTTGAAAGTAGTTCTAACATCATACCTATTTCCAATTCGTCTTATTTTTTCAGAAAGTCTTGGAATGTAAGTTGTGAAAGGTGTCGGTGGATGTTGAGTCGGTAATTGTTTAGTTGGATGTTGTTGAATTTGTGGAGCTGTTTGTGAGTTCGTTTGGTTTTTAGCTTGTGGTAAACTAAAAAATTTGCCCTTCTACACTTGTATAAAGTTCTCCATTATGATTTTTATAATTTGCAGATTGTGGAAGGCAATAAATACCCAAAAAAAAGGTCGATAAAAAACTGATTTTCCTCCACAAAAAATGACTTTCGTTGAATATATTCATGTTATACCATGCTCATATGGTTTTCACTTTGTCTCACTGTTGTGTATGTTTTGCTAGATATTTCACATCATTTAAGCTGAATAGAAATTTAATATTTACTTTGAAATTTATAGCCTTAATTTTTTTTGTTAATCTTACAGAGATTCATGAACTACCCACTTCTCAATGTATACTAGGTAATTATTTTAATATTTCTATGTAATACATGCTATCCCCTCAGGGATGGCGAACCAGTGGCACGCGACACAAAATTTTGGGCACGTCACCGATCAGGAAATTCATTATGAACTAAGAAAAAATGGGTTGAATGAGTATTTTACAACGATCTAACGCGAGTGATCCTACGCTACGGAGTGTTTGGTAGTTAAAAATTCGCTTGCTGAAAAAAAAAATGTTTTTGTAACAACTGATGGTGCTGCTCCAAGTATGGTGGGTAAAAATAATGGTTTCATAAGTTTATTTCAAACAAACGTAGGACATTCGATTCTTGAATTCCACTGCCTCATCCATCAAGAAGCCTTGTGTGCCAAGAGTCGTTTAATATTCCTTGATAATGTAATAATAATAATAAGATTTTTTAATTGCATTTAGTTCAATTACATGGTTCAATATAAACTTAAAAAATATTTCACACATACATATACACACATATATACATATAAAAATAATAATAATAAAAACTGAATTGCAAAATGGAGTTGAAAACAATTTGAAAAAGTTCTAGTTCAACCCCAGTTTATATAAACATTGTAAATATAATTGTTCGCATGGAAATAATTTTTATTTTCATTTTAAAAATATTGCAGTATAAATAAATATTGTATAAATATTTTCTGTGGAAACATTGGGTTATTCATCTTTGGCCAAGAGACTGTCTCTCATTTTGTCTCGGAATAAATACAGTTTCATAGTACGAAGTGATGGGTCAATCTCATTATAAAGCTTGAAGACATTGTAGGTAAAGCTTCTTCGGAACAGAGAAGTTTTGTAAGTTTTGTAATGGCGGTAGTTTCAAAAATAGTCAACCTCATCTTATCACAGGCTTTGAACAAACGAAAGTTCGATGCATTGTTGGATGAAGAAGCCAACTCGGTGTATATTGGCTTACTGATGTATAATAATGTTCTCGGGTTGAGTCGCGGGAACGTACTTATAATACGTACGTACAATACCCACAGCTGTTGGACGTTATGGCTTTCAAAAATGATGTTTTTCACAGACATATGCCAACATTCAAATAAATTAAACGTAAAGCTTCACGAGACAAACAAAACAATTATTGCTAAACTGCAGGATAATAATAATAATTTCACAAGAAAGTACAAGTATTTTCCAAACTTGAAAAAATATATGAACGATTTTGATATATGATGGAATCGGCCGATACTTGATGAAAATCCATAACTAACGTATTCCAAAAACACTTTATTGTGAGATTTTCACTAAATTGTTTTACAAAAACGCAACACGTGTTTCGCCATACAATGGCTTCATCTGGCGTGTCTTTCAACTAATTCTACACATTCAATACTAAATATATATATAGTTTATGGAGTACCTGAAATCAAAGTACCTGTAAACGAAGTACCTGAATTTTAAGTAGCTGATATTTTACCTGAGTTTCTAACGAATTAAATTACCTGCACTTATGTTCCATTTTCACATTTGAAAAAATATATTCAGTAACGAAGAGTTATTGAGTTCTAATTGATAATTCAGTAAATTACCCGAATTCCTGAATCTATTGATTTTTAAACATTCTAGAAGATTAAGTTTCAAACTCTTCTCTTCTAAATGTAATACCTCGTACTCATGATTGAACTCATGTCCTTCTGCTGAAAGATGGTTTGCAAATGTGGAATTGGTCTTTCTATTTACAAGTTGTTAATCCTAATATATGAGTTATTTGTCATCTAGCCTACAACGACAGAAGTTACACTAATTTTACAATAATTTCAAATACGCGTGTGATAAAAACATTGCAAAATGTCCCTTCTTGTAGTAAATGAAGAGTTTCAATAGTATTTATTATTTTTCAAATGATCAGAAAGTCAAAATTATTTCATTACACGTCTATGACCTCATTAAACATTCTTAAGGAAAAATTTGCACGTTAATGCATGAAGGTTCGCCTACCCTGCCCCCCTAGGTTGAGTTGTAATACAAACTTTCTAGCCTGTAGTTTTTGGCTAGAGGTTAGATTTATTAGAATGTGGCCTTAAAAATAAGGCCGAGAAATAGTTCCATATTGAGATTTATTTTGTGACTATACAAATTGGAAAGGAAGAATATACTATAAAGTCGTTTTTTTCACTTCAGATGAGGTTTTTATAAAAGTATACAAAAGTGTTAATGAAATGTTTTCTTTGAGAAGTAACTAACAAAATTTCATTTCAGGAACACATTGGTTCATTTCAATCCTTACTCATAAGGGATATTCTTATATTAAATAATTTTATTATAAGAAAAATGAAAATTCACCCTAATTTTTGAACAGGCAGTGTACATACCGAAGTTAGAGCCGCGTGAAAAGTCGAAAGATTTTTTACGCATCAACTAATATGTTAGTATACACCTGCCAACCTACATTTCATAATTAGCTTGAACGTTGTCCTGAACAGAAGTTCGTTGGGAAGTTCATCAGAGAAAATTTTTGCCGGATAAGTTTTTCAGTGAAATGAAAGGCTTCCGGAGATCCTTTGTAGATTTGAGTGCCAAAGAAAGTTATTAAATTTCATGACAGAAATATCGAGGCGAGTTTATTGAATGGAGATATATGGAATTGAACCGTTGAACCGGTGAATTCTAATTGAACACCAGTTTTGGGACTTCACCGTGGAAAACGGAATTTCTGAGCGAAGGTATTAATGTAGAAAAAATAAACAATTTCACATTTTCCCTTTCACATAAGTTCGCACACTGAAACGGACTTTATACGTTTTATTAACAAAACAGCCGAGGAATATTAAACAAAAGTCATTTCCTTTGTGGAAATTGACCCTTCTGGGAATTTTCATCACTTTCCACAATCTGTAAAAATAATTTAGTTGGACTCCCTATAAAACAGAAATACAATATTATCTTCACTCACATATACATTACCCATATACAAGAAGAAAAAATTGTATTTATGAAGTATTTTTTTCTTGTGGTGGAAGTTGCTGGAATTCTAGATCTTCAGAAATGCGTGAGAATGAACATCAAGATAACATCAGAAGTAAATAATCGAACAGAATCGTAATTTTCTACCCGTTTGGAATAAAGATATGAATAATGGTGCAATCGCAATAAACTTATATTGCAATAGACTCATAATATCGCAATAGATTTATATTATATCGAATGTTTCGAAAGTTAAACAACAATATCAACAAAATGCATATCGCAAAACTCTTCTGAAATTTGTTGTAGACGCTGAATATGAAATGGAGCGAAGGAAAAGTTCAATCTGATTTCTCAGTCAATGCTGAAAATGGAGGTGGATTTTGGCCTCAGAAACATCAAGATAAGAATCTGTACAAATTCTCAGCTCTTTTTTGATAGGCAAAATTATTGAATACGACAAGGTGTTGATACATTTTCACAGCACATTTTTCTTTGCACGTATTACTCTGAACCTACTAGGGTAAACTGGAAAGTTGGCTCTTTTCAGACTGTGGAAGATGAAAATCTCCAGAAAAATCTATAAGAACAGAGGTCGTGATTTCGGAGTCTTCACATAAGACAATAGTCTCAGATGGTGTATTCGAAAATTAGGAGTTACATTACCTTTTAAGGAACACCACCTTTGCTTCTGACTATAATATACATATATGATACTATAATTTGGCGAATGAACTGGTTATTGTAATTGAATATTCTGTCGAATTATGAAAAGTTAGCGAATCTATAATTTGGCGATTGGATTGGTGATTGGAGTTGCCAAATCATTAAAACTTACGATACATTTTTAAAGCCACATACGTGCTTTCGACAAAACGACGGGGCTATAATTTGGCGAATGAACTGGTAATTGGAATTGAATATTTTGGTGAATCATAAAAAGGAACGTTTGCTTTTTGAAGACCTCATTCATGCTTTCGACAATAAGGAAGGACTATGATTAGGCGAATGAAATGGTGATTGTAGTTGGCGAAATATGAAAATTTACATTATCTTTTTGAAAACCCTATACGTACTTTAGAGAAAAAGACGGGGCTATTATTTGGCGAAGGAACTGGTGATTGCAATTTAATCTTTTGGCGAATAATAAAAAGGTACGTTACCTTTTTGAAGAACCCTATAAGTGCTTTCGACAAAAAGTGAGTTTATAATTTGGCGATTGAATTGGTGATTGAAGTTGGCAATTCATGAAAACTTACGTTACCTTTATGAAGACCCCACACGGGCTTCTGACAAAAAGACAGGACTATATCTAAGTCAGCGTACATACCTAAGTCAGAGCCATGTGAAAAGTCGAAAGGTTTTTTTCGCATCAACTAATATGTTAGCACACACCTGCTAGCCTACATTTCATAATTAGCTTGAAAGTTGTTCCCTTGGGGATCTAATCACCACCTGAACAAAACTCCGTTGGGGAGTTCATCAGAGACAATCTTTACCGGATAAGTTTTCCAGGAAAATGAAAGGCTTCTGGAGATCCTTTGTAGATTCGAGTGTCAAAGAAAGTTATTGAATTTCATGACAGGAATATCAAGGCGGGTTTATTGAATGGAGATGGATGATATTGAACCGTTGCTTGAAGAGACTCAAATTAAACATCAGTTTTGGGACTATACCGTGGATAAAGGAATTTCTGAGCGGAAGTATGAATGTACAAAAAGGAATATATTTCTTTTTTTCAATGAACAATTAAACACTTCCCCTTTCACATATGTTTGCATGCTGAAATGTGCGTTAAACGTAATATTAACAAAAAAGCCATGAAATATCACACAAAAGTCATTTCTGTTGAGGAAATTGACGCTTCTGTGGATTTTCACCAGTTTCTACGATCTGAAAACATAATTCAATTGAAGAAATACAGTAAGATCTTCTATCACACATACAAAACCCATATATACGGAAGAAAAATTGTTTTTATGGAGTATTTTTTTCTTGTGGTGGAAGTTATATTGCTGGAACTTCTAGATCTTCAGAAATTCATGAGAATGAACCTCAAGATAATATCAGGAGTATAATCGAACAGAATTAAATTGTCAAAACACATGTTGTCACATCAGACAGTGAACATCGAGTGAAATGGAACAAGACATTAAGAATTGACAATTAGGTACGAAACATCAACTCAAAGAATCCGTGTTCAGTCAAATATCTGGAAAAACGTGTGTTCCAAATAGCTTCTCAGAAATGGATCGTAATTTTCTACCCATTTGGAAGAAATGTATGAATAATGGTACAATTGCAATAGACTTATGCTATATCGAATGTTTCAAAAGTTAAGCAACATTAACAAAATTTACATTGCAGAACTCCTCTGGAATTTGTTGAAGAGACTGAATATGAAATGGAGCGAAAATAAAAATTGTGAGTTCAATCTGATTTTTCAGTCAATGCTGAAAACAGAGGTAGATATAGGCCTCAGAAACATCAAGATAAGAATCTGTACAAATTCTTAGCTCTTTTTTGATAGGCAAAATTATTGAATACGACAAGGTGTTGATAAAGAGCACTTTTTACTTTGTACTACTTTGTACTACTCTGAACTTATTAGGATAAACTGGAAAGTTGGCTCTTTTCAGACTGTGGAGGGTGAAAATCTCCAGAAAGGTCTATAAAAACAGACGTCATGATTTTTGAGTCTCCACATAAGACAATGGTTTCAGATGGTGTATTCGAAAATTATGAGGAGTTACATTACCTTTTAAGGAACACCATCTTTGCTTTTGACTATAATATATGATACTATAATTTGGCGAATGAACTGGTTATTGTAATTGAATATTTTGGCGAATCATAAAAAGTAACGTTTGCTTTCTGAAAACCCCATACATGCTTCCGAAAAAAATAGAGACTATAATCAGGCAAATGGATTAGTGATTGGAGTTGGCGAATTATGAAAATTTACGTTACCTTTTTGAAAACTCTATACGTACTTTTGAGAAAAAGACGGGGCTATAATCTGGCGAAGGAACTGGTGATTGAAATTCAATATTTTGGTGAATAATAAAAAGGTACGTTACCTTTTTGGAGACCCCGTAAGTGCTTTCTACAAAAAGTGAGTTTATAGTTTGGCGATTGAATTGGTGATTGAAGTGGCAAATCATGAAAACTTACGTAACGTTTTTGAAGACCCAACACGTGCTTCTGACAAAAAGACAGGACTATATCTAAGTCAGCGTACATACCTAAGTCAGAGCCATGTGAAAAGTCGAAATGTTTTTTTCGCATCAACTAATATGTTAGCACACACCTGCTAGCCTACATTTCATGATTAGCTTGAAAGTTGTTCCCTTGGGGATCTAATCACCACCTGAACAAAACTCCGTTGGGGAGTTCATCAGAGACAATCTTTACCGGATAAGTTTTCCAGGAAAATGAGAGGCTTCTGGAGATCCTTTGTTGATTCGAGTGTCAAAGAAAGTTATTAAATTTCATGACAGGAATATCAAGGCGGGTTTATTGAATGGAGATGGATGATATTGAACCGTTACTTGAAGAGACTCAAATTAAACATCAGTTTTGGGACTATACCGTGGATAAAGGAATTTCTGAGCGGAAGTATGAATGTACAAAAAGGAATATATTTTTTTTCTCAATGAACAATTAAACATTTTCCCTTTCACATATATTTGCATGCTGAAATGTGCGTTATACCTAATACCAACAAAAAAGCCATAAAATATCACACAAAAGTCATTTCTATTGAGGAAATTGACGCTTCTGTGGATTTTCACCAGTTTCTACGATCTGAAAACATAATTCAATTGAAGAAATATAGTAAGATCTTCTATCACACATACAAAACCCATATACGGAGGAAAAATTGTTTTTATGGAGTATTTTTTCTTGTGGTGGAAGTTATATTGCTGGAACTTCTAGATCTTCAGAAATTCGTGAGAATGAACATCAAGATAACATCAGGAGTAGATAATCGAACAGAATTGAATTGTCAAAACACATGTTGTCACATCAGACAGTGAACATCGAGTGGAATGAAACAAGACATTAAAAATTGACAATTAGATACGAAACATCAACTCAAAGAATCCGTATTTATTCTAATATCTGGAAAAACGTGTGTTCCAAATAGCTTCTTAGAAATGGATCGTAATTTTCTACCCGTTTGAAAGAAAGGTATAAATAATGGTAGAATTGCAATAGACTTATGCTACATCGAATGTTTCAAAAGTTAAGCAACATTAATAAACTTTACATTGCAAAACTCCTCTGGAATTTGTTGAAGAGGCTGAATATGAAATAGAGCGAAAAAAAAATTGTGAGTTCAATCTGATTTTTCAGTCAATGCTGAAAATAGAGGTAGGTATTGGCCTCAGAAACATCAAGATAAGAATCTGTACAAATTCTTAGCTCTTTTTTGATAGGCAAAATTATTGAATACGACAAGGTGTTGATAAAGAGCACATTTTTCTTTGTACTACTTTGTACTACTCTGAACTTATTAGGATAAACTGGAAAGTTGGCTCTTTTCAGACTGTGGAGGGTGAAAATCTCCAGAAAGGTCTATAAAAACAGACGTCATGATTTTTGAGTCTCCACCTAAGACAATGGTTTCAGATGGTGTATTCGAAAATTATGAGGAGTTACATTACCTTTTAAGGAACACCATCTTTGATTTTGACTATAGTATATGATACTATAATTTGGCGAATGAACTGGTTATTGTAATTGAATATTTTGGCGAATCATGAAAAGTAACGTTTGCTTTTTGAAGACCCCATACATGCTTCCGACAAAAATAGAGACTATAATCAGGCGAATGGATGGGTAATTGGAGTTGGCGAATTATGAAAATTCACGTTTCCTTTTTGAAAACTTTATACGTACTTTTGAGAAAAATACGAGGCTATAATTTGGCGAAGGAACTGTTGAGTGGAATTGAATATTTTGGCGAATCATAAAAAGGTACGTTATCTTTTTGAAGACTTTATGCGTATTTTCGACAAAAATTGAGTCTATAATTTGGCGATTGAATTGGTGATTGGAGTTGGTGAATCATGAAAACACGTTGCCTTTCTGAAGACCTCACACGTGCTTTCGACAAAAAGACAGGACTATAAATTGGCGAAGGAACTTATGATTGTGGTAGTTTTGGTCTTTGTGAGTTGATTTTATATTTTCCTCTTTTGCTCATTGAAGAAAACAAAAATCGTGTTACTCAACAAGTACTTACTGTTTTACAAATCTGTTATCAAACACCGGAACTGTAACACTTCTCCCGATGGGCGTTCCACCAACCAAGTTGGCGTCTCCAGCAGATAGACTGTATTCTTCATCTCCTGAAGATTGAAATCCACACGATATTAGAGAAAATCATTTGCAGCAACAATTTTTGCTGACGTTTGGGTGACAACGTAATTGTCTTCCTAATTGTCACCAACAGGTGAATGCTACATGGACTTTTAGCAGGATCATTAACCCATTTTTATAGAAAGTGTACCCGGACTGAAAATTTAGTATGTGGTGTATGCACAACGGGGCCACAGATCATTTTGTGTTTTTACACATCAGTATTTCGACATTACCGATCCTAATTGGATACGCAGGACCTCAGAATTAGAGAGCTCGCAGTCCTGATATGAATACTCTAGATTTCTATTTATAGGGTTATCTGCACTATATGTGGATAACTCAAAGAATCGAATGTCTCAAGGAATACTTCAGTTATTTTTGCACCTGCTGAACAAATAAATCTATTCAAGTATTCCATGGATGATTTTTAGAATGAGTTAAAGTGGCGTTTTATTTTTTTCACGAAAAAAGTACATATGTGGAAAACGCAGAAGATCAAAAAGTTGTATTCTTAGTTGTTTGATTGGAAGAAAAATATAGAAAACAATGCGGAGACAAACTGTTTTATCATATTATTGATGGTAGTGCCTACTGAGACCCTACTACTGATTATTTCAATCTATTGAGAGCTAAATGAACTCTTTTTCATTCCAAATAACTACTGAACTCCATTCAAATCGGTTGAAGAATTTTATATTCTTTTGTGAATACAATTTTCCCAAAATTCAACGCTCTGTATCTCAGAAACGAAGTAACTTTGAATATCTATTTATAAAACTTTCTTCTCAGTTACATAACGAATCACCATCAGAAGTTTTGTATTGTAGTTGAGAAACATCCCAGATATCTATTTGGGACAGTTTTATTTCAAAATTTCATTACTTTTTTGAGAAAGTTTTCCATTTCTAATATTCAAAGCGAGAAGTGGAAAGTCTGAAAAATTACATTTTCAATAAAGCCTGTGATGAAAAGGAATATTCTCTCTTCTATCGAATTATTTAGTTTAGAGTCAACTCCAAAAAAGTGAATATCAATCTTGACTAATAGAAGTCATTAGCAAACCCCTATCTCAGAATAACGATACGGGTGATAGAACTATGTATACAATCACTTTCAGCTTTTTGTAACGATTCATCTACTAAGCGAACGAAAGTCTTATCCGAAGTTTATTAGAGGCAATTTAGGTTTCTTTGGCGACGAAAGCTGTCAGATGTCTTTGTGGTTCTCAGCTTAATGCGCTTTCTTGCAAAGCATGCTATTAACTTTCACGACTGCAGTCTGAAGAACGCTTTCAACACTGCTAATCCGTTGACACAAACGGGTGGAAAAATTCTCAAATTGATAATGGACTCCGTCTAGTTGGGTGACAAATTGAGTTGCTTTTCTCAAGATTAATCAGTCTTAGTGAAAATCGTTGATGATTATGGAGTAAACGATCCATCACCAATGAAGCATCTTCAGTACGAAATGGATAGAAAATAATTTCGTTAAATTTCTTAAATAATTTATAGAGAGTTGATTCACAACTCGTGGACAGTTTATATAGTTCGGGAAGATCACAATTTCGAATTTGAAGGGGTATTCTTTTAGGAGAGATTACTTTTTGGGAATGGAAGGATTTTGATTTTTAGTTCTCCAACTTTTCACAAAACATGTGGAAGTTTCCCAAAAAAACCTAATAATTTTGGGAATGGAATTTTGTCAACGATGTGTGAATCATGTAATGGAGTAACTGTCAGAAACAAACTGGAGGAAAAAAATTCTCTGTGTCTGAAATAAATACTTCCCTATAAATATTGAATTACACGAAAGAAAAAATACTTTAGAAAGAACTACTTTTATATGTTCATTGGATTATATAAAAACACTGTTTCCTATTCAGTTTGTACTCCAAACATTCGTTAAGGAATATTACTGGAGTTTTTTCCCAACACCAAACTGAAAATCAAACAAGTTTGATCTTCCTTTTGAAGATGATCACTTGGTGATCGAAACACGTGTCGAAGTGTTAAAAAAACGGTTTGGTGTTGGGATAAAACTTATAGAAAGTTATATTTGGCACAGTCGGTAGGATCGGGGAATGTAATTATATCGCCCGTTCCCATGTGAACCGCTGACCATGCTGAAGCAGAATCTCGCGATTCTGGGAAACTGATGTGCAAGTAATCTTATCTTCTTGGGAAGAATACTTTTATAATTCAGTCTTAATTTTGCTCTCAATTATTTCATTCACATGGAGCACTGTCATCCTCACTGCTAGACATGAATGGCCAAAAAATAGTGAAAACTTCTGAGAAATACTTTCACTTTTGTACACACATCAGTGATTTGTTGGATACAATTTGGAGAGGAACTTTCTGATGAAAATTTCTACTATTTCTTTTTGAAAATAATGCATGAGAATAAAAATAATCGGTTTTGTGTTTCCACCCTGTTGTTTCCAGAGTTTCGAAATCAGATATGTGTTGCGTGTTATTTGGACCGAGTTCTAATAGCTGATTTCGCTTTTTATATTCAGGTCTTCTTAACAAAATATTAAAAGGCACATCAAAAATCGGCAGAATCTTTTCTCATTGATTTTCATTATTACGTTGGTTGAAAGTTATGTTATGTCACTACCTGAAACTCCATGGTATTGTTTTATTTCATTGACGAGTATATCAAATCAATTTCCAGTGTTTCTCATTGATAGCGATTATTCAGAGATGTTTTCAAAATAACTGCGTCATTACATCACAAAAGGACTATAGATAGTCCAGTTTGATGAGGAGTGTCACATAATACCCTCATTGTGAAAGTCTATACCAGAAATGCATGAGAAATTTGAATCGAATTGATGACGGTGCGGAAGACGGGAAAACAATTGTGTCTCGGTTATTGGTAGAAGCAGGGTTGGAGTCAGGACATTTTGGAATGTTTCTAATTCTGATGAGTTGTTTTTTGTTCTGTTTTAACAAAAATACAAGGCAAGCCATTGTGGTGTCAGTCGGTTGTTGGATAATTGAACCAATCCTTCGGAAATAGCAACAGTAGATATCCATTTTTGAAAAAAAAAATAAACTCAGCAATTTTTGCTGAGTGCATTTATGCATTTATGAATGTACGAACATCTTCAAGAATCAAACCACAAAATAAATGAAGATAATCTCAAAATCCTACACATATGTAATAAAGAGAAAGAATGAATTTGTTAGAGGCCATGGAAATTGAAAATCGATCAAAAACCAGAAATATATACCCCTAAACAAGCAACTCGATTTATGTAGGTCTCCTCTCTAGAATTCATAAGTTTAACAACCCCTAGAATTATCAGTGTGGAATTTTAATGTGGGCATCTTGCTTAGCCCAACTACCTGTCTCTCAAATACCTGTCCTTGCAGCATACCTGAAAATTCCAATGTAAACGATATTTCAAATTTCAGTTTTATACTTTATAATGGGGTCAAACCCGAAACCGGTCGAATAAATAAAATCTATCAGTGGTATTTAGACAAAAGTGTTTTTTATTCATCTCATTTAAGTTTTACTATTACCCTAGTTTTTGATGTAAATTGGAGCTGATGGCTAATGTTGCTCTCAATGAAGGGTTGGAACGGTAACACCTAATATTCTCACCAGTCCTGGTCAAACCATGCATCTCTGAATAGGCGTACTAATAATTACTCCTGTTAGTTTAGAATGCTATTTTTTTAAATGCTCAACAAAATATAATGAGTCAGGGTACCATTGGAAGCAGAGTTGAACACCAAACAAAATGATATGCCACTTGATCCCCTTCTCATTTAAAATTCTAGGGTAACGTCTACCTCTCCCAGGGGTAGATGGCTAATGGATATTCTTCTTCAAAAGTCTTCCCTGGACAAAAAAATGATCTTTTTTTCTCATATTGTTTACTGAAAGGAAGATATTGAGGTTGGGAAGTTTCAAAATTGACACCCTGAAATAAATTCACCCAATATTTTTTAAGGAGTCTGAACTCACTTTGTGAACCCCTTTAAATGATATTATTTCAACGCCATCCCTGTCTAAGAAGACGGAGAAAAGGAAGGAAAGCTTACGGTATCGAAACATCTCGAGCTCAGTTGATCCCTGTCAACGGTGTTTGGGGTTTACGTGGATCACAGTTTTGCATATGAATTCCGCGGACCCGGCAACGATATCCACATACACAGCTTCAGAATATTGTTGCGGTATGTCGGCATGGCAAATTTTAGCTCTATTAAAAATGCAGTGGACGTTTAGGTGAGGATAAATGTACGACAGTTTTAAAATATGTATGAATATGTTCAAAGTCAAGGATGCAGTATATTCGCCAAGAATATAACTGAAGAGGGCGGTACACTGGTGTAGCGATTCATATGAGTATAGTTTCATGACAGTCAGATTCTTCAAAACGAATTAGATATTATAGATGGTTGGTCATCAACAAACAGCTTTCCCGAACATAAATAAATGTCACGTCATCACTTTTTTCAAATAGAAAAATATCCTTCGTCATGACGATGATATTGGACGATGATATTTCTCCTGAAAAACCCCCTTGATCCCCAAATTCATCCCAATCAAATTATCCGTTCAAAAGATATCTTCAAATTACTCACAAAAAAATTTCGTTGATGCCAGGGAAAGTTGCCGGCTTTCATTAGTGTACAACTTGGTCATCTCTTTGCTGAACTTTAATTACTTTCTCCTAAGAAATACATTCTTTTTACAGATAATCTAGTTAGTGGAACTGGCCAGATTTCAATTTCTGACAACTTCGGAGAAACTCAGCCTCATTTCAATGTAGCAACAAAAAGTTCGGAAGTTATGGATCTCGACAGGCAACTTTCCCCAGAAATGAGCAATAAAGAAGTATGAGTTCTGTAATTGATTCGTTTTTGTACCACTGAAAACTTTCTAGAAGAATTTCACAGCAATGAAATCTTTTATTTTGGATTGTTTATTATTTCCTCGATTCACGAACAAAAGCCTTACGTTGAACAGTTGAGAATACAACAAAAACTGCATACAACACACTCGAGTAGAGTAGTGCGATGAGAAACAAAGAAGGTCGAAAAATAATAATGAGTGAATCGAAGAGTTTTGTTTAGAAATGTATACTTGTAAATTCTAAAGGAAATAACGTAAAAAATCACATTCAAAAGAGAACTCAAAAACTATATATATATATATATATATATATATATATATATATATATATATATATATATATATATATATATATATATTAATGTAAGTTACAAAAACGATTTGAAGCTCTATGACTTCTATTTGATTATCTGCGAGCGCTTTCGACAGCTGGTCGTGCTGTCATCCTCTGTCATCCTTTTTGTAACCTACATTGATATATATATATATATATATATATATATATATATATATATATATATATATATATATATATATATATATATATATATATATATATATATATATATATATATATATATACAATATCTAGAAAGGTTAATGAAAATCAAAAAATGAATAGATAAGTACTCTTTGATCATTCCCACATTGATTTCAATTTAAGAGCCACCGGTATACAGCTGTTTCAGCCTATTGGACATCGTCATTACCGGGCAGGCGGTCCCCGATTGAAGACAAAATGAGAAAAAACCAAGAAAGTACTTGATAAAAATAGCTGCGTAAACGCAAGCGAAACATAAGTGAAACCACCTATTGGTGTGACACCCAAGTCAACTTGCCAAGTTTTTATGTCAGTGTTGGTGGTTTGACCAATCAACCGACAACTGCGGTAGCAGAAATTTGGGAAGCTAACCTGAAATGCCATCTGAAAACGAATCCACATGTTTCTAGAAATGATATGAAATCTAGAAAAGTTAATGCATCAGGCTGCTGGGAAATAATTCCATGAAAATCAAAAAATAAATAGATAAGCACTTTTTGATTATTCCCATATTGATTTCAATTTAAAAGCCACCGGTATACAGCTGTTTCAGCTTATTGGGCATCGTCAGTACCGGGCAGGCGGTCCTCGATTGAAGACAAAATGTGAAAAACCACGAAAGTACTTGATAAAAATAGCTGCGTAAACGCAAGCGAAACATAAGTGGAAACACCTATTGGTGTGACACCCAAGTCAACTTGCCAACTTCAATTCGACAGGTTTTTTGAAAATGGTGTAATAGCCGAAACCGGTCAACAATGAAGAAATATAGTGGAAAATAGACAAAAGTGTGTTTTTGTAGTGTATCCTCAGTAAATATGTTCGTCTTTATCATATGAACCAAACCCTTGTCGAGACTAACGCGCACACACGTACAGACAAATGGACCGATAATTTCATTATATGAATGATGATATAGAGGGTGAGGAAGGTTTTCCTTTACTTTCCGTCACCTTCGAATGTGATATATTATGATAGTAAAGAAGGAAGTAATACAAATCATGAAATTATGAAACAACAACAAAAATCAATTGGCGCTCCGGGGCGACTTCAGTGGCGCATTTGCTTTTTCAGCTGCAGGAAAACCCGGAAATCCTGCCGCACCACGTCATCTGAAGATCTTGATCTGCCAATGTCCTCTCTTTCATAAAACAAAATGTAGGGTGCCTCCAGTGGCCAGTTATAAGACATCGATACTTAGTGACAAGACTATCGTCAAACACAAACCAGTCCGTTTTATCTTTGACCAATGCGTACCAGATTCAACGCCAGAACCACAGTGAACAATGACTGCATGAAGATCATAATAGTGGTCTGCTAGATTGAAGTGTTCATCATTCCGAACCTGCGTAAGAGTTTGGTGCTTCCGTCAGAGGTTGAGTCATGTTTGAAGATCATTATATTTAGATCCATAATTTTTCTGAATAGCCGAAATAGAAATAAAATGTTATTTGTATTCTCCGGAAGTATTCTAGGAAGTTGATATCGGTGAGATTAAATCGGAATTCTATATAATTTCTGTATCAGTTAGTATCTTAACGGAAAATATAGATTGAGCTCACTCACCTTTGGAGGGCACAGTATATTCATGGTGTACTCAACCTCTTGGTGAAGCTCGGCAATTTCAGATAGTCCTTTGAATACAACGTGTCCAATCAAGTCGTGTCTGGAAAAGCGATCGAAGTCGTACACAGAAAATTGCAGATATCTATCTCGAAGTTCTTCATACATCACACTGGAAAATAATGAAATGAATACTGAAGATTAAGGAGAAGGAGACACTCATGTCATAAATAAGCAGAGTCTATTCCTGCAATGCATCTAAATCTACATTCATGAAGAATACTCTTCAATGTCGAATACTAACCTGAATATGAAGGTTTCATTGAATACTGGGTTCTGGTTTCTGCGGTGGACCTTGGTTTGATACTTCTTTTTCCTATCAGGAAAAAGATACAGCTTCACATAAGGATCACAGCTACCATTCATGTCTTTCACTGGCAAATCTCTTGATTCGAATACCTGAAACAATTCAGTAAGAAATATGCTATTAGTGACTTCGACACTTCCAAAAAAATATACCAAGAAAATCCTATATTCATTTTAATTGAATGGGTGGGGTGGAAATAATACTTCACAATTTACACAACTTCACAACTAACATTTAATGCCGAGGGAGTTGAAATCCTCTTTTACTACTTATTGACCTTTGCCAAGATGATTACTAGTCAACTCAGTCCTTCTTTACCTAGTCTTGGGCGTTTCATAGCCGTTTTATGGCTGGGTTTCGAATTTGATCACAGAATCTCCTCATTGAAATGGACTGTGAAATAGAGATTGTAAAAAATAGACGGGCATGAGGTGCATAATAAATCACCAGCATCGACTCGTTCGATAGATGGATTTAAGCAGCGAGGACCTGACAGACATGAAGTTTTTATCTTGAACTTTCGCACATCTACAACGAGGACCAATAAAATCTCTGAAATATTTTCCAGTATAACAGGTTTTACAAAAACTGTAACATGTGTTTTGGTATGCAAACTAGCTTTCGAAACTTCGAAAGTATTTGTTACCATTTAAGAGGCCCATTTCACTCCTGAGCGCAGTCGTCAAAAAACCTTTGATGAAATCTTTCTCAGAAGATTCACTCGCCTTGAGGAAAGGATGAAACTTACCACGAAGGTCCGATTCAAATTCAAAGAAGGCAGAAACACCACCTCACAGGTGGTCCGTATTGTCCACGGGATAAAGGAATCCTTCCACAAGGGTAGTAATATGGTTATGGTCCTGCTGGACATGGAGAGAGCATTCGACAAGGTCTGGATAGATGGATTGATCAGCAAGCTGCTAGGGGTAAACATTGTAGATTCCTATCTGACTGGCAAGGCTTCTCAGGTAAGGGTAAATGGAGCTAGATCTGTTGAGTACCCAATAGAGGTAGGTGTCCCGCAGGGTCGTGCTTGTCCCCCCCACCTATACCCGCTATATACGAGGGATCTTCGTATGTTTGAGAGAACGAATGTGGCCAGGTATGCGGATGATACCGTTATATATGCCCATCAGTTCTCAAGCGAGGCTGCAAATTCAGACCCACCTGGATAGGAAAATCACTCCATATCCAGAGAAGAATAGGATATCTCTCAACACGTCTAAGACAAAACTTGTGAACTTCCGAAGGAAATTCGCAGATGTGAAAGTCTTAGAAGAACTGCGAGAGGGAGACAAAAGAATAGAGGAGCGATATATCTTGGAGTAATACTGGACAGGCGAATGGATTCAAATAAACATTCGAACTCAGCTATACAGAGGACAGGTGCAGGGGCCAAGGAAATCCACCCTCTGATAGCTAGAAACTCTATCCTAATCATGGAAAATAAACTGCTGATCTATAAATTGATAATGAGACCAACAATGATATACGCCTGGCCAGTGTTTCGCAGCCTCAAGAAGTCTCAACTTCAGAGACTCGAAAGGATGCAGAACAAGATTCTCCATATTATCACCAACTGTGACGGATACACTCGAATCAGAGACTCACTGAAACTATCTGGAATGGAAAGCATTGCGAATCATATCTACAGACTCTCCTATGAATTCTACAAAGTCTACCTACCGGAAAGTTCACTAACGGGGGAAATCACGAGCATCTGGGCGCATCATTACCAACCTCGCAATCATGGGGGACTCTGGACATTTTTGAGGAAAGAGGCGAATAGCCTGAATCGGACATCACAACATAATACGATTTGAACACCACACACACACACGAATAACACACACTGCACACAAAACACACACTCTCAACCACTTTTATTGTAACCACTTTCCCGGTGATATCTCATACGTGACATCATTAAAAATCAACCAAGCTCTGAATTAGACTTTGCATTTCCGTGAAAAGCCATATATTCATCACACATGCATAGGCCTCCAGGAAGAAGGTATGTGGCTGACCATCAGATATACTAATGAACTTTAGGTTGGGAAAGAGCTACCGTTGGCACTAGTGGAATGCTCTCCACCGGAACCTCCGGTACGGCGAAAGAATACTTGGGCTCATGACAGTTGGCCGCTCCGTTTGGATGAAATCAAATGTATTGAAGGTTATTTGAATAAATGATTCTAGGTAAGAAAACTACTTGAAAGAAGGGATATTCTGTTATTCATTGAATCAATAATGGAGGACTCGATCTTTTGAAGACCATAACTTGGATTTGACCCAGAAACTGACGTTAAACGACCATAGAAAACGACATAAAAACGATGCTGAATAGGATTCGGAGCAGTTGACAACTGATCTGATGTGGTTTCATTAGAATCATCTTCAGCGATGAGGTCAATTCCTGGAGGGATAGATACCTACGTGAATAAACAATATTGCCAAATTATTGTCCACATGACATCCAAGAGCGTCCAATACATTTCCAAAAAAGGCGTTTTCCAGGTCATCACTGTCAATGGTGGGTACTATAGGTCGATGATCACTAATTTCTTTCGGCCTGAATTGGATAATCTGGTCACCGACATGTGGTTTCAATAGAAGGGCACTACGTGCAACACAGCTCATGGATATTCTGCACGAGTGATTTGAGAACATGGTTGAACGATGAGCAGTAGTAACACCGATGCCATCAACTCGCTGACCACACCGTGGACTCCTCGTGGAGGACTCAGAAGGATTCTTAGGTAGAAGCTTCCGTTTCCCCCAGCGAGACTCCTGGGAACAATGGAAGATCCGCCGGAGCAGATCCAGGATATCCTAGAGGAATACCCACTTGGAATCAGATAGCGGTTAGCTGCGTCCAGCAACGAGCTGAAAACTGAAGTCATGACCCCCGGCCTTACAACCCGTACCCTAAAAACCCCAACAACTACTGCAACTGACTCGGACCACTCTAACGGAACAAGTGGAATGGCTAAAAAAACGAAAGGAACACATGACACTAAAACAACACTACGCTAGACATCATTACATATACAACCCACTAACCCTGAAGAGGTATATGCCTATAGCTGGGCCCCACACAAAACAACACACATTCACAATATTTTGTAAATATTTTTGGAAACCAATAAATATTTTTGACTTGACTTGAGGGCATGGTCATTTCACTTGGGGGGTAATGTAAACTGGCCACCGAAATCACGCTATTTGACCCCGTTAGAATTTTTCTTGTGGGGTTTCCTCAAGTCGCAGATGTATGCGAATGAGCCACAAACCACAGTGGCTACATCACCTATGACATCGGTCAAATTCAGCTCGATTTATGTGCCAGAGTAATGGGAAACTGGACGTTTCCGGTGCGCTCCACCGAAAGGAGCCGTGGCGGACATTTCAATTATATCTCACCCAAACTTTGTTTTATTCAAATTCAAAGATAGGAAAAGCATTATATCTACTTTTTTCAGTAATATGTATCCGATAATTGAATTCAGATTCATCACAGACGAAATGATCCGTAATATCTGAGTGCCATTGAAAAACATGCCATGAATGTTGTTGACGATTACAAAAGCTATCATTTTTGTTGATTCCTGAATATATTCAGTTTTTGATAGAATTCCCAGGAAGATGAACTGTTATGAGCGAAAAATCTACACGAATACGAGTAAGTCATAAATCTGGATGCAAATACCACCCATTTTACAGCTCAAAATGAATGCGGCGGGATGCTCAACTCAGCATCGTTACTCCCGTCAGAGTATCCTGCAAGGCGAGCTTTCTGATGCATGCAAACCTTTTCACGTGAAAATCCCATTATTGGCTCAGACCTCAGAGTTCAAATTAGAATTTAGTGCAGAACGAAATTTACTACTTTGCTACGATGTGAATAATATTATCGTTCGACAATTCCTTATTAGGATCCGAATATGAGGCTTGAAGGAGAAAATTATTATTTGCAGTAGTCAACCTCTAATTAAAGAAGATATTTAGAGATGGTTCAATTCAATTGTTGAATCATTTTCACCTGTTTCATCAACTGTAATGGTTGGCAATAGGCACGAAAGTAATTGGGCGTGTCCCGAAGAAGCCGTTGTATGACGAAACACGTGTTACGTTTTTGTGAAACTGTTTAGTAAAAATCTCACAATGAAGTGTTTTTTGAATAGATTAGTTATGGATCTTTATCCAGTATTGGTCAATTCCATTATATATCTTTTGAATTTTGTTTTGATAATGACTTGTTAGGCAAGGACCATGAAGGGAATCACTATATATAATCGAACAATGAAGGCACCAATGTCTCACAAACTTTGCCTGGTTATGAATAATATGAAGTGAAAGTGAATACAAATCTCTCTGAAAATTTTCTCCGGTGAAATATTTGAAATTTCTATGAGTGAACGCAATTTACATTAAACGTATTCATGAGTATCACTGTTGTTTTCTTTTATTCAAGAGGAAAGTCTTTGTTTAATCTTCCTCTTGGTGATCGAAACACGTGTCGAGGTGTTTAAAATAACGTTTTGGTTTTGGGAGAAAACTCCAGTAATATTCATTACTACAGCAAAGGTTCCAAACAGTGCATTAAAAAAACACGACGAGATATACCACCGTTATCAACCACACCCTTCTTAATTACGTATTTTTCATTTGTTATAATCAAACCAAGAAAACTCACAATTCCATTAATTACTCTCGTTCGATAATACACAATTTGATTTAATTAAAAAATCTTTAATATATAATGGAATTTTTTAACGTTTTTATTTTCGAAATCAATTAGACTCATACACAACTTTGGTGTCATAATTATTATGTAAATATCTGATTGAGTATTTCCATATCAACTGCTAGAATAATTTTTCTTTATAAAATGTTACACAGATTTCATTTTCATGTAGATATCATACCTATATATACAATGTGGGCCATCGAAAACTTGACATGGAGGTTTTGGGTACTAATCTTGCAAATCCTAAAAAACGCTTAGACAGGTCGATTTTATTTGGGAGGGGGAGAGTTTTTTTCCCATTTACAGCGTCGTCACTTCAACCCTGGAGCAGAGCGGTGAACAACCTTTAGAATTTCAATAGGAAACTGGGGGCGAGTCGCACATCGTTTGAAAGATCTTGGAATTCTGTAAACAACGGTGTACATTTTTTTATTTGGACGAACCATATCAAATTCAGAGTTGAAGTTACTTACTTCATTTTCATGTTAGGCATATGCTCATAGTGGGCACCCCCAGCTTCCATGCAATAATAGAGATTCTGCTGGAAACGTTCTCGAACTTTGTGAAGTGATTTGGCGACATTCATCTGTGATTCGTTGCTGTGATTTGATTGGTGCAGGAGGAGTACAGTTAATTTTGCTTTTAAAATGACCTCACAGAAAGAAATCTAACGTCGAAAGGTATGGTGATCGTGGTGGCCATTCGATAGTTTCCCGCCTCCCAATCCAGTGATCCGGAAAAGTCTGATCAGTCATAGTGCAGAGGAGCCCCATCTTGTTGAAATATTAACATATCCACCCGATAATTGTGGTCATTTTCAATAATATCAGTGAGAAGGAGATTTAGTATCTTCCAGAAGCTCCAGATACGTTTGTTCCGTTAAATTGCATTCTAAAAACAATGGGCCAACAATACGGTCACCGAAAATTCCAGCCCATACATTTAATTTTTGTGGACGTTGAGTATGCACTCCAGGAAAAATGTGAGGATTTGAATCAGCTCGATAGCGACAATTATGGCGAATAACTGTGTATCCAGAAAAAAAGAGCATTCATCACTGAAGCGAATGTTGAAAACAAAATGTGGATTTTTCACCGCTCGTTTACTAACCAACTCGCAAAATAGCAAACGTCGATCGAAATCATCTTCATTCAGTTCTTGCGTTAATTTAATTTTGTGAGGATGCATTTTGTGAGATTTTGAAATACGCCGAATGCTAGTTCGTGACACCCCGGAAACAAATGTTAATTTTCTCAAGCTCAAAGTATGGTAAAGCTCAACATGGCCCAGAATTGCCACTTGTGTCGCCTCATTTGTTACTGGTGATTCGATTTGCAGTTTTTTATTTGCTACAGATCCAGTTGCGCGAAATTTTGCAAATAAATCGAAAACATTTTGTCGCGACACATTCTTTCCATGTTGTTGATTGAACAGTCTATTGAATGTCTATTTCCATATTACAGTTTAATCAACTCAACCCTCTCTGCACTTGTGTAAACCATTATTTCCTTAGCAACACTTTATGGCACTTAGTACTAGTAATGATGGAGATATCACTTCTTCATGAAAATGAGAAACAGAAACAGCATTTTCAACCATTTCTCAATTGTAATTGTCCCCTTATCAGAGAAGAACTAAAAAATTAACAAAAAAGTAGGGTAAGAAACAAATGAAAGAGTTCCAAATACATTCCACCTGAGTGGTGGCGTATAACAATTTGTAGCTATTACCAATATTGAAAAAGTCAATTATCGAAAAGAACTCTTTCATATACGTCCCAATTTGAAAAAATGCATACCATTGTTTAGGGAATTTCAAGATCTTTCAAACGATGTGCGACTCGCCTCCTACTCCCTATTAAAATTCCAAGGGTTGTTCACCCCTCTGCTCCGGGTTTGAAGTGACGACGCTGTAAATGGGGAAAAAAAATCGACCTGTCTGAGCGTTTTTTCAGATTTGCAAAATGTCAAGTTTTCGATGACCCACCTATTGTCCAAACAATAGAAGATTCTTTCACCGCTTCAAAAGTTTATGATACCAAATAACATGAAAAAACAAAACTTTGAGAAAAAAGTTTATCGAAAATCGGAATTGTTTCTGAGAATTCCTGAATAATGCCTGTTTTTTATATTTATTAACGCAACTAATAAACATCACTAAACTAGCAGCACACTCATGCACAGATTACCTTGACTACTAGCCCTTCCAGCTCTTTTTCATATTTGAGAGAGAAATGTAATTTGCCGCAGTATTCCATTTCCTGTCCTCCATTGCTCTCAGCAGACGCTTGCCTGATCAGCTCTTTTCTGTAGAGTTCCGGCTGCAACAAGGAAATTCTCGTTGTGAATACAACTTGGAGGAAATTGGGAGATACATTCGTGATACAAATTCAGACGTAGCACGTTGTTCCAGAGTTTCGGTTGGATTAATAGTCCAGTAAAAATAAGCGAAAAAATGAGAAGTTTACAATTATTCGCATATAGTTGAAAGTAGATACATGTATTGAATACATTGCTATGGATGGAAAATCAATGCTAGGGTTGCTAAGGATTATCAGAACGAAAATCAAATAATAATATCAATGATGATAATAAAATAGCAGATGTGCCGTTTAATATTTTAGGCCTTTGAGTAGCATCACCACCATCCTGAGCAAATGGTCCAAACCAGACTGGCAGTCTATCAATAATAATAATACTAATAATAATAATAATTTCTCTTTAGAGCAGCTGCCCGAGCAGCTGATGAACTCGGTATAGTTTTCAACACTGAACAAGGTGACCACAACTCTGTCACCGAGTTGTAACCTGTTCAGCAGAAAGCTCAGATAAAAGCCGCAGAGATTACCTTACTTCTGCGGAAACACAAGGCTGAGCCAATGCATGGGGTCTTCTTCAATAGCATTGGAGACCTTGGCTTATCAAAGCGCCTGACCTTCGCTTTTCTCAGGTCGAGTGGGATGAAGTCGGAAACTGAGGGGTTCATCATGGCTTGCCAGGTTGGTGTCTTCAACACCATCTACCACCACCACTACCGCAGTCGCATGATGGGTATTGACACAAGGTGCAGGGCCTGCCGCGAGGTGCCCGAGACCCTGATGCACTTGCTATCAGCATGTCCAGCGTATGCGGTCTCGGCCTATATCCATCGACATAACGCGGCCCTAAGAGTGCTATATAACCATCTACGGCACTCTTACGGTATTGCCGAGACATCGGTGTTACCCTACGCTGCGATTTTATTGGAACTATTCGTTCCCCACCCTCAGGCTCATACAAGCTAATAAGCCTGATGTGGTCCTTTTCGACCACCAGAGCAAAACGATATTTGTCGTTGAGTTTTCAGCTCCTGGCGAGACGAATATCGTCAGAAAAGAGGAGGAAAAATGGATAAAATATCGAGATTTCCTCTTCGAACTCCGCAGACTCTATCTAGATCACTCTGTCAAGATGGTTGTTCTGATTATTGGAGTCCTTGGTGGAATGATGTCCCCTCTACTCTCGAATCTTAAAATCATACCGGCTTGCCGCACTAAAGCAGAAATCTTAGCCGCACAGATGCAAAGGCTGTTATTCTTGGCTCACTGCGCTTGCTCAGGGCACATGATTCTCGGAACTAATGCTCACTTACCCCACGGTATGGGGAGTGGTCATTGGTTGATAATGCTGGTGCGCCCTCCCGAATGTATCGGGGCTTCGGGGGATAGGACCTGACCAGCGCACACTATGGTGAAAAAAAAAATAAAAAAAATAATGGCTTTTATTGATGGTTCCATACAATAACAACCAATCAAATGGAAGAATTCAATATCTGCACAATATATATTGTTGAGCTTGAAGAAAGGTTGATTGATTTCGACATAAGTCGTTTAGCTGGATCTTTTTATTGCGAGAAGATATTTTTTTTTCTTTCGTTAGAAGATTCCTAATGACAGAAGTTTATATTAAATGGCTATCCAATTATATGAGTAGGCAATATGGTAAGTGAAAGATCCGCGAAATAGAGAAGTTTTATGATGTGGTATTGTTAAAAGTGTCCTGAATTTTAAGTTAAGATGGTGTACGTCAGTTCTGAAGAATATTGTTTTGAAAAGATAGCAGGGTTTTTTTAACATCCCCAAACAGATGGGAAATGTGTTTCTCCATACCCGTAATGAGCCTAATGCATGCATTCTGGAGCTTTTGGATTCTGAAACTGTCACTCTTCAAAAATCCCGGACCATACACCACGTATGCGTAGTTGGCATGTGAAAGAACTGAAGCATCGCAGAGTATAATTTTACTTTTTTCATTCAGAAATACTCTGTTGGAATGAAATATTTTCAACGATTTCTCGCCGCTGTTCTACCAAAGAGCATGACATTAGATTTACATGCATTGAAAGATAAACAATATTCAGTTGAGAAAGATAATAACATAGCGAGATCGGTATTAATTTGCCATAGGGCCTCGTTAATTGAATTCCATGAACAGCTGAGTATCTTCGGCATAACCATGCATGGTTACGAATTGCAGTGACCTATGGAATTGAGATGTGTATAAAACGAACCAAACCGGTTCAATATTGAACCTTGAGAAACACTGTTTTTAATTTGTATTAAATAAAGTATTTCGTCATCATACACAACTTTTTGAACACGATTTTGCGAAAGTAACATTTTAGTAGTGCTATAGCATGTATTGAAAACCCCAGGTAGCCCAGAATAGCAAAGAGGAGGTCATGGTGTATGCGATCGAACGCCTAAGAATAGTCCAATAATATTAGAAGACACAGTTTGTTATTATCCATCGTGGTGTGGCCTTAAACGAGGATTTGCTATCAGACAACGTAAGCAATGCCAACGGACGCTTTGAGTGGATACATGAGCTTGGAAATAGCCGTATGCTTTGTTACGGGAGTAATAAGGCGGCACGAAAAGGGTACATGGAGAGAATGCATGCTCTGTGGTGTGAAACACGTCTGGAGCATGCCGCTTTTTCGGCTCAAGTCTGAAGGATTATGTATCGTATCTTCGGCGGCAAGCAATATAGCTCCTACCCAGTCAGTCAACAAAATGATGGAATGGAAGTTCTGCCACACATTGCTGCAGCTGGAAAGGAGACTCGCTCTCAGTGGAGACAATCAGAACAAGTAGGGCGCTCCACCGAATCAAGCCCCTTAAGCCACAAGAACTGCCCATTTGGATGCGGATGTTTGTGATATTCTCACAGAAGTGGATGACATTTGACAAATTGACAGCAGTTCAATCGCTCTTCGAATAATCGGAGGGCAGTATTGTGGCCCGGCGATTCGAAAGAGTGAACGGCATCTCGTGTTCCATATGTGATAGATAACAGGGCGATCAACAGGTCTTTCACGCTCGCAGTGCGCCAAATTACGACGTATCCATCGTACTTTGAGCCAAGGCGTGCTCCTGACCACCAAACAGCACTGCCCTGATTGGATACGAATTATAGTGGTCGGATTCCACCTGTTTATAAACATCATCAGGCACTCACATCGGACACTCCAGCCCTTGAGCAATTCAAATGAATTGACCAACACGATAACCCCGGACGTTCGAAAAATCCTTGTGGAATCGAAAAATTTTGCTGCTCCTAGAATTTTTTTCTGAATTCATCCGAATGTTCGTGGATTTTTATTGCCTTTTGCACTGGTCAACTATGATATCTTTTGTCTGGTCTAGTAACTTCTCCAAAGAGGACTTGGTGATCTTCGTGACTAGGTGCCTATTCTGCTACTTCATCCTAGAACCCATGGAGCCCTTTATGGTCCTCATATTTATTTACCACACGAAGAATTGAAGACAATTCCTTATCTTCCTTGCTTGTTTGAAACTGGTGTCAACCCAGAAGTTTTCCTACTCTTTTTGCTACTCTAGGGATGGTGGAAAGGTTAGCTTTTCCAATCATTTTTCGTTCATACAAGCTTAGGTGTGAGGAAGTTCTTGGTCTCAAGCCCTTATTCTTCTCGGATATGGTAAAAAAATTGTCAATTCCAGTTCTCAATCTAGAAATGTTTACGAGCGCGTTCTTCAAGTGTCACAATACCGTCTTGATTTCGAAAGGAATGATGATTGGAAAGAGCGTGACGATATTGGTTTGTGTGGAGATCTCCATATTGTTTTTGTCTCTATGGTGAACTGTATACTTCAATTGTGTTGTTGTTTCATGTTTCCAGAACACAAAGTGTTATCGATACATCATCTTCAATATACCTTTTAGCTTTCTTGGGATTAGTTGGATTTTATAAATTCTATTTATGACACAGTAATTGAGCCCCATAGTTGTTTTAGTATCTGTACGGATCATTTTGAAATAAAATGATCATTTCCACTGCACCATTACATTTTGGGAGGAAATAGGGAAATACATTCGCGATACGAATTTAGACGTTGAACGATGTTTCCGAGTTTCGATTGGATTAAAGTGAGTGATACTCCAGAGGTAGTTTGGGATATTGTCATGCCTTGAGATCCGTGACAGAGGTATGATGAATCGGAAATTATTATTATCGTTTTGAGCGCAGGTGGCCATGATTTGATGAAAGTGTTTCATTTCCTGATAGTGCAAGGATGAGAAGCCTCTCCGTCCTTAGCGTCAATTTTGAATTTTTCGGATGACTACAAAAACTGTTTTCTCCATTAATTGTTTCTGAGTGCAATGATAGATAAATATTTTCTGAGACTTTCTGGGCGAGCGTTGTCATTCACATTTTTTCGACCTTCTGATCTCTATGAACAGAAGATCGAAGAGGTGCTTCAGAAAAGAAAATGTAAGAAGATCGAAAGGGATCCTACTGCGTCATTTGAAAGGAAGTTGTACCAGACTTTTGAAAAACACCAAGTATATTTTTCAAAAAAAGAGAGATCATCGCTAACACCGCAACACAATGAGTCCCCTCATTTGTATGGAATACCCAAAATTCACAAGAAGAATGTTCCACTCAGACCGATCATAAGCTCCAGAGATTCAGTCACTCAGAACTTGTGCAGCTTTTCACTACCAATAATTAAACCACTGCAAGGAAAAACATTATCTTTTGTGAAGAATTCGAGGCCTTTTATTGAACCACTAGGGGCAATCGAAGTCAGAAAGCAGGATCGTCGTGGAAAGCCTCTATACCAACGTTCCTATTGAAAAAGCATATAGAAGAAGCAATCCCAAAATGGGGACCTGAACTCACCAATACAAGTAATTATGGAATTATTAGAATGCTGTGTACGAAACTGCTACTTTCAACTGAAAGATTAATTCTTTACGCAAGATGAGGGACTTCCAATGGAATCGCCACTTTCATCGGTTATAGTCGGTTATATAAATATGGAGTGGTTTGGAACTCTGGCCATTGAAGAAGCCCCAAGTCTGGTTGAGATAAGTGAACAACACCTTCATAATATGGAATGCAGAACTAGACACATTCCTGAGGCACATCAACAACGTAAGTCCTTCCATAACTTTCGCAATGGAGATGGAAGTCCACAACGGATTGCCATTCTTAGACGTACTGGAGAAGAGGACTGACACTAAATGGGAAACATCTGTATATCGGGACACGGGACAGTATCTGAACCAGGAATCCAACCACCATCAATCGACTAAGAGAGGAATCATCAAGACTCTACTAGACCGTGCTCTCGGCCTCTGCAATACAAAGGAAGGTTTCGAAAAGAAACTAAGTATCCTCAAAAAATACCTTCAACGGAATGGTTACTCCAAAGTGATGGAGGAACAGACTTCTGCTAGAAGACAGTGAGGGCTTCACTAGAAAGAGAAGCCACCACAATCAGTACTTGTACTTTCCTACATCAGAGGATTGTCGGAAATGATAAGAATAATTGGGTACAAGCACAGCATCAGAACCTGCTTTAGATCCAGAAACACTATCCATAGCAGTCTCACGAAAACCAGGCTACCAAACGCGGATTACGATTCCAAGAAATGCATTTTTCGAAAAATCCTATAGCCTGCATTTCCGAGCAGAAGAAACACACACAGCGAGAAGAAATCAGCAAATCCGGAATAGCAGAGCATGTTTGGACACATCAACATAACATCAAGTGGGCTCAAGCTGAAATCATACACAAGGAGGAACACTAGTTTTGAAGAAAATTCAAAGTAGCCGCATACATGGTGTCCAACAAGGCATTTAGCTAAGCTAGCGTAGGTATACGTAATATATGGAACCCTCTAATCTAGCGAAATTCGACCAACTCCCGCCAAACGGTCAGCTTCCGCTAAAACCGATTAAGCGGAGAGGAGGAAGAGGGGATAGTTGAAAGCACTCTAATGACCTATAAATAGTCAGATCTCGGAGGAATGAGTCCAGTTATCACCCGAACATGATTGTGAATACTAACAATTGAGACGTCGTGAAGTAAAGTGGTTTGAAATTTTTTTATTTTTCATTTTTCATTTCTTGTTAATTATTTTTTAATTTTCATTTCGTGTTGAAAGTTCAATTTTTTTATATTTTGGTTGTTGCTTGTACATCATTTCATTGTAATTTCAGTTTTTTTGCTCAATATAATTGTTAGTTTTCAGCTAATCTTCTCGATTTTTAATTTTTTTTACAGATTTTTTCAGGGATTTCAAATCAATTCATATCATATTAGACAATGGAAGTCGTAACTAATGAAAAGCAAACATTTTTTTTAATTTCAATCTTGATCTTTATTGTACTTAAACCCATATTTATACATTGATTTTTTATTCTTTCTTCGGTGTTGAACTCTCATTTATCAAATACTTCAATTCAATATTCACCTCCGGATCAAAACAAAACTAACGAACTCAAATAATCAAATGCTAAAATTCCGTTGAAAATTTCCGTAAGCTGATTTTCCGGTATAAAAAGCTAATTTTCTGCGTGGGAACATAATATGCTTAGGTGATTTGAATCTTTTATTATCTTCTTTGATGCCTGTAATGAAAGAGAAAGGAAAATTTCGTGTCTATTCGAAAATGCCGGTACAAATACGGGCTTTCATTTCCAAATGATGGCACGTTATAATTAGGCAATGATTGGTTTACTTAAGGAATTTCGAAAGCGTTATTTCTGAAAGGAATTCAATTTTGTCACAGTTTTTTCTTCCGCTGTCTACTTTGGAAAAATACGATAATGATTGAAAACAGAAGGATCATTATAATGAATGACTTGTCGTCAGTTGAGTCTTTGTTAATAAATTCAGTGTCGATTTTCTCTCCGCTTGAAATTCTGAGAGGTATAGAAAATGTACGAGCTAATCAAAAAGTTCAACTTGAACCTCCGGCTTAGATTAAATCAAAAGGTGCACGTTTCAACAACCAATTTGGCGTCTTCAGAAGAACATTTTTCACGTCCCGAAGACGCCAACTTGGTTGTTGAAACTTGACTTGAAAGCTTTCAAAATAATTTTACTTCTTTATTACAGAAAAATCTATAAGGCGCTTTCGGAGCGGTGCCTGTGCGATAGTAGCGATTCACATTGCATTTCAATCGCTGGAGATTAAATGCAGTCGAAAAACGTTCTCAAGGAGTTTATTCCACATAAATACAGTTTTTCAGATGGAACAGTTCTTGAACAGTTGAGTTCGAGGTGTATTGAGTTGAAACTCAAGACGATGAGCAGCCACAGTCCGTCGCCTATTTCTGATATGTATCACTCTTGATGGAATCAAATGTACCAAGTCACTTGGACACCTCCCTCTATAGAAGAGAGACAAATTTCCAACCTTTCTTCGATGTTCCAGGCTATCAAGGTTTCACGTGATGTTCACGTCCCCAATCAGGCGGATGACTCTTTTCTGGATGGAATCCAGCAGCTTCAGGGTGTGTTTGGGGGCGCAGCTAAATACATGAGAATAATATGTTCGCGGTGAATTTTTTGATTTAACGCGGGCTTTCGATACGCTGAACTCAAACATATTTGAAAGAAAACTGGAACTGCTAGGATTGTGAGGCCCTATCAAAGACTGGATAATTTCCTATGTAACAGAAAGGCAATAATTTGTGGAAATTGTAGGTATTGGACCCCTCAAAGGAGTATCTAAGGACCACTCTTATTTCTGTTGTACATAAATGACCTACCTGACTTCATTGAAGGGGGAAAGGTGTTTATGTATGCAGACGACACAAAAAAAGCATACAGAAGCATACAGTTGAAAAAGCATACAAAAGAATCAATCCCAAAATTGGGACCTGAAACTTACCGATACAAGTAGGTAATTTTGGAATTACTAGGATGCTGTGTACGAAACTGCTACTTTCAACTGAAGAATTAATTCTTTACGCAAGATGAGGGACTTCCAATGGAATCGCCACTTTCAACGGTTATAGTCGATTATATGAAAATGGAGTGGTTTGGAACTCTGGTCATTGAAGAAGCCCCGAGTATGGTTGAGATAAATGAACAACACCTTCATAATATGGAATGCAGAACTAGACACATTCCTGAGGCACATCAACAACGTAAGTCCTTCCATCACTTTCACAATGGAGAAGAAAGTCCACAATGAATTGCTATTCTCTGACTTACTGGTGAGGAGCACCGACACCAAATGGGAAACATCTGTATATCGGGACACGGGACAGTATCTGTACCAGGAATTCAATCACCATCAATCGACTAAGAGATAAATCATCAAAACTCTAGTAGACCGTGCTTTTGGCCTCTGTGATACAAAAGAAGGTCTCGAAAAGGAACTAAGCATCCTCAAACATGACCTGCAACGGAATGGTAACTCCAAAGTGATGGCGGAACAGACTTCTGCTAGAAGACAGTAAGAGCTCCACTAGAAAGAAAAGCCACACAATCAGTACTTGTACTCCCTCACATCAGAGGATTGTCGGAAATGATGAAAAGAATCGAGTACAAGCACAGCATCAGAACCTGCTTCAGAAAGAAATACACACAGCGAGGAGAAACCAGCAAATCCGGAATATCAGAGCATGTTTGGACATATCAACATAACATCAAGTGGGCCCAAGTCGGAATCATTCACAAGGAAGAACACAGGTTAAGGGGAAAATTCAAAGTAGTTGCATACATGGTGTCCAACAACGCATTTAGCCAAGCTAGCGTAGGTATGCGTAACATATGGAACCCTCTAATCGAGCGGAATACGACCAACTCCCGCCAATCGGTCAGCTTCCGCTAAAAAAGATGAGACGGGGAGAAGGAAGAGGAAATAGTTGAAAGCACTCTGATGACCTATAAATAGTCAGTTGGTGGAATCAAATGTACCAAGTCACTTGAACAACCCCCCGTGGAAGTATCTATAGAAGAGAGATAAATCTCAAACTTTTTTTCGATGTTCCAGGCTAGCAAGTTTGCACGTGATGTTCAATCAGGCGGATGGCTCTTTTCTGGATGGAATCCAGCAATTTCAGGTATGTTTGGGAGCAGAGCTCCATACTCCAAAGAATCTTCATGAAGCTTGACAAAGCATTTGAAGTTGCTGAGGTGTGTACAGTTTTTGGTTCGGAACAGTGTTCCAAACTTTCGAGAAGCAGTCTTTGCAATTCCAGCGACGTGATTGTGCCAAGACATATTGGTGTCCATTTTATCCCCCAACAAACGTATCGAAGCAAAAAGCGGAATTGTCCGACCTGACATTATTATATCCGGTTCGGGGACATTTATCTTCTTGGAGAAAACCGATGCCTGGTTTCTAGATCCTGGAATCTAAATGAAATGACGAGACAAGTGTGCTGTCGTCAACAAAGCTGTATATTGGATTCTTGGTTTTTCCAATGAATCATACAATAAAAAGAGGGTTGGAGACAATATGGATCCCTAGGGAACACCAGGGTGGAAGTATTCGTGAGATATCTGTGAATATACAATCAAAACTGATATGCAATTAAAACACCTGGGTAATTTTTCAGGCTATTTTGGCAGCGCTTTGGTTCAATTGGAATTTGTTGTGAAAAATTGTTCAAAAATTGCTTAACGACATCAAATGGTGATAAGGTGAAAAAATGCAAAAACTTAAAAGTTGGAACAAATGAAAGGCATCAATGTATGGGGTACAAAACTCTATTGATTGATTTCACAACTGCCAAGCTCAACGTCATACTCTCAGCTTTACCGACAATATCAGCATATCGGTGGAGCAAACTTTTGAAACTTTGTTTATCGTAAATCTCTTTCGCAGAAATATGAAATTCGAACACGAGGGAGGTAAGTGCAAGGATTGTTGATCGGAATAATCCTTAATTTTTTACACCGACCATGACCTCATTCTTTCACATTGAGCCCATCAACATTGATGTATGATGATAACAAATTGAAACTGAAAAACGATAGACGATTATTTTACTTCGATGGTAACGAGGGAATCTATCACGGCCGTGTTTCCCTCATGATTTATGATTCTCCGTTATTCGGCAAGAAAAACGAAAATAATATCGCTCCTGTTGCCACAAACCGATGGGAATAAGTGGATAATCCAATTTTTCTTCGAGGTCGCTTGAGAAATTCAATAGAATTGATAATGATGGATGTACGAAATTGCCACAACAGTAAAAAACATACGACTGATGTTGAAATCTTATGAACACAAAACCAAAGGAAATGTATGAAAATTTAGTTGGGTAAGTGGTAATAATAGTCGGCAAAATTAGTTTACTCGATAATTTTCATATGAAAAAGCTATTTATGATATGAGTGTTGAAAGTAAGATTTTATTTTGTGAGTGAAAAAGTTTGCGAAACGAGCGTAGCGAGTTGAGCAATTGACGAACAAAATAAAACTTACTTTTAACACAAATGTCACACGAAGTTTTTTGTACAACTGTTCTGTTTTCATAATAAAATAGATACATTTATTTTTTCTGTGAAAACACAATTTGACATCTCTTGTCAGTTAACTATTTTCATGTTAACCATTTGCTGTGAAGTGGCCGTGTCAGGTGACGCCGAATCATCCGGTTACCAACAAACAGTGTTGTTTTCAGCTCACGCGTTTCATTTAAAGTCACATTTGAAGAGTTCTGGCTGGTGTTTAATGTATAATGATAAAGTCGAGTGCGCTCGTTGAAAATGGTGTTATTACAAGTAAATATTTCAAAGTGGTAGCATTCTTGAAACGGAGCAATTGAAGTTATAGGCCAAAAAAATCAAAAACTTTTACGTTCGACATTTATTATTAGAAGACATTAAATTAATGGATGAATCATTGATTGTTCAAATTCCAAATACAGAAACGAAAATAGTCGTTCTTTTTGCATTGAATTGACTATTTCAATAAATACGTTGCATTATGCCCTTCTGTTATCAATCTTCAACGTTTTTTGCTGAAATACTCAAATTATAAATGCAGTGCCAACCCAGTTGGGAAAATGATCTCTACCATTGCTGAGTTTCTGAACCTCCCAGAACCAAAGGAATATACGGGTCACTGTCTCAGAAGGTCTTCTGCTTCTTTGCTAGCAGAATCAGGAGCAAATATAACGGATTTCAAGGAGCACGTAGGATGAAAGTCTAGAGCCGTAGCTGAAGGTTACATAGATCAATGTATTTCTTATAAAAAGGCTATTTTTGAAAGAATAGGTCCAACAGGCAGCTCCAGCGTTACAGCATCGTCCTCTTCTCTTCAAGAATTGAATGTTAATGCCCATGAAATTGTCAACTCAGCTAGTTTGAATATATTACCGAGGCTCTTCAACATCACAAAGTATTAATATCAGCAGTTGTTCTCATAATACTTTTTTTATTAATGTTCATAAATTAATTACAATATTGATGTAATAATAATAATAATAATATTGTAATTAATGTATATAATACAGTTGTAACAGAATTTAATTGTATTATTACGTACCTTGGTATTTATGTAATTACCAAAAAGTAGTTCGGCCCAGGCTAGTCGATTATTGTCGGGGCTGGACGTGGGTAAGGAAAATATGTTTTTTTTTACAGTCGAAACAGATGGAAAAAAAAGTAAGCTCTGGGGCGCCAGTTGAACGGATTCAAGAGGAAAGGGGTGGAGAAATAGCCAAAAAGTCAACAACGAATCTCCAAGCTTGAAATTTATATTTAATTGATATATAAAAAGAAATATTTACAAACTTCAACACCAACTGTGTAATAACTCAAAAATTGATTTTCATATGTTATTTGCAACGAACTAATGTAAAAAAAATAGGCAAATATATATAGTTTAAAGAACCAATACTTAATACAAAAAACATTCACAGAAAAGATATTAATACGCCGCTATAGGCCGTTTTGATCACGATATTACTGCTGGAGAACTCTTACTTCGGAACAATATCGAATGAAAAGATTCGAGTATTGAACTGACAGAGATAGACCTTTACGTAAATTGAAAATGAGGGAATAAATAAGCGGTTGAAATTAACTGCCTGGATCTTAATTTATCCAGAATCTATTTTTCGATTAACTTCAATCAAACTCGATAATTATTACCCCCGTCAACAGCTGTCACAGAGAAAAGGAAAATGCTTAAAACTATCCTCTAATTTTGGGAATGAACTGTAGATATCGGTACTCGGACCGTTCCAAAATATATCAATAATATTAGGGCTTCTACTCACGGGTTATCATCATTTTTGATATTTTTTCTTATATACTAGCTACGGCTCTCCGTTGGTACTTTCTAGAGTGTCTCCTCATATCTCAAAGAATGATATGTATGATGCAACTCTAGCTTCTCCGAAGTATTCCTCCCATTACCAGATGAATATGCTTTGGAAGCTTTTTTATCACCAAAAAAATTAATAAAAGATCTGACAGTGCTCGACGTGAATCTTTCATAGGGGATCTTATCATTCTTGTCCAAAAAACCTGAAAACATGTGTAATGGAATTCTCTACCGATATTTCAAGAATAGGAAACGGAAATATTGAATTAATTAATTTCACTGACCTTAGATGTTTTTAGGTTTCGAACAGTTCCTTGCTAGAACCTTGTTTTTGTGTTAGCTTTACGATAGATACTAATCTGAATCGTTTTGAAATCCTGACCGTGAAAATCTCCTTGGTTTCATTTACTCCTGCTTACCAGACAACCCACCATCCCAACAATATTGTGATAAAATAACGAACCTACAGGGCGGCACTACTAATTCTTCTGAATTCAAAAATTTAATCCGTTACAGTTTCTATATCTACTTTGTAAACATCATCTTTTAATACTCTTGACAACCATTAAAAATGTCACTTTTGATGACATTTGCACAAAAATTCTAAATATATGAACTGAACGATTCAAAAACACTTATTACTCCGCCACTTGGGAACCATGTGACATTTCTTGAAGGTCTCTATTCAGATGTGCCCCCAAGTAAAAATTGTCCAATAAGTAGCCGATCTCTGCTCTGTTTAAATACTGCTTCGGTTCTTCAGTTACTTTCCTGATGCTCTCTTTATGAAGTTTTCACCTAATAAGTCACCTGGCATATTTCACCAGTTATCATATTTCATATTGATCAAGGTTATACTGATCTGATCCTGTATCACATCCTGTATGGATGGTAACAATACAACAATACGCATAAAAAATTGATGATTCAAGTTTAGCACACTCGTCAAATTCTTCATTGTATATGATTTTTGTGTCCTGTTACCTAGTATATATTAGTTTTGAAAATGGTGTAATAGCCGAAACCGGTCAACAATAAAGAAATATAGTGGAAAATAGACAAAAGTGTGTTTTGTAGTGTATCCTCAGTGAACATGAATTTCCACAAAATAAACAAGTCGTCAATCGAAGAAGTGGAACCTAGTATATAGTTTTCGTTTCCCAAGTAGTTCTAATCCAGTTTCAATATCGTTCTGGAGTACATCAATACACTCCAGCTGTATGTAAAATTATTCAAGTGCTTCTCTCTTTTCAATCGATATCACTTATGAATTCCTAAACTGCCTACACAGTGGTATATACTGGGAGGAAATAGAGAATAGAGTCCCACAGTGTCCTATTTTGGGACCTGTGGGACCTTCACACACGAGTTCAAAAATTGTATGAATCAAGGTCAATGCTGTTTCCAATGAGCAGAACTCAAATTTATATTTCATTTTCAGAAGAAGATTTTTCTTCAGCAAACTTTCAACTGAATTCAGATATCGGATCCGTCGTTACCGTATGTTCCAAATTCTGTCTCTCCATCAATCCTTCTGAATCTATTGCAATGTTGTTCGGAAGAAAAAAAGCATGCAATCAATGCAATAATTCCTTGGACACCCATATCGAAGTAAATATCCTTGGTCTGCCCGACAACCCGAAAAATTCTTGGTTTTGTAGTGGATTCTTCTCTCAATTTCAATAGCCACACCAGTTTCATCATACAACGTACTTTCGCCGAATTGAAACTGATTTATTCAAATAGAAAAAAACTAGATAAAAAAGGTGAAATCATCTTGCGTGAGTTCCTTCCCATCTCAACTACACCTACATGAAATTTAGCCCTGCAATTTTCAAAAGATACGGTAATCGGTTACAAATGGTTCAGAACTCATGTGTACGTTCAAGGTCTGAAAAGAGGTGATCTAGTCACCGGGCCGCTGAGGGAAATTGGTTGGCTCAATATTTACAGTAGATAAATTATTCATACCTGCACTCTGTTTCATAAGACTATACAAACAGAGGGGCCACCTTATCTTAATGAAAAAATAACCTTCCGGACGGACGTTCACCGCCTGAACGTACGATTCAGAGCTAGGATTACGCCTCCACTGCATACAACGAGTATGTTTCGATCGTCTGTCTCGTATGACATAACTAGGCTCTATAACAAAATCCCAAACGATTTGAAAAATATGTCCATTCCTTCCTTTGAATTGAAACTGAAAATATGTTTTCTCTCAGGTGGGTTATCACTGTGAATTTCTGTTAGTTGTGATCCGTAATTAGTAGTTTTGCTATGTCGAAATTTTAAGAACAATTGAAGTGTACTGTAGTCTTCAATAACATGTAAATTTGCGTGTTTGCTTCATCTGTAATAGGTTATGTTGTCACACCCTAAATTACTTGGTTTATCGGTGCCACCCGATGCTAAATCTGCCTTTTGGAAGGTGATTTCCTCTGGCCCACTCGATATTTCAGTTTGATTATACTGTTACGTTTTTCCCGTGGGTTGACCAATAATTGACTAAATTGAATAATCAAACTCAACTTTATTTCAGTTTAAATATACAAATACTTCAACTGAAACTTCAACTATTATTTGAATGTCTATCGCCTTACTAGATGACTTCGCGTACCGCACTGTAACGGCCACTAGACTGTCCAAATATCCTCGTGGCTACCCGTGGGTTGAGTTACCTATCGGGCGCGTCCGGAGGTGACGGATAGGGGAACGGCCAGGGGGTTGGGAACACACATCTGTATCTGTAGAGTAGGGAGGGTGAGTGTGAGCCCACACACTTAGGCCACATGTGACCCATTGTACATCCTCCCGAGGAGTTGTCCTCCTAGGTCATCGTCCATTTCCAGGAAGGTGGACAGGTCGCTGGGAGACATCTCCTTTATATCGGCAGGTGTAGGCCAAGATTCGCCGAACACACACTCTCTTATTGACGATAACTCCGGGCACTCGCACAGGACATGCCTGACAGTCTCATCTTCCTGTTCACACATCCTGCATAGAGGTGTGTCCACTAGCCCCATATTATGGAGGTGTTTCCTTAGTTGACAGTGGCCAGTCAGAAATCCCACTGTAAGGCGTAGATTTTTCCTGGTCATCGCCAGATATTTCTTCGGCGCCAGCTTCTCAGGGTCGCCCAAGGTGATCCTGGCAAGATTACATCCTTTGATTTCATCCCATCTCTTTGAGGATTGAGCATGGGTGTAACATTTGACTAGTTTCGCAATTGTCGAAGTCATCAGGCCGTGGGTGCCACTGGGTCCTGAAATTCTTGCCGCTTCCTTGGCTAAAGAGTCGAACACACATGATTGGAACAAATACAAAAATAGACACTGAAACAAAAACCAATCCCGAGGCTGGACAAAAAGGCTCACCCCAATCTATGACGGTGGTTGGGAATGAACAGAAATGTCCACCTCAATCTGCAACTTGGAATAAGGCTGGACATAGCAGATCACCTCGTGATATGATATAAAGGCCAAGGTGTAAGCGCATTTGTGGCACCGAGGCCAAAATGAGAGAGAGCGAAAGAGGCAGGAGTGGCAGCAACTATAAGTGCACCCTCCTCCTCTCTCACTCGACCTTCAACAGCAAGGGCACTTCCTGCAGCGCCAAAAGCTCCGCCTTGAATGAAATCAAGGAACCGGCTGCCCCTACAGGAAAGCGTTCTTACTTGAGCACCTCCACGAAGGGAATTCCAAGAAGGTTGAGGAAGCCGCGCAACGACAGTAATGTCGCTGCACCTACTAAAACCTTCACGAAGGCCGCCGTGAGACACCTCAGGGTTGCCAAAGAGGGTGTGTGTTCGGCTAGTCTTGGCCTTCACCTGCCTATACAAAGGAGATGTCTCCTAGTGACCTGTCCATCTTCCTGGAAAGGACAAAATGGACGATGACCTAGGAGGACAACTCTTCGGGAGGATGTACCCTACTCTACAGTCACACAGATCCTCGTGGCTAGCCTTTAAATATCGCAATCAAATGCCGTAGAAATTCCGCCGAAGTTTCGTCGAAGTCGGTAGTATTATTCTCGCTGCTTCTAGAGTGGTGTAGAATATTCCATCTCCAGTCCTGCGTTCGGTTTTTGTACCATTTCTCTTAGCTGAAAATTCACGATACAGTTTTGAAAGCTTTCCGTCTCGGTGAGCATAGACCAAGGAAATTGAATGCACAGTACACAAGTCTCCGAAAATAAACTATTTGCCATTTGGATAAATACTCGTAATTTCAAAAAGGAATGCGTTGTTTCCCCCACTGCATGGCAGTGGGGGCCATAAAAAATATGCATGAATTAATTCCATTCCATTTCAAGCCTTTCTTAGAAAATAAAAATTTTATGTCATCGATGTCAACGATGACATCATGTGCGACCTCTCGAAAGTCTTCGTCTGTGGGTCTGTCTTACGGCATACAACTTCACAAGATGAATTTTTCTGCGGTACGGGGAATGCCTTCAAAATAAAAATAATTATGTCTCCAAAGTAGGTTCTAGTTTGTGATATTTGATGAAGACTTTATTGAATCTCAGTTAATAACTCATGGTATTTTCCAGGAAAGTCGTTTAGAACGATTATCATTCAATATATTTCAAGAACAAGGCATATTTGTTTTGCTAACGATGAATTTTTTTTCCATTCACAGTTATGTTGACTTACAGTGGGTTCCAAAACCAAATCTCAAATTTGGTTCAGATTACCTCAAACATATTCTCAGTGGAACCCACACCTCAGCAACTTCTGATGTTTTATAAAGCTCAGATCAGACCTTCTATGAAGTATTGTTTTCATGGAGTTTCACCCCAAAGCATACCCTAAAGCTGCTGGTTTCCATCAAGGAAAGAGCCATTCGTCTGATAAGAGACACGAATTGTCTCTCTTTTATAGATACTTTTACGGAAGGTGTTCAAATGACTTGGCATATTTGATTCCACCAAGAGCGGTACATATCAGAAATAGGTACGCGACGGACTGTGGCTGCACAAGATTTTGAGGTTCAACTCAGTACACCTCAAACTCCACTGTTCAAAAACTCTTTCATTTGGAGAACTGTGTTTATGGGGAATAAATTTCCTGGAAAGGTTTTTCCAAATAAATGTATTCTCCAGCGATTCAAATCTAACGTGTTTCACTAGTTTCGTAGAGACATCGCTCTTAGAGCGCCCCAAATATTTTTCGGTAGTGCTTGTGTTATGTATTAAAAAAATTGAAACTTTTCTCATTGCTTCCATCATTTCCACACGAGTATTTTGAATCTACCAACTTTTAAGACAAACATGAGAGATGAAAATAAGTGAACTTACTTTTATCAGTCCAATCATGCTGCTGTTGTTCCTCTCCAGAGCACAAATACTGAATTTGACGTCAGTTGGGATGTCCAACCTATGCGAAAGTTGACGTTGAAAAGTTTGGTGACGGTCTGGTACTATCGGAAGAGTAGTCTGGCGTAAGACCTGTAGAAAATAGAATTATTACTATTAACTCAGTGATAACTTGTGCTCATGGTCCAAAGACAAGATATGGCGATACTATTCCATTTAATAATGTGTTGGATTTGTTGAAACAGTTGCAAATCATTGAAATGAGTTTTTGTTTCGGTATATGTAAGAAAACATTACCTTTGCTGAAAAGTCTTAGAAATGTAGAATAAAATCAGTTGAGTATTTGAATAGATGGAAGTTTTTTCATTCAATTCATCTAAATGCATATATCAGATATACTCGTAATATGAGGAAATATGTCTGAGTTCACTTTGTAACAGGGTCCAATCCAAATCAATAAGTGCATTAAAGTTATTGGCTAGTCGAAAATGGTCGCTAGTATTAATTACCAATCGAGGTATATTGAACATAGCTAGTGTTCGAATTCTATAAAGAGGTACATTGAATTTGATTGAAGCTAACAGTTCAGGATAATTTATCGTATTGTTGATAATGTTGTAGAAAAAAACAACATGTAAAGGGTAAGCTCATTCTCTAAAGATAACATTTCAAAGGCATTTCTTAAATTAGTTTTTCGTACTGTATTATAATCTGCTCCAGTGTAATATTTTCCAAAATACATGTATCCCAGAAATTTGTTTTGAATTCTTACAACCTTCTGAAGTATTGCCCGAGTTTCTCCTGACCATGTAGTTGAAGCAAATTCAAATCAAGGTCTAACCAGTGTATAGTTAAGTTTTATTTGTGAAGATTTCAGTTTGTCTTATCAGGTACCCCAACATACGATTCAGAAAAGTAATTATTCCTTGAATAAGATTTGCAAACGAGGAGACAATATTATTATTTAACACCTAGATCCTAGATCTTCGTAGCTCCATCTATTATATATTCGGTATCAATATGGGTTTTCATGCGTGATATAGTCTTCGTAAAACATTTTTTGATATTGAAAAATAATCTTTTTTTGCAGCTACATTTTTGCATCTATTGAAAAAATATATTCAATATATGTTTTTTCCGTTAACCAGCTATCGCACCTCTACGAACGACCACTCCAGAAGTCTCAACTTGTGCGAGCTAAGGACTAACGAGGTCTTACCTTTTAACGTGTGATTCCTAACACGGGTTGGACGATAACAAGTGGAAATCGAGCGTTCAGTCTGGGGCTTGAACCATCGACTCACACATCGGCCGATTGACTGAGTGAAGCACCAACGTCAATCCGCCCGACTACCGACCGATCTTCATTAAAAGCATTGTTTCAATGGGCATCTCTTTATTTCTGACACAGCATGAAACATCCGCTCTTTCAATTGTACATCTACTCAACTTTTGTTTTGATTACCATTCTAATGTTCAAAGACAGATAAATATCATCTTCAATAAATGGTGGGGTTTCTCTAATAGGTAAAGACACCCCTGAAGAAGTTGTTGTATAGCGAAACATGTGTTGTGTTTTTGTAAAACTGTTCGGTGGAAATCTTACAACGAAATGTTCCTCGTTAGTCCTCAGCTAGCACAAGCTTCGACTTTGGAGAGTTGTCGTTCGTAGGGGAGCAACAGCTGGTTAACGAAAAAACATATTTGATCAGAACAGGATATATTTTCTACTCATTTTACACTTCACATTATAACAAAACAATTCATACTTTTCAAAAAAAAACAAACAAAAAATAAATCAAATGTGAACCAAGTCAAATCAAAGTTTTGGTATTAGAACATACAAGTAGTTTTCAAAGCTGCTGATTTGAAAAGTAAGGAAGTGGAGTACAGAAACTATTTTGGCCAAACTAAATGAGCTTTTAGAACTCGTTTGAAAGAGTGCATAGTGTAAATCCTGTAATAAACACTGTTTGAAAGTATCAAGAACACGGAATGAAACTGGATGCTTTCTGAACTTTACTACAGCTATGAATGAAAGGACCATTATTTGTATGGAATTTGAAAGATGATTGAAATGAATATGTTTTGTTTCGAAATCAGGTGTCAGGTGTCAAGAAAGTACAAGTGTCAGAAATTCCAAAAAATAGTGTTCCTATTAAGAAAACATCGATGAGTCCCTACGGTTCTCTAAAATTTTGACATATTTCCTGATATCGAATGTTTCATTTTCTCTTAGCCGCTTTGTGTAGATATATACATATATCCACAAATTATTATTTTCTAGTGCATTCAAAAAAGAGCATTGGATTTTTTTATTTATATCCATATTCGTTTCTCGAGAATAAAAATGAAAAAGCATTTACCAAGCATCTATCTATGTATTTATACTATCTATATCTATAATAATATAAATGTGGAAGTTTCTGAGGATGTATGTATGTATGTTTGTGGCTCTTTCACTCCTAAACAACTGAACGAATTCAGATGAAACTTCACACAAATACAGCTTATATATCATAATAATATATATGCTACAATTTACGAAAGTTTTGTAAAATTTTGATTATAATATATCCATGAGTATTAAGTAAGTCGGAAAAATTCTAGCTCGCTGAGAGCTATCTTGGCGTGCTACTGACAGTATAGGCAGCTACTGTTGGAGATTAATGCAGTTAATGTACCGTAACAAAATGGTTAAGACTTTCACGGCGGAGGTTTTCAGTGTCATTGCTTTTCGAGTTTGAAAGCCGTGGATTTTTTGATTTTTTTCCTGACGAGTACAGGTACAAATACAGATACAAATCCAGATACAAATACAATGGATTACCTGACGAGGCATAAATACGCCTTACGTAGCCTAAAAGGTTGTTATCGGACATCAAGCCATGATGGTTAAACCTCTGAAGAAGCGAGCCACTCGCGCAAGCGAAACGTCAAGAAGAAATTCCAATAATCCACGGCTTTCAGATTCGAAAGGCAATGACACTGAATGTATCGTAATATATATCTGAATAAAAGTCCGCGATAACATATATCTGATAATAATAATGATAATATGCGGTAGCCACTATATGCAAAATTCTAGGTCATAAATACAATTGAATTGGATACTTTTTTTACAATTCACATTTTAGAATACCTGTCAAAATCCTATAAAAATACTAACACCAAGTAATTTGGACGAATAGTTTAAAAGTTATCACCATGAGATTAACTTGACGCAACGCAGTAAGCCAATACTCATCGCGTCTACTGTAAGACGACGGGGGACGATGTGCGGGGGTAGAGGGGCGGTCTAAGCAATGAAGCAGTTTTGCCGAGAACGCGACCCGAACGCCGGCAGACGCATGAGGGCAGACGTCGATGACGGTAGTGTTAGTTTCGCGATTTTTTTTTATAGGTAACATAATTCAATTCTTGAAGCTATTCATTACTTAGTGCAGTTGGCTTTTTTTTTTTTAGTTATTATATCCCGACTAGTCTGCTCTCGTCGGCGACTAAGCTGGCTGAAAGAGTCGTACTTCAAAGGCTCAACGAAGAAGTTGAGGACCGAAATGTTCGGCCTGACGAGCAATTTGGCTTCAGGAGAGAACATTCCACTGAGTTGCAGGCTCCGAAACTGGTCGAAAACACCATGGCGGAGCTAAACAGGAACAAAAAAGTTCACTTAGTCTTATTAGACATTTCGAAGGCCTTCGACCGTGTTTGGCATGAAGGCCTTCTACACAAATCAATCGCGTTCGACCTGCCTCGGGGCCTGATCCGGTGGATTGGGTCTTTTCTGAAAGACAGAACATTTCAGGTTAGAGTAGAGGGCTCTCTGTCTGTCAACAGAGAGATCCTTGCTGGAGTGCCACAGGGGGCCGTGCTCTCTCCCACGCTTTACTTCCTTTACACCAGTGACCTTCCGAGGTCCGAGCATGTGAAGGTATCTCTTTACGCCGACGACACGGCTCTCCATGAATCGGGAGTTCGGGATCGTCTATATGCAACGTGCATTGGGCGACCTCGAGCGCTGGTACCTTGAGTGGAAGATCCGAGTGAACCCGGAAAAAACTCAGGCAATAACCATGGGAAGAACGATAGCTTCTCCGGCTATGAAAGTAAGAATCTCTGGAAGGGAGATTGACTGGCAAACGCGGGTAAAGTACCTAGTTCTTCTTATAGACCGTAGGCTCACCTGGAATCCGCACCTGTTAAGCGTGAAGGCAAAGATCCAGGGTCGGGTGGCAAGCCTGTACCCTTTGATCAATAGAAAATCCAAGCTAAGCCTAAAGAATGAAATCACGATCTATAACACGATGTTCAAGTCATCATGTACGCTTCTGGCGTTTGGGGACAAGCGGCTCCGACTAACATCTCCATCTTGGAGACCGTACAAAATAAAGTTCCACGGATGATTGTGAATGCTCCGTGGTTCGTGCAGAATGAATCCATCCGCAGAGATTTGAAGCTGCCTTCCATTCAGCAGTCCATCCAGTCGAGGAATCGGCGAGTTTTAGATTACGCTGAATCTCACGAAAATCCGTTAGTCAGGAAAGCTATAGATTACGCTGTAGACGACCCCTCCCGAAATAGAAGGCCCCGACACTCTGTCGAATGAGGCGTCTATGTCCTCCGTTAACAGATGAATAATATCTTCATCCATCTCACCCCAGCCAGGTAGGGGTACACCGCGAAGGGCGGTATGGATGTCTGAGGACTTTCATGCCACCATCAAAAAACCGTTTGTCCCTCTGACGAAAACCAGCCCAAAGGGTAGGGAAGCAAGGCTCCAGCCTGATTGAAACGACAATGACCATCGGCAGTGGTTACTATATTTTTGAAGTAAAAATGTGAATTACTAGCTGTTGCCCACTCTTATATTAACGCACAGCCGAAGCTACTGAATCTTGAAATATGCAGGTACGTTCTTTATATAGCAAGAAAAAGCATAAAGAAAAGAAATCAGGAACTTCCACTCCCAAGGGAGAAAAATAGAGGTTCAAAAATTGTATTGAGTTTCGTCAGTTCTGAAGTAGGAAACTTGATGTTCTGGGTTGATAAAAAAATATCGTAACTATTGGTTCAAAATGGTCTATAACGAAACTTAATGTGACAAACCAAATTCTACGCGGGCGAAGCCGAGAACCAACAACTTGTCATGAATAAATCATTATAAGTAGTTAAATGAGTGGAAGAATCACCTGATGGTGGTAAAATAATCTTTTATTATCGTCTCAAGGGGACGAGTAGAAAAATCCTTTATCTAACGAGCATCCGCAGGGGACTCATGTTCTCGTTTTTGTTTGAACTTTCCCGGAAATGCTGTGTGGAAAGAAAAACGGAAACTTTGATCAGAGATTCGATGACTGCAGGCAATAGAAAAGGTATCTTTATTAGGGGAATATGTATTCGAATGTTGTTGCTTCAAACTTTTCAACAAATCGACAGAAAAAAACTTTTTGTACTGTCGAGTAGTTCTCTATTGGATATAGCCTATTATAATTGTCCAGCATATCTGAAGACAAAATGGGTAGAAGAAATTAAATATATTTCTTCTCATGCCATAAACTTATAGACTTGACGAAAAATGTGAAATAAAACTTTTTGGAAAATGCATTTTAGCAAATTATGGTAACTCTAAATGAAAGTAAACTGATAATATAGTTCAGAAAAAATGTTTTCATCACAAGTTCCATTATGGAAAAATGAATAAACGATATAATAAATAAAAATACACTGTATTCAAGTGGAAAAATCTTTATTATATTCTTCACAGATTTTTCATGCATATGTTGATTATTTCTCAATTATTTATAATCTTCTCTTCATTTCAGAATAAATAGAGTTCCACAGTGTATTCGTCATATTCAATTTCATCTGTGAGAGAAATCGGCAAATTTAATATACAATTCCACTATAATGTTTCAATTTCATTTATATATTATTCAGAAAGTTACAATTTGAACATATGGAAAATGAATATAGTTTAGTCCACAGATGCCATTTTAGATAATTTAAATTCGCCCCCATCGAAAATTATGTTTGAGGTGTGTGTCAACTAGTTTGAAATTTATGAACAACAACAAAGAGGGGTTTTCCAAATATTCAAAATTGAAAAATGATTCTTGAAAAGCAGAAGGTCAACCAAAGAAAAGTACGACCTCCCAAAACTTTCCTTTCTAGGCTTTAGGAAAGAACCTCGCTGGATAAATTCAATTTTCGATTTATTCATTAACAATAAGATATTGAAAATTGAACGCATTGATGAAACATCGAACCATCAAATATCTCAATTAGGTTGTTTTCTTATTGATGAAAGGTACATTACTAAATTTTTCCTAATTTTCATATTTCTCTGAATTGGAGAAATTATTTTGAACGAAATTATTGTTAATGAGATATTTTCTTTTTTGTCGAACGCGAACCGAATGCGGGCAGACGCATGAGGGCAGACGTCTACTACGAAAATATAAGAAAGCTCATGAGTTTTGTTGAAAGCTTCCATTCTCTTTCATAAACAGGACAAAAAATTCTGCAGCCTCAATGATTCAGGGTTGTTGTTATATTTTTCTGTTTCTCGTGCTTTGATATACCTTTACACTTTCTGAAAATAAATGATAGAATCAATTCTATTCGGTAGTTCTATAAAAAATGCTCGGTTCCTCAGGAAATAACATTCAAATTTCTCCATTTCGATAGAAAATAAAAGTTTCAAAATTGATCGTGATGGCACTTACCTCCCTACCCCATTTCAACCGATGTTTCGGAATATATATGATTTTTGTAAACCAACAAAAAGTACATGAATTGACGATATTACTATTCAATTGGTACTACTGAATCAAATATATCTTCAACAAAATTCCAAATATAAAGTCTTTGTTTTTTAATGTAAAATGCTTCCTATTTTCAAAACTAATTGAATTGACAATGTTGCATACATAGTCATAACACGAGTACAGAAAAATCAAAATTGAAATATGAATGGCTTTTTCTTTATTGATTAGTTCATATAACGTTACGACTATAGTTTTTATTCGATTTTAAAAAAACTAATTCCAAAAAAATTGTGGAGAAATCAAAACCAGATACTGTTTTTTATACATGTAAATTTCGTCTATCTCTAAGCATCTAGTGAAAAATGTGATTAGGCGTAGGTATACTGAATAGCATACTATAAACGATGTATTATTCAATCATTTCTCATTAGAGAAACTCGTGCCATTGTTATTGACGCACACGTGCGTAATGCCTTTTCAATAAACCACACCTGAGAGTTTACTTTTCAATTATCTGACTCCTTCTGAACTAAAATTCCGCATCAAATAGAATTCTCTGCCATTGCAACCCCTGGCTTTTGGAAGCGATATGACAAATCATTAATTGGGTCGTTATTGATTGCTGAACTCAATTATCATTAGTTTTGCCGGAAATCTACGGTTGAGCAACTGTTACGTTGATTCTCTGTAGAAATCGAGTGATCTGGATCGAAAATTCCAAGTTAAACGAAGGAATTTTCAGACCAGTGCTCTGATTCTTCTACTATTTTTCTGTCGGGACTGGAGCTGGTTGAGATTAAAATTTTACACAAGACTCAACAAAGGGTTTTTAATGTGATAAACTCATTTCTATCAACGGGGTATTCGCATTTCAACTACTGGTTATTTGGTTATTACTGAAACATCTCATCTATTATGCATGTTCTATGAATACGAAGGGGAGGATTATTGAAAATATTTCAATGAGAAATTGATCAAAATATGGATAAAAGATATTTCGAAGGGAAACATTCTGGAATAACCTCAGTGTATTCAGCCTTTCTTCAATATACTGGGTGAACTGATGGAAAGAAATGGTATTGCTATCCAACGTGGTGATGCTGCTTTGGCCCTTGGAACTATTCCCCCTTCACATGATTTTGATGAGCTCATGCATTGCCCTCATTCCAGTACGAAACTAAAATCCCTTCGAAACCGAGATATGGATTATATTCATCAATCTCCTGTAAAGGTTGATTCGCAAGTGATTGATCCACCTTCTCCTTTTTCAGTGCGGTAAATGGACTTAGGTCATTCATGTCCCCCAAATATGAGCTGCAGTCCTCGTGGTTCTGGTCACCTTTCAGTGGAAGACCTCCATGAAGCAAGAGCCGAGTCGATTCCTCTACGAAACCCTTCATCATTTGAAAGGATCGATTGTAGCTTGACAAATGGTTCTGATACACATTCTGTGAAACATATTCTTCCTTACGAATCAGTAGACAGTTGTCTGAAAATATCCAGAAGCAAATTGGATTCGATAATTTAGGAAACACTTGCTATATGAATAGCATTTTACAACTGTTGTTCATGACGGAAAATTTCAAGAACGAAGTTTTAACGATGAACGAGAACGAGAATGTTTCCTACTTATTCACCAAACTCGAACAATTGTGCATGTAGTTGCAGTTTAGTAAGAATGTATCATGTTTGTCTTTGAAGTTCACTAGATACTCGTTAGGATAACAAGAGGATTGCTCCAAATTCTTGGGGTTCTTGTTGAATACTCTTCGTGAGAAAAAACTAGCAGAATCAATACTCCTTATCGCTCTGGATTGGATGATTCCGTACAGTCTATCTCGTCTCGTGTTTGTAGATTTTTTGCTGGAAAAATCCCCACTTGTTTACTTTGTAGTGAATGTTCAAGAGGTGATAGCAAAAACGTATGTGATTTTCTGGAACTTCAACTAGCGTTTCCTAATATGACTGATAACCAGTCCGTGTGGAGCTTATTGATTATTCATCTGGAAATCGAACTTTCAACGGGTAGTGATCAACTGTATTGCCAAAAATGAGCCAAGCTGACTATTATGAGACAACAAGTAAAGCTGAGACACCACTCGATCTAATAATAACGCAGATGATCTTCAAACATGCCTCAACCTCTGACGGAAGCACCAAACTCTCACGAGGGTTCGAAATAGATGAACACTTCAATCTAGCCGACCACTATTATAATCTTCATGCAGTCATTGTTCACTATGGTTCTGGCGTTGAATCTGGCCATTATTATGCATTGGTTCCACAAGTGACTGGATTCAAATAAATGTTCAGATTATTGGGGTCCTTGGTGAAATTATTGATATGTGTATGAAACATATGTGAAGTGAGTTCATCATGACTTTCCTAAGAGACTCAAGATCGGAAACATATTCCTGATGAGACTATCAATCTTCAATCATTGAATAATAGTATTTTGAATGAACATCGGATCATATATCTTGCAATAACTGGAGTTTTAAGTGTCCCAGCGTGTGAAAAAACTCGGTTGTACTCAGACTAGAATCCTGGAATCATGAAATAAACGTTGTGACCTGATTTGGCACATAATATGTACCTTGCATTCGGTTCAGCTGTACTGTATTGTAATGTTATCCACTATATTGTATTGTGTTAGGAATCACACGTTAAAAGATTCGACTTCTGAGGGTTATCATTCGTAGGGGTGCGACAGCTGGTTAACGCAAAAACATATTTCAAACAGACATATACTTCAGTGAATCATTATAGTTTCTTACCTTTTTAGCTACGATGTCCTTGATTTCCTGTACATAGGTAGGCTTCACTTGCTCTTGCAGATCGGGCAACGAATTGCTGATCTGGATGTTGGTTTGTTGTTTATTGGAGAAGTCGTCTTCGCAGCCGATGTTCTTGCTGCAAGTTCGATCGCGTAGCCAGCGCCACGTGGCGGCGCACTGGAAACTCAGGGCAGCTACTACAACTAATGTCATTGTAGTTAAGACCAAAAAACCGCTTACAAGGAAATTTATACCTGTTAGCCAGTCGGAGTCGTCTGAAACGAAAAAAAGGGAGTGAGTGATTTGTTCGATCAAGATTAAACTTTATTGACATGCATCAAAATGATATGTAGGGTATGCCTGAAGTCATCCTCTTCGGAAAATTATGAACCGGAAATTATAATTCTACATTGATATCGTATTTCAAAATGAAATTTCCATTCATTACCATATGTCACCCAACATCAGCAGTGATACTAGCCAGAAAAGTAGATTCTGCCAGAAGGCAATTGTCGGATATTACTGTTCGAAAATATTGATTTTGACTGAATGTTTTCTTTCTAGATACGGTCATCAGATCGATCTGATTGTTTCTGTCAATGAACTCTCATTATATACATGGCTTTTCATAATGAGCGTTAATTAGCCGTTTCTAGCAAACTATTCAACGATTCAACCTGAAAATTCCACAGTATGCATAAGTCAATATGACCTACACGCCTAAAATATTTTAGATGAAGCGGCGTTGTCGCTTCTACTATAAAGTAGCGGCTTCTTTGATTTTTCAAATTTAACACCCCGTATATAATATCATATTATGATTGATTATCACTTTTTCAACGAATTCATATACTAATTCCCTATACCTATCTATTACCGTTTAGAAGATATTAAATTAATTTCGATATTTTTTTTACCAAACATGAACTTTTATAAATGCTGATAATCTTGAACTCTCTTGCAGTGAAACGATCAAATTTGAAATGAAGTGGAGTGATACTATGAGGATCTTCACTCCAAGTCATATTTTCATTTGTCTCATTCAGGGTCTTCAAAAAATGCAGATACTTTGAACTCATGAAAACATGAGTAGAACTCAGTTTTTTCAAACGGAACACCCTATATATTTCAACATTTTTGAGCTCTACATCCAATTTCAGATTAACTTTGTTCAGATAATACTATTTCTATTTTGAACCGTTTTCGAGAGGAACTGTTTCAAACGGAAATTGACATGGTTTCCTTGTCACACTCATTTTTCTAAAACAGATTTCGTATGATCTTTCTCAATTAGTCACAGATAATACAATGAAAAGATTATTATTAAAATACTCCTCAACCATCTAATAAAACTTCTCTTCGAACAATAGTTTTATTAACGCTGAAACACGAACTGAAAATAATAAACCCATAAATTAATAAGTTAATTTAATCGTCAGTGTATTTCAGAATATGTTCAAATACATCTCCACCTCTACTTAAACAAACATGTAATCTCTTCAAAATATTGTCATGTGTAGCGCTTCTGATCAAGTCTGGAGTCAAACTATTGAAAGCAGTTGTAACTCTCGATTACATATCTTCCATTGTTGTTATTGGAGTAGAGTAAACCATATTTTTAATGAAACCTCACACGAAATAATCTAATGGATTGCCATCTGGTGTTCTAGGAGGCCAACGAAAAGGTCCATTATTACCAATCCATCTGTCTTCGAAGATTTCGGTTGAAGCTCCACTGACTGAATGAGAATTATGGGGTGGGGTACTATACACGTTCTTTTCCTGGTCTATTATTTAAAATCATTTGAATTCCATTCCTCAGTAAATCTTCATATTTCGATGCATTCAAATTATCATCATAAAACTCGATATAAAAAATTGACTCATTCTTTATGGCACAAAATACATTGAATTGCCATCTTTCTTGAAAACCCCTTTGGCGGACAACATGGGGATTTTCTGGCGCCCAATAATGACTGTTGTGTCTATTGAAAACTCCATTTTTTGTGGCTCATCTGTCCATATGATATTGTCAAGGAAATGTTCATCCTCTTGAGTCTTGACAAGTAACCATTCAAAAAATTCCACTCTACGAGGTAAATCAGTCTCTTTCAAATGTTGGACACAGTAGAACTTATAGGGATGCCATTTATGCTTATTAGGAATTCGACAAATTGTCACGTAGGGTATACCCATCTCCCTTTCAGCCTCGTGCAGAGAAGCATTTGGAAATGCATGAAAGTATCCCAAAACTGTTATACCATTGTCATCATCATCCACTTTAGTCTTCTTACGAATGATTTTTGGACGGAAGGTTCCATTCAACCTACAGTTTTTTAGTAGTCGATTTATCACATCATTATTCGGCTTCGGAAGTTGGGGATATCGTTCATGAAATACTCGGCATGTTCTACTTGCAATTCTATTGCACTCACCATAAATTATTAATAAATTCAAGAAATCTTCATTACTGTAACCTAATCTTGACATTATTCTATTATAATTGGTAGCTATCACAATCAGTCAAAACCACCAACGAAAGTCTGACGTTAAATAATTGGTTTATTTATTTTTCCAAAGCACACTATTAAAAAATAATAATATGTACTGTTGTACGTTAGAGACCAATACCTCAATGTATACAAATTGTAACTTTTCCTAAGGTAGGTACATACCAATTTCGAATTGACTGATCTGAGACAGTTAAAAAACTGGATCAAAAAGAAATATTACTAAGTATAGAAAAAAATGTTGAATATCCAAAATAAGTGATGAATTCAAAAAAACGAGCAAGAAAACCACGTCAGTTTCCGTATGAAACAGTTTATCTCGAAAATGGTTCAAAATAGAACTAGTATTATCTGAACAAAGTTGATCTAAAATTGGATGTAGAGCTCAAAAATGTTGAAATATATAGGGTGTTCCGTTTGAAAAAAATTAGTTCCACTCATTTTTTCATGAGATCAAAGTATCTGCAGTTTTTGAAGACCCTGTATGAGGCAAATGGAAATATGACTCGGAGTGAAGATCCTCATAGTATCATTCCACTCCATTTCAAATTTGATGGTTTTAGATCAAGAGAGTTCAAGATTATCAGCATTTATAAAAGTTCATGTTTGGTAAAAAAATATCGAAATTAATTTATATCTTCTAAACGGTAATAGATAGGTATAGGGAAATAGTATATGAATTTGTTGACAAAGTGATAATGAATCATAATATGATATTATATACGGGGTGTTCCATTTGAAAAATCAAAGAAGCCGCTACTTTATAGTAGAAGCGACAACGCCACTTCGTCTAAAATATTTTAGGCGTGTAGGTCATATTGACTTATGCATATTGTGTAATTTTCAGGTTGATTCGTTGAATAGTTTGCCAGAAACGGCTAATAACGCTCATCATGAAAAGCCCTGTATATATATTGGTTCATCCATTTATGACTTTTATTCGTTTTCTCAATGAGGTAATTACTGACCTGCTATGAGATTCAATTTTGAGCATCGTGTCACTCCTTTCTTCTTGTCTATGAATCTATAATTATACAAAATACAGTAGATGCGATTTAAATTTAGATAGGTAACTTCCAAACCTGATACGAAACCCTATGAGTCCAGAGGAGCTGATATCAGTTTTCATCCTCTGATGTTATCAATTTTGGAACGAAAAAAGCCCAATTTTCATGAGCAATAGATAACAAAAAATTGAGGGATAGTAGAAACTAAAAATGAAACATCATTGTTATAATTTTTGTGACTGATACCTGTAACTCACGTGGTCACTTTCCTTTCAGTTACTTTCGATTACTTGTACCTGGTTATCGCCTTCCTTTCTTTGGACGTTTTTTATTGTGTTCAATTTGTAATTAGTTACGCCAAGATGGAATAACTATTAACTGAAACATTTTTGTAAAACTCACACAAGAAATATAGAAAGACCAATATTATTTGTTTTCTTGATCATCTTCCAATTATATATTATTGGCTTTTTTCTGTTAACTTCCAAAATGGAATAACTATTAACTGAAACATTTTTGTAAAACTCACACAAGAAATATAGAAAGACCAATATTATTTGTTTTCTTGATCATCTTCCAATTATATATTATTGGCTTTTTTCTGTTAACTTTCATAGGCATACAGATGAAGAGACTCTTAAAAAGTCCAATGAATCATTTTGAATATTCTACCCTAATGAAAAAATCATAAAAATAAATTCAACACCTATTGCAGCCTTTTTGAGGACGCAAAATCAGTGCTCCGAAAGTGATTTCATTTTCAGCGGACATATCGAAGCGTATCACGTTTTCTGTTCGATAGAAACCTAATACCGAAATAGACCCTCATTGTCAGTGCAACTGCGTAAATTGGAAGGTTATTACATGTCTCGAAAATCTCAAAGACTTCTATCGAGTCGCATGTGTGGAAACCAGAAGGTTCCATCACGTTCGGAAGCTGGTTGCCATAGTTTTTTGTGATTGTGTTCATTATGATATACGAGATAATCAGATTTTTCATTGACAAGATTGGGGGAGTTGATGGAGAGTCGGCAGAGAAGTGGAAAAAAAGTGATGTCTTGAATTTATGGAAGGGTAATTTGAATTGTTCCGAATTGATTTGGTAAATATCAAAAATATGTGTGAATATTCGACTCTAATCTTTAACGCAAGTGTCGATTGCCTACTTCTCAAATTGCTCCATGAAGAAGTTGACTATCACCGGGCTAAATGAACTTGCCATCGCTACTCCGTCTAATTGCTCGTAGAAATCTCCTTTCCATTGGAAGTAACTTCTTGTGAGACAGGCTTTGAAGAGTCCGACAATATCGCTAGGAAACAGGTTAGCTATCTCTCTCAAGGAATCTTTCAGCGAAACGTTGCTGAACAAGGTCACTTGGCTTCAAGTTTATATCCTTAATTTTTCCCACAAAGTCTTTCGAATCCTTGACGTACGTGGTTGTTTTTCTAACACGAGGCTGAAGGAGCGATGTTAGGTGTTTTGATAAATAGTACGTAGGCAAACCTGATGTGTTTCAATGAAACTTCTTTTTTTTGTATCTTTGGCAGACCGTAGATCCACCACACTCACCAGATCTCTCTTCAAGCGACAACCAACTTTTCAATCACTGCGGTTACTTTCTCACCAGTAGAAACTTCGCCAATCAGGACCAGGCAAATACGGCCTTCTTCGAATTCATCGAATACTGAGCACACAATTTCCATGCTGACGGAAATTATCGACTCTTGAAGATGATCACTTGGTGATCGGAACACGTGTCGAGTTGTTGAAAATAACGGTTTTGTGTTGGGATAAAACTCCAGTAATATTCTTCAGTGTAACGTTGGCAAAAAAGCACTGATTCAAATTGCGAATATTTCGATTCGATTGAATGTCAATTGTAGTCTTATAGTATGCCCAGTGACTATATGTGAAGTTCTTCTCCTTATTAGAGAAATTGGGCAAATTTCGGGTATGCGGTTGGTTACCATGTTCACAGGCAGATGGGGCGATGACAAATCTGTTGTTTGTTGTCCGCTTGACGCACTGACGAGAGGCCAAACAGCCTGAAACCGGTCTACACGTGTGTTCCAATAATTGAAAATCTATTGCGGTAGTTGTATCGCCAACAGCACATGCAGGAATAACTTCAGTGAAGAATCCTGCACTGACACCTGTCGGATATAATCCAACGCCTTTCGTGGCATTAGCCAGGGGAGTAGGAACAAATTATTTCTATAGATGATTTGATTTATACCCAGTCTTCAGGTATGCCCATTGACTATATGTGAAACGAATAAAACTTTTGACATAACCTGATAATTCATCGGAGTAAAATGTTTTCCCCTTCTCCAACTGTGTGGAAGTCTCCATTACAATTATTGATCTTCTTCAGCTCATAGACGGTGAAAATCTCCAGAAAGATCAATGAAAACCTCTGAATTATTTCACAAAGAATCACTTTTGTACGAAATTTTTGTTTCAATTGAAAACTGCTCACTGGATTTCTCCTGTTATATAAAAATATTTGTTCCGCAGATTACTCCAGAGCACGACACTCTGAAATTTTATTGTATAAATACTCGCAGACGATATTCAACTTGAATATGAATCGCCTTCGGAAATCTGCGCCAAAAATAAAATGAGTTAATAATACTTCTAGGAAGAAGTCGAGCGTAACATTTCTGACTTCATTATGTAAAACTGGAGTTGAAGGGAAGAAAAATAGAATAAAAATTTCTAAAGTGGGAAACTGGATTACAAAATCAATGAAAGCAGTTACTTCTGGAAGGAACTGAAAATTACTCGTTGTTGAAGATTGGGAAACAATTATAGTTATTACTTCATGAGATGGAAATCTATTATTACGGTGTATCTCATTTCAGATTGAGGGTGAAATAGTAGCTTCGAAAGATATTTTTACGGGCGACTTAAAACATTTATTTTCCATTTTCAAAACCCAAATTCCATTTGAAAACTTTCGCCATAACAATAAAGTTATATGTCAAGTGGAGAGAAAGTTTTATTTTTCAGGCTCCATCAGTGGGATAAAATTGTTGATATATTTTTCATGAATAAAATTTGTCTAATAAATCAAACATATTTTCATTGTTATTCTATTAACTACTCACGTGATTTCAAAAAAAGATCAGTTGTTGCTATGATTGTTTTTCTTCTACTTTCGATGACACGAATATTATTGAACTTTTGTTAAATGAAAATCGCTTCTGAATTCAAATTGAGGTACTTAAAAAAATGACCGGTGAATAATATTTCATCAATCAATCATTAGTATTTTTTCTCAGTTTTATGAAAATGATAATTTCAATATATTCAAGAAACACGTGTTTCGTTTTACAATAGCTTTTTCAGGCGTGTCCATAGACACGCTTAGGACACCAGGTTGGCGGCAGTGGGTTCCGGAAGCCATCTCTTGTCAATCTATCCACCTGGCTGAGCAACCTGAGGACTGCTTTCCTCAAGCCTGACCAGAGGTTGACAATCCTGAAGAATTTCATCATACACTGCCTTTCTTACGGGTTACAGAACACCATAATCACAGGAGACACTCTACGGAAGGCGAATCGCCTTACTGAAAAGGCGTGGAAGCTTGCCTTCACCTCAATACGCACACATCTGACTCAACCCTATATGCTAGGATTCGCGATGTGGGTCTGTGTCTGATGAAGCTGGGGCACAGTGCCTCCTCTATATTTGCCAAGAGACACATGTATTCTTGGATGGCTGGCCAATCTGGCCCTGTCCGCTACTCTGCAAAAAGAAGCGGTTACCAGCCTCATAACTGGTTGGTCAGCCTTGATGATGAGGTCCCGCCTAACCAAATGTGGCAGGGTAGATAAAAAGTAGCCCCTGTTCTGGGCTGGAACAGTCAGTTGTTGACCAGACGTCACGCAGCTGGCTGTAGGACAAGCCACAAGGCTGGTGTGGTAAGGACTTCGTCCGGGCCGTACAGCTCAGGACGAATGACCTCCTCACCAAGGGAATGTTGTCGATCATTCTTGGTGGAAGAAAGTACAGAGCCGGCTGCGGAAAGATGGCGAGTTTCTCTCGCATGTCTCACAGGTGTTCTGCCGTCCACTGAGAGCTAATTCGTAGGCACAATGAGGTAGCCAGGAAGATCGCCGGCCACTGTTGGTAGAAGAAATAAGGTCTCACAGAGAAGAGAAACACACATTCGTCACGAAGATGGCACGTTGTACATGACCGATATAGTGATATATCGAAAGAAGCTCTTCATCGTGAAGGATGTAGAAGTCAGTTGGGCCTTACACATAGAAGACGCTAATTTTATTGCAACCACCTCTTTTTCAGTTAGTACTTACCTTACTAACCTTTAAAAGAAAGCTGTTGAAATTGCATAATGCTCTACTCATAATTTCGTGAAATGTTGTGTTGAGAGTGATACTACTTTTGTTATTTTCAAAACAATGGATCAAAAACAATTTTGTGTTTTCAGAGCACATCCGAATGAGGCAGTACTCAACACCAGAAAACATAAATATCAACAAAATCGTTTCGATTGATCGAAAAGTGAAGTTGCGTGAGTTAGCTGTCATTGTGAAGATATCAAAACGTGCTGGTTTTATATTGCATTTGCATTTGACTATGGGAAAGCTTTATTCGAAGTGGGTACCGCGCGAGCTCACTGTTGACCAAACACAAAAACGTCTTGATGATTCTGAGCAGTGTTTGGCCATTAATGGATGAAACGTGGATCCATCACTTCACGTCGGAATCAAAATGATCGTAATTTGAGTGAAAAGCAACTGATGAACGTCGTCCAAATCGTTCGAAAGCACAATCATTGGCTGGAAAGGTTATGGTCTCGACATTTCGGGATTTGCGTGGTCTAATATTCACCGACTATCTTGAGAAAGGAAATACCATCAACAGTGAATATCATATAACGTTATTGCAGCGTTTGAAGGCCAAAATTACAAAAAACGACCACACATGGCGAAGAAAGAAATTTTGTTATATCAAGACAACACACCCTGTCACAAGTCAATCAAAACAATGGCAAAACAACATTGAACTTCGAATTGCTCCCACATCCATCGTATTCGCCAGATTTGGCTGCCAGCGACTTCTGGCTGTTCGCAGACCTTAAAAAAATGCTGACCAGTAAGAAATTCCGGCAGAAAGAAGAGGTCATTGCTGAAACTGAGGCCTATTTTGAGGCTACAAAAGTGTTACTGAAATGTTCGAGCAGCGCTGGAATCATCGTATTGCTCTTGATAGAGATTACAATGATGAATTGGGCTAATTTTGAACAAAACTCGCGGTTTTTTTCAGGCCCGCGACTTTTCAGCCCAGGTGTTACGCCGTCAAGAGAGCCGTAAATGACCACCCTTAATTTATTGGAATTTTCATTAGGTTTAGACCGTGCGTGGGTATAATTCAGTTCTAATTGCTGTAATCGCAATTTTGGAGTTACTATTATTGGAACGGTTATAGTCTTAGATTAGGTAAAAGAGGGGATACATAACGCCAACCTCTGCGTACGAATCGAGTTTGTGACCGATTTCCGAGTGGCCGCCATATTGTTGGTGCTAAACATTGATCTTGGTGCTTGTTCGATTTTGTGCAATTATTGAGTGTATTTTGAACTATTTTGTGGGTGAGTACTGTATAAACATGGTGAAGTGCTCATCTTACTGTTGTAGTAGTAATACCCACATAGCAATAGATATTCCAGGTATATTTCATGAATATACATTTAAGGATATTGTATTATGCTATGAATATGTCATGGATATATATATCTTCTGGAGAATATTCCCTGGAAGTGCTCCTGGCGAACCTTTGATATATTTTAAGAATATTCCTTGGGAATATTCTTGGAATATCTTATAATATTCTTAGAATATGTAAGGTATATTCTATTAAGAATATTCCAGGAATAGAACCCGAGGAATATTCATAAAATATTCAGGATATTCTTAGTTTATTGTAGGAATATACAATAGGGAAACACCATAGAATATTCTTTAAATATATTTTATGAATATTCTAGGAATATTTGGAATATTCCAAGAATGTGACGAGTAAACGCTATTAGGCATGTTTATATTGCATTTTGATGCAAGATTCACACAAGTAATAAAAGACATAATATTCATAAACAAATATATTTGATAAACAATATACACTGAAATATTTGACGTTTCAACCAATATTAAAAATAAAAAATCTAATTCAAAATATTTATTCACTGAATAGCATATTCCTGAATACTGTCATATTACAAATATCAGAAATGTATTCAAATTAGGATGTTCCTACTCTCAAACAAATGTATACTAAAAAATATACTAAAATAACAACTCTGTGAATTCATCAGCACTAATTAAAGAAATAATAAATATATTATTTCATTGAAAAAGAAAAAATGTATTACATCAAGAAATAGGTTAGGTTAGGTTTTTCACTCAAAAAAATAAACTTACAAATGAAGTATTTAAAATGAGTGGTATGATGGGTTCTTCAATGAATTTCACTTACTTAAAGTTATCCAAACTTTGCTCACCAGAATAGTTTTCCTTATATTTGTCCATATGTTTCAATAGTAATACCTGGAACAAAATGTACATTAACGTTCATTATCACTATTTGAAAGTGGCACAATAAAACTGGAATTAAAATCAAATAGATATTTTTCGCATAGGTTACTCATGAACATTTACAACATTTTATGACTTGGAGAGCAACTTGCATTGTCTTGTTGAAAAGTACTCATTACGTTTTCAGTTCCTTGGCGCACCTGCCTGTACCAGGTACCACTCTGTTTCCTTTTGGGCAAATTGATACTATCTTGAAAACGAGTGATAAAAATTATGAAAACAAATGATACAAAAGAATGTGTCATTCACTTACTTTTCTCTATTGAAGATACACAACTGAAATCACTCTAGTTCAAACATGTACTTAGTCAAACCAACAAATCCCACACACCAACTCTCCTCGAACCTAAAATGAGGTATAGTAGGTTAATCACCATGACTTTACTATCGATACTATTGCATTTTACTTACTTTTCTTAAAGACTGAATATATGCAACTCTCCTGTTTGAAGATCCAAAATTAATCAATCAATCAATTCGCTGTACTGCAAATTGGACAACCCCAAATTATAAATGGTACACTGAACGTGACAGAATTATACTTTGATAATAACACCAACACACCATGCATTACACACGCGAACCTGCCACGTCAACCGCCATGTTGAATCAAATGTCGAATTTAACGCAAAGGTACCAAGCATTAAGGGACAGCCGCTTTCGCAGAGCTTATTCGACTGTCGCGTGCTACACTTCAATTGACCAATGAGAAACGTTTACTCCAATTCTTCACTTCCCCATTTCTCTGTTTTCAGGATTTTTCGCTTTGTAATTGAATGATTTCAAATACAAAAAGACAAATAGGATGAGAATTAACCAATTTATTGATGCAATTGGTTCATTTATTAGCCCACTCAAATTTTTTTGTCGTTTCCAACAGTTGCTGTTGGAGCAATTCATCCAGAATCTTCGCGTTGAGTTCAAAAACTGGTTAACACTATCAGGGTTATATACATTAGGTTATGCATTCGATTAAGATCTTCAAATATTTTTGTTTTTGATAATATTGAATTATTTGAATACGTTATTATAAGATAATTCAAAATTCCATTGTATAGAATATTCCAAAATATACCGTGGGGATATATTCTAAGAATATACCATATGGTATATTCGATCGACAATATTCTTAGTATATTCAAGGGAGAATAATCCATTTATAGACATTCTATGCACATTCTTTCGGGAATAATCCTGCCATATTCATTCAAGCATATTCTATGAATATTCTATAGGCATGTATATATTCCAAGAATATTCTATGAATATTTGGAATATATACGTTCGTTTTATGACATAGAGGGAATATTCCATGAATATCTGGTGCTGTGTGGGTAGCGAGAAAAAGGAAACCGGTATATCACTTCACAGGTGAGAAAACATCAGTACATTTAGGAACAGTGGGCCAAACATGGATATTATGTGAAAACTATGTATGCAAATGTCTAGATTTTCAAGTATGTAACTCAGTGGTGGATAATCTACGGTTAAAGAAGATTTCAGTGCTTACTTTGTGAATTTTCATTCATAATTTTATGATAGACTTCAGATTCACCTTGAAAGTTCCATTTTTTTGCATAGGCGTGCATTTATAGCAGGGTCAGATCGAGTGAAAATTTGGAATATCTTGAAAATACATTTTTGATTGAAAAAAATGAATGACTACATTGTGGACCCTAGACAAATTAAATATTTCTTTTCTATTTCATTGAAAATGATCTGTGCAATACATTACTCATATTACAAGAAAATTTTATAGATTATTATTAAATACTATTTCATTTTTCAGATTTCCTAGAAATGAAGATAGACGGGCCATTTGGGTAGCTAATATGAAGATTTCAAACTGGTCCCCATCAAAAAACGATCGTATTTGCTCAAAACATTTTGAAACCTGTTATTTTTATAGAACTGAGGAAAAAACGAAATTGTTGAATGAAGCTGTACCCACTATTTTCCCAGAACGACCTACAAGTCTTCAGTCAATACAGGTATACTGCAAAAACAATTTGATAACCTTAATATTTCAAACCTTATTGATACTCTCTATTTAGAGGCCAGTCGACAATGTCTTTCAGCTAAATAGAGATTAAAGAATATGCATTTTTTGTTCAGCAGATTGAAAGTATTTAAGAGTACCTTACCATAAAGAGAGTTGTGTACTAAACAAATTTTTATTTTCCAGAAAAACAGAAAACGAATTAGACCCCAAACACCAGAACCTTATCCATCAACAAGTGCTCAACTGCAAAGAGATACACCCCGCAAAATTAAAAGATTTTGAAGATTGTGAAGGCACAGTACGTTTTATTAAATATATCAACACCGCTTTTGATATTTTAAACTCGAGAACTGTGCAAGCATCTTGCTATAAAAAAGCTTTGTGCCCAAGCAAAATCGTTGAAGTTTTGGCTTTTGTTGCGAAATTCAATGAATATATTTGTGCTTTGAAATTTCCCAATAATGAAAAAATAATAAATTCACCTAGAAAAACTGGCTTTATTTTAGATCTCAAAAGTGCAGTGGATCTGTTTGATGACATAGTATGGCATAAAGAACTTTTGATTTATTTTCCTCTCTATAAAATGAGTCAAGACCATATAGAACTCTTTTTTTCTTCAATTCGTTCTAGAGGGGGTTGGAACAATAATCCAACCGCCCGTCAATTTATGGCTGCATATAAACGTCTCCTTATAAGAACGGAAGTGAGAAGTGGGGGCATAGGTAATTGTCTACCTTTAGAACAAATTTCTATTCTATCGGTTTCAAGTACAACCAATAAAACTCCTGAGGAGCAAATAAATAGTTCAATACCAATTATAACGGAAGACAATTTATTAGAAACCGAAAAAGAAGCTCAATCACTAGAAACAATTTTTTCTGAACATAGTTATATCATGAACACCAATGTTTTATCTCATTGCTCAGAAGAAATTGTAACCTATATAGCTGGTTTTGTTACTAAACATTTGTCGATGAAAATGAAATGTGAATCATGTGTTACTGGCTTAATAGGTAACAAAGCGAATTTTCTTAATTCCCTTATTTCCCAAAAAACTGAAGGCGGATTAATATATCCCTCATCTGATGTTAAAATTTGCCAGATTAGTAAAAAACTTATAAGACACAACCACGAAGATTTGCCAAAAGGAAATAATGTTAAAAAATTAACCAATACTATATTGAGACAATGTCTTTCGGTTGATATGTTTCAATGTCTGAATAACCACATCTTAGACAATGAAGTCAATCATGTCTACTTTTTAATAAAATCAATTATTGAAAAATATTTGAATATAAGGATACACTTCATAATGAAAAAGCAGAGTGAAGCAAAAGATGCTATTCGAAACTATTTCATTAAAATGATTTTATTTAAAGGGCAGTAGGGCTATATTGTACAATTTTGGATGTATGTATGTATATAACAATATAATAAATATGTTTACTTATTACGAGTTTGATTGTTAATATTTTGAATTAATTTATAATGCTTTATGAAGTTACAATTTTTTTTATAGAAATATTCAAAGTTGAAACTTCAATATACCTCAGGTTATTCATAATAATTGGTATTAAGTGTGAATTAATCTGAAAGTGCAATAAATATAAGTCTTAAAATTCAATTAATGTGTCAAGTGAAATACAAACACTTTTTCTAGACCCTAACACCAAAACTGATGTTTTCACTTGACGCACGTTTCGCTAACAGTATTAATTTTCTTCTGAAGATGCTAGTTAGCGCAACGCGCGTCAAGTGCAAATATATCAGTTTTGGTGTTAGGGTAATTAATATCTAGAAGTAGTTTCAACTTTTACACCAAAGGTTCCAATCTCATCGTTTATAGGTGAAATACCTATAACAATACACCGGAAGTCTTTTATTTATTTATTACTTTTACTCAAGACTCCATATGATGAGGCGATAAAATAATTCAGTCCATACTGCTTTGATATATAGATTATGGAAGGATTATGTCTTGAACCCTTCTCATAGATACGCCACTGGCGTTTAGCGTTTGGTGCAGATTTGCCTCAGCATGCTGTTGGTTGTTACGAGTCCATATATCTTTCCTTGTCTAAGGTTATAGTTAATTGCTGCCTGTCGAAGTGCATCAACTAACAAATTGATACATTGTGGGTGTTTGTTTCAGAAAGCAATTGTGGAAAGTGATCCGACCGATTTGTTCGGTGCATTGATTTCCCCGATTTCATTATGCTACATGAGTGGAATTAGTATTAACTTTCGATACACGTGCCTGTAATTGTTTACTATTTCGGATCCCACTTTCAATGTGCATTACACAATTATTCAGGATTGGAAATAATAACGTATTTCCACTTATGTGAATAGAGGATTATAGAAATATGAACTGAATATATATGTTTTCGAAACCAAGTTTTCATGATGTCGATTAATCAAAGAGTTCAGAATCATTATACTTCCACTTCAGATATTTTAGGTAATTTTGATATGTATTCCAAATCATATCATGGTAAGGATTTTTTCCTCAATTACTCATTGTGAATAAAATTCAAATGGATGAGTTGGAAATTTCTTCCACTCCTCTACGTACCATTTATCATAAAATTGTTTCATGCAATTCAACTTGTTGGTACTTCACGAGTTTCTGACTTAATTGCATTTATTCAAGTCATCTTGTTTGTTTTGAAAATATGTCTCTTTTTAACTTCATTCATTTCGCTGTATGCGGAAATTTTATATAGAATTTGAGGTCATTTCCTTTTTCATGAAATTATTTCAGCTGAATCTGAATACATTTCACAAGGACCTAACACAAGCACTACATAAAAATCTTCATGGCGCTCTAAGAGCGGTGAATGTGCGAAAGTAGCATTGGATTTGAATCGTTGAGGATTACATTTATTCGAAAAAACGTTCTCAAAAAGTTTCTTTCACATAAACGCAGTTTTCCAAATGAAAGAGTTCTCAAACAGTGGAGTTCGAGGTGTACTGAGCTGAATCTCAGAACGATGAACGGCCACATTATGATCTGAGCTTTATAAAGCATCAACAAATGTTGGGAATTGTACCAGTTGTCTGCTTCTGAACAGTGTTCCAAGCTTTTGAGAAGCAGTTTTTGCAATTTCAGCAACATGATTGTGCCAAGACATATTGATGTCCATTATAACCCCCAACAAACTCATAGAAGCAGGAAACGGAATTGTCTGTCCTGACAATGTTATATCAGGTACGGAGACATCTATCTTTTTGGATAAAATCGATGCCTGGGTTTTTATGGCATTGAATTGAACCTGGTTACTCTTATCCCAATTCGAAATCACCTCTAGATCTTCATTAAGATATACAAATTCCTGCTGCTGGTGAAGATGTGCATCTGCAGCCAATATCTCTGATTCCAAATGGAATAACGAGACAAGTTAGCAAAGCTTTATATCAGTTTCTGTTTTTTTTTTTCAATAAGTCGTTGAGATACAATAAAAATACTCAAAGATAATCTGTCTACCGGGAAAAGACCAGCGTTGATGTTAGGTGTATTCGAGGGATATCTATCGACGATCACTTGCAGGGAACATCGTATCAGAAATCTGGAGTGCCATACACAAAAATGATCCGACAAATCATCGGAGTTTGACCAGTATATCTTCATGACACACGGTCAAAGGCCTTAGAAATATCAAGCGCAACAGCTCTTGACTCTCTATGTTTCTCGATTACGTTATTACAAAAATGGGCGAATATTGGGACTTTATCTTAGCATCAACATATAGATCTTCTTGCATATAAACTATTCAGTGCAATATTTATCCTTCGTCAACTGCAAAACATCACAAGTGGTGAAATTCTGAAAATGACTTACTTTGCATTATTCCACTCACACATCAGCTCCTGTAAGAATACAGGCAAGTGCAGGTTTTCGGTAGCACTGTAGACGATTATCGGTAGCACTGTATCGAAGGAAATTTCCCTTGGGTGATTGAGGAGTTGATGATATGTGCTGAAGTTGGTGCAATAATAAATACGGACTCTTTAATAACTGGAACTGGAATTTTATCCGGACCGGTAGACTTCTTGTTTTGTAAATGGTGAATTATTTCCGCAACTTCACTCTCAGTGACAGGTTAAAAAAACATGGGTTCGCATGTGCTCTGTCCTGCTGTACAGGTCGTTGACAGTTCTGAACCAAAATGATCGAATAGTTTTTCTTCAACTGTTGTCGATAGATGGTGACCAAAGGTAGAACCCATATCTAGTGGTTGGTTCAAGTTTTTTCCATTATAGATTATTTCTCTGATATTTTTCGATTGTTTGCCTTTGAACGAATTCACTATATTCCACACCGTTTTAGTTTTATTTTGTGATGCTTCTATGATTTTGCCATAAAAGGTATTTTTTCATCCGCGATCTGTTCTCCAACCTCTTTTTTAATGTATTCATCTGGTACCTTTTGCGTTGCCAATCTATGTTACGGGGGTTTTTTCTGTTTTGAGTCAGATTTCCTGAAAATTGATTGATTTATTTTCTACTACATGCGCTTTTTCCACGAATGAACAGTTGAAACACCACGAGTAGTTTTCCAAGAAGCTACCGAACATAATATCTATATCTTCTGAGAAGTCGATGTTAAAATGTGAATGAGAGAGATGGAATTCAAATTCGTTCAGAGAGTTTTTTGTGATTTTTATATAGGTGTGTCGTGTTGTTTCAATTGGTTTCTCTTCACTCAAGGTGAGCTGACACTATTTGTCCATAGTGATCTGAGGGACCAGGGTCAAAATTTTTGGTTTTCATGAGGTTAGGCACGTTTGAACATAGTCTATGGAAAAATAACTGGTTAATGTTTTTGTTGTGAATATACGGGTATAGTCTGTAATTAAAGAGGATATTTCATTGGAGCTGAATAAATCGAATAGGATTTTCGAATTCATACAATTGCTAAATTGGTCAATATTGAGGTCACCGCATCCTGAAATTTTCTCTATTGCTGCTGAGAGAACTTCTGAAAATTTACAGAAGAATATATTCAAGTCATTCGTATTGTTTGATGGAAGTCTATATACATTTATGACGCAGTACTCTTTATGGAACGATATAGCAGGAATTTCAATTATAAAATCAACTGAATATTTGTTAATGGAGCAGATTTACAAAATGATGCGATATCGTTCCTACCGAAAATTGCGACTCCAACATGTATATGATCACTACGACTGAAGTAACTTATCAGTTTGAAATTATTGATTGAAATATTCTCAATATTTAGTTTCCCAAGCCAATGTTCACTGAATAGCAAAAATGTGAAGTCATGATCGTTCAGAAAACATTCAATTGAGTCGAGTTTATTTGAAATGCACTGTAGGTTAATATTAAAAACACTGAATGAAGATGGAATATTCTTTTGGTTCCCTGGAAATGGGTTGTAGTCTATTCTGGTATCTGTTGAGCCGAGTTGGCTTCCGCGCCCAAGTTTTTTGGAAATGAAACGTCGTACTGCACATTCGTTGGGCCATATTTCAGGATGGTAAACATATTTCACGTTCGATATTGGAAAAGAGACTTTGAATGATGACGTTGAATTATCTTTTTTTGTATTTGTATTCATTGATTTCCATCGTCACAAAACAACGTCTATTCATGAGTCTCTCCAATCTCGAGAACAGGGGGGCAAATCTGGTGAATACGATGGCTGAAGCATAATTTTGGTGTTATCTTTGACCGAAAAATTAAGAGCAAGCAACGATAAGCCAGCAGTTGCATTATTGTGATGTCGAAGTCATTAATTTTTTTTCACAATATCAGAAGTTTTCTTACATTGCTTCTTGCAAGCATAAAATTTACAGGCAATACTCCTTATTGACCGTACGATGGTATGGCAAAAACTCCTGGTGAACTTAACCACGATAATCGAAGGAAACTTCGAAATTCAATCAAATTTGGCGTGCTTTTTTTGATCTTGGCTTTCCTAAGCTCTTCCACTGAAAATATTGGACCTAGTTATGAGGCTGGTGACCGCTTCTATTGGCAGAGTAGCGGACAGGGTCAGGTCGTCCAGACTCATTTTTTGAACAACCCACGTGAAGCCTGGCTATTTGTAAAAATATCTCATGTAAATTCCAATAATTGAAATGATTATTTCAATATTATGTAACGAATTCAACAAGTCAATCAATAATCAATAATTTGATTACTGTTCTTTAATGCATGTTGTAGACACTAGACGAAATTGTGAACGTGAATTATTGGACAACATTCAATGTGAGTAACATATTTTTGCAATCAATATCATATATTTCAAGTGGACTCCGGGTAAGTGCTTCTTATGCTTTCTCATAAGATATTATGGACCACCCTTTCCCTTCCTCAGCTTGTACAAAATTCTTAAACACTGAAGTAGCTTATTGGTTGTTCAAATAATAGTTCTACATGTAGTGAAGCACATTCAAGTAGTATTTTCCAGAATATCTCCAATTCCAATTGTTCACTAGACACTAACACCTAACTTGAAAACATTACAATGAAAACTTAGATAGCGGGATATTATTTCGATAGCGATGTCGAGTAAATTGTATGAATTTCTTGCAAACTCTCAAGAAACAATTGCACCTAATTATTACAATTACGTTAAAGATACTGCTAATTGTCGCAGACGTGCAATCAACTTCAATTTTCATTTCACGTCGAAGCTTTCTCATTCTGCACATTTTTTCGATAAAAGCACAGGGATAGCAAAGACAATTATGAAACATTTTCAAAGAATATAATGTTTATGTGCTGAAATCAAGGAGCAAAGCACAAAAATTGTATTTTAAAAAAGGAGTTTTTTGTAACACTTCATTTTTGAGATTTTAATCAAACAGTTCACAATACGACAAAAAATGTTTCCTCAGAGGAATTGAATATCACCTAATTTCTTACTATACAGGGTCTTTCACGAGCGATTATTAGGAATATATGGAGAACGATTCAAAATAAAAACTTTAAATTTTGTGGTAGTGAGTTTTACAAAATGGCCTTCTCAACTGAGATATTTTCAACTTCCGATCTCTTTCCGTTATACCGGAAGTTGAGGGCAACTTCCTTATTTCAAATAGAACACCCTATATTTTATTACATTTTTGAATTTCTCAGCACATTTTAGGACCATTTCTTCCAACAATGCCTACACCCAAATTTGTTAGTTTTCGAGATATTAATATTTTTCTGAAAAATTTGACAGTTACAGCACCACTTCGAAAAACTCATAACTCATAGACAGTAACAGTTGAAAATGTGAAAATTCACAGAATCACACCTTAAGCATCAAGTCATGAACAGGTCTATCAAAGTTTTGAAAATAATTTACAGGGTGGTCGAAATTCCCACCTAAAACATAACATCAAAAAAACTGATGAAACACGAAAGCTTTGAAAACAAATGGCGTTACGACAAATATGTCAAAATTTGATGCGATATAATCGATTTGTATTTCGTAGTTTTCTATTCGTGTGCAAAATGTCTCGTTTGGGGTATTCTAATAAAGATTTCCTGAATTTAATAATCATTTATAGTGAATGCAATAAGATAATGGACAGAACTTATCGTGTTTTTGCAGAAAGATTTCCAAATATCTGTGTATATGAATGAAAATATTCTGAGAAGACTTCTAAGAAACAGCCGTGATTTCGGATCTTTTTCGTCTGTCATTAACAAAAAAAACAGTCGTAAACAATGAGGACATTGAAATTGTAGTTGTGGCCTACTTCACAGCCTATCCAGAAAATTCGTTGAAAGACGCAGAAAAGTCACTTAGAATTTTATGTTCGTCAATAAATCGGATTTTAATCAAACATAAGTGGGGTCCCCAAAATCACCAGGTTCAAAATCGGAAACCTCACGATCTACCTGCACGAGTAGAATTCTGCGAATGGTTTCTTATCAAGATGCAGGAGGACCCTGAGTTCATGAAGAACATGATATGGACAGATGAAGCCCAAATTGCCAAGAATGGTATGTACAACCACCATAATAGTCATTTTTGGGTAGCAGAAAATCCAAAGCTCGTTCGCCAGCGTATCTTCCAGGATGCATGGAGTTTTAATGTTTTTTGCGCTATAAAGGAAGGCCGAATTTAATGTCCATATCTTTACGAAGATAATTTGAATAGCAATAGATATTCGTATAAAATTAGGAATGTGGTTGGTGAATCCATAAGGCATGTTTCTGAACAATACCGTTTCTAGTTATCGTATCAGATGGATGGAGCCCCTGCACATAGTACTGATACCATTGCTGGGTTGTTGAATGGGATGTTCGAAGATCAGTGGCTTTGCTACAATGGATCATTTAAATTTCCTCCTTGCTCTCCAGACCTGACACCACTGGACTTCTTCATCTGGGGATGTTTATGCGGATCTTGTGTGTGATAAAGAAAACATGGAACGAAGGGTTCTGAGAGCTTTTCAATAATTTGATTCCTGACTCCATACAAAAAGCTACAAATAGTGGTATGCAAAAAAGAATATTTTCTCATTTAGAACAAAACGACAATGTCTTTGAACATCTGTTGAAATGAACCACAATATTATTTGAATTCAAAGAAATTAAGTTAAATTCTGAAATTAAAGTAGAATCTGAACAAAATATAATTACTGTATTCGATATCAATAAATATATTGATATTATTTCATTTGTTTTCAAATCTTTCTTGGTTTGGTATTGCTTCGAATGATTTACATTTAAAATATTTCCCAAAATCTGATATATCTTGCCAAAGGTGTATTTTAGGTATGGGACATTTTTCATGCATTCGATATATTTTTTTTCGTAGTATCAAAAAATAATAGAATAGTGTATGATTTCTATTTGAAAAAATCGTGTTTCATCAGTTTTCTCGGTGTTATGTTTTAGGTGGAAATTTCGACTATCCTGTAAATTATTTTCGAAAATTCGATGGACCTGTTCATGACTTAATGCGTAAGGTGTGATTCTGTGAATTCTCACATTTTCAACTGTTACTGTCTATGAGTTATGATTTTTTAGGGGTGGTACTGTAACTGTCACATTTTTCAGAAAAAAAATAATATCTCGAAAACTAACAAATTTTGGTACAGGCATTGTTTCACAAAGTGGGCCTAAAATGTACTGAGAAATTCAGAAATGTAATAAAATACAGGATGTTCTATTTGAAATAAGGAACTTCCCCTCAACTTTCGATATAATGGAAAGAGATCGGAAGTTGAAAATATTTCAGTTGAGAAGGTCATTTTGCAAAACCTACTACCACAAAAGTTCAAGTTTTCATTTTGAATCGTTCTGCATATATTCATAACGAACGGTCGTCGTAAAAGTCCCTGTATAGTTTATTCTTCTGATATACATAATTGATTTGAATTATAATGAATTCACCACGTATACAGTGACTAAGGATTTCAAATATTCGAAATATTTATTAGGACTTGGTAATGGATTTACCATTAATCGAGACTTCTTCAATTCTATTCGACCATTTAGCTAATGCGATTTGAATTCACTTTATTACATTCTCCAATTCGACCACTACCATCTTCGTTTTCTTTGGAATGAGTGGGTATATTCGCAAATGGATAAGTTCGTTCAAAATTTAACAACTTCCATGCTTTTAAAACTGATACTGAACAAGCAACTATTGTATTTCTCTATTTCAATATAATGTCACTTCTGTCAAGCGTATTGAAAGAAGATGTTTACAAAGAATTCAATTTTCGAGGAAGTTTTATTATGAACGATAGATATGGATACAATTAAATTCTGTTACGAATGTATTATATACATTAATTACATTATTATTATCAATTATTAACATTATTATGAAAATTACAATTAGAACAACTACTGATATTGATACTTTGCGATGTTGAAGAGCCTTGTAATATATTTGAACTATCTGCGCTGACAATTTCATGGGCATTTACATTTAATTCTTGAAGTGAACAGGACGATGCTGTAACGCTGGAGCGTTATTGCTGAATATTCTTTCAGTCAATAGCCAATAGTTTATGATTTTTATGATTTGCGCTGAGCCGATTTTTTTTTTGGTAACAATTCAATTCAATTCAATTGAAGATTTTTTGTAGCCTCTAATATCGGCCGAAACACACAATTCCTCACTATTGTTCCTCATTATGCAAGACATTAAACACCAGCAGGAACTTTGAATGTGACTTTAAATAAAACTCATGAGTTGTAAACAATACTGATTGTTGTTAACCGGGTGATTCGGCGTCACCAGACACGGCCACTTCACAGCAAATGCGATAACATGATAATAGTGAACGGACAAGAGATGTCAAAATGTGCTTTTATAGAAATATTGAATTCATCTATTTCAATATGAAAACAGGACAGTTGTACAAAAAACTTTGTACCTATGATATTTGTGTTCAATATAAGTTTTATTTTGTTCGTGAAATTGCTCAACTAACCACGATCGTTTCGCAAACTTTTTCACAAAATAAAACCTTACTTTCAACACTCATATAATAAGTAGCTATCAATAGTCATCTAGAGTATTCATCTTCTATTTTATAGATTTCATATTTTTCTGTTTGCCGTTTCTATTTATAAACCCGTTTTTCTACACCCGTACTCTAACAATACACTTGATATGACCATAATCCGTTTCATAATGATATCCATTATGATACAGATTTTTCATAACGATACAGATTATCAACCAATAGAAAGACATCATTTTTCAATCAAGAATCCTGTTCCTTTGTTTGTCCTAGATTCTAACCTAAGTAACTAATTGCTTTATTTGTCAAAATTATCCATGATAATACCACTAAGTTTGTGTTTTTTTTAAAAAATATGAGTTAATTACTGTAAATGTGTTCAATTCAAATATAATATTTATAGTTTTTCATTATTTATCGGGTTTATAAAAAATAGCGTATGCAACTCTCATGTAATGGTTATTAATACACTCGCATATACCACACAAAACTCGCCTTCGGCTCGTTTCGTATCCCGGTTAATGCTCGTGTTTTAATAACCATCATTACATGATCGTTGCATAATATGCTATTATTGAATACTTATGATGCACTGTTTGGAATCTTTGGTGTAGTAATGGATAATACTGGGATTTTTCCCAACACCAAATCGTTATTTTCAACACCTCGATACGTGTTTCGATCACCAAGTGATCATCTTCAAGAGGAAGATTAAACTGGAAACTTCCCTAAGCCAACGCTATTTATGCTATACAGGTATACCATACAGTTATACCATACAGGTATACCAATCAGGGATACCATACAGGTATACCATTCAGGGATACCATACAGGTAAACCATACAGGAATACCACACATACAGGTATACTATTGTGTTTCATTCTGTGATTTTTACATCATAACTGCTGCCTACAGTCGGGTAGGTATTGTCCTAAAATTCAACAGGTACAAAACGTGTGCTAATTTACCTCTGGTGGAATATACTCACATAACGCACACTTCAAACATGAGAGCTACATGATTCTCCTTCATGATTGTAGTATGAGATGATGAGGTAGATGATGATTTTTGGATCACTAGGTAAAATACAGCGTTTTGCTACATTCCATTCAGAGGTATTAGAGCTAAAATATGTAATGATCTACAATCAAAATGAAGATGAATGCTGTGTTTATTTCGAAAATAAAAAAAAAACCTCTGGAGGAGAATCAATTATTAAAAACTCTTCCACTTTAGTTTTTATTTCAATTTATTTCTCTTTGTATACTCATTATTATTTCAGACACAAATTAATATATATTATTTTTCATATTCAACGAACTATCAGTGAACAAAATAGTCAATTCCATTCAATTATGTTTTCACAATAGTTTGGAAGTCATTGTTGTTATCATTACAGAGATTATCTGATTTCTAATAACCTACAAGATTTACTATATTCTGTATGGTGTTTTCAAAATTTTGGTGTACTTTAAATGATGATGTGAAGGAAATGAAATAGAAACTGAAATAAAATTTTCCAATAGGTCAAATACTGTGGTGATAAAACAACCTTGTAGCTGTAGATATTGTGATCCTTCAAATATTTCCATAAAATTAGTAGGATGAGAAAATATTCTGAATAACTGTTCGTTTCATCTATTTGTCCACGTTTCAACAAATTTATTTATGAGTGTGAAGTAAATAAACATAAACAAATCCAAATAACAGTATGTTTCACGTTACTGAAGTGACGCTTTTGGGATACATACACTTCAACAATTATTTAATTCTCATGAATCTCTTGAAAACTCTTGAGAATTGTTTCCACAACCCCCAGATTGTGGAAATAATTTCGAACAAAAAAAAAGTTCAATAGTTTCATCTTCAAATTCCTTTACATTGATTCCAAAACATGTTTCAATTTCTAAATCGCATTAGAAAAAATATTTTTCTGTGTGAACTATCTGCAAGAAAACATTGATTCCTGGAGGTGTAATTGAGTTGAAATATTCAAAAATTTTGACTAATCATCATGCAAAACAAACTGTTCGTAATCAGCAATTTCTCTCATTACCTTGTTCCAAGATTTCACTTTCTGACCGATTTTTGTCCGGCACGAGGTACGAGATGGAATTGGTCGGTGTTTCCGTTACCAATTCCATGGTCAACACTGAAAGTTGTGTTGGAGCGTCGAGACGTCTTGCCGAAATTGGCGCTACGCGCCGCACGCAGCCGCCGACGTCACGGCGACCTAGCCAGCCATTGGTCCAGGTTCAATATCGCTAGGTTAAGGGCAGCGGGAACCAGATCCAGCGGTCCGGGATGATACCGGAACAAGTTGCATTCTGATGTTGCGAATACGTTGGACCGTTGTTGGTCTTTCCTAAGGGGGCGTCCATGAATTACGTGAGGTGTTTAAGGGAGGGAGGGGGTCGAGTCAAATCTCATCTTATCTTACGTTGGAGAGAGGGGGGAGTCCCGGCGAATATCATGCAATTTTTTTTCTGATTGAAACAAAAAAAAATTATACTATTTTGGTCCATTTAATCCAGATTGTACATGCTTAAGATTTAATCTTAAGCGTAATCGTAATACGATTAAGATCATTTACTGATTCGTTCGAAAGAAAATAATTTCATTCATACTTCTCTCAACAGTCTCTCTTGAGACCGCGCATGATTCTCAATGGACTGAATCTAATCACTAATCACAGTAGTTACGATTTAAGTATTCTATTGTTAAATTTTTATTACACTTATAATTAAACTCTCAGCAATATTGATTATTAATTTTAACTTGTCGTAAATAAAAGCACGAAGCATTTTTTTTTCTTTTCACAATAACCATCCAACGTGTTTACGTAAGAAACACACATTTTGAAAAATCTCACGTGAGATTGGGGGATGGGGAACGGGGTTGAGTAAAATCTCACGACATCTCACCAGGGGGGGAAGGAAAGGACAGAAAATTAAAAAAAAAAATACCTCACGTAATTTATGAACGCCCCCTAAGAATTTTTCAACTATCGTTATGAAAAATCATAAAAGAAAGAAGTTGACAACACAAATATCCATGCTCTATGTTGGGTATTCTCTTTTCTCAACTTCCAAGCGTTCAGTCGATCATCTTCATCAGTGAACAATTGTTTGAATCAAAATTTATTTCTTCAATCCATCTAGATCACCATTGGGCAATTTTCAGGAAGAAAATATATTTTTCAGGTAGCGTGTAAAGGCGCCAGTAGCGAAAAATAACAATCCTGAGTAAATCTCGGACTTTCGCTCTATAAGCATGCTTTCTACCATCCCGATTTTGTATGAAGTACAGTTCTACCTCAGCTGTATTGATCAAAATATGTTTTTTCGTTAACCAGCTGTCGCAACCCTACGAACGACGACGCTCAGAAGTCGAAAATTGTGCGAGCTAAGGAGTAACGAGGTCTTACCTTTCAACGTGCGATTCCTAACACTCCACATGACTGACTGGAGGCTTATGACGATAATGAATGTTCCGTTTGTTATCACAATATTTCAGCTTGACTCTTTGGATTGTTCCTTTCTTTGAAAACATTAAACAATTTGGCTTTGGACTCCCCCATTATTGAGCAAAAACTGCGAAAATCTTTCAAATGACGAACGAAAACATCAACTGCAACGAAAACTGAAATTGCCCAAGAGTTCAATGAATATTTTGTTAATAGTGTTAATCTAATAACGGATAGCATTGAAACCCAAGAGTTATGGTCGAACCTAGATCACAACCTATACAGACCATTTAAAAAATTTACAGCAATCACTTTAAAGGAGTTGAGAGAAATAATTAATTCTTTGGATAATAAACACAGTATTCATGAAATACTAAGTTGTAAAATACTTAAACAAATATTTGAAACGGCTGATCATGCTATACTTAATTTTATTAATACTTCTTTACGAACGGGAAAAATTCCACAGGGACTTAAAACCAGTACTATTATTCCAAACCAAAAAATCAGTAATACTATAAAAGCTGATGAATTCAGACCTATTAATACACTACCAGCCTTAGAAAAAATTTTAGAAATTACTGTTTATAACCAATTGTTGGAATTTATCAATGACAATCAAATCTTATTCGAAAGACAGTCAGGGTTTCGAAAAAACCATTCCTGTGAGTCAGCACTCCAGTTGTCATTAAGTAAATTTAATAATGAACTAGAGCACAACAAATATGTTGTTTCTGTGTTTCTCGATTTGAAAAGGGCTTTTGAGACAATTGATAGAAATATTCTTCTTGCTAAGCTCAAGAGATATGGTGTAGGCGGTCAGACCTTCAATTGGTTTTATGATTATTTGACTAATAGAAAGCAGAGGGTAAGAATTAACAATACATTTTCAAATTAAATCACAAATGACAAGGGTGTTCCTCAAGGTACTTCGCAATGATATTTATTTATAAGATAATAAATAATTTGTCTCCTTCTTATTTCATGAATATGGTCAACTAGAATTATGAAATCCATGAACACTATACTCGCAATAACTGCAATCTACATATTATCAGAACAAATTTCAAAAGTAGTATGAATTCAGTATTTTTTAAAGGCTTCATTAAATTTAATGACCTACCAACTAACGTAAAAGACTGTTTATCAATAAATGTCTTCAAAAGACATTTGTTAAAATATATAAAAGGAACATAACTTACATTTGGATAAAGTTGTAAATCTATGTTTTATATGTTAGTTTTGATTGTGAAATATTTGAATTGTTTCGGTTTAAATCTTCTAATGTTACCTATATAACTAGCATTAATAAGTAGAAATAATGAATATTATTTGTAAAATAATAGCACGGAGCGATAGAACTATTTATTGTTACTTGTAATAGTTTTAAAATTACTGAATAGCATATATTAGTTACTATTACTGTTCTATCTTTTCCTATTTTTTTATTGTATATTAGGGAAACCTATTTCTGAAATAAAGAAAGATATGTCATAGAGGTTCATTTCAGCTACAAACTAGAAAAAAACCCTTGAACAGACAGCGTGTTAGCCACATTGCCGACTCTACAGCCAAAGAAGTGGCTGGACTCAGAAACTTAGGACCCAGTGGCACCTACGGCCTGATGACTTTGACAATTGCGGAAATAGCTAAATGTTACACCCATGCTCAATCCCTAAAGAGATGGGATGCATCAATCAAAGGATGCAATCTTGCCAGGATCACCTTGGGCGACCCTGGGAAGCTGGCGCCGAAGAAATATCTGGCGATGACCAGGAAAAATCTACGCTTAACAGTAGGATTTCTGACTGGCCACTGTCTACTAAGGAAACACCTCCATAATATGGGGCTAGTAGACACAACTCTATGCAGGATGTGTGAACAGGAAGATGATACCATCAGGCATGTCCTATGCGAGTGCCCGGAGTTATCGTCAATAAGAGAGTGTGTGTTCAGTGAGTCTTGACCTACACCTGCCGATATAAAGAAGATGTCTTCCAGTGACCTGTCCATCTTCCTGAAAAGGACAGGATGGACAATGAGCTAGGAGAACAACTCCTCGGAAGGATATACAATGGGTCACATGTAGCCTAAGTGCTGTGGGCTTACACTCACCTTCCCCACTCTACAGATACAGAGATACAGAAAACCCTCTCGAAGTTGTTATTTTCACTTGTGTTGAATTGTAGAAAAGAAAAAATGCCATTCAGAACAATTACCTCTACCTGAACGGTGAGTTACTCAAAAATTACGTTTTCTCATTCAGTTTGTACTCGAACATATATCATTATTAGAAACGCTACACAATGCTATCCTAAATTGTGAACTTCAAAGGTTAGGGACAAGACACTTGTCTTCTAACAGTAACAGCACCATTTCAGATAACATTACGAGATGAAACACTACGATTTTGTGTTATCGGAAGAGAACATATCAAGATGTCTGGAAACCAGAGCCCAAACACAACCTATTCATCATTCAACAGCAGGCAGGGTTGTTTCGACCCGCTATAGATCTCATTAGTGGTGTTAGGTTGAACCACCAATGCGTTTCTTTACTCAAATATCCTTTGCACACAAGCCTGAGTGAGTGGGGGAGAGTATATCTCCCCTTACGATACGCCATCTAAGGAATCGACAGAAAACCAAATCCTCGAATATCGAAGATGAACAGTTGAATCAAAAAGGAGATATTTTTGGGAGAAATTATGTTCCATCAAACGAAAAATATATGAAACTTCCAAAGGGAGGATGAAAGGATAACTAAAATTTGCAGTAGACACAGCGTTTTTGTCAGATGAAAACTGGGGGAAAAAACCATTTCATAATAACTAGTTTACCACATTGAATCGAACGAAAAAATAAAGTCCTTTCGAAGCAACTATTTACTTATCTCCTGATGATGCTAACAAATTTAGCTGTCGAAAGACAGTGCTTCAGCTTTGGCGAGAAAAAATAATTTTCATTGGACTGTGAACTGTCCTGAAGGGATTCACCTTCAACATTCCGATTGTTGTTGTTGATGTTTACGAATGGTTACTTGAAATCAAATGGAATCCTATTAAATCTCATAAAAATTGAAAATCAAATGGGGGAGGACGCTCCAGCTTTCAGTAAGAAACACTTACGTATGATCTTGTCTGTTGGAGAGTTTAGGTGCCTTGATAATGGAAAAGTAGTGTTGGAACTAGTTGAACTACGAAGTGATGGATATCCATTTTTCGTAAGCACATGCTTGCTGGTGATCATTAAATGATTCTAAAAGTGTATAATTAATTTCGCCCTTAAGTAAAAAATATTAGTGGAATGAAAACAATAACCTGTGTTGGAATAGGGTGGTTGGCAAAAGTTTTGTACGGCTGTTATGAATTCAGTTTCTAATTACTAACCACGACTGGAATCTCTCAAACCAAACGTTGTCCGAAAAAAGTGGAACAGAAAAACAGGGAACATTTTCAGAGGAGCAAGTAATCTTTACATGCAGATAAGATAAATTCCTGTATGGATTATGTTCGTTATTTTCTGGACATATATTGTGGAGTGTCGAGCGTCTCACGAATTAGTCGCTTCAAGGGCCGATTAACGTATTGTCAACCTTTCAAAGAATTACCCTGACCCTATTTTCACAATATTTCTGTGGGTAGAAAGTTGATCTAACGTTCACCTCTCAATCGAGCTGATAATTCACAGAGCATGACGAAATGAAAGACTGTTTTGATATTGCAAACTGAATTCATAAAAACCGTACACAAATTCATCACCTCTATATAAAAAATGAGGTGAATGTCCAAATTTCGAGTGTTTTGCGTGTTGATCGATTTTCTGCTATCGAAAAAAATGTATCGAATGATCTGTATCAAATTTTGTTTGAAAAATGTGCCGAAATATTGACAGTGACATGAGGTGATTGTACTCTGAGTCAAAACAATGTTTACAAGGGTTACAAGTTTTTCACAGAAGGTCGAGAAGATATCAATGACGATGCTCGCCCTGGACGCCTTAGCAAATCAACAACCAGTGAAAATGTCAAGTCACTACTAAGAACATTTTTGAGGATGTCAGCATATCGGTTGGCTAGGTTAGGTTAGGTTAGGTTAGGTTAGGTCTGAAGTGAGTGGGTTTATTCGACCATCCACCGTAACTCGCAAGGGTTTACTGTGGCTCACACCTATTCCCACTCGGCCAAATAAACCCAGCTTCTCAACGAAGCCGATCAGTTTGTTTGGTGAGTGGTCTTTCAGATCAGATGGTAAAAGTACGGCGAACTCTAAGAACCTGATTCGGTCCCCGGCGGGGCAGGCACAAAGTATATGCTCTGCTGTTACATCATTTTCGAAACAAAGGCGACACACACTGTATTCCGACAGTCCAAGTATCTGCATACGATGATTCAAGTTACAGTGGCATGTAAGAAGGCCTGTGAGACATCGTAGTTTATTTCTTCTGTAGTCTAACAACTGTTTGGTGTCAAGCTCCGAAGGTTGAATAAACGCCTTGGACCAATCCTGGAAGTTTCTGCCATAAATCTTTTCGCCATCCAGGTGTACAATGTTTGTTTCGCAAAGCCTAAAGTAATGCCAATGACAGGTTCTGGTCCGATGAAGCAGCACCCTTCTTTGCAAGGGAGTCAGCAGCCTCATTGCCTTCCAGGCCAGTATGGCCAGGAATCCAGACCAGAGACAATCTGTTAAGTCTTCCTATCGAGGAGAGTCGTTTTTGACAATTTTGCTACCAATTTAGACGTTGTTCGGTAGGAGCAAAGAGCTACCAACGCCGCTTGACTGTCTGAGAATATTTTTATTGACTTCATCGGTTGGCTAACGTCATGCATTTTTTTTCTTTGATTTTGGGCATAAAGCGTATAGCAGCGAAGTTCGTTTCAAAATTGCTGGGTTTCGACTAAAAAAAAACGTCACACGGGTATTGCTCAGGAATTGTTGGATGACGTCAGCGGCGATCCAGATTTGCCTGAAATGACCATTACTGGTGACGAATCACGGGTATATGGTCATACCATGGAAACCAAAATTCAATCGTCCCAATGTAAGAGCGCAGTAGAGCCGAAATAAAAAAAGCACGCCAAGGTTTTGCTCAATGTTTTCTTAGATTACCTTGGCGTAGAGCATCATATTTTTTTGCCACATGGTCGTATGGTCAATGAGGAGTTATGCGCCGCTTGCGAAAACCAATATGAAGAAATCGTCCGCTATTGTGGAAAAACGAATCATGACTTCTTCATCATGATAATGCGCCAGCTGACTCGTCATTGCTTGTTTGTAATTTTACTGAGGAAAATAACACCGGATTTGGCCCCCTGCGACATTTTTCTGTTTTTACGATTGGAGAGGCCCATGAACGGTCGGCGTTTGCGAATTGAAATTCATCTCATTTTCTGAACAGATCTCATACTAAGGTCACTTCTCTAGCATCGTTTTTTTTCTATTTTCTCGACCTATTCTCTTCACGGCGTCAGTCGTAATTAGTTTATGAAAGCACGTGCAACACCTACATCTGCCATGACGTCATATGGACCATTTTCATTTCATGACTACAGAAATCATGACTCCCTAAACAATCAGCATGGGCCAGAACCACTAATTCCAGTCGATTATTTTGAATATGATCTTTCGAATACTCCTAAAGAACTCATCACTTTTCCTGATTTTCTCATACACTTATGATGAAGATATTCGATGAGTCATCTTCTGGAATGCTTTTGTTTTCTGTTATTACCTCACTTCAAACTTGAACAACAATGCCAAAAGTTGTACGAACGTATATATCAAATCCACCATACTATGATCTCTTCATACAATTAATTTCACGTGTCTGCGATATTACTTGACAAACAATGGATATTCCAAGTATCTGTACGATGAACTTTCTGTCTAGATCGATGGAAGAACAAAAACTGCTTCTCCTGAGAATCACGGGAGTATATGAAGAGCGCAAAAACTGACATCTGTATTAGCCTCTCAAACAACCCCTATCGACGATATCGAGAACGAAAAGCAAGGGTTTCCTCAGACAGACGGTAATAAGGTTTCCGTTCAGAGTTCTGTGCGGGATCAAATTCATGATGCGATTTCACTTTTTTCAATATGTTTTTCAGTGCAAAGTGGCCCAGTGATGTCTTGATTTCGCTCTGGAAAGTGTATTCTATAGGATGACTTACATTTGTAAAGAGCAGAAGTTAATTATCACCGCGACTATCAGAACACGATGAACTCAAATAGTATAGTTTTTTTCGATGCGCAAAATGATACAAGAGAAAAAAAAACAGCACTCTTCATCTACAAAGAAGTCCGCGATCCAATTTGATGTTCAAATAATAATCACATAGGTATAACGTGGTAATTGCCCATGAAAATCGAATTAATATCTCAAAAGATGATGATGAGCCTAGTGTTGATCAACTGAATCTTGTCATCCCCAAGAAGATACCAATATTGTAATATGAAGTGATAAACATTATTTTACATTATTACAACATTATTACAGTTCTGAAAATGGTGTAATAGCCGAAACTAGTCAACAATAAAGAAATATCGTGAAAAATAGACAAAAGTGTGTTTTTGTAGTGTATCCACAGATCCCAAGCTTGAGAAATACAAACAAACAAACATACATATATACAGGTGAAGGTGATAAAAGCGTGTTAATAAAAAAAGGGATACATTCTGTTGAAGGCATCGAAGAAATATGGACCTGTTTCGTAAAACATAGCTGTTAGTTGTTATTGAAGTGGCTACAATAATCGATGAAAAAACTAGAGGTCCGTATTTAAAAAAATCAAGTTGACGATGAAATCTAATGAACGAAGCATTGCCTTGCAATTTGGTTTAAATTAGAGTTTATCAAATATGAAACAGTATGTCTATAAGATCATTAGAAATCAATATGTTGTTTCACCAAAGGAAACAGAGAGATTATATTTTGAACTAACTATAGACAAAAATAAAAATAATAGTATGGAAATGTGGAAGTGTCTTAAAAAACTTGTTAGGCCAAAACAAGATATTGTTAGCCGTATTCAGTTTGAGATTAATAATCAAAATGTAATTTTAAATAAGGAAATAGGCATTGCTAATAATTTCAATTTATATTTCATATATAGTGTAAATGAAATAACTTCAGTTTTTCAAAATATACAGCAATGGACCCATGACTACCCTGTTATATCAGCTAATTACACTGAATTCGCGCTTTTAACAATTAATGAACTAAGAAATATTATATTCTCGCTTGACAAAACTAACAAAGCAGAAATTTTAAATGATAATTTCTTAAAAAAAGCTTTGATGTAGCTGGGTACGCAATATTGAATTTAATTAACACATCACTTAGAACCGGTGTGTTTCCAGATCAATTTAAGAATTCCACTGTTGTTACTGTACCGAAAATTAACTCAATTAAAGCTGAACATTTCAGACCATTAAATATACTACCAACTGTTGAAAAAGTGTTAGAAATGTCTGTATATAACCGATCAATTCAGTACTTTAATACCAATAAATTGTTTATAGGCAACCAATCAGGTTTTAGAGCTAGATACTCATGTGAAACGTCTCCACAATTTTCAATAACTGAATGGAAAAATACAATTGAAAGAAATCAATCAGTACATTGTTACGACATTTCTCGACCTTAAAAGGGCATTTGAAACAATTGATCGAAATTTTCGACTTGAAAAATTAAAATATTATGGGATATCAGGAATTTTTTTCGATTGGATTCAAAGTTACTTATTCAACAGAAGACAAAAAACTAAATTTGGAAAAGAATCGTCAGATGAACTTATAATTGAGAGTGGCATACCTCAGGGTAGTGTGTTAGGTCCATTGCTTTTTATTATTTACCTAAATGATATTAATCACATATCTGGATCACACTGTATAAATCTTTTTGCAGATGGTTTATTGTATACATGAAAATTTGAATCAGGCAATTGTTGAAATGAATAGGTCTCTAAATAGCATTGAAACATATTTATTTATTAATAAACTGAAACTAAATGTCAGTAAAACGTATGATTTTGACATCATCTTATAAGTATGATCAAATTGTTTGGGCAAATGCTGTTACAAAAATTAATAATGTTAGCATTGAAATTGTGACTGAAATAAAATATTTGGGTTTTATAATTGATAAAAATTTAAAACTGAATAGTCATGCTGATTTCATTTGTAAAAAAATATCTAAAAAACTTGTTTTTCTCTCTCGTATATGTAAAAAAGTGTAAGTATGCTAGGTTGACTCTTTTTAAAAGCCTAATACAACCTCATTTTGATTATTGTACAACATTACTTTTTCTACTTGGTAAAAATAAAATAGCGCAATTGCAAAAGTTTCAAAATCGGGGCATGCGATTAATATTGCGATGTAGCCATTACTCAGCAATTAAATCGATGTTACAGTGTCTAAACTTTGTAGATTTCACCGTTTCTGAGATAGCAATAGTGGGATCAGTTGATGAAGAAATGGCCTATATATCTCAGAAGTCTGATAACTTGATCCGTGATATTTCCAACAAGGGGCAGAAAGCTTTTCAATTGCCAAGCCTATTTGCCGGTACCTTGACGTTGTCTACCGTCATGAGTCGTATCAGTCGCTCGAAATCAGAATTGATATTTTATTTTCATTTGAAGGCATTGTTAAACTTTCACTGTATTTGGTATACCTATCAGGATCTATCTGCTTGACAGTGTTCATAAGATAATATTTATCCCTGGTCTATCGTATCGAGCTGACAGTACAGAGTTTGGCCACCGATGGGGTTAGACACACGACCTTCATCAGGTCCTGTTAATCACATTCGCAGGATATCTGATCTTCTTTGAAATGTTGGCCTATTAATGACATAACATTTTATCACATCAATGTTACCAAACGCAAGATCATTGTAGATACTCTGGCATGGAAGCGGTGTCTGAATGAAGGCGTGCCATGATAGTTCTATCACCAAGGGATCTCCAACTGAACCTACAACCCTCTGGGTTGGCAATTACCGTGGGCGAGTGCTTCTAGAATGTGGTGAACTGAGGTTTTGTGAGGAATGAGCAGAACAGCCCTCTATATGGTCGGTCTGACTGTTCAGGCCCTTCACTCTAGATACGTCGAGTTGATTGTCGATTTAGGGCCCATCTAAATTCGACATTCTGGGTTCTTTACACAAATCAACTTCAAGACATGAGAATATATTTGACCACATCAGTATATATGATTTTCGTTCATCTGTACAAAGTCATAAAAATGATCACTTCCCAACACCAAACCGTTATTTTAACACCTCGACACGTGTTTTGATCACCAAGTGATCATCTTCAAGAGGGACATTGAACTTCTATTGTATCTGTTCTGTTTAAAATCTGTTTTTCCTTTGATCAGCCCATACGAATGACAACTCTCAGAAGTATAGAAACTTGTGCGAGCTAAGGACTAACGAGGTCTTACCTTTTAACGTGTGATTTCTAACACGGTATGAAATATCACTATACTTTTCTAGAGATTCTTATTTTTTCTTCTCTAACGTCTATTATTTCTGTTATTTAAAAAATCTTTGATATTTTTTTATGTCATATTTTACGACTTTGTTAAACCTAATAGTTTGTGGCTTTGTGCAACGTGATAGATATAATATTTCACAGAAGTTTGTGTATTTTTGAATAGAGAACTTCATTTGACACTGCTGATATGTACTGTATCATATTTCAGAGTACTCAACAGATACTTTGAAACATTAAAAGGATATGCCATTTTCATTTCCACGTGGACGGATTTATAACGAAACCTGTATCTGCCCGAGTGTATGCTATTTCAAACTCCAGTGGAATGATTACCACAGTTTCTCTGTGAGACGAAAATGAAAATGGGGTTTTTCCTATGAATCAAACGTTCACAAGGGAAATTCTCGTAGAAGTTTCTGAACCAGAGCGAGTGAAAATAGTTTTCAGTCTGCTTATTACTTTGAGTGAGGAGTCTCATTGTCTCCAACCGACAGTAGCGGTGGCGTGAACATCTCAGAAATGCTTGTGACCTCTGCGCTTACATTGTCTACACCCCAAATGCATATGAACAAACAGTGAAGTATACGCAGTCTGTTCAAAAAATCATGGAAATTTTAATTCTTCCCAAAAAATATTCATTTATTCATCAGTTTCCATTTTGTACCCTCCATTTTTTCAAATCCTCGAAGCAGTTCGGATATGCACTTTCGGGTTCTTGAGCTCTCCCAGCGAATCGGTTTTTATTCGATTATTTCTCGCAAAACGCAGTCCTTTTATGGGTTTCTTCAATCTTGAGAACAAAAATAGTCGCAGGGGGTCAAATCTTGTGAATACGGTGGCTGAAGCCTCAATACGGTGTTGTTCTTGGCCAAAAAAAATACGAACAAGCAATGGCGAGTGAGTGTGATACAGAAGCCATGAATTGCTTTTTCACAATACCGCCATTTTCTTCGTATTGCTTCTCGCAAGCGGCGCATAACTTCAAAATGATACTCCCTAATGACCGTACGACCATATGGCAAAAATTCCTGATGCATTCCGCCACGAGAAAATTCTTGACATTTGATCGAACTTGGCGTGTTTTTTTGATCTTGGCTTTCCTAGGCTCTTCCATTGGGATGATTGGACTTTGGTTTCGATGTCATAACCATATACTCATGATTCGTCATAATTTTCTCAACTTTTCAACATTTTTATCGGTTGTTGATGTGCTGGAGCGTCCATGGCGAACGTCGTCATTCACATCATCTCAACTTTCTGTGAAAAGCTTGTAACACTCGTAAACTACGTCAACTACGAACTGCCTTATAAAGTACTATTCCCGAGTAGAGAGGACTGGATCCTCCGGGAGAAGGAAATATTGAGAGCAAATAGTTGTTGGTTCACAGATGGATCGAAAACACCTTCCGGTTCTGGTGCAGGTGTTTTCAGTCGCAGACCCAGGACAGAGTTATCTACCTGCCTAGGAACTTATGCGACTGTATTTCAAGCGGAACTTTACGATATTGAATTGTGTGCGGAGAGATTGGATAAATCCAACCTCACTCACAGGTCAATAAAAATATTCTCGGATAGTCAAGCTGCGTTGGGAGCTCTTGGCTCCTACCGCCGAGCAACGTCTAAATTGGTAGCAAACTGTCAAAAATGACTCTCCCCGATAGGAAGACTTAACAGATTATCTCTGGTCTGGAGTCCTGGCCATACTGGCCTGGAAGGCAATGAAGCTGCTGACTCTTGCAAAGGAGGGTGCTGCAAGCGGCTTTATTGGACCAGAACCTGTCATTTGCATCGCTTTGGGCTTTGCCAAACAAACACTGAACACCTGGATGGCAAGAAGATTTATGGACTTCTGGCAGAATCTTCCAGAATTGGCTCACTCCAAGTCGTTCATTCACCCTTCGAAGCTTGATTCCAAACAGTTGTTGGACTACAGTGAGAATGAACTACGATATCTGACAGGCCTTCTTACAGATCACTGTCATTTGAATAATTATTTTAATGATTATGAAACTTATACAAATAATATCCAAAACGAGATCAAAAGGTGTCCCAAAAAGTTCTGGAAATATGTAACTTCATGTAAAAATGATGTAGGTATTCCTAAAAAAATCAGCTACAACGCTACGTTTGCTGAAAATGGTGAAAGTATATGCGACCTATTTGCTACATATTTTCGCAGCATTTACGAGCCCTATCAGCAAACATATCATGTTCCTCTTCAGTTCAGCAATAATAATTCGTTAGATTCAATAGAGTTCGCTCCAGAAATCATATTAGAGAAAATGAAGTCACTCGATGTGAATAAGGGTGCTGGGATCGATGGTTACCCAGCATACTTCGTTAAAAACTGTGCATCTGGTCTATGCTATGCCTTGAGCATCTTATTCAACAAATCCATGCAGTCTGGTGCTTTCCCAGAGGTTTGGAAAACTGCTCTTCTAATCTCGATTTATAAAAACTCTGGTAATAGAAACTCAGTAATAAATTATCGAGGTATCAGTAAACTGTCCATTTTCAGCAAATTGTTCGAAATCATCGTTTATGTCTCTATATTTTACTATATCAAATCATCAATCATAGAATGCCAGCATGGTTTTTTTCTCCCAGAGGGCCATAGAAACAAATTTAGTAATGTATGCCGACTACATTTCAACTGCATTAGACAATCGAGCACAGGTGGACTCAGTGTATACTGATTCAATAAGGCATTCGATAAAGTCGACCATAACCTTCTTATTTCAAAACTTGCTGGGATCGGTATACAGGGAGATCTCCTTAGATGGCTTTCATCCTACCTTCACAATCGCAGTCAGCTAGTGAGCGTAAATGGATACAGATCTGCACCATTTGAGGTAACCTCGGGAGTCCCTCAAGGTTCACATCTGGGTCCATTAATGTTTCTAGTATTTATAAATGATTTGAAAGATTGTTTCAAGCATTTACAAGTACTATTGTATGCTGATGACTTGAAAATCTTCAGAAAAGTAACGACGATTAGAGATTGCTCAAAAATTCAGGAAGACCTCATTGCTTTTTTGGAATACTGCTACCTTAATAAACTAAAACTCAATATTAATAAATGTGCATGTATATCTTTTTGCAGAAACAACATAACGATACATTTTCAATACTACTTTGGCAATAATATCATTAACAGAGTAGACCAAATTAAAGATCTTGGAATCCATTCTGATACAAAAATGACTTTCAATTCCCATTTGGATTATGTAATAAATTCCTGCAGCAAAACCTTGGGATTTTTCTGTAGAATAAGCAAAGACTTCAACAACGAGGCAGGAATAAAATCTATTTACTATGCATTTGTTTATAGTAAACTCAATTTCGGAAGTGGCATATGAAGCCCACATTATAATACACATAAATTACGATTAGAAATACTCCAGAACAGATTTGTAAGGTTCCAGCATTTCAAAATAACGAAGACTTATGTAACACTTGGCATTAGCGAAATTCGATCTCACTACAAAATACAGCTTCTAGAACAACGAAGGATAATAACCGACTTAGTTTTCATTTATAAAATTATAACAAATTGTTATGACTCACCCAATCTAGTATCAATGATTTTCATCACGTTCCTCATAGGAACACTAGAAACAGAAAATTACTTGCCAGTCCGAATTTCAGCACAAATTTGGGCAAAAACTCCCCAATTACTAAAATGTGTGATTCTTTCAACAAATATTGTAGTAACGTGAATGTTTTCTCTATTACGTTGAATTCCCTTAAAATAACGATGAAAAGAATATTCAACACAGCAAAAATAATTGCTTGGTATGTACGAAATTCATTAATTCATTAATTTCTATTTTTTCTTGTATCTGTTAACACTGTGTATCTCTGTAACCACTACTATCAGAGGATGCTTCTATGGGTGTTTACCTGTTTGATGGGTTGCGGTGGAGGGCCGAACAGATCCATTCACTTTAGACCTACCTACCACTCCTAAACATTTTTTTGTACAACTGTCTTCAAAAGTGACATTTTTAATGGTTGTCAAGAGTATTAATAAATGATGTTTACAAAGCAACGTGTTAAAAATATCTTCATCACTAGTGTTGAAATTATTTTTTACACGATTGTTTTTCGACCAAATAGCAATAAACAAAACATAATTATTCAATTATCGGGGGAGTTTTATTATGAACAATAGACATAGATACAATGAAATTCTGTTACAAATGTATTATACACATTAATTACATTATTATTATTATTATTATTTATGAACATTAATATGAAAAGTACAATTAGAACAACTGCTGATATTAATACCTTGCTATGGTGAAGAACCTTGTGATTTATTTGAACTATCTGAGTTGATAATTTCATGAGCATTAACATTTGATTCTTGAAGTGAAGAGGACGACGCTGGAGCTAGCTGTTGGGATTATTCTTTCAGCAATAGCTTTTTCATAAGAAATAGATTGATCGATATAACCCACAGCTACTTTTGTAGACTTCCATCCACCGTGCTTCTTAATATCTGTTATATTTGCTCCTAATTCTACTAGCAAAGAAGCAGGAGACCTTCTGAAACAGTGACCTATATATTCCTTTAGTTTCGGGGGGTTCAGAAACCCAGCAATGATGGAGGACATTTTCCCAAACGTTTTCATACCAACTGGGTTGGCACTGTATTCATAATTTGAGTATTTCAGAAAAAAACGTTAATGATTGATAACGGAAGGGCGTAATGCAATGTATTCATTGAAATAGTCAGTGTTTTCTCCAACAATGCAAAAAGAAGGACCTATTTTCGTTTTTATATTTGGAATTTGAACAATCAATGATTTATCCAATAATTTAATGTCTAGTATCAATAAATGGCACAGCTCTTCACGCCAGCAGGCTCCATATATTCCAAAAATAGTAGCAACTTTTATCATCAAATAATTTTCATTTGGCGCCTCATTTATGAACCTCTGGACTTGTTGAAACATAAAAGTTGTATTAACACCATTTTTAACGAGCGCACTCGACATTATCATTGAAAAGTTGCTCCACAAAGATGACGAGTTCCATATTTTTAATTTTTCTTCTAGATTGGCTAAGAAGACGATTTTGCTGAAATTTCCTTCGATGTTTCCAAGTCTACACCAGTTAAGAAAATTAGAATATGAGACGTAATGCTGAGCCGATTTTCTTGGTAACAATTCAATTGAAGCTCTTTTTGCATCCTCTTCAATATCGTCAGGATCAGACAATCCCTCACTATTGTTCTCCATTATGCAAGACATTTAATACCAACGAGAACTTTAAATGTCACTTCGAATGAAACGCGTGAGCTGCAAACAATACTGTTTGTTGGTAACCAGGTGATTCGGCGTCACCTGACACGGCCACTTCACAGCAAATGCGATAACATGAAAATAGTTAACAGACAAACGATGTCAAAATGTGTTTATATAGAAATATGAAAGTCATCTATTTTATTATGGAAACAGGACAGTTGTACAGAAAACTTTGTATGATATGTGTGTTTATTTTGTTCGTGAAATTGCTCAACTCGCTAAGCTCGCTTCGCAAACTTTTCCATTCACAAAATAAAACCTTACTTCCAACACTCATATCATAAATAGCTGTTCTGACTTAGAGTATAGAGGCGAGTAAAAACTCGCCTAAAGAAACTATTGTATAGCGAAACTACTTACTTAGGTACGTACTTAGGTACTTTATTAGCAAAAAAAATTCCATCTTCCGGTAATTTTTAAAGTCATATAAATATATATTAAACTTTTGATAATTGTCATGTCTGTTTCACTCTCACCGCGGTGGTTGGTCTTGAATTAAACTCGATGAATTCCTCATTTTCAATTTTAATACTCGAGTATCACAGAGTGTTACAAAAGCAATCTGAGATATCATCACCCCCATATTTTTGAGCAGTTCAAGATAATAGGGGAGCCCAAGCGGTGATTTAGGGATTTACTAAAGCGCGGCAGATTATATACAGGAGGATGGATACCTTGTCCCCGGTTAAGTACCTCCACCAAATATGAGCCCCATATATAAGGCCGCCCGTGAAGGATGAAGGATCAGATTAGTAAAAAAAATGATCATCAGAAATTCTCGAGCGCGTCAGATTAAGGTAGGGTGAGTTGATCACATACTAAAAAATATATATTCCAGTAATTTGACAATTTGAGAGTGACGTAAATAGAGGGGAGGGCAGCAAAGTTGTGAAAAAATAACGTCATTTCGACATTCTAGAGCGTAGCTAATTTTTTTTCATTTTGAAGGAAATGATTCAAGGATAACGGAAAATATATAATCTGACGATTTTCGCAAGACGAAATGACAACAATTCATCGAACAAGTTCAATGCGTGCAGCTGTGTGATACCTATATTTCTCTCTTCGAATTTCTATTCCTTCCACTTTTTCTCTATCTATTACTCTCTCACTCCGTCCCCACTCTCAATTCTGTTGCCATGACGCCATCACAGCAGATCACAGAGACTCGTTCGTGATGAAGATTGATCTTGATTTTCAATTTTTCATAATCAATTGATCAACTAATCAATTGATTATAAAAAATTCAATCATTTTGAGCATTTCTTAAAAAATTATTTTCTTATAAATACAAGTATTCTACCTAAAAACATACACTTATTTATTTGCATGCTATTTCCTGAGCTTTTCAATCAATTAAGTTCGAAGATTTGAAAAAAAATGTTTATCGTCAGATTAGGCAAATCCCTCTAGATAATCGTCAGATTATGAGACAGCACGTCTAGAACATAAAGATGAACGATATATTTATCTTAATCTGACGTGCTTGAGTATTTGAAAATGGCGAATTTTTTTTGCACATTATAATAATGGCCGCGAGTTTGCGTCAGATCGAAATCGTCAGATTATTGAATGAGAGCTTTTTTTGTTCACTTTTGACCATTACGTACAACAACCCGCATCATGCAAACGATCAGATTAACATACGAACATTATTAAAAATACGTAGGAAATTGATGCTATCAATATCTGACGCGCTCGAGTATGTCCATGTAACAAACAGTATTTTTTCACATATTCAAAAATCTATAGCCGCTTCCCACACCGATGAAAATGTATAAATTATATAACATTTTTCTTCTTATCATCTAAGCTTTGCAACCTGATATGTCTCTATGACGCTCCAGTAAATCCCCATTTTGCATCATGGGCTTCCCTATTAAGAGAAAACTCAAGTTAAATTCAGACATTCAGTGGTCTGCTTGAGAGAAACATAGGGAGATTTCTGTCGATTCCATAAATGATGCTGGCATAAGGAGATGTCTTGCAACTGCTGGTGTTGGCTGCATTATGAAGATTAATATATTTTCTCATTCAAAATATCCCTAAAGAGATGGAATGGAATCGAAGGATGCAATCTTGTCAGGATCGATCATCTTGGGCGACCCTGGGAAGCCGGCGCCGAAGAAATATCTGGCGATGACCAGGAAAAATCTACGCTAAACAGTAGGATTTCTGACTAGCCACTGTCAACTCAGGAAACACCTCCATAATATGGGGCTAGTGGACACACCTCTATGCAGGATGTGTGAACAGGAAGATGAAACTGTCAGGCATGTCCTGTGCGAGTGCCCGGAGTTATCGTCAATGAGAGAGTGTTTGTTCGGCGAGTCTTGGCCTACACCTGCCGATATAAAGGAGATGTCTCCCAGTGACCTGTCCCCCTTTCTGGAAAGGACAGGATGGATGATGACCTAGGAGAACAACTCTTCGGGAGGATGTACAATGGATCACATGTGGCCTAAGTGCTGTGGGCTTTCACTCACCCTCCCTACTCTACAGATACAGATTATTCAAAATATTCATTTGAAATTTCATTGTTGTATTCGAATTGTACTCCGAACTATCCAAAATATCTCCTGGTCTTTGAAAAATAGAAATTTCATTTGAACATAACCAAGCATTTCGAAGAAAGCCCAAACTTCAGAGGTGGAGTAAAGAAAGAGTAATTCATCAAGCACACCTTATTTCAAAACTTTACTGAATATCCCGCGGCAAATCTTCCAGTTGGCGGAAACTCAAAGATATATACTGAAACGTTTTATCAAAGAATATTATACTCGGGACCGTTTGTTCCAATCCAATGTTCCATTAGGAGAATGAGACGTTAACATAAACACAAAAGCAGAAGGGACCGTCCCAGTTGATAAAAATGAATATACAATTCAGTGGTGAATGGGAACATGAGCTATCGATAAGTTTTTTGTGGGCCTTACTATGGATATTATGATCAAATTAAATCACTCCGTCCTTTGTTGAAAACCGCATGAAAATCCGTTTAATAGTTTTTGAGTTTATGGCGTTCAAAAAACAGGCAGACAAATACAAGTAAATAGAGAGACATATATGGCGGTGGACTTTCATCTTTGATACGGGGTGATATCTGTAAAATACATTTTGTTAACAACTGGACAACATTAAATCAATACTCATTTACTGAAAAGACTGAAATGCAATTTACCGAATCGTTATTGATATTATTCCAAATTTTTTATCAAAAAGCAACCTACAACAGCTGAGTATTTTATCGAAAGTGATATCTGAGGTATCATAATCCTTCACAGATGAGTTAGTTGGTCGGTAGCTGGTCGGTTCGACGTGGATGCTTTGTTCACTCATTCGAATTGACTGCCGTGTTGGTCGATGGTTCAAGCCCCGGGCTGAACGATCGACTTTCACTTGCTATCGTCCAACCCGTGTTGGGAGTCACACGTTGAAAGGTAAAACCTCGTTGATCGTACAATTTTAGACTTCTGAGGGTTGTGGTTCATAGGGTTGCGACAGCTGGTTAATGGAAGAAACAGATTTTTTCAACAGATAAGTTTCTAGAAAATCTGAAGGTGTGCCATCAACAGGTTCACTTTATCTGAATTAATAAAAGAAACGCTGAGTGTGACTGTGTGATATAGTTATATATCATTGAAAAATGACTTCGATCGTGATGCTACAGAGTTGGTAATAAACTAGTCAAATACCTTCGAAACAAATCAATCAACTAGCCCCACAAGCCATTTTTATTTCCTGAAATGTATGAAACGCAACTGCATCTGTCAGACTGACAGCTGTCAGACTCATTGACAGCTGATGCAAACTTCACAGAAAGGTATGCTAACTGAAGGCATGTTTAACATAACAGAGTCGACATATATTGACACGATGATCTGGTAGAGCATTGTATACTTTGATTGCTTTATACTCAACCTCTCTTGTACGTATGTATTCTCAGATTGTCTGAAGAGAGCATTGTTATATCACTGTCAGTATATGAGTACTTGTCTATATTTTTTGTAAATAGTTCAGGATTGGTTTTGACAAAATCCAGCAATCTGAATATTCATGAAGAAAGTGTTTTGAAGGGGAATATGCAAGACTTCAAAAAATGATTTCTCAATAATACGTTTTTGCGTCAGAAAAACTTCATTTGCCTCATATCAATCCATAAGATAGGGTTGTCTGTATTTGGGCGAAGTAGAAAATTCTGAGTACTTCAGAGTCTACTGAATCATTCAATTGCCGCAATAAATTGCGCATTCTATACAGTTTCTTGATCGTATCAGTGATATGACATTTCAAAGATAGATTTGCATCAGTTTCTACCCCCAAGGACTCAATACTTGAGCAATAGAGACAGGTTTTGAAGTAAGTTTCATGTACACATTACTGTGATGCTTTATAAAATTGAAGTATTGCGTTTCCGTTCTACTTATACTCAAGCAAAAACTGTTTTTATCGCACCAATTCAGCATTGAAAGTGACTTATTCTGGGCCAGAATACATTGGTTCAAAAATATACAATATTCTTACTGAATATGTGAAGGCTTCAAAGCAATTGTATAATTGAATAACACTGGCGGATACTTGATGAAAATCCATATTGAAACTATCAATACAGTTTATTATATATGATTTTCACTATGGCGAATTGTATGATTTTCACTATAGTTGAGAATTATTATTATTTTTTCGGCCACTTTCGTTGCTGTGTTGTGTTACTGTGCTAGTTTTGTCATATTTTCAGATAAATCAGTCACATGTTATATGAACACTAATGGCCCAGGAATGTATCCTTGGGGTACAATCGAGTTGATATTTCTGGTAGACGAGTAGAACTCCCCATATCACCACCTATTCAAAATTTTAGAGGAACCTGATGAGTTCTTCCATAAAAAAAACATTTGAACAGCATCAATGCTACACCTCTAATGCCATAACATTCAAGTTTATTCAGTAGAATATCATGATCAAGTGAGTCAGAGTCCCTTGTGAGATCAAAATAATTGCTAGTCAATAATTAACGTCTATCAATTAGGTCTACCACAAATTTCAATGACTGACAAATGACATTTTATGTTATCTGGTTGGTAGAAATCCATGTAACTAAGCAAGTACTTTGTCATTGTTATTGTCTTTCTTAAAACACTGGCAACAGTGAAATTTGCCTGTAGTTGCCAAACTGATTTTGGCCCCTTTTTCATGAACTCTTATGATTTTTGCATGCTTCACTTTCTCTGAGAATATTCCCGATTCAAAAGTCCTGAAGTTGTTCATAATATTGAAGTATAAGTATTGTTGAACTATTATTGAAATTTCGCTGATATACCTGGAATATGGTGGAGTTATTGTATAGTGGTCTTTTTGATCGGGACACTGTATACTTTTTCTAATCCTCAAAATGCCTATACCTATCCTCTTTTTGCCAGCCCAAACAATTCCACACGCTTCGTATGCAAATCGTAACTGTTCGAAATCGTATATCTCTGATAGCGATAAACATCACCCGACAAAACCGATTCAACCCCCATAGGAAAAAGTTGCTTTGAATGCAAACCAAATATGAAAACAGGTACGAGGAATACTGAGAAAGACGGTAACGTTATGAAAACTGTTGCATGTTTCTCTTTTAGTCGGGTAAAGAAGCACCTTTTGGGTGAAAATGAAATTTGAGAAAATATACTGAATGAACAGGTAATTTCCAAGAATAATAATGAAGTCCTTAGACTATTATTTGAAATTTCATTCGAGGGATTAATATCGGGCTTGACTGTATGATGGCTTCAATGCATTTCGATTCATATTTGAATTTTCTGTTGAAAACGCATAAACATTTTCAGCATTTTTTCAAAGAAAATGCTTTTGTAACCTAAATTAGTTTTTTTTTCTCTATAAAGGTGTGTAAGTGGAAAGCTGAATGAACTGCAACGGTTATATTTTTAAGAGTGATCAATTTTTGAGAAAAAAAGTTTTTGGCTTTCCACTACTACATTTTGATTCTCACAATTTTTTCGTATCAAGATGGAGCCAAGATGGACAGCCAAAAACTTTCTTTTCCGATGCTGAATAGTTTTTTACCAAGAACGAATCTATCCTGAAAAATATATTCATATTAAATTAATTGCTGATTATTATTCTTATCAGGCAATCACTTGGTTTTGAAAAATTATTATTATTATTCAATGAATCCATTATGAATTGATATATGAATATTTATCCAAGAAAATAAAAAATGAAAAAATCACTGTGCGATTTTTTGAAATAAAAACCATGAGAATAATCAAAATCACAAGAAAACTGAAAAAATGTTTTTTAAATCAAAAATCATGTATGGTTGCTTCAATTATTTTGGCTTCGTATGTTATACATTTTTTGGACTTGAATAATAAAAGTTAACAACAAACATGATTTTTTAATTTATCGTAAACCGGCACATACAGATATTATCATTCATAATTCGTCCACTCACCCATATCAGCATAAGGTAGCAGCTTTCAACAGTTGTCTGATACATTCTTTATTATCAAAAAAGTTATGCAGTCAAGCTTTGAAAGAAGTTTACCCAATTCGAAGAGAAGAGGATAAAAGGTATAGAACCTTAACCTACTTAGGCCAACCCACTACAAATAATACAAATAAATACTGCTTTCAAATCAACAACAACTCAAGCATGCTCATTAAGAATAACAAAGATGAAAGTTCAGTTTCAGAAAAATCAGGAGTGTATGAATTATCGTGTGGGTCATGTTCGATGTTTTATATAGGTCAAACTGGAAGAGCGTTCAAAGCTCACATAAAGGTACACAAATATAGTTTTCAGAATGGAAAAATAAATTACACATATACCAGTCATTCAATCTCAGAGGGACATGAGTTCAACCATGAATACAAATCTCTCCATTTCCAGAAGAAACGTTTGGAACTTAACCTGTTGACGAGTATGGAAATGAACGAATTCAAAAACTTCCAACATCTTGTGAACGATCAAACTGAATTGAATAATTCACCATTATTGAATCTGTTCATTTGGAGGTAAAAATAGTTAGGTAGATTTACAGGTATACTTTCGAGAAATTCATTGATATTGTTCATGAATTCATATCTGACCTGTTCAGGTAGATTCATTATTTAGGTAGACGAGAAGGTACTAGGTTAGAGTATGAAATGGTTGTAATTTAGAAGTAGATTAGATTAGATTAGATTAATATGGGGCTTCTGTGCTGAACAGCCACTACACTGCAACCTTTGCAGATCTATTATGTGTGCCCTCATGTATGCTAGAGTCCCTTGTCTAGGCCCGTCCTTGTAACTAGACTCCATAGGCCAGACCTCAAGTTCCCCATATATTGAGAGGGTTGTGGTTTTTCCTCCCCTAATGTTGCAAACCTTATTCTTGACAGACCTTCGCAATAGCATAGTATGTGTACGGTGGTTTCCTCATCCTCTTGGCAAAGCCTGCATTAGGCTGTGTCTGCCAGTCCGATGTTGTTCATGTGTTTGTTGATTCTACAGTGTTCCGTCAATGGCCCGACCAGAACTCTAGTTGCTCGCCTATTCAGATTTAGTAGGTACTCCGTGAATTTTGGCGATGGCTCTTTAATGAACTCTTTGGCCTGTCTCATACCCGGCGCCTCATTCCACCATTTTTGAGATTGTTTTTCCTTCCAGTTGCTGTTACAAGTTTTTTGCAGCGCTTTTGCTGTACCACAAGAGGGTTCTGGGCCAATGAGGGAGCGTCGTGCTCCTTCTCGTGCTAATGAATCCGCCTCTTCGTTGCCCTTGTATCCTGTGTGGCCTGGTACCCAGGCTAATGACAGTTTGTTTTGACTACCTAGTTCTTGTAGCTTTTCTAGGCAGTTCCAGACCAGTTTGGAATTGACCTGCATGGAGCTAATTGCTTTTATAGCTGCTTGGCTATCAGAGTATATTGCAATAGTCTTTTCCTTAAACTCTTGCCTTAGTAACTTTTCTGCGCAATGACGTATTGCTGCTGTTTCTGCCTGGAATATCGTCACTTTTTTACTTGAGCTTAGTGAGACTTTTGTCTTTGGTTCAGTTATATTGATTCCTGCTCCTACGCCTTCTTCAGTTTTTGAGCCGTCTGTGTAACAGGCAATATCTGCATTTATTGAAGGTCCTTCCTTCCATGCCTCTTTGCCTGTTATAATTGTTTTGAAGTTTTTTCCGAAGCTATACTGGGGAAGCATCTCATCCGATGGTTAGAGGCAACTCTCACGAAACACGTGTTGCGTTTTTGTAAAATTGTTTAGTGAAAATTGTTTTGTCCATTTCTGAAGACGAAGGCAGATTTTGGCCTCCGAAACGTTAAGATAAGTATTGCATTATTTCTTAACAATTTTTTTGATAGGCAAAATTGTTAAATACGACAAGTTACTGATAAATAGAATTTTTTTTTTGTGAAAAATATTTGGATTTCACGCAGTAACATATCGGGGTAAACTGAAAAGTTTGCTATTCTACACTTGTATAAAGTTCTCCATTATAATTTTTATATTTTTTCAGATTGTGGAAGGTAAAAAACACCCAAAAAAGGACGATAAAAAAAATCATAGAAAATATGTTAATTTTCAGCTTGTATGAATAATTCAGTCAACAAAAGAATAAATGATTGAAAATTTGCAGGAAAGAAATTTCTACGGTGGAGTTTTGTTAATTCACCTTTCTCAGTGATATTTGATTTTTTCAGTGGCTTTATACTATGATTTAACGATAGGAGTACGCTAGAACCCCTATTTCCACCTCATCATTGGGAAATTTCACATAATTATGGTGGAATTACGAAACATAAGGCTGTTTTGTAGAATTTTTTGGGGTATCCGCACTTCTTGAAATTGAAACAACTTTTCAGGTGACATTCCGAATTGAATGACTCGTTGAACATAATGAAGGCAAATACCGGAATATAGGCTTTCACGACTGACGTCAATGTTTTGGTTGGTTTCCGATTTTTATCGTAGTCTTCTTTGGTTACAATCTCCAAACATTTCAACTGCAACTGCGGCAGACATCTTCAGTAGCGTGGTCGAAGCACTCTTCTTGACGTATCAACTGAAACTGAAGCTCTCATTTCTGCCATGTCATTTATAGTGCTGATTTTTCGCGCACTTTCTGTGATGGCGGATTCGCGCGTACTTCCCGCGCGTATTTTCCGCGCGATTTGGGTGACTTGGCTTCGTTTTGGCGCCTTTCAAAGCTGCGTGTCAGATCTTTGGTATATATGTTTTCTCTTCCTTTTTGTTGAAGTTCTTTCGGTGTTTGTGTATTTTTATGGCACAATAAAAGCGAATCCAAAAGGTGTTTCTTGACTGGGCTATATTTCGCTTTCCCTCGTCCCAGTCAGTGCTGTATCCTTCTAAAGACAAGACCTTCATGTGGGGTAGGGATGATTCCTGAAACTACGGGGGTTTATTTCTCTTTGTATTTACTGCTATGAAATAGATGTATCAGGATATGGATAATGAGCCTGATCACTTCTTTCTGGATTCATCAACTTAGCCTCGGGTTGAATACTGTTTCTTCGATAACATGAAATAATTTCGGACGGAATATTATGAACATGGAAAGTCGAAGTCTTTGAGTTTCTTTTATGCTCGGTTCTAATTATTCATGACATTTTTCTCCAGGAATTTTAATTCTAGAAACTTCATTGAACGTGGTGAATAAAGCTGCCTGCGTAAACGCAAATGAAACATAAGTGGAACCACCTATTGGCGTGACCCCTAAGTCAACTTGTCAAGTTTTTATGTCAGTGTTGGTGGTTTGACCAATCAACCGACAACTGCGGTAGCAGAAATTTGGGAAGCTTACCTGAAATGCCATCGGAAAACGAATCCATATGTTTCTAGAAATGATATGAAATCGACAAAGGTTAATGCAGTCAAGCTGTTGGAAAATAATTCCATGAAAATCAAAAGATAAGTACTTTCTGAGCATTCCCATATTGATTTCAACTTAAGAGCCACCGGTAGACAGCTGTTTCAGCCTATTGGGCATCGTCAGTACCGGGCAGGCGGTCCTCGATTGAAGACAAAATGTGAAAAACCAGAAAAGTACTTGATAAAAATAGCTGCCTGCGTAAACGTAAATGAAACATAAGTGGAACCACCTATTGGCGTGACCCCCAAGTCAACTTGTCAAGTTTTTATGTCAGTATTGGTGGTTTGACCAATCAACCGACAACTGCGGTAGCAGAAATTTGGGAAGCTAACCTGAAATGCCATCGGAAAACGAATCCATATGTTTCTGGAAATGATATGAAATCGACAAAGGTTAACGCAGTCAAGCTGTTGGAGAATAATTCCATGAAAATCAAAAGATAAATAGATAAGTACTTTCTGAGTATTCCCATATTGATTTCAATTTAAGAGCCACCGGTAGACAGCTGTTTCAGCTTATTGGGCATCGTTAGTACCGGACAGGCGTACCGTCAGCGTACCAGGACCGGTGGCTCTTAAATTGAAATCAATATGGGAATGATCAAAAAGTACTTATCTATTTATTTTTTGATTTTCATGGAATTATTTTACAGCAGATTGACTGCATTAACCTTTCTAGATTATTTCATATCATTTCTAGAAACATGTGGATTCGTTTTTCTATGGCATTTCAGGTTAGCTTCCCAAATTTCTGCTACCGCAGTTGTCGGTTGATTGGTCAAAACACCAACACTGACATAAAAACTTGGCAAGTTGACTTGGGTGTCACAATAATAGGTGGTTTCCACTTATTTCCATTATGGAAATGATAAAGAAAGTGCTTATCTATTTATTTTTTGATTTTCATGGAATAATTTTCCAGCAGCTTGACTGCATTAACCTTTCTAGATTTTATATGTATACCAGTATTAAACATAATATTTATGAGCTCAGTGAAAGGTTTTACAGCAATTAAATTGATTTCCTTCAAGATTCGACTATTTAGTTCATAAATATCAAGACAATTAGAATTTTTTAAAGACTTTATGGTCGAAGAGATATCAGAATGAGTAACAGGGTGCAAATAGAAAGAACTGCACGGTGCAGGAGAGTTCTTGAAACTAAGGAGCTCGTCATTGGATATGTTCGGAAGAGATTTAATAATATTAACAGCTATTTCACAAAAAAAGTAATTTATCTCATGTGGTGAAAAGTCAGAAGTTACTGCGGATTGTTTTGATTTATTTCTTTTACAGTTAATGACTTTCCAACAAGCCTTTGTGCTCTGTTTTCAGACGACATGATGAAGTTGTCATATGCTATTTTTTTGCAGTTTTTAATCTGTTATCATAAACTTTCCTAAGTACCCTATAATTTTCCAAATAAACTAGATGTTTTGTCACATCAGCTACCAACTTTAAAGCAGAAAGTTGATTTCACAGGTATGATACATATCATTATAGTAACCAGATACATTTGTTTGTAGTACTACTGTTTCATATCCAAGGTACAGTGCATGGAGATAATTTTGTAGAATGCATCTCTACCCAAATTGTGAGCGAGTTACAACTAGAGAACATAAAGTTTAATATCTTTGAACATTTTTTTCCAAACATGATGATGAAGTTATTCAAAATGAAGAGGTCGAATTTTTTTTGCAATCAAACAATTTCTGTCTCAAATTCCACCACTTATCACCCATATTGCCAATCGATATCAGACGCAACGAATTAGAGTAGATATTTGCCCAAATTGTCTAGTCTCTACCTCAGTTGAGGGAGAGTCGAACCCTTTGCGGATTCATTCGACCTTAAATGACCCGTTCACCGAAACATAATCACAGCTAACTTGACAACGTGCCAACGCTATGTAGCAAATTAGTTCAGGGAGAAGATGAAAGGGAATAAAAAATAGAATCAGATGTACGGGAAAAATATTGTATTACAGAATTACAATTACAGTGCATTTTTTTAATGTCCCCCCACCCTTTTATTTTTTGAACGGCTCAACTCAAAACATTGAAATTTGGAATAATGAAATTTATGCATGTATACTTTATACTGAAGTGAAATTGACAGATAAAATGATCAAGATAGCGACTGGACGTCATCTGGGAAAGAAATTAAATTGAAAGGGTGGTCTTGTAATAGATCTTTATGAAGCTCCTGACATATGCTTCACAACTCAAGAATATAATGTCAATATCTTCAACTACTATATAATGGCGGAATTTTTGCCTGAATATATTGACATTTAACTACATAATATGAGGTAATAAGCTTAAAGTCAGTTCAGAAAATGTTCTCGAAGGTTGCATTTAACTTCCGCCGAACATTTTCGAACATAGTAAAATCAATATCTCAACAAATATTCATTATTATCTGCCGTATATCTAATATTGAAGCAGGTTCAGTTTCGTAAACGTTTTGCTTCAAATAGCCCCTTAAAAAAGTCCAAAGGTGTCAAATCTGGCGAGCGAGCTGGCCATTCTGTAGGACCTCGACGACCAATCTAACGACCGGGAGAAGTAGTATCCAAATAGTTTTCAACTTGTCTGGAGTATTGTGCTGGTTCTCCATCTTGTTGGAATATAATATCCAAATCGAATTCATTAGGATTCGCTTCGACGATTTCAGTTATGAAAGGGTCAACAGTAGTTTCCAGCATATTCAAATACAGTTCCCCTGTTGAATTTTGAGCAATAAATAGTGGTCCTACAATATGGTGTCCCAATATTCCTGCCCAAACGTTAATTTTTCCTGGATATTGGTTATATGTTTCTCGAAAAACATGAGGGCTGGTGTCACTCCAATAACGGAAATTTTGTCTGTGAACATTGCCGTTTAAAAAATGTACATTCGTCACTAAAACAAATATTGTGGAGATAAGTAGGATGCCTTGCAATGGTTTCCGTCATGATTCCGCAGAAATCTGTTTTTCGATCAGGGTCATCTTCAGTTAATTGGTGTATCATTTCAATTTTGTATGGATGATACCTATTCTTCTTCAAAAGTCTCCACACAGTAGAAGGGACACCTCACAAACAATCGCGACGAATAAGTAGACTGTTCAGGATTCACTACCATTTCACTAATTATGGCGACAAAGGGGATCACAGAATCTACCCGCCTGAGTCACAACACCAAAGGCAAGAGCCAATAGGGGCTAGCCAAAATCAGAGAAGTGAGGCTAGACCCCAGGAAAGAAGCAGCGGGTACTCATCACGGCAAGAGACAACTCGAGGAGTTGTCAGTGATGGCAAGTACCAACGGAGAGGAACTGAGGCCCTAGCGGAAGTGCTAGGGGGAGGTGGAATGCCAGGGGGGCATCCTGAAGGCAGCAGGGCCTTGGGGATTCCCTCATGGCGGCGAGGTTGCTAAAACAAATTGCAGCATACAACCAACTAACCGAAGCGTCCAACGAGCTAGTCAACGAAAACCCTCCCATCGAGCTCAGACAGGAACTGAGTCCCGAAATCCCTGAGACTCAGGTCTGGGAGGCCTGACGGCCGTCTCGACGAGTCGAAACGGTCGCCGAGGTGGACAGCGGAGTCGGTGTTGTTGAACACACCTCCGCATATACCGAGGCACACGGGATGTGGGAAACCGACGTTCAGCGTACCCGGCTGGACTACTAGCACCACAACAACCCAAACAGTACTAACCATTTTGGAGGACAATTATTTGCACTTGCTGTTCATCCAGAATGGACGGATCACCTGGGGGCTTCATGTTATGTACACTATCGTTGTGAATTTGGATACAAGTTCCTTCAAATATTTTGTACAGATAGGACGATTTGGAAAACGTTCATTGAAAATCCTTTCGGTCTCGTGAAAGTTACGCGTCGCACCGTAAATAAAAATCGCTTTAATTTTGTCTTCCAATGAACGATAATGGGGAATGTTCCTCCTGACGAAAATCAAGTAGTTTTCATGAAATAGCTCTAAAACAACGCATTTTGAACTTATCATTTAAACTTTTTTCTTTAAAAAATTATTTTGATACTTAAAAAAGAGGAATATAATAATGCATTCAACATTTAAAGGGATTCGTTTCTATTTCACCATTTGGAAACATCGGTTATAGCTAAGAAAGGACAATGAATCTATTACCTGTATGAGACAAACAAATATGACATATTTCAGAGGCGTGTTGTTCTGTTCACTTATATTTCGAGTTCTGAGACATTCTGTGACATGTGACATTTTGTGCACCTAACCTATCTTCCTCTATATGAATGAATAACAAAATAACTGTTGTTTATGTGGCTTGTGGAGGTGGTATTGAACTATAATTCTGTGTCACCTGTGAAAAGTGGGGTTAGTACAAATTTGTGAATTTTGAGCTAAGGGCATCAGCAGAAAGCTAATTTTTTTCTCTTTCTTTGTGTCTAATGGGCTAAGTGATGTGACTATAACTGCGCTCAATATTCCACTGTGCATCATGGGTTGCAATTCCGAAATACAACTTCTACCTGTGAAAAGAGAGTCAAGTATTCTTATCCCATTGTGCACAAATTTTCCGTAGCCTAACTATTTGTGGAATGTGAGTTATGTAACATATTTTGGTACTTAATACGTTTTTCATGAGCGGTTAATCCATATTACCGGTTAACTTTTTTAAATTTCGTTTCATCTCTCTTGGAACAACCACTACGTATACAAAATACTATTTCTGGATTTGTTCCACCAGATCATAGAGGCGCTTCATCTAATGAACGCGGCAAAATTTTAAGAGATGACGTTAGAGATTTCCTTAAAAAATACTAACATACGAAAAAAAATCAACGGATCGATTGAACACCCTTATAAATGGGCGCGATTAATGCGTGACATCGGAAAAAAATACATTTCATGTAATCGAGTTGGAGAGAACCAACTTTTATAATTTCTCGGCATTACTAAAATAACGATAATGGTGTGATGCTTTGGGGTAAGGTTAGATGGCTAACTTACCGCAAAGTTAATTTTGGAATACTTTTTTATAAATTAACACTCGGCAAGGAAGAATTTAAAACAGTTTTTTTCAAGAAAAAAGGAAAGGTTTTAAAAATTCTGCCACCTCTTAGATATCAGGGTTCACCAATGATAACAATTGAAAACAAAAAGGACCTCTTGGATTTACTTTCTTATATAGGTCCAACATACAGCAAATTTCATGAGGACCTTAATTCGGGCAATGTATCCGATGTGTACCCCGATGCCCAAGATGAAGAAGTCGAAAAGGGCATTTTATAATAATATGTAGGAAAGCAACAATTATTTTTAGCTTTTTTACTATGTTTTCACTTCTTTAATAAGAGTTTTTTTACAAGCACATTTTGTATTACTTGTTATTGTTCATTTTACGTTCCTAGCTACGTATGCCTTATTTTCAATTATAATAATATTGTAATCAAAAATTATTCTAAGTGAGACATATCATTATTGTTCACCTAGCTATTGTGTTTTAATAAAGAAATTTATGAAAAAAGGAAAATGTATTGTTTGAATATCATTTTCTCAAGCTCTAACAGGGTAAATACGGCATGAAATTGCCAACATTTTCAGATACTATCAAGCACTTAACACATTTTACACTGATGTAATCAGTGTAAAACGCACTGAGTACAGATAATTTAAAACAATTCGTGAAAATAAAGGTTATAATTGACAATACAGAAAACAATAATATTTCCATAATCAAGAAAAATGTACTGCCAAAATTTCAAAGCTTTAAAATTGGAATTTTATCGATATGTAGATTCTGGAAAAGTTATGGAACATTCAATTGCGTTTTTTCAAAAATGCGACTTTTGTACTTAACTCCCTTTCCGCAGGTGACACAGAATTTATATTTTGCCTTAATTGTTGATTTATGAAGCTAATCTTCCTTTTTTAAAGTAGAATATCTAGGTACGTATAAATTATTTCAACTTGATATAGGCGCTGTTGCCAATATGTGAATTAGAAACAAATCCCTTTAAAAATTAAAACCCAATATTTGAAACATCAATTTGAATACTTTTCGGAGTAAATTTGAAAAATCTCATGAATCAAACTCAACTTTATTTTGTTCAAACTTGCATTTGCTGTAATAACCCAAATTGAGGAACATTCCCTATTGACCATTTTAGAGATTGTTGACGTGTTACCTTTCTACTAGTAAAACCGAGAACTAAATGAGAATTCTGACTGAACAATGATGTTTATTGTCGTACTGACATTTTTTGTTGTTTTCATAAACAAAAAATAACTTAACAAACTTTATCGGGTTGTTGGAACTGCCATATGGCAGATGAAAATGAATATTTCTAGAAATATCGATATTAATGTGTTTGTCTGCAGGAAATTATTAAATTTTTCGTCATTTTGTAGTAGGTGAAGATATTGACTTCATATTCTAGGGTTGTGAAGCATTTGTCTGGAGCTTCAAAAATATCTGTCACAATATCCCCCCTTCCATATATTTTTCCCAGATGGCGCCCAGTCGTCCTCTTGAAAGTTTCATCTGTCAATTTCACTTCAATATAAAGTATTCATGCATTATTGTCATTATCCCAAATTTAATTTTTTTGAGTTGACCCGTTAAAAAATAAAAGGGGGAAAGGACATTAAAGAAATGCACTGTATATTCCTAACACATTATAAATAGTAGTTTCTTGGGTTTCAGTTTCTGAATCACTTTTCTCTCCTGCAAAAGTTCATGATGTTATTTATGTTACAGATATCAGAAATTTGAAAGTTCCACACTTCGTTTAATTTGAGCCTCAACGAAATGAGAAAATCAAATATTTTCACAGACAGCGAGAGTTGTGAATACAAATATGTCGACTATATACTGGGTGGACATTTATGTATCGCTCGCAATGAAAGAGTGTGCCAGACACAGATCATCAACTTCAAATATTGACCCTGAACCAGCTGTGGGGGTATCAGAATCTCTGATATGGAACCAGATTAGTGAATGCGTCTATTAGAAACATAAAGAGTACTGGGTAAACACACACGGAAAGACCTTCATGAAGGGGTCATCCGAAAAGAGAAGCGAATAACTGCTATAACAATGTAGGGATCAGCTCAATACAACGGAGATCTGAACTGCAGGCAATGGAACAGAAGGACAGAAACAGCTCGTCATATTTTATGCGAATGTGGAGCACTGAATCACAGGAGGCTAACAATTAATGGACAATCCAAATTATATCCAGGAGAATATGACAGCAAAGGTGCTGTACAAAACATTACAGGGCGCAAGATTATTGGAATGAGTTTTATGAAAAATATGGGAGGATACGGCAATGATCCTATGAGGCTGCAGTATTTCTCGGAGACTTGGGAGAAAGTCAGACGCGTTCCAAAGAGTTCGAAAATAAACACTTTGTTTTGCTGTCTACAACTGTCTGTCTATGACTTCAAAACCATATTTTCATTTTATTCCAATAAGTGATGATTATTCTCTCTTCTCTTCTCTTCTACTCAGAGATTGGTACTACCATATATCATCTCTTCATCTGATTTCAAGTGTCTCTAAATTCAATTTCCAACCTTCATTCGACTTTCTTGCTAATTATTTCAGTCTTTCAGTTTTTTGCTTCATTTTATGAACCAATGATAGAAAGATACTGTCTGATGATTTTGTTGTATTTTTTTCTCATATGGCTGTGAATGAAACGACATGGCACAGGACTCATTGACTCTCATTGTTTCGATTCGAAATAACATTTATTGGAATTAAATTAAGTTATTCCTTGGTGACTACATTATCGACATGAACTTCAATGATATTGTTGACTTTTTCTACAACTCCTCTCGTTATGTTTTTTCTTTTTCTTTATGGAAGTTTTTCCGTGATACAGTTTTTTTTGTAACTCTTTTCCTGTAACATAATGATTCAGCTACGCCCATATGAATATTTTGGTTTCTCTGTTTTGCTTATATTTCAGCCTTCTATCAAACTAGATGACAATCTGCATGAAGCAACAGAGAGGTTTGGTGACTCGTTCGAAGGCCTTCACAAATTCTCCGTAGCGTCAAATCCAAAGGAGCTTTGGGTGTTGAATCACTTCTTTGGTGTGAGTCATTTTTTCTTTATTTTGATTCTAGCTGGGTTAGTTTCAATTCCATTTCCATCTTCTAAGATGATACCGCCAGTGTGATTTGTTTTGGAATAACTAACTTGTCTTGGACTTCAACTTCCATATCATGTCCTTTCAAGGTTATTGAATAATTTTCTCATCCTCCCCGTCCTCCAGCTTGTCATGCCAAGTCTTCGATGTAAGATCTGAGTACCAATTAAACCAAACACTCAAATAGGCAAAGGGCTCTGAAAGTGGTTGGAGTCATTTTCAGGCCGATGAATAATTTTTTCAATAGCAATATCCATCTACACAAAAAGGAATTGAATATTTTTTCAATTCCTGGAATAATTAAAAATGACTGTAGCTAAAAAAATTTCTTACAAAAAATGGAACTCTCCTAAAAATATAGCTACCTCTTTCAATACAAATATTTGAGTCTCTTCACCTAACAATACCTTCCGCATTTCCCCGTATGTTTCCTACGAGAAAACTGTGCTTTTTGTTGGTGATTTCAAAGAAGTACTAGAGTCGCAGGTAGTGACTCTATTTTTTTACCTGTTTCAGGTAAAGCAGGGGGGATATGTTGAAATCTATGAATCTATGCAGTCAAGTGCTATGATTATCTCATTATGATTGAATGTATTTTTGTATCTATTGAGACTGATGTCTTTGCTGATATGAGGGTCGGATCTATATCCAACAAAAACTGGCGATATTAATATTTCAGAGTACGCTAATTTTGGTAATCTGGATGAGGCTATTCTTGTTGAGATGGGGGTAATTTTTCCATATATTTTTCGTTTCTTTCATCTGTTCGTTTAATTTCTTGCTTACAATCTTTCATTTGAGACTTTTCTCGAATTGAAATATTGGAACTTTACAAATTATCTGATACCAGTCAATTTTTAGATGGTTTAATATAGCAGAACTTTCCTTGACGACAACGACGACGACGACAATATTTCAATAAAACTGTTTTATCGGAACAATATCACGAAACCGTACTAAAATCCAGATGCATACCAGCTCTGCCAATATAACTGCATAATGCACAAGCCAAAACTCGACAAATCTCGTTTTTATTCATGGCAAATTTCCGATTTCCTTCCCAAACTCCGCAGTTGCTAACTTCATAAGGAACTTGCAGAATGCTTACATGAGACGACGAGGAGATATTACACCAACCAACAGGTTTCCGTAATCGGGGAAATGGAGTTTCCAGAGCCGGGAAGTTTGAGACGGCAACCATTAGGAATTATAACTTTTGTTGTTCAAGAAATCTTGGAAGTTATTTTTTCCATGGTAGCAGTTTCTTTCATTTGAGATCACTGAGATTTTCTGAATTCAAATAAAGGAAAACTCAAATAATTTTGATCAGTAGAAGTTCGTATGAACTGAGTCATCCATTTCTGTAACACTCCAACACCTATATGTGTCAAATGAGTTAACAAAAAAATGATGACAAACAAAAAATGTTCTAAAACTAATTACTACAATTAGGGTTTTGCAAGAACCGTAACACGTGTTTCGTTATACAATATCTTTCTCAAGCATAAACCTGAAAAGGTCAGGTATGAATTCATCAACTATATCAATAAATTTTTTTCGAAAGTACCTATCCCATAAATATACCTAACTATTTTTACCTGAAAATGAACAGATTCAATAATGGCGAATTATTCAATTCAGTTTGATCTTCATAAAATATTAAGAGTTTTTGAATTTGTTTATTTCCATACTCTACAACAGGTTACGTTTCAATCCTTTCTTCTGGAAATGAAGGGACATGTATTCATGGTTGAACTCATGTCCCTCTGTGAATTAATTAGTGGCACATTTTTCCATTCTGAAAACTATATTTGTGTTCCTTTATGCGGACTTGGAACGTTCTTTCAGTTTGACCTATATAAAACATCGGACACTCCCGATTTTTCCGAAACTGAACTTTTATCTTTGTTATTCTTAATATGCATGTCTGAGTTGTTGTTGGTTTTGAAAGCAATATTTACACCTTTGCTGTGCAGGAAATCTGAAATATTTGTAGTGTTGGTATAGCGAAACACGTGTCGCGGTTTTTGTAAGACCCTTTGTAGTGAAAATCAAGCAATAAATTGTAATTGTAATTCTTGACTAATATCGAAAATTAAATTAAACTTAGGGCTCCTCATGAAAAACTTTTTTCTCAAATTTTTTTTTAAGAAGGCATGACTCTCAACTGTGCACTGCGTAACGAAATATATATAATTTCCATTTTGGAGACACCAAGAAAATAATTCATGCATAATGCAGTTATATTTCACGTTGTGTAGCGTTTCTATATGATAATAATATAATTTATTGCACAAAGGAAACCGTTACAACTTAGAAGTATAATAAGCTAACCTCAATAATGTATAATAAAGCGGGGAAACCTGTAAGGAATAAAATTATTGTATAAGTTGAAAATATGCAGGGTAATAAGTATAAATAGTAGATATGATACATAAGCATTATTCCAAATCTCTAGTAATGATAAATTCAAGAAATACATTGAAAATATAGGTAAAATTTCAGTTAACGTAAAAATTAAACATATAACTAGTGTTTGAGAAAGTAATTTCCACATATTAACACATGCATGGACAATGCAATATATATCAGTAAGTAAATATCATAGAATGGGTTTATAATCAGAAGGGACTTTACTGATGACCAAAATACTATATCATGAAGGAGTTTTCGATTTGTCGATGTATATCAACCCTCGAGGTCAATTTGATATAAACTTTCAACTTGTTTTTGAATTTGTTTGAAGATGGTCAACAATGTTTCATAGTGCATTTCATTAGTTCAGATTTCAACTGTCTGATATGATATAAAATGAATTGAAATCCCTGAGGGAATCAATAAAATAAAAAAGATTCACTTAAAAAATAACAATTATATTGAGGAAAACAACTGTAATTATAATGGAATGAAATACAAGCAACAACTGAGAATTGAACAATCAACAAGCTAAGTTACTTCACGACGTTTCGATTGTTAGTATCCACAATCATCATAATCCGAAGACGATTAATTCACTGGATGATGTCGAATTAGCAGAAACAAATTCTAAGCAGAAATAAGTAGTGTGACTACCAGATAATCCAAAGTTACTCATTACATTATTTTTGGGCGTTTATGTAGATGACCAATATGAATATTTTTCATTTTTAGGTTTGTATCTTCAGTGTGAAATTAGATTCAAAATATGAAAACCATAACCAAAATTTCCAAACCAAAATTCCCAATTGAGATTTTAAGATAGCACTTACATACGTATATGGATCATCAGCTCAAATAACAATGAAACTTTATTACATATTCACAAAGATCTTCAGTTTCAAATATTGCAGAAGCTCGTTAGTGTGTCTAGTCTTACGACCTTCTACGGGACCGAATCATGACAGATAAATAGGTTTAATATCCTGTCCTTTCGATAAATATTTTTTTGATTTTTCGTGTCAATAGAAAATATCTGGAATATTTTTTGTGCAGAAATGTGCTGTTCGAGCGTGAAAACATATTTTCATTCCGTTTGTTTTGATAGTGGCTGACATTGGTGCATGACCCGTATCGATTGCATGTATCTTCATGTCGCATAATACTGTGAAAAAATGTTATTTTGCATCGACATGGATTTGTTTTTCGTGCTGTTTCATATTAGCGTAATGTGAAATGCAAACAAAATGGATATGACAAATGCGCGTATGCCTCTGGTGTAAATATGTTGATCATAAATGATTGTTCAATCGATTTCTTGTAGGTAGTTATTTGTGTAACTGTTTGACTTCTATTATTTTTTGGTCTGGTCTATAATTGATCATGAGTTACATGTCTATGTTTTGATAACTGATTCGAAAACCACCAAGATTTTTTATGTATAGAGGGGTAAAACTCAAATTTCCAAATATGGCATTGGTTTCAAAGATGCTAAATTCATTTTCAAATTACTTTGTCTCTGAAATCAAAAATGGCTCTGGAGGGGTGGAACTCTATTTTTATTTCAATCGTGAAGTGAGATTTCAGACATAATATTTCTGTTATATCTTCATTCAAAATGCTGAAAGTAGATCCAGTTGAAGGGGGACGAAGATAAAATATTTAAGATAGATTTAGATGAAATTGTATATTATGGATTATATGTATATGTATTTTATTAGTTCCAATAATTGATTAGATTTTACTGAAGATCTTCATGTGAGTAGAAGTAATATACTACCTGGCTGGCTACCTGTCCTGGTATGGATACCTGGCCATAGTAGCCTGGAAGTCCATAAGGCATAAGGAGGGGGCTGCAAGCAGCTTCATCGGACCAGAACCTGTCATTGTCATCGCTTTAGGCTTTACCAAATGGCAAGAAGATTTATGGATAGAGAGAGTATATTTTCAATAAAACTGAAGTAATTTTCTTCGTTCGAAATGAAAATTCCGAGGTAACTTTCAATCAATTTTCCCGGTGTAGTACAGTCCCATATCAACTATGGAATAATTGTGTGAGGAGTTATTACTGATAATCATCTCAGGGTTATAAATGTCACTCAAAAATTTCTCATTAAAATTATTTTCAATAGAGATTATACCTATCCGTCTGAAATACTTTTCGCAGAATCTAAATTTTTTACATGTAGACATCTTTATTTTCAAAGTCTCTCTATGTATCATAGGAAATATGAAACAAAATTATTGTCTGTGGATCACTTGCACGATACCAGATTCAAGCACAAAACCTCAAGAATTCCTAAAGTAAGTACATCCCGAAGTCAAAGATTTCTCACATACTTGTGCCCTGTTGCCTATGCAGAAGTTCCATTCGAAATTAAGTCTATTAAAGTGATAACAGATTTAAAAAAGAACTGAAATTATGGCTAACGAATATAACAATAGGTAAGATAAATGAAATATTGAAACGAAAAAAAATGAAGTAGTGATACAGAAAGAAAAATCACATGTTCTCACAAAAAATAATGTAAATATTTGAAGTATAAATGGAAATAATTTCACAATTCATGATATACACCAGCTTCATACTTATATTTGAACTTTTATTCATATGTTCTAATCCACATCTGTCATTATTGTTCACCATATTCTGTACTGTCGCAATCTTTCTGAACAAGGACTTACCTTATAGAATAGACAGCGACTCTACAGAAGTGTAGTGAACAAGGACCATATTAAGAACAGAACAGTGAATGAAATATAAGATATATGACTTTCATTTGCTATACGTATATGGTGTATGAATGATGAATGTTATGACCGATAGTTTAGTTTGTAATGTTTGTTCACTGATTCATGTTCATGATATCTTTATTTATTTTTCCCTTTCAATTGACATCACACACAAAACGTGTCAACTTAATTTATTGTTTCATTTTAATTTCTCCATTTTTTTTGTCATACACAAGCTCTATGAGTTTCAGTGGCTTGCCATGTTTATTTCTGCATTTTTTTTGTTTATATGTAAATGTATTCAATCTTATGAAATAAACATTATTATTATTATTATCATTATACCACATGCTTTTATTTATATTATTATTAAGTGACATTTGTAATGTTAATGTTATCATTTTTATGACTTGAGTTTTATCAATTGTTTAAATTGAAAGCTTTAATAAATTTATCTATCTATCAGAAGTCGCCTCTATTTGGAAAATGATGAAACAGCAGAGCACATACTTTGTGCCTGCCCCGCTGGAAACCGACTCAGGTTCTTGAAGTTCGGCAGAGCCGTACTCTTACCATCTGACCTGAAAGACCACTCACCATACAAACTAATCGGCTTCGTTAAGAACTTGGGTTTGTTTGATCGAGTGTGAATAGGTGCAGGCCACAATAAACCCTTGCGGGTTGCGGTGGAGGATCGAACAGACCCATTCACTTGTCACGAGATTCCTGGATTTTTCCCTACAAATCAACTGAATTTCTCTGGAAATTCACCAGATATCTAATAATTTTGTTATTATATTGACAGGGTTTTCTCGAAATTTTTCACTCAATTCGTCGATGGACGAAGAGAAAGGTTTCTGGGCATAACTGGAGTTTTTGTTAGTGGAAAGTATGAAACTCATACTCTGCTAGGATTCTGAACTTGGAGCGCCAAAATTTGCTTCTGTCTTCAGAAATGGACAAAAGAATAAAAATATGTATTCAGTTATTCCTTTGCTGATTATTTATTTCTCAATTTTTTCGACAGATGATAAGTATTGAGTTATTTCTTAGCAATTTTTTTGATAGGCAAAATTATTGAATACGACAAGTTTCTGATAAATAGACCATTTTTCTTTGTGAAAAATAGTTTCATTTTACACAGTAATTAGTTGGCCCTTTCTACACTTGTATAAAGTTCTCCATTATAATTTTCATATTTTCCAGATTGTGGAAGGTGAAAATACCCAAAAAATATCGATAAAAAAACTGATTTTCATCCACAAAAAATGACTTTTTTTCAATATATTTTTGGTATCTATCCAGAAAATGCAACCCATTTTCAAGTGGAAGTGAGTAGAAAAAATTCCAAATAAATGATAATAGATACTGAGGTATATGTTATTTGGGCATTCAGAGTCAAAAATTTTCCAAAAGAGCTTTAGATTGATGAACTTTTCAAATAATATCAGAATGTTTGTTTTGAAACTCCTACAATTATTATCTTTTTTCATATTGAAAGACGTCAAAGGAATTTGAATATCCCCAATTCAACTATCATATTTTCCATCAAGAATATTTTATCTTCACTCTAGAACTAGAGCATCATTTGATTGAACAGATACGCTGACAGTAAATTCATAGTAACTATTGGTTCACTTCTGGAAAAAAGTGGTATGTATAATGAATCGAGTAGGTGATGTATTCATATACATATGAATTCTTTTTTTTGTAATAGGTGAATTTTTGTCGTAATTTTCACTAACGTACTGAAAAATTGAACGCTATATGGTAAGATCTCCTTGATCCCGGCACAAGTTTCGACTTCTGAGGGTTGTTGTTCTTGAGGGGGCGACAGCTGTAGTTGAAGGAAAAACTTTCTTGTTCGTTATCATCAAATTCTTCATTTTTTGCATTCTTGATTATCTTTAAATTGATTCTAACCAACGTTATACTTCAAATACTTGTAATCACTATATTCTTCAATACAATCTTTATTATCTATTTCTATCATAGCATTTTGTACTTCTGATTTCAATTTTGAGAAATTTTTTCCTCCAGTCATCTTTCACTTCATTCATTTATATCATCGAAATAAAGTATATGTTTCAACCAATTCATGATAATCAAGTTTAATATATTTGATATATTGTTAGATAAAGAACTTGAAACTGGTCTACATTGAGAGGGTGTGATAATAGTCAGCGAATATTGATCATCACTATCATCATTGTTACATTTATTAGAAAAGAGTAGCTTTCTCAAGGTCGGACCATACTTTTGATATTCTGTCAACGACAAACGAACGAAAATTCTGAAAAGCCTTGTCCTTGCGACTCTGCGTGCGACAAATTAGTTTTCATTCGTATCCTTTCTTTTCTAAAACATGCTCAGTTACTGTATGTTCATGACATCGGCGTGTGCGTCAGTCGGGTAATGAAACACGGAATTATGTGGTAGACATAGAGAGCTACGCTACTGATGAGTGCTGACAAATTTATATTGAGTATGACAGTATTTCTCTATTGATTATGATTGCGTTTCGATATTAACAACCATTGCTACCACCAGTTTTCTCCAAGGTTTCAGAAATCATTATAACAAAGCAGGTCATTCATTCCAATCTGGTTTCCGGATGTCTCAGAGCACTTCCACAGAACTCATACTTCCAGGATTCATTCATCAGCACTGATAAAAGTAAACTATCATGCTTTTCATAACAGCAATTCATTACTCTAGATACTCTAACGTACCTCAGACTCAGCGATGGAGTTGTGGACTTTTTGAAAAGTTGCTTCAGCTACAAATCATATGCTTGGATGGTCAATACTTTCCCTCTGACTCATGAAGTTCCCCAAGGCTCGATTCTCAGTCCTCTCTTATTCTCGGTGTATATTTCAGACTTTCATCAGGTGAAAGGCAAAGACTCTATTCACAACTATGCCGTTGTATTTTTCTTTTTCTTTCAACAATCGACAAACTTCAGTTGAAAAATGTGGACTTTCAGTCTCGAATAGAATGAAACTCAAGTGTTGATTCACTCTTTTCAGTAAAGAAAAAAACGACTCGAAATCGGGTAGTGAATTAGACTTGAAATTGGGAGAAAATAAGTTTTTGGTAGTTTCAGAAAACAAAAATCTGGCTCTTTGGCTTGACTCTGGCCAACTTTTACATGAAGACATCAATAGTATTCGTTAAAGCTCTCATAGTGTCTTGCGTCAACTCTGTCTGCGTAGACATATAATGCCATCTATACTGAAACTGGAACAATGTTAATCAATTATTTAATCAAAATTATTTTAGTGTAAAGGCTCTGGTAATGTAATGGCTTCGATAGATTCAGGAGAACGCCACATCATTATCATCCAATGACCACTCCAAACACTGTGTGGAACGTGATCATTGGGTCCAAGAAACATGTGCCCTGAGCAAGCGAAGTGCAACAAAAATGACAGCCTTCTGCATTTGTCAGCCAGCGATTTCTGCCTCAGTGCGGCAAGCCGGCATGATTTTGAGATTTGAGAGGGCATTATTCCACCAATAACTCCAATAATTAATCAGAACAAACATCTTGACAACGTGTTATTGATAGAGTCTGTGGAGTTCGAAGAGAAAATCTCGATAATTCATCCTTGTTTCCACCTATTTTCGGACGACATTTGCCTCACCAGCACCTGCAAACTCTACAAATATCGTCTTGCTCTGGTGATACTGTCATTATTATCAATATTGAAAGTTCAAGTATCAATTATTAATGAATCTGCAGGAAGTGATGATATCAGTTAAAAAAATGTCCATTAATATTTTCCAATTCCAATTCCCAAGGCAGCAGGCGCGCAAAGGAGAGTTACAAATGAGGCATCAGGTGCGCGTGTTGATGAAAAAAATACTTCTTCAAATGAAGAAATACATGTAAAGTGAACTAGAATTATATCAAGAAGGTTACAGGCAGCGCCATCTGCCCGCGAATAGATCAAGCAATAATATCGATATATCGAGGAGATATTGTACAGCGCCATCTGCCCGCGAACAGATCAAGCAATAATGTCGATATATAAAGGAGGTGTCGCGCAGCGCCATCTGCCCGCGGATAGACGAAGCAATAATGTCGATATATCGAGGAGGTTTTGTACAGCGTCATCTGTCCGCGAATAGATCAAGCAATACTGTCGATAATTCTGTCAGATACAGTTCCCGGGCTTGAGAGTTACAAACAGACAAACAAAGCTAATATAAACGTGTGAAAAAAAAAACAATCCGAAGTTTATAATGTACATTGTGCTAATTTCGTTAGGAGTTCGGAAATCAGATGGTAGCCAATTGAAATATTGAAAATATAAAATGTTGAATAAAACAAATTAGAAATATTATAGAAGTTATTCTGATTTTATCAGACATTTTTCATGAAGAAGTCAATGTTTCGTATTGTGTTTTGGAGACTGAATTTTCCACAATCAGAAAACAAACAAAACATTATCAACATCATTTCAATCGTGTATCTACACTGGACTAATACAAGTTACTATTTGTGCTCTTCAATGGTTTATATAAGTCAATAACTTCACGAGGTAACTTTTTCAGATTATCCATTATCACACTTCAGTATCCCCTCTACTGATTTAGCTTTGTTAACTTTTCAGATAGTGGAAAATGTAAAACTCAAAAATCAGTATAGATTATCACAAAATTCTCATAAAGAGTAACTTTTCGTCAATAGGTATCCAAAAAAAAACAAGCAAGACGAGTTTTCAATATTTTTGTGAGAAACTCGTTATAGATTGAATCGAAACCATAATGTCATAGGTATTTATATTGTAATTGAATAGAACTGGCCGATACTTGATGAAAATCCATATTTAAATATGTGTAATTTAGGTGTAATTTAGAAGTAACTTTAGTTATGCTTGAAGAAGCTATTGTATAGCGAAACACGTGTCGCGGTTTTTGTAAAACCCTCATAGTGAAAATCATAGAATAAACTCTATTTATTAGTTTTTTATTTATATTGCATACACACTATGGCCCATGAACGACTTGTTGTATACTTCATCTCCAAAATATAAAACAAAATTGAAGACGTTACAATATTTCGTCGGGGAAACTCAAAAAATAAGTTGTCATAGTCGGTAGTGCAATCAGAATATCTTCAGTTCTGGAAAATATATAACCGAACGTACAAATTGACTGAGTGAACTGCTGTCAATGTTGATAAACATGAAATATTCTGTCGAGTAGATAACAAAACACTAGACAAAGTGAAATGCCTTTCAAAAAATAGCATCGCGGTTGTTGCTGTTCATTGTCAACATGTCAGACAACATACAGCTGATGGACTGAGTGATGGTCGGTGAGAAGCCCCTCCCTCGAGATGTGCAGTAGATGTGTAGAAATCTGTCATCAGTCTGTTAGATTATTCGAGCCGTAAAGGTAAAATGGCAAACAAAAGTTTCTATTTCTCATTTCCTAAAACTTCCTTCGTCATACACCAACCCAAATTTTATGCAAAAACGATTTCTCCCACAGGACATGACTCAGTCCGGTAGCTGTAGTATAACCTTCGAATCTATATTCGATAAACATTTCGTCAAATGTCAGTCAAGTTTGAAAAAAATGAAGATCACGAATATATAAAACTTTATTGTATTTCTGACTTACAAAATAATATTGCATACGTATATTACAGATCGAATTATTTTTTGTAGATGAACCCAGTGAACCCCAGTTGAGGCATGAATAGTTCACTTTTCGTACATTTTGTCAGGCACATCAAGGAGACAACCAAAAAGATATTGTCCTTATTTTCAAGTTCTTATATGAGTACTTCCTAAAATTTCAATTAAATTATTCTGTTGATCTGTATATTTACAATTCGCTTGTTCAACTACTAACATGACTACTTTTAAGAAATACTTGGTGTTTTACAAAGAACATTCACTAATTTATGGATCAATTGAGTTTTCTAATTGTTATGGAACAGGAAACGAAAGCACCAAAAGCAACGTACATGAGTACAGGACAGTTGTTTCAAAAATGTAACAGAACTAATTCACTTTTCATTTTCATTATGATAATTCAAACCACATGACACAACAATTCAGAGTGATGAAAAAAGCTTCAGGAGAATCTAGATGCTTCTGGCTTTTTAGTCTCTATAATTCACTTTTGATACACCTCGTACATCATGAACAGTTGAGTTCTGTCAATACGGAATAAAACGTAGCAAACAGCAAACTACGAGCAGGAGTGACATCGCACAAGGCCAACTTCGTCGCAGTTCATGCATTTGAGAGCGACGAATTCAGCGGTGAAGTGGTTTCTGTGTACGGATTTCTTGCTTCCCTTGCAGATTTGACAGGGCAAGAGTCTGAATCCTCCACAAACTTTGCAGGTCGTACAAACGTCTAGGCTCTGAAACAGAATGAAAAGATTTATTAGATGGGTTTTTGCAGGGTCGGATTTGAAGGAGTATTCAGAGTAGAGAGATATTCAAAGACAAAAGCTTTCAATAGGTATCTCATGAATTACTTATATTGACTAGCTCATAGAAGTGAGTCACAAAAAATTACTAAATCATGGCTGAATGTGATCAACTTAAAGCAATGAAGTTGCTCAGAAAAATTGTGTTCACAAAATTATAAGATTATTTCTGAAATGAATGTGTTCGCACATCTCGCTGCAAGGGGATGAATGTATGAAAGGTTGTAATAATAATTATTTCAGACGATCATCATATTCAGGTTTGAACTATTTTAAACGCTAGACATTCAATAATATAATAATACTCAACATAACATAAGCTTTCACAGCCGCAGTCACGATTGGAGAGAACAAAACCCATACTGATGGTCAATAGAAATTTGTACTTCCAAAGGTTTCGCCAGCAACTGCGGTTGCTGTTGCGTCAGAGATGTATGCATGTATGCGAGGATGAATGTGGTATCTCGAAGCATCAGCAACAACTGACTGAGAAGCTCCGCGTTCACTCCTATTCATACTAGTAGGGCTTGGTGGGCATGAGGTGTCCATGAGAATGCCATTTCCTGATTGGTCGGCACTTGTGCTAGGTTATTCTGATTGGCCAACGTTGTTGATAGGAGTGCTGCTGCCGGAATGAGGATCGGAGTTATATTCTAGTCCATTTCTGGCCTCCTCAGGTACCGGATACTACGTTCTGTGACTTTGTACATCTTTCTTGTTGAAATGAATTTCGATGAATGTTGATGACTTTCCTATGAAGTCCTGTGCGGCAATCCTCTTCAGACAGTTTTTCGTGATTGAAAGCCAGTTTTCCATTGTGAAAAATACATTTGGTTCAAGCAGTAACTTATCGGGGTGAACTAGAAGTTTCCTTTTTTTCATCTGTATAAAGTTTCCCATCTAATGATTCAAAAATTGCAAAATACACCAAAAATTCACTGTTGAATAACGAATTTTAACATGTCCATGGAAATATCCCAGAAAAAAACGTTATGAATCTGAGTCCTGACCTGAGTATGGCGTTCAATAACTGTAATGAGATTAAGAAGGATTTGGCTACGGCTAGAATTATTCTCAAGGTGTGTGTCGCTTAATCTGTTTGAAATTTACTCTTTTCTTCATCTGAGCTGTTTAGTTCAATGATGCATGGTGTAGTAAGATGGGATGATATAAAAGTAACTGGATGAAAAAATATGTTTCTCAATGTTTGTTTGAAGGTGACTGACAATGTTTCAAGGTGCATTTCACTAGTTCGGGCTTCCATTGTCTGATATAATATAAATTGATTTGAAATCCCTGAAATAATATGTAAAAAATTAAAAAGGTCAGCTGAAGAATAACAACTATATTAAGCAAAAAAACAACAATAAAAATTAATGAAAATTAATTGGACTTCACTGATTCCAGTGGCGCATTTGCTTTTTCAGCTGCAGGAAAACCCGAAAAAACCTGCAGCACTACATCACCTGAAGATCTTCATCTGAATTACAATGAAATCAATGAAATAAATTACAAGCAACAACCAAAAATCGAACTGATAACACGAGATGAAAATTATAGAGTTACTTCACAACGTTTCGATTGTTAGTATCTACAATCGTCTTATTCGGGTGATAACTGGACTTATTTCTCAGAGATCTTTCACCTATTTCTTCTTCCCTCCCTCCGCTTCATCAGTTTTAGCGGAAGCTGACCGTGTGGCGGGAGTTGGTCGTGTTCCGCTTGATTACAGATTTCCATATGTTGCGTCTCTACGCTAGCTTCGCTAAATGCTTTGTTGAACAACGAATATGCGGCTTCTTTGAATTTTCTCCTAAACCAGTGTTCTTTCTTGTGGATGATTTCAGCTTGAGCCCACTTGATGTTATGTTGATGAGTCCAAACGTGCTCTGCTATTCCTGATTTGCTGGTTTCTCCTCGCTGTGTGTGTTTCTCATATTCGGCAATGCGAACTTTCAATGGCGTCTTAGTTTCACCGATATATGATTCTCCACACTCGCAAGGTATCCGGTGAGTGCAATTCTTGAAATCGCAGTCCACGTTTGGTGGCATGGTTTTCGTGACGTTGCTATGGATAGTGTTCCCAGATCTGAAGCAGGTTCTGATGTTATACTTGGACCTAATCCTTCTTATTCTTTTCGACAATCCTCTGATGTGGGGAAATACAAGTAGTGGTTGTGGCGGCTTCTCTTTCTTGTGGAGCTTCTGCTGTCTTCTAGCTGAAGCCTTTTCCACCATCACTTTGGAATAATCATTTCGTTAAAAATCATTTTTGATGATGCTTAGTTTCTTTTCGATACCTTCCTTTATATTACAGGACCCAAAAGCATGGTCTAGTAGAGTCTTGATGATTCCTCTCCTAGTCGATTGATGGTGGTTGGATTCTTGGTTCAGATACTGTCCTGTGTAAGTGGGTTCATTATATACAGATGTGTCCTATTTAGTGTCGGTCATCCTCATCAATATGTTTAAGAATGGCAACAATCTAGCTAGGTAAATTGATATAATTACATAGATGGGCCATAATAATGGTTTCAACGCAGTCACATTCCAGATCAAGAAATGGGTAACTCTCACATATTTTGGTAAAAGAATAGAGGTAATTGCGGGTTTCTTCAGAAAAAACAGTGGCATTCAGACCACATGTCAGGTTATCTGATCTCCTTTTCAATCTGGAGTTTATAAGCTCAAGTGTCCGGAGTGTAATATTGTTTATGTGCGACAATTAAAGTGTTGGTTTGCGAAAATCAGTTTCGGATATTCCAGCCTTGAAGATGAACCCTGGAGTGGTCGACCTATAGTAACTAGAACGAGGATTTGAGGACCCTGGTGGAAACAGACCCATAACAATCGGTGCGTGGGATAGTGAAAGAACTGGGCGTCAGCTCCCATTTGGTGTTTGATGATTTAAAACGTAATAGAAAGATAAAAAATCTCGAAAAGTGGTTGCCACACGATTTGAACGATCGACAGGAGAAGTCACGTTTCAAAGTTTTTTTCTTCTTTTCTTTTGCGCAACAAAAACGATACTATTTTGTATCGCATCGTCACATGTGATGAAAAGTAAATCCTTCACGACAAAAGCAGACGTTCAGGAAAGTGATTGGACAAAGGAGAGCTATCCAGATTTGGAGAGTGCCTGGATAACTCATGATATCTCATGGAATTCTGAATGGAATAATTTCCATTTATTATCAGCCCTTTTTAGTTACATTACAATTTCCTACACTTTCCTTTGATATAGGGCTGTCAAATTATATGTCAGAAAATCATAACTTTCTAAATTTGGATAATCTAGACTTTCCCCACGTATTTTCTCTTTGCCACAGCAATGACTGTTCTACTTTCGTTCGACTTCGAAATTTTTCCAGAATTCTCTGATGAAAAAAATTGTATTATAGGTACTTTTGTGACAAAGTGACTGAAATCTTCTCATAATGTGTTTTCTTGGTATTGAGTACTATTTCCTGGAAGAAAATCATAGAATATTCGGGAATTATACACATGGAAACTATTTTTTGTCAATAAAAATCATATTTTTTCCAAGATAGAAATCCAAAGCACTTTTAACGCAAAAAAACATTATCCAGGTATGCACACACTTAACGAAAAGCCTGTTCAAATTCAGGGGTCTTTTCAGAAGATAACACTTCGGCGAAAAAAAGCTGCACAAGTGCCGAACAGAGGAAACCAATCGAACAATGCCAATGTCAATTTATAAGATACTAACCAGGTTACACGGGCTGAATTCATAAAACGGGAACGTCGGACTTAAATCGATATTTGAGCATTTGCCGTGGAAAGGCATTGCGGGGAATTGAGTCAAGGATGAAGCGGAAAATAAATATGATATACCTGTCGGTTTGTTTTTGTTATGGATTCTATAAATATATCGGAGTGATTTATGGTGAATTCAAGGTGGATCGGGAAACAGAAAGGAAATTATTTGAAATGATATTTTGTATAACGTACGAGGTCTGTTAAAAAAAAGGTGAAACTGTTCAAATTTTGCGGGCTACGTACATACGATTAGCGACTTTTGAAGTGATAACTTCTTATGAGAGGGTAAACCACTTGGTAACGTAACGCATAACGGCACCATTCTATCAGGTTTCCCTTTTTTTTCATGCTAGCCGTATCTCGGATAAACGATTTCCTCGCCTCTTTTCGCATGACTCAGTGTTCAGTGTGCGGTCGACATATATTGTTGACAGTGAGCATATAACGTGAAATTATCACTGCTTCTGAAAGTGATTATGAAAAATTTGATGAAGCAAGCAGTAGATGATCTTCGGGAGATTACAGAATATCCTAACTGAAGGTAGGTTTGATAATATAATATAATACGATTCATCATTAACAAGCATTCAACTAGTCTACCACCGCAGCTTCTGACGTGGCTCAAAAATGATGATACTAATTTTGTGTTTGTACATTATTAGTATCATTATTTGAACCTACAAAAGTAATAATTGGCCTATAGTAGGTATAATATATGTACATACACAAAATAATCAATAAACGATTCTTCACATGTTGACAGTGTCATACGGTGATTGTACTCTCAGTCAAAAAAATGTTAACAAGTACAAACTTTTCACAGACGGTAAAGAAGATATGAATGACGACGTCCGCCATGGATACCCCAGCACATCAACAACCGCGGAAAATTGAGAAAGTGAAGGAAAGTGTCATCGAATCACTATTAGCGAAGAGTGTGAGGATGTCGGCATATCGGTTGGCACAAGTCATTCAAGTTTTGGCCTATACCGGGTGATTCTTCAAGGTGGCTCACCCCTATACATTTTTTATTATTGGAGATAGAAACACCAAATTTGAAGGTTGTGTATTATAATTCAATTTACATTTTTTGACATATTTACTTGCTTTGCCGTACCTCTGGTTTGACCGGAAATGACCCCAACTTTCGATTTTTGAATGGGACATCTAATTTATTTTTACTTATTTCGATGAAGAATGACACTCTAAATTCAATAGTACTTTACTTGTCAATATTTGACAAATAAATTCATTTTTATTCCAATTATTATTTTTTGATCTAGACTGCCATGGATCGTGTAAATCGCTTCGTTCTTGATGAAGTAACATGGGAAAACTACGACTTTGAGGCTTATGATTTCACAGTCGTTTTAAGAATTATTTCACAGTCGTAAATATGAATTTTTTCAGTTGAAAATTGATATCAACTTGGTTAGTCAGTGGCAAATCTTCAATGGAATCATTAATTTGATTTCTAAGGAACTGTAGATTTTTTCCGCAGTCAGTTGTCCGTCAAAAAATATTGGCACCTGAAGTTTTCTTCCGATAACACCCATCCAGCAATTGAAACCAAATCACTCTTGAAAATTTCATTCTTGCATCAGATGTAAATTTGTTTGAGACAAGTACCTTTTATTATTCCTATTGAACATTCCCAAGTTGGTGAATCGGGTTTCATCTGAATAAATAATTTTGAATGAAAAACGTACATCTTCTCTGTATTTGGTCAAAAACCAGTTGCAATAAGTCACTTTTTGGTTGTTATCGTTAAGATGTTAGTGCAGTTGGTACTTGAATGATCGATAATTATATTTATGAAGAATTTTTCAAACGGACGAATAACTTATATCATACTCAGAAACAATTTGGCGAATTGACCTCGTTCAATTCACTTCAACATAGGCCAACACGTTTACTGCTTTTTCTTTACTGGCGATGAAGTTATTAACTTTTTTTTCTGGTTCATTTCGCATTTCTCTTTCCAGTTTTGGAAAATAATGCCGAGTAGTATGGCAACGATTAGGGAACCTCTAAGCATAAATTAGAGCTGTACCAGTTGCATTCTTTTTTGTTTCTCTATAAATTGGCAACATGCCAAATTTTCTCGTTTCTAGTATAATTTGCCATATCTAATTATAAACTACACAACAAATAAGTTATTAAAAGTGAATGCATATTCATTAGCCTATTTGTTCAGGTAGTCCTAGCAACAGCTTCAATTGTTTTCAGGGATAACTAGAAAAACAGGACTTAGTGCATACTTATTATTTGTTATTAGGTATGATCATTCCTTACAATTATTCAGAAAAATAGAGAAAATGAAGTGAAAGGGTGTGGCATCAAATTATTCGTAAGAAAATGATCTTTTACTAAAAGCTGACAAGCCAACCCCTTTACATTTGAAAAAATTAAGTTTACTGGAGAAATTCATATTCGAGACTGTGAAATAATTTTTAAAACGACTGCAAAGTCATAAGCCTCAAAGTCGTAGTTTTCCCATGTTACTTGATCAAGAATGAAGCGATTTACACGATCCATGGCATTCTAGATTAAAAAATAAAAATTGTAATAAAAATGTTCTTATGTGCCAAATATCAACAGGTGAAGTATTGATGAATTCAGAATGTAATTCTCGATCGAAATTAGTAAAACTATATAGGATGTCACATTAAAAAATCGAAAGATGGGGTAATTTTTGATCAAACTGAAAGTACGGCAAAGGAAGTGAATATGTCAAAAAATGTAAATTGAACTATAATACATAACCTTCATAATTCGTTTTTTACCTCCAATAATAAAAAAGTTATAGGGTTGAGCCACCTTAGAGAATCACCCGGTATAGTTACCTATATGATTATGACATCGCAACCAATGTCTTTTCCTCTATAATATTCAGCTTATTTTATATTCATTGATATGAAAGGAAGTTGAAGAAGTCGAAAAAAATCAATACTGAATTTTGTTTTCGTTCCTGAGGAATATTTGGATTTATTTGAGACAATATTTTGTGATTTGCATGCGTATAATATTACAAAACAAATGTCTTCTGTAGACCCGATAAACACAGTCTCCATTTTCAAAATACGATCACGTGAAAACACCTATTTCGCTCAAGAACACAAATAAAGCCTTGAATTTGACATTGCAAGAAATTGGTAAAATAAATCACACTGAATTGGATTTACTGTTTATATCACGTGTTCACCCGGAGGCATCCAGATCACGTTCCCAATGTTTTTCTCATAGGAATTACATTAAAACAAACAACTGAGGAAATTTCGATATATTACAGCTGCACAGTGAGATTTGAAATTACCTCGAATTGCTTTCTGCAATAACCGCTCAGTATGTTGATGTTTTCCTTCACAAATTTGTGTTGAATACCCTCCACCAATTGAAAATACATCGAGATATAAAATTGCTTTGGACTCTCTTAGTTTCTGACGATGATTTTCAATATTGCATTAGAGTCTATTAGTGATTGAAGAAGTTATTTTTGTGGGGATAATCGTTAGTGAAACTTCAACACCATCAAAAGTGTGTGAAAGAGAATATCAAGAATACATGAATGGATAATCAACAGCTCCTCACAAATGGATCATACTTGGCTACCAATGAATAGTAGCAGTAGAATGATATGGGAGAAAAATTTGGACTGCATTGAATGTTTCACAAGTCAACCAACAACAATTTCACGGAAAAGAGAGGTTATGGCTTTCTATTTCTTCATCTTCATACCAGAAAAATGTGGGAAGATTTCAAAGGAAGAGAAAAAGCAATCAGTTCCAAAAAATTATTTCTATTCTGTATTGAGTACAGAAAGATAAAGGAATAGGTCAACAATAATGTACTGTAGCGACTTTGATGGATGTCACCGAATTTTTTGAGATGTTGGATCAGAAATTAACGTTATAACTTCATGACACATGAAATATAGATTGTTGAAAATTTTGTTCAACTTCTCATTGTCAAAAGCCTTCAAGAGTATATGATTTGATCATATCATATCAAAAATATTGAACGGTAATAATTTGAAAGGGATATATTTTTAGAGGATACTAATTTTGAAGAAAGAAAGGTTTTCTATACAAAAAAATGTGAGAATCATCCAAAGGAAACAAGAAAGCAAATAATTTCGAAATAAACTATTCACAAAGATGTGTAGATCATGCAAAGAAGTAAGTTTCAGACAAAAACTGGAAGAAATTGCCCTCTCAAAACAGCTACATTCATATAAAGTTCGGATTACACGAAAGAAAAATACAAAATACTCCCAAAACAACTACTTTCATATCAACACTGAATTATACAAAAACATTCTTCTCTATTCAGTTTGTATTCCAAACTTTCGTTATGAAATCGAATCAGGTATCATTCACAGGATTGCTACATAATATAGTAAATGATAGGAGAAATTTTTTATTACATGGAACACTGTCATCCTCACTTATGTACATTCGATGTTTTGGCATGAAACACTTGGCTTATCGCCTCTTTAGCACCAATTTCGATGAAGCACTCATCATCGTCATCATAGTAGGTACCTTCTTTCTATGTGGTTTGTTAATAGCTGGCTGATTCTTTATAATACACTTCCGGTTTGAGTAAAAAGTTTATTCACGGAGGCTGCCGTTCCATGTCAAATACGATTTTGTTGCGGATGTTTCTTGTTGAAGTCTTTAGAAACTTGTCTGCTACTTGGACACAATCACCAAATAACCTTATTATTCCAATTTTTCCTCGTAAATTGAGACGTTTCGTTACTGTTTTTGACGCATTTACCTATTAATAGTTCATTTGTTTCATGACACTCTAGCCCGAATTGAAAACTTTCGAAACACAAAATATAAGACTGCTTCAAATCATTGAAAATGACGATTGTTCATCCAAACTCGCAACCAATCATATTCAACAGAAAATTGAAATTTTTTTCGAAATTAGAGACAGGCTTGTAAAGGAGATTCAATTTGAATAACTTACATGTGATAAAATTAGTATAGAGAAGAAAATTGGATTAGATAATTTAGAAAACACTTGCTATTTTACGGTTGCTACTTTACAGCATTTTACAGGTGTTGTTCATGACGACGAATTTCAAGAATGAGGTTTCAATGATGAACGAGAACGAGGATGTTTCCTATCTATTCACCAAACTCAAACACCTGTTCATGCAGTTGCAGTTTCATAAGAATGTATCATCTTTTCCTCCAACAAAGTCTACTAGATACTCGTTAGGACAACAAGAGGATTGTTCCAAATTCTTCGGACTTAATATTCCTGACCTCTCTGGATTGAATGAATCCGTACAGTCTATCTTGTCTTGTGTTTGTGCATCTTTTGCTAGAAAAAAACTCACTTGTTTACTTTGTAGTAAATGTTCAAGAGGTAGCAAAAACTTATGTGAATTCTGGAACCTCAACTAGCGTTTCCTAATACGACTAATAACCAGTCCGTGTTAAATCATCTGAAAATAGAACTCTTAAAAATCTGTCTGTCTGTTTTTCCCTCAATCAGCTGTCGCCCCAACTCTCATAAGTTGAGAAACTTGTGCGAGCTAAGGACTAACAAGGTCTTAACTTTTAATGAGTGATTCCTAACACGGTTGCAGAATCATCCCAGCTTCAACCAGATAAATTCTCTCGAGAAAAATATCTGGTCGAGGCGGGAATCGAACCCACGGCCTTCCGATCGTGAGTCGGGCGCACTACCACCGCGGCCAATTCCACACACCTAAGAGGTGATGATCGACTGTATTGCCAAATATGCGCCAAACTAACTGACTGTTATAAGAAAACAAGTATAGCTGAGGCACCAGTCAATCTAATAGTAACACTGACGATCTTCAATCATGAGTTAACCTCTGGCGGAAGCACCAAACTTTTACGAAGGTTTGAAATAGATGAACACTTCAATCTAGCAGACCACTATTATAATGTTCATGAAGTCATTGTCATTGTTCACTGTGGTTCTGGCGTTGAATCTGACTGGTTTAAGTTTGACGATAGTCGTGTCAATAAGTGTTCTGGCGATGCATTGCATTTAGTGGAGGCTCTGGAGACACCTTACATTTTGTTTTATGAGAGAGAGGACATTGTCAGATCAAGATCTTCAGACGATGTGGTGCTGCAGGTTTTTCCGGGTTTTCCTGCAGCTGAAAAAGCAAATGCGCCACTGGAATCAATGAAGTCGCCACGGAGCGCCAATTAATTTTTGTTGTTGTTTTATAATTTCATGATTTCTATTTTAAAATTATTAAAATAGTTATTTCGATATATGCCGTTAGTTACTATATGGTAGGAGAGCATAATGGAAAATGAGAAATAAAACTTTCTGTCTACACCACTTTTATTTGTTACTATCGTTACTGTAGTTTCTTTCTGTATGGACATTTTCAAACTAATACAATATTTATATAATATCAGTTTGAAAATGTCCCTATACGACAAAACTGCAGTAATGATAATTGAAAATAAATGTGGTACGGAACATAGAAAATTTCATTTCCATTTTTTATTATTTCAATACATTAATTAAATTGATTTTGACTAGAATTTTTGTATATTCTTATTCCGAACAATTAATTGAAAATATGAATTTCGGGTCAAAATTGCAGATGAACAACTTTTTTAAATAACTTTTTTCGCTATCTTCAACGCGAAGCAAAATATCGAAAATTTCCCCCTTTCCTGAGATCGCAGTCGTTTGGGTATTGGCTATCAGTCGGGAAAAGTATTGAGAAAAGTACGGCTCATGAAGATCTATACCAAAAATCAAATATCTGCTTTCAAAAATGACTAAAATACAAGAGTGTCTTCATCTTGAGTGTGTCATACTGTTATTCGTGATTTGAATGCCAAATTTTTTGGGATATTATTGTAGACTATAGATGGATTTGGCGATGATTTTCGTTCAAGAGAACGGAAAATATATTTTGACTGAAAATCTCTGCAGATAGCACTCTCAAGTGTCTAATAAATCTCCAAAAATCCTCATCAATCGCACGAATTTTAATGACGTCATTCAGCAACCACCCTCTATCGTGGGTAGTAGCAATCTCGACGAAACCGCACTCAACCCCCTCATTTTGTTCAATATCATTCAAACGAGTTAATGTGGAATGATGAAACTCACATCAAATGCTGAGTAGATAATTGAGAAGACTAATTTCGAAGGCAATTTTCCACAATTTCACATACACACACAAAAACTGACATGACATTGAATCGAGTATGCTGCTGTAGAAGTGGATTATGCCAAAAACAACAAAACTGCTAGGTTGGAAATCTAACGGGGCATTAAATGGAAGTGACAGAAATTTCATAATTACCTTCGGGTTCAACAAAGCAAAAATCATAAACGCACGTTATTCGCTGAAAGCAAATATAAACGGATGCTTTTATTAGAAACATTATTTTTCAACAAACAGTATGAAAGTGACAGTCATTGTTCTGAGAATAGTATACTTTGGAAAAAGAAGTGACGTTGATATTATCGTGCCATAGGATATTGAACGAAACTTATTTTTAGGAAACAGTGATGACATCTGCCTGTACGAAGATGCCACCTATGGGATCGGCAGATAACTCAATCCTTGAACATCAAAGAAAAACGTGGGTCCCCAAAGCGGTCTGTTGCGAATCTGATCTTTGATATCGACTACCAAACGAGATTTCTCCTTTGTTTTTCGAAGCATTTTTCACTACAAATAATTAGTTCATGGTTTCTGGTTAGGAAACTCATTTTGTGGTTATGCGAACTATGTGTAATCCAAGATATGAATCTTGGATTACACGTTCACTTATCTGTTCAATGCATGAAAATTATTTTGAGTATATGAAATATAGTATTCTAAGAAATAAGCGTGTGGTTGGTTGAGAAAAATCCTGACCAATTACATTGGGGTCTCCGAACCGGATATAAAAATATCAGGATAGACAATTCCCATTTCTGCTTCGATGAGTTTGTTGGGGGTTGGAATGGACACCAAATTGTCTTGGCACAATCATGTCGCTGGAATTACAAAGGCTGCTTCTCAAAAGCATGGAACACCATTCCAAACTAGAAAACTGTACACACCAACTTTTGATGATTTATAAAGCTCAGATCAGACTTTCTTTGAATTTTTGTTCTCATGTATGGAGCTCTGCCCCCAAACATACCCTGGATTCTATCCAGAAAAGAGCCATCTGCCTGATTGAAGACGCGAACATCACGTGCAACCTTGATAGCCTGGAACATCGAAGAAAGGTCGGAGATTTGTCTCCCTTCTACAGATACTTTCAAGGGAAGTGTTCAAGTGACTTGTTACACCAAGAGCGGTACATAATATAAGTAATGGTGCGATATATCTTTACGCAGACCACACTTCCATTATTCTTTCCAGTAAAACAACGGACGAAATATCTCACCTTGTGAACTCAGTCCCACACGAATTTGATGATTGGTGTTACAAGAATATAAACTTATAGTCAACCTGAGAAAAACTGTCTGCATGGAATTTGCAAATTCATCTCGAAGCCTACATGATTTCAATTTCATTTTCCGAAATGAATCCTTGGTATTAACAAGCTCAACAAAATTTTTAGGAACGATAGTGGACTCACAATTCACTTGGCAATAACATATGGAGATTACATCCAAGAAATTGAATCAATCCTATTATCTCATTGAATCCCTAAAGAATAGATTAGCACTGATATCAGTTAATTTCGCCAAGTGTCAGTCCATTATTCACAACAACATTGCTGCCTGGGGTTTAGCAACTGAGGTGGACAGAATTTTTATGAAACAGAAAGCATTACTGAGGCTAATTTTCAATCTTAATTACAGAACGTCATGTAAGGAGATTTTTCGTCAAAACAAAATACTAACTGTTGCTTGTTTGTTCATTCTAAAAATACTGACGTATATCCATGAAAATAGAAGACAACTAGAGTCGAGATCGGAAGTCCATAATAATAATATTAGGAATAACCATATGCTCATCACCCAAAAACACCATAACGCAAAGTATAAAAAGTCTCCTATGTTTGCTGGTATCCATCTCTTCAATATACTGCCATGCGGTATCAAGACACTGCCACCTCAAGGTTTTAAAAAACAGTTCAAAGTGTGCAGGTTTATTCAGAAAAAACAATGTGGAAGTAGCATTCAGACCACATGCCAGGTTATCTCATTTTCTTTTCAATGCCAAAGATAAGGTCGACAAGTTGGAAAAATCTGGAGTTTATAAGCTTAAGTGTTCGGAGTGTAGTAGTGTTTATGTGTGACAATGCGGACGAAATTTCCAAAACCGGTATTCGACCTTTTCAAACCATTTCTTGGCATGCAACCACAAGTTTCCGAATCTGAACGATACGGAAATTCTGCACTATGCAAGGAAGGGTTGCAAACTCAATGATTTAAAATCCTTGGAAATTCACAAGCATAAACATTGCGGGTGCAACCTGTTAAATGACCTGATCGATTTAATTTTCTCTCCGGTTTTTGAATTGGCACATGCGTATTGTGAACTGTAAATTCAGGTACTCAATCAAGTACCTGAATGGTATATATTAGCGAATGTAATGAGTCATTCTTAGTTTATTGTTTAAGTTTGAAAATGTCCATATAGGACGGAACTGCAGTAACGTTAGTTACAAATAAAACTGGTAAAAAACATAGAAATTTTCATTTCTCTTTTCATCAGGTCAAAGTGTTTCTATCAGAAAAAGGTTTCTACACAATAGATGAGTTTATACTTGAAGTTGGTGATGTCAGATCATTGTCATTGTGACGCACATATCGTAACATGTTTATTTGTCTATTTCTATTTTTTACTTATATTTTAATATGTAGGTGTTTGTTTTACAATGTGTGTCACGTTATTTTTTTTTTTCAAATGAAATCTTATAATATTACACATTTAAATTATACCTCAGGAATATGACCTGCCCCATCTACATAATGTAGCACAAAAGACTAATAAATCCATCTATCTATTAGAAATACGCGACGGACTGAGGCTGCTCATCGTTTTGAAGTTCATCTCAGTATACCTCGAACTTCACTGTTCAAGAACTTTTCATTTGGACAACGGCGTTTATGTGGAACAAACTTTCTGGGAACGGTTTTCCAAATGGATTTAATCTCCAGTGATTCAAATCCAATGTGAATCACAACTTTCGCACAGGCACCGCTCTAAGAGCATCTAAAGGATTTTTCTATAGTACTTGCGTTTTGTCCTTAAAAAAAAGTTGATCACTCACCTTGAATGGTTTTAAAATTCGTCTCAACTCCCCTGTTTCGTTTAGTCTCTCAATAGTATCGGCATCCTGAAAAAAAAAGTATTTGGTTGGTAATGTCATTTTCGTGTTTATATGAAAAAAAATGTTTCGAAAGTATTCTCAACTTCGTGTTATTCAATGTTTATATAAACGTAACTATTTCGGGAGGGCTTTTTCTACTAGTTTGTGTCTGAAAGTAACATCTTGCATGATCTATACATCTTGGTAAAGAATTTTTCAGAAGGCAAAATTTTTTTTCTATGTCTGATATGAAGGTCCGTTGTTGTTCAATACCATATATGTGGTAATACATTTCAACACATTTTTTCTTCTTCATCAAATTTAAGAATGCCAAAAATTTTAACTTATCGCTCAGAAGAAATTCATTATGAAAATGTCATCATAATGCCATCCGCCATTTTGAAAACAAATTCAGGCGTTTTTCCGGAGTACATGTTTTCAAAACTGTATGTATTCTAACGAATGCACGAATCAAATGCGTTAATTTTTAATAATTGTATCGCATTCTACTCTAGATGTGAAGCAATGAAGAACAATTAAGTATGACGTTAGTTTCAGTTGCAACTTTTTTTCCTAAAATCTCTTGCACCAATGAACAGAGTTTCTGGAAAAGGAACCGATGACCTTTCAAATAAGTGGACCCATGATGCTATTCAAGACCTAAAAATTCAATTGTATCCTACTTAGGGGCTGGGAGTGATAAGAGTTTGAAAATATGCCGGAAAGATTTTCCTTTCATAAGGATTCGAGATTTTTTCGATGCATCATAAGGCATATTCTTTGACTTTCAAGAAATTCAAAGGCTTTACCAACTATTGTATTGAGTTGTACTCATAGACATTTTGCGGATTCATACTTGAAAACCTGGAAGGCACTCCAATAACATAACAATATTGTATTTTTCCTCTAATGATCTGAAAATGAACTGGTAACGTATTTTCAAGGAAAAAAATCGTTAGGGGTTTTATCAAAACTCTTCACGGCAATATATACGAATCGATTCAAACCGTAACAAGGTCTTTCCTGATTGAAATAAATATATCCCAAGAATTGACGTAAATCTCAATTATAGTCCTTGTTTCGTATTTGCTATTTCTGTATATTCACCACCCATTTTTCCAATTTCTCATAGCACAAAAACAAGAGGAAAGTATCAGTTGATGAAAATATTCGAGGAAATTTTTTTTCACCTGTGACAATAATACAGATGGACATATTTTACTATCTTTGATAATGTTTTCATAGTAGCTCTCGAATGATCATAGTATTATTAGATGGCTATGACAGTTCACTGGACAAAATCAAATTTCATCTTTGGAGAGGCTCTCCATCATATTTTGACAAGACATCCAGGTCACAATAATTAATGGTTTGACAAAATGGTTGAGGCTATCGCGGCCAAGGCTTTCAGGTTCTGAGGCCGTGGATTTTTGGAATTTCTTTCTGACGTTTCGCTGGCAAGTGACTAGCTTCTTCAGAGGTTTATACATCCTGGGTTGATATCTGTTTACTGAAAATTACAGTTTCGTAACGCGTATTCATGCTGTGTCAGGTAGTTTGGAGTGCGAACATCTGTACCGAAATCAGGTAATTTGTCACTAACATTCACTGACCCTTTTCTACCTGCCGTCATGCTGTTTGCTATCCTTGACCTTTGTTACGGTTTCAAAATCACTACCTCAATTTTTAGTGAACGCCCGGTAGACTTTATGATGAAGACAGGAAACGTTTATAAAATTCCACATAGTTTATAGGATTTATTATGATCCTATATATGCTAGGAATATGAAACGAGTCTTCTTACCTTGGCTGGATTTGGCATATTCACAAAATTTATTTATAAGGAATCTTTTTTTCCAAATAATTCATCTGTTTTTTATGACAGTTTATGTCATTCCAATTTTCGAGATTTCAGAAGGAAAACGTCTCTGCCTTCTTTTTTGGTTTCGGACCAGCCACGGACTAGCCAAGGGCGGAGAAGCCCTGGAGTAAACTCCTGAATGTGGAGTTCACTCTGGATGATCACTGAGCCTAAGGATTAAGTGGAGAATGGGAAAAAATACATCTACTCAGCGTGGTTCTAACAGAACTGGCTGGTATCTCAATCGCCACAAAAGAAATAACCAGGAAAGGAATTTCTGGCAAAAACATAACAATCTGCACTGCTAGCAGACAAGCCCTATCAGTCTTGAACAGACGTGTTACCTCAGGGCTAGTGCCACCAAAATTCATCTAAAACCTCAATAGGTAATAACATTATTCTGAGGTGGATGAAAGGGCACTGCAAGAGTGAAAGGAATCGCATTGCTGACTCTTTAGCCGAGAAGGCAGCTGGACATCTACGACATGATGACTTCGACAATTGCGGAACTAGCCAAACGTAACACCCATGCTCAATGCCCAAAGAGCTGGGATGAAATCAAAGGATTCAGTCTTGCCAGAATCACTATGGGCGACCCTGGGAAGCTGTCGCCAAAGAAATATCTGGCAATTACCAGGAAAAACTAACGCTTAACAGTGAAACTTCTGACTGGCCACTGTCAACTAAGGAAACAACGTCATATTATGGGGCTAGTGGACACACCTATATGCAGGATCTGTGAACAGGAAGATGAAAGTGTCAGGCATGACTTATGCGAGTGCTCGGAGTTACTGTCAATAAGAGACTGTGGGTTCAGCGAGTCTTGGCCTACACCTGCCGATATAAAAGAGATGTCTCCTAGTGACCTGTCCACCTTCCTGGAAAGGACATAATGGATGATGACCTACGAGTACAACTCCTCGGCAGAATGTACAATGGGTCACATGTGGCCTAAGTGCTGTGGGCCTACACTCACCTTCCCTACTCTAGAGATACAGATACAGATACTCTGAACTTTCTAATTGAAGTTCATCTTGTCAAATAACTCAGACATCTCAAAGGCCTTCATTTTGCATTTACCTGTTTGTTGCTGACTGATAACGCCTTTGAAATCTTCCTAACTTTGAGAATAGCGGTTGGTGAGTCTCCACTTCTTGGACACCTAGATGACTCACCTCTGTTGGTAGCAAAATGAGAGCGGCTCGTAAGCCTCATTTCTCAAAGAAGGTGATGTCGTTCCTTTTCATCGTTAATTTGGGTCCTAACATTGACATCACGCATTGACATCACAGGGGTAACAGTACCAAAACTGTCAGTGCTACAGCGTTACCCACTTCACCTAGCTATAAAGTTCTTTTACTGAGTTTCGATTATATTAATTTAGTGTGTTGTTTTAAAATTCCAAAACCTTTTCCCAGCTACCTTTGAACAACTGTAAACCGATGGTAATCATATTAGAGGGTAGATAATTCATCAGTTGAATGTTATCATTGTGACAAATTCCTTCATTTCAATATCATCTATTTTTCCTTGTGAATAAATCAACTTCTGTAGATTCGTCATGGAAGTTAAAACTGACAATCCACGTTACAATTTTTTTACGCCTCCTATGATTGTTAAAAAAATAACTGTATTTGGCGGACGCTCTCCTTCCCATAACTTTCATCAATGAAAGATTCGCAAATTAATTCACTTCTTTTTTCTTTCTTTATACCCACTCCCGTCTCCACTGTTGAAAAGCTGGTAGGGCATTTGAGAAGGTAATAACTTCTTAAGGGATTTCATATTCGATTGAGGTTCACCGCGTCCTCTTTTCTGTTGGAAATTTCTGTATGTTTATGGATCTCTATTACCTCCCGTACCAGTCGTCTATGGTACCCCTGGTTAGGGGCAATGAGCTTCGCGTTTTCAAGCATAATCTAATGGTTGTCTTCACTAAGCCGACTCGTGCGTTTGGCCTAATCTGCAGTTCCTTTCATGCTCCAGACTTCTTCTCATGGATCTTTTGGTGGTTCCGTTATACACCTTCTCACAAGTGCACGTAATGTGATAATTCCCTGCTGCTGATAGTATCACATTGGATGCTCTGGAGAGCTACAAAAACTGGTATGAATAAGTTATTCTCTCATATAGTAATTTCGTAGTGAATCACCTTTATTTCTTCATTATTTTCATACAGAATTATTCAGCCACAGAGCTCATATCCAAGCTGGTATAAAGTTCCTACCATATACGCAATATTAACTAACCGCTATGTCAATGCCGTGTTTCACAAAGAAAGGGAGGAATTTATTTTCCGGATAACCTTCCTCTGGATTAGACTCCCTTTCTTGTACCCTTTAGTACATTTACCCCTTTTAATTCCTTCTTAGAAAGGGTAGACGTAGACTCTAGCAATATTATACTTTCCGAGTCAACTGATACGAGGAAATTTCGTTGTCGTGTTCGTTCTTGTGCCCACAAATTGAGGTGACAGAATAAGTTGAAATTCATTGCCAGAGTGGAAGTACGGAAATTCACAGACTAATATATTCCTCTGAGAGTTTGTTGTTGAAGTTGACCCGAACTAATTGCCCTCATCACAATTAGTTATCCAGGGCGACATGATGATTAAATGTTTCATTTAATTAGAGATACATGTACTGTACTTTCAATCACTTTATATATTTCTTGAATACCTGGTAATTATTTTTTCTGCATGCGTAAAAGAAATGTCGGTTTTTCGTTTCAAAGTTGATAGACAGTTTCAACATCACGTTTACAATAGGGTTATTTCGAAATTTGACAAATAATAATGAATTATATATAGATCCTCACGACCCCAGCATCATTGTAAAATGATACATAAAGTCTGTTATATTCATCTTCAGCACAACTTCAATCCAAATTTTTTGAGTTCAGAGGGATTCATTAGGCTCTTGAACACTTTCCACACTCCAGAGAAACTGATAAATTTGTAAATTTCAGTTTACCATTTGGAAATTTATTTTTTCTGCCTCTTCTGTAGGTGGTATACTGAGTGAATTTGCAGTTTTACGTCGCAGTTGTACTCCAGTTGAAACGAGTTTTCACCTTTAAAACATACTCAAAAAAATTCAGATATAAAAGAAAAGAAAAACCAATTCTCTCCTTCAACAAGTTGTTTTTCGAGACCCCGTTACATCACAATATCGATGATAACTTATCACCTATGTTGCTAAAATTGACTCCTGTCCTGTCCTGATTTCTCAACAGTAGTTCTTCAATAAACTATTAGCGCTGTTTCGATCAACCACAGATCTTATTAGTGATACTAGGCTGAATCACGACAGCATTATTAGACTCAACTGTCTTTAAAGGACAAGCCTGAATGAGTAGAGGCGATGTCATGTTCTCTTGAGAAGATGTCATCTATGAGATCAATCGAAGACTAAAATCATGAATATCAAAGATAAATAAAGGTCACCAAAATGGTCCGTTGCAAAGCCACGCTTTGATATCGATTCGATCGTCGAAGGACATTCGTCCTCTGTCTTCCACTACAGCTCTAACTAGTTTGCCCAAAGATAAAGCATTCATGATCCAACACCAGATAGCGCTGTTTCGACCCGTTATAGGTGTCATCAGTGGTGTTGTACCGAATAAAGGTGATAACTATCTTTGAAGGATAGTTGAACTTCATTGAATATAACTAGCCGATACTTGATGAAAATCCATATTGTAACTTATTAATGCTGTTTATTGTATGATATTCACTCTAAAGGGTTTTGCAAAAATCGTTATACAATAGCTTTCTCAAGCTTGCGTTTGCCGTTAAACAAAGTATTATATTAAATTAATTAAATATTGAAAGTACTTATACTATATTGCGACAAAAAATATTTATAAACATGATGTTTAACAATTTCAGGGAGGTCAGTTGGAATCGTAAACTCGACATCCATCTCCTCTGTAGACTCGCTCCTGAACTAAATATACAGGGAGGTCCGTTGGAGTCGTAAAATCGACATCCATCTTTGCTGTAGACTCGCTCCTGAATTAAATTCACAGGTAGGTCAGTTGGAGTCGTAAACACGACATCCATCTCCTCTGTAGACTCGCTCCTGAACTAAATTTACAGGGAGGTTAGTTGGAGTCGTAAACACGACATCCATCTCCTCTGTAAACTCGCTCCTGAACTGAATTTCCAGGGAGGTCAGTTGGAGTCATAAACTCGACATCCATCTCCTCTGTAGGCTCGCTCCTGAACTAACTCTACAGGGAGGTTCGTTGGAGTCGTAAACTCGATATCCATCTCCTCTGTAGAATCGCTCCTGAACTGAATTTACAGGGAGGTCAGTTGAAGTCGTAAACACGACATCCATCTCCTCTGTAGACTCGCTCCTGAACTGAATTTCCAGGGAGATCAGTTGGAATCGTAAATTCGACATCCATCCCCTCTGTAGACTCGCTCCTGAACTGAATTCACCAGGAGGTCAGTTGGAGTCGTAAACACGACATCCATCTCCTCTATAGATTCGCTCCTGAACTGAATTTCCAGGGAGGTCAGTTGGAGTCGTAAACTCGACATCCATCTCCTCTGTAGACTTGCTCCTGAACTAACTTTACAGGGAGGTCAGTTGGAGTCGTTAACACGACATCCATCTACTCTGTAAACTGGCTCCTGAACTGAATTTACAGGAAGGTCTGTTGGAGTCGTGAACTCGACATTCATCTCCTGATTAGACTCGCTCCTGAACTAAATTTACAGGGAGGTCAGTTGTAGTCGAAAACTCGACACCCATCTTCTCTGTAGACTCTCTCCTGAAATAAATTTACAGGGAGGTCAGTTGGAGTCATAAACTCGATTCCATCACCACCATCGTGATCTTAGCCAGGGAAGTAGTTTTCGGGCAGGCTTATACCAGAATCTACTTTGTGAGTTTTATACGTATGTATCTTTCCTCGATACAGACTATTGGTACATAGGTTGTTTATTGCCCGCATTTGGGTCCTTGTTCACGAGATTTGGCGCTTACTAGTTCATATACCAGAATCTACTTTGTGAGTTTTATACGTATGTATCTTTCCTCGATACAGACTATTGGTACATAAGTTGTTTATTTCCCGCATTTGGGTCTTTGTTCACGAGATTTAGCGCTTACTAGTTCAAAACGTATCTCTTAGAAGAAGGTTTCATATAAGCAGTCAAAACGCGAGGAGTCCAAGGCAAACTGTTATTTGTTTTTCTGATGTATGGGTAATACTTTGAAATCGGTATGTAGCTTATCTACTCGATATATTTCAGCATGGTCCTGTTGCTGGATGAAGGAGGAACATCTGCAAGGCAGATTTTCATGATTCATTAAAATTACTCTTGCATAAATGTCTGCGTGATAGTAGCAGGGAAAGTAGTCGTTTTCTGGCAGGCATACTAGAACCTACTGCGCATAAATGGAATATTGTTTTGGAAGTTCATCTCGAAAAATCGTTTCTTACAGAAAAACATTCTACACTTTTTTATTCGTATCATTTTTTCATACTTCTATTGATCCAGACGCCTGTCTGTATCAATATCGGTTCTTTCAAAGATGAAGTTATGTTTGAGTTCAAAACCCAAAACTTCCTTTGAAAATCATATTAATATGCTGAATTAAATCTGGATGATAAAAAACTTCGCCTGAAAAGTTATCAGTCTAAAGCAAAACAGTCAACAAGTACCTACGTATAAAGTTTCATCCACTTTGTAATGTTGATTTGGTGTCTCTATTGAATTTCGCAGCCTCGGGACCAAAGCCAACGAACTCTCGCACGGTCCAGACCGTGCGATCTTCCCTTTTTTCTCGGTGCATGATTTTCACGGTTATTCCACCACATTTACAACGCATTTATACCCGCTTTCCACAACGCTTTCGACTGTTTTATGAACCACTTGTTAGCGTACAAACAAAGGATGATCGATAAAGCTTCAGTGCGGTCGGTATGCTTCTGTGATTGAAACCTATTTTTACGGGCAATTAGCGTAACTTTGTAGTTACAATGGTTTCCTTGCGTGGACGAAGGCGGTTTCCATTTTGCTATGGTTGTCTGGAATTTTCTGCAAATCATCTAGATTGGATGTAATAAATATCCTAGCAGTTGATAGATAGACACAGAATATAGGTTATGATAACTATAAATTTGTCAGCATTCGCAAGTTATATTCAAAAACACAAATTTTACTTTGAAAAATACTTTTGTTGGTGCTAAACCCCAACTAGTGCTATGAAGAAAAACCACTTCCAGGAAATTATGAATTGTTCCTACTATCATGAGAAATAGTCTAAATGTTTTACTGTCCAAAGTTTTCTCGACTGAAATGAAGAAACTGGCTTCGATTAAATCAAGGATCGCGATGGTATTTCTCTTTCTGTTCTCGTAGCTGATAGATAATTTACTTGATATCGTGACAGAAGAGAAGTAGATCTGCAAGCCTGTGAAGACGATATTGTCATCTTGGAAAGTATCACACATCTTCCAAAGAAAGTTAAACTATGTTCATAGTTGATACCAAAAATAAACAAAATCTATGAACCTCAGCAAAATTGTGATACTTCTGTTCAGTAGAAAGGGAAACCTGGAGAATTCAATTTCACTTTTCTGCAATGGTTTGCAGAAAATTTGTAGCGAAAGTAAAACACTTAGATATTGTCTTTCATAAAATATTTAACTGGAATGCTAACTTGAAGAAGGTTTTCCACGAAGCCAGACTATCTGTATGGGAATTCTTGGTCAAACAAACCAAGACCAAAGATCACATTTGGAGCAATTATCTGGAGACCCAGAGCTTCAAGAGGAAATATCTAAATCAAATCCGCACAAGATTCAAAAAATTTAAGGAATCAAAGTCTGAACACTGGGATTGAAAGTACAGAAGAGTCGAAAGGATTCATTTTTCTGAAATACTCAAACATAGATCAGAGACGTATATTACAAAGACATCAGATTAATTCATCTACAATCTCTTGAATAACCACTCTGTCGAGTTGGAGATATTCAAGTCTAGTCACAAGTTGAAAATCAAGTTTGATAGCCATGAAAATCTTGAAGATATGAGCGTTAACTTCTTGGATTCTGAAGGACGTGTAGTAAAAGTATTGTAATGATTTTGGAGCACCCTGAAATTGTAATTTTTATCATGAAATTGAGCTAAGATGAAAGGGATTCATATTTTTATAAATAATTTGAAAACTAACAATATCTAAGGAATTAATGTAAGAGACTGGAAAAGTGAAGGAAATTTTTATTTCAAATAGTTTTTGAAATATTGACAAAGGCAAACATTCAGTGCCTCTTCCTATCATTCTGATTTGTTAATAACAATTCTCTATGTGCCGTTGAATCATCAAAATAAATTTTTCTGCATTGAACAGGTTTCATGTAGATCAATAAGCTTTTCGCAGTAATATTATCTTAATGAACATCACGAAGGATTTAACAAAACTCTATCGATTGACAGATGAGCTTGAGAACCCATTTCCCATGAAGGTTTGTTTTGATTGAATTTTTCTGACAATCCATCCAGAATAATACAAAATGAGTCTGCAATATATATTCAAGATCCACCACATTGATGATAATGATTCTCATTTTCCATCCGAAAAATGAATGCCGTCACTTCAAGAAGAAAGGACGAATTGCTCATACTAACTATACCGATGAATCACTCAAATAAGCAGAGGCTCACAGAAGTGTGGAGAAAACTTGAAAGGAAGCAGCATCCGTCATCGACAAATAATAATTCATCCAGTTCCGAGAATGCGAGGTTAGAAATCTGAGTTTGTTTATTCACATTCTTGAAACACAAAGTGGGGAAAAGTGGGGAGAAATATTCGATTTTTCAACGAAACTTCCGGAAATGTCTATGAAAAGTAATAATTCCTCTTTATGAATATGAAACATCAATAGACAGTGTGTTCAAACTTAAGTCGGCATTATGTCTAACATTGAAGATATGAGTTTAGTTAAACCAGGTAACTAGTAATGTTTTTTCTGCTGAACATACTTCATACATACTTCTATCTCAATAGATTGGCAACTTTCTGAACTTGAAAGGTCAATATGAATTTCATCCTGAGACCAAAAATAATGGAATTATGCGCCATTTTCACTTTTCGTCAAGTTTTCAATGAAAATTGAATTAAAATAATAAATATCGGTTAGAATCTTGGCTTTGAAACTTATCATAAAAGTTCCTGTTCAACGAATTCGTTTTGTAACTCATCTTGGAAGGTAGTGTAAAATTATCAATTTAATGAAACTTGTCAATTTAATCATCATGGAATCTCTCTCCGGAGTTGTTGATTTTCGTAACAGTTCATTCCAATTACTAAAATGGTTTCGACTCATTCAGATGATTTCCTAGACTGATTTTATTGAGCGACGTATCTAAGTTTAGCATGATAACCTTTTGCGAAATATTTCCTGCAATTCACAGGTACATTTCAGCAAAAAATATGGTGCACCAGAGGACCAGTTTGTTGACCTCCCCATTCTCCTGACATTACACCTATGGATTTTTATATCATTATCACCGTACTTAAGCATGTCTAAATGTTACAACATGTCATAAGAATTTGAAAAACAAATATTGTTCAAATGTTTCATGGAGGTATGTGCGTTATATTCAACTGAGGGGAAATAAACAAAGTGTTTTGCATAATAGTAAATTAAACCGAAAATATAATCATCACGTTCGAAACAAATATTCTTCCCCTCTCAAAAAACGGAAATTTGACGTGAACAGTTTGAATCAAATTAATTTCGAATTTTGAACTTACGTGTTTGTATAAATAATAATAATTATGTGAACTGTGAACTTTTGAGGATTTTCACAAAAAACAAATGTGAATACCAAAATGAAACAAATAACAATGACTATTCTAGCTTAGCAACAACCCTCATTAATTTTTTCTTGAATAGCACGGTCTACTTCTGAACAAATGAATTGAATCCCTGCCCTTTCCTACGTACGCTATCGCTACTGACGAGAAAAACGCATCATTCACTCAATGACCTCCACGAGAGTTTGAACTGTTAGGCCGGTGACATACCTCGCGATTTCCGAGCGGTTTTCCAGCACGGTTTTCGAGCGGAAATTGTTGAGTAAAAATCGCTACAGTGAGTACCTGACAGTGTCCGTGATATATTGGCAATCCGGAATTCTGACTTGATGCGGTACATCCCCTTGTCGTCCTTCAGTATCGTTCACGCCTTCAAAGCAAACACGATGAAGTCTGCTGTTGCTTCTATATTTCACCATCAAATAGTGGTAACCTTTGCGCTTTGGAAGCAGAAAGCACCCATGCTGGAAGAAGCCACTCGAGGAGGAACCAGTGAGAAAGGATTTCTGTTATACGAGTGCCCGTACCACCCTCCATGCTTTACCTCTTTTCAGATTGGTGGCAAAATCGGCGTCGCTTTTGTCCCAAAAATGAAGGTGATTTTTCACGCTATGAATTGAAGTTTCCAAATCCATTCTCAAATCGCAACTGGAAAACTACTAGAAAATAACCAACGCTGTCGGGTCCCATTCGTTTACCTGAGTTCTCCCTCTACTTGGTCGTCCTTGCTCTCCGAATGTCGCTCGGAATCCGACGATCGATCGGCCGTAAGAAATCGCCGCCATTAAAAATTGCAAATTCTGTCATGTTCCGTTTAAATGCAGGAGTTGGCATGAAAATAAAAACCGCTCGGAAACCGCGCTGGAAAAAGTCGCTCGGAAATCGCGAAGTATGTCACCGGCCTTAGTGATTCACCAAACGTGTAACTGATGGAATCATTTCATCAGGTAAGTAACTGCGAGTAATAGAGAAATGCCAAAGATGTTTTTCACCTCAAACGATTATGTGGACATGCTTCTCCCATTTGGGGTATCTAAAGAAAATGCATGCACAGCGGCTTTATTGCATCATCAGAGTTTCCTAATAGTTGAACACCATTATTCCAAACATTCTACAGTGTAGAATAAGCTGTGCACAAGTTCTTCTACAAGTTTCAAACATTCTCAACCGAGAACTATGTTAACAACGGAAGAAGGTATTGTTAACGTGTTGATGTATGTTCAACTAATACCACATGTCACAGTAGATCAGCTAGAAACAGAACTTGGGATACAACAAATCTTCGATGAATACAAATATCAACCCATTAAGCTCCATTTAGTGCAAGGATTGTTACCAAAGAGCTAAAGAGTAAAATTGGAATTATGTTGGTGATTTTATGAATTCATTCTTCACGAGGTCTTCTTATGTTTCATTGTGATTTGATTTTTGAGTCACTACAGAGGGCATCGTCATACATATTATAATCATTAGTATGTCCTTTTATTAGTGAAACGGGGGTTGAAAAAAATAATTGGTTGCTGCTGGTGAGTATTACTAAAGGAATACTTTTGTTATAATTTTTCGAGCCGAATGTTGCCATTGCCGCATTTATTCGAATCACCTTTTTACCTCTCGAAATAACCGAGATAAAGCCTGCACTATAAAATTCAGGTCACGCTATATCTCATTTTTTGTCTCATCGGACAGTCGAGAGTGGAAAATTACTGATTTCTTGTTGATTATTGACTTGTTATTGCCATCTTTTATCAATTATGAGAGTGACTCTAAACAAGTGTTGGTTTATGCCAGAAAATATATGAATCAGAAAAAGGATATTCCAAAATTTTGTATGAGAAGCGACAGCGATGAAGGTCATATTCCAAATGTCATCACACTTTTTTTTTTATTGATTCATTTTCATTCGATTTTTTCAGTGAAAACATAAAACTGGAAGTTGCTTCTCACAGATTGGAGAATGCACTCCAAAGGTATTTTCAAGACAACGGAATGGGTTTTATTGAATTGATCATTAACGTTTGTTTGTATCACCTTGTATATCACTGCATGATTCTACTGGTGAATTCCTGAACAAAAAAAAATCCAATCCATGAATGTATCAAATATTGAATCCGTTCCTAGAATATATTTCATATGTATGAGACTTTCGAATTCAACATGTAGAACAGCTCGATTGGTTACTTAGAAATCAACTCTTCACTGAACATTGAATATTTATTGATGACACGATGAAATTGCCTCTTCCAAGAACATCAGTTCGCAGATGTTGACACTGAAAAGCAATCAGTAGCGGTACTCAGAGCAAATAGTTATGCAACCGATGTATTTCCAACAGTGAGATAAAAAATTACAGACCAATTTCTATCATATGCAATTTTTGTAAAGTGTTTTAGATGCTTCTTGAGAAGACAATCTATTGTCATGTCAGCAACATTATTAGCCCTAATGAACACGGTTTCATGAAAGGACGTTCAACCAACACCAATCTTGTAACAATCACTTAATGCATTGCAGAGGGGTTAACCCCTTTTGGGTTATCCAATGCATTGCATACCCTCTTCAAATCGTATTTTTACAACCGTAAGCAGTACGTCCAACTGAATGGCCTCAAGTCTATATAGCCACATCTGGTGTACCATTAGGATCAAATCTAGGACCCTTACTGTTAATTATGTTCATTAATGATAACGGAGCTGAGATTGATGTCAATTTCCTTTTATACGCAGATGACTTGAAACTATATCACAATATAACATGTTCTAATGATTGCGAACGTCTTACCCTTACTTTAAATCGCATTGCTACATGGTGTCGGAAAAATAATCTATCTCTCAATACATTCAAATGTAATGTAATGTCTCACTCACTGAAAACAAACTCGAATTCACACAACTAAGTCATAAACAATCAAGTTCTGGAGTGTCCTGACACAGTCACTGATCTAGGTGTTACTTTTGACAACGGCAATAAACATATTGACACTATTCTAACAGCAGCTCATCGCATGTACGGATTCTTAGTTAGAAATACAAAAGACTTCGAAAAAGCTTCAACATTGAAAAAAATTCACTTCGATCTAGGCTGGAATATGCATCTGTCGTGTGGAGTCTCTTCTATCAGGTTCATATAAATCAACCAGAAGCCATACAAAGTCGCTTCCTGAAATATATGTCTTTTAAACATGAAGGCACGTATCCTACTGTAGGAATACCCTATTATGAATTGATTGTTACTCACAATTTTTGTAGTCTCGACGTAAGGCGTAAATATTATTAATTTCTTTCTTTATTCAAGGTCATAAACAATATCATTATCTGCTCCCAACTGTTACATATGCTGAATTTTTGGGTTCCTAGACGGTCATCCAGGAATAGTGTCACATTTTATCTCAACATTCCGCGTACAAATTTAATGAAAAAAACTCCAATTCATACTATGTGCGATACCTCTAATACTGTTAGTCATGTCCTAGATATATTCAACTGCCAGATTATACGAATCAAAAGACATTGCTTAGCTAACTGACAGTTCCGTTTTTAATTTTTTTTTCATATTGATTCACAAATTATATTATGTAAGTATATATTTGTAAATGCCACTGTTACTCCCTATTTTGTCATTTGGTTCATCCTGTAGAATCTAATATATAAAAATGGATGTTTGTTGGTTGGTTGGTTGGTTGGTTGGTAAGTGATGAACTTCTACATCGCTCAACCGATCGTGATGAAACTTGACATGTATAGGTAATTTTTCATAGAGAAGGTTTTTAGGCTATCAATTTTTCTGTAACTCGCCACTAGATCGCGCTGTAGAACAATTTTTTGAAGGCACTGTTCTATAACGCTGCGCACGCCTACATTCGTTGATTCTGATTATGTCAAAACATTGGAACCGCAGCGATACCGCAACATAGTACTAGTAGTGTATGAAATAAATAAATATTTTCCATTCGAGAATGAAGTAAATACAGACTAATCACAATTGATCAGAAAAGTACAAAAGAGGAACAATGAATATGGTAACAGCTGACTCTTCTGATATTTTTCTTAATGAATGGAATATAAAAATTATGAAATAAATTCGAATAACTCCATTTATTCCATTTTCTTTCAAAAAGAAAACATTACAACATTTCGTGTTTCATAATGTATTGGATTATTGTTCTTATGTGATATGAAATGAAAAATAAGCAAAGTGGATCCAAATCGATAATTCTAATCCGAAAACTGAATCAGATGGTGAATATTGTGAAGGCAATTTCTTGAATATCTAACAACATGTGGACACTGGATATAACTCAACAAACAGATGGAATCTTCTTGTTTTAGTCTTCAAAATGTTTTTGTTTTATTTATCGCGAACTAGAGTTCCTCTTGATGAATATCTTCGACAAAATAACAGTTGAGGTATAGTTTTGTCCAAATTCTGGAAATAAAAAAAACATTGGCAAAGCTACGGGCAAAGCAAGTAAATGACACCAGTTCAATGTCAATACACCATCGCTTGTCAATAACTTCGCAACTATTCTGTTTCAATATTCCCCTATTCATTTCAACCTGATTAATAGAGTAAGCATTTCTGTTCAAATATCACCACGAAGATACGAATATTCATTACATGTATCAATGTGTATTCAACTGAACATCTGGAGGCGAAACAAGAGAATAAACCGATCGATAAAATCCAGTTCTACTGAAGCAACCTGCAAGTATGTCCTCCAAATTTAACTGGGAATTTCTAATGACTCAATAAGAATTATAATATTAATTCATCAAGGGTGGAAACTTTTGACTGAGAATTATCGATATGACATTTATGACGCATGATTCTTGTTAGGGTACATGAATTTTTAATAACAAATTACACTTAAAACTGATGCTCTCCAATACAAACCATTAGAATATAATGTTTTTCCGAAAATAGTTCGGATTTCAGGAACAGGCATGTAACAACTAAATAATGGAATTATTTAGAATTTTTCATAGTACACATGGACGACATTGATGTCACGCAAGATATCTGAAACTAACTCAGGTACCCGGTGAGGCAAACCAGATACCTGCTACAACAACATAAATATGGGCCCTGAACAACAGATTGACCAGTACGAACTAAGAGTGGAACACTGCAAAGATAGAACTAGGAAACCTATCCGAACACATATATTTGAATGATGCAACTAATTTTTCTTTATTTTCAGTATTTTAAGATGATTATACGTTACAAATTGAATTTGAAGCTTTATAACTCCTATTTAATTATATGCGAGAGCTTTCGACAGCTGGTCGTGCTATCATTATCAAGTTTGAGCAGAGCCTTGATGATAGATAGAATAAAAATGCAGGTGAGGGTTAAAATGCACTTGCTGATAAATAATGGTTTACAGGGAGTTCACACGTTCAAGCTTTGCATAAGTATCTAACCTAGAGAGGCAATAGAAATTCAAAAACACAAGGATTAATTCAATAGAAAAAAAAGCAATGGACATTAATAAAATCTGGCCATCTGTCCTTAATTGGACACAAACAAGATCAGATAATCCTATTAGAAAAAAAACAATTCACGCTCTCCAATGATAATATATAACTGGATAAAATACCAGCATCGTAGTTCCTGCGTTGAGAACAACGGAAACAACAACTCAAGCACCAACTTGGTCACTGCGACCGTTACCACGTAGACGAAACGTCGGGCAGATCACTTGCAGACCACCGTCGAAAAACGATCAAAATAGCTTTCACACAGTTATCTCCGGCCAAGAGAATTCACATACTTTGAATCATTTTTGTTTATTCGTTTATCACGTCTATATATAGAAAAATGATGTATGTAGGTAGCCATGGGCTTTGGGTGTGAAACTGTGACATGAATATTCTGGAATTAAAAAAAGCTAGACTGATATCTGATATGCCTTCATTGTTCATCTTAGAAAAGTAGAGTTTCAGTTATATGTTACATTATGAAATGTATACGTCGTGGACGTGGCATTTATGATCCGGTCTAGATTTACCGATGAGATTCATGAAAGATAGAAATAGAATTATCCTGTTACAGGTTATGAATTCAACGCTTTCGAATATGATCCTATTTTTTTTATGAACTTCAAGAAATAAATTCGAACAATGAAAAGAGTAGGCGTTTTGTGGCAAGTCAACCCACCCGTAAACGATATTTTTGACGATGAAAAACTAATTTCGTGTTTTCCCCCAGACCATTAAATCTTTCACTCACATTTATTGACCATTCTAAGTGGAATTCATTAAAATTCCGATGACGGTGGCAATTTTAGGAGGCTGTCACAAATTATAGAAGAGACAAATCGAATGCATTGTTGAAAAATAGCTTATAAAGTTTTTATAGTTGGAATAAAATCCCAAACTTGAAGTTTTGGTTGTGAAAGTTTTGAGAATGAGGTAATTTGAAGTACGTGACAGAATACTTCTCAAACGAATTCAAATGAAAATGTGGTTTATTGATCATTTTCCCAGGTAATTATGCTGTAGTGAAGAAAAGATAAGAGGTGGAAGTAGATCATTCCCAAATATTTCGTACACTGCTTTATCCTAGAAAACAGAGTCGAACAGTTTTTCATTTCTTAATAGATCTAAGATGAACCATCAACCTTTTTTCACTGAGATGTACAAGCACTGAATAAAATTGAAGGCTATCCACATTGACAATGCACATTGTAGTCAAATCACTGTTCATAGTAGATTCCTTTGAAAATAGTATGAAATACTAAAAAATCCATTCGTCGAATAATAAATATTTGTGCGAAGTGACAACCCGTCATTGTATGTTTATAAACTCGTCAAAAATTAAAGTTTTACGAACTGAGCGAATACTCATTGAACTATCAGTTTATACATTGTTTTACATTGGACCTTTACACTGATATCAGAATAGATTGGATTAGGTTAGGTCAGTTTGACATTTGCAACACTTCAGCGGATTGTCTATCGATTCAGCTTCTATTTTTTCCAGATTCTGGAAGGTTATTAACCCAAAAAAATAATATAAAATTGATAACAATATTCTTATGAGACATCTTTCAAAATGGTTCTTCTGTTTGATGAAACTATCTCGTAACAAGCCATTTTTTGAGTTGCATTTTGAAAGTCAATAACTGAGGATGTTTTTTAAATAATTCGGTAGTCTATTGAATGCACATCAGTTATTATCAGTAGGAGAGCAGAAAAGTATTTTATTTTTACATATTGATAAATGGAAGTGATTTTGAGCACCGGTATTCACCCAATTCATATTGAAATCATTCACTATACTACCTCTATTCTTGAAAATAGGAAGGCATAACTCAGAAATATATAAGGCTGGAAGTGTTATGATTTTATATTTCTGAAAAAACTTTTACAGCTCTCGGTACGAGGAACATTCATGATGCAAAATAGCGCATACGACTCTTCTCTTGCATGTAATACACCATCAGCAATTGAGAATATGTAAGTACCGTTCTCGATTTTTCCTAAGATAGCACTACGAATGAAGCGCTGATATCAAACTCAAACAGCGAACTTTCTAATCTACATATTCAGCAATGCACATTACTGAAACTTTGACATTGGTGGCAGACTTGGAAACTGGTATATCATTCACAGTGAGATCGGGTTTTGTACAGATTTTTTATGGTTGTGAAGCCTCAGATATTGTATCTCATCCAATGTATACGTTGCCAAAGATCTGATTAGTTCATTACACCGTGTTCTAACCGTTTCATCAGAATGATCTGAAATAGGAACAGAGATATCATCTGCATACATTGTAACATGAACATTTCCGGATAGTTTACCAGACAGATACATGACAGAAATAACACAGGGTCCAAAATAGAACCCTGTGGAACACCTATGTTGATATCAGCTAATGCAGAATTCATTGCATTGTTCAGTCCTCAGATATACATATTGTTTGCCATTTTGTAGAAAACTTGTAATCCATGTTAGTGCATTATCTTTCACACCCTAATGGTAAATCTTGTTTTTCAAAATATTATGATCAATGCAGTCGAATATTCAAGTTGAAAAAACCAGTGAAACATCCTACTTTTCATTAAAAACTATCTAGGAAACCACTCATAAACACTTTTTATAAAAAATTCACAAGAATTCATTGAAATGAATACCGAAGTGAAGACATCACAGTAAAACACAGAATTTTCTCTGTATCCACTCTTGTTCTCGTATAAAATCCTATAAAATCCTATCAAGCTTCAATCATTTATCCCTGGCATTGAAACTTGCCTCAATTTCCACTCAACAAGTAAGGTCAACACATCTCTTGGCAATAACTTCTACGATCTCTTCGGAGCAAATGGAATAAGATATGTGGTAGAATATGATCGATAACCAATCGTACGGATCCCACATATTGTCGAATTCAATGAGCTTTTATATAAAAGGATCGGTTTGTAGTGCGTCTTGAGGAATGTTATTTCCTTTCTCATGTTATTCCTTTTCTGAGATCTGTATTCCTCGTCTGACAATGCATGTGGAATATTAGGATAGGATCTTTGCTGAAGAATGTTCGACTGGACAAAAACTAACTGACAGTTTAGGAAAAATGAGCATTTCTGATAGTTGTGGTGGTGAACAGTGATCATTTTTTTACCTTGAGATCGACTATGATCAATTTATCAGAATACATTATACATGTGGGACATGTATAATGTATAATGTATATAACAATGTATAAAACAAAGTCTCAAACATCGTGTTGAATTATTCATAACTCAAAGAGGTGTGGAAGAATAGATTTATTAGGTGATAAGAATTATTATGTTGCATGTAAATACAAGAGAGGTTATGGTATTTGTGATTGTGCATCCATGAATACTTGTTATGTTATGATGGAAACAACGTGCGCAGTACGAGTAGACTCAAGTGCTATGTTATTCACAGTGCTGCGAGTAAAAATATCAATTTTTCACAAAGCTGTTTCACATAAACTGTGGAATATTGAAATCAATCCACTGCAGATAAAAGAAATTGCACGATAGAAGCTGCGAGGGAACTTCGGAAGCTACGAGGAAACTAGGAAGGTTGGAAGCTATTGAAGAAGCTACAGTGTTAGTGAAACGCATTTAAAAACATAAAATGTTTGTGGAAATTGTTAAATCATCATCATGGATATTATTCATATAGTATACTTCAATTTGGCGGGTTGGCTGACTTTGTCCATCTTTCACTGCCTGAATCACTGTGCCTGCTATTTTCGTGAGTACATCGACTTGGGATGTGGGGGTTGAGCAAACCGGCCATCGAATGTCTTCTTCCTCGTAGCCCCGCTGGATACGGGAATGACAGAATCACTTGTAGTTCTGTTATTCCCTAACTGAATGGCATTCTAACGATAGCTCAATCCTGAGGTGTGTGTATGTATCCGTGCCGAGATGATGAATGACACTGAGCCTATCAGCTGTCTCTACGGAACCTTCGAGATACTGGGCGCCATCTCGTCGTAGCATCGCCCTGTCACGGTAATGCGGGGCTCTGCCGTGATTGACCTTCTTTCCCTAGCTACTCGTGGGACTTTCATGGACAGAGTAAACTTGAATTTCTTTTTCTGATGCTGAGTCTACAGAGGAGATGTATGTCGAGCTTACGACTCCAACTGACCTCCGTGTAAACTTAGATCAGGAGCGTGTCTACAGAGGAGATGGATGTCGAGTTTACGGCGCCAACTAACCTCCCTGTAAATTTAGATCAGGAGCGAGAGCTTCTCAACTCTCCAACTCCTGATCCATTAACTGAACTAAAAAAAAGGTTTGGTGGTGCAGTCAGGAAACGACTGAGTCGTCTCCTCAAGAGTGGGGTATCTTATGAAACCGCCTTGCACCAAATTCTTGAGCAGCGTAGGCAGAATCTGTTTCAGGTGGAGGAACAAACTGCCCATGAACAGGTTAGCAAACGTTTGCGCTCAAATAAAGATTCACCAAAACCAGAGGCGAAAAAGCCCTACACGGTTGAATCTAAGGCATCGTCAGGTGTAGCTGACGTGCAAAAACCCTCATATTGGAAGGTTTTCGTGGGTATCAAGTTGGCAATCTTGCACCTTGATTATCCGACTACCACATTAACGATAAAACAGCAGAGCATATATTTTATACTTTATTCGGCAGAGCCGTACTCTTATCATCTGAACTAAAAGACCACTCACCATACAAACCAAGCGGATTCGTTAAGAAGCTGCGTTTAGTCGGTCGAGTCTGACTAGGTGTGAGCCACAATAAACGCTTGCGGGTTGCGGTGGAGGGTCGAATAGACCCACTCACTTTGGATCTTACCTAACCTAACCCAACCTATACTTCAATTTTCTTCTTTTATCTGTATTCTTATTGTTCTGACTCTTCATACGACATTGCCAGCTTGTTTTTGAGGTCGATTTGACAGTAAATTTCAAAACTGAGAGGCATTACATCAACAAAGAATTTATATTTGGAAATTCGTTAAAAAGATATTTGATTGAGTGATACTTATTGAATTGTAACGACGTTTGGTCATTGATGTATTTTTTTCTGCTTTACAAAAATCATATACAAATTTGAACGTGGTTTGAAAGAAGGGGGGGAGTCGTTTTTTTTCAAATTGGTGACATCACAGTCATTTTTGAAACTCACATCCTTCTTGGAAATGAAAAAAATTGGGTCTTACTTCCTCATGAATGAATCATTTCCCTAAAAAACTTTTTCGAATAGTGCAATGGTCTATATTCAGGAATTTCCTTTCGAACTGGTAATATCCCGTGAAAAAATCTCAATAAATCACTTACACCGACGTGCACCCCGTCGACGAAGACCTGTGGCACGAGGATCTGGTCGCAACGCATGCGCTCCTGGATTTCCGCCTGGTATTCCGAGCTCATAAACACGTCGCGTTCCTCGAATTTGACCAGCAGGAGTCGCAGGATCTGCTTCACTTTCATGCACGCCTGATACGTTTCCCGCAGGATGCCCATCGTTGTCGTGTAGACCACCACTTTGCCGGCTTCTTTTTCTTTGTAGTTCTGTAAGAGAAAAAGAGTGTTAGTTTGTGCCGAATTGTTTTTTTCGTTTGTGTGTTTACAAGAATGAAAGAGGCAGAAAGCAGATACATCAAGAATTGAAAACAATATTCTACCAATATTTTCAGAATTGTAAGCATCAATTGTTTATGTAAATATTATTTGATGCTTGACATATGCTGATTTTATTAATATGTATATACTGGCTTTTGTAAATTCTGATGGGATGTATAAAACACCAATAAATTATCTATCTATCTAAAAGTCAATAAATGAAAGTGAAATACGACGATACTGTGTAATTTTGCCAAATAGTACGGATTTGCACAAAAATTTCGATTCAGCTTATACTAATTCCACTAACCCTCTAATTCAATGTTGAACTGTACTGGGGGTTGCTTCTACTCTGGGGGTGGATGCCACTCCTTATCGGGGGTGAAAAATGTGTCAATTGAAGGTAATCCGGGAATCGATAGATTAATTATTCCAAGTAACTTTTGTTATATAATTTTTTTTGTGAAGATCGATACTAGTCGAATTTTTTTCAACCATTTCCACATTTTGCGTATGACTCGAGAAGAAGATTATTTGTTTTCAGTGATGTAGTTTATGAAAAAAAGTGGTTTTATGACATTTTTAAGTGCTTGAAACAAAAACTTCATTTTCATTTTTTGTGATAATCCCCAGCATGGAAACTAAGCGAGTTATGACAAAAAAATATGAAAATCATCTCTCAAATATCATCCCCATTGGCAGTAATTATAAGCAATCCTTTTCATGTAAATACTTGTTTTTTTCTCTAGCTATTTGATCGGTTAGAAATGCTTAGTTTCGAAAAAAAAATTGATTTGAAATGAAAAGGGTAGTCGTAATTTACCAAAAAATTTCCTTTCCGCCAAAATTACTCAAAAATTATCATTTGCAGCTTTGTAGCAATATTTTGCATTTTAATATCATTCTTGGAGTTATTTTGAAAGAAAGGCAATTTTTGCAAAATTCAGATAAATAATCTTTCACTTCAATCTGGAATTTTTCCACAACTGAGCACAACAGTCCATTAAATATTCAAGAACAGATTACAAGTACCTACAATAGTGAAGTGAATTGTGGAATGATAATAATTATTTTCAACTGAACAACAATTTTTTGTCACTGAAAAATACAGGGACAAACAATCATTTTTGTCATAACTCACGTGGTTTTGCTGCTAGGAACATTAATCAAAAATAGAATATTGTATTTTTCAAGCACTCCATGCAGACACTTCCAATTTTGCCATTCAATAATGACTCTTCAAATTTGCTATCAACCATTCTTTTGGTATTTTATTTGGCGAGATGTTTTTATCGCGATAGTTAATTGTCCTGAGCCTGACCTTACTACTGAGAGATTATCGGCTGAGATATTTGTATCTGAAAAATTGGTACCGAGAGGGTACATTACCTCCACAAAACTCTGAAAGTATCAAAATGTGGCATGAGATCATAGTACGCATGCCACAGTTTGCTTCTTTCTTCAAATTGAAGATATCTATACATCTCATGAGATCATAGTACTCATGCCACACTCTGTTATATTTCTTTGAATTGAAAATATCTGTACATCTAAACTCTAGAAGTAACGAAATGTGACACGAGATCACAGTACTCATACCACATCTGTACATCTCATGAAACTCTGAAATTATCAAAATATGGCTTGAGATCATAGTAATTTTGCTACATTTTGCTTCATTTCTTTGAATTGTAGAGATATATACATCTTGCGAAACTCTGGAAGTATCAAAATGGGGCATGGGATCATTGTACTCATGCCACACTCTGCTATATTTCTTCGAACTGAAAAGATCTGTACATTTCACGGAACTCTTAAAGTAACAAGTTGTGACACGAGATCACAGTACTTATACCACACTTCGATTCATTACCTCAAATTGAAAGGATCTGTACATCACATGAAACTCTGAAAGTATCAAAATATGAGATCATAGTAAACTTGCCACATTTTGCTTCATTGAAGAGATTTATACATCTCACGAAACTCTGGAAGTATCGAAATGTGGCTTGAGATCATAGTACTCATGCCACACTTCGCTGTAATCCTTCGAAGTGAAAATATTTGTACATTTCACGAAACTCCAGAAGTAACAAAGTGTGGCATGAGATGGCAGTACTGAAAACACATCCCGCTTCTTTACTTCAAACTGAATGGATCTGTACATCTCATGAAACTCTGAAAGTATCGAAATGTGGCATGAGATCATAGTATCCATGCCACATTTTGCTTTATTTCTCCAAATTGAAGAGATTTATGAATCTCACGAAACTCTTGAAGTATCAAAATATGGCACGAGATCATAATAATAATAATAATAATAATCCACATGCCACATTTCGCTTCATTTCTTCAAATTGAATAGGTTTATACATTTCACGAAACTCTAAGGAAATCATTGTATAGAATGAGATCATAGTTCTCCAGAGTTTCGTTTCATGTGGATATCTTTTCAATTTGAAGAAATGAAGACTTCATTTCCTCAATGACAAGAGACCTATTTCAAATTTTATGAACTAGCGAGATATTCCTCAAATCATTTTCCATTTCTCTGTGTTCAAGAAATTATGGATGCATGACTGGAACTGAAAGTTTGTCCTGCATATGCATAGGTCAACTCAAAGTGAAGAAATTGATTCAGATAATCTCCTGATAATGAAACTTGGTAGGTGAAACGCGCGTCAAAAATATCTCACAGATTTTGAAAGAAGTGATTTCTGAAATAGTTTAGTCAGGTTCATCATGTCATTCAAAACGCAGCCAAAATTATCTAGGAAAAAATTGGTTATTTTACAGATAAAAACCCATTTCATGAATTTTAGTCGAAAAACAAAATGGGTCCAAGTGAATTGTAATGATAGATTAACATAATGTAGTATTGTCACATAGTAGAATTATCAAATTGATCTCTTAATGATTCTTTAGTATATAGACAATGTTGATAAATAATTCATAAACTTCAGGAATTCAGTGATGCTTTCCGCAATGGGAAACTTTCAGTATTGAAACAGACCTTTGTTTAGAGTTGTTGAAAAAGCATGTCAACGCCATTCCTTTACTTCATTTCCTTTTAAGTTTTCATTCGAAAGAAATATCTTGTGTACTTCTACTAAACAAAAGCTTCATTTTCCTATATTTAGAATTTATAACCCACATATCAAACACCACGGGTCGGTTAGTTATTCATCTGCAGGAGATTGAAATTGAAAATATACCAGCAAAACTCTTTGTTTAATTGAAGTCTTTTCATTTTATCCACAGATGTGTATGCCTGGTTCCTATTCATGAAGTTAATTGAAAATATTGATTCGGGTTTTGATTGACATTGTATTGTGAGAGAAATGGGCGATCCAGGGTCGCTGTACTTGAACGGCGGTTTTTTTTTGTAAGGATACAAATGAATATTCAACATTTTTCTCACCTGAATTACTTATTAGATCAGATTAGATTGTCGGAGAGCTCTCCCATGGCCTGATTGACTGCGATCTTTTTAGATCTATTGTGATGCTCCTTGGTTGTTAGAGCTTATTGATTTTCTTGATCTCTTTGATGAGACTCCATAGCCTTGACACTGACCCCTTCATATAGCTGGCAGCCTCTGGTTTCTCTTCCCCGCATCTTGCGTGTCTCAGCCTTGCTATCGCCTCGCATTTACAGAGCACGTGTAGTGCGGTTTCTTCCTCTTTTTGACAGAACCTGTATTGGGTTTCTTCTGTCAGATCCATGTTGCTCATACGTTTCCTGAGTCGGCTATGCCCCGTTAGTAGACCCACCACGACCCTTACAACCTTAGCAATTCTTTCGTGAATCTGGACGATGGTTTCTTCATGAACTCTTTTGCCTGCCTCATTCATGGGAGCTCATTCCACCAATCTTTCAATTCAACCTGCATCCATGCATTTATGAATATCTTTATACGTGCTTCTGCTACCCTGATGCTGACTAATATTTAACACATATCAGCAGATTTCAACTATGTAGAATAGCTATGTAATAGTCGAAGTAACCGATGTAGTAATCTTAAAGGCATTGGCGAAGTCAAGGGCCAAAAAAACCAATACAAAGGAATTATGCCGCAACGAATTAGTCCACGTGGACTGAAGAATTGGCGGTTTTTATTGGATAATTTTTACAAACCGAGTTTTATAATTGGCTGAAGAGTCATAAAATTGAATTTGAAGTCATGTTACGGTGACCAACAGAATATAGCGATGAGTACCGCCGTCGTGTCGTCAATGTTCAGTTCAGGAACTGATCGCGATTTGAGTGTTGAAATTCGATATTGGTGAAGTTATAAATAATTACTTAAAATTTCTGTTATTTGTTCAAAATGTGGCGTTCTTGGACAAGTACTAATAGTAATAACGAGTGTGATAACAACGCAGACTTTTTCCAGTGTAGTAATTCCAATAGCGCTGGTGAACAATGCGAAAAAGAGATACCAGTGAATGAGATTCAGATGCATTTGAATATTGAAACACAGAGAGTATGTTTCAATGTATATAAGAATCTTCATCTTAAGTTTGATTTCGGGTGAAAAAACTATTACAAGCAACATCAGATTTGACCGAAACTCCTTTCTCAACTGTACGTAAAATAGTCAAAAACAAACATTATGAACGCGATTTGATGCGGGATTACCAAAACCTTTAGATGTTCATCTAATAAAATCATTTGAAAAAACAATATACGACTGTTACAAAAGCAATGAGATTCCTACAATTGAAATCATAAGGAAGAAATTGAATACTTCCAGTGATAACGTGAGCTGCTGTGACAAATAAAATAAAATAATAAACAAACGTCAAGCAGTTATGGAAAGGAGAAGAATAGTGGAATTGCGTAACAGATACTTAGAACAAATAACTAAATATAGACAAGAACAATGGCAAATTTCCTATTTGGACGAAACTTGGTATGACACTCACGACACAGTTACGAAAGGGTGGACTGATGGTTCTAGAATGTGTACGCCCAACAGACCTGCAAACAAAGGATTGCGACTAATCATTGTGCATTGCGGAGGAAGTAAAGGATGGGTTCCGAATTCTTTGAAATTATGTGGAAAAAAAACTTGAGGACTGTAATGTTAACTATCATAAGAACATGGAAGCTAATACTTTTGAGGAATGGTTTGAAAACACATTGATCCCCAATTTGGATGTGAATAGTGTAATAGTTCTTGACCACGCTTCCTATCATTCACGACAGCTCAACAAAGTACCGAATAAAAATTCGAGGAAAGATGAAATACAAAGTGTTTTAATGGATAACAATTTGTATTTTGAAGATAGCTATACCAAAAACCAACTACTTTAAGTTTTACAGACAAAAATATTTGAAAAAGTGTATGCCCTTGAGAGTATTGCTGAAAAGTATGGACACACCATATTGAGATTTCTCCCCCTATTTTTGTGTTTTCAATCCCATCGAGGGATTGAAGGATTAAAAAAGTAATTTTAGTGGAAAAAGACTATATGGAGATTGGACACTTCCATATCAATGGTGGAAATGAATTCATTATTGATTTGAATGACGACAGTGATAGTGAAACGAAGAATATGGAAGAGAAATCATCAGAAGCTTTTGAAGAAAGTTAATGAAGTGTTTTTGAAGCGATCGATTGTATGTATATGTGAGTAAGTAGTTAGGTTAGGTTAGGTCACAAGTGAGTGGGTCTATTCGACCCTCCACCGCAACCCGCAAGGGTTTATTGTGGTTCACACCTATTCAAGTGTGAGTAAGATATTTTTTGTGAACGAAAGCTCATATCGGATTGAAATCTTTCTTTTTTGTCAGATAAAGTACTATCCTGATAACCATTGTAATTTCAAAATATCGTCAAATGACGATATCTGTGAGACCTCCGTTAAAGCTAGTTATAGTAGGTTAGATCCAAAGTGAGTGTGTCTATTCGTCCCTCCACCGTAACCCGCAAGGGATTATTGTGACTCATATCTATTCACCAGATAAAACCAGCTTCTTAACGAAGTCGATTAGTTTGTATGGTGAGTGGTCTTTCAGGTCAGATGGTAAGAGTACGGCTTTGCAGAACTCCAAAAACCTGATTCGGTCTCCAGCAGGGCAGGCACAAAATATGTGCTCTACTGTTTCCTCATTTTTCAAATAGAGGTGACGCACACTATTTTCCGACAGTTCAAGTCTCTGCATATGATGATTAAAATGACAGTGACCTGTAAGAAGGCCTGTCAGACATCGTAGTTCACCTCTACTGTAGTCCAAAACTGTTTGGTACCGAGTTCCGAAGGGTGAATGATAGGTTCTAATCCGATGAAGCTGCTTGCGGCACCCTCCTTTGCAAGGGAGTCAGCAGCTTCATTGCCTTCCAGGGCAGTACGGCCAGGAATCCAGACCAGAGAAAATCTGTTAAGTCTTCCTATCGAGAAGAGTCATTTTTGACAATTTGCTACTAATTTATACGTTGCTCGGTAGGAGCCAAGAGCTTCCAACGCCACTTGACTGTCCGAAAATATTTTTATTGACTTATGTATGAGGTTGGATTCTTCTAATCTCTCCGCACACAATTCAATAGCGTAAATTCCCTCTAGCAATACAGTCGCATCGGTTCCTGGTAGGTTGATATCTCTGTCCTAGGTCTGCGGCTTAAAACACCTGCACCAGAACCGAAAGATGTTTTTGATTCATCAGTGAACCAACAACTATCTGCTCTTAATATTTCCTTCTCCCAGAGAATCCAGTTCTCTCTACTCGGGAATAGTACTTTATAAGGCAGTTCTTAGGTGACAGTTAGAGGCATAAAGTCAGAGGTCATTTCCAGAATGCTGTGACTTCCAGTGTCAACCAACAGTCTGTTGCAATCTGCATTAAATTGATTTGTGCAATTGGCAATGTGCACAAGTCTATATACAGTCCATCTAGCCTCCTTCCAGAAAAATATGGGTGAAAGCTAGTACTGAATGATTATAATCTCATTTCCCTCAAAATGAAATTATTACAGAAAAAAAATATGTATCTGTATATTTGCTCAATCGATGGGATTCTTTCTACACAGCTTAACAGATCTACCAAAAACATCTCGAAATGTATTTCAAAAACTATTCAGATGTTAATGTCTGTTGAGCTAGCAGATCCACTTTGAATTTTCATATTGATTTTCCGACCGTGTTCATAGGCTAATTTTGTACTCTTTCCAAAAAGTTTTGCTCGCCATTGAACGCTAGCTTAACGTTAAGCTAGCAAAACCCACAGAACAAACCGTTTTTTTGAATTAGACTGCATCATGATGTTAGCCTTATATTAAGCCTCTATTGACCCCTATCGCCGATTTTCTCAGCGTTGTTATTGAAACTGTGGCGTTTGGTTCGGAATGAATACATTTTTTTATATATGAACATCTATATTTATGTGAATCAATTGAAAACGTTTCACAGATAGTGTTTTCTCTATTCATAATTAGGAATGTAGTGGTGTGCTTCAGAACTTCACCTGATTTCTTGTGTTGATGTGATTTCATCAAAAGCGATATCATATTCTTTTGCAGGTTATCAAGTTCGAAAAAAATATTCAGTTGAACCAGCTCTGGGTCAATCTAATTCAAAAAGAAAACTGGAATGAAAAGAGAAAAATAAATTGAATGATTTAAATTCGAAAACTCAAACCTACTTTGTAGTTGCTTAGAGATGAATTATTACATAACATCGCCTCTAATAATGTCTACCACATTCAAAGACGAATGAAGCCCAACTTGCAGTCCAAGGTCGAAAACCCGTGAAAGTTCACACTTTAAGATTAAACAAACTGAGAGTCTTCTCAGTTCAATGTGGGAATATTAAATGATCATATTGATTTTCAATGAACTTTGAGTCTTGTCCAAATGACCATTTTCGCAGTTTCTATCAATGTGACATACATATCTGATTGCTATCACAAGCATCTTTTTGAATTTCATTGTGTATTTCAATGTTGAGTTGAGGTTAAGTTCACATTAACGGTGGATAAGAAAATGTCTAATAAAAATTGTCTACAAGAACAATATATTCAGGCCAGTCTCAACTCACCTACACAGTAGGATAATGGAGTGACACCTATCATTGAATAACTATTCCCCTGGATAATACCACGAACGGCGTTGGATTATATCCGACAGTTGTCAGTGCAGGATTTTTCACTGAAGTTATTCCTGCATATGTTTGAAGGTGGTTGACAATGTTTCGTGGTGTATTTCATCAGTTCGGACTTCCATTGTCTAATGTAATATAATTTGATTTGAAATTCCTGAAAAAATATTGGAAAGTTTAACCGAAAATAACAATTTTATTTGAACAAAAAAAAACTGAAATAACTTAAACCGAACAACAACCAAAAAAATAAAAATTGAAATATTAATAAAAGTTGAAAATTAAAAATTATTATGAACAAAAATTGAAAAACAAAAATTAAAAGATTCCAAACCAAACCAAGTTATGTCACGACGTTTCGATTGTTAGTATCCACAATCGCCTTCGGGTGATAACTGGACTTATTCCTCCGAAATACGACTATTTATAGGCCATTCGAGTGCTTTTACCTATCCCGTCTTCTCTCTCTCCGCTTCATTGGTTTTAGCGGGAGATGACCGTTTGGGGTCGTTTTTCGTTTCATGAGAGGTTTCCATATGTTACGTATCTCTACGCTAGCTTGACTAAATGCCTTGTTGGACAGCATATACGCGGCTTCTTTGAATTTTCTCCTAAACCAGTGTCCCTCTTTGTGGATGATTTCAGCTTGAGCCCGCTTGATATTATGTTGATGAGTTCAAACATGCTCTGCTATTCCGGATTTGCTGGCTTCTCCTCGCTGTGTGTGTTTCTTGTGCTCAGCAATGCGAACTTTCAATGGCCTCTTAGTTTCACCGCTGTATGATTCTCAGCACCCGCAGGGTATCCGGTAAATGCAATTCTTGGAATCGCAGTCCGCGTTTGGTGGCCTGGTTTTCGTGAGACTGCTACGGATAGTGTTCCCAGATCTGAAGCAGGTCCTGATGTTATACTTGGACCCAATCCTTCGTATCCTTTCCGAAAATCCTCTGATGTAGGAAAGTACTGGCTATGGACGCTTCTCTTCCTTGTGAAGCTTTTGCTATCTTCTAGCTGAAGCCTATTCTAACATCACTCTGGAGTAACCATTCCATTGAAGGTCGTTTTTGATGATGCCTAGTTCCCTTTCGAAACCTTCCTTTGTATTACAAAGCCCGAATTCACGGTCTAGTAGAGTCTTGATGATTCCTCTCTTAGTCGATTGATGGTGATTGGATTTCTGGGTCAGATACTGTCCCTGTGTGAGTGGGTTTTCAGTATACAGATGTTTCCCATTTAGTGTTGTTTCTCTTCACCAATACGTCCAAGAAAGGCAATTCGTTGTCGACATCCTTTTCCATTGTGAAAGTGATGGAAAGACTAACGTTGTTGATTTGCTTCAGGAAAATGTCTAGTTCTGCATTTCCATGATTCCATATTATGAAGGTGTCATCTACCAACCAGACTTGGGGCTTCTTGTGGGCTTATTCAATGACCAGAGTTTCAAACCACTCCAAATATATATATTAGCTATAACCGGTGATAGTGGCGATCCCATTGGCAGTCCCTCATCTTGCGTAAAGAATTCGTCCTTCAGTTGGAAGTAGCAGTTTCATACACAGCATCCTAGTAATTCCATGATTACTTGTATCGGTAAGTTTGTTCTATCTTTCAGGTCCCCATCTTTGGATAGCTTCTTCTGTTTGTGCTTCATCAACAGGAACGTTGGTATAGAGGTTTTCCATGTCGAAACTGATCAGTTGATCCTGCTCTTTAACTTCGATTTCCCCTAGTAGTTCAACGAAATGCCTTGAATTTTCCACAAAAGATGATGTTTTACCTTGCAATGGTTTAATTATTATTATTTATCTAATTTATTTAATTATTATTATCTATTATCAATTATCAATTATTTTTTGGTTGTTGTTTGGTTTCATGTTATTTCTTTGTAATTTCCGTTTTTTTTTCGTTCAAATAAAATTGTTATTTTCGGTTAATCAATTTATATTATATTAGACAATGGAAGTCCGAACTGATGAAATATTCCTGCATATTATGTTGGCGATACAACTGCCGGAATCGATTTTCAATTATTGGAACACACTTGCAGACCGTTTTGGGCTGTTTGGCGACTCATCAGTGCAAGGTAGTGTCTATCATCAACACGAAGTTGATGGTATTCATTCCAGAGTATCATTCCTCAAACTATGATGAAGCTGACAGTTCAGTTAACCAAATAACTTTTACCTCATGCAGTAGCTCAGTTTGTCCAATGGTTTCATGTGAGGAGCAAAATTAATCGTTTCAGATGAATTCATATCTTTTCTTCTTTCCAACCAAATATGGACTACGTTCAAGGGCACAATGGTCTTAAACACGGACCTGTTGTTCATTTCATCTGTTCGCGTCTATTCAGGTCTGGCAATCCACATTATATTACCGAATGACATCAGTTACACCTCCAAGGCAATAAATCACAGCGTTATATTAATATTAGATAGTAATGTATCTAGCAGGTTCATACCTGGGGGCATACCGGAGATTGTAATTGCGCAATACTTTTCAAGATAGGAGACTGAAAGCAAGTTATGGAACAGAGAAAGTTAGAATATCCGATTATTTTTATTTAATGACCTGCTATTTTCGGACAAAATTGTATAATGGTGAAGGATGTTGGCATGAACGTGGCTACAGACTAATCTAAGTAATTTGGCAATGGATGCCAAAAATGAGTTAAGTGTCCAAAATGTTTCATAACTTATATTAAAAAATTCATTTTCCATCATCATGACTCATCAGTCTGATGAGAATGAGTACTATTTAAGAAAAATCGTGTATTGTTTCCTTCTATCATCATTATTACTGGAGATTACAAAAATATTATTTTGAATAAAACCAAAACTTGTATGTTCACCTTATTTTTCAGCCAAATATGTAACGTAACGTAACTTTTCTCATTTTTATGCGATGGGTATTATTGAGATTATTCCATTCAAAGTGATACAATGATCAAGAAATTGAAGGCCACAGCGGACCGATAAAATGATGGAAAAATTGAAGACAATGACATTAATACAACAGAGGTTATTTCTTCGAAACCGAGAAAATGATGAAAAAAACTGAAGGCTAGGCCACTGGAGATGACAACAGAGATGAAACTGTCACGAATGAAATTAACAAATATCTGTTATTATTTTTCAATCATAAGTGACTTTCAAAGTCTAGTTATGCATTATTCTCACAATTGCAGTCAGTGTCACTGACCCAAACAAATTGAACCAATGGAATCAGATTTTCAATAAGAAACATCCGTTTTAATATCCGTTTGTCCATTTCAATTTCATGTATTTTTGTAGCTCCATATCTCATTAAATATTCATTCTACTGTATCGTGGTGTGTAGTGATCGATGGAGAATTTCATACTCTATATATTCATGCTGAACATTTTTTCCAAATTCAAAATATTCGCCTCTCTTCAGCTCATAACTATATGATGTCCTTCGGTCGAAATTTCGCTAACACTTATAATTCCTAAAATCCATTTTTCATTTTGATTTTCTTTTGAATAACCTATCAAGGAGGTTACGTACAGCTCCATCTGCCCGCGAATAGATCAAGCAATAATAATGTATGTATGTCAATACAGATCCCGAGATTGGGAGTAACAAGCAAATAAACATACATACATACAGGTGAAGCTAATATAAAGCGTGTAAAAAAGAGTCATTGCGATTGAGATATATTCCTCAATCGCATTGACCAAAAGCATTGCTTTCCATAAAACGCCTCTTCCGAATAACAATAAAACTGACAGATATGTCAACATATACGTGTCACTATTTGTCAAATTGATTCAATTCGTTCTTATTTCTTTAACGATACCAATGAAGCAACCAGGAATAGATGGAATGCTGGTTTTTCTCATGGTACTGCTAAATAACAAAGTTACCTGAAATCTTAAGAGATTTTTTTTTGATAACGTAATTCCAATAGAGATCATTACTTCATCTCATGATATAGAAGCACGAAGGATTGAAATTGACATCGAAACTGAATGCAGATAATTATTTTTTAACTGGGATCAACAATATTTCAGTCGATTTCACGACGACAATATAAAATGCCTATAGTATGTGTTCTAGAAAGAAAAAATATTTGCCTACATAAAAACAGATAATGTAGGAAAAAATGAGACTGAATCTCAATTTTTTTGAATTCAAATGGATTCATTACTTCGTTTTGTTGACATTTTTTGATAGAAATGAAATATTTATTTTTGTATTCTGTACAAAGGAGAGTTGAGAAATAACGTATCGCTTGTTCAATATTGAAAGACCTACGAAAAGGAGAAGAAAATTGTAGTGTTCAAAATTAACAATGAAACACTAATTGTAATTGCAACCCTATATTACACACTATAGTATTATAAGATCGTATCCCATCATGGAATGAAAATCTCTGGTAGTAAGGTAAAACATAAAATATACATTCCTCAATAACTATAAAAAAATCATAAATTCAACATAGACGTAGACAGAAAATTTTCAATAGGTAATTAATGGTTTTAATACAGTACACACTCCCCATCTTATTAGATACCTAATACTTAAATCTATCTGGTGCATTTCTAATTCTATTCAGGCGATTCACTGGAGAATTTGTTCGACCTTGGATTATAGTATCCATTTCATTGGATTCCTCGGTTATGTGCTATGTAAGTCTGAGTCTGTATTTTCTAAATTTTCATTAGAAAAATATTCAGTATTTAACGTAAAGTCATCATCACTACAGTATCTTATTTGGTTGAAATGTCTTTTCCAGAGTATACCAGTTTTGGGTTCGGTCACCCAACAAATGTTTTTACCTAAACATTTTTTAATTACGGCCTTGCACCAAGAAGGTTTGGTGTTCTGTAATCCCTAGCATAGACAATTTGTCCAATTATAAAATTATCGTTACGCTTACCCCTGAAAAATCGTTTGTTAGAATCTTGCCCTTTCATCACATTGTTTCTGACCTCTATATTGCTCTTAACAATTTGCTTGTCTTGTTGTTGCGGCATGATAAGATCCAAACGAGTTCTGGTCAAAGGTCTTCCCCAAAAATATTTTTGCTGATGTTTTACCAGTTAAACAGTGGGGAGTGTTTTGATAGGTCAACAGAAATGTACACAACAATAAATCGATATTTTTCAGCTGATTATCAGAAATTTCTTCGAGTAAAAATTCCTTAACTGTCTTCACTAAGTTTTATCAGAAGCAGGATTATACGCAGGGATAGTAACATAATGTATTCGATTACTTTTCATAAACAGTTGAAATTCTTCTGAAATCAGCTGAGGGCCATTATAGGACACTAACATAGAAGATAAACCAAATCGACTAAATAATTCCCTCAACTTTACAGTTGTCAATGTCGTAGTGACTGAATTCATGGAAAACACTACCAGCCACTTCGAAAACGCGTCAGTTACTACTTAAAACAGTTTTTGTATTAATGGACCAAAAAAATCTATGTGAATGCGTTGCCATACCCAGTTGGGGATTGGAGTATTGTGCAATTTCTGACACTCTAAACATTTTCTAAGCACTTCCTCCGCTTCTTGATTCAAAGTGGGCCACCAGACGTATGATCTTGCGAGTGATTCCATTTCAACAATTCCTAGAAGACTGTTGTGTAATTCACCTAAAGAAGAAGGTATAATTACTCTGGACCCCAAAGTAACACATTTTCATCTAATTTAGTTTCATACCTAGGTCTGAAGTATGGTTTTATTGTCTCATTAGAATTAACAGGCCAACGATTTTTCACATAATCTAAAATTTTGCTCAGTAAAGGATCAGCACGTGTTTCACATTCCATTTGTTATCGATCGGTTGTGTCGTAGAATAACTCAAATTGATATGAGAACCCTCTAATTCTTGAAGATCATCTTCGAAATCGGAAGTCGAACCTCTTTCTCTGTTTTCAATCGGTAAACGCGACAAAAAATCAGCTATGTTCTCGGATGTATTAACAAACTTTATCGTGAAATATATATTTCATTTTGAGAATTCTTGGTTGTGTCTATCTGAACCAATACAAAATGAGTTTCACATCCGTGTTAGGAATCACACTTTAAAAGGTAAGACCTCATTAGTCCTTAGCTCGCACAAGTTTCTCAACTTCTAAGAGTTGTCGTTCGTAGGGGGGCGACAGCTGATTAACGGAAAAACAGAATCCAAATAGATTTTAAACAAATATTTGTTTACTCAAAAGAACATGCAGGTAACTGAAGATGTTAAAACGGAAGTGATTTTGTGACTGGATGTTAGAATTCTGAAAAGTATTCCGAGGCAAATACAATTATTCAAAATTTCGGGCAACTGACAGCCTTTGATACATGCTTCTATGAATGAAAATGTTCACTGCGAAATATTTTCAAACGAAATTACTTTGACCTGCTTTCTCCCATCTCAAGTAATACCTGTCCCGCCTTTTGGGTTGCATAAACATACCCAATTAATTCTGAAAAACAATAAAAAATTGTGTATTGATGAATGACAAATAAGCCTTGTTCACAGATGTTCACATATCATATCAAATGATATTGAAAATTCAAACTCATAATCAAATTCTTCATGATTCAACTAATCTTTCATGCAAATAGAGGCATGATTCATAATCATGTTATGAAGGTGTTCAACTGTTCAGTGGTTCAAACATGTGTGAAATTCACACAGTTTGAAATTGCTTAATTTATTAAACTTAACTGTATGTGATCCTCTCCATTCATAAAACCATGCAACACGACGGTAATTGTGGTTGTTATGTAATTAGATATTGTTAGTACATTGAAACTACATATCTGATAATGATTGTGAGTTTCAAGCATGTTTTTACAACTTCGTTAGTTTGAAATTATATAGCTGCTAGTTTAATGGGAAAACAGAGCGGATCAACAAAAAAATACATGTTTTTGCTATTCACTGTATACGATTCTCCAAAAATATGATTTCTGATCATATTCAATTACATGTGGAAGATTATATACATTACTGCTGCTGCTACCTGCAGATTGAACTTAGACAAAATAGTTGAACGGAACTGGGTGAAACATGATGAAAGGCCATACCAAAACCTACAGATAAAATTTGTTCTGATTTTCACAATGGAAGGTTCACAGAACCGTGACATGTAATTTCCTATACAAAAGCTTTCCCAAGCAAGATTTGAATAACCTTCTTCTGGTTGAAACATAACTATTACTAACACTATATTCTGAGAACTATCACTACTACTACACTATTTTGTGAAAAACAAGTCAACAATTCAATCAATATTACATATCAATAATTCTAGGGCAGAGTTTGATTATCTGGTGAGAATATATCAAGTAACGGGAAAGTATTCAACTGAATTTGATCGTTTATTAGCTATTGGTAATTTTTGTACTCATTAAAAAAAAAAAATCTGTTTAAAATCTGTTTTTCCGTTAATCAGCTGTCGCCCCCATACGAACGACAACTCTCAAAAGTAGAGAACTTGTGCGAGCTAAGGACTAACGAGGTCTTACCTTTTAACGTGTGATTCCTAACACGGTTGCAGAATCATTCCAGCATTAGTTACCATACTTTCCGAAAATTTCAAATTTTCATCTGGAAATGGAGAGTTTGGAGTACATGGTTGAACTCATGTTCCTTGGAAACAAGGTGAATCATACATTGCATTTATTTATCCTTCATGAAAACTTTAAGGTCTTTTATGCTTGTTCCAAATGTCCATTCAGTTTAACCTATATGAAACATGGGACATAATTTATATATCTATCTGACATCGAATGTTATTTCAAATATGCATGCTTAAGTTCAGATCCGGAAACACCATCCGTAGCAGCCTTACGAAAACCAGGCCACCAAACGTGGACTGCAATTCTAAGAATTGCATTTACCTACCCTAAGATTGTGGGTGAAATTAAGAGGCCATTGAAAGTTCACATTGCTGAGCCCAAGAAACACACACAGGGAAGGGAAACCAGCAATTCGGGAAAAGCGAAGCATGTTTACTCATAAACCTAACATCAAGTGGTCCCAAGCTGAGGTCATTCCCAGGGAGAAACACTGGTTCAAGAGAAAGTTCAAAGAAGCTGCATATATGTTCTCCAACGACCCATTCAGCCAAGCTAGCGTAGAGATACGCAATAATATATTTAACTCTCGTTACATCAGTGAAGCGGAGATACGAAAGAGGGGATAACTAAGAGCATTCGAATGACCTATAAATAGTCATTTTTCGAAGGAATAGTCCAGTCATCACATGAAGACGATTGTGGATGACGATAGACATGCCGTGAAATAACTTGGTTATAAATATTTTTAATTGTTCAATTTAAAGTTTTTTGCTTATTTTTATTTATTTCTTTTTTCAGTTCACGTTTTATTTTGATTTTATCTATTCTTTCAGATATTTCAAATTATAGTATCATATTAGACGATGGAAGTCCGAAATAGTGAAATTAATGCAATTGAAACTGAATTAGATTCAATCATCTGATTGGACCGTAGATCATAGTAATGTTTTTGATATATCAATTGTCTCGATATAAAAATAGTTGATAAAATTCCCGTGTTGCGGTTCTCACCTTTCATAGTGAGAGTCAAAATAAATATCATTAGTTAGTCGTAAGACAAAATAGTTCATGGTCAATTTAATTATTCTATCATCACGCTTTTGTTTTATAGTTCACACTATGAAACAAAAGCATAATAGGGAGTAGGAGAGTTAAATAATTCATCTGTAATGATTTTATGCAATTTTGCCTAACACATATACAACATAGAACATACCTAAGTTCAAGTAATCATCCATACATTCAAAAGATTCATAGTTCTATAGGAGGGTATGTTCATCATCATATAGATGGAGTAGACCAAGAAATTCTGGGTCTTGGAATTAGAAAATTTGACAGAAGTCCAAAATGAGGACCAATCCTAACCGGCTCTCTGGGCCTTCTATTAATAGGGGAGCCCAAGCGGGGATTTCGGGATTTACTAAAGCGCGCCAGATTAATATACAGGGGGATACCTGGTACCTAGTTAAGTACCTCCACCAGATATGAGCTCTATATATAAGGCCGCCTGTGAGGGATAAAGGATCAGATTTGTAAAAAAAATTGATCATCAGAAATTCTCGAGCGCGTCAGATTAAGGTAGGATGAGTTGATTACTTGCTAAAATGTGTATATTCCAGTAATCTGACAATTTGAGGGTGACGTAAAGACAGAGGAGGGCAGCAAAAAAAATAACGTCATTTCGACATTCTCGAGCGTAGCAAATTTTTCTATTTTGAAGAAAATAATTCAAGAATAACGAAAAATATATTATCTGACGATTTCCGCAAGCCGAAATAACAAAACTTCGTCGATAATGTTTAATGCGTGCAGCTGTGTGATACCTATATTTCCCTCTGCGAGTTTCTATTCCTCTATTCTCTATTCACTTTTTCTCTATCTATTACTCTCTCACTCCATCCCCACTCTGAATTCTGTTGCCATGACGCCATCACAGCTGATCACAGATCACAGATCGTGCAATGCCTATTCAATTTCTTTAGTGATTGGTAATTTAATTATAATTTCTAACGGAGTATGGCTGGTGTCGAACAATACATCAAAGAAACTACGTATTTTTCTACCGAGGCTTTTCATTGTCCTTTATCTACTGTTATTAGTTGAAAAAGACCTATACGAACATATACGAACCTACTACTGAGTGGGCTGATTTTACTACAGTTCAGGTTTTTGTTGTTCATATCATGTTTTCAAACCTCAAATAAGACAAGTTGGCAGAGAGAAGAAAATAACTGCCTTCCATTCACATAATCAGCACAACTGTAATACTGAAAAAACATTATTCTTTTTTCATTTGTCTCCATATTCATTATACTATTTTGAATTTCCTTGAATCTTTGTATTCTTTCCACTGGAAGGAGGTCGAAGAAGAGCCACCAAATGGACTGCAAATCAAAATTCATTTTCTGACCCGAATGTCTTGGGAAGTTAAATGCAACAGACAAAAATGCAATTTTAGATAACTTTAAGTAAGGTCCGTACGCAAATTTCCTCAACTAACTGGGCTGTTCAATTCAGCCAGTTCCATAACTAGTACTTCAAAAAATTTCATTATTTTCTTGTTATTCCTCCTCATGCACAAAATGATCATCCTGCACTTTTATGTAAATCAACTCAACATCTCAACCCAGTATGGCTATTTGCACTGATCAATGATTATTCTCCACATGCTAATTTATTTAAGAGTGGATATTCGGGATTATTTCATTGCTGTTTCGCTTTCAATGAAATAGAAATGAATGGAATACAGTATGATCCCTCAAAATACACTACCTAACTTTCAATGAAAATCTATTTCAATGGGAAAATATAGTGAAACAAGTTATCTGCATCAATTAACTGCAAAACTGATCAGTGTTGATCTGAACTTCCTGTATAGTAATAACCTCATTTGTCTTTTAAACCATCATATTGAATCATTACCACTAAGAAGTAATCAAGTCCTGAACGATCCATCTAAGTTTGTAACGTTGCTAATGTATTTCTGCGTCTATTCAAAACATTGATTGATGATAGTGTCCACGGGTTTCAATTACAGAATGTTGATTGAAGGTCTGACACAGATACATTATACTTGCCTGAGATAGAATAAACAGACGGTAATTTCGATACATTGTTTTGCTCCGTCTGAACGACTGAGGAAGTATTCATTTTGAGAATCGGGATTTGAGTTGAAGAAAAGTGCAATTCATTGGAAGGTTAATTGAAGGAGTTGCATAACGAGAGAGGAAAAATTGGTCATGAAAAGTAATGAATAGTATTTCGAGAAGTAATGAGTTATTTCATTGAGCAAACAGCAATGGCTGTTTAGGGTAATGGTTTGTAATATCTGAGTTTCATTTCTTGTTTCAGCTTGTGAAAGCTGACAAAAAATGAGTTTCATTGCACTCCTGTTATGAGACCCATGCTGAAGGATGAATACTACCTGATCCTTATCAGATATCATCGATGAATATTCCAAAATACCAGATATCCTCCCAGATCATCTAAAAGAACAATTCGTTCAGGCCAGTCTCAACACCCTACACAGTAGGTTAATGGACTGACACCTATCAGAAAACAACCACTCCCCAGGCTAATACCACGAAGGGCGTTGGATTATATCCGACAGGTGTCAGTGCAGGATTCTTCACTGAAGTTATTCCTGCATATGCTGTTGGCGATACAACTGCCGCAATAGATTTTCAATTATTGGAACACACTTGCAGACCGGTTTCGGGCTGTTTGGCCACTCGTCAGTGCAAGGTAGTGTATATCATCAACATAAAGTCGATGATTTCCGATAAAAGAAAATCTAATTTCGTCAGAGTATCATTCCTCGAACTAAGCTGAAGACTACAACAAACAACAGGTTTGTCGTCGCTCCATCTGCCTGTGAACGAGGTAACCAACTGCATATCCAAATTTGCCCAATTCCTCGTAAAAGGAAAGAAATCTTTCACTGGCCTGAACGAATTGTTCTTTTAGATGATTTGATTTATAGCCAGTCTTCAAGTATGCCCACTGACTATACTGAAAGATTTCTTTCCTTTTACGAGGAATTGGGCAAATTTCAAGTATGCCCACTGACTATACGTGAAAAATATCCTCCCAGAGTACTCAGCATTACATCAATACAAGAAGCATCCTGATCTTTCTCCACAAACTCAAGGTATCTGGTAGAATCATGAGTATGGAAAAAAAGCAAAAGCCTCTACGAACGTCTCTTTCAACTCACGATAAGGGTACTACAAGTTAACCACTCAAAAATTACTAAGGAATCCTCAGCATCCTTTACGAAGATCATCGGAATGTTTAATATTGCTTTCATACCGGAACCCTAGGTCTTCAATAAACAAATGTAAATATCCGTAAAAGATTGTTTATCATTGCTGTGATCTCTTTCTGCAATAAAAACTCAACGGTGGCCAAACCAAACTAGTGACGAAAAACCTGGGGAAATCATCGATGGATCAGAATTATTTCGTCACCATAGTTCGGAATCACCATTAGAGAGAAATGTAGTAGAGTTATTCGGAGAATTTGTAGATAAAAACAGATCACAACTTGAAATTACCTGAATTCAGCTTGTCTGATATCAATGGAAGACGTGAATACTTGCAATATGAAAGAATTTGGAAAATGGACACTGAAACCTTTGGAAACACGACACGCAAGTTATTAATAGGTATAAAATTAGGCACTACACAAATAGAACGTGTCTGATGTTGAAATTTTTCGGATCATGAAGACATAAAATTTTAAAACAAATGGCCTCATACCATGATCACATTCCATTGAAACCCCTGGAAAGCACACTGGGGATCCTATAAAACAGTTCTGGAAAGTTGACTAAAGCAAAAAGATTTGGAATGAGGGATTACCTGACACTTTTGGATAGTGATATTTCATATCATAAAGTATTAGTTCAATTTCATCATCATTATATAAGTAAGATTTGCCGTACAATATGATTACGAAAAATTTGAATCATCAAACTGATGTAAATATAACACTGCAAAAAAACATCTTTCAGATGACGGTCACAAATACATCATGTATAAGCTGTTTTGCAAGAGGTGAAAATGATAGGTCTTTCTGGAATTTTTCTTCCATATGGTTTGGAAAAGACTATATATTGCATCACTGATGACTTTTACTTCCAACTACTTTTTCATCATCTGCTTGTGAAAATACAAAATCAAATAATCTGCCAACCATTTGAAGTCATCAGTAGAAATACAGATTTTTCGTAGACAAAAATGTGCATTTTTATCAGATCGAAGAAAATCTCGAGTACTACAGTACTACGGGAAAATCCTCAAAGCGCTTTAAAAGCGGTGCCTGTGTGAAAGTAGCAATTCACATTGAATTTGAATCGCTGGAGATTGATCCATTTGGAAAAACGTTCTCAGGAAGTTCATTCCACACTAACGCGTTTCTCCAAATGGGAGAGTTTTCGAAAAATGAAGTTCGAAGTGTATTGAGTTGTACCTCGAAACGATGAGTAGTTACAGTCCGTGTTAGGAATCACACGTTAACGTTAAAAGGTAAGACCCCGTTAATCCTTAGCTCGCCCAAGTTTTGACTCCTGAGGATGTCATTCGTAGGGGTGCGACAGCTGGTTAACGGAAAAACAGATATTTTTTTTAAAAACAGTCCGTCGCGTATTTCTCATATTTACCAATCTTGGTGGAATCAAATGTGCCAAGTCACTTGAACACTACCTGTGGAAATATCTGTGAAAGAGAGGAAAATCTCCAACTTCTGATACAGACTATCAAGGTTACAAGTGATGTTTGTGTCTCAAATCAGGCAGATGGCTCTTTTCTAGATGAAATCCAGCAGCTTCAGGGTATGTTAATGGGCGGAGCTTCATACATGAGAACAATACTCCAAAGAAGGTCTGATCAGAGCTTTATAAAGCATCTACAGTTGCTGAGTGTGTACAGTTTTCCAGTTTGGAACAGGGTTTCAAAATTTCGAGAAGTAGCCTTTGCAATTTCAGCAACATGATTATGCCAAGACATATTGGTGTCCATTGCAATCCCCAACAAACTCATCGAAGCAGAAAGCGGAATCGTCTGCCGACTCACCTTTTTGTCATGAAATATATTCGGCGAAATCATTCAATGCAAAGTATTTTGTTGAACAGTGAAATTTTTGTACAATTTTTCCAATTTGCCTTTCATCTTTGTTGTCAACTTAATTTATTGTTTCATTTTAATTTCTTCATTTTTTTGTCATACACAAGCTCTATGAGCTTCAGTGGCTTGCCATGTTTATTTCTGCATTTTTTTTTGTTTATATGTAAATGTATTCAATCTTATGAAATAAACATTATTATTATTATTATTATTATTATTAATTCAACAACTTTATTTGATTTCAAAGTGAAACTGAAAATCTATAAATGGCCAGAGTATTATATTTGTTTTTTTTTGTGAATCAAAATATGGCCCGGAACAATTATATCGCTTTCAAATACAAGTTTTGTAATAAACACATAATTTAATTGCAGAAAAATATCTCAGTTCGAGGTTATGAAGACAGAAATAAAAATATCGACCACAAGAAGCTTGCGTGCTCTACATTCTCCCTGCGGTGACTTTGTGAAACCTTTCATCCACAAGTAATTCCATCCATTAGCAAATCTCGGACAATATGGTGACATCAACGACCACGAACGTAACAAAATGAGGCCAGAAATAAAATAATCACCTGTGGGACAACACACTCATAGTCTAGTTCACAAATGCCATTTTATCGGAAACCTATCACTCCAAGACCGAAAATTATAATTGAGGTGTCACTCAATTTGGAAATACATCTAAAAACTTCTCAAGAGTGGCTGGCAAAAATTTTTAAAATTTTCAAACAACTAAGTGAAAAAAAAATTGTTTGATTTTCTAGAAATATCTCGAAAACTTTAATTTATGACATTAAAAATAAAATAAATACAACAATAAAAATTAATTGGCGCTCCGGGGCGAAAACTATTTGAGATATCTGAAATTATTTATTATTTTGATTTCGAAATGGAAAGTGGGCTTGAAACGGATAGTGACGCCTTTGCTTGTTTGAACATAAATATTAAATTTGAACAAATTTGAATATTGAGAAGAAAAATCAGTACAAACAATAACTTGCCAAAAAAAATCTTTCGACGATTTTTCAGTAAATTCATGCTTTTGTCATTCAGTAAATTTTTGTTAATCGCTGATTGTCAAATTGAAAATCTGAGAATTTATTCACATTTGGGCCTCAGGAAAGATCCCTAACTTGTTGATTGAGAAATTCACAGAATTCAAAATGTGAATTAAGCAATTGTCCAATTATTTTCTCACTGTATTTATAGCTTTCGTCACTTTCCAACATCTGTAGCTATCAAAAAATATTTTTGGTGATCTGATAATCAATCTAATGCATTTGTTATTTGAATTTTTGTTTGTTCTCGAATATCAATCTTACAAATAATGCAAAACACATTACTGAAAATTATTTGTAAGAAGAACCGTTTATTTTCCACAAAAAAGCTGTATGAAGAAATCAACTTATTCAACATCAGAAGTCTCTACTCTTACTCTTGTTTAATATGGATATTTCATAACAAAGTAAATTACCAAAGTTCAACTATTGAAAAAGAGACCAGATCTGTTATAAAAAGGTCTATCCATCTACCTTTATTCAAAAAAAGTCATCCACAGAAATCTGTATATTACTTTGGCCCAAAACTTTTCAATTTACTACCACCCGAGTCCAGGAATATTATAGACATAAAGAAATACAAAATTGCTATAAAATCATTTCTACGCTACAATCAACTTATTATTGAAAAATTATATTGAACACATATACTTGAAAGCTCCATTCTCCAGAAATATCAAATGTATATAAAATGTCTGACAGAATAAAAATCTCCTTTTAAAAAAAGGGATACCTATCACAACACAAGCGCATTTGCGCTTAGGTGAAAGGTCCCAATATATGAAAGGGGATAAGAAATATTTATATATTATTATTAATTTTGTATTATTATTAAATTGTAATTATTATTTGTAATTATTATTTGTAATATTATTTGTAATCTGTATACGTTGTATACGTTGTGAATAAAGAATAAAAAAAAAATGGCATGCCAATTCAGGGCGGTAGAACTTTTTTAGGAAGTCTAATGTTCTCTATGATTTTTTCTCAAATTCTGGATCTCTAAATTAGTTTTGGAGATGGAAGTTGAAACTGAAAGCTTTGGCGTCAAACTCGGCGTCAAGTTATTCCAAAACAAGCACTTCTTGCCGAAGCCAACCAAGTTGGCGTCATCATGATATGAACTATAATGTTTGGCTCATTTCAAGTTAGCAGCATCATCAAGAGATATACCTCTTTGAGGATTACAACTTGTTATGTGAAATGCACGTTTGGAAGACTATTGCAGTTCTGTTGCATGAGAGCAGTGTCTATTCTTATTTTCGCCGGCCTTTCTTCAAAGTTGCACGAAATTTTTAGGTGTCATTCCGAATGGAATGGATAATTGTCAAAAAAATGTCACCTGAGAACCAGACTATCACGGCTACCTGAGGTTTATCTGGTCATTATTGCGTTATGCAAAAGGAAGGTAATGTGGCTACATGAACATTTCTGCAGCAACGTATGTAGAGCGGAACAACCATATTATTTTCATAACAGTACATGTACTGTTCATTTCAACGGCAGGTTCCGAACAAGAATTTGTTATTTGGTACTTTGTATTCGCGCGTGAGGAGAATAAGAGGATGTGACACAGATTTTAGGCTTGTAGAGGATACTGAAGTCGTAAAAATGAGTCGAATCGGAAATGTCCTTGACTCGGATTGATGGTAAAATCTGCCTTGGTGGCTTACTTTTCAATTTGGTGACCCAACTTTTCAAAGTGCATAGAATCTATCAGTTACAAGATGAAAGAAGGCAGAAAGGGTGAAAAAAATTATATGGAATCATGAAAAAATAGACTCCACTTGAAGATCATCACTTGATTTTTGGAGCAAATAAAAATATTTTTCATGATTTTTGATGAAATTATGTATTTTAACGACTTTCACACGGAAGTTATAAAAAATGGAATCAACTGAAACTTTTGAATAAGCAATTTCTTATTTTTGATTTTTCTCTCCTACAAAAATGATTCCATTCATTTTAGATTTGTTAGAAATTTATCTTTCAATGAGCTATACTCATTCTGAATCAAAATTCGTTTTTTCAAGTCCTCATTTTCAATAAAAAAATAGAAACTTTCAAAATGTGATTTCTTTGATACATAAAACATTTCATTTTTTGTAAAAACGTCAGATTTGAGATGGTGAAAAAGATGACCGCAGTAGAGTAGTCATTGTCATTTTGAGTTTTGATGAATGCAATTGTGTTTCTCAGTTTCGGAATTCTCTTCAGAATTATGTGGCTTCTTCTTCTGAAATTCAGAGTTCCAGAAGTACCCAATGGATGACACAATAGTGGAGAGTTTCAACTTTTCTGATCTCATTTCTCAATATATTATTTTTTTTTCAATAATAACTTATGGTGAAACAACGAGAAGGGTTTTAAGTAATGAGAGTGTGGGGAAAATAATGTATGTCTCTGCTTTTCCACCAAAGTTTCAGAATTGGGAAATTCCAAAGACTGACACTTATCTCCATGACAAGTGATCAATTTCCATTATTCATCTCAATGATTTCAGTTTGATTACATCATCATCATATTCTTTGGGTGACATTTTTTTGTGAAGGACCCAAAAAAAATTGTGGGAAGTATCATTATCATACATACCTATTCACTAATGATCTCTCGATTCAAAACAAGTTAGGTCTCAAAATGAAGGAAGCTGGTGAAATTTCAGTATTTGCACATACTTTTCTGAACCAATCATTGTCGTATCCAGTTCCAATGATTGACACTAGCTGAATTATCACTATTACGGAATGATGAAACCATTTACTTCATAAATTACAGAAAAACCATCTTTGGCATTTTTTCAACAATCAACGAACGAAAAGATACAAAATAATGAGGCCTTCTCATCACTCGTCAACGTTGAATTTCCCGTTGAGCTTGAGCTTATCACCAGATATTGTAACTTTTGGAAAATCAAACTACTCTATTATTCCACTAAGATTCATCACACTAACGTCAGTGACATTAAGTTCGAAAGTTTTCATCGTCATTCATACTCAAAACTTTGGCTTTCTGAAATGTTTTGGATCAGGCTTTTTCCCAGGAAATTCAGCCAATACATAAATTTACTTTGTATTTGGGCTCATTTTGAAATCAGCCCTTTCAACTTTTCCTCTATCACTGAAAATGTCGGGTTTTGGTTAAGATTAGACATATCGAATAAATTTAATTACCAACAATAATACAGTCCACTTTATGCCTCCAACTTCCAACCACGAAGTGCTTTATACAGTACTTGTCCGGAATAGAGAGAATTGGATCCTCTGAGAGAAGGAAATATTGAGAGCAGTTAGTTGTTGGTTCACAGATAGATCAAAAACACCTTCAGGTTCTGGTACAGGTGTTCTCAGTCGCAGACCCACAGCAGAGATATCTACCTGCCTAGGAGAGAATGGAAGAATCCAACCCTATACACAAGTCAATAAAATATTCTCCGACAGTTTTGGAAGCTCTAGGCTACCGAGCAACGTCTAAATTGGTGTAAAATTGCCAAAAACGACCCTCCTCGATGAGAAGACTCAACAACTTGTCTCTGGGCTGGATTCTTGGCCATACTGGTCTGGAAGGCAATGAGCTTGCTGACTCCCTTGCAAAGGAGGGTGATACAAGCAGTTTCATCGGACCAGAACCTGTCATTGGCATCGCTTTAGGCTTTGCCAAACAAAGATTGAACACTTGGATGACAAGAAAATGTATGGATTTCTGGCAGAATCCTTCAGAATTGGCTTACTCCAAGGCGTGCGTTTATTCTTCCTTTGAAGCTTGATACCAAACAGTTGTTGGACTACAGTAGGGATGAACTACAATGGCTAACATTCTCATGAAATACAAGACTAATGCAGCATGGAATTCGAATGGTTGCCATATAGGCAGAACCACTGTGTTTTACTTTCAATTAATGGTTTCCTCTTTGAAGAAGTGGGACATTTGTGTGAAGTTCCTCATTTTTTTAGATTTTTGTTGGAAGTGTTAATCTTTGAAGCAGCTTTTCAGCTCGCTCGTTGAGTAATGTACTATAATTGGTATTTCTCATATATTTTGACCCAAGAATCATTAAAATTTTCTACTCACTTTTCCCGTAGTCTGGATCTGCAGGAATGTCGCTATGCCTGCCCGCACCCTGTTTTTTACCCCCCGCACAGTCCCCTTAGCACTCTTTATTGTAGCAGCACCGTCACCAAGAATGTCCCTATAGCCTGCGAAAGTTTCTTTTTCCACCACCGAATCGACGTTAGACACAACACTATCGTTCACGTGTTCATTTATATGAAAGTTGTAAAACATATCTGGGTCTATAATGGCGTCTCCTTGTTTTTCTTCTGTCTCTTTCTTCCTGTCTTCATATGATTTTTCGTCTACTTTAGGAGGTGAAGTGGATTTTGGGGTACGTTGGCGAATGTCTTGGAGGAGGGTGGGGGGAAGGAAGGAGGATTTCGTGGCTACGATTGGGGTGGTGAGGGGGGATACTTTGCCGCTGTTCAGGGAATCACAGCTGATGTTGCTTTCGTTGTCGTCACTGTCGATCTCTGCGCCGCTACTGGAACTAGGGGCTCGTTTGTGTGATCCTGGAAAAGAAATTGAAACTGATGAAAATATGCGATTATTATAAATTGATTTCTTCGAAATGATCAAATTTATATAAAAACAAGAGCTTTCAAGGCCGGTATCACAATTAGAGAGAATAAAATCCGGAGTGGAAAGCCATGTAGCATAAACGATTGACGAGCGTTGCTGAGACTTTGAGATATAACCTTCGTCTTCGCACCACTGATAATGTCTGCCTCAGTAACAGACGAAACGTTTGATACGCAAGTTTCATTCGAACACGACCTACCAGCCCTGATACTGGTCTCCCCAATTAATCATAAGTATATTGAGAAAAATAGATATAAAAAGTACAGAATCACTGTTTAGCAAGATATTCTTCAGGATACTCAGTTCAATTTTTGGAAGATACTCCAGGTTATATGATTAAATTCTACCTTCACTTGGAAAACAAATTTGGAAGAACAATATATCAATTTTTCAAAACATAATATATACTTTGTGCAATTCAGATTTGAAAATCGAAAGTTTATGAGATCTGGGCACTATCTATTTTTATTTACTTATTTATATATTCGGGATACAAACAGAAAAATCCACTACAGTGTCCACATAATTGATTCAATATTAAATTAAAAGTAACCTATAATACACATGTATATAATGTTTAAAATGAAGAATGAATTAGAATTGAATACAATGACAATAAAAACAGTTATTGTTATTTACTGAGTTTATTATTGAATTATATTTCATAAAAATAAGTTTTCAATATTTTTTTGGCCGTGAGCAACGATATATTAAAATATATGATGGAATCGGCCGATACTTGATGAAAATCCATAACTAACGTATTCCAAAAACACTTTATTGTGAGATTTTCACTAAATTGTTTTACAAAAACGCAACACGTGTTTCGCCATACAATGGTTTCATCTGGCGTGTCTTTCAATTGAGTTGAAAGATACGCCAGATGAAGCCATTGTATGGCGAAACACGTGTTGCGTTTTTGTAAAACAATTTATTGAAAATCTCACAATAAAGTGTTTTTGGAATACGATATATTAAAATATCGAAGTATTTTGCAAGAGTATTATCCCATTTAACGAATCGATATAGAGGAGATTTCTGCGAACAGTGTGTTCTCTTAAAGGGTAAAATGAATAATTAATGTGCTCTTATTCTTCTATTCGGAACATTTGAGAAAATTATTGATAATAACGGTGGACAATTCATTTCGTTTGTTATTATTTTTTGTAGAAATAAAATATCGGATATGTTAGGCCTATGTTCCAACGATACAAATGGAAGGTCTCGTCTAATTCGGAAAATATCATCGTTTTCAATGATTTGAATACCTTGTTTAAAAGCAACGAGTCCAAAAAATCGATTCTGAATACGTTTTCATCGATGGATGAATATATTATATTTTGAACTCCAAATGGTTGATGCAAACATTAAGTTACTTGAAACAAATGGATTATAGGGTTATGTTAGGTTAGGTCCAACGTGAGTGGGTCTATTCGACCATCCACCGCAACCCGCAAGGGTTTATTGTGGCTCACGCCTATTCACACTCGACCAAATAAACTTAGCTTCTTAACGTAGCTGATTATTATTTTATATGGTGCTCTGCCGAACTCTTAAAACCTGATTGGTCCCTAGCGGGGCAGGCACAAAGTATGTGCTCTGCTGTTTCATCATTTCCCAAACAGAGGCGACACACACTGTCTTCCAACAGTCCGAGTCTCTGCATATGACGATACAACAACTATTTTTATACTATTCAATACTATTTGGTATCATGCTTTGAAGAGTGAATAAAAGCCTTGGAGTGAGCCAATCCTGGAATATTCTGCCAGAAGTCCATGAATCTTCCTGCTATCCAGGTGTTCAATTTTTGTTTCAGGTTCGATGAAGCTGCTTGCAATATAGGGGGATACTATTGATTTTGTTTGATTGAAGAATTAACATTTTCTCATGACATATTCTAGAGCTCTAGTACTCTTATTGATTACATAATCTATATGTTCATCGAAATGAACTCTGGATATCTTCAAACATATCCACAAATCCAAATAAAAATTTTGAAGTTTAAATAAAACTCCTGAAATCTCGGTGGAAATTCAAAAATCATAGAAATCTCAATAGAAATTCTTAATGAAATCCAAAAATCTGGAGAGAGTTCCACGAATATTCGTGGATGTTCATCTGACTTCCAACCAGTGAGAAGTTAGCAGCCATTTTTCAGCGGCCGTTTTGATCTACCTACCAGAACATCAGTGGCGTCGGAAGTGAATGTGAATTTTTTTTCTTCAGAATTCATAATATACAATGTAAGATGAAATTGTACCACAACTACTAGTTTGCTAAAATCAACAATAAAGTGTCAAGAGACTTAATTTCATAAGATTTGGTTTATATCCTAGAAAACATTAAGGCAGGATCATGTTCCATACTCACAGTTCGGATGACCAAAGAACTATATACCAAGGGGTAGTTTATATTCGAACGAAATTTTCAGATACTCCTTTTGTCTTGAAGCTTGCAAGGAACAAATTGCTACTCACACGAAGAAACAAATTGATAACAATTCCCAAAGGAAAGAAATCAAGTTATTCAAGAGATTGAAGGGAGAATATGTTTTCTCTCTGAAAGCAGACAAAGGCAATGAGGTTGTGATCATGGATAAGTCTGATTATCATGATAAAATAGATAATTTAATTGAGAATGGTCCTTGTAGGAAAATACCAAAATATCCATTGCCTGAAATGGTTTCAGAAGTGAAAACCTCACTCAAGAAATGCAAAACATTGAGCAGACCGGCTTTAGGCAGTGGTTTGCAAGAATCCAATCCCACAGTGTCCAAAATATCTACAACCAAGTATCTGCCAAGTATCTACAACCCAGGCAAGTCGGTGCGACCAATTGTATCAGCCATAGATTCCCCTACGAATAATATTGCCAAATGGTTAGAGAAACAATTTGACACCCTATCGATTCCGCTACCCAGCTTAAGTGTTAAGAACTTGCAAGAATTCATCGAGACGATAAAAGATGTGAGGTTGCGAGGAGAAGAGATTTCAGTATCCTTTGACGTATCTTTGTTATTTCCAAGTGTAGACATACCAAAAACAACTGAATATTCGAATGATCTTTTAGATGTTAATGACATGAGTGGTGAAGTAGTCGAAGGGTACATCCGGCTTACCAAATTTGCATGGAACAAAATTGCTCCCAGTTCGCCAATTGTTTTTATGAGCAACATGAGGGCACATGGGAAACCTGTTATCTCCTTTCATGGCTAATCTGTTCATGAGCAGATTTGAAAGGGAAGCAAGGAAAGAGTTGGATTACTTTCCACGAATCTGGATCCGATACGTAGATGATGTAGTTTCCATTTTTTTTATGAATATGAGTAAGGTGAAGGATTTTGTAGTTTGCCTCAACAACAAATTTGCAAGTATAAAATTCACGTATGGAATTGAAGATAACGAAGAACTACCATTCTTATATATAGAAAGAATAAAAGCGCTTTCAAGTTCAAACCAATATTCTTGGAAAATAATTCAACTATCCCTCTTTTTGGAATTCAGACAAATCAGTGTAACATAAAAATTACCAGAGAATTGAAGCATATTCTTAAATATAGTCAAGCTTTATATATTTTTCGAAATGAAGGAAAGCAGTGTACCAACCTATAAGGGTAACAGAAACCCCATTCTTCTTCTTCATACTCGCTGGTGGAGGAGTTCCATCCATGTCGCTGCAGGTACCAGAATCCAGAGTATCACTTGGCGAAACCTGCCCGCTAGACATGACTCCGAAATTGAACCCTCCATAGTAGAAATAGTTATTCCCAACTTCATTCCCCCTATCCATATTATTCTTCAGAACCATATCAGACTGATCTCCGTTCAGACTTATCCGAATGCACGGCGCTGTATCACAGATGACATCTTTCTGTCTGTCACCGTCACTATTCACTATCGTTTTGCTGGTACTAGTGGTACTGTCACTAGTACTGTCACTGTTCACTAGGGTTTTGGTAGTACCCCGGCAGTTTTGGGGACTGATGAGAATTTTGACGACGTGGTTTTTGGTCTCTCGCGATTCACACTGGCTGTTGCTGAGAGGCACTGCAGTGGTACCGTTTGGTAGTACCGTTGAATATGCGGATTCTTGCAGCGTAGCGGTTCGCGTCTTAGTCTTCGGTGGTACCGGCGGTGGAACTGCGACTGTCTCTTCCATATTGGTGGCTTATCTGAAAATCAAATGAAGTTAGGCCTTTCTAATTGGTGGATATGTGAATGTTGTTTCGATTTTGGGTCAACTGGCGAATTAGCATTTTGGCGAGGAAGTCTTTGGTTGCTTGAATTCATCGAGTAACTTGAACGGTTTACGTGATCGGTGTTAGAATAGTTCAAAACAACCGATGCATTATTTCATTGGAAAGTATCTAAACTGTTCTAATCAGTTACTTTCACGCCCAGTGAATTTTATTTGCTTTGTTTTCAATCTGATTTGATAGTCAATTTTGTAGGATTTCCAGTTACTCGATATACTCAATCCAGTGGCGTATACAACTTCTTATCCTGGTGGGAATGAATCGTAGTACAACTTTTGTTACGAAACCACAAAGAAGCATATGGTAAGAATTAGTAATGTGAGTTTTTTCATCAATGGTCTGTTTGATGAAACCCTGAGAAATGAAGGAAACGAAATAAAATATGAAACTCATCTGAAATATAGAACAGAATTGATCTTAGAGCTTTTGGAATAATGTACTGATGAAAAACCCTTACCGTTCAAAGAGAATTTTCGTCAACAATGATTTGGAATGGCCATGAGCTATTACTTTATTATTTGATTTGAGGACAACCCATGATTGAATTGAGGTTAGCAGGAGAAGTTTATAATCAATTTCTTGTTTGGAAGAAAAAACTATAGACACTAATGAATATCTTTACTATAAATATGATCATCATGCTAATGTTTGATAGGGCTGAGACAGTTTTCTATTCAGTTCTAATTTCAGAAGAATAAATAACTATGATTAATATGTATTTGGAGGAAACCGCGTATCCGTAACACTTTGTAGAAAGAACTGTCAATGAATGTGGGTAAAATAATAACCGACATATACAGATTCCACAATTATCACGAATCCAACAATAATACACCTCAACTCTCAACTAACGCCATACCTTATGTTCCTGGTTCGTGTGAAAAATTGGGCCGAATCGGTTACATATATGAAGAGCAACTTTCAGAACTACCAAAGCATTAAGATCCTTTTTGATACAAACTGAACCCAAAACTGTGATTGGGAAAGTGTATTTACAATATACCATGTTGCTGAGGAAAAAGTTATTAGAATGTTTTAAACGTTTTGTCCTTTTCAATGTTATGTTTTTTTAGCTCCATATCACAATAAATTACTGTATTGTGATATTTTATATCCTCATCGATAGATGATTTTGTACTCTATACAATTGATGCAGTTCATTTCTTTTTCAAATTAATTCTTTTTGCTTATTCAATTGGTTCAATTGGTTCAATTGAACCAATTGGTTCAATTGGTCAGTCGGTAGCCAAGCGGTTCGGTGTGGATGCTTTGTTCACTCACCCGAATTGACTGCCGTGTTGGTCGATGGTCCAAGCCCTAGTCTGAACTATCGATCTTCACTTGCTACCGTCCAACCCGTGTTAGGAATCACACGTTAAAATGTAAGACCTCGTTAATCCTTAGCTCGCACAAGTTTCGACTTCTGAGGGTTGTCGTTCGTAGGGGTGCGACAGCTGGTTAACGGAAAAACAGATTTTAAACAGAGATTTTTCTAAACAGAATTGAACCAAAGCGCTGCTGAAACAACCAAAAAATCCAACCAGGCATTCAATCTTGAGGTTGGTTTGCGGAATTTCATTTAGGAAATTTTAGACTCATAGACAACACCTGAAGTGATCGACCTACAATAATCCAGGACGAGGATTTGAGGACCCTGGTGGAGACTGACCTATCACAAACGGTGTGTGAGACGCTGGTAGAACTGAGCGTTGGCTCCCATGTGGTTCGAAACGTATTGAAAAGGTCAAAAATTTCGGAAAGAAATTGCTCTATGATTTGAACGGTCGACAGAAATTATTACGTTTCGAGTTCTGTTTTTCTTTGCTTTTGCGCAAGTAAAATGATATCTTTTCGGATCAGATCATCACGTGTGATGAGAAATGGATCCTCTACGAGAACAAGAAACGTTCAAGACAGTGCTTCGATTTTTATGAGCCCCCAGGCACTTCACAATGGCGAAAACTCGTCAAAAAGACAATGATTACTGTATGGTGGTCAGCGGCTGGTGTAATTTACTATAACTTTCTGCAAAAAAAACGATGCAATGAATCAAAAATTTTGTCTTCAGCAGCCGGCACTGGTCAACAGAAGAAGTCCGATCCTGTTCTAAGACAACACCCATCCGTACGTTCCATTTTGAATAAAATACTAAGGATACATTCACTATAACATAATAATTTTGAAGAATCATGTATTGTTATCCGTATCCTATATAATATGTGAATTAAAAGGGTATATATACTCTTTCAATTTACATATTATCTTCTTCTAGTAATAGAAGAAGTACAGGTCGAATTGCCATCATCTGCGGCTTTGGAATTAACTTCAATCAATGGCAGGTGGACAATAAGGTCGTTATGCTGAATTTGGGAGCTGAATCTATCTGATGAATCCGATATACGATTTTCTTTGAGAAAATTAATAATCATCTTTCAGTGTCATTATTAGTATCCAACTTTTTGGTTCAAAAAACATTTTTCATGACACTCAGTGGATATAATATGGTCGTAGTATAGTCAGAAATAGTGTCAAAGAAAATCTCAAAACAAAAGTAAAAACTGAAAATGGAGTATTTTCAGGAGATATCAGTTTTTTGGTAATTTGCTTTTTGGTTTTACACGTCTCCATCATTGAACGGAACTTCCACAGAAAGAATGGAAGAAAATGAATACGAATGTTTGTGGAACAAACTGAATATAAAAAGAATAATTTTCGTGTAATTCAACGTTCAAGTGAGAGTACTTGTTTCGAAAGGATTTTCTTCGTTTCTGGAATGAACTTCCCTTTTTTATGAGAAGGGTGTTCATTATCATTAACAATTTTTTTTTAATTTCTTTGGTAGTTTTCCACTTCTTTATTGATGCAGAAGGTGTAAGCCAAAATCAGTAACATTTCCAATCGATATAAATTTTGTCATAGTGTTCTCAGATGGAAAACCATCTGCTTCGGTAACGTTAAGCTCTACGTAAGATTTTTAGTATTCTGCAGGAACCAATCCTTGCACACACGATCAGAACAGGATAGTTTTTGTGGAGGTAATAAATCGATGGTCCAAAATATGAAAAGAAATTCTTATTTAGATTCAACTTCATGACAAAATTGTCATAAAGAGAGCACACTCTGATTCACTGACGTGAATTGAGAAATCTAACCTCTAACAACAGAGAAAAACCTACCAGTTAACCTCTCTGAAACGCCCGTTTCAAGAAACGTGAGCATTTACCTCGTACAATAAGCGTTTTTTAATTCGAATATAATGATAGCAGTTATTCAAATTTTTACAATATATTAGAAAGGTTTATGTAAAGGTCATATGCATCAGTAATTTTACAATGGAATGTGAGAGAAAATATGTTACTCAAGTGGATTTGAAAGAAAATATCGAATGAACTGAACCGAGAGGTTTATTAACGAGGCCGGTCTTATTTTGATCGGGTTTAATCATACACTTTCAGGATTGGATGGTTGTAGAATTATTCAGCTTTTGAAGAGCAAAATACTTCGAAGTAGGAGGAATTTGGAATAAAAGGGGTTGGTCATAGATGTTTTAGTTTCAATCCTTCAGTTGAATTTATAAATTTAAGATATATTTTGATATTTTGCGCCTATTATATTTGAAACTTTTAAATTAAATGAGCCACTATCTGAAATAATTTTTCTATTAATCAATGATGTAGAATGTGTTCTTTGTAGGATGCCCTAAAGTTGGGTTGTCAAATGAAAACTTTGAATACCTGAGAAAATATTGCGTTGAATGAAATTCACTTTTCCGAATTGTAAATCAGTGAAATAATTTCCTTTTCCTACAAATGAATAGTAAAAACTGAAAATGACATTGATTACCATTCTCAGCTGAAGTCAGGTGTAATAACTGCCATTGCGATAGCTAACGAAAAATATCATTTTATTCATAAAGATCGGGGTCGGTCACACGGTTTTTCGATACCGATATTTTTGCAACAGAGTGAGCGTTGAATTCAATTCAAGATTGTTGAACTTTGGCGTATCATAAATGGTTATGTTTCGTTCGGCTAGACTAAACAAACGTATCCTGTTGATGAGTTATAATAATGGGAACGCGAAAATGCAAGCTAGGAGTTTGCATTTCAGCTTCATGAATAGGAAGTTCGGCCATATCTGAATAGGAGGGCCCGAAAATGTATTTAAAATAATAACTGACCAATGACTTCGATGAAAAGAAGTAGGAAGGGGTATGGAAAAATTCGGGTATATTAACCAGATATCAGACCAATCAGGGGACGGTACAAGGAAGGAGTGTTACGGACAGTTTTTCGGACTCAGGAATACTGAGGAGTCGGGTTAATTGGCAGGGTGGCGATCGGATAGTTGCGGAAGAGGGTTGCGAAACGATCGCGAAAGTCACTTGCGGAAGAGGGTTGCGAAAAGAGATTTTGCGACAGAGGAGTTGCGAAAAGAGTCCTTGGCGAAAAAGAGTTGCGAAAGTTAATTGGGGGACAGTGGCGATTTGACAGTTGCGGGAAGTCGGTCGCGAAAGTGAATTGCGATAGAAAAGTTGCGAAAATCAGTTGAAAAGTCAGTTGCGAAAAGATTCCTTTGCGATCGAGAGTTATTTGGGAGAGTTGCGATAAGGGATTTTCCGATAAGGGATTTTGCGATGGTGGAATTACGGTAAATTTCGGTCAGTGAATTGATTGTGGTGTTTGTTGCGTTTGGTGGCACTTACAAGGGAGATGTATTTCACACAGATACCGTACCAGAGAGGGAAACCAGAACCCAGTATAGGATTTTTACTAACCCCCAAGTCGGTATAGAGAGAGAAGATGACATTTCGATTTTGAAATAATTGTCTTATTGCTGTTTCGTCTTGGGAACGATATAAGAAGGGCAATAAATTACACTACACCCCTTTCATATGTGTAAATATCATATTAATTAGTACACAGGGGTTTGAAACTAAAAAATAGTACGGCGGCCAGGCAATTTCAAATAATCATTCCAGAATTTCCTCAAAACTCGAGTAGAGTAATTTAGGTTTTCGTGTAAGTTGGAATTCTACCTTATAAGAGAGTATATAACATTTCACAATTTGATAAAGATATAAGTTTTGCTTGAGAATCATCTATTTTAGATGTGCTTTCTTGTTAAATTTCGATTTAACCTTTCGAACAGTTTTGCTAATTGCTTTTGTTTCACTCTCATGGTATATGTTTACACAGTTATTTGTTATGGTCTACAAACATTTCCGTTTATTCTTTTTATTGGTTTTGTAATATAAGCCTAATCTGAAGCTTGTTGTTTTTTGAAGGCTCACTATTCGAGCAAGTTCTGTACCGTTTCAGGGTAGTTGAAAGGCCTTTAGCATTGAGTATTAGTCTCCTACCTCATTCCGGAGTAGAACTTAGAAGGAAAACCATCTCAAAAAGGTACATGGTGTAGTTAGGTTTCAAAAAGACCGGCCCTCGTGCATTCGGCACGAAGCCTACAGTTTTTTCAGACCTGCCTTGATATTCAAAAATTAATGTGGAGAAATCTTCATTCCGTGACAGCCACTGCCAAATTAATGATAATAATAGATAAAACCATATATGGATACAATACATTTACGGTTGTATTACACAGGCAAGTTTTCACATCGTATAATTTAACATACATACATAACATACGTGAATCATGAATGTTCACGGGTTACGTACATTCGATTAGCAGGATTTTTATTTTTCTATGTTGCCACACTCGTCTCTAACATATTTTTACAGTTTCAGCTGTTTAGCATGTTGACTTTGTTGGTGAGAAGCAAACAAGTTAGGACTGCGTTGAATGTTTCTGCTATCTGAAATGGGATCAAAGTTTTCTGTAAGAAATGGAGTTCAACGCTAGATAACACTCAAAATATTGACAGTGGCATACGGTGGTTGTACTCGTAGTAAAGCAATGTTTACAAGTGGTATAAACTTTTCACAGAAAGTTGAAAAGATGTGACAGACATTAGATATTGAAATGGGAAAAGTAAAACTAAAACAATGCCAGAACATAAAATGTTCAGGTATTATGAATGACACATTAGATTGGAAATTCCATATCAGAGAAGCAATGTCCAAACTAAACAGCAAACTGAAATGAAAATTTTATTATGCTGAAATTCAGTCACGACTCATATATGGAATCTCATTATGGGGTTCATCATCAGCAGCTCAGAAATTATTTGTACTGCAGAAGAAATGCCTTAGAACTTTATTGAATGAAAGTCAGAGAGAATCATGCAGACCATTATTTGTCAATCTGGAAATACTTCCTCCCTTGCTTGTATACTTTAGAAATATCTTATAACAATTTAAAAAATAAAAAAAGCGTTAGCACTCATAGTAATGATCACAGTTATTCAACTAGATTTACTTACTATCTCAAAATACCTCGAAACAATTTGAATGTAACTCTCAGGGGACCTATTTCCGATGGTGTAAGAATCCCGGAATCAATTCAAAAGGAAACTACTGACTTCAAATTCAGAAAGCATCTCAAAACTTTTCTGTTGTCGAAAATATTGTGGAAATATTGTAGAATTTTATTCCAGCTAATTGGATACTTCAATTCAATAATATATTTTAATTTACTCACTCTATTTTTAAAATTGTCAGTTTCAAATGTGAAATGTCTACCTATATATAATTTGTGACGTGTTTTATGTTACTTTCAGTGTAATCTGTAAAACCAATGAATAAATTGAATTGAATGTCAAGGTTTTGCTCACTGTTTTCGTCAATTACCGTGGCGTAGTTCTTCAGGAGTGCTTGCCACATTGTCGTACACGGTCAATAAGGAAGTTATGTGCCACTTGCGAGAAGCAATACGCAGAAAACGTCCAGTATAGCGGAAAAATAGTTCACTGCTTTCACATCACGATAATGCACTTGTTCCTAATTTTTTGGTCAAAAACAACACCGTAATTATGCCTCATCCAACACATTTGGCTTCCTGCGACTTTTTCCTGTTCCCAAGACTGATGAGACCCATGAAAGGACGGCATTTTGCGACGATTGAAGAGATAAAAACCGATTTGCTGAGAAATGCTTCGAAGATTGGAATGAACGCTTGCACAAGTGAAATATATCTGAAGGGGGCTACTTTGGGGAAGGCAAAATAGAAATTGATGAATAAATAACAGCGCCAATTCAAATATTCATGAGGTAACGAACCCCGTTCAAAAGTTGAAAGGATATTCTGAAACAGGCTACAGAAATCACAGAATGATTTCAGGTTTCTCCCAATCGACTCCTGAAAATATGTGAAATTCCAAATGATAATCGAATGATGCATCATTTTTGACAAATCCTCACTCTCGATCGTTGATCAATCAAGGATAAAAGAGAAAGTTTGTCTTGACCCTGGGCATTTTATTCGCGAGTTTCGGCGTGGCACACCTTTCTGTTGTGTTTTCTGACTAACAATTCGACTAGGAAGTAGAATTGCTTAGTTATTCCACATAATCTACATGAAACATAAAGCTGATAGGTCCTACTCACTTAATTTTCAGATAAATGGCCCAAGGAAGATACAGAAAAATCGCTTCTTCATCAGGTACAGAATGAAGAAAGATATTATAGGCGTATTTCCAAAAAAGATTCGTTTTTGAAAAGTTACCAGAGCAGACGTAATTTGTGTTTATACGATCATATACATTTACTCAAAGTCATATTTTTTTTACTGCAACAGTTGCATTTTTGTCAGTATGTATCTTCAATACAAATTTGAAAGTGATCACTTACAGCGTCATTCTGGCCTTAATAATCTCAGCTGGAAAAGGAAATATCACTGATTAGCCCAAAAACAATTGTGGTACTGATAATAGAAACTTCAGGAAAGAGTTCGATTTGTTTTTATTTCATTGGGAGTTCATTATCAACATACTTTCCCTATTGAAATCATCAATTCATTTTCATTTCAGGCTTCAATAACATCCTCAAAATATTTTAGTAACAAAAATAAGAATGCTATACAAAACCGCAAAAATGCGTCTTTCACTATACCAAAACTTATTTGAGTTTGTTCAGTACTGTATTTGACAGGCCTGGAACATGAATCTCAATAAAATGTTATATTCATCCAATATCTGCCAGTTACATCAGATAACTTTTTCTGCAAATCAGCATCCCTATACAATTAGATTTCATAGTAATTCATCGTTTTCTCTGATAATTTTTATTATTTTATTTTATTTCATTATTTTCAACTGAGTCAGATTCTCATAGATTTCAAATAAAAACGTTTTCAGGCAATGGAAGTTTGGACCATCAAACATTATCAACCACTTGAATACAAGATAAAAGTTTCATCATTTGTAATTTATCAATCTACGAATGATTTGATAAAAAACAATAATTTTAGCGTATGCCCCAATACCGCTTATCCAATCAACCACATTCAAATAAACGAGGAAATTTCTGTAAATTTTCTCTCATCTCAAAAAGGTCTGCGGGGATAAGGGATAAAATACAAGCACTACAGGAAAATCCTTAAGGCGCTCTAAGAGCGGTGCCTGTGCGAAAGTAGTGATTCACATTGGATTTGAACCGCTGAAATCCATTTGAAAAAACGGTTTCAGAAAGTTTATTCCGCATAAACGTCATTCTCCAAATGAAAGGGTTTTTTAACAGTGAAGTTTGTGGTGTACGGAGTTGAACCCCATAACGATGAGCAGCCACAGTCCGTCGCGTATTTCTGACATGCACCGCTCTTGGTGGAATCAAATGTGCCAAGTCACTTGAACACTAGTCGTGAAAGTATCTATAGAAGAGAGATAAATCTCCAACTTTTCTTCGATGTTCCAGGCTATCAAGGTTCCACGTGATGTTCGCGTCTTCAATCAGGCAGATGGCTCTTTTCGGGATGGAATTCAGCATCTTCAGGGTAAGTTTGGGGGCGGAGCTCCATACATGAGAACTATACTCCAAAGGATGTCTGATGTGAGCGTTTAAAAGAATCAAAAGTTGCTGGCATGGTACAGTTTTCTGGTTCGGAACAGTGTTCCAAGCTTTTGAGAAGCAGCTTTGCAATTCCAGCGACATGATTGTGCCAAGGCATATTGATGTTCATTTAAACTCCCAACAAACTTATCGAAGCAGAAAGTGGAATTGTCTGACCTGAGATTATTATATCCGGTTTTGAGACATTTATCTTCATGGATAAAACCAATGGCTGAGTTTTTGTGGCACTGAATTGAACCTGGATACTTGCACCCCAATTCGAAATTACTTTCAGATCTTCATTAAGATATTCAACCTCCTGCTGCCGGTGAAGATGTTCTTCCGCATCCGATTTCCTGGGATCCAAATGTAATGACGAGATAAGTGTCTGGCGTCAGCAGAGCAATATATTCAATTCATGCTTTTTTCCAATTTAAAAGCGTACCAACAGCGGTTGAAGGAGAAATATCTCGAAGATACAATCATACAAAGGTGAAGATGAAAAGAAAAATACTACAATGAAGAATAAGACATTTTCATTTTTCGTTCCTCTGCAAAAACACTTTTAGTTAAAAATATTTTATATCGTCATGGACTTTCTTAACAAAAGTATCGGAAGAATCACGAAATTATGACGAAAATCTAATTGAAAAACTGAGAAAACTGGTTGTTGTATGAGATGCAGTCAAGGTCTATGATGAAAACTCTTTGCTAGTTTAATTTTGACATGAATCATGTCAAAATTAATTTTCAAAATATTTTTCGTTTCGATTTGCTGCTAATTTTTTATATTAATCTCATGTTGATTATCCTGAAGAAGGAAAGAAACATTTCCGAAAGCTTGACAAACTAGCAAAGAGTTTTCATCATAGACCTTGACTGCAACCTCAAATTACCATCTGATTAATTCATAGATTCAGTCATTAAATATCCTACTTTTAGATAGGATAGGATAGGATAGGATAGGATATTTAGAGGAATTGGGAACAGTGTGTGTTATAGATCGTTGTTAAAGATTGCCAAAAAAAACAAGCAATAACAATATTGTTTGTTATAAAAGTGACAAACATTATTTTTTCAGTATGTTGTATGCATGTTTCAAGAGAATTGTTTTATTGTTACACCTCCATATTGTCAAGAGAATCGGCTACAGGTTAGTATGGTAACACATTTGACCCGGCTAATGTGAGATATCAAGACCCACTCTGTCCAGTAGCTCTTCATACATACATATGTTGAAAAAACACTCATAATCTTCAATATGCTCACCTTTCCAGTATCAAGTTTTAATCCACAAAACACATGATCACAGAATCCAATCGCGTCACGAGCGGTTATTCCGATTCGCGGACCATCTGCAGAGCGCACAGAATCAAAAAAAAAATAGCAGCTGCCCTCTTTAGCGTCAGACACTGTAACAACCCGATGGCGATATTCGCGGTCTTAACGGAGAGTCCACAAGAACCGTTGAAAGATCGACTCGTGAAGGCTGACTGGTTGAGGTGGAAGTATGTGCAGTCGGTGGCCCACTTGGAGACCACCTCACCAGAAGGTAGGCTTTCTAGAGGCGACTTTTAGTCCGGTCAAAATCAACATTTCGATTTGTAATGAATCGCATAGAGCTGAAAATTTGTACAGGTCATAGTTGTCTGTCACATCTAGAATCTGTGAAGGGGTGAAGTTATCGAAATACGTTGAACATTTTTGAAATAATACCTGAAATACAATGAATTGATGGATGTAGCCGTTACTAAGTTGTAGGAAATCATGATGAAGGAAAGAGAATGGAAACTTTCCAGGTTTTTTACCACTTGTAACCAACATTACTGCAGTTTCGTCCTATAAGGACATTTTCAAACTTATACATTAACAATGATTGCAACCCTTCCTTGCATAGCGCAAAATTTTCGTATCGTTTTCAACTTGTGGTTGCATGCCAAGGACGTTTTCAAACCATTCCTTGGCTACCACAAGTTTCCGAATCAAAACGATACGAAAATTTTGCACTAAGCACACTCAATCACTTGGAATCCTTGGAATTTCACATGCATAAACATTGCGGTTGCAGCCTGTTGAATGATCAAATTGATTTACTTCACTGAGCGGTTTTCAAATTAACATATACACATTGTTACTAGTGAACAAAATTCAGGTACTCAACCAAGATAAATAACCTCTATTATTACCTACAGTGGTGTTATATAAGGTCTAATGTAATCAATCATTGTTAGTTTAATGTATAAGTTTGAAAATATCCTTATAGGACAAAACTGCAGTAACGTTAGTTACAAATAAAAGTTTAAAAAAACATGGAAAATATCAATTTTCTTTTCTTCATTGAAATGCAATGTACCATATTTAGTGTCTAAATTAGATACAATTTTCTACAATTTGGTATCAGAAGGTAATTTTTATGGCTATCCTCCTTTGAAATATAGAAATTCAACCGTTTTTTGAGAAAAATTGAAAATCATCAGTAGTTGTTGAGGCTTCGTCCTTGCAGTCAACGAATATACCACATACCGAGGTTTTCAGTGTCGCTATTTTTCGGGATTGAAGGCCGTCAGTTTTTGTATTATTTTCCTGACGTTTCGCTGAGGTGCGTGGCTAGCTTCTTCAGAGTCCTCTGAATAAACTTGAAGATGCTCGAATGGAACCTGACCACATTTCCTGATATCTTGTAATGAATAGTTGTCGCTATGAGTGAGAAATAAAAATAGTTCAAAAATTACAAAATTTCGCCATTTTTCGCTAATATCTCAACACGCAAAAATCGACTTCGTGACAAAAATCCTGATTCACATTCCAAATCAGAAGTTTTAAATTTTTCCATGTCTGTTTGACATACTACGAGTGACTATTTCCGAAATATCTCTATTTCAAAAGTTGAATAAATTATATATCACATAATATGCAGACATTTCGTACAACCTTGACATGTACTTGAGTCTTTTTTCGATAACCCTGTAGGTGCACTCCACGATCTGTTGTGTTTGGTTCAATCACATACTCACACTGATAAAAATGATAACATTGATAATGATGAGGCTGGAATAAATTACCGGGAAAATTTTAAACTGATTGTCAATCTTCAAATGTTACATCATAATGCTACTGTTTTCTCCCTTCCACTTCTCCTTTTTACGCTGGATATGTGAAAAGTGTTAAAAAAAGGCTCATCATTCTTTTCCTCATTGACATTATGAAAATATTTATCCAGGAATTCCTTGATGAAACAAGACCGGCTATGACAATTAGTACATGTTGGTGAACAAAATAATTCAACATTTTTGTAGTCACAGTTTCCGCTACAAACCTTCGTGTAATTGTAAAAAGTTTGTAGTAACTTAAGCTATTAGTTAGCAGCAGTAATACTAATATATGTTGGATTAATAATAAAGGGTTCTATCATGAACTTCAATGGTGCTACTCAACATGGTTGAAAGAGAGAGTAATTTGTCTCAATTCAATATATTGAATATTTGTTTTGTTGCTTCAATTGGAAAGGAACTCCAAGAAGTCATGACTAATAATTTCATCATCATCAATGATTTCACTGGTCATTGATTTTATCAACCTCGGAGAAATGTTTGAAATGGCGATGGGTCAGAAAAGTAATTCGTAGAAACAAAAGACGGGAACAGTTCTGTAGGATACAGCACAACCTACCTCCACTGGATTTATTTTTTCAGTATTCAACGTTAACGAGAAGAATTCAAAAAACCGATATTTTTGACCTTTTACCGTTTCTACCACTTATGGGTTTGATGAGAACTTTTGATACTTCATTTATAATAGTGTATTCAAGACCTATGGAAGTTTTCAGCTCTGAGCGATCTATTGTAAGCTTACCACTTTTTTGGCTTATTTTGACTGAACTATTTGTGTTGCTGCAAATGTCTCACACTCTCTAATGGGTCGTCGGAACGTGTTCGGTTTAACCTGGATTCGAAATCGGATGAGTTTGTACTTATATCATCGTCTTATCTTTTCGAATCAGGTGTTTCGTATACAGTGTATGCGTGAATGGGAAATTTTTCGATGTGATCTCCGTACTTTAATAGCTGATAATTGGCATAAACATCCATTGTTGGCAATTCCCGTTATATTTAGCAGTTTTCTGAGATTGAAGTATTGGACCAATCTGGTTGTTTTTGTGTTTCCTAACCCTGGTCTGTAGAATTCAAAGAACCCAAAAACAGCAAATATTTTGTTGGACAAAGATCGTGGTAGCCTACACACCGGAACAACATATTCCACTTATACAGAGTGGGCCAAAGTGAAAACTCCTGTTTTCCATTTAGATAGATGAAAACTGATCCTAACCAGCGAAGTTGTTTTATAATTCATTACCATTACTTCAATGATAATTTCCCAACTATTTTATAGTATGATATATTAACTACAATTCAAAAACACTAATATAACTGTTATAAAATCAAATTACTTCTGCTAATATATATTTGCTGCCACCAAGAATAAAATGCAGCATTTAAGAACAACCAGCTGACATCGATTTCTAATCACAGCTTTGAAAAATTCTTCAAAATTTTAGTTATGTTTAGTAAGAATATTTTTGTTTAGTGATTCTAGTGGGACACCATCGATATCGTGGTGGGAATTAGTTCTTCAGAAACAAAATAAATAATAACTCAATGGCGGTCATTTTGAACATTTATCAGGGGGGTATATAATAGTTTTAGATTCAGTTCGAGGTGCTTCAAATAGACGAAGAAATGACTTGGTGTTCCATAAAAAAACTTTCTGAAAGCTTTGAGTCGCCCTGTATATTGGAAATACTGAAAAAAGACTTTTAACTATCCCACCTAACCTAGTGTTTCAATTTTTCTTTGCGAAAAACAGGAAAACGTTATTATAATGGTTAAATCCCATTGTTTAGCCTTTATAATCGATGAAAAAAACATTTTAGCCAAAACATCCCGACAGATAATATTTATCCATACTATAGGTGAGAAATCCTTCATTCATACAAGCACTTTTATAGAAACCTACAGATTTAAAAGTAGTCTGACTCTGCCGCAATACCCTCACTCCTAGAAGTAAGTGTTTCTTAACAGTTTTATAGGGGTAACATAGTAGCTTAAATACGTTGAAATGCTTGCTACTGAAACCAATTTATTTTATAGAACGACGCCATTTTGAATGATAGGGATCTGGGATACTGAAATTAGATGAGTTGAAAATATGAAATCCTGCACATATAGTGAAAAATACATAAATATTATAACATGATATTATTCAGAATGAAGTAAGTTAAGTTTGTGACTAGAAAATTGATACCTCGACAGAGTGAATTTTTGTATAATTAATAATTTAACCGAAAACATTTATAAATGAGTGGCGCGTTTAAATTTTGCTAATAATAGGCTATATATTCGTCAATAAAATTTCATTTGCAGTAAAAATATCAATCTTCGAAACACAATCAATGTCTTTAACAGTTTTATGAGTGCAAAAGTGGAATTTTGAAATGGCTTCAACCTTTATATTTCTAAGTTTTCAGTTGGTGACATATCAATTATATTTTCCTAGTGTCCAATACAAAATTACTTCTTGCGTCTTCAAGAGAGGGAATGAAAATTAACAATTGACAAAACACCGAAGTACACTTTTGAAACGAAACCTGAAATATATTGTGCGGATAGAAATTCGTCGTTCTTCCAATTTTGTAATACGCATTCAATAGTTTTTTTAAGCCGAAATGAGAAGGTCAATATTCTCAGTTCAAAATTCGTCAAGACTAAATTATAAATGTAGTGAAGAATTCAAGAAACTGACGGACTGGAACTAGATGCCTGCTAAAATACTCATAAACCACGAGACGGCAAGAGAACTCAAAGACGTAAATGATAGACTTTGAACCAGTTATAAGGGTGCCAAAATCATTGATCTGGTGTCATATCGAGAAAGGTGTTATATAAGCATGTTGTTGTTCTATGTGTATTTCCGCAACGAATAAATGAATAAATAAATGAGAAATGAAAATAATACTGGCAAAATATCCTTAGAAACATGCACGACAAAACCTTCGAATGGGGATTATCCAAGAAAAAACTGAGAACTATTCCAAAAGAATAGATTGTGGCTCAGAAGACTTGTCATTTAGTGTAACTCATTGGATGAGATCCATTAAGAGAACAATTGAATAGCAGAAAATGCAAAAAAGAAACATAGACAACTCTCTTCTTTATGTGAACTTTAGACACTGGATCATAATAGGAAGGCAATTTGTGGTCAATCAAAATTGTGCTCAGAAAAATGTTATGAACATTCAACAGAGTACAAAAAACTATTTCCATCGAAACATCCTTTTCTATTCCTTAGGAACTTCGCCCTTATTTCATTTAAGGTTGTCTTATCAACTATCCGGCCAGTTTTGCAATAGGTGGTCAAAATATCATTCATAAACCAATGGAAATTTATTCAAATAAACTCAGCATTACTTTTTTGCCGTTTTTATTTGGAAATGTACTACATCGGTTAACAAATTTGCCCCTGAGAATCAATGATCCAGAAGAATTAAAATAAATGCAATAAGTTTCTATCTACCTTCAAAGATCGTCAAATGAAAATATAACATTCAGAAAAGATAACTTTACGATTTGCCAATTTTCCAGAAGATGAACAATCAACATATCAAATCGAATGGGATTTACCTTGACATCGAATTGTGAAGAAATAATCACGGACTTCGCTACATTGGTTAAGAAACATCAGATAGCCCGCTTTCGTTAGTTAAACATATATTTATTGATTGCTTATGATATACTTTATTATGTGTATTCACCTATGTTAATAATAATTTTATTTTGAAATCTTAAGATATGCATCTAGGACAAGAGAAAATTGATGTGGAAGTTTTTTGGGATGAATTCGTTTGCTCAATGGAGAAAAAATAGTGTCTAGAGACCACATTGAAATTCTGTGTTGGACTCTGACAGTGATATATATTGCTCAGAATTGAGATTGGGTTCATTTCTTTTTTAAAAACTTAGCAATATTTTGAGGTGGGTTATACGATATTCTATTTAAGATATAAAAACTGTCACGAATACTCAAAAAGAGGCAATCTGCATTCAAAAATATTTCTAATGATGTGACTCATGAATAATGATTCTAATATAGCTGGAATATAGTCTCAATTTCTGCCTTGATGGAGAGTACGTTGATGTTGATACAATCATTTCCCATCGCGAATATTTACTCTTTGTTATTTATTTCGCATATATAAGATTATAAAATCTATGAAGGCAGAATTCTCACAAATTTTTCACGAAATAAAAAGTTGGAGAGATTCAATAAATACATCATAAAGGCTTTCATTTGTCAAACATCTGTTTCCCATGTATTGAATTATTCTACTGGCCACAAAACCTACTTTTTATCATAAGTACCCTGTCCCTTATATCCCCCGACATATCCAGTATTTTCAGCGAGATCTTCCCGTCCTTCTTTCCCTTTTCCATGGCCGCTCTCATCGAATCTCTCCTTGTGACTCCCTGTATATTTCGAAGTATCCGTCAGCCTATCGACTGCTCCAACATGGACCGCTTGTGTCGACTTATTGGTGCCCGGCAAACCACATTCTTGGAGCTTTTCTTTGATGTTGTCGACGGGGATATTCTTCTGGTGTGCCAGATCTTCTATGAAGTTCAAAAAATCTGTGTAGCCTATCGTTTTCGATTTGAATTTGTTGAAGGTTATGCCTGTGTCCGTCGTTGTCAGCTTTTTGTCAATCACACCTGTAACATTCAGTGTTCCAATTGGTATAGGACAATTTTCTAGGAAAGTAAAGTATCCTAGTGATAATAGTGATAACATTGGTACATGTAATTTTCACTCACAATTATCAGAATAGCAGATGACCGAGTACTTCCAACTTGAAATGGAGATTAGACCCTCAATGTCAGAAAATATAAAAAAACAAAGCAGTTCGTTATAAGCTCTAGTAAAAAAAGTTTTTGGCTTTCTTCTACTCCATTTTGATACAAAAAAAATGAGTGAATCTTCCAAAGAACGGAAGGAAGTGATCAATTTGAAAATAAGTAACTTTATACATGGATGTGTAGATCATGCAAAGAAGTAACTTTCAGACACAAACTGAAAGAAAATCCCCCTGAAACAGCTACTTTTATATAAACATTGAATTACACGAGAGAAAAGAAATTCTTTCGAAACAAACACTTCTACATGAACACTGAATTATACAGAAGATACTTTTCTCTACTCAGTTTGTATTTCAAACATTCTTTGTGTTACTATTTATTTAAAGAAGAACCCAGGGGAATGATATCTGATTTTTATCCCACAATGAATGTTTAAAATACAAACTGAGTAGAGAAAAGTATCTTCTGTATAATTCAGTGTTCATGTAGAAGTATTTGTTTCGAAAGAATGTTTTTTCTTTCGTGTAATTCAAAGTTTATATGAAAGTAGTTGTTTCAGGAGGACTTTCTTTCAGTTAGTGTCTGAAAGTTACTTCTTTGCATGATCTACACATCCATGTATGAAGTTACTTATTTTCAAATCGATTACCGATGGAGCCGTTACTACGTTTTAGGATATCATCATAAAAAATGAGAATTTTTTTACCACTCCCATTTTCGTATGACGTTATTCTAGTTTCATCCTATAAGGACATTTTCGAACGAATACAATATTGTATTTGTTTGGAAATGTCGTCCTTATAGGGCGAAACTTCAGTAACATTAGTTACAAACAAAAGTGGTAAAAGGAAGTTTCAATTTCCAGTTTTCAAGAGTTATGTCTTCGGCTGAAAACTGATTTTTCACTAAGCAATGAAATGAGGATCGAAAAGGAAATATTTTTGAGAAAGATAATTTTTGGAAGACAGTTTTTGTCTTTTTACTCCGGTGTACAAAATATGGAATAGTTTCTCTCTTCTCTGATGGAAAGATAAAAAGCTAGAAAGCTCAAGATGATCTTCAATTGGACATGTCATAATCTCCAAAAGAATTTTTTTGGTGAATCCTAATATATTCTATTTTCTTTCAGATGAAACTGTCCAAATTCTCGGCAACAATAACTTATTTCATCCTAAACAGTAGTTTTACAATTACAAGTAAATAGACTTCACTCACACAAAACATCGTCAAATCGAAGTCTCGATATTTCAGAAAGGACGTCTTTTTTTATTGAAGAATTGAATTGTTCATTGTAAGAGTATGAACACTTACACACAGTGTACAGTTTGGAAATGAAATGATATTACTTCCAATTCGTGCATTGTTTAGTTTTATTGTTATTTAACGTATTCAAAAAACACTTTATTGTGAGATTTTCACTCAACAGTTTTACAAAAACGCAACACGTGTTTTGCCATACACTGGCTTCTTCAAATGTGTCTTTGATAACTATATTCTACATATTCAATGCTTTATATACCTAATGTTACAATTTGAAGTACCTTCATTTCAAGTATCTGAGTTTTACTTGAGTTTGTAATGAAATAAACTACCTGAGCTCATTTTCCAGTTTCCACATTTGAAAAAATATTCAGTAACAGGAAGTTATTCAATTCTAATGGATCATTCAGTAGGTAAATTACGCGAATTCTTGTATCTGTTGATTTCCAAACATTCTAGAAGATTGCGTTTCAAACTTTTCTCTTTTAAATGTAACTCGTCGTATTCATGATTGTTATTTTTCGAGATGTGTTTCTTAATAAATGATTAAAGCTAGGTAAACAAAAATTTGTAATGTAAATCGACGGAAGTTATACAAATAAAGTCAAAATTGAACCAATGACATTATTTCATGTGGTGATTCCTATTCTTAATACGCATCTAATATAACTGAAGAGATTTTGTGATATAAAGTGACTAACCTGCTTGTTTGAACCATTTGTCTATTTGAGTAAGAGTTATTGTTTTGCCATCTGCTTTTGTATCTCCAAATTTCGCAAAACTTATGAATTGCTGGTCTAGTTTCATGCCTCCTTGGGCCATTATAGAAGTGAACTTGGAGTTTTTTTGGATATCACTGAAAATTTAGTTCTTTTTGAAATTTGACGTTTTGAAAACTGCAATATGACAGAACTGAAGAAAACTTCAGATACTTGTACTGCAAATGACGAAATTGTCATCTGATTATGACAAGCAAGACTCAACTTCTAAGATCTAATAAGAAGTAACTGAATGAATATGTTTTGAATGAAAACCCTTTTGTTACTTATTATTCTATTTCTGATGAAGACAAATACAAAAACACAAAACTCATAAAAATTGGTGCTGTCGTTTTTGAGTTCTTTTATTAATATTATTATCATTAATTATATTCATAAAATATTATACATTAATACTTATTATCCCATTCGCGACAAGGACAAATTCAAAAACATAAAAATCATAAAAATTTATTCAGCTGCTCTTGAGTTCTCTCATTATTATTATTATCATTTTTTCATTGATGGAATAACATATTTCAATACTTTTTAACCTAACCCTGAAGAAGATAAATCCAAAAACACAAAAATTATGAAAGTTGGTCCAGCCGTTCTTGATTTCCTTTATCATCATTATTTTTATTTTAATTGATGAAATATCTTTTTCCAATACTTATTATTCTATTTCCGACGAAGACAAATCCAAAATCACAAAAATCATAAAAATTGTTTCAGGCGTTTTTGAGTTCTTTTATTATTATTACCATTTTCATTGTTGAAATATCATATTTCAATACTTTTTATTGTGTTCCCAAAGAATAATAATCTAAAAACACAAAAATCACGAAAATTGGTACAGCCGTTCTTGATTTCTTTTATTATTATTATTATCATTATTATTATTTTCAATGATGAATCATCATATTTCAATACTCATTATCCTATTTCCGATGAAGACGTATCCAAAAATACAAAAATCATAAAAAATGGTCCAGCCGTTCTCGAGTTATTTTATTATTTTTATTACTTTTCTTTCTTCATATTTACTCACCTTTAAAACCTTTCATTTTTATATATTAGATTACGAATATTATCCAAAGTGGATGTAATAAAAAAAAAATTAGTATCCAATTTGAACTGTGACTGCAAATTGGAAAAAACTAGGAAAAATAATGAACACTTCCACATACAAACATAAAAATATACATTATATAAACATCAAAATATTAAGAACTATGAATTTACATATGCAAATAAACATACATGTAGGTTCCAAATCGGTAATTACCGTGATACAAAATATAAAAAAATACATATAAATAAAAATGTAAAAAGTGTAGAATTAAATAATGAAAGAATAAGATTATTCACACAGAAATATCCACAAAAACTCATCATCAGAATATTTTTGTAATGTATATTAAGTTTCAACCAATAACAGTGATTTTTTAAATTTGCGAATATTACAGGCCTTTGAAAAAACTTGATTAGATTCAAGTGTGAATCATAAGTCTATGTTTTTCCCAATTTTCATGTAAATGTTTGGAAAATGCAACGAATTTTGATTTTTTGTGCTTTCGAGACCTTATTTTATTCTGGTCACATTCTGTGAATGGACTGACCATTACTTAGTGAAAATTAATTACACTATCCATTATAAAAATCACACAATTTTCAAAAAAGATTTCAATTTCTAGACGCATTTTGCTAACACCGTAGCTTCCTCGGTAGCTTTTACCGAAGCTGCAGTGACAGCGACCATGCATGGTCGCATTCTGTCTGTCAATTGAAAACTGCATCAATTTACAAAACATTCGATTGTCTTATTTGACCACCATTATGTATAAAGGCGCTATTACAAAGTAAAACTCGATAGCGATACCTAACTACTAACGCTGATGATGTAAACGAATAAAAATACTATTGAAAGTGGCTTATTTTCCTCACTTTCGTGATATAATTGGCACCCAGCTAGTCGCAGCTTGTTAAATAAAGCAAAAGCGTTGAAAAAGTTAAATATAATAATCAAGAAAGTACAGTATATGGTCTCCATACTACTGACATGCTGCAGATATAAATATTCATGACTTCATTACAGCAAACCAATGATTTTTAAACCAGATATATGCGGGATGTAGGGGCAAGTGGGGCCGAAAGATGCAGTTCACATTTTTGTTTTTGGAAATTGAATACTTGTGTACCTATAACATAAAACGTTTATAAGTGGCTAGATAAAAGAGGTTGGATTTCTCAGAAATATTCTTGGAAATATAAACAAAATCTTCAGATAAATAAGGTATGGAACTAAAAATGATATACTGGTTTATTCAAACGACTACTAAAACTATGCTTCTTGGATATGTTGGCAAAAAGTTGGGAAATTACTGTTTTTTGGACGTGTAGAAGTCTGGAAGCCCAAAGAAACTCTTTTCGGACGTGTCGCGTATACTATTTCTTTGGCAACCATGTAGTATAACAAATCTATGAGACACGTTCCTTCATTATATTTCTTTGTAGAACGAAATTTCTAAAGTTTTGATTCTAATTTGTTTTTAATATTGAAAATCGAATACAAGTTAGGTATCACTATTTTTCGGCTCTGAATGCCGTCGGTTTTTGGAATTTTTTCCAGACGTTTTGTTGGCGCTGTGGCTAGCTTCTTCAAAGGTTCATACATCCTGCGTTGTCTCCGATGACTGGATATAACGGTTGCGTAACGCATATTTATTTGACTTAGGTGAATTGTCAATAACATTCGTCGACCTTTTTTTACCCGCTTTTATGCTGTTTTCTATTCATGAACTCCTTAGAATAGGATCTTATATTCGGTTGAGGTTCACTGCTTCTTCTTTTCTGTTGAAACTGTCCGTGCGTCTGTGGATCTCATACCAGTCGGCTATGGTATCCCTGGTTGGGAGCAATAAGTTTCGTGTTTTCAAACAGAATCCTGTAGTTTCCTTCACTAAGTGCGTGCTCCGCCACAGCCGACTTGTCCGTTTGGCCTAATCTGCAGTTTCTTCATGCTTCATGCTCCTTCAGTCTTGTTCCCATAGATATTCTGGTAGTTTCGATGTATACCTTCCCACAAGTGTAGGATATACGATATACCCCTGCTGCTGAAACTGGGTTCTTCTTGTATCAAGTCGACCTGATACTTTGTTGTGTCTTCGTGGAGGGTTTGAAAACCGTTTTAATGTTGTGTTTCCCCAAGAATTTTCCAATTCTGTCTGATAAATACGCACCTGCAGCAATCTGAGCATCCTGACCGTTTTGAATCATGGATCCCTCCAGTTTCATGGGCTTGTTTATCTTTGTTACACTGTATCCATTCGATCTCAAAGTCACTTGGAGATACTCTGGTTTTCATATTCTTCGAGTCCGTTCAGGTAGAGTAGAGATGACACCTCTCTTTTGACTAGGATGGTGCAGGTACCTATCCTTGTATGTAGGTTTTCGGTACACTTTATGGGCTAGTCTAGTACCACATCGAATGATCTGGTGCTAGATTATTCTTTCTTCAGAAAAAAATGGTAACCTTTGGAAAAGTGGCTTTGTTTTAAGTTTCCTCCACTGAAATGTTACTTTCCAACATAGAGTACATTCTCCACAAGGTAGAGGATTTAACGATCTCAGATTTTTGCGCCAAATAGTTCAAAATTACACACTCTGTAATAGTTTCGAATTCCTTCATATCCATCCAATTTGAAAACAAATTATAAACGTTTTCGTACCCGAACATTGATATTTCAGGTTATAATTATGCCGTAGGAGCAGCAGCTACATTGGAAATTCTGTAAGTCACATTCTCTTTCGCTGTTGTTTTTCATAATTCATTGCGAACAAAAACCATGCAAACTTTCGGTAATTAACTGCGTTAATCAAAACTATACTTACCAAGATTTCCACATTTACAATAAAAACCATACCAATTATGCTTTGAACAGTCCGATTTCTTGTATTCTGAAGCTGGGAAATCAATATCATAATAACTTAGATCTGTTTGATGTATCACTTCAGGTCTTTAAAAATCAATTGAAAGGGCTATAGCGTTTTCAAAGCCATTCTTTACATTACCATTTTCTTTGTAAGTACCAGAATTGTTTCATCTTTCAGTATTGTAGTCACCAGACATATAAGGACTCATTAATATTTTGTATTTCACACTTCGCTAAAATCGTAAATTGTAATGTAGGCATCAGACATGAACGTTCAAAAATACTTTGTAGTTCTTCACACTTTGTTAAATATGTTCTCGTAAATTGGCTTTGCCGTTGAATAAATAAATAAAACAACGATGTGATTTTTTTCGGTCTAGTCCGGGAAGTACGTATTTTCCGGACCAGGCCGAAGAAAAATTGGGTACTTCCTGGAGATTTGCCAACTCATATACCTGATTGCTACATTACTGGTAGTATATATGTGCAGTCTCCCCTAAATTTACTCGATAAGGTATTCATAGAATATTTGCATGCATTATTCACCATATATTCCAAAACGTGGATTGATCACGTGTTTCCCTCTAGAGGTATGCATGTTGTGAATGCCACTCTTGTTAATCGATTATAGCCAATCAGCTAATGCTCACTGTAAAGGAGGACAATATTCACTTATTTGCAACTGTTGCTGATCACAGATCAAGTTGTTGTGATCTGTGGCTACTGATTCAAGTTAAAGTCCGACAGATGTTACATATTTCCCTACTTCTAGTTTTCATTGCTGATAATATAAAACACTTACATCACTACGTCATACAGGAATTGTCCCTTATCGAGTAAAAGGAATATTTGTAATCATAAATTTTTCAGTAGGAGTAGTGTAGAAGCTCTTCAAGAGTGATAGTTTCATCTAAATTCAAAATCAGTGACAAGAGAGAAATTTTCAGTGCCTATACAGTGCTTTTATACCCAAACAGGACTAAATATCAGACTGGGAGAAAATATTTGTGGGAAAGAATCATTTTCAGTACTTTTTGCTCTATTTCTAGACCACATAAATGTCCGGTCAAATTAGACTAAAAAATAAGAGTGAAGGTACATAAATTTACAACAAGCTGCAAATGCGTGTAATTGTTCAAAACATAGTTAAAAATAAGATTTCAAAATTCCGAATGATTGCGATGCCTGGAAAAAAATTTATTCGAGGTCAAAGGTCAGAAAAAAATTGGTTTTTCGCGATTTTCAGGAAAACGGTGAGTTTTATCATGAAATAACCTCAAATAAAAATAGTAGATCATAAAATTCTCTACGAAAAATGTATCAATACTTTTTTTTTTCTTAGAGCCACCATTTCTGAGATACGACGAGTCAAAAAGTTGTAAAAGTTGTAATCGTCATTATATTTATAAGTATGCCACGTATATACATCTCTGAAGTTGTAATTCAAGTAAAAATATTTTTCTATCGGTATACATAAGTACAAATATAAGAATATCAGGTAGAATGAAATCCAGTCCCTTAATTTGTACACTAGTGTAACCTTGAGCCAACATCTGTCTCCCTGTTCAATTGTGTGCATGGCTAGGGTCGTATACTTGCTTTGTGTCAGAATGTCCAATATTCAACTCAATATTCCAATATTCGACTCAACAGAAATTATCACCAACGGGATCCAGTTTCTTCTTTCTATGTACAAAGCTCCGAAAAAAACCACCTACTTAGATAAGTATCGATATGCATGTTTCGTAAAAAACAGGTGCAACTAGCTCGTCTTCCTCCAACCTCAGTTGCTGCTCATCAATTACCATATTACCAAGTTCAAGGGTGGCTTGGTTATCAGCTAGACCCAAAAGACTGGGGTTGGAAGTTGGTCGACAATGCATTAGAACCTATTCAGACTTTACTCCCACCTGCGCCGGAAAAACTGCTGAACACAATTTTTTGCAACGCTAAATGTGGTTGTAAAAAGTTGGACGGTTGTGTTCTCTGGCATGTACACATTGTCAAGGCCAGTCATGTTCTAATACTGAATCACCAATAGTGGAGGATTCTTTTGATACCAACGAGGAAACATGCGATACATCACTCTTGACGCAGTTTACCTACACCCAGGATGAACATCAAGAAGAAGAAAATCAAGAAGAAGAAGGAGACCAAGAATAATAACAACAAGAAGAAGAATTTGAATGTTATGACTCAGATGAATACATTTTTTCAATTTCAATCGCTTTTATACTTTCCAATCCTTCCTAATATATTTTATTATGCAAGTTTTCAATTTGACAGAATCACAACAGAAATGTGGAATGAGTCGACTGGGAAAACCACGTAAAAAAAAACGCGCTAAGTACACTTCCTCATAGGTGGCGTGAAAACGTGTGCTTATAATGACGATTACAACTTTTTGACTCGTCGTATCTCAGAAAAGGTGGCTCTAAGAAAAAAAGTATTAATAAATTTTTTGTGGAGAATTTTATGGTCTACAATTTTCATCTGAAGTGATTTTATGATAAACCTTTTCTTGAAAATCGCGAAAAAACAATTTTTTTTGAGATTTTTTACCTTTGACCTCGAATAATTTTTTTTCCAGGCATTGTAATCATTCGGAATTTCAAAATCTTGTTTTTAACTCTGTTTTGAACATTCACACGCGTTTGCAGCTTGGTGTAAATTTATGTACTTTTTAATGTCTAGATTGACCGGATTACTAGCATCAAGTTCACTATGGAGACTGAACAGGAACACCGGATAGCTTTTCTAGATGTACTCGTCGAAAGGCGTGGCACCAACACATACGGACAGATATCTGCATGCACTTTCGAACCACCAATCAAGTCAACGTGATCCTAGAATATATGAACCGGAGTACCTACAAGAAGAATTTGAGCATCTTCAAGTGGCTTTAGGATCGAATAGAAACAGTTTAATCGAGATCAAGAAGGTCATGAAAGTGAAGACTTCTACAAGGCAAAATAAGAAGGAAACTCGAAACAGTTGCACGTGCATTTCTAACGTACATCCCTAGGGTTACAGACAGAAAAATCTTAAGGAAGCATAACATATGTGTGATTGATGACTTGTTTACTTTATGGTAATTGATGATCACTTGAATGAAATGAATAAAAAACCCTTCAGTCTAAATACCACTGGTAGATTTTATTTATACAACCGGTTTCGAGTTTGACCCCATAATCAAGAATAAAACAGTGTTCATACACATAAAAACAGTGTTCAAGCCCACCAGGAAAATACAACATAGCCTGAGATCTGCGAAAGACAAAAGAGATCCACTATCATTTGCGGGGGTATATCGTATACCATGCACCTGCGGAAAAGTTTATATCGGTACGACCAAAAGATCAATGGGTACCTACAAGGCTGAATGAACATCGGAGAAACTGTAGATCAGGTCCGCTAGAAAATTCATCAAATTCATCAAGATGAATGAACATCTGAAGAAGCCAGCCACTCGTGCTGGCGAAACGTTGAGATACGGCCTTCAAACCCGAATGAAGATCGTAACACTGTAAGTCTATCTATCATCCCCCAAGGAAAAATACGACAATCTTCTTAATGACAAAAGTTTCACCGAATTTCAAAAACTGATGGAATGGACAATGATGATTTCTCATATCTATTTTATTGGATTTTTTGAACTCTGTAAAAACATCGAAGTTTGATTTGTGTGTTGATATTTTTCATTAACGTATGTACGTACGCGTTAGTTCAAATCAATAAGGATTTGGGTCTCCGTGTTTTCCAATCTGCTGCTGTATGGAATGAAAACAAATCGGTTATGAAAAGTACACAACGGATCTGGGCCAAATATTGATCTCTATTTACAAACAATCTTTGGGAATTTCATGAAACATAAGAATTTGCTACCTCAGTTCTGCAACAAAATCAGAATTAGATATTGAAAAAGAATAGTTAACACATTTTCGTTTGATTTTATGTAGTGTTATGAAGTATTTTGAATAATATGATACATAAAAGTGAACGAAAGTGCTTGAAATATCTGAAATTGGTACGTGACATTAGACTTTTGGGTGCTTCCAAAACTCGCAGATATTAAACAGGTTGACTGCCACACATATATCATGAAAACTTCCTTACACGCCTTGTAAATAACAATATGTGAAATGCAGGTTGAGTCAACAAGATTCTCTCGGTCCATTGCTATTTGGGAAAACAATTTTTCGAATTGCGTGGCCAACCAAAGTAATATTTTTTCGAATGAAACACCCAGTATATGATTCCATATTTTTTAATCTCTCCAAGGAATTTTTGTTTTCGAATATCCATTGCGGCATTGTGAAGTTATTCCAGAAAAACCTATTTTGCATGTCTACAAAAATTTGTTGAATTTTTTAAGGAATGGTTAGTCAACAACACTCTGATAATTTCAGGAATCTCAACTTTCGGAAACAATATATAGGGTGCTCGGTGAAACAGACATAATTCAACTCTTTCAAATGAAACACCCTGTTATTTTTCATTTGTATGAAATGTTTACACATTTCACAATATGTTTTATCGGAGTTATACTATACGAAACACAGATATTTTACAAATTATAACCAGTTTTATTAATTGTTGTAACCACAAAAAGTTCATTTATTTACTTTCACTTACTAAAAATTTTTTCAATATGAACACCTAAATTTTTTATTGAAAAGACGAGTCCGAAAGATGTTCAAAATGGTGACCATTTTCTGCAACACATAATGTCAGTGTTTTTTTAAACAAATTTTCTACACGTTCCAGCATATCCTCTGAAATTCCCCAGAAAGCTCTAGTAAGTCTTATTTTCATGTCTACTATAGATGTTGGAGGAGTTTGGTAGACAATCCATTTGATATACACCCATAAAAAAAATTCATTTTGGTCATGATCGTTGAGGTATTCCCATACCTCAGTTTTGAAATGTGGTGGTGCACCGTCTTGTTGTAGCCACATTCTACTTCTTGTTCAATATGGAACCCCGTCCAATAAATTCGAAAACTAATGCCGAAGAAATCTTACATATTTTGTTCCAGTGAAATGCCCATCCAAAAAATACGGACCGATAACTCTTTTTCCGATTATTCCACCCCAAACATTCAATGACCAACGCTGTTGATGGTTCAGGCAACGAAAAAAATGGGGTTTTTTGATAGTGCGCATTGTTTATTATTGAAATATTTTTTTCATTATAGCATTGTGATCTTATTGTTATATTGTTTAGAAAAATTACCATTGATATTTTTCGATTCCGAAGAGGGATTCTGAAAATCAGCTACCAAGACCAAGGCAGCAGGAGCGCGTGTTAATAAAAAAAATACTTTTTTCAATTGAAGAAATACATGAAAATTGAGTCCGAATTATATCAAGGAGGTTACGTAAAGCGCCATCTGCCCGCGAATAGATCAAGCAATAATGTCGATATATCAAAGAGGTTACGTACAGCGCCATCTGCCCGTGAATATATCAAGCAATAACGTCGATAATTCTGTCAAATACTGATCCCGAGCTTGAGAATTACAAACAATCAAACAAACATACATACATGCAGATGAAGCTAATAAAAGCGTGTTAATTAAAAATCAAGTAAACTTCTTTCATTCTGTTATGCCTAGTTTATCAAACATATACATATACAATAATCATAAGCGCGTTTCATTTAAAACAACCTTGTCGACGACTTTACATCTTTCATAATGGTCTCCATTCTGTCCATCGAGCGAGTGGCAAATCTCTTACAGAATATGCTTGTCATTCGGTTTTACATTTTTGAAATGATATCGAACATAAGTAAACCTAACAAGTTTTTGCTGAATCTGATTTACCTTGACTTGTACCGGCACAAAGAAACATTATCGACGAAGTGAAAGTATCTATTGCTCCACGGAGCCGAAAATTATCTTACCGCAAATTTCAAAGCGTTAATTCGATCATATCTAGGTTCTAAGTGGTTATGATTCGACTTTACGGTGAGGAGTCGACAAGAAGACGCAAAAGTGAAACGAAGTGACTGGCTGTCTGAGTAATTTTGATATAAATAGGAAATGATTCATTCTCTACTTTTCTAGATAAATCATCACCTCTTCCTTGGATAATAATCATACTACATGGGGTGAAACTCTCGGCCATAACATATAGATGACGCTAGTCTTATTGCATTTACCGCTTCTTCAGTCTGTACTAACCTTCAATAGTTTGTGATTTATTGTGCTAAGAGTGACACTACTTTTATTATTTTGTGTTTTGATTTCACAATGCTTTTTGATGGGAAAAATACCGTTCAAGCGAAGCAATGGCTTGAAAAGTCTTGAAAGGACTCCGCTCCATAAAAAACAATCATTAAACGTGGGTTTGCTGACCTCAAACGTGGTCGTAGAGACACCGATGAAGCAGAACGCAGTGGACGTCCACATGAGTCAGTAACACCAGACAACATAAAAAATTCACAAAATCATTTTGGATGATCGACAAGTGAAGATGCGTGAATAAGCTGGCACTGTGAGGATATCAAAAAAACGTACATGAGCATTTGACTACTATGAGAAAGTTCTGTTCAAAGTGAGTGCCGCGCGAGCTCACTGTTGACCAAAAACGTCTTGATGATTCTCAGCAGTGTTTAGCCTTGTTTAAACTATCACGTTATATTTCTTATAACTATAATCTTGGTCTGATTAATGATATTTCACCTTCATTTTTGATGAGTGACAAATTCATTCATATGGTCACTTCTAACACAAAATATGTGTTACTGTGATGATTAGTTAAGAACGACCACTCGGCCAGCATAGCGGTTTTATAGGGGGTGGGTAAGGTAAATGAATCCACCACCAAATCCACCATAGTGGTCTATGGTGATATTTTGAAGTTAACCTGATTTATTACTCTAGAAATGGAAAGGCCATCTGAATCTAAGTAAAAAAAAAAGAGCTTGTGTGATCACAACCAACCTACAATGGCAGATACCACAGTTGTATATAAAATTGTTATAAATATGAAACATGGCTATCTGCAAAGCGAATGTCACTATTATGTGCACTATAGTCTATGAATAGTATGCATGAAGCGTTCGCTGTGATCAAGCTAACTGGAAATTCTTCGATGATAGCTATTACTGGTTGTTATTCAGCTGTTGACTGTCGCGTGAGCAACAAGCAAGGTTGTAGCATGCAGGAATTGAAAGATATGATAACTCACCCCATGCGTTACCTAGCACTTATCTTGTTATAACTTATTCCTGCAATATAGAGGGCTGCTAAACTGCTATACATCATGCAGTGTAGAAAGCAAGAATGACTTCGGAATGAAGTTGGCCTGGAACCTTGGATCCGACAATTTGTTGATGACGTCGCAAGAAAACACTAAATCTTGCGCCTTGAATTGTCTGCTCTGGTTGAAACTCGAAACACACTTTGTAATCGATAAAAACCACAAATTCCACCATAAAATACATAGAAGACGTGTTGCTCTCATACACAACCATCACTCACCCCCTTCTCCTCTCTTTTCTCCTTCCTGTCCCTTTTTATGCCTCTCACAATATACACTGGAGTTACCTACATCTATTCCTCTGTTCTATATGTTCTAAAATTCGTGGAAAATTCAATAACAACAGTTGCGACGGTTAACGCTTGCCTAACGTCACTTGTGATACGTTCAAATGACTAAATTCAAATAGTGCCGCCTGGAACTTGAACTGACCAGCACAGTCATCCACAATCAGTGACCTATTGAACAGCTGACAAGAATTTGACAAACGACACGTATGAAGTTTACAATTCACTAATTAATTATATATGTTGGATTTTGCACAATAAATATTCGTTAGGTAAGTAACAAGCAATACTACTACATAAAATTAAATCGTTATATATCTCTGACTTATTTTTTAAATTTTATTTCCAGGTACTATTGGACCAGTGGATAATCGACCACAAAGAATGTAAACAAATTACAGAAATCGGATCGGATTTTCAATAATTACTGCTATGAGCATTCGAATGAATGCATATTTACTTCAATTATCAATGTAATATAGGCATCACACCATCGGTAAACGAAACGTGGCCAGATAGTGTTCGAGTGGTAATTCCTGATACTAAACGAAATTGTTTTTAATAGGAAACGACTCGATTCAAATACCGAGCATTCTGTTATGCTTCTTTGTGTATCTAGAGATACTCTTTATCTTGTATTATAAATGATAATATTAAAAAAAAAAGGTTTATTGTCTAACAGAAGTACTCCCCATTACAAGACAAATATAATTAAGTTAAGCTATGACTAAGTATGAGTACAATGGAATATAATGAATAGCATATAAAATCAGCAGAGTAATAGAGTAGTATAGTTATTATACAAACAGTGATACATTCATATAATAATAATAAAAAAACATATACTGTAGAATTATTATGAATTATTTACGTATTTTTACTATAAATCTGACAATTTTTATTTCAAAATCTGACAAATCATATTTCATTTTTTTTATCAAAACAGCCAATACTGGGTGCTCCAAACTCCGAAAGTTCATGAAATCTCGACGATTTCCAATACCCTGTATAAAAAATTATCGTTCACACTTCTGGGTAATAACTGTTGATGCCTAAAAGCAAATACCACCTGTACCGGTTTAATGAACGCTTTATGGTTATATATTGCAAAATGGCCATTACTTTCATTATTACAAATCGATATATCATAACGCAAATTACAGAGAATGATTTACAAATCACCGCTGCTTTGCCTTTTAGCAAAAAAAGAGAAAATTGATTGTTATCGGTATGTTCTGATCGAATAATTTTCTATAGTTGAGGGTGACTTCCAGTTGAAGTTAGGTTAGGTTAGGTCAGAAGTGAGTGGGTCTACTAGACCCTGCACCGCAACCCGCAAAGGTTTATTGTGGCTCACACCTATTCACACTCGGCCAAATATTCTTAACGAAGTCGATTCGTTTGTTTGGTGACTGGTCTTACAGGTCAGATGGTAAGAGTACCGCTCTGCCGAACTCTAAGAACCTGATTCGGTCCGTAGCGGGGCATGCACAAAGTATATGCTATGCTGTTTCATCATTTTTCAAACAGAGGCAACACACACTGTCTTCTGACAGTCCAAGTCTCTGCATATGATGATTCAAATGACAGTGACCTGTAAGAAGGCCTGTTAGACATCGTAGTTCATCTCTACTATAGTCCAACAACTGTTTGGTATCAAGCTTCGGAGGATGAATAAACGCCTTGGAGTGGGCTAATCCTGGAAGATTCTGTCAGAGGTCAATAAACCTTGCCATCCAGGTTTTCAATGTTTGTTTGACAAAGTCTAAATCGATGCCAATGACAGGTTCTGGTCGGATGAAGCTGCTTACAGAACCCTCTCTTGCAAGAAAGTCAGCAGCTTCATTGTCTTCCAGACCAGTATGGCCAGGAATTCAGACCAGTTGAAGTAGTGGAGAAGATAACCATTATTCAGTGGGTGCTAGTAAAAATAGGTCAATAAATTATTGATTATAAATATTCTAAGAGGTCTCAAGTATGATCAAAGTCAGACCAGAATGATTTGGTCGTAAATGAGATAATGGGTGAATTGAAGAAGGTATATTTTTAGGAGACATACATTTTGGGAAAAATGGTTTTGGTTTCCTACTGGGAATCTCCTTTTTCTTCTTTGGAATATTCCCACATTTTTCTGTGTAAAGGTAAGAGTAGAAGGTCAAAACCATCCTTTCCCAGATATTGGATTTTTTGAAATTTATTGATTTCCATACTTTCAGAAAGGTTTCACCTTCGAATTCATGATTGAATTCATCTCCCTCTGTAAGGAGGTGAAAAGCATATAATAAGCATATTAAATTCGCATCTCTCCATTCTATAGATATCCTTCGATGTTTTACCAATTTGTTCTATGTGAGATTTGAAACATGATTCAATCGACAAAAACGCATTTCACTCATTAATAAAAGTTGAGAATTGGAAATTATTATTGGACATATGAATGACTGATTTAGTATGAAAAAATAACTCAAAACAAGAAAGTAGAGCCAATATAAATATAATTTGTATATATTTATGTACCTCTCACTTATTCGTTGCTTTGCTTTAAGGTTTTGAAATACGTTAAGAAATAATGAAAACTTCAAACATTAATAGGTTCATAGAAAAGCTTTAGTGAAAATTTCATTAGTTTGGACTTTCATTATCTAAAATGATATGAATTGATTTGAAATCCCTGAAAGAATCTGTAACTAATTCAAAAAGGATTAGCTGAAAAATAACAATTATATTAACCACAAAAACTTGAAATCACAATGAAATGAAATACAAGCAGTAACCAGAAAAAAATAAAAAATTCAACTATTAACACGAGTTGAAAATTAAAAAATCAATAATAAGAAATGAAAATCAAAAATTCAAAATTCCAAACCAAGTTACTTCACGACGTTTCGATTGTTAGTATCCACAATCGTCTTCCTGTGACAACTGTAACCTGTTCTCGGGTGTAACTGTAACCAGTTATCACCCAAAGACGATTGTGGATACTAACAAAGGAAACGTCGTGAAGTAACTTGGTTTGGAATCTTTGAATTTTAAATTTTCATTTCTTTTCAATAATTTTTTAATTTTAGTTTCTTGTTGATGGTTCAATTTTTATTTGTTGCTTGTATTTTTTATTCAAATTTTTTTTGCTTGAGATAATTTTTATTTTTCAGCTAATTCTTTTTTAATTTTTCACAGATTCTTTCAGGGATTTCAAATCAATTTATATCATATTAGAATTTAGTTAAAATGTTTGATAAAATTAAAAAGAAAAATGATCACGCTCTGAAAAGACATGACCCTCAGTTTGAAATTAACTGTTGATTTGTAAATATTCCAACAAAAAGTTATTGGAAAAAGTTGTAAATATTGTAGTTATCTCATAATGGTTCTCAACAAGATATTTATAGTCCTTATAACTCACGACATAAACTAAAAAATAATCATATTTTTATTTTCAAAATAGCAGCCGAGGTATACCTCCACCGATCCTACAAACTGGAATTTGAGTTCATGGTTATGTGATTCATTTTATACAAATAAAAAATTGCACCAGACAGTTTATACTCGGTTGGCTTTTTTTTAACCCGGATTTACTGTAGTAATGCCAGTGATGCATCTCATCTTAACGTTCATCTGTGTCCAACCCACCATCGTCTCACATTCTTGTATCTGGCGGAAAACGTCCGGCACAAAACGTGAGGCAGTCGTTCGGGCCGCAGGCCCTCGCCCACCTTGACGGCAAGGTGAACTACCTTATTCCACGACCATAAACAACCACTTGTCGCCGGCTGCCTGCACCAGTGTTGCCAACAATGTGAAAAATTAGCAGAATTAGAGTATTTTCTGTATTTTCGCGCATTTTGAGAAATTTTTGCATATTTAACAACCTGCCACTTTATCTCAGCAGGTCAGTTTCACCTCAGAGTGCCTCAGGTCCATTACAATTCGTTGTAAAGTTTTTGGTGAAACGATATTTACAAACTTTGCCTGGTTTGGTGATCCAAAATATTTTCAAATGCGGTTTTTTCGAGTGGTTGGGAAAGGGATCAAAAATATTCTTAGATAAACAATTTAGTTTTATGTATTGGCATATACTGTTCACTTATTAAATTATTTTATTGTAGAGCCCTGATTATGGATTTAATAAAGTCCGAAACATTGGCATAAAACTCAATTGTTTATCTACGAATATTTTTGATCCCTTTCCCAACCAATCGAAAAAACCGCATTTGAAGATATTTACAAAATCAGATTTTTTTTAGGTAGTGCACAAAGCGCTCTGAGAGCGGTACCTGTGCGAAATAAGCCACTACCGTTGGATTTGAATCGCTGGAGATAAAAGTCATTAGGAAAAACGTTCTCAGAAACTTCATTCCACATAAACGCAGTTCTCCAAATGAAAGAGTTTTGAACAGTGGGGTGTACAGAGTCGAACCTCAAAACGATGAGCAGCCACAGTCTGTCGCGTATTTTTGATGTATCGCTCTTGGTGGAATCAGATGTGCCAAGTCACTTGAGCACCTCCCGTAAAGTATTTATAAAAAAAAATCTCCAACCTTACTTTGTTCCAGACTATCAAGTTTGCGAGTGATGGTCGTGTCTACAATCAGGCGGATGACTCATTTCTGGATGGAATCCAGCAGCTCCCGGGTATGCTCAAGGGAGGAGCTCCGTACATGGGAACAATACTCCAAAGAAGGTCTGATCTGAGCGTTATGAAGCATCAAAAATTATTGAGATGTGTACAATTTTCTTTTCCAGGCTTTTGAGAAGTAACCTTTGTAATTCCAGCGACATGATTGTGCCAAGATATATTGGTGTCCATCTCAAAATAGTGTGTACTGTTTTTGGAGAAAACCGATGCCAAGGTTTTCGTGGCACTGGGTTGAACTTGTTACTTTCACCCTATTTCAAAATCACCTCTAGATCCTAATTAAGATATGCAACCTCCTACTGACGGTGAAGATGTGCATCCTCAGCCGATGTCCTGGAATCCAAATGACATTACGAGACAAGTGTGCTGTCGTCAGCAAAGCAACATATTGGATTCTTAAATTGAATAAAACTGGCCGATACTTGATGAAAATCCATATTGAAACTTACTATTAGAGTTCACTATACGATTTATTACAATGAAGGATTCTACAAAAACCGCGACATGTGTTTCGCTAAACAATATCGAGAAAGCTATTATTGTACTGGGTGTTGATTGAGTATGTACCATAAATTCAACAGACGATTCTTCAGGTAATTTCAAGACGAAATGTTCATATAGAAATGGGTCCACAAATCCTTCGTTCTCAAGATACAGGGTGTTAAAATGAAAATTAAAAAAAATTATTCCTAAATATCTTAAATATCCTTCACCAAATTTTGTTGTGATTCGGCAATGGTATTTATAACATTGAGGAGCTAATTTAGCCCCAACGTTATTCAATTAATTAAGTTCAGTGGCGTCTCGAGCGGGATTTGAACGAATATTTTTGACTTAAAAATGTACGCCACTGACTTTTGTGCAATTTTTATTATTTTTTTGGACTGAGCAATTAGAAATACAACTTTTTTGTATTCTGAATTTTTTTAATATCTTGCTCAATTTTTAAGAAAAAAAAGTCTACCTAATTGCATATCCCTGGACCTCACAAAGAATAATATGGGGAATTTAATGTTTCTTTTGGAAATTATTATTTTTACGATTTTTCATTACTAATTATGTAACAATAACAACAAATATTAAATAACATAATAAATGTTGGAAATGGCATCCTTCGGCTTCAATACAACCGTCTAGCCGCCGGATCATTGAATTTCGCACTCTTCTGAAAATACCATAAATAATAATCAAGGGTTGCCTTGGAAAACGAATGCAGCGTTTGATGAACAACTTGACAGTTTTTGTCAACTTTATAAGCTTTCAATTCATAATTGTTATGAAAAGTGTGTTTAGTGGTTATTTTTCGAACCATTTTTGTAAAACATGGTTCAATTTACTAACAGTGAAATGGCAGATATGCATTTCTGTTATGGAATGGCTCACGAAAACTCGAATGCTGCAAGACGCATTTACCATGAAATATTTCCTCAGCGTGTAGTGCCTAATAGAAGAACTTTTGTACGTCTCCATGCACGACTTTATGAAACAGGCAGCTTTAAAAGATCGACGGTTGTCATTGGGAGACCTACAACAGTACGAACAATTCAAATTGAAGAAGCTGTACTGTACCAGTACTCGGAAAATAGCTAAAGAACTGATCATTACCCATGTCACAGTGTGGCAGATTTTAAGAGCCCAGCAGCTATATTCCTATCACATGCAACGTGTGCAAGTTCTATACAGGTTTCCTAAGTCGAATATTGTTTACAGATGAAGCTTGTTTTTCTCGAAATTCAATTATTAATTTCCACATCAATCACATTCGGGCCGAAAACAATCCACACGCCTTGATAGACAATAATTTTTTTTACCTGGACTTTTAGAAGAAATTCCAGTCATGGAAAGATTCCGTATGTGGTACATGCTCGATGGTGCTCTACCAAACTTTAGTGTAGTGGCACGGCAATTTTTGTATGAAAATTACCATAATCACTGGATTGGGAGAGCAGGCCCACACTCATGGCCACTTCGCTCGCCCGAAATAAATCCCTTAGATTATTTTCTCTGAGGACACCTTAAAGCGTTGGTATACAAAACTGCTATTCAAAGTGAAGAAGATTTACGGAATAACATCATTAATTCATGTGACACAATAGAAAATACGCCGGGTATGTTCAGACGAGTGCGAAATTCAATGATGCAGCGGCTGGATGGTTGTATTGAAGCAGAAGGAGGCCCTTTCCAACACTTAATTTAGTGCAATTCGTTAGTCTAGATGTTAATGTTATTTAATATTTGTTGTTATTGTTACATAATTAATAATGAAAAATTGTAAAAACTATAATTTCCAAAAGAAACATTTAATTCCCCATATTATTCCTTGTGAGGTCCAGGGATATGCAATTAGGTCGACTTTTTTTTTCAAAACTAAGCAAGATACGAAAAAAATTCAGGAGACAAAAAACTTGTATTTTCAATTGCTCAATCCAAAGATATGATGAAAATTGTACAAAAGTTAGTGGCGTACATTTTTGAGTAAAAAATATTCGTTCAAATCCCGCTCGAGACGCCACTGGACTTAATAAATTGAATCACGTTCGGGCTAAATTAGCTCCTCAATGTTATAAATACCATTGCCAAATTACAACAAAATTAGGTAAAGGATATTTAAGATATTAACGAATAACTTTTTTTTATTTTTATTTTAACACCCTGTATCTTGAGAACAAAGGATTTGCGGATCCATGTTAGTGAAAATCATACAAAAAACTGTTTCAATGGGAAATACTAGCGTTAATGGTGAAAGTATTCAAAGGATATCCATCTACGGCCACTTGCATGGAACGTTTTTTCAGGAAACTGAAGAGTCATACACAAAAATGATCCAAGAAACCATAGCATATGACATACGATAGAAGATCGCCTGTTAATCTTTGTTTCCGAAAGCCATATTGATGATCGCCCAAGAAGTTGAAGACTTTTCTTCTGTCGAGAGCATCAAGACGACTATCCATCGGGAGCGACTACAAAAAGAGAGATAGTTAGGTTATGTTAGGTCAGAAGTGAGTGGGCCTATTCGTCCCTGCAGCGCAACCCGCAAGGGTTTATTGTGACTCACATATATTCAAACTCGACCAAATCAACCCAGCTTCTTGACGAACCCCATTAGTTTATATCTTTCAGGTAAGATGGTACAAGTGTGGTCTACCAAACTCTGAAAACCTGATTCGGTCCGTCGCGTGGCAGGCACAAAGTATATGTTCTGTTGTTTCATAATTTTTCAAACAGAGGTGATACATTTGATGATATGTTGGTTTACGGCTTTATCCATGATTTTTGATATCACTGATAGCAAAGCTACTGGTCTATTTTTATCTGGAAGATTTTCCTTGCCTATTTGGGAATAGGCTGACCACAAGCAATCATTCAACAAGAAGAAGAATATTGACGGAATAGAATAGGATAAAGTTTTTTTAGCACTCGGCTACTGGAAACTACATTAAAAAACAAATAATTAATTTTGATTGCTTTTTTGAAGCTTCCGGAAACTCGTTGAAAAGGCTTCATAAAACAGAAATGCTCATGTTCGTACTTGATCAAGGTTATAGTTCTGTTTAGATCCTGTGTCATAGTTATGAAATTTCAGTCGTTTTTTTAGGTATTCAGATATTCTGGCATTTGGTTATGTTCAATTTTGTATATCGAAAGGAGATTAGCCTCTTTGACGAATACTGAAAAAATATCTGACTTTGAGCCCACTCAGTGTCACTAACAGAATATTCGTGATAAAAAATAAAAATTTCGATTTTCTATTGCTCTCATAATGGAGAAGGGAAGGCATTATATACATTACATATATACAAAATCTTCTTCCACATGCGAGAGTATGCCTTCCAAATATTTGAGGATATGGTAGTTTACGACTTCCTCCATGATTTTTGATATCACTGATAGCAGAGTCTACAGTAATTTTGAAGATTTTTCTTGCCCTTCTTGGGAATAGGCTGAACGCGTATATGAACAAAAATATGCTAGGTTTTTTTAAAGCTTCCGGAAACTCGTTGAAAAGGCGAATCCCTTCATAAAACAATAATGTTCATGTTCGTACTTGATCAAGGTTATAGTTCTGTGTCATAGTTATGAAACTTCAGTCGATTTTGTAGGTATTCATGAAGAAGGCATTATTTACATTACATATATATATATATAAATATATATATATATATATATATATATATATATATATATATATATATATATATATATATATATATAAAATCTTCTTCCACATGCGAGAGTATGGTAAAGGGGTAGGAGAGGGGTGGATGTAGAACAGGGGGGTAAATGAATGTAGAGCCCAGTAGGTCAACGAAAGGAAATGCAACCCTAAAGTGTCACGATTGGACAATGTGTGGCGTCCCCGCTGGTGTAAACGGGTAGTTGTAATTCGGTACATGATGTTACTTGGAAACTAATGTATCTCTTGGGAAAAGACAGGGAGTTTTCTCGTCATATAAAATCATGTTACGGTAATGCGCGGCTTTGCTGTGATGCACCTCTTTTCCCTAGTATCCCATGGGTCCCTTTATGGCGACGAGGTGACCAAAAACCAAGAGCATTGTATCTTATGAATCTGCCCTGTACAAAAATCTTGAGCAGCAGAGGCGAGCGTAGACGAATCTAAGGAATTGTCAGATATAACTGACTCAAGGATGCTCTCATATGGGAACGATATTGCGGTTATCAAGGTGAGAATCTGGTTACTGAAACATCCGACAACTTCGATATTGGCAAATCGACTGTGATCTCATCAGTGTGCCATTATGACTGCCATAAATTGATCCACAGGCACGTTTCAAAAACTGTACAATCCGAACTGGATGTCTACAGGTTACCTGAGAGGATCAGGAGACAGTATTTTGGTTGTTGCAATCAGTATCCTGCAGGTATAAGCTGGCGTCTTCTTGAAATGCATCACATGACGGAGATAGTCGTATACTGAGCACCAATCACCACCTCACCAGATTAAGGAAATTGTATAATGGTCTCTGTCAACTTTGGGATAGATTATTCTTCACCAGTTGTCCTGGAAATTCACTCAACAATTCAGGTAATCGTATTCGTTGAGATGCTGATATTTGATCAAGTTTGAATAGGTGAGAGTCACAATAAACTATCACGAATTGCAGTGGATCTATCACGTTGGAGCTACCTAACATCTTATTTGCTTCTTTTGGGTTTACTGATAAAGCTCGCGTCGTTTTTCATAATGTTCGCCGTAGTTTCAGACGAAGTGTCCCAAACCTTTGAACGAGGGCTAGTTAGCTCGCAAACAGTCTTAGCTCCCGGCTCTGAGACTCTATACATCGTGATCATTCGATATATGTGTGTATTTTCGTTCAATAGTGTTTCATAAAATTCCAGGTTTAAAAGGCCATTTTTCTATGAATGTATATTTCACAACTTTATTGGGTTGACAACACTGGCCCGCATGCTGCTGCCTCTTACCTGTGTCTGAGTCTGCCGGCCCCTCTACGGCGTTGCCAGAACACCCAGGCGAAGTTTTGAAATTCTTGGCAAGGAAGGACGAGTTTACAAATATTTAAACAAATTCCAAAGCGAGATTTTATATATAGATATGAATTTATAACACTTGTTTTGGGAATTCCCACTACTACTTATACGATTCACTACTTTTTTATTATCGATTTCTCAGAAAATTTTATTCCTGACAAAAGTTGGTGCATGTTCCAAAACTATACCAAATGTACCTGAATTGGCTTTATGACAAACACCATACAGGATAGGCCAAAAAATATAAAGTTCGTTCAAAAAATATAGAAATATGTTAAAGAGAGAAGTTGTTCAGAATTAAAAGTTATGTTCAGATACGAAGTCATGGCCTGCTATTCGATTTTTTTTTCTTTTGGAAAATTACCCCCGTATGATACATATTTTTACTATTTTTGATTCAATATGTATTTGAAGTAGCCACAATCAAATCAGTTTGGAGTATTTTTTATCAAATTAAAGTGTATTTGTAAAATTTACTTGGATTTGTATTTTTTTAGTTGACCGTCAACTTCATGTTTGTTGCAACGATATTTAACAGAACTCTAGAATAAAACAAATACCCTTTTAAACGAGGCAAACTCTATCGCGGATAGTCATGAACAAAAAAGAACCAATAAGCGGTAGTACAGAAAAATACAGTAGGTAACTTAACAACTTAACAGGTGCTAACAATAAAAATTATCGAAGCGTCTCTGTATGTCCACCTTCTCTTTCGATGCATCTAATTGTTCGCTCATAAAATTCGTTTAATGTAGATCGCAACACATTAGCGGGAATATTTCTACAATGAACTCCTATTGAAGTTTCAAGCTCATCAACATTATTAAAGTCTCTGTACTTTTTGTCTACATCCGTCATGTTGGAACCACAACTTATGCCGTTCTTCTAATATCATAACATCCAAAAACTCTCCTATATCAGTTTCCAAAAAGTTCAAGTACTTGTCACCATTCAAATTCTCGCGAAAGAAAACGGACCTAGTAATTTATCATTTAATATACCACACCAAACGTTTGTTTTCTGATAGTATTGATTTTTGTTGTCAATAATAAAATTTGGGTTGACATCTGTAATTTTGTGATGATAGAACCCCATGTGTTGTAAAAATAAATTCATCTCCAAACAGAATACATCGATGAAAATCTCGTTGTTTTTCTATTTCACTCTGAATCCACATGGAAAAATCATATCTCAAATCAGTCTCTTTCTTGAAATGTAGAAATGAATGTAGGTTTGTGAGCATGTTTCTTGAGAATACGCTTCACAAAGGTTTTTTTATGCCGGTATAATCACTGATTTCTTGGGTCGACCTTCTACGATTTTCTTCTACTGCTTGAAGTACGTTAAGCTGGTTTTCTTCTGTGCATACAGGTTTCGTACGCTCCGTATTATGGCAAGTTTTAAGAAGCCACACTATCAAACTACAGTATTGTTTTAGGGGGTATGTGTTTTTTGTTCATGGCTATCCGCGATATATTTTGGATTGTTTTTTAATATCTGTTCTAGTTGAGGCATTGTTGTCAGAATAAAAGAAATTTTACACTTTTATTGACAGTTAATCGTTAAAAAAATCGTTGCAACAAACATGAAGTTGACGGTCACCTGAAAAAATGCAAATCCAAGTAAATTTTACAAATACACCTTAATTTGATGAAAAGTACTCCAAACTGATTTGAATGTGGCTACTTCAAATACATATTAAATCAATATAGTGAAAATATGTATCATACGGGGGTAATTCAAAATTTTCCGAAAGAATAAAAATTCCAATAGCAGGCCATGACTTCGTATCTGAACATTACTTTCAATTCGAAGCAACTATTTTTTTCAACATATTTCTATATTTTTTGAAATAAGGGTACTTAACTCTTGAACAAACTTTATATTTTTTGGCCTATCCTGTATGGTGTTTGTCATAAAGTCATTTCAGATACACTTGGTTTAGTTTTGGAACATGCACCAACTTTTGTCAGGAATAAAATTTTCTGAGAAATCGATAATAAAAAAGTTTCCCATTTGTTGCAGACTCAGTGGACCACACTGTATAGTTTAGTAATGGAATCCATTATGCATATTCAAGCGATCGTATTATCCGTATTCCATGAATTTTTGAAAATTCTAAGAATTCGTAATCATCGATAGCTCAAACGAAAGTTCAGATTCGGTAGCCTTTATAAGGTTCGACGTGGGTGCTTTGTTCACTCACTCAATCGACCGCCGTGTTAGTCGATGGTTCAAGCCACAGGCTGAATGTTGGAATTCCACTTGCTTTCGTCCAACCCGTGTTAGGAATCACACGTTAGAAGGTAAGACCTCGTTATTCTTTATCGCACAAGTTTTGATTTCTGAGGGTTATCGTTCGTAGGAGTGCGACAGCTGGTTAACGGAAAAATGTATTTTCAAACATATAATTATATCCTTGAACTGGCAGTCTGGATTCGAATGAAATGCCTGTTTACGAAATGCAAGTGAGCTCATTTGAACCAATATTTTATAGGTTCTTTCAATATAGACTTCCGAACTTTGACAATTGATAACGGCCATCTTGTTGAAGCTATATCTGTCAAATTAGTTTTCTCTCATCAACTCTGTTTTGCTAAATGGTGGATAAATTTGAGTCCACTGGTTCAGAAAACGATCGATCAACACCCGAACGTCGACGAAAAGATCTGACGAAAGCATCGCCGCTGTCTGTGAGAGTGTGCAGAAGAATCCGAGACAGTCGATTTTGCGTCGCTCACAAGAACTCGGCCTTTCTCAGATTACAACTTGGCAAATTGTGCGTCATGACTTAATTTGAAGATAGGAAGCTTTCAATGAAAGACCCTATAGAAAGAAAAGATTGGGTTGTTTCTAATGGATAAACTCAAAAACTGGTTCAAATTTATATCTAATCTATCGCTGCTGGTCTTCAATAAAGAACAAGTTTTCAATTGAATTAGATTCAGAGGTGTGAAATTGAAACCCAGCATTTCATATTTTTGATTATAATAAACTGTTATTCAACAATCAACTAGGATTTTTTTGTATCTATCAATTAACCACAATATTCAGGTAATTACGAATTTCGAAACGTCAACCTGTACAATTCCAGCTGAATATTTCACGCAATCATTTATGCCTGGTTGAACAATATATTAGTATAGAACAATTTTTTTTGCCGTCAATTATTCCGTACGTATTCCTCGGCTTGAATAACTTTCGAGTACCTATATTAAGAAGCAAAAAGCGAACGAACTAACGCTTAGTGCATGAGATATGCACTTGTATGCATATATATTTTGCACTACGGGACTTTTTAATCGTAGGAGACATATGCCGACTACATAATAATAATAATATGGCAAATCAGTCAGTAACGGTCTTACTCAATCAGATGATGGTCCAGTCAATGAGGATTTAAAGACCATTTCCAAAGTTTTTCGTGGCTAGATGTTTGTTTCAGCTCTAATGATCCTCCAACATGTGCTTCTGGAGTTGAGGAAGTTATTTTATCATACATGGATGCATATATCCCTTTACTTCACGAGATCAATTCAGTAATCTCCGTAGGTCAATAAAAACCCAGATATCACAAGCCTACAAGGAGTACAAACAGACTATGCAAAAAAAGGCACTCAAAAAATTCCGTATGTTTTATTCTTAAATGATAGAGAACTGATAAACCCTACTTCAATAGTGAATGCATTTGCTGAATTATTCGGAAGTGTGTATGTTCCTTCTGATAGTAGTAATAATAATAAACCTTCAGGAAAACAACAAATTTTTCCACAATATCAATAAATGCATTCTCCGAAGAAGAGATTTTGCAAATTCTCAGAAAATTGAAACCAAAGTTCACAGCGGGAGATGACAAAATTCCGAGCTTTCTTGTAAAAGACTGCCGCTTCAATTAATTTTTAAAATGGCCTTAAGGACTGCGTGTTTTCCCGATAGATGGAAAGTGTCTATAATATGTCCAATACTGAAATCAGCGGCTCCAAATAACATTCTGAACTATCGACCCATAACAATTTTGTCCAACTTTGCAAAGGTCTTTGAGATGTGTCTGTATAACAACATTTTTCCGAAAGTGAGAAATAGTATAACTTTATATCAGCATGATTTCATCAACAACAACTGATCTTATGTGTTTTACACAAACGGTCAGCACTGCGTTAGATAAACAGCTACAGATGGATACAATCTATACAGACTTCTCAAAGGCCTTTGATAAATTGAATCATTAAATTATACTGAATAAACTTTTTTCTGTTGGTTTCGATAGACAACTGTTGAATTTACTACAGTCTTATCTTCAGAATCGTACGCTATTTGTAGAATACAAAGGACACAAATCTAAAGAATTCACTTCAACTAGTGGTACTCCTCAAGGAAGTAATCTAGCTCCTCTTCTATTTTCTTTGTTTACAAATGATATTGTTTGAAATATATCTAGTAACGTATTCCAAAAACACTTTATTGTGAGATTTTCACTAAATTGTTTTACAAAAACGCAACACGTGTTTCGCCATACAATGGCTTCATCTGGCGTGTCTTTCAACCCATCATATTCCATCATATATATATCTAGTAACATATTACTCTTTGCTGATGACTTGAAGATTTTCAGACCCACTGAATCAACCAAGCACTGTCTTATTCTGCAAAAGGAAGTTCATTCGATACATGAATGGTGCATACTAAACAAGCTTTCACTGAATATTCAAAAAGGTAAATTTATGAAAAACACCCTCAAGCACAAAAATATACAGTTTGACTATGCAATAAATGATATCACTTTAGAACAAAGCACTGAAACTAAAGATCTGGGCATTATATTCGATAAGAAACTTAGCTTCACGTCACAAATTAATGAAATCACATCTTCTGTAAAAAAAATGCTTGGCCTTATCTTCAGGACGTGTAGAGACTTTCAAAACCAAGAACGTTTCATAACACTTTTTAATGCATATGTCCGATCTCGTCTGGAACATGGCTCCCTAATCTGGTCACCTATATACAATGTGCATATACAGCAACTCGAATCTTGTCAAAGAATCTTTATGAAATACATGGCTTACAAACTGGATGGAGCTTACCCATCCCAAGGAATTGATAATAGAGTGTTGCTGAATAAATTTGCCCTCTTATCCTTAGAAAACAGAAGAACATATTATGCCTGTATCTTCATATATAAATTGATTCATAATCTGGTTGACTGCCCTGATTTCTTATCTCAACTATATTTTTACGTAATGAGACGAAGTTGTAGAAACGAAATTTTTTTCTATTTGCCTTTGCCTAGGATCAACGTGTTAATAAAATCTCCAGTTTATAACATCTGTAAAATTTAGAATAGTTTCTATTCAGAATGTGATATTTTTGTTGTTCCATTTGGACGCTTCAAATATATAATTCGTAACAAGCTATTTTCTATGCAAGTCGAACTAGAATCTAATTTCAACCCATAAGTGAAATACTGTGTTTCATCTCTCTGTACACTGCCAATTCTATTAGAATTCTACAGTATATGTTTTTTTTCATTATTATTATATGAATGTATCACTGTTTGTATAATATCTATACTACTCTATTACTCTGCTGATTTTATATGCTATTCGTTAAATTCCATTGTACTCTTACTTAGTCATAGCTGTGAACTTGATTATATTTGTCTTGAAATCGGAATTACTCCTGTTAGACAATAAACCTTTTTTTTATTCCGGCAGTGACGCAAAAATCCCAGTGCCAAAAATCAAACTGGGTTTGTTAATGCTCGCAACAGCTACAAACTTAGATTAAATGAAAACAAAATAATTCACAATCGAAGAATTAGGGATAAACTGCCGACCAAGCAATTAGCTTCGAGCGGTGGCAACCAGGCCTGTAGTTGGAGATTATGAATCGCTGCCATCATCGGATTTTGTTTCATTTGCTGGTGAACGCCACATTCAACTATCAATTTGAAGGGGAAGATAAAGAGTGAAAATTCAGATTTTTTGCAGATGTACTATTTGAAGTATAAACTTTCAAATAATGAAATAAAAAAAAAAATTTGATGAATGAGCCCATTTTGAAACAGTTCAATATCAACAAGGCGTCTGGTCCTGATGAAATGCTCGTCATCGTACTTAAAAAGTGCGCAAATGAACTCGCACCAGACTTTTCAACCTGGCTTAACCTTTAACCCACGTGTGATTCTGATGACAATGCATCTATATGTGACCTTGATGAAAAGCCCAAATATGTTCTTTCGAATGTGTTAGTATATTATATCATGCACAGTCTGACTTCAGAGGAAAACAGAATACTGCGCTTGAAATCCTTTTGAACCCAAATACCCCTAATGACTACCTATTACTGCAATTTAGTCACTACATCACCTGCACACTTGAGCCCCATAAATAACTTTAGATCATTATTAGTCAAATCTCTATGTCCAAAAAAACTTCTGTTTTGATCCAACCCATTCATATGAATTGAGAGAAATCATCAGTGATATAAAAAATAAAAAGGCAGCAGGGCTGGATGAACTCGAAATCACTATATTTGCAAACATCTCAGATTCTGCTCTTGAAGTATTATCAGATCTCATCAACCAGGGTGTCTTTCCTGAAATTTTGAAAACTTCAATTATAATACCACTACATAAAGATGACGAACCTGCTGACTCATCAAATTCTCGTCCGATATCTGTCATACGTACTTTGGCTAAATTAATTGGAAAATCAGTTCAGAAGAGAGTATTGGAATTTCCATTCAAAAATAAAATCTTGAGCGACAACCAGTTTGAATTCCAAACGCAAAAGAGCACCAATGACGCAATATTTTTCTTTCTTACAAAATTTTACAATTGAAATGATGAAGAAGTGATGTTCAGTGACTTATCCAACACATTTGACTGTGTAAGTCACGGAATTCTGCTGGGCAAACTCGAATACTATGCATTTAGAGGAATCAGCCAGAAGTAGTTCAAGTCATACCTAGAAAATCGCTCACAAATGGTGGAAACTAATTATCTCTCTCGAACGGAGGCAACTCAATGCGGTGTGTCACAGAGTTCAGTGCTTGGTCCCACACTGTTCCTACTTTATATAAATGATCTCACAAAATTCAATATATCTGGAAAGTATACATTATTTGCCGATGATACCAGCATATTTTGGCATGAAAATGATGAACACTTGTTAGATCACAAGAATACATTGAAAAAATCAAAACCCAGTGTGACGCTAACTTGCCTGTCTAATCTATTAACATTCCGCTGTGAGCTTTCTGACCTGAGCTTAGGCACAAATGACATTGAAAATGTTTCCTCCTACAGATTTCTAGGACTCCACATTGATAACAGACTGGAGTTAAAAGACCATGTCACGAAATTGTGCCACACATTTTCATCTGGATGCTACACCATCAGGATAATATCACATGAATTGGGTTTTACAGCTGATAAAACAGCTTATTCTGCTCTTATTGAAGCCCGTTTAGACTATGGCCATAGCCTTCTGGGGAGTGTGCAACAAGCAACTCTTGGTAGTGCAATTTGTACAAAAAAGAGCTATGGAGGCTCTAAGTCAAGTGAAAATATTAGTGATTCTTACAGGGACCTTCTCAAAAATGAAAGACTGTTACTTAAATCTTCATTTCAGAAACCACTTGCCTAATACACAATCGTAACAAATATATTACAGTGCCCTCCTAACATAACACGCGATCATCGCAAAAATTGAGATCAACTCTACTTCTACCAAAAAACAATCTTGTTAAGAAGTCTCCCATTCATAATGGATTGAAAATTTATAATTGCTCACCACTAAGCTTAAGGGAGAGTGAATCATCAGGATTGTTTAAAAAACATGTTAAGGAACTGCTAGTCACTCATCCATTCTACAGTATGGAGGAATATTTTGGTAGTGAACCTTTTTGTTGCATCCTCATAAGGACTTATTTTAATATTTTTTCTTCATGTGGCTGTACCTATTCATTTATTTTACTAGCTAGTACTTGGCTAGCACATTTTACTTAAACATATTTCATTATTATTGAGTCTTTTTCAGTCTGTTCAGTCTGTTTCAGTCTGTTTTTAACATTTCAACTAACCTATACAATGACTTTGTCGATAAGAATTGTTTCTTCTGACATTGAAGCATATTTGAATAATTGATTGAACTGCTTCTGTGATCTTTCTGTTCATTTGTTTTCTTGTATGTGATATATTGTTTGCGATATTTATTGTTATTATTTCACACAAATCACTCAGTTATTTGTTGATCATAAACAGTTTATCTGAACCATTTTTCCTGAGCATCCTGTATTACTATATTTCTTTCCATTTCAATCACGATGTTTGATTTCAAATATCTACATGTATCTAAAGATATTCATATATGGACGTGCTGTATTTTCTAAAAAACCATATCCAGAAGTAAAATTCAAATATGAAAAATGCATCATCAGATTAGAACTGCGTGTAGACGAGCATCTGTTATGTTCCACTTCACAGCCGCGCACAATTCGCGGTCTATCCTCTTTTTTGTGAGTCAGTGTGTCAGTGACTGAAATAATTTGAACGTCCATTAGTGAAAAAAACTCATATCGAAGGAAAAACGACGGAACCATTAACCTGAAACCACTCAGCAGATCTGACAGCACGTAGAAGTACTTAAAAGTGTCGGAGTTTCGCTCTTTCAGCTGGTAAATTTGTTGTTCGAGGTAATTTGAATGAATAATGAGGCAAGTGAATCTCACGTGAACGAAGAAAGTGTAATGAATATTCGTAGTAGAAAAATATGTCTCCGGCTTATTATTATTACAATCACGATTGTGCAGTTACTGGCTGACTTATTCACTATATGGAAAATAGCAATTTTTTGACATAACTTTCACAGGTGATGCATGTTCGTCATCTTGATTTCATTCAGGCTGGAACCTAGCTCCCCTACCCTTTCAGACTGGCTTTTGTCAGAGAGACAAATGGGTCATAACTGATTAGTGATGGCGACATGAATGTCCTCAGATATCAGTACCGCCCTTCGCGGTGTATCCCTACCTGGCTGGGGTGAGATGGATGAAGATATTATTCATCTTCTAACGGAGGACATGAGGGCCTCATCCGACAGAGTGTCGGTGCCTTCTGTATCGGGAGGGATCGTCTACAGCGTAATCTATAGCTTCCCTAACTAATGGAGTATCGTGAGTTTCCGCACAATCGAAAACTCGCCGACTCCTCGACTGCAAATCTCTGCGGATGGCTTCATTCCGCATTCACGATCATCCGTAGTAATTTGTTCTGTAAAGTCTTCAAGATGAAGATGTTGGACGGACCCAGACGCCTGAAGCATGCATGATGACAGGATTGAACAAGCGTGTTGTAGATCGTAATTTTGTTTTTAAGGCTTAGCTTTGATCGTTTATTTATCGGAGAGAACAGGCTTGCCACCCGACCCTCGATCTTTGCCTTCACGCTTATAAAGTGCGAGTTCCAGGTGAGCCTACGATCTATTAGAAGACCGAGGTACTTTACCCGCGCTTGCCAGTCGATAGCAGTCTTCCCATGGTTATCGCCTGATTCTTTTCCGGGTTCACTCGGATCTTCCATTCAAGGTACCAGCACTCGAGGTCGTCCAATGCACGTTGCATGTAGACGAAGCCGAGCTTTCGACCCATGGAAAAAAAATTACAAGAAAGTTGGAAAAAGCAAGTTCTCTGTGAAACTTCAGCTAAAAAACAATTGAGAAGGTATCACCAGAATTCAAGTGAAAAACCATAAATCCTATTTCTTCTTGATGTTAATAACTACCTCTTGTGGGGGCTTCAACACTGAGATCTTGAAATACTTTGGTAACCTTCCCTGGGAAAAAAATATGAAAGGTCGGAACATTCGAAATTAACAAACACCCAGTATATCTGTGGAAGACAAAAGGTTCACTAACTTTTATTTTTATTTGCTGGTTCATAATACATAGTTTTTAAGGAATATAAAGCCGTGTAGAAAATATTAATCTCACAGCAGAATGTTCAATTTTAAATTTTTGTGTGGAAGTTTTTCAAAAAGAATACTGGGAATCGTTTTTCATGAATACAATATATAATCTTTTTCTGTCGGTTTCTTTATCATCGAATATTCAACTATGATTTCAATGTTTCATTTTCTGATAATTGATTTCATACCAATTGTAATACTGAATAAGCAACACATATTTTGGATCAGGATATTTTTTTTGAAACTTGGTTAAATACTCTTGAAGACGAGTTTCTTTCTTACTCATAGATCCTGATGAGAATCTTCGACATTCATTGAGGTTAAACAAACCAACCCATTGTCACTTTGCGCGGCTTCTCTTTACTTCATTTCAACATCGTGAAAGGAAACAAGAAAATTTAATTCAAAAAACTTTCTCCTTGATAAAAATCTGACACTTTCTTGAAAAGCAATAAAACCATGTTTCTACACGAATATGCGCTTTACATGTAATTGTCCAAATGTTCAAATTAAACACATGTTAACGCATAAAAACGAAAATCCAATTGTATGTCGAAACAGCAATAATTTTCACGGAGCAGACGTTCAACAAGAACAGGAAATGGTAATTTACAAATGTGTACAACTTGCACAGCATATAATTCATTTAGCGGTGTTGTGTACGTATATTATCAAATCGTTTTAATATTAATTACCATTGCGATACTGCCTAGTTTTAAAAATAATACGTTCGAAGGAAACCAGGCCAAAAAAGGTATATACCTACATCGAGGCAGGACTGAATTTGTCATGTAATATTCATCCACGTTATCCATCAGTTATATCTGACCCAGTAAAATGTTTATATTGACCTAACATTTTACGAATGATGTTTGATTACGGGTTGAAGTGACAGGCAAAGTCATTACTGAATATTTGATGAGGGCGGAAATCATTTTTTACTTATCAGTTATAATATACCAGTCACTTTGCTATCAGTGATATCAAAAATCATGGAGAAAGCCGTAATCCACCATATTATTGAGTATTTGGAAGGCTTCAACATCTTGAGTGGTCATCAATATGGCTTTCAGAAACTAAGATCAACATGCGACCTTCTATCGTGTGTCACCCATATTTGAAATAAAGCAATCGAGAAACATTAAGACTCTAGAGCTATTGCGCTTGATATTTCTAAGGCCGTTTACTGTGTGTGGCATGAGGGTTTGCTGTCCAGACTCCGATGCTATGGCTTGTCGGTCATACACAAAATTGCTGCAGTTTCCTGTAAGAAGGTTCCCTGCAAGTGGCCGTCGATGGATATCCCTCGAATACTTTTACCATCAACGCTGGTGTTTCCCAGGAATCCATATTGTCAACAACCTTTTTTTTATTGTATATCAACGACTTATTGGGAAAAACCAATAATCGAATATATTGCTTTGCTGATGATAGCACACTTGTCTCGTCATACGATTTGGATTCCAGGACATCAAGGTTGCTTATCTTAATGAGGATCTAGTAGGGATTTCGAAACTATCCAGGTTCAATTCAATGCTACAAAAACCCAGGCATGGGTTTTCTCCAAGAAATTAAATGTCTCCGAACCCGATATAATAATGTCAGGACAGACAATTCCGCTTCCTCCTTCGATAAGTTTGTTGGGGGTTAAAATGGACGCAATATGTATTGGCACAATCATGTCGCTGAAACTGCAAAGGCTGCTTCTGAAAATCTGGGAACACTGTTCCGAACCAGAAAACTGTGCACACCTCAGCAGCTTCACAAAGCTCAAATCAGACCTTCTTTGGAGTATTGTTCTCATCTACGGAGCTCCGCCCCTAAGCATACCCTAAAGTTGCTGGATTTCATCCAGAAAAGAACCATCCGCCTGATTGGAGACGTCAACATCACTTGCAACCTTGATGATCTGGAACATCAAAAGAAATGTTGGAGATTTGTCTCTTTTCCATAGATACTTTCACGAGAAGTGTTCAAGTAACTTGGCACATTTGATTCCATCAAGAGCGGTATATATTAGAAATACGCGACGGACTGTGGCTGCTCATTGTTTTGTGGTTCAACTCAATACACGTCGAACTCCACTGTTTAAAAACTTTTCCATTTTGAGGACTGCATTTATGTGGAATTAATCTCCTTAGAACGTTTCTCCAAATGGATTTATTCTCCAGCGATTCAAATCCAATTTGAATGATTTTCCGTTAGTGCTTGTGTTCTGTTCTTGAAAAAAATATACGAGTGATACTATTTTTGAAATCAATGATTTTACACCATCACAACTAAAATTTTGCAACCCAGTTGAAAAATCTCGGAACATTTCACTTGTTTTTTAAACATCAATTTCACATTCAATGACAACGAGTTGCAATAATTGAAAAGCTATTAATTTCTTCAGCAGATTGCGTGAATGGGCAATTGTAAGTGCCTCCTAATAACAGATTATTATCCAGATATCTCAGGACAAATAAAAATAAAAGTTTCTAGGTTGAATTCCACAGATACAGGTGTCCGGTATTTCAATTGCTTGCAGTATTCAAAGAGTTTTCAGCAGTGATAATAACAGTAATGATAACTCGATTGCAAGTTGTCAAGGAAAGTATTCTACATGGTGAGCTCACAATTTTTGAGTACATTTTTCACTATTTCATAATCAATAGTGACCTGAACCGACAAAGTTATGTAAAACCAATTGCATGATGGATCTGATATAATAATAATAATAAAAAAATCTGTTTTCCGTTTATCAGCTGTCGCCCCCATACGAACAACTCTCAGAAGTTGAGAAACTTGTGCGAGCTAAGGACTAACGAGGTCTTACCTTAAGACTTGTGATTACTAACATGAAAAAGTAAATAACAATCGTCTTTATTATTTCCCAGCTGTAGTTACATACAAATATTTAGATAAATTACACAACTAGTTGCAAAAGGCTAAGTTAGCACAAGTGCTACTGATTGGTTCTCAGATGGGAGAATCCTCGACTTTCATCTTCTTTTACTTAAATAAGGGAAAACTAAAAAAATTTTTTCAACCTGAACCACTGCTGGAGTAGTTTCATGACCACATTAGTTATTTCAATAAAAATATGAATCTGATTTTTTTCAGTCGAAAATTTGTAGGTTTCTTTCACTAATCAAGTCTCAACTGAATACTGCAACAATTATGCTAAACGTTTTTGGAAAGTCTATATCTAATGAATCATACAGGCATCATTTGTCTTACATGGAAAAGCTTCCAAACAGCATTGTCCAGTCAAATAAAACAACCATGTAAATCTCCTTTATTTTGGAACTTCTAATCAATTCATATGCATTCCCTCAAAACTATCAGTTCATTGTCGATTTCATACTTTTTTATTGATATATATATATATAATTGGGTCGAAATGTACAACAGATTTCTTGATCAGAATCAAAAGTTGATGTCTCTTGCATTGCATTAATCCAATAGAAACCCATTGAGAGACGAATCATATTTACTTTGTTTGTTTTAGTTTTTCGAAATATGTCATTACTTTTTTCTTGTATCCTACAGAATATAATTGGGTTAGGTTATACATACCCACATAACTGGATTTTATTTCAATTTTTTTTTCAACTAAACATCGACTTAACTCAACATTAGACTAGCGATAATGAAAAGAACAATGTAGTTTCTTTGCACCTTTATATTTGGAATTTCACACAAATTAACTATTTTCAACAGTAACAAAATCAACAAAGTTCTTTTCTTCGTCATACCAAAGACATTTTCTCATTCCACAATTGCTAATTACTTCAGTATTCTGTTCTATCTTTCCTTTGTTTTCGTGGTTTTATAGATTTGTATTTTGTTGTGTAGTCATGTTTAGATTCAGGAACCATTCCACTCGTCGACGATATTCAAAGGTCAACCTATCAATTACCTGTGAACGCCCTAAAATAATATGTGTTCAGCAGTACAGTACCATGAAGACTTGTAGACCATGTGGTTTTCTCTGTATATTTGTAACGAGTAAATGTTTAGTGGGATATGTTCAACAGAATGTTATTGCAGAACTCTGGAATCTGATATGAGAGAACTGATACTGTGAATATTTACATTAATTCCAAAGTATATTAAACTCCAGTTTTTGACTGTTTCCTAGTTGTTTGCCCTTGACAATAGATAGACATCCATAGGTTCCGACTTCCCTTTCATAGATATAGGCCCTCTATACTCGAAATGGAACTGATCGTCGAAGTTTTCGCCTTCACACAAAATACTGGAAGAGAGAAAAAAATTATGTTGATGAAAGAATACAATTACACCATTGTGAAGGATTTGAATAATCGATTTTTCAGTATGAAATATGTCAAAACTCAAATTGCAAGTTGTTTTTTTTTTCAGGATTTTCTTCAATAACCATCTATTGATGAAATTGTTGTGAAATTGGAAAAAATGGGTATCAGTATCTAGAAAAACTTATGCGAACGTATTCAAAAACACAGTTTAATGTGAGATTTTCACTTGAAAATTCACAAAACCCGAAACGTGTTTTGCTATACGATAGCATCTAATTATTTGTTTTCATCTGATACAGGTGACCGATTGGTCTTATAACCATGGACTTGAAAGTTCAGGGCCTAAGAAAGAAAACGCGTTTTTTTTTCGTTCAAAATTGCTTTCATTCATCAACGTAATCTCCAGCAAGAGTAACATTTCAATATCTGGCTTGGGATGTGGGAGTTGAGCAAACCGGTCATCGGATGACTGCTTCTACGTATCCCCGCTGGAAACGGAAATGACAGAATCACTTGCGGTTCTGTTATTCCCCAACTGAATGGCATCCCAACGATGGCTTAATCGTTAGATGTGTGTATCCGTGCCGAGAGGATGAATTACACTGAGCCTATCAGCTGTCTCTACGGAATCTTCGAGATACCGGACGTCCTCTCGTCGTAGCATCGCCTTGTCACGGTAATGCAGAGCTCTGCCGTGGTTGACCTTTTTCCTTCAGCTACTCGTGGGACTTTTATGGACAGGGTGAACTTAAAAATTATTTCTGACGTTGAGTATACAGAGGGATGGATGTCGAGCTGACGACTCCATCTGACCTCTCTGTAAATTTAGATCAGGAGCGAGAACTTATCAACTCTTCAACTCCTGATCCAATAACTGGAACAAAAAAACGGTTTGGTGGTGCAGCCATGAAACGACTGAGTCGCCTCCTCAAGAGCGGGGTACCTTATGAAACCGCCTTGCACCAAATTCTTGAGCGGCGTACGCAGAATCTGTCTCAGGTGGAGGAAGAAACCCCCTATGAGCAGATTAGCAAACGTTTGCGCTCACGTGATGATTCACCAAAACCAGAGGCGAAAAAGCCCTGCACCTTGACTATCCGTCCACCTCATTAACGATGGGACAGCAGAGCATATGCTTTGTGCCTGTCCCGCTGAGGACCAAATCAGGTTTTAAGAGTTCCGCAGAGCTGTATTCTCACCATCTGACCTGAAAACTCACTCACCATACAAACTAATCGGCTTTGTTGAGAAGCTGGGTTCATTTGGTATAGAGTTGCAGTAAAGGGTCGAATAGACCCACTCACTTTGGACCTAATCTAACCTAACCTAACATTTCAATACCACTTTTGAAAAACGATTCATCTTTTGCCTCAGAACAGGTCTCACCTCACCACCTCAAAATTTCTCACTATTGAGCATTATTTTGACGTCTGCGAACAGAATGTAGTCGTTGGGGGTCAAATCTGGAGAATACAGTGTATGTGAGAGCCATTCAAAGTTCAATTCATGTAGTTTTGTTGTTGTTTGGATTGATTTGTGTCACAGTGCGTTATATCTTGATGAAACAAAATTTTTCTTTGCCATAAACCGTAAATTTCTTTGTCTTCAAACGCTTCAATAACCCTATATAAGATCAATTGTTAATAGTATTTTCCTTCTCAAGATAGTCGATGGAAATTAAACCATGTGAATCCCAAAATACTGAGGTCATAGCCTCTGCAGCCGATTGTTGTGCTTTCAGGCGCTTTGGACAAGGTTCACCAGTTGCTGTCCACTCAGATAACGATCGTTTGTATTTTGGAGTGGACTGATGAATCCATGTTTCATCCATTGTCACATATCTATGCAAAAATTCCGGTTTGTTATGTTTGAACATGGCCAAACTCTGCTCAGAATCATCAGGACGTTCTTGTTGTTGGTCAACAGTGAGCTCGCGCGGCATCCAATATGAACAGATCTTTTTCATAGTCAAATGCTCATAATGTCAGTTAACTCAGGCAACTTCACTTTTCTGGTGTTACTGCCTCATTTGGACGTCCACTGCGTTCTGCATCATCAGTGTCTCTACGACCACGTTTGAAGTCAGCAAACCAACGTTTGATTATTGTTTCTGGTGGAGCGGAGTCCTTATGATACTTTTCAAGCCATTGCTTTGCTTGAACGGCATTTTCCTATCGAGAAGCAGTGTGAAATCAAAACACGCAATTGTTTTTGATCGACTGTTTTGAAAATAAAAAAGGTAGTGTCACTGTTGGTCAAAAACTTATTAAGAGCAAATAATTCTTCGCATTCATGGAAGACTTCCTGGAGATGAATGTCTCCATCACTATTGGAGAATTCGACTGCAGAAATACAAGAAATTCATGTCTGTAACAACCAGAATTCGCCTGAAGATTTGTAAACTTTTTTGGCCCATCAACTTTTTTGATATGATGAAGAAAAATAAGTCTCGCATTCCAGTTGAGATGACATAAAATAGTCAAATAAATGCTTTTGGTGATGTCAATTACGAAGTCGATACGTCAAGAGAAACAAATCATCCTTACCTGAATTCAATAACCATAACCTTGCAACACATTATGAATGCCACTTGAAAGTTGACCAAATAAATTATCATTAGGTCCTGATGGAATTTTTGCCAAAGTTGTATATTCATATCATCTCGGACCCCTACTGTTGGTTGACACTGGAAGTCACAGCATTCTAGAAATGACCTCTGACTTTATGCCTCCAACTGTCAACTACTAACTGCCTTATGAAGTACTGTTCCCGAGTAGAGATGACTGGATCCTCCGGGAGAAGGAAATATTAAGAGGAGATAGTTGTTGGTTCACAGATGGATCAAAAACACCTTCTGGTTCTGGTGCAGGTGTTTTCAGTCGCAGACCCAGGACAGAGATATCCAACTTCATATATAGTCAAATGGCTTTGGAAGCTCTTAGCCCCTACCGAGCAACGTTTAAATTGGTAGCAAATTGCCAAAAACGACTGTCCTCGATAGAAAGACTTAACAGATTCTCTCTGGTCTGGATTCCTGGCCTGGAAGGCAATGAGGCTGCTGACTCCCTTGCAAAGGAGGGTGCTGTAAGCAGTTTTATCGGACCAGAACCTGTCATTGGCATCGCTTTAGGCTTTGCCAAAGAAATATTGAACACCTGGATGGCAAGAAGATTTATGGACTTCTGGCAGAATCTTCCAGAACAGTCTCACTCCAAGGTGTTTATTAACCCTTCTAAGCTTGATACCAAACAGTAGGGATGAATAACGATGTCTTACAGGCCTTCTCACAGGTCACTGTCATTTGAATCATCATATGTAGAGACGTGTGTCGCCTCTGTTTGGAAAATGATGGAATAGCAGAGCACAAACTTGAGGACCAAATCAGGTTTTTAGAGTTCGGCAGAGTCATCTGTCCTGAAAATCAACTAACCATACAAAATAATCAGCTTTGTTAAGAAGCTGGGTTTGGACCTACTCACTTTGGACTCAACCTAACTTAACCTAGTCATAAACTCATAAGTAGAATGTCATGAAATTCCAACAGCTTTTTTTTAAAGGATGGTACTAACTGAAAGAGCGGTGAATGCCGGTGCTGACTATAACATAATATATTATAAATCAGCTGTTTGCTTAGACAATAAATAGAATTGAAAAGCATATTATGGCAAATAACAGTTTGAAAATGAAAATCGATCTAGCGTGGTTCTTCCAAACCTCCAGCATATGAGTGCTGGTTCGATTCCACTTGTGAGATTTTCGGTTTCCACTACGTATCGTCTGGCCTGTGCTGAAAGTTCATTTAGAATTAATTCGAATTTTCCAAAAAGCGCTGTAGAATTCATTGAAAACAGCATATCACGGAAGAATGATCAAATTCGTATACAGTTAGTCATACTTATAATTCACCTCACTGAATCATCTGGTCCGATGAGCAGTCATGAAGAAATTCAAGGTGTTTTCTTCATAATTGGTTGAAAGTACAAAATTCAAATTAGTAAATTGAATGAGGGCGGAATAATTACTCTGTTTTATTGAACAAGTGCTTTTGAATTCATAATTTCAAGTGTAACTACCGTTGTGGACAAATTATCAAAGAGCTCAGTGGCCCGGCAAGTGATGAATAATTTCTAATCGACTCTAATATGATTGTTTATTACCTGTACACATCTTTAGTTACATTAATTTTCCCTGGCTCTCCAGTAGTTTCTGTTCGACTTGTTAAGTTTACGGTATTTCCGTACAGACAGAATCTAGGCATCCTTTGGCCTATGACACCTGTGACGACTTCTCCAGCATGTATTCCAATAGTGATTCTCTGAAAAAAAGGCAACAGAACAACTTCAAAAACGAGCACTTTTCCCAATCACCAGCAATACTCTTCTCGACCAGCGTGGTTCAAACAGAATTGGCTGGTATCTCAATCGCCACAAAAGAAATAACCAGAAAAGGAGTTTCTGGCAAAAACATAACAATCTGCACAGATAGTACACAAACCCTATCAGTCTTGAACAGACAACTTGTTACCTCAGGGCTAGTACTAGTGTTCCACCAAGATTTAGCTAAAACCTTGGAGGACGAGTCTTGGCCTACACCTGCTGATATAAAGGAGATGTCTCCTAGTGACCTGTCCACCTTCCTGAAGAGGACAGGATAGACGATGACCTAGAGGGACAACTCCTCGTGAGGATGTACAATGGGTCACATGTTGCCTAAGTACTGTGGTGCTACAGTCACCCTCCCTACTCTACAGATTCAGATACAGAGATACTCTTCACGACGCGCGATTGACGGTTCAAGTTGGTTTCTGAGTTCTCTTCATCTCCTGAAGACGCCAACACGGTTAGTGAAACGCGCGTCTAGAAGAGTTTCGCAGTTGTGGTGATTGAAAGAAGTACTTGTTTTGCTCGTGAGCAACCTGATATGGATGTTGTGTAATGTAATTGCCCGATACTTGAAGAAAATCTATAACGTACTCGTATCTGAGGAACACTTCATTCTGAAACTAGCGACCGCCCCGGCTCCGTATGAGTGCAATGCTGATACTGAGTATACATATAAATGCGTGCCTTCGCTGCTAGTCATGAAGTACTTTAGGGCAAAGCGCGGCCTTTGACGCCCTATTTATAAGCACGCGCCGCCGGCTCCTTGGCCGGTACCGCCGCAACCACTATGTTCCTGCATTTTAAATCTGTGATATCTTCGAAAATATTTGAATTATATGCTGTGAAAGGCCATAATAATCTATATTGAGTGCACACTATATTTGAGGTACTTAACTGAATATTAATTATTGTTGTATTGTTTGAAATCGCTTTGTGAATTAATAAAAGATAAAATGATTGTCGTAGGTTGTCCCTGAAAGAAAGACATATACTATCGCGGACTTTTTTTCAGACCTTTTAAGGTGTACAATACTGTAGTACTATTTTGATATATCTCGTAGGGGTCAGCAAGCGTTTGCAAAGTAAATATTTATTTAGAACATCATATTAGAAACCTCTGAAAATATCACTATTTCTCTATTATATTATGCATGTTATATACATATAAATCTTCCCCTTGAATATCTCTATATGTTGTATTAGGTATAAAAGCAACATACTACATAAATCGTTCACTTCATGAACAATAGTAGCATTATATTGAACTCACCACAACTTGTCCATCAAAAACAACACTTTGGCTTCTATCCATCATATCAAGAGCCAATCTGGCTATATTTTTAGCATGGCTTGCACATGGTTCAGGAATGCCACTGACAGCCATATATTTATCTCCAACTGTTTCTACCTGCAAAAACAACGAAATAATGACAGAAACCAAGACAGAACAACCCTTAAAGCATCAACAGTATTATATTCAGATGAGTTTTTTTAAGCATTCTATCAGATATGCTATACGATAAAAGGTAAAATTAGAAACTCTGGCGTAGAATAAATCCAAAACAAACACTTTTCCGGACACCAGAAATGCAATACTTTTCTGGATGCGCGTTTCACCAACCGAGTTGACGTCTTTAGAAGATGGGGAAAACAGTTGGTGATGAAAGGAGCGTCGAGAATAGTATTGCATTTCTGGTGTTTGAGAAAAATGCTTGTTCTGGATGCTATTGGATATTAATTTTTTTCAATCCGCTCTAGCTTATACAGGGTGTTCCAACGAGAACTTGACCCCCTCCGGATAATGTTGACCGTTTTATTTAAAAAAGAACTGAAAATTCGCTTTCGCTCAATTTATTGAGGAAATCAACGAAAGTATTATCAATGGGAACACAATCAACGGATAAAGTGTTCAAAATGACCTCCATCTAGTTCCATACAATAATACAGTCCACATTCGAAAGCGTTCCTTATATTATTCAAGATGTCCAGAGTCAGAAATCAGCATTCTCGAACAATTCTCTGTCGCAGGTCTTTTGTTTAACGTATTGATGGCTCACGTTGTGGTCTGTATGATTCGTATTATAAATTCTTGCAGCAGCTTCAGCATACCATTGAAAAAAATAGGGGGAGTAGTTGCTGACTGCATGAGGGTGAAATTTTGGGTATGATTTCCGTATCAGAATCAGTCACCCTATAAATGAAAATTTTTGATTACACGTCCGTTTCTGACTTACAGGAGGGGTCGAGTGGGGTCGATTTTTCGTTGGTACGCCCTGTATATTATTATATACTATTTCGACAATATGAAAATCATCGTATTGAATCTGAAAATTGAAAAAAAAAACAATCCGAAATTAGGAACGACAATAGAATATGTTGTTATAGATAACCAAGAAAATATCTCACAATGGTTATATTGCTTTCTTTTCTTGTCGAATAAATCTTTGGAATTGGCAATAAAGACTTTCATGAATAATAATATTAGGAATCGACATCAAAAAACAACACTGAAATGAAAATAGATTTTCATAGATGTATTCATCAAAATTATCTCATACAACTGTTGATCAAAGAATGAAAGAATCCAAAATGAACATTCAAACACTGGAAAGCCTCATGCTTATTAGATGTCCAACTAAGAGAATCGTCTAAAACAATCCTAAGCAATTCACAGAAATTACCTACCGTGATCTGACTGTCATAGGAAACTATGAGATTTGGTGATTTTTCTTCGATTGTTTGTAGATTACTGACAGAGGACATCTGCTTCAATCAAGTTTATCGACGAAACGTGAAATGTTGCTGCTAGATTCATTGAAATCGCAAACAGAACAACTCGGCGTTTCGTCATAATTTGAAAACGTAGGTTACTGAGGTAGATATCATTTGTCCTAGAACAGGATCTTGCGGTACTTCATGCTTCATGATCTGATTCACACCTGTTGTTGAGGTGAACAAGCTGCAGTGTACCATCTAGGTATGACTCGAACTTTTCCAATATGGAAGAAATGGAAGTTTTTCTAATGAAAATTCATGAGAAATACAGTCAAGAGCTTTGAAGAGATCACATGAAGTCAATGATGAATGACTGTGCCATGTTTTCCAAGATCCCAAAGAGAGCTTTCGCTGTACATTTTTTTCTGCGAAAACCGAATTGGGTTTTTATAATATTTCAAATTTTTTAGGATATCCTAAAAATGTGTCTTTCAGAAAAATTTCAACAATCTCTAGAATTCTTGATTTGGAAAATCTAGTTGTTGAAACTGCATTTTCTGTTTAGAGGTGAAATTTAAAAATACACCCTAGATATGACAGTTAAAAATCAAAACTGTAAATGATTTCACTGAACTGCTGACAGTTTCTTCCAAAATGTATCATTCAAACCATAAACATCCGTTGTCGTATATTTTTTTAGTTCATGTATGATTTGAAGTATACCTTATAGGAGGGCATTTTGTGAAAAAATCAAATAAAATCGACAGGAAGTCCCAATTTATAATAATAATAATAATAATAATAATGTTTATTGTGCAAAAACAGGTTTTATACACAAAGGGAAAAGGGTTAGCCGGAGGCTATCTTCCACCCGTCCCATAATTAGGAAAAAAAATAAGCATACAGTAAGAAAGACTACCTATAACAATAACAATTACAATAGACAATAGATATAAAGATAACATAAAAGATTACAATCGTTTTTGAACATCTAAGAAATTAATTTTCAAAGTACTTTTGAATTGATATATAGACAAATGCATATACGGTAATAAATTATTTAGATACTTTGGTGCAAAGTAAGAAAAACATCCCTCAAATTTGGTGGTAACATGATATGGAATGGTAAATGTATCTTTTCTTAAATTGATAGAATGATTATCAGATCGCTTACTAAGTAATCTGAACAAGTAATTAGGAGTTTTGCTTTCCAATAGTTTATATAAGAATACAGATATGAGATAACGAATTCTAAACTCAATATTCAGCTGATCTAATTTCAATAAATATGGAGTTACATGATTACGGTAGTTTATGCAGCACACAAATCTCATACAAGCATTTTGTATACGTTGAAGTTTGTGTTTATTATAGTCTGGTAAGAAGTTGTAATACACTGAGCTGCAATATTCAATATGGGGATAAATCAATGATTGAACTAATTTCAGCTTTGTTTCTTGGGAAAGCTGGAACTTAAACTTGTATAAGGATTTCAGTTTAAAAAAACAAGTTTTGTAAATGTGTTTAACGTGCTCGTTGAACGAGAGATTGTTATCAATATATACCCCTAAATTTTTTGCTGAACTCACCCAGTCAATCGGTTCATTGTCAAGAAAAAGATGAAAATTTGTTTCAACTTCATTTCTTTGTAGATCAGATCCCAAACATAGGGCTACTGTTTTATTTGGATTAATTCGAAGGCCATGATTTTTGGAAAATAGAAATGTATTTTCTAAATCCAAGTTCATCCTGGTGATAGCATGGTAAATATTATTAGATTGACTTGACAGATATAATTGAAAATCATCAGCATATAAATGTACGTCGCACTGGGATAACGTGGCAGGAAAGTCAAAAATGAAAAGAGAGAACAATAATGGACCTAGAATGCTACCTTGTGGTACACCAGAAGAAGTTTCCTGAAGAGATGAGCATAATTGACCATTATCCAGTATAACCCGTTGAGCCCTTCCTGTGAGATAGCTTCTCACCCAATCTAAAGAACTGCATTCAAACCCAATGTATTTTAGTTTACTCAGCAATAGTTTGAAGTTTACCAGATCGAATGCTTTGCTTTGATCAAGCATAACTAAAAATGAAACCATCGATTTGTCCCGAGAAGTAGTGATATCATTGATAACCTTCAACAGAGCAGTGTTGGTACCGTGTTTCTGTCGGAATCCAGATTGCACTTCTGGAAGTATGTTAGCTGTATCCAAGTATACTTTGATTTGTTGTGTTATTATTTTTTCAAAAATTTTTGAGAATGCTGGTAAAATACTTATTGGACGTAACTCGTTGAAACAGGTGGGTGTAGGTATTTTGGAAGTGGGTAAAATATTAGCAATTTTCCAAAGATCAGGAAAAATGCCTTGCCTCAGAGACTCATTAAAAATATGTTTTACTTCATCTATGCAATATGGAATAATGAATGAAATCATTTTAATATTGATATTATCGATACCGAAAGCATTTGATTTTATTTTATTGATAGCTTCAAAGATATCCTTATTGGATATTTCCATAAACGAGAAACTTGCATTGACATTGAATCTGTTATTACTATAGAATAATAAAGTATCACTGTTAATTGTAGAATTTCCAGTGACATTAAGAAAAAAGTTATTGATTTCTTCTGGATTACGCAGTTCTTGCGGTAGTCTGTTGATTTGTGAAGAACTCTTTGTATTCACACCCCAATATGACAAATTTTTCCAAATTGCTTTAGAGTTTTTTTTATTTTTGTTTAAAATATATTGCATATATGCTGTTTTTTCACGTTTCAGAGCGTCATTAACGTAATTCCGTAGGGTTACATAATACTTCTTTGAAGCTGGTGTTCTCAAAGTTAAATATGTTTTATGAGCTTTATCCCTGGTTTGCATCATGAGCTTGAGGTTGTATGTGACGTAAGGCAGAAATTTCTTTTTACAATTCAACCTGCGGATAGGAGCATGTTTATCAAATAAATGTATTATACAATCATTTAAAAAGTTTACTTTAGAGTTCATGTTTTGTAAATCAACAATATTGCCCCATGGCATGTTCACAGCGTCGTTATGAAAATTAGTGAAATCGAAGTTTTTGTAACTTCTGAAGTATATTGAATCAGTAGGTAATTGTTCATGTTGAAAGCTGGTTACACAGCTGACCATTAAGTGGTCTGTAATACCATTCATATCAATAGTATTAAAACTTCTTACCAGTAATTCCTTATTTATACAGATGACATCTAAGAGGCTTTCAGATGTATTAGTAATACGAGTGGGATTCTCTACAATTTGACACATATCAAAAACAGAAAGCAAATTAATGAACGATTGAGTATCGTTAGAATTTGGATTCAGGAGATTAATATTAATATCACCCACTAAAATTATAACTGTCGTTTCTAAGTAGATTTGTTCTAGAATTTCACATAAATCATTGAGACATAAATCAACCCTTGTTCCTGGTGGACGATATACAGTTCCGAAAGCAATTTTATATTCATTTAAGTGAACGATGATCCACAACTGTTCCAAGCCATTAGCAGTGATGCCTGAGTGATACACTTTATATTTGAGAGAGGACTTTAGATAAATACAAACACCTCCGCCTCTACTGTTGCGATCTAGCCGTACCAAGTTGAATTGAGGAATTGAAACAAACTTATCTGGGAATTCTGGGTTGAGCCATGATTCTGTCACACCAACAATTGCAAACTCATATTCAAGTATAATGTCTTTGAATATATCAAAACAATTATTTAAGGAACGAATGTTTATTTGACCAATTTTGAAGTCTAATAGTTTTTTGAGGAGGCGATGGTGGGAGTACCATTTATGTATCTAATATATATATCTTCATTTCCCTTTTGCTTGCGTTCGTTCAATTCCTGCAATATCTTTTTCAGGTAATCTCTTTGAAGTTTTGTTTTGTCTGTGCTGATTTGAATGTTTATTTTGAGATCTTTCAGTTTACGCTTATTTTTCAGAATGGTAATTACATCTTCTTTACTATTGAGCGTTACTTTCAAAGGTGGAGGGTTGGCCACATTCCTTCGGCCAATTCGATACGTAGTAATATCACTGGTGCCTACAGTTGGTGCTATGGTCTTGATGATTTTAATAGTTTTGTTCAGATCGGTGTCTTGATCATCCCCATCAAGTTTGTATATAATTAGATTTTTTTCTCTGCGCTGTCGTTCAGATACTTCGTTTATTATAACTTCTGTAATATCCTGGTTTTTATTCATTTTCAATTGCATCACCTCCTGTTGCAGGTTTTTCACAAGTTCAGATAACTCCTTAATAGCTTGGGAGAGTTTTAGACAACTTCCACAATTAGTACCTTCAGTTTTTTCCGTACCTCCGCCTATGCATTCTTCGCATTTATAAATAATTCCTGGAGTATCGCTAAATAAAGCACTTTGCTCTCTAGAAAAACCCAAACATCTGGTATGAAATACTCGAGTACAAAAACCACATTGAATGCCTGGTGATTTCTCACCTAATGTTTTTGTGCATTTTACACATTTGCTTGACATTTCGATGAACTTTATAATTTCAACTGCACTTAAGAGGAATGAATAATTTTTACTTGAACTGCACTGATGGATTCTTCACACTACGAACTAATGGAGATCCAATATTCACTAATTTTTGATAAATATTAATAAGAGAAACTTGAATTCATCGAAGAGCGATTGAAAACACGTCTAGCTTATTCACAGATTTAACATATAATATATATAATTATATAATATAATATATAATATAATATAATAATATAATAATAATATAATATAATATAATTATATAATATAATTTGAGGTAATCTGTACTATTATTTGAGATAAGTGGAATATTTCTGATCATTTTTTCAGCCACCGTAAACCGTAAGTGAAACTAATATTTTGAAAAACAAATTTTTTGTCAATTGCGAAATTAATAAGGTTCAAGAACGCTTCAAATTCTGTAAATGAAAATTAAATGCTTGTTTTTTGGATTGCACAATAGACGTTTTATTATCCTTTTACATATTTTTTGGAATGGACAGGTTCCTTGTATACAAATGGCAAAAAACTACATAAAATTTGTGATTAACTGATGAATGAATTGATGATCAAATAAACGATTTCTTGAATGATGAAAGTTGTTGAATGCATACATAATTCACGGATACGTCCTGAGTTCCTTCTGTCGAACACTCACTATCTATGGGTATTGTTAGAGACGTGAATTTACTACGAAATGGCTACTTTCTCGCTATATTTAGTATGCGACAGAGCTGCAACGGATGCTGTCCAACATTTCAAGTGAAAAACGATGTGCATTTCTGCGAACGATGCACACAAAAAATGTTTACGATATCAGTGTATTTATTAGAGAAACGGTGTGAAGCGATGGATTAGAATTAAAGAGACTTTTATGAACATAGTAAAAATTAGACAAAATTTTTTTTCTTTGCTCTATATTCAAAATGAATTTCTACAAAATAAATAGGTTATCAATCGAACAATCGAACTAAGTCTCAGGAAGTGTTCCAGACATATTTCATAATCTCAGTAATCTTCAATGCGCAAAAAATAAGGCAACTTTTATTTTTCTTAAAAAATATGTATTTTTCATCACCAATCTCATCAATGAATGAAATGATATTCAAATCTGATAATCACTTGAAATGGGATACCCACATCACATATGTAGTTAACAACTTGAAAACTATTTCAGTCAGAAGACTCAAGAAACTCAAACAGCGTTAGTCAAATGAATCTGTATATTCTATGGAAGTGATAAGGAAAAATTTCTATCGATGACGCTACTCAAACAGCTTACCGCTGATCGGAATGGGTCATATTTATTGTTTTGAAGTGTTGTCTGTCTTGTAATATCAAATTGTGAATTTATGAGAGTAATATTTTTCTGTTTCTGTTTACCATTGACTCAAGTCAGTGAGATAGGAATAATGAATTACTCTCACTCACAGAAAGCACAAGAAACCATAACAATATGTGAAAACGGCTGATAGTAGATACTTTGTTTTTGTTCAATCGTCTGACTTGGTTTCAACATATCCGGTAGATGTCGTATTGGAACGATGAACTTCCCATTTTGACGAAGATTTCTGAAACTGATCTATTCAAAACATAATTTATGTATTTTTCGGATCGGCTCTACTCCGTATGAAAAATCTAGGACCTGAGACACCTGTTGGATATGATCCAACGCCCTTCGAGGTATTAGCCAGGAGAATACTTGTTTTCCGATAGGTGTCAGTCCATTAACCTACAGTGTACGTGAGTCGAAACTGTCCTGAATTAATTTTTACTTCAGTTGATTTGATATTTGAGAAGGGCTTGAAGCAGTTCATTCAAGGAAATTCAAGGCTTGCGATACATCCACTAATTTATCCAGAAATGTAATTGAGTTTTGTTTTGTTGGTTCTACGCATTCGAAATGAATATTAATGATACATTTTTGGTATATCATGAGTTGTTTTTTTGTACAGCTGTTCTTGTAAGCGCAAATTATATTTACGATTTCTACTCTCTTGTTACATTAGTGCTAACATTATTATCCTCATGCCTATTTGATAATTTTGAATATCAAATAATAATTCATTCATAGATTTCATTATCGAGTTCTCAATTTAGTATTTTGTAGTATTTCTATTCAGTTTTTTTATTTATTCATTTATTAACAACAAACTACATGCTCCATACAGGGAACTATTTATATAAGAAATATTCATACATAAATATATAACTTCAAAGGGAACCATTCCAGATTTTTTTTGTTATTCTGAGCCATTTCAGAATAACAAAAAAACAAACGAATTAAAATTGAAGGGGTTATATTTTCAGGAGTGATTAATTTTTGGGAAAGAAAGTTTTTGGCTTTTCTTTCCCAAAAATGAATCACTCCTAAAAATATTACCCCTTCAATTCAAATAAGATTCCTCTTGGCTGGGATTCAATCAAATAGGTGAATGAATGTCATTACGATGTCATCGATGACATAAGTAGATCATACTTATTCCGTGATATAAAAAATCGTAATTCATGAATGAATTGTGTGTATTTTCTATAATGTTATCCAATTTGGTACTGAAGAGCCTTGGGGCAAGTGTCTTACGGCGAAACATCGGTCTCTACCAGTGAGGATGACAGTGTTCCATGTAAGTGCAATTTGTTACCATTCATTTAAAGTAGAACTCCTGTGAATGATATCTGATCGAATGTTTTTGGAATACAAACTGAGTGAAGAAAAGTATCTTCTGTATAATTCAGTGTTCATTGAAAAGTATTTGTTTCGAAAGAATTTTTTTCTTTCGTGTAATTCAATGTTTATATGAAAGTAGCTGTTTCAGGAGGGCTTTCTTCCAGTTTGTGTCTTAAAGTTGCTCCTTTGCATGATATACACATCTATGTATAGAGTTACTCATTTTCATATTGATTACTTCCTTTCTTTGGAAGATTCCCACATTTTTTTTGTATCAAGATGGAGTAGTAGAAAGCCAAAAACTTTTTTTCCCAAAAACGAATTCAATTATGTATATTATTGAAGCAAATAGTTTTTTAATGCTATGTTGAATTTTTCTGTGTTGGAACGTTATTTGGTAATTCATTACATGTGATTATTCCTTTAAAAAATAAAGATTTTCTAGAAAATGCAGATTTGAAATTTTTCGTTAACAACATCCATGAAAATGAAAACAACAATAAAAGTTAATTGGCGCTCCAGGACGACTTAATCGATTCCAGTGACGCATTTGCTTTTTCAGCTGCAGAAAAACCCGGTAAAACCTGCAGCACCTCTTCATCTGAGGATCTTGATCTACCAATGTCCTTTCTCTCATAAAACAAAACGTAGGGTGTCTCCAGAAGCTCCAATAGATTATTGAGCTGTCTTTTTCGATGATTATGTGAATTTCTATGTTCTATAAGATTCATAGTGAAATGTCTTTATTTTTCATAACAGACTGCAAAAATGTGGATACTTTCAATAGATATCAAGTTAACGCTTTCGTTTATTTAGATTTTCAGTTGATTCCCAAAAAAGTAGATGAAAAATGCATTCAGTAGAGTCATTCTGTAAGAGCCCCTTCATAGTTTCAAAATTGTATTTGAAGCAGTTCCCCATATACTGATCAAATACTGTAGTTTTGAATGAATAAAAAAAAGTAAATTATCTTCAGATGTTTCAAAAAAATATAGTTTTCCAATTCATGTAGAATCCCAACGACTGAAGTGAGCTTTTTTTCGAAAGACATCGATCTGGATATTTCACGAGAGATTTTCATTTATACGTGAACCTAAAAACTGAACACTAGTGGATCTCCCCATTTTGTGTCCCAGCACTAATGGGGAAGTTGTCTTACAGGGCTTCTCACCAATGAACATGAATGCCGATTTTTCAAAATTCAAAAGTAATTTGTGTATAATGAGCCAAATATCTATTTGTTTTATATCAATTTCCATCTGCTGACGTATTAATTGTGAATCTCCATTGCAATAGATCGAAGTTGTATCATCAGCAAATAGTACAAATTTTCCAGATAGTTGTGATTCCGAAATGGAATGGAATATAAATGAGTTGTGGTTCTGATATAGATCCCTGCTCTACCACACAAACTTTTTTTTTCAATGAGCTATTCTAATTTTCTAAAGACACAAATCAGTTCATTAATTTTGAAACCAAAATAAGGCATTACCTCTAATATCAAATAATTTGTTCATCAAAATTTCATGAGCTTTCATTATAAGCTTCACAATGGTCTAATGAAAGATCTCCACATTTTTCACGCACATCTAATTTTAACTGAATATTAGCGATCATATCCAGAGTGGTACATTTTGTATTAGTAGACCTTCGAACGCTATATAGATTTGGATACAAGAAATGAATGAATTCCAAATCTTTCAATAATCTGTTATTTTGAGGAATTTTACCAGAATCAAGCTAAATATTGAAGAGTTTTTGAAGCACAGGTGACAATTATCGAATCCAGAGGCTTTCTTTGCACTCAAATCATCAATTATTATTCTTCTATCTCATCATAAGTTACTGGCTTCAAATAAATAAATTTTGGACAACTCATTTTCGAAAATAGTATTAGATCACTCATCAAACCGAGCCTCTATCACTAAACATTTCAATGGGGATAATTAAAATTAAAATTGGGAATTGAATATGTGAATAGATTCATTATCATTGTACTATTCATTTATTGTTCCCTATAAACATTTTTTTCATATATCAACTTCGTAATAATTTACCAACGTTGAAAACATAAATTTCAAAGAGAATAGTTTCCATTGAAATTGTGATCAAAATTTGTGAATGAATTCGTTATAAATATACTATTAATTCATTGCATACTACAAGAACAACGTTTTTTCAGATACCAACCTTGTAAATGTTAGGATTGACTTTTGGATCAGTGAGGTCATCGAATTTGGTGTACAACTCGTTGAGCATTCTTATTATCTTCATGGCACCCTTCGAGTCTGCGTTGGCAGCGCAGTAGTTTGAGAATCCCACTATCCCGGAAAATAGTATCGTAGCTTGTTCGTATCTTCTGGCTGGTACTGGTCTCTGATGTCTGAGTTCGTTGGCCACAGTTATGGGTAGTACAGAGTAGAGCAGCCTGGAATATGCAGTGGAGAATGAATTACCTTCTGAAGAAAATCCACAAAAAACCTGAATATATACAAATGCATTTGGAAATTCTGTAAACCTAGTTTACACGTATTGAGTAAAACATAGAGAAATTATCTCAAAACTAATGACAATCAACAATATGAGCGACAAATGGAGATGAAAATTTTTTGAAATGATTACATTCAAAAAAATTGTAACTGATATTTATAATTCAAAGGGAGGCGACTGTATGAGATAATTTTGCTGTTATGAAATCTGGACAATCTAACAACTGAAGTCGACGCGCAACAGCTAGTACTTCGATATTCAAATTCAAAATTGACATTATAACAGCCTTTTCAATGACCTCATTGTCGTCTCCGCTATAGTGGAAAGCAAGAACTCATTACCAATAACAACAAAACTGCCCCAGGCTTCATTTATCAAATGGAACTCGTGTCAGTGAAATACTGACTTGGAACAATAGAATCATCAACGTCAGAACAATAGTGCCACTCGAATTTGGAGGGCATTTGAAAACAAATTGGTCTACTCCTACAACTGTGAAGCACTTAGGCCACATGTGACCCATTGTACATCCTCCCGAGGAGTTGTCCCCCCAGGTCATCGTCCATCCTGTCCTTTCCAGGAAAGTGGACAGGTCACTGGGAGACATCTTCTTTATATCGGCAGGTGTAGGAAAAGACTCGCCGAACACACACTCTCTTATTGACGATAACTCTCGATACTCGCATAGGACATGCCTTAGTTGACAGTGGCCAGTAAGAGATCCTATTATTAGGCGTAGATTTTTTCTGGTCATCGCCAGATACTTCTTCGACGCCAGCTTCCCAGGGTCGCCCAGGGGGATCCTGGCAAGATTACATCCTTTGATTCCATCCCCTTTGATGTAGTAATGAAAATTACTGGAGTTTTTTCCCAACACCACACCGTTATTTTAACACCTAGTCACGTGTTTCGACCACCAAGTGATCATCTTCAAGAGGAAGATCAAACTGAATATACTAACAATGTTATCCCCATTCATACCATTTATGTACAAAAGGACACATTGTGTACATAAATACACATTGTGTCTAGAAGAGGTATCTATGATATAAATAAGGATAACATTGTAAATATATTTAGTTTGATCTTTCCTTGAAGATGATCACTTGGTGATCGAAACACGTGTCGAGGTGTGAAATAACGGTTTGATGTTGGGACAAACTCCACTAATATTATTTACTCGTACACAGTTTCATGGTCCATGGTTCTCAGTAATTTCTTTAAATCATGAATTTCAACCATTGATCATTCAAAAATGTCGAAAATATTGAGTGTATTACGTTTGTTAAAATATCAGACAATATCAATATCATATAACACTTCCATTTTGAATTTGTGAATTTTGACAACTAGTTTAGGATCCATCGATATTTGGGGCAATCCACAAGTAGTGGTTTTGGATCAATAATAGTCGGTAAGTTTGATACGTTATGATTGTTCCGGTATCTCAGAACAGGTATTCATGATTCAGGTAACAATTTTGTCATTTCAGATATCCAAAGGACATTGACCATATCATTGTATATTTAAGGATTTGTTTGTCATTCTTCATCAGTTTATCTGAGAATGGGTTAATAAATCGAAACCAGTGTTAAGAAATAGGAATTTCAGCAGAAATTGAACAAATGTTATTTTCCTATCCTATATTTATTATGAATTTCTTCAAAATAAACAGGTAATCAATTGAACGAGTTGAACTAGTTTACAAAGACGTAGAAACGTTTTTATCAAGCAAAGCCTTTTTACTTCTGAAATTTTTGGAGGCTTTGAATATTGTTTTCTATATTGGAGACGTTGATATGTTGATCAACACTTCTCTGATAAAAGGTACTTTCATTTGTTTCATTTTGTGAAAAATATCGAACTGAATAAATATCAAACTTTTTTAATTTTATTCAGTGTTTTTTAGCATTTACAATTTGAACTTCTTTCTCTCAGCTTATTTGTAATCTTTTTATCAATATATTAGTTTTAATTTTCATTCTGTTCTGTTCTGTGCTGTTCTTAAGTTCTAGTCTTGACGATTTTTTTCATTTCCAATTCATCTTTCGCAGCGGATTCTAATTGTGTTTGTGTGAATGTATTTCATTGGTATCCATTGCTTCTTTAAGACGGTACTAGACTTTTTAGAGGCCCTTAAGTTCTGGTTATTAATAATAATAATAATAAGGTTTATTCACAGTAAACAACATATAAATACATTTAAAAAAAGTTCATTTGAAAATACAGTAACTCAATAAATTAGGATAAGTGGTGAATAAACACGGAAAAAACACAGAAGTAGCTGCAAAAGCTACTTGAATATGTTGATTATTATTGATTATTTCATACAAAATTTCAGATTATTCAGTTTTTTTTTTAAATACAACCAAATTCCCCACGCTTTCATTTGAGTTGAACCTATCAACCAGATGATCATCCAAGAATCATACGATATTTCTGAATCACAACAATGTGAAACAAGTGATGCGTTGAATATCGATTTCAATTTTTCATTTTGTGGAATAATGACTCCTACTTTTTTTTCAGCAGGACTATTTCATGGTGTGCTGACTCTTCTTCCTCGACGATAATCAAAAATAGTTCCATTTGTCAATTAATGTTTTTTTCAATAATAGAATTCATTTCGTTTCGAATTTCATCAAGCTATTAAACATTTATCGATATCCATAAATTTTACCATTATATCAAAACTAGGATACATTAACATCAAATCCACTATCTAATCGAGTCGCGAACAACAATATTTTCCAATCATTGCGCGTAATTGATATTTTCAACAATATTACATGAATCGTTAGCTAGTTCAGCCAAGCGATAAACTAAAATACTCTCTTTCATTCGACATTCATGAGTGCATTTGCTTGTTTGTGTACATTTATTTCTGAAATTGCACATCGTGAATTCCATATGGTGAATGCCTCTAAAAATGGAGTAAGTTTGTGCCATTTATTTTCGCAACTGACGTCATTGAACTCATTTTGGGGAAAACTTAGTATTTATTCATAGCCTTCATATTCTCCGTTTTCTGGTTTCGCCGATGACAAGAAATGAATTTATATACGCTTTACTTCCACGACAACTCTCCAACAATTTCGTAAATAATTTTAATAGTGATTTATGGCAGATTTACTTGTAGAAGTTCAGGTGAGTTGTTCAGAACCCGAATAATGTAGATATATGAGAATGTTTTCAACACATTTGTTATTGTTATTGGGGAGAATTTGGAACTTGGCAAGTGAACTCGGATGTAACCCACTGATCAATAAAAATGTATGAAAGTGAAATACAGGGTGTTTAGTTATCATGCGGCAAGGGACTATTCCTGGGATAGGATTCCTTAGGATATTCTGTCCTTCGATGATTTCTGATAGGCCACTTTGTTTCGAAGATACGGTGCCGAAAATTTCGACAATAACAAGATTGGTAATTTAAAAATCATAAACGTAGCAGGAATAAAAGTATAGCGTGCTACACTGGACCTACCAAGTAATAAAAAATCTAACAATTCCGTTGGTACCTATCAACAACATTCCGATTACTACACACGGCTGCAGACATTCAATTTGAATAGTATGTCTCGTAAGTAGTGATCATTTATTTGTATATGTCGAATAGTTTGGAACCGATTGACTGTGTCTATTTAAAGTGTATTTTCTGTGTTCGATTTTGGAAGTCTTGTTGGTGTAGTCCTCTATCATGAATGGCTATAGTAACGCAGAGATGGCTGACATGCATTTCATTTCTGGACTTGCTGATGGCAATTCATCAGAAGCTAGGCGGCTGTATCTGTCTGTATCTGTAGAGTAGGGAGGGTGAGTGTAAGCCCACGCACTTAGGCCACATGTGACCCATTGTACATCCTCCCAAGGAGTTGTCCTCCTAGGTCGTCGTCCATCCTGTCCTTTCCAGGAAGGTGGACAGGTCGCTGGGAGACATCTCCTTCATATCGGCAGGTGTAGGCCAAGACTCGCCGAACACACACTCTCTTATTGACGATAACTCTGGGCACTCGCACAGGACATGCCTGACAGTCTCATCTTCCTGTTCACACAACCTGCATAGAGGTGTGTCCACTAGCCCCATATTATGTAGGTGTTTCCTTAGCTGACAGTGGCCAGTCAGAAATCCTACTGTATGGCGTAGATTTTTCCTGGTCATCGTCAGATATTTCTTCGGCGCCAGCTTCCCAGGGTCGCCCAAGGTGATCCTGGCAAGATTACATCCTTTGATTTCATCCCATCTCTTTAAAGATTGAGCATGGGTGTAACATTTGACTAGTTCCGCAATTGTCGAAGTCATCAGGCCGTGGGTGCCACTTGGTCCTAAAATTCTTAGTCCAGCCGCTTCCTTGGCTAAAGAGTCGGCAATGCGATTACCTTTACTCCTTTCGTGCCCTTTAATCCACCTCAGGAGAATGTTATTATCTACCGAGGCTTTTAGGCGGTTGTATAGTGAACGATTTCTTGATCGTAATGTGCCTAATAAAAGAACCTTTCAAAGTATACATCAACGACTTCGTGAAACAGGAGCATTGAAGCGAAATGGAGGTCCAGGAAGGCCAATGACAGTAAGAACGGTAAAAGTGAAAGAAAATGTGCTGGCTATAATAGAAGAAGATCCAGGTTCCTCTACTCGAAAAATTTGGAACATTCTTAGAGATTATTCGTTGTATTCTCACCACATAAAACGAGTTCAATCACTTCTTTCTGCAGATTTTCTTCCACGTATTGTCAATAGCTTTTCCACATATTGATTCAAATCCATCAACTACTGACGCTCATTCTTTTCACCGATGGAGCCAGTTTCTCAATAAATGCCCTGAGGAATTTCCACAATAACCATGTTCGAGCTGAAGAAAATTCACATGTGGGGATTGAAGATCGCTTTCAACATCAGTTCTCGTTTAAAAATTTGGGTGGAAATTGTAGGTAACTTCCTAATTGGACCGGTATTTCTGCCAGGAAGACTTACCGGCGAGGTATACCGCAACTTTTTGAAACAAACACCACCTCAGTTTCTGGAGGATGTACCATTGGTTACAAGAAATGCAATGTGGTTTGTGCACGATGGTGCACCAGCGCATTTTAGCATATTGGCTTGAGAGTTTTTAACAGTAACATACAAAGATCGCTGGATTGGTCAAGGTGGACCTCACTTACGACCTGCTCGATCACCCGACTCAAACCCCCTGGATTATTTCCTATTGGGCCACCCGAAGTCATCAGTTTATACTACTCCAGTGGAAGATGTGGTAGATTTGAGAAATCGGATAATTGCTGGGTGTAACGCAATCTGAAACGATCCTGGTGGTTCTGAAAGAGTTCGGTCGATGAGGGAAGATTGGATTCTTGCATCCAACAGTTTTTGTAGATTAAGAAATAATACATGTAATTTTTGGTAATACATTGTTATTTTCGAAATTCTTTTTTAATCTATATCTTCGAAACATAGCGCTCTATCAAAAATCATTAGACATTAGGACAAAATATCTTTAGAATAGTCCAAGGAATATTCCTTTGAATTTTTGCCGCATGTTCAATAAACATCCGGTATAAAGAAATAGTTCTGGTGAGTACGGCCAAAAAAATCAGGTCACTGTTGATACTGATTCATTCTGATGACCGTGAATATAATAAGGTTTTTACCCATGTTCAAAGGAACTGCATGCATATTATATCTATTCGAGATCAACGGTATCAGTAATTGATTTCTCACGAAAGTAACTATTATAGAAGATGAATCAACTTCCCTTTGACGTTCTACAGTGAAAAATTTTTTTGTTGTTGAGTGCCTCAAATGCATGAAAACTGAATTTTTTTTTGTTATAGTGTTGATACTCAACTGTTTATTGATTTAGATACGAAAGATGTCCAATATGCCAAAAATAGCATGGATAGGTAATTATATGATATCTTTGTTTGATATTTGTTAAAAACACCGTTTGAGAACAAAAATACCACCTGTCAAGGCAAGTTTCGCTAATCAATTGAGCATCTTCAGGAGATTTCCTACTGAGATTTCTACGTTTCATCTCCAACCCAACTTTTGATATTCCAGACCGAAAAATAATAATAATGAAATTGATAATGGTCTTCATTGGGTGAAGACCTCTTGGTTGTAATACCAAGAGGCGAGGTTCAAAACTGCAGTGTAGAACACTACAGATTTGTTATACCACTCAAACTCCACAGCCAGCAACGAGAACTGGCAACAAAAATATAACAAATACAAAAAAAATAAAGAAATAAATACATTGTAAACCTGATATCGATCAGCATTCGAATAACAACAAAAAAGAAATATAATATACATGTGGATAAATTATTGAGTAGTCAAGTTTGTTTACCTTTTTTTTTTCAACTTTTAATTCCTTAAAATTAGAGTACAGAGTATCGTATGTTAACATATCGCTCTTTAGAATAAATTTTGAAATCGACCGCAGTAGCCTAAGCAAAATTGACTCTCCTTGAGGCACCCCTATTTTCACTATTGAGTCCGTACTTACGTCATTCCTAATTTTTACGCTCTGGACTCTATTTGTTAAGTAATTGGACATAAGAATTTGTGGGAGACCACGAATACCGTAGTGACTCAATTTGTTTAGTAGAATTTTGTGTGATACTGTGTCAAAAGCCTTAGCAAGGTCTGGAAAAACTGCTATGTATTTCGATGATTTGTCCAGGGCCTCGACTGTTTGCTCTAGAAAATCAATTACTGCGTTTTCAGTGTTTGAATTTTGGATGAAACCATACTGCCCGTCAGTAATGACGTTATGTCTGCGAAAAACTTCCGTCAATATTTTTTTAACTACTTGTTAGAAGATTTTTGCCAGATTGTTGATGACGAATTTCGGCCTGTAGTTATTTATTTGACAACGGTTACCTGTCTTAAAAATTGGAATGATGAGTGAATATTTCCATTGTTTTGGATTGTTTCCACTTGTAAGACATGAATTAATTATATGAATTGATGGGTGTGTTATGTATTCATGTATAGTGTCATTATTTTTCGAGTTTGAAAGCCGTGGATTTTTGGAATTTTTTCCTGACGTTTCGCTGGCGCGAGTGGCTAGCTTCTTCAGAGGTGTAACCATTATGCTTGCTGTCCGATGACTAAAAGTTAGTCATCCATATTGAGATTGTTTCTTCTACGTACCCCAAGAATAAGGCGAAAGCAGGAGTTTAGAATCTTTTGGAATCTTTTCTTATTCCTAATTGTGAGGATTGGTCCATAGAGTACCTACATCTGCATAGTTCAAAGATGAAAGAACGAGACTGTCATATAGAGTAATTCTTGTGTTTTCAGGAAGAAATTTTCGATTTCCTTAAATCAGCTTGAGTGAGAGGTAAGCTTTCTGGATCAGTTTATTCACATGGGAGTCAAATCAGAGATCACTATCTATAGCCACCCCAAGACTTTTTGCTTCCTTCACAATTTTCAATCCATTAGAGCCTATACTAATAATGAGTTGTTGTTCTAAATATTGAGTTGTTGTTTTAATGATAACATATTTTAAATCTGTTATGGTTGTGATACACGAGTGTATATTCATCTAGGTATGAAAGAAACCAATATGCCGAAAATTTCACATAGTGATTTGAGGTCAAAAAACATAATTTTTATTCGAATCCCAATACGCCACAGCTACTATAAGTAAATGATGGGAAATTATCAATCGTAGATTTCATAAAAAAAATGAGTTCATTATGATTCTGATTTGAAATGCCATTCAAATTGGAATCGGAGTATCTATAAATATTTTGATATGCTGATAGTTCTCTACCCACAGAAAGTATTTTTTGCCATTCAATCATATCAATGCAGTTTTTATTAGCAAACTCCTCAACATTTTCATGCTTCAACTAATATAACTCGGTACTCGTATATGAATGAATAAAATCGATGAAAATCGGATTGAAAATCAAATTCATGTTGTAAGTATATCACTCATCTGCAGGTATCAAAAGTTATCATTAGTCAGTTTAGTTTCAGTTATTTTTTGAAAAGATCACAAATTTATTCGTATCTTTGTGACAAGTAATTTCATCACAAATGTACTTTTTTGAGATATAGTACGTAATCAATTCGCTTTTCAAAAGTCTTTCAGAAATGTATTCATTCATAATATAATATATTCGAAATAATTTCACTATTGTTCAATTCAATTTTGTACTACCTACATTTTTGTTTCTGTGCATTTTTCTTCTGGTTCACTACAAATTTTGAAACTTTTTAACAGCTTCCTCCACATATGTTTCATTTTCATTAACTATCAGAAGTAAGAATCAATTAATGGAAAAAATGGTCTACATAATTCTCAGTATTTTTAAGATGTGATGTGGCTTATGGTGAATCAAAAATTTCCTTCTATTTTGTATCGTAATAGTAGCCATGTGTTCTAAAAATAACTTTTGCATTCACCTATCTGTCTTCTTCTTCTCAGTATCTAACTCTCTGTAGGTTTGTTGCAGCTTGTCAGTCAATATTTCTAAGTTTCTGGTTAATTTGTAATCAGCTTCGAACTGCTCTGACATAAGCACTAGATCCCTCGTAGCGTCATGAAGCGGAATGTCACTGATGTATAAACCTCTCCTGAAAATAAAATAGTTTTTCGGTACTTTGACTACAGTGTCACTGAGTAATCATTACTCAATGATGAGAAATACCCTACTAACTACTGATATTTATGTAACAATCTCAATAATGTAGTGGAATAAGTGATATCTGTTTAAAATCTGTTCAAAATCTGTTTTTCCGTTAACCAGCTGTCGCACCCCTACAAACGACAACCCTCAGAAGTCGATACTTGTGCGAGCTGAGGATTAACGAGTTATTAACTCGTGATTAACGTGTGATTCCTAATACGGGATTCCCCGTGTTAGGAGTCACACACACGTTAATGTGATGAATGTTTTAAATCATTCGAAATTTCAACACTTTACTATTTTGCCACTAATTTTATCAGAAAACTTTTATGGAAGCACAATTGCTAAAAACTATCATTGGCTAACAATAAATACTCTCATCACACTAACCTGGTAAGGTCATCCAAATTCATTACACTGGGATAACAGAGAAATACAATTAGGTCAGTCTCAGGAACATACAGCATTTGTCCCTTCAGACGCAGAAACCGATATTCTGCAGGAGCATTCACTTGCATAACTCCTGCACGAGTTTTGAGTACATAAATAGTGTTGATGTGGGACAGAATATTCTCAAAAGTGAGGTCCAAGTGAGGTCTCACCTGAAACAAACTTAGTCAAATGATTGAGATCATGCAGAATGACAGATGGATAATTAGAAACTACTTCAACTGTTATCCTAACTTGTGAATTAGAAAAACAAATGTAATGAAATAAAATAATTTTTCAACTTCAACTATCAATTAGGAGTGCAGAGTGAGCAGTTATAATTCGAAGTCTCAGAAAGGACTGACCGTCGAGCTACCTGTTCCCTGGTATTAATAATTTCAGAGGGTAATGGGGGTAATGGCGAGAATAGAGGAGAGGATGATGACAAAGATGGAGGTGGAACCAGCAGTGGGGACGGTGGTATGTAGCGATGGTGGACTGTCTATGCAAATGTTTATTCCTGATTGGTTTTCAAGTTTGCTGGGTCGTTCTGAGTGGTCCGTACCCTTTCTAGGTTTTTCTGTTTGTTCTACGTTGTTTACAGGTATTTTACTGGTGAAATGTCGATTGGAGTTGTATTCTAGTCCATTTCTGGCGTAAAGGGCAGTGTTTGTTTTGAATTCATAAAAATCAAATTACACCTACGGATTTCATGAATGAATTAAATTCATTTGTCTCACCGTATCAAGAATATCAGTTATTTTGCAGTTGGTTGCATTCACTTTTGGTATCACACGAGCTACGGAAAATCCTGTTTGAACAATTTTCAAGTTCCTGTCGAACATAATGTGGAAAGGAAACACTCTGCAGAAAGTTGCTGGACTCACTTTCGGCTCTGAAAAAATTAGCAAATAAATTGTCTAGCTGTCATAAGAATGTAGAAAATAAAACTTAGATAATAATCAAAGTACACATCTGGGTTTTGAGAGGAAGAAATAATTGTCAAGAAAACAAAGCTATTATTTTACTATAATAAGGAATAGTAAAAGCGCATGAAATCGAATGATTATTTATCAATATTAATTACTTCCTAGTCTCACGATATGAACAACCTGGCTGAGAGAAATGTTCCTTTCTTCGTGAGAGTTAGATTTTATAGCGATAGAAATATGTAATAGATATTACAGAAATTATAGGTTGATAACTTTTTGATGTTAACAATGCCTGCGGCCTTCAGAGTTGGTAATTGAGCAAAAGCAAATTTTTTATAATGAATTCCCTAGCTCATAGTGTGTTGTTTCGAAACGAACCATCTCAATATTTTAGTGAAATTGCAATAAAAACTATTTTTTCCATGAGTAGTAAAAGTTCATACTCACCGAGTGACAAAGTTTCAATTTCGTCTATTTCGGGAAGTTGGGACTTTCCAGGTCCGGACTTTTCTGTGATGAGAAATTGGACGTGATCACACTCTTCCTTAGATTTCAGTAATTCTACTTCAACCTCTGTGTTGTGGAGTTTGCTAGCGACCGTCTGAAAAACCAAGAATGAAATTCTATAACTGGGAAATGCAGGTTAATTGCGCTGATCAGAAGATACGATTTCAACTATATACTTTTTACATAGTGCATTCCATTCAAACTGAGCCACCCCAAATCAGTCAAAATCAACTTGTTGTAAGCGATCTCGGCAGGTTGGCTGTTCTTGTTTATCTTTCACTGTCTGAACCACTGTACATGCTGTTTTTGGCGAGTGCGTTGGCTTGGGATGTGGAGGTTGAGCAAATCGGTCATCGGATGCCTGCTTCCACGTAGCCCCGCTGGATATGTGGTTCTGTTATTCCCTAACTGAATGGCATCCCAACGATGGCTTAATCCTAAGGTGTGTGTATCCGTGCCGAAAGGATGAATGACACTGAGCCTATTAGCTGCCTCTACGGAACCTTCGAGATACCTGGCGCCCTCTCGTCGTAGCATGGCCTTGTCAAGGTAATGCAGGGATCTGCCGTGATTGACCTGCTTTCTCTATCTACTCGTGGGACATTATTGGACAAAGTGGATGTAGAGCTCACGACTTCATCTAACCTCCCTGTAAATTTAGATCAGTTGCGAGAGCTTCTCAACTCCTGATCCAATAACTGAACCTAAAAAAAAGGTTTGTTGATGCAGCCAGGAAACGACTGACTCGTCTCCTCAATAGCGGGGTACCGTATGAAACCGCCTTGCACCCTTGCACCAAACTATTGAGCGGCGTACGCAGAATCTGTCTCAGGTGGAGAAACAAAACCCCAAAGAGCAGGTTAGCAAACGTTTGCGCTCAATGAAGATTCACCAAAACCAGAGGCGAAAAAGGCCTGCAACGGTTGATTCTAAGGCATCGTCAGGTGTAGCTGACGTGCAAAAACCCTCATATGGGAAGGTTGTCGCGGGTATCAAGGTAGGAATCTGGCACCTTAACTATTCGACTATCGGCTCCATTAAGAAGCTGGGTTCATATGGTCGAGTGAGAATAGGTGTGAGCCACAATAAACCCTTGCGGGTTGCGGTGGAGGATCGGATAGACCCACTCACTTTGGACCTAACCTAAGGCATCCTCTCCTCCTAACAACTTACCTGCTGGAAATTTAAAATAATAGTCGAGTGACACCTCATTTGAAAGGTCTTTCAATTTCATATCCAATGCTGTGATATTTTTGACATTACAATGATTTACAAATAAAACTGAATTGCGTCTTTATTCCGAACTGATCAGTTCAATTAAGCACTATCAACTTACATAAAATGATATAAAGGAGCTCCTGTAAACTATCCGTCCGTAAACTATCTAGAATAGTTGGCTATGTCTCGTAGACTTTTCATTTCAACCATCTCGTACAAAAATTCTCTGTAGAGGTAAATCAGGGGATCTAGATGGCTATTCTGTAGAACATCTTCCAATCTATAGATCAACTGTTTTCAATATGAAGAGACCTGTTGGATCTTCAGGTCAAAGGAATGTAGGGATTCCTTTGACTTGAAGAAACTGCAGGTCTCTTCATATTGAAAACAGATGATTTAATAAAAAATATCCATCATATTGGTTTTGTCAAATTTGAAGCTACAACCCACACAGTTCAGAATTATTACAGACCTTATACTATTCGGGAGGGTTGTGAAGGATATTCTCATTCCAAAGACGTACTAGGTATAAAAGCAAATACTTTGTACAAAATTCTTTGCCTCATTCATATTGTGAAATCGCATTAGTTTCTAGTTTTGATCTTCCTCTTTAAAGATGATCACTTGGTGATCGAAACACGTGTCGAGGTGTTGAAAATAACGATTTGGTGTTGGGAAAAACTCCAGTAATATTGCGAAATCATGGCGATCAATGGCACATTTTACAGCAAAACATTTGTTGCAATTTTCATACTTTTTAGAAATTTGCATTTTCATCTTTATATTCACCATTTTTACATTTCTTGCATTTTCATTTTTACATATTACCAATTTACATTCTTACATTATTATATTACTACATGAATTGTCAAATCCATTTTAATCTCACTGTTCTGATTTATAATGTGAATATTGTGAATAAAACAGTAATACCCACGCACAGGGTGTTCTTTGTGTGTTTCCTGAATTTGTTCAGATTGTTCACATTGATATTGACTGATCTTGAGGCCAAAGTAATGTAGGGATTCTCTTGACCTGAAGAAACAACAGGTCTATTCATATTGAAAACAGTTGGTTTAATAAAAAATATCCTTCCTATCGAATCTGCCAAATTTGAAGCTACAACCCACACAGTTCAGAATTATTACAGACCTTATACTTTTCAGGAGGGTTGTGAAGGATATTCTCATTCCAAAGGTATACTAGGATCCGCAAGAAAATTCGACTATATAGTTACCTGTATATGTTATTATATTTGAATTGATATATTAATATTTGTATGACATTTATATATTGAATACAGATGTTACACATCCGAATTTTAGCATTTTTATTGTGGTAGTTATTTTATTCATGAAAAACAGTTAATTTCATACTTCTAATCAGAGATAGCATCACTTTGTCAATGGGAGTAGAGCCTTATTGATAATGAAGCGCAGTTTATATTAAGAGAATGAAAAAGTTTCATCATGTTGTTATTGCCACATTAACCTGTTTGAACATAAAATATGGAACAAAACAATGGAATCAGTTGAATAATTTTGAAAATCCATAAATGAATGTCCTGGGAAATGGATAATTGAATTTTGTGTATTTTAGCGTAGTACGATCGGCAGCTGACGTCATCCAACCCAAACGGCATCTTAACTATAAAATATTTGGAAGAGTATTTTCACAACACGAGCAAAGCAAGTAACTGCAAAGAAGCAGGTACGAAGACCACTTACAGAATATGAACATCGTCGTTTGGGTCAGATGACGTCACTCGTCAGACGAAATTATTATTGCAGGCGCAACTTCAACTGCCTTGTAAATATGTTTTCATAATTCGTTCACAGTTATATTCTTTTTCACCAAAATTTTCATAAATTGAAGAACTGAAAACTTACCATTATCAAACAATCAAAACTTTCCAAAAATTAGTTCAAATGTTGTCATTCACAGAACGGAGTATTTTGTGAACCTACCTTAGTAAAAGTCACATAATAATTTTATATGCAAACTTCTCACCTTCACAATTCCAATAACAATATGCTCGAGTCCGGGCCTGTCCGAATAATAATGTAACACCAGAGCGCCATCTTCCGGTCTCTCGGTGCACCGGAAGGAAGGAGCCTTCATTCCGGGATACAGCGTTCCTAAGTGGTCGTGAAGAGCATCCAGATTCTGTGGTTGAACGAGAAAACAAGGTAGTATTATTAACGGAACTGCTAACTGCCAGCGTTAGGCAACTGGAAAATGGCGGTTTTAGCTGATTCGCGCTTTGTTTGTTGCCTAATGACTAGGATAGTGAGGACATTAAAGGATTCGCAGGGTCTATCGGTTCATCTGGGATGATATCTTTGCAGGATTATCGGGGGTAATTGAGCCATTCACGGAGACTATTGTCCTGGGTAGTCCAGCAAATATTTGTGGTGCTAATAATCAAAGAAACTGATTGAAAGGATGTTGAGAAAGACAAACATATTATTGCAAAAATCAATGTGTTCATTGATTGAAAGATAATTAATTACGAGGATTCTTGACTTTTCTGGGTTTTCGACACTCCAAAATCTGATAAATGAATGAATTAGAAGAAACTGAAAAGATATACCGAAAAAATTCTGCTTAGTATAAACTTCAGAAGAACTTTTTTTTTTTTATCCAAATAGTCATTCGTAATTTGCCAGATTCATGGATTCATGGATTTCATCTATCAAACTTGTTTTTTTATAAATGTTTGAAATTATGGAAAGCGCTTAAATGTTTGAGTCGACTTAAAATCAAGATTGGTGCCCTTTTTATGCTTATTTAGTCTATGGAACAATTTTCGATATATTCAAATATTAATTTCTGTTTTCGGAAAATTGTAACGTTTGTCCAATGTAGACTTTTTGACAGTTCTGATTGCATATAGTATGCGAGTGTTTTTATTTTTGGTTGCCTTTATTCTTCAATGTGAGGAAGTGGTATTTTCAAGAATAATATGCCCTTTATGTCTTACTTTTATGACATGAGTTTTTATCGTTTTTGTGATGTTTTCTGGCTTGTAAATCAAATTTTGATTTCGAAATTTGATTCCAATAAGAAAATATTTGTTCTGCGAAGATTCTGTTGATTAGGATAGTTATTTTGAATAACCGCTTTCTTAGCTTGTTTTATTCCTAGTTGTTCTGGACTCGGGTTTGGATGATGAAATTATTATAGTTGCAAAGTCTATGATAACCGTTGTTTTGAGATAGAGATGAGAGTGATTTGAAATTGAGATATCTACCGGAAATAGTATATTATATATCTAGGGTGAGAAGTGAGCTATTATTAATCGAGCATTTTTATATCCTGAGGCGCGTAGCGCTGAGGGATATGATCTGTTCTGTTTAAAATAAATCTGTTTTTCCGTTAACCAGCTGTCGCACCCCTACGAACGACAACCCTCAAAAGTCGAAACTTGTGCGAGCTAAGGATTAACGAGGTCTTACCTTTTAACGTGTGATTCCTAACACGATTCCTAATGTGCGAGGTAAATAATAGCTTTCTCAGCCGAGATATATATAGAATTTTTTTCACTATTAACATTGATATATTAACAATTTTAATTTTGGAATTAGTAATTTTCTAACAATTTGTTGAATATATCGGAAAATCAAGTGGAGTGGAGCGTGTTTCTAATCAGACTGGCTTTATTTATGTAAAAATTTGGCATATGTCAAATTTTGATATGAATCTAGGAAATATCTCATTGCATTTTTGATATATTTCAATGTTCCACTTCTCTCATCGCTTCTGTATGTTCAGAACTTAGAATTTCTCAATTCTGCATTATAGTGAGAAAAACATTTCCTTGGTTATATGATAACCCAAGGCAGCTATGAATTGTTGCATGTCAAATTGAAACGGTACAGTTTCCATGTTGAATACGCGATGTCGATGATAAGCGTGCAACATCTACTTAGGCCAGGAAAACGTTTGCCGACGTTTCCATGACAACCAAACACTGTACAATGATTATTATTGCTGTCAGTTTGCCAAATGCGGTTTCAATTCAAATTTAGATGCCATTTTAAGGAAGTTTGAAGATCTATATAAGTAAAACTTCAATATAATTAATTGAAAAATGGGTGAAAATTCAAGTGACGATGATTTAGAAATGATGTGTACCCCGCCTGATTTGTCACAATTGTACATACAATTAATTATAATTTCAAATAATTTACAATGTTCAATTTCCTTCTTATAGTTGATAATTAAGTTAAAAAAAGTTTCTGTGAATATCTTTAAAATTATAAAATTGTTTTCGTTATTTACCTAGGTATTTTTTCATTATCATTATCTACCAAGGGTGAGAAATATTAATTCTCGTTAAGGGAATAGAGTAAATAATAGCAATTTCTCAGGTTAGTAGTGAAACAGTATCTTTTATATACCACTGGATTTTAATGATCCCACTTATTCGGTGTGGAGTTGAATCCGAAAAGTTGATTTTATTATCTTTCTCTAGTTCAACATGAAATTCAGTTTTAGATGATGAAAATGGACTTTGCTTTTTGTATATTCAACTCTAATGCAATTTATGCTATGACGTCATCAAAAATGAAAGCGACAACATTAAGTCAGGAAGTTGTGACGTTCTATGGTAGTTCTATCCTCTTTAGAAAATTTGACAGAAGCAAAAAATAAGGGCACTCAGAAACTCTATTCCACATAAAAGTTGGTACTCCAGAAGAAAGAGTTCTCAAACAGTGAAGTTCGAGGTGTACTGAGTTGAACCTCAAAACGATGGGCAGCCACAGTCCGTCGCGTATTTCTGATATGTACCGCTCTTGGTGGAATAAAATGTGCCAAGTCATTTTATTTCCCGTGAAAGTACTAAAGAACACCATTCTTCAATGTTCCAGACTATTAAGGTTGCAAGTGATGTTCGCTTCTCCCTTCAGGCAGATAGCTCTTTTCTGGATTGAATCCAGCAGCTTCAGGGTATGCTTAGGGTCGGAGCTTCATACATGAGAACGATACTCCAAAGAAGGTCTGATCTGAGCTTTATGAAGCATCAAAAGTTGATGAGGTGTGTACAATTTCCTGGTCCGGAACAGTGGTCCAAGCTTTTAAGAAGCAGCCTTCGCAATTCCAGTGACATGATTCTGCCAAGTCATAATGGGTTTCATTTTAACCCCCAACAAACTTATCGAAGCAATTTCATATGAAATAACAATATATGAGACGTATGCCGATTTAGATGAAACACTTTCAGGAAATGACTATTATATAACTCACTAACCGTTAGAAAATCTCTAGGCGTAGCTCCTAATACTTGCAGTATCTTGTCGTAACCGGAATCTTGGCAAAATTCAAAGAAAGTCTTCCCGAACAATTCCAAAATAGTATTCGCTGGAATATCTGAAAAATATGAATAGATCATATCAGAAATACATACATTGATTCATTCGATAGTATCATAAATATTGAATGCTGACTACGTATGATTTTATTCACGAAACACTCGATTAGAATGATGAGTCTAATAAAAGTAGGTATCCCAAATTATTCTTGCATGTCTAACAACGAAACTTACTTAGAACTTCTACAGCAGCAGATATCAAGTTGTATGTCAATTCATCTTCATAAATTTGACGTACAAGAAACTGTCCTTCCATTTGCACGTCGGCATTTTTCCTGAAAATAAGTTACTTGAAGTATAAAAGTTCAGAAATATAAAGTGCATTCTATTAGTGAAATGACTTCTGACAGTTGTCATATTGCTCAACTGAATAACTCACAATCCTCATGAATAAATATTTTATTGTTTCTGCAACTTTTGTTTCTATTGCTACTGAATCTATCCATGGGGGAAATTCGAAGCCGCTATATCTTTTAAGGTTATGCTTGAAATGCAAAATGATCTTGATGCTTTATAGATTCTTTTACGAAATATACCTGGGAGCTCAGCATATTTTCTATCAAATTTTTAATAACTAAATATATATCTGATATTTATCTGCATATCACATAACATGTTTTCCACAATTCGAATCATGAGAGACGACAAGCAATTCTGAAAGGATGAACACGAAAAAAAAACAATAAAAAAAGTTATCGAAGACTTACTTTTGAATATAAAAAAGTTACGAATAATTTTAGGACTTCATGAACACCATGCTAAATGAGAACATCTGTACCAAGTAGAATAAAAATAATACACATTTGCATGAGAAACCCTGGAATGAGAAACCAAAATCAGAAGGAATCATCTAAACTAACTTTTCTCCTAATTCGGAAGGTCCAAGCATACTCACAACTATGAGCTTTTTCAGCAGATGTCAAAAAATAATGGGCCTTATTATTTTTTCATTGACATAAAAGTGAATTCAAAACAAATATTCATCAACTTCGTTGATGAAACATCAGGAGATTAAGAGTGTATTTCATCTCTTGAAGATGTCAACATGAATGTTGAAACGCTCGTCGAGAAGAGTGATGCAGTTCTGATGTTTGGGTTGGGTATTTGTTTAGGATGTATTCTACGCGAGAAACTCCAGTTCTACTTTTCAACATTGAAGTTACTCATGAACAACTAATCAAATTACATTACTCACACATAAAATATATTACAACAAAGATTTCAGATATGATCCTCAATTATTTTCATAAATATTGAGTGAAGAATTATTCTCCAGTATTGAATGACACAAGAATCACATCATGCCACCACCAGAGGACAAACTCAGCATCGCCCGACTCTGCAAAATGTACTAGTTTGTTGATTTATTTCATTTAGTTAGTCGATTTCTAACATTCACACAGTCAAAACAACCGTTGGGAGCTTATAAAAATAGTAACTTTCTGAACAATAGGTATTTTCATAGAGGACGGTCGATGATATTTTTGGCGCAGCCAGTAGGATAACCAGAAATGAGAAGAATCGATCGCACAGTTTTCGTGTTTACGATTGACTGACTATGTAACACAAAATCAATTTTTTTTAAATCAGTTCTGTGGACTTCAATCCCATGTGGATTATCCAACTTCGGAATCTCCAACCTATCGCAGGCTAAATAGTAAACTATATAGTGAACTATTAGGTATTGGTCCACCATCGTTATTCATAATATTATGGGCATCTGGATGCCCATGAGAGCTTGCCTAATTTATCTTAATGAACTGAACCTATGGAATGGTTTTGTTGCAAAACATGATGGGCGACTGCTGTTTTTCTGGTCTTCCATATTTTCGGCGTGCCAAGTGTTCCATATATCTTATTTTGATATATATATATATATATATATATATATATATATATATATATATATATATATATATATATATATATATATATATATATATGTCTGTCCATGATACTTTGCATCGTAGTCCTTACATTTAATTTCGTAAATTGCAGACTTTTCCGAATTCTCGACTTTGTCCTTTAGATTTCCTGAAAGGCTCTGTAGTATATTACTTGTTTCAAATCTTCATGTAAATTTTCCTCTTGTTCAATCTTCTACTTGGAGATGATCACTTGGTTATCGAAGCACGTATCGAGGTGTTGAAAATAACGGTTTGGTGTTAATAATATCATTTATCAATAAAACCACGGGGAAAACGTTACAATTCAATATGTTTTCTACCTGATATAATCAAACTATTTACTTGTGTGATACTTGTATACTTTTATGTGTGATGAAGTTATTACCTTTGTGATTTCTGATTCAACATTTCGAAAAAGTTGGTGATATCAAAGTCGCTACTCTGTCATAAGACATTTTTTGTTGGAATGTATATTCTATCATCTTTATGTACTCAGGCAATAATTCAGAAAATCACTTTATTTCTATTCAATACCATATGAAATCTCCAATCCCTGTAGGCTACTCTGAGATGAATAAATAAAATATTTATTTATGTGACTTATCTTGGATTGTTTAACTATTTCGTTGGGCAACAAAACATATTCTCTTTGGCCTGTAATCTATGGAACGATATCCGATGTCATGAGTTACATGATCGATGTCTGTTAATAAAACGTAATCACGCTCATAGACTGATTTATATATGAATTCATGTTTGTGCTGTGAATGAAACTATTGTAGTAAACAAGTCTATCAGAAGATTTTAATAACATTTCTGAAAGGAACGGATAACTATTTGTGAAAACAATAGGATGATAGAGGGATCTACACTATATCGCTGTCTTGCTTCTCTTTTTTCATTATAATTTAATCTAACGGTTGAGCTGAAAAATTCGTGGGCTGATATAAAAAAAAATATTTGATAAAACTCCATTTTATTATTCAATATAGTTGCTTTCGAAGGCGACAGAACTATTATGGCTATAATACAATTTTTCGATACGATTTGCCTTTAATATCAAAATAGGCCTCAGTTTCGACGATCACCTCTTCATCGGCACTAAATTTCTTTCCAGCAATTATTCTCTTGAAGTTTGAGAACAGGAGTGAGTCACTAGGAGCCAGATCTGGAGAATACAGTGGATGCGGAGGAAATTTTGCTATCGTTTCCATTCAACTGTAACACGGTGCATCATTCTTATCAACCAGCACAGCAAAATCTGCGATTCTGTCCTTCAAATGCTTCAATAACGCTATGTGATAGTCGCTGTTGATGTTTTCCTTTTTGAAGATAATCGATGGATATCATACCAGCCGCATCCCAAATTACTGATACCATAACCTTGCCAATCAACTGTTGCGTCTTTGCACACTTTCCACAGTAATTAAATTTAATTGATCTATTTAATTTTTATATTTGTATTTGAATTTCCTGATATAAAATCCCTTCAATTGCTAGGGCAATGAATTATAGAGTTTTACAGCACCAAAAAGAAATGATCTCTGAAACTCTGCAGTGCGATATTGTGGCATAGTTAATTTGTTTTAACGTCCAATGTTTCTTGAGTGAATATATTTACGCAGAATCAGTTTTTGTATTAAAAGGGGAAAAGAGGGATGGGTAGTCAATTTATGAACAAGGCAACCCAAATGATGAGTCATACGGTTTTTCATATTGAGCCAGCGGGAGTTTATAATGTCTTCAGAAATTGAATCATACTTATGAATTTTGCACTTTTTGTAGTTCTTTTTTATCTGAAGTCACAGTAGTTGAAATGGCTCAGCACCAAACTATCACAAAGCATTCTTTTTAGAGGTTGGCTCAAAATAAAACGATTACATTACAACAGTTTCAATGACATAAGTTTTTTCATTAAATTTTCAACTTGACTAGTGAATTTAAGATCAGTGTCAAGCATCATCCCTAAGTTTTTAGCTGTATTGACAGGAGTCAAGATAGTATGATCTAGTTATAAATAGAAATTGTTTTCTGCAAATTTACGATTATTCTGTGATCCAAGATGCATCATCATTGTTTCATTAGGATTATCTTTCAAATCATGTTCACTTGATAGCCCATTGATCAAATCAAGATCAGTGTTGAAGAGATTTTGTGTCTCAGCATATTCCTCGATTTTAAAGTGCTTGTATGTCATCAGCATACGCCTGTATTTTACATTTCTTGACGGACGAAATGATGTCAGTAGTATAAATGAAGAACAATAAAGGTACCAAAATGGAACCCTGTGATACTCCTGATAGAATATCAAGAGGTAAGGAGTGGTGACCATCAACAACAACTTTTAGAGATCGACCAAGTAAATAAGACACGATGAAAAATAAGGCAGCTCTATCTGAACCATATTTGAGTTTCATGCAAATCAGTCCATGATTGATGATATCGAATGCTTTCGAAAAATCTAGTAGAAACAGAGTGCTAATCATTCCCTTATCAAATCCCTCAACAATGTTTTGTGTAACAGTAGCAAGAGCTGTGGCTGTACTAAAACCCTGCCTAAAACCACATTTTGTTGGTGATAACAAATCATTGGTATTGAAATATTCAATAATTTGTAAATAACTAACACTTTCAAAAATGTAACTCATGGTTGGCAGTATACTGGTAATTCTGAGATCAGAATAACTAGCTGGATCCATTATTCTTGGTAATGGGTTTCCCAACAGCAATTTTCCACAGGCCTGTAAAATATGCACGTTCAAAACAACAGTTGATGCTATTTGTGATATATTTATCTATGAACGGACTACAAAGTTTCAACATTCTGATTGAAATATTATCAACCCCTGAAGCTTGACTTTTAATATTATTCAGGATTTCATGAATAGATTCTTCATTAGCGAATCGAAATGAGAAGTTATCTTTGTATTAAATAATGATTTGATATCACGGCAACGCGTATTTTCAGTGTCATGGCTTCGTTGATCTCGGGTGCAGTGTATTCGATCCCAAGGTAACTCGAAGATGCTCCAGTTCTTCTCCTAGATGCTCTGGTCCACATATTCTTCGAGTCCGTTCCGTTAGAGTGAAGATGACTTCTTTCTTTTGACTATGATGGTGACTCGATACTGCGATTCTACGTGCAGATAACTATCTGTGTGCGTGGGTTTTCGGTACACTTTGTGGGTCAGTCTAGTTCCACGTCGTTCGATCTGTACATCTAGAAATGCTATTCGCTGGTCCAGTTCAGTCTCCGTGGTGAACTTGACGCTTGGGTGTTGAGCGTTCAAGTGGTCTTGTAACAGGTTCAGAGCGTCCCTTCCATGTTTCACGAAAACAAAGGTGTCATCCACGTAACGTAGCCACAAAGTCAGCTTCAATCGCCACGCTATCTAGTCGCTCATAGAAGCTTTCCCTCCATTGAAAGTAACTCCCCTTGAGTAATGCTCTGAAGAGTTCGACGATATCACTCAGAAACAAGTAGGCTAGCTCCGTCTGAGAGTCTATCAGTGGGACATTTGTAAACAAAGATATAACATCGAAGTTGACCAGAATATCCGTCGGCTTCAGAGTTAACCCAGCAAACACACTTGTTACATTTACGTAAATATGACATAAAATTAATTAAACAAGTTCATGTAATACATATACGTAAATTCTCCATTACATTTCTAAGATACTTTTACCCCATATTTACATGAATAATTTATGTGAATGAGTCGTAGCTAATACGTAAAAACTTACGTCAATATGGTATATTATGTTTCACTTAACTCGGTGGAAGTCATCTTGAATTTAGACAGGTTGGAGCCTGGCTCCCTTACCCTTTGGACTGTTGTTTGCTAGAAGGACAAACGGCCCATGACTGATGTGGGTGTTATTGGTATGGCGGCATGAGTGTCCTCAGATATCAGTACCGCCCTTCACGGTGTACCCCGGCCTGGCTGTGGTGAATTGGATGAAAACGTTGTTCATCTTTAAACGGAAGATATAGAGGCCTCATTCGACAGAGTGTCGGGGCCTTCTATATCGGAGGGGTCGTCTACCGTATAATCCATAGCTTCCCTGACTAATGGGCACTTAACTGTGTGCTGTGTTTTCAGGTTGGTAACATCCAGATGCAGTTGACTTTTTGACAGATGAGAATTTCTCTGAGTTTTTGAGTTATATGTTGGTCTGTGTGAAGTTCTGTGGGAGAGGCTAGAGTTTTTGAAACATTCTTATCACGTGATACATTGAGATTTGTCTTTTTGTTGATGAGTTTTTTTTACTAAAAAACACTGGAGGCAGAGTTTGATCAGGAAGTTTTGGTTTTCAGAGGATGCTTTTTCCAGTTAATGATTTCAAGTTTTTCTGCGAGAGAGTGTTATATTTCTTTATATTTACTCACTAAAATTATATAAAATATATGTAAAATAATGACATTAATATTACGTAAAAATTAGGTTGGATTTGTAGCGGATATTTCATCATAACAGAGATGTAAGTTTTACATAACATAGTTATATAACACGTATCATCAGTTATGTAACATTCATGTCAATTTTACATAATTGTGTTTGCTGGGAAGTCCCTAATTTTACCAACGATTCGAGACACTTTGACAAGCATGTTACATTGCCACATATCGACTTATCAGTTTGTGTTTTGGCGTGGAACAGCCGCAAACACTGCTCAGAATCATCAAGTCATTGTTATTTTTCTTCGATTGTGAGCTCGCACGGCACAGAGCTTTCGCATACCCAAATATTCATGCGCGATATATGTTTGAAGCCTCAGCTATCTTGATCAATTTCAGTTTGCGATCATCCAAAATGATTTTGTACTTTCATGATGTTTTCGTCGGTAACAGACTTTTTGGGGCGTGCATCGTCTTCGTGGCTCATTTCACCCCGTTAAAACTCAGGAAACCACTTCTCAACGGATGATTTTCCAAATAATGTTTATCAAGTCAAGCTTTGGCTTCAACGGCACGAAATTCCTTTTCATCATCAAACTAACAAGAGTTGTTTCACTCTAAATATTTTATTCTATCGCACAAACTAATAGTCCGTCAGCTGTGGAATTTGTACACGTGTTACGGTTAACTGAAAATGATATGGATGTCATACTAGTAGCGCCATCTGTTTGTGATCTCACGAACTTTTCAGCCCACCTTATATAATTATGAATTGTTATTTCAAGACTTACTTGATGATCTCCCATGTTTCGTCACCGAATGTCTTCGTAACGAGTAGTTCCAGTGCATAGTTGACGAAACCATACTGAAAATAAAAAAATATCATCATTCAACATTTTCAACGAGGGAAATTCTCAAAGGAACATATTGCTAAGCAATACAGACTCAATAAAAGTATTTTCGTTACATTTACAGGGTGTAACTCAAATAATGTCATTATTTCTATCAAAAAATCGATGATGTGATAAAAAGAAATGTACCGACATATAAACTCAAAAGAAAATTCCCAACTTACTTCATGATGGATACTATACACACTATAATTGAAAAAAATAAAGTACACAAAAGATTTAAAAAATATGCAGGACAACTTTTTTTCTCAATTACGTAGACATTCCTAACGGTTGATTCAAAGGTATTACGATAACTATATAAATAATATCGAAAATGAAATCCTCATTGATTCTAGAAGTTTCTGAAAGTATATAAAATAAAAAAAAACAAAATAATTCGAATATACCTCAATCAGTATTTTCAGATGATCTGTGAGCAGACACCGGAGAAGGCATATGTGAATTATTTTCCAAGTATTTTAAGAGTGTATATATTCACGACCCGCTTGCAAATGATCGTCTGATGTTTAATGATAATCTTGAGTACTCTGTTAGCATTTCTGAACAGCAAATTTCTGAAGCGATTAATGATATAAACATACGGAAGTGTCCTGGTCCAGATGGCATATCAGGGATATTTATAAAAAAATGTAAACAGAACTTATCACCACCCCTTTTTCACATCTATAATTTATCTCTACAGACAGGAAGATTTCCTAGTAAGTGGAAATCTTCTATCGTCATGCCACTCCTCAAAGGTGGTGATAAGCGTAACGTTTAGAATTATAGACCTATTAGCAAACTATGCATTCCCGGAAAATTGTTTGAAAAAATTATGCAGAGAATTATTTTAGATCATGCACAAAATGAAATAATAGTACAACAACATGGTTTTTTCCCCTGTAGATACATTGATCCTAATTTAATCGAGTTTACAGATTATGTGTTTGAGAGTTTGGATGATCTGATGCAAGTGGATGTGATCTATACGGATTTCAGCAAGGCTTTCAATAAAATAAGTCACAACTTGATCATTGAAGGACTTGCGGAGATCGGGATAGATTGGCATCTTCTGGTGTGTAAATCGTCATACATTACAGGAAGGCATCAAATTGTGGATGTTAACGGTTACCAGTCAGAAACTTTTGTGGTTACATCGGGTGTTCCACAGGGGAGTCACTTGGGACCATCACTTTTTAAAATTTATATTAACAATATTGTTGAAATATTTCAACATTCCAACTTATATGCCAATTACCTCAAGATTTATCTAACCATCAAAGAAATCCAGCGCTGTGACAGATTGCAAAATGATCTGGAACCATTATCAGCAATCTGTGGCAATAGTAGCCTATAGTTAAATCTCGATAAATGTCACAAAATAACTTTCACCTGAAATAGAAATCCCATTGATTTCCAATATCAAATAGGAAATCACACAATCAAAAAAGTTAATGAAGTACGTGGTTTGGAAGTGATAATGGATTCCAAAATGATTTTTAAATCTCACATTGAGAAGACCGTTAATATGTGTAATCGTTTATTGGGTTTCATTAAGAGAAATACAAGACATTTCAGAAATGCAAAAACACTTCTTAATCTATATTACTTTTATGTATATAGTCGTTTGAACTTTGCATCTGTCGTTTGGAGTCCACAATATTTTCAATGGAAATCTCTGACAAGAGAAATGTCAGATATAATGATGCTGTACAAATTATTCAATAAACGTGTCGATTGTTCTACGTTGATAACAAAAATTTCATTGAATACACCTTGCAGAGACTGGCGAAACCATGATCTCTCTGCAACCTCATTTAGAAAAATCAATTCAGGAAAAAACTCTCCTTTATGCAGAATTGTCAGATCCTTCAATACTCATTGCAATGAAATTGAAAAACTGAGGTTGCCTTTCCTCAAATTCAAAAAGTATGGGAAATCTATTTTTATTCATAATTAGTTATCGGTTCTTCATATACTGTTTTTTTTTATTTTTTGTTAATATTCATTACTATATAGTGTGATGTACACAGTGAAATGAGGATATTTTTTGGATTTATTCTGTTTGTATCCCTATTTGTGTAATAAATAAATGAATAAATAAATGAAATTCAATGTGGTGATTTCTTGTCATATTTCATAAAAAAAGTTTTGATGAACATATTTCCTAAGTTAGGTACTCCGTTTCCGAGTAACGGGGTGTAAAAATTTTACTAAAAATATTGTTTTTTTAATTTCCAGTGGCGTCACATAGGGTTACCTGATTGATATTTATGGTAATTTCATTGTACGCTCCAAGATTGATATTTTTATCAAATTGTACCAGTATTGAAAAGAGTGAATTTTAATAGTTCGAATTTCCATTGTTTGATATGATATAATGTGATTTTGAATCTCTGAAAAAACAAATGAAATCACAAATCAAAATGAGTAGCTGAAAATAACAAAAATATTTTGCAATAAATACAATATAATGAAAATGAGCAAACCATTGAGAATTGAATAATCAAAAAAAAAAAAATAAAAAATAAAAAAAATTCAAACCAAGTTACTTCACCAAATGAAGTTAATTTTTTCAATATCTTGCTTCTTTAGTTCAATTTTTTACTTATTCACATTATATTCTATCTATTGCTCAATATAATTATTATTTTCAGCTCTTCTTTTCAATATTCAATAATTTTATTTTCATAAGGAAATGAATATTTCGAAATGGATTTCGAAATATTAATCTCTCCCAACTACCTACACAGTGGAATGTGGTAAACGTTTGTCAAAAAACAACTACTTCCCCGGTTAAAGCCACGCTGGATATTGAATAATATACTACAGAAATTCATGCAAGATTCCTCACAGAGGCTAGTCTCGTTCATCCCGCAGCAGGGCCATGCTGAAATTGTTCAAATAGATCCCCTGTAGACCGATGTTTCGAGGTATTACCTCTCGTCAGTGCAGGAAAGATCCTACCCAGACAGCAAAGTGTCTGGGATTCGATTAGTTGTGTTGAAATCAAGAAAACCTAGAGAGAGAAAGAGTGTTGAGAGTGTCTTTTTAGCCTTCTGTTGATGAACAGGTTTTTTTCTGCAGACAGCTGCCCCACTCTTAAACCCTCTTTGATCATAATACCTTTCAAAAAGTACAGGTTCGAAAACCTCACTCTTCCATTATCAATTGAACTCACAATGTATCATTTCAGAACTCATATTTATCAGTGAAGAAGAGGTCTGTTAGAGGTGTATTTTTGAAAAATATCTTGTGATAACTCCACCATTTGATATAAACGTCGTAACTATAAAAAAAAATACAAATTCCTGGTTTCATTTCTACAATTTCTCCATTATTCAACTGTCTAACATCTGCGGATAGTTCCATAAATGACTTCCTCTGAATAAAACATGTAACCTAAAATAGCTATTATGGTCTCGTTAACGAGATGTTTCTCACTTTTGCTTCCCGTTTACAGTGTTAATAATACCACTGCAAAATTTGCAAGTCTAATTACACGGCTCCCTGGCGTATCCTTGGAAGTGCATACATTGTTTTGTAAATTCAAGTGGTGTAATTTGAATCCGTAATTTGAAGATGGTGTCTGTGGTTTATGGAGAAATTGAGGGTCTGAATTGGTGCTTATCTCGTTTATTAGCACGATTTAGGAGAAATATGAGACGATGATTGGAACCAGTTATTCGGGAGGCGAAACAAATTGATGGAGATATCAGCAAATATGAAATTAACCTTTTGAGTAATCGTTTGAAACAAGGCTTTATGATTTTTTTCCAAATATATCTCCACTTCTCTTTGACATTATCAGAAAAAAGATAAAAAACAATTGAAAGTTCGAATGGAAGGATGTTTCCATGATAGTTTATCAGGGAGATCTCTTTCACGAAAAGTTGCAAACTTTCATTTTGCTCAAGTCTGAGCTACGGTAGTTTTAAATTTTTTCAACCACTCAATAATAATAGTGATAATAATGTATTTATTTCTTTGAAATGATAATTTATCAATGATATAGCAAACGTCAAGTAAAATAAAAACATGTAGATGTATAAGACGGTGTTAATAAATGACATTTAGACTACAGTACATTGATCACAATTATTTTGAAGTATACTCAAAATACTCATTAATAGAATAAAAACATTCCTCTAACTGAAAGGAATTCTTTAACTTTCCGTTTGAAAGTAGATATTAATGGGATACTCTTTATATTTGAAGGCAGACAATTGAATAACTTTGAGCCTGCTGAAGAGAGTGATTTTTGAAACAATCTCATACGATGTTCCTGCAGTTCGATTAGATTTTCATTTTTTGTTGGGTAATTGTGACACTCTGAATCAATTTCAAATTCAGACTCCTTCTTTTTTACAAAAATCAGACAATTATAAATGTATATAGATGGTAGCGTTAAAATTTTTCTTTCCCTAAAAATGGGTCTACAGAAATCTGTGTGTCGAAGACCATACAACATACGTATTATCCTTTTTTGAGAGATGGATGCCCGACTGGTGTTAATCCCCTCTCCCCATAAGTAAGATAGTACTGAATAAACCATCGCATAGTAAATGTTCAACAAATGCTCTTCATTCATAACCTTTCCAAGTTGTACCAATGCGTAAAAACCGGTGTTGATTCTCTTGCAAACATAATTTATGTGAACTTGTTAACTCAACCCAGAATATACATATATGAAGTCCTAAAAATTTTGTGGTTTCCGATGGATAGATAGTGACATTATTTATATCAACCTGTAAAAGCTCTAAGTGTCTTCGGTTGAAGGATTGAACTAACACTGTGTTGTCGGCATTGATTATAAGTTTATTTGTGTGACACCATTTCGTAAATTTACGACTTATTGTGTTCAGTTTTGACTGTAGTTCCGCAGGACTATCAGCTCCTTCTGAGACTTCAGTATCATCGGCAAAGAGTGATATTGAATTTGTATCTACACGTTGTGGTGAATCACTGACATAAATAAGAAAAATCAGTGGTCCCAAAACTGAGCCCTGTGAAACTCCAATATCTACTTTGAATATAACAGAGCTTGTATCATCCCATGTCACATATAATTTCCTGAACTTCATATATGATATTATCCATGCAAGAAATGTTCCTCTAATACCTATTGCATATGATTTATTTGTAAGTATATTAAAAATCTATATCTATTTAGTCAAATGCCTTGGATGAGTCAAAGAAAAGCGTAGCTTCAATATTCCAACTATTTGAAATAATACGTAATTTTTGTTATTGGTATTTTTCTCAATCGATGTATTCATCACATTCTTCTTCTTATTCCGAAATGTTCCTGATAAAGGTCATAGAAAAAGTATGGTATCCCATTACTCGCTAGAATGATTGACGAGAAACTTCTTCTCTCGAGAAAGAATGCTAGAATTTCATCCAATTGAAGCAGGCTGCTTCTCAAAAGCTTGAAAGCAAACCTCAGCAACTTTTGATGCTTCATAAAGCCCAGGTTAGACCTTCTTTGGAGTGTTCACATGTATGTAGTTCCGCCCCTAAACATACCCTGAACCTGCTCTATTCCATTCAGAAAAAAACTATTCATCTGATTAGAGACAGAAACATCAACTTGCAACCTTGATAGTCCGGAACATTGGAGATTTGTCTCTCTTTCATTGATACTTTAAACGGGAGGTGTTCAAGTGACTTGATACATCTGATTCCATCAAGAGATGTACATATCAGAAATACACAACGGACTGTGAGTGATCACAGTTTTGGGGTTCAACTCAGTACGCCTCAAACTTCACTGTTTGTAGAGCTACGTTCATATGGAATGAACTTCCTGAGAACATTTTTCCAAATGAATGTAATCTCCTGCGATTCAAATCTATTCCTCAAAGAAAATCATCATCAGTTGAATTTTTCGAACGTATCTTTTCAAAAATCACAACAATTACCACCCCTAACTTTTTTTGTGATGAAAAACCCAAATATTTCACATACATATTGGTTGGAAGTTCATTAATCAATATTTGAAAACAAATAAGGCACATTTAGTTACAACAAAATCAATAATTCAAATTTCTCTGTAGAATCAACACATTCTTCTGACTATTTTCTAACATTCTGCAATTTTGTTAGTATGAGAAGATATATCTTTACCAAGAAGGACAAAAAAATATTCATGTGAAATGAAACACGCTTATTTTGCGATAAAATACTCAAGAAAGGAATATAACCTAATTCACGAATATGAATAATTGTACACATGAAAAAATTTGATAATCAGTTGATCATTTTCTATTGGCTTGATAAAACAGTTCTGTAATTTAACTTCATCCACCCTGTAATAAGTTGAATGATTTATGGTAAACTCAACTTTGAATATTGTAAACCAATACCCTCTATATTTGTTTAGTACCTATATATGAACTTTTGTCTGCACAAATTCAATTGAACATTATTCATACATGAAATCATTATCACAATAGACCTCGTCTAGATAAAGGGAGTGAATTATTCAGAGGATTATTTGAATACGGTTATTGTGTACAGTTTGTTGTTATATATGGTCTGAATTCAATACAGTAATAACGATGTAATTATCGTATCATAAAATAATGTTTTGCTCTATTATATCGTAAATATAAATTATCGTTATCAAAGATATTTCCCATTTTATATAGAACTCATTTCGGTAATATTCGAAACGGCGAATGGAAATATTATTTAGAACATTTTTCACAACTAGCACTTTTTCCAAAACCAGAACTGCATCACTCTTTTCGACGCAGATTTCACCAATCAAGTCGGTGTCATCCATAGTTGATGGAAACTGAAGCTGAGGGTCAATGGCTTAGAATATAATTGCTTCCAGTTTCAAAACATCTTGCTCACTTCAACAAATATTAAGTCATCCTGAAGACGATATGTTGGTGAATGAAACAATATACAGGCTGATTCACGGTGGATGGCACATTAGACGTTTCTGGTGAACCAGACAACGGATCACTTTGAAAATTTAATGGAGGGCATATTCGGACATTCTCTAGCCAACTAAAATATTTTCGACAATGCGGTGTTGCCGCTTCTATTAGAAAGCAGTAGCAACTTTGATTTTTCAAATGGAACACTCTGTATATAATATTATTTTTGGAATCTCTTTGAAATATTCCACATGATTGTTTTATTTTTTTATAATTATTCATATCAATATTTCCAATTTCAAGTTTCTTGGTGCTTTTTTAAAGTTTATCCAAACATATTGAAATTGTTCTGAATTCGTATAAATTTCTTGAGGTTCATTGGCGGTAGATTCGGATACATTTCATTGAACTTTCTACATGTTCTGCTGATAATTTTGTCACACTGTCCAAAAATAATAAACAAATTCATAAGAACTTCGTTTGAGTAGTTTTGTTCCATCGTTTTGAAGGTATTTGCAACTTCTGAAGTGACGAAAATGTCGATATTATTAGAAGAATGTCACAACGCTACTGTCAAATAGTAATCATGGCCTGCTTACCAAATACCGAATGGAAATACCATTCTGAAGGGACATTTTCACAAATAAATGTTCATAAGTCCGAAACTTGACTAGTTAGGTATAGGTATGATATGCATAGAAAGAAAGCAAATTTCAGCAGCTTTCCGAATTTTCAATAACATACAGGGTGTTCCATTTAAAATAATCATATTTCAGCAACTTTTTCAAGCAAACGAAAAAACTGTATTTTTTTACCACCCTGTATTGAAGTAACGGAGATTAGGCTGACGTGTGGGAAGTATCCAAGTATCACCTAACTCCAAACCAAATTTCGATATCATAGTACTTCTTAACTAAAAGATATCGGCATTTTTAGAAGTTGTCGGGCAATTGTTGAAGATTCCAAAAATAATATTATATACAGAGTGTTCTATTTGAAAAATCAAAGTTGCTACTGCTTTCTAATAGAAGCGGCAACACCGCATTGTCGAAAATATTTTAGTTGGCTAAAGAATGTCCGAATATGTCCTCATTAAATTTTCAAAGTGATCCGTTGTCTGGTTCACCAGAAACGTCTAATGTGCCATCCACCGTGAATCAGCCTGTATGATGATATATGAAATGAGCAGTGACATAAAATATATTGTTCAGATTGAGTAAGCCATTAGAACTCGTTTCAAAGAACATACATTATATATCCGATTGCAGAGACCATAAAAATCTAGTCGCCTTACACGCCTTTGGGAATGGCAACAGAATAAATAAGAACTCCATGAAATTGTTGAGGTTGATACATGACTTTACATTTTCAAGTGTTTTCTGTCTGGAAATAGCAAATGGTGGCTTGAGAACTATGAACACTGACAAAATAACGAAAGTGTTGAAGGACGTCAGTCCATGATGAACCAGCAATAGTGATCAAGTGAATATTTGCAGTGAATACACAGGCGCATACTTGTAACTTCCCTCGAAAAGGAAACAATTCAAGTAAAAGTGTTGTAGAGAGAATGTTCCCAGGCGGAGACAAATAATCTAGTCATCATTAGGTTATGGAAAGTATCTTAGGATCACAACAAAACTAATGCCATCAGTCCTTAACTCAATTCAAAGATGGACTGGAAAGAAAGAATTCACTGTCAATCCAATTAAAACTGTATATTCTATTCATCAAGAGGCGGAAGTTTGCATCTCTATGTAGGATATTTGGAACGACACGTGGTCAAAAAATAGGAAATAGGTTACTTATAGTTGGCTTTGGTTCATCAATATTGGAAATAATAGACCAACTATCAGCGTAAATTGAGTTGCAGGAGCAAAAATTACTCGCCTGTTTCTGAATAACCCAACGTTATATCAGATCTCTCAACCATTGCCTATTTGTGGTTCATATTGAGATAAAGTTTGTTGAACCTAACCTAAAGATAAAAAGTACGCCGTGTATACTATCAGTTTGAAGTCAAAAAAAATATGAGTCTGAATTAACTTAGGACTGAAAAGAACCCCGAGAAAACTGGAAACGATGACGTTATTATTTTGAAAGTGAAGGATTGAGAAGATACATGAGAATATATTCCAACAATGGAAATTCGATCAAATTATATACCACTGGCATCAGTGATGAAACAAAAATCAACGGAAAGATTCCAATGAAAATGCTTTCTCCACACACCAGTACTAGAGCAGTTCATCTCGACTAGCATTTCGATAAACAAGTCATCATCCGAAGATGACTATATCGGTTTAAGTTTTCAAAGTGATCTGGTTCTAGTGTGTGAGAAAAGTAGATTCATTCTATACCAGAAGATGTATTGTATCTATCAAACGAAAACGTTCATCAATCTTTTTGCAAATAAAACTGAACAGCCTGATTGAATAAGGGGAGCTGAGGGTAATTACCCTACTCATAATTAGGACACCCAATATAGTACCACCTGAATAGAATACCCAGATTCGAAGTCAAGAGTAATTGCTAAAACAGCTGTATCTCTGAAATTTCAGAAAACATGAAGAACGATAAGCTGATTTGCAAGCGGAACCAGTTTCCTCTAAGGAGTAGCAGTAATAAATACTAATTACATGAAGGATTCAATTGATTATATTCGTAATGGACTTGGCCAATACTTGATGAACAGCCAAAATCAAGTAAAAATTTACTGTGTGATTTTCTCCAACGAGTAAAAAAACCGCAACACGTGATTCGCTATACAGTTCTACTAAGTAGTTGATATGAACACGACTGAAAGCTATTTTGATCATACATATTGATTATATTCATTTGAAAAAGTCCTTTCGGAAGAGTAATTCAAAAGAATGCTTCCAAAAGAAGAATCACAGAAATATTTCTGAACATATAGCTGAATATTTCACGTGCAAGAGAAGAGAAAATTTATTGCACCATCTTCAATATTCCAGGCCACCAGAGTTGCTTATGATGTTTTGGTCTCCAACTAAAATTTTGCAGCATCAGTGTTCGTGAAAAAAAGAGAGGTGTCAGTGATAAGAGACTAAAAATTTCATAACCCAGTACATACTGTAGGTACTTGTTTCATTCTTCGCAATCTGTTCATTTATTACCTTATGACTTTCTCAATAATCCGAGGTCTATCACAAATCACAAGTGTGTTCCAATAATTGAAAATCTATTGCGACAGTTGTGTCGTCAACAGTATATGCAGGAATAACTTCATCGAATAAATCCAACACCCTTCGTGGTATTAGCCAAGGGAGTGATGAGTGTCAGTCCATTAACCTACAGTGCGGCGAGTTGAGACTGGCCTGAACGAATTGTTCTTTCAGATGATTAGAAACTGTATCCTCAAATTTGAAAAAAAACTACTGGGGTCCATAAAAAATTCATTCGAATTCATGAAGAGGTCATTGAGGTACACAAAATTCCTTGATTTTTTTCTGATAAACATCCTGAGCTATTGAAAAAACTACAGATTTCAGTCGTAACGAAATAACGAAACTTAAGAATGTTTTTGGCTTTCTACTGCTCCATTTTGATACAAAAAATATATCAAGATGGAGTAGTAGAAAGCCAAAAACTTCCTTCCTCAAAAATTAGTCACTCTTAAAAATATAACCCCTTTCAATATAAACGAAATTAAAATATGATGATATATAAGAAATTATTATTATAAAATTGTGAGTCACTCCATTAAAAGTTTGAAATGAAGTAGTGAAGTAATCGAAAAAGTTTCACATGAAAGTTTCATATACCAATGCATTGTATGCTTCTGGAATATTTTCCGATATACAGGGTATGCTGTAGAAGCCTGGTATAACTTATACGGGTGTATACCGAATGCCTTCTTTATACCCAAAATAACTTCGAAATATTATTTTATTTATCTATACACATTTTCAGTGAATGAAAACTCATTTCAAAACTCTGTTCAGTTATCAAGAAAATATATATTCCGAAAAACTCTTGATAACTGAACAAAGTTTCTCGGAATATATATTTTCTGAATACCGAATAACGATTTTTGTTGTTTTTTTTTCAATGAAACACTAAATATTTTTATGAGAATATACCCAGGAGTTGGAGGGAGTTATACCATAGAAACAGAAGAACACAGATTTATTGACAAAGTAATCCTTCGCAGAAAAATATTTGAAATGATTATGTTTAGTCGTTGTTGAAAATCCATTCGACTTATATACTGGAGGATTCATTATTTTCTCATCTATTTCTTACCAAGTGATCGTTAGGTTAATTCATAGATTCAACCTAACAATGTGAAATCTATTGTAAATTTTTGGTCTATGATGATTTACTGTTATTTTTGTGTTCAATTACAGACTTCACAGTAGAGTCTCTTGAAAAAATGATAATCCCCCATTTTCGCAGGAAAGGGTATACTACCGGAAAATCCATCAACTTTTCTCGAATTCATTTCACTTCCAAAGTCGTAAACAAAGTTTTTGCTGCAGAATTTTGAAGTTGAAAATAATATAGTTTTCGAAACTATTTTCTTATAACTCCTGGATCGCTATATACAGTGCATTTCTTCAATACTTCCCCCCCTTTCATTTTTGGAACGGATCAACTAAAAAAATTATAACTTGGGATAATAAAATTAATGCGTGAACACTTCATTTTGAAATGAAACTCACAGATGAAACTTTCAATATGGCGACTGGGCGCCTTTTGGGAAAAAATTGAATAGAAAGGGGGGTCTTGTGACACATCATTTTGAAGCTCCTGACAAATACTTCAAAAAATTTTCTGAAGACAAACACATTAATATCGATATTTCTAGAAATATTCCTTTTCATCTGCAATATGGCAATTCCAACAACCCGATGAGGTTTTTTGAGTTAATTTTTGTTTATAAAAACGTAAAAAATGTCAGTACGACAGTGAACTTAATTGTTCAGTTAGAATATTATCATTTAGTTTTAGGTTTCACTAGTAGGAAGGCACCAAGTCAATAATCTCTAGAATGGTTTGGAAATTAAATTGAATTGAAGTGATTTATATTTACGGTGCGACGCGCAACTTTCACGAGACCGAAAGGATTTTCAAAGAACGTTTTCCGAATCGTTCTATCTGTAGAAAATATTTGAGGAAACTTGTATCCAAATTCACAACTACCGGTAGAAGCCCCCAGGTCATCCGTCCATTCCAGCAAGTACAAATAATTAGTGAGATGGTAGTATATCCTGAACAGTCTACTTATTTCATCGCGAATGTTTGTAAGGTATTTCCTTCTACTTTGTGAAGACTTTTGAAGAGGAATTGGTATCATCCATAGAATTCTGCGAAATCATGACAGAAACCACCATTTAAAGGCATCCTACATAACTCCACAATATTTATTTCAGTGACGAATGTACATTTTTTTCAAACGGCAATGTTCACAGACAAAATTGCCGTCATTGGAATGACACCAACCCTCACGTTTTCCGAGAAACACATACCCAATATCCAGAAAAAATCAACGTTTGGGCAGGAATATTGTGAAATCATATTGTAGGATCGAAATTTAAAAGGGAAACTGTATTTGAATATGCTGGAAACTACTGTTGACCCTCTCATTACTGAAATTGTCGAAGCGAATCGTAATGAATTCGATATGGATATTGTATTCCAACAAGATAGAGCACCACCACATTACTTCAGACAAGTAATAAACTATTTGGATACTACATTTCCCGGTCATTGGATTGGCCGACGAGGTCCTACAGAATGGCCAGCCCGCTCGCCAGATTTGACACCTTTGCCCTTTTTTTATTGGGCTATTCAAAGCAAAAGGTGTACGAAACTGAACCTGCTTCTATATTGGATATACGGCAGAGAATAATAAAATTTGTAGAGATATTGACGTTAATGTGTTCGAAAATGTTCGGCGTGAAATATCGGATAGGCTGTTCATATGTCAATGAGTTGGAGGCAACTATTTCGAGCATATTCCGAACTGACCTCAAGCTTATTACCTCCATATTATGTAGTTTAAGGGCAATGTATTCAGGCAATGATTAGGAGTTCCGCCATTTTGTAGCAGTTAAAGATATTAACATTATATTCTAGAGTTATGGAGCATTTCTCAGGAGCTTCAAAAACATATGTCACAAGATCCCCCTTTCCATTACTTTTTTTTTCCAGATGGCGCTCAGTCGCATTCTTGAAAGTTTCATCTGTCAAATTCACTTCTAAATAAAGTATTCATGCATTAATTTTATTATTTCAAATTTTAGTTTTTTGAGTTGACCCGTTCAAAAAATGAACGGGGGAGGTATTGAAGAAATGCACTGTATATAGCGATCCGGGAGTTACAAAAAAATAGTTTCGGAAACTATATTATATTCAACATCAAAATTCTCCAGCAAAAACTTTGGTAACGAATTTGAAAGTGAAATAAATTAGTGAAAAAAATAAAAGGGGGGGGGTATTGAAGAAATGCACTGTAAATAACTAAACAGCTTCGCATTCTGAAGAAAAAAATATGAATTGAAGTTCCATCTTGATTAGGAAAAATTCAGGGTTCCATTCGAAAAAAATCAAGTTTTTTTTGTTTTTGTCCCAGTTGCAGGATGAAAGATTGTGGATGAATTATTAGTCGATAGTGAAGAATCGAAAATTTTCAAAATTTACAAAATGTGTTTTTTCCATTAATAAGAAATTGAATAGACCAACGTTCTGACATTATTCTGATAGAATCCAAATATGGAAAGGTTATATAAAATGAATTCAATTTTGACATGCCACATTTGTAAAAGGTATACTGAATGTTGGAGAATATTTCGGAAAATCCCAATTCACTGGTGTTTGAAACATTTACATGATGCCTTCAATGATAGTTCCACTTTTACATCTCAAACTTCTAATGGAAGCTCGATATTACGCAAAATATTTAAATGAAATCCTATATTCTCAAGGCAAAGAACCCTCATAAATAGAGGAGCAGTAACAAGGCCAATTTTCCAACCTTTTTTCGAGCATCAATAGTTTCTGTCACCAATCGACAAACTACTCAACCACCACTCCGAAACTTGATGTTATGAAATAAATGTTTACTCACCATCTTCCTAAGATGTTGACAAACAATCCAAAACTCGCGATAATCGTTGGCAAGACTGAAAGGGAACACTGAAAACCGCTGGTTCGCCTATATTTCAGACTGAAATCGATTTCTGTCCTGCGCCGACACAGTTGTCGAGTCGCAGGAAGGACTACACCAAATGCACCAGGAGTCTTGGCTTCGAGTGGTTTTTGATATTTCTATATGATATGAACGGTAGCGAAAAAAACTAAGGGACTGTCGTTAGGCTTCTGCACCTGTAGGAAATCGCTTTCAGAAAGATAGGTTGAATATTTGAAAAAAGGTTTCACTATATCGACCGATAGTTTCAAGTTCTCAGTTTACAAAATTATTGTTCTGCAAGTCCATACTCAAGTAACATTAAACAGTTTATTAAACCGCACATGTGTTTCGCTATACAATGCGTTTTCACTTCATCCATGCCTACCTATTTATGCATGATTTAATTTCATTTGAGTGTAGGTAAAAACTAATTGAAAATTTTTGAACATCATGAAAATAAATTTCACCAACTCAATAACTCAATAGTTGCACCTGTTATATTATCATCAATGTGGAAGTTGATAAATAGTTTATCGCATGTCCATTCACTGGATTTGTTGAAATTTTTTTTTACGATATTCAAATCTTCAATTAGTTTTTATCTAAACTCATGTGAAACTATCAGTCTGGTCATCAGGTAAGTGGAAGGTTTCTTTCTAGAGGAGTCAACTGCTGAAATTGGGTGGATTGAACGAACATTCACGACCTCTAGTAAAGATATGTTAGAGCTTTCCTGGAAATCTGACTCCTAATAACAACAGACCTCTCATCTTCAAGGGAGCTAAACGCCCAAAAAAGAGGGATTGGGAAATCGTCAAGAAGGTTATCACAGCACCTGCATTCGAATGGGCTATCAAGTTGTTTCGACCCTTCAAATTGAGCCCGTCTGGAGTGAAATTATATACCACCCAGTTGGTGGTATATAGTATACCTAAAGTGGCTCGAAAACACACTCACCCTAAATCGGTATGACCTATAAGCCTTACATCCTTCCTGTTGGAAGGACTTGAGACGATACTGGATGGACCCATCAGGAGGATGGCATTATATGCATCCCCCCCTGAATAGCCACCAGTATGCTTATCAAACCGGCAAATCGACAGATTTTGCACCAATCCCTTGACAATAAGGAGATTGTGGTTGCTGTATTTCTTGATGTTGAAGGAGCTATTCTACCCAAATCTATAGGATCATTCCTGCTAGGAAAGGCATAGAACCAACAATAACTGGCTGGATCTACGCCATGCTGGTAAACAGAATTGCAACTAGGACTCATCAAGGCGAGGCCGACATAGACCTTGCCAAGATGACATTATCACCTTGGCAAGGTCTACGTCGGAAAGGGTAGCTTGTAATATCCTCCAAAGTACGATGGACGTTGTTCACAGTTGGTGCCTGAGGGACTAAATGCCGGTCAAACCCAGCAAAACTGTGATAATCTCCTCTACCAGGAGGAGAAAATTGGAGAATTTAACGCCACTCCCGTTCAATGGTGAGGTCATTTCATTTGGAACGTAGGTGAGATACTTTGGCATTGTCCTTGATAAAATAGGCACCTTGAACGCTCACTTGGGTCGGTTGACACTGGAAGTCACAGCATTCTGAAAGTGACCTTTGATTTCATGCCTCCAACTTTCAAATACAAACTGTCTCTGTTCCCGGGTATAAAGGACTGGATCCTCCGAGATAAGGAATTATCAAGAGCAGATAGATGTTGGTTCACAGATGAATCAAAAACTCCATCAGGTTCTGATGCAGGTGTTTTCAGTCAAGTATCAAGAGCAGATAGATGTTGGTTCACAGATGGATCAAAAACTCCATGAGGTTCTGGTGCAGGTGTTTTCAGTCGCAGGCCCAGGACAGAGATATCAACCTGCTTAGGAATCTATGTGACTGTATTTAAAGCAAAAATTTACGCAGTTGAATTGTGTGCAGAGACATTGGGAAAATCCATCCTCATACATGAGTCAATAAAAATAGTTTTGGATAGTCAAGCGGCGTTGGAAGCTCCTGGCTCCTATCAATATGATCATTTGAATTCGAAAATAGTTATTTGAAAGATTTTGTCGGTGATATTTTGAGCAACCACTGAGGTGTGAGACGGCGTGTTGTCTTGGTGAAACAGGAATTTCTTGATGATGCGTAGTATGCTCCTGTTATGTTTTTTTTTGAAGATAATCGATTGAAATTACTCCATGACTTTCTCAAAAAATAGTCGGCATCACTTTCCCAGCCGAAAAAACAGTTTTTGCCTTTTTGGAGCTGGTTCCCACTTTGCAGTTCACTGTATTCAAATTTCATCTACAGTATAATTGATCGGCGATATAACTTTGCCAACTGCGCTAACAGAGCGTTGGAAATATTCTCTCGAACATGCATCATTGTTGATTTACTATGTGAGAAACACGTTCTTTGGAGATGTTCATAACCTCTGCTATCTCTTTCACTTTAATTCGGCGGTCGTCTAGCACTATTTGGTCAACTTTAGCGGTGTTTTCGTCAGTAGTTGCAGTTTTTAGATGTCCCGAATGATCAAGCTCCTACTGCCACGCTTAAATTCAGCTCCCCAAAATTTCACTCTGGTAAAGGATAGCGTAGAGTCCATTCACAGAATCCAACTCATCTTTGATTTGTGTAGGCCTATTGCCTTTCAAAAACAAATATTCAATGACAGGTCAATACTCGATTTTGTCCATTTTCATGAAAATACGTCAACTCACTCAAACAACTGTTCATAACAACTGCATGTCTGAAATGGCTGAAACGTTGGTGAGTAACTGTCAACAGATGAACAACGAAATTCGCTGGCTTCTATTTACAAGTGCTACTATCTTTATGTTGAGTTCGGAAACTTTTGAGACTACCCTCGTAAAAAGCAACTTCGGGAGTTACAATACTGTGAAAAGCTCATATTGAGGTGTGTTTTTTGAATACATTTTGATGGATTTTCGTTAAGTATCGGTCAGTTATATCATATTTATGTAGGGGAAACCCGGGCAACGTGAATACCTTAAGCTTCTCTTGATCATTGTCGTTTAGTTATAACTGGGAAAATTCAAACAAATATTTATATTGAGTTTTCATTTAATGAACTTACAAAATGTAATAACATTTGTTATTGATATTGATTAAACTATTAGATATAAGGCCAGTTTTCAGCAATGGCATGAATATCCACTTTGCCCAGCACTCCGGGTGAAGTGGATTCAGTACCAGAGCAAAGCGAACAACAACATTATTTGTCATGGAACTAAACATGAAAAAGAAAACATCTAAAATCAAAGGAACATTTTTTTTTCTACAATGCTATTATGTAGTTATTACAAAGAAATTGAACTTATGAATAGAGATTGAAAATTAAAGGAACATTTTGAAAAAATATTCCTCTGAGATTCGTGAGAATCATTTGAAGATGAAGCTTGAATGATGGAATCGGGCAAATTAGTTCTTTCCGGTGGCAGCAAAGTTTTTGATCCAAATTGAATGTGCCTGCAAGTACATTGGCTGGTGCAAACTGGTGATCACCAAAATCATATCTACTTGTTTACAGGTCAAACTCCGGGACTTTCAAATCCATGCACTGCGTTGATGGCCACCGCAGTTTTGAGAAAAGCTGGTGCTAGCAATCTACCTACATCGTACTGGTTGATGATGCGGACGGGGTGAGCTTTTTGAAACATATTGATCTCCCTTTCAGAATACGTTTTCAGCGGGCCATCTACAACAACATCCATCGATTGCATTTTGCTAACGATAATATCACCACATTTTTCTTGGTCACATTTTTCTTTGTGACTTTCGTGGTTGTCTAATATCAACAGGAACTTTTTGTTTGCGGTTGGCCTCACTTGATCTACGAAAAAATGCATCCAATTCAAAAACACCAACCATTGGGAGTACACGTTTTCTGAGTCTCTGGCGGACTTCTATAAAGAAGTCTTGGATACATATTCTTTCTAGCAAAAATTAAAAAAAGTGGAAGAAAGTTACCAGCTAATGACAGTTGTGAATATAGGACGAAACCGGCCTAATTGTGAAGAAGCAATTACACTTTTGGCATGTCGATATAGTGTAGCATAAGCTAACCTGTATTTTTTTGTTGTTCCTTCAATCGACTCTTCCTCCAAACACAAATAAAATTATAGCGGCCTACATGTTTTCTTTTCCCCAGGATCCTTGTGTTGTCTTTGTTTATATTTATGTACCATCTGCAATGAAAAAAATGCTATAAAGTATATAATTTCATAAAACTGTAAAACTTGTCATGACCGGGCAAAGTGAATACGGTATCCACTTTGCCCAATTCGCTTTGCCATTCAAGTACATTTGGGAGTTATACGCAATATTCACTTTGCCCGGGGTATCTACTTTACCCGGGTTTCCCCTTTTTACAGTTTTTCTCAGTGACGTTTCGATGCCGTCGTAACTGAATTCGGTTTCGTTTTTCTCCAATATCCCAAAAAAATATCGGAAGAAGTTAAAAAATATTTTTCAGTGGTTACATTCAGATATATCACGAAATTCCATTTTGATGTATTTATACGGTTTGGAAAGAAGAATTTTTGTATATCTTGGGCATTATATTTAATCTCCAAGTTATCTTGCGACGTCTACGAATAATTTTCCTGGATTCGCTCTACTGCACGAATAATCTCGAAAATATCGCAGCACCGGAGATCTTATTTCAAATACAGCATTGAGAGAGAGCTCCGCTGAAAATTCTTCTCGATAAAAGAGGTCCGATAAAGAAATAAAAGTATTATCGAGGATATTATTGCTGCGAACGAGACTATATGACGGTTTTATTTCGTGGGATGATGTGAAAGAGAATTTGACAAATATTCGGGATAACTGCACGTCTATATTTGTGGAGGTGCCGGGCTGGGGACCAATAACTTCTCCCTAGGCGAAAATGCTTCGCGCTGAGTCCCCCGACGTGATGGTGTTTCAAATGGCGTTATTTTATCCACACGATAGATCATTTTTGTCTCTCTTCAAATTTGAATCCCAAGGAATTATTATGAGTTTGTTTCCTAAAATGCACTTCCGAATTTTCCAGCTCGGCAATGAATTGGGTGATTTAGAAATGTCAGTTGTGATTGTCAAAAATTCCCTCAGTATCCATATTGTGATAGCCAGTCTTTTGCTAGTTCCAGGAGGAGTTTAAGACCGTGAATAGGTAAAGGTAGATCAGTTCATTATTCTCTGCTTCTCTTGACTCCTTCTACGTTTCTCTCTATCTTGTTACTTCATCATCTTCGTTGATGAACTTCTCATGATATTCATTGTTATTCCGTTTTCTTCGCATATATAATGACAATCCACATAATTGTTTAATATATCTGTTTCCATACCATTTTGTATAGTTTTTTTCCTCATTATTTTCAAGGAGCGGCTTCCTTCGGAATTCTGTTTTTATGAGCTACCATCTTCATCACTCCAAAATTGTTGAATTTGGAAGTTTGAGGTGCCTTTCATTTGAGTCTCGATTTCTACTCACTTCCATCAATTTCACCTTTTCTCTATTTATATGCAGTTCAAAATTCTCAAATTCACTTTCGGATTCGTTAACTGCTTTAATTACTTGGGCTTTTGTTTTACCCTTTTCTTCAATGTCACTATATTAGTACTGATTTGAATAGTGTTCGAAAATTAAGGTTTTTCTGTCCAACTTCTTGGTTCGTGTTCAACTTCTCAGCTATATATTTCAAAATTTCGCTCTCGTTTTCATTTTATTCAGTATTAGGTATCTTCGTCACTTTTATTAGTATCTTCAGTATTTTGAAGTGCACTAATGTTTATTATTATAATTATCCTCATATAGTATCGAATGTACTTTGTAAATCAATTGAATATTAATGAATTTAATATTACTATTATTATTACTTGGAAAGTAGCAGAGGATTCAAGGAGTCACACTTAAAAACATTTGAATGTGAAAGTTTTCCAAACCAACCCAAGGTGAATCATATTAAGAAACGGTTAATAAAAATAATTCAGGATAACAAGACTTTTGATTTCAATACTGCGACATGTTGAGTAATTACATATTTATGATCATAATAAATTACAAAGAAGAATATTGAGAAACGTTCGGACAACAAAATATTGCTAATTGGCTATAATAGCTGGATACAGAATTCAATTGCTGAAGGTGAAGAGAAACATAGTTTTTTAATGATTTTTCAGTTTCAGGAGTATGTTCTAGTCTACTCAATTTTGAAGTAAAAAAAATTAGTACTGATGTTTCTGACAAAACAACTGCCGACAACGATTTTCAGTTCAGTTCAGGGTACATTTGCAACGCTCTTCGTGGTATTAGTCAGAAAAGTAGTTGTCTCATGATGTGTCTCACTCCATAAACATACTGTGTGGGTAAAAGAAGTCTGGCCTGAACTATAGGTGAAAAAGTAATGATTCTTTGAAATGAATGAAATTTGAAATACATTTCCCAGTATCCCGCACAAACGATATTTCATAGGAACATAGAAAAATATCTTGCTAAAACTTTGATGAATGTAAACTTCCATCAGAAAGAGATTGTTGGTTTTCATTGTCCGGAAAGATGAATTGGCCAAAAATTATCGTCTGTTTTTTCACTACTTAGGGGCCTTGTGTTTTTTTCTTTGCATCCTCCTGGACATTTATGAATTTTTCTCGTATGGTTTAATAACAAGCATTTCATCAGTCGTATGTTCTGAACTACTTTGTACACTTTTTTTTTATTTCGACATACTATCCTGAATATAATCCAAAATTTTCATCAGCTTGCTCATCCCTATAATCCAGTGCCTCACATTTTCATAAAACATGATGAGGTGACTCTGTTCCTTTTTGCATTGCATTGATCAAAGTCCAGTGGGGATCCCCTTAATTATTCTGAGCCGACGCCCACTGCGTTAAAGTATTTCTTTCTTTGAAAGATCGCTTCATATTGTTTCTTATTGATCCATCTGAACAAGAGATAGCACACCGATCAGCTATTTCGTTACCTGCAATTCTTGTTGAGTATCCAGGCACTCAATATTCCATCTCGCCAAGTTTTTCAGTATGTCATTGCATTTATAGATCAGTCTCTAAGTCACACTTGGTTTAATGAATGCTTCTTGGGTAGCCTGAGTGTCTTTAGTAATATTTCTTTCCACATCTTGTTGAGACCTGAAATCATTGTTTCGAAAATCAGTTGCTCCCTCAAAGAATGACTTTAGATCATTTGCACAGCATAAGTACAGGCTGAATCATTGCAATAAAGCAGGTGAATCATATGGTGACTTTTACTTCTGCAGTATTTGTGAAATATTCTCTGGTGAGGAAGAATTCTATTACGGTAAAAATTACTGAAGTTAAGTACAAATATGGTGATATACTGTAGTAAATCACTATAGTTGAATGAGAAGAAATGATGATAAAATATATAGAATCATAACCTTGACAACAATGTTTTCTTTTTAATGTAATACTATTTCTGAGAATTTAGCGCCTACTATTATGGAATTGTAGTTATGATTCAATAATAATAATAACAATAAATGATCAGGGATGACTACTAACATCCTTGGCCTTTGGTGAGTTGCGCCACCAATCTTCTGAGCAACTGGTGCAAAACCGAAACAGCAGCCCAGTCGCACCCGGGAAGGAGAACACCATTCTCTCCCTGATGCCGAGAGTAGTGAGCCCGAGCGAAGAGGGTACATGGCGAGATTCCATGTTGTGTGGTGTGAATCACATCCAGAGCATGCCGCCTTTTCCACCAAATATCTTAGAGATTACGCTTCTTATCTTCGGCGGCAGGGCAGAAAACCTTAGGTTACGCAAAAACATCCGCAGATACTCAACTTAGACACTTGTGGGTTCCAAGAACTTTGCTGCTCCAGGCCCAGATGGGCTGAACACTTATTGGTGGAAAAAAGTCACAAGCACCTACCACCATCTGGCCGGAGTTTTCAACTCATGGCTGGGCTAATAGCAGCCAATTTCGGATTGGTTTGTCGAGGGGCGAACCGTTCTCATCCCCAAAAGCGGAGACTCGTCGATTCCTAAGAATCACAGACCGATAACATGCTTGAATGCATGTTATCGTTTACGAGCATTTTATATATACGAATACTCCTGATACAAGCTGCAGGGCCTGTCGCGACTCGTCCGAGACCCTAATGCACTTGCATTTAGCATGTCCAGCATATGCGGTCTCAGCCTATATCTGTCAACATGACGCGGCCCTAAGAGTGCTATATTACCATCTACGGCACTCTTACGGTATTGATGAGACACCGGTATTGCCCCACTTTCCAAGTGATATTGAATCCGTTGTGGGGAACGAAAAGTGCCGAATTTATTGGAACTATTCGATCCCCACCCTCAGGCGCATGCAAACTAATGAGCCTGATGTAGTCCTTCTCGACCACCTGACCAAAACGATATTTGTCGTGGAGTTTTCAGCTCCCGGCGAGACGAATATCATCCGAAAAGAGAAGGAAAAACGGATAAAATATCGAGACTTTCCCTTCGAACTCCGCAGACTCTTTCCAGACCACTATGTCAAAATGGTTGTTCTAATTATTGGAGTCCTTGGTGAAATGATGCCCTCTCTACTCTCGAATCTTAAAATCCTACTGGCCTGCCGCATTAATGCAGAAGGCTGTCATTCTTGGCTCACTGCGCTTGCTCAGGGCCCATGATTATGGGACCCAATGATCACTTACCCCACGGTGTGGGCAGTGGTCGTTGGTTGATAATGCTGGCACGCCCTTCCGAATGTATCGAGGCTTCGGGGTATAGGGCCTGACCAGCGCACACTACGGTGAATAATAATGATAATAATAATAATAATAATGATAATAATAATAATAATAATAGTTGTAGCCTCTGAACGAGGTGACTACAACTCTGTCACCGAGATGGAACCCGTTCAGCAGAAAGCTCAGATAAAAGCCGCAGATATCACCTTACTTCTGCAGGGACACAAGGATAAGCCAATGCATGGGGTCTTCTTCAATAACATTGGAGACCTTGGCTTATCAAAGCGCCTGACGTTCGCTTTTCTCAGGTCGAATGGGCTGAAGTTGGAAACTGAGGGGTTCATCATGGCTTGCCAGGGTGGTGTCTTCAACACCTTAGTCTACTGCAGTCGCGTGATGGGTATAGAGGTTCATGACACAAGGTGCAGGGTCGGCCCCGAGGCGCCCGAGACCCTAATGCACTTGCTAACAGCATGTCCAGCATATGCGGTCTCGGCCTATATCCATCGACATAACGCGGCCTTAAGAGTGCTATACTATCATCTACGACACTCTTACGGTATTGACGTACAAGCTAATAAGCCTGATGTAATCCTTCTCGATCACCAGAGCAGAACGATATTTGTCGTGGAGTTTTCAGCTCCTGGCGAGACGAATATCGTCAGAAAAGAGGAGGAAAAACGGATAAAATATCGAGATTTTCTCTTCAAACTCCGCAGACTCTATCCAGATCACTCTGTCAAGATGGTTATTCTGATTATTGGAGTCCTTGGTGGAATGATGTCCTCTCTACTCTCGAATCTCAAAATCATACCGGCTTGCCGCACTAAGGCAGAAATCTTAGCCGGACAGATGCAGAAGGCTGTCATTCTTGGCTCACCGCGTTTGCTCAGGGCACATGATTTTCGGACCCAATGATCACTTACCCCATGGTGTGGGGAGTGGTCGTTGGTTGATAATGCTGGCGCGCCCTCCCGAATGTATCGGGGCTTCGGGGGATAGGGCCTGACCAGCGCACACTACGGTGAAGAATAATAATAATAATACAGTTACAAGTAATCAAATGACAGGATTCAATATCAACATATGATAAAAAATCGCAGAGATTGCTCTTCCATCCAACCGTAATCGTGGCAGGTCTAAATAACACTGTCTATTATTGGATCATTATTGTTCTGTTTTTAAGACTCTGCTTCCAATTGGTGTATCCTAATATCTTTTTATGCTATCTCTACTTACATTCCAATATAGTTACAATAACGGTGAAATTGATCATTTAATATTGTTATTTTGGAAATTATCAAAAAAAAAACAGAATATATCGTGTGATTCTATTGAAATTTCTTCATTCTCTGCCCTATACCAGTTATTCCATATTCGATGGTCTATTAGACGTATCTAGAGAACAAAAAAGATGGGAGTTTTAAATTTTGATTACCGATATAAATGGTTGTGACCTATCGTTTGAAAACATGTTCATAACCGCAATGTTGCCACATCTACATGTAACAGACATCAACTTGAAAATTTCAAATGGAACACCCTATATATTATATCATTTTTGAATTTTGCATCAAAATCCAAATTACTTTTGTTGAACATGTTTTATACATCGAACTCAATTTCTGGCAACTTCGAGACAATATGGTGGTTGTTATTTCAGAATGGAACTCAAATCCTATTTTATACAGAGTGTCTGAAAAATGCGTCTTAATTTGTATCTTCGATAAACGACCATGACTAATTTTTTTTTTAAATAGAACACCCTGTATGTTATTCAATTTTCGAATTCAGTCAACTAATGGGCACAACTTTAATCAACTATGTCCTATACCTATCTCTGACCGTTTATGAGATATTAATTCTTCTATCAAATATAACATTACAAAATTCGGGGAAAAATGTATTATTGAACGTATCGAATAATGAATATGACTTTACATTAGTTCAGAAAGGTTCAATGGATTACATGAATGAAATTTCATAGTGGGTGTATGACAAACACTTTTCAAAAAAATCAAGAGATAATATTGTGAAACTAGCTTCGCAATTATTTGACTTTTGATACAGATATGACGAAAATTCAGTAGCTCATATGCTTGAAATGCTGACCATTTACTTGTAAACATTGATGGATTGATGTTATTACGTGATCAGTCATGACTCTGCGGATTTCAGACGGCTTGATTTCATTTCAAACGATGATCACAACGATTTACATCGGTCACCAAAATTTAAAACTCTTATCTTCTTTTGTTCTGTAGATACGTCTAATAGACCATCGAATATGGAATACCCTGTATATTAGATAATCGATACAACCACCTTCTCACATTTCCAGAACATATCCTTGCTTCTTCCTGCTAATCATTCCACATTGGTCTCTCGTGGCTCATCCATTTCCTCACGACATCTTTGTTGACACTCACACTCATGCAATTTCCTGTGTTTGTCTTTCATCTTTCATTGTTCAATTTCAAGCCCTCAATTGCGAACGTTTCGTGACAAAAATTAATTGTTGGCCTGTATTCAATTGGCGAATAGTGTAATTAACCGTTTGTTTATTCAATTTACCTTTGACGTTGTTCTTGGAATTATAATTAGATCATTTTATGTGATGCGCGTATTGGAGAATCAACCCCTGGGAAGTAATTCTCAAGTCGTGGGAGTTTTTTCTGATAGAAATTGTCGCCAGTTTACATGGAAAGGATATTCCCAATTGGGCCCTAGAAATTATTTTTCAAGTTGGTTTCTTCCTTTTCATAATGAAAGCTATTATTATGTTATGTGAACATTTTGTGAATTTCTACCATGAAAACATTTCTTTTTCACATTTCTGTTTTGAAATGAATTCTAAGGAGATATGCACTTAGTAAACTTGAAATAAACCGGCATTTGTTCTCTTTTCCACCAAGAAAACAATACAGTACAGCACTATTTTTCAGGTGTGAAAGCTGTCGATTTTTTAATTTCTTCCCGACGTTTCGCTGTATCTAGTGGCTAGCTTGTTCAGAGGTTTATTCACCTTGAGTTATCTTCGATGAATGGCCAGACCGTGGTTACTATATGATGGTCAGCGGCTGGTGTGGTTCACTATAACTTTCTGCAACTGGATCAAACCATCACAGTAGAGTCCTATTGTGAGGCGGGTTGGCTATCCTTGTTCATCTTTCACTGCCTGAACAACTGTGCATGCTGTTTTTGGCTTGTGCATTGGCTTGGGATGTGGGGATTGAGCAAACTGGCCATCGGATGCCTGCTTCCATGTAGCCCCGCTGGATACGGGAATGACATAATCACTTGTGGTTCTCTAACTGAATGGCATTCCAACGATGGCTTAATCCTAAGGTGTGTGTATCCGCGCCGAGAAGATGAATGACACTGAGCCTAGCAGCTGTCACTACGGAACCTTCGAACCCTCTCGTCGTAGCATCGCCTTGTCACGGTAATGCGGAGCTCTGCCGAGATTGACCTTCTTTCCCTAGCTGCTCGTGGGACTTTTATGGACAGAGTGAACTTAAACATTTTTTCTGACGTTGAGTCTACAGAGGAGATGGATGTCGAGCTTACGAATAGGAGCGAGAGCTCCTCAACTCTCCAACTTCTGATCCAATAACTGAACCTAAAAAAAGGTTTGGTGGTTCAGCCAGGAAACTATTGAGTCGTCTCCTCAAGAGCGGGGCAACTGCCAGCACCAAATTCTTGAACGGCGTACGCATAATCTGAACAGGTTAGCAAACTTTGTCGCTCAAGTGATGATTCACCAAAACCACAGGCGAAAAAGCCCTACACGGTTGAATCTAAGGCATTGTCAGGTGTAGTTGACGTGCAAAAACCCTCATATGGAAAGGTTATCACAGGTATCAAGGTATCAAGGAATATTGAACCTTGACTATCTGACTACCTCATTGACGATGAAACAGCAGAGCATATACTTCGTGCCTGCCCCACTGGGGACCTAATCAGGTTTTCAGAGTTCGGCAGAGCCGTGACACAATTCAAAATATACATGGATATCACAGTTAAAATTTGTAATCGAGTGAATAACTGCTTACAAGAATCACCATATTTTTTGAAACACATATGTTCTTAGTATCTTTTTTTGAGCGATCAACAGATCATTCAATCTGCTGCAGTTACCGTAGCAGACTAAGCAATAATTTAGACTTGAGTGAACATAGGCATAGTAGTAACTTAATATAATATTAATGGGTACAGAATTTCTGAGATTCCAAATGACGAAACAATGCTTGGGTGATTTAATAGAAATAGTATCAATATGACCATTCTATGATGATTGGGAGTCAATGTTCAACCCTAAGAATTTGACTGATATTTTCTGCATAATAGATTTAGTATTAGCTCTAACCAATATACTGCAGTCCATTTCTTTAAGCGAAAAAACAATGGTATTTGATTCATTGATATTCAGAACGAGGCCGTTTCTGGCGCAGTATTTAAGCATATTAGCAACTGCAATATCAGCCTGGTCAGGTAACCCTTCACAAGAAGAAGAACTCAATAAGACGGACGTGTCATCAGCAAACTGTACAGTACAATGTTGTTGATTAATATCAGAGATTTCGTTGACGAATAAGAGAAAGAGAGTAGGATCCAGGACACTACCTTGGGAAACACCTGTTAAGATGTTACGATTTTCAGAATGATATATTCTCGATTTGATCCTAAACTTAACAAATTGTGATATGTCAGTCAGATAAGTCTTGATCCATTTTAAACTTCGGCCGCGAACTGCAATGTCATACAGTTTATCGAGGAGGAGTTGATGGTTGATTGTATCAAATGTTCAAGTATATACCAGAGAGAAACTTCCCGAACCCATCCACAATTGACTGAGAAGAATCAATTATATTGCATACAACCGGAAATTCTTGATTTCTTGCATTTGATGAAATTCCAAAATCTATTTGGATTGCCTGTGACCTGTCTTTCCATTTCTTGCATAGGAGGCATATGCGGTTGTGATTTTACGTTCAAAGTTTGCTTTGTAATTCTTGAATGTTTAAAAATAATTGTTTTGAACCTTTTGTAGTTTTTATGTGCAGAATGTTTCAAATTGATATCATTAATGATTTCTGAAGTGAATATACTGAATAATGAAAATCTTTAGTTTTTGTATTGAGACCCAACGCATAATAATAATAACAATCTGAACACATATGAATAGTTTGAAGAATTCATCTTGGGTGTACCATTGATATATTCAATTTTGAGGTTACTTTCACCGTTTAGCACTAGTCTTCCAAACTTTCCTTGACCTGACGATGAACTTGTGTACTTTGGCCTTTTCTTTGACAATTCGTATGATATCACTCGTATACCATACATGGTATGTGTGTCTGAAGTGTTCAAGTGTAGGAACATGATCATCAAGCAGTGTATGAAGTTTATCATAGAAACTTTCGACAGCAAAATTGATTTCAGGAATATCATCTAAGAAACTCCAATCAGTTAACAAGATGGCGTTGTACAGTGATGGAAAATCTGCCTTTCTGAAGTTATAAGCTCTTTGGTTGTGATTTATGTCCATTTTGTTTTTTGCTTATGCACATTATTAATATCAAATATGAGAGCTAGGTGATAGGTATCCTCCTTAACTAATGAAATATATTCCCGTCTCACAATAGAATCAGCGTTTCCTATCACTAAATCTAATAATTTATTCTGACCATTCAATATATTGTTATATTGCTTGAAACCCAGAAATGCTAGAAAATCACGAACTATATAAGATCGTCTATCATCTGCATTCATTTCACAAAACTGAGGACAATTGGAGTCCTCCAAAATTACTATTTCATTGTTAAAATTGAATACGTCCCAACTTTCCAGAGCTTCAAAAAACGCATCATATATTTCAAGGCTGGTAGAAGGCGGAATATAAATAACTGCTACATATAGAACCAAATCTAATTTACATTCACAAACCACTATATCTATGTCCGGAAAATTTTCATGAAAATAAGAAACATCAACCATTTCAGCTTTCAGTGCAACAGCCAGTAGAACACCACCACCACAAGTAAGTCCGATATTATCAAATTGGCAATCACTACGAAACACATCGTAATATTCGGGAAACAGTTCACTAGAATTCACCTCTGGTTTCAACCAAGTCTCTGTAACTGCTATAATATTATATTCGTTGTCACTAACATTGAAAAAAAATGTATCAATTTTCAAAATCACTCCTCTTACATTCTGGTAGAAGGTAGATAAACTGTTATTGCTATTGGGCTTTTCTAGTTTACCGAGATGATTCTTGGAATCTGGTTGATATACTTTATTTTTAGATCGCGTTCTCCGGCATTAGTCCTGTTTAATTTTCCTGAAGTACTCTAATTCTGTCACGGAATAAGCTTGATCTGCTTATGTCATTTTTTTTTCTTCCGTGTAATTCAATGTTTATATAAAAGTAGCTCTTTCAGGAGGACTTTCTTTCAGTTTGTGTCTGAAAGTTACTTCTTTGCATGATCTACACATCCATGTATAGCGTTACTTATTTTCAAATTGATTACTTCCTTCTTTTCTTTGGAAGATTCTCTCATCCATTTTTTTGTATCAGATGGAGTAGTAGAAAGCCAAAAACTTTCTTTCCCAAAAATATATTGTCTTCTTTCACAAACTCGTCATTTTTCAGAATTTTGTGTTCATGTGTAGATATTCTGTAAACCTTCGTGTAGATGTGACAAAAAAACAAAATAATAAAACAACGATAGCCTCGTATCGCTAACATAATCTTTTTTCAGCCAACACTATGGGATTAATGTCTAAATTTCTGAATCCCGCCATCTGTTAGGCTTTCATATATTCCCACTGTCCAATCTAAATCAAGGATTAATCCGAATGGATATCCAATCTAAGAACAACCGCCAATTAATGGATCGGTGCCTTCACCCAAACATATCACTCAGGTCTTGATGAATAAATTAGCAAACACATCTATGATTGATTCACAACGTCACCAGAATCGATGAGGGTATTGTGTTTCGTGACTTCCAATCGAACAAATACAGAACTTGCCTTCTCAAGATGAAGATTGATAAATTCGTATCACGTGATGTCATTTCTGAATGCTTCCAAAAGTAATAATGATTGACTATTATTGCCAGGTTATAAAGAAGTATCAATACTAGAAAGTTAATTTGTAATGGTGGTTCAAATTGAAACGACGATCATGATTAGCAAAAGCTCAAAACTATAGTAAATATGAAACAAAAGTAATTTCTGTAGAGAAAATCAGCATGTATCTCTGTGTCCTGCTCGAAACAGGCATAATCCTTTTTTTTGACAAAATACAAGCACTACAGGAAAATCCTTGAAGAACTCCCAGGGCGTTGCCTGTGTGAAAGTAGCGATTCACATTGGTTTTGAATCGCTGGAGATTGAATCTATTTGAATAAATGTTCTCAAGAATTTTATTCCCCATAAACGCAGTTCCCCAGATGGAAGAGTTAATTAACGGTGAAGATCGAGGTGTACTGAGTTGAACCTCAAAACGATGAGCAGTCGCAGTCCGTCACGTATTTTTGATATGTGCCGCTCTTAGTGTAATCAAATGTGCCAATTCACTTGAACACTGGAATCGAATGTGCCAAGTCACTTGAAAACTTCTTCGATGTTCCTGGCTATCAAGGTTGCACGTGATGTTCGCCTCTTCAGTCAGGTGGATGGCTTTTTTCCGGATAGAATCTAGCATCTTCAGGGTATGTTTGGGGGCAGAGCTCCATAGATGAGAACAATACTCCAAAGAAGGTCTAACCTGAGCTTGATAAAGCATCATAAATTGCTGAGATTGCTGGTTCGGAACAGTATTCTAAGCTTCTGGGAAGCAACATTTGCAATTCCAGCGACATGATTGTGCCAAAACGTATTGGTGTCCATTTTAACCCCCAACAAACTCATCGTAGTCCAGTCATTTCAAGGGATTTGCCTAGGCATACGATGAATCGTTTTTTAGATAGAGGGCAGTGCGAGCGCAGATTAAATATTATTTGTAGTCAACTGGTTGTTCCGATCGAAATCAGCTCATTTAAGGTTTATAAATTATTACTCAGTGGATTATAATGAATAATTTTCATTTTCTATCAACAAATACATTATATTTAAATATTTTTTTCATTAATTATTTATTTTCAATCAAGTATCAATTTATTCAATAACACTTACCTGCCCGTGTAGTTATAAATTTATAGAGGGAAAAATATATATTACATTATAATTTAAATCTAATCTATAATGATTATTCTTTAAAAAATATAAATGAATAGAAGAGAAATGAAATTTTAAATGATATTTTCATTAAAAAATCTCGTTCGATACATTTGTGAATGTCAAAATCAAAAAAACAGATAAAAATAATTGAAAAAATGAGTTTCAAATTCAATTTTCATCTTCTTCATCGTCGTCGTCTTCTCGCAGCTGTAAATATTCAAGGGCGTTATCATCTTCACCCAGATTCGTTTCCAATTCTTCCATGATTTCTGGATCAAAGGACCTATCTTCGTTAACATCGGTCTTATATGGTACAGCATTGAGACAAGCTTGCCCATTACACTGGCCTCAAGCTAAAGAGCATTGCATCCCCGCTTTCCTGCATCCACATCTTGAATCACAACCACTTTTGCAGTTACAGAATATCGTATTGAGTAACTCTTCTGGAGCAGGTGGTAAAATGGTCATAATAGGTTCTAGCAATCCGTTACGCATTGTCCAACCCCATTCCTGGGGTTCCAAATCATGTCCTAACCAAGTTTGAACTTGGTAATGAACACGATTAAAATGTTGGTGAGCTGCTCCACTTGTTGGTGGGATATTTGATAACTGCACAGGTTTATTGAGCTTTGTTAGTTTGACATATTGTGCATAACGAAGATGATCGATAGTATCCACACACTTTGGAGCATTATAAACAGCCAATAAAGTTTGATATCCACTATCAAATAATCTTTGAACCGGTCAGTTTTTTTCTTCAAATGCTGCGGCAAGTTCATCCAAATTAGATAGTTTCTCGAATGTTCTTAAAAACGTTTTTTTCCTTTTTTAAAGAGCGCAGGAGTCGTATCACTGCCGCTTAAAGCGTGAAGGAACAAAATGTGTTTTTTTAGAACTTGAATATTTGTCAAAACTCTTAGAGGAGTATATTTCCGTTTTCACATTTGCCTTGCCAACTTTTTTAAAGAAAATTTCTTACTCAAGAGATAGTGTACGCCCAATTAAAATCACAAGTAAATCAATATCTTCACCGACTATAATTGCTGTTCTTTGACGTTCAGATTCTTCAATAGCTGTCTCAATAATGGAAAAATTCGCAACATCCCTAGCCTGTTTAGTGTTGATGTATTTGTTAATAAAAAATGAAAATGTCTCGATTTCGATCGGGACAACCAGTTGATTTCAAATAATATTTAATCTGCGCTCTCGCTGCCCTCTATCTCAAAAACGATTCAACGTATGGAAAAATGTTTGAAACAAAAGTTGTGGAGAATTTGATTGCCTACAATATTGGTAATGAATACAATTAGCATAAAACCCATTGGAAACGAGATATTGGCAAAAAACATGCAAAAAGTCAGTTTTTTTGACTTTTGACCTTCAATTTTTGAAGTTGCGACCGTCGAATCATATGTGAATTTTGAAAATACTTTTATAATGCCAAAATACAGAGTTTATACAAATTTACAACTGTCAATTTTCCGAAATACAGACCTAAATCGACGTAAAATGACTGGACAATCGAAGCAGAAAGCGGAATTGTCTGACATGACATTATTATATATGGTTCGGAGACATTTATCTCCTTGGAGAAAACCGATGCCTGGGTTTTTGTGCCACTGAATTGAACCTATTTACTTTCACCCCAATTCGAAATCACTTCTAGATCCTCATTGAGATATGCAACCTCCTGCTGCCGGTAAAGATGTGCCTCCGTAGCTGAAGTCCTGGAATCCAAATAGAATAACAAGACGAATGTGCTGTCGTCAGCAAAGCAATATAATGAATTCTTGGTTTTTCCAACAAGTCGTTGATATACAATAAGAAGATCCTTGGGGAACACCAACGTTGATGGTACAAGTATTCGAGAGATATCCATCGACGGCCACTTGCAGGGACGTTCTTTCAGGAAGCTGAAGAGCCAAACACAAGAAAGATCTGGGCTCATAATGATCCTACAAATAGATGAAGAAAGACTTCAAAAAAATGCTTCCGCAGTCTATTTTAGATTCCATTTCACGACGTTAGGTACAACCTGGTAAGTCAATTACGTTTGTTCTTCGACTCAATAAACTGCATAGACCTATATAATCAGTTAGATCCACGGCAACTCAAAAGAAACACTCATTAACTCTCAGATAAATATCAACAATCAGTTCTTGAACTGAACACAACGCTTCAACCATCCCCGCATTCCCCAATTTCTATTCATCACCGTAACATGACTCCAAATTTAATTTTATGACTCTTCAGCCAATCATAAAACTCGGTTAGTAAAAATAATACCATAACGAACCGCCAGGTCTGCAATCCCCGTGGACTATTTCGCTGCCGGTTCATTTCTATGTATTGGTTTTTTTTGGCCTTTGAGAGTGCCGTCAACATTAATTGTGCACAATATCGTTTACTTCGAATATATCAGCATTGATGACATATAGTTCAGAAGTTACTATCTGATATAAAGGCCTACTCGAAAAACGAAGGATACTCATGAATTGGGCTTTTTTTTAAACATTTTTTGGGCCTCGGATTTTACGGGAAATATCAGAAATTTCTGAAAAAGAGTCGAATACAAAACTGTGAACAGTTCGAAAAATATAATGTTTCAGTTATCCTGATTTTCGGGATCATAAGTAATGATTCACTTATTCCTGAATCTGTCACTGACGAAAACCCACATCACTTCCAGCAAGACATCTCATTTTCCATTCACCAGAAGAATGCGCTCCTAGCCACGATCAGGAAACCTTTCTCGATAAAAAATCTAGGAATGTCTCGCCGCAGAAGGTATTTGGGTTTCCTCGGTATAGCGTATCGGTTTGACTAATCGATATTTCATTAGGAATTCAACAGACGGATTCGGTCGGAATTCCAATCGCAGAAACCAGATACGTTTCTCAGGCGTCCATTATCAAATATTAATAAAAGCGATTATTACATTTAGTTCACGTTGAATGGGAAAAATATCTGTCTGGTTCGTGATAGTCTAGGATTTTTCCACTTAACTGACGTTTCTAATAACCTACAATTGATAGGGATTTTCATGAAGGTGAGATTATCGTTTCGAGTTTCAGAGTCTTCATTAAGTTTCAGACAAATCTGAAATCAATGACATTACTAATGAAGTTTCAAGGAAAAACTTATAGTTGACTTATAGCTACATGCTTAAGAAAATCGAAACATTTTCCAAGACTGAGTCATAAAAAATACTTTGTTAAAATGTCATTGAGTTACACAGGTCAGCAGAATATCACAATGAGCGGGAAATCATCTCTCGATAAGTGAAAGTGAGTAATAAGCAATATAAAAATACACACAAAATACATCATCTTCATTTTCATCACGAAAGAGTTTCTGTGGTCAGCTGTGATGGCGTCATGGCAACAGAATTCAGAGTAGGGACGGAGTGAGAGATTAATAGATAGAGAGAATGTGAAAGAGAAATAGAAACTCGGAGAAGGAAATATAGGTATCCCACAGCTGCACGCATTAAACTCTATCGACGAATTTTTGTTATTACGGCTTGCGGAAATCGTCAGATTACATAATTTTCGTTATCCTCGAATATTTCCTTCGAAATAAAAAAAATTATCTAAGCTCGGGAATGTTGAAATGACGTTTATTTTTTTACAAGTTTGCTGCCCTCCCCTTTCTTTACGTCACTCTCAAATTGTCAGATTACTGGAATATACACTTTTTAGCATGTAATCAACTCATCCTACCTCAATCTGACGCGCTCGAGAATTTCTTTACGGCCTTTACGGCCTTATTTATATGGGGCTCATATTTGGTGGAGGTACTTACCCGGGTACAAGGTATACCCTTGTATATTAATCTGCCGCGCTTTAGTAAATCCCCGCTTGGGCTCCCCTATTATTATATCCACATTTGAAGTTTTGGCACTATGGCATTATCTAAGGAAATACTGTTCAACAACTTGATATACTAAGGAACGGTTAGTTTTTCAGGCTGAATTCGAGATTGAAATAGATGATCTCAATAATCGCAACCGAAAAAAAAACATTCAATAATTGCAGTTGATTTTCAGGGCCGTACCTACCCACTCACTCCTTAAGCACACTTATGTGATTATCAATGTTCCTGAACTTTTTGAAAGCGACTAGATTTTTTCGCCAGTATTAGAATCCATGACTATTTCATGAAATCCAATCGTACCGAAATACACAAACCATACATGAAACCATCCCAGTCAACAATGTGCAACTCATCAACAAAGCAGAATTAATAATACCAATCTAATACCATCTCCTACGCATCCATTCCCCATTTATCGACTATCATTCGTAGCCACCCAGTCGAATGATAACCTAACATAATTAACATCTCCCCTAACTATATGATTGAACTTTAATGGGTTTGGAATCTGTTCGGAATCATCTGATTTCACCAGGATACAAAACGTAAGCACGGTAATCCTTCGATATATCAGGCTGTTATTCGTGTATCGCTTGAAATGATTAGCGAACTTTGAGAGGAGAATGATGTGGTGGGTTTCACAGTTGCATTCCTCATGGTCGTGTTTCCTCCAGGATACATATAATAGTAAAAACAATAATTTACTTATCCAGTGTGATTCAAAAATATTACGCAAAAGGAGTAGAATGACTCACCCATTCAAACAACCTATACTCATTTTGATCAATTGCAAACTACTATCTAGAGTGAAATGTTCGAAATATATTTATACAGGCCATTTTTAATTGATAACACTATAGCTATCTCAAAAACAGTAAGACCCAAATTGGAAAAAAGGTGGTAAACCAAAATAATCTCTCATCAGATCAAGAATATCAGTGGCTGTTTTTGAAATACTCGCCAAAAACTAGAATTGTCGAGTTTTGTTTTTGTCTCTACCGCCTCCATTTTGAATGATATAAAAAAGGCAAAGGAACTCCTAATGCAGATTCATATTTGTTAAACTGTGATATAAACCAATGTGCGATGCGATGCGACGTTTCGTTCATTAGATTTCATGGTCAACTTCTTTTTTTTAATACGGACCTCTAGCGTTTTCAAAGATTTTTGCAGCCACTGTCATAACAGATTCAGCTTTGTATCACAATACATGTGTTTTCCAACGTTTTTCTCATCATCAATTAATGGTCATATGATTTCCAGTCAGAAAAAGTAGGGACTAATATTTTTTTTGTTCAAAACTCAAAGCTATACATAAATTAGACATTTGTAGGAACATGTAATATAACAGTAACAAACAGAAAATATTTTATGTCAAAATACTTTGAATTGCCATCAATCGTTCCTCAAAACATTTCAACTCTTGCAATAGTATTTTTATGACAATTTTCCAGCATTTGTGAATGTATAGCCATTCAAGCCCTCCTTACTACAAATCAAGTAAACGAGGTGGCCATTCAATAGGACCATTGTAAGAAATGGGAAACCTTGGGTGTGATACGAATACAAAATATACTATTTATTGACTTTTCTGATGATAATTTGATAATTCAAAAATCAATGACTACGATTCTAGACAGTCTCTGTCATAACAACTTATTCACATGACAACCGTTTCGATGGAAGTCTGTATAGAGGACAAACAATTTTCATTTCCAACATTCTCCCACCCTTTGCAAACTGATTTGCAAAATAAAAAATCAAGATTTGAAACAGTTTGGACTCTTCACCCTCGTTCCACTCTTTGTTATTCTGAACATTTTCTCTTTTTCTCCTGATTTCTTTCCATCTTCCTAATCAATTATAATTTGTAATACTTTTATAATTACCAATCCTGGAATTAACGAAAATATCAGTTCGTGGTCAAAATTCGATTGTTGTATAACTTGGTATGATCAAATAGCAGCTTGCTTCATTTACCATCTTGAACGCGTTGGCTTTGCTTGGTTTCTATGGCAGGAAAAATGAATGCGTTGTTGACTTCTGTTGAGAACCATCAGACGTTTATGAACATATCAAAGATGTATTCTAATGATAAAAGGACTGATATGATATTTAGTTATGCTATAAATAGAAATGCTCTCTTGGCAAGGAATATATATAAACGAATCGTCGTATTTCGAACATTCAAATTTTTAAACGATTAGAAAAAAATTGAGGGACTATGATGCATTTGACAGAAGTGTGTGTGGTTACTGGAAGTGTGAGGAATCAAATAAATTTTGTGGGTAAGCAAATATTACTACATAAAAATTTACACAGTGAAAACATTTTTTCAATTTAAGATTGGCCAGTTACAAAAATTATGCTAATAGAGATTGTTGCCCACAAAATGGGGATTTCTGTAAAATCCACCAGAAATATTTTCAAAAAGAACAAATATGAATGATACAGGATACGCAAAGTTCATCACCTCAATGAAAGTGATTACGGAAGGAGAGTACGATTTGCGAAATGGTTAAGACGTAGAAATAGGAGTGTTGGAATATGGACTGACGAATCAAAATTCGCCAACAATGGTTGGTTTAACAGAAATATCTATTATAGGTGGAATAATACAAATGAACATTCACACAGGGAAACCAATTTCTAAGAAAGGTTCAGAATAAATGTTTGGTTATGAATGGTGGAAACAAACATCCTTGGCTGGCCCTTTCTTTTATGATGATCATTTGAATAGTCAAATGTATCTTCATTTTCTATTTAATGAAGTCGATGGCTACTCAGATTAATTGCCACTGAATATCCGCCATGAAATACAATAATTTCAACAGGACGGCGCTCCTCTCCATAATGAAGCGATAGTGAGGAAACATTGAGTTGCAATATTCCCAAGAAAATGGATTGGAAACAATGGACCAATCAACTGGCCAGGTCGATCTCCAGATCTTACAACTTTGGATTTTTTGTCTGGGGATACATAAAGGATAATATTTCTTCAACACCAAGTACGGATATCGACCATCTCAAACAAAAAATACGAAATGCATGTATTAGTATCACACCTATTATGCAAGAAAATTACCATAGAAATTGTCTCGACCGACAACTTACGTGCATTCAACAAAGAGGTCGTCAATTCGAGCATTTAATGTAGTTTGCCATGTAGCTTTGATTTTCCTTATTGGTTTCATTTTTCCCAAAATTTCATGATAAAATAAATTGTTTATCTGTTTGATTGTTGTCACTTTTGATAGTGGTTATTTCAAATGAAACACTATATAAATATCAAATGTTATATACCCTTAGATTGTGAATTTATCGCTTCATCAATATCTGTAATGAAAAAGACAGGTCCGTATAAAAAAAAAAGTTGATGGTGGCCATGTTGACAAGAATCGTTTAATCGAATATTTATTATCACATCGTCCTATTACACTTCAAATACGAAAAACAGCATTTTTGGTTTTACCCGTATAACTGGAGAAGGGCGAGAGTCCCCTTAAATTTTTCTGGGCCATTGTATTATTCCCGATGACAGTAACCTTTTCACCAATTGAATCGTCTTCGTATCTGTTACGGTTTAGAATATAGTAATGTTACCACATGATGAAAGGAACGGCTTGTATAGAGAATACCGTGTAAGGGATGCAATGATATGTCATAATTTTCTGTCTCTGCACATCGTTACATCAAATTGTAGTTACATCACTTCCACAATGTTATTTCTTCATAAATCATAACCATTTCCTTCAACACAATAATAAACTAGTGGAATTTTAAAGCTGATTTACTGATCTTTCTGAATCTCAAAATAAAGCAAGCAAATTCACCGACCAACTCACTATGTCACAAGACGTCCTATTTGCCCAATTTATCAGAATATCCTGCCAGCAGTTCCATCTGTTTCAGCTCTTCTTTCAGTTCTTTTTAGAATGTTTTCTCATATGAATTATGTAATCAAAAAAGAAATACGTGAATCTTATTTCCAACGACTCGGTACGGCAATGGAAACAAAATTATTTTATACACCATAAAGATTCACCCAACTGCAAAAGAGCAAGGAACAATACATCATCGATATACAGCAGTTGAAATGTCTCTCTGATTTATTGGTTTTTGTGAACCTCAGAATGTGATCGGAACATTCTGCCACAAATTATGTGGCAACGGTTCATTAAATGGCTCAGTCCTGGCAGATATTGTTTATGACAGGGGCTCTAAAACATGCTTCAAAAGTCATCCCCAGCGATTCGAGTGGACAGGGTTCATTTTTGTTGACATCAGTTGGTTCAGTTGGATTGATTCAGGGAACTAACTATAGAGAATATTTGATTCTCAGTATTTTAATATTTCGAAGGAAGTATTTTTCAAAGTTGCATCGAGTGTGTAATAAATATTGTACAGAAGTATTTTTTTCTGGAGAAACTGATTGATGGATGTAGCCTTCACTACGTGGTATAAGATTATCATGAGAAATGAGAATGGAAACTTCCTAAGTTTCTTTTTGTAACTTACGTTACTGCAGTTCCGTTCAACATTCATTGTATTCTATCGGAATGAAAAGAGTCACGTGATATCCGGATGCAAATTTTGTCAACGCCACGAGAAGAAAGATACCCAGCTACCAAAAGAAAAAATTTCCACCAGACGTGATTAGGTAGCGGGCAGAGACTCCTTCATGGAGTCTGGATTAACTCCCCTACCTCCCGCTGCTTCGGGTACCCTCTGAACCGGAGGTAGCAACTTGTAAAGATCCTTTGTCCAAAGATACGGACAGAAGATGTGAGGTACCACCTCACCATAGTGTAGTATGATCGTGGTACGATCGTGGTACGAGAATGGATAGACAAAAGAGTGACTCCGGAATAACGAGAGATTTCCAAGCACGGCCGGCTTCAATGGGACTTCATGTGCATTCGAAATGGCCTACTCACTCGGAAATGGGAAAGCCCGAAGGAAAGAACCCACACATTCCAGATAATCCTACCGACGACCTATATCTCGAATGGAACTCCAGCAAAAGTGCGTGAGAGGTACTCCCGATACGTGGAAAAGTGGATCAAGCGCTATGACCTGTGCTCTTCGAGAAAGAGTCCGAAGACAAAGCAAAGAGGAAGGTTGAAGTAGTACTTCATTGGGCTCCTCCGAGATAATCGCAGTTGACATTCTGGGACCACTTCCTATGACCACATTCGGCAGTACCTTATAGTTGTGATGTGAACAACAAATACAATGATTGTATTCATTCGAAAATGTCCTTTTAGGAGGTACTCAAAGCAGTTCACATTTTATTGTATATGTAGAGAAACCAAGATCATCCCCAGAGGTCCCATATGGAAGTTCATAGAGCTGGTCAAGCCATGGTGGAAGAAAGAATTGAGTTTTGGCGACAGAACAAGATGACGTAAGGAATGTATTTAAATTATTTAGAACAATATACAGGTAATTTCTTCCAGCTGATCCCACCATTGCTGTCTTGGAAACGATAAGACCTACAAGGTCGGTTGAAGTGGATAAAAATTTATTATTTTGGCAAACTAGAAGTATTTTTTTCCTGATCGAGAATATGAGTGGTTGTTTTGGCAATATTCACCGAAAACTACAAATGTCGAATTTTATTTTTTGGCTCTACCGCCTCAATTTCGAATGATATAAAATGAAGACTGGGGAACCTTCAATACCGTTTCATATTTGTTCAAACCAATTTGCTAAGGGATGTTTCTCTCAAAATATTTCATCAACCTTTTTTGAATACAGAACTCTTTTTTTCATTAATTTTTATAGCTACTGTGATGACAGAATAAGCTATGCAATAAAGGTCCGAATTTGGGAAAATAAAGTTGATGATGGAATCTAATGAACGAAACGTCGCCGTTACTTCAAATTAACGCAGTAACAGGGTGAATTGAAAATTTTACATCTAAATGGAGTTCTCCATCATAGATTTTCATTTCTGTTCAGATTGTGGAAGATGAAAATCCCCAAAAAGGAAAGATCAAAATTTTTGTACAATCAGCATTATAACTGAAGTGTTTGAAGCAAGTCGTTAATAGAAATATTTAAAGTTAGAATTCAACTAAATTTACAGATCAATGAAGTTGGAATTGGAATTATTGGAAAAATATTGGAACTATTTTGAAAAATTCTTAATTTTTGTGTAAATCCGACTCTAAACTCGAAACATCTGCTGAAATCTTATATTTGTTGAATTTGGAATTTTAAATCAGAATTTCATTCAGTTTAGACTTTGAACACATGATTGAATGTATTACACATCAAACTCATAATTTTGACAAAATATCGAAAATCAGATGAATTTTATGTAATTTCAACTGAACCTAGTGAATCCCAATTCATTTTGAACTTGAAATTCCTAATTCGAAGTTGGGAGTTGGAAGTCAGAATTTTGACGTCATTTTCATAACCTAACCTATCAAAAACTCATCTGGCCATCTAATATCTAACCTATCTGAGTGTGAATTCAGATTTCCAACTCGAAACTCGCAGTTTCGTCTCAACTCGAAATTCTGAGACAGAAACTCTAGTCAAAATTCAGAAGTTATTTTGGTAACCCTAACCTATACCGGATATTCCTAATAGAATAGAATATATCTATGCTTTCCCGGTCGTTTTCACGACCGGGTGATAGGCTGAATGACCTGCATGATCAAACGTTTCATCTGCTTTTGCAGCAAACATCGTCAGATGAATGTGCGTTAACTGCGAGGATGAAGGTTGAATCCAAAAGTCTCAGCACCGACTGACTGGCGAACTTCGTGTTCACTGGTATTTATAATTTCAGAGGGTGGTAGGGGTGATGGTGGTGGGGAGACGGCGAGGTTTCTATGAGAATGCCCACTTCTGGTTGGTCCACAATTCTGCTGGGTCGTTGTGATTGATGCGCCCTGTTACCAGCTTGTTCCGATTGGTCCACGTTACTGACGGGTATGCTACTGGTGAGGTATACATCGGATTTGTATTATAGTCCATTTCTGACCATTTTTTCAAGGACAAAACAAAAGCACAAGACACTTGAACACCTCCCGTGGAAGTATCTATAGAAGAAAGACAAATCTCTCGATGTTACAGTCAATCAGTCTCCAATCAGGCGAATGGCTCTTTTCTGGGTGGAATCCAGCAACTTCAGGGTATGTTTGGGTGCAGAGCGCCATACATGAGAACAAAACTCCAAAAAATGGTTTGATCTGAGCTTCATAAAGCATGAGGTATGTACAATTTTCTGGTTAGGAACAGTGTTTCGAAATTTCCAGAAGCAGCTTTTGCTTTTGCGACATGATTGTGCCAAGACATATTGGTGTCCATTCCAACCCCCTTCTTCAGTATTGGATATCACTTTTTTATCGACGTATATCTCATTTTTCTCTGTTGAAATTGTTGGAATGCTCATAAATTCCAATGACGTTTCTATGAAGTCATGAGTGATAATACGTTGAATGAGACAGAACATCAGTATTCTTTATGTGGTATGTTTCTACTAACAGATATTTTACAATTGTGGATTTCTCTGGTTGTATGAGGCAGCAGTAGCATTTGTGTTCTTGTATCCTGGTGTTGATATTGCTTTTGGTAGTTCCAATGTAAACCGAGCCACAAGAGTAGAGTATAGAGTATACACCGCCGAATGTCAGAGGATTTCTTTCGCCCTTGGCTGATGTGATGATTTCACGTATTTGATTAGTTGGCTGGTTAATTGTCTTGATGTGTGACATTCTAACAGCTTTCCAGTGCTGTTGAAATTTCGAGTTTGCTGTTATAATTCCATTTTAAAAATCCGAATTCGAATTCAAAGCCAAGAATGTGAATGTGGGGTTACATTTATAAAAAAATCAAATTTTAAATTTGTGTTGCCCGTCGACGTCTTCATACGAACCAGAAACTTCTCGTGATATGATTTTCGTATTCATCTTTGACATGACAAACATGATTTTCTCACGCGGAAAATATCGCTACATCCCTCTCCGCGATTACACGGATAAACCTATCCATATGTGGGTGTGTTCCGCCTATCGAAACATAAAAAACGTTGCAGCCTCAGCAGTGCACATTACCCGGAGTGTTTTGCTAACTGATCGTCGACGCTCGACTGCGCCAGCGTCGTCGATGGAGAAGACGTCGCGTCGCTTCGGACCGCTATCAGTGCTCAGTGGTAAACACGTCGCGATCCTGCAATCACGCAGCAGAACATCTCGAGGATATCGCGTGACGGGCCTCTGTTAACACACACGTGATAATTTACTGGCAGGAATTTTACGAGGTTCCCCGCTGTTAATGGTGTCCGGACCGGCTGGAGATGATTAACTAGGGTTATTGAGAAGGTTATTATTTTTTATAGGGGTTCATTACACGATAGGGAGTAATAGGAGGAGGAGGGTATTATTTCGGTTGATGGCAGAGAAGTTTTGTAAAGTCCAGTGTGTTTACTATAACAGTGTGTATATGGAATACTAGTTAAATAGCATTCGTGCTATGACATCATTCGTTAAGACCTTGTTGAACTTATTTCAAAAATTCATTTTGAGGTGTCTCCAATTGATTCACAATAGACACTGATTCTCATATTTGGAATATATTCAGAGATTTCGGTACCTAATAATTTCAAAATCACATCAAAATCAGTGATATACGTATTTAAATACAAGAGAACAAGTCAACTTCATTTAAGTGCAGAATGACTTGAAATATTCACAAATTCATTATTTTTTCAGGAGAATAATGAGATATTATAGATATACTTTTTGTCCAAGAATAAATTGTAATTGACAAATATATATATATATATATATATATATATATATATATATATATATATATATATATATATATATATATATATATATATCTATATATATATATATATATATATATATATATATATATATATATTTATATATTTTTTTTTTATATGTAGTCAATGTAGTCAAGCTGCTGGAAAATTATTCCATGAAAATCAAAAAATAAATAGATAAGTACTCTTTGATCATTCCCATATTAATTTCAATTTAAGAGCCACCGGTATACAGCTGTGTTTCAGCCTATTGGGCATCGTCAGTACCGGGCAGGCGGTCCTCGATTGAAGACAAAATGAGAAAAAACCAAGGAAGTACTTGACAAAAAAAGCTGCGTAAACGCAAGCGAAACATAAGTGGAAGCACCTATTGGTGTGACACCCAAGTCAAAAAACTTGGCAAGTTAACTTGGGTCATCTCATTTTGTCTTCAGTCGAGGACCGCCTGCCCAATACTGAAGATGCCCAATAGGCTGAAACAGCTGTCTACTGGTGGCTCTTAAATTGAAATCAAAATGGGAATGATCAAAAAAGTACTTATCTATTCATTTTTTGATTTTCATGGAATTATTTTTCAGCAGTTTAACTGCATTAACTTTTCTAGATATTAAATATATATATATACAGTGTGACCCATTTTTAATGGGTCACACAAAACTTAAAGTTGTAAACCGATTTCAATAATTTTTTTTGAAATGTCAAGCACTAAGAGGTCTACCTTGGGACAAAATTTGAAATGTTTATTGAAGTTTCAGGGCATACTACGATATTTTTTCTTAGTCGAAAATCGGGATTTTTTATTAGCGATTTTTTATTGAAAAAATCAGTACGCCACTGGATTCAGAGTGCCTCCAAATAGGTGTGACCAAAATTTCATGGAAAAATATTCATTATTAACAAAGTTATGATAACTCAAAAATTCGAAAACTCACACAGCTAACAGTCACAAAAAACATCCTATAACAGATATAGCCGTGGGAATATTTTTTTTATGATTTCAACAATAAAGTGCCACCAGATAAAAAAAACAAATAGCGTAAATATTTTTAATGAAAATAACGGAATAACATTCAAGTTTTCACGCAAATTAACTAAAACTAAGACCTTATATTTCAATTTAAATTTTAGTTGTCATGGAAATGATATTACAGTTTGACACTTGTGAAAGATTTAAGTGTACTATTGTCAACAATATCCACCTTACAGTTCTTCGAATTATTTTGTGTCATGGCTGCAAGATTGAGCGTAAGAGAGAAAATTGAAATTGTACGCCTTTCGGGAGATGACGTTAGAAGTGCTAGAGAGGTTTGTAGAGTATTTAATGAGAGACATCCAGATCGTCCTCGTATTAGCTGCGGTACAGTAAATAAAATAAATAAAATATTCAATGAAACTAGTGCAGCATCAAAAATGATGTTAAAAAGTAATCCTGTACAAAGACGAAACAGGAATGACAGGAATGATCAAATCATTTTAGATTATTTCGGATATAATCCTTATGCCAGTATAAGGAATGCCACTTTAGATTTGAATATTCCACGAGAAACTATTCGGAGATGTCTCAAGGCGAAGAATATTAAACCTTTCAAGCCAAAATTATTACACACACTTCAAGAAAGCGACGAAGCAAGACGCCTGGAATATTGTTTATGGGCCCAAGGGGAATATTTAAACAATAGTAATTTCCTAAAAAATATTTTATATACCGACGAAGCCACTTTCACTACAAATGGGGTAGTGTCATCACAGAATTGTCGCTATTGGGCAGCGGATAATCCTAACTGGATAATAAACTGTAAAAGCCAGTATTCTCAAAAAGTCAACGTCTGGTGTGGAATATTGAACGAACGAATTATTGGTCCTTTCTTTTTTTAGGAAAACATTAATGCGTAGAAGTTTCTAGAATTTTTAAACACAGAGTTTTGGAATGCTATTCACGAGGTGCCAATCAATGAACGATCAAATCTAATTGTCCAGTTAGATGGGTGTTCAGTTCATTATGCCATAGCTGTGAGACAATGGCTTAACGAACATTTTCCAAACCGATGGATAGGCCGTGGTAGTCCGTTTATAGAGTGGCCACCCAGATCTCCAGACCTCACAGTTTTGGACTTTTTTCTTTGGGGACTTTTCACACAAAAGGTTTACAAAAACCGCTCAAGAATTCGACATGTATGTGCAGATATTAGCCCTCACGAAATAAGAAACGTAATCAGAAACATTCGTAAGCGCTACGACACATGTATAGAAATACTTGGTGGATTAGTAGAGTCTACTAGAATATGAGTTAGAATTAATTGTTGCACTGAATCGAAACATTTCAATAATTATTTATTAGTTACGTTCATTAACATTTTTTGCTTCATTGTTAGTTGAATTTTGTGAATGTAATTCCGTTATTTTCATTAAAAATATTTACGCTATTTGTTTTTTTTTTCACCTGGCGGCACTTTATTGTAACTGTTAGCTGTGTGAGTTTTCGAATTTTTGAGTTGTCATAACTTTGTTAATAATGAATATGTTCTCATGAAATTTTGGTCACACCTATTTAGGGGCACTCTGAATCCAGTGGCGTAGTGATTTTGTCAATAAAAAAATCGCTAATTAAAAATCCCGATTTTCGACTAAGAAAAAATATCGTAGTATGCCCTGAAACTTCAATTAACATTTCAAATGTTGTCCTATGGTAGACCTTTCAGTATATATATATATATATATATATATATATATATATATATATATATATATATATATATATATATATGTAAATTTGAACTTGCAATTAGTGTGTAGGACCACTTATGTCGTAGGAGTAGACTTTTATAGTAAACTCTCGTGGCATACAGTATTGTTTCCGATAGATCCACAAAAATGCCTATGTATACAAAAATACAGTTTCATGACATTTTCTGATTCAGTATTTTCCGTTAGCAGGAGTATTTTCTAGTAAGATTCATGAAGTTGGAATATATTTTATATTTTTCTGGATCAAAATCATCTATGCCACCCTTGCCCTTCGTTGCATTTTTCAAATACCGTTTACTTTCTGCCCTAACTGTTCACCTCATACTATCTTAGCACCTAAACGCCTAAAAAAGCTACTATATATCGAATACGTTATTGATTTTCATCAAGCATCGGTCAACTCCATCACATATCTCACCTTAGTAGTTTCACAGTAGGCATCATGAAAAATTGGTCGAAAACTCTCGATTTTGAAAGTGCGTCTACATTCCTGAATCGTATTGTTCAAAACGGATACAAAAAAGCGTAACCTAGTTTCGATTCAAGTGACAATAAAATCCAACTCCAATCCATTATAAAAATAACCGTCCAAGTAGATACTTCAATTCTGATGATGGGCCATTACGTTATATAAAAGAGTGTGAAAGCAGTTGATTATTAAACGAAACGGAAGGGCTTAACAACTTCTCTAATGGCCGCTGCAATCAAGGGCGCCCATTTTTATTTACTCAGTTTACTTTGCATCGTATTTCCTAGAAGCCATTTATAAAACAAGTTATCGATCAGCGCTGAATTTGAATATTCTCCACAAAGTGTGTGACTAATAATCGTAAAATTAGAGAAAGTATTTTTAACTATTTCTCTCTTACACGAAAGAAAAAATTTTTTCGAAACAAATACTTCTATATGAACACTGAATTATACAGAAGATACTTTCCTCTACTCAGTTTGTATTTCAAACATTCGTTGTGGAATGAAAATTAGATATCATTCACATGAGTTGTACTTTAAATGAATGGTAACATATTACACTTACATGGAACACTGTCATACACACTGGTATACATCGATGTTTTGCCTTAAGACATTTGCCTTGAGACTCTTCAGTATCAAAATGGATAACATTATAGAAAATACACACAATACAAGAAATATTCATCATATTGGTATTCATAGTTCTGAAAGCTCAAACTGTAGATTTTTCAGACGATATTGTTCAAAAAACGTGGAAGAATAACATCAGAATCAAAGTGAGCTGCATAATCTGAAGAACATACATATCTACCGAAATCAACTGAGGAACGACCACCATTTCCAACCAAACCAGTCTTGAAAGAGATATATGATTTGATACTTTTTCATGTAGATTATGCTTAAATACGATTTCAATAAGCAAGTAACTGTTATTAAAGGTGTAACTGGAACCTTTGTCGTAGAAGGAATCTAAAACAAACGCTTTTTCCAGGTTACTTCTTCTCCTGTTGATTGGTAAAATGTGCGTAGAGAAGAGAATTGCAGTTCTGATGTTTGGATTTATTTCACCGGAGGTTCCAGTTCAAACTTCGATTGGAATATACGAAACAACAAAACTGTTGATGTAAAATGCGATGAAAAGTAACAAAATCGTTCTCAGAAATCTGATAAAATAAATTGTCAATGATACAGAAGAATCCCCAAAGTTTATTCATTCTCCTTTTTGACGAAAGTGGAAGTTTCAAATACTCATGGAGTTTTGACAAATGATAATCTGATGTTATTGAAGAGTTTACGTAGTTTGAACAATCGGTTTTTTCTTCTACCTGAAATGGTAGAGAAACTGAAATGGGTACTTTTAGATTAATATATTTGCTTCATTTCATAAAGACAACTCAGTTGATCTGAATCAACTAAGTGCATCATAAGTTCTGTATCTTATTGCAGATTTGAAATAATTTTAGCAAAAAATTCATCATAGAAGTGGTCATACTGATCAACCTCATGTTGAAGTTTTGGTACACGGGGTGGTTTTTTTTTTTGTTTAGGGGTTCGCTTTTCAGGTGAAAATATATCAACTTCATCGTGGTTGAAACGGCTCTTGTCTCCGATGAAGGTTTGGTATTATCAGTGAAGCGTTAGTGGAATCAAATGAGTACTAGACGTCACTTCTATCTCAACTAGATCTGTCATGAACTGACCAGGTGAATTATTCTAAAACTGGTCTCTTGGTGATCATTAGAGCAAATTCTGCTGCCGAAAAACAAGAAGCATCTGTAGGAATTTCTTTCATGAGGAAACTTGCAAGAGTCTCTTTCGTGGAATTAGCCACGGTGAATATCTGTTACATTTCACAATGTGAAAACCTATAACGTTTTCACATAGTAGAGAGGATTATTCGAGATATCCATTCTCTCTTCTCTCTTCTGGATATTGTCATTAGATTGATTTTATTTCTGTTAGATTTTCCAGAAATCCTTTCAGACCTCAAAAACATTTCAGTTGATCTATACCTTTCAATCAGATGTTTCATTTAATCCTCTTTCTAGATCATAGTGTCATGCTATTCGACTAGTATACTCATAGCTGGTGTCACACCCAATTCCCCTTCGAAGATATGAGAAAAAGCTCCTTAAAAGCCTTAGCGGTCGCATCCATTACGCCATGGATAAAAATGAAATGGAAAGGCTTTAGTTTGCAGCAGAATGCTCGTCTCTCCCAATTATTGTTCCCAAGACAGGGCGGTAGTAAATACGACAAATCCTACTCGGTTGAGAGTGATTTATTTTATGGTGTCCTTTAATTCCTTTATGAAATAATGAGGGGAAGCGCAGATGTTTCGAATCACGAGGATTATTGTAGACTTCATTGCTATCAGAAAGCCTCCTTATAATAACGTGTATAAAACTCGTATAGTGACAGCAAAAGGTGATGAAAATATTCAGGGATTGAACTGTATCAGTGGCGTGTCGAAGAATACGTAATTTTCGAAATGGGGTAATCTTCGAAAGTTCTCAAAAATATCTCCAATGTTGTCTTATAAGATTTAAAATCAGAAACCTTTCCGAGCGGAGAGCTAATTTGAGAAATAGATAGATTTTTATTCAGTTCGATATCTGTATCACAAAGTTAATATAAGTACATATTAAGTAAACGATGTAGATGTAGATATTCTATTCCTCACAGTCTTAAGTCACCTGAGCTAAGCTTGTATTGTGTCCTGATGCACTAATTTAATAATTTAACTAGAGAGGAAACTCAGTTTTAGAAAACAATTTGAGGAGAAACATAATAATATGTAGGTTTATATGAATATATATAGATATAAATATTGATGTAGTGGATCAATGAAGAGTATACACTGATGGAGGTTTCTGATTCAGTCGTTCTTCAAGATAATTTTACGGTAATTATAATGGTTTGAAACGAATAGTTTTATTTCTTTCCTAAATTTTTGTGGCTATTGATATTGTTTATATATGTAGGTAGCTGTTTGTATAGTGTAGGACCAATGTAGGTAACAAATTTTTGGTTGTGGGTCAATCTGCATCGTGGTACGAGTATAATAATAACTTGGCTTTCCATCATGCGTGTATTCTGCATGTGAAAGGTCATATTAATGGGTTTACTTATCGCCCATAGTAAGCATTCTTAGAGGTATATTTTCCTTATGTTAAATAGGTCAGTTTCCTCATATGAGGACTCAGTTGAATATCTTCGAGATTTTCGTAAAAATATATTGAGATAAAAGTCTTTTGAAATATATATATCAATTGGGACTCGAGGTCTTTCACCCCGTGTGGTCACCTGGATCTACACTGCAATAATAAGACCTATGTTATCATACGGAGCCATTGCATGGGGACCGAAAGTTCTACAAGCAACGGCCATCCAAAAATTATATCGAATACAGCGATTGGCTATTTTCAAACATCACAGGAGCCATGAGAACAACACTGACCACTGCGATGAAATCAATTACTGGTCTAACCCCTCTGGATCTGGACGTTAATGAGGTTGCGTTATTGACCATGTTACGATTGCGCACGGCTGGTGTAAACCTCGAAGTAGGAATGGGTCAATGGGTCAATGGGTCGCCTATGGCGAGAAGCGCTCACTGCGCAACCTCTACTGCAGGCAGTCCAGGTTTATGTGTAATAAACCCTACAAAATACAAATATAATAGAACACAGATTCAGATGCTACAAATGCAATACACATATATACAGACGGCTCAAAAACCAAAGAAGGCTCAGGATGTGGAGTGTACTACAGATCACTAAGCCTAAGGATTCAAACAGAACTGGCTGGTATCTCAATCGCCACTAAAGAAATAACCAGGAAAGGAATTTCTGGCGAAAACATAACAATCTGCACTGATAGTAGACTAGCCATATTAGCCTTGAACAGACAACGTGTTACCTCACGGCTAGTACTAGAGTGCCACCAAGATGTAACCAAAGCCTCTGTAGATAATAACATTATCCTGAAGTGGGTACGACAGGAGTTAAGGTAATCGCATTGCCGACTCTCCAGTCAAGGAAGCGGCTGGACTAAGAATTTTAGGACCCAGTGACACCCACGGCCTGATGACTTCGACAATTGTGGAAATAGCCAAACGTAACACCCAAGCTCAATTCCTAAAGAGATGGGATAGAATCGAAGGATGGAATCTTATCAAGATCACCCTAGACGACCCTGGGAAGCTGGCGCCGAAGAAATATTTGGCGAAGGCCAGGAAAAATCTACGCTTAACAGTGGGATTTCCAAGTGGCCACTGTCAACTGAGAAAACACCAACAATACGGGGCCAGTGGACACACCTCTATGCAGTATGTGTGAACAGGAAGATGAAACTGCCAGGCATGTCCTATGCGAGTGTCCGGAGTTATCAATAAGAGAGTGTGTTTGGCGAGTATTGGCCCACACCTGCCGATATAACGGAGATGTTTCCTAGATGTTTCCTGGAAAAAACAGGATGGACGATGACGTAGGGAGACAACTCCTCGGGAGTATGTACAATGAGTCACATATGCCCTAAGTGCGGTGGGCTTACACTCACCCTCCCTAATCTACAGATACAGATGATCCAGCATAGTGATTGATCAATCGTTATACCCAAGTACTTAGTTGATTCTTTTTTATTTATTTCTAGGCAAGAGCAATGAGAATTTTCTGAGCAAGTTGATTTGCGAATAGGAAGTATTGTTTGTTTTGGTTGATCTTTTTTCGTAGAGGAGAAAATTATGAGTTTTGTTTTGTCTAGATTGAGGCTCAGTAAGTTAGTACTGAGCCAAGAAGCAATTTGTGTGATGCCAATTCCTGTTTTTTCATATATTTCATTCCTTGTTTCACCTACGAATGCTACAGCCGTATCATCAGCGTAAGACGTTGAATTTCCTTCGAAATTTCTAATGTTTAGAGTATTATTGACATACAGTTGAAATAGTATGGCACCCAAGACAGTCGATCACTATAAAAATCATTCATTTTTACTCTCAGTATTTTGTTTGATTAATAATCTATGAATAAATATAATGCAAGGTCTCTTACCATACGTTCTCCAATCTCTGAAAGAGTATGTTATGCTCGACTGTATCAAATGCCTTTGTCAGGTCTGAAAATATAGTTAAACATTTTTTCTGATCTTGAAAGCAGTTGAATACATTATTTGTTAGTTCAAAAACAGCTTGTTCTGTTGATATGTTCTTCCTGAATCCATATTGGGGGTTGAAAATGATTTTGTTGTTGTCAAAAAAATTTACTAATCTGTTTTTTGAACATTCTTCAAATTTTTTTGCGGAATTGTTTATAACTGTTATGGGTCTACGGTTGTTCATTTTTTGTTTGTCTCCAGCTTTATGATTTGGAATTGTGTTGGATTCTTTAAAGGGATCTTTCCAGGCAGGAAAATTGAGTTCAGAAGAAAGCATAATAGTTATATGGGATGAATGTGATATTTTTCAATGAAGGATACCGTGATTTTGTCCTAGAGAAGTCTCATTTTCCAATCCAGATATTATCTTTATGATTTTATTTTCTGTTACTAATGTTTTCTATAGGGGAGATATTGATTTATTTATTCTGTTTGACATGGTTCCACCTATATTCATGAAATATCAATTGAATTCTTTCGCTACTTCTTCATCCGTTTGTTTTCTGCCTTGTTCATTTGCATACTTTTGTGATGCGAGGTATCATTCGTTACTTCTTTTATTTCGTTCATAATAATTGTGAGTCAGCACGGAACAAACTCAAAAATCTAATATCTACAAGCTCAAGTGCGAAGACTGCAATGCCTTATATATAGGCCTAACTGGCCGCAGTTTCAACCAGAGATTCGAGGACCACTTGAGAAGTTATAGAAAACATTCACAATTTCACATGACATCCGGAAATTCTACACATTCAACCAAAATTCTATAACAAAGGATGCAGCACCAGATAGTCCGGTCTCTTTTTCTATTTTTCAATGACCGACATTTCTCACTCGAGTGCCAGGCTACTCCTATCAATAGTTAACAGGAGCTTCGTCGGGGGGGCGCAGCTGTTTTGCTTGGAGCAAAGTTTTCCGTAATTTACAATGCTGCGAGCAGAAAGAATGAAAGAAAGCAAGGAAACAGTGGAATATTGCCAATCAATTCACTGCAGATGAAGAAGAAATCGCATGAGAGGAGCGCAGTGTTCTACTGTTCAGAAGTTGAATCACTTCACTTTCTATAATAGTTGCTGGGTGATTGTAAATAGTGAAAATCAGTTTTTGGAATTTTTTCCTGACGTTTCACCGGCGCGAGTGGCTAGTTTCTTCAGAGTTTTAACCATCATGGCTTGCTGTCCGATGACTAACTTTAGGCTTCGTAAAGCGTACAGGTACAAGTGCAGGTACACGTACAGGTACAAATACAGGTACCAATACAACGGATTACCTGATAAGGCATAAATACGCTTTACGAAGCCTAAAAGTTAGTCATCGGACAGCAAGCCATGATGATTAAATCTCTGAAGAAGATAACCACTCGCGCCAGCGAAACGTCAGGAAGAAATTCCAAAAATCCACGGCTTTCAAACTCAAAAAACAGTGACACTGAAAACCTCAGCCGCGAAAGTCTAAACCATTTTGACACTAACACATTACTTGATAGACATGCCAATATCCAATTCGATAAACTTGCTTAACCGTGGTTATTCTTGGAAAGGTGGTAAGCATAGGTGGACTTGGTCATCTTCAGTTCAAAATTTCTTTGTGTTCTGAAACTCTCGTTCTGAAATTTCTGAACGTTTTTTCTATACGAACATTTGGAAATGATCCACATATTAGCTTGTATGTTATCAGTCTTGTATGCTGATGATTTTTTGGTAACCGTTAGTGTTTTGTAGGTGTAAGTATTATTTTCAATGACCTAATCTGATAGTTTTTCTATTGCTGAACAGAAAACCTGGCAATACTATTCACATAAGTATGGCCCGACTTCGTCTTTGACGAACAATATAAAAAATTAAATATAAATCAACTGGTAGTACAGCACAACATTTATTAATTCTCAGACGGTACTAACTTCGCCCAGTTAGCTATTTTTGAATAAGCGACACTAAATTCGGATGACCATAAAAAAATTAATCACTGTTATTGCAGTAACTGCTTCACTTTAATGAATTCGAAATGTTAATGGAAAAAACCATTAAATATTCAACCTCTCAAAATGTACTGAATTGTAGGATCCTTTTTTCATCCCGCTTAATTAGCGTTATGATTGGTATTCTGACTTTTCCCACTGAAGCTCTTAATTCGAAACTTTACTGTGATACGAACCATTATCTAGCTTCAATTCACATGAAACTCATTGTTGTTCGTAATGTAGAACACATAGCCTTGTTTGTCGACGAGCAACAAGACCTCAGTGGAATATACGTCTTCGAATAGTTCCTTTATAGAGATTCAAATACCCATTACAAAGGGTTCATATTTCTTACCGAAAGCTGGATCTGGGAAGTGAACTCTATTATTTCGAGGAATACAGCTTGTTAGACGAAATAAATCGAAGGAAGATACACCAAAGGGCTTTGGTGCCTTTGGTTGAAAGCCGTCCATTATTTTGAAGTGGTCGATGGCAACTTGCTTGAAAAAGCAGGGTTCAGGGTGGAAATGTCGAAAGTATAATGATGTATAAATCGAAAGGGTTATATTTTTAGGAGAGGTTGATTTTTCGGAAAAAGTTTTTGGTTTTCCCCTTCTCTATTTTGATACAAAAAAGTAGTAGTCTCCCAGAGATAGGAAGGAAACAATCAATTTCAAAACAAGAAACTCTGTACATAAATGTGTAGATCATGCACAAACTCTCTTTTCCAAAAATTAACTCCTAGTAAAAATGTAACCCTTTCAATTTAAACAAGATTTCTTTGACTGGGATTTGATCAAATGTCATTCCTCTACCAGTGAGGATGACAATGTTCCATGTAAGTTGAATTTCACCTCTTCTATTTAGTATATTGTGTAGGAGTTCTGTGAATGATATCTGATTCAATTCCATAACAGATGTTTGGAATAAAAACTGAGTAGAAATACGTGTTTTTTGTATAATTCAGTGTTCTTATGAAAGTATTTGTTTCAAGTAGGCTTTCTCTTCCAGTGTGTAGCTGAAAATTACTTTGTTGCATGATCTACACACCTTTGAATAGAGTAATTTTTTTTAATTGTTTTCTCTCTTCCTTTCTTTGGGAGATTCCCACAATTTTTGTATCAGAATGGAAAAGTAGAAAGCCAAAAACTTTCTTTTTTTATAGTGCTAAAATTTCATATAGGTTCTGAGGACAATGAAATGTTTGCACTTGAAAATGTCATAGTACAGCAAATTTCAACTTGCGGGTGAGAAATGAATATTTTTCGAATGAAAAAATAAAAATATTCTCGAAAAAGTTCGCATTCGAAAGCACATTTGCCGGTTATGATAACGAAGAAGGTCTCTTTTTCGAAATGTCCGCTGTATTGGAAGTACTGAACCTTTCATAGACAAAATTACTGATACACAGTAATTTTTTGAGATGCACTTTTCAGTTTGCCCTTTATTATACAGATTTTTTTTGTATCCTTCGTAGTTCCACGTTTTCTATATGTATCAAAATAAATATGTTTTATGTTCAATTAAAAACCGAAAACATTTCGCCAATGAATCTTTCATAAGAATAATTCAAATTCTATATCACGTATTCATTTCCATTGTGATTTTCCATGTTTCTTTGTCATTCGGTCATCTTCCAATTGTTCTTCCAATTGTATCTCTTTGTAATAAAATAATTTTCCATTACTATTGTTGAATGTATACATCTACACACTCCAACACCACTACAAAAAAGGTCAAATGAATGTAGACACATATAATTGAATGATTTCTCTTAATACAAACGCTTATACAACCTTCATATCCAATTAGGAAGGAGTTCAGATACTGTGAGAATCCATACAAGAGGGTATTCTTGTGTGGGAGAACAAAGTGATGAACTTATACTATGAGCATATACGTGTTTCTGTTCCTACGGTTGTGTCATGTCATAATAGTACAAAGTAAATATTGCAGAGAATCGATACTCGTGTAGGCAACACACTCTAGGAAAGCATGTTCTGGAAATATCGTGTGTAGCGAAGAGGTCAGTTCTTGGAGAATATGTCGACCGGAAATTACTTCAAAACATCAGTAAATGATGGAGAGATTACTTGAAGTAAGTGTGAGAAAGCTTTCCAGCGTACTGTTGACAGAGACAATAAACAGTATCTCCGATTTTGAGTAGGTAGGTGAAAAATGAAAAAGTGAATTGAATACTCAGTACAAAACGCTCTTTAAAAATATCTTTGAAAAGAGTTCTAATCAGAATAAAAATGTTAACCAACAGCAGGTTGATTATATTGATCCATCAATGACACTCCATTCGAAACAGATAGATGAAATGTTTTGCCTTGAGAGATATTTGCATAAATATCGATATTGATGGGTAACTCAATCATATCTTATCGAAACCACCGGAGAGGGTGGCGAAATGAGAGTTTTTGGATACTTCGAGACCGACAGGGAGCTGTTATTTCTTGGTACAGTCAACATAGATTCAGTAATGAATATCACAGAAATTTTTTCTCAACACCAAACCGTTATTTCAACACCTCGACACGTGTGTCGATCACCAAGTGATCATGTTTAAGAGGAAGATCAAACTAAATATTCATACAATGGTATCCTTATTTGTACCTTCGATACCTCTGCTAGATACCTGCGTCATGAGTGACTTAAATTGATTTCACATTGTTGCCTTATATACTTTTTTGAATTGATTTTACAATGTGTCCCTATCTAATAGTCACTTAAATCTGATAATTGAAATATTATTTCAACAAGCTGTATATGGAAGACCAGAAAAATCAGCAGTCGCCCATCATATTTTGGAAAGAAACCATCCCACATGGACTTTAGTTCGTTAAGATTATTAAGACAAGTTAACAACAACAGGCATATAAATTGCCTACGAGAGTGTAGAAATAAGTAAACATCGCGAGAAAGCTTAGCCTTCAAAAATCTCGCTTATCAAAAGTGGCGCAAAAATCGCAGTGCCGAAAACCGAACTAAGTTTGTTAATGCTCGCAACAACTGCCAACTTAGAATAAATGAAAGCAATGACTTCACAATCAGAGATGAACTGCTTGCCAATCCCAACAGATCTAGATCCTTCTGGTCGGTATCTGGTAGTTGTAGCTGGTCTAATTGGGGTGGAAGTAGCCAATGCCATAAAAACCCAGGCATCGGTTTTCCCCAAAAAGATAAATGTTTCCTAACTGGGTATGAAATTTCAGGATGTACAATTCTGCTTTCTGCTTCGATGAGTTTGTTGGGGGTTAAAATGGACACCAATATGTCTTGGCACAATCATGTTACTGGAATTTCAAAGGCTGTTTCTCAAAAGCTTGTAACATTGTTCCGAACCAGAAAACTGTACACACTTTTGCAACTTTTGATGTTTTATATAGCTCAGATCAGACCTCGCTTGGAGTATTGTTCTCATGTATAGAGCTGAATTCCATCTAGAAGAGAGCCTTCCGCCTGATTGGAGACGCAGACATCACTTGCAATTTTGATAGTCTGGAACATCGAAGAAAGTTTGAAGATTTATCCCTATTTCTATTTCTTTTTTCATTCACGGGAAGTGTCCCAGTAACTTGGCACAATTGATTCCACCAAGAGCATCAGAAATACGCGACGGACTGTGGCTGCTCATCGTTTTGAGATTCAACTCAGAACACCTCAAACTTCACTGTTCAAGAACTCTTCCATTCGGAGAACTGCGCTTACGTGGAATAAACTTCCTGAGAACTTTTTTCAAATGATTTCATCTCCAGCGATTCAAACTCAATGTGAATCGCTACTTTTGCACAGGCATCGCTTTTAGGGTGCCATGAGAATTGTTTTGCCCTTAAAACTTGCCTAAACTTCGATATTGAAGGGAAAAGGACGCTGAAATGAGGGATTCTCGAGACTTCGAGACTGGCATAATGCTGTCATTTTTTGGTACAATCAACATAGACACATCGTTTTATATCATTTTCAATTCCCTACATAAGTAGGATGAATGTAATCATAGCCCTACAGTCAAACAGTAGCATTGTCTGATGAAATGTAGATCTAGCAAGGATTAGACTGAGAAAGCCTTCAGAAGTAGATGAAAAATAAGGTTAATGGGACTTATACTTCAACAACAAGTTCAACAATCATTGGGAAGGAACAGCGATAATCTTTCCGAAGGAGACTCAGGTCTAAATGAATGGTTCATAAACAAATGGCAAATAGAACACAAAAATGAAAGAACAAACTGAATTGATAGACAGACAATTACAGAGGTAGTATCAAATTTGAAGACGACACATACAAAATAGATACAAGATCAATCAAGCACGTTTCACAAAAAAAATAATATCATAACTACACTTTGATTGGTTTGAGTAGCAAGATATTCATCAATACTGTAGAAACAGTTTGTTTTTTATATCTTTTGATGAAAACTTCGATAAGAAATCACTGTCTGATGCGGGGTAAGGTATTTATATTTGTTTGATCATCCTGCCACGATTCTTTCAAATTGAAGACATTATTTGATTCAGAAGAGAATGTGCAATTTCGTGAACCACATATCAAGAGGAAAAGTCCTAAGATTGTTCATCTTTCATGCAATCACAGAAGCGACTAACACAGTAGCCTGAAAGTATTAACCTCGGAAAATCAGTTAAAAATCAGTTTTCATCAAAATAATGGCAGTTCGTTCCAATTCTTTCCTTTGAACGTAACAAACAAATGTCACGCAAACCTATTGTGAACAACAAAGAGAATGTCATCATTCCTCGATCGAAATTGAGTAATCCTATTTGTGGAATGCTTTTTGATATATTATATGAACGTGGCACCAAGAAAGAAGTCACACTAAAACTCATATCGAGTGCCATGAAATTTCATACTCGTTTTAACTGTTCATAAACTTCACCGTGAAGGAAATGGGACCCTTAATATTCATGATGGATCCGGCGATAACTTTTGAAGACAGCAGGTAATATATTTATCTCATACGAGTCACAATATAAGTGAACTTCAAAATTTATCACCACTCTTCGGAGTTTGAAAGTAGGGGTAATTGTTTTACAAGTTTCCACAACAAAATACAAGTGGAAGAAGCGGGTGCTTTAGATGAAACGAAAGTTGTGAAGATCTCCCTGAAATTGGATGCATTAGTTTCGAGTTTGCATTTGTTGGAAACTGAAATCTTGGAATTACATTAAGGGTCCGGAGTAATATTTTGCTTTTGCTAACTTGGAAAATACGTTGAATATTTTTAAATATGTGAAGAGTTGAACAGTTCTTGTCAAATGAAAATTGGCAAATATGGGTGACACATAATAGAAGGTCGCCTGTTGATTTTTATTTTCGGAAATCATGTTGATGACTGCTCAAGATGTTAAAGTCTTCCAAATATTTAAGGATATGGTTTTTTACGGCTTTCTTGCAATGTTGTTTCTTGCGGTTGCAAAAATGTTTCGAACCATTTGTCACAAAATATTTCCGCACCACTTGAGATACCTTCAAAATAAACTTTTTGAACTCATCTGAAACTTCTTCTGCCGACAAGAATTCTCATCCACGCAATGAAAAAAGTCACTGGTACCAAGTCAGGACTATGCAGAGGACGACGTGCGCATGGAGAATGATCCGACTGAACTTATTAGTTTTTTACTGGCAAACAAATGGTTGTATATTATTTAGAATTGACCGTTCGACGTTCCTCATGAGTAATCTTCTCAAAAAATCTGGCAATCATATATTATCATTAATTGGATTTGGCAACAATCACGGCTCTCATAAATAATGCAACATTGATCAGCGATTCACAGTCAAAAAATAGGTCTTCATCGCCAAAAGTCGAAATGAATTGATTAATATATAACTATTTTGATTATCCCACATCGTATTTCGTAATGATTCAAGGCATGCAAATTATCACAGACATAATTTTTGGACTACAGCGTACAAAAAAATCGTGCTCGAATCACAAAACGTTCTGAAGAAGGTTATTAGCCCAATTAGAGACGCGAACATGAAATGAAATGTTCTTTCTACTCAGTTGCAAATTGAAAAACAAATTCTCTTCTGGACATGATGAAGTGCCACCCTTTGTTATTAGAACTGCATTGACAATTTTTGTTGAACCTCTTACATTTCTGGTTAACCTTTCATTTCATACAGGAATAATAATATAAGAGAAAATCCTATCAGAAAATCAGCATGGTTTTGTGAAAAATAGGTCAACCATGACTGCAGTTCATTCATTTTATAATAGAATCATAAAATATATTGACACCAGCGAGTGTCCTGTTGAGATCTTTTGCAATCTCAACAGGGCATTTGATTGTGTCAATCATGATATCTTGAAAGAAAAACTATCTCGTTATGGGATAAGAGGTTTACCACTAAAATGGCTTTCAAACTTCTTTCAAAATCGAAAGCAGTACATTAAAGTAAATAATGCGTAGTCTCAAATAAGAAAGATAAATATAGGGGTTCCACAGGGGTCCGTCTTGGGACCTGTTTTATTCTTATTATATATCAATGATATTGACAAACTGGACGTTCCCGCTTTTTTTACCTTATATGCAGACGACACGTCCGTTGTCTTATCATCTAATAATAATGCAACATTAGTCAAACAATGTGAACTAACAGTAAACAATATGGAAGAGTGGTTTGCTGCTAGCCTCCTTTTCATGAACATGGAGAAAACGCAGGTGATAAAGTATCATAATAGACAGAGAGAATGTGAAGAACTATTTTTTCATAATCTTAGGGCGGGTGAAGAATGTGTAAAATTCCTGGATTTACATGTTGATATAGGTCTCACCTGGAAAATTCAATGTGAACATCTGATTTCACACTTGAATACTATATCCTTCCAGCTGAGGAACCTAAGACATATCCTCAGTCTTGATATGCTACGACAACTCTATCATGCACAAGTCGAAAATAGACTTTGTTATGGAATTTGTTTTTGGGGCGTATCCCCCTCGGCAAATGACGTATTTATTGCTCAAAAAAGAGTTATATAGAGTATGACTGGTCTGAAAAGAAGGGAATCCTGCTGCTATAGTTTTAAAAATATGGAAATTTTAACAATGTCGTCTATATTTATATTTGAAACTTGTCTATACGTATTTAAAAATAAAGCTAAATTTATACTGAGATCTGATATTCAGCATCTTTATACCAGACAGAAAAATAATTTAGATGTTCACCATTGCAGAACAATGATATGTTCGAAGTCACCAAATATAATAGGGCCTAAAGTCTTCAATTCTCTACCCGATGATATTCGAAATTGTATACCTGCACCTTTATTCAAATCTCGCTTGAAATCGTACTTGATCGAAAAGTGTTTTTATGACGTGGATTCGTTTTTTCTGAAAGCTAATGTAATGTAATGTAACTCTATTGTGAAAATTTTGTGATATTTTTTTTATGTAATCTAATTATCTTTAGAATAAGACTGTGGTTTGTACTGTTAGTATGCCTAACTTCTGTTAATCTACTTTTTACTTTTAAGACAATTCCTATACAATTTCTTATTGTCTAAAGGAAAATAAAAATCATTATTATATTATTATTATTACATCACTTGCAACCTTGATAGCGTGGAACATAGAAGGAAGATTGGAGATTTGTCCCTCTTCTATAGATACTTTCACGGGAAGTGAACTTGACACATCTGATTCCACCAAGACCGGCACATATCAGAAATACATGCTGCTCATCGTTTTGAGGTTCAACTCAGTACACCTCGAACTTCACTCTTTAAGAACTCTTTCATCTGAAGAACTACGTTTATGGGAAATAAACTTCCTGAGAACGTTTTTCCAAATGGATTTAATCTCCAGCGAATCAAATCCAATGTGAATCGCAACTTTCACACAGGCACCGCTCTGTGTTTTGTCATTAAAAAAATGATAGAAAATGTCTTACGTCAGTGTTGCTGAAGTTCAAATCATATATGGTTGTGATAGAAGACTACCCAATGGAAGACTCCTTCGCAAGTAAAAATTTCTGAAGTTAGGGAGAATAGAAAGAGAGAGGCACGTTTCGCATATTACTGTGAGAGCAAGAGAGAGAGAGAGAGAGAGGTGCGAGCACACACTAGGATAAAGCTATCATACGTTGCCACTAATTTCAGCGAGAGATATTGCTTCCAAAGATGGACAAATTTCTATGAGATAAATTGAAACTACAAATGAATAATAACTGAAATGAGCCTACCACAAGACATGAAACAACAACCGATGCAGTTCTCTCTACATATCTTCCTAATTTTCATTCAAAAACATATGTATCTTATTTCTCATACAATTTCCATTAAAAATAATGAATGAAAATGAAAAATCTATTCAGAAATGTTTATCAATAAAAACCCATAATAAATTTAAATATTTGTAGAATATTGATATATGTATATGTATATATATGTGTATTTATACATATGTGCAGCAAGCCAAAACAGTGTACTCTTATAACATAGATTCCAAGCTTTCGATAATCTAAATTATCATCATTACGCATGCTACAAAATGGATAAAAAGGAAGATTATATCTATGACAGGAGATCAGTCAAAAACCCAACTTACAGTGTATGTGAGGTTAGGATGATTGAAATGTAGACACAACATATATAGGTGTAGAGACCAAAAAATAACCTCAAAAAAGTCGAGACAAACACAATTAATTTACATCATAAATGATTTATTATTTTTTTGAGAAATGCGAAACCATCTGTTGTTCTTTGAAGAAGCCTTGTGGAGATTCCAAATTGACATCTGACATGTAATTATTACGCACATGTGCAGTGCCAGTCAATGACAAAGCTCAAGTTAAAATTAACATTCGACATCAACAAATATATGTTTTGTGGCTCGAATCATAGCCCTGTTGCCAAATAACTTGGGTGTTGCTTGGCTGTGACTACCATATACTTAGATATGATTACACATTGAAGCTAATATAACATCTGAATGAAAGTTCAAATGTATAAAGTAAATTAGTGACAATTGGATTCAGTAAAATACAACAATTTGGGAATTGTGTGAGATGAATTATCATAATGAATTTCCTATACAACAATGTTATTAAAGTGCTGATGATGTACGTAGATATCTGAAAGATTGAATCTATGATATGACCACTAGTGGAAGAATCCTGATGATTTTCTTTCGTTTTATAAATATCCATACAAATTGAATAAGAGTTAATTTCACTTGGAAGATTCATATCGGTTTTTTTATTCAAAGAATTATTAGAATGCGCTATATGTATCATTTCTAAGAAAAACCTTTTGACAGTGTTTCTTTTGGGGGATAAGTTTCTGTGTTATAAGAGTACACTGTTTTGGCTTGCTGCACACCCAAATATTGTTTCACTCATTTCCTAACTATTTTACTTCAGTGGTGTACTTAAGCACATTCGCTTTTTTTATTAGATCTGATTGAAAGCTCTAACCGTTACACCCTTGGAAGTTTATATAAACTAATCACATTCAAACTTTTATTTGGTGAAAAAGAAAGATTAAACATTGAACTTGGCCCTTTGTCTTCAAATGAATGAGGTATCAATTCGTGTTTTAGGTAGTGGGAAATTTATTCAAATAGTATAAAACTATAGAATTATCAGACGAAACAACATTGTTACTTTTTCTCTATAGGTCACCACTCTCCAGACGCCTCCAGGTACTAACGTCCAAAATGTCTTTGGCAGACCCTCGAGCCAACAGAGCCCACTAGATGACCACTGAAGCATTGCAATAATCGAGATGTCGTGTCCATTTCGACGTTCCTCGATGTCCCTGCAGAATGGCGGAGCAGCCCTCAAACGCAGCTTCACCTCGAGGCAGAACTCCTTCCAGGTGCAGCCTGAGGACCAAGAAGAAGAAGACAGAAATACTCTCAATCTGAAGCACCTTAACGAAGCTATACTCTCTCTCACAGCGCCAACGGTAAGTGGAAATCTGGGTTTCTGTGGGGTTTCTATAGGCCTTTTCATCACAAATTTTTTGTGCGCATGCGTCAGTATCAGCCATCTTTTTTGTACTGTTTACTGTTTTGTAAACAACCATGTTGAAGAGCCCGCAACTCATGTTTTAAAAATTAAAATATGAATTGAAATTCATTGATTATAAAAAAAGTAAAAAAAAGTAGTAAGTCAAAATAATCAGAAAAAAATGTTTATACTCGATTATAATTATGTTATCTGTACGAAAAGGAACAACAGAACGATGTTGTTATGTAGTATGTGAAAGTGATACACGATACAAATTATTCAAAAGCAACACATACTATTTTATAAATTTTTCAAAGCCTTGTCTTGAATATCGCAAAAAAATAACCAAATCCTCAAGCAAATTACATATTAAAGCATGCGCAAAAATGTGCGAAATGTGAATTATGGGCGGAAAAATGTGGCAGGAGTGACCGAGGCATTAAATCTATTGATGATGTTTCCAAGGATACTTATATTTGCTCACTACATTTCATTGGAAAAAGTGGTCCAACTGAACAAAACCCTGATCCTTTGAGCTATCAGGAATTTCAACATACGTACATTATTCCTTATTGCATTTTTGACTGTAAATTTCATGAATTTCATATATGTTATGTTGTATTAAATATTTCCCCTCTAATTAAAATTATTGAACATATTCAATTCAGTAACTACTTATTTGTCTAATTAATATGTACAGCCTAAGAATATTATTGGCTTGATTTATTTATCAGTTCCATAAGCAATACTGTTGTCAACTGAAATATATTTTCAATTACATCAAATAAATTGACATCAATAATAAGAATAAAACTGTAAATACTTTTTTTATATGTTTTCAGATAGTAAACAAATGCTGATACCTGTCCTCTCAATTATCTCACTTTTTTTCCTTTTTGCGGACGCCCATGACGTTTTAACCACTTTTTTAATTGTTCACAATTATGAACCTCAACTGAATTATAAACAAGTGAAGAACCATCAATGGTTTTTTCCAATAATTTATTTCTTTGTAGACATAATATTCCTTGCCCAGCCATTGTTGATTAAAACAGTACGAATATTTTGAATTACCACCATTTCAATATGACGGCTATGCTTGCGCTCGTCTTATGATGAAAAGGCCTATTTTCGATACTATGGTTATCAGTTATCTTTGCCATTGATTGGTTACAGTTTCTTCTAGACAAAGAGTAGATAAATATAGTTTAAAAATTAAAAAACACGCTTTTAAAGAACATCTAACTAAAAAGTTATAAATATTTTTTAAAATAAGCTTAAAACAATAACGGACCAAAAATAATATTATTATTGTGAAAAAAGCCACGGGCGTTTGATATACAAAAAATATGGCACAAAAGCGCCCACGCTTTTTTTTATAATAATACTAGTATTTTTCTTACGTTAAGCTTGTTTTAAGCTTATTAAAAAAATATTTTCAACTTTTTAGTTCGATGTTGTTTAAAAGCGTGTTTTTTAGTTTTTTGAATTATATTTATTTTTCATTTTTCAGTTTTGTATGCTATGCAAGCATGTTTTTTAGTTTTTTTAAACTTTATCTATTTCATAAAAACTTTGGGATTAATCAGCCATTTATTGTTTAGAAAAATGACTATTGATATTTTCCGTTTCCGGAGAGCGAGTCTGAAAATCAGCTATCAACCCCAAGGCAATAGGCGCGCGTGTTAATGAAAAAAATAATTTTTTCAAATGAAGAAGTACATGTAGAGTTCGACTTATATCAAGGGGATTACGTATAGCGCCATCTGCTCGCGAATAGATCAAGCAATAATGTCGATAATTCTGTCAAATACACATCTCGAGCTTGAGAGTTACAAACAAACTGACATACAAACAAACATACATACATACAGGTGAAGCTAATATGAAGCGTGTAAAAAAGAATCGTCTCGCATTTTTCTACTCTCTCTACCTTACACTGAAACAGAGATATTTCCAAAGAGAAAAATAATAGATCGTATTTTGCTACCCTTTTTGAAGAAAAACACGGAGAGTGACAGAATGGTAACGAATTAATTTCAGAAAACATATGTATAGCTATCTGACTGAGTCATGACCGGTGGGAGGAATAGTATCTGCGCAAAGTTTGGGTCAGTGTATGACAAAGAAAGTATTAGGAAAAAAGTAGAAACTTTTGTTTGCAATTTCACGTAGTACGGCTCGAATAATCTAACAAACTGATAACAGATTTCTACAAATCTACTGCACATCTTGAGGAAGGGGCTTCTCACCGGTTATTACTCCGGCAGGTATATATTGGTGGGTATAATTGAAACCTCTGGTGTGGAATAAATCTAATAAAACATATTCCCTACATACAAGAACGAGAACATTTTTTTGACATGTGATTTTCCAACCAAGTTAGCATCATCAGGCAACTGATGTTTTTGAAAGTTTTGGTCATTTCCTGATAATGCTTACTCGGTGATCGAAACTCGCGTTGAAAAAAAGTGCTCCAGCTTCTGGAGTGTAGAGAAAGATTTGCATTTAACACATTGAATGTTTCAATAACTTTGGCATGTTAAATCTCCTTTGACATCTGTTGAAGTAAGGAGAACAATTTTGATAATAGAATAATAATCAAATGGATTTTCAATTCTGAAGACAGATTTTGTTCTCTGAAAGCTCAAGATGTGAACCTATAAAATGAAATTATTTTTAGTCATAAATAACATACACTATCTGTTCAAAAACTGAGGTGAATTTCCATTTTTCATCAATTTCTATTTTGTTTCCTTCAAAGTATTTTCCCTCAGAGATAAAACAGTTGTTCCAGCGTATTTTCTAATCTTCAAAGCAGTTCTGATATGCATGAGAATATTCGATTATGCGAACAGGAAAAAGTCGCTGGTGAATGTTTTGGCTGAGGCATAATTACATTCACGTTCTTTTTATTGTACACCAGATCAATACTTTTGAAGACAGAATGAATCATTGAAAAATCAGTTTTAAAATTGTCATTTTAACAAGTGTCATCTGAACAGGGGTTCATGAAATCTTGATAAAATACACAAATCGATTGAATAGGAATTGAAAAGGAATAGTTCAAAAATACTACCTTATGGCACACCAATATCTACATCAATTACAGAAGAAAGCTAATTGCTATCTATACTTTTTCTTCTATTGTGAGTGAATAGTAAGGCAATCAATTCACCACTCATGCCATAGTTTCTGTTTTAAAAAAAATCTATTTTTCTGTCGCTGTCGCCCCCATCTGTAGAGTAGGGAGGGTGAGTGTAAGCCAACGCACTTAGGCCACATGTGACCCATTGTACATCTTCCCGAGGAGTTGTCCTGCTAGGTCGTCGTCCATCCAGCCTTTCCAGGAAGGTGGACAGGTCGCTGGGAGACATCTCCTTTATATCGGCAGGTGTAGGCCAAGACTCGCCGAACACACACTCTCTTATTGACGATAACTCCGGGCACTCGCACAGGACATGCCTGACAGTCTCATCTTCCTGTTCACACATCCTGCATAGAAGTGTGTCCACTAGCCCCATATTATGTAGGTGTTTTCTTAGCTGACAGTGGCCAGTCAGAAATCCTACTGTAAGGCGTAGATTTTTCCTGGTCATCGCCAGATATTTCTTCGGCGTCAGCTTCCCAGGGTCGCCCAAGGTGATCCTGGCAAGATTACATCCTTTGATTTCATCCCATCTCTTTAAAGATTGAGCATGGGTGTAACATTTGACTAGTTCCGCAATTGTCGAAGTCATCAGGCCGTGGGTGCCACTCAGTCCTAAAATTCTTAGTCCAGCCGCTTCCTTGGCTAAAGAGTCGGCAATGCGATTACCTTTACTCCTGTCGTGCCCTTTAACCCACCTCAGGATAATGTTATTATCTACCGAGGCTTTGGCTAAATCTTGGTGGCACTCTAGTGCTAGCCCTGAAGTAACACGGTGTCTGTTCAAGGCTAATAGTGCTTGTCTGCTATCAGTGCACATTGTTATGTTTTTGCCAGAAATTCTTTTCTTGGTTATTTCTTTTGTGGCGATTGAGATACCAGCCAGTTCTGTTTGGACCACGCTGGTATTTCTTCCCATTCCCCACTTAATCCTTAGGCTTAGTGATCTGGAGTACACTCCACATTCTGAGCCTTTTTTTGGTTTTTGAGCCATCTGTATGCCGTCGCCTTCATACGAACGACAACTCTCAGAAGTTGAGAAACTTGTGCGAGCTAAGGACTAACGAGGTCTTACCTTTTATCGTGTGATTCCTAACACGGTTGCAGAATCATGCCAGCTTCACTCAGATGGATTCTCTCGAGAAAAATATCTGGTCGAGGCAAGAATCGAACCCACGACCTTCCGAACTGAGTAGAATAGAAAGAAATACTTGATGTTTCAGAAAATAATGATGCTTCTCCAGAAATCGATAGCTGGGAAGTCATTAATATATGAGCCAGGCGGCTCGACGTGGGTGCTTTGTTCACTCACTCAAATTGACTGCCGTGTAGGTCGGTGCTTCAAGCCCCAGTCTGAACGATCGATTTTCACTTGCTATCGTCCAACCCGCGTTAGGAATCACACGTTAAAAGGTAAGACCTCGTTAATCCTCAGCTCGACTTTTGAGGGTTGTCGTTCGTAGGGGTGCGACAGCTGGTTAACTGAAAAAAGATTTTAAACAGATTTTAAACAGTTTTTTAAATGAAACTGAACTTTTACCTTACATTATCAGAGTTAGCGTTTGGCAAATACTTCAGATCCCCTCCTGATGATGACAACATGGTTGATGAAACACAAATAGTGGAAAATGTGATAAATATGGATTTTCATCAAGTATCTGCCAGCTCTATTAAATTATTCTGGTGGAATTTCGTTGCATTCATATCACACCAAACGTTTCAACTGTATAAATCGTTTATTGGCATCATAAATTTCCTGTATCATGAAACCCTAATCGATTTGAACGTCGCTACAATTTTCGCTCCAGTTATTCGAAACACAAACTTATTTTATGCCAGTTCGCTGTGGAATTCATTGAAGTTTCATTAGCGTATGCAACCAGAGAAAATATCCTGAGCTGATATGATGGGTTGGAACCCCGAAAAGACAAGTTGCTGAATTACATGGTTCTCAAGCTACAGTTGAAACCCGAAGTTGGTGACTGGAAAGTTTGTTAATAAACTCGTGCACAGGGTGCGATTATCGACGCTGATGGTGGAAGTTCATTCAGAACTGAATAGAAAAGTTCGAAAGCGAATATTGATGTGGATTGAATATTCAGCTAGGAAAATACGGAAGTCGTTTGGAGAACTTTATGTGAATTGAATAAACAAAATGTCATGGACTTTTTTTCTGCGGAGAGCATAAGCACTGTTCGCAGTAGCCGGTCTCGAGAGAAAAACTCCTTGAGCAGATGTAATTTTCCACGATTTATCTAATATATTGCTCTGAGTGCACCATATATATATATATATATATATATATATATATATATATATATATATATATATATATATATATATATATATATATAAATATATTGCTCCCTCAATATTCCAAACTATTATGATTGCTTTTGATGTTTGTGTCAATGATCAGGAAAACGTCTATTCTTTGGATAGTTGAGGTAGTAGGTAAAGTATTGTTCCAAAAAAGATCTCCTGGAATATCCTCTCTCAGCGATGATGGCATACTGGATGGTATATACTTGATGGTATACTGAAAAGGTTCCCTTTGATTGGTATATTTTCAAAAACTACACCTCACGATTTGATCTTCACAAACTTTATTCGCTAGCACAGTTTATTTTTGAGTGATTTGATTGATATATATTGAGGTTGTTGCATGTTGAAGGATTCGTTCCTATGTTTCTTTCAAAATATTCTCCACCGGAGCCATGATCGTATACTAAGAAGGTTCCAATTGATTGGTATATTTCGAGGTTGCTTGTTCTTGTTCAAGGATTCATTCCCATGGTTCTTCTGAAATATCCTCTACGGCAGCCTGAAAAGGTACCAATTGAATGGTATATATTGAGGTGTACTGAAAAGGTACCATTTGATTGGTATATATTTATGTTATTGCATGTTGAAGGATTTTTTCCTATGTTTCTTTCAAAATATCCTCCACCGAAGCCATGTTGGTATACTGAAAAGGTACCATTTGATTGGTATATATTTATGTTGTTGTATGTTGAAGAATTCGTTTCTATGGTTCTTCTGAAATATCCTCTACCGCAGCCATGTTGGTATTCTGAAATGGTTCCGATTGATTCTTATATGTTGATGTTGTTGCATGTTGGAAGACTTGTACTTATGGATATTCCAGAATATCCTCTACCGCAGCCATGATGGTATACTGAGAAAGTTCCATTCGATTGGTATATATTGATGTTGTTGCATGTTGAAGAATTCGTTTCTATGGTTCTTCTAATATATCCTCTACCGCAACCATGTTGGAATTCTGAAAAGGTTCCAATTGATTGGTATATATTGATGTTGTTGCAAGTTGAAAGACTCGTACCTATGGATATTCTAGAATATCCTCTACTGCAGCCATGATGATACACTGGGAAGGTTCCATCTGATTGGTATATATTGATGTTGTTGCTTGTTGAAGAATTCTTTTCTATGGTTCTTCTAAAATATCCTCTACTGCAGCAATGTTGGAATTCTGAAAAGGTTCCAATTGATTGGTATATATTAATGTTGTTGAATGTTGAAAATCTCGTACCTATGGATATTCTAGAATATTCTCTACCGCAGCCATGATGGTACACTGATAAGGTACCATTTGATTGGTATATATTGATGTTGTTGCATGTTGAAGAATTCGTTCCTATTATTCTTCTAAAATATCCTCTACCGCAGACATGTTGGTATTCTGAAAAGTTTCCAATTGATTGGTATATATTGATGTTGTTGCAAGTTGAAAGACTCGTACCTATGGATATTCTAGAATATCCTCTACCGCAGCCATGATGGTACACTGGGAAGGTTCCATCTGATTGGTATATATTGATGTTGTTGCATGTTGAAGAATTCTTTTCTATGGTTCTTCTAAAATATCCTCTACTGCAGCAATGTTGGCATTCTGAAAAGGTTCCAATTGATTGGTATATATTAATGTTGTTGAATGTTGAAAAACTCGTACCTATGGATATTCTAGAATATTCTCTACCGCAGCCATGGTGGTACACTGAGAAGGTTCTATCTGATTGGTATATATTGATGTTATTGTATGTTGAAGAATTCTTTTCTATGGTTCTTCTGAAATATTCTCCACCACAGCCATAATAGTATACTGAAAAGGTTCCAACTGATCGGTATCCATTGAGGTTGTTACTCATTGAAGAATTCGTACCTATGAATCTTCTAGAATATCCACTACAGCAGTCATGATGGTATACTGAAATGGTTCCAATTGATCGGTATATACTGAGGTTGTTGCGTGTTCAAGGTATATGATACCCACCTCAATGATCACAGCAACCTTTCCATATAAAACCTTCTATAACGCAGCTGTACCTGACTATACATCAGATTGGCCATGCAGGGTGAACCTAAAAAAAGCTAAATTGTCTATCTGAATGGCGATACAGATTTTTTTCAACAACAACGTACCTGTGCAAAGTCTCTTTGCACAGGTACGTGTTTGACTGAATCCCTAATTTCTGCCGATTGGAAGTGGAAAAACAGCTTTCTACTCAAAAGTTTTATCGGGTGGGGTTGGATAATTCCGTAGCATTTTTCTCAGCACATAATAGGATACTTTCATGTGAAAGAGATAACTTATAGAATCAGTCCAATGTTTTCAACTGTCATGTTAGGTTCCATTTCTTTTAGATAATTGGAATCGATCACAGATCTGAAAATAAAATAAGTAAAACAAAATTTTTGTGAAACAGTTTTATTGAAAAAATAATGTTGACAATAATATACTGGAAACTGAAAAATAATTCGGAAGGTTCAAGGTAGCAGTCATCACATTACTCTCCTCAGCAATCTACGGTATGAAAAAATAATGGAATTGTTGGGCGTAGTATTTCTAATGTTCAAGTTATATCTTTTAAATTGTCAAAGGCGAAAAACTTTTTATAAAAATTTTCTCAACCTGAATACCTTATATATTATATTTGATTTCATGACATTTCTTATCTATTTGATATTTACATTCTATCCAAAAATAGGTTATATTTCCGTTGTGTTTCTCCACGAATCAAAACGTGTTTCTAATGTGTATGTATTGTTCGAAAGTTAATTGAGATAATATGAGTATTTTTGTTCATTTCTTGGGTATTTGAAGATGAAACTCAGTTATTTTCTCAATACGCATTTCAAAATATTCTACATAATCATTGGTAATGAAGTAATGAAGTGGCTCAGCTTATATTCATGTCTATTGTTCAAACAACTGGCTCTCAACACTTCAAACTGCCTCTTCATTTATTTTTTGTTCATATCAAAGCTGAATAATTAAATTTCAAAACATCAATAACAAAAGCTTTAGAATCTCTGTAATCTCAACGTTTGCTTCCCGGCTTAATTTTCATATTCATATCATGAACTTCCATCTCAGTCGTATTATCGCCCATTTATACATTCCTCTCGCGTTTACTCCGAATAATCTCGCGGGAGTACATTATTTCTTATCAGAAAGTGAGCTACAAATCGAATTTTCCCTAGACTTCGTTCCCTGAAGCGTAATAGAAAGGTGGATGCCAAATATGATCACTACAAAAACGTGACCGAATGACTATCCAGTTTGCTACAAAGAACATCAAATAGGGGTGCATTCTGCAAGGAACCACCAACGGGAGTTGTTTTATTGCAAGTTGATGCTTCATGACTCTGTCTTCTTCAGTTCATCAAAGACATTATTGAAATGTAATTTATTTCCTTCAAAATAGAATATCTGAATGAACCATCATCTATTGGAAAAGCTATGAACCTCTCATCCACCCTCGATAATAGTGTTTTTTCTATTCAATGATCTCTCTTTGTGAGTTAATAAATTTCAAGGGTCATTATCTTCATTGTAGTAGGTAGGACATTTTGTAGCTATGTTGACACGAAACTAATGTTCAGAAAAAGTAATTCTCTGAATGAATAGCCGAATCCTCTCGAAAACATTGTTCTTTGAGAAAATTAGCACCTGATAACCACTTGACAATGAATCTCATTTGATTAATCCCCTCCTGAGACGGATATCGCTGAAGTTTTTGTTAAGGCAATCAATCTCTTTTCGCAGCCCTTCGACTCGTGAAAAATGAGTCGAAATATTAATTAATCTCGCTTCTGAGATTTTTAATCAGCTTTGGTGATTAATTAATTCCCAGAAATATGGCTGATGAAACTGGAAATTAATTTATGACGTGAAGGAACTGGGCTAATTAAACAAAATAATCCCATTGAAGATATCAAATGTCAGAATTTTCATAAAGTCATTAACGGTCCCACTTGGATATAGGAGGATTTTGATAATTCCAATGATGAACTCGAGTGATTTTCGTAATGACTGATTAGACCTTTTACAGAGGAAATACTTTTGACAGTGCGCTGTCTCTAACGTTATCGGCAACGTTTATCAAAATGTGGACCGACAGACGGTTTTTTTGTTCTGGGGTGGAAAACGTGCTTTCAATAGATTCTTTCCACTCCATAGGTTTCTATAATCCCTATAAATTCCAATTTTCCGCTCTTTTTGACTGTAGTATATATTAACAAACAATTTGAAGGTGAACTATTATTGATGAGACACCTAGTATATTTATATAATGCCCACCAGTAGCGCATTTGTCAACAACAACGGAGTAACAGTACGGACCAATCAGAATGAACCAGCAAAAGTGCGGAACAATCAGAAGTGGTAATTCTCATAGAAACCCCGCTATCTCTCCCACCACCATCATTACCATCACCCCCATCATCCTCTGAAATTATAAATACGAAAGAACAGATAGCTCGCCTGTCAGTCGTAGCCGAGACTTCAAAATATTACCTTTGTTCTCGCAGTCGACGCACATACCACTGACGATGTCAGTAGCAGTAGCAAACGAAACGTTTCGTACTCACACATTCGATCACGGCCCACCTCCTCAGATTTCGTTTTCTTCAATTATACCTAAGTTGTTCATTATTTATAGTTTGAAAAAATGGAAATTATAGATGCATATTCTGATACTATCGTATCGAACTCAAAATGTCTCAATATCAGTACTTGTTTACAAAAAGGATTTGGATCTTTAATAACTTCTAATTATTATATACGAGCGCTTTTGATAGCAGACTGTGCTATCATCTTCATGGCTATACTCAAACTGAACATTTTATCTTCTTGTTTGTTCTTTTACTTTTACATGGTTAGATCGCTTTAGTGAATTTGTTGATGCTTCATTAATTAGGGTTTGGGCATGTATTTGTCCTCCTCTTTCATTCGGATATCTCATTGAATTTGCCTGTACTTGGGTTAAAACAGGTATTTATTGTATTGGTGCCTCTCCAGGTACATTGTTTCTAGGAATGTGTACTGTTTTGTGGAGCATATTGAATGTTAGGTCTTGTTGTGTTTTGATTTGTATTTATTCTCCGATAAGTGTTCGATAAATTATAGCTTTTAAATTTATGAATGTTTAGGTTTTTCCAGATGCTCATACGGTTTCCTTCAATAACTTGTTTTATGAGTTTAATGTTTTCTGGTGGAGAAAAGTTATGTTTGTTTTGTATAGCGTGTGTGACGAGGTTTGATTCTTATGTTATTGGGTTTTAGTCTTCTTTTTCATAGTTCTTCATTTATAAAAGGAGTGTACAGTATATAATGCTCGGACTGCAACAAATTTTATATCGGCATGAGAAACAAACTCAAATTCAAAAAGGAATAAAGTTTGTTGACATTAATTATGATATGCTTCTACTAATACTTGAATAGGAATCACCATCATTAGAGATGCCTTCCAGAACAGATCTTTCTCGCTCTTCTTCTTTTTATCTCTCTTTTTCCCCACCATGCAAAATCAGTATTTCTGAATTAGAATTACTATTTTGTTTGCTGATGCTACAATACAAGCTTGCTTAGGTAGCCGTAACGTTCATTAGTTCTCCTAGGATTATATATTCTCTAAATTTTATATATCTATATTTTTTATCTTTCGTCATAGACGACTATGTATCCGTCTCATAACTGAATTAAATAAATTTACTTACTTACTCGAAAATATTGTTTACAAATTTCTCCATTAACCAGTAGGCTCATCTCACATCTCACACGTAATCTCATCACTGTTTGTTCATCATGCGAGCGTGTTAACTGGAAATTAACCAGTCTGTCCATCCGTCCGTCTGTCTATTCTGTGTCACCTGTTCGATAGATTCTTTCGAAACACACCATTCAGTACTGGTATAATTTATAATCGATTCAGACGACTCTCACCGGTTACATCAATCAAAATGAGGACATCATGTACCCAGGTGCTCAGCTACGTGTTTCCTTCTGGGACCCAGACATCCGTTTTGGTAATCAATTTACAATTGTTGTTTAATAGCACGAGTGGCGGGACGAAATCGTTACCCTAATAATGTATGTTTGTGTAATCAGAAAAGCTAATCCCCATATCAGGGTTTGCTAATGCATTTGTTCTTTTATCGTTATCAGTGAGGTCAGCAATTTGTTTTATGGAAGTTGTGCTATACGACTAGAAAACTTATTTCTACTCTAATATGAATATTTGTTGGTATACCACTAACAATGTCACTAACACTGAAATGAAATGAAAAGTTGAAATTATTGAATATACTGGAAATTACTGAACCAAAATATTCAAAAATGTTAGTTGAAACAGAAGAAGATTGAGCAAAAATGACTAACAGAGTGTACATAATTTCAAAAAATGTGAGAACGCTAAATTCTGAAACACATCATTGTGACCTGAAATGAAAATGAACCCATAAATTGATTGACAATCAATAAACTGTCATGTATATGAACAATATAAATTAAATGAGGATAAAATTATCAAAACGAATGAAGAAAAACGCAGAAGTGAAAATGAGGAATTGGGAAAAAAGAATAGATTTCAAACTAAACTACTTCTCACGTTCTTCCAACAGAAGTGATAACGGGGTCTGTCATCAGCAAAATTTGAAGATGTTGTTCATATACAGGGTGTAACATAAGTACTTTAAAATATTCAAGTGACGTATTCCTGAGATAATTTTAAGAAAAAAAGTCTATATGAACTAGTTTCCGAAAATGCTTCGTTTCGGAGATACGAGGTGTTGAAATTGAATTTTTTTTCGCTTTCTGAAAATAACCCTTGCAAAAAATAAGTTATTTGCACGAAATTCGGTATCCGGAATTTTTTTGACGTGGGAAATCATGATTTAGTATTAATTTTCATGTAACCTCTAGAGGGCGCTGCGTACGCTGTCAGTATTTATTTCAAATTGCCCTAACTTTTTTGACAGTAAACTTTTGGTACTTTTCACAAAAAATTTCTATATCGATGCATATTACTTTATAGCCAAATTTGATTTGAATAATGTCTGCCACTCTCCGCTTGCAAAGTAAGTTAATTAAATCGAGTAGGCTATGAAAGTTTGTTTATAAAAATAGAAGTTCGTTGTTGATGTCAACAATCCTTTTGTTGTTTTGTCCTAGAAACTTAGCAATTCTGAAATGATATTCAAACCCACTGAAATTAAAAGACTACGTTTGCTCCCATTGCCTGTGCTTCAGCTACAAAGGTCAATTTTAAGTTTTCATCTCCCATTAAAACTGAAATACGGTGCGGTACATTTCATGGCATACGTGATCCGAACTCTAAACGAAAACGCAAATAATATGCAACGTAGATGTGTGTACTCGTACTTGGATGTTTAAATGAGATTCAGCAAAGCAAATATGGAAATTTGTGATTGCGTTTTGCTTTTATCGTTCTGGGGAGTGGTCGTTTTGCTTGTGTCCTGCATCATCGTATGAGTTGAAAGAAGGGGGAAAAGGCGGTCGTTTTTAATTTCATTTCTGTAAGTCCTTCTGGGAGGACCGGAAAATTTCATTTTCGTCAACAATCCTTATACTGATTGAATTTTATATAGTGCTTTTGATTATAAAACTCACCTTCAAAATAAAGAAATAAGTTGAAGGATCTGAAAACATTGAAAATCTTTAATAAGTTCATAATAATTCAGGAAATCATCAAATGATTCGTAGGGAATCAATTATGATGTATACTGTTGCTGAAAGAGACAACGCTGTATTTGAAAACCAACCAACAACTGTGTCAGATCTACCGCATGAGCATTCACTGATTATGTAAAAAAATGAAAACTGGCCCCGCCGATAATAGAAAAAAGAGGCTGATGAAATTACAGTAATAACTCGAACCTATGAACAATTATCAATTAGTTCCCGGAACACTTATAAACTAAATTTCTCAATGAAAATGATTACCACCATGGATGGGATGGTAGCCTGGTGGGTTGACGTCTGTGATTTGTTTCTCTCACTCAATCGCCCGCTGTGTGATCCGGGTGTACGTAAAAATATGTCGTTTGTGCATCGTTCAGGAATTGTTGAATGACGTCTAGGACGATCCAGATTTACTCAAAAGGATACTTGACTGGTGACGAAGCATGGATATATGGTTATTACATCGGAACGAAAGTCCAATCTACCCAATAGAAGAGCCCAGTAGAGCCAATACCAAAAATAGCACACCAATTTCTATTAAATTTCAATGTTTTCTTTGATCACCGTGACATGCAATTCATGAATTCATCGAGAAGTCAATATAATCTCAATCTCAGTTTCCAAAATAAACCTTTGGAACTGACCAGCTCAACAAAATTCTTAGGAACAATGGCATGAACATATCGATTATATTTGCCAGAAATTGAATCGAATAAAATCTCTTGAGTGCAAGTTAGATACAAATTCACAGATATCAGTTGATTATGTCAAATTTCACTCGATCATAAAATAAAATATCATAAAATTCCGGTCTGGGGATAAGACCGGATCAGACAGGATTTTCATAAAACAAAAAAGCTCTGCTGCGACTGATATTCATTTCAGACTTTGGAACCTCATGTAGGTTCCCCTTAACAAGTCAACAAGGAAAACCGCTTGGACATTTGGGAAAACTTGAACATCCATAAATTCAACAGTCATAAATGACAAGTACAAATCAAAACACAATAAGACCTCACATTCAATATATTAAACAAAACCATACACATTCCTAGAGAAGATCTAACACGAAGAAGAGTACCTGTGCAGTACAAATACAGGCAAATTTACCTAAAGTACCTGAAATACCTGAGTTGAGGCGCTCTGACCGTATATAGAGGCAGACGATAGGATGACAAGTTCAGTTTGAGGAGTGCCTAGAAGATGACAGTACTACCAACTGTCGAAAGCGCTCGCAGATAATCAATAGAAGATATAAAGCTTCAAATCCTTTTTGTAAAATTTAATATTGATATATATATATATATATATATATATATATATATATATATATATTGATTGAAGCAACTAATTTTCCTTTATTTTCAGTATTTCAATATTGAATGTAGGTCACAAAAAGGATTTGAAGCTTTATAACTTCTATTTAATTATCTGCGAACGCTTTCGACAGCTGGTCGTACTGTCATCATCTAGACTCTACTCAAACTCACTGATGATGTCTGCCGTAGTAGCAGACTGAACGTTTCATTCAAAACTATTTCAGTAATTATCATGAGAAGAAGGAAAGAAAATGCAATGAACCTCTCAGAGTACTGTGTTTTCCGGAGATTTGAAAGAAATGAGCAACTTGGCAGAAGAATGTTTTCATAAATGAACTGAAACAGACACACTCCAACATTCTTTCAACTCTCAGAGGTCGCAGAATAAAAATTCAACAAGCTATATCACGTACCTTGATATTCCAGTTATTTGGAATGAAAACTTTCTACATCCGAAAGACCAAAACGACGATACAGATCTCTTGACACCAATGCCCAAACGTAGAGATTAGCATCACAATATGTCTAGTTCTGAGACCAATTGGCCCACCGGCACCACAATATATCTTTATCTAAGTCCCCAGACGCCGTTTCCATCAATACCGTGATCCACAATTTTCAGGGCATTTCAAAGTTTTCTCTTCGATTCGCAGATGTTCATGCGTCTCCATCTCTCGTCGACCCTGATTTATCTTCATGGCTTTCAATGAATCTCAGAGAATGGCGACGATAATTTCAAATCATGGAGAATAAAAGTGAAATGGGGGGAGCTGAACTAATGTTTCATTCAAATGGGGAAGGCCTGGTTGAAAATTCCAGAATTTTGGGGATTATTATTCATTTAATCAATTTTGCGACGGTTGTAGCCTAATGAAGTTGTTTCTCGTGCTGGCACTGCTCTATTCATTGAAAGATGGGACTGGATGGTCATTCGAAAATGAGAATTTTTTTTTTCAAATCCTGAATTCAAAATCGACTTATAATTAGGAAATAAATCGATTCACAATGTGATTCACAATCGTCATCCGTTGATGGACCTAATTTGATGATGTAAGACAGAGAGATTGTCACTCTCGCCGATCATACTCAACAATTGTCATAAACACGGAGCAGTTCAAAAAAAGGGCACACGAAGGCTATAATCCGACTGGAATGTACCTGCATAGTAGGAAGCTGTAGAGACTTGGGACCATGAACTCCACATGACGTGGCCTAAAAATTCACTATGATGAAGAAAATTCAAATATATTGCCGCATCTGGAAGTGAATTATACTAATAATATATCAATTCATCTGTTATGGAATAATGAAGGAAAGAATCGGTAGATAAAAGTTTCTGCAGCTCCATCAACTGCATTATGGGACTGGATTGAACAAAAGAAAGGTTCACCATAATGAACCCTCCAAAAGACTTTCATCAGAGAATAACACAAAAGAAAAAGTAGTCATTATAATCAGTGCTACTTATTCTCAAATCAACAATCGACCTTGGTTCAAATCTGAATACATTATATACTGTAGCTACACCAAAACTAATAACTGTGTTCACCGCATACCAAATGAATGCGATATCAGTAAAAGCAAGGGGAGCAAGAAGAAATCAATAAGTTCGGAATAAGCAAGAAAATCTGAATCCACCAACAACAAGATGAAGTTCGAAACTGAAAGATTATCTAATATGTGTGATTGATGACTTGTTCATTTTGTAGTGATTCTAATTTTGTCTAATTATCACTAGTTGATATTTAATTTTGTTGTGCAGACTATCGAGAAAATTTTAAAATTGAATAATTTGTCTGTTTGAACCATCAAAACCAACTAGTACATCATCAACAAATCTAAACCAAAACACAATAGGTATGTTTCTGAGAAAGGGGGTTATTAAGGATGCGGGTATTTTCTAGTGAGTCCATGAAAATGTCTGCCAGAATGGGACATAGTGATGAGCCCATAGAGAGACCTGAGTTTTGCAGATAAAAGTTATTATTATATTTGAAAAAAAATTGTTTCAGACATGTATCATGTAGTTATGCTTGAAGAATCTATTGTATAGCGAAACACGTGTCGCGGTATTTGTAAAACCCTTATAGTGAAAATCATAGAATAAACTCTATTGATTAGTTTTTTGAATATGGATTTTCATCAAGTATCGGCCAGTTCTATTCAATTATGTATCAAGTAGTTTACAAAATTCGGTAGTTATATATGGACTTGTAAGACTCTTATCTAATATGTATTTCACGAGGGGAAGACATTCGTCTGTTGGAATGTGAGGAAACATTTTTTTTTACGTCGAATGACACTAGTTTTGTGAGGTTTCTGAATCTTGAATTTAAAAACTTAGACAACTTACTGGTTGAGACATCTATATATGATACAACGGGTCTGGCTGGATGTCCTTCATTGTGGAGTTTGATAAATTAGACAAAAGTGTGTTTATTCAATTCATTAAAGTGAAAGATTCTCCATAGGTTTGACAAAACAAAAACAGATGAAGGAAGAAAATAGAAATACAGAACTAACGGAAAGGATGAAAATTGTCTGTTTTTGTAAATAGAAATAAGTTGTTTGTACCAAATAAATGCAAGCAAAATTTTGATACAAAACATTTCCAAAAACCAAATTAACTTTTGAATCACCCTATCAGATTGCTCCACATGCTTATAATTTTCTGCCGGATATTATAGAAAAATCCAATACCATTTCTATCTTCAAAAGAAAACTCAAAGATTTCCTTGTTGATGAATGTCATTATCGTTTTGAAGAATTTATGTGTATAAGTAGATAGTTTTCATCATCTTTTTTCAAGAACTTTTTGTCTCTGATCTCTTTTTTGACGATTTCTATACAAATTTCATACCTTTTTCAAAAAGAAAAATAAGGATTCATTATTATTATAATCAATTGCATATCTGATTCCCTACCAGACATTTTAGTATCTTTACAACTGGTCGGGGCCCATTTATAGAGTTGATTCCTGTTCAGCACACTCATCGGCTTTTACCAGGTATTACTAGGTATAGAGTCAATTCATTTCGCCCGCCAATCCTTTGAGTTCACACTATTTCCAGACCAATTCCGATGTCACTGTTAAGCTCTTCAATGCGTCGTGACAAGCCATGATTCTGTAAAACATATTCCTCCGTTTTGTCTAGGCTCTAGGCAAAACATAACAATTCCTTGCACATTGCCAAGACTGCATACACGTTCGCTTGGAAGACGAATTTGTATTGACCAAATGGGTATCTTTCCACTTGTTCGATTACGATCTTTCTGAATAACTTGTGTTGCTGTGGGGGTGAATTCGTAATGACTGTTCATCTTCCACTTTCGAAATCAAAAAGTTTGTAAACGTGAACACATTTGTTACTCGTTTCTGCAGATATTCCAAAATTAATATTTTGCTCAATTCTTCATAACTTAAGGAATTTTTCAGTCTGAATTGACTCATGTTCGACCACCGCGTTATCAAAACATTTGGAGAGAATAAATTCAAGAGTGTCTATTATAAAGCTCTATGATATTAAGTTGTTCCTCGTTGGTCCCAAAAAGTCATCGTGCCTATCTGGAACTGCATTTTCGTTTGTCATATGGGATGCATAAATTCAACCACTTTTCAGAAAAATCCAGAGCATCCACCAGGTTGAGTCTCAACAGATGAGATATAAAATATTTCCATCCCAGAATCGTTCTCATACTCGTAACCGGAATACTTCTATTATTCTAAGACACTTCTCTTCTTCATTCTCTCCTCCAGTTTTTTTATAATTCCTTCAAAGAATATACCTCACTACTTATTACATTTTGGCAATATTCTATTTCCAATTTCGAAAACTAACTCTTATTGAATTGATGGGGTACATTTTTAGTAGAAATTGATTTTTGGGATTTACGTTCATAGTAGGAAATCGTGAAGACACGGAACCATAAGTCTTTTCTGAATACTCTGGCCCTGAACATCTCGTGGCCCCAAAATTCACTATGAGGAAGAATATTTAAATATATTGCCTCGTATGAAAGCGAAAGTGAGGAGGACCAATAACCAAAAATATTCTTTCCCAAAAATTGATCTCTTCTAAGAATAAGCCCCTTTGAGTTCAAGAAATTCTTATGGCTGGAATCAAATCAAATGAGCGATTGAATGCCATTATGTACTGTCATCGATGACATGAGTAGATTGAATCCATTCATGAGATGAAGTCATTACTTTAAGAATGAATGACAGTGTTTTACCTCTTTCATACACTATATTGTGTAGCAATCCTGCGAATGATATCCGATTCAATTCCATAACGAATTTTTGGAGTACAAAATGAATAGGAAAGGATGTTTTTACATAATTCATATAAAAATAGTTGTTTCCAAAAGTATTTTTTCTTGTATGAAAGTAGTTATTTCGAGATAATATTCTCTTCCAGTTTGTGTCTGTGAGTTACTTCTTTGCATGGTCTACACATCTTTGTTTATGTTTAAAGAGTTTATGTTGAAAGCAATTACTTTCTTTTTTTTTTGGAAGATTCATATATTTTTGGCATAAAGAGAGGAACTTAGAAAGCCAGAACCTTTTTTCCCAATAACTAAAATTGTTTTTTGAATCATTTACTTGAAAAAAAATAAATTGAAGAAATGCTTTTTGGCCGTATCCTTATTGGTTTTTGAATACATTATAGGATTGTGTTTGAATGTTCTACTTCATATATTCATTCATATTTTTGTTAAGTTGTTTATGTGAGGTCTTCCAACAGGGAGTTCCGAACTTCGAAAAAATTTATATCGGCCATTTTGTTGAAGCTACATCTGTGAAATCGTTTGTCATTCATTCAGTCTGTTTTGCGAAATCACCGTAGACGGATGAAGCATTCAACAACACGTGCAAATAAATAAATTCTTTTATCAATATCAATGTTCTCTTCGGGGAACGTACCATGCGCTTCGTCGATTATACGGTCCCCATAATCGAATATTCCGAATGTAGTGGATGAATATGAGTCCACTGGTTCAGTAAACGATTGACCAACAACCGTACGTTGACGAAACGCAAGATTTGTCGAAAACAAGAACTTGGCCTTTCGCAGATTACAACATGGTGAATTTTGCATCGTGACTTGAGCCTGCACCCAAATAAAATTCAACTAACCCCAGAACTGGAGGGGTAAATGACCATAGACCACGGCATGTATTCGCTGAATGGGTTCTGCAGCAGTTGGCAACTGACCCTAATTTTTATCGAAATATCATTTTCAGCGATGATGCCCATTTGTGGATGGATGGATTCATGAACAAACAAAATTTGGGACAAAACCAATCCACATGAGATCCAAGAGCGTTCAATGCATCCCGATAAAGTCAGTGTTTGGTGTGGATTCTGGGATAGCGGCGTGATCGGACCATTACTGTCAATGACGAGCACTATAGGAAGGATTTGTGGTAAAACTTAGGGTTTAGGTCCCAAACAAATCCATTGGATTTATGTGATGATTGTCAGACCAATTACGGTGCAATTGCTTGATGGTCGAAGGCTTTGCAGAAAACGGCCCAAGCGAAGCTCTCTAGCTTACAGAGACAGGCTTGTCTAGCCAGACAGTGGTGCCATCAGTACCACACCGTCTGCGGCAATGGAAATCCTTCTAGATCTACCTCCTCTCCATATTTTTCTGAAGAGAGAGGCTGGATGGACTGCATACAGACTTGTGCACATTGCCAATTGCACAAATCAATTCAACGCAGAGTGCAACAGACTTGGTTGACATTGGACGTCACAGCATTCTGGAAATGACCCCTGACTTTATGCTTCCAACTGTCAACTACGAACTGCCTTATAAAGTACTATTCCCAAGTAGAGAGGACTGGATCCTCCGGGAGAAGGAAATATTAAGAGCAGATAGTTGTTGGTTCACAGATGGATCAAAAACACCTTGCGGTTCTGGTGCAGGTGTTTTCAGTCGCAGACCCAGGAGTTATCTACCTGCCTAGGAACTTATGCGACTGTATTTCAAGCAAAAATTTACGCTATTGAATTGTGTGCGGGAAGACTGGATAAATCCAACCTCACACACAAGTCAATAAAAATATTCTCGGACAGTCAAGCGGCGTTGGAAGCTCTTGGCTCCTACCGAGCAACGTCTAAATTGGTAGCAAACTGCCAAAAACGACTCTCCTCGATAGCATTCCTGGCCATACTGACCTGGAAGGCAATGAAGCTGCTGACTCTCTTGCAAAGGAGGGTGCTGCAAGCGACTTCATTGGACCAGAACCTATCATTGGCATCGCTTTGGGTTTTGCCAAACACTGAACACTTGGATGACCAGAAGATTCATGGACTTCTGACAGAATCTTCCAGAATTGGCTCACTTCAAGGCGTTTATTCATCCTTCGAAGCTTGATTCCAAACAGTTGTTGAACTACAGTAGGGATGAACTACGATGTCTAACAAACCTTCTTACTGGTCACTGTCATTTGAATCATCATATCCAGAGACTTGGACTGTCGGAAGACAGTGTGTGTCGCCTCTGTCTGGAAAATGATGAAACAGCAGAGCGTATACTTGGGCTTGCCCCGCTGGGGACCGAATCAGGTTCTTTGAGTTCGGCAGATCCATACTCTCACCATCTGACCTGAAAGACCACTCACCATACAAACTAATCGGCTTCGTTTAGAAGCTGGGTGTATTTGGCCGAGTGTGAATAGGTGTAAGCCACAATAAACCCTTGTGGGTTGCGGTGGAGGGTCGAATAGACCCAATCATTTCAGACCTACCTACCTTGTATAGGACAACATGGTGGTGTTACGTATCACATAGGTCATGCCACATGAACTGTGGGGCAATGGTCATCTCACGTGGTAATGTGAACTGGCTACCGAGATCGTGCGATTTGACCCCATTAGACTTTTTCTTATGGGGCGTCCTTTAGTCGCAAATGTATATTGTATTCCTGTTGTTCATTTGATCAATGAATAAAGTCATTTTACAGAAATATAGGCTTTTACGGCTTGCGTCAATGTTTTTTTGGCTGGTTTCCGGGTTTTGCTGTGATCTTTTTGTATTATAATCTCAAAACGTTTCAACTACAACTGCCCTTTTATTTTCCAAGGGTAAATGGATAAAGCCCTTTTATGATCAGAGAAAAGTTTCAGACCATGAACAGTGTGATTTTCATTCAAATACCTAATTGACAGTCAGTTGAATAAAAACAAAAATCATTTTGCGATCGAAAAAACTTGTGACACTGCGGGCCCGTTTCGAACTCGTTTTGCTAATTATCAGAGACAAGCGCTCATCGCTAGTGACGACTCTCCCGACCGTTCCTGTCTGTTTGCTTCCGTTCCCGCTTGATATGAATTTAATTTGAATACGGCTGCGTCCAGAAATGACCTTTTTGAAATTGAATCATGAGGTTAGGGGTGTCTACGAGCCGCGCGTCGTTTGGGAAAATTAAATTACCCATTTTGCCCGTTCTTGAGCCATTCGAGTAATTATATAAACGCATTTGTGAGCTATTATGCCTTGAGTGGATTAATTCTGACATTATGATGTTTATTTTTGTATCTTTCTCGCGCTAATTTCGAAAATATGGTTTGTTTCATTCTGTCGGGTAAATCAAATCATCCTCTACTCATTTGCGGCCGTTAAATTGAACATTACAGTACCTGATATCGTAATATGTTGCAGAGCAACACTTTATGCTTTCAAAAGCAATTACGTTTAAGCAATTACGTTTTAACTTGTTAGATTCATGACCTATTTATTTTGTAGAAATTCATATTGCTGTTGCGCTTGATATTTCTAAGGCCTTTGACCGTGTGTGGCATGGGGGTTTGCTGGCCAAACTCATCGGATAATTTCTGTGCATTGATTGCCAGCTTTCTGAAAGAACGTTCCCTGTAAGTGGCCGTCGATGGATATCTCTCGAATACATTCACCATCAACGCTGGTGTTCCCCAGGGATCCATATTGCCTCCAATCCTCTTTTTATTGTATATCAACGACGAATCAAGAATCCAATATATTTTTGATAACGATAACAATAATATTTATTCATTCATGTTGCATACAAAATAGAATTAACATCTTGAAGGTAATGATGAATAAATTGCAAATCCACTGAGGACTTAACCCTCTGTGTGGTTGAATTAACAAACACAAATAATAAAATAATGTTACATATAACACAATTACTTACGTGAAACAATTTGTTGTAATAGCTAAAAAAAATAAAATATGATGAAATATCAATGTCATACATTCCCGCATTGATAGACAAAATCAAAAGTTACAAAAAAGTTAAGAAACAGACAACCACATCCAGAAAAGAGCAATCCGCCTCATTAGAGACGCAAAGAACACATGCAACCTCAGTGGCGGCTCGTCAGAGGAGGCAAGGGAGTCTTAGCCTCCCCATAAAATTTGAGGCTATCCATCGCAATAAATTAAAAGATATTGAAAAATAATTATGATCATTATTTTTTTCTAAAAATGCTTGGTTATCATTAATTTCTTTTTTTATATAATTATAATTATAATTAATTTTTAATTTAAATACACAATATGCCCGAAAAAATAATATCACTCACTACGTAGTACGTACCACACTGTATCCTGCATCAACAAACCTCAAACGCACCGCCCATGAACGAATAACGAATAAATCATCAACCCGAAATAATAAATGACATACGTTGAAAGGGAGCCAAGCCTCCGACCGCTCTAAAAAACACAAGCTCCGCGAGACCGAACCAATCAGGAACATTCGTCCCGATTTGTAATTTTAGTTGCGGCAATTATAGCGTTGGAGGAGGCTAGCCTCCAGTTGGTATCCGTTAGTGTTCGACTGCGTTTGTTTTTCATTCAATTATTCGGACGGGATGCCGTGACGGACCGGGATTGAAAAATATTTCTGTAAATCATTTCAGTGTTTCCTGATAATATTTGTGTATGAAACAGGCAGTATTGTATTATAGCAGTGATTTTTGGTGATATTTTCAATGTGTTTTTGAAGTGTTTTCTTTCAATTTCAAAGTGTTTTCAAGTTTTCACTTTTTGGTAAGTTCCATTTATTATGGATAAGTTGGACGAAATTAAAAAATCGATTGATATAGTCGATTGGTTGCTGACAAATAATTTTAAGTCTTCATCCTATGATAATAAATTTTACATTATTAAAACTTTGGGAAGGCCTTAACCAAATTTGATTTTAATTAAAGCGTCAGATAATCGACAAAATCGAGGATTTAATATTAGTTGGTACGATAAATGCGATTGGTTAACCGGTTCCATCCAAAGGGAAAAAATTTTTTGTTGGCCATGTGTTTTATTTTCCGTACAAACCGAATACCAAACGTGGTCTAAAATGGGATACTCCTATTTAAAAAATTTATCTCGTTCTACAGAAAGACATTTCAAATCTAAGGAGCATATGTTTTCGTTTTGTAAATTAAAATTGTTTAGCAAACAAAATATAGCAACAGCTTTAGATACAGCTCAAAAAGAGGTCACAATTTCTTTCAATAATCATGTTAGGAAAAATCGGTCGAATTACGGATTTTGCTTTAAATAGGTGCAGTACCCCAAAAAATATTCGCGCCTCCGGCAGGCTTTTCTGTGTGTATATAGTCTTTATGACTTTAGCCTCCCCTGTTCTCCAATGCACGAGCCGTCACTGTGCAAGCTTGCTACCCTGGAACATCGAAGGAAGGTTGGAGATTTGTCTCTCTTTCATAGACACTTTCATGAGAGGTGTTCAAGTCACTTGGCACATTTGAATCCACCAAGAGTCGATACATATCAGAAATACGCATCGGACTATAACTGCTCATCTTTTTGAGGTTCAACTCAGTACACCTCAAACTTCACTATTTAGGAACACTTTGAAAATATGTTGTTTAAAATATGTTTTATTCAGTTAACCAGCTATCGCTTCCCTACGAACGACAACTCTAAGAAGTCGAAACTAAGGACTAACGAGGTTCTACCTTTCAACGTGTGATTTCTATTACGGGTTGGACGATAGCAAGTGAAAATCAAGCGTTCAGCCTGGGGCTTGAACCTTCGACTCACACATAGCTCGATTGACTGAGTAAACAGGGCACCCACGTCGAACCGCTCAGCTACGACCATCTGGAGAACTTCGTTTATGTCAAATAAACTTTCTGAGAACGTTTTTCCAAATGGATTGAATCTCAAGCCATTCAAATCGTGAATCGCTACTTTCGCACAAGTATCGCTCTGAGAGCGCCTTAAGGATTTTCTGTAGTGCTTGTGTTTTGTCCTTAAAAAAATTCTACTTTGAAAACATACAGTACTCTGTATAAATTTATGATTGTAGATTTTAGGAGGTTCAAATTGTTAAGTGGCATTTCTATCTGTACTGCTTTTTCCAATAGTTGATTCAAATTATCCATACGAAGAGATGACTTTTCTGTCCAATTTCTCCCACCACTAGTTTTCTTTAAACTGATGTGAGATCCCATCTCGTTTAAGTCGGGGGCATTGAAATAAACACTTTTTGACACATAAGGGAATTTTCATTTCAATAAACCATTGTACATTTACCAGAGTTTAAATAATTGGGCTCACTCAATTATTTTTCAGCGAAAGTTATATTTGGATATGAAGGGAAAACGTAAGACTCTGGTGCCGGATTTCCGTAATACTTTAACATTTACAAAGGCACAAAATTAATTTCGGTTATAACTCTTGAGCCTTCATTCCCATTCAACAGTTTCATTCGACTCTCTGTTTTGATTGCCGAACTTGTTTAATCATTACGTTGGCAAGATTCATTATTTGTTTAATTCAATCATTCTAAGGATGTCACAAGAACATCCAGAGAGAAGAGATAATGGTGAATAATATGTGACTGGAATATAAATCTCGTAAATAGGCTGAAAGCGAGTGATGAAACAAAGAAAAGTCGTTCAAAAGAAAATACTGGATTTCTAAATGATTCGACGTACCTGTCACAATATTTGTATCAGCTTCTAAATTGAACAAGATTTGAAAAGATAATGAATGATGTTGTGTCTGTATGATAATATATTCTGAAAATACATTTGGGTTGCAGTGTGACTTGATCAATTACAACAATTCTTCATTTCAAGCTTTCGTAAGTTTTCATTTTCTCTGTCAAGACATAGGTCTCATTTTTTTTTCTGTAGTAGTTTTGCAAACTACTCCTATTGTATCTAACTAGTTTGTTATTACTAAAACAACGATAAAAATAAAATTAAAAAACCAATAAAAATTAATTGGCGCTCCGGGGCTACTTCATTGATTCCAATGGCGCATTTGCTTTTTCAGCTGAAGATCTTGATCTAACAATGTCGTCTCTCTTATAAAACGAAATGTAGGGTGTCTCCACTACAAAAAACCATCTAGGATAGCGAAATATGTCGTGATATTTTTTAAAATAGAGTTTCTTAAGATCAAATTATTGGAAGTAGTTTGTGAAATTCTATAGTTCTCAGAAACTGTTTTCATTAAATTGGAAACTAATATAGTAGAATAGGAATTTCAAGGGAAAGAAATATTTGATTTTATTTCATTTCGAAGAAAAATATATTCATTGACAGAACTTGAATTACCTGGTTTTTTTTTCATTCATGTTTTTGTATGTATTCATGGTAACTTCCTTATTATCTGAGAGGCGTATCAAAAAAACTTCAAATATCCATTCTATTATCCCCATCTATCACATGTTCTGCTGAAAACGAAATTTTATACTCCTCCTGAAATCACTTTTATGTCGACCCATTCGATCTTCAAGTAGTTGTTTCTTTTGATCAATATGAACTTCCTCACAATCTCCACAAGGAATGTGCTCAACTATGTTGAATTCGAATTGAGTGGGTATTAGGGTTTTTCATTCAGAGTATAAATTCGAAACAGTTTTTGAATAATATTTTATCAAGTGGGGAATTTTGATAAACATTTTCAAATGAAATACTTTTGAGTTATTTCCAACATTTAATTCTCAAGTATGGATGGAAAACTTTCTCAACTCTATTTGTGGTTCGCACCAAACCGTGAAGTGTGAAATAATGAGAAATATATCAACTTTAGTAAGAGGCTAATCTATCTATTACATAATTTGATAGTATCGGTTATATACTCGGACAAAAAGGTTTCCAAAAATTATTATTCTGACGAATACACAAAAAGACAAATAGCAAATATTGCTTTCACCTTTTTTATGCTAGTTTTCACTTACTTCAATAGTGGATTTGTAATAAAAAGATATAAAATCAAAACTTTCATCAACAACATTTCATGACAATTCTAAACAATTTATGAAACTCTTGAATTCTGAAGAATCGCTAACAGATAATAAGGATTAGGGGTATTATACGAAAATGCTTTGTTATCAATTTAATTTTATCACTAGTTCGTGAATCTATTAAATGATTTGTCTCATTGACAAAATTGGATTATAAGTTAAAGGAAGTGTGTGACCTTTTGAGCATATACATTTTTGATGATCAGTTCTTTTGTAGTGATTTTGTATGTGAATTTTTTGTTTTCTAATATTGTTATTAGTTTTACCACATATTTTTCTAGAACCAATAATTATTTATTTATTGTATAAACTGAAATAGTTGCCTGGAGAAACTACACCAAACAATCCAATATTGAACTAGAAACTGTACTAAAAAAAATATGCGATTTTTTATATGAGTGAGGCTGATGATCTTTTAGAAAATCCAGAGGAAAATCTGAATTGTTAAGCCTCAGAGTTGATTACAGACTCAGAAAACCAACACATATTCGACTTGTGATTTTCAACAAATCAAATGCGTTTATAAAAGCAATGCCTTGTATAAATAATTTGATATCTGAATTAAAAACCTTTTCTGTTGATGAAATTTGCTTTTTTTCTGTGATCCCACCTTCCTTCATGTATTCTTTGTTTGTTCCTCATTTTTTTCAGTGTATCTTCTTCGCGCGGTTGTATTTCTGCAAATTCATCCGTTGTGAGTTTTTCAAAATTCGAAGTTTTGCCAACTTTTTTCAGAAGATATCAAAACTTGTCACTGCTAGTGCTTCCTGAGGGGTAATTAACGTTCGATAATTCGTGACATATATGTTATACAATAACGCTTGTGTGAATTCTATCAAATATTCATCGACTCTGCCATGGACCTGGGTGGTTGTAATGTTGTTGACTTCAAGTTAATAATTTCATTATTGAACGAATTTTTAAAATATTCAACAAGTCTTTGTTAACTATCTCCGTTTTTTCGATTCAACGGCTTTACTAATTTACTGAATTATTGGTTTTTTATTTGTGCTCTTTGTTTTGTCATGTTAAAATTGGTCCTACATTATATCTCTAACGATAGCTTTGCTTTCAAGAAATTATTTCGCTAGAATCATGGATCTGATCAGGTTTTCAGCATTTGAAAAAATATCATTCTTTGTCACTGCCCTGAAAGATCACATCCAATGAAAAAAATCAACTCTGTTGAGAAAATGAATTGATTTGCCCGAGTTAGTCACAATAATTCTCTACGGGTTTCAATTAAGGGTAACATGGATAGACTCAATTTAAAACCACCTCTCTACCTAGCTTGAATTTGGAATTCTGAGTTTAAAGCCATGATTTCAAATTTTCCTAACCTAACCTCATTCAACTTGTAATAATGTATGAGCTACCAAACAAATTTCCGAGTTTCATGTTGAAGTCAAATTAATTAAAAATGTTTGGCTTCTCCCCTTCCGAGCAATGAAAATATAGAAAAACAGAGTTTTTATTTCATTTTCAGCATCATGATTCAGTAACAATCTTCGTATTTCCAGACCCTCTCAAAAAGTCGCTTCTCAATTTCTCGCATCCAATTCAAAAATCCGTCTCTTAAAAAATCACTTTTTTACTTTGTAAAATCTCGTTACTGCAGACAATGGAATCACAGTTTATTTAACAGGGAAAATGTTGAAAGTCACCAATTACGAGACAAGAAATCCCTCAAATTACGCTCGAGTTCTCGGGAGATTTTCTGAACTTTTTCTGCTCTCTAAGCTTGATAAACTTTGCTGGAAACTCATTTGAAATTCATATTATATCTACCCTTTTCTGAAATCATGAACGTTCAGACGGGATTGTGACAGAGAGCAATGAAAGTGCGTTTGAAAAAAATGTTGAATCGTACTGGCATGTGACATATAATCAAAAAGAAAAAGAAAAGAAAATAAAAATGATCAAAATGAAAGGTACTTTCAGATACCAAACTAGAAAGAACAAAGGTCAATGGTGGTTTTTTGTACCACTGTTTGTCGACCTTTATTTTCAGGCCAAATGCACTGTACTTTCAATATACTTCTTTAATTAACGACTTGTTTATTTTGTGGAAATTCATGTTCACTGAGGATACACTATAAAAACTACAAAACACATGTTTGTCTTCCTAAATAATTTAGAGAATAATCTCATTTTGAATAACTTTCTTTCACAAAAACATCTTGTGTTCTAGTTTAGATATGTAGATAACATATTAGTAGGCTTTGATGGTTGAACGAAACAAATAACTCATTACTTGAAATTCCTCAATAGTCTACACTCTACACGTTAAAATTAAATTCATCGTAGAGATAGAAGAGAACAATGAGATGAATTTTTTAGATCTGACAATATCCAAAAACAGTGATAAATTTGACTTTAACAGTTTTCAAAAAACACATTCACAGATTGAATTCACAGAAATTGTCTACATTCAGGTCAATGATACGTTGGGCTTCCACAATACCCCTTTCTAATCAAAACCTCTGAAGTGAAATCGCGATCATTAAACAAATAGCAGTTGATAATAAAATACCTGTTACACCAGTTAACAATATTATAATGAAATATCAACAAAAATCAGTAATGAAAGAACACAAGACTCAATATCAACAAGCTAAATTTTACCCTCCCGGAATGTTACCCATATCTACTCAACCTTCCTCCCCCATGGACCTTACCTGAACCAACATGCCTCACAGAGCTTAGTCATCTCCCAAAATATGAAACTAACTCTACATTATTCAAAAACAACCTACGAGCTTTATTGGAGAATCACCAAGGCTTTACTCAAATATATACCGACGCCTCCAAAACAACTGTGGGAACAGGAGCAGCAGTTGTAGGACCACATTTCTTTCTCCAATTCAAACTACCTTCCACTAGCACGGTATACACTGGTGAACTCTATGCTATATTCCGAGCTCTCTTATTTATCAACTCAACTGAAGACAAAAATTGCAAATACCTTATTCTGACAGATTCGCTGAGCTCACTGCAAAGTATACAAAAATTATATACCCCCAATTCATTAGTAGCTGATGTGAAACTACAACTTCATGTAGCACAACAGAGAGAAACAGTTATTGAATTTATATGGATCCCATCACATATAGGAATAATAGGTAATGAAGAAGCTGATAGAAATGCAAAAGAGGCTATAAATAGTAATAACGCTGAAATAGTTCATCAAGTAGCACTGAGTGACTTACAGTATGCCATTAAAAAGAAGGTGGAAACGGCATGGCAAAATCGGTGGAGTAAATCAATTTCGAAATTCAGGAAGTGAAATCATCAATAAAACCGTGGACAAATTTACCGAAAAAACGTAGAGATCAAATAATCATCACACGTCTACGTCTTGGTCATACACGAATAACCCATGATTATCTTTTCAAAAACACCAACCAACCGATGTGTGAAACCTGCAATGAACAACTCACTATTAAACATATCCTGACAGAATGCCTAAACTTCGCCCCTCAAAGGAATCTGCACAGGCTGATAGGAACGCTAGAAACTATTTTAGGAACAAATTGTTATACAGATAATGTACTTTCGTTCATAGAAGCTATTCATATCAAAAACAAATTGTAAATATGCTAGTAAAATACTGTTCGCTAATAACCAAAATGGTTGATGCGATTAAATAAAAAAAAAAAAAGAACACAAGACCAGAACACAAATATGATAGTATCAAATTTCCAACGAAAATTTAGGAAACAGATTATATAATGCCAAACCTGAATTAGACAAAGGGAAGAGATCTGATATATATCGACTAGAATGTGGTGTATGCCCTGCCATATATACAGGCCAAACTGGTGGAAATTTTTATATAAGGTACCATGAACATGTCATTTCAATAAAAAATCATTAATATAGGAACATCTTCAGAATCTGTTGGAATCTATGGAAATAAACAAGTCCAAGAAAAATCCCAATTCTATTATCCTCAACGAACAACTTGATCTAAACAATAGTCCTCTTCTGAACATATAACCCAGTTCCCAAAACGTACATTATATCAAAAGTTTTATTTTTGTTATGTAAATTGATATTCCAGGTATAGATAATGTAGGAAAATGGTGAAATGACCGAAGCTAGTCAACAACTATAAAACTATCGTGGAAAATAGACAAAAGTGTGTTTTTATAGTTTTTATAGTGTATTTTCAGACTTACAATATAAAAATCAATCTGAGCAAATTAACAATGAATATCAGTGATGATTCAAAGTCATGTATATTTATGTGAATCAACGTAGCACATTTTACAGAAATGTATTTTTACATATCATCGATACAAAATACATGATAAATAGTACTCACAAAGTACTCAGTACTACAGTACTCGCGAAAAATACGAGATTGTTCTGAAAAGTTTCCGACATTTTTTCAGATTTATTTTCATTTTCCAACATAGTCTTCTCTCAACTCTCTCAAATTTTTGAAAAAAGTCAAGAGACTTCATAGAGCGGTGCTATGAGTGGTCACCCGATTCCTTGAAAAAAGGGACGAAAGAAGACTCCTTCGAAGCATTTATTGAAAAGTTTCGGCTTTGCTACTCAACCGAAAGTGGGGCGAATTGAAGAAAGTGAGGAACGCGTCGCGAAACAGGGAGTCTAAAGTGAGTCATTGGCGGGAATTTTTATCAGTCTACTATAATATAAATTGATTTGAAATTCCTGAAAAAATATTAAAAAGATTAACCGAAAATAACAATTTTATTGAACAAAAAAAACTGAAATCATAAAGAAATAACATAAAACCAAACAACAACCAAAAAAATAAAAAATTGAAATATTGATAAAAACTGAAAATTAAAAAAGTGATAATGAAAGTGATAAGACGATTGTAGATACTAACAATCGAAACGTCGTACATAACTTAGTTTGGAATCGTTTAATTTTTATTTTTCATTTTTTTGTTAACAATAAGTTTTAATTTTCAGCTTTTATTAATATTCCAATTTTTTATTTTTTTGGTTGTTTTTTGGTTTTATGTTATTTCTTTGTAATTTCAGTTTTTTTGTTCAATGAAATTGTTAATATTTCTTCAGGAATATCAAATCAGTTTATATTATATCAGACAATGGAAGTCCGAACTGATGAAAAACACCACGAAACATTGTCAACCACCTTCAAAAAAAGGTAGCTAACTTGTTTACTGCAACGCTAGCGACTTGGTTCGCGATTGAGGCAAACTAGAAGTTGATTTGATGAGGTGATACCCAAAAACCAGCCACGCTAGATAGAGAAATATACATAACATAGGAAAATAAATATACTACATTTGTTTGATGGGAAAAGCATTTTGGTTCCACCCAATTTTTCACTATGTTGTATCGTAGCAGTCCAATAGATTATCGAAGTATGGCTGAATATTAGACACTCCCTTCAAAACTTTTTTTCATGAATTTTCCTTTGAAACTTCATTAACAAGATAGAAATATTTACCCGAAATTCTGTTTCAAATATTTGAATTCTCAAGTTCAGTTTCCCTAACTTCATCCAGACAAATTGGAAATGGTCCTATTTGGAGTGGTCGGAGTTAACGATATATATTGTTTTCACCTTATAGCTTATTGTAATCGTATTGTATTGTGATTTCACTTATATTCCTGTTCTGTAGTTGGGTGTAATCTGTAGAACAGTGTATAAATAGTTATGTTTTATATTCATATGGTAATTGGGGTTAATTTGTCATAATGAGGATTGAAAACGTCAATGAGTTATCAATTTAATTTTTTCTCACTGATTATTCCATTTGCATTTCGGACTAGTTCACCAATGTTTTCCTCATTTCCTGATTTCATTTCGGTAACTCTTCATTTCAAACTTTGGCTTAATTGAATCAAGGATACCAACAGTAATGTTATGAATCATGCCCTTGAGAAAATAATGCCGGCCGCCAGTGGTAGCCCTGAACTAATAGTGACGTGGCCAAAAGCGCGCCAGTCCGGCCAAAGTTTCGCAGTTGTTTGATGTTTGCGGCCGTTCTAGACGTGGCGAGAATAATGCTGCCGGCTTCGAAGGAATTCTAGCGAATATTCTATCCATGTTCGAGGCCCTTCGATTGTCATTTATAAACGCTACGTACGAACCAGTATAGCTAATTCGAAGTGACAGTGCAGTACGCGGAGCGATTTATGAAGGCGATAGAAATTTGAATAAAAGTTGAAGTTTTAGTTGAAGCGCTTTATTGTATTGAAAGCGAAATAAAGTTGAGTTTGATTATGTTCAGTGTAGTCAATGATTGGTTAAACCACAGGGAAAAAAGTAATAGTAAGCTAGTGAGTGACATAGAAAGGATGATAGTCGAAGAACCAGGTTTCTGTGAATATTTTGAATCGAATATTACGGATAAGTAGAACATGCACGAGTTGTTCATAGATATTAGTTTCTTATATTTCTTTGTGAGAGTCCTATTTGGATTGCATCCTTTATACGTGTTTTATGTCAAGCACCGTTCATAATGTTGTTTGTCATAATATGCCGTTTTATATCTGTTGTTATAAGTAATAAAAACGAAAATGAGTTTTGATGCATATAGTTCACAGTTCCTCGTTTCATTACTCTAATTTCAGTCGCACAAAATTCGGTTTAGTTATCTAACTCCTCGATTCAGAATAGATATCTGATGCTCAATCAATTGTGGATACGGTTTAAAGGAACGTGCCTGCCCCGCAGACCGTGTTTTAACAGCCGTTATCTGCATCTTCTCAGAAAAGCGGTTGGGGCGACATTTGACGCTTGACACTGATAACTGCAAATCAATTTTACAGCATTTTCGTACTCAAATGCTCGGGATTTATAGGCTGATATAGTTTGCGTGGTGTGCAAAGAGGCGTTCGATTAATCCCAACTGATTGGAACCGCTTAAAACTCATTAAGTGGAGTCAGTAACGGGTTGAAGGTGTTATTTCGAAGGAATTTGCTATGCAGATTGAGGATTTTATGTCATTCGCGCCTATTCCTCTGATTCTGTTCAAATACATTTTTTTTGAAATCACTCAACTACAAAATGCACGGCATTCATGCAATGCATCATTTCATTGAAAACATTTCAATTGTAACAATATATGCAATACTCGGACAGATTGGTAGGTAGCCATCTATTCATAACAACCACTCTGTTTCTTTGGGTTCATTCTGATACGTCATCAAAGTCAATCTAGTTAAAATTCAGTTTCAGAAGTAAATTTTCCATGTGGCTTTTTGAGAAACCATAGAAAAGTTCAGAAACGAAGAGGAGTATAGGATCCAATTTCATGAAGATATCAACTTTTTGAAAAATGAGAAGTGAAACTTTTTATGTTTTTGTACCACTTCAAATTGTAACTAACGTTACTACAGTTTCGTCCTATAAGGACAGTTTTAAAATAATACAATAAACTGAAATTAATTGATAATACTGGCCCCTATTTATCTAAACACCACTGTAGGTAATAACAAAGGTAGTTAAGTTAATTGAGTACCTGAGTTTTGTTTACCTGTGACAATGTGGAAACGCTAATTTGAAAACCGGTGAGTGAAATAGATCTATTTGACCATTTAGCAGGTTACATCCGCAATGCTTATGTTCTTAAGTCTCCAATGATTTCGAATAATCGAGTTTCCAACCCATTCTTGCATAGTGCAGAATTCCCGTATCGTTTAGATTCGGGAACTTGTGGTTGCATGCCAAGGAATGCAGATGCTTCTTCGACGCATTTCTAAATACTGTTTGTACAGCTTAAGATATGATGAAGATTTGAAAATATTTCGACAGTATGACTTTCAATTTCACCTTGATTTCAACTGACATAACTTTTGTTGATTTCATAGATCATTTTATTCGGTAGCAGTTTTCTGGTTTCACTGGTTTCTGGTTTTCACGCTGCTCTCATTACATGAATGTACAATGCAAGTGGAAAATGTCTGGGTATTCCAAGCAAACTGTTACAGTGGCGGTTGGTGTGCTTGTCGTATAATCCAACAATCGTGGAGATCTACGACTAATTATTTATCTCGAAAAAAGTTTCATAGCTGGAACTGGAGCCCAAATACAACTTATTCAGGAACCATTACCAGACAGCGCTATTTAGACCGGTTATAAGTGTCATCAGTAGTGCTAGACTGAACCACAAATGCATTTCGCTCACCAAAAGACAGATAACTTCACTCTTGCGACAACACTCTCGGCTTTTCAAATCACCTGACCTTTGCCTTCATCGAATCAAGTGTGTTCAGATGGCAGTATGGCAAGTTTATTATAGCTCGTCACCGTAATTGAGTATTGGGTTTAGAAGTTACTGACACCAGGTGCAGAGACTCCCATGCATCTCTGTCGGCCAAATGATTTCAGCCCTTATTCAGCGGCCTAATGTTGATCTGAGGGTACCCCTTGACACTCCTATGGTACTGACAAGACACCGGTGTTGCCTGAGGGGGAATTTGAAACCGATGTGAAGAATGGGAGTTAACGATTTCGTTGAAACCCTCTCAGACTCCACAGACTACTAATAGTTGGTCAAATTATTTGAAAACTGGAATAATGCCTTAACCATGCTCCATCAAGATCATCGGCTTTCCTCAAAATGGCAGAAATCTCAGCTGGACAAATGCAGGAGGCTGAGAATTTCTTGATTCCAATGAATTGATGGATGTAGCCGTTACTACGTGGTCGGAAGTCATAATGAAGAAAAAAAAATTGAAAGTGTGTTTGAAAGTGGTTGACAATGTTTTGTGGTGTATTTTGTCAGTTCGGACTTCCATTGTCTAATATAATATAAATTGATTTGAAATTCCTGAAAAATTAAAAAGATTACCCGAAAATAACAATTTTATTAAACAAAAAACTGATATTACAAAGAAATAACATACAAGCAACAAAAAAATGAAAAATTGAGATATCAATAGAGGCTGAAAAATTTAAAATAAAAAAAATATCATTAACGAAAAATTGAAATTAAAATTAAAAATAAAAAGAAAACGATTCTGGATACTAACAATCGAAACGTCGTGACATAACATGGTTTGGAATCTTTCAATTTTTATCTTTAATTTTTTGTTAATGATATTTTTTTTATTTTTTTTTATTTTCAATCCTTCAGCTTTCATTAATATTTCAATTTTTAATTTTTTTGGTGTTGCTTGTATGTTATTTCTTTGTAATTTCAGTTTTTTGTTTAATAAAATGTTTATTTTCGGTTAATCTTTTTAATTTTTTTCAGGGATTTCAAATCAATATATATTATATCAGACAATGGAAGTCCCAACTGATGAAATAGAGAATTGAAACTTTTTGCCACTTTGATTTGTAACTAACGTTATTGCAGTTTCGTCCGATAAGGACTTTTTCAAACTTATACATTAAACCGATAATGTATAGGTTTGAAAATGTCCTTATAGAACGAAACTGCAGTAACGTTAGTTACAAGTGAAAGTGATACAAAAACATAGGAAGTTTCAATTCTCTTCTCTTCATTTCTTGATTTCCTATTTTTGCTTTGGGGCACACGATTTCTGGATCCAATGACCGCTCACTTCACAGTTGTGAAGAGTCTTCATTGGTTGATAATGCTGGCATGTTCTTGAAATAGATCGGAGCTACAGGTACAAAGCATGATCATAAAACATTCTCAAGACGAAATAATAATAATAATGATATAAGTAACAGTTTGACAATTCAAAAAGTAAATGGAAATATGAATACAAAATTTCAATACAGATGGTTGAAGATGACTAGTTCTTTCTATCCTCAGGAAGTTTTTCACATTTCTCATGTAAAATGATGAGAAAGTAGAAACGCAAAAAGTTTTTCAAAACACCTTTCAGAGATTTTCACTATTTTACATGTCATATCATCTACTTCCTGAGGGAAGAATTTACCTTTTATGTACCAATGTATCGGGCTCCAATACTTGAGTATTTTTTTGGCCACAGATCTAGCGAAGAACCCATGGCTTGCCGAGGCCGCTAACTTTTATGAGACGCAGAGCCGGGCTTTTGAATTTCTTAATCAATAGTGAATCTGCCTTTTTTCAAAGCTATAAATCATACTTATACTCCCTCTGTGTACGTTTCTGACAAAGTTATAGCAACGCAAAGATAAAAATTCCTCGTCGGTGCCCACAAACAAACATTACACGATACCACTTGCTTCCTCTAAATAAACATCAATTTTCAAGAATCGAGTTGAAGTCCCCAATATTTTCTGTTATATAACTGGAAAATCGAATGTTTGGATCAGCGAGTATAGCTACTTATCATAAGCATGTACTCTCGTGGTATCTTCATACTTACGGTAGTCACTGATATGAATAGAAAAAGGAGTGGAGGAAGTAGACCTTTTTTTAAAGACAAAACACAAGCACTACAGGAAAATCGTCAAGGTCCACTAAGAGCGGTGCCTTTGCGAAAGTGGTGATTCACATTGGATTTGAATTGCTGGAAATCAAATCCAATTGGGAAAACGTTTTCAGGAAGTTGCACCTCAAAACGATGAGCAGCCCCGATCTGTCGCGTATTTCTTAAATGTATGTGCCGCTCTTGGTGAAATCAAATGTGCCAAGTCACTGGAACTTTTCCCGTGAAATTTTCTATAGAATAAACACAAATTTCGAACCATTCTTCGATGTACTAGATAATCGAGTTTGCAAGTGATATTCGCGTCTACAATCAGGCGGATAGCTCTTTTCAGGATGGAAACTAGCAGCCTTAGGGAGCTCTATACATGAAAAGAATACTTCGAAGAAGGCCTGATCTGAGCTTTATAAAGCATCAAAAGTTGCTGAGGTATGTACAGTTTTCTGGTTCGGAACAGTGTTCCAAGCTCTTGAGAAGCAGCATTTGCAATGCTAGCGACATGATTGTGTCAAGACATACTGGTGTCCATTTTAACCCCCGAAAACTCATCGGAACTTAATCCAGTTCGGAAACATTTATCTTCTTGAAGAAAACAGATGCATTGAATTGAACCTGGTTACTTTCACCGAGACAAGTGTGCCGCCATATGTTAGATTCTTGATTTGTTCCAATGAGTCTTACGTATACAATAGTGAGAGGGATGGAGAGAGTATTCCCCGGGGAACACCAGCGTTGATACTAGAAGTTTTCGAGAGATATCCATCGACGTCCACTTGCAGAAAACGTTCTTTCAGAAAGCTGAAGAGCTACACACAAAAAATGATTCGACAAGCCATAGCATCGAAGTTTGCCCAGCAAACTCTCATGTCATACACATTCAAAGACCTCAGAAATAGCAAACGTAAGAGCCCTTCACTCTATATGTTTCTCGATTGCGTTATTCCAAATATGGGTGACATACTATAAAAGGTCGCCTGTTTCCGAAAGCCAGTTTCATGATCGCTCAAGATGTTAAAGCCTTCCAAATAAGAATTTGGTAGTTCATGGCTTTCCCCATGATTTTTGATATAACTGATAGCAAAGCGACTGGTCTAAAGTTTTTGGAAGATTTTTCTTTCCCTTCCTGGAAATAGATTGAATGCGAGCAATCTTCCAAAAAGTACAGAAAACCTGCTATAGACCTTTATGGTACGCCAAAAATTTGAAAAGAAATGAGAAAAATGATCATCAAATGATTCTGTAAGCTTCCTGAGATTCAGTGATCAATGAATTAACCTCTATTATTTTCCTAAATAAAAGAATCAATGATACATACAAATGTAGAAAGTCCATAAAACCCTCCGTACAAAAAAGCCTTTTGATAGGACGATTTCTACTCGCCCATCTTTTGCGGAGGTCACAACAAAGCATCGATCAATTGAAGGTTGTGCTGGACACTTGCCAAATGACCCATGTCCCCATTTCGCTCTTATGTCACTACAAATATTGACAAATCGCGCGGAATCGCCCAAGATTCCCAATATTACGGTCCTCAGTCTCTCATAATCACGGCTCTGATATACTCCAGGCCCTTGGGGAAATTTCGCTCATCTTGTTGTTACAGAATTCTCGTCAGAAATGAGTTATGACAGTGAGATTGTGTGATTTTAATATACCCCTGACGACCTTAACACTGCTGTTGACTACGCGATGTGCTATATTTTTCATCAAGAAAAACAAGTTTGATGTTGATAGGAATTTTGTTTTTTTTTTTTGTTGTACACGCAGAAAATGTTCAATATACCTTCGAAGTACAGCTGGATATCAAAACCTTTAAATACCAGTCATCCACGAATACTTTATGCTATTTTTTATTGTTACGCTTTGACGAGTACATCATCATGTACTCGTCAAAGCTATTTTTGTTTCCTCAAGTTTTTTACTGTTCTCTGGGCTCGAATATGGATACTGTAAGATTTTTAGAAACTCGTCAAAGCTATTTTTGTTTCCTCAAGTTTTTCACTGTTCTCTGGGCTCGAATATGGATACTGTAAGATTTTTATAAACTCGTCAAATATATTTTTGTTTCCTCAAGTTTTTTACTGTTCTCTGGGCTCGAATATGGATACTGTAAGATTTTTAAAAACTCTTCAAAGCTATTTTTGTTTCCTCAAGTTTTTTACTGTTCTCTGGGTCGAATATGGATACTGTAAGATTTTTATAAACTCGTCAAAGCTATTTTTGTTTCCTCAAGTTTTTTACTGTTCTCTGGGCTCGAATATGGATACTGTAAGATTTTTAGAAACTTGTCAGATATATTTTTATGTCCTCAAGTTTTTTACTGTTCTCTGGGCTCGAATATGGATACTGTAAAATTTTTGGGAACTCGTCAAATATATTTTTGTTTCCTCAAGTTTTTTACTGTTCTCTGGGCTCGAATATGGATACTGTAAAATTTTTAGAAACTCGTCAAAGCTATTTTTGTTTCCTGAAGTTTTTTACTGTTCTCTGGGTCGAATATGGATACTGTAAGATTTTTATAAACTCGTCAAAGCTATTTTTGTTTCCTCAAGTTTTTTACTGTTCTCTGGGCTCGAATATGGATACTGTAAGATTTTTAGAAACTCGTCAGATATATTTTTGTTTCCTCAAGTTTTTTACTGTTCTCTGGGCTCGAATATGGATACTGTAAGATTTTTAGAAACTCGTCAGATATATTTTTGTGTCCTCAAGTTTTTTACTGTTTTCTGGGCTCGAATATGGATACTGTAAAATTTTTGGGAACTCGTCAAATATATTTTTGTTTCCTCAAGTTTTTTACTGTTCTCTGGGCTCGAATATGGATACTGTAAAATTTTTAGAAACTCGTCAAAGCTATTTTTGTTTCCTCAAGTTTTTTACTGTTCTCTGGGTCGAATATGGATACTGTAAGATTTTTATAAACTCGTCAAAGCTATTTTTGTTTCCTCAAGTTTTTTACTGTTCTCTGGGCTCGAATATGGATACTGTAAGATTTTTAGAAACTCGTCAGATATATTTTTGTTTCCTCAAGTTTTTTACTGTTCTCTGGGCTCGAATATGGATACTGTAAGATTTTTAGAAACTCGTAAAAGCTATTTTCGTTTTCTCAAGTTTTTTACTGTTCTCTGGGCTCGAATACTGTAAGATTTTTAGAAACTTGATTTTTTGAAATAGAAAGTTCTGCTAATTCGACTGAAAGATGCCATAAAATCGATTCAAAACTTATTTTAAACACAATAAAATTATTTTTCATTAGATTTTTTTCTATGAACGACTTTAGATAGATCTTGTTGCAAACTCCAGCAGTAGTCTGCCATCATATACGAGTTCCACTTCACCTGATAACGCTCTTTTGTTGTCAAAATATCCTGATGGAATCTTTCACCTATCTCCTCACTAAAATCATCTAGTTTGTCTTAATACAAGTGCACAAATTGAATTTTCGTGGTCACGTTTCACCATTTGAATTCTTTGTTTAGACGCTCGATTCACTTTCTAAACTGCCCTCTTGGGTCGGGGAGACGGGCTTATATTGGTAAAGGTCCTTCCGAGAATATTGTAGACTGTTCGGTACTCGACTAGAGTTTTACTGTTGGTTGCATTCTTTCGCGGTGAGGTCATGTGTTTTTTTGATGAACCGGCTGGCATATCGGTCAGAGGCGGCTTTAGATTAATTACAGTATACATAGAGTTATTTGTTGAGAGGTATTCTTTTTTCATTTTCAATGTAGTTTTATGATGAATCCTTCACAATGTTTGTATCGTCTGATGGAAAGTAAATTACTATTATTATTATCATTCATTCATCATTCTGCGGGGGATTGTCCTCGCTGACTTGTTGTTTCGAAAAAAAAATGTATTTTGATAACCGCCAAAGTGAGTTGTTATTTATTTATTGTTATTGTTTGGTAAAATGAAATTCCATCTACAACTGCGGCAGATAATAACAGAGGCAATGAGACAAATAATAAATCAGTACTTCGTTTTGAAGAAAAAAATATTAGGTACGAAACCCTGCTAATGTTAGTGATAAATTCAATAATCTGAACCTTATATTCGATTCAGTTCAAAATCTTGTTTCATTTTAGACAGATGAAAACCCAAAAATTATAAAGACGATAGTTAGAACCCAGTTATATCTCTGTGTTTTGCTTCCACTCCCTTGCACTTGTAAACACTCGACGACTCACCTCCTAGAATTTTTCTATTCAGACCGTCATCCGCAGTGAATATCGACCGCGTTGGCAACACACTCAAAGAAATCTAATCTAGGGCCGTCGGGCGAACTTCGACCATCAATTCTCGCAAACGAGGTACAAGAGATTTTCTTGGCATTCCTCAGGTTGCCATTGGGGCCATATATCTGAGATTCGATGAATACAAGAAACTCCGGATTTCAAAAGTACGAGGGTTACAATCACGATCCCACAGTTTACAGTTTGTTCTCATCTACAAATTAACTACGAAATGTATCATAACTACAACAGTATTCCTTGAAATAGAGTTTTTGAGGAGGAGTAGATGCTCCTCATTGTCCTCCGTGTGTGTAGCATTTCACAATTTAGGAAATTAACAAAGTTGAATCTAGAGTAAAATGGATCCAAGAAAGAGGATAAAAATCTGAAGACAATGTATCAGACAAAACATTCTTACCTTTCAACGTGACTCCTAACACAGTTGCAGAATCATCCCAGCTTCAACAAGATAAATTCTCTCGAGAAAAATATCTGGTCGAGGCGAGAATCGAACCCACGGCGTTCCGATCTTGAGTCGGGCGCACTATCAGCGCGGCCAATTCCTCAACAACTAACTCACGCAACTTCATTTTTCGATCATTCAAAACGATTTTGTGTTTTTTATGTTTTTTCTTTTTTTTATACTTTATTGTCTGAAGAAAAAATTCTTATTGACAAAGCCTTGTGCGAAATATAAATAACATATACATGAAATCACAAAAGTAAAATCACTAAAAGTAGGTTGTAACATGAACTGAAAAGAGACATGTAAATAATAACAAACGTTCAGGATATAAGAACATGGTCAACAAAATGTAAATAAATCAATTTAAACTAAATTGAATGAAATGAAATCAATAAAATACCGTAGATATTACAGTTAGTCTTCTCAATTAAAATTATCATCATAGAATTCTGCTAAGCTATAATAAGGTCTCCCAGAGAGCAAGTCTTTCAACTCTTTCTTAAGAGCTCTAAGGTCATTTATGGTTCTTATAGCTTGAGGAAGGTGATTGAACATTTTAAGACCGTTGTAAATAATGGAATCTTTAACTAGCGACGAAGAAGGCAGCGGTAATTTAAAGCTGAATCTTTGCCTGGTTTGATACATTGGCGCGTCCAAGTTGTTAAACAATACCCTATTCTTGAAGACAAGGCAGATTGTCTCGTATATAAATAGGGAGACCACAGTTAGGATTTTGTTAGAGGCAAAAAGAGGTCGACAAGAGTCCCTAGGCTTGGCTTTGCATATGCATCGTATTGCACGTTTTTGTATTAGTAATACTGATTGAAGGCATGTGGTAGAACACACACCCCAAAAGCAAATACCATAACGGAGGTGTGGTTCAAAAAGGGAATGATAAACCATTCTAGCTTCTGCAGATCCGAGCTCAAATGCAGTTACTCGTATGGCATAACATCCAGAGGAGAGCTTCGATTTCAAAGTATCTACATGATTGTTGAATTTTAAACTATTGTCAATGAACAAGCCAAGGAATTTAGAAGCTGTTACGTTATCTATTTGGATATTATTTAGATGTACGGCTCAAATCTGGCATCGATAGGACACTACTTTTATTTTACGGCGTTACTTCTTCATTTGGAGGTCCACTGCGTATCACCAGGTGAACAACTTTACTCAATGAAATGTATGATGCCATTCGATTCCTCTCAGCTATAAAGTTGCTTTCCATTTGACGTTGGTCATTCTGGCTTCCTCTATTCTATTCTACTCTTCTTCTAGTCAGGAAAACATCTTATATTGTTTGAAATTTCCCCAAAATTTTAAAGATAGGTGACCCCAAATGTTGTTAATAATATCAGCACAAACTATGACAAATGTGTACATCGAAAGTGTTAAGAAAGAACAAAGTTACTGCTACAAATATGTTTACCATTCTGATCCTATTCTCATTATTTCTTTGGAGTGAGACTCCCGAGTTCAGAGTATGTGAATAACAGAATGGAACTGAACGCATTCTGTGAAATCATCAGTAGTATGTATCTCCATCTCTGCTTGGTCCACAATTACGAGATACCATGGATTGGAGGCTGTTTTTAAGACAGCTTCCCGATCGGCTTCATGTTTGATATTGAAGGGAATGGTCATAGTTGAAGCATGTTGGGCAAGTAATCCACATCAAAGCCGCAGAGGCTGGTACACTTCTATAACTGAACAAACGAAGGATATGTTTCGAAGTCTAGTTACTTTCACTGTTTCACAGATTTTTAATTCGAAATTCTACACTCGGTATACCTTAATTTCAAAACATCCGGCGCGAAATATTGTAAGATATTTTTCAAAGAGATCAGCGTTTATCTATGTGCTGTCTAACTATTAAGAATCATCTTGAAGCGATCGATGCGTTGCCTGATATTTTTGATTATTATCCTCTGAAATTGGATTCAAAAAACAGTTATGACTTGTTGATATTCAACTCAGGTTGTGTGTTGTGAATAAATTCATGAGTTTTCATACTTCAGGACTGAACTTTTTAGACCACTTCCTGAAAGTTTATAATCTTTGTCATGTTTTTTCACTTTGCAGCTTAAGTGCTACTCTCTGCTGATCTCCAAATAATTTGATCATGAATAGACATCGTTTGTTTGAAGGTGATTGACAATGTTTCATGATGAATTTCACTAGTTCGGACTTCCATTGTTTACTATATGAAATGATTTGAAATCCCTGAAACAACTAAAAAAGAAGAATTAAAAATGAATAGCTGAAAATAACAATTATATTAACCGAAATAAACCTGAAATGGAATAATAGTGAAATAAAATGCAAGTGAAAATAGAACAATTGAATAAATGAAAATAAAGAAATGAAAAAAGAAAATAAAAATAAAAAGTGGAGAGATTCCAAGTCACGTTAGTTCACGACGTTTCGATTGTTAGTATCTACAATCGTCTTCGGGTGATGACTGTTACAGTCATCAATTGTTCTACTTTTACTTGTATTTTATTTCACTATCATTTCATTTCAGGTTTATTTTGGTTAATATAATTGTTATTTTCAGCTATTCATTTTCAATTCTTCTATTTTAGTTGTTTCAGGGATTTCAAATCATTTTATATAGTAGACAATGGAAGTCCGAACTAGTGAAATTCATGAATAGACATGGTATTTTCCATATGTGTCATATTCGGAAAGTAACTGAGAATCTACAATGTTTCCGAAAACATGGTATATTAAGACTATAAAGAAAAGTTTGAATGAATCAACGAAGGTTTCTCCTTACGAATACGGATGCTGTGGATAACGAATTATTCTCACAGATTACTTAAATGATTATTTCGTAATTGTTTCTGAAAATCTTATCAATTCCTTACCATCCCATAGCATTGATGTATCCTGTTACCTTAAATTCGTTCCAGTTCAAGGCAACTCATTTTTTCTGAAACCTGTAACGAAGGCGGAAGTTTGGAGGGCAATATTTCTTTTGAGTCGTTCGAATAGCTGTGATGCTTATGATATTAACATCAAAACTTTGAAAGATTCTCTTGGAAGGTATTTTGAATCCTTCCACAATCCTCATAAAGGAATGTTTTTGTCAAGGTGTATTCCCCACTGACTCCAAATCATCTATAGTGATTCCTATTTTTGAAGAAATTGATAAAAAAGACTTTCAAAATTACAGATCCATTTCTATAATCTGTATTTTTGGAAAAGTTTTCGAAATAATTCTAGAAAACCGTTTAAGTGCACATTTCTAAAAATTAAATTCACAATAAATTAAACACCAATTTGGTTTTCGTTCAGGTAGATCAACAGTTAACGCTGTCTGTCAAGTTGTCGCTGCATCATAAAACGGCTCGAGGAAGGTGAACATAGTATTTCAATTTTATGTGACCTAATGAAAGGTTTCGATTGTGTCTCTCATAACCTACTCTTCGAAAAACTGAATATTTATGATATAAAAAGTCCTTAGCTTGTTCCATATATTCCTATCTATTTATTCCTAATCACTAACATCATCATACTTTTCGAACTAAAATTTGAATCGATTTTCATTAATATTTTGTAGAGTTCTCATACGTGATGATAAACTCTGTTTTTGAACGAAAGATACATTTTAAAATCTGATTCGATTATTTGAAAGCAAACCAGAATATGGATTTCAACACTGGAAACGTTATCGTAAATTGTACATCTGAAAAATTCAGTTACTTGAATATTTAAAAAAACTGAAAATTTGAATTAAGGTAATTTACATACCAAATCAAATATCAAATATCAAATCAAAAGATTGATTTGATAAGCAAAATTATTCAATGAAAAAATATTTTGAGTCCATTAATATTTTGATTTAAACTTCGAATCAAAACATCAAGACTGAATTGTTTTTTGAAATTATTACTGCAAATTTTCTCTTCACTTCGAAACAAATTTTACAACTGTCCGCCCTCTGTTGGAGACTCACCATACTACCTACATCTCAGTATTACCATTGTAGTCTATATACAATGGTATTACTATAGAATTTATTACCCCAAACTTTATTATGTTGTTTGAGAGGAATTTTACATTTGTGCGCCGTCTGTTGAAGATTTATAATACTTGTGACTAGAACTTTGGCAATAAATCGGACTAATAAGTGAAAAATAAATATAGTTTCAAAAAGCTAAAAATTACGCTATTAAAGAACATCGAACTGAAAATTTAAAAATATTTTTTTTAATAAGCTTTAAACAATAACGAACGAAAAATACTAGTATAACTGTGCAAAAAGCGTGGGCGCTTTGGGCCATATTTTTTGTTTATCAAGTGTCCGTCACTTATTTACAATAATACTAGTATTTTTCGTTTGTTGTTGTTTTAAGCTTATTTAAAAAAAATATTTTTAACTTTTTACTTCAATGTTCTTCAAAAGCGTGTTTTTCAGTTTTTTGAAACTATATTTATTTCTGTTATAGAAGTTCAAGAGCATTACCTTTTCATTACATTATTTTTCCATTTCGATTCCATTACGAATGTTTTGAATATATATATAAACTGAATGGGCCTTATTGTCAATTCGTATCTGGAAGGATATTCTATACATGATCTAGGTTCACATATTTGTGGATTTTTTTTAATAAATTGAAAGGGTTAAATTTTAAGGAGCGAATAATTTTTGGGAAAGAAAGTTTTGGCTTTCTACTACTTCATTTTGATACAAAAAATGTGGGAATCTGAAACTGAAAGAAGAAGCCCTCCTGAAACAACAGCTACATTCATATAAAAATTGAATTACACGAAATAAAAATTCTTTCGAAAAAAATACTTTTATATGAACACTGAATTATACAATAAACACTTTCCTCTACACAGTTTGTATTCCAAACATTCATTATGGAATCAAATCAGATATCACTCACAGGATTCCTCCTCTTTTTAATACTCCCTCATATAATCACGGAGGAATGTGAGTACCAATGAAAACTAATACCTTTCAAACAAAACTACCTTTTCAATATGCTAAAAATCACTCCATGGAATTTCTCGAACATACCTTGACTCCCCCGTAAAACGAAGATTCTATGAATACGAAAAATCCCAGGATGGTTGTGTAGACAAAATGCTGTTTTCTTTCTCATGTATTATTCATAGTTCGAATGTCGTTGACTATTTTCATTGAACGCTTTGAGCGGAATGTTTGTGTAGGTGAAAGTTTATTTTTTGCAACCGTGAGCTCTGCACAAACACAAAAGAGCCTCGGTAATGAGAAAAGAATAGTAGCGAGAGACCAGAGCTATTTCTGGAAGCCCTAGAATTCATTGATTACAACAATGCAGGTACAAAAACAAATACGATGTCTGTTCAAAAAATAAGGTGAATTTTCATTTTTCTAAAAAATATTCATTCATTCATCAAATTATATTTTGTCCCCTTCATAGAAGTCTTCTTTAGATACGAGTATACTTGTGCCAGCGTTTTTACACGCTCGAAGCAGTTTTTGAAATGTCTATGAGCTATCTCAGCACCGTGCTTCAGAACAGAAAAAGTCAAAGTGGGCCAAATCTGATGAATATAGTGGCTCAGGCATGATTATGCCCAACTAGCAATTTCGTATTTTATAATAGTTGCGGAAATGTTTCGGACAAAGAAATTATAAAACTGCATTTCTCCCAGAAATGATTTCAATGTGTTTATAAAACTGCTTTAAATAGGAAATTGGCACCGTTTTATAAAACATTATAGTCTTTATCAATATTTTGTAAGGCCTTCTAGAAACACTGTAAAATGGTTTTATAAACATTTTGGCAGTTACTGTAAAATTTTTCTCTTAAAATCTACTCCTAAAAAGTATTTTTGTAAAGACTTTTCTCACTGCACTTTTGCAACATACTTAAGCGATACTTATAAAATAATCAGAAGACAATTTTATAAGACTTTTTTAGTATTTCCAATGTTCCAGAAAGTTTTTTTTATGAAACACCCAGTCATTACTTCGTCTATTTGAAGCACCTTGAACTGAATCTAAACCCTATGCCTTAAAAATATTGAACTTACTTATGGGGTACCTGTACTCAAAAAAATCAAATATTTAGAAGTTGCTAAAGAACTAATTTCCACCACGATATCGATGGTGTCCCACTTGAATAACTGAAAAAATCAAAGCTGTGATTAGAAATCAATGTCAGCTGGTTGCTCTTAAATACTGCATTTTATTCTTGGTGACAGCAAATATATATTAGCGAAAGCAATTCGATTTTATAACAGTTATATTAGTGTTTTTGAATTGTAGTAAATATACCATACTATGAAATAGTTGGGAAATTATCATTGAAGTGACAATATAGTGATGAAAATAAAATGGTGTCTGGAAGCATTCTAATAAAATAGTTTTATTAAAGCTACAGAAAACAGTTATAAAATTAGCTTGAAATAGTTTTATCTATCATAAAAATCTCACAGAAAAATGTATGCTATTTGGTATTGGTCCGTTATCGTTATTCATAATATTATTATGTTTACTTATTTCTACACTCTCATAGGCATCTAGTTGCCTGTTGTTGTTAACTTGTCTAACTAATATTAAAGAACTGAAGTCTATGGAATGGTTTCGTTGCAAAATATGATGGGCGACTGCTGATTTTTCAGGTCTTCCATATTTTAAGTGTGCTATGTGTTCCTTATATATCACTTTAATAGATCTTTCTGTCTGTCCATAATATTTTGCATCGCAGTCCTTACATTCAATTTCGTAAATTCCAGACTTTTCCGAATTCTCGACTTTGTCTTTTGGACTTCCCAAAAGGCTCTGCAGTGTATGACTTGTTTTAAAAACCACCTTCATACCTAGTTCCTTGAAAATATTTCCAAAGTTCTTCGTATATTGGTGGCATGGAGCTGAGATGTATTCATCTTGGTTTTTGTCCTTTCTGAAAGTCGAGATTTCGTTCATTCTTAACCTAAACTTCTTTTTTCTAATTATGTCATCTACAATACCCCTCGGGAAACCGTTAGTGGCTGCTATTTTCTGTACTGTACGTTTTTCTTTTGTGAACCTATCATGTGTTAGAGGGAAAGTCAAAAGATGATGCACCAAAAAATTCAACCCAGCACGTTTGTGCTGTCCACAGTGATGTGACCTGTCAGGAATATACCTGTACGTGCTTGTGAATAACGATAACGGACCAATACCAAATAGCATACTATATAGCTTGTTGAAATAATATTGTTGGGTTTACTGATTACTACAAAAAGACACATTGTAAATATATTTAGATAGGCAATATTGTGAAACTAATTTTATATAGCTGAAAATTGTTAATTATATAGCTGTAACATTCAAACATACATAAGGACATATTGTAAAATATTAGAAAGGCCAATTATAAAATTAATTTAGGGTGGTACACTTGTATGGGTGATATTACTGATTACCTACCTGTATGATGTACCTGATTAGTATAAGTAGCTTTAGTTTTGAGTAGTTTTCAGTTTTATCTTCCTCTTGAAGATGATCACTTGGTGATCGAAACACGTGTCGAGATGTAAAAATAACGATTTGGTTTTGGGAAAAAACTCCAGTAATATTCAAAATAATATGACAAAAATTCAATGAAAGACCTGTACAGACGAAGAGAATCGTTGGTATCATTAGAAGATGAGAGAAAAAACTCAGTAAGTCTATGTTGCAGCAGTATTTTTTGAAGATTTGGAGAAAACTGATAAGTTAGAGGACCTCTGATAAGAAAAAAAGACAACACGTAGTTTACTACTTTGTCCTGAGTATGGTAGAGAATTGCAATTATCCAAAAATCTTCGAATCAAAGAATATGGAATGAGATATGTGGATGATGACAGAGGTTTCATCTTCTATGGTAGTCCACTGTTACACATAATCAGAATAAGTTAGAATAATCACAGACAGTTTATCTTCTAATGACATCAACATGGTTGATGCGTTGAGAAAAGGAACCAGAAACGTTCATTCCATTTTTTTATCTGTATATGAACAATAAAAGTCTCTGTATTCTATGAATGTGCTAAATCAGAAACAACTACTTCATGGATTTCCTTCATACAATATTCATTTGAAAAAAATCGTTCGTTTCCTAAAAAGACCAAGCACACGTCCTACTAAGGTATACAGCAGGTGATATTACCTGAAGAATATTTTTGAATCAAAACAAGACGAAATCAAAATTTTTATCATTCTATTATCAATATCTATTTTATCTGCCTCATCTACCACGAGTCAAACCTAATTTTCATATAAAAGAAACGGTACTTTACGAGATTGAAGTTTGTCTAGACGGCAGAACATAAAATTTCGATGCTTTGATGGGAGAAAAAGCTAACGTAAACTTTTAACGAGGAAATTCCTGTTCGAAACAAGGTTTTGATTACGGAATCTAGTTTAAAGAAAAAAAATGGAAACTGGAGAAAACGTGAAAATTAAATTTGTAGAAAGTACTTTCTAAGTGGCTTTAATTTGTATTCTGTGGTGAAAATGCCAATCATAAGGAACGTTAGTTTATACTGAAAGAATGGATTCGAAATTTCCAGCAACCGGACACGCTTGCGACTAGTTTCGTTTTCAAAAACAAAAACTTGGTTTAGTTTCATAAACAATTTTTAAAATCGAATTCCATCAAACAGACAAAAATGTATATTACTGGAGTTTTGTCCCAACACCAAACCGTTATTTTAACACCTCGACACGTGTTTCGATCACGTGTCGAGGTGTTAAAAAAACGGTTTGGTGTTGGGAAAAAAACTCTAGTAATATTCACTACTACATCAAAGGTTCCAAATAGTGCATCACAAAGACAAAAATTAGTCTGATTCGCTTTTTTGTTGTCAAATGTGTTCTGCGAATTTTTTATAATTGAACCTTTTGTTCGATGGAAGCGAATGCGAAAAAACCAAGATACTAGATGAGATCATTGTTTAGAACAGGGGTCTCCAAACTTTGAAGTCTTCGGGCCATAATGATTTTTTCAGTTTGTTCCAAGGGCCAATTTCTGCCCTCAACTATATTTCTAGACTAGGATAATCGCAAAGTGCGTGACCTAAGCAAATTTACGCTTTTTCTGCATTTCCATTATTATTGTGTATTGTAACTCTTCACGACATCTAGTGGCGAGTAGTGGTACCAAGTACTATCTTTTTCAGCTACCCGCTAGGTGGCATTAGGCGTAATTGAATATTTGGAATTACCGCGTTGGTTCGAGAAAGTTCTGGTTCTACCTAGTGTATTCCGATCACCTCGAGATGGCAGTAATAATTGCATATAAAAAGGCTAGCGGCGCAACTGCGAGTTAGTCTGCGTAGGAAAGGCGAAGGAAGCGAAACTGTCTATTGTGAAATAAAGTAACACCCGTCAATAAAAGTATTTTGATTTGACTTATTGTTTTTATGTGCGATTTGTTAGTATGGAAAAGAAGCGAAAAATCGACAGTGAATGCAGAACGTTCCAAGTAAAATGGAACTTTCAGTATTTTGCGATTGAGTCCAGTAATAAGGCGCTATGTTTAATTTGTAATGAAACCATAGCTGATTTTTATTCGCGGAGTAGATAAAAGCTATGAAGTGTATGAAGAACTTCTTGATATTGATAGTATTCACGGCACGACAACTGGGGCAGATATTTTTAAGGAAGTTGAAAATGCCATTAATAAAAAGAACCTTCGATGGAGAAATTTGAAATCTATAACAACTGATGGAGGCAAAAAAATGTGTGGTAAAAATAAAGGAGTGGTTGCACTTGTGTCAAAGGCTGTAGAAAATGATGGTGGTTCAAAACCATTAGTCTTACATTGTATCATTCATCAACAGTCCTTGTGCGGAAAATGTTTGGATATGTCTGAAGTTCTAAAACCAGTCATATCAGTTGTTGACTTCATCAGATCCACTGGGCTGAATCACCGACAATTCCGCGAGTTCATTCAACAGATTGGAGAAAATGATTTACCATATCATACTGCCGTAAGCTGGCTCAGTTGCGGAAAAGTCCTTAAGCGCTTTTTTGAACTTCGAGCAGAGATCGAATTTTTTTAAATGAGAAGCAGCGCCCTTTTGCCGATTTAGAAAATAGTGAATGGATGTGGAAGTTAGCCTTCTATGTCGATTTGACAAATCATATGAAAGAACTGAATTTGAGATTACAAGAAGAAAATCAGCTTCTCCCTGATTTATACACCAATATCAAATCCTTCAGGCAGAAAATAATACTATTTCAATCGCAATTACGTAAAAAATGTTTTACACATTTTGAAACATGTGAAATATTCAGCCACACTACAGAGACTGAATTTCCCGTCAATTTTGCAATCGAAACTTTGAGTGCTTTAAAGATAAATTTTGATACTCGTTTTGATTTTGATGTCATTGCGAATGAAATTGAGCTTTTTCAAAATTCTTTTTATTCTGACATTGAAACCCTGGCTCCGGAAGTCCAAATGGAAATTATTGATTTACGGTGCAGTGATATGCTTAAAAACAAATATCAAAATTCTTCTTTGTTGGAATTTTATAAGAGTCTTCCACTGGAATAATTTGATAATTTGCATAAATTTGCTCGTGGGTTGTTTTCTGTTTTTGGTACTACTTACTTGTGTGAGAAAACATTTTCCAAGATTAAGTACACAAAGAATGTTTACAGATGTCAATAAACCGATGAGCATCTTAAATCTCTTTTGATAATTGGTACAAGTAAAATTGATCCTCATCTACAAAGTATTGTCGGTGGAAAATCACAATTAAATAAATCTCATTAGTGTTTTTGTTTTACTGTGATTCATTTCAATTATTTGTTAGTTATTAATATGCTTAAACTTAGATACTCAAGTTAAGTTTTCTTTGTCATCATTTCTGTCGTTAAGTTTTACCTTGCAAGTAAATAAAAACGAGTAATTATCATTCTGTGTTTTCTTCTTCAACTTATCACAGCAATAGTAACAACAACTAGGTAATCATTGGCTGTCGCGGGCCAGATTGATGACAGTAAATCATTGGCTGTCGCGGGCCGGATTGATGACACTGGCGGGCCGAATTTGGCCCGCGGGCCGTAGTTTGGAGACCCCTGGTTTAGAAGACGGATGAAATTATGGCACTTTTGATAAATGATAAGGAACTGAGATAATCGTTTCGTAACTTTCCACGAATTTGAGAACTTGTTAACTTGTACTGAGACTAAAAATATTCGAAAATAATACAAACTACATTTATGTTATACATGAATAGTTGCTTGTTGGTCGCCGACCAATTCCACATAGCGAACCCTACGAAATCCGGATTTTACCATCATGTCATACGACAATTTCCATTAGAATATATATATTCAAATAAATTGGGATGAAAACCTGTTGGGTTGACGTGAATGGTATTCTCCGCTGGTTCAATCGACCGCTCTGTGAACCGGTAGTTCAATCCGCAAGGCCGGATGCTATCGTATCGTCGTATCGTATAGACATATTACATTGAAATCTGAACCTCAATTATACATTCCTCAAATAAAATGAACCAGATTGATACGAGAGAAGTTTATGTATATTTGAATACTCCCCAAAACTCTCGATTTACGAAAATTCCCTAATCAGGTCAAACATCTCTCATTTATCAAAGCCTACGAATTTTTTTCACTCTGCCACTTCAGCTTTTCACTGGCTTCTAACACAACAAAAAAGAAAAGCTGAGTCACTCGTGGCGATTTACATTTATTGAACGGTTTCCACGGATAAACACAAAAGAGGGAAGTTTTTGCTGCTCAGGCGGAAGGGCTGAAAGTTGTTCAAAACTTGTTTGTGTTATTTTGGTATAAGTAAACATAGGAGGATAACTCTATTGATGTAATATGAAACACTAAGTGGAAATGAAATGTGATCCTTCCACTAATGGGCGGAAAGAACCCATCGATTATCACATGTCACATTTTGGTTTTCTATTGTTGGCCAAGAATCTTTCCAAAGGATTCATCGATCAACTTCAATTTTCATGTGCTCACAACTGAATGATATTTGTTTTCTCATGAACTTTAGCCCTAGATTTGATCTTCACAAACTTTATTTTCGAAACTTTATCGCATGTTTCGCTATCACAGCAACTTTTTCGTAGTGAATGACATACTGAAATTTAATTCTATTATATACTTAAATTACTATGGAAATTACTATGGATTTTCATCAAGTAACGGCCGAATCAATCAGAAAAATATTATTTGATTTGCAGCCAACATACGACAAGGAAAATATTTGATACATATAATGGCTGCAAAATTCCTTACTGATCCCTAGTTTTCTCAGGTACTCAAAAGGTAAAACATATACAAGACATTTCTACTGAAAGTAAACCTTGAAGTTGGAAATGAACAAAAAGAACATTGTATTATTTTTAAGATGAGATCGATTTTTTAATAGATGTTATAAAAATTCAACTGATTGGCGTCTGTGCATGGGAAACACCTATTAAAATACCTGATCTTGTTTGTGTACAATTAAGGACAGGTAGCCAGATTCTATTAATGTTCATTGTCTTTTCTGTTTTACTTGTGCTGCACTGTTTGGAACCTTTGATATAGTAATGAATATTACGAGTTTAATGCCAACACCAAACCGTGTTTCAATCACCAAGTGACCTTCTTCAAGAGGAAGAATAAACTAAATAACATACAATATTATCCTTATTTATACCCTAGGTACCTCTACTAGGTACCTGCGTCTTTTGAATTAATTTCACATGTTGCCTTATCTACTAGTCTTAATCAATTTTACATATTAGGTATTGGTCACTACCGTTATTCATAATATAATTATGCCTACTTATTTATATACTCTCATAGGCATCTAGATGCCTGTTGTTAATTCGTCTAACTAATCTGAATGAACTATGGAATGGTTTTGTTGCAAAATATGATTGGCGACTGCTGATTTTTCTGATCTTTCATATTTTAGGCATGCTAAGTGTTCCTTATATCTCATTCCAATAGATCTTTTAGTCTGTCCATAGTATTTTGTATCGCAGTCCTTACATTTAATTCTAGACTTTGTTCTTTTGGATCTCCTATAAGGATGTGTAGTGTAAGACTTGTTCTAAATACCACCTTCATACCTAGTTCCTTGAAAAATGTTCAAAAGTACTTCATATATTGGTGGTATGTAACTGATATATATTTGTCTTGGTTTTCTTTTTTTCTAAAAATCGAGATTTCGTTTATTCTCAACCCAAACTTTTTCTTTCCTATAATATTATCTACCATACCCCTCGAGAAACCGTTACTGACTGCAATTTCCTGTATTGTCTGTTTTTGTTTCATGAACCGCTCATCTCCCTTCACAAATGAACAAATAAATTCAAATCATCTCATGCAGTTTTGCAAAAGGAATAAAAATTGTGTGTAGAAAAATTCTTCTCATAATTTCATCCTATATTTTGAGAAATAACCCTAGTTTTGAATTTTTCAATTGATATCTAACAGAGCATGCGATTCATGTGACTATTTTTTTTCCATTCATTTTTTATTTTGATCAAAGCAGAAATTTATGACATAGTCAAATCTGTAAAAAGCCCATTAAAAAATTCCATATAGATATATAGATGAATTCACTTACTTTTCGAACTTTTACAATTAGTGTTGAAATAGTTCAATTATATTCTTTCAATGTATTTCCATTTTTTTCACGAATTTCCGCAAAGACGTTTTAATAAATATCGAACAAAATTTATTCAGAAGTGTTTTTTGGCTGACGTATATCGCTTTCAGTTCCAATGGAAACTGGCACTATCGGAAATGAAATTGCGAATTCAATTCCAAGGAGTCACATGTCACTAAATGTAAAAGAATTCTCAAGATTCTCTTGACACCGTGAAATTTCATATTCTGTTAGCTCCGAATTATTTTTTCATTTCTTTAGGTGTGAGAGAATCGGAAAAGTGTTCGCATGAGTTGTGACGCCATTATAATGATCACAATTTACATGTAGGCACTCTAGTTTGCTTTCAGATGTCATAAAATATAAGGAGTTGAATTCCCTTCAATCCTATTTGTGTTTGAATAGCTCTCAGGCATTCTTAACAGTACTTAATCTGAAAAAACTACAATATAATACTGAAAATTCACAGAAGTTGATGGAGTTTCAAGCCACACTGAAAACTATTACAATGATATGGAAAAGTTTCATCTGAATAGGATTAGTAACACAAAATTGTTTGTCAACATAATCTCTCTTCCTCAACATAATATCTCTCTCACCTTTGAAACTTTTATCATAAAGTCTCAGAGTAAGTGAATAACATCCCTTTTTGTCATCGAACGCAAGAATTGTGAGACCACTCATTTCAACGTTACTACAGTTTCGTCCTACAAGAATACTTCCAAACGAATACACGTAACTGCAGTAATATCAGTTACAAATACAAGTGATACGAGTAGCGTTCTGTTTTGTAATGAGTGGACTGTAGTCTGTGTGGTTTTTAGAAAAAGGTATAATGAACTTTCTACAAGATTCCTGGATGAATACATCTAATAGACGGGATGGGTTTGTTGGTTTTCATACGAAACAGCATCTTACTCGCAAGCATTGTGACTGGTACACCAACGAGGGTATTGATGAATTGTGTTGGCCAGCACAATCCCTGGACCTCAATCCTATTTATAGAATATGCTGCAAGAAAGCTTTAATTCGCGTATGTATTCCAAGCGATCTATCCAAAAAGCACATTCATTTTGTTTAAGATTTTACAAATTCTTTTTTTTATAACAAATTGTAATTGGGACTACCCGTTGAATAAATAAATGAGTAAAAGAATAAATGAATTGAGAGCAGGATTCAACCTATGGATTTAGTAGATGAAATCATCACAAATGGTGTTTTGAAATAATTTTCATATTGAACACTGGAAACTTTGTTGAAATTCGGAAAAAAAATCAGATAAAATGAAAAAAACAGTTTCCTCAATGGACATGGACAGATGAACCGATAGACAGTTTGCGAGATTTCATAATTGAATACGATCAAATCTAAATTCAGAATGGTGAAAATTTTGAGCATTTTTTCAACAAAATCGTGCCTAAAGGGGTGAAGTTTGACATGGCTATGTTTTTTAGTGCCTTTTATTTATATAAATATTTTTTGCGAAATATTGCAAATGAATCGTTAAAATTGACGTCGTGTAAAATTTCCAGGAGGTTCATATGAGTGAATTCTCTTCGACGAGATCTAAATTTCTTGACATTCCAAAAGAAACATCTATTTTTTGTTTTCTTCACTTCCAAAGTGGATAATTAGCTGCCCTATAAATTTGCAATGAATCATACCTTTTTATAATTATTCAGCTCAATTTCACAGAAAGCTGCATGCAAAGTTGCAAGAAAAAATTTTGAAAATTGAGTCAGTATTGAAGTTTCATCCCGTTCCATGCTTTACAGCGAGGTCGATATTGCGACATTTTTCATAAGTAATCAAAAACACTTTCTAATTCCAATTTCATTTCTTTAACTGCATTTGATAATACCAAAACTATTCATTTTTTTGAAACACTAATTTGTCAGATATAATTTTTTTCGCGAACGAGCTATCCCACAATGAAAAAAAAATCATCACAATTGATTCAGAAGCGAGGAAGATATGGAATTTTTTTCGAGCATCGTGATTTTTAAGTAATTTCTTCAGCCATGCCCGCAGTGCTAAAAAAGTTCGATGAACATTTTCACCGTTAAGAATCGCTTCTTGTCTCCTGCCTGAGCATACAAAATGTATTTTTTTTTGCTAATCATAAAAATATTTTGAAGAGACATCTATATTTTGAAAATGCACAAAGTCATGGCAAAAACGCTGTAAAATCAACATACTTTCTTGGACGCAATTTTGCTAATAGAAATATCAAATAATCGATGCTTGCTTTCAAAGTAAAGTTCAAAGGTAAAAGTCAGGTCTAGATGAAAAAAAGTCACTAATATATGGAGTGCATCCAGGATATCAGTTTTGAAGATATATTTCGTTCGTTTCATGTGAACATTCGCATAATATCGCAGAGAAATTAATTTTCTTGTACCACCATTTTTTTGTGAAACGATTTTTCCGAATCCACATATTCACACAAATTCACATATTAAAATTCATCATCATTTACCTGAATTCATTATAAAAAAATTGATTGAAGGTGTTTGACAATGTTTCGTGGTGTATTTCATCAGTTCGGACTTCTACTGTCAAATTTAATATGACTGAAATTATAAAAAAAAACATACAAGCAACAACCAAAAAAATTAAAAAATTGAAATATCAATACAAGCTGAAAATTATTTGTTGTTATGGGGGCGGTGGGTTTAGATAATCCGGAAAAATCTCATAAATTTTATTCACCACGCGAAAATATTTCTACACTTTTTGAGCTCCGTCAGAAAAAACCTAAATCAATGTCTCTTGTTATTCCGTTAATCTTTTTAAATTTTGACAGATTCTTTCAGGGATTTCAAATTAATTCATATCAAATTGGACAATGGAAGTCCGAACTGATGAAAAAAAAATTGAGTTGAAAAAAATATATCCCGACTTTTCCAATGTGAATATCTCTGATATCGAAAACTCATCTGAATATGTGGAGGTAAACTTTTAACAGATTCATTCATTAGAGCCAAGTCGTCAAATCATCACTTTTTTGACCAGTTATCTCAGTTGTTTCTAGTAAATTAAACAAATGAAAAAATCCCTTCTTTTTGCAGAACGAAGCTATCCAGCAGGCGTTGGCATCTCTTATCCTCAAGGAGACGGCTGAAAATCCCTATAGATATTGTTGCCTGTGAGTATATTGCATTTCAACATCCGCTTCTGTTTCGGGTTCACATCTCTTGATATTATGGCTGTTTTTAATAACCGAGAAGGAATAATTAAATGAGTCCCAGATAGAAAACAGGCAGATAAGTATGTCATGTTGATTGTATTGAAATATTTTTCTATCAATTCCACATCCATCCATCCATTGTTGCGTCTTGAGTATTATTGAATAAATCAACCCCGAACTCATTATTTAACATCAAAATGAACCAAATGAACAAATAAAATTCTTTCAAATAACAGGTCAATATGAGATTTTTGCTGAACAGTTTACAAAACCGCAACACGTGTTTTAATATACAATACCTTCTTCAAATGTTGCCATAATGACTAAAATCAGCTGATTAGTGTTTTATTTAGTGACAATATGAATCATATAACCTTGTACCTACTTGATAACTCATAATTTCACCTGAATTCGGATATGAGATAATTTAAAATTATTATTACATCATAAAATAAAATTCACCCGGTCATCAAATGAACATTCAATCAACTAATTGCCAATATCCACATTAGAACAGATTAAGCAGTGTGAAAAAACTCAATTCTATATGGTTATTCGGAATTCTCAGATCAATTCAGTTTCAAGCATTCGAAAGATTGAGTTTCGGACCTTTCTTTCCCAAATGTAATAGCAAATCTTAAAAGTATGATTATAGGGTTCAACCTATCAGTCTGCTCCTGATAATATTCTAATTAAGTATCGGATGTCAAAAGTACTTCCTGACGAAACATCTAGCAAATTCTTCAATCATTCCTAAATGGACAGAAACAACAAATGAAAGTTTTTCTTTCTTTCTTTCTTTCTTGGTTTTTCAGGTAACCCCTGTCAAAAATTCCGGTTGGTATCGATTAGCATTCGGTTAGATTTGGTTTTCAACGAAAATTACAAATGAAACGAGAATGAATTGCCTTTTTTTTTAATTAAATGCTCAATAATAAAATGAGAGTAGTTTGGAACTGAAATATGTGTACACACTAATTTATGTACACCTTTGTGGAGTAGTTGGGACAATTGTAAACCAGTAGTTTACAATTACCATAATCTCAGGACTTTGGGTTGAAAAATTGAAATGAAATAACAATAATACTGGACGTATTTCTCAATGAAATTATCGTTGTGAAATGAATTTCACACATATATCATTGAAATGATATTATCTCGTTCGAATTAACTTCACAAATCATATTACAAAATAAAACTAATATAAGTCATAGAGAAAGTATAGTATTCTACTCGCGGGAACTCGAGGGTGATAACGACATTTACATAAGGTTACTTGGAACAGCAACCATGTTTAATGTCGACTTCCAGATGATATTACTATTATTCGCATTATTTACTATATCACGGAAATATCCATGTGTGTTTGCCAAACCAAAATATATGAAGTGAACAAAGAGTGTTGAAGTAGGAGAAAGTTCCTCCTTGAAGTTCAGAAGAGAGTGAAAATAATAATTAATTCTGAGTAACTGGGATTTTTTGAGGTAGTCATGACTTTTGCTTTGATTTCATCAGTTCATGTTTATGTTTGGGTCACTGTAAAGGAAGAAAAAAGCACTTTACCCATTCACCAAAAATGCAGTACTTTTCTCTACGTGCGTTTCAGCAAGTTCGCGTCTTTAGGGGATGTAAAAAAAAGAGTGATAGAGAACTTCCTGCAGGTGTGGAAGAGCAGATTTTTTTTATTCACCCCCAAGATCTATGACACAGTCTAATTTCCTTCTCGTGTTCAGTAAACGAGAACATGCTCCGCTGAAAGCATCTACTGTTTTTTTTTTCTAACTGATATTTTACTGCCTTGAAATGTTCACAAATGTGAGATTCATGCTAGAGCTAAAGAACTCTCCCGGAAAATTTATTCACTGCAGTTCACAAACGAATATAACGTTATTATCTTGTGAAAGTGTGCTGTTTTTTTTCAAATCAATTCTCCATTTACATTTAAATTCCACCCATTTATATTAGCACAGCGCGGCGGTGGGTTTAGATAATCCGGAATAATCTCATAAATTTTATTCACCCCGCAAAAATATTTCTACACTTTTTGAGCTCCGTCAGAAAAAACATAAATCAATGTCTCTTGAGAAAACGGAGAACGTCAAATGCTTCTACTTCTATGCGTTCGTCAGCTGAAACATATTCAAATCTCGGTTGGCGAAATTTTTATTAAAGGCAAGCTATCAAGAGAGCCGTATTCAATATCCGCTCTCTGATCAAGAACAATTGTACGCAATGGATTGATTCTCATGTGTTCCACATCCAAAAGATAGAAAACAGAAAATCTGTTTGTATCATTTTGAAATACTCTGCCTTTCTGAATGAATTTCGAAATAGTAAAAACAAGAATGAGTTGAAAATAGCATTTATTGAATAAACAAATAGAAATGAATTCTTCCTTTGTCATGTATTTATCTTTCTTTCCTTCCTTTTCATTTTCTTTCATTCTACTCCCTGTCCTTTCGTGATGTTCAAATTTTCAATTAGTTCATACCTACTCTGCTAAACTTATTAGTAATTGACAAGGTGGAGGGTCATATGATCCAAATTGTATACAAAGCAATAACTATCCAGAATTTAGTCGTTATCATCACGCCTTAGAAAGATATTGTGTAGCAAAACACGTGTTACTCAATAACCAAACACTACATGACGCCTCCAAAAATTTCATCTACTGGCAATGGCGCAAAAATCCCAGTACCGGCAACCGAATTAGGTTTGTTAATACTCTCTATAGCTGCAAACTTAGAACAAACGGAAGCAATGAACTTCACAATCAGAGAATTAGGAATGAACTGCTCGCCAAACCTAAACGGTCTAGATCTTTCTGGTCGGTGGCTAAAGCTGTTATTCAAAATAAGGCGTTTGGTCCTGATGAAGTGCTCGTCATCGTACTTAAAAAGTACGCAAATGAACTCACACCAGTATTCTGCAGAATTTTCAACCTGCTGACAAGAAAGGGGTTTTTTCAGTAGCATTGCTATCGGTGATACCAAAAACCATAGAGAAAGCCGTAAACCTCCTTATCCTCAAATATTTGGAAAGCTTCAACATCTTGATCGGAAACAAAAACCAACAGGCGACCTTCTATCGTATGTCACTCATTTTTGTAATAACAAAATCTAGAAATATGGAGAGTCAACAGCTATTGTGCTTGATATTTGTAAGGTCTTTGACCGTGTGACGTCATGAAACAAAAATGTGTTGAGCGAAATGACTGACTTAGTAGGCGCTTCACGTGACTAGGTGGTCTGCCCCGTTGAGGGGCACACCTAGTCGTCTGTCTGCTTGAATTATGTATGTCCACAGAAAATTCAAATCTCCCGCCCCGATGTTCTGAGATGCAGAAGCGTGCGCTCTGATCAGCTGATGAACTGTGGGACAGTTTAAGGACGCTACGTGACAATTTGGTACACTCTGATTAGTTCACCGCCTAGCTAGCTGGGTGACAAGACACCACAGGACAATTTGGTGCACTTTGATTACCTGGGTGGTCTGTCTGCCTTGTATGGCGAGCTGAGAGGTAACCTGACTGCTGTGATAGCGTCTATTTCGCTGAAGTGCAGCAGGTTTTACTTGTCTGTTTGCTTGAATTATTTATGACCTCGGAAAATTGAAATTTACCGCCACAATGTTATGAGATACCAATGATCAACTAATGAGCTGTGTGACAGTTTGAAGACGATAAGTGATAATTTGGTACACTCTTATTGGTTAACCGCCTAGCTAGTTGGGTGACAGGACACCACGTGACAATTTGGTGCACTTTGGTTGCCTGGGTGGCCTGTCTGTCTTGTATGGCTAGCTGAGAGAAAACGTAGCTGGTCTGTTGGCGTCTGTCTCGCTGAAGTACAGTAAGCTCTACTCGTCTGTCTGCTTCAATTATTCATGTCCACAGAAAATTCAAATCTCCCGTCACGATGTTCTGAGATACAGAAGCGTGCGCTCTGATCAGCTGGCAAGCTGTGTGACGATTTGAGGACGCTACGTGACAATTTGGTACACTGTGATTGGTTCACCGCCTAGCTAGCTGGGTGACAAGACACCACGGGACAATTTGGTGCACTTTGGTTACGTGGGTGGCCTGTCTGCCAAGCCTATATGGCAAGATGAGAGAAAACGTGGCTGGTGTGTTGGCGTCTGTCTCGTTGAAGTACAGTAAGCTCTACTCGTCTGTCTGCTTGAATTATTCATGTCCACAGAAAATTCAAATCTCTCGCCACGATGTTCTGAGATGCAGAAGCGTGCGTTCTGATCAGCTGGCAAGCTGTGTGACGATTTGAGGAAGTTACGTGACAATTTGGTACACTCTGATTGGTTCATCGCCTAGCTAGCTGGGTGACAAGATACCACGGGACAATTTGGTGCACTTTGGTTACCTTGGTGGCCTGTCTGCCTTGTATGGCAAGCTGAGAGAAAACGTGGCAGGTGTGTTGGCGTCTGTCTCGCTGAAGTACAGTAAGCTCTACTCGTCTGTCTACTTGAATCATTCATGTCCACAGAAAATTCAAATCTACCGCCACGATGTTCTGGGATGCAGAAGCGTGCGCTCTGATCAGCTGGCAAGCTGTGTGACAGTTTGAGGACGGTACGTGACAATTTGGTACACTCTGATTGTTTCACCGCCTAGCTGACTGGGTGACAGGAAATCACGTGACAATATGGTGCACTCTGGTTGCCTGGGTGGTATGTCTGCCTTGTATGGCAAGCTGAGAGGTAACCTGACTGGTGTAATTGCGTCTGATTCGCTGAAGTACAGTAATTTCTACTTTGAACCAGGTACAATTCAATGCCATAAAAAAACAGGCATCGGTTTTCCCCGAAATAGATAAATATTTCCAAACTGGATATAATGTCAGACAACTCCGCTTCCTGTTTCGATGACTATTTTGGGGGTTCAAATGGATACCAATATGTCTTGGAACAATCATGTCGCTGGATTGCAAATGCTGCTTCTTAGAAGCTTGGAACACTGTTTCGAACGAGAAAACTGGACACACCCCAGCAACTTTTGATGCTTTATGAAATTCAGATCAGACTGTCTTTGGAGTATTGTGCTTATGTATGAAGCTCCATCCATTAGCATACCCTAAATCTGCTGGATTCCATTCATGAAAGAGCCATCCGCATGATTGAAGACGCGAACATCACTTGCAACCTTGATAGTCTGAAACATCGAGGAAAGGTTGGAGATTTGTCTCTCTTCTATAGATACTTTCACAGGAAGTGTTCAAATATTTCAGTACATATCAGAAATACGCAACGGACTGTGGCTGCTCCTCGTTTTGAGGTTTTCCTCAGTACACCTCAAACTCCACTGTTCGAGAACTGTTTCATTTGGAATACGTTTATGTGGAATAAACTTTCTAAGAACGTTTCTTTAAATGTATTCAATCTCCAGCGATTCGAATCCAATGTGAATCGGTACTTTCGCACGGGCACCGTTCTTAGTTCGACTTAAGGATGTTCCTGTAGTGTTTGTGTTTTATTTTCAAAAAATGACATCCTACATAATAACATTCCCATTATCAATTAACATTTTTCTTCATTGCAGAGACAGATTACCAACGAATGTAACGAACTGCTCACACTACGCCTACTTGGAAGACATCTACGACATCATCAAATCAGAAAACGGTAAGCAGCTTTGATAATTTTTCGCCTCTTCGACATGAATTTTATCTATCCGGCATTCACAAAACGTAACTTCCCCGGAAAAGTCATTAATACCGGCAAAGTTCTGCGTACAAGAAATCATTTAACATTCTATTCAGAGGAGAAGTTTCCGCTGAACTTGAATTTACAAAGTAACTTCGTTGACTGAGGGCTTCGTTTTCTTGCGGATTGTGGATTGGAACTTTTTTTTGTTTCATGGAAGTTGTGACTAATCAGCTTTTGGAGTCGAGGGCGTAAATGGAAGGAATTGAAAGTTTTGGTTAGTTTCCTGATTAGTGTCATTGATTGAAATATTTCAGAATTGAAAAGCATGTCCTGACCGAATGGATTCTATACTCTCATACATGAACAATCTGTTCGAATGAAAAGAGGTATATTTTAAGAAGAGATTAATTTTTGGGAAGGAGAGGTTTTGGGTTTCTAATTCTCTATCTATATACAAAAAAAATGTGGCCAAAGAAAGCCAAGAAGCAATTGATTTTGAAATAAACTTTATATAAAAATGTGTACTTTGTCCAAAGGAATAACATTCAGACACAAACTGTGAAATAATCCACTGAAAACAACTGCTCTCAAATATTCATTGAATTTTACGAAAAAAAACTTTCGAAACATTTACTTTCACATGAACATTGAATTATACAAAATAACATTTCTCCATTCAGTTTTTACTTCAAACATTCGTTATGGAATTGAATCGGATACCATTCATAGGATTGCTACACAATATAGTATGGTATAGTATGGTATGAAACCGGGAACAGTTTCAACCTCACTGGTGGACATCTGATGTCTTGCAGTCTTATTGCCTCTTGTCTTATTGCCTCATCAGCACCAATCTGTTATTCAGAAACATCGGGTGCCCACCACTTCGGGGTGGAACACCGCCACTCACAAGAGGTAATAGCAGTGAAGAACCCTCTCTGCGGCAGGTATCAGCACAAACTTCGACAGATCTGGTCGTCGGAACTGTCGGGGAAGAACAAATGTGCTGCAACAAATATGCTTGCCGTTCCAATCTTACTCTACTCGTTTGGAGTAGTGAAGTAGACTCAGGAGGAGCTTTATCAACCCGACGTAAAGACCCGGAAAACGATGTATCTCTATAGGAGTTTGCATCCCAAATCGTCCGTTCCACGGTTGTATTTCCCCCGACAACAAGAAGGCCGTGGACTTTTGAGTTTGGAGTGTCTACATGACAGAATGGTACTGTAAAGTCGTCAGGAGTTCGGATCCCCATCTCTGCATGGTCCGTGACCATGCAGAGATGGGGAATTGAAGCATTTCTCCTTAAGGCAGCTGCTCGAGCAGCTGATGAACTTGGTCTAGTTTTCGACTCTGAACAAGGTGACCACAACTCTGTCACCGAGTTGAAACCTGTTCAGCAAAAAGCTCAGATAAAAGCCGCAGAGATCACCCTACTTCTGCGGAGACACAAGGATAAGACAATGTATTGGGTCTTCTTCAATAACATTGGAGACCTTGACTTATCAAAGCGCCTGACGTTCGCTTTTCTCAGGTAGAATGGGCTGAAGTCGGAAACTGAGAGGTTCATCATAGCTTGCCAGAATGGTATCTCCAACACCTTAGTCTACCGCAGTCGTGTGATGGGTATAGAGGTTCATGACACACGGTGCAGGGACTGCCGCGACGCGCCCGAGACCCTAATGCACTTGCTATCAGCATGTCCAGCATATGCGGTCTCGGCCTATATCCATCGACATAACGCGGCCTCAAAACTGCTATATCACCATCTACGCCACTCTTACGGTATCGACGAGACACCGAGAAGTGCCAAATTTATTGGAACTATTCGTTCCCCACCCTCAGGCTCATACAAGCTAATAAGCATGATGGAAGTCCTTCTCGACCACCAGAGCAAAACGATATTTGTCGTGGAGTTTTCAGCTTCTAGAGAGACGAATATCGTCAAAAAAGAGGAGGAAAAACGGATAAAATATCGAGATTTTCTCTTCGAACTCCGCAGACTCTATCCAGATCACTCTGTCAAGATGGCTGTTCTGATTATTGGAGTCCTTGGTGGAATGATGTCCTCTCGAATTTTGAAATCATACCGGCTTGCCGCACTAAGGCAGAAATCTCAGCCGCACAGATGCAGAAGGCTGTCATTCTTGGCTCACTGCGCTTGCTCAGGACACATGATTCTCGTACCCAATGATCACTCACCCCACGATGTGGGGAGTGGTCATTGGTTAATAATGCTGGCGCGCCCTCCTGAATGTATCGGGGGATAGGGCCTGACAAAAAAATAATAATAGGGCCTGACCAGCGCAGACTACAGTGAAGAAGAAAAAATGAATCTTCATTTCCCGTTGACAGTTACATGTATGGGAATTGTCAAATCTAATTCTAAGGTTATAAAAGTATTTGCAAAAATAAGATATGAATTTAAGATAAGGTAGTCAACATACATTAATTTTCAATTAAAAATTCGGAAAGCGAATAAAAACATTTCTCCAATAAAATGTTTCAAGTCTCTTATGAAATGTCCCACATTTTATGCTGTTCAATGATATCTGAGAGATTGTTAAAAATTCGTGGCCCTATGTACTGGGGAGAAAAATATGGAGTATTCACTTTCGCAAATGGAATATACATGGAGTGTTTATTTTTTGTATTATATCCATGAATATCTTCATTCGATGCGAACAAAGACCTATTTTCAAGAATATAAACAGCTTTATCAAAAATAGGTTGACATGAGTCCCTAGATAAAATATGTATTAAAGTACGCAGTATGCGTTTTTGACAGATGAAAACATCCGAGGTGGAATTTCCCCATATATATATATATATATATATATATATATATATATATATATATATATATATATATATATATATATATATATATATATATAGCATACCTAAGCCTTGAATCAATTTGGGTGTAGTAAATTGCCAGTAGCTGTGCCCATTGAGAACATTTCGAAGAGTCAAAAGAAGAAAATTCAGCTTTCCAACTCAACAATTCATCTAAATATACCTCAAGGAATCTGACAGATTCTTGAGTGTTTGTCAACATTCTCTGATTTACTCTAAAATCAAGATTTTTTATTGGCCTCTGACGGTTGTGGAAACGTACTATCTCTGTTTTTCCATATTGAAAAATAAAGAGCGTTCATTGAAAAAATTTGATATATTATTCATCACATCACTACAATTATCATTTAGTAAATTAGTGTCAGGTGAAGACAATACCAAAGACTAATCATCTGCATAGGCAGAGTGATGACAACTTTTTAAAATGCAATCAATCTGATTAATGTACAAAATAAACAACACTGGTCCCAATACGGAACCTTGTGGAACACCCATATCAACATTCAGGTTTCCTATTATATTCAATATTATTAGAGTTTATTCGTATATATACATTGTTTCCTGTCCATCAGTAATGATTCAATCCATTTTAGTGGGAGACCCCTCAAGCCATATAGTTCTAACAATTCTAAGAGTTTTCCGTGGTTGAGTTGCTCTTCTTCATTACTCCGATCGAGTCACATTTTAACAGTTCAGTGAGTATACCCTCACATCAAAGATAATACTCTCGAAACACTGACATACATAGTAAAGGCATCAGAAAATATAAGTTAACTTCTGACTGAACAAAAAATCAACATAGCATACAGACTGATGACACCCCAGGTAGACATATGAAAAACAACAAATCCAACATCGACTAGGACACCAAATCGGAAGTCAATGATTCAAAGTGTGGCTTGTGGCCAAAAGTTAATATTGGAAGAACATGCAGAAATATCTGAACCAGAATCTCTCAACACACAAGAAAGTTTCAACTAGAGAAAAACATTCCATATCATCTGTTGGATAACAACCACGACTTCTACATCAACTTTGACATACTACATGCTGGAATTCCTGAAAGTTACTGAACGAAAACAATAAAATTTGCTATTGAAAAACCAACAAGAAATTAATCTTCTACCACTGTCGATATTATTTTCATGAAAAATGTCCTATAATTAGTCGAATCATCAGTAACAATATTTGAACCTGTTGGATACCTGTTCTCAAAGCTACCTATTTACCAATTAGTAACCTCTATTAATTCAGGTCGATAATTTGTATGAATTGCATTGTAAATAAGAGTTGAGTAGCGGTCCAAGTGAAAAAATTACAGTTTTTTCTTTTGCAAACGAATTATTCAAAGAAATAGAACTTGCTCCAGTTGAAAGTGAACACATTTCCAAAAGAAACAAACCCAAAACTTATTTTCCAAGAGAATGCTTGCTTGTATCTTCTGTTAAACCAGGAATAACCTCATCCGGATATTTCATTCCATATGACATCAATATGACCCGACTGGGAATATCCCAACCGTAGCTTCCACCCCCCATATTTCACAATTACCTGACTTCATCCTTAAAAAACATTTTCTTGTTCTAGACGTAGAAGAAACGATATTTTTCGATAAGCTGGGACAAGAACTGATAGCCTCCTCGTGCTCGGGCCGGATGGAGCGCGCATTCATGTGTCTGGGGGGCGATCTGAAGGAGTTTTTAACGACCCTCGACGGCGTTCACGACGTGTTGAAGTACCAAGAGATTGGCCACGAGGGAGAACACGAATCTGAGGCATTCGTATGCACGGCGAGTGGGGAAGGGAACCTGCAGCTGGATTTTACGACCGACAGACCCGCCGTGGCGTTTTTGCTCGTCGGGAGTCTTAAAGCGATCGCCAGGATATTGTACTCCACCGAGGCGGAGGTGACGATCGCGCAAAACGGGGCAGACGAGAGGCAGTTTAGGTAAGTAGTCTAGGTGAAGGATGAGATATCGAAAACACACCTCGAGTTATAAATACCACAGAACAAACATTCAGAAAAGGTATTTTTCCTCTAAACAGTTTACAAAACCGTAACACTTACTTCACCAGTTCATCTGCATGCTAGGAATCGCACGTTGAGAAGTAAGACCTCGTTAATCCTCAGCTTACACTACTTTCGACTTCTGGGGGCTGTCTTTCGTAAGAGGCGACAGGTGGTAAACGAAAAAACAGATTTCAACATACTTTTTCAGCAAATATCAACTGAGTTTTTCATACTATTTTTTATTAGATGACTTTTTCTTCCTGTTCAATGACTCGTGATTTCAACTGAGTTTACATATAAATTATTAACCAAGTTGAACATTGGAAAACCAATATTGAGATACATTTTCCATTTGTATCTATTGAGTTCTAGGCATTTCTAAAGATTGAGTTCTCAACCTTTTTCTGTCAAATATTTCGAAAATGTAAAGTTGGCTTCGAAACTAGAAAGTAGCCTTTGAAACTTTTTGTTCTTTTCAACAAACGTCAGGCTACCATGAAAACATGATATTGAAAATGAAAAGTCAGGGATATATGAAATGATTTGTGAGGACCATGACAAAAATATATTGGTCAGACTGAGCGAGCCATTGAAACTCGTTTCAAAGAACACGCAGCACATATCTGATTTCGGAGACCAGAAAAATCCACTGTCGTTCAACACTCCTTGGCCTCAGAATAAATGAAAACTGTCTGAAACTGTTGGGATTGGTACACTACACTAGATTTTTGGATAAATTCGAAACTCTGTGGCATGAGAACTATGAACAGTGACAGAGGTCTCATGAATGCAATCTTACTTACTCAGAAGAACTCAGTTTGTAGAATATGGAAGGTACACGTTCGATCGCTATGTAGCTTGCTCGGGAGCCCCAGAAGGCTCCAATCTGGGTCCACTTCTATTTTCAATATTTATCAACGATCAATATTGAAAATATACAGTCCAGTTACCTGTCTAACGTTATTGGAGTACTGGTGTACCAGAAATGGTCTAATCTCAAACCCAACATCAACAAATGTAAAATCCTAATGTTCTCGCGTGAACATGTAAAATTGGTCTAGCCTTGCTAATATAGACAGTCTGAAAATACTTTACCTCACATTTATTAGAAGTAAACTAAAATATGCCGCACTCATTGGGTCACTTTTATATAAAAACCCAATAGACAGTATTGAATCTGTTCGAAGGAAATGTCTCAAACATATAATCTTAAAATGTTGTGGCTATTACCCCGAAAGAGGATATGCCCATCAACGCCTTCTGAATACTTTTCACTTCCAATCTCTGCAAGGAAGTTACCACTCTCCATAAATCATCGAACGGCATAATAGACTGTTCCTATTTGTTGAGTAGGATCAATTTTCATATGCCAAGATTCGTATTTTTTACAATTCGGCTACTCGTACGAATTTACGCCTCAAGTCACCAATTTATTCAATGTGTAGTATCTTCAACGTTTGAAAACACAACAGGAACTGACCTTTTTTTTTGTTTTGAAAGCAACAGGGTAGTGTGGGACTCTAACCCACTAAACTCTAACACACTAAAACATCACTTTCATCTTCGCCGTCTGACGCCGGAACCATCCAGAAGGATATTACATCAGGTATGTCAGCGGCTTTTCTCCTTATCTTTCATCATTTTGTATCTTCCTTTCTTCATTTTCTTTTGATTTGATTACCTCACAAATGAATGTAAATACTTCTTTCCAAACGACTTCCCATTTCAGCATGTTTTCTATCACATTGTTCGGTGTTAGGACTTGTCCTAGCGATAAAAAGGTACGCATTCTCATGCTTTGCCATTTAGCACAGTGGAAAACTGTGTGTTCGGGATCATCCACTTGGCCACAATATACACATCTGTCGTCCGTTTTCCCTATTTTATTTGTATAACTTCTGAAAACTCCATGGCCCTACAGAAACTGGGAGAAGTGAAAGCTTGTTCTTCTATGTTTACTCAGCACACATGGGATAAGGTCTGGTATCAATCTTTTCGTCCATTGAGCTACCGCTGTGTTCTCTTCCCATCTACTTTGCCACCTTGCTAATGTGTCTTCTCTGACATTGTTCACCAGGGCTTCACCCCTATATAAGGCAGTGAGCTCTTGTATGAGCGAGTCAATTCTATACAGTTGTATGGCTATAACTCTCTTCCATACTGATGCTGCGTAAGTCATTATTGACTGTACCACCCCATTAAGCATCCTTCTTCTTCCACAGCTTGGTCCTCCAATATTGCTCATTATAGTATTTAGCCACCGTAACTGTTTTCTGAGCTTTTTTGATGGTATTTTTTACGTGACAATTAAAAATTAGCTTATCGTCGATTCACACTCCGAGATACTTCATATGTTTGGTCGGTTTAATGCTATGACCACCCACCCCAAACAGTATACCTTGTTCCTCTTTCCCGTAATAACAACAGTTCCTGTTTTCTCTGGGGCCATTTCTAGGTCATTGCCTAAGATCCAGTTCTCAATTTTTTCAAGAGCTAAGTTGGCACAGATCATTAGTTGGTCCTTGTTTATTGCTCTAACTACAAGGGCAAGGTCGTCTGCATATGCAATAGTTTTTCAGTTCCCAGGTATTTCCAGTCCTTACACACCATCATATAATACATTCCAAAATGTTGGTCCTAGAACTGATCCCTGGGGTACTTCCTGCGTCATTTCCATATTGAAGTTCTTGCCAATAAGTACTCTATCTTCCAAGTAACAGTCTATAATCTTGACTAGATGTTGGTTTATCCCTAGATCTTGTAGCATTCCTATCATATTAGTCCAGGATGCTGTATTGAATGCATTTTTATATCGATTGCGATCAGTGCTTTCCAATCGAAGGACAATGTACTTACATGTTCCAGTACTTTTTCTATAGCTGATACTGTCGATCTTTCCTTTCTGAAATCTATGAGTAGCAAGTAGGCTATTATATATTCCTAGCATCGTTTCTGGGATGACCCTAATGGCCTCTTTAATCTCCTCCGGCGAAATTCCATCTGATTTGAGATTCTCACATGCTCTTACTATTTCTTCCCTACTAAAGCTCTCAGGCAAATCCTGAGTCCCCAAATGGGGGTTGTTCGATTGGTCCTTGCTGGAAATAAGCCTCTGATAATTTCAGTTCTCTTTTCTTCAGTAAGGTTGTAGGGTCAGTATGCTTTGAAGGTTCTCATCGTTATTTTGTATCCTTGTCCCCATATATCATTTTCCAGGTCTTCGCAGAGTTTATTCCACGCCTTGACTTTAGCATCTTTGATGAGTTTGTATAGCTCCCTTATCATTGTTCTGAGTTCCACTTCTCTTGCAGCTCAAGTTCCTTGGTTCATTCCTCTCCGATCTCTTGTCATCTTCCTTCTTTTTTCATTGCTTCTCGATCATATCATTCCACCAGTAGGGTTGTGCTTTCTACCTCGTAGCTGATGCGTCTTCTTGACTTGCCTTTATCGCCTTCTTCATATTCTGAATCGACCTAGTATTCGACTGCCCGATATTGGGTTTCAGAATTTCGATGACTGACTTGAAGATTTCTTTATTGATTTTTGGTTTGCATGAACTTGTTTCACGAGGTGCTCTCCTTTCGTCCTGTATTTCAAAATAGATATATCGATGGTGACTCAAATACTCTTGTTGCAATACTTCCCAGTTTACTAATCTCTTGAAAATAGTGGATGTTTCAAAAGTTATATCTATATCCTTAAGTCCTAATCCTTCTCAATGAGGTCATTAGATTCTGGGTCACCAAGAGTTACCCTAGGGATGGGGTACTATTTCCTCTCTGTGGTCACTCTTGATGGATAGTCTGCTTTGATGTCGTTAACAAAATGAAAGTAGATGTGGAAGCTGTTACAGATAACCTTGTGATCCATCCTGGAAAGGACCATGTCGTGCAGCGTAGCCTATACGTGTTCATGGTTGCCGCCAGAGAGAGCAAATTTCAAATACCAGAAAATAAATCTGGATTCATTTGACTCCACTCTCCTCAGATGATGGAGTCATTCTATTTTCAGGGCAGATGAAATATCATTCTAGGCCCAAACAAATTTATTGGATTTTGTAAAACAATGTTTTTCATAGATCTATATTCCATTTTTTCGTACATAAACTAAGGCATTTTTGAAATGACTGGAGTCTTCAACACAGATAATGCTACTCAAGTTATATTATAAGAAGTTTAGATTATTGTCAAAATTAGTTTTTTGAAATTATGGGAACGCTTCAGCAAATCCTTCCCGAGGCTTTTATCCAACAACTAATTAAAAACCCGATTGGAAAATAACCAGATCCCCAGTGTGACAATATTATAGAAAATTCATAATATCGTCCATTTTCCAGCCGAGTCGGGCCCGAAGCGGCTTTTCCAGTAAATTGAAACTTCTCCCTGGAAAAAGTCTCCGCGTTACATTCTTATTACAATCTAGCCCGGAGCTTTGTTTACCGACGCAAAGGTAACAGTAAAACAAAGCCGGAGCATGAAAGGTGGTTGGGCTGAGATGCTCTAGAAGAGAAAAAAGGCTGTTGTAGTTGAAACGACGAATTGTATACCTTCCGGATTATTCTAAACGTTATCAGTGGCTTTATGAGGAAAAATCGGGACATGGAGAATGATTTTCACTTAGATGATACCTATTACAGTGGATTCGTATCTTTTCTGAATCTCAAACCTTTTTGAGAGCAGGAGTTATTCTCCATACTGATCAATGTTTCATCTAATCTTCAACAATTGAAATGCGCAAACATTTTAAAAAATTCCTTAAGACAATCTTAGAGCAGCGCATGCACCAAAGTATCGATTTACGTCGAATTAAAATCGCTGTGAATCATATTCATTTGGAAAAACTGTCCTGGAAAATACATTATACGAGGAGACGAAATACTGAAGTTCCCATATATATCCACACACACAACCACAATGTATCCAAGGAACTAAACGAACTCGAATCTACTCCAAAACGATTATACCAAATCCCAAATAAAAAAATCCATCCAACTTTAGCGAACCTCTACTTCTTATCCCAAACAGTCCGATGACCAGACAAACCCTACAAATGAGTTTTGAAACGGCACGAGATGAAGCCCTTATTCACATTAAACAATCAAATTTCTAGTTTTCACGAACGCCTGAAGATACGATTTCCAATGAGACACAGAGCCAAACCAACAAACGAGTTTCAAACAAAGCGTAGGACCATCAGGTAGTTGTCCGGAAATCAGATCCAGGCCCATTTCTACCCAAACATCATCTTGACACAGACCACACAGTAGGTAAGCTTCGAAAACTCTCTAGGTCAGGATAATCCGTGAAGTTATTGATATTGGATAACGTTTCAACTCTTTCAACATACATCACCGTCCTACCGCATATTCTTCAAAATATCACATCTCGCTTCCTTTTCTAGACTCCTATTCTTGACAATGAATCCACCCTTATCCCAATTGGCATCTCGCCCTCGCCAATACCACTCAACAATTGCCGAGTACCCTCAGACCCTCCTAGAACGTTGGCATATCGGAACACTTGAAGTGTGTCATTCATTGCCTGAGGTGGCAGGTATCTGTGTAGTCATACTTGTTCGTTCCAGCACTTCAAAATTATATCAAAGTCGAAGCCGGGACGTTGAACAACAAAAAACTTGGGGCAGGCAGTCCAGACACTCAAAATTAACTGACCGTGGTAAATTTTTTGATCACACTCTCACACACCAATGCCCAAATGCTTGGGTAAATACCAAACTCCTGCTTCTCGTGTGACACCTATTTCATAATGTGTGTGACAGATGACAGGCGGTTTTACAACACAAACAAAGTTGATAACACGACGAATGACGAAATGGTTTAGACTTTCACGGCTGAGGTTTGCAGTGTCATTGCTTTTCGAGTTTGAAGGCCGTGGATTTTTGGAATTTCTTCTTGAGGTTTCGCTCACGCGAGTAGCTAGCTTCTTCAGAGGTTTAACCATCATGGCTTGCTGTCCGATGACTACCTTTTAGGCTTCGCAAAGCGTATTTATGCCTTATCAGGTAATAGGTTGTATTCGTACCTGTTTTTGTAACTGTATTTGTACATGTACTTGTACCTGCACTTGTACCTGTACTCGTACTTGCACTTGACCCTGGAACATTGAAAATATTGCTGCTTGTTGTCCTGTTCGTTATTCTAGAATTCCTTAAAATAGGGTTCCATATGAATATTAACCTCTTAGGAATGAATAATTCTGTAGAATTATTTCTAAACTTTCTTCAAAGTTATAATCTGTCTCAACGGATAGAAATCCCTACTAGAATAACAGCTAATACTCATACCCTTATTGCTATCTTGGTAACATCAGAAAAGGATGATATACAGTTAGTTGAAGTTTTAGATATTGGTATCTCCGATCATCTTGCAATTACTTATGAAATTATATCACTGGAAACAACATCAAAATACAAAACAGTTTACTACCGAGATTTCAACCAAGATGATTTTCTCAATGATCTCCACCTCTTTTATTGGGATAGAATCTTCCACTTCGAAATTGTAGATGCAATGTTAGAGTTTTTCACCACAAACACAACAATTCTTTTCAATGCCCATGCCCCAGTTAGGTCTATGAGAACAACAAAACCGCCCGCTCCATGGCTTACCTTTAACATCAAGGAAATGATTAAACTAAGAGATATAGCTCTTGGAAAGTTCAAAGTAACCAAATCTCATAGAGACTGGACAAGCTTCAATATAAGGAACTCCGTAATTATACCACCGGAGCAATCCGACGTGAAAAAAAAGGATATTTAGAATTTGTTTCGAAAAAAGAAAATTCCAGTTCGATCTGGGGTACTCTAAGAAAACTTGAAGTTTTGAAAAATAAACACAGCCCTAAACTTTCCGCGGATTTATCAGATCTGAATCGAATAAATTTCCACTTCACGCTGCAAAATCTCATCATAATGAAACACTTATTGAAAGATATACTCAGACCTATACTGGACCTACTTTGAATTTTCGCAGAGTGCCACTGCAGACTCAACAATACATCAGTGGTATGAAAAGTAACTGTGCTGGATCTGACAACATTTTTCTAATTATGTTAAAGTATATTGAAAATTATCTTATCAACAACATTACACACATATTAAATTCCTCTATAGAAACAAATCATTTTTCTTCTGCATGGAAACATGCAATTGTACTCCCTTTACCAAAATGTGAAAATCCAACTGAATTATTTCATTTGAAGCCAATTAGCAAACTGCCTATCTTATCTAAGGTGTTCGAGCGGATTCTGAAAGATCAAATTGATTCTTTTGTTTACAATAATAATTTAACAACAAATGTTCATATCTGGATTTCGTACATTCTATAGCACCACCACCGCTCTTGTCAACATCACCCAAGATTCATTCAAAACAACTGATAATAATGAAGTAACTGCCATGGTAATCTTGGACTACAGTAAAGTATTCGATACATTAGACCATAATATTCTGTGTAGGAAAATGTCATTTCTCGGATTTAGTGAAGGGACTGTAAATCTATTGAAAAGTTACCTCAGAAATCGGACTCAGTAAGTATGTCTGGATGGAAAGTGTTCTAGTGCTTTACCTGTTTATTATGGAGTACCTCAGGGCTCTATCCTTGGCCCAATTCTGTTCCCTCTATATATATCTGACTTCCATAAAATGATTGATCTTTGCACAGTTCATCATTATGCAGATGACACTCACTTATATTATCGATTTCCTTCAAGTAACTGGCAGGTGGCAATGGAAACAATCAACAGCGGTCTACAAAAGTTACTGGAACTATCTATAGCCCATAACTTGAAATTCAATTCAGAAAAATCTCAGCTGATACGTTTTGGCCCGAAACACAAAAGACGGGAAATTGAAGGAAGAATTGAAATCCAACTTGGACAAGACTTACTACAAACAATTACAGAAAGCAAGAACTTTGGTTTATGGCTGGATGATGATCTGAGATTTCACAAACATATAAATTCACTTTGTCGTAGCTCATACAGTATCTTACGTCAACTCAATCAAAGTAGAGATGTTATGACTTCCAAATTGAAGTTGAAACTTTGCGAAACCCTCATATTGTCCAGATTAGCATATTGCGATATAATCTACGAGCCTGCTTTGATACAAACTGATATAAATCGCTTACAAAAAATGCAAAACAATTGCATTCGTCTTTCTTATGGTGTGAGAAAATTCGACCATATATCCCCCAAGTTCGAGGAGTCAGGTTGGTTACCGATTGCTAAAACCTGGCAGCTCCACCTACTCGTCAATACACATGAATTCCTCATTTACAGAAAGCCAAATTATATTTATGAAAGATATGAAACTTTCAAATCACATAATAATTCGAGGACATGAAACCGTCACACTTTTATTATTCCAAAACAGTCTACAGCCTGCCTTTCTCGTAGTTTTATTTACAACTCTATCAAACAATATAATGCTCTGCCCAGTGAATTTAGACACTACTCCATATATAATTTCAAGAAAAAGTTGAAAACATATCTGGAGTCTTCTGGATAGATAATATATTCATGTTATGTCTTGCTCATATGGTTTTCCCTTTGTCTCGCGTTTGTGTTTGTTTTGCTATATTTTACCTTATTTGAGCTAAATAGATTTTCAATATTTACTTTGGAATTTATAACCTTTGTTTTTTCTTAGTCTCACAAAGATTCATGAACTACTCACTTACTAATGTATACTAGGTAATTATTTTCATATTTCTATATAAAATATGCTATCCCCCAGGTTAAGTTGTAAAACAGCCTCGGCTGAACTTCGCCCTTTCATTGATTTTTATATTTACTTCTTCTTTATAAACAATGTATGTCAATACATTGCTTCATCTTTTCTGTTGAAATTCGCCGTATGTTTGTGGATCTCTATTGCCTCCCGTACCAGTCGACTATGGTAGTCGACTGGTACCTGCAGGTTCGATATTGCTATATTTGGTTCTGGAATGAGAGGTTATCTTCTGATACTTGATCCCGGTTCTTTCTTCTCTTTCAATCATCACGTTCCTTGGTCCTCGGTCTTCTTCAATAGCTTAAAATCCCCTCCTCTTGCGCCTTTCTTCTTCTTTACTTCACTCACTTTTGATGAATATCCACTTACATGAATCAAATCAAGTTTTGAACTGATGCTTTCCTTTACAAGGTAGGTGATAGAACTGGGAGTTATTTCTAACTTGAATGATATATTCAAGAGCTATTGCGGAAAATTTTTGTGTCCAGAATTCTCTCATAAAGAGATAGGATTCGAAACACGACCAGAAGAGATATCTATAAGTACACTGTGTCACATCGAACTTCCATTAAAAATTCGAGGTGGAAGTATGGACTAGGTAACACAATGAATGGAATAATATGGGTAATATCGTCCACTTCCAAACCTAGTAGCGACTTTTGCGGCAAATTGAATCACTTTCCTGAAAAACACGTCTCCGCTCCTCACATAACATTCTTATTTCAATTCAGCCTGAATCGTTGTTCGCCGACGTGAAGGTAACAGTCACACAAAACCGGAGCATGAAAGGTAGTTTGTTGGGGTGAGATGCTTGCGATATGAAAGAGGACTATAATGGTTGAAGCGATGAATTGTATACTTTGTGGATTATTATAAACGTTACCAGTGGCTTTATGAGGGAAAATCCGTAGGCATTGTGGATGACTTTCACTTAGATAGAAAGTGCACAGCATTAAAGCTCAATACATTTGGATTCATTACTAGATTTGTAATTCTACATAGCGGTATACATATTCTCCATACTATTGAATTTTTGAAAATTTCAGATGTTCTTACTGATACAAACATGTTTTCTTATACACTTTTTGGATATTGAGAAGACAAATATAGCTGTATATCATCTGCGTTTAGATGTACTTGACAATGTGATGAGAAAGTGGGGTAATCAAAAATAAACACTAAATCAAAAATAAACACATGAATATCTGACAGATTCAGACTAAATTCAGGAAAATTCATTGAATGTCACATAAAACAACTCAGTTTCTACCATTTCAAGCAGAAACTGAAGTCATTTTTTTAATCACTGCTTTTATTCAACAGATGAATATATGTTATATGTTAAATAACATAGATAATCCGTGTTACTTCGAGTAACGATTGTTCTCATTTTTAACATTAATTGTTTGATGTTTGATTGTATTTGTTATTGTGAACATTGTTCTGGTATAAAAGTATTGTGATATTTGTATATTATTTATATATATGATGATATATTTATCATCAAATATTTACAAATGTGAATATTTGTTCAAATGTATCACATAGCCAATAAACTATTCTTTTCTATTCTATGCTTCCACTGCGGAGCAAACGCTAAACCACCTAAACCACAGATGGACAGATGAATTCAAAAAACTGTTGCCTTCTGGAAAATGCGAATTAATGAATAGCTTTCTACATATCCCCTTTATACAAAGAATGTGCGAAATTTGCAAGAGAAATTCATGTATAGAAATTACTTTCAGTTACGAACTGAAAAAAAAGTACTTTCGAAACAATAATTCCAGATGAACATAATTTTCATCAACTGAAAAATTTGATATATTGTAACGAATACAAAATTATTCACTGCATGTAAAAGTATTCAGGAAGATTGAATAAAATTAAAATGAATAGCTGGAAACAACAATTTTATTAGGAAAAAATAACCTGAAATGAACTTACAATAACATAAAATACAAACAACAATTGAACAATCAAAAAGAAACAAAAATTAAAAGATTTCAAGCCATGTTACTTCACGACGTTTCGGTTGTTAGTATCCACAATCATCTTCGGGTGATGACTCGACTTATTTCTCCAAGAGGTGACTATTTATACGTCATTCGAGTTCTTTCACCAATTCCCTCTCTCCGCTTCATCGGTTTATCGGAAGATAACCGTTTAGCGGGAGTTGGCCTTTTTTCGCATAATTTTGGGTTTCCATATGTTGCGTATCTCTACGCTAGCTTGGCTAATTGCCTTGTTGGACAACATATATGCGGCTTCTTTGAATTTCCTCCTGAACCAGTATTACTTCCTGCGGATGAACCACTTGATATTATGTTGATAAGTCCAAGCATGCTCTGCTATTCCCGATTTGCTGGTTCCTAATCATTGTGTATGTTTCTTGTGCTCAGCAATGCAGAGTTTCAATGGCCTCTCAGTTTCACCGATGCAGGATTTGCAGCATCCCCAGGGTATCCGATAAATGCAATTCTTGGAATCGCAGTCCGCGTTTGGTGGCCTGGATTTCGTTAGGCTGCTACGGATAGTGTCTCCGGATCTGAAGCAGGTTCTGATGTTGCACTTGGAACCAATTCTTTTTATCCTCTCCGATAATCCTCTGATGTAGGGGAGTGCAAGCACTGTTTGTGACGGCTTCTCTTCCTTGCGAGGTTCCTGTCGTCTTCAAGCCAAAATCTTTTCTACCATCGCTTTGGAGTAGCCATTTCGTTGAAGATAATTTTTCATGATGTCTAGTTCCTTTTTAAGACCTTCCTTCATGTTACAGAGCCCGAAAGCACGGTCTAATGGAGTCTTGATGATTCCTCTTTTAGTCGATTGATGGTGGTTGGATTCGTTGTTCAGATACTGTCCCGTGTGAGTGGATTTTCGGTATACAGATCTGAAGCAGGTTTAGATGTTGTACTTGAAACCAATTCTTCTTATCCTTTCCGACAATCCTCGGATGTAGGGAAGTACAAGAACTGGTTCTGACGGCTCCTCTTTCTTGCAAGGCTCTTGCTGTCTTCCAGCAAAGGCCTGTTCCACTATCGCTTTGGAGTAACTATTCCGTCGAAGATAATTTTTGACGATGCCTAGTTCCTTCTTCAAACCTCACTTCGTATTACAGAGCCCGAAAGTACATTCTACTAGAGTCTTGATGGTGGTTGGATTCGTGGTTCTGATACTGTCCCGTGTGAATCGGTATCTGATATACAGGTGTTTCCCATTAATTATCGGTCCTCTCCACCAATACATCTAAAAATGACAATTCTATAGTTCTATATTATGAAGGTGTCGTCAACGTATCTCAACCAGACTCGCGGCTTCTTCGTTGTCCAGAGTTTCAAACCACTTCATATATATGTTGGCTATAACTGGTGAAAGTGGCGATCCTATTGGCAGTCCCTCATCTTGGGTAAATAATTCGTTTCAGTTTGAAATAGCAGCTTCGTGCACAGCATCCTAGTAATTCCGTGAAATAAGTAACTAGGCTTGAACTCTTCCAATTTTCATTTTTATTCAATTGTTCAATTATCAATTGTTGCGTGTATTTTATTTTATTGTTATTTCCTTTTAGTTTTTTTTTGCTCAATATAATTGTGTTTTTTTTTATTATTTCTGGGATTTCAAATCATTTTATATCATATTAGATAATAGAAGTCCGAACCAATGAAATTCAACATACAAACTAGTACAACCTAGATGGTTGCAGCAGAAAGTCCATAAGGCTACATGTTTTGTATGGAATTTGATGACAATGACGACTGTCTGGACAAAAGTACGTAACCTTAAGGTTGTTTGGGTGAACGTTTTAAGTTTCAGTGAAGTTTTGACGAAGTAAAAGCATAGGTACATACAAACCTACTGAATGTCCCGAAATAATTATATGGAAAACGGTTGACCGTATTTCTGTCTTAAGATATAATATGTCTATATGAATCAAGTTTTTGAACTGAAATGAATCGGAACTTTGTGAGCCATTTGAAACTGTAATAAGTTATTCCATTTAGTGACTAATTCAGATGCCCAGATAATTGAAACGAATAGAAATCATCAGATTTATTCAAAATACGGATTCCAAACATTCCAAAGGAAGATGAAAGATTACTTTATGAATTGAGAAATTTCAGCACTGGTTATGACCAAAGAGGGACAAAGCGATAAAAATTATGAAAATTCCTTCTAGATACCTTTATAAGAAGAAAATTAAGAATGAACGAAAGAGAATTAATTGGAAATTGAAAGAAAATCTGAGATATTATTACAAGAAAAGAGACTATGATTCAAGAAATTGTAGCTGTCCACTTTCTTCATGATTCTAGTACTATACAATCAATTCAACTCAATTAAAAAATGTAAACCGAATAATCTGCATCCAAATCCCCATTCGGATATATACGGCTCGAAAAATCCCGTAATCCAAATAGTGAAATATATGTACACAAATCGAGGCCATCGCATTTTGATAATGTCGATATTTTCGCTCACCGAAATCGTCTTCAATCCACCAGGAGAGCTTTTGTGAAAGTGTTACCTTCGCTTCATCGGAATACAATATGCCTGGAGCCTTCAGGCCGTTCAGTAGTGAGATACGGACAGCTGGCCGTCAATTGGATAATGGAAAACCCGTTTTCCACGTTCATCACTTATAGCCCAGTCACGAAAATAAATCATTCCTCAACATCGTATATTCAATACAGGATTGAAAGGTTTTTTTGAAGAGTATCATTCTGAGCAATCTGATATTCCGGAGAGTGAAGTTTACCCTCGATAGGAGACTGAAATGGCTGGTGTGAAATGTGTCTGCTTGAAAATAAGTTGATTTATGTTCACTTCTTTCATTTCAAGTGAACTTTTTCGGGGTGATATGAAAAACTTCAAACATTGCATTCATTACGGAGATCATTCCACAACTACAACAATTCGAGACAAAAAGTGAGTGACGATAAAGTTTATATTCAGTTGTTTGATAGTTGTGAACATCAAAAGCATGACTCACCCTCAATTAGTATCGGATAAAATCATATATTTCTCTTTTTTTATTTGTTTTCTTCAGCCTGTGTTTGAAAAGTATTCATTTCTCCTCATCTTCAATATTACTCTTTTCTATTTTTGTTATTCGATGAATATTCGATTGACCCAACATATGCCAGGAACTGAGTGATATCGGTTTATGTTTTAGGATTGGTTGAGTTAGTTTTTCAAGTTATTTTAAAATATTCAAAATAGCAAGGGTTGAATGGTAGAGCACCCTCGGGTGAATCCCTCTTGGGATTCCTGAATAGCATAAGAAGAATACCATGTATCTTTTCATTTTTCATTGGAAATGAACCCATTATCATTATTATTATAAAGTAAATTGCCCAGGAGTATCACCAGTGGAAGAATCCATGAAAAAGATGATGATGTCTGATGGCAGAATTACTGCCATCAAGAAAAGTATTACTGGGAAAAAATATATCCAAAACAATAACTTTTTCCACTAACTGAATCTTTTGAATCACGTTTGGCTGAAGAAGATATCATCACTTCAAAGATAAAACTCACTAAGTGACATTTTGGGGCAAATTGACTTTTCTCAACAAGTGTACTTTTTATTGCATGCTCTACCAGAAGACAAAATAATCAAGTGTTAATTCCACTTAGTTTCATAGAACTGTATTAGTAAAATTAATCAAGTGCAAACATGTGAACAATCAGCTAAGAAGCAAAACTGAAAATGCACTTGATTAGATTTATCTATACCAGCTACCTTGAACCGGGCAACATAGTACACACAACAAAGGCGTTAAGTAAGTACTTATTCAGTTTCGACTGTTGAAACACGTGTTACGATATTTTACTTGAGTGGGTTATTTCACATGGTGATCTGTTTTTCATTAAAACATTGTATTCACAGTACGGTGTAAAATGAGTGAAAGAGCTAAATTAATAATTTTTTCCTGAAAACTCTTTGTATTTCAAATGGCCCTATTGAAACTGCTATCAAGGGGAAAGACTCCGCTGGGACATTTCAAGGAGTGGATAGAAGAGGCAAAAAAACACCCGGCAATAAGACATCGGCAGCACAAATATCTTTGATCAAGACACATATCGAGAGCTTTCCTGCTATGGAGTCGCACTACATTCGAATGAATTAAAAAAAAAGTATCTTGATAGTAAATTATCCATTCTCAAAATGCACGAACTGGATAACGAGATGTGTAAAAAGAGAAAAGAGGGGTAAGTGTAAGTGAATTCATATACCGGAATATTTTTTGTACAAATTACAATCTATCTTTTTTCAAACCCAAGAAGGACCAGTGTGCGACATGCAGTAGATATAAACTAGCTGACAATAAAGGAAAACATAATTTGGAAGCTGAATATTCTATACATATCACTAGGAAAAATGAGTGTAACGAAGCTGAATCAAACGATAAAATTAGATCTCAGGATGATTTATCTTTCGTAACAGCAACTTTTGACCTGCAAAGCACGTTGCACCTTCCCCATTCAGAAGTATCGGAGTTCTACTATCCACAAAAAATTTGCGTATACAACCTAACAATTTATGGAGGTCTTGGAAAGAATGCCTATTGCTTTTACTGGAATAAGCTCAATGGAAAAAGAAGTAGTAATGAAATAGGATCTATTTTACTGATGTATATACAGAAGTTGCTGTTCACTGTGACAGATATATCGTTATTTTCTGACACTTGTGGAGGACAAAAGCGTAACCAGCAGGTAGCTGTCACTCTTCTGTATGCAGTATCCCGTAGTCACATCAACAGAATCGAACAGTCCGGCCACTCACACATGGAGTGCGAATTCATGCACTCGGCCATAGAGAATGCTGAAAAAATGAATCGGCGTGAATTAACATTTTTAAGCGAAGTCGTTCAAGCAGAAATACCTACAGACAAAAAAAATTAACAAATGATGAACCAAATGTGCCGTACCAGATACATGAATTGAAATATGAGGATTTTAAGGATCTGCAAGCCTTCGCTAAGCAACTAATGAAAAATCGAAATCTCGATGAAAATGGTGACATTGTATCGTTGCTGAAAATAAAATTCACACGACATCTTATATATACTACCGGTATGACCACTCCTCAGAATATCGAAAAATTGATATCTGCGATAAAACCCGACTACGAAAAGATATCTCTGCTATCTTCGAAATCAAACCAGCTCATAGTCAACTACTTCCAATAAGCAAGCAGAAGAAAGAGGACATTTTAAAGCTGTGCCCCAAAGATTTAATACCGGAAGAGGTGCACCACTGGTATGAATATCTACCGGCAACTGTAAGGGTAAACCGTTTGCCGGAACCTGATGTAGAAGAAGATGAAAATAACGAATAATGAATAGTTACAATTGCAGTTTCGAATTTTATCCCAAAAAAAGCAATAGAAGTTTTTTTAATGATATTTTATTCACTAACTACTATTGTTTTAGTAGTCATCTTAGGAGTAAAAATGAATAAGTACATTTTTTCCAAATTTCTGCTCAAAAGAAAATAACACTTAGTGGGTGGTTTAACTAGTTAGAAAGGGTAGCACAATGAAGTATTACCAAAAAAACATCAGGAATATTAGACGCACGTTAAAATAGATAAGTGAAATTTATTGTTCGTATTTTATTAATTGTCGATTATTTCAAAATTCAGTTATTGTACTTAGTGAGTTTTACTTTCAAAGTGACGATATATAATCGCTCATAACCGGCATAAAGCTCTACAGCAAATGGTTCAGACGAAGTCCTCTGGTGTACGGAGACAAATTCGCCTGGCCATTTGCCAGTGACTAGGAAATTCTTCTTCAATATCCTCCATATATTATACATATTTTTTGAAAGAGAGGCTAGATTACAACCTACAGAATAAACCTTCACACTTTCCGAAAAAAAATTATAAAATCAAAATCATTCGTTAGTTCTAAGAAAGGTTCATTCATCAGGAAGTTACACATAAGTTTTTTCATTTTGAAGGAAAATCGAAACCTTACTTTTTTCCAAAACATAGAAACGTACATGGATGAAAATACGACATAACTATTCCATCAGTTCCACTCAATCAAATATATCTTCAACAAAATTCCAAATATGAAGTTTTACGTTGTTGCCAAATCATTATCTAATTTTGGATATGTCACTACCATTGTTTTCACTCGATTTTTCAATAACCACTAACAGAAAAAATGGGAAAAATATGAAACCAGGTGATTCCATTTTACATGAAATTTTCATCTATCCATTATCCCAATATCCGTGTGAAGGTCAATTGTACACTTCGCCAATTGTAAACAGCGTGCATATGTGGAGGACTACTGGTAGGAACTGAAAGTCATCATTCTGTTCATACAGTACTGATCCCAAGTAGAGAGAATTGGATCCTCGTAAGAAAAAAATACTAACAGATGATATATGATGGTTCAGTGATGAAATGAAACACCCTACAGGTTATGATACAAATGTAAACAGTCGCATACCAAAAAAGATTGTATTCTTCCTCAGATTGTAACGTTCAAAAACTGATAAAAATGGTTGAGTACGTTGAACAGAATCAATTGAATTTGAATTATCATTCGAAATATTCTAACGATATTTCGAAAATATACAGAACTATTTATAATATTACTAAAAAATAAAGTCAAATTACCCTGAAGATGTGTTAGTCATTTAGAAAATCAATTATTTTTTATTTGATTTCATTCGACTATCAAAAGTCTAGGTGCCATTGAACACTGAAAATAATACGAACAAGATATTTAGTGTAAACAATTAACTGTGTCAGAATAATATTTAACACACACTGGAACAGAGAAGGAACGGAACTGGTACATTTTTCTTCATCCAGGCATTACCAGGAAGTACTTTTGAACAGATAAATAAATAGATACTGACTTTTAAGCTGATGATAAGTACGTCAAAATTTTGGAATGAAAAGTTCCAGACGTTCTGTAATACAGCCCCCGTTTTATCATGTATTGTACCCACGTGGGATATTATATTTAAGAATGAAATGGAGGCATATTTGTCATATTCTGAAATCGAAATTGAACTCTTACAACATTATAATTCCAATATTTCGACAATGGTTACTGTCATCATCAAGATGAGTTTGTTAATACTTACAACGTCAATGAGATGGGTCGCTGGTTATTGAAAATGTCAAAGATAAAATGGCGAATAACAATGTTAGGTCCTCATAAAATGGGTGATCATTTCACCCATTTTATGAATTGAATATTGGGAGAGTGACTCAACAGCATTTATTCAATTTTGTTGGTAAAACAGCTTCCATTTTTTTTGAAAGTGAACTTTTGTTGAAATAAACAACAATATTTCTCAGCACAATCATGTCGCTGGAATTGCAAGGGATGCTTCTCAAAAGCTTGGAACACTATTCCGAACCAGAAAACTGTACACCTCAACAACTTTTGATGCTTTATAAAGCTCAGATCTGACCCCCAAACATACCCTGAAGCTGCTGGATTTCATCCAGAAAAGAGCCATCCGCCTGATTGAAGACGCGAACATCACGTGCAACCGTGATAGCCTGGAACATCGAAAAAAGGTTGAAGATTTTTGTCTCTTCTATTTATACATTCACGCATTCACGCCACAAACTGTGGCTGCTCATCATTTTGAGGTTCAACTCAGTAGACCTAGAACTTCACTGTTTAAGAACTACGTTTACATGGAATCAACTTCCTAAGAACGAGAACAGGACAACTATAATGCCACCAACGTCATCAACATAAGTTCCTGCCCTCTCACGGACATAGATCTTTGTTGAGAAAAGATCTGAACTTTGCCATTGCACCAACATCTGTGCCCACTTTGGAAATAATAACTGCAGTAGAATCCACCAGTTCCCTTATGGATCAGATGGAGGCAGAAGAATTCAGATGGAAAATCAGAGAACAGCTAGATCGAGAACCAGTTCCAACTTCTAACGTTAACAATGAAGAACGAAGAGCCCTGAACGAGCTACGTAGAGACAACACCATCAAGATTTTACCTGCAGATAAGGGAAACGCTACTGTGATGGATAGTGATCTCTATGAACAGAAGATCGAAGAGGTGCTTCAGAAAGGAAAATACTCGTGAGAGACCAAGTCTATTTTTCAGAAAAAGAGAGATAATCGCTAACACCGCACCACAGTAAGCCCCCTCTCTTGTATGGACTACCCAAAATCCACAAAAAGGATGTTCCGCTCAAACCGATCATTAGCTCCAGAGATTCAGCCATCCAGAACTTGTCCAGATTTTTACTACCAATAATTAAACCACTGCAAGGTAAAACATCATCTTTTGTGAAAAATTCAAGGCATTTCGTTGAACTACTAGGGGAAATCGAAGTCAAAGAGCAGGATCAACTGATCAGTTTCGACGTGGAAAGCCTCTACACCAATGTTCCTGTCGTAGAAGCACTCCAAATCATACAGAAGAAGCTATCCGAAGATGGGGACCTGAAAGATAGAACAAACTTTCCGATACAAGTAATCATGGAATTACTAGGATGCTGTGTACGAAACTGCTACTTCCAACTGGAGGACGAATTCTTTACGCAAGATGAGGGACTACCAATGTGATCGCCACTTTCACTGGTTATAGCCAATATATATATATATATATATATATATATATATATATATATATATATATATATATATATATATATATATATATATATATATATATGGAGTGGTTTGGAACTCTGGCCATTGAATACGCCCACAAGAAGCCCCGAGTCTGGTTAAGATACGTAGACGACACCTTCATAATATGGAACCATGGGAATGCAGAACCAGACACTTTTCTGAAGCACATCAAAAACGTGAGTCCTTCCATCACTTCCACAATGGAGAAGGAAGTCCACAACGAATTGCCATTCTTAGACGTATTGGTGAAGAGGACCGACACTAAATGGAAAACATCTGTATATCGAAAACCCACTCACACAGGACAGTATCTGAACCAGAAATCCAACCACCATTAATCGACTAAGAGAGGAATCATCAAGACTCTACTAGACCGAGCTTTCGAGCTCTGTAATACAAAGGAAGGTCTTGAAGAGGAACTAGGCATCATCAAAAATAACCTTCAATGGAATGGTAAAACAGGCTTCAGCTAGAAGACAGCAAGAGCTCCACAAGGAAGGGAAGCCGCCACAACCAGTACTTGTACTTCCCTACATCAGAGGATTATCGGAAAGGATAATAAGGATTGGGTCCGAGTATAACATCGGGACCTGCATCAGATCTGAGAACACTATCCGTAGCAGCCTCACGAAAACCAGGGCCACCAAACGCGGACTGCGATTCCGAGAATTGCATTTACCGGGAAAGTTCGCTCAGCACAAGAAACACACACAGCGAGAAGAAATCAGCAATTCCGGAATAGCAAAGTATGTTTGGACTCATCAACACAACATCAAGTGGGCTCAAGCTAAAATCATCCACAAATAGGAACACTGGTTTGAGAGAAAATTCGAAGAAGTCGCGTATATGTTAGTCAAGCTAGCGTGGAGATACGTAAGATATGGAATCCTCTATTCAAGAGAAAAATGACCAACTCCCGCCAAACAGTCATCTCCCTCTAAAATCAATTGAGCGGAGAGAGGGGAGAGGGGATAGGTGAAAGCACTCGAATGACCTATAGTCAGATCTCGGAGGAATAAGTCTAGTTATCACTCGAAGACGATTGTGGATACTAACAATCGAAATGTCGTGACATAACCTGGTTTGGAATTTTTTAATTTTTATTTTTCATTTTTGTTAATAATATTTTTTTAATTTTCAGCCTTTATTAATATTTAAATTTGTTATTTTTTTGGTTGTTGCTTGTATGTCATTTCTTTGTAATTACAGTTTTTTGTGAAGTACACCACGAAACATTGTCAACCACCTCCAAACAAACCTTCCTGAGAACGTTTTTCCAAACGGATATAATCTCCAGCGATTCAAATCCAATGGGAATTGCTACTTTCACACAGTGCTTGTGTTTTTTCCTTGAAAAAAAAATAACAAGTGAAGAAAAGATAATTGAAACTCTCTATGTTTTTGTCTCTTTCATTTGTAACTAACGTTACTGCAGTTTCTTCCTATAAGGACATTTTCAAACGTATACATTAAAAATGTCCTTATAGGACGAAAATACAGTAACGTTAGTTACATAGAAAGTCCTAATATTCTTTTCTTCATTATGCTCTCCTACCACGTAGTAACGGCTACATCCATCAATTTATGAGCATAACAAGTAGTTTTCCTGTACGTGAACATATCATTCATATTTCTTTATGATATAAGATTAGCTAATAGTTTCTCTACCATGGCGATTGTGCCAATGGCAAAACCAATTAGCGAACAATCGCTTTTATGACAAGTTTAAATCAAACAGTGTTCATTTCGTTTTGATATTCGTGAATTCTATTGACATAGCGCTAATTGATAGTCCAATTTACTCCAATTATGTTCGTTTCGATTGAAAATTTCAATCAATTGCCTTTCACAAAAGACTAGAGCGATAAATGGTAACTTTTTTCTTGAATACTATAATTGAGATCGGTATGTTCAATTGGAATATTTTTTGTTTGTGACTTCTTGAAAAATGAATTTGAATATTTTTGCAAATCACTCGCTTTCTATTTTCGAATTATTGAAAGCATTTTGGAACTCTATCAGCAAATTAATAGATGGCGATTCGCTCAGCATATGACTGACTCTATTCAACTCAAAAACGAAAAGTTCTCTAAATGGTACCAACCTAGTTTTTCATTCAAAACTTCTGAAACTCAAAATCAACCATTTTCACCATGTTCATTAATTAATGTGGCAGTAGCGTTACATCGATGATAACTTCTCTATAGATTGAAGAAAGGAGAATTGAAACTTTCTATGTTTTCTACCATTTTTATAGAGTATAAAAGTTGTGAAAAACATAGAAAGTTCCAATTCTCTTTTCTTCATCATAATTTCCTACCCCGTAGTAACAACGGCTACATCCATCAATTTATTTATGAGCTTCTTGGGCCAAGCTGATCAATCTTATTTCACCAAATGTGCTTTTCAATATCTATAATCATTGGAAGTATGATTGATATGCTTCGAACCGCCATTATTTCCTATCCAAGTGTTATATTTCATTCGGTATAATTATCAGCTACAGAATGGGCTTTTCAAAAAGTAGCGGAAATGTCAGAGAAAGGATTTTTCTACAGGGTAGTGTCGTAGGCCCGCTGTTGTATACTATTCACACAACCAATTTAGATTTTCAGTTATTGCAGTGTAAATAGCACCTAAATGCTGTTGGTGCACATAATGCGAACATGATGATCAATTTTGACTCAATTACCCTTGTGTTATTATCCCAGTAACATCCAACAGAAGTCCCACGCTATCATGTGCTATCATTTTTCGAAATGAAAGCCAACAATCTGTAGCTTGGAACAAATTGGAAATCACCATGAGTCACTGAAAATGAGCGATCCGGTTGGAAATCTATCATAGATTATAATTTGCGTATTGATAATAATGTCATTTAAAAACTGACACCAGCATATCAGGTGCATATCGAATGCAAAACTCCTGTCTTCGACTGATCCATGAATTGAGTAGAAAACATAGAATATCGCTGGTTGAGTATCTAGATTTCATTTCCACGGCCTCTACTATGAATTATTGCCTAAGTATCTAGCTAAAAAGGTAACATTACATTCAACTAATTCAATTAATGTTACAACACCAATTTGGAAGAATACGAGTGTATTTGATATTCCACATTATAAAATTCAATTTGTTCTAAATCAACTCCACATATCAAATGGCGACGTATCTAATTTCTCCGTAAACTACCATATCCTTGAATACTGGCAGGCTTCAACATCTTGAGCGATCATCAATATGGTTTTCGGAAACAAAGATCAACAGGCAACCTTCTATTGTATATCACTCGTATTTGGAGTCAATAACTATTGTGCTTGATATATCTAAGGCCTTTTACCGTGTGTGGCTTGAGGGTTTGCTGGCCAAATTTCGATTCTATGGCTTGTCGAATCATTTTCATGTATAGCTTCCAAGCTTCCTGAAAAAACGTTTCCTGCAATTTAATCCCCAGCGCTACTTTCGCTCAGGCACCGCTCTCAGAGCGCCTTGAAGATTTTCCTGTAGTGCTTGTGTTCTGTTTTCAAAAAAATCATTGAATTAATATTATTATTCTTTCGGGTAACAAAATATATCATATTTTCTGTCATAATAACTGAATGAATTTCTCTTCAATGTAATTTTACTGGTTGGAAATGAAATTATTATCATTACGTTTCCATATAACACGACAGGACAAACCGTTAACATATTTTATGGCAAATGCGGTGTCACATAAACTTACATTGATGAATCGTTACATGTCTTCAAAATAAGTCAGATGGATTGCGATACACAATACATTTTTGTCTCCATCATGAAACAGCCAAAGTTTGGCCGAGGTCTCAGTTTACTATGGACTCCTTGGTGAAGGTTCCGGTTTCTCAAAAACCACGACCAGAAAAGTAAACATCAGCCTGTTTCGAAATACAATCAGGGCCGTACTTACCCTTTCAGTGACACTAGTAAAACTTCTCAGTTCCTGAAAATTACAATTTCCAGAACATTGTAATGTTATACAGTGATTGAACAATGCATTGGTCATTGTTGAAAATAATTTTTGTTGCAGATTCACAATCCGGTCAGTCTCACCATCAACGAAACAGAAGCTGTTCAGCAGAAATGCCTTAGAGTCGACATTCATGAGCAGTAAACTTCAAATGGGCGTCGTCACTTTCTGCAAAGCTTTTCCCTGGCATTTTGTATTAGGTCAGTAGTTACTTCTTTTATCACTCTTTGATTTTTTTCATCATATGTATATGACCGAAATGTTCATTTTCCTTGTGAATCTCCATAAAGAGTTCTGAAGTCCAACATGCTAATGTTGTCACTAGATTTTCCAAAAAGTCACAAAATTTGTCCAGAAAATTCTAAATTTGTCTGAAAAGTGCAAAATTTTCGTGAAAAGTAATCAGATTTCTTCAGAGAAATCCTAGATTCATTCAAAAAGTCACTAGATTTTTCTCTCCAAATTCATGTATGAGAGTACGGGTAATAAATCCAACTTGTTGATGTTATCACTAGATTTATTGAAAATTCTGTTAGAATTTAACAAAAATTCATTATATTTACTGAAATTTCTTTGAATTGCTAACGATTTTATCACTGGAATTATAGGAAAAAACACTAGTTTCCGTTCATTGAAATTTTATTGAATACAATGAATTTATCGTAACGATATTAACAGGATTTAAATTAATTCAGAACAGACATTTTGTGAAAATTCAGTAAATATAATGAATTTTCGGTAAATTCAGTAGAAAAATCAACAAAAACTAGTGAACTTTCATTGAATCTAGAAAAACAATCGATAGAAATTCAATGGAATTTCAGTGAATATAATGAAGTTGTGCTAAATTTAGTAACAAAATCAACAGTACTTCGACAGATCGAGTGTCTTTTTAATGAATCTAGTAACAAATTTCACGAGTTGGATTCTCATTATATAAATTTAGAATAAACATATCGTGACTTTTTGGGGGAATCTAGTTTTTGGTGAAATCTTACGACAATTCACAAAAATATACTGACTTTTCAGGCAATGAATCAAGTGACTTTTTTGGAAATCTAGTAGCAAAATTAACATGTAGGTCCTTAAATTTCTTTTTGGAGACTCAAATGAGACAATGGGCATTTCGGTCCTCGTATCTACTCTAACTGTTTTAAAATTGGATTCCAGATCGTCGTCTAGAACTCGTGCAGCTAGGCAGTGGTTTCATGCGCCTTTTTGGACAATTCCTGTCTACCCACGGAACCTCCGTTGCCACGTACTTCGAATTCCACCGACCACGCAGCATCACGCTAGCTTTCAACGAGATCATCAAAAGAGCTAATACTCCTTTCGTTCTAGCTATCCGGGAACTTCCTGGAGCCACCTTGTTTCCTGCTGAGGTATGTGAGTCATCTTTGTAATTTTCTTTCCTATTGAAAATCTAACAGCAAAATGACATTCATGAATAAATATGAATATGGAAAAATATGTTTTTGTTTGATGAGAAATACCTGGTAACTGAATGCATGAAATACCTTATCGTATGTGAAAAGTGAAACGGACCCAGTTCATGGCCCAGTAATTATGATCTATTTTCCTTGCTCACAGATACTTTTCTCAGTATCTGTGAATGTCGTAGACATATACTTCGATTCTGGTTCCTTATAACTGAGTTTGGTACTCTCATAGCTGGCCTGGGAATCATATATTGTGCACACACTTTCTTGTGTGTGCACATACGTTCTTGGTATACCCAATATGGAATCAATCTGTTCTTTTCCTGCATTTTCTTTTATTCTTCCCAGCATTCCAGATCAGTACGTTTTCAAATTCTTTTTATTTGACGACTCTCATTAAAAATCTTCTTCTCAATTCCAAAAATCGTTTTGTCAAAATGATTTTTTCTTTCGATTCCACCTTGGTTCTCATTGAAAGATAGTTATCAGAAGCAGAAGTGTTACTATGTACTTTCACCTTCGAACTACGATGTTTTCTCCAAATCTTGAGTAACTCATTTGGAAGTTCCAATTCTACCAATGGAAAAGCATTGTGGCATTGTGGTCAGTCGGTAGCCAAGCGGTTTGGCGTAGGTGCTTTGTTCACTCACTCGAATTGACTGCCGTGTTGGTCGGTTAGGAATCACACGTTAAAAGGTAAGACCTCGTTAATCCTTAGCTCGCACAAGTTTCGACTTCTGAGGGTTGTCGTTCGTAAGGGTGCGACAGCTGGTTAACGGAAAAACAGATCAGTTGTCACACCTAATGACTGTAACGCTCGTAATTGAGTCTCCAAACTGCCCCAAACATAATGAGTTTGGACTGTAAGCCCCATTTTTCGTTCAACCCAGCGCCACTGATGAGACCTATTGCGGGTTAAAACAGCGCTGTCTGGTATCGGATCATGACCTTGTATGTTAACAGATTTCTTCGGCGGTCTATGTCGACGCTTGGATTTGTATTTGACTGCCTTAGGGAGCCTCGTTCTTTTTTATATTCGAGGATTGAGTACTCTATCGATCCCATAACTAACGTCTCCGTAAGGAGATATATCGTCGCCCTTCTTTTCTTATGCTTGTTCATGAAACTAGCAACACTGATGAGACCAATGGCGGGTCTAAACAGCGCTGTCTGGTAATGAATGAATTATAAATGCGTTTTGTTTGGGCTCTGGATTAATCAACATTGATGGATCTTCGATTCGAAAAGTTTCGCTAGGTTCTTGTTGTTATTCAATCAACTTCATTTTTTGTTCCTTCATCAGAATCAGCTCTATTACAGGTTATACTTGTACGAGTATGTGTGTGAATAATTGAAGTTGTTATGATCAATTTATAGTTTTGGTAAAACGATATAAATGATAAGCAATTCACAACCACATTATTTATATTCATGAACGAAGGGAAGAGTACATGGTGTCGGAAGGGCCCTTAATTAATTTCAACTCAATTTCACGCCATCCTCGAAGAAGAATTTGGCAAATAAATATCACACTGTCCGGTTCAAGGTGCTTTCAGTCTACTAAAATTTTTATTATATTTCAGAGCTCTCTCCAGAATTATTCTCAAATTTCCACATCCAACTCTAAAACTCCACTCATCGCCCCCTTTTTCAATATATCACTTCCCAGAACAAACTTCTATAAAATCATAAACTTTTTCGTGTTGGCATATTCGAGTTCATAATGAATAATTTCAACCAGTTGGATCAACTTCAATCCCTTCAACGTCAATCTCGAAAACGTTATGACAGACTCTGATACAGCTTATTTTGTGCTGTGATGGAGAAAATATTGAACATACTGGTCCGACATTAAATTTGAAATGAATGAATCGTCGAATGGACCTGTATTCAGTCGTGGAATGAAAAAAATCAGTAGGGTGAAAATATTGATCGTAATACGTGAGTTATTCTTAACAAGAAAAATCTAGCGGCGACAAAAGCTTCCACTATATAAAAATAATGTACGAGGTAGGATATGTTCCCATATGACAAAAGTTAAAATTTTGACCCAGCAGATTTCTCACCAGTTCAACTGAGGAAATTACTATGTAGTGAAACGCTTATTGGAAATAAAGTCTATATTGTGAAAATTCGTAATATTTCTCATGAACAGTGTTATCAATTTTCAACAAATGAAAGGAGAGTATATTTCATATTTGAAATAATTTTTATGCTATGAACATAACCTGCATTTCTATATCGATTACTGTCTGGGGTATTTGGTTTCGACCAGGGAATTGGTAGGAGATCGGGTGATATTCGAAATAATAAGATCAGCTTCAATTCGAAAGAGGTAAACAGATTTTTATTTGGAACATATTTCAACTTTTCAGTTTGATTTATCCATAAACGAACATTTTTCATTTTATCACCTAGGGTATATTTTCTGATTGTTTATTGGAGAGCAAGCTACGTAGAGTTGACCATGAGAAAAATAGGAGTTTTCGAAGTTGATTGCACTTCGCTGGAAAGAAACTTGCGAGCGAATCTCACTCCTTATACGTATCAATGAGTAGACCCACCTATACATAAAAGATGAATTCGAAAATCCAGTTGTTCTCCAACCAGATAGTGCGCCTCCCGCCCAATGCATGTGAATAGTAGGCGAGGTCCGTTAAAATGACCTCCTCGTCCTCCAGATTTGACTCCTCTCGAGTTTTTTCTTTTGCAGCTTTGTCAAATCGAAAGTTGATATCACGCAACCTGGGACACTACGGGAACATAGAGACAGAATTACCAAAACTTCTGCTAGTATAACCCCAGACGATTTTACTTTTCTGATTGAATTGGCTGTAACTTAATAGAGATCCATGGTAACAAAAAAATGTGAGCATCTTTCAAAGAAAGGAAGGAAGCAATTAAATTCAGAAAAAGTAACTATACATACAAACTGAAAGAAAAGTCCTCTTAACACAGCTACTTTCATAAAAACATGAATCTCATGAAAGAAAAATACTTTCGAAACAAATACTTTCATATGAACACTGATTTTTACAAAAAACACTTTCCTTCATTCAGTTTTTATTCCAAACATTCGTATATGGAATTGAATCAGATATCATACACAGGAATCCTACACAATATAATTATAAAAGAGGTAAAATTTCACTTACATGGAAGACTGTCATTCTCACTTGTAGACATCCGATAATTCGCCGTAAGAAAGTTGAAATCCAAAACCTTTCTTTTCCAAAAATTATTTGCTCCTTAAAATATATCACTTTCAATTTAAATATATTTTTAAGTTTCCGCTGGTCAAGCCCTATCCCCGAAGCCCCGATACATGTTCCCTGAGTAAGAATGACTGCCTTCTGCATTAATCCGGCTGAAATTTCTGCCTAAGTGCGGCAAGCCGGTATGATTTTAAGATTCGAGAGTAGAGAGGACATAATTTCACCAAGGACTCCAATAATCAGAACAACCATCTTGACAGAGTGGTCTGGATAGAGTCTGCAGAGTTCGAAGAGAAAATCTCGATATTTTATCCGTTTTTCTTCCTCTTCTTCAATATTCGTCTCGCCAGGAGCTGAAAACTCTACGACAAATATCGTCTTGCTCTGGTGGTCGAGAAGGACTATATCAGGCTTATTAGCTTGTATGAGCCTGAGGATGGTGAACGAACAGTTCCAATACATTCGGCATCTCTCGTTTCCCATGACGGATTCAATTTCCCTCGGAGCGTAGGGTAACACCGGTGTCTCTTCAGTACTGTTAGAGTGTCGTAGATGATAATAAAGCATTCTTAGAGCCGCGTTATGTCGATGGATATAGGCCGACACCGCATATGCTGACAGGATTATATTATTATTATTATTTTCATTATCATACCAGCATTGTGATGAAAAATGAGTGAGAAATCCATAGCAAAAGTCTCTTTAATCCTGGCTCATCTTCAGAAAACTTCGATACACAGTTCGTAATGTACAGAATAATCAAAGGCTATCTCAAAGTTGTGGCATTCGCAGTAGCTGCCGTTTGCCCATGTAATAAAATACCTCGTTAATCGTAACTTCATCAAGAAATAATGATTTCATTCTGCGAGTTTGCTCGATTCGTTTTAGGATTATACTTTCGAATTCGTGTTCGGAATCGAGATTGGTATTAGTACAAGAAAAGAAGCACAAAAATTGCTGCGAGCGGGACAGGCGACCACTATTCATATAGAGCTTTGCTTGGAAACTATAAAGGTCTTTCATTAGACGCTTCCTATCTTCAAATTCAAATGAAACGAAGTGTGTGTGGGATATCATCGAAATTTTTAATCGTTTGATTCCATTATGTGTGGAATATGACAAATGTCCGCCACGGCTTCTATGAGTGGAGCGAATTCGAAATGGTATGGGTTATATTGGCTTTGAGGACCGCTGTGTTTTGTGGATTATTCGCAATCATTACCCCTTTTTCACCCACTATACTATCGTTGGTGTCCGGATCATACAATTCAGGCCAAAGTTGGTAATAATCGACCGACAGTACTCGCCGTCGTTCTCGAAGAAATGTGGACCGATAACGCCACCAGCCCAAAATCCATATCAAACAATGACATTTTCAAGATGCATTGGTCACTCTTGGATCTCATGTATATCAATTAGGATCATCGCAAATTTTATTTGTTCTCGTAGTCATTCATCCAGAAATAGGCTTCATCGCTAAAGATGATTTCTCGATGAAAATACGGATCAGTTGCCATCTGCTCAAGAGCTCATTCAGCGAACACAGATTGTTTTCTATGGTGGTTCACCGTCAGTACCCCATCGAAGGTTTCTTCACCTTGACGCGCTGATGAGGCTTGCGTGCTTCCATGAACCTGAGAGCCATGTCAACGGTAGCATACCTACCGGTTGGTCCACCCATGCCGGAAGGGTCTATGGAGAGAAGTCAGACAAAGAAGGGCTCCAAACCCCCAAGCCAAGGTGTGAGATAACGTGCCGAAGGCTGAATAGCCCCAGCGTGTGACATGCGGTCATGAACGTTCTCCTAAGGGGGCACAGAGCGGCACCACCTTGTAGGCACGCCTTACTCGGTCAAGTGGGGCTCTGACCGGGTGGACCATCGTTTTCCTAGCTGCTCGTGGGATCATTAAAGATAATGATAAAAACAAAAAAAGGACGAAGACCATTGTGAGGCGCCGCAAGCTCAGTAAAGACCAGTAGTATCAGGGTCAATTCCATAGAGGAAATAGACCTTATATCAATTCATTGATGTGTTGTGGAATTGGTCGCCGTGGTAGTGCGTCCGACTCATGATCGGAAGGTCGTGTGTTCGATTCCCGCCTCGACCAGATATTTTTCTCAAGAGAATTTATCTGGTTGAAGCTGGAATGATTCTGCAACCGTGTTAGGAATCACACGTTGAAAGGTAAGACCTCGTTAGTCCTTAGCTCGCACAAGTTTCTCAACTTCTGAGAGTTGTCGTTCGTATGGGGGCGGCAGCTGATTAACGGAAAAACAGATTTTAAACAGATTTAAACAGATTGAATTGTGTAGCCGTTACTACGTGGTAGGAAATCGTAATGAAAAAAAGAGAATTGAAAATTTCTATGTTTTTACCACTTTAATTTGTAACTAACGTTACTATATAAGTTTGAAAATGTCCTCATAGGACGAAACTGTAGTAACCTTAGTTACAAATAAAAGTGGTAAAAAACATAGAAAGTTTCAATTCTCTTTTTTTCATTAAGACCTTATATCGTAAGAAAAGATACAAAATGCCCTCATTCCAGGCAGATATTGATACCGAATTGAACTCCTGGTAGAAAAGGAAAAGCCGTTCTTGGCGGTCAAACGGGCCATCATCAAGGAGATTTTTCTCAAGGCCGCTGGCTGTCGGAAATCTCCGACAGCCAGGCGGCAGTTGAGGCGCTCAGCTCATTTCATGTCTTCAAAACTGGTGGCAAGCTGTCTGAGCCCACTCAAGGAGCTAAATACCCAAAATACGGTCACTTTAGCTTGGGTGCCCAAACAAAAGAGTCACAAGAGCAATGAGGAGATCGATGTTCTAGCCCAGGGGTCGGCAAGTAGTTTTAAGTGGGGTCCAGATACTTTGATGGAAAATTTCAACGAGGTCCAGAAAAAACAACTGATAATAATTAGGTGCTACCTATGTATTCTTTTGGTTTCAGATAAAATTCTGAATTATAGAACAAAAGACCTAAAACTACACCGACGGTCTTGAGCCAGTTTTTTATAGTTTGGTTCTCGATAGGAACAGCAAGTTCAAGTGTTTCTTCTAGGTGGACGTCCCTTAATCTCGAACGATTTATAAAAAAAATCAATTTTGAGAAAGATATTTCACATACGTATGTTGAGCCAAACATAGTGACCAAATTTATAGCTAGCTTCTTGCAATTTCCATGTTTGACCCAAAATTCTTCAGTGGATACCGTTTTATACATTTGCAAAGACACATCTTGCAAATGAATTATCTATATTTGAAGTGATGGCTTTGACAGATTCAACAACTTGGCAGCCACATATGTCCATTCTGCCGCAACATCAACTAATTCGCACAAACACACACACATGCTAGATTTCTATCTAGCGGGGTAGCGAAAGCATGTATAAAGACATGCCAAAATTCATGGATGCAAGCCGAATCTATAAATTGATGGAATAAGCTTTCAGTAATGAGACAGGCGAAAGAGTTCATTAAGAAACCATCGCCCAGATACACGGAAGACCTGCTAAACCACAACCGTGAGGTTGTAAGGGTAGTGGTGGGTCTACTAACGGGGCAGACCCGACTCTGAAATCATATGAACAACATGGGTCTAACAGAAAAAATCCAATGCGGGTTCTGTCAAGAAGAGGAAGAAACCGCACAGCCAGAGAGTGCCAGCTTTATGAAGGGGTCAGTTTCAAGGCTATGGAGTGTCATCAAAGAGATCAAGCTACAAAATAAGCTCTGACAACCAAGAAGCATCACAACAGGTCGCAGTGAATCAGGCCATGGGCTAGCTCTCCGACAATCTAATCTATCTAATCTACCGTCAGTTCCTGGGTCGGTTGAATTCCATTCGGGTGCAGGCCGAAGTCAAGACACAAAATTTGCAAAGTTGTGGTCTGCGATATGCAGAGTTTCTGTGAGCGATGCGAAATCAACTGCATCGGATTCTCCTGTACACTCTCACAAGCAGAGGCTACATTTCAGGCAGATCTTGCATTTCGTCGACGTAGAGGTGTTGGTCAATCGTTTGTTGAAAGATATGACTCAATTTCATCTATCACATTGCGAGTAGTCCTCTCAGTAGGACAATTATGGCGACCGTGAAATTGGCGAAGCGCGCGATACGTTGCCCGAACAGAACACCCATTTTGATGAAACAATTTCATTATTTGCACGTGTTGTTGAATGTTATATTCGTCCATGGTGATTTGACAAAACAAACTGAATAAATAACAACTAATTTGACAGATGTAGCTTCAACAAGATGGCGATTATCAAAAGTTCGGAAGTTCCTGTTGGAAAACCCTAAATTATTCAATATAGGAATTTAATTATGTATATATTTATTTTTTTGGAAATAAACAGACCACTCGTTAAAATCGCGCCGTCTCACAACGTTTACGTACTCCACTAACAACATTCTTATTGAAATGATCCCGGATCCTGATCCCCTAATTCAACTTCCTCTCCTTTTCTTGAGCCCCACACTCACAAAACAAGAGCACGCCGATCGCTGCATAACCGTAACAAGCATAACAGAATTAAACAAGCGAACGTCGTTCACTACATTCTCCCAAAATCCAGACAGAGATCGGGATAATTCAATTGGGGCCTTTTCGGCTTCCAACGCCAGTGAAACAAAGGGAACGACAGAAGCAAATAATGAAAGCGCTTCCAGCATTCAGCTCCCAATCTACTCACTTTGATCACCAGCATATGGCGTGTCTGGTTGTTTTGCTGCGGAGAGAGTGTATCTGGATCTAGTCGTCGACAATTGACGAAGTTGGTTGCTGGAGGCTCATTGTGTTTTTATGTGGCATGGGGGATCTATTGGTGATGATGATACCATGGAGCTAGTGATGATTTCACAAATGCAGCGATAGACAAATATCTTCAGTATACAGACAAACTAATGAAAAATACTGCATTAGTTAGTTCTAGTTCTACTGTACCGCATTTAAAGTACGAATAAGATTCTTTACGAATTTCAAACAAAAATCTCTCTTTCAGGAGGAAATCGAAGTTTCTTACAAAAACGTTCTGGGATTTGCCACCTTCCATAATCCAAAAATATTAAGATTGTTTAAATTGACAGAAGTTTACTTTTACGTGAGATTTTGTTTTGGAAAAGGAAGGTTTTGGCTTTCTACTTTATCATCTTCATACTAGAAAATGTGAGAATCTTTCAAAGAAAAGAAGGAAGCAATCAATTTCAGAAAAGGTCATAATACAAAGATGTGTAAATCATGCCAAGAAGTGATTTTCACACATAAACTGAAAGAAAAGCCCTCTCAAAACATCTACTTTCATAAAAACATTGATTTTCACGAAAGAAAAATACTTTCGACACAAAAACTTCGATGTGAACACTGAACTATGCAAAAATAATTTTTTTCAGTTTGTATTACAAACATTCGTTATGGAATCAAATCAGATTTCATTCACAGGATTGCTACACAATATAGGGAATGAAAGAAGTAAAATTTCACTTGCATGGAACACTTGTCATCCTCACCGGTGGACATCCGATGTTTCGCTGTAAGATATTTGCCTTATCGGTTCTCCAGCACCAAATCTGGATAACATTATGGGAAAAATCACTCAATTCATTCATAAAATTACGACGAATGGGTTTAATCTACTCATGTCATCGATAACAGTACGTAATGAGATTCATTCGCTCATTTGTTTAAATCCAAGCCATGGGAATGTTGTTAAAGTTGAAAGGGGTATATTTTTGAAAAAGATTGAGTTTTGGAAAAGAATGATTTCGGCTTTCCAGCTCTCCATCTTCATATAAAAATAATTGGGGATCTTCCAAGGAAAGGATGGAAGCAATCAGTTTCAAAAATTTAATTCTATACAAAGAAGTGTAGGTCATGCAAATAAGAAACTTTCAAACACAAACTTGAAGAAGAGCCCTCTCAAAACAGCTACTTTCATATGAATTGATTGCTTCTTGCTGTTTTTTGGGTAATTTTCACATTTTCTTTATAAAGATGGAGAAGTAGAAAACCAAAATCTTTCTTTTCAAAAATGAAGATTGTAATGTAGAACTCTATATAAGTTAAGAAAGAACAAACGTTTGATGGATTACTGCGAAAATTAGAGAAGTGTTTCTTAGAGAAACAAGTACTATCTATATGTAACTTGTCTCTCTCTCACACTATTATTGACATTCGCTTCCTTTTAGGCGCAGTAAGCCATGTCTATTGGAGGGGGTACATAAGTCTTGCTTTACGCAATTTTGCATCCCATTTATTCTTCCCAAATTATTCGTTTTTCACTTCTTCTAACGGAGAACATATACTGTACATATAAACTATCATTTGCTTCATAAAAGATTGTTGCGATCCTACCCCCACGTGGACATCCGGTCCACCCCGGCCTCCAACCGGCGTGAATGGGAGTGCTATTTATTTTAACACTCAACACTGTTTATCAACACTATTATTATTTGAATTATGCTGGCACATTATATAACGGCGGACATTCACAACACGAAATGAATTCCGTCTCCAACAATGGCGTTCACGTACCTTCTTTGTGGACGGTCGCTATCGGTACGTCCGTCCACCACCGGAAACGGAACTCCTGTAACATGATTCTGCCAATCGAAAAAAAAAGCTAAGAAATTGTACGGATTGTAATCTAAGGCAAAAATCTGCCTCTGTTTTCAAAATTGAAATAATCAAATGTGATTAGTATTATTTCACTTCTTTCTTTCAAAATCGACTGTATGAAGAACTTGGGTTCTCAACATCAAACAAGAAACTGAAACTCTCTCAACTAGTTGAAACAGTTCCAGTATAGGGCCTACATCAAGGCTGCAGAAACCACTCCAATAATTCAACTACATAACACTTGCTTGCCTTGAAATGGACGCATGCTGTCATTCTTGGTTTTTCTCGTTTTCTCAGGACACACGATTATTGGTCCCAATTATCACTCAATGAACACTCCATATATATCGGAACTCGGAATGTTGGGTAGAGTGCCTGTCCAGGGCCTGACGTGAAATGAATCTGTTGAAAACACTTCTCCCATACCAGGACGCACGTTTCGCTAATGAAGTTAGCATCATCAGAAGCTGAATAAGAACTACATTTAACAACTAACTTGGTGCATTCATTTTCATCTGAGTAAACCTTCGAAAATGAGTATCACTAATGAATTACTTGTTATTGTATTCCACCTTCAATCCATATATTACTTACTACTACCTAATATTTACCTGCCTGTGAATATCGGGCAGTTTGAATTGAGACTTCGTATATCTCATCTGACATATTTTGATGTCTAAACTTCAGAAGGTATCTAAAAATTCGTTACCGGTTTCAACAATTTCAAGCATTCCTCGCTTAAGGTATCTGCCCACTATACCATACCAACCATGACCGTGCTAGGACCGTATCAGACACGGAAAATAATACGATACGGTCTACCTTGCCCACTGTAATGGATCAACCGTGTTCTGAGCCCGTAAGCAACATGTATAATGACCGTATCATACTGATATGATGACCGTTACATACCCCTTTGACAACTATAGGTAATGTGAAGTATTGTATGTTTTTCCGGCTTACTCATCAGTGTCTTGTGAACGTGTTGAAGAGTTTACCACGAAGAACGAATATGGCTATGAGATTATCTACATTTCAATGAAATGTATCGCTGAATGAAATTGAAAAATATTTACAACACGTTTATGCACCGTTTCTCTGCCGGAGACCTACGGTTTAGCAACTTCGCGTGCCATACACGTTGCGTATCAACACCGGCAAAATATTCTCGACTCGAATAATGTCATGACACGTGCATGATACGCTAGCACGTAGTAAACTCTTCTACACGTTCACACTACACTGATGAGTACAATACTTCGCATTATCTATAGTTGTCAAAATGGTATCTAACGATCATCATACCTGTATGATACGTGTTGCTCACGGGATTAGAACACGGTTGATCCATTTCAGTGGGCAAAGTAGACCGTGTCGTGTTATTTTCCGTGTCTAATACGGTCCTAGCACGGCCATGGTCGGTGCGGTATAATGGGCAGAGACCTTTATTCTCTAACGTATGTTGGGCAACATTTGACTCACCTGGTATGTGATATGTAATATATGAAATATGTTCATTGTAGTGGGTTATGATCCGCTTAGTTTGACCAGCATACTTTTCATCGCATTCCTCACAGCTCATTTCATAAATCCCAGACTATCCCTTTTACGTCGACTTGTCCTCCCGGTAGCCTAATACTTGTTGAATTGTACGAGTACATTTAAAAGTCACTTTAATGTTAAATTTTTTGAAAAATCAAAGCAATATGTTGGCTCATATAGATTTTGAATCTTCAACAGTTCACCAAGTATGAAATTGAAAATAACTATATCTGGATAGTCTAGTTACAAGAAACGCCGATGACGGTGTAACCTTGACAGCTCATTTTCACGCTCCTCTTGATGAAAGAAATAAATTATACCGATCAAAAAGTTGTCAGTAACTGGTATTCTCCAAACTTAGTGGATACATTTATTTCGAGAAGGAAATTCAAATTTTTGGCTCTTCAAAAAGACGAACACAAAGGTCATGGTTCTTTTATAGGAAACAAAGAACACCAATACTGCCAAAACATTCATTTTCTCAAAAGTTTGAGTGTGGTTTTGTCGAAAAATGTTTGTGTTTATGTCTGACCCATATAACACATTTTGGTGGTTGATATTTCCGTTGAACGCAGTGTAGATTTGCTATCAAACGTTGGGACATCCACTCACGAAACTGCATTTTCCAGTTTTCATGTAATATCTTCCGTTTATAGGGTGAAACTTATGTCTTCTGGGATATTTATGACGTTGGTTGTTACAACATCAATCTCAAGAGCAACTGTGCCAGGGACTGCAAAGGGTTATTCATTACAGACGCAACAATTTTCTGTTTTTCGTTCGAAATATATTTTCTCCTCTGGCTCTTGCTACACTTCCTGTTGTTTGAAATTTCTCAACCAATTTCGTGAGATATTATCGGTGGATCTGATATCAGGAAATTTCGCAATGATCAAACACCATTTCTACCTCATGAAAATTACAGCCGGCTTCGGCGTGATTAGGAACCACTACTGTTTTCTTTTCTCTAAAGATCTGTCGCAAACCATTTTTGAATATTTGATCGAAATGATATCGAGCGAATTCTTAGTATCAATAGGGACAGTTGTCAAGCTAACAAAATATATCCTTTGTAACTGGGGTTACACGGTAGGGATTCTCATCTATAGTCTATTTCAAAAGAGTGTAGAGTAATAAATCATGAAGTGTCATAAAATTTGCCTGAATTTCGTTGTCGTCCATGGGCGTAGGCAAATCTTAGGATTATTAAACTTAATAATTAAAGTAAATTAAAAATTACAGACATAGATAATAATAAAAGGCCATTTTTGGGAAGTAATTTGGTCTAAAACTAAGTACCTACATGTATTTAGGTGAGTAAAATTTCTTAAAAAAAGATTAAGATTAATTTTAGTGGTTCTTGTAAACTTATTTAATATGCAATTTGGGTTCATATACTTGAGCATGATTTCTCAAGAAAGGGTTAACACTTAGTTCCGAGGTGCCATGTCATTATAATAATCCCTTTTTGACCCTGCCCACCAATCATGCAATACCTATTAAACCCAGGTAATTAAGAAAAAGGGTTTAAATATATTGTAATGGTGTCTTAAACATTCGAGTTATAATAGTAATTGTTACTACACCAATTAAACGTACAGTGATATTGTGATATAGAAATAGTGAAAAAGTTATAAAATGGGGACACTTACTCCAAAGAAAAGAAGTGTAAAAAATTCTCCGCTATCTGTTTGCGAAAAAGTTATAATTTTAAATGTATATGATTGCATAAAACACGATCACCCTAGTTTGTCTGTGCAAGAAAGTGTTGAGCGATGTGCCCGAATGACTGGAATTGGACAGTCCACGATTTTTAAATTATTGCGAGAAAGAAAGATATCAGGCCAGGTAAGTCCATGCAAGAGAAAATCAGGAAGACCAATAAAAATCTTAGATGAAGACACCAAATGTGACATTCGAAGAAAAGTTCATTCGTTTTATTTTAAAAAGGAAATACCCACTCTTGAAAAAATATTTATCGAGATAAGCCAAGATAACGATATTCCTTTGATATCCAGAAACCTTTTATGGAAAACTTTAAAAAGTATGAATTTTGCCTGGGAAAAGCACAATCGAAAGGCACTATTACTGGAAAGTGATGAAATTGTTTGCTGGAGACGAAAATATTTGACAACTATAAAGCAGTACCGCAGAGAGCAAAAGAAAATTTTTTATCTTGATGAGACGTGGATAAACGAAGGTTATATAGTGAAAAAAATGTGGCAAGATAAAAATATAACAAGTTCTCGCCAAGCTTTCATAGAAGGCCTTTCGACGGGTATTAAAGTGCCTTCGGGAAAAGGGAAGAGGCTTATAATTGCTCACATTGGAAGCGAAGACGGATTTTTAAAAGAAGGTTTGTTAAGCTTTGAGTCGTGCCGGACGGGAGATTATCATGAGGACATGAATTCGGATGTCTTCGAAGACTACTTCGGGGAAATGTTAAAATTTCTTTCAGCTGATTCGGTCGTGGTTATGGATAATGCAAGCTACCATTCAAGGCGCTTAGAGAAGGTACCAACTTCAGCTTGGAGAAAGCAAGAAATTATTAACTGGCTGTCAAATAAAGGTATTCAGTTTGAGACGAATTCAGTAAAGAAGGAACTACTAGCCATAGTAAAACAACATAAATCTCGCTTCATGAAATATGCCGTAGAAGATGTAGCAGAAAAGTATAAAGTAACTGTGCTGCGCCTACCGCCATATCATTGCGAATTAAATCCTATAGAACTTATATGGGCACAAGTTAAAGGATATGTTGCAAGGCACAATACCACATTTAAAATGAAAGATGTCAAGGTATTGTTTGATCAAGCCATTATGGAAATCACATCAGAAAACTGGCAAAAAGCAATCCAGCATGTTTTAAAAGAGGAAGATAAAATGTGGGAACTGGACAACTTGGTCGATCAGGTGGTTGACCCTATAATTATAACACCAGGGGATGATGACAGTTCTTCGGATGAAGACTATACTGATGTAGAATAATTTAATTGAATTGTAAATATACTGTAGCGGGATAAGCAATCTGGACAGAGACCAGTGTATCAGTGACAGTGACACTTTTGCTTAGGTTAGGGTTTAGAATTAAGGGTAGAATTAAGGGTAGGTAGTAATCTCTAGAACATTCAATTAGGGTATAAATAGAGTGTTGTTAAACGTTAAGGGAAGTTCACAGTTTTAGTATTGTTCAAGTGTCAAATTGTAATAACGTATCCAGTAAAGTTCTTGTCGTTTTTGTGAATAAATTGATTTAAAGTCCCCACAAGTGTTTCAATACGTAAAGTTCGTTCGTGTGTGTTTGTGAGTATTTCCCGATTTCGGTTCGTATATATTTTATTGTTACATTTTATATTTTTTTAATAACACTGTTCTGCTGTATTAAATTTTTATTTCCTTTAATATAATTTTTATGAATGCATATTCTTTTGGCAATTATCCCACTAGCGCGCCTCTGGCTCAGTATTTATCCGTCGATAACAATGGACAAATCCCTTAAAACAGGGTGATACCTACCTGCTCTTTATGAAACGACATAATTTTGCAATGCGGACTAGGGAAGTGACAGAATTTATTGACGGATCACCCTGTAGCGCTTTTGAATACTTAATGAGATTTTATTACTCTACACTCTTTTGAAATAGACTATAGATAGTCGATCACAAAAAACCCAAGTCGCATTATATTATGTAACCTGAAAGAAATAATTTTGTTTTTTGTTTGCAAAGTTATGATTTTTTTCTACACAAATAACTTGAAAACCAGTTATCCAAATTCGAAAAACTAAGGGCAAGCGCACACTACAGACTTTTTATCGGCCGATAGTTTAGTTGGATGCTTATTAGTATAGAATCGTAATGTGAGTCCGCACATCTGAGCGATTCCAGTTGTCCGACTGAATATTCAGAAACTAGTTGGATAGGCTTACCAATTCTGATTCAATTACAAAGTTGCACAACTATCGGCCGAGTTCTAATCAGACTGTGTGTTTATGACAGTGCGCAGACTCACCAACTAAACAGTCGGTGCCTGATGCAGACTCCGCACTCTACATTCCATTGTTGATATCTGATATCTGATATCAAATATTATCTAGTACCTACCTACTTCATCTTTGAATATACTTGGGTTTTCATTACATTTTTTTTTTTTCATAATTATGTCGAATATTGCCGAATGTTCAGTAAAAAATGTAATTGCTGAAGTTGTGCGCACAGGTATTGTGCGTCTTAAATTCGTATCTTGCTTCATAATTAACGGTCCGACTAGTCTAAAAAGTTCATTGAAGCTGGTTATGCTCATTCTATAGTAAGCGAAGAACATATTCCAGCAGCTTAGGATGGAGCGTGTAGAACATTCCTTGAACTATCACTTAAAATAGGGTGCACCAACCATTCACGGTATCTTTTGCTTGTTTTCTTCATATTTCTTCTTCGTGCAATGATAATTGCAATAACAGCTTTCCTCGATAACATTCCTCAATACTTTCAATACAACGCGTCAAAATATTATATACATCAACAACTGTTCAGACTTTTCAGTTGGTGGTCTGCGCACCCGCACCGAACCGAACAGTTTTGTTTGAGTAGTGTGCCCACACCAAACCCAACCAGACTAAACTATTGGCCGATAAAAAGTCTGTAGTGTGCACTTGCCCTAAAGATCATTATGTAGGAAATTGAAATGATTTCAGAAACAAGGGTCACATGACCCATCGTAATTGATAGCGCCATCTCTACGGCGAGAGAGGGGGGACTATTCACGTCCGCATTAACCAGGTCTGTACATAAGTTTTTTCAACATTGCAAACAGAAAAAAGTCACAAGGGGCCATAACTACGGTGTTGTTTTTGGCCAAAAAATTACGACTGAGCAGATGCCTTACAGTGGGGCAAAAGCCATAGATTGTTTTTCCACAAATGCAAAAGTTTTCTTCGTATTTTCACCGAATGAACATTTCATGTGTTTTTGAGGACTCAATTTCATTTTCACCCAAAACTTGATGCAAATTCTTTGATATATTTTTTTCGATAACTGAAAAATCGCCGAACCCGCAAAATATTTCTAACTTTTATGCCTCTCTCCAACAAACTGAATATGCTGAGCAGCTGAAACTGTAATCATATGTTCGAAACAAGTATACCAATAATAATAATGAAAAAATCGCTAATCGAATGTACGTAGTCCACGAAATTGTAACATTAGCCTCATTCCCGTGTTAGGTATCACACGTTAAAAGATACGACCTCTTCAGTCATTAGCTTGCACAAGTTTCAATTTCTGAGGGTTGTCGTTCATACGAGTGCGATAGCTGGTAAACGGTAAAACATAGTTTAAATATATATCCTATTGAAAACACTTTCCCAACACTAGAAACAAATTACGGTCTCTCGACGCGCGTTTCGCTGACAAAGTTAGCGTCCTCAGGATATCATAATGACCCAGTCCCAGTGATTATGACTCAGTCATAATGATTATGACTGAGTCAAAATTATTTCCCGAGGACTCAAACATGGTTAGCAAAACGCACGTTGAGAGACCGGTATTTTGTTCTGATGCTGGAAAACTGTTTTCAATGAATTCCTCCACGCCAGAGGTTCCAGTACGAACAACTAATTCACCTTAGTTTTTGAACAAATCCCATATATATCGAATAATATATCCTTCAACTGAAACATTTTTGTGCTCGTTTAAGTTGATATAAACGATTTTATGATTTCGAAAACTGTTTTCTATTTAGAGCAACATGGCTTTTCTGTCCATCTATTTTCTCATTGCGCCATAGTCTCCTTGACTTTTCCGATGAAAGAGTATAAATCCAGAATAGAATTCGCACTCAACTGGTCCACACAAATTCATCGACACTGACCCGATTCTATTTGTGTGCCAGAGAAGGTCTCGAGGCAGCTTTTCCATGAAAATGCAGTCAGCCGGAATACAAAGAGAACTGTGACCACCATTTATTTTCGCGTAGAGTTAAGAACCACCGGAGCGGAATAACGAAACTTCCTACTTTATCAACCGGTAAATTTTTCAGACATTGAGAAAATGGTGGCGTGACGTTGCGAGCATTACATTAGCTCCGATATCGGAAACAGGTCCGGAATGAAAGGGATCGAGTATTGATTTCGGAATTTTCATCCTTACCAAAGTTCGGTGAAGATGTTACAACCTACCGTTTTTCTGGCCTTCACGTCAAGATGAAACTATGACTAACATCTGAGAATCATAAAAAGTTTTCTCAATTGCTTCCAACGATGCAAACTTTCAGTTCCCTCATCTATCAAAATCAGCGTTTTTTGTATTTCTGTAGAGCGTATTATGTGTTCATATGTGTCCAAAACTATGAAAATACAAATCAAAATATCTTCAACTACTACAAAGTGACGGAACTTTCAATAATTGCCTGAATACATTGACATTCAACTACATAATATGTGGTAATAAGCTTGAGGTCAGTTCGGAATATGCTCGAAGTGGTTACCTTGAACTTCTTGACATATGAACAGCCTATCCGATATTTCACGCCGAACATTTTCGAACACAGTAACGTCAATATCTCTACAAACATTTATTATTCTCTGCCGTTTATCCAATATTGCAATATTGCTTCAAATAGCCCCATAAAAAAAGTCCAAATCTGGCCAGCGGGCTGGCCATTCTATAGGACCTCAACGGACATTCCAACGACCGGTAAAAGTAGTATCCAAATAGTTTCTTACTCGTCTGGAGTAATGTGGTGGTGCTCCATCTTGTTGGAATTTAATATCCATATCGAATTCATTGAGAGTCGCTTCGACGATTTCAGTGATGAGAGAGTCAACAGTAGTTTCCAGCATATTCAAATACAGTTCCCCTGTTGAATTTTGATCAATAAATAGATGTCCTATATTATGGTTTCCCAATATTCCTGCCCAAACGTTGATTTTTTCTGGATATTGGGTATGTGTTTCCCGGAAAACGTGAGGGTTGGTATCACTCCAATAACGGCAATTTTGTCTGTGAACATTGCCGTTTGAAAAAATTTACATTTGATAGGCAGGATACCTTGCAATGGTTTCCGTCATGATTTCGCAGAATTCTGTTCTTCAATCAGGGTCATCTTCAGTTAATTGGTGTACCATTTTAATTTTGTACGAATGTTACCTATTCCCCTTCAAAAGTCTCCACACAGTCAGTTCAGGATTTACTACCATCTCACCAATTATTTGCACTTGCTGTTCTTCCGGAATGGACGGATGACCTGGAGGCTTTTTGTTATGTACACCACCGGTAGTTGTGAATTTGTATACAAGTTCCCTCAAATATTTTATACAGATAGGACGATTTGAAAAACGTTCATTGAAATTCTTTTCGGTCTCGTGAAAGTTATGCGTTGCACCGTAAATAAAAATCGCATCAATCGCATCCAATGGACGAGAATTGACCATTTTAGAGATTTTTGACGTGGTATATACTAGTAAAACCGAAAACTAAATGAGAATATTCTAACTGAACAATGATGTTTATTGTCGTACTGACATTTTTTGTCGTTATTATAAACAAAAAATAACTTAACCAACCTTTTCGGGTTATTGGAATTGCCATATGGCAGATGAAAAGGAATATTTCTAGAAATATCGATATTAATGTGTTTGTCCTCAGGAAATTATTAAATGTTTCGCCATATTGTAGTACGTGAAGATATTGACTTTATATTCTAGGTTTGTGAAGTATTCTTCAGGAGCCTCAAAAAGATGTGTCACAAGAACCCCTTTAATTTATTTTCCCCAGATGGTAACGAGCCGCGATCTTGAAAGTCTCATCTGTCAATTATACATCAAAATGAAGTATTCATACATTAATTTCATTATCCCAAATTTCAATTCTTTGATTAAGCCCGTTCAAAAAATAAAAGGGGGGCATTAAAGAAATACACTGTATAAATGACACGGCTGTCAAAAAACGCAGACAGTTTTCTTCAGTAAACAATGTATTTGTTATATCTCCTATATTCATGATTCCTCAATGAACCTTTTTTCTGTACGAAAAATCACTCTCTAGCAGCGCTAGTAGTTCGATAGGGACAAACACTGCCTTATCATCATATAAACATACGGTAAAGTACAATTGAAAAATAATGTTTTCCACACAAGAATATGTTGCTGTAGCAAAACTGAAATTTGCAACTGTAAAGGGTAACAATGTTGTGACATTAAAACGTTGGCTTGCATGTCGTAATTCAAAAGTAACTGGAAAAAAAGTTAATTAATAGACAGGTTTGTATACAGACTCTAGTAAAAGAGTAGCGGTAGATTCAAACTGCAATAAAATAAATTTAAAATAATTATGAATTTCAGATACATTTCCGAGTGAAATATGAATGGAATATAGATGGTAGTGAAATAAATTTAATTGAATATATTAAATGAATATAATTTAATAAACGATTGAAGTTATATCTCATTCTAATCAATGGCAATTAACTATGAAGTGTTTACTATTTATTTATTTTTTGCACTGTTAAATGCACTCTTCTCGAAGCATGTATCCATTTCTTACATCTAACCTCATCAATATGAGGTTTTATAAATGGTATAAAACAAACGTTTCACGGATATCGATTATCCGACGTATAATTCGCAAAACAGCAATGCTTTGTTAGCATTATACTAGCACAAAATAATTTTTATATCAGATTTATATTTTCAAATAAAAAATTAATTATTACGTAAATAACACTGGTTTACATGTGAATAGTTTATGGTCGTCCCTACTACTAGTGCTGCCTCTCGTGACACATGATTGTCACCTTCATGTCGTTTGTTTTTGGACGTCATATAAACATTTTTTTCATTATTGAAATATTCGTTAAAACATTGAATTTCCTGAATATGTCTCACATCAAATAATTTTTTCGAAGCTGATAAAATTACGAGTTTTCCCATTTAACAAAAAACTGTATTTCTGTTGATGAATAAAAACGGGGGAAACATTTTATTTTCGTTTTTTTAACAGATTGAGAGTTAACAAACATTTGAAAACGAAAGTTATCAGTAATTCAAAATTACCTAACCTGTATATTTTCGAAATGTAATACAGGGAATAATTCTTTTCGTATCATAACAAACAGATAATAAGTCAATATCTGAAACGGGAAGTTGTTAGTAATTCAAAGTGACGTTAATTTGAGGCCATAATGAAGATCATCATCTCAAGAAAACGAGTCATTCTGATTCCTTATAAAACAGCTCATATATGTCATTATGACCATCATCTGTGAGAATTCGTTATTTTCTTTCATATTATGACCAGACTATCACAAACTTGTATTGGAGAAATTTTTGCAACGGGTATCGCACTGCTTTGTTATTGATTATCCATCTTAAGCTCTGAAATTCCTACCAGCAATTCATTACAAGCTCTTTGATTTCAAAAGCAGTCCGTATCTGCCCAAGAAAATAATATTCAATAGAGTTGAAACCACGCATTGCTGCCAAGTCAATAGTTTCACTCATTCGTCGTGGAATTATGGCCATTATCATCGTTAGTATGCAAAATGGAGTCGAACTTCCAACTTATTAGCACGTAATCGGTGCTCTGTAAGAGTAATTCGGTAGAGCTGAGGTTGCATACAAAATGAGTCGAGGAGTTGCTAATACGTACTCCGGGAAATAAATTGTATTCCACCAGAACCTATACTGGTATGCCCAGAACCTATCTTGTTCCAACAAGAAACAGGATGGAATTTCAGACTTGGTATAGGAAACGGGGTAATTATTTCATCAATTATTCAGAACTTCTTAAATATATACAATGTATTGATGAATAATTGTATTTCGGAAAAGTAAATTACCTCACATACAGTGTGTCAATTTGAAAACTTCCCACCCTCAATATCTCCCTTCCAGTACATAATATGAAAAAATGGTCAGACAGGTCAACTTTATTTGCAAGGGGGACACTCTGAATGAATATTTTCAACCCTCGGGGTTCAACCCCCTAGGAGGGGTGGATGTTACCCTCAGAATTTCAAATGGAAAGGGGGGTCAAGTGGCACATCATTTTGAAGGGCATTCAATTCGCTTGCCGACGGTGCCCTCATTTATTATTTTCCGATCAGCAGTATCCGAAAATGTAGTTCTAAACTAATAGAAGTAATTAGAATTGGCCTATACTAAAATGCCTGGTTATCAAGTTAGTATGCAAAGAAATACAATTTATTGACTCTCTTATAAGTAAAACTTGTGATGACGGGTCAGCTTTTCAACTTTCCATCAGGGGTAAAATTAGACAAGCCTTAAAAATTTACATTAATTAGTTATCTGATTTCGGTGACTTTCATTTGGGTTTATTATCGGATTTAAAACTCTTATCCCTTTTTTGTTACTTCTGCTATAAAAAGTATCGTTTTTTGAGCAAAAAAGGTGTTCATCGCATTCAAGCCATTTGGTAGTACTATCATTTCAGTTTCATTTGTTGAGCTGATCAGCGATACCTTAGAAAGTGTATAAATTGTAAGAATGGTTTACACTATCCAAGACCGAATTGAAATAATTTTTATTTATGGAGAGGTGGGCAAGTGCGCACGAAGGGCGGCATCTCTTTTTAATGAAAGAAATCCAAATCTTAATATAAGTCACCGGTATGTGCTTGATTTGGTGACAAAGTTTTCCGAAACTGGTTCGGTGAAGAATAAAAAAAGGAATAACCCCAGAGTACTGAATGAGGATGCTCAAATTGAGGTGTTGGGAACATTTGCTGCAGAGCCGACTAGCTCCTTACGATCAGTAGCAGAACAGACGGGAATGTCACACGAGACTGTAAGGAAAGCACTGAAAATGCACAAATTTCATCCATATAAAATGCAGATTCTCCACGAGCTCCATGAGGATGATTATGACAGAAGAATAGAATTCTGTGAAATCATGACTCTTCGAATCAATGCTTTACCTAATCTTCTGTTCAATATCTGTTTCAGTGATGAATGTTCATTTTTCCTGAATGGCAATGTTAATAGGCAAAATTGTCGCTATTGGAGTGACGAAAACCCTCACAATTTTCGAGAAGGACATACACAACACCCACAAAAAGTTAATGTTTGGGCTGGTATTCTTGGAAATGCCATTATCGGACCTTTATTTTTTGAAGAAAACTTGAATGGTGATCTGTACCTAGATATGCTTCAAGCACCTATCGATCCACTTATAACTCACGAGCTCGAAACTCAAATTGATGCACACGGTAATTTACTGTTGCAGGAAGATTTGTTACATTTCCAACAGGACGGTGCGCCACCTCATTATTTTCGCCCCGTCCGACAATGGTTGAACGAGCGATTCCGGGAGAGATGGATTGGCAGAAGGGGATCAATTGAGTGGCCACCGAGATCACCGGATTTGACTCCATTAGATTTTTTTCTTTGGGGATATCTCAAATCTGTCGTTTATAAAACACAGCCCACTGATATGGATGACCTCAAAGGACGAATTACAGCAGCATGCCGGTCAATTAGTGGTGAAGTTTTCCAAAATGTTCGAGAGGAGTTCGAAAACAGACTGTATTACTGTTTAGAGCAGAATGGACAACATTTTGAACATATTATCAGATAAAGCGTAACAAGATGGTTGAAATTTGTTTTTTGCAATTTAGTATTTTTTGTTTGCACTCGATGCGTATTTCGTTAACTAAGTAGTTCTACATTCCTCTCACATCCACGAATTCGAATATTACTCAAGGGTTGGAACGATGCTACCTAGTACGATGCTCACCTTTTCCAATAGTCCATTACAATCATTTGTTTTGAATACCAACCTGAATACCAAACATCTAGTGCGGGCGAGTTTTAATCATTTATTCTTATTCACTTCTAATCACCGTTCGTTTGGAACGTTATTGTTCAAAAACTGCTCATCAAAAACTAATGAAAAAGGTATCATTGGCAAGAGAATTGAATGCCCTTCAAAATGATGTGCCACTTGACCCCCCTTTCCATTTGAAATTCTGAGGGTAACATCCACCCCTCCTAGGGGGTTGAACCCCGAGGGTTGAAAATATTCATTCAGAGTGTCCCCCTTGCAAATAAAGTTGACCTGTCTGACCATTTTTTCATATTATGTACTGGAAGGGAGATATTGAGGGTGGGAAGTTTTCAAATTGACACACTGTATAATAAAATCTCATTCAGTTATGTACCCTTCAAAGTCCATTCACTTATCACTATCGTTTGGTTAATGCTTAAGAAAATATTCTCATTGAATATTTTCATTCATTTCAGTCATTCACTGATCTATGACGAAGAATGTTCTCTATGCTGATAGATTTTCTTATGAGGATATCACAAAATACCGCAAAATTCGAATATTGACTTAACGTGCTTGTTCGAACTCACTTGAGCGACTATCAACCTCTAGAGTTTTAGGTTCGTCTCAATTTGAAAATTTTGTTGACTATTATTCTGCAAAATGAATCAAGTTGAGTCATATTGGTCATTTGATGACAGTGTTAGGAAAAATGTAATATAACTGTTGAATGAAGTAAAGTTATCAATTTCAACATCTTCAATTTTCAATCTTCAACGTCATTTCTCAAACATGACTGATCGTTATTTCATTTTTGACAACACATCAATGAGAAACCATTAGTTTGATGATCATTCTCTAACATCGATAGACTCAACATTTTTGGTTAAAAATTTCTATGAATAATATCCAAGTTATGCAACATTTAAATGCTGTGGTTTGTGATGCATTCGCATAAACCTGCAATTCAGGAAAACATCATAAGAAAAAGTCTAATGGGCTCAAATCACGAGATCTTGGTGGCCAGTTTACATCACATACACATCAGCTGACCATACCTCAAATCGCTCGTGCAGAATATATAATGTGGCATGAGTTCTGTGGCACGTAGCGCCATCTAGGCCAAAAAAGTCGGCAATCATCGATCTAGAGTGCTTGCCGTTGACAGTGATGGCCTGGCCAACGTCGTTCTCAAAGAAATATGGACCGATGACGTCGCCAGCCCAAAATCCATACCAAACAGTGACTTTTTAAGGATGCATTGGACACTCTTGGATCTCATATGGACTAGTATCCTCTCAAAGTCGACAAACTCGTTTGTTCACGGACTCATTCATCCAGAAATGGGCCTCATCGTTGGAGATGGTTTTTTTATGAAAATTAGGATCAGTTGCCAATCGATCCAGAGCCCATTCAGCAAACACATGTCGTTGTCTATAGCCGTTTGCCTTCAGTTCCTTAGTCACTTGAATTGTGTACGGGTGCAGGCCCAAGTCACGACGCAAAATGGTCTGCAGGCCGAGTTCTTGTGAGCGACGCGAAATCGACCGCCTTGGATTCTCCTGCACACTCTTACAAACAGCGGCGATGTTTTTGGCAGATCTTGCGTATCGTCCACGTACGGGTGCTGGTTGATCATTTATTGAACCAGTGGACTCAAATTCATTCACCACATTTTCACTTAGCCTGCCGGCGGGGATTTTATTGTTCAGTCTCTCAACTGTGAGCAGCGGGCACTCTACCAGAACACGCTTAACAGTCACAGGCACTTCACACGCGAAACATTCTGGTGGCGGTTCTTTCCTCAGTAGATGTTCATGCGTAAGGCGAGTGTGGCCCAGTCGTAATCTGGTGATTATGACTTGATGGAACCGGTTTGTTGCTTTGTTGTTCCAAGGATATGATGTAGATTTAACTTCCTCAAGTTTAGAGAGTTTTTGAGACCAGTGGTGATTTCACATTTCAATAATTTCTCAATGGAGAAAGGATTTGAGATCTGTTGGCAATGCTTTCATACTGAGAGTACGGGCTGGACTTTCTAGACCATCCTGGCAAGTTTATCGGCTATATCGTTTTCGGTAATCGCACCTTTTGTTGAATGCTATATGCGTCCGTGTTGATTTGGCAAAACAAACTGAATAGTGTCGCAACTCAGTATTCGCTTGGCTCATTAACGAGAGGATTTTATTCGCTGTTTCACCCATTCATCATTCATCCAAATAATGAAAGAAGTCATTTGAAACCTTAATTGAATATTTATTGTATTGAAACGGAAAAAAATACTTAAGAAATGAACTAACACTAAAATGTTGATCAAAAAATACAATAAATGACCAAAAACTTACATCATACTGCCACCCAGCAAGATCGAAGAAAAGGAGATGTGCTGCATTGCTGAAACCTTTTCTGAAGATCAATTAGATACTGAATGAATTTCTCAATACTGTCTGTTGATGATCTTGACCTTTCTCAATATTTTTGAAGATTTATACGCTGATATTGCAACTTTGATCCGGTACTACTGGTACACTGTACTAAGGTAGAATGCTCAGTATGCAATCTGTGCAAAGTTTGCGTATTTGTAGATTGTTTTATATTTCTATATCGTGTGATCGTATCAATTTCGATGTCTATGAACTTGGAATTTTAAAAGATGGAATTCTGAATACTGAGTGTTTGTGTTTCAGAATATTGAAGTTGAGGTTGGGAAATTTTTCAATTAATGTATTTACTTGAATGAATTTGAATTATTTCATGATTATTTTTCATATTTGACAATAAATAACAACTAATTTGACAGTTGTAGTTTCAATTATCAAAGTTCGAAAGTCCCTATTGAAAGATCCGTTAGTAATTGTGCCAAGCCAATTTCTGATCGATTCATTCGCCTGAATATTCAGGTTTTTTGGGAAAAGTGAGCTGAGCCCAATAATATTGTTTACAGAACTATTAACTAGTTTCTTAGTTACCCATCACTCATTTCTCTGAATGCGAAACCAGTCATTTCTAGTAGTGCCAAATTACTGAAAGGTTTTCTAAGCATAAAACTGAATTATCAAAATCAAATATATGTTACTTGGCGGAAAAACATTCATCCAGGCAAATTGTCTAATGTCCAAAATTGTTTCAGCATTTCAATTGAAATTTTCAATATTTATCTCTCATGAAATGCATAGTACATGGAAAATTATTCAATTTATATTCAGCATTGAATGCAAAATAACCATGTGAGCTGTATTGTAGCGATTTCCAAATAACGGAAAATATTGTAATCACTGCAGGCGAATCATTTGGAAAACAAATTTTCATCGCCATAAATAACAAAACTGCTATCGATTTCACATTTTCAATTCATTGTTTATCATTAGCTGTTATTCAATGTTTCCCACTAAAATTGCATTCAGTGGTGTATAATAAAAATTGAAATAGATTCAGATATTGGTAGTTTCAGTATTTTCGTTTCAATTTATGAAAATAACGCCATTGTTAAACCAATAATGGATTTATGTAGAATGGGGTGCTGTGGTTTTAAAATGAATCGTGAATCAGGTTTCATTACCACTTCACTGAAAACATGTATAATTGATCAAAATTTGTCGAAGTTGGTGAGGGATACTGTGTGATTGATGGTCACTGTTTTCTGATAGAAAAAAGTTATTGAATATTCAATTTTTTCATATTTTTTCAAATCCACCTCAGAGCAAGATATAACGGTTTGAAAAAATATCATTATTTTCTGCTTATCTAGAAGAGGTCAGTTCACATATGAATATGTAATATACCTGGTAATAACTGTTGTTTTTCTAATAAAGGATCCTTAGTTTTCAATTTTCAGTGTGGACAACGATACAAAACTTACGAATTATCTACCAAATAAAAAGGAAAAAATTAACGTTGATACTCAAATGAAATCAAATCAAGTATTGTCATAGGTACCATTGAAAATTGAGGAAAATCACGACGTCTAATATTTCGTACCACTTTTGTTAGGGATCTTTGCCGCTTGTTTTTACCATATTTTGTTTGAGAATATATGCACGCGCATACCGTCACGAAAAATCGATACTCTGAAGTTAGCTTCTTCTTCAATTAATATGTCCATTACTTGTCAGTCGAGCGCATTTGGCCACACTCCTCTTGTCCATAGTGAGAAGAAGCTTCGTCCGGCGGCGCCGCTGTCTTGCTCGAAACTGAAATAAATTTTCGAATTATTAATCAATATGTAATGAGTGTACAAATAAATTGATTAATTATTAATAGATACAAATAATAATTATTGAAGTCTGAAAAAATTGAATTATTCCAGATGAAAAATTAATATTTGGAATACATGAATAAACTTAAACGAATAAACAAATGAAACACAGCGTGAAATAATTTTAAAAAAAAGTATAACTTCTTACATGCTTTCATAAGTACAAACACACACACACACACTTTTTTATTTAACGTTGGATAATGTCACACAAATAATCAATCAAAATTTATCATTTTTTATCTAAAGACTGGTTATCTGAAAGGAAGAGACTTGAAATTTGGATCATATTTGATGCTGGCGATATTATACGTGAACCTTTTTCTCAATCCACTTTGAGAAAAATAGCGCTAAAATATAGAGAATATGGGCTTGTGAGAGATCTGTCTGTTCTGTTTGAAATCTTTTTAAAATCTGTTTTTCCGTTAATCAGCTGTCACCCCCATACGAACGACAACTCTAAGAAGTTGAGAAACTTGTGCGAGCTATGGACTAACGAGCTCTTACCTTTTAACGTGTGATTCCTAACACGATGTATCGAATCACAGAATTACACTTTCTGAAAATATTCAACAAGGCTCAATTTTGTGAGAAATTGAAAGTCCACACTACACAGGGAAATTGAAAACTTTTCAAAGGCAAATATTTTCAAAAAGTTGAAATACTTATTTGCCCCCGTGAAATGATTGAATGCAAATATTGATGTACTGATATAATAGAAATGAGAATTCCTTTACTAACATTCTATTTCAAGACGAGGCAACATTTCTATCGAACAGGCATGTCGATTGTCAAAACACCACTTGATTAAAGAAAATACCAGGGCTTGTAGGTCGTGTTCATACGGCATATAAAGTACCAAACGTACATACCACTGATGATGCCGTAGTAGACACAAAACGTGCGATACTTCATGTCTAATTTGACCACGGCACACCACCCAGATTTGTTTCTTTTCTTCTACCTCCTATTGATTTAATCGAAATCAACACTGGATGCAAGAATACAATGCGAAAAGACCTCAAAAGGTCAATGTACACGGATTAGTAAAAAAAGGGAACCCTGGATTGGCACGCTGGATCACCTGATCTTAGCCTGTTGAACTTGAAGATATCTATATTAATTCTAAGTTCTATATCTACATATCTGGAATTAGCCGTGAAGACGGGCGAAACATAACAAATCCGAATCGAAATCGATCAATTGCTGTGATTTTTTTGTTGTGGTAAAGTTTCAGGTAACTGCATAAGGTCGAAATTCCATAGAATATATCCTGCTGTATGTTGGGTATTCAGCACCTGAAAAATTAAAAAACAAATCTGGTGTTTCATTTGAGAATGATTTCAATGCTCAAACGAAGGGCAGCCAATCAATTGAATTATCATTTTGAAAATAGTAGTAAACTTAAATTAAAAATTACCCTGTTCCAAAAAATATATAATAATATCGTTGGTTCGCTCAATATTTCTGCTAGAAATCGAACGTCAAAAAAGTGAGTCCTCGATAATATTCACTTTGTCTCTAGTTGTGACTTTAGACATTGTTCTTTGTACAGAGATAACAGCTTATCATTCAAAAAACCTATTTCAACTCCCGCCATTTTCATAGATACACTGGAATAATTTCTATGAAAAAAATGCCTAGCTTTTCTGAGGAAATTCATTTGGCAATTCATATTCGATTCGACTGAAAAAGGCTGTTCGATTTCTGAGGATTTCACCTCAAATTTCGAAAATAATTGAAAAACAAACTGGTTGTTGAGATTGAGCTCATTGAATCTGTGTTTCTCTTTTAATCATTCGTTAATTTCATGAAAGTCAAGGATTTCGTTGAAATGTATCAATTCCTTGCAAGGTTTGCAGCTGAAAGGGCAATTGGTATATTGTCCTGAATTTCACCAGGAGAAATTCACGACAAATTAATTACTTTTCCGTAGTAACATTTCTAGGAAAATTTATTTTGCGATCCAGAACTGATTAAATTCAAGAACCCTTTTGAATACAGCATAATAAAAATATCAGAACTGCTACTGACGAAAACTTGATTTTCTTAGACTTTCAGTAAAGCCAAGAATTCCACTCAAACGTTTCAGTTTCTTGCATGTTCTGCAGCTGAAAGATCAGTTGGTGTATTGTTCTGACTTTCACCATTGCCCTGAAGTAATCTCATAAGAAAATTCAATTCACAATTCATCACTAATACAATTTGAAAACTCTTTCTTTAGGATAATAAAAAGTAGCCAATTTCAGAACCGATATTAAAAGACAACTGGATATTATAATTATTAATGATAAGAGCAGTCGGTATTCCTGAGCTTTTCAATATCATTCACTCATTTCACCTAAGCCAAGGATTCCACTGAAACGTATCAATTTCTTGCAGGGTCTGCAACTGAAAGGCCAGATGGTATATTGTCCTGAATCTCATTCCATTCTGTTTATTGGTTCGCCTTTCATTGACGGTTTGGAAGGACTGACCGGAAGTGGCCTCTTCATCTCCGATATTCCACTTCACGACGCAACAAGGGATGTTATTTTAGTGGGAGAACAGGCGAGAGCCCAGGTATGATATATAAATAAAGGTAGATGAGTGTTCTGGAACATAATTGTAAGTGGTAATCAAACTTTCAGATTTGGGGAAAGTAATAGAGTTACGTCAGGTTACTGTATCAAATGAAAAACTCAATAAAATATAAATTATGATAAACTTGAGAGTAAGAAAGTTCTTGTTTTTCCTTAAATTTTCGACGAATCTATACATCTAGATAAAAAATATAACTCACACATGTTCACATAATAATAAATAGCATTCAGGTTTTCTACTTCTCTATCAATAAAAAAAATAGAAAACTTACAAAAAAAAATCATTAAGGGTGATAATTCCATGTGAGTGAAATTTTATAAATATTCAATGTTTTCAATTTGATTTCTTCAATTTGTAGATTTATGAATACAATTGCACTCTTTAGTGGTTTATATTACGCAGTAATTTTTGCCCTTCTTACACTTCAACAGATTCTCTATTGATTCAGCTTTGTTTATTTTTATATTGTGCAAGATTTTATACCCAAAAAAACATTGCAAAACTTTTTTTTGTGATGAAGAAGAATTAATTTTTTTTTCTAATTTGATAATGATTTTTGTGAAAATAGAAAAGATATTGATGAAATATAAATTTTTATAAAGATTATAAAGCATATGTATTTGTTGGCGTAGATGATGTCAGTAAGTTTCGATAATGTAATTGTGTAGTAGCTCCACTTGAAAACCTAGGCACGACCCATTTTCCACTAGCTGAATCGACAATTGGAGCGACTGCCAAGAAAAAGAAATCCTCTCTTCTCACATGTAGCATATTTCTATATGCTGAAGCACGAAATGAAATTCCCCCAACGAAATGCATTTCTCGCTGCGTGGAATATCCTAATTGTGCCAATAAATCATTTCCCTCTGCCTAATTATTCGATATTTGTTGGCGCCTGCTGGGATCAGCACGATTCATCACAGTATATGAATTTATGCTCGTTTCTTTCATTGTCGGGCTTCATAGGCAATTAGCTTTCAGTTTCATCAGGGTTACAACTCGGTTTTATGGTCATGCAGATCGATTATTTCATGAGAATGTAATCGTTTTTCAACAAATCAGTTTGTTTTTATTTCACACCATAGAGCTTTCACTGGTATTCTTTCGATATGTCAATTAGAGAATGTAATATTATAATGTATTTCCAAAATTTTGACTCGTCACGCAGAGATTATTAGATCTACCTCCATCTACTCTATTGAATATAGAAAAAACAGTTTTAATATGCAACGTACTCACAAAATGCATGTACACTTCTAAATATTAAAAAAATTGTATTTGAAACAAAAAGATGTTGATTCTTTCACCATCTGATCTACAGTTATTACCCAACTTAGCCAATGAATTTGATGAAAATAGTAGACAAATTTCTTATCAAAACCTTACCTAGGCTAGAAAGTTGAAGAGAACTCCAGTGGGTTAATTTACATGAGTGAACCCATCATATTCAGATATAGATATTCTCTCTACCTGCCCCTGATAATTTTTATGCATGCAATTAAAAAGATACCTTTTGGTATTATTATTATTTCGTTTTCAGTCTTTGATGACAGATTTCTGAGAGTATTCATCATCATCACTTTTTTTTGTACAGGTGAAATACTTCTATGAGATAATCATTGAGATGTCAATAACTATAAATGTCACAGAGTCAGTTCAAAAAGAAAAAGATGTCTGTATTGAAATTGAATCAGACGATGTGAAGAAACCCCAAAATGCCTAATAAGGAGACAAGAATATGTGAAAAAACTCCGAGTGCCTTATTGTTTTATTACTTCAAGGATCATATTTTTTCAAATAACAAACAACACGCAACACATATTTCGCTATAAAAAAGCTGTATCAGTAACGACTGACACGCACATACTGATTATGTCTGCCACAGTAGTAGACGAAACATTCAATACTCTATACCATCTGACCTGAAAGACCACTTACCATACAAACTAATCAGTTTCGTTAAGAAGCTGGGTTTATTTGGCTCGAGTGTGAATAAGTGTGAGCCACAATAAACCCTTGCGGGTTGTGGTGAAATGATGACTAGACCCACTCACTTTGGACCTAACCTAGCCTAACCCTCATACGTTACCCAAGAGGTGTAAATACTATTTTTGTTGAACGTTATCAAATTGAATTTATAATGGTTAACCTTTTAGAAAGATTATTAATGATTCATTGAACCATATATTCACCTACATTGGGCAGTGTAATAATAGGATGTTCATTGGGTTCTGAAAACAGAAAGAACGAATCTCAAAAAATCAGCTGGTATGGAATGGAAATGTAGATGAGAATATGGCATCACGTTCTGGTTAAACATGACTACCTCTCATGAGAAAGAAAGCTGAACTGGAGAAATTTCATACCAAGTAATATGCAACAACTAGTGTATGGAAAAACTGTTATTTAAGTGATATTTTGAACTAACGTCTACATATTTGTGTACGATTTCAATAAGTGATCTCTGAGGATTCGATAATTTTTTTTTATTTATTTATTTGAAAATAGGAAATCTTAATATAAATACAACTCCAAAAAAGTAAAAATGGTATATAAAAAATTCTAAAGTAGTATAAAAATTCTTCTAACAATAAAATACGTTCAAATGATATATAAATACAAGAAGCTAAAAAGCTAGAAATAGAAATGTGTTCCTGAGAATATTGTCTCATAAAACAGAACAAATCAGGAGTATTCAGAATAGTTAGTTCCATATTACAATTATATCAGGGCATAAAAACAATTATTCGAGTGGGTAGTTGATGAAATATTTAACATATAACAATGTAACACGATGTAACACAATGTATACAGAAAACATAAAAGCTCGAACCAATAAAACAATTCGATGATGTGAAACATAAAAATTAAAAAAAAAATCCAAAAATTCATAGAGTACGTGATGTAATATATATTTTCTACTGAGCCTTGAATGAATATAAAATAACAGAATCTATAATGTGGTATGGTAATTGGTTGAAATCATTCAATCCTTTGAAAAACAACGATTTCATAGATTGCTTTGTTCTTGTCCTGGAAATGTGAAATTAATTGGTGGTTCTTGTGTTGGAGTCATGAATTTGATTATTGTACGTGTATTTTTGTCAAACCCACAAAAAAAATCGTATACATATTAACTTTTACGTCAATTTATATCTTCAATTTATTGTTTTTCACTCATTTTTACTGCCCTGAAGAAGCTTCCCATTAGAAGCGAAAGCTTTCTTCATTCAACTGCCTCTTTATGATTTACAGTTGACATCTCAAATATGTAAAAAATTAATCTCTTTGTACAACTTATACACCGTGACTCACGGTCGATGGTAGGTTAGACGTTTCTGGAAAACGCAAAGCATGATTTTTCTGAAAATTTCACCTCTCACATTTCCTTACCTGTTCTATCGATCTAAAATATTTTCAGCATTGCGGCGTTGCCACTTCCATCAAAAAGTCCTAGCAACTTTATTTTTTTTAATGGAACACCCCGTATATTAATACATTTTTGGAATCGCTCTGGTATTTTAATACTTTTTTGTCAATAATGTCCTATATCTATCTCTATCTGTTTTCGAGATAAAAAATAAATTGTGCTAAATATGGTCCAAAACATAGCCTTAATTGAAATTAAGTACATCAGTACTCTCAATTCATGAAAAGTTGATATTTTGATGATAGTTTGGACAAACTCGAAATATTTGAATAACACCAAGAAATCGACTCCATATCATACAGGGCGTGCTAAAATTACTATTATTTCCATTGTGCATTGTGCTTCAAGATGATATATCATGTCCCTATACCTAAATCGTCAAGTTTTCTCAATAAAGTCGCTTCTTCTAGAAACATAATTTTTTTTAGAATTTGGATTTGGGTAGCAGTGGAATTATCAAGCTCATAGCAGTACGGTTACTTTTATAAGTAATTCACAAAGAGTTATCGACGGTGTTTCGAATCATCTTCCAAAATGAATGCAAATATCAATTATTCAAACGAAGTTCTTATGAAATTATTTATTATACACATGAACAAAGTGATCAAATCATTGTCAGAACGTGTAAAAAATTCCACCAAATGTATCCTGAATTAACACCAATGAACGAGAGGAAGTTTGTAAGGTTACAAAATAATTTCCTTAACTATGGCTCAAAGTTTCCAGGGAACAACTGTACCAAAAATCAGTCATTTCTAGGTAAAAAGTAAGATTTTGTGGGCTAAAACATGTGAAAGTACAGACAATAACAGAATAGGATGATTCAAAATAACAAAATTGTAAACAAAATATCACATTTACACGATAAATGCTGGAAATTTTGTCCATCACATTATAAACACTTCAAAATGTTTTTTGTACGTGACTTGTGGTTGCTTTTTCAATTTCCTGGGGATCCAGATCTGCAATACTCCGCACTATTCGCCATCGCAATTCTTCTTTGGTAGGCACTGGAGTACTGTATACCCTTTCTTTTGAAACACCCCATGAAAAAAGTCAAGTGGCGTGAGATCGGGTGATCTCGGTGGGCAATCCCACGGCCCTGAACGCCTAAACCAACGATCGTCGAAGAGTTCGTCAAGTTTCCTTGAAACTTCCTGGGTGGAATGAGCTGGCGCTCCGTCCAGTTGAAACCACGAATTCCTATATTCCTCTAAAGGCATATTTTCAAGAAAATCGGTTACAGTCGTCCTTAATATTTGGAGTTATCTCTCTGCATTCAGTGTGTCTTCATAAATAAAAAAGCTTATTATATTGTTCTTCAGAATACAGAAAACATTCAGGTCAAATTTTTCTTGAAAACCCATTTCTTTTGTAACATGAGGATTATGATCAGCCCAAAAATGTTTATTCCTTCTATTGAAAATACGATCCCTCGTAAATTTTGATTCGTCGCTCCAAATTATTTTTGACGAAAATTCCCGATCTTCCTGTGTATGAATCAAAAGGGATTCACAAAAATGCATTCTACGTTCGAAGTCTTCTGCTTTTAGAGCTTGAACTTTGGTAAATTTATACGGATGCATTCCGTGATTCTTCAAAATTCGTTGTACTGAAGCATGTGATACACCTAAATCTTTTTCTGCACTGCGAATGGAAGCTTCTGGATATGCATAAAAATATGTCAAAACGTTAACAGTATTGTCCTCATTTGAAGTAACAGGTTTTGGTAATGTTGAAGGCGCTTTTAACATGGAGCCATAGTTAAGGAAATTATTTTGTAATCTTACAAAATTCCTTTTATTTTGTAATCTTACAAAATTCCTCTCGTTCATTGGTGTTAATTCAGGATACATTTCGTTGAATTTTCTACAAGTTCTGGCAATGATTTGATCACACTGTCCGTGTATAATAAAGAATTGATAAATATTGATTTTTCAAACTTCGTTTGAATAATCAATATTTGCATTCATTTTTGGCGATTTTTTGAAACACCGTCAATAACCATTTATCAATTATTTATAAAAGTCACCAAACTGTCATAAGCTTGATATTTCCACGGCTACCTAGAAATCAAATTCTTTAAAAATTATTTTTTGTACAACTGTTATTGAAAATCTCTTTGATAGAAACACTTCAATCAGAACACCTATCAAAAAATCATTTAGAAAAGTTCACACATGCAGTTCGTACTATTGGTAATATTAAATCCCTTATTCAGTCCAACTGTAGAAAGTCCTTCATGACTAACCAATAATCCAACTTAAAATAACGTGAGTTGGCGTATGTAGTTGTGACATATGCCTTGTAATCCAAAGATCGTGTGTTCAAATCCCATGGACCCTATAATTTTTTTTATCAGCAGTAAGGTTATACAAAAAAATTGTATGATACATTTGTTATAAGTGATTTTATTTTGCTCGTGAGTTCGCTCCACTTGCTGACGCTCGTTTTGCAATAATCCCCACTCACAAAATAAAATTCCACTTTCAACACTTGTAGGTAACACGTGAATAACTATTTTTCCACAAAAACGGCTTTATTAAGAAAACTTGACGATTCAGGTATAGGGACATGTATATCATCTCCAAGCATTTTCCACCATCTTTCAATTTATCGAGTAATATACAGTTGGTTTCATTTGAAAAAATGAACTTTCGACTACTTTTATGCACAATGGAAATAATAGTAATTTTAGCACGCCTTGTATGATATGGAGTCGATTTCTTGATGTTATTTCAATATTTCGAGTTTGTCCAAACTATCATCAAAATATCAACTTTTCATGAATTGAGAGTACTGATGTACTTAATTTCAATTAAGGCTATGTTTTGGACCATATTTAGCACAATTTATTTTTTTCTCGAAAGCAGATAGAGATAGGTATAGGACATTATCAACAAAAAAGTATTAAAATACCAGAGCGATTCCAAAAATCTATTAATATACGGGTTGTTCCATTTAAAAAAATATAATTGCTAGGACTTTTTGATAGAAGTGGCAACGCCGCAATGCTGAAAATATTTTAGATCGATAGAACAGGTAAGGAAATGTGAAAGGTGAAATTTTCAGAAAAATCATGATTTGCGTTTTCCAGAAACGTCTAACCTACCATCGACCATGAGTCACGCTGTATATCATTGCAACCCCAATTTCACACAGGAATCATCGGTTTCTTGCTGTTCTTTCAGCAAGTTATTATCGCCATTGAGATTCATTCACGATTTCAGGACGGCTTGCGGAGAAGAATGGATAAATTGAAGAGCTCCATCGAGGAGGGAACAGGGCCGTCGACAAGGAACGGGAGAAGAATGTCAGTTTATTACATTTAATATTTCCGCCTGACATCGCCAAGCGGCTTTGGCTGGGTAAGGAAAATTATATTCAATTTGATTCCATTCCGAGAGAAATACGGTCAATTCTAGTATTTAATCGTCGACTTTGCGATGTATGAGATGGAAGCAATGACTCTTGAGAGATCTCAGGCACTCGCTGTTCTGTCAAGGATAATTCGGGTTGGAAATGTGGATCGATGCTCGGTTTAGTTCTTCTTCTACTTCAACATTTCACGAATCAAAATCGAAAAGTATTTTTGTCATTGTATTTGTGAAATATTGAAATTGAAAAATAGTTCTGAAGTTGTCTTTTAACAGTTGAAAAAACAAATTTGACAGCAACACTTTCTTTGGAGTGACCAAGTACTTTTATGGCTTCAAAATAACAATAAACATTCATAATTCACAAATTATAAGAATACACACTATCAGACTATTGGACAGGCTATCCATAGCCTCATTGCTAGAATATTTTGTGAGTGGAATATATCACTGGGTGAAAATAGTATATTTTATATGATATTACTATCACAATACCTGAATGAGCTCCTACTGCGTCTCTTCAATACCTTTTCTCGAAAACTAACCAACCTAACTATCCATGTCGGTAGAGTATAACAAGAAGGAAGAAAGATCCTATACCTATATTCGAAATCTCATCATTATTTCTTCTTCCTCCATCTGTAAATCTATAATCCTCGACCGATAGTTCAACCTACCTCATTACTTCTGAAAATATACAGAAAATATCAACAGTTCGGACTTTCATTGTCTAATATAATATAAATTGATTCGGAATCCCTGAGATGGAAGTCCACAACGAATTGCCTTTCTTAGACGTATTGGTGAAGAGGAACGACACTGAATGGGAAACATCTGTATATCGAAACCCACTCACACAGGACAATATCTGAACTAGAAATCCAACCACCATCAATCGACTAAGAGAGGAATTATCAAGACTCTACTAGACCGTGCATTCGGGCTGTGTAATACAAAGGAAGGTCTCGAAAAGGAACTAGGCATCATCAAAAATGACCAACGGAATGGTAACTCCAGAGTAATGGTAGAACAGGTTTTAGCTAGAAGATAGAAAGAGCTCCACAAGGCAAAGAAGCCGCCACAACCAGTACTTGTACTTCCCTACATCAGAGAATTATCGGAAAGGATGAGAAGGATTGAATCCAAGTATAACATCAGGACATGCTTCAGATCTGGGAACACTATCTGTAGCAGCCTCACGAAAACCAGGCCACCGAACGCAGACTGCGATTCCAAGAATTGCTTGGACTCATCAACAACATCAAGTGGGCTCAAGCTGAAATCATCCACAAAGAGGAACAATAGTTAAGTAGAAAATTCAAAGAAGCCGCGTATATGTTGTCCAACAAAGCATTAAGTCAAGCTAGCGTAGAGATACGTAACATATGGAAACCTCTAATCAAGCGAGAAACGACCAACTTCCGCCAACTTCCGCCAACTTTCTCCAAAACGGCCAAAACCAATGAAGCGGAAAGAAGGAAGAGGGGATAGGTGAAAGCTCTCGAATGACCTATAAATAGTCAGATCTCGGAGGAATAAGTCCAGTTATCACCCGAAGACGATTGTGGATACTAACAATCGAAACGTCGTAACGTAACTTTGGAATGTATTAATTTTTCATTTTTCAATTTTTGGTAATAATATTTTTTAATTTTTGGATTTTCAGCTTTTATTGATATTTCAATTATTTTTGGTGGTTGCTTGTATGTTATTTGTTTGTAATTTCAGTTTTTGTTTATTAAAATTGTTATTTTCGGTTATTCTTTTTAATTTTTTTCAGGAATTTCAAATCAATTTATATAATATGTAAGTCCGAACTGATGAAATGCACCACGAAACATTGTCAACCACCTTCAAACAAACGCAGAAACTATCAACTCATACAGAGAGAAAAGGCAACATTTTAGTTGTCGAATAAATCATTACCTACTTCATACCCACTTCTTTGTATCTGTCCTTGACATAGCTTCAGAGAGCCCACTCTATACTGAATTTTCCATCCATTTCATCTGTGACATTTCCATTAGCGAAGGAATCCGTTCACTGTTCATGTCATTCTCACATCTCAACCTTCTGTTTTTGTTGTTTGTTATGTTCCAGTTCTTTCTACCTTCAGACACCTTCCATCCTGTGGCACCCCACCCTGTGGCACCCGTGTCGTGACATATATGAGCAGATGACTCCTCTATCCCCATTGCTATGTAACCTATAAAGTTATCATGCTAGAGAATGAGAATTGTGGAATAGTCAGGTGTCGTATTCTCCGCCATTCATCGTTGATTACTATTCACACTTGTTAGGTCCCACCGTGGTTCTCAAATCATCTTTTGTTGCCCATTTTATTCCATCCTCACTCATTTCCTTGTTTCTTCAAGTTCTCTTCTTTTCCTTCATCTTGTTCTCTTCTCCGTTCACTAATGATTTCTCAAATATAACTCTATTGAAAATAAGAAAGAAGTAGAAATGACATGCGTATATCGGTGATATAAAATAACTTTTCATCATTCTTCGATTTTTGCAACCTTCTGTTTTTCATCCTATAATTCATTACTTCTACAGCCAAAGCATTATCGCTCATTACTTTCACATCTCATACCTCATTGTTCTACTCATATCACCCTACCTTTTATCGTTGTTTCTCATACCCCTTTTCTCACTCCAGTATGGACATAAACTTCTACACTTTAAGTAATAGTCCTTGCTCCCAAGAAGGATTTTCATCTGCTCCTTTTCCATTCAACTCCATTTTTTTTTCGTATATTATTTTCACACATTTTCATTCTAGCTATTTCACCGCTATAACTTTTTTTTAAGCCACTCAATCTTTTCTTTAACTCGTAAAATGTTTCATAAGGAGAAGCCACGTGTCCATCACGTGTTTGTGCAAAGTGCAAAGTGTTTGATAGTTATCATATTCTATATATTCCTTCCATGTATGATTTTGTCGTATTAGTCTTCTCTCCTCATTAACCTAACCTAACCTATCTCCAAGTTGGAATCTCGTGGTTATTCTAGGTTTACTATTTCATTGGCTTATCCGCTGATCCATGCACAACTTCTTCTTTTTTCTGGCTAGTGGTGAGGCGTTCAATATATCTAATGTCAAGATGATACTGTATGTCTTGGTATCTAGTCATATTTCATGATTCTTTTTACTATTATTTTATGGTCACTATCGTGCCCATCTCCACTTTGAAATCATATCGATGAAACTAGAACTTCTCTTCTCTTTCACACCAGTTTTGTGTCCTGATATTGAAAAACTTTTTCAAAATATGTCCTATGAATGTTAGCGAGGTGATTATCTGGGGATTTTCCTTCGTCCCCTGTCAGACCCTCGAGGGGTATTCTCCCAAGTCAGGCGATGAGTAGGTTCAGAACAATGAATAACAGGCATCTCAAGGCCATCCTTGAATTCGTATTAACAAACGTTAAATCTTTTGACATTTAAAAGTACTCAGCAATCGCGAGGAAATGAAGCTTCCTGTGAGAATTATTTTTTCCTTTCTCTCATTGGATGTAGAAGTAGACTTCACCTCACCTATTTTCCATTCGCAAATATTTCCAACTCCTACATCTTTCTGAAGCAGTCTAATTTTTCTTTCTCTATCATTCTTTTATACCTCTTCACCATTTCTTCTCTGTATTCATTTGGCACCCCTTCACCTGTATCTCATTTATTATTTTCTTTCTCTCCATGTTACTTCCTCCTCATCATCCCAGCTTCCATCATCTCTTCCACTATTAACATTCGCAAGTATGAGTTTCTTGTACGACTTTTATCGTGATTCAATTACTCTTCTTCATATTTTTTCAGATTGACTGATAACTTTGTTTATCCCTTCCCAGCTCGCTCAATTCCAAGATTCCACTTCATTGGTGAAAAAATATTCCAGAAGACAGTCACTGGTTGAGTGGAGGCGATGAACATTTTTCTTCTTGAAGATGCCATCAATCGAAGAGATAGAAGACTCAAAGATCAACAGTAAACAAGGCCAAGGTGGTTAGTTGATGAGCCAAGCTTTAATATCGACCTCTGAACAATAAGCATCCGATTTCAACTTGTTGCTTAGCAAATGAAGCTGCAGGGAAAGACAGAGAACGAATCTCGTTCGGCGGTCGATGTCAAAGTTTGACTTTCCAACTGGTCGTCATGAGGAGTTCCGTTCATCTCTAATATTCATGGACTGAGTCTTCTGTTGGTCCCATTGATAGCAACTTCGAAAGGGGAAATGTATTCGCCTCACTTACTCACAGTCTCGTCCTTTAAGCATAGTTGAAGAGACTTATGGCAGGTCGAAACCAAGATGTCTGGTATTGGATTATGAAGTCTTTGTTTTCCTATGCTGGTTTCTACTAGTTGCCTTGCAGTTGAAGCTGCAGTGAAATACAAAAGACGAATCTCGATAGGCGGTTGATTTCGATGTGACTTTGCTACAGATCATCTGTCGAATCCTCATTCGTTGTTGACATATGTAAATTGAGACTTTATACCAAAGGAAACTTTTCGTGAGGAAACATCTCAACGCCTCTACACAGTTGTCTTGTCTTTTTGAAACAGTTTAGTGCAGTATTTGTGGTTTTGTATGTATAGCACCACTGAGGATATTTCTGGCTGGTCGACGTAGCCGATGCCTGGTGTTGAATTACGAATGCGTTTTTTTGGTTCCAGTTTCAACAATCACTGATGATAAATCAGCGCCTTTCTTCTTGTTTCCAGATTCGGTAAATTTAATTTCGATACAAAGAATTCTTTCGCTTCCAGCAATTCGAAATATACATAGGTGAACTGGTAATGCTCGGAACTTTAAATAATTTCATTTCAGCGGACACGTCAGTTCCAATTATGAATATTCAGTTTTCATTTTCAGGCGAAGCCATCGAGGCTAAAACCCACGTTGACGTGACGATGTTATTCAGCGACATAGTCGGCTTCACATCGATCTGCTCCACAGCCACTCCGATGATGGTGATAAACATGCTGGAAAATTTATACAACCAATTTGACGTTTTCTGCGGCCAAATAGACGTTTACAAGGTTGGTATCTATTGCCGTTTGCGGAGATGGTGAATCGATAACGCTCGGTGAGTGCTGCACCACGTTACTCGAAAGCGAATGCTCGTAGATCAAGTTGTTTTAGTGGAAGTTAGTGACTTTTCCGAGAAAAAGCGGAGCGGAGATGAACAGCGTAGATGTTGCTATCTCCAGGAAATTGGGGGTAATGGAATTATCTTCCAGAAATAAAAGTGAATGTTTCTTTCGTAAAGGCGAGTTGTTGAGGTGACAGAGGTATAGGAAACTGATATTCCACACTTCTAGTCTGCACAATGGAGTACGGATGTGAAGAAGTCCCACTTCTCTTATCTTTTGAATGGGAGAAAATATCAAGGTCGAACCAAGTTATGAGAAAGAGTATCATTTATACTACCTTTTGTAAAGAATACAATAACGTGTGTCTTAACTTGCTTCGTTTCCGAGTAACGGGGTGTCAAAGTTTTACTAGAATTATTGTTTTTTCATCAATATCTCAAAAGTCTTTCCGCTGATTTCGATGGAACTAGGTATGTTTGCTAGCAGTAACAAGGAGTTTCTTTTATTTATTTATTTATGTATTTACACGGGCAAGTCCTATTCAGATATAAGTAGTACAGTGCTATGTAGTACTTGATGCAATACAGTGGATTAAAAGTAAATTATAAGAATTTCATTTCATTTCATCTGTATTTGCCTCAAGAAAATTTTACATTTTATAAACACGTCCAAACCTTAACCCAAATAACTAAAGATAGATGATAGAATAATTTGTAGTCCTGGGAATATAATTGAGGTTGACAATGATTGTGATATGGGATATTGAAGAATAAAAAAAAACATATATGATCTACATACAAGATAAAATACATTTTAAGGGATGACTAAATATGAATATATAAAATGTAAAATGTATGAATTATATATAAAACGTAAATGTATAAAATATATGAAGTATGATGTATAAAATGTAAAAAAATATATAATGTCAATGTATAGAATGTCAAATGAATGAAATATAGATAATATATGGATATGTACCGTAACAATAAAATGGAAAGTTATATTCAATCACTGTGATTATCCATGAACAAATTCCGATTTTCAGCCATCAACTGAGTAAATTCTTGGAAGTTGTAAATACATTTACTAGAAAAATACATTTCAATTTGGATTTGAATATTTTTGGAGGTAAATCTCGAAATTGAGATGGTAAGTTGTTATAGAGTCCCGTATCAATTTTGGTGGTTTTTTGAAGCCTTGTTTTTGGTTCAACTATTCTAGTTTTGAACCTTGTATCATATTCATGTATCTCTTCATGAGTTTTATAGCATTCAATATTAATTTTAATATATATTAGTTTGTGGTATATAATTAAGGCATAAACAGTCATTATTCCTAGAGCCGGAAATAAAGGCCTACAACTAGCCTTCCAATTTGACTTTGTAATACATCTTATGACAGACTTTTGTAAAATTAGTAGTTTAACTATTTATGTTTGAGCTGCATTACTCCAAGATAAAGTAACATACTGAAGGTATGAGTGGAATAGGCAGTAATAAGAAGTTAGCGCTGCTCTTTGATTTACAAGGTCTCGAACTTTTTTATTAGCAAATCAAATTTTAGGCTTACAGTTTTACTATCATTCAGTATGAATTCATTGCTGGCGAACCATGTATGTGCTTGTTGTCTGACATCATCTTGGGCTATTTTGAGATCTTCATCCCTTTCTATACTGATTGTGAATGTAGCATCATCTGCAAAGAGTACAGATAATCTGTTATGTGCAGTCACATTATGGGGTAGGTCATTAATATAAATGAGGAACAGCAGAGGTCCCAAGATTGAACCTTGAGGTACTCACCTTTCAATTTGTAGGAATTGACTTTTCTTATTGTTGCACTCCACTCGCTGTATTCGGTTGGTCAAATACGAAGTGAACATTTGTTGACAGGTTCCACGAATGCCATAGTAGCTCATTTTGTTTATTGAAGTTGAATGATTGATTGAATCCCGGAAAAACCCCTACAGCACCACATCATCTAAAGATCTTGATCTGCCAATGTCCTCTCTCTCATAAAACAAAATGTAGGATGTCTCCAGAGGCTCCAATAAACTCAATACAACGCCAGAACACTTCGTGACACGACTATCGTCAAACTTAAAACAGTCCGTTTCGTCTTTGACCAAAGCGTAATAATGACCAAATTCAATGCCAGAACCACAGTGAACAAGTATCAAAAGCAGAGATTATTAGATGGCTAGGTGAAGAATATAGTTTTTGAAGAAACTGATATTTCAAAGATTTGAAGGTTATTTAAAGAGTTAACCAATAGAAGAGTTCTGGAAATAAAGCTGTTGTATAAATAATTGAATCTGTGAAAAAAACTTAAAACGTTTGCACGTGTCTAGTTGAACGACTGGGGACATGTAGAGATATTTTGGAGAGAAGCTCGTGGCTGATACTCAGTCAGGTGATAATTTTGAATAGAAGTAATAAATCTCTATGTTTTCTGCGAGCCTCAAGAGAGGGTATGTTCAAAATGCAATCTAATGCAGTATAGTCAGAGTATACACGCATCTTGAAGGCAATATATCGCAGAAAATTATGCTGTACGGTCCCCGAGTTTCACTTTTTGTGTAATGTAATTAGGGGACCAAACTGTGGAGCAATAATCGAGATGAAATCTAACCAGGGAAAAATAAATAGACTCAATAGCAGTGATGTTGGTAAAATCACAGGTACTTCTCTTCATGAAGCCAAGCATATTCATAGATTTTGGAATTACATAGGAAATGTGTGATTTATAGCTGAGTGTGGTGTCACACCTAGATATTTGGTTTCAATAGCAAAATATAAGGTTCGATAATTTATACTATATTCGAAAATGATTGGGTGATGTATTCGATGAAAGCGAAGAATTTGGCATTTGCATTCAAACACCTACCATTTTGTGAACACCACTTAGATAGGCTATATCATTTTGTAGACACAATGTATAAGCTTCACTTTCAATTATTTCAAAACATTTTAAATCCTCGGAAAATAGCAAAGCTTTGCTTTCATGCTGATTAGATCGTTGATGAAAAGGTTCAACAACAGTGGTCCCAAATGTGAACCTTGTAGAATACCCGATATAACTGCAAGGGCATGAGAATAGTAATGATTAACGCTAACAATTTACTTCCTTTTCGTAAGATAGCTCTTGAGCCATTGCAATATTTGCCCATCAACACCATATAAACAGTGTTTACGGATCAATAGATTATGATTTACTTTGTTGAAAGCTTTGGAGAATCCAGTATACACATAGTCAACTTGCAAACCCTCAGACAGAGCGTCAGACAAAAAATCAACGTAAGTAATCAGATCCAGTTCAGCTGACTTTTTGGATGTAAATCCGAATTGTTGGGGAGCAGTCATAAGTAAGGTATTCAAAAATGATGCTCACAAAAGTTTTAGGAATTGCGCTATGAATAGAAATGGTACACTAATTACACATGTCGGATTTACGGCCTGATTTATATATTAGGGCGACATATGAGGTTTTCCATGAGCCCGAGAGTTTGCCAGATGATCGAGAATTATCAATTATATAGAAAAGTGCTCGAGTGGTCATGAAACAATATCACGAATAATAATTCCAGTGGCGTCACAGAGAGTTACCTAGTTCAATTTTATGTAAAAAATCATTGTACGCCACTGTTCTCCCAAGTTTGATACTTTTGTCAGATTGAACAATAGAAAAACGTGTTTAAAGACAAGCTTCTATACAAATGCATCAAATGGGAATAACAATTTCTTCAATTGTTTGATCTAGGTTATTGAACCAATAACCCTCTGCGACGTCACAGGAATTGAAATTCCAAATGCAATCTCATGAAAATAAGCCCTTGAATATTCATAACAGGCACACGTAGTTTAACCAAAATCAGCAATGATGCTAGTAAAAGAACAATATTTCTAGTAAAACTATCACCAAGAAACGAAGCAAGTTAGAACACTTTTTTCAATAAAATATGACAAGTTATCACCACCTGAGATACGTGATAAATTAAGATACATCCTGTATAGCAAATCATGATTCCAGGCTTCTGGATTCCACTCACAATTACTGTGACAAGTAAAAACAAAAATTCTAACAGTGGCTGTTCCAGGTGGAAACAATTGGAGACGCCTATTGCGTGGCAGGTGGATTGCACAAAGAGACAAACACGCATGCTCAACAAATCGCGTGGATGGCTCTAAAAATGATTGAGGTTTGTTCTTCCCATCAAACACATCAAGGACAGCCAATAAGGGTGAGTAGCTGATGATAATAACATTAGAGAACTCATATTTTTGACAGAATCTTAGATAGAATCAACCGAATTGATTATTCACGGATTTTTTGTATCAGTTCATCAATCGATGTTAGGAATCACACGTTAAAAGGTAAGACCTCGTTAGTCCTTGGCTCGCACAAGTTTCTCAATTTCTGAGAGTTGTCGTTCGTATGGGGGCGACAGCTGATTAACGGAAAAACAATTTTTTTTAACAGATCGATCATTTTAGCGAAGAATAGGTGCTGATATAAGGGCCTAGTGGTCTTCATGAATAGAACAATTTTCCATACCACTTTGGTTATTGAAAAAATTTTGAAAATAACACTGAGGTATCATGCTCCTAAAAACACTCTTTTCAGTTTTAGATATCAACAATCGAATTAACGTCTAGCAAACTAATTTTAGATTATTGTATGTTTAAAGAACATAATATAAAAGTTATAGACATTCAAAAATACTTTGAATGTTTTATTTAAAAAAAAATAAAAAGTCGCGTATAGCACATAATTAAATGTATTTTTAAGTATTAAATATAAATAAAAAAGTAATGAAAAGTATTGTGGTATAATGCTTGTGGTTAGAGAGACACAGTTCAAAGTGCAAGACAGATAGAAAGCGCCGGCAGCGCATCGGCAACTGAACAACATGGCGTCAGACTAAAGTCACATGTTTGTTTTTTGTTTTCGTTATTTGTGATGTTTTATTTATTAACTTTGTTATGGCCAGTGATAAAATAAAATATGTTTTCTATAAAGGACATAAAGATAAAATCATACTTATCGTGGTTGATAAACTGAAGAAATGCCAGGAAGTTTTGAATATACGTTTAAAATTTAATTAAAGTACAGTGACATCGAGTTGCCCACTGAAATAAATGAAACAGATGGATATCACAGACAATGTTACAGAAGTTTTACAGCTTTAATGGCAAAATACCGTGATCCATCGACTGAAATAGATAGTATCAGTAAATCTACTTCACATACTTTGCCATTAAATACACCAGCAAATGTTAGTGAAACTATTGCGGGAAACATAAACAGTGAGGTTAGTGCTATCTAAAGGCAAAAACTTAAAAATTACGCTTTAAAAAATCATTTCAAAGTTGAGGATTTTTACCTGTGCAGGTAAGATGCGCATTAATAAACGCAACCACTACCGCCAGCCAGGTAGCCCGGACTCTAACCGAAAAAGCAAGAAAGACAGCATATCAAAAAACCAACTGTTCTGAAATTCTTTCTCGAAAACTTTGCTACCTCCTATACTATAAAGGTTTGCATTTTGTTTTGTCGCCGCGTCTTCCAAAGCCTACTTAGTCAAAGTGTGCGTTTCAAAGTCTACATGAAAAAACCTAAAAGCTTTGTATTTTGAAGATGACTAGCAAAGCATCAAGTATGCTGTACAAGTACCCATATTTTCTCATAAATTGTTTCATTCTCAGCAATACTTCAATAAATGTGAATATCTTTATCATGAATCTAATAGTAACATCGAGAATGGTCTGGGAGTGAAGTGATAAAACAAAGAAACTGGATAAGATAAATAGATTGACTCTTACCGAAAATAAGAAATTTCAAACATACTCTTTCTTGAAATACAGAAAATTACCCTCATCATTTCTCGGTCCCCTTCTATTCCGTATCTCTTGTATCGAACAACGTACGCTATCCACAAAGTTGGCATTAACCCAGACAATCTGGCAAACTTTAAAGTTGAGTGATATTTCATGTAGAGAGATTTAAAACTCATGACTCAACTTGTTTCCGATTCATTTTCCCGCTCCTTTCATTTAGACAAAGTAATGTCTTTCTGTCGAATGACTCAGATATATTTATTACAGACGAAGAAGCTTCGAACTTGCATTTTACTTTTATGCAGGTTTGGTTGGCAAGATAACAAGATTTATTGACTAGTTTTTCCTCTTCTCGTATTGTAAATTGTATCGACCAACTTTAGAACTGTATTTGACTGTGGTGAATGTTTCTTTGTAACATGACTGTATACTCAAATCATTTCCAGAATCAGTAGAAATATTCCGAGTTATTTTATGCCTAGAAGTGGTTGTTGCTGTTGATGTTTCTGAATAATTCTCAAAAATTCAAAACGTTTTTTTCAAAATTTAGATGAGTTACACTGCCTCTCCAAAATTTTTCTGTTTCACAAACCTTTTCATCACCTCCGTTTTGACATGAAGTTTCAAAAGAAGTTGATCTTGAAATAAAAATCAGTAACACCGCTTCCTAAAGGTTTGTTTTTTATTCTGCAAACCCCTTTATCGACTTCATTTCCTCTTCTGGTTCAGGATAATCGAAACTGAACTAATTTTTCCACACATAGATGAATCTATGGCTCACTTTTCAGATTGAACTGCATGAGATACAGGTATAAGTAACCTTGATGACAATATAAAATCACATTCTCATAGTTCTAGGCTCACATGCGTCTTCTGCGTTTGATGAATCCAAAATAAACTCTAAGGCGATACTGACTGAGAATCCTGAAGTTCTCATCTCATTCAGTCTCCAGAAACGTTGCAAAACTCAAGAAGACGTTCATCCAGAACTTTATAAAGTCAAAACTACTGATATTTTGATGTCCGGGTTGAACCTCGTCCATAGTTTTCAGTTGTTCGACGTTTCGGCTTCGGCAGATCGGCAGATTGAGGCCCTTGCAGGGACCAGTGACGAGACCTGGGAAATCGGCATATTGAGACACAAATCCCTGAAAGCGTGTCACTAGCTGATGGGTAGACAGATCGATACTTCTTCTCAACCATAATTTTCTTTACTTGAAAATGGCTTCAAAGTCTAAACCGAAACGTTGAACAACTAAAGCCTATCGACTCGGTTCAACCCAGACTCCAGTAAGTAATGAAGTAGGTCTTATCCAAATCATTAACAATAATAATTATGGAGCAAAGTTATAGACTCCTATCACACTGAAGCGACTGGAATATATTTCCTCTGAATATTCATTGTTATTTTCAGATGAGGATAGGCCTCCACACTGGATCAGTCCTCTCAGGGGTGGTGGGGGTGAAAATGCCACGCTACTGCATGTTCGGCCACAATGTGACAATCGCAAACAAATTCGAATCGGGAAGTGAACCCCTCCGGATAAACATCAGCCCCACGACGTTTGTGTACGTATACTCTGAAATTCGATATTTCATTTTGATGGCATGTGGATTGAAGCAGTGGTGAGTTATGCAGGGTGGCCCAAACGGAGGCGCCCAAGTTTTTACATGAGATATTTTGAAAGCTACCTAGAATGTTTTGCTGTATCCCCAACATAACAAAGTGATCCTCGGGCTTTATCAGAGATATCTGTTCAGGTATTTTTGATACCCCCTGGTGATGATCTTTTTCACAGGAGTTATCCTTAGGATATATTATAGGTTCCAACATTTTCTACATGGGTTGCTAACCAAAAGTTTCACATTTCTAGAAAATTGGTAATTTTGAGAATTTGAACTGTCGATTTTACCTAATAACTGTCTTAACTGTCGATTGTACATAGTCGACAGATTGAACTATCGATTATAGCTAATCGGCAGTTCACTTATTGACACTTTGAACTGTCGAGTAGCCATAATGGATAGTTCAAACTGTCGATTGGCTGTCGATTATGTATAATCGTCAATTCAAAGAATTGATTATGATTAATGATAATGATAATGATAATGATAATGATAATGATAATGATAATGATAATGATAATGATAATGATAATGATAATGATAATGATAATGATAATGATAATGATAATGATAATGATAATGATAATGATAATGATAATGATAATGATAATGATAATGATAATGATAATGATAATGATAATGATAATGATAATGATAATGATAATGATAATGATAATGATAATGATAATGATATTGATATTGATATTGATATTGATAATGATAATGATAGTAAATATAATGTTTGATGTTTAGCTATTTACGTAAAATCGATGATTTAAAGGGTCAATAATCGACAGTTTGAGCTGTCATTTAGGGCTAATCATTGGTTTGAATTGTCGATTATAAAATAAGAATGTTATTTGGCCCTTCAGTACCTTTGTATAAGAGTTTGCGTTCCGTTCATCCATTTTTTTGACCGTGGTCGATAAACTACCCACATTTTCAAGCACAAAGTTACAGAACCACTGTAATGGCCGGATTGCGATAAAATTCCTTTTGTTTCGCACGTAGCTCGACTGTATATTCGAATTCCAGCCACTATTCCAATTAGATGGAGTTGATTTATTGCCAATGGGGGATGAAGAGATGCGCGAATTGCTTTGTTTCGATTTGGTGTGGATTTGTTGTCGGAATCCAGCTTTCAGAAAGTCCTTTGGCATTTCGCCAAAACTTGATATGAACAATGAAAAATCGTGACGGATAATGAAGGGAACATTCATCGTGAAATTTTGCATACTAGGCGGTAATTTAGCTCTCACAGTTATTATCGTTTATCCATGGTAGGCAATTATGAGTATTTGAAATACCACTTCTGATACCTCAGAATCGATAAAATGTCTTGGAACAAGCTATAGAGCCGAAACACGAAATTCGACAAATTTAGTTTTTGACGAATATTTCAAATCAACTACTGAATTCTCGATCTAAAAAAATCTAGTTCACCCAAATAGCTAACTTGTATCTCATTCAACCAACCTTGTAGATCTCACCGTTTCTGAGATAGCAATAGTCGAATTAGCTAAAAAACCGGCTTATATATTTGGAAATCCACAGAATTCCCTGTCTTACTCTTATTCGTGTCAAAAATGACAAGTCAATGGAATGTTAACCGACTTTTCTCTTGCTCCCATTTCAAATTATTAATGAATAGATTAGATATGGAACAGCCGGATGTACTTTTCGACTATTTTTCCACATATATTATCAATTTCTGAAAGATCCTTCAGACATTCGATGCTTTTCAATGCCACACTTGGAAATAACGAAGATACGTCAGAAGATACGCGTAGAAGAACTTATAACTGACACAATTGCGTTTTTATGCCGTTGAAAATTTGACCCCCTAAAAAAATTGACATCTTTTAAATTTTTGAACAAGTCTTCATTTCAGAGTTCTATACAGGGTGTAACATTAGTACGTTGGAATATTCAAGTTACGTATTCCTGAGACAATTTTAACAAAAAAAAATTATATAAACTTGTGTCCGGATATGCTTTGTTTCGGAGATACCGGGTATTGGAATTGAATTTTTTGTTCATTTTTAAAAAATAACTTTTGCAAAAAATAAGTTACTAGCACAAAATTTGGTACCCGGGGTTTTTTGACATGGTTAACCATTATTTTGTGATAATTTTCACGTAACATCTAGAGGGCGCTGCGTACGCTGTCATTACTTATTTCACAGTGTCCTAACTTTTTTGACAGTGAACGTTTAGTTCTTTCCATGAAAAAACCTAATTCCCACACCTTTTCAAGTGAAAAAGTACGTCTCCTCAACAACGCTACGGCTGATCGTTTTCAAGATATTTACAATTTTCTTTATCGATGCATATTATTTAGATCTCAGTGTTAAGTAGTGCAACTTCACTAAGCGGGCTCAGCTCCGCTAAGTGAAGATGCTGAGAATATTAGGAAAACTAAAAATGTGGTGGATCTCTTCCAAATAAACAACTTTTTTCAATGAAATTTTCATCGAAAAACCGTGTTTGAAAAAATTTCAACAATTTGTATCTCGAAAACGAATGATTTTTCGATGAACATTTTGTTAGTGAAATTTGCTTATTTTGACGAGATCCACCGCATAGTTGCATCGATATAGAAAACTGTAAATATCTCCAAAAAAGGATCACCTCCAGTGTTGTTAAGGAGGTGTAACTTTTTTACTTAGGAAAAATGTGAAAATCAGGTGTTTTCATAAAAATTACAAAAAGTTTAGTGCCAAAAAAGTTTGGGCAATTTGAGATAAATAATGACAGCATACGCAGCGCTATCTAGATGTTACATGAAAATTAATACATAATTATGATTTCCCACGTCAAAAAACAACCCGAGTACCAAATTTCGTGTGAATAACTTATTTCAACACCCTGTATCTCCAAAATGAAGCATTTCCAAACACAAGTTCACTCTGACTTTTTTCTCGAAATTGTCTCAGCAATACGTCACTTGAACATTTCAATGTAATTATGTTACATCCTGTATAATTGTATTCACTATATTCAATAGGAACATATTGTGAATATTCTACCATTGTATCCGACCTCCTAAAACATTTCTCTTATGTAGATGAATCTTTCTAGGTATATATTTATTCGGTATACCAGATTCGAATTCACTTCTCACGACATCAAATATTTTATTAATTTCTGGAAACTGAAAAATTCGGCCTCTCATCAATTATACGATTGATATCCACAAGTTTCCATGCCGACTTCTCTGTCTCACCGGCAATCATCTCTGTCTAGTAATTTTATCTCATCTCGATTACAGGAGGTTAATAAGAGCCGGCGGCTTCACAACAGAAGAGCGTGACCACGAGTGTCTCCCGAAGGATTTTCCCTCCTACATCCCGGGAACGTGCCACTTCCTCGTGGGATATAACCACCCCGACGTCGACGAAGACGCTCCGCTGGCTAGTCACATCGAGAAGGGGATGCTCGATATAGGACTGAAATGGGATCATTCGTTGTAAGACTGTTCCGGCATAGCAATATTTGTTTTAGTGCAATAAGAACGAGAACTATCTGATATTTGTGAATGTAAATTCGTTATTTGTTTTATTGGTGTCAGGTGTGGAATGTGGAATCAGGTGTGGGATTTAACGCTCCAGACAACGATTCAAGTTGGAATGCTCAATCAACACTAGAAAGCGCTTTCACAGCTCGCCGTATACCTCATCCGAAGCGCTAGGCTGCATCACCCAACTCAACTATCTTACCTATATCCACGGATAAGAAAGATAAACGAGGCTACACAAAATTTGACTTTGCAACAAACAGCCCTCGAGATCTTCATTCGTTTTTGATTAATTCTTCCATCGATCCCATAGCAGGCAAATTCATAAGAGGGAATGTCATCGCCATTTTTTTATTGCAAAGACAGTTGAGTAAAACTTTACATTCATGATTCAGTCGAGCACAAAACCAAATTCGTGTTGTCTTTCTCATAAAGGCAACTAGTTGAAGGCAGCCCCAGAACCAAAGCACTCGTGATTCAAAACCAAACAGCGCTCTGTCGACCTGCTATAGGTCTCATCAATAGTGCTAGGCTGAACTATGAATGCATTGTTGGATTCAAATGAAGTTAAAGCAATAACCTGACTATAAAATTGCGTTTGATCACGAATGCATTTTTTGGTTCTTGTTTGGACTGGATGCCGCGCAGTGAAAACGGCGATCAATGTCAAAGCTTGACTTTGCAACGGATTGCCTTTGAGTGTCGTTTATCTCCATTATTCGAGAATTGAATTTTTGTTGATGCCAGTCAAATAGTCAGAATCTGTAAAAAAATTATAACTGTCAGCATGGCAGTACATAACTGGCAATGGCACAGTTACCTGAAAATTTCAAAATAGTTCATTCACGAATGTTCAAAACTATCGATTTCAATTTTGAAATAGATAAGTACTTATCTATTTGAAGACAACACAAAACGAAAATGTGATCCTTACCTTCCAAGTTTCTCACAATGGAAATCAAAAAGCCAAAACCAACGCAATTGCATCCTTTCTCCATCACGCATATCGCATCGGCTTGTGAGGCAGCTTGAATTTTTTTTCTCCCGCGATTTCGATGGAAGCATTAATAAATTATACATAGTTTTCATCTACATGGTTTGGGTGACTTGGTAGAAAATTATTAAATAAAGAAAAAATTTATAAATAGTTTTTTGTAGGGAAATAATCGTATATCTGATTCAAATAATTCTAATTCAGAAATTCTATACAAAAATAGACGTTTAACACTACCTACACAGTAGGGTGTGGTAAACGTCTGTCAAAAAACAACTACTACCCCGGCTAAAACCACGCTGGATATTGAATTATATCCAACAGATATTTATGCAAGATTTCTCACAGAGGCTAGTCTCACATATGTTTCTCGTTCGTCCAGCAGCAGGACCATACTGGAATTATTCAAGTAGATCACCTGCAGACCGCGGTTTCGAGGTATTACCTCTCGTCAGTACAGGAAAGATCCTACCCAGGCAGCAAAATGTCTGGGACTCGATTAATTTCAACACAAATGTTCTAGTTGTCCTCACAGCAGATTTTGCATTCTTGGTTTGGATGGTCAATTTTATTGGAAAGATGATGGGCAAGGCTTTGTTGAATCAAATGACCTAATACGTATGCAATTGCGTGCCGGTGGCTAGACTTCATTCACAAAAAACACAAAAGTAGCAAGAAACTTACAATGTGTTTTTTCACGATTTTCACAAATAGTCCGTATAATAAAGTTTGATGTTTCAAAATACACTTAAATGTAAGGATCCCTAGATTTTCATGCAGTTTTATAATAAAACAAGATACATATTGACTCTGCTATATCGACCGAAAATTGTATCATTTTTATTTTGTGATGGAACTTTTTATAGTAAGTTACAAAATTATATAGTTATTGATTGGAAAATGAATATCAAAGATAGTGATTGATTTTCACAGTATTACATAGTACTTCATAACAATTTTTCCATGGACATACCGGGTGACAACAAAATCTTCGTTCACAACTTCAATGCATTGTTTCTGGGTTTGACAATACTTAACTGGAGCCAATATGGAAAAGCAATTGAAAACCTATTTTGTGATATTTTTTAACCTAAACATCTTTTGTATCACAAAAAAAATTAAATGTACCTACGTTTTCCTGTGTCGATGAAAAATGTGCATTTGTTATGCTTGAAAATGAATAGTGTATAATAAGGAAAGGTGGAAAGCTTTGAAATTTTCTTTTTTCTCTGAGAGTACAAGAAATACACTTCAACGTTAATTCAAAAAATGGAGTAAAAACTGAAATTAAAAAAAATAGGAAAAGTGAATTTGTCTCATGTTTTCCACTACATCAACTAGTTTAACAATATTTCCATAGATGACGCTTTGGTGTCGCCATATTGAATTTGGAGAAAATAAATGGCTACGTCGCCGTTTTGAAAGAAAAAGATCACTTCTTCCAGTTCGTTGAAAAGAGGAAATATATATATTCTATCAAATGGTCCCTGAAAATACACAGGTCGCCATTCAAAGTTCTTCACTTGGATTCATCTTCAAATGAATCGAAATAGGTTTTCAATTGTTTTTCATCATAAATATTGGCTTCGATGAACTATAATTTTCTTCCTGATTCCAAATTTCTCCGCCAAGCAATGTCTGAATGGCGTCGTCAAAAATGATTTTGTTGTCACCCGGTATATATACCAAAAATCACAGGAAATCAGAAGTTTTATTCATAGAAAGGGGGTATTTTTGAAAGAAACTCATTTTGTGTGGTTTTCTACAAGTACTGATTGATTCAGAGTTGAAACCAATTGAAACCAACCTGTTTTGAACTCCTCTCCTTCTGATATCCTCTGATATCCTCTGAACCCAAAACCCTCAATTTGCCATTTGTATGATTTTCTATATACTTCTACAAAGCGCTCGTAGTGGAATGATGGAAAAGTTCGAACCGTAAATGTATATTTGAAATTATTTCCTATAGTTTTTTGGAGATCACATCCACTACTAAACTAATGGACCGTCTTGGTACGAGCTGAGTATGGTCTATCTTCATGGAAGCAAATTTTCTGATCTCCAAAAAGTACTGTTTCAGGAGCAACTGATATTATGGCTGTGTTTTTGCGATATTTTTATCCCATTCATCAAAAATGTTAGACAGCAGTGCATAAAGCTAAAAATCATCATTACTAGTCAAAATTCAAAGTTAGAATATTAAATTACATTACATTACCGTAAGTGAAATATTTGATGATTTGGAAGTTCTATGTTGGCTAAAGAGTTCGTAGGCTAACACATAGATGGGGTTACAAGTATCGAAGTCATCTGATTCTTGGTTAACCTCAACCTTCAAAAGACACATGTACAAATTTCAAATCTGCTACTGTCCATCTACTAGTGTATGGAGTAGAACATTTTTAGTGAAGCAACTCTTGTCAGTTTGAAGAAGATGTATAAGAAAGAATTTCTTGTGTCAATGACGAAAAAAATATCTAGTGGAGACACGTACGGACCGTGAGGCGCTTTGAACTCACAACGGTCTCGACGCGGCAGTGGCGGATTTCGAATTGTCTGTGAACAACACTTTCCTCGCAGCCACAACCAGGACAGAGTGTCCTCTGCGAAGCTACAATGAGGTTCCTCCCAGGATAAAGAACCTTAGCCGGAAGAGAAATCGACTCAGACGAGTTTATCAGCGGATTATCTACCCTGGAGGCAAGGCTGCGGCTAGCAGGATGGCCAACCAAGTTAAACAGGCCATCACTAACTACAGAAACTAGAGGTGGAGTCAGTGTTTGGAATCTCTGGAACCTAGGGATGATGAGCTATGGCGAGTCACCCGCAGGCTCGAGAAGAGGAAAACCGCTCTCTCCCCCTTCTTCACGGACAGCGCGACATCTGCCACTCCCCCGCCGAGAAGGCGTTGGCGTTGATCCGGATGATGATATTGACCGTGATATCCGGCTGGAATAGCGGGTTCGGCGCATCCTTAGGGAAAATGATGACGACGTGATCCGTCCAGCTTCGGAGGAAGAACTGATGGGGTACATTAGGGCCTCCAAACCCAAGAAGACTCCGAGAATTGATTCAATTAATATTAGGTTGTTGAAGCAGCTCCCGGAGAACTTCATCAGATACCTACTGGGCATAATCAACAGTTCAATCGCCCTCAGATACTTCCCCCGAAGATGGAAGCATTCCGTAGTCGTCATGATTCCAAAACAGGGCCAGAACTCGCTGTTTCCCCAGAATCATCGTCCGATTAGTCTGCTTTGCTCAACGGCTAAGTTGGCTGAACGTGTTGTACTGCAAAGGTTGACCGAAGAAGTTGAAGACCGAAATGTTCTGCCTGATGAACAATTCGGCTTCAGGAGGGCACACTCCACCGAGCTGCAGACTAGTCGAAAATTCCATCTCAGAGCTGAACAATAAGAAGACAGTCCATCTCGTCCTCCTGGGCATTTCCAAAGCCTTTGACAGAGTGTGGCGTGGAGGTCTACTACACAAAATGCTCGTTTTCGATCTGCTTCGGGGCCTGATCCAGTGGATTAGGTCCTTTCTGAAAGGCAGAACATTTCAGGTCCGAGTTGAAGGAACCCTGTCTCCCGTTATGGAAATCCAAGCTGGAGTGCCTCAAGGAGCTGTGCTGTCTCCACTATTGCACAGCCTTTACGTGAGCGACCTTCCGAAGTCATTGATCTTTATGTCGTTACCAAAAAACATCTTCAGTTATGAACCACTCGTCCTCCTGACGGAAGACAGTTGAAAGGGTAAGGGAAAAATTTCCAACCTGAAGAAAATGAAGATGACAAACGTAATGACGAAAAAAATACTGTTGATGCCAAGGCTTGGCTTGATGATAAGTGGTTTGCTGAGTTTGAACGAGGACGATGAATGCAGCTGACGCCTCAAAGAGGTCGTTACCGACGAAAACATTAAAAAAGTCCACAAAATAATTTTGGATGACCGCAAAGTGAAGTTTATCAAAAAAGCCGAGACTCTATGGAAATCAAAAGAACATGTTGGACATATCGTACATGAATATTTGGGTATGCGAAAGCTCTTGTTCAATGTGGGTACCGCGCGAGCTCACAATCAACCAAAAACTAAAAATTAATAATTATGTGGAGTGTTTGTAGCTGTTCCACCATGAAAATCCCGAATTTAGGAGCCGATGGATGAAACATGACTCCATCATTTCACATCAAAATCGACTGCACGCGGTGAACCGACTCTAAAGCATGCAAAGACGCAACCGTCGGCTAGCAAAGTTATGGCATCAGTATTTTGGGATGCATATGGTATAATATTCATCGACTATCTTGAAAAGAGGAAAACCGTCAACAGCGACTATAACATAGCGTTACTGGAGCGTTTGAAGGGCGAAAATTGCATGAATTTGGCTTCGAATTGCTTCTTCATCCACCGTATTCTCCAGATCTGGCCGCCAGCGACTTTTTTTTCTCAGACTTGTTCTCAAGTTGGTAAGAAAAGTTGCTCTTATGGAAAGGTAATTGTACTACAAAAATGGTATCGAGAAATTATATGACCGCTATCACCATTGCGCCTCAAAAAGCAATTATATTTAATAATAAAATTGAATTTCCTCAAAAAAATGTTAGCCTACGAACATTTCAGGACTTGTTAGATATTTGTCCGTTTACGGATTAGCAACAACCATAAGTTTTTTCAAATTCATGAACACAAATCACACCTGGATCAAGTGTACATACACAAAAAAATAGATGTTGTCACAAACAGTTTATCCACACTGAGTATTTCACCTCAAAAGTCTGCAATTCTTAAGTTTGTCAACTAGACTATTTAAAGAGAGGTGTAATTCCGAATTACAAGCAGTTTTTTGAATTGTGTAGTGCGAAACCCAAAAAAATATTTATTCTCATCATAACCATTGAATTGGAGCTACTATCACAATTATTTTTATTGGGTTTTCTTGCAATCACAAAATCAAACACGCTTCTGACCAAAGTCACCAAAATAGCAATAATTTTATCGACTACTGTAACGTCTCTAAAATTTGTGCAATATCCACATGTAACCTATGTGTAAATATATGTATAAATAAGTATTTATTACTGTCAATCATAAATGACGGACTTATTTTGATGAATTCTTTCATGTGGATTCATTCATTAATATCTCAAATATTAGTTGCTTCCCAAAGAACCATCTTTCATCTAATGATATAGGAAAACAGAAAACAACACATACGAACGGAGTCACCAACAATAGCCTACCGCACATTATGATTTCAATTAGGAAGCCTAGGAAAGCGCAGGAAACCTGCGTGACTTCTGGAGCCAGGATATGAATAGAGATGAAGATGTTTTAGAGTGTATATGATCTAAATCAAAAAGAGGGGAATTCACGAAGACAGCATTCGTATGTGTTGTCTCCTATTTTTGGCAACCCACTGTTGCCCATCTTTGCCCTTGGCTACTCTACTGAAGAATTAACTTTTCTCTTCCCATGAGAGAATTCGTGAAGTATCTTCCATTCGATTTCGATTTGGAAAACTGTTGAATTCTGCAAAAGAGCTCCGTCATTTAAAATTGCTCTGTATATGTTGAAAACTTCAGATTGACTCTAAAGCGATGGTTCTAAAAATATGAGTTGTAGAAAAATTGTAAATTTGTTATATTCCGCACATCGACTGAAATAAAGAAATCCTTGATTTATTAGATTATTATTTTGTTTCAAAAAATTCCTTCATCAGCTGAAAATCAATATGTGAATGTTTTTCATAATCAAAAAATCAAATTAAATGAATCATTATAATTTTGCTTCATACATATTTCAGTAGTAGATATAACCTCGAGGATATCACATTACTTTCCTTTCAAGTGTTCATTTCAATAATCCCACTTGGGAGAAATTTTTGTTGGGAATAAAAGCACTAAGGCTGTCTATTCTCCAACTCCAGTTGGTATACTAACACATGGTCATTACAATCAAAATAGGGAATATGTAATTTTGGTTGTAGCGTCATATCGAGTTCAATTCGACCTATTATTGATGTAGTTTTCATTCTAGTAGAAGTAACTTTCCCTGTTCGACTTCTATGACTTTAACAATAGTTTTTATGGAATTCAATTTCAGAAATATAGAGTCCAATCAACAACAAACCTCATGGCATCAAAAAATGCACCAAAGAACTTGCATGAGTATTTGCCAGGCTCTCTCACCTGCCTGACAATACTTCTACTTCAATTTTTCTTGTTCAAGTATGCCCTCACATAAAATATATTACTGGCACCTTCAAGACACCCACATACACTGGAAAAACAGCAGATGAAATGAAACGACTACTGAATAAACAAAATATTAACATAGCATATGAGACTGGTAACTCTTTGGGTAGACATATAAAGAACAACAAGTCACAGATAGAAAAAGATAACAGAGCAGGTGTCTACAAACTACAAGTGGATCATGCACAAACGTGTATGTAGGAACGACTTGAAAAAATTCACAACTAGAGTATTTGAACATAAGAGAAGTTTTGAAGTTAAGAGGACCAACTCCACCTATGCGTGCCACGTTTTCGAAGCGATCACAATTTCAACACTATGTACAACATACTCTATATTCTAGTGTGCCTTCCTTAACAGTTTATTAGCATACTGCAATAGGTTTGAAATTTCCTCCAATAATCAGCACGGATTCCTAAATAAAAAATCAACGATAGCAGCAGTTGACTGACAGTGTATTATGAGAAACTGGTGAACTTGATAGATACGGGTGAGTGCCCTGCTGAGATCTTTTGTGATCTCAGCAGGGCATTTGCCTGTGTAGATCATAGTACTTTACTAGATAAACTTCAGAGATATAGAATAAGGGGCATTCCCCACCATTGGCTGCACAGCTTCCTCGATTCGAGTAGCCAGTACGTTTCTATCGACAATATTGTGTCAACAAAACGAGCAGTCACAATCGGTGTTCCTCAAGGCTTTTGGGACCTATTCTTTTTATAATACACCTCAATGATCTGGATGACTGACCATATGTACGCAGATGATACGTCAGATAAATCAAACAAACTTCTGTCAGATAAATGCAATGAGACTTTCACATATGTAAAAGATTGGTTCAGTGCAAACCCCCTTCAGGTGAAGGGGGTTTGCACTGAACCAATCTATGTAGGAATTGTTCAACTAGTCAGGTTTTTGGGTCTTGAAGTGGATATGTGTCTGACATGGATTAATCACTGTCGACTACTACAATCCAAATTAAAATTCTCCACATATCGATTCAGAAATCTCAAACTCGTCCTCAACGAGGAACAACTCCTTAAATTATATTATGCTCAAATTGATTCCAGACTATGATAGGGGGTGCGCTTCTGGGGCATATCCACCTCATCATTAGCTATAGATGGAGTTTCGAAACGCTCATCCTGTAGAGATCACTTCAAGAATTTAAAAATCCTTACGCTTCCATCACTGTTAATTTTTGAATTCTGCATATACGTAAAAAATTGTAGTAACTTCACACCGAACAATTCCAAATACCAATATAAAACACGCCAACAAGACCATTTTTATATTCATTTCAGTTGTACAAAAAATCATTATAATTTCACTAGAGCAATTCTTCACCCGACGAAATAAAAAAGTGTTTAACTCTATTGTTTTAAAATCAAATTGAAGTTCTTTCTAGTGACAAAGTGTTTCTATTCTGTGAAGAAATACTCACAAACTTAACATGTTATCTGCTCATTCCTGACTTTATTTTTCTGGTTTAACTGTTTAGTCTTAAGTTATTTGTGTGTTCAATTTCATTTTATTTCACTCACCTGTTTTGACGGATACAATACAAGTTATAATTGTCAAATGGAAAATAAAATATTATTATTATTATTTTCACCGTATTATGCGCTGGTCAGGCCCTATCCCCCGAAGCCCCGATAGATTCGAGAGGGCGCGCCAGCATTATCAACCAACGACCACTCCCCATGATGTGGGAAGTGGTCGCGCAGTGAGCCAAGAATGACAGCCTTTTCAAGATTCGAGAGTAGAGAGGTCATCATTTCACCAAGGACTCCAATAATCAGAACAACCATCTTTACAGACTGGTCTGAATAGAGTCTGCGGAGTTCGACGAGAAAATCTCGATATTTATCCGGTTTTTCTTCTCTGAAAACTCCACGACAAATATCGTCTTGCTCTGGTGGTTGAGAAGGACTTCATCAAGCTTATCAACTTGTTGTTGAACATTATCGGCTTATTGTTGAATATTTTTTTCATAACACTAATAAGTTTATTCATATTCAGAAGTTTACCTGTTGTTCAAGAACTGAAAAAATAACTGGTTTACAATTTCCACCTGGTATCGCTTTCACTATTAACTATTACAAAATATTACAAGAGACAGATGTTTGAAAGAATGTTTGAATGTGTATTACTACGGAATGTTTCCCTCATGCTTGACGTTTCGATTACAAAACATAGATGTCGCCCGCTCCGCTCCATGGTCCTGCTTGTATAAATTCGGTTGCTAAGGTTTTTTCATAACGTGCCCTATCGACAAAACATCGTGACACGTTTTTTCACCCCACTGATTTGTCATCCAATCTGACGTTTTCTTACCGCAAGTGCGAATAATTTTTGAAAAAAATGTTGAATTTCCAACTAATGACGGAAAGAGATCGAAGGGAAGCCGCAGCCATCGAAAAACGCAGAGCACTAGAAGAGGAAAGGAAAAAGAGGATTTTCAATCCTCGTGCACGACTCATTGGGGTGAGTGTAGTTTTAGGGAAATATTTTTATGTCCGTGAATAATAGAAATAATAGTGAGTGGCAGTAGCTCTCTCCACACAAAAAAACATTTTCACCAACCGGACGAATTGAAAATCAAAAAATTGACTAATCACCAAGACGAAATTAGGTAAAACATTAAGTTAATAATGTTTTAATCAAACCTGCGTGATTTGTCAGTTAATCAGGGGTCCAACATCAAAACTGGGTCAACTTTTGGAGATACCACTACTCGAAAGTTAAAAAAAATTACCCTTTCAGGATCAAAAAATACAAGGTTCAAACTTGTAAAATGGCACTATTAATTAATTAAACTATAATTTTCGTATTTCTTCAATTTATCAATCAAAATCAGCCGAAACCCAAACAAAATTGGTATGACTGAATAGGTATTTTCAATACCTTTCAAACGAGCTGTCACTTGCCATAGGGTCCCATTTAAAATTTTTGGTCACAGTGGCCTTGTGACGTCATTTATGACTATTGCGTCATCTGTTATGACCAGTTAAGAAGCCTACATCCGTTTATTTCCACCCTCCAAATTTCATTATTAGAAGTATACCCGTTCAAAAGATACGAGGGGGGGAGGGGACTTTTGACTAGCACTGTATATTATTACAAACACAATTGTTTATGGAAGTTACATTTTCACAAAGAGTTCTTTCATTGGTTCTGTTGGCAGAAAATAAACAAGAACAAATGCGATGTGATGAAATTTATATGGTCAAGAAATGAGAAAAAACATCACTTTTTTGCTAGTGTTCATAGTTCGTGTAGTGTTTTTGAAAAAAGGCTGAAAAGATTTGCGTACCTTCTAGAGAGAAAGCTAGTTTTTTTCAAGTACTTTTTCCAGTCTTTGGCTAAAAAAACTTTAGTGCAGCGATGACATCATGCAGATCATGATTCGAGAAAAGAACTACTTTGGGACAAAATAATTCTTCAGTCTCGTGATTCTTGGACTCAACAGTCGACAAGAGTTGAGATAGGTTGATGTTCGGCTGTCCGTATGAAGGGTAAACTCGTTGGCCAGGAGGTAAATTCTCCAACGTAATATACACCAGAGTGCAGCTAATACTTCTTCTTTCGTTCGAACTGTATCGTCTATCCCTTTCTATCAACAGTCGACTCGCCCAGGCCACCACATGTTTTTCACCTTCTTTGATTTGATAGAGCGGCAAACCTCGGTGGAAAAGCTCGGTCATAATTACAAAGGCCTAGGAACCTTTGTAGCTCTTTCAAGTTGGTAGGACGTCGATAATCCTGGATCTGGACAAATACCTTTCGGAGAAACTACATAGCCGAGAAAATGCATTTTCGTTTTACATAAAATGTATATCTGTGCAAAATATTGACATTCGATGAGTGTGATGATTTGACTCTTCTGTGAAAGCATTTCAAATGAAATTTCCATTACTCGAAGTGAGTTCCTAAAATAGTTGTTCTTTTTTTAAGTTTCCAATTGGCCGTATTTTCAACAGTAGACCAAAGTGCCAAGTATTAACTTCTGAATCATGATCAATTAACCAAACGAAGTATATTCGATCAAATGTTTCTCAAGAACTATATTGACTCTAATAATTCGCTTCAAAATTTAATTTTTTATATCCATTATATTTTCATTAACTCACAGCTTAAGCTTATGTTCTTGGCTACTATTCAAATAATTTGTTATTCATTCATCTGTTAGGTAGATGCTGAAAATCTGAAAAATCAAATAGAAGAGAAGCGACGTGAAGAACTTGAACAGCAGAAAATCAATAGACTGTTTGAAGAGCAACTCACCAAATCTGATGCAATAGCTGTTGCTCTAGAACAGAAAGAGAGAGAGGTGAGTTGATGTGAACCTTCATTTTTCAACTACTTCACTCCAGCAAATTATAAACGACAATATTCAGAATATAGTGCGAACATAAATGGTCCCTCTTCTTTTAACTTTCGAACTGGACATGTTATCAAGTTCGGATATAATTTATGTGAAAAGGTATCATTTTTGGTACTTCTCGATGAAAAGGGCAAAAGTATTGCATCATTTATTGTCTAGAGGGTGCTACTACCAACTATTTTCAGAAAATAAACACTATTACATTTTTGGAAATCACTTTTGTTTGAAGGTGGTTGACGATGTTTCGTGGTGTATTTCATCAGTTCGGACTTCCATTGTCTAATATAATATAAATTGATTTGATAACCCTGGAAAAAAAACAAAAAGATTAACCAAAAATAACAATTCAACTAAACATAAACTGAAATTATAGAGAAATGACATACAAAAACAACCAAACAAATAAAAATTTAAATATTGATAAAAGCTGAAAAAATTGAAAAATTACAAATATCATTAACAAAAAATGAAATAATTAAAATTAAAATATTTCAAACCAAGTTATGTCACAACGTTTCGATTGTTAGTATCCACAATCGTCTTCAGGTGATAATAATATGTTAATACAATTTTTAATTTTTCCAGCTTTTATTAATATTTCAATTTTTATTTGATTGGTTGTTGTTGTATCTTATTTTATTGTAATTTCAGTTTTTGTTCAATAAAATTATTTTCGGTTAATCTTTTTGATTTTTTTTTCAGGGTTATCAAATCAATTTATATATTTTTTTTCATTTCAAGATTTATCTATTTATAGGCAATAATTTTTTCAGTTTTTACAGTTTATATATACAGTTTTGTTACCCTCAGTGTGAGGATGGATGCACCTAATTAACTAAAGTACTTGTGTTGCGCTTTCCATCTTCCACTCAGGGTATTCAATTATATGCCATTAACTGCCTTACATCTATATCTATATACACACATTTCGATTAATTAATTTACAGAATTGATGAACATTAGGAATGATGACATGAATGATGATATTGTATTAGACAATGAAAGTTTGGAAATCACTGCTGTTCCTGGGTGATTAGCAGTTTCATCTTCATTTTGAAATATGTCAAATAAACTGCATGATTTCGACAAAAAAGCATTCGAAACACTTTCTATTCATGGGCTCTGACTGTGTTTATGTATTGTATACTCTACAAATCACGATTCCGATATAAAAATTCTGAGGGCGTCATATTTTTTCTTAAGGACAAAATGCAAGCACTACAGAAAAATACTCTAAATGTGAGGCCTGTGCGAAAGTAGCGATTTATGTTGGACTTAAATCGCTGAAGATCAAATTGATTTGGGAAAACGTTCTCAGAAAGTCCATTCCACATAAACGCAGTTCTTCAAGATTGAAGAGTTCTTAAACAGTGCAGTTCGAGGTGTATTGAGGTGAACCTCAAAACGATGAGTAGCCACAGTCCGTCACGTATTTCTGATACGTATCGATCTTGGTGAAATCAAATGTGCTAAGTCAATTGAACACCTTCCGTGAAAGTAACTATAGAAGAGAGAAAAATCTTCGATGTTCCAGAGTATGAAGGTTGCAAGTGATGTTCGTGTTTCCAATCAGGCGAATGACTCTTTTCTGGATGGAATTCAACAGCTTCAAGGTATGCTTAGAGGCAGAGATCCATACATGTGAACAATATTCCAAAAAAGGTCAGATCTGAGCTACATAAAGCATTGAAAGTTGCTGGAGTTTGTATAGTTTTCTGGTTCGAAACAGTGTTTCAAGCTTCTAAGAAGCAGCCTTTGCCATTCCAGCGACATGATTATGCTAAGTCCATTCCAACCCCCAGAAGCAGAAACGGATCTGTCTGTACTGACATAATTTTTTTCGTTTCGGAGATATTTATCTTTTTGTGAAAACCAATACTTGGATTATCGTGGCATTGAAGTGAACCTCAATTCGAAATTACTCCTAAATCCCCATTAAAATATGTAACCTCCTGCTGCAGGTGAAGATGTGCTTCCACAGCCGATGTCCTGGAATCCAAATGGAATGACTAGACAAGTATGCTGTCGTCCACAAAGCCGCATATTGGATTCTTGGTGTTTCCAATGAGTCGTTTAAATACAATAAAATGAGGGTTGGAGACAATATGGCTCCCTGGGTGATGGTAAAATTATTGGAGAGATATCCATCGACGGCCACTTGCAGGGAACGTTGAGGTGTTCTAGCGGAGCATTCTGTGGGTTCACATTTGCCTATCCACCATCCAGCCACTCATGAACCTTCGTACCACAATGGGAAGGTACGTCGTCTGAAAGATAGCGTCGGTCGAATACTCATTTGGATTTATCAATCATCCAAACGGTAAGCTAGGCAGACGTAATCCCTCAGAAGGACCCACTAAAACACCTGATATGTCGCCTTTAGATGTAAACCGTCACATCTGAAATGTGAGAATAGACAACCCCAATCAAAAAAAGAAAGACAATTGTCATTCGAAACGAGTAAGAGGAGAGCAAATTTATGAAGATGTGCCCTGGGCTGTAAGTGTCTTTTGTATGCGACTATGAAATATGTTAGCGCGCCCATCATAGATCAGGACGAATATACAATAGGTTCCTGAATGAAAGTTGTTCAGAAGAAGAATTTGGGTACTTCCTACGACTAAGAAACAGAGCGCAGTAATCGATAAAATGGAGATACTCTGTTTCTCCATACTATCTGTTTTTTCCAAAGAGTATTTATGATTGGGAAAGGAATTTTTTAGGTTTCTACTTCTGCATCTTCATGAAGAAAAAATGGGGCAATTTTCCTTTTTAATGAATAGGTGAAAAGAGCCTTGTTTGCAAAGCAATTTTTTCAGTGGTCCAGAGTCCAAAGGCGTGTAATAAATGTATCAATTAAGAGCACCGTACAACATACTCTCAAGTTTTGTTTGATTCGCAGAATTTTCCAATACATCCTCGTATCACCTGTATATCAAATAATAAATTTTATCAGCAATAATTAAAGAACCACAAATTTATTGATTCTCAAACTCGATTATTCTCTTTAATCCCACCATTCGTTCAACTGCGATAATGCCTATTGAGTAGCGTCACCATCACCCATTTCGGAAATGAAGCGACTTCCCGTTCATCTCCGACAATCCCTAAGATAATCCTGCTCGAATTTATGTGATCGCAGGAGAGAATCAAGCTACAGCAGGAGATTAACAATTATCGGAAGAATTACCAGAAACCAGAAGACAGGCGGGAATTCGATCTTAATGATCCGAATTTTATGAAGAAGGCGCTGCCGTGTCGAATCAGAGATGACGATCCGAGATTGGGCCCTTCATCTGCTCAAAAGTAAGTAAAATTCATACTCTTCATAGTACAAGTTGAAGTGAATTTTTAGCAACTACAAAAAATAGACTAAGTGGCACATTCTGCTCAAAGGTAAATAAAATATCACTGTGATCGCTGAGAGTATTCCATGTTTTTATTAAACGCATGCAGCAAAACAATTATTATAGTGGAGAGATTACGAGGGTGCCCTGGAAAGTATCTGACCTAACAAAGATACAAGACACTTTTTCAGATTTTTTTAATTTTTCAACTCGTTTCAACACTACACATTTCTCCCAGCTATACTCCAATGTATGTAACCCTTCCAAATAGTTAGGTTAGGTTAGGTCCAAAGTGAGTGAGTCTATTCGACTCTCCACCGCAACCCCCAAGGGTTTATTGTGGCTCACACCTATTCACATTCCACCAAATTAACCCAGCTTCTTAACGAAGCCAATTAGTTTGTATGGTGAGTGGTCTTTCAGGTCAGTTGGTAAGAGGACGGCTTTGGCGAACTCTAAAAACCAGGTTCGGCCCTCAGCGGGGCAGACACAAAGTATGTGATCTGCTGTTTCATCATTTTCCAAACAGAAACGACACACTCCATCTTGCATATGATGATTCAAATTACAATGACTTGCAATAATACCTCTTAGACATTGTAGTTTATCCTTACTGTAGTCCAACAACTGTTTGGTGTCAAGCGTCAAAGAGTGAATAAACGTCTTGTAGTGAGCCAATCCTGGAAGATTCTGCCAGAAGTCCTTGAATGTTATTGCCATACAGGAGTTCAACCTTTCTTTAGCAAAGCCTAAAGCGATGCCAATGACAGTTCTGGTTCGATGAAATTGCTTGCATGACCCTCCTTTGCAAGGGAGTCAGCAGCCTCATTGCCTTCCAGGCCTGTTTGGCCAGGAATCCAGACCATAGACAATATGTTGAGTCTTCCTATCGAGCTATCGAGGAGAGTCGTTTTTGGCATTCTGCTACCAATTTAGACGTGGCTCGGTAGGAGCCAGGAGCTTTCAATGCCACTTGACTGTCCGAGAATATTTTTATTGACTTATGTATGAGGTTGGATTCCTCCAATCTCTCTGCACACAATTCAATAGCGTAACTTTCCGCTTGAAATACAGTCGCATAGGTTCCTAGACAGATATTTCTGTCCTGGGTTTGCGACTGAAAACACCTGCACCAGAACCAGAAGGTGTTTTTGATCCATCTGTGAACCAACAACTATCTGCTCTTAATATTTCCTTCTCCCCGAGCATCCAGTCCTCTCTACTTGGGAATAGTACTTCATAAGGCAGTTCGTAGTTGACAGTTGGGGGCATAAAGTCAGAGGTCATTTCCAGAATGCTGTGACTTCCAGTATCAACCAACATTCTATTGCACTCTGCATTGAATTGATTTGTGCAATTGGTAATGTGCAAAAGTCCATATGCAGTCCATCAAGCCTCTCTCTCCAGAAAAATGTGGAGAAGAAGTGGATCTAGAGGGATATCCATGGCCGCTGACGATGTGGTACTGATGGCACCACTGTGGTGGTACTGATGGCCAGACAAGCCTGTCTCTGTAAGACGAAGAGCTTCGTCCAAATAGTACTCGGATTTTCATTTTGCAAAATAATTGTACACGATGGTGTTTGTCTCTTCGTTTGATGAAAATATCTGTCCTCCGAGTGCAATTTTTAGATGAGGGAGCCAAAAGAAGTTACTTGGGACCAGATCTAGTGAGTAAGGCGGATGGTCAAACAGTTCAAACCGTAAGTCGTGAATTTTTACCATGGCAACCGCTGAGGTGGAAGACGGTGCGTTATCTTGGTGAAACAGGAGTTTTTTTTTTTCTGCAAATGTGGCCGTTTTTGTGAAAGTTTTTGTTTCGGACTTATAGTGGTATATCCAAATTTCATCTACAATTATTATTGGGCGCCAAAACTAAAATTTATGGTGTTCAAACTGCGCTAACAGAGCGTTGGAAATGTTTATTTGAACACGTTTTTGGTCTAACGTGAGCAAACGCGGTGTAAAAAGCGCGGATAGTTTTCCCATGACCAAATGTTGATTCAATACTCGTATGAGACAAACACGTTTTTTGACATTTTTATAACCTCTGCTATCTCTCTCACTTCAACTCGGCGGTCGGCGGTGGTTGTAGTTTTTGGACCAACTCGAACGTTCATCGTCTCCCAAGCTCTTACGGCCACGTTCAAATTCAGCTGTCCAAAATGTCACTGTGGTGAATGATGGTGTAAAGTCTTCATACACAGAATCCAACTCATCTTTCATTTACATAGGCCTTCCAAAAACAAATATTTAATGACAACTCAATACTCGATTTTGTCCACTCACATCAACTCACTCAAACAACCAAAATGTCTGAAAGTTTGTTGAGTAACTGTCAACAGATGAACAATAAAATTCACAAGCTTTTATTTACGAGTGCTGCCATCTTCATGTTGAGATCGGAAACTTTTTTCAGACCACCATCGTATGTCGGAAATATTTTTTTTTGGAAATGGCTCAAATCGCCAGTGACAATGAGTTACAATATAATCCCAAAATAATAGGCGTTAAATTCCCAGAAATGACTGACGTTTTTGCCTCAATCTGTCCCTTGCAGTGGCGTACGGAAATTGTACTAAACACATGAAGAGAAATGATGATAAAATATATAAAATCACAACTTTGACAACAATGTTTTCGTTTTGATTTTTAATGCAATAATATTTTTTAGGATTCAGTGCCTACTATTATGGAATTGTACTATAGTCAATTTGAACACGTATCAAAGCAGCAATAATATTTCTGGGAATATCTTGACAACGCACAGACTCTTAGGTGGAAACGGAATAACAGTTTTCATTGAAAAAAACGACCTCTTCTCGCTGAAGAAACATATAGTTCTGGAAGTGTTTCATATGTTTTCCAACGATTATTCATGATAACACACAAATTCTTTCAAATTATTATTATTTATTTATTCCCGAAAAACTACAATAGTTTATACAGGGAATTATTCATACAAGAATTATTCATACATAGATAAATGACTTCAAAGGGAACCTGGTGTGTTGACGTGGGTGGTTTGCTCTGCTCATTCAATCGACCGCTGTGCGAACCGGTGGTTATAACCGCAAGGCCGGATGATCGATTTTCACTTCCTATCGTCCAACCGGTGTTAGGAATCACACGTTAAAATATAAAACCTCCTTAGTTCTTAGCTCGCACAAGTTTCAACTTTTGAGAGTTGTCATTTGTAGGGGAGCGATAGCTGGTTAACGGAAAAATAGATTTCAACAGATTTTATTTCAGAATTGGTCCGATTACATAAAAAAATAAACAAATATGATTAGGTAAATTAATAAAACAAATAGTTCTTCGATGATATTTTGAATTTTTCTATGTTGGAAAATGGTTTAACGTTATTTGGTAATTCATTTTATGTAATCATCCCAGATTACTGTAAATGTAAATGTCAATTCTTCGAAAAATTTTATCGTGAAATGTTTTTCATTTTTTATAGCGGACTGCAGAAAGTTGAATACTTTTTATTTATAAATAGAATCGATATCAAGTAATCGCTCTGGTTTATATGGATTTTCAGTTGGTTCTGAAAAAGTAGATTGAAAATGCATTCAGTAGCTTCATTTTCTGAACTTCTCAGTGGTTTCAAAGTTGTATTTGAAGCAGTTTTCCATACCACTAATTGAATACTGTAAGAGTTTCATCTATATATAAACTTAAAAACTTTCGATTTTGTTGTGTCTCAAGACTAATTTGGGAGTTGTTGTATCACAGGACGTTTTATCAATGAACATAAATGACGATTTTTCGAAACTCAAAGTTAACTTGTATATATCAAAGTTTTATCACCAGCAAATTGTACTAATTTTCCAGAAAGCTGTAATTCCGAAATGGAATGTATGTAAATGAGAAAGAATGAAGACCCATGATTATTCTGGAAAAATTCAAAATGGAAAAGAAGTATTTAATTTCACTAAGTCTATGACCAACTCTACTCACAAACTATTTGGTTTTACATGCATTCCTTACAACCATACTCAAATTATCATCATCTCCATTATCCTGTCCAAGCAGGTCAAGAATATTGTAAGTGTTCTTTGTGACGCGTCTCAATGTTTTTTCTCAGGTTTGAAGGTGAAGACCTCTCTAGTGACCAGCGAGCCAAAATTCAACACGAAGAAATAAGAGCTTGGTTAGATCAGCAGATGAGAGAGAAAGAAAAGGCGGAAAAAGATAGAAAAGATGCCGAAGATGCTTACAAAGCTGCACTGATAGCACGCGATCAAAGATCCTTAGAACTAGAAGCGATGGAACGGGAATGTAGAAAAAAGTTACAGGCTGCTTGCTTGAAGTTTAATAAAGCATTGGTGAGTGTTGGAGATGTGGAACAAGAAACTGTGAAGTTTCAAATTCTTCACAATCGTTTTTTATAACATAGTGTGAATAATATTCATTTATTCATTCATGGAACTCTGCTTTCTGATGAGAGTGGAACAGTTTACAGATATTTATTGAAAGAAATACCACAAGAACCAAGATTGTATCTATAAATTTTCATTTTTTTCAACGAAAACTCTTTTAAGAATATTACTGGAGTTTTTTTTCCCAACACCAAATCGTCATTTTTAACACCTCGACACGTGTTTCGATCACCAAGTGATCATCTTCAAAGAGGAAGATTAAAACTCCAGTAATATTCACTACACCAAAGGTTCCAAACAGTGCGTCATATGAAAACTCTGTTATTTAGGATTTCCATGAGAACAACCAGCATGATGAATTCACGAGTCAGACAAAAATGAACTTTGTATAAAACCTGGACATTTTTCTGAGAAAATTTTTAGGTGGAGTGGTGTTCGTGAAGGTTATTATCTGAAATGTACTCAGCTGAATGCATCGATATGAGAACAGAATATCAATTCACAAATTGATTCAAATTCATCACCTGAAACACCAGAATTTTCAACAAAAAGTACAATTATTGATGACAAAATGTTTGAATATATGAGGAATAGGAATTCATTATTGAATTCTATCGTACGTTGACATGAGACCGTAAAGCCAGCACTCACTGTCAAGTCACGTGACCTACTTGACGCTGCTAAACGCATCAACTATACGTCGCGTATTCTTTTCGATGTTAATGAAATTACTGCTGTGTAGAATAATGTTTCGATTCAAATGAAATGTCTCAATATCATATATGAATTGTGGATATTCAATTCGTTCATTATTTCGGTCTCTTGTATCTATACATTGTTTGGATTTTTGGACAACAGTGATTCGTTCAAATTTGAAGGGGAATATTTTTTAAGAGGAGTTCAGTTCTCGGGAAAAAGCAATGTAACTGTAAAACTGGATTACCAGTTTCACAATTACATTGTCAGTTCAGGAGAGTTATGGCAAGTCCACTCTAAGAAAGCAAAATCCGGCCTTTTCAATGTATTTGCTCGCTGCTCTTCCAGACAAAAGACAAGCATATTATTTGGGGTCCCATTTGGGAGAAATTTGCTATTTCGTTTCTATACAGAGTATCCATTGATAAATCTAAAGAAATTAACTTTAAATGTTCAAGCCAGTCTCGGATATACCTACACAGTAGTTTGAATGGACTGACTCCTATCAGAAAACATCTACTTCATCATCATCATCATCTTCACAGAAAATTTCCTGCATATGGAATTAGCAATACAACTGAAAGAGTCGACCTTCAATTCTGGAACGGGCATACTTGCAGCCCGGTTTTGGGCTCCTTAGCCACTCGTCAGTGCAAGATAGTGACCATCATCGACCTAAAATCAATGATATTCCATAATTGAAAATCGAAATTCTTTTAGAGTATTTCATTTCTCGTCTTAAGTTGGAGCGAACAACAAAAGTGTCACTCCATCTAGTGGACGAGGTACCAACCAACTGCATATCCGAAATTTACCCGATTCCACTGACTAATATGAAAGTTATCCATTGACATTTGTGTTACTTGTTCATCAAAGCACCAAAAGTTCGGAAAATGTTCAGTGGGGCACTTTTTCACGGAGTTCTCATATTTATTGATAAAATGTTAATTATTGATTAGTTACTAATGACATATCAAAGCTCTTAAAGCTTCACTTATTGACATTGTTTATTGAAAAAAATGTTTTTCCAGAGATTTTGCCAGTTCTCGCTCTCATCAAACCATTTCCTTGCTTTTCTATAACATCAGAAAGTGACTTCTATTAGAAATCTGTGAGTAATTTCCCCACTAACAGACAAATTCTTTAATATTTGGAACTACTACAAAATATTGTATCAATCTCTTTAAATATGGAAATGATATGTACATAATGAAGTTATATATTCTACTGTTTGCAGGCCGAAGAGAAGCTGTGCCAGAAACAGAAATTGGAACATCAAACACGAAATGATAACCTAGCAGAAATTTGTAACGCCATGACCAGTGACATGCTCACCGAAAATCCAGAGGTAGCTCAAAGCAATTTAGGATTGGGAAGAAAAATTGGTTTTCTTTATAAAGGGATGACCGAAGAACAGAAGAAGCAGATTAGAAGAGAGCAATTGGCTCAAATCGAAGAAATAAAGGTTGTTATTCATATGTATATATATATATATATATATATATATATATATATATATATATATATATATATATATGTATATATATATATATATATATATATATATATATATATATATATATATATATATATATATATATATATATATGTATATATATATATATAGATGAAAAACAGAGATTGCATCTATTGATGCAACCAACTGATCTTCAACCTTTTCCATTTCAATAAATGTTCACAGTTATTTATTGTATCACTCTGGGAATAAAGACCTATTATTCTTATTATTTTTCACTAAATTCTGGGTCATTGCTATTTGTGACCTTGTCTAGTCTGATTTTTTGAATGATTCGATGATGTTCATGAAAAAAATTCTTTTCAGAAAAAAAAAGAGCTGGAAGAAAGAATGAACGAAGAAATGGATGACTATACGAATGGAATCCAAAAAACCATATACCTGATGGATCGTGAATTGGAATCTAAGCAAAGGTTAGTGAAATTGTGCAAAAAAGGATTATTACAATGTATATATACATCAAACGCATATATGATATGATATACTCAGTGTATTTTTGTTTTCTCTGTTTCAGGCAGAGAAACAAGCAACTAGCAGAAGAAAACAAGAGAATGGCGGATGAACAAAACAATCACAAGAAGTTTTTGGACAAAATTGTGTATTCAAATGTTCCCACTGAAGCTTTCTATGACCAATTCAATAGATCAACTAGATAAAATAAAATTCTTATGAAATTCGTACTCTTCTTTATTCGATTCGAAAATGTCCATATGAGTTTAAAATATTCACTCATACAGCTTTCCTATGAAGTGAAGAACAGTTTCAAATGAAATTGACATTTTCATTGACCTTTATTTATAACAAATCACTGAATCTTTACATTTTCAAGTATTTTTTAACCTATTGCCTCATTGATAAATCTACTTGAACAAGAAAACTTGAACAAGAAAATGAGCAGTCTGGAGAAAATATAACCTATCAAGATCGCGTTGATCCTTGAAAAAGTCAGTACTGTTCATCTTCAGTCAGTATTTATATTTCATAGTTTCCCTTCGCTTGGTTACAAATTCAGCTCATGGTAACCTGTTCACAGGAAAACGACAAATAAATTTGAACATGTTGCTAAATAAACAAAGATTGCATAACCGTTTTTTGGAGGTTCTCTGAATTATTTTCATTTTTGAATTGTAACGATTTAAGTATAATACCAGAAGGCTATCAAAGCCTATATGTGATTTGTCCGAATCAAAACTGTTATAATGCATACCATACTTGAATTATTATAACAGAATTCAACAAAATATATCACCTTATTTACAACATCATAATAATGCTCAACAACTGAAGAATAAAATGTCACAATGTTATATGAACAAATCAATATCATATAGGAATCACAATATAAGTAAACGTTACTGTATCAAAAAACATCAGAATAAAATAGGTACTCCGTCACTATACCGGGTGACACAGACTTATGGTACACCTCCTATTCTTCTTTATAATTATACGAAATCCTCACAAAGCGGCACTTTTTGACTTGACGGGAGATTTTCATGGAGTGGAACACATGGTTCTGTCAGGTGTCCTGCAAGATCACCACTTTAGACCACTTGACCACTTTCAAAAATCTTCGGTATGTTTGTAAGTAAGTTGTTTTGGTTGAGGGAATCAAAATGATTTATAGAAGAGCAAATAATATTCTTATGTTCGAATAAAAAACGTTAGCTTTCCGATTATATCATCAGATTCGTTAAAAATTACTTCCTGATCTCCAAAGGCTGAATTGAATAAAGAAAGATATTCTAGTTGCGAAACATTAATGGTCATCAGATCCGAACTGCCCATTCTCACTTCAAAATCACTTATATGTATTCTGCAAAAAGTATCCAGTAGGTACAGTTCAAAATAGTAAACAGCAAAGGAAAGAAGACTCTGGAAAACCGATCAATATTGATGGCTCTGGTCCTTTGTTTGTGTGCTGAGTTAGCAGGTGGTTGTGTTGATTTGGGGGCGGCAAGCAGCAAAGAATTATCTTTGGAGACCATTTCGAAGACATTGTTGGGAGGTGGATTCGTTTTCTTAGGGGGTGGTTTCGGAGCGTCAGAGTCGCCAAGTACGATGTTCACTAGGCAGTATTCCATTAGAGCCATGAAGACGAATCTGAAACAGATGACACTAATTTATCAAAAATATCAAAGTGCAGTTCAGTGACTTGAATGGCTAGACACCCATATTTGAAACAGTACCAACTTCCTCGTTTCCATTGTTTTCATTAAAGGAAGACAAACTGATAAAAAAACAGCTTACTGTTTCTTCGGGTATTTTCATAGGTTCAAAAAAATGTTTTGATCATCAGGCCACAATCAAATTATTTCGACCCTTTCCAAAAACCTATTAAGTACGTCATCCGAAAATAATATCAAAAAGAGACATTTTGTTCTCGTTGAAAAAAGGTTCAAACTCAAACTATACCCAAAGGAGATTAGAAAAATCTTCAGCTATATCAAAAATTAATGTGTAATCTGGTAATTAGTTCATTCTGAATATATAGAATGGCTCAACGTCCTGGTGCTGGTTCAATCGTTAGAAACCAATTTGATCATTCTAAAAACCGGTTATGTTGATAAATAAATAATCTTTGACTGACTCATCTTTCACTGACTGAACCACTGTGCATGCTGTTTTTGGCGAGTGCATTGGCTTGGGATGTGGGGGTTGAGCAAACCGTCCATGGGGTGCCTGTTGCCACGTAGCCCCGCTGGATACGAGAATGACAGAATCACTTGTGGTTGTTATTCCCTAACTGAATGGCATCCCAACGATGACTTAATTCTAAGTGTGTTTATCCTTGCCGAGAGGATAAATGACACTGAGCCTATCAGTTGTCTCAACGGAAACTTCGAGATACCGGGCGCCTTTTCGTCGTAGCATCGCCTTGTCACGGTAATGCGGAGCTCTGCCGAGATTGACCTTCTTTCCTTAGCTACATGTGGAACTTTTATGGACAGAATGAACCTAAAAATTCTTTCTGACGCTGAGTCTACAAAGGAGATGGATGTCGAGCTTACGACTACAACTGACGTCCTTGTAAATTCAGATCAGGAGCGAGAGCTTCTCAACTCTCCAATTCCTGATCTGATAATTGAACCTAAAAAAAGGTTTGGTGGTGGAGCCAGGAAAGGACTGAGTCGTCTCCTCAAGAGCGGGGTACCTTTCTCAGGTGAAGCAACAAACCCCCCAAGAGCAGGTTAGCAAACGTTTGGTGATGAATCACCAAAACCAGAGGCGAAAAAACCCTGCACGGGTGAATCTAAGGCATCGTCAGGTATAGCTGATGTGCAAAAACCCTCATATAGGAAGGTTGTCGCGGGTAACAAGGTGGGAATCTTGCTCGTTGACTATCCGACTACCTCATTAACGATGAAACTGCAGAGCATATACTTTGTGCCTGCCCGCTGGGGACCGAATTTGGATTTTAGAGTTCGACAGAGCCGTACTCTTACCATCTGACCTGAAAGACCACTCACCATACAAACCAATCGGCTTCGTTAAGAAGCTGGGTTTATTTGGTCGACTGTGAACAGGTGTGAGCCACAATAAACCCTTGCGGGTTGCGGCGGAAGGTCGAATAGACCCACTCACTTTGGACCTAACCTAACCTAACTCACCTCGAAAGTTCAAATATCCTTACTTACACAGTGCACACTGACATGAAGGCATCAACTGCTTTCAAATATGAAACGGGTGGTAACGCTGCTTGACTTTTTGCATGCTGTGTTGAGAGTGTGAGCAGAGATGTGACCCCCAAAGTGACACGGGCAGGAGCTGCTTCTGGCTTTATCCAAAAGGAAACCCACTGAAAAAATTAATACTTCATCAGTTATGTTGTGGGCACATTCATCTCACACAACTTGCAGGTCTTACTCAGTAATAGTCATATACCCTACTTTCTGTATACTTGTATGTACAGGAAGAATTCTAGTTTCATGTACACTCCTGTAATTTCTACTATTATCAACTTCAACAAAAATATCAGGACTAGAGTTTATTGGTAATAGATTTGTAATGCTCCCCATGAGAAAAGTAAGATGCATTGATGAGGACGTTATCAGGAATATGACTGAAAGGATTAGGTCAAAAAATAAATGTCGACTCTTTAAAAAGACGATAATCCAATGTTGACTGATCTTTTTTAGTAATTACAGATACTTGTAAAAATATGTTTAGTAATTGGAAAACATTGAAAAGACTGAGCTGTGAAGACTCAGAAAATAGTTATATTGGTTAATCTTATTTCAAACGCCATGCGAACCAAGAAAGTACAGTATGTATACATGACTTGGAGAACACTTGTAAAATATTAAGTTGTATCAAAAGTTTAATTGTCATGTATTTTTGTAGCTCCATATCTCAATAAATATTCATTCTACTGTGTCGATACTGATCGATAGAGAATTTAGTACTCTATACATTAATACTGTTGATGAATGCACTGTTAGACGTTGATTTGCGAAATTTTCTTCTGGAGATATTAGACGAGGGTTTGAGGACCCTGGTGGTGACTGATGGTGTGTGCAACGGCAAAAGAATTGGGCGTCAGCTCCCATGCGATTTCTGGTGGTTTAAAATGTATACCAAAAGTCAAAAAGCTTGAAAAGTGGGCCCTCCACGAGTTGAATGCTCGACAAAGCTGTTTTTGCGCAACCCAAACGGTCATTTTTTGGACCGGATCGTTACATGTGATGAAAAATGGATCTTCTACGACAACAGGAGATGTTCCAGCCACCCAGGTACTTCCCGAAGGCAAAATCCCACCAAGCAAAGACCATGGTTACTCTATGGTGATCAGCGACTGATATGATTTACTATAACTTTCTGCAACTATGTCAAATCATCACAGCAGTCCCATGGTGGGGAAATCGACAAAATGTACCAAAAATTACATCAGCAGCAACCGGGACTAGTAAACAGAAGAGGTCCAACCTGCTCCACGACTACGCTCATTCGCACGTTTCACAAATTCGTCCGAACATTGAATGAACTGAGCAAAAATGGCCTTCGTTCACTTCACCGAATTCCGAGCTTACTATTTTTATGCTGACGGAATTAATCAACTTTTGTTACGTTGGCTGAAGTGCACTGATCCAAATTTATTTCAATTAAATTGAATTAGTATCCAATGACGGCCAGTATAAAATCGGCCGATATTTTATTGGTAGCGGGTGCTTGCACACTCACCGGATTTTTATCGGTCAAACAATCAGCTTTTTGTTGTCGTAATTAGCACGCACTACCAAAACGAAGTTAATGCGTAGTAACTACAATTTCACCGAGCATTCGAGACTGGAATGGTCGGTAAAAAACCGGTGAGTATGCAAGAGTGTATTTAGTCATGTACACCACTACTTCCCGGTACTGCCGTTGATACAGTGGCAGTGGACGGCTGCTCACCGGTATATTACCGGCGACGATCACCGGTCGGCGTGTGTGCCAGGTCCCGTTCCCACATGTGGTTCACTATTGGAATTTGAATGACCGGTACAAAGTCGGCCGTCTAAAATCGATGTGTGTGCAACTAGAGTTAGATGTCCCGGACGGCACATGACCAAGGGACGCAAAAGACCTAAAAAACTCGCCCTTGCGATGCTTTAACTGCAAAGGTGAACACCCAGAGAGCTTCCATGGGTGCCCATGCCGCCCCGCCACAGGAACCCAAGAAAAACTCAAAGAGCCGAAAGGATAAGGGAGGGCCCATAAATCTGACTTAAACAAAATAACGAACAGATACTTTCCAAATACTGAAACTGACAAAGTGAAGCATGAATACTGTCAGCAGTGACAAAGGTCATTGGAGTAAGTAGTAATCTAAAAATTGGTGGTGTATGACTATCATTTCAGAAGTGACAGTAAACATTAACCATTGGACAGTGAAACGAACGTTGAGGGAAATATATAAGTGTATATTATTCATTAACAGAAAATGATTAATTTGACAGAACTGTAACAAACAAGGCGAGGAACAGGTCGTAAAGGCATTGCTTTGAAAAAATTCTAATAAAAAATTTCGATAAAATTCAACGAAACCTATAAAATGGCCTTTGAAGGAGTAAATCATGAATGAAATCCTAAAAAAATTAATATAGCCCGACGATTTTTTATTATTTCCGTATTACCACAAACCGATTGAGATAAGAGAAAACATAGTGTTTTACATGTGTGCCTTGTCCTGTTATAGAAGACTTCATGCAGTAATGAAATGTTTCAATACCCCAAATAAAAATGTTCATATACCTGAAACTACGAGCGTTTTTTCACTGTGAATTCAAGGAATACATTAGTTTATTTTGATTTTTGACCTACCGACATGATGACTATAAGACAAGTAGGAATATAGGTATGGAACAAATAATATCCCAATCTCCTCTTCAGTACAAAAACTACTTCTAAACACGTAAAGTTTCCTGAAACAAACATTCAGATAAAATCAATTTGTGGAAACCAATTTGTATCTTACCAGTCGAATATACTTGTGTGCAGTCAGCAGTGTTATTTTTCACCAAAGCTAACTGGGGTAGTTCGATGTTTTCGTCAACCACCAGAGGGACATCTGGATCCCATTCGAAAATCATATCATCCGTTGTATGAGATACTTTGAAAACAAGAATTTGATCAAATGAATTGATTTTATTCAGCACATACACATATTTCTTCGAGTTCAGAGCTTCGAATCGTTTTTCAAGGAAAAATGGAAATAGTCAATAAGTTATCTAAACAGTATGTGTGTATTACTTACAGCTTTCCATTTGAAGCTTGCATTCTTGAGTATCATGGGGATATATCATGAAATTCATAGCACATGAAAGGCGCAATGTCAACCTGTGAATGGAATATTTCAGGTTTAGAAGTTGAAAGACAATCAAATAAATGTAATAGTTGGGCTGGAGACTTCGTAGGCTAATATAGAAAAAACTATTTCAATAAAATTTGATTTTATTATTCAATATAGTTACCTTCGAGGGCGATATAATGATTATTGCGGTCATAAAATTTCTTAACAGTATTTTTTAGTACGATTTGTCTTTAGCCTCAAAAAAGCCCTCAGTTTCGACGATTACCTCATCGTCGCTGAATTCCTTTCCAGCGAGCATCATCTTGAGGTCTTGGAACAGAAAAAATCGCTGTGAGCCAGATCTGGAGACTACGGTGGATGCGGAGGGAATTCGAAGCCCAATTCATGCAATTTTGCCATCGTTTTCATTGATTTGTCACTTTCTTTCTCTTTAAATGGGTCCGCTAGTTTTCATTGACTTGTCACATTTTCTTGATGATCAGCACTTTTTTTTTCTTCAAATGGGTCCGTGAGTTCGTCCTTCAAACGCTCTAATAACTCTATGTAATTATCGCTGTTGATAGTTTTTCCCTTTTCAAGATAATCTATGAATATTATACCATGCGCATCCCAAAATACTGATACCATAACCTTGCCAGCACATCTGTTGCTTCTTTGCACGCTTTGGAGTCGGTTCACCACGTACAGTCCACTCAGATGACGATCGTTTTGATTCTAGTGTAAAATGATGGAACCATGTCTGTAAAATGTTATATCGAAGTGCTCAAACTTTTGCAGAAAATGCTTTTTTATATTAGAACTGATAGACTTTTTCTCTTGACAAATTTATATTTTAACAACTATTGTTACGAATCAGTAGAGAGTTGTACTGAAAATATTGAGAAGAAAATTGAATTATATAATTTAGAAAACACTTGCTACATGAATAGCATTTCACAAGTGTTTTTCATGACGAAGAATTTCAAGAATGAGGTTTTAATGATGAACAAGAACGAGAATGTTTCCTACCTATTCCCATAACTCAAACACCTGTTCATGCAGCTGCAGTTTTGTGTTTCATCTTTCCCTCCAACCGATTTCCTGGAGTCTCTGAAGTCCACTAGATACTCATTAGGACAACAAGAGGATTGCTCCGAATTCTTGGGGTTCTTGTTGAATACTCTTCGTGGGCAAAACAATAGCAGAATCAATACTCCTTACCGCTCTGGATTGAATGATTCCGTAGTCTATCTCGTCTTGTGTTTGTGCCTCTGGAGACACCTTAGATTTTGTTTTATGAAAGAGAGGACATTGGCAGATTAAGATTTTCAGATGATGTGGTGCTGCAGGTTTTTTTCGGGTTTTCCTGCAGCTGAAAAAGCAAATGTACCACCGGAATCAATGAAGTCGCCCCGGAGCTAATAATATCAGAACTGACAGACTTTTCCTCAACCTCAACAACAACTGTTTTCCAACAATTTTTCCAACTATCAATCGTATCCAAGTATTAAAAACAAATGAATAAAATTAACAAAGAATTATTATCTACATTGTCCACAAAATTATTGTGTGAACGTCAACTGCGTGCATCGTCCTCTGCGTGCATCGTCCTCGGTGCTCATTTCACCTCGTTCGTTGATTTTCCTGGTGCAAAGTCCGAATAATGCTTATCAAGCCAAGCCTTGACTTCAACAGAATTTTTTTACCAAAAAGCAATGCTACATTAACACACAAAATTCCTTTCTATCCATTTTCTTCGAAATAACAGAAGTAGCTTAATTGAAAATGTTCTATCCCACAAACTAATATTCCGACAGCTGTTAAACTTGTATATGTGTCTTTTGAAGGTTAAGGTTAACTGAAAATTATATAGATTCAACACTGGTAGTGTCATCTGTGTTAGCCTGCGAACTGTTCAGCCCATCTAATACCATAAAAATCTCCAACAATTTCTGTTCTATGTTCTAATAAGTAAAGCTTTTTGAATGAAATATTGTCCTAGGTTCAGAGTCAACAATAAAATCAAAAAAGAAAAGGCGTGCTTTATGTCTTGTTGATAAACTATGCACTACTATAAGAAAAATAATAAGAGAGGTGAAGAGTTACAGAACTTGAAAAAAATGTTAGAATTATAAATGTGGAAAATAACCAACATCAAAGGGAACCGGTTTATTGGATGCATAAGTTGTGAATAATCATAACTACTATAAAGAAAAATTACATCCCCCTGAAACTCGACACTGGAATCGTTCAGTTAAATGTTTTTGGACACAAAAATGACACAAGTGGATATTTTTTTTAGTCTTCTTCGTTTCCACCTCCAAAAGAGGGTGACAACCAAACCGAAATTGTCAATTCAACGTTCTTGAAATCTCCTTTACAGTAATGTTTGAATTTTTGAATTTCGTACTTTGGTACCTAATTCATGATATCCACATAGGAAGTAATAAAAAGGTGACAAATCTGATGATCGTGAAGAACATCCAGTGATGCCTCTTCTCACAATCCAGTGAAATGAAAAATGTTGGTCATTTGATGTTTCAGGAGTGCGATGGTTCTTGATTGTTCTTCAGTATTCGAAGCAACGTTTTCATTTTCCAAAATTTTCTTATTGTTTTCCTTGCCCATATATTTTCTAGTAATGAATTATACAATTTCATAGGCATATTTTCACAGAAAAATAGTAATCATTGAAAACTATGTTTTTGGTTCGATGATTGCTAGTAATTTGTCTCATAAATATGTATATAAAGTCTTATTTGGAAATATTCGTTGAAAAAATATTTTTGTGGAGCAGTCAATGTGAAAGGTTGAACATCTTCTTGAATGTTCAACCTTTCACAATGTGAGGAATAAAGAAGAATCTGCTGAAGTGAAATAAAGGGCAAAATGAAAGGTTTACCCCAAAAAGTTACTGTGTAATATATACCACTGAATAGTCAGTCAGTTACTGGTTCTTTTCAAAAAATTCACTCCTAAAAATTCTTTTTGTACAATTGATGCGTTGGAAAATAATACTTTTTCATTTTCAAAACCCCAACCTCTTTCGGGTTGTTTTCCTTGCAGAAAATTGTGATGGAGAACTTTATACATCACAATTTTTATATTTTTTCAAATTGTGGAAGGTAAGATACAAAAAAGGTAGATGATATCTCTGAATTTCTTCACAAAAAAATACTTTCTTTCAATTTCAAAAAAAATTTTTCAAAATACTTCTGCGTATTCTCTATAGATGTGCGAGGTTAAACATCCACAAAATGGTAATGAAATCAACATACTTAACCATATATAAGATAGTCTTGTCCTTATACAGCCACATATAATGATTTGGAATAGTCATCGTCTGGAAAGTCACGGATTTGGCGTTTTTGAAAAACGAATCAGGTCTCCACATGTTCTTCAACCATTCCACCTCCAGAAGCCTATATTCAGTGCTCATATTTTCTGGTAGCCTCAAACGATGATCCTTCCAGGTTTGGGCGAAGAAAATATCTGCCGCATACGTCTATACATAGAAGAGTTGATGAAATCAGTAAAAAAATATCTGTCAGGTTGTTTGTTGAAATGATTTTTTTTCTGAAATATTAGTAGGACTGAGTAGTACCATTTTGTTTAAAACGTAAATTAAATCAATCAAATCTAAATATACTTTATTGTCCGAAGATTTGCATCCTATTGACATAGTCCAAGAAATACAATATAGATATAGAAAAAGTTCTGAAAAAGTATAAATGTAGATATAAAAAAGTTCCAAAAATTTATAAATGTAAATATCAAGGAAGTTCTAAAAGTGTAAAGATAAAACACCACCATGTATGAAGTGATAGTACAAAGAATAAATTGTTAATCTATTGTTAAAAAGGTTCTCTAAAATACTCTTTCAAACTATAATAGGGTCTATCAACAAGTAGGTCTTCACCGCCTTTTTGAAATGAATGTTGCTCAAATTTGCAGATCTCATTTTTGATGGTAAATGATTGAACAACTTACCACCATCATTGTATATGGAATCTTTGATTAAATTCGAAGTTGGAATGGGAAGTCTAAAGGTATAATTACTATTACGAGTAGCATAGGGGGTAGAAGCAAAGTTGAACTTCGATTTATGTTTATAAATGAGGCAAACCGTCTCTAGGATAAAAAGTGCGATGACTGTTAAAATTTTATTGACAGTGAACAATTTCCTGCACGATTATCTGGGTTTGACTTTACAGAGACATCTTAGTGCCCTCTTCTGTAATAATAATACAGAAGAGAGAAGGGTTGAGTTACATGCTACCCAAAAGCACATGTTGCAATCAGAATCCAAAAAATTAAGCATCAGTGATTGCTGTCCTCAAAAAACAAGCCAGAGTATAGTTAAGCTTGGACATGTTTCCTTTTGAAAACACTATCTATGAGAATGATAGAAAATTCATATCTTACTTGTCTTAGACAAAATCCCCACGACGGCGATGGTCTTTTATTAAGTATGAGTGTTGCAAGATTCAAAGTGTTCTATGACTTCCAAAGAAATAACGAACTCAATTCTATATTTGTTGAATGTAACTGATGAATTCAAAACATTTCTGATGTAATATTTCATTTATACGAATGAAGGTACTTCTGCCCACGTTTAGAAGGTAATTTTTCATAAACTATGGTTTCAGATTCGAGAAGTTTCTCCAAATTGTAATGTCTATATAATGACTGACTGAAAATATGAATAAAAGAATCTGAATAAAATTTTGTGTAAAAAATGGAGTTGAGTGCTCAAAAACACTTGAAATGTTGACAGTGGTATACGGTGATTGTACTCTGAATTAGAAAAATATTCACAAGTGGTATAAACTTTTCACAGAAAGTCGAGAAGATGGGAATGACGACACTCGCCCTATGAATTTTTTCTGTTCCAAGTTTAAAGAGATCCATGAAAGCACGGAGTTTTGCCACGATTGATGATATAAAAACCGAATCGCTGAGATAGCTCAAGGACTTTCCAAAAAGTACATATCATAACTGCTTCTAATATTGAAAAACCAAACACTCACCATGGAATTCTCGTCAATACTATCCAGTCCCATCACGGTGACGTGGAAATGAACAATAGTGGGATTTCCGTCCCTCTTGGGAGGCCTCATTTTGTCATATTTACTCGGGTCTATGGGTAGAATGTCGCGAATCGTCAAGCCGGTCCTGAAACGGCAATACTTTCAGTACCAAATAATTGATAAACTATAAAACATACGCTAGCTCTTCTCTATCCTGTTCTACTTTCTCAGTATTTTTTTCGTGGTAGAAGTCCAGGGGACATAAGCTGTGAAAAAATTCTTGCGTTATTGACACTTTTTGAAAGTTTAGATTGCAACTTCTGAATAGAGCAAATACAGAATGAAGAGGGTGATAATGTTTCTTTACGGAATTATAGATAAAGTTTGGTTTGTAGGCATTGCCGTAATTTTTGAAAAATTATCAATTTTTCTTATAATATTTGCGTATTTTTGTCCGATGATCACAAATCTGCAGGGTTATTCTACCTAACGGCTATGAAAGTGTCTAAAGCTGTAGTCGGCTATGACAATATAATAAAAAATTGTCAAATTGTCGAATCCTATGCAGTCCAAATAAGGAGTTCTCCAGTTTTCAAATCTTGGCACTCTTGTCTATTTTCGAAAATAGAAAAAATGTCACTTCCAAAAGAGACTTTTTGCTGTTTTTTTGGCAGTGACTTGGCTCAAGTGGTAGTGCGCCGGACTCATCTCGACTTGATATTCTTCTCGAGATAAATTATCCAGATGAACTTTCTTATTAGTCAGTGGGATATGTTTGAAGACTGGCAGTAAACAAATCTAAAGAAATGAACTTTAAACGTTCAAGCCAGTCTCGAATATACCAACACAGTAGGTTGAATGTACTGACGCCTGTCAGAAAACAACTACTTCCCTGGCTAATACCACTAAGGGCGTTGGATTATATTCAACAGGCGTCAATGCAGGAATCTTCACAGATAATTTCCTGCATATGCAATTGGCAATACAACTGAAAGTGTGGAACGGGTACACTTGCAGACCGGTTTCGGGCTCATTAGTCACTCATCAGTGCAAGATAGTGGTCATCATCGGCCTTAAGTCAAAGATATTCCATAATTGAAAATTGAAATTCTTTCAGAGTATTTCATTCCTCTTGGAGCGAACAACAAAATGTCACTTCATCTAGTGGATAAGGTACTAACCAACTGCATATCCGAAATTTACCCGATTTCTCTGAATAAGGAAGAAAAACTTTCTTATTAGTCAGTGGGCTATGCTCAATTGTATTGCCAATTGCATATGCAGGAAATTTTCTGTGAAGATTCCTGCACTGCCGCCTGTCGGATATAATCCAACGCCCTTCGTGGTATTAGACAGGGAAGTAGACTTCTTTTGTTGCCGGCTGATGCTGACGCAATTCTCCGTACATTTCGTCGATTTCCTCACAATGTGACGGTTTGGCCCGGTTTCAAAAAGTTATAGTGAATCACACCAGCCGCTGACTACCATACAGTAACTATGATCCTTTTTTGGTGAACTTTCGCCACTTTTTACCACACGTGATGATCCCAAAAAGGATCATTTTAGTTGTGCAAAAGCAAAGAAGAACATACCTCGAAACCTGACAATTTCGATCGATCGTTCAAATCGTAAGGCACCCATTTTTCAAGCTCTTTGACCTTTGCAATACGTTTCAAACTATCATGGCAACTGACTATCGCATGGCAACTGAGGACCAGTTTTTCCACCATCCCACGCACCGTTTGTGATGGGTCAGTCTCCACCAGGGTCCGCAAATCCTCCTGTAATACTGTAGGTGGATCACTCCAAATCAAAAGATTTGTCTAGATGATAACTCATTGTTGTGGCAATACAGGTGGCAAAGTTCATATTCATCAAAAGTGTGGAAGGAGTTATTAATGAAAAACCATTTGATTGTCTTGTTGAGTTTCTCATGGCTCGTAGTTTGTACCTCATTTGAGAGTTAATTGAACAACTTCAACTCATTGTTGTGGCCATACAGGTGGCAAAGTTCATATTCATCAAAAGTGTGGAAGGAGTTACTAATGAAAAACCATTTGATATTCTTGTTGAGTTTCTCATGGCTCATAGTTTGTACCTCATTTGAGAGTTAATGGAACAACTGCAAATCAAAGTAGTCACTTACTCATGTGGAAAGCCTATACCAAACCACTGAACAAATTTCTGCAAGAATCAGAGTCAAAGAAGCCCTGCATAACAGAATCAGATATTCGTTAGGTATGGCTGACTTACACATACCTTCATATGGGTAGGTTGCTGCGGTTAGTAGGCGGGAATGTTGCACTTTGAACATCCGGCAACCTCATTATTGACCAATCAACTGAAACCTCTCCAGTATGCCATTATGGCTGCTGTAGAGGGTATTCCAGAAGATGATCCACAGCTATGATTTCCGAATTACTGAGTGGACACGGGACACCTAAGAGTTTGAGGAGAGCTTCTTTTACCTGGTGTGCGTCACAGGATACCTATTACCCAAACCAAACATTCATTTTTGGGAAGTACGGCTACCTTAAAAGAGTAATCGCAAGCTGATTTCCGATCACATCCTCACTAGGTTGAGGAAAATTTAGCATGGTCTGTCAACTTTGAAGTGGGTTATAACAAGGTAATTTCGACCCTGATACCACATCACATGTTCTGTTCTGCAGAGCCGCGGAAGAAATCAAGTTTTCAGCGATTACCAGCTGGATTCATTTGGTAGCGGGTAAACAGGGGTGACTCTACTTTAGATCTATATTAATTAGTTAGGGAAAGTCTGAACTGGTGATCAGAGAACAAGAATACATTATTCTAATTGAATGTTCCAAATAATATCGCGAACCCTAATGAAGAAATTTTACCAATTTCTGAATAGCCGTAGATAAAAAACCATAGTTGATTTTCGAAATTAAAATACAGTACTTCATTTAATTCTCTTTCAAATTCAAAATGAATATTGAAATTGAATATTGATAAAGCCATTGAATTCGTTCACAGGAAATTTCAAATTTGTCTGAAGATGTTTCCATCCCACCACACTTACGATATATCAGCTTCACTGCATTCCTGGAAGATGAGAAACAGCAGAACAGTCACGAAGTTCAAGTTTTCCATTTTTCGAATATCATACTTGAGATTCTGCAATGAAAAACCAAATAGAGTAAATTTAGAAACTAACCAAACATAAACTAATGTGTAAACGTGTCAGAATGATAATTCTGTAGAGTCAGAGCAATTTCATATCACTATTTTTCGCTTCACGCAATCTACCTAATCTCAGTCCTGCTGCTCCAATGTCATTCGTGGTATTAGCCGGAAAAGTAGTTGTTATCCAGCAGGTATTTGCACACCCCACTGTGTAAGGTGTGCAGACTGTTCCATTCAAGACACTTTCTCGGAATCTGCTACAAAGTCACCAAAAGTTTCATGAGTGGAATTCGCTGAGATAAAAGCCCTCATTCAATGTGGAAGTAAGTTGATGATATTTTGAAATCATTCAAAGGAATTTCATCCTGCAATAAAGTAATAACGTAGGATATCCAACCTGTATTATAGTTTATTCCAGTGGAAATCTCTGAAAACACAAACGGAACTCTCTCTCTATCGAGAAAATGTTACCCTCAGACATTAACAAAATGTACATTCACAACTTGATACTCCAGGGAATGGAGTCACGGAGAAATAAACTTCAAAGATCGTTTTCTGAATACGTCTTTTGAAAAAAGTTGACTGGGCGAAAATGTACAAAATATTTCTACTGTCACTGACCGAATTCTCCTTTATCGTGATGTCTCTTCAGGAATCATGAAATCATGATATGGATACATCAAAGGAATTTGAGCTTCTGATCCACTGAAGATTCGCGGTAAATAACTGTCTGAATTAGATATCAAAGGAGTCGTATTCTCCTTCAACTCAATTTGGAGATGGAGTCCATATCCCATCTCTTAGTTTATAGGGAAGTCAAAATAAACGAAACTTCCCTTGTCAATCCCATTCATTTTCCAAAGGATTTATTGGACTGAACCAATATTTACTTCAATCGGGGCTCGCATTTTTCATTCGACTGTTTGTGTGTTACATTTTGATGTCACCACTAGTGTTTTTGTTCCACATCTTCAAAAGGTTTCATTACACATTTATGTCGGCTATTCTCGACGTTTCTGAAACGATAACTTCCATTATTATCTTCTTTATCAACTTTGATAGCCGCAGTTTTTATTTTATTGATATAGTCTAATCAACAAGTTCAAAAACATGAAAAATAGAGATAAAGGTCCTAAAAATATGAGCGATAGCTCAACACTAGAATCACCTCTAGAAAAATGTTTTTGAAGGATTTTGGTGCAGGTAAAAAATTGCAATTGTTATTAACAAAATGAGATTTTAAAAAATGGTATTTAGTTTTTCATTAATAACTCAAAAAATATTAATATTCAAGCAATTTTGAAAAAAGCTCGTTAAAGAGGATGAAATTTCCAATAAAAAAGTATTGACTACCGGAACTCTATCTCCATCATTTATAATTTCAATTCGACTTTGAAAATTGGGTTCCGCGCGGCTGTTACGGCATGCGCGCGCTGCCGCTAAAGAGAGTTTATCAAACATAAAATGTCATTTTAAAAACTTGAATAAATTCTAGTATCTTCTTAACACTTGAATGAATCGAGTCCCATAGACAATATATATATATATATATATATATATATATATATATATATATATATATATATATATATATATATATATATATACATATATATATATATATATATATATATATATATATATATATTACTTCATACGATCTTGCCATGGAAGTTCATAAAAATGTATTAATTTGTTAATTATGATTTTTTATAACTATTGCAAAATGAAATATCTAAAAATTGTTGATTAAAATTTGTTTTTCGTTTGATATTCAGCTATGTCTGTTTCCACTTTTTTTTTTTGCTATTTTGGTGTCTAGAGATATTTATGATTTTGAAAATAAATTGGTTTTCTTAATTTCAATTTTTAATTGTTTAAAATTGATTTTTGTATATTTCGATTGTTTAAATAATTAGTTAAGGAATAATTTTGCTTTATAAAATCATAATTTACACTTTTAAATAGTTTGGCTAGAAAAAAATGTTTTTTCATCCATTATTTAATTGTTTATCGGTTTAACAATTTGTTATAAATAAATATTAAGCAACGTTATATTTTTTTCTGAAGCAGAAACAATTCTAAAAACAGCTACATTAGAGAAAATGATATGAAAAATGTTTCTTATTCATTATAATACTTTCTAATATCATACGATACGGTAATGTAAAAAATATTTTCATGGCGTTTTTTTATATATAGCTGTTTTTATAATTTTTTTCTGCTCTCACACTCAATTTGAATATGTTAATATACCCTGTAAACTTGTTACAAATTTTTACTGTTTATTTTATTTTATAGACTTGTCTGACTTGTCATAAATGTATTTTATACATAACATGATCAGATAAATATATCTATCTATGCTTATATCAAATTTCACTTCAGTTATTGTCTCATCAACTTTGGTAACTGTACAAAAATAAACGAATAAGTAATAGCTCAAAAAAAGATAGTGAGAACAGTGTGTTTCAAAAAATATGATGACCCATGTAGGGAGCTGTTTACCGATTTGGATATTCTATCATTTCACTATATATATTCAACTGTGTTGTTTATATCAAAACAATGTCATCTCGACAAATTCAAATCAAGAGATAATCTTCGGCTCGCCACAGGATATACGTTAAGATCTAACTATAATTTTATTATTCCCCACCATAAATTGACGAATGCAGCAAACGGCCCTCTAATTATGCCCATCAAGTTATACAACAAATTACCTATCTCTCTTAAACAGCTATCAAATCTGCATTCCTTAAAAAAAAATATTAAAAACTGTTACATGACAATACATTTTATTTCCTCCATGAATACTTACAGGCTGATTTGGAAATATTAATAACTTGATTGCAACAGTTCAGACTGTACTATTTTCAATTGTCATATTTTTCAATTTCATGTTTTTTCATGCTTCTGTTTGATATTTTCATATCTTTACTCTTTTATATATATATATATATATATATATATATATATATATATATATATATATATATAATTATTTGTATTTTGAATTTTTATATTTTGGTTTAATTGACTTTTTCCATTCTGTAAAGTCTCTGGAAATAAACTGATTTGATTAGATTTGAAACATGTTTCTGACTCAGAGTACACTGCCACTGCACTCAATTCCATTTTCATCCATTTGATCCATTTTTTTCGATAGCAGAAAATCGGCAAACACGCAAAAAACTAACTGTTATGCCCCTCACCAACAAACTAAACAGCTGAAACTGTAAACAAGTGTTCGAAACGAGTGTACCAACATTGAAAATTAAAAGAATCGCCAATCGACTGTACGAAGCCCGCGAAATTTGAACATGGACCTTATTTTTTGAACAGCCTGTATATCTGCATTCAATTCCGAAAAATACAAGAAAACACCCCAGTACTTTTATTTAAAAAATTGAGTTCAATACTACTTTGTCGGAACTATTCATTTTGTTTTGATCCAAATAGATGTAATTTCATCACCCGAAGACGATTGTGGATACTAACAATCGAAACGTCGTGAACTAACTTGGCTCGGAATCCCTATTTTCACTTGTATTTTATTTCACTGTTATTTCATTTCAGGGTTTTTATTGCTCAATATAATTGTTATTTTCAGCTATTTTTCTTTTTATTAGTTGTTTCAGGGATTTCAAATCATAATATTATCATAATAATATCAGACAATGCAAGTCCGAACTGATGAAATTCATAGATGTAATTCTTTTCCATTCGGTAGCGTATTATTTATCATCATCATTAATTATTTTGAATAAAATTTTCATCACGAAATGTAAGTTACTTTCTCAGATTGTTTCGATTGTGAAATTCTTGCAATATCCCAAGAACCACAGGAATTAAATAATAAAATTATTGATATATTTCAAATGAAACAAAAAAACAATTTCTCCATGTCCAACGATAGAATTTGACAGAATACGTCACTACTAACAAATAGGATGGAAAACATTAAACAAAATTCATTAAGTAAAAGGCATTAGCAAGTTCTTGTTTCTCTAAGGAAGCGGTAAAATTATATATGATTGAATATAATTCCATTTGAAATGTTAGAAACTCGCCTTTCCAATAACTAGAAAGTTTAGTAAGATTTGTTAATGCGACTTCTCGAATAGTTCAACGGAAAGGAGTGTGTAGGTTTGTAATTGTAGGACGCTGAAGTTGGGAATATTGTGGTTGCAATAATTTACCTAAGAGATATCTGGGCGGAGGAATATCTCTAGGAAACTCTCAAATAAAAATTCCCAAATATTCTGAATGAATAGATATAACATATTATAACTAATGTATCTGATTGAGTAAACCATACCGACCATAACAACACAATAATTAGAATATACATATTGAATAAAGCATTGAAATTATGTGGGAATGCAGCGAAAGCCTAGGTATACTCTTATATCATTATATTTCCAATATTTCGACAATGAATACTGTAAGCTACAAAATGATGAATAGAATATATATAGAATATATTATTATTTGAATTATAGAATAATAAATTAGTAAAATAAATTAGTAAATCAGTTAATACATACAATATCAAGTGAGATTGTTATCCAGAATGGTAATAAAATATAAAATTGTTAAACGTCAAGTATTTAAAAAACACTAATCAATATAATGATTTAAAGGTAATAAAATGAAATGATGATTAGAGAAAAATATATAGTTGATCACAATTAGATATATATTTGAATTTCTTTCATGCATGAACCATGTGAAACTCAAACAGGTCAGAAACAAAACTGAAATGTCATTTGAATTACATGGGAGAAGAGATCACTTGGCCTAAGCTTCTGGGGCAAATATATATATATATATATATATATATATATATATATATATATATATATATATATTAAGAAATTGAAGAAAGAAAGAAATTGAAATCAAAAATTAAAAGAATCCAAGCCAAGTTACTTCACGACGTTTCGATTGTTAGTATCCACAATCGTCTTCGGGTGTTAACTCGAATCGAAAAAGGTTAAAAGTGTCATAGTAGGTACGAATGACAAATGTTATTTGAAAACAACAGCACGAATATAACATTTGATTGTCAAAAAAAATATCTTTATAAAATATAGAATTATGTCATAAATTCACTAATACTGTAACCGTTTTTCTCAATAAGTAATGCCTTAAGTCTAGATTTGAAAATATTAATAATTGAGATGTTTGGATAGAGACATCGAGGTGATTAAAAACTTCGCATCTCAAATTTTTTGGTATAGGTTAGTTCTGTGCAAAGCAAACACCAAAAGATTTCGGGATCTAGTGCCATATTGATGATCTGTTCTATAATAATAAACTTCCATAATTTCATTAATTTCATATTACAATAATTCATAGTAATTGTTCGATCTCTTATCTGTAATAAATAAGTATGAGTATAGTCTCGAAACAATATCTGACACTTTGGAATATTTCTGGAGGTACTGTTTTTGCATTTTACTATTTCACCTCTTTGAATATTTCAACTGTTTCACTGTTTTCACAGTTTTTACTGTATCAACTGTTTTTTGCATTTTTCGAGAAATATGTCTTAAAAATATTCGGCTTGGTTCGTTTTCGGTGCCGCATAGGCCTCCTATAAAGTGATTGAGAGAAAACAAAAAATCTTCAGAAAGCAGAAAGAGCGGATTTCCAATCCTTCAGAAAGTGCGTGATTCAACTGTCAACTCACGTCTCCACAATGAAACTTACTTTCGAGTGTGACTCTCACATCCACGACAAAAACTTTTTGAAACATGACAACGGCCCAACGACGAGAAAAATTCGCAAAAGAAAATTCGCTGTACTGAATATTAGAGCAGATTGGTGTCTACTTATACGTCAGTTGGGCACAGGGAGGAATCAAGGGTTGCTGCGCAAGGGTGAATTTTCGGAAAAAATGTATTGATGATCGTTTCCAATGAAAAATATTCTGTATTTCGTGAAAAAAATATTTTTAGTATGATCAGTTCCTAGCCAAAACTAAAAATTTTCAAAGAAGTAAAGATGAAGTTCAAAATCTATTTGGAAAAAACTTTTTATATCTTTCATCGAATTTTTTTCATTTTCTCAATATAAAAATGTATTTCTGAGGAAGCGGTAAAATTATATAGTAAAATAGGATAGCAAAGTTTTCTATCAAAACTTTGCTATCCTATTTTTCAATGTACAACGCAAGTATTTCTGCATGATAAGTCGTCACTCATTAAGAATCCTTATTATGTATGAAATTTCTGAAGTAGGTACTATCAAGGTTTGCAGCTAGAAATAAAATATGATATTGATTTCGGAGTAATGATAATAAAATAGAAGAAAATATTTCGTGAAAAACTACTCGAAATGTACATAAGATTATTCACAATAGATAAAAACATATTCAATAATAAAAACAAAAACATTTATGGCGAAACTATATACATTACGTAGCACAGCACTGAATCTATTAAAAAATTATTTACAAAACAGGACACAGCAAGTAAAAATTGAAGAGTGTCTCAGTGATTCACTGAAAATCACAATATGTGTTCCACAGGGTTCAGTGCTGAGTCCAATATTGTTTCTCGTGTATATTAACGACATTGCTAATCTAAATAACTTTCATGGCCACATAGTATCATATTCAGATGATACTGCTATTGTTTTCATAAATGATACATGGAAACAGGTATATGAATGTACTAAATTAAGCCTCTCTCACATCCACAGTTGGTTGAATTACATCCTATTAACAGTAAATTTTCAGAAAAGTAATTTCATCACCTTCTCTCTAACTAGTGAAGACCAACCTACAGAAAGATATATTTCAGTACATAGTAATTCTTGTGATGAAATATGCCTCAGAGGTTGTCCACAGATTGAAAAAAATCAATAAACTGAAGTATCTTGGTGTGATAGTGGATCAACACCTAAGGTGGGATGAACATGCATTATATGTAACAAAAAAAATATGGCAACAAATACATGTTTTATTTGCTACGTGATATTCTCAGCAGGAAAAACCTTTCCATGATTTATTACTCATTAGCTGAGTCAATTTTAAGATATTGCATAGTAATATGGGGAGGTCTCTACCACAACGCTCAAAAAAAATTGCAAACTACTCAAAATTGTTTGCTAAGAATAAGAATAAAAAATCCAAGCATAAGGAAGCAAGTATAAAGAATTTGCGTAGTATTGCCTAATATATACCTACCATAAAACAAAGCCCACTGTTAATCCGCTCAAACATTATGTTACCCGATTCATAGAAAACAAATCTATTGACTTGCCGATTTTCAAGAAAAGTCACGAAATACTTCATTGGTCCTAAACTATATAATTTACTACCTTTATGTGTGAAAGAATTGAGAAGGGAGAAAGATTTCAAAACTGAAGTAAAGGAACTCATGGAGTCAAATGAAATTAACGTTAATCTTTTATTCTGAAAATAATGTTGAGCTGATGATACCTATAATTTCAAATAACTATCAAATACTTACCTCTTGAAAATTTCTGTACCTCTTTGCTTTTTATCTGAAATTAATATTTACTGATGACTCGTCTGATTCATAAACTGTATAAACTCTAGGCATATTTTCTGGATGATCATTAAGAAGTGCAAAACACAAACATCCTATGCTTAGTTTGTATTCTTATTGATCGAGGGAACACAATGATTGTTAGGTACTTGTATTCGCAAATGTACGTATACAAATAATACAAAAAACTTCAAAATCGATATGAAATTTTATTGATCGTTTGTGTCATTATGAGGTCTAAAATCGAATATTTTGGGTACGTATAATTGCAATAATAACTTGATTAATGAAATATTTTTCAATCTTTTATATTTTCTATTTGGGCGTGTCTTTACTGACACGCCTGAGTAAAGATACGCCCCAGTAAAGACACGCCCGAGTAAAGACACACCCGAAGAAACCATTGTATGGCGACATGTGAAAAACTATTTAGTGAAAATCTCACAATTAAGTGTTTTTTGAATAGATTTTTATCAAGTATCGGTCGATTCCATCATTTAAAACATCAAAATTCTCAAACAGATGTTCCTATCTATATAATTTCGTCACTATTATTATCATTCAAAAAAGTTTTAATTGTATGAAAAAAAAATTATCGAATATTGAAGATATGAATGATACAAAAAATACCAGGACCCTCATTTGACAACAAGGATTATCTTCAAAAAAATGATAAAAAATAAATAATAATTGAGTACGAAATTCAAAAATATCAAGTCGCTTATTTGTGAAGGAAACAAATTATTGTAACCTGACGTTACTATAACCTGCAATTTCAGTGAAGGAGAAACAATAAAAATGCAAATGAAAAATGAAGATAAATAATGGAAAAATACAAGAAACAAAATACAATTAGAAAAAGATTCAAAATCAAGCTACTTGTATGTGACCCGACTACAAAAAAAGGTTGCCAACAAATCAGGGACCTACAATTTTTGAAGTCGACGCCGGTAAAACCATCATTTTTCTCAAATGTTGCAACGACCTCAGGAAAAAATGCAGACCCCTGTTTGTTTCGTACCTTTTTTCGATAACGTTTTGTTGGCTGAATAGTCTCCCTTAATCGCTAACCTTTGAACGAAAAAAGAAATCGAAGTCGAAAAAAAATAACATAGAAATGTGTCATTTCCAGTAATTTTCTTTAGGAAATACTATTGTGTTGCATCAACAGTCGCCGATAGGGCGATTTCAACTTTTTTTTGATAGAACGGGGTTTTTCTAATAACTCGTTTGTTGTCTTCCCAATACTTTTCCGTTTATGTAAATAGTATCAGCCTTTTCTGAGTAATTAACAGTGTTTTATCCGTTTTGAAAGTCTGCAAACAAAAGATCCATATCATAATTTTAAGAAACATTATACTCAAAAATCACTCCAGTTCATTTGAGTTATTGTTTTACTTCTCGACAATAATGTAATCTGTTTATGAACACATTTCACATATTATGTATTCATGGGATGATTTCGTAGGGAACACCTCTTAGCAATCTCTGGAACCTATAATCAGATTTCACAAAAAATAGAGGCGTTATATCAGGTAATCTAGCAAACCATTCTAAGAAAACACGTTTGTCTATCCCACCGGTTTAGATAATTGTCATCCAGCCACTTCAGAACCAACCTGTATTAAAGGGGTACCTCGTCTCACTGAGCATTAACATCAGTTGAAAACCCATTTGAGTTTGTCAATAAACAGGCAGACGTAGTCCTTTAGAACTGCCCGCTAGATCACCCAACATGAAGCCTGTATATTTTTTTGAGGTGATACGTGACATCTGAAAGTGTACAACATACAACCGCAGTTCACTTCAGAACGCGTGGATAGAAAAAGAGATGCTTGTAACTGAATGCGTTTTGAACAGATTTTTTCCTTGGAGTTATGATATTCATCGTTTGCCTGAAGATCTTGAGAACGAATATGAAACTACAAATTATCGTTAACCAGTTTTTTCTCCGATCAGGATATTTGACCAAAGCCACTTCGAACCCTCAAATAAAGCAAATAATAAAAATGGAAAACTCTTCAGGAAGAGAAAAGAGCGAATTCCACGACCTTTTCAATCCTTCAGAAAATTCGTTCATTCATCCAAATGTCAACTCGCGTCTCCACAATAAAACTTACTTTCGAGTGTGACTCTCATATCCACGTCAAAAACTTTTTCGAACATCACAACGGCCTAACGACGAGAACAATTCGCACAAGAAAATTCACTGAACTGAATATTAAAGCCGATTGGAGTCTACTTATACCTTCGTTGGGCACAGGGAGGAATCAGGGGTGGCCGCGCAAGGGTGGACTTTGTGGACGTGTGTCCGAGTGGTGAGAGAACCCGCTAAATGAGATGAAATACGTTACCTCATCGAGTTTTTTGAATGTTCAGAAAAAATATTGGTTATCTTATCCAATGAAAAATTATATTACATTTCTGGTAAGAATGTTTTGGCAAAAAGTGGAACCATTTCAATGTAAATAAAAAGTTTAGAATCCAAGTGAAAACTATAATTGGGAGAAAATTGTAAGATCATATATCGATGTTGTGTAAATATATTTTCAGTAAACAAGTTGACGTGTGGTTCTTGCACAAAACTTTATATTGACCAAACGGGGAGAACCTTTTCTTGATGAATAAAAGAACATAGGGCATGGGAGTGGTTCAACCATAGCTATAAAGTATTACAGGAGGTTTGAAACTCAATCTTTTGAAATGCTCAGAAATTATTAGACCAAAGAATTCAGAAAATATACTGAAAGACCAAATAGAATTGAATTATTTCCCACTTCTGAATCTGTTATCTAATGTAGAAATTGGTAATTAGTGCCCATTTAATGCCCATGCGATGAGTTGGTAAAAAATCTAGGACGTTCAAATTTTCAATTGATTTTTACCTAAATCACTCATTGAATAGGTGGAAGGTCATACGGTTCAAATTGTTATTGAAAGAGTGGAATAAAATTTTGAGTTTGGAGTGAGAAAACTCACAGTTATTCGTCGTACGAGTTACCGATGAAGAAAATTCAGCCCAACATTCTGGCGACAAATAGGTTGTATCAGAAATGTAGTTATTCAACACATAATCGCAAAAATCCTCGACTCCAGAATCTTTCAGCTGAATGGAAATGAAGATGAAAGCGAAAGATTCACTGACTCCAGAAGGAGGTGAAAAAAGCAGTTCAAAGATTCCTCTCAAGAAGCAACTGATTTCTGAACTGTAATCAATATACAGTGGAGTAAAACCGAGTTGTTGATTTTTTCCTCCAGTTTTGACCTCATAGATGAAAGCGACAGCCGATATTGAGCATAAATGAGGTAGAATTTAGCCAGTATGGAAACGCTTGAGAAATCTATTGTATAACGAAACGCGTTTGGAAGTATCTTCTGATATATAAAAATGGATGTTTGTTGGTTGGTTGGTTAGTTGGTTGGTTGGTAAGTAATAAACTTCTACATCGCTTAACCGATCGTAATGAAATTTTTCATAGAGAAGGTTTCTAGGCTATAAATTGTTCTGTAACTCGCCACTAGATGGCGCTGTAGAATAATTTTTTGAAAGCACTGTTCTATAACGCTGCGCATGCCTAAGTTCGTTGATTCTGATTCTGCAGCGATACAGCAACATAGTACTAGTTTATAATAAATAAAAGAACTTGATTGATAACAAACTCGTAAATATTAATGAGAAAATAATGAACATTATTTATTCAAAAAATGTATACGATTTTTTTGAAGACAAGACACAAGCACCACGCAAAAATCCCCAAAGCACTGCTTTTAGAGTGCCTTGGGGCACTGCCTAAAAGTAGTGCCTATGCGAACAATACTCCGAAGAAGGTCTGATCTGAGCTTTATAAATCATCAAAAGTTGTTGAGGGGTGTACAGTTGTCTGGTTCGGAAAAGTGTTTCAAGCTTTTGAGAAGCAGCCTTTGCAATTCCAGCGTCATGATTGTACCGAGACATATTTGTGTTATCCAAAAATAAATTATTATCTAACAATCAGTTCGGCTTTAGAACGGGGCTGTCAACTCAGGATGCTTTTCTGCTGGTCACTTCTAATATCTATAAAAATTTAGTAAATGGTAAACCTTCATTGGCTGTGTTTCTGGATCTCGCTAAAGCGTTAGATACCGTTGATCGTTCTCAATTGCTGCACACACTTTTTGATTCGGGGTTCAGAGGTATTGCACATAAGCTGATAAAGAGTTATTTGATGGACAGAGAACAATACGTGGAAGTAAACGAAAACATAAGCCACAAAGAAACTATAGAGTATGGAGTACCACAAGGGACAGTTTTAGGACCCATACTCTTTATTATTTATATAAATGAAATACTCACCTCAAACAGTTCTGGAACCATATGCAGCTTTGCTGACGATACCGTTATCATATATGAATCGGAAACCTGGAAAGGCTTGAAGGAAAAAGTAGAACAGGATTTAAATTTAATCGTAGACGCATTCAACCACAAAATACTCACCATCAACGTCTCAAAAGTATGGTTTTTCCCTTTTACATGCTACGCAAACAAACTACCAACATTCGAATCTTTATCAATTCATAACCACGGAAAACATATAGAAATAAAACAAGCGGAAAAAGTAAAATATCTGAGAGTATATATTGACAGGCATATGAGATGGGATGTACACATCCAACGAACAGTACAATCTCTGAGAGTCATGTTATCAAAATTCAAAAACCTAAAAACACTTCTAGGTGAATTTCACTTAAAAATCATATATCATACACTTGTTGAATCACGATTATCTTATGGAATAGTGGGATGGGGTTCTGCTTCCCCGTACCATATGAAGCAACTTGAAGTAATTCAGAAAAAGATTCTGAAGATCATATGTGGCAAGCCTCAACGCTATTTGTCGGATTCACTGTTTTCGGAATGTAAAATTCTAGATGTACGCCAACTCTATTTCCTAAGAGCAGTTACTAGAACATTTCAACAAAAAAACTCTTTATTATTGATTGACCATAGATATGATACAAGACTGAAAACAAAAAAATGAGTGAGGGTTCCTTTTCAAATGAAAACAGTGGGACAGAGAAGTTTTAACTACGTCTCGCCAATACTGTTTAATTACCTCCCAGACGAAATAAAAAACCAAAAATCATTATACTCTTTTAAAGCTGCCACTAAAAAGTTTTTATTTGATACATCTCGAAATGATATTCATTGCCTGATAGATCCTTTGAAGACTAATTGATTTACCGTCATCTCAAATTTGATATGTATGTGTATGTTGAGTTCAGAACCCTTTTTTTTAATGTAATTTTTAAATTGTATTGTATAATAATCAATTCCACTTTATATTATTAATTGTACTATTCATGTGTTTTTTACCTTTATGTGCATGAATGTATTTTACTAAATTTTGTCTTTTTCCTTACTTTACATCTTTTGTATCCACACCAAATCAGGATTATCTTAATAACCATGCTCCTGCGCACTGGCTCTGCCTTAGCAGGAATCATTGTTTATTAGCACTAAAATTATTTTTCTTAGCGAAATACCTTACAATGTAAAAATATTTTATATTTTATATTCTACCTGTTTGTACTGCAAATAAACATTATTCATTCATTCATATTTGTGTTCATTTCAACCTCCAACAAACTTATCGAAGCAGAAAGCGGAATTGTCTGTCGTGACATTCGGAGAAATTCAGCTTTTTGGGGAAAATCGACGCCCGGGTTCCCGTGGCATTGAATTGAACCTGGTTACTATCACCTCATTGAGATATGCAACCTTCTGCTGCCGGTGAAGATGTGCATCTACAACTAAAGTCCTGGAATCCAAATGGAATGACGAGACAAGTGTGCTGTCGTCAGCAAAGCGATATATTGGATTCTTGGTTTTTCCCAATGAGTCGTTGATATACAATAAAGAGAGGGATGGAAACAATGTGGATCCCTGGGGAACACCAGCGTTGACGGTAAAGGTATTCGAGAGGTATCCATCGACGACCACTTGCAGGGAACGTTCTTTCAGGAAGCTGGAGAGCTTCCGACAAACCATAGGATCGAAGTTTGGCCAGCAAACTCGATCAAGCGCAACAGATATTGACTTTCCATGTTTCTCGATTGCGTTATTCTAAATATGGGTGACGTACGGTAGAAGGTCGGCTGTTGATCTTTTTTCCAAAAGACATATTGATGATTGTTCAAGATGCTAAAGCTTTCCAAATATTCCAAGACATGGTGGTGTAAAGGCTGCCTCCATATATAGTTATTTAGAAAATTTTTCATCTTCCAACAAGAAGAAAACACCCCTTGCTTGTAAGACAGGTTGAAGAGTCTGTAAAATACTGATACGAGTTAATTGGGCACTTTTTCAATACGATGACAGTCACTTCAACAGTACCAGAAGCCTTGTTAATATTGAGCTGTTTCAAAATTTGCCTGACTAGACGTTATCGATAAGTTATTTTCGGCATTGTAGATTCTAGTGTAGTAATAGTGGGTGGTGCCTTCTCAGAAAATCCAGTGTGGATTGGCATGAGAATTGTTCAGCTACTAGATTTGCTTTTTCTATAGCTGTTGTTCCAATTGAACCATCCGCTTGTGTTAGTAGTGGAATTGTGGATGTGGTTAAGTTTTGATTGACAACTTCAGCTACCGACCAGAAGGATCCAGACTCTACCGTTCAGGTCTTACTTTTCCTAAACAATAAAGGGATCAGCTGTTATTCGATTATACCCGTATGTCGACATCATTTGCCAAATGAGTGAATTTAGTTTATTCATCAGAAAATTCTTTATGATCCTCGAAATGTGTATTTGAGGAAAGTAAGCAATTATCCAGTAACTTCTAGGATAATTTGATGACTCACTTCATAATACTGCTGTACGGGGTGATATGTTAGTGACAACTATTGAATGAAACTGGGCGATACTTGATGAAGATCCTTATCAAATCGTGCCAATTAGATGTTTGATTTTTACCATTAACTCACAATATAACCGACTTTGTAGGTCTTACCGTTTCCGATGGTGGGATCTGCTAAAAAAAACTGCCTGTATATCAGTCATTAAAAAGGGTCCAGCGGATAACGAAAGAGTAGGCCTGTGAGGGCAGCCCTCATATTATTCCATTTTAATTTATTTATCGACCATACATAATACATATACATTGGTGAGCGAAGCAGAAAATGGATATTCGTCCAGTCATTCTGAATGTAAGGTTATGAGGCGGAGTTGGAAATTTTGTTACAGAGAATATTTTTTCAATTATTATTAATCCTAGTAAGCATAGTTATGAAACAGTATTCTGATTAGACGATTGAAACACAGCCCTAGAAAAAATTAACTGTAGATATTTTTTGAAACAGTGGATAGAAAATGTCAGTAATAGAGATGGATAGTATCGGAATTGTGGGTAAAGTATTGAGATGTGTAGAAAATAGAAAGTTGCTCCCTGGACATACTATATGAAGATTCGGAATAGGAGTGCCACAAGGTAATATTCTCGGTCCCTCACTCTTCCTGATTTATAAAGATATAGTAGAAATATGTGCACTTGTTTGGAAATTTCTTGAGTTCATTTGCGGTAGATTCAAAAAGCTTTCGTTGTACATGTCCTGTTGATAATTCTATCACACTGTCCAAAAATAATAAACAAATTCATAAGAATTTCGTTTAAATAGTTTTGTTCCATGGTTTTGAAAGTATTTGAAACTTCGGAAGTGACGAAAATGTCAATATTATTAGGAGAATGTCACAACTTTACTGTCAAATAATAATCATGGCCTGCCTACAAAATGCCGTATGGGAATATTATTCTGAACTGACATTTTCTCAAAAAATGCTCATAATTACGAGACTTGACTAGTTAGGTACACACATGATATGCATAGAAAGGAAGCAAATTTCAACAGGAAGCAAAAACTCTATTTTTTACCTACCTGCACACAACCGTCATCGGCGTCTGCCCTCACGCATCTGCCCGCGTTCGGGTCGCGTTCTTGGCGATAGCGCTTCATTGCTTAGACCGCCCCTCTACCCCGCGCATCGTTCCCCGTCGTCTTACAGTAGGAGCGACGCGTAATGGCATACTACATTGCGTCAAGTTTAATCTTATCGTGATAACTTTTAAAGAATTCGTCCAAATTACTTAGTGTTAAAGACAAAGTTTATCTATATTAATACTTAAAACGACAGTTGTATCAATTTTTATAAGACTTTGACAGATATTTTAAAATGTGCTTTATGAAAAAAGTATCCAATTTAATTGTATCTATGACTCAGTATTTTGCATATGCATTTGCATATGGTAGCCACTACCATATAAGAGGTCTTTCATTTAGAACTATTTAAAATAAACAATCTTACGGCACATTATCTGCATGTAACTCCAACGGCATGTAACTCCAACCAGTGGTATTTAGACAAAAGTATAATTATTCATTTCATTCATTTCATTCTTGCTCTCAGGGAGCAAGAAATTTTCTGGCTTACTTAATAATTATATTATGACCAAACCTTCGTAAATTATAGTCCCTATGTTATTCTGATGTATAAATGTACCTATTTATGTAAAGTTCCATCTAAATCCGTTCAATCGTTTAGGCGTGAAAGAGCTACAAACGTAGATACATACATCCATACTCATAAAAATTCACATTTATAATATAAGTATAGATGAACAAATCAGGCAATTATTTCATGATTTCATACTTACTGAACCAAAATTCATTTAGAAGGTTCTAGAAACTACAGAACCGCTCGATACATGTCATGTAACAGACGCACTCTCATGAAATCTATGTTGGTTAGTTCAGGATGATTAGCAGTTAAAGAATATTCATTATACCAAACACTGATCTGCATTCTTGAATTCGAAACTAAAAATGTTTAGCCATCTCCTGATGGTACTTACTAGATTAGCGAAGGGCGCGTCGCGAAACAATATTTGTTTTGGAAAAAACATCTCATTGAAGAATGCAAAAAGGCTCAACTTCTATTTCATGATGACATCATGTATATTTGTTTATTATGAGGCATGAATTGTTAATTTAGAGACTTTTAAGTATTACTTTGGTAAAAGGTATGCATGTGTTGTATTTGTCGACCACTGAACTCTATGTTGACTAAATGGAAAATTTATATATAACGTATTAATAATATAGTACACGTACATATCTCTATGTACAATTCTTTGGCTAAATGAAAAATTTATATATAGCATATGAATAACACAGTGGCCCTAACACCGTGTCTTGAGGTACACTACATCTCATTGTTCGTTCGTTGCTCGTTATTATGCCGAACTTCGATTAATTTTTCAAAATTATTTTCACTTTTCGAATGTATTCACATAGAACAAGTTTTCTGTACTCAATTTGATTACACCCAGTCTTTTTTTCCATTAGATCTTCAACTATGCATGAATATGCATGAATCGAAATCTGACAGGACAGATACTTTATTTTGAACTTGACTGACTCTCATGCTGGATGAATAATCGAGATCCTCATCCTCAACCAGTTCAAAAATAGGTCACGGTTAGCAGAAATCCTTTATCGATGCTGGAATTATGGCATTTCGCATCATTACGAGCGACATTGGGCCTTTGATTGGAGCCACGATGACACTCCAACTTTGAGTGAGTCAAAGCGCCAGGAGGAAAAAGGAAACAGACAGGACCGTCGCAAAAGAAACGCCTTTTGTTAAATCGCCAGAGTAAGAGGAGTGCTCGTTTGAAAAAAACGCAGCGAAAATACTATTAAGATTTACTCACGAGAACCTAATTCATCTCAATGGGCAGTCAAAGCTTGGCTTTGTAACAAACCGCCTTGGGGAGCCTCCTTATTGTATTGATACTCCTCACGATCCTTCAGAAGGCGTCTTTGTGAAAAAATTCAACTTTTCACATTTTTCCAATAAATATATTCACAAAAAAATATTGTTTAACTACTTCGAAAAATGAGTTTGACTCACGGAAATAATAATAATGACAATAATGATTGGAATTTTTCATTTGGGTTTCTTTAAAGTTCCTTCTATTTCATATTTTTGCGGGTACCATCCGAGAGTTTATACCAAATGATTATTCTGCATCGTTATACAAAAATTGTGGCACAATTCCGAAGAAAGAATGGAAGTAATTAACTTCAATATAAATTCTTTGCCAACGATGTGTAGATCATTTACAAAACTCCTACCTACCTATCCATTCGAAAATTATTTTTTTCAAACATATGAACATTGAAATTATCGAAAATAACTTTTTCCCAATTAGTTTGTATTTCAAACAGATAATTATGTGAACTTTGAACGATATTCTCATTTCTTGCAGAAAATTACGACTTTATTTCACGGAAGAGACACACACTTCTGACATAACACATATTTCATGCAATAACATGGACGGATCCAGAAGCTTTTCTCGGGGGGGGCGAATATATATATATATATATATATATATATATATATATATATATATATATATATATATATATATATATATATATATATATATATACAGTGTCACCATTAAAGTGCGCTCCATATGGGAAACTTTTTTTTCGAAAAGTTTCAATGAAGTTTAACTTCAGCACTTGTTTGTGCTTTAAACTTAAAATGATGCAGCCAACTGCGACCCACTGACGTTCAGTGTTTGTCAAATTCAACTTTTTTTTTTAATCGAAAAAGTGCATTTCTAGATAGAATTTAACAAAAAGTTACTTGAAAAAGTTGTGTCTACGGCAATTTTATATCCATATGCCAAATTTTATGCAACTCGGATAAAGTTAACGTTTTGTTTATTTTTGACAGATATCTCCTTTATTTTAAAAATCAAGTTCGGTTAATTGTCATCAATTCATGTATACATAACAAACTCATCATCACTTGGCTATTTTCTTAAACGAACGTTAGTACCTTCAATTTTGAAAAAGCAGACACAACTCAAAAACTGCAATAAGTATTAATAAAATTACTAGAGTTGAAATTACATAAAAATTCCAATATTCAGTATTTACAGATTATTTATAAACACAAACTAGGGCGGTAAGGATGCTTAATCACGTTGAATAAATTTTTTAAGTAGGTCTTGACAAACAAAATGCATGCTATGGGTTGTTTCAAGTTGTTGATTTACTTGTCAAATTTTTAACAGTTATTGTTGCAATAATGTTGTCTCTTCAGGAAAGAATAGAAATAGTTTCAATATGTGGTGAGAAAACACCATACCGGCAAGTAGCTAACATTTTTAATGAACGGCATCCAGGAAAAAATGTTCAACATACTACTGTGTCAAGGATAATGTCGAAATTCAGAGAAACATGATCTGTAGCGAATCAATTTAAGAAAAAGCACACTCCAAGTAAATATGATGAGGAGGCCCAACTTAACATTTGTTTGAAAGTTATTGAACACGGACAAATAAGCATAACCGATATTATAAAAAATACCGATTACAAGAAAGTGTTAGAAAAATTTTATTAAAGAATAAATTTTGGCCTTACAAGCCAAAATTTATTAACACATTAAAAGAACGAGATTTTGATGTCCGTTTGGGGTTTTCATCTGCTTTCAAGAAGAGAGAGAAGAAAATGTAAAGGTTCCGTATAAAATTGTATGGACAGATGAGGCAACGTTCTCATCAAATGGAACGGTAAGTTCTCAAAATTACCGATGGTGGGCCCAAGAAAATGTATTGATACCTGACTTTTTCAGGTATATTTTTTCAGGTAGATTTATTACTTAGGTAGACGAATAGTTACTAGGTTATAGTATATAAGGTGTTAGAAGTAACTTTAGTTATGCTTGAAGAAGCTATTGTATAGCGAAACACGTGTCGCGGTTTTTGTAAAACCCTTATAGTGAGAATCATAGAATAAACTCTATTTATTAGTTCTTTATTCTTTTGTTCATTGATAGTGAGGTAGAAAGCCAAAAAGTTTTTTTCTCAAAAAACTAATCTCTCCCAAAAACATTCCCTTTCCCACATATTTCCCCAGTACACGAAGTATGATGAAGTATTTAACCCACAGTGTTCATGTACCTACATCAAAACTGTAATAAATGGGTCAGTGCAGTCGTGTAACTGAACCGTGAAGTACCTCGATTTTCGCGTTACGATCCACCGAATCTATTCAGGACACGAATAAGTTTCAAGAAGCCAATCAAAGGCCCTCGAAAAATGCTGGCGAGGAAGCACGTGCTTGAGAGCTTACTAACAACTAAAAAACGGTGTGTTGGCGTTATTCAATCTCCGCCAATCTCGCTATATTTGCGGTATTATACTTTTGTTTTACGCCCTTCTATCTTGATGTATAAATAGGGAATTCCGGAGAAGATCGATTAGGTTATCTTGTAATGGAGTGGTTTTCGACTCAAGATCACACGTCTCCCACCGCATCAAAGAAGAGATTTTCATCAAGTATTGTATTCTGATTGCACTAAATGCAATCAGTTAAATTAAGAACGAATCCGTGATTTTCCAAACTTCAGAAGCGTAGAAGAACCATACCAGTTACTTTCTTCATTTTACCTGACTCGGATTCATGTTTTTCGACTATTACAACAGAAATACCGATTTTCATCATGGAATCATGTTTTTCGGCTTTTATCTCGAAAATTCCAATTTTTATTTATGAATTTTCGACTTTGCAATACTCGGATTCATGTTTTTCGATTTTCATCTCGTAAATTCCAGTTTTTATCTCCGAGTTTCAGACTTTAAAAACTCGAAATTATATTTTTCGACTTCTATCTCGGAAGTTACGATTTTTATCTCGAAATTTGCGACTTTAAAAACTCGAATTTATGTTTTTCAATTTTTATCATGAAAATTCCGATTTTCATCAAAACGTCGAAAAATTAATGGACGTTTTCATGGCATTCCTTGGAATGCAACCACAAGTTCCCGAATCTATAAACGATACGTAAATTTTGCACTATACAAGCAAGGGTTGGAAATTCAATTATTTGGAATACTTAGAAATTCATAAGCATAAACATTGCGGATGTAACATACTAAATGACCAAATCGACTTGTCACACATTGTCACTGGTAAACGAAATTCAGGTACTCAGTTAAGTTAAGTACCTTCTGTTATAACCTACAATGGTGTATAGATATAAGGATTTCAAAATTTTACATCAAGACATTCTGGGTGATGATTCAAAGCCCCATAGATAGTCATTCAATTAAAATATTTATAATTCATTTAGGAATCGAATCCAGGAACATCATAAGAGCTATGTAAACAAGAAAACAAATTCAACGTATTCAAATCATCTTCTAGAAGAAAATCACATCTTTAATGAAGAATTCGAAATTTTGCACATTGAAAATAAAGGTTTCAAACTGAATCATTTAGAAGCAATGGAAATTAATAAACTTAAAAATTCAAATATTCTAATGAATGACCAATTAGATTTGAATAGATCACCATTATTGAATTTGTTTTCTTAAAAACCCATAAAGAATTATTATTGATGTAGATGGTAGGCAATTTGCTTTAGGTAAGCATAATCGAGCAGGTATGTGATGTAGAGATTCAGGTAATTTCTTACAGGTAGTCTCGATTGTGGTTACCTGTAGTATATAAATATGAATGTAAGGATGCTTGGATGTATTAATCATTTGAAAAAGCTAATGTTTTAGCGAAACATGTTATGATTATTTTCAATAAAGTTAGTGGAGATCAAATCGTTTAAGTGTAGTTTGTGAAATTACTATGGATCTTCATCAAGTAACGGCCGAATCAATCAGAAAATTTATAATTCAATCTCAATCTCTATAATACTTGTTGGATTATAATTTTCCTTGTTGTAACATCACTCTCTCATAATTGCAGCCTTTTCATTCTGATATTATCCGTTCTTTTCCACCACCATCTTTATTTTTGCAGTGCAGACTGCTTTCTCTTTCTTGGAATCGGCTCTTTTAGCAGTTCCTTTCATTGATAACATCTTAATTTGACTGTTATTTCAACATTGTCGAATCGATCTGATAATTTAACGTGATCAAAAATTATGAGCTGATAATCCACTAAGGAATAGTTAAGTTTCTCAACTAGAAGCTCTTCATCGATCAAGAAACCTGATATTACCGATCAATTTTTATAAGTATCCAGAAATAACGATACCTTTCGTCAACACATACGATTTCAACTATAATTCGGCTCCAATAGATATTGGTTGTTTCAAGTTTTTTTTTTTTCGTTGAGTCTATTTTGAATACTTATTCATTCGAAATTAGAGCCATTTGACTCAGTGCACTTTTGCCAACTTAACACAAGTCGATAAATTCCGTTAGCATAAACATTTTATGCTCGGGATTCGATAAAGTCGACGGAGGCCGTATTTGCCTTGTCCAGATTAGCATAGGCTCTACCGGTAAGAAAGTTATCGAAGTCCGTTGGTGAGAAGTCTAAGGAGTATGGTGGGTGAGGCAGTGATTTGTGAGACTTACGGACGGGCGTTTCATGGAGCGGGATCGAACCTCTGCTGCTGACGCAGTTTTCGGTAAATTTCGTCAATTTCCTCATAATAGGATTCTGCGGGTCTCCCGGTTGTAGAGTTATAGTGAATCACATCAGCCGCTGACCAACATACAGTTAACCATGGTCTTTGTTTGGTGGGTTATCGCCTTTTGGAGTGCATGGGTGGCTCATAGGTATCCAACCATTGTCCTGAACGTCTCCTGTTGTTGTAGAGGATTCACTTTCCATCACACGTGGTGATACGATCCAAAAGAGAATAGTTATGACTGATCGAAAGCAAAGAAGGATAGACCTCGAAACGTGACAATTTCTGTCGATCATTCAAATTGTGGGTCACCCACTTTTTGAGATTCGTTACTTCTATAATATCAGTAGAAGAAGTTAATGGTGAACTGAAAACACGATCTTAGATCTGAAACTATTTGTATTTTATTGGCAGTCTGCCTTCATATTGACAAAACAAGTCATGGAATTCTTCGCTTCTCAATTTGAAGTCACTGATAGTGTTATTACCAGTTCTGCTAGAATATTGTTTTTCTCCTTGGATTTGTCCATGAGTGCACTATTTGTGGTTTTCCCATTTTTTTCAGGGTTCTCCTTTACTTCATTGATTTTTTTATAGTAAATTGTTTTAAGCTTGTCGCCCACTTGTCAGACACAACACAGCACGGTTCGTCTCTTCAAAATACGTATAAGATTGGAACAATAAAAATGAATGGACAACCGTCCAGTAGCCAGGCACGGCCAAGCCAAGAGCGTCCGCCACCGGAAAGGATTACATTACAGCTCTCAGATCCTGTCCGGCAAATAACGGTACGTGCTGTGACAGACTGACCAAGTAAGCCAATCGCCGGCCAACGTTTGCCAGCACCAACTTGTCCAGACGTGCCTGGGAAGTTTCTGTCTCTCTGTTTTGCTATTACATCAGTTGGTAGCACGGTCAGGTTGAGAAAATGATTAAATTCCCCCAGATTTGTTATCTTTTGATGCTTCTTTTTTGTGTATATTTTTTTCTACATTCAGTAATTCGGCCACTATAATGACGACTTTGGTCAGAACTGCTAGTGATAGACATGTTTCTGTCACCGCTCGATGTCAACTGAAATTCCCTTGAAATCGAACAAACAGCACCTTCAGTATGCTGGTTGTAGCTGGACAAGTGGGCGATGCTACTACTCAAAGTCAAAATATGCTTTATTGTCAATATTAATTACATAAAACGAGTCAGCCACAAGTCGAATCAAAAAGTATCTTGATAGTACTCTGATAAATTATAATAGGCTCTCTCACAAAAAAAATCCTTCAAAACTTCCCTAAAGTTTACGTTATTGCATGCAAATTTCAGATTTGATGGTAGGTGATTGAGCATTTTCAACCCATTATAAATGAAAGAGTCTTTAATGAAGGAATATTTCGGAATGGGCAAAATAAAGTCGTTTCTTTGTCGAGTGGCGTTTGTGTTATTGAAAATCGATTTTGATGTTTCGCTATGACATAGTTTCAATAATAAAAATAGATATTACAGTGAGGATTTTCTTTTCCTTGAACAGTGGTCTGCAAGAACCTCATGGTTTTGCTTTACATAGAAAACGTACAGCTCTTTTCTGTATAACTAAAATTGATTGCAGTGATGTCAAAGTACAAGCACCCCAGAAAGTAGATGAGATTCTATGAGAGAGTGATATGTTACTTTGGCAGCAGCAAATCCCAACTCATAAGATGTCAGTCTCACAGCATAATACCCTGAGGATAACTTTGATTTGAGACTCTTTCGTTTTAGAGATATTAAAACTGAGAAGATTTGCGTCACACCATCTTTTTATATTGCTAATATCATGATTTATTACCGTTTCAAGTTCAGAGGGATTTTGATCATGCCATAAAATTGTAGTGTCGTCAGCGAATAGTGTGAACTCTCCTTTAATATCAATAGATGTCAGATCATTTATATACAAAAGAAATAATAGTGGACCTAGGACTGAGCCTTGTGGAACTCCACAATTTATTTTTCCTTCTTCCGAATAATTAGTCGTTTTAACAATTTGACTACGCTCAGATAAATAAGATTCAAACCAATTGAGACTTACACCTCTTATACCATACTGTTGTAATTTCAGAAGCAGTGTATCATGACTAACACACTCAAACGCTTTCGATATGTCACAGAACACAGCAGCTGCAATCTCTCCATCATTTAATTTGTTATATAGACGGTGCAATAATGAAAAAATTGCATCATGAGTGTTTTTTCTACTTTGGAATCCAAACTGACATTTATTTAATATCTGGTTTCTCTCGAGAAAATCAACTAGTCTTCTCTTGACTAGTTTTTCTATAATCTTTGCCAGTGTTGTTATTAAAGAGATAGGTCGGAAGTTAGAAGAGATGCCAATATCTCCACCTTTATGGAGAGGAATAACAATAGACGTTTTGAGAAAATTTGCCATCAGGCGACGGAGAGCACCGTGCTGTGCCGGATAAGTAGGCGACAAGCTTCAGTCTTCCTTATCCCAATTTCCAAATTTTCCGCTAAATTTTTCATACTTTGATGAAATTATTTTCAGTAGAAATATTATATTCGTCAAATTAAGTATGATATTGTTATTCTTCAATATGACAGTTTTTCCGATTACTCATTCTCATATATGGAAACAGTTTGCCTGAAAATTTCCTTCAACAGATTTCATCCATTGTACAAAGTCTGCGAATACTACTAATTTTTCCCAATCAGAATCGAGTCATTTTCCTCTAGCTTGGCTTTGCAACAGACCGCCTTGAGGAGCCTCGTTTATCTTTGATATTCGAGGATTGAGTTCTCTGTCAATCTCATAGATAATGTCTTCATGACGCGAGATGTCACCGCCCTTGTTTGAACATCCTAAAGGCTCAAAAGATAAATGAAAAACCTCAAAAATGAGTTACAAATTATATTATATTATTCAAGACAAAAAATTCAATGTCATTACTCCTGAATCTGCTGCGTGGCTCCCAACCTAGCTGGGTCCTGACTCGGATAGTGCACCGTCGGTTTCGGCACAACTGGCTCCGCAACCGCCACCGCACTGCTAGCGCTAGCCGGCGGTGCAAACTGCGGCAGCTGTGGGGGATTGAAAAAAAAAGGCGGAATCGGAGGGGGAGCGAACATGGGGGGCACCATGATCGGCTGAGGTGGCGGCATGTTGGGCAATGGAATGTGTCCGGGTTCCAAGTTGAAAAAGTTATTACTGAGCTCGGGAAGAGCCCCTGGCAGGCCGGGAACAGGTTCATAGTTCTCTGCATGAACGATGGAGGATGGGCCTGTGCGGCCTTGGGAGCGGCCCCATTTGATGGTGAGTCTCCTACCGCCGAGGATGAGTTTGTTGAAAGTTTTTTCGGCGGCCGCCTCCGCTGCTGCCCTCGTTGTGTACTGAACGAAGGCACATTGCTGCTTAGGCACCAAGCTTATAGAACGAATCTCTCCATACTGGTAAAAATGGTCTCTGAAAATCAAAGGAGATTTGAGTGGAGTTTCACAATTAGAATTGTCTTTCCTAATTTGACATACATAGGGATACTTTCAAAACTGTTGCAGATATCAGAATGCCATAAGGTTTACTTTTCAAACTCATATGCCAGATAATAGAAAAAATTCGTAAAAAATTGATAATTTCAGCATTTAAAAAATAATGAACATTTTCTATAGAAAATAGAAATAAACATGTTTGGAAAAATATTACCAATTTCGTCCCGCATCACAGCATTGAAAATTCACTCACTTTAGTAGAAAAAATAAGTAACCAAACCACGCCACTTAATTAAATTTTAGTTTAATTTGATGAAAAGAGCATGTTCTCTAACAAACTGTACAGCGAATGTAAGTCTCTCATTTCAAATATATTAAATCATGCCAAAGTAGACCATACAACTTCTTTTGAAATGTCAACAGCTTTCCATGTATGCCTAAATCAGAATAACTTAGAGTTCAATAACAAATTTTATAAACAGGATTCAGGTTTACCAATGGGCTCACCCCTCAGTCCACTTTTAGCAGACATTCATGAACAGCTTGAAGACCACTATAGTAAATTCCAACATGGGTAAAAAAACATTCATTTTTGGTACAGATATGTAGACGATATTCTCACCTGTATCAAAGTTACTACCGAACTTATGACATTTATGAATAATCTTAATTTACCCACACCAAAAGACCCCATTCACCTTAGACCTATCTACTAACCTATAGACGAAAGTATTTGTTTTGAAGCAAAAAATTGTGAGATCAGAAAAAGCAAGAATAGAGCCCACAGTTACTATCACAAGAATGAATTGCCTAAATGTGTTCTAATTTAATTCAAATTATCATTTTCAAACACATACCTGATATCCTGTTCGGACAAGTTACCTAAATTACCCAAGTAAAGTGTGGTAATTGTCTTATCATCAGGGGGAGGTAGGGCAGGCATTGCTGCAGCTCTCTTAAGCAATTTGTCGGCAACGGGATCATTGATACCATAGTATCTGTCTTTTATGTTCTGAAAAGGAAAATAAAATTGTTTAGGTAGGAGCTGGATGTGTCTCAAAAACTGTCATTAATTTCGGTATGTGATTCCTTGTGATACTTTCTAATAATAATAATAAATCGATTAGGTATCACACGTTAAAAGGTAAGACCTCATTAGTCCTTGGTTGGCACAAGTTTCAACTTCTGAGGGTTGTCGTTCGTAGGGGTGCGACAGCTGGTTAATGGAAAAACATATTTTAAACATAAAACATAACACCATATTCATCACATGTCACAGAAATGGCAAAGCTTCAGTAATAGCTGTTCTCAGCTTAACCATCCCTTATAAACAAATGTTCAGAACTCCTCGATATACATTTTTGTACTAACCAATATGTTACTTATGACGAGGGTTATGTTGCATTAAAACTTCGTTTGGAGTTTGATCATATTGGAAATTGTTCTTACCTGATCTGCCAGTGGATCATCAGGATCAGTAGGTTTCTCATGTCGATATGGACATTCTTCGCCTCTTCTGCATTCACCTTTCACCCAGAAGGAACACACATGGGGCCTATTCCTCTTGTAATAAGGTGCGGTTCGAGCCAAACGCATCAGAAGATCATTCGGTTCACTCAATTTGCTACTAATGGTATCAGGGTCAGATCTGGCTAACTATAAAAACAATATTTGTACATTAACCTGTATTGTGAAATAGCATGAATTTAGAACCTCTCTCTCCATATTTTGAATGTAGTACTCCTTATTAACATCGCTTTTTGGTAAATCATCTTTCATCTTCAAGGCTGCATCTCGTACTTGTATGGGTAAACCGTACTCCAAGTCCAGCAGACAAGTTTGGCAAACATTCTTCAATTTGCTGCATGTCTGGCAGACCTCGGTTTTCTTGAAACGCATCCTGGCTCCAGGACACCAACGAAATACAGTAAAAGGTCTGGAACATATTTTACACTCCTTGCCATATTTTTCTTTTATCTGAAATGAATTGAATGAAAGAGAATTTATCCTCATTAGGTTACCTTAATACAGACATTTGACAGGAATCATTATATGAATAGCAAATATAGCATATAGGCAATATTCATATCTGAAATTTATTGAAATGCAATAACATTTGGTGATTTTCCTTTCTCATTTGATTTGTTGGTGATGTGTATACAATTATTCTTGTTTCTGCATGAATGAATTACTAGAGATTTTTGAAATTAAGTATCTCTAAGTAATTTTCTGTGAATATCATCAACTCAGATCGTGAATAAATACAAAAGCGTGAGCAAAAATTTCCCATTCGCCTCAGTTAACTTTATTACAACAGTCCATGATCTCACTACAACCTTTAGATGGGAGAAGTAACAAAAGATGATGATAATGTTCAAATCAGATCAGATCTCACACGTATATCGTCTAAATAATAAAACTAACAACAAACTCAGTTTTGAGTTTACATAGACAGTTATAATGCAGATTCACCAGATTTTTAATGGAAACATGACAGGTGTTTTAATAACTTTTTCAAAATACTTAGATTATTGATTGCATGAAGTTCACTAGCTTTGGTGGTACTACTGACTTTGGATATTTGAACAATGGTTCATCTGGTATTTTGAACATAGCTAGAGAGATTTTAATCAAAATGGTTATACCATATCTAAAAGTTTCAAAAATAATTTTCAACATTTTTTGGGTTCCAAACAATATAACTCTAAAATACTTAACTAATCGTGGACATCAGGCAATTATAACGTTCTTGAGGACTATAAGTAATATTTTATATGAAAAAAATGTTCTTACCATTCTGATGTATGGATTATCACCCAAGCATGTTTGACACAGTACAGGGAAGTCCTAAAACATCATGTAGTTATATAGCAACTTCAATAATGAATAAATAATAATATATAAATATTACTGGAGTTTTTTCCCAACACCAAACAGTTATTTTAACACCTACACAGGTGTTTGGATCGCCATGATCATCTTCAAGAGGAAAATCTTCCCGAGGTGTTTAAATAACGGGTTAGTATTGGGAAAAAACTCCAGTAGTATTCATTACTACACCAAAGGTTCCAAACAGTGCATCACAAGTAATTAATAATATTAAAATGAATGAACTCACAGCATCTTCCCAATTCTGCCTGTTATAGGTGTTGGTAGTTTTAGATGTAGCCATTTATTAACAAAATGTTACTGAAGAAATAGTAGTGTGCCTCCTTCAGGATCAGAATAAAAACCTGTATAGCAGATCAGAATATTGGAAACTTAGAAAATAGAACCCATGGAAAATCTTAATCCGTCTGGTAAAAAACAGAAACTATTACTCATATAACCATAACCAAGATTGACATAGAAAAGTTCTTTTTATTCACTTATTGGCCTCAACAACTAAGGTTATCCGGCCAGTTAACGATTGTCATTTATGATAAATGACAAATTAAACTTTCTATGTTTTTTACCACTTTTATGTATCATATATCATAAAACTGGTAAAAAACACTGTTCACTTCTTCTTCTTTCTTTTCGATTCAATGGCCTCTATAGGCTGTTCACGTTAAGAAGAGAATGACGTCATTTTTGGTAATTTTGTATATCCAACATAACAACGTTAAAATTCCCACTGAAATGCGTTCAATAGAAATGAAACTAGTAATATTTCATTTTGTAAGTTGCTCAACTGATAGTAAAATTTCAGACGTTGCCGAATCGAAAAAAAAACTCGAAAACTGTCAGTCTTTCTTTTCTTCTCAGAACTAATCATTTCTTTCGATAAGACCTGCGTATATTCAATATGCCTAAAGCATTGTCGAAATAGTACCAACAAATAACAAAATTAAGTATGGATAATAGTAATAAAACATATCAACAGTACAAACAAATTTAAAAGTTCGAAATAGTGCATATGTTCGCAATGCCGTAACGTGTCATCTTATGACGTCATTCTCATCTTAACGTGAACAACTTATAATCTCCTACTACGTAGTAACGGCTGCATCAATCAATGTATTGAAATAAGCCGAGTGTGGTCACATTTAAGTGAGCTGGGACAAACACATCGGCACTTGGGTAGAAATTAGTGTTCTCACTTTTTCTAAAAAAAAACAGCACATTATTTTTTTCCTGGTCACTTTCATTTCGGAGGGCCACCAGTGTTGGTGGTTTGACACTAATCAACCGATAACTGCGGTAGCCGAAATTTGGGAAGCTATCCTGGAATGCCATCGGACAACGGCGAATCCACATGTTTCTAAAAATGATATGAAATCGAGGAAGGTTAATGCAGTCGAGCTTCTGGAAAATAATTCCACGAAAATCAAAACATAATTAAACTAGTACTATTCTGTTCATTCCCATATTGGTTTCAATTCAAGAGCCACCAGTAGACAACTGTTTCAGCTTGTTTTGATTTTCATGGAATTATTTTCCAGCAGCTTGAGTGCTGGAAATAAAACTTTCTATTTTCGTCCTATAAGAACATTTTAAAACTGATACAATAAACTGATTGTATTAGGAAGCAAACAATAATAATATGAATAAATACAATGAACTCATTGTAACAGTTTGAAAATGTCCTTTTAGGACGAAACTGCGGTAGCGTTAGTTACAAATAGAAGTGGTAAAAAAACATAGAAAGTTTTATTTCTCATTTTTCATTAGGCATTTTCCACTATAGACGTTGGCAAAATTTGGCAGGTTTTACCAACTTTATTACCGTCGCCTCACCAAGTCACAACCAAGTAAAGCAGGATTTATAACAGTGTTGTCAACTGTAGCGGAATTCCACCGTACCACCAACCGTAGCGGAATTTATTCGAAGGTAGCGGCACAGAATTATTCTACTGTGGTAGCGGCGTAACGAATTTGAACATAAAGTAGCGGAAATTTCTACAAATAATCAATATTGGAAAAAATATGGAAGAAGAAGAGGCAGTGGACAGCACTCGAAGAATTAAATGCACAGTTAATCCAATATAGTCTCAGTAGCTGAGGAACTTCCAATATTTTGAAACTAAAAGACTGATTTGCGTCAGATATACAAGCATAACGGAATATAAAGCAGTGTAGCGGAATTTTGCTTCATGTGTAGCAACTTTGTAGTTTATCCAGTTGGCAACACTGATTTATAATTTAAAGACAGATGGTTATACTGCTTTCTAACATCCTAACACGTTAAGCTGTCATTTGTCGGAATATATTAGAATTTGCTGTAGGAGTGATGGTTTATAATTTATAAAATAGGCATCATTTGTATTTCAGGAATTCATTTGGTTTTTGAATATTTTTTGGATAAAAATCATCCAATTTCATTTTCTTACACTAATTAGCACTAGGAAATGGTGTGTGGTGAATAACGTGAATATGGAAAGAATCAATGTGAGTAAAATAATGTAATGGCATACCTATTATATTATTTCATTTGGAATGAATACGATCATTTGGTGGAGACTGTATACTGAGAATTCAAATTTTTCGAAATTATGTTCTTTTGTAGATTTTACTGAGGAAAAAATCTGTACCTGTATGAGGTTCCATCCAAAGCACAGTTTGAGTTCCTAGTGTAGTTGTTATTAGTTAGAAAAATCAGCATGTACAACAATGTAAGTAGTGGAAACAGTTTAATGAGCCTGGATTCTTGTCGATGGACTTGAATTTGTCTATGCATGACTTGACACAGCAGGTCATCCCTTCATTTCTAAACTGCTTCTATTTGAGTACCAATATGTTCTCATTTTCGACATGTAACAACATATAAACATGTCGTTAATTGTTTTTCTTGTTATAGTATAAAAGTTGAACCTTATTTTTTAAACGCTCACACCAGTCTTTGAAAAGGTTTGTATTAGACATCTATTTTTGTCTGCTGTTCACGATTCTGAAGTCAAAATTCAACAAAGTTCAAAATGATCAAAAGAGACTTTTTAGTCAAGAAAAGATAATTATGTTGCCTAATTTCAAAAGTTTTACTCAACTTGAAAACAAAAAGTTCATAATTTTTTCAAAGCTTTCTTTCTTACTTCTGCCTTCTTGTGAATGAAACACTAAACAAATCACAAATATGGACAACACATTTTAAATAATAAAGAAAATATGTCAGTTTTTATTTTTTCGATAGCCACGTGAATTTGACAATTTCTCATTGATTTCTCACTAAATCAGTGAACAAATCCCTTGTAAAATTATCATTTATTTCATAAAAATATGTTTTTGTGGGAAAAAATACAATGTTGAAAGAATCAAATAAGGGAATCAAGACAGCAGCATGACATCATGAAAAGTAAATGTTATTTGAAAAGTTTATATAACTGAAGGTGAGTTTTCAAAATAGTTGATTTTGAGTGATCGTATCTCCGTATGCAGACCAGAGTCTCAAGTTTTGACTTTTAGATTCATTATAAGTGGACGAAAATAGAAAATAACTTTTTCAAAAGCTGGATGGGCCATTTAAATGAATATTTCTCCATAAGTTATACAATTATCTATATTAACATAACTATCTTTTTGTCATCGCAGTATCCAAACTCTGGTTATCAGAGTGCATATCCCCAGTACCAGCAGAGTTATGGTAGTGGTTATAGCTATCAAGGCTATGCACAGTATCCTAATCAGGTAAGGACGTAACACTTATAAATAATATATGTGGGTTTCAAGTAGAATGCTAAGACAAATTTGTTGTCAGTTTTTTTATATATACTTAGTAGCTGTATCAAGCAACATACACTAACATCATGCAATTATCATTAGAGAAAATCTTCCTCCTGAAATTCCGAGTACTTTGGAGGAAAAATGTTCTGAATACTTTGGAAGACAGTGGAAGGCCATAAAAAACTCTTGCAAGCCTTTAGGAATGTACCAAGACTTTCAATACTTTTCATTTTCGGTTAGATTGTGAAATTTCATAGTACTATAGACCCTTGCCTTCATTCATTAATAGTTTTCTTGTACACTAAGTATGCTTAATCATCTTTTTAGATAAATATGTGTGGTTTTGTGAAATTCTGAATATTTTGGTTGTTTAATTTAAAATTTCATATATACCTATACTGAAGGTACTATTAATATTCTATTTATTTATTAATGCATCTACACAAGTCCACAAGTGCATTATAATATTTTATTTAATATCAGGTTTTGAAACCTCCCGAATATCGGGAGTTGTCATCTTCTGAACTACTTTACTAATCAGGTATAAGTCAAGTTCAACTTTTTATTATAGACAACCCAGCCTATTCTACCTGGAGAAGGCACAGTGACTTCTACCGAATGGGGCTCGGCCACATACACACCAACACAGAAAGATGGTAAGTAAAATATGTTATCGGCAAAAGTATTTCTCCATATTTACTGAAAATTTCTGAAAGTAAAGTCATCCTCTTGACATCTCATCCTCCACAGTATCTTTATTCAAAGACAAGACAAGCACTTTAGATTTGAAAATATACTGAGTAATACAAGTATATGAAGTCACAATATGGTCATTGGATCTTTACACTTGGTCATCATTTTATGCATCGTAACCAAGCTGGCAAAGTTATGAAAACAAAAATGAAATTCATTGAAAAGTAATGTCATGTTATGTTCTGGGTTGGATTCATAAAATTCGTCAGAAATTTATAATTAATTTTCATCTGTCAATTTAAATAATCCAGCATACGGAACATTAGACAATGCCATATCTAATTTGAGGTTAAAATTTATAATTACAATATAAATCTACTTACTATGAATTATGAAATGCCATTAGTGTTCACTTGTATGATATAAATGACTTGGAACTATAGAAACTTTACAATAAGCAACATTTAACCGATATCATCAATTGGCCTAAAATTCTAAAAAATTGTTGATGATCATTGTTTGTATCCAAAAAACAGCTCTCGCTGATTGAATGTAAATGTCAATTGTTTTATCCCTTTGTTTTACTTATAAAAGAAAGAGATACCATATGAAAGTATGTTTTTTATTTTGTTTGGTATTGATGATGCAAAGTGTAATGTTTCGTTGCCTGGTCTGCTGTTGATTCATTTGTTTTAGTAATGTGGTACTTTGGAAGACATTCCAGTATACTAATGTGCATATTAGTGCTAAAAAAATCAGCAAAATAACACCAGTGATGGTGAGAGGTGATATGACTTTACTTTCTCTAATGTTCTCATGAAAAATCCACATATCCAAATTTAAAAAAAGTTATGTAGATGTATTAGAAATTGCAGGGACAGTTAATTGCAGCTTATACATAAACTAATCCTTCTTTAGTTCATTGGATTCCATTTTTGACGACATTTTTTCGTAGGGTTGTCTCCTCGATAATGGGACCGCCAGTCGCAGCAAAGGCTCCAGCAGAAATAGAAATGCGCAGTTTGAAAAAGTCACAATTCATTCAATTATTTCCTATATTCTTGTCGAACAAGTTGCTAATATACTTTTTTCAGCAGTGGCCCAGGAGATGCAGCAACAGAAAGCTCAACTGACGAAGCAACGAGAGGATTACGTTCGGAAAGCTTCTGTGTTGAGACACGAATTAGAACAACTTCGAATCCAAAAACAGGAACTTGTTGGAAATGGGAGATCGCCGGATCGAGAGCTGGCCAATATTCTTAGGCAGAACGATAAGTTGCAGGTAATTTTTTCAGTTCATCGACGACTTACTGGTTTTGTCTTGTAGCAGGTTTATGTTGTTGGAGATGAGTTGGAAGAAGGAATTCCGTTTGGGAATAATGTAAAATATTCAAGGTGTAATGACCACTATATTATAAATCTATACGGAGGAAGGAGCAGTGTCAAAAATCATTTTGAAGTTTTGTTTTAAAACGGTGCAAAGATCTATGATATATTAGCCAGGTGCTTAATATATAATGAAAATAACAAAAGGCCGAGGAAGATCCCTCAAGTTCTCACTTTCAATTCTCATTTTGACATTTTATATTTTTATAGATTGTTTTCTAAACATATTCTGATAGACATGCATCAAATAAAGATGAAATATTACCTCTGAACCCACTAATTTTCAGTTTTTAAGCAATGATTTGTGATTATCACCAGAGAATAGTAAGACAGCAAATAGACAAATATATAATTCAAATAAAACAACTCTTATCTTCGAAAATGTAAATCTGGTACAAGAAAATGTTCAGCTGCTGAGCCCAAATTACGGTAAGTGCATTCATGTCCATAAGGTACCAGTATTTTATTTCGCAGTTTCACCTAGTACAGCGACGGGTAACGACTAGCCGGACGCTTGTAACATTTTCATGTATTTTCCGTTTTTATATTAAAATTTAACTCAGAGGATCATGAAGATGGCGCCAGTATGTATTGACTTATGCATTACCATGAAATATTCGTTCTAGACACGGAATATTAACGTTCGTTCTTTCCGTTTCAGGAAGAGATCCAGGGCAAAATGAAGGCCATACATAACGTCATCGAGATGTTGTCGAGCATCATTAAAGACGGGCAATCGATAGCTGACCTTGAAGCTTCACTGATGAAAGCTGAAGCACCACAGCAGACTCCACCTATAGAGCAGTCTCGCTCCTACTCTCGTTCAGAACTGACGGCTCAGCTCAGACAACAGAGCGAGGCACCAGAGTCCCCGAAGGACTCCATGGAGAAAGCCTGCTACGTGCACTACGACACCGGCTTGCACTGGTGTCGGTCTTGCGACGAGTTTCCGGAAACCGCTAAAGATTTTCTTCTGCACTTGCAGGACAAAAAACACAAAGAAGCGGCGAAAGAGAATGATCACGATAGTACTCCTTGGCATAAGTTACCCGCTGAGCCAGTCCTACCGTCGCATGAGGGCGCTCCTGTCAAGCGTATCCCGATCAAAGGTATTGGGTGATACAGAACGTTGGGGGGGTTGGTTGTTTTAGTCAGTGCAGTGACTCGAAATTGTTGATTGAAAGCTGGATTTGTACCAGATGAGGTTATCATGTCTTGCTTCGCAATCTGATGATATATGAAAGTTTATTTCAAATAATCTGAGATATTAATGGTGAAAATCAGCTTCACTGTGCCCCGTTTTCTTTGGTTTATAGAAATATATAACTGTGGAATATTTTCCAACGGTTGACCACTTCATCATTCAAATTATATTAATGAGCTAAATAAGTGGATCCATTTCATTTTTACATCCATGATCTTTCTTATACACAACAGGTCGAATCACTACACAATTATCACTGCACTGACAACATTGCATATTGATTTTCAAGGGTGGGTAAGGTAAAAAATCTCCAGATTCTGTTTGTATGTACAAATTGTTGATACAATTCAAAATATCAATTTTATACATTTCCAAATGATTTGGAATACTTTGAAAATATTGAATTATTTCGCATATTTATAAAATATTCATCAGATTGAAACGAAACCAGTCCAAGAAAGTGAACTCATTTCAAGAAAACAGTATATCACTGTGATTTTTTGACAGTCACTAAATTCTTCAGTGCTGTGTGATATGTTTCGAATCTCGGTTTACAGTTAGTGAAATCCATAAAATATGGTAATGAACAGCTAAGAACTTTGTATTATTCATTTCTACCGAAAAATCCAAATTTTTATCACTTGCTTTTCGTAGGTCTGCAGTTTTTCATCTCTGCGCCATCTTGGTATTGCAAATTGTGTGATGTCTGGATCGGAGATTTGCATTGCGCATCCCATCATCTGAAGTCTCAAGCACATTTTCAAAATTATGAGGTAAGTGAAGAATTGGATATATATGTTCTGTACTTTATGAATTTTTTGAATAGGTTTAAAGTCGATTTGACCAATTATTCGGAGGCAGAGACAAGGAAGTCTTATAGGTAAATGGTTGAAGTGGGGAACGGTTAAAGTGCAGGCTTACCTACTTTGTCTTTTCGTTAAATAGTGACTGATAACTACTTTTGTTGAAAATGATTTGTTTTATAAATTATTGCTTTCTAATGTAAGTCATTTTTTTGTAACTTTTGAATATTTCACCTCACCTTTAAAGAAAATAAATATATTAACTACTAATGCAAATGGAATATCCTCAGCTTTTTGTGTAGGTAATCTTTTTAGAGGAGGTTGAATTCATGTGTGAGAAGTTCAGAGAGCTAAATCTTTATAAATTGCTTCCGATAAGATAAGACAGGAAGAAGGAAGATCAAGCTTTTCTGAAGCAATGAAAATTATGAAGATATACGTTTGCAGAAATGTTAGTGATCTGTTCTGGTATATTCCTTGTATTAGAAATTTTTTATAAATAGTACACTGAAAATAGTCCTGTTACTTTTATCTGGAACTTTGTAATTATATCTGTCTCACAGAAGTAATGGTTACCAGCAATAGTACCATCAATCTATTAGACAATGGAAATCATTGTTTCAAAGGATTACATTGTTGTATTCATATTTCATAGGTTATCAAGTTATCAACAATTTTTAATAAAGAAGTGAAATCATAACTCTGATACCAGAAAGAATATTTTTGTAGATTCTCTGATTTTCAACATATGTTTTCTGTCTTGATATGTTGAAGGCATTTCCAAAAGAAACAATTTTCTCAATCAACTCTGCTTTTACCAACCAAGTTGGCATCTTCAGGAGATGAAGTTTACACAAATTTCAACAGGGGGCGATACACATCAAAAATTTCGTGAAGAAATTGCGAGAAGTTGTCTCGTGAAAGTTCCCTTTGTCACTGTTCATAGCTCTCATACTACACTTTGCTATTTCTATACTTTTGAAAGTATCCAAAAATCTAGTGTCTTGATAGATAGATAATTTATTGGTGTGCGTACCTTTCAATTCAGAAAAATAATTGAAGAAGCTCTACTCAAAAAAGGATTCTATAATCTCGAGGAATTTTACAGTGAAACTCTACTATGATTTTTTTTAATACGATTTTATTCTCAAAATGTCTTATTTATGTTGTATTTGCTTTTTTAGTTAATTTTAATGATTTTTTTATATACCCACTCATTTTATCTATTATTGACATATGTTTATTTTTTTAACTGATTAGTATAGGATTGTTCTACTTTTATAAATCTTTTGTATAATTAAAAAATCACTCATTAACATTTTTTTCCCTAACATGCTGTGGCAATAAGAACTTGATTTCTTGGACAATTAAGTATCTCTCTCATCTATCCCTCTTTCCTCTATCTCCTCTCTCCCCTCTCTCTCTCTCTATTGAGATTTTTCTTTCCGTATATCCTGATTCTCCTCTTTCTTGTATCACTTGTAATTATCATTAGGAAGTATGAAATGTATGAAGATAACATCTATATAACTCATAAGTTATTGTTCAAATTTTACAATTGCCTACAAAAGCTGTCTTTGAAAAATTCATGTGAAAGCCTTTCCGGTAATTGAATAAAATATGGAAGTTTTTAGTTGCATAGGTTAGGAGATTTCGAAATGAAATGAATATTTTGACTCAAGCCTTTGTGTGACATACATTTCTCAAAGATCTACTGACCACTAACTGATATTTGAGTCAGCGTAAGTGCCAAATCTAAGTATCCACTCATTTTCCTACTCTGAAACCTTTTTTTATTTTGTAGAATTTCATCGCCCAAAATCCCCACTGGGAAATGGAGTGGCTGAAAGATCGCGAGAAATCAAAGACTCGGCAAGTAGCAGCCCAGGAAGATTCATCTGAATCCGACTCGTCCAAGCGTAAGAGGAAACGCAAAGAGAAACGCCAATCCCAAGAAATGTTCGGCACGAAAGACAAAAAGAAGAAGAAAAAGACAAAGAAGAAGCGTAGGCGTTCTTCTGATTCGAGTAGTTCCTCCTCCTCTTCGGATAGCACTTCCGATGACGAAAACGAAGATCGCTCGAAAAGCATCCGAGTAGCCATGAGGAACATGAAACAGGTGCAGTCAATAATGGAAGAAGACTTGTCCGCAAAATGGAGCGTATTGGAAAAGCTCGTTGACGAGCACAAAAAGAAAGAAGTCCGCGATTCGGAGAAACGCGATATTCCCTCTCCACCTCCTCCCCCGATGCCCGAAGACCCGCTCATCAACCAGTGGATGACTGTGTCGCAGCCTCCTGCCAAAGAGAAACAAATGCTCGAGGAACTGAAGGACAGAATGAGACAGAAGCAAGAGAATGAAAGAATTAGGCAAGCCGAATTGGAGCAGAGGAGGAAGGAGAAGGAGCGGGAGGAAAGAGAGAAAGCAGAAAGGAGGAAGCGCGAGGAGAGGGAGGCCGCGGAAACGGCCGAGAAAGAGAAAAGGAGGCGCGAGCAAGAGGACATGGAGAGGATCAGAGATAAGGAGAGGAACCAGGTGAGGTTCAAGACGAACTATAGGAGGAGGGGATCTCCTTCAAAGAGCGGCGACGAGGAGGAGCAACGACATGAGAAGTATTATAGACAGGAGAGTACTAGGTGAGTATTAATAGCAATTGAAAGACAAATTATGAAATTCATTTCTTCACTATGTGTTTTTTTTTCAGTTGTATTTATGCTTGGCAATGTTTTTTGCGCAATACTGGTGTTTGTTATTTTCTACTTCACCGGTTTTTGAGGACATTGTGAATTGTTAAAAAGCGATGCAGATGAGACTATTTTTATGTTATTAAAAACTATAACAGTTCAATTTTCAACTTATTTATCCTTCAATCGGATCATGAAAACTGATGAATGGTTGGTTTGAGGATGAGACATGAAAGTACCTTTCAGGTATCTGCAGAATTAATTCATTAATACTCTTATCTTGAGTTATTTGGAATCAACACTCAAACCGGAGTCATATCTCCACTTCTGGATTCTGAATTATTTGATTATTTTGAATTATTTTTATGAAACTGCTGTGTATATCTCTTTTTCCATTAACAGAAAATTGGACAGTTTCTCTTTTTTCTCCAAAATGTTCTGAGTTATTGATTTATCAATTGTGAGGAATTCGTGAGTTTACTGAAGAAATTTGTAGAGAAATCAGAAACTTTTTGAAATTATTGTTTTGATAAACATTAAAACACCTTTTCCAAAGGAATGACTCACCAGTCACCCAAATATTTCTAACATTAGGATTGTAAAAGGAAAAACATTTGGACCGTTCACTAGAGCTTATTGAATGAAATGAAATATTATTTATGTGAAAGTTAGTTATTTTTGATGAAACTTTACCTCATTTCCAATTATTATGATAAATAAAAAAAAATCAATTATGACATATACGATGAAGACGTTTTAGAGGTAATGAGTTCATTACATCATTTGAGCGATAATGGAATCAATTGATGAATATTCTATTAAAAAAAACTAGCGGACTGACTTTTGCAACTTGCAGTATCATTAGTGGTAATGAAAAATTGACGTTATCGAGTTCTACATCTTCACAGAAATTAAATTCAATCCACTTTTTTTTTGTATTATTGAAGATATATTTTGTAATAATAAGGATATAAAGAAAATGAATTTATAACAAAATGGGATACATATTGTATAACTTACTGGACTAGTCAACATACATACATAACATAATAGCACACATATACAATCATAATATTTTGTCAGTTTTCTAAAGTAATGTAATAGATTTCAAAAACATTATTTCAACATTTTTAGTTAAATGTTGTACATCAAATGATGTACATCAACAGTATCATTGAGAATAGCCGTAAGGATATTGTAGCATTTAATGTGTTTGTGAGTTTTGTCCCATAGCTAATCTTGAGTATGGTCGATAAAATGTTCATTCTTCCGGTGTTGTAATTATGTAGTTCCCAATAATAAATCGTCTTTTTTCTTTATATTTAGGGTGATTTGATATATATACAGAGGGTGAACTGTGAGAATACCTAGGTGTAAAAACAATGGTGGACAAGATGACCTGACGTGGGCCTCGACAGTATTTCTAATAATTCTTGATGCCAAAATAATATTTTTATTTTCTTTTGTAATTCAGAGATCATAATAGATTAAGAATAAAGAGACATATGACAAACTTTTTAAGTAAATTTTCATTTAATAATTTCATGCCTAAAACTAGAGTATTCCTACAAATGAACATCCCTAGCAAAATAATGTCTCAATTTTCCACAGTGGATAGGTATAATCTATAGCTACCGGACTGAGTCATGGCCGGTGGGAGAAATCGTATCTGCGTAAAGTTTGGTTAGGTGTATGACAAAGGAGTAGAAACTTTTGTTTGCAATTTTACATAGTACGGATTAAGGGGTAAACAATGGATATTAAATGCCATTTGGAATCTTGTAGATATATAAAAGCCAAGATCACCGGCCATGACTCAGTCCGGCAGATGTAATTATGATTTTCTTTTAAAGATTTTGCACAACAAATGATTAACTCCAAATCTCCCCTTTCTCTACAGGCATGGAAGAGACAGTGAGAGCCGCAGTAACTACAAAAGCCACAATTCCCGAAGTCGCAGCCGGAGCGTAGAACGAAACAACAGAAAGAGTTCAGAAAGAAGCGGCGACAGAAAACAAGAAGAAAGCAACGGAAAAAGTAAAAAACCACCAGGTCCGCCTAGTTACAAGAAACTTCCATTCATCGGAAGGATGCCTCTGTTCAAGAACAGAGTGAAGGCCTCTGAAGAAAAAGAAGAGATCAAGAAGCAATCCTACGACCAGCCCCGTCGGACGAGATTCGAACCGGGAAACCTACCCAGAGCTTTCATGCCTAAGCCGGAAGTGGTTTGTTTCCCGAAGTTGTCGTCGATCCCACCTCTGAACATTCCCCCACCGCCACCTGTTGTTACGCAGCCTGTTTTGGCTCCTGCGCCCCCAAAGATCACTTACGACACGGAGAAAAACGAGACTGCTGTACCGAAAGCACCTCCCCCGCCAAAGATAGAAAGTGAACCGCCGAAACCGGTGAACCTCAGCGATGACGAAGTGCTTTACGGAACTGAGGGGGTCGATCCGAGCACCATGGGGCAGTATTATCAGTCGTATGGTGGCATGATGTACCAGCAACAAGATATGTACCATTATGAAAATGAAGAACCTATTCCGCCTCCTCCCCCTCCTCATCCCCACGGCATGCCATTGGAGCCTCCACCACTACCGCCAGATGACGACTTGGCTTTGTTGGGAATATGCGCAGATGATATGGCTGCGCAATCTTTTTAAGGCATAATTGCTTTTTATTCTAATTGATTGCTGACATGGAAGTGTTTTTGATTTTGATTCTTTTGACTTTGAAAAATTATACGTTTATTAAGGAATATCCTGATTTCATTTACCTCTGAATGATTGAAGTTCATATTAATCAGTTTGAATTATGATTTTATTGACATCATAAATTTGTGATTTCGCTAACTTTTTACTTATGCTTCAGTTATTATTCTTTATGCAATCGAAAAATAATATGTCCATGTCTGTTTCACTGGCCCCAAAATTTCAATGGTGGATCACAAAAGCCAATAAATTCAAAGATTGATATATAATGTTGTTGACATGAGGATAAAATGACAATTTCATACTGAATGTAACACGGATCACATATAGTTGATATATTACAAAAACAAGTAATCTGATAACAATTTTTTAATTATAAGGTTTTTTCAGTACAAAAATAATAAAAAAGATTTATTGTTTTTTTGGTAAAGAAAATTTTTGGCTTTCTACTACTCCATCTGATACAAAAAAAAGGGATGATATCATGTGAATGATATCTGATTCTTATTCCACAACAAATGTTTGATATACAAACTGAGTAGAGAAAAGTATCTTCTGTATAATTCAGTGTTCATATAGAAGTATTTGTTTCGAAAGATTTTTTTTCTTTCGTGTAATTCAATGTTTATATGAAAGTAGCTGTTTCAGGAGGACTTTCTTTCAGTTTGTGTCTGAAAGTTACTTCTTTGCATGATCTACACGTCCATGTATAGAGTTACTTATTTACTTCCTTCCTTTTTTGAAAGATTCTCTCATCCCTTTTTTTTGTATCAGATGAAGTAGTAGAAAGCCAAAAACTTTCTTTCCCAAAAATTATTCACTCCTAAAAATATAACCCCTTCAATCCAAATAAGATTCCTCTTGGATGGGATTAAATCAAATAGGTGAATGAATGTCATTACGATGTCATCGATGACATAAGCAGATCAAGCTTATTCCGTGACATTCAAAATCGTAATTCATGAATGAAGTATGTGTATTTTCTATAATGTTATCCAATTTGGTACTGAAAAGCCTTAGGGCAAGTGTCTTAAGGCGAAACATCGGTGTATACCAGTGAGGGTGACAATTTATTACCATTCATTCAAAGTAGAACTCATGTGAATGATATCTGATTCTTATTCCACAACAAATGTTTGATATACAAACTGAGTAGAGAAAAGTATCTTCTGTATAATTCAGTGTTCATATAGAAGTATTTGTTTCGAAAGAATTTTTTTCTTTCGTGTAATTCAATGTTTATATGAAAGTAGCTGTTTCAGGAGGACTTTCTTTCAGTTTGTGTCTGAAAGTTACTTCTTTGCATGATCTACACATCCATGTTACTTATTTTCAAATTGATTACTTCTTTTCTTTCTTTGGAAGATTCTCTCATCCCTTTTTTTGTATCAGATGGAGTAGTAGAAAGCCAAAAACTTTCTTTCCCAAAAATTAATCACTATTAAAAATATAACCCCTTCAATCCAGATTTATTGTTGATTATAGAACTTTAGCATCTTCAAGATTAGAAATTGTTTTTAATATCTTCCAGTCGTCTGCAAATGATGAGAAAATATTGTTATCGATAAAGAAAACGGGCCCAAACTTCCCAGTTTGGGGGATTCCAAACGTGACCAAAACTGTTGTGGAGGTTGAACTGCCAATTTTAGCACTTCCATAGTGTTTTAACAAATATACCGAAGATCGATTAAAAGAAAAACAGTAATTCCATAAGCATATTCTCAGTATAACTCGTGTAATAAAATATAGATTATTTGTTATCCAAGGCTTTAGTCATGTAAATTTGATAAATTAATAGAATGGTTAATGTTTATTTTTTCTGGATGAATCCATGCAGCTAATTAATAAACATGTTTATAAACGCCCAAGCTATAGTTTTTGTAAACAAAAGGTTTTGGAATTTCTGATAGGATGTCGATTACTCAATAGTTGTTTTGAGTCAGATTTATTGTTTCAAATAACTATACTTTCAAAAGAAGGAAAGTACCAAGTATCCAAAAAGATTCATTGGACAAGATATAATGAAGTATACTCAAAACACAAACAAACTTTTTCAAAAAGTAACAAAGAAAACCATCTAAACAATAACTCAATTTAAAAGACGCTTTTGCTATAAGGGAACCATATAATTTTTATGGGAATCATATATCAATTAATTCAATGTGACAAACTGAGATTTAAAGATTATTGTGAATTAGCTTGTTCTCTTGGAGTTTGTAGATATTTCTTTCAGTGCGTCAGCTAAACAAATTCTCTCATACTAAAGGAGTTGATATGAAATTATCTAAGAACGATTCGTTCAGGCCAGTCTCAACTCCCTTCACAGTAAGCTAATGGACTGACACCTATCAGAAAACAACTAATCCCCTGGCTAATACCACGAAGGGCGTTGACACCGACAGGTGTCAGTGCAGGATTCTTCACAGAATCCTTCACTGACACCTTCACATATAGTCACTGACACCTTCACTGATTATACGTGAGAGTTGATATGATTTGGTCCTTCGAGTCGGTTGAATGAAATTACGACAGGGAGATTTTATTAGAAACAATCCATAACTGATCATAATAGTGTTCAACAAAAGACATGTCAATCAACTCCAGCTTGAAATAAAACAAAATAAATCCTCAAAATATTTATAATTTATTGTTGAAAATAGGATTACAAAATGAATAAATTACTTTAATATTTACAAATAACTCCTGTATTGGTTGTTTGTTATACATGCTTCAAATTACCTCAAAAAAAATGTTAATTTACAAAAAAGCTAACCATTTACCAAAAAAACTAGTTTGATTACAGAGTGACCTAAGCGTTACTCTCGAGTTTTGTCCGAAATCAGCAATGCCAAAATGTAATATTCTTTAAAACTATGGCTAAATCAGTTCTTTGCAAATTGAAATAGAGAACCCTTGTGCTTGGAATTTTGCTTGGATCCTTCATGGCAGTGTTTACAAGAATTATGAAAGTGAATGAAACCTCAGTGGATAGCAGAGTCAGCACAACAATCCTAGGGAGCTACAAAGGAAAAATAAAATAGATTATGGAGGAGGCTTCATCATAACTTGAGACTCCATTAACCTTTAGAAGGTTTCATATCCATGAAATTAGCCATTCCAATTTAAAACTCACCACCAACTAACAAAATCACATATTCAATTAGACATTTATTTAAGCAATATTTCTCCCGAAAAAATTTAAACAGGTCAATTTATCATTCATTACAATAACTTACCCACATCTCTCAACTATTTAAAAAAATAAATAATTTTAATGTATGTAGTTTCAAAAAATATTTACTATCCTTAAGCTACACAACCTCACTGAACACAATTTTTCATTTAAAATTCTTTGTCAGTCAAGTCAGTGTCTTTATTTTTCTGCCTACTATATTCAACAGTGGAGACGGTTGAATCGATTTCCAAAAATGGAACACTATTGGATAGAAAAGCTTTCTTATGGCACCCCCTCATAATTTCTAAGCTACAAATATATCTGCGGTAAGGTCTCAGTTAAAAAAGGCTCAGAACAAAACATTCTCGTAATTATACGTACGAGACATGCCGTTAACATTCCTAGCCTCCTCAATTCTATTAAGCGCATTATTGACATTTGTCAGATGTTGTAGTCTCGAGATATTATTTTCAAAGACATTATTCCTGAGACAAAAAGTTCCCCTTGCCATTCAAAAAAAAGTTGTAGCATTTTCTTGGCGAAAGGTGATTCAACTCAAGTCTTTTTTATCAAAACTATACCTTTTTATGTTAACTTTTTTCTAATCTTGATTATATTGTCTCGCTCAAAAGACGAAAGGGGGATTTTTTACATCCGCACTATAATAATGTCCTTCTTCCATAATGAAAAATGTTTCCTGTTATAAACTGTTTATTTGGAGTTATAATGATAAAGTAAAAGTATTCAAAGGTTAATCTTGCTTTTAGGGCCATTTAAAGTTCGCGGCAGGAGATAATTGTCGATGGTAGTCTGCCGGTCTTTAAGCCAGACGTTTCGTCTACAGTTGCGGTAAACATCAAAGGTGATGCAGCAATGAACAGAGTGCTAGTTGATGATATCTAGAGTACTGCATATAGCAGTGAGTTCTGAATGGTTTACCTATTACCATAACAATTCAAGATAGACGGGGGATTCCCAGAACTTCTCTTTCAATAGTCATTCATAGTTTATTTTTTCCAGCACAACCTCTGGCTACCCTGATTTTTTAAATAACCAATTCAACTATTACTTAATGGGTTTTCCGACAGTACCGTATAACTGATGGAAGAAAACTACCCTTTGTATTGGCAATCTGTAATCCACTAATGAAAATAATTCTACAAAGACCGATTGAATTTCTGGCATTGCTCGATCCGGACAACTTCACAACAAATTCTAATAATGAATTGATTCAATCAGTTACCCTCCCAGCTTTTAAAATTTCAGTTAATCTATATATAATTGATAATTCATTTACATACTCAAATATATACAATTATTTTAGTGGTATTAATCGTTCATCGAAATAAATCATTGATTTAATCCTATGTACATTACGTATTAAAGATCATCACAAAAATGATGACAATTTATTCTTATGTCCTAGTGGATTTCATCTCCTGTAAGTACCTGGAACTGAAACAGAACAAAAAAATATTACAACAACTACTTTCACATTGGAAAAAGTATGAGACCTGTTGCTGGGATTTATGCTTCATTATTCACTAAAACTAAAGAATTTGTGAACACTCTGACCCATTACTTGATGAAAATCAATAACATTATCCATGATAATAATTATAGAAGCTGCTGTGTAGGTCATTGTATTCAATTTTAGTCTCAATTGATGAAAACAAAACAGGAAAACAGTAATGTAGATTGTATTATAGTTTGACATACAATCAATTTTGTCCGATGAGAAAGGTTTTTACTGATTCTTCCAAACAAATTGATTTTTCTGTGAACTAATATTGAGATATTGAATTTTTGCAATAAATACAAGCTGTTTCAAAAATAACCTACTTACCTATATATAATGAAAAGTCACTGCATTGGAGCCACACTGGTCATGCTTCCGCTGATGTATGCAGAACTGCCGAGAGTCGAAGACAGATCCTGAAAGCTGAACTGGGGAAAGTATGGCTCCTCTTGTATCGATCCGAGAGGCCTGCTGGTATCTGGAGGCGTCAGTTGAACGCTCTCCCCCGTAAATTCAGAGTCGAAATATCTGGTGTCCGTATCACTAGTTACCTGAGGTTTAAAAGGCGGAGGAATCTGCAACAGGAGATGAATAACTGTTGAGTAATCACATGTGGAAAAGCTACTCTTAGTCATTTGATCACCCTCAGTTCCAGGTTTTCAGGAGAATTTGTGAGAAAACAGCTGCCCAAGTAACAGATGAACTAAATTTAATTTTTGACACTGAAATGTGTCATTAAAAGCCTTACGGCTACACAAGGATAATCTGATGCAAGGGGTCTTCTTTAACAACTGTCAATTCTGTTCAAACCATTTTTTTAATTCTTACTCTACTTTTATCACCAACCAAGACTTGTTAACTTCAAGATCTCTATGAGATTCTTTTTTGTATCGGCTTTTCACTCTATAATTTCTTTATCTTGCAAACCTTTACAACTCAGGAGATGAAGATCTCTTGATAATCCAACGGGATTGTTGAGAAGTTCTTCGAAAAAAGCATTGAAATTGTGTTGTGAGGGATTGTTTTTGTTAGATTTATTCAACTCCAGAGGTTCAAGTTTTATATTTCAAACACTTCTCATTTGTCACCATCTCAACTCGCTATTCCTGAAATCTCATCACTCATTCCTAAGCATCCTTGAACTCATTTTTCAGATCTAACTTAGGAGATGATGATATATTGATTACCCAAGGGGATACTTGAGAAATGCTTCGAGAAAAGCACAAAAGTTGTGTTGTGTGGAATCATTTTTGTTAGATTTATTCAACTCCAGAGGTTCAAGTTTTATATTTCAAACATTTCTCATTTCTCACCATCTCAACTCTCTATTCCCAATATCTTAACACTCATTTCCCAGTATCCTAACACTCATTTCTCAGTATCCTAACACTCATTTCCCAGTATCTCAACGTTCACTATCGGTTCTCAGCATCATATCTCTCCTTAGTTTCTGAAACTACTTCATCTTCTTTTAATAAAAATATTATCGTTTATTATGCATAAAAATACATTTAGGGCCGGTTTATCAATCGCCAGCTAACCTCATTTGACTAATGGTTTTGTCTTAGCTCCTAGTCAAACTGTTTTTCGTTATCATGTTACCATCAACTGGTAGCTGAAGTCTCAGTGACCGTAACAGTCGCTAGAAAGTGATAGTTTTTTTATTTAAGCTGACAGTTATGTCACAGAATATCAGTTCCGATATTCTGTGGTTATGTGGTCGGGCATGCGAAATTAGATTATTTATGTTTTTTGTGATAATTTGAGAAATACTTTTTGCAAGTAAAGGGTTAATTACTATAATTGTTTGATTAAAGAAGTTTTCCATTTGTTGAATGACGAAGATGAGGATATATTGGAGTTCAAAGAAGACCTTACATTGCTAATAAACGTAATGATGCTTTCAAAGAATTAGATGAGGTAGAGACTTACAGGTCCTGATGTAGAGGAATTGAAATCAAATTCAACTCTTTTCCAGGCCTCTTCTTTCTTCTTCCATGTGATAGCATCATTTTTTTTTGTTCTCAATGATAAATTTATAGGAATTGGCAATTTTTATTAGGAGTGATCTGTCTGTTTTGGTAAAATTGGATGTTCTTTTATTGCTCATTTTCGTTTTTCATATGCCCTCTCAACTCATATAGGTTATTATGTATAACTCATGAACTTTTTGTTAGCAGTTGTCATTTTTCAAAATCAATCCTCCAATAAAAACAAGCCCTTAAATTGTCACTTATGCCAACCTTAGTTAACTAACAGTTATTAAACATTAGCATCAGTCAGGGTATGATAAACGATTTGAATAGTAACTGCAACATTGACTATCAGCTAAGCTTAGCTTCGAGGTAGCTAACAGGAGCATTTAACTACATATTGATAAACCGGCCCTTATACAGAAAAAGAAAAGGGTTAGCCAAAGGCTATCTTCCACCCCTCCCAAAAATTATACAGTGAGTATAAGAAAATAATTATAAACATACTTATTTACTATCATAAAAATAATAGAGAAGAGAAAAAAATAATACATCAAATAGTTGCTAATAACTCTTAATATTCTTAACATTATTTTGGTCAATTTAACAAATTTCATAGCACTACTATACATTGAATTTTAAATTAGCACTGAGCAGTAAGCATCTGTGATTTTATTTCTTTCTTGAATTGATGAATATTATGATTTGAAAGGGGTAAAATTTCATTCAGATAGAAAGGAGATATAAGAAAAACATCTTTGAAATTTGGAAGTACGGTATCTAGGTATTTTGAATGAGTTAATTCTCAAATTGACCATATGTATGTCAGAATGCCTGCTTAGTAAACTATATAAATAACTAGGTGTTTTAGTTTGAAGCAACTTAAAAACATTTTTATCAAATATTGGACTCTGTACCTCACATTCAGCTCCTTCATTTTTAACAAAAATGGGGTGACATGTTCACCATATGGTATGGTTCTGTTTGTTATATTGCGGCAAAAAATTGTAATACACCGAACAACAATACTCGATATGGGGGTAAATAAGAGTTTTAACTAACCTGAGTTTCATTTCTTCTGATAACTGATACTTGAATTTATATAGCGTTTTGAGTTTGAAGAATGATACTTTGAAAATATTTGTCACATGTTCATGGAAAGACAAAGAGCTATCTATGGTTACGCCAAGATTTTTAGCACTGTCTACCCAGTCAATGTCTGCGTTATCGAGAGTGAGCCTAAAGCTGCACTGAGTTTCTACTATTTGTCTTTGAGACCCTATACATTAGGCTGAAGTTTTATTTGGATTGATTTTCAGTCCATGATTCTCCGAGTATAGGAATGTTTTGCGCAAATCTGTGTTTATATTGGCCACGCAACTTTCTGTATCGGTGTTATGAGAAGACAAATATAACTGTATACCATCTGCGTATAGATGTACTTGACAATGTGATAAGAAAGTGGGGTAATCAAAAATAAATACTGAAAACATTAAGGGTCCTATAAACTTGAGCTTGCTGATGAGTAAATCGAAATTAACTAAATCGAAAGCTTTACTTTGATCAAGCAGTACTAAAATGGTGACTTTTGATTATCTCTGAATATCGCAAGATCGTCGATTACTTTCAACAGGGCAGTCAGTCTGTGTTCCGTGTTTTTTGCGAAACCCAGACTGCTCGTGTGGGAGTATTCGATTTTCTTCAAGAAAAGCTCTTATTTGATGGGAAACATTTTTCTCAAATATTTTAGAGAATGAGGGCAGAATGCTGATAGGGCGTAGGTCACTGAACGTGGTAGGTGCATTCTTTTTCGGAATTTGAATTATATTAGCAACCTTCCAAACATCTGGAAAAATACCCTGTCTGAAGGACTCGTTGAAAATATGTTTAACTTTACCTTTTGTACAACTTTTTTTACAACATCCCCTTAACTATCCCACCATTTATTTTTTTTTTCATTTCCCCCTCGACTCCTCAATTTTCCTTCAATCTCATCACATAACTCTTACTTACTTTTTTCTGTTCCAAATCTCTCCAATTTATACTGCTGAAAAAGGGGTGGTCCATGATTTGTTTAGCGTCGTCAGGTCCACCTCCTAATCGCCTTGTGGGGTCCTTCACCAACAGACCCGCCAGCAAGTCCTTGGCTTCGTTACTTAAATTCCTGGGAAATTTCACTTCCTCCATCATAATCAATGTGAACAGAACATCGTGGTCTCTATTGTAGAAGGGTAGTCTACCGCACATCTGCAGTTCAGAAATGTTTTGTATTTCATTCTCATGTATGAAAGAAATCCTCACTCACCATTTCATACATTACAACTCCAATACCCCACCAGTCGACTGCCTGACCATAATCGTTATCTTCCAGAACTTCTGGGGCCAAATATTCAGGAGTCCCACAGAATGTCTTTGTTGTTCTTCCATATGTGATGTCTTCTTTACAAAGACCAAAATCAGCTATTTTGATGTGACCATCTTTATCTAATAGCAGGTTTTCCAGTTTCAGGTCCCTGTAAGTGGAGTTTTTTTTGCACAATTCGAAAAAGTTATATTTCATACAATTCTTAAGGTTACATAATCATCTATTGAGTAGAATAAGTTATTTGACTAAGATCAAGCAATAATGTCGATAATTCTGTCAAATACAGATCCCGAGCTTGAGAGTTACAAACATACATACATACAGGTGAAGCTAATAAAAGCGTCTTGGAAAAACACTTTTTTCAAATGAAGAAATACCTGTAGTGAGTTCGAGTTATATCAAGGAGTTTACGTACAGCGCCATCTGCCCGCGAATAGATCAAGCAATAATGTCGATAATTCTGTCAAATACAGATCGCGATATGAAATGAAAATGAGAATTACAAACATACATACATACAGATGAAACTAATATAAAGCGTGTAAAAAGATTTTGATGACGAAAAATAATATTCACGAATAATTTAGTTTGGGTAATCCTAATGATAATTTTTATTGGTTGACTTACAAATCATATCAATACATAATAATATGATATAAATACAAAGTATAAAATTAATTAATACAGTTTATTGTATGGTTTTCACTATAAAGGGTTTTACAAAAACCACGACAAGTGTTTTGCTATACAATGGCTATACAAATAATTAATTATTATTTATTCACGCTTAAGAAAGCCATTGTATAGCGAAACACATGTCGCGGTTTTTGTAAAACCCTTTATAGTGAAAACCATACAATAAACTGTATTAATTACTTTTAATATGGATTTTCATCAAGTATTAGCCAGTTCTATTCAATTGAAGTATAAAATATTCAAGAGACATTCACTAAACAGTTTTACAAAAACACAACACGTGTTTCGCTTTACAAAATGGCAGGTATATTCTAGTTATATTGTATATTCTAGTTCTATTATAGGATATTCACGTTAAGAAAAGAATTACGTCATTTTTGGTAATTTTATATATCCAACATAATAACGTAAACATTCCCAATGAAATGCTTTCAATAGCAATGAAACTAGTAAAATTTCATTTTGTAAGTTGCTCAACTAATAGTTAAATTTCAGACGTTGTCGAATCGAAAAAAAAAACTCGAAAACTGTCTTTCTTTTTCTTTTAAGAACTAATCATTTCTTTTGATGAGATCTGCTTATATTCAATATGCCTAAAGCATTGTTGAAACAGTCTCAACAAATTTGTATTTCAACTAAGTAAGGTTAATAGCAATAAAGCAAATCAACATTACAAAAGAATTTGAAAGTTCGAAATAGTGCACATGTGGGCAATGCCGTAACTTGTCATTTTGTGACGTCATTCTCTTCTTAACGTGAATATCCTATATATATTCTAGTTCTAGTGTGGTTCGTAGAAGAGACATGGTTCTATAGCAACATAATGTAAACTACTTGCTTTGGACGAGACTGTAATTTATTAGGATTGAGAACTAGTAGAAAATTCTTAAACTGTTTCAAATAACAACAAAATTATTAAAGTAGTCAAAAGAACCAGGCAAAATGACAATTTTGTCCTATCAAAATGTAATCTGTCTAACTCTATAAAAGATTTTTTATACACTGAACTAATAAAATGAACTTCAACAAAATCTGAAGGACATCAAAAATGTGTTTAAGTTTAAAAAAGAGTTGACTGGTTATATCCATGATACCAATACATTATAAGCCGCTTATTTATCAAATTTTTCAGGTTAATTATGACAGCTTTATATAAAATAATGTGTATTTGCATACCTATAGATGATTCCCTGCGAGTGCAGATAAGCTAGGGCAGATATTATTTCTGCTCCATAGAACTTGGTTCGTTCTTCTGAAAAAACACGTTCACGGGAAAGATGGAAAAATAATTCTCCCCCGTTAACATACTCCATCACGAAGCATAACCTGTCGTTGGTTTGAAACGAATATTTCAGTGACTGAAACAAATAAAGTCATTCAGCTTTCGAAACAAAAAAAACACTTCTTTAGGGCTCACAAAAAAACCAACCGTTAAAAATGGATGATGAGTACTTCTGAGAACGCGATTTTCAGTTTGAGTATGAGCAACTTCGTCCTTCTGAATGATAACTTCTTTTTTGAGGATTTTTATGGCGTACAATCGACCTGTTGCCTTCTCTCTGCACAAAATCACTTTACCGAAAGTTCCCTTCCCCAAGACCTTGATGAACTCGAAGCTCTCCAAAGTCACTTTCCGTTTGCCTGTGGATTTGGAGATGGACGTGCCTTGCAAGGAGAATTTTTCACACAGATCCTCCATGGTTCCAATCTCGCTGTTTGCTGGGTTCATTTCTACGTCTTCGCAGTCAGATATTCTTTCTGACACCATTTTAATAGCAGCTACCCATTCTTCCCTGAAAAGATATAACGAAATAATTAACAAATAAAAGGTAATTTATCTATCAATAAACCTTCTAATCACCCTAATCAACATAAATTAGAAGCTCAACATAGCATGAACCACAGAGTCATCACTATGCAGATTTCCACGAAATTTTTTAATGAGGAATCCATACCACCCCCTCTAAATTCACCACTGCATGATACAAATCTTTATTGACATGCCATTTGCATTTTTTCTCATACAACCATTTGAGTTCCTTAAAGTTCTATCTTTACCATCAAAATACATCATTATTTATGAAACTATATGATACTTTTACTTTTGCATGTTAGTAATTTCTGTAGTGTTTCACTTGAAAAAACTGAATTGACCAGAATGTACAATTTATACCTTAATAAACAAGAAGGTATGCTTTAAAAGAAGTGATCTTCTTGGGCAAAGGTCCGTAGAATTTTTGAAATTTGGCATCAAAATTTTTGTTTTTTGAGTTTTGTGTTACTACCAACAAATGTGGAAACACATAAAATGCGTTAATGAATAAAATAAAGAAAGTGAGAATTTTACAAGTTTTTAATACCTGATATTTTTTATCAACATAAAAAAGTTAATACTTTTTCAGAAAGTAGTACAAGCCATTAAAACGAATATTTCCAAAAAAAAAACACTGATAATTTTTATACTCACCGATCTTGCTCTGTTTCAACACAAAACATCCTTTCTATAACAGTTGTCCATTGTAGACCTCGTATTATGAACGTAAATGGCTTAGGCCTGTCTATGGGCATGATCTGACAACCTTTCACTGTGAAATTGTTTAGAGGCTCCACCTGGCTGAACTCTTCTGGTTTATTCTTAAATCCAACCAAAGCCCCATCATCCAAGAGTACAAAATATCTATAAAATAGAATTAATTTTGCTTTGTGTCTATATAGGGTGTCTCAAAGACAATATATCAGTTCGACAATAAGATAGAAAGGTGATCAGAAAATAATTGTAAACCAGATCAGAAGGTCTACTACAAAAAATATATAGATAAAGCTGCCAATCACTACCATAATCAAGATATCAACTGCAACTTCAGTTTTTTTAAATAATGAAGGACGGTGCTAAAAAATGTTGCACCAGTTTATTCTGGATTTGGCAATATGAGGTTTTTTTTCCCCAAATTAGGAATTGTTGCAGAAATCTTGCAAAACCCCCATTCAGGTTCATTAGACAACCCCCCTCCTTTTCTAGAATGTACAGTAATAAAAAGGGTTGAATATTCCACTTGCTTTGAAAGTAAATAAGTAATTGAACTGGAAAAAACCCATTAGTTTTGTAGGGAAGTTGCTACAGAAAAGCGAGGTTCTGTTATTTGCTGGAGGTTGGAAAATATACAAGATGCCTTTTACATTCTTGCCTAATAAATATGCTGACATGTTGATTCATGGAAATTGGCAGAGAGAGGAGAGCGTTTCACTGACAAGGAGCCCCACAAGTCAAAAAAACTTTTTTCATAGCGTAACAAAAAAATATTTGGACCACGCATTGTGCCCCACTAACTCTGAGAGTAGAGAGCAACAGATTGACTGCATAGCCACAAGTAATACTTCATAACTGTCCCATGTTTTTAAATAATATTTTTTGATCAGTTTGATCCCTCATTCATAACACTGTAATGCATATTACTGGTCTAAGAAATCCATACTGGCATGAGGAAATACTCTTTCAAGTAATCTGTTGTATAAATATGTAGTGTGGCCCAAATGTTTACCAGATTTAACCTCTATAGATTTTTTATAAGGTGATTTGAATGATGAAGTCAATAGTATTTGACCAGTATTGATATCTATAGGCGACTTACCCCTGTAGTTCTTCAACTTGCTTGTACCACAATTTTGCACCGCTATAAGGCAAGTGTAACTTAAGAGGGAGAACAATCTGATCTCATGCTCATGCATTTGTAGTTATACTACAATAAAGTTTGATCATGGTGTGTAGTTTAAGTTTTATATAGTATAAGTTGTAGTTCATATAGTGTTACACTTAAAATTTTGATAAATTAACAAATTACATTTATTTGTGGGAATACACAAACACTTACTTAGCTAGGTCATTTTGACTTTTTGTGATACTGTCTACAAATAATTACAAAAACTCAAGTGGAGCAACAATATCATTCAGAACGTGATGCCAGAACTAGGGTTATTTTGATGAAATAGAAAGGACCATAGCTTCACCCTGTTGATTTAAGATTTGTGACAAGCAGACCGAAATACATGAACTAGCACAAAGTTTCAAAAAAGATATTTATTAATAAATTAATTGTGCCTTTGAATATTGCCATAGAATCATCAATAACCAAATACTTTACCTTGATCTCCAATTTTTCCAGTGCTCCCCCCTCTTTTGAAGCCACCCTTCTTTCACAATTTGTTCTCTATTAAGTGTTATTGGTCCTCCTGGACCTACTGAACTACTCTCATTCATATTCTGAAATTATAGAGAAAAGCAAATTATTCAAATTCAAAAATATCTTTTATATAGTTACAGTCATTGAAAATTTTCATTATTTCTCATTTCAAAATTGCAAGAAGGAAGATGAAAAAAGGATTCAATGTATTAAAAATTATTTAATAAAATCATGTATTGGTTAGATAACTTCCAATTAAGTTCAGTTTCATTCAATGGACAATGTAGCACTGACAGAGCAGTGATGAGAAAATAATTTGAAGGTTATGTTTGCATTTTGTAACTTCCATAATTTATCTGACAAACAATATTTAGAGCACTTTAAATAACGATGACAGTGCACATATTGTTGAAATTTTATCACGTTTATTTCATGCACATTTGTTAGTTCTAAGAATCATTTCACGAATGACGTTTTCAAATTTTCTTCAAAGTAAACATCACCTACCATCAAATGATAACAACTATTTATAATTTTGGAAGGAAATAATCATGGTAACAAATACAGATTGAGGGTGAATCACTTGCTTGGAGAGAAAAAAAACATAGGTATAACCACAAATTTCTGGTTTACTAGTAAACAAATTATGTTATTTCCACGATGGACAAACACAATTACGACATTAGATTATAACATAAATATACAGAATATCTGAGTATAATTTTTGTGCCAACCTGTTTCAACTTCTGCACATTTCAATAAAACGTGATACTTGCCTAGTGAGAAATCTCGCAAATGGCACAAGTATTATTCCATTTGTACTTTAGCCTTTTTCTTGTTTGAATATAAAGAAAATACTTTGGAAATTCGACTAAGGAAGTTGATTGATAAAGGTATGAATTAAAAAATTCTATTTGATTTTGACAACTGACAAGAAAAATATAGGCACCTTTTTCCGTTCAGGTATTACGATTGCCGAAACACAAATAAACGATATCGAATAAGAATGTCATTTAGAGCGATGTATTCTTTCTGAGTTGGCAACATTTTGTATTTGTGATTAGTGTAAGTTGTCATGTTAACTGTTGATATATCCAAATATATATCCAAAAAACGAAATGGAAAAAAAATCGATAGCCAGTAAAACTCAAAATTTGGCAATATAAACATTAACAACATATGACAACTAACACTAATACACCTAATCCAGAAAAAAATAGAACGCCAAACGAATAATATTTTAAGGTTCACAAAATATTCGACAACAAATGTGGCCAGCATTATAATATAGAGTTATTCTTTTTTCAAGTGGAATTCGGTCTACTGAAAATCGTTTCGTAATTTACTACAAAAACGACTTAGAAAATGTCAGAGATATTCTCGCCAAAAAACGATGTTGGCAACATTATTCATATCATAGACTATTTTCAAATTTGAATAATTTTTTTTACTGTTTGAGATTCATGAAACCCATATTAATTTTTTTAAAGACTAAAAGGATTCATGTATCTTCCCGAAATGTAAACGTAGCATTTCCCATTGGTAATTTTTTTTTTGTCTCTGGTTTATCCTGAGGATCATCTGTTATTTCCCTCAGAGTGATCTGAGTTATTTCCTACGAAAGCACATACTATTCGGACAGTTTTAGTATTTTACCTTAAACGCATCTTGTTCTGTTATTGGAAGTTGACAGAACCACAAATTACATACATTTTGTATGTAATCTGACAGACCTTTATCGCCAGTATTTGTGATACTGGCGATATTTATTATTCATAATAATTCAAATATTAGTTTAAGAAATGGGGATCATCATATCGTTGAATTAACTTGTTTATATTGAAAAACAGTATCTTTTATTTTTATTGTTATCTTTCTCTCTCAGCTTTTTGACCATTTTGTCCACCAATTATAAAAATTATGATTTCAAAGGGTTAATGAACAGATTTACTATCAAACAGTCGTCTTCTTCACCGATCTAATCTTGATTTTCACATTAACCCTATATTTGGAAATAATTTCGGTATTTCTATATATTGTATATTGGTATGCTGCGATTATGGACAGTAATAGTTATCATATTCTTCACTCTTTACATTCTTCCGAGTACAGTACACCTACTTTTGTGATGATATTTGCACTGATACACTGTCGTTAATCATTAAAAAAAGGTATTTCTCTTGGTGAGAATTGACAATTGTTTTAACAAAATTCAATGAAGAAAATAGAGGAAATAAAAATATCCGTTCCATGGGGATATCTAGCAGGTGTGTAAATTTCTCACATTTTCTGAAAATAATCTGATTATTACAATAAATTCGAGGAACTGAGTAGAATGATTTTGAACTTTCATCAGTGGCTACGCTGACGTCAACGTGACTAAGACTTTTTAGGTTTCGTTTAAGTTTTGTGGCTTGTTATTTGTAGTTTGTTGTAATGTTCTAATCATTGTCTTAATTCCATTATTATGCGATTTTTTCATATTTCAAAATTTCAACACATTTTTTCGAATGTTGTTGACAGTATATTTTACTTGATAATTGACTTAATTTCATTCGAAATGCAACAACCTCTGTGAATTTTACTTGAACTGATACCATTATATACATGAAATGCAATTTACCCTTATGTGAAGTTTATTAGTCTTGATTTCGTAATATTCTGCTAACAAAAAAGCCTTTCAAGAGATGAAGAAAACTCTTCTTCACCTCCTGAAGACGCCAACTTGGTTGGAGAAACGCGCGTCGAGAAGATTATTGCATTTCTGTTGATTGGGAGAAGTTCTTGTTTTTGAAAAGCCTACAAAATGTTTCCTTCAAAAATAAATTTGAAGTGTTTTTGCATAGTTCTAGATTACTATAGTGGTTGAAATATGGAGGGTTGGTACATTTTCAAATGGACGCGCTATAATATATTTATAGTATGTTGTATATATATTTTTATACAAAGTTTTAATTTATACATAGGTTATATAATTCATTTTTAATTGTAATATTTTTTTTGCCAGTAAGTAAATTTCAACATTATGATTTGATTACTGGTTCGATTGATGACCTATTCATTTTGTAGAAATTCATATTGAATATGGGATAAAAAAAATACTTTTGTCTAATTTCTACTGAGTTTATCATTTGTTAGGTAACAGATAATAAACTTAGTAGAAATTAGACAAAAGTATTATCTTTATCTTATATGATTTTATTACTCATCATATATCATTATCGCTACCAACGAGAAAAGTAGAAACTAACCCCTTTCCCTTTCAGGGAGTAGTTCATACTTGACCTCTATAATATTTTGTCGATCAATACCTTCCAGAAAGAATTTTTCAATTAAACTTTATATAGAGAGAAATTGAAATCGAGCATATGGGAAAAATCAAGCTGTTGATTACTTGAGAAGATTTCACCTGCCCAGAGATTTCTCTCTAAATCTCTTTCTATGTTAATGGCTTTTGCTTCCATTGAGGCGCATTAAGCCAAGCCCAGAGTTTTTTTCTTTCCAGAAAAGTAACACTATACGCTTTCGGACTGAAAAAGTTATTGTATAATGAAACACGTGTTGCAGTTTTGTAAACTGCAACAGTATAAGACTGTAATCGGCCAATAAACACGCACATACTTTTCCGAAATAAAATGATACATGAGCTGTTTGCAGTAAATTTCCAGTAGGGGAGAGTGGAAAAAATATTTTCTGTTTAGTTTTTTTCGTATGTATGCGTACCTCAGACACGTGTGTTTATGGAGTTTTTGTATTGTATCAGTTACTCGAGAACTCGGCATCATCAAAAAAGATCTTCAAAGAAATGATTATTCCAAAGTGATGTTGGAACATACTGTGGCCTCTCAAGTAAGAGAAGCCGTCACAACCAGTGCTTGCACTTCCCTACATCAGAGGATTGTCAGAGAGGATAAAAAGAATTGGGTCCAAGTACAACATCAGAACCTGCTTCAGATCCGGAAACACCATTCATAGCAGCCTTACGAAGACCCGGCCATCAAACGCGAACTGCGGTTCCAAGAAATGCATTAACCACATACCCTGTGAGTGGCAAAGCATGTTTGGACTCATCAACATAAAATCAAGTGGTTCCAAGCTGAGACCATCCACAGGGATCAGGAATACTGGTTTAGGATGAACTTCACGGAAGCTGCATTATGTTGTTCAATGACGCATTCAGCCAAGCCAGCGTAGAGATACGCAACATATGGAAACCCATATTCAAGCGGAAAACAGTCAACTCCCGCCAAAAGGTCATCTTCTGCTAAAATGGTAAAGCGGCGAGAGGAAAGAGGGGATAGGTGACAGCACTCGAATGACCTATGAATAGTCATCTCTCGGAGAAATAGTCCAGTCATCATCCGAAGACAATTGGGAATACTTATAATCGAAACTGAAGTAACTTGACTTGAAATCTTTTAATTTTTGTTTCATTTCAATAATTCAATTTTTCCTTAATTTTCATTCAATTGTAATTTCATTTCGGTTTTTTCATTATTATAATTGTTATTTTCAGCTATTAATTTTATTTTTCAATTTTATTTGTTCTTTCAGGGATTTCAAATCATGTTATATCATATTAGACAATGGAAGTCCGAACTAATGAAAAGAGTAAACTACTCCCAAAAGAGGTGAATTGAACTTTTCTCTTCGGTGTCAATAATAACAAATCAAGAGCAAATGAAGGTGATCAAAATTTTTTGATAGGAAAACCTTGACTAGCAAAATATGAAAGATCACATTTGCAAATTTTAGCCTCATGAAGCGAAAAGTTTATTATTGTTCCATGATAGTTTGAAAATATATTTCTGTTTATTTCAGGCAAAGCATGGGGGGAATCAAATGACCCTGTAGTTATTTGCACACATGGCTTCATGGATAATGCCGGTTCATTTGATACTTTGATACCTCACTTACCAAACTCATTTTACTACGTTTCTATTGACTTACCAGGACACGGACGTTCGTCTCATTTTCCTCCGCATCTTCCCATTCACACTCTGAACTACCTCTTGGTGTATAAATATGTTTCAAAATACTATGGGAAGTATATCATTTTAGCGCACAGCTACGGGGCCCAGATAGGGTTATTATATACTCAGCTCTATCCTGATTGCGTGCAGAAGTTAGTAATGTTGGATGCAGTAATACTTTTCCCTGTGAGCACAAAGCACTTCAAAGATTATCTTAGTAAAAACCTGGAAAATTTTGTCAAAAACGAGGAGAAACTGTTAGTAAAACAAGCACCAAGCTACACACTGAAAGAAGCATTCCTAAGAGTACAGAATGGAAGAAATTATAGTCAAATAACAAAACAGGCTGCTCAAGCTTTGTTGACTAGAGCCGTAACAGAAGTGGAAAATGGTCGATACCGGTTCAACTTAGACCCAAGAATCAGATATTCTTTGTTAACAATTCATGACCTGCGCTATATCTTAGAAACACTGAAGTCAAATCCTGTATGTTGTCCAGTTCTCTTTATTCTCGGAAAAGACTCGTCTGCGCAGCAAGTGTATATGGGTCCTATTATTCGATTTTTGAAGACTCAAAAAAATGTTATATTTCAAATTGTGGATGGAGATCACGATGTTCATATGAATCATCCTGAAAAAGTGGCGCCACACGTTGCTGAGTTTTTACTTCAGCGAAAAGGGAAATTGTAGAAAAATATGTTGGGTGTTGGTACTTAGTCTGTGAGTGTGATGTTGTTTCTGGTTTTATTATTGCATATCAAAAATAAAATTGGTATTAGTAAAAATTACTTGAAATAGAAGAGGGTCCTCTTTATGCGTGTTCATTATCAAAATATCTATCTCTAAAATACTCTTAATTTAGGTGAAGAGATATTTTTATATCGTTTGTTTTCTCATTTTAAAATTTCACCATCAATTAACTGTTATAGAAAACAAACAGCCGTTGCTGAGACTTCGAGATATAACCTTCGTCCTCGCAGTAACGCATATACCACTGATGATGTGTGCCACAGTAGCAGAAGAAACGTTTGGTACTTCGAGTTACATTCGACTAAGGCCTCTTCAATCAAATATATTGAGTGCCATGAAGAGAAAATTTAATAATAACAATAAAGTAATTCATTTCAGTAGAGATGATATAGAAAATGCAAATATATACAAATTCTTTTGTTCTCATCAATAATCTATTTTCAGATCGAGAATATCAGTGATTGTTTTTGAAATATTCGCTAAAACCTAGAGTTGTCGAATTTCGTTTTATGGTTCCATCCCCTCCATTTCGGATGTTATAAAGAAAGGCGGAAGAACTTCTAATACTGTTTCATATTTGTTATAATCTGATATAGACCAATTTGCAATGCGAAGTTCTGTTCATTAGATTTTGTCATCGACTTAATTTTTTTAAATACGTACCTCTAGGATTTTTCATTGATTTTTGTAGCCAATGTAATAACAAATTCAGCTATGTATATCTTCAATTATACGACGGCGTATATGCCAGTGTAGAAAAAAGAAGCATCTGTCAATTGACACTTTCCACATCTCTCAATCTCAATCTCAATGTCATTCAATCTCAACCTCACTTTCTATAATGTAATTTAGAAAATCCGATCCTAAATTCAGAATTTGGACGTTTTCTAATTATAATCCAACCTAAATTTGTTTTTATTTTCAATATACTAAACCTCATTCACCTAAGAAGTTTCAATAAAATATATGTTTTATTATACCCAGCCATACAATATAAGAACTGTATAGAAGTGAATCATTATTAGTAGAAATAGCAAAGAAAGATTTGAAGAACTTCCAAAACACCACTACTCCAAGTATTCAGATACTCATTACACACAAATTCAACACCGATTAAACCAAAAATATGTGGGTACTCCATTATCTTTCAAAAACATACAATTTGTCCGATACTGCATTCTTATTTTCAATCAGAAATTAGAAATAAAACGTTACCGTTATTTTAGCCATATTTGCCACCCACGGCATCTATTCCTTTTTAGTATTTGCATCAATGCTTTCTTTCTAATTTGTCCAATTTGTCTATTTATCATGTCAATGGTTTCTGATCTGGTGCAGTAAATTTTACTCGAGTGGTCGAGTGGTCACAATCCGGTTACAACCGAAAACTGGACTTTGCTCTTTTGACTTTCAAATAATTCCGTACTTTGGTATTATGGTTTGATATTGCCAATTTGGGATAAGTTTCAATACTTCAGTATCAGTATTTTTTTGTGATATACCTACTTCTCAAGTCCTATGAGAATATTATAGGGAAGATTACCTGTGGTTTTTCTATTTGCAAAGTCTACAGTTGACAAAGTTTTATATAGGTATTATGGAAACATCAAAAAAGAATGTCCAGGAGATCAGAATATCAGTACCATGGGGATACCTAGCAGGTTTGACCTATATTTATTAAGGATTTGTGATGGTGATTGGAAAGAAGTTCTGGTAATTTGGAGAAAATTTGCAATTTTTTAAAGTACATAGTTGAATTGTGAGACTTTTCTGCTGGAGAAAAATAATTGGCAGCAAACTCCAAAGAGAAAGCTTTTCCTTAGGTTTTGATATGACCTGGTAGGAAACAAAAAAAATTAAAGTTTGTGAAAATCAAATGTTTAGGTGTAGTTTGTGAAATCATTGATTATATTGTGGAATTACAACTTTTTTGAAAGTTAGTACTAGTTATTGATTATATAACTTTAATGTACTTCAACGAAAATTTACTTTCAAACAATACCAAATGTTGCCTGACTTAAAACAAATAGATATTTGGCTCAACATACACAATTTGAATTTTATTTGAAAAAAAACAGTTATGTTCAGTTATGAATAGCCCATCAAAAGCCAATATCAACTAGCTATTTCAAAGATTAGCTCAGTAGAAACTTGGAGGATTTTGTGAAAACGGAAGAGAAACTATTGGAGAAACAACCTTCGAGCTATACTGAAGATTCCCTTATTTTTTAGTATAAAGATGGAAAGGTAGAAAGCCAAAACCTTTCTTTCCCATAAATTACCCTCTCCTAAAAATATCCCCCTTTCAATTTTAGGTATTGTTTTGTTTTGAAGAATGAGTGATTTGAGAGTACAGAATATAACAGTTCCTCAAATCAAAATTTAGCATTGTAATTTCAAATAGATTATTGATGAAAGGTGTGAGTAGCTATTCATAGTAGGTGATGAAAATTTTTGTAATTCATCTTAAAATCACCCACAGACAAGCCTGGTGGAGGTTTCTTTGGTAGTACTTCATTAATTACCTTACTGGCCATATACACACTGTTATATAACTCTTTATGGTAAATAAATATTGAGGAAAAATATATACACCTTATAGTAACTTTTCGAGAATGAATAAATGTTTACAATCAGTACATTTTACTTATTTATTTTAGGTAAAGCATATGGCGAAGAACAGGATCCTCTGGTTATATGCACTCACGGAATCATGGACAATGCTGGTTCACTTGATCGTTTAATAACCTACTTACCAAATACTTTCTACTATGTTGCAGTGGACTTACCGGGACATGGCCAATCATCCCATTTTCCTCCTCACCTGCCCATCCATACCCTGAACTACCTCTTGGTATACAAATATATTTCAAAGTATTATGGAAAGAAGTACGTTATTCTGGGACACAGCTACGGAGGCCAGATTGGAATTTTGTATGCTCAACTTTACCCCGATTGTGTGGAGAAGGTAATAATGTTGGACACCGTTTCGATTTTTCCAGTATCAGCAAGCTATTTCAAAGATTACATCAGTGGAAACTTGGAGGATTTCGTTAAAACGGAAGAGAAACTGTTAGGGAAACAACCTCCGAGCTATACTGAAGAGGAAGCACTGCACAAGTTGCAGAATGGAAGGAACTATGGTCCAATTACAAGGGCGGCTGCCGTAGCGTTGTTTCCCAGATCAGTGAAGAAAGTAGGAAATGATCAATACCAGTTCACTTTGGATCAGAGAATTAAACATGCTTTGAACTTGACTCGTGATATACGGTACATAATAGAAACGCTAAAGTCAAATCCTTTACAATGCCCAGTTCTCTTTATTCTTGGAAAGAAATCAACTGCTCAACAGGTGTATCTAAGCTCTTTGATTCAATACTTGAAAAAACAGAAAAATATTAGATTCAAAATGGTTGAAGGAAATCATGACGTTCATAACAATAACCCCGAAAGGGTTGCTCCTCACATTGTTAAATTTTTACTCTGGAAGAAAGGAAAACTGTAGGTAACTTTTTCAAACTATATTCCATTAATTTCTTTACAGTAAACTAACATGAATATTGTTAGAAATGAAGTGAGGTTGAAGTCAAATCTTGTCTATAATTTTCAGGATATCAATCATACTTCATTGTCTGAGAAAATGTATGTTATCGACAAAGCATAGGTTATACAGAAAAACAATACACACATACAGGTTGGACGATAATAGTCCTACCTCTTAACTTTTGAACGAAACAAGATATCAAGGTCGTGATGCAGTACTATTGTCTTATAAAAAAAACACCAAAAATTATACCTTTCTCATATTTTAACGATTTTTCATTAAGAAGTGACACTAGTACTGTCTGCAATAGATATCCTTACCTAAAGATTAACATATAGAAATATTACAACTTTTGTGCAAACCAATTTAATGCTAAAAGCATTTGGATTGATTTGCAGGACTGCAAACCAATTATGTATCAGATTTGATATCTTTCATTGATTTATATTCATATCTTGGGCATGAAGTTTCATCTAAAACTTTGACGAACATTATCAAAGGGGTGATCAAATAATCTTAAAGATTATTTGATCACCCTGTTTTATTCTATTTTCCGTCTGTCACTTTTTTATGAAAGTATGGAGAGGTCATTTTTTCAAAACAATTTGTAGCATAGATAAATCGGTAATTGGTTCACAGGATTTAAAAAAGAAGAAGAGGTGGTTTGAAAAAATCTGTTTGGTCTGTTTGTTTTATCAAAAATTTTACGCTGTTTCAGAGAGCGCAACAAATGCGCGAATATACTTAAAATATACAGATTTTATGTCTTTTGTGCTTTGCCATACAGTAACCATGGTCATTTTTAGTGGGTTTTTGTCTTTGGGAAGTGCCTGGGTGGTTCATCGGTGTCCAGTTACTGTTTTGAGCATCTACTGTCACAGGACGATCCGATCCAAAAAAAAATGATTGTTTTGGTTGCACACAGGACAGACCTCGAAACATTCCAATTTCTGTTGATTGTTCAAATCGTGGCGCACCCACTTTTCGAGTATTCTCGACCTTTCCAATACGTTTTAAACCATCAAAAACCGCATGGGAGATGACGTCCAGTGTTTCCGCCATCCCTAGCACCGTCTGTGATAGGTCAGTCTCTACCAGGGTCCTCAAATCCTCGTGCTGGATTATTGTCGATCTACCACTTTGGGGCTCATCTTCGATGCTAAAGTCTTCGGAACAAAATTTCGCAAACCAACATCAAACTGTACATTGAGACTATTATTGCCAAATGCTTGGTTAATTATTCGGACTGTTTCGGTAGTGCTTTGGTTCAATTTGAATTTGTAGAGAAAAATTGGCATCTATATGTATAATATAAAATTCTCTATTGATCACAGTAGAATAAATATTTATTGAGATATGGAGCTACAAAAACACGTGACATTAAAGGGGAAAAAACTTTTGAAACAACATAATAGTTTCTGCATTTTTGACAAAGGCATATTTTTTATCTAATGGTACCTTACAGTTTTAATTAATAATAAATTATTTTCATCTCTTTTCATATACTGATACTGCATAATGCATTTTTTGTTATTTCATTTGAATACCTGTGATGTCAGTAGTAGTTTATTCTTGTGATGCTTCGTGTTTCTGAAATTCGTATATTTTTTGAAAAGTGACAAATATGATAGTGTATATCATATCATGTATATTCAATATGAATTGTTATAGTTATTATGTTTGAATGTAATTTAGTTTCATCATACAAGTTGATAATATGATTTGTATTTAAATATGAAAATACAGTGTTCTATGAATTCTAAACTACTTAAGAAAAGTTAAGAATTGATATCAAATGGTTAGCATTACACTGGTTATAAGGATCTGCAAGATGTGTATGATAATGACTTTTATATTAACTATTATATTAACTGAATTTTTTACTGCCGTTGGTTACTTATTAATGTATTTAAATGTGACTTGTAAGTGAATGGAATAAAATATTTTACACCCATGGTTATCTTCCAGATATTTATTTTTAGAAAATATATGTGATAATATGTATTCCAAAATGTTCTTGATCAATCTAAAAATAGAAGTTCTAAACTTACTATTAGAATAAACTAAATTAGTAATATTGTATTGTATATTGTATAGGAACCCAATGAATTGTTAATTTTTATGAATTTTCAAATTATATTGAGATTGGAACATTAACTCCAAGTATTGTTATCAAGTATTTATTATCAAGTGTTCTTAATAATTGTGAATATATGTTAAGTTTTGTTCATATTTTGTTGGATAAAAAAATATTATCTGTAGTTTACATTTACAATAACGTTTATACAATTTCACGAGTAATTGTTCAGTAAAATTTGACATTGATTTTCATTAACTCCAAACCTGAATGTATATATATATATATATATATATATATATATATATATATATATATATATATATATATATATATAACAAATATATAAACAAATCTAAAGAAATGAACTTTAAATGTTCTAGCCAGTCTCGGATATACCTACACAGAAGGTTGAATGGACTGACGTCTATCAGAAAACAACTACTCCCCTGGATAATACCACGAACGGCGTTGGATTATATCCGACATGCGTCAGGGCAGGAATCTTAACAAAATTTTTTGCATATTCAATTGACAATACAACTGAAAGAGTCGACCTTCAGTTTTGGAACGGGCACACTTGCAGACCGGTTTCGGGCTCCTTAGCCACTCGTCAGTGCAAGATAATGACCATCATCGACCTGAAGTCAATGATATTCCATAACTGAAAATCGGAATTCTTTCAGAGTATTTCATTCCTCGTCCTAAGTTGGAGCGAATAGGAAAAATGTCACTCCATCTAGTGGATGAGGTACTAACCAACTGCATATCCCAAATTTGCCCGATTCCTCTGAATAACGAAGAAAAAGTTTCTTATTAGTCAGTGAGCTATGCTTGAAGACAGGCAGTAAACAAATCTAAAGAAATGAACTGAATATATATGTTCAACTAAACTAACTTCAACATCAAATTCTCTATCAAAAAAATTCAAGTTGGAAGAGTGATGAATTAAAGATGAACAGGGGTCCCAAAGGTGGACTTTTGCAAAGCGAAGCTTTGACATCGATCATCAAATGAGAAGTGGCTTCCTATCTCTCTACGAGTATAGTTTTCGACACAAAAAACGGGTAACCAATAAGAGGTTTTCGATGTTGATAACGAATAAAATGGATGTTTTATAACAAACTTGAAATTTATCACAGTTCGTAGCTAGTGTACAATTAATTATAAGTGAAATACAATATCTGCCAAATGACCACCACGACTTCTAAGGCAGCACATAATTCTTTTGGTGAATTTCCATTACTTTTAAAAACATTTGTGGAGTTTTGTCACGAATTATTCGTGTGTAATTTCTTGCTTCGATTGTTGAATGGTCTTGTTTTTCACACAACCCCACAAAAAATAAACCCAGCGAGATAATCCTTCCAAACCGTGTACACAATAAATTCAATGTTTCTCGTGATGTATGGCCTGTCGCAATATTATCTCATAAAAAACATAAATCATCTTTTGGTATTGCTATGCGTTTTCTGCAACAGCTTGTTCATCTTAATTTAAAAAAAAATTGGACTAATGATACTCCCAGTTCAAAAACTGCACCATTGTGTCACACGATGAGCATGCATTAGTTATTTGTGAATCTGACTAGGATTTTTATTGTCCCAGATGCGACTTTTGCCTATTTACGTAAACGTTCAAGAGAACATGAGCCTCGTCACAGTGAAAGCTAATTTCTACTGTGGTCTCGTCACTAAAAATTATTCTAATGCAAAAATAATTTTCCTCTGCCAACCTCTGTAGGATCCAATTGCTGAAATCATGGCGTTGTAAGTACGTTTTCCATGATCCTTTAGCTCTTGCGTAAATTGAATCTTGTAAGGATGTAGACCTAACTCTTTTTTCAAAATTCGCCATGTTCAAGTTCTGTCCATGCCCAAATGTTGTGATAGACTTTCAACAGGCATTTGTGGATTTTCTGCCACACTTTTCCGGTAGTTTCGAATTTATGCACTATTTTGGGAATGGTTACTTCTGAGGGCCGATTATGTACACGAAATAACCGATATGTGGCTCTCACAGAAGACCCATTTTGAAAATATGTTTGGCAAAAAAATACTTGAATCAGCTACTTTCATTTAAACATTGAATTACACGAAAAAAAAATTTTATATGAACACTAAATTATACAAAAACACTTTTCTCTATGCAGTTTATATTCCAAAAATTCTCTATGGGATTGAATCAGATACCATTTACAGGATTGCTACACAATGATATACAGTGATTGAAAGAGGTAACATTTCACTGGAAGACATCCGAATGTTTCGTCGTAAGACACTTCCCTTATCATCTCCTTCAATACGATATCTGGATAACATTAAAAGATGAAGCCTCGCAATTCATTAAGATAATCACAACTTTGTCACGAATGAGTTTAATCTACTCATGTCATTGAGTACAGTATGTAATGACATTCGTTCGCTTATTTGATTAAATTCCAGCCAAAGGAATCTTGATGAAAGGGGTATATTTTCAGGAGAGATTAAGTTTTGGGAAAGAAACGTTTCAGCTTTCTACTTCTCCATCTTTATACAAAAAAATGTGAGAATCTTCCAAAGAATGGAAGAAAGCAACCGATTTCAAAAAATCAACTCTATACAAAGATGTGTAGATCATGCAAAGAAGTAACTTTCAGACACAAACTGGAAGAAAATCTCTCTCAAAACAGTTACTTTCATATAAACATTGAACTACACGAAAGAGATACGTATAATATTTTTAATATTTCATTTCCACATTATATATTATTTTATAAACTGGTATTGTTCTTTTTATTATGATCTTATTGAACTGTTATTTTTGTAAAATTTGACTTGGCGAATAGCTTGTTGGGTCATTTATGGATCAATACAATTCTGTTCTAATCAAATTCAATTATTACGTATAAATCTCTACACACTGTTACTAAGACTGTGATTGTATGCAAGGAAAATACAGTTTGTAAACCAAACTTGTTTTATTGGCCTGGCCGGCCCTGCCTGCTATTTTATCTCTAACGACTTTTCGATAAGCACAATGAAGTAATTGCTGGTGTATTCGTTGTTTTCTGGCAACCCCGTACACACGAATGATTTTCTAATTGCGACCTATCCTGTACGTTTCCAACGTGGACAAAGCTGTTATTAAAAGGATAACTGATATCAGTAAAGCACAACCTTTCTTCGGGCGCAAACTTACACGAGTAGAAATAGCGTAGCGCGTACGCGTGTGGCATTTATTTTAAACTGTGTTTTGTTCGCGGTGCGTCTTTAAATGTTCGAGTGCGGGAAGTTTGTGTTCCGAAAAGTCAGGACATGCAGGAGAACAAAATACTGAAAGAGGGATTCCTGGTTAAAAGATCCATCAACAAAAATTTATTCACGTGTGTGAACTTCAAAAAAAGGTTGTTTCGCCTCACCAGCAAGTTCCTTATTTACTACGATGTCGATGAATCATCAGGCACGTCTTCAGTGAGTAACTATTTAGTGTGTTTTAATGCCTGCTTTGGTATGCAGACCGAGTGTACCAGGGATAAAGCTATTGTTTCTGTGACATATTTTCGATGAACAAGGCCCTACTGACCGGAAGTTAACAAGGGAGGGGCTGCCACGCATGTTAAATTTTTTTCCTAACTACACATCCTGTGGAGATAGTGGGGTTGGAATTTCCTGATGCCTTTATCAGTAATTTCATTGTTTCTGACGACCTACAGGAAAATTCGCAGTGATGAACATTGTTTATCAGTACACTGCACGTTCATTCATAATCCTAAACTAACATTATCAACATTGAATATTTGAGTTTTTTGTATGTTTGTTTGTAATAAATAAACATAAAATCTTCTGAATCGATTTCAAAAAATATTTCACATATAGAGAGCTACATAATCAGCTAGTAACATGGGCTTTATATATAAAACAAAATAGTTATCCCTTCAAAATTACAATAAGCAACTCAACGTATCGTAAATTTGCCCATTATTTGGAGTGCATTGCAAAAACTTGATTTACTTGATATTCATTATCCAACTGAATAGTTTCATAATCAAGGAGGATTACATGTAGATTCCTCTTTTAATTATTTGAATCGGATTTTTTGTTCAGAAGTTACGACGAGTTTGAAATGCTAGAGTAAGAAAAATGCAGCGATGTGAGCGAACAGCCCTGCGCTTAATCTATTAGTTATTTATCTACATATTTTTCACTGTTACAAATTTACATTATTCGGAAGTAACATAAGAGTATTGACAAAAAGGTTTTTGAAACTAATTAATACAGTTTATTGTGTGATTTTCACTATAAAGAGTTTTACAAAAACCGCGACACGTGTTTCGCTATACAATATAGCTTCCATTGTATACTCTAATATATTACCTATCTACTCGTATGCCTACTTTCTACTGAATGAATTTACCTGAAAAAGTCAGGTATGAATTCATTAACTATATGAATGAATACATTTTTCGAAAGTACTATAAATATACTCAACTATTTGAACAGATTCAATAATGGTAAATTATTCAATTCAGTTTGATCGTTCATAAGATATTGAGTTTTTGAATTTGTTCATTTCCATACTCTCCAAAAAGTTAAGTTTCAAACCTTTCTTCTGGAAATGGAGGGGCTTGTATTCATGGTTGAACTCATGTCCCCCTGTGATTAAATGACTGGCATATGTGGAATTTATTTTTCCATTCTGGAAGCTATATTTGCGTTCCCTTATGCGGGCTTTGAACGTTCTTCCAGATTGACCTATATAAAACATGGAACATGACCCACATGATAATTTACCCCGATTTTTCTGAAACTGAACTTTTATCTTTGTTATTCTTGATGTGCATGCCTAAGTTGTTGGTTTTGAAATCAATATTTACACTTTTATTGTGCAGAAAATCTGAAATATTTGTAGTGGGCATGATAATTTACCCCGATTTTTCTGAAACTGAACTTTTATCTTTGTTATTCTTGATGTGCATGCCTAAGTTGTTGGTTTTGAAATCAATATTTACACTTTTATTGTGCAGAAAATCTGAAATATTTGTAGTGGGTTGGCCTAAGAAGGTTAAGGTTCTATAAGTTTTATCCGCTTCTCTTCGAATTGGGTAAACTTCTTGCTTGAAAGAAGAGGATAAAAGTTATGGAACTTTAACCTTAACCAAAAAGAGGGGGAAATTTCCCAAAAAAATGTTTCTGCTGCCGGAACCGTAGGGCCAACATTTATGATTTTCCTAGAGGATTGAAAATACGGGTACTTTGACACGCCTACTTTGGAACTTTAACGAAAAATATTATTTCAACTTATTAAATATAAAAATTAGGAATTGAAAAATTCAGGCACTTACTTGATAAATGAATGAACAATAATCCGCGGTCAAAAATTTTTATCGTGATTTTCCAGTTAATTTTGCATTAGTTGATTAACAATTTTGTAAGTGCCATAACTGTTAAATAACAAATCTGATATTCATTTCTTTTTTTAGAGCTATTTTTGAAAGGTCTCAGAATAGATTTTCAATGTTATTTTTCAATTTGTTATCAGCAATTGAAAAATTAAAAAAAAGCTTCATTAATCATTGAAAACATTTTTTTAATATTACTATCAATCCGTTTTTTATGATCAGAAGCTACATAAAAATGAATTTTAAAATTTTTTATCACCTATTGTTTTAAATATTGTTATAAACAAATGCATTGCTCATAAGATAATTCAAAACATTTTTTTGGAAACATAATCTTTGATGCAAATTATGATTTAAAAAAATCGTTTCTTAAAAAATATTTCTTTGCTCAAAAACGGATCTGTTAATTTTTTCTGCCACTTGTAATTAATATTAGGGAAGCATTTTTTAAATCATGATTTATCTAAAAAAATATTTTTGTTTACATTTTCATTGTTTTCTCATTAAACAATTTGTTATAAAACATTGGATTTTTCTTCCCACCCAGTGTAACAAAAAGAACCACGTATTATTTCTTAAGAAATAATATATCGAATTTCAAAAATTATGTTCTCCTTTACTCCAACAGTCTTACCTGTTTCTTTTATGTTTAAATAAATAAATACGATGAAAAAATATTGGACTTATTTATTTTATATTAATTAAAGAACAAATTCAGCCCAAAATTCAAACTCCTACCATTTATAGCATTTGCTAATGAAAAAAAAAATCCTTATGTTCAAATATCTCATGAATTATAATAAATTGGACTATATCACTCATATAACTTTTTATCCGACGTATAAAACTGTTTTCAAGTAAAAATGTTGACATAGTTGTATTTTATTTTTCAAGAATCTATCATTTCTGAGATATAATCGAAAAATACGAAAATGGAATCTTCTCTCCCCCTTCCACCTCATACGCACGTCTCAGGGAGGGGATGTTCAGTTTACCTATTAATTATAACTAATGAAGCCTTGAAATTAGAAACTCTCGCATATTTCAATTCCACTACAGCCCCCTTTTAGCCATCATTGATTGGCCTATAGGTAGTTTTTGCATACCGGAGCTCTAGCGCCTCTAGAATACAGCGCCTCGGTGTTCTTCAAGCCGTTGATGAAGTTCTATTAATCGTCATATTCACAAATCTGGAACCCTAAGTGAATTCAGTAACTATGAAACGATCGGCTGGAATTGGAATTATCAAATTTTATTTATGGGTATGTACGATGAGGTGTTGAGACAAGTGTATTGTCCCGAAACTTCGAAGTATACCAATGATGATGATTCCATGTAACTGACATTTTCATATCAATATTATCTTGTATTGTTTTGTATAATTCAATGTTTGTTTTGATTTTTTTCTTTAGCTTAACTCAATGCTCCTAAGGAAACACCTCCATAGTGGACACACCTCTAGGCAGGATGTGTAAACAGGAAGACGAAACTGTCAGGCGTGTCCTATGCAAATGTTCGGAGTTATCGTCAATAAGAGAGTGTGTTTTCGGCGAGTCTTGGCCTACGCACCTGCCGAGGTAAAGGAGGTGTCTCCCAGAGACCTGTCCACCTTCCTGGAAAGAACAGGATGGACGAGACCTAGAAGGACAACTCCTCGGAAGGGTGTACAATGGTTCACATGTGGCCTAAGTGCTGTGTGCTTACACTCACCCTCCCTACTCTACAGATACAGATTCAATGCTCGTGTGAAAGTAGTTGTTTCGGGAGAGTTTTTTCTGCCAGCAAGTATTCGGAATATACCCTGTGTATATCCTATATATTTTCATAGAACTTCTTTCATTGTAGTTAGTTTTTCTTTCTTTTTTGCAAATTTCCCACATTTTTTGTTTAATGATGGAGAGATAGCAAGTCAAAACGCTTTTTTTCGTAAAAAACTGAAATTATTTGCTTTTCACTTCACGTCCATCGACTTTTTTGGGGGTGCTAAACGCCCAAAAAAGAACGACTGGGACGTCGCAAGAAAAGTTATCACAGCACCGGCAGTTAAATGGGCTATCAAGTCTTTTCGGGCTATCAAATCTCCCGGAGAGGATGGTATATTTCTAGCTCTTCTTCAAAACGGACTGGAAGTAATTTTACCTATTCTCACAAAATTGTATAGAGCTAGTCTGGCGAGGAACTATATACCACCCAATTAGTTGGCAGCAAGGGTGGTATATATACCTAAAGTGGGCCGTAGAGACCCACACCCCAAATCGGTACGACCAATCAGCCTTACATCCTTCCTGCTGAAAGGATTGAGAGGATACTGGACGGACATATCAGGAGGGTAGCATTATATGCATCCCCACTGAATAACCACCAGTATGCTTATCAAACCGGCAAATCGACAGATTCAGCATTAAACAACCTCGTTGAGAAAATCTCCCAATCCCTTGACAACAAGGAGATTGCGATTGCTGTATTTCTTGATATTGAAGGAGCATTTGACAATGCACTACCTAAATCTATAGGATTGTCTCTGGCTAAAAAGGGTAAAGAATCGACCATAACTAGCTGGATCTATGCCATGCTAATAAAAAGAACTGCAACTACGACTTTTCAAGGTGAGGCTATTAGGTTCAGGGTCACCAGGGGATGCCCTCAAGGTGGGGTACTATCTCCCCTTCTGTGGTCGCTCCTGGTGGATAGTCTGCTTGATGCCCTCGACAGAAGAAAAGTTGATCTGCAAGCTTATGCAGATGACCTTGTTATCCTGGTAAGGTCCACGTCGGGAAGGGTAGCTTGTAATATCCTCTAAAGCGCGTTGAACGTTGTTCACAGTTGGTGCCTGAGGGAGCAGATGTCTGTCAACTCCACCAAAACTGTGTTAATCCCCTTCACCAAGAGAGGGGATCTAACGCCACTTTCCCTCAATGGTGTGGTCATTCCATTTGGAACGGAGGTGAAATATTTTGGCATTGTCCTTGATAAAAGACTCACCTGGAACGCTCACTTAGAAAAATATTTACACAAAGCCAGACTGTCTCTATGAACATGTCGAAGGATTTATGGTAAAACTTGGGGTTTAGATCCCAAACAAATCCAGTGGATTTATGTGATGATTGTCAGACCAATGTTCACTTATGGTGCAATTGCTTGGTGGTCGAAGACGTTACAGAAAACGGCCCAAGCGAAGCTCTCTGGCTCACAGAGACAGGCTTGTCTGGCTATCAGTGGTGCCATCAGTACCACACCGTCAGCGTCAGATCTAGCTCCTCTCCACATTTTTCTGGAAAGAGAGGCTAGATGGACTGCATATAGACTTGTGCACATTGCCAATTGCACAAATCAATTCAATGCAGAGTGCAACAGACTGTTGGTTGACATTGGAAGTCACAGCATTCTGGAAATGACCTCTGACTTTATGCCTCCAACTGTCAACTACGAACTGCCTTATAAAGTACCTACTATTCACGAGTAGAGAGGACTTGATCCTGCGGGAGAAGGAAATATTAGGAGCAGATAGTTGTTGCTTCACATATGGATCAAAAACACCTTCCGGTTCTGGTGCAGGTGTTTTCAGTCGCAGACCCAGGACAGAGTTATCTACCTGCCTAGGAACTTATGCGACTGTATTTCAAGCAGAAATTTACGCTATTGAATTGTGTGCGGAGAGATTGGATAAATCCAACCTCACTCACAAGTCAATAAACATATTCTCGGACAGTCAAGCGGCTTTGGAAGCTCTTGGCTCCCACCGAGCAACGTCTAAATTGGTAGCAAACTGCCAAAAAAGACTCTCCTCTATAGGAAGACTAAACAGATTGTCTCTGGTCTGGATTCCTGGCCAAACTGGCCTGGTAGGCAATGAAGCTGCTGATTCTCTTGCAAAGGAGGGTGCTGCAACGGCTTCATTGGACAAGAGCCTGTCATTGGCATCGCTTTGGACTTTGCCAACCACTTAACACCTGGATGGCAAGAAGAGTTATGGACTTCTGGCAGAATCTTCCAGGATTGGCTCATTCCAAGGCGTTTATTCTCTCTTCGAAGCTTGATTCCAAACAGTAGGGATGAACTAATGTCTAGCAGGCCTTCTTACAGTTCACTGTCATTTGAATCATCACATGCAGAGACTTGGACTGTCGGAAGACAGTGTGTGTCGCCTCTGTCTGGAAAATGATGAAACTGCAGAGCATATACTTTGTGCCTGCCCCGCTCGGGACCGAATCAGGTTCTTTGAGTTCGGTAGATCCGTACTCTCACCATCCGACCTGAAAGACCACTCACCATACTAATCGGCTTCATTAAGAAGCTGGGTTTATTTGGCCGAGTGTTAATAGTTGTGAGCCACAATAAACCCTTATGGGTTGCGGTTGAGGGTCGAATAGACCCACTTACTTTAGACCTACCTATCTACCTACCATCGACTTCAGGATCTGAGCTTGATTTTGTGAAAGGTCGAAGCACTTCTAATCTGTGCAGTTTCATTCAGTTTCATTGCTTCTGATTTTAGTGAGGCTTTTTCCATTTTGCTCAAGCATATGATGAAAAAGTTATCAAAATCGGGTATTTCACTGCTAATTCGATAATTCCTTTTACGATAAATCGACGTATGTTTGTTGGATAAATTTGAGAGTGTCAGATCATGGTATTGTCAACAACTTGAAATATTCCACAAAGATCCAATCGGAGACCACAATTTCTCATTAATATTTTCAATGACCGTTCATTTCAAGCTGGAAGTATTTTACTGAAAGGACTTGACTGTTTTTTTACTGATAAAACTGATAGGCAGTAAGATGTCTACCCCCAAAATACTCTATGAATTTTAAGCTGGTAGTACTTTTTTGAACAGTCTTAAGATTGGTTTTTATTATGAGCAGGGGAAATAAGATACACTCCTCACCCCCTTTGCGCAAATGGTTGGAATCGAAACGGAATGTTGGGAATTTAAAGAAGGCAGTATCTATCGTCCAACCCGTGTTAGGAATAACACTTTAAAAGGTAAGACCTCGTTAGTCCTTAGCTCGCACAACTTTCGACTTCTGAGGGTTGTCGTTCGTAGGGATGCGATAGCTGGTTAACGGAAAAAAACATATTTCAACATAACATACTTACATGTTCGGTTTTCTAGGGTGGTTTGAACCCCCTCATATATATTGTGTTCGTTTATTTTGTTCGAAGGTGGAACTACACCCTCTCACTCCTTTTGCAAACCTATGAAATCGATAGGAATGTCTTTAACGTGCTATATAGGAGGTGTTGATTTATACTTTTACTCGCGGTTTCGCTCGCATTTATGCCATTAAATAAGTGTCAGTACAATAGAAATGGATCAATATGAGAACTATATTTTAATGCTTGGCTGGGATTATCAATTTTTAAAAGTTATTACATACGATGGGGTTCTAAAAATTTAAAAAATGATTTATTGAATTGCAACACCAAATGTTGAAATAATTAAGTGGCATCTAACCACAAGCACCTAACCTAAGAATAAAAATGACAGAAGAAAATAACAATAAATATAGAAAAATTCCAAACAGCTGAAACTATAGTCAATTGGATTGGAATGGATTGGATTGGACTGGATATTGTCCTGACTGTGAATAATAAAATGCGACGGCATTACGGTACTAAGGGTTGGAAATTCATTACTGGAATGCTAGATGACGTTAAAGTAGCTAGGTTTCGAGATTTTGAAAAACAAATTTTTTATGTTACATGTTTTATGTTACATAAAAAATATAAAGTTACATTCGCATTTATAATATTAGTAGGGAAGTAGGGATAGTAGGGATAGGGATAAGTAGGGATGAACTTTTTGTAGGTAAAAAGGTTTTGATGTGATGGTTGTATTTCCTTTTAATTGTATTTGTGATGAGGTTTTTTGTTGTAGGCTCCACAAGAACGGGGAAGAATACAATTGGATTCGATCCACACCGTTGAAAGTGCAAACAAACTTCACCATAAAGACTTACTGAAGGCGGATGAGTATTCTCATTTTCTGTTGGGATTCACTTCAAAAGGCAAAGATCATATTCTGTTTCTTCTGGCTTCAACGCCCAGCGACCGCATCGACTGGATAGTTGCAATACGAGGAGGTGAGATTTTTTTATGAATAGTACCCGGTACATAGTCGATATATTCCTATAGAAACATAGGCTTTTACAGCCGGAGTGACTATAAGAGAGGCTGTGCTCGAACTGAACTTATAATACAAAACGTTTCGTCTGCTACAGCGGCAGACATCATTAGTGGTATGTGTGTTAACTGTGAGGACAAATATGATATTTTGAACAGTGTTGCTGCACTGAGGAATTTTTTATCAATGAAGCGTTCCACATCTAATATAATGAGTACCACACTAAAACTATTATGGTGAATGGGAATGAATAGAGTTTCACTAAACCGAAATAGATAATAGGAAAGACGTGTGTTTATTCTCACTATTTTAAATAATCAATATGGGCTTTTCGCTTATTTTCCATACTAACAAATCACACATAAAAACAATAAGTCAAATCAAAATACTTTTATTGACGGGTGTTACTTTATTTCACAATAGACAGTTTCGCTTCCTTCGCCTTTCCTACGCAGACTAACTCGCAGTTGCGCCGCTAGCCTTTTTATATGCAATTATCACTGCCATCTCGAGGTGATCGGAATACACTAGCTAGAACCAGAACTTTCTCGAACCAACGCTTTAATTCCAAATATTTAATTACGCCTAATGTCACCTACCGGGTAGCTGAAAAATATAGTACATAGTACCACTACTCGCCACTAGATGTCGTTAGGTGTCACAATACACAATAATAATTGAAATGCAAAAAAAGCGTAAGTTTACTTAGGTCACGCACTTTGCGACTATCCTAGTCTAGAAATATAGTTGAGGGTAGAAATTGGCCCTTGGAACAAACTGAAAAAATCATTATGGCCCGAAGGCTTCAAAGTTTGGAGACCCCTGGTCTACATCCGTGGTGCTTCCTGCATAGAATTAATACTGAGTACTTCACGAGGTAACATAGTATCGCAGAGGCTCCTTTGACAATACGCTTTATCATCTATTTTTAGTAATGGTAAGGGATACCGCGCACCAATTCTAACCCCAGTGTCCTGTTATTTTTAAAAGGTCCTTGTTTCGTTAATTTTTGTAAAACTAAAACAAGAGAAATTCTCCTATAGAGAGTATATTTTCATCTATTATAATACTTGTTCTTTCATCATTTCAGCATGCGCCAATAACATACATTTAAAAAAGACATTCCACCCTAGTCCTTGGAGGGATGGAAAGTGGGACTGCTGCCGATCTACTAGAAGAAAGTCTGATGGATGCCAGCCCTGTGGATCATGGACAAAGAATAACTCTGGATCGGAAATGGGAGGTAGCCTGGAAAATTTTCATGGTAGGTCCATTTCCGTCAAATATTTGGCATTCAGTTAAACACATTGTAAATAACATATATATCATGTTTTAAAAAATCTGTTTAAAATCTGTTTTCCCGTTAACCAGCTGTCGCACCCCTACGAACGACAACCCTCAGAAGTCGAAACTTGTGCGAGCTAAGGATTAACGAGGTCTTACCTTTTATCGTGTGATTCCTAACACACAACACAATAGATTTTTATTTGTGGAATTATGAAAGAAATTGAAGTTAATGAACTTTGGGGGTGATAATTTCTTTATATCACAGAACATTAGTGTTAATCCTTCAAGAAACTTTTGCAGACCCATGCTTGTCCGTCATGAGACGGCTCAGTCACCTCTCACTGTCTTATCTGAACATTTCATCTTAGTGGGCAGTTTTATTTGAAAAGTTTTTTCACCAATCTCTTTTTTTTTGTCTAACAATACTCTATACAACTTTCTTTGGTAATAGGATAATCAAATTTTTGGCCTGCATGTTATTGTGATGGTAATTTATTCCATTATCGCAATTCTTCCTACAAGTAACACTTAAAGAATACTGAGATACATTCAGGTTCAGAGGAAGGATTATTAGTTCGTTTCATTATAGAATTGATAAAGAGCATTCAAACACAAGTGGTTACGATGAGATATCAAACAATTTACTGAAAAAATGTTCTTATGAACTTTGCAGCCCAATGACGTATATCATAAACTTGTCTACTGAAAATGGAATTTTTCCGGATAGTCTAAAACTAGCAAAAGTAACACCAATTTATAAAAAAGGGGATAGAAACCTCTATGAAAACTACAGGGGATTTAGCTTACTCCCAAGTATTTCCAAGATTTTTGAACTAAATTTAAAAAATCAATTAATGTCTTTCTTCACAACAAATAACCTTTTTTCAGAAAACCAACACGGTTTCACAAAGAACAAAAGTACAGAAACAGCACTTTATAAGTTCAATGAGCATGTGGTTAATGCTCTTGATGGTAAATTCCATATTTGCGGATTGTTCATAGACTTTTCCAGAGCTTTCAATTGCGTTAATCATGACCTGCTATTAGGGAAATTGGAAAGATATGGTGTAAGAGGAGTTGCCCTAGATTTAATGAAATCCTACCTGGAAAATAGAGGGCAACGTGTCAGTGTTGGAAACACTCTCGTTCAGTTGGCAACCATTAGGCAGGGTGTCCCACAGGGATCAATCCTTGGACCTATACTATTTTTGATATATGCTAATGACCTGATGAAATATTTTCAAGGATTGTCAACTATTCACACAGTAGCGTATGCAGATGACACAAATTTCATAGTGAAGGAAATTGATGTAACGACCCTACAGGAAAGAACCCAGGATGTACATAAACAAATAAACATATGGGCAGAAAAAAATCACTTAACACTCAGTACATCCAAAACTGTAATGATGAAGTTCACAATTAGTAACTGGCTCGAACATTTTGTTATCCATGAAAATGGGGATCTGCCAATTGAATCTTGTACTTCTACAAAAATGTTAGGCGTCACCTTGGACTACAAACTCACATGGACTCCTCATATTGAGACCCTCTGTATTAAATTGAGAAAAAACTGCTGTGCTCTGAGATTCATGGCTAATTTTTGAAGTAAAGAGTTTATACTTATACTATGCGACCATAAACTGTCACTTGAGATAGGGAATTTTGAATTGGGGTACCGGATCTGCTGCTGAAAGAATATTTATTTTGGGAAAAATGCAATAAGAATCATCGCCGGTATTGGTTGGAGAGAATCATGTAGAGAGGATTTTGAAAATCTCAAGATACTAACTGTTGCTGGTCTCTATATTTATGAATTGTGTATATACGTTTGAAGAAACAACCATAATACACCTTTCCAGCAACATAATTATCCAACTCGTTCTAGAGACAAACTGATGCCCAATATTCATAGAACAACTCTTTATCAGAAAAGTTTTCTTTATGTTGGACCAAAAATGTTTAATAAATTAGAAGAATCAATTAAAATATCAACAAATCTTAAAATTTTTAAATCAAGACTGAAAAAGGCACTTATTGAAAAAAATTGCTACACACTTGACGAATTTTAAACTGTTTTTTTATATTTTAATGACAAAATATCACAACTATGTGATAAAATTGACTTTCATTTATTTATAGTTATTTTTTTACATAATCTAAGCCAAACAAATAATTATATGTATATACCTATATGTATCATATTTTTAGATTATTGATTACTACAAACATTATACTCTGTAACGTGTCCTACCCTCAGACGTTTTCCTTGTCACTGTAGGTATAACAATGTACTTTTTAACCAGGAAATAATAAAAAAATATTAATTATTATTAAATTAGCTCTTTCTTTTCCTTCAAATCCTTCGAGACCTGGCACCCGCATCAATACTCTTTGATTCGTTTGCAGTTCCAAGTCAGTATGGACTCATAAGTAGATGACTTCAAAGCTTCTAGTGCCTCTTTGGTGGTCTGATGAAAACGTAAATCCTTGCCCCGCGACTTTCCAGAGCTCACCTGCTTGAAAAACAGTGAAATATTTGCAAGTGACTTGGATATTTGAATCTTGATCTAATCATTTCTTCGCCAGTCATATGAGCCATCTTGGATCCATTAGTATACCATACCAAAACGTTCCCTTTCAGCTGCGGCTCGTGAGATGCGTCTATTGAAGGTTGTTTATGATCACGAAATCGGAAGGGTACAAGCGATCTTACGCAAAAAGTACATCAAAGTCCTCTACCAACCGACGAAATTATAAAGGAAGCTACTGCTGTTGCGGAGAAAGTCGGACTGGAGGAGGACATTACATCAATGCCGCGTATTACGGAGAAACAACGTCATAGAAGCAATCATCCAGCAGAAAGCCCTTCAGAATACGTGAAGAGGTCTTTAGTAATACCATACTTGGACTGAAAATCTGAAACATGAATCTATTGCCCAGATTTATGATTTACCGAACATAAAGAATGAAATCGAACCTTGGCAGCAATTGTGGCACGATAGGCTTAATCTAACAAATCTTACAGTTGTTGATGTCCTAAAAGAAACAAATTCTTATTTTTCCGAAACGGAAAAAGCATTAAAAATTTTGATCGTTTTACCATGCACGACCTCTACAGTAGAGCAATCCTTTAGCAGCCTCAGAAGAATGAACACATGGCTAAGAAGCACCATAGCAGAAGATCGCCTTAATGGTCTGGCCATGATGAGTGTACGCAGAGCTATAATGAATAAATACCTAAATAATTTTAATGATAAAGTGGTTTGCAAAAAATCCTCGCAGGTTATGTTTTAATCAAATATTATTTTTGTTAAAATAAATAACTATTACTGTGTTTAAAAGCTTGATTGAGTTATTGTGCTGTCGAGGGCTTGCGAAGTTTTTTACATTGATATCAGAACCGTTCTTATTACAGTCGTTGTCGAAACAAAAACTTCCAAAATGTAACGCTTCATGCTTTCGACTGTACCAGGCGTTCATATTTGTTACCCTCCATAATATTGTCCCATTGCCCCCCCCCTTAGTCATAAGCTGGCGACGCCCTTGGCATATTTGATCATTCATTGTCAACCACGGATTTTATCTCAAAAAGGATGAGGTGATCATCGTCTATTGAAATATTTTTTAGGTCGTTTAAAGTATCTGAAGTTGAATCGCATTATCTGTTTGTATAGGCACTCAATACCATTCTTCTACGGAAGGCCAGTCTTTGTCGTCCACGCAGCCAAAAATCGTGGTAGCCTTATATAATTACCAAGCGATGCATACTGATGACTTATCGCTTACAGAAAACGAGGAATATGAGGTGCTGAATGATTCTCAAGAACATTGGTGGATGGCGAAAGATTCCAGAGGGTAAGTTTCATAATAATTGTAGTTAGAAAGTAATGGAATTCAACAAAAAACCACTTTTTCTACACAACAAAACTATATTAAACTGCACTCGATGTTCAATTAAGTCACCATGTTGACATTATTAGGAGATGAACTGTACTGCTTCCTATACTTCAACTTAGGTTATTTTAGAGTACTGTTTGAAAACTAATTCTTATGGATTTAGTTTTTTTTTTCTGTTTTCAGCAGATAAAAATATTGGGAAAAGATTTCACAAATGAGCTACAATTTATTTCTGTTCATTTGTACTCTTAATGAATCCGAATTTGATGACTTTTTTCAAAAATGTTGAGAAATATATGTGTCTTGATAAATGGTCAAGTGGTGGTAACTGATTTTTGATCAGCATTTGTGTCTTTTAACAAAAACTGAAGATCAACGTATACCATCAAAATTTCTAAATAGAAAAAAGATTGGTGTTTACTTTTTTGAAACATTTCCGACGGGGACTTGTATGACCTGTTCTGTTGATATTTTTCCGAACTGAAACATCGAGAAATGAGTGTATTATTTTGGCTGAATTTGTAAAGATAGCGGTTATTGAAACTGATGAAAAAATAGATGTCCGTCTTGAAAAAAGTTGAAAATCAATGAAAGCAACTCCGTGTAGAAAAATGGTTCAAAATCAGATCAAAACAAAGAAGAAACAGCACAAAAGATTCATCTATCTCATCGTATTGTTTGAGTTGGAGGCGAAAGAGCCAACAAACGAAATCTGTCAATTTACATTTTTTGGGAATATCTCCAAAACGACAATTGAAAGAAGTGATGAAAATATTCATTATTTCCCTAAGTAAGCAACTGTTGTCTGATTTAACCATCCAAGTATTGTCATTTCCTACATAGCAATAGTGGGATCAGACAGAAAATATATTGACAATATATGAAATAAATGAAACTTAAAAACAAAACAGTGACAAAAATCATCACAGAAAATAACACCGAAACCAGTGAAATGCAGATCTAAAAAGAAATATAAATTTTTCTAGTCGATGAATTTATATATATTGAAAACACTTTTCTCACACCAGAACAAAATGCTGTCTTTCGAAGCGCGTTTCACTAACCAAGTTGGCATCATCAGTGGATATGTAAGACTGAATAAGACTTAGTCAGAAATATTAAGAGTAGATACTTGTTGTTTCACAGATGGATCAAAAACACCTTCCGGTTCTGGTGCAGGTGTTTTTATTCGCAGACCCAGGACAGAGATATCATCAACCTGCCTAGGAACCTATGCGACTGTATTTCAAGCGGAAATTTACGCTATTGAATTGTGTGCAGAGAGATTGGAAGATTCCAACCTCATACACAAGTCAATAAAAATATTCTCAGATAGTCAAGCGGCGTTGGAAGTTCTTGGCTCCTACCGAGCAACGTCTAAATTGGTAGCAAATTGCCAAAAAGTACCCTCCTCGATAGACAGACTTAACAGATGGTCTGGATTCCTGGCCATATTGGCCTGGAAAGCAATGAGGCTGCTGACTCTCTTCCAAAGGAAGGTACTGCAAGCAGCTACATCTGACTAGAACCTGTAATTGCCATCGCTTTAGGTTTTGCCAAACAAAGATTTCACACCTGGATGGCAAGAAAATTTATGGACTTCTGGCACAATATTCCAGGATTGGCTCACTCCAAGGCGTTTATTCACCCTTCGGAGCTTGATACCAAACAGTTGTTGGACTACAGTAGGGATGAACTACGATATATAACAGACCTTCTTACAGGTCACTGTCGTTTAAATCATCATATACAGAGACTCGGGCTGTGGAAGACAGTGTGTGTCGCCTCTGTTTGGAAAATTATGAAACGGCAGAGCACATACTTTGTGACTACCCCGCTGGTGACCGAATCAGGTTTTCAGAGTTCGGCAGAACCGTACTCTTATCATCTGACCTGAAAAACCACTCACCATACAAACTAATCGATTTTGTTAAGAAGCTGGGTTTATTTGGTCCATAATAAACACTTGAGGGTTGCGGTGGAGGGTCGAATAGACCCACTCACTTTGGATCTAACCTAACGTAACCTAGTCACCTCCACTTCACACTTTAATGTGAAAGTTCAAAAAATATCACTCTCTGATGAAATTTTCTAGATAAGTGAAGTAAAAAATTACATCAAATAATGAATGAAAATTGCGTGATTCAGTAACAATTTCAATTCTTGAATTTTTCTTCAGAAACAAGTCAAAATCTTTCTGTTCCTCACTACATCAAGTTGTTCAACAATATTTTCGTATATGTGCATGACGTCATAGTGCCGCCATATTGAATTTGAAGAAAATGGCTTCTACGCCACTATTTTGAAGAAATGGTCACTTGTGATATATCGCTGAAAAGAGAATTTTGTATACTATCAAATGGTATAAAAATATGTACGGGGTTTCATTTGAAATTTTTGACTTGGGTTCATTTCCGTTTAAGTCGGTTGATTTCCAATTGTTTTATCAATAGTAATATCGATATCAATAACCTATATTTTTATACCTAATAACAAATTGCATAATCCACGAACAACTGATTGCCGCCATGTACAATGATTTCGTTGTCACCCTTTATTTACATTTTGTAAAACGATTTTGCTGTTGATAAATCTGTAAAAAAAAACAAAATCTGAAGGCCCCGCGAATGAAATCGCGGGCAACAGCTCCTGTTATGAATCAAATATTTTTAGTTTTGCGTGTCATATCAATATAGATTACTTTGACCATTTCCGCATCGCCTTCGATAGTTCATCAGAAGTTGTTTCAAAACATAATGAAATAAAATGAGTGAAATGAAGTTTTTGCAATACAAATGCAACGTACTTCACATCAAACTAGAAAAAATAAGATCGTATATCCATCAGAGTGACTTTATATTCACCAAAGCAAATATGTTCATCATTGATAAGAGAATGTTATTATCATTCTTATCAATTGCTATGCGGAAGTCTGTAAATATCATATATCTAACGACGTTTGGTTTATTGAATCAATACGAAGGAAAATAGCTCACATAATTGGAATTTTATTCAAAGCCAGCGAGCCGCCCCGGCTTCGCACGGGTGCAATGCTGATACTAAATATATCTACATATAACGAGCATCTCGTTATTTATTTGAATTTTCAATTTGTACTTCTCATTTGTATTTGTATTTGGATCTTAAATGAATAACATATTATTATTATTATTATAAACGCGTGCGATCGTTGCTAATTATAAAGTTATATATTTATTGTGGGTTATCCCTTAGAAATAGACATATACCATCGCGGGCTTTTTCGTTGACATTTTTAAGGTGTACAATACTGTAATACATTTTTTGATCAGCCAGCGTTTGTGATGTAAGCACAAAAAATTTATTTATTTATGACATCACACTCGAAACCTCTGAAATTATCAGTGTTTCTCTACTACATTATGAATGTTATATACGTATAAACCTTCCTCTCTATCTATTGAAAAAACTCACATCAAAATCCGTTACATAGTTTTGAAGATCTGGGCATACATAGGACAGACAGCAACAGCAACAGAAGCAACTTCGTTTTATATTATGTAGTGATAAGAAATTGTGTACCGTTAAAATACTTCAAACTGATTAATTTTCCACAAGTTTATACAAAAATTCAATATCTAACATCAATAATACAGAACATAACATAACTAAGTAGGAACAGAGAACAGAGCAGCAAAAAAAGATGAATCAGTAATGAAACAAAATTATTTATGACATCACACTCGAAACCTCTGAAATTATCAGTGTTTCTCTACTACATTATGAATGTTATATACGTAGAAACCTTCCTCTCTATCTATTGAAAAAACTCACTTCAAAATCCTTTACAAAGTTTTGAAGATCTGGGCATACATAGGACAGACAGCAACAGCAACAGAAGCAACTTCGTTTTATATTATGTAGTGATAAGAAATTGTGTACCGTTAAAATACTTCAAACTGATTAATTTTCCACAAGTTTATTCAAAAATTCAATATCTAACATCAATAATTCAGAACATAACATAACTAAGTAGGAACAGAGAACAGAGCAGCAAACAAAGATGAATCATTAATGAAACAAAAAAAAACGTTATTGAATATACTCAAAATATTCTTTTTGAACTGAAAAACATTTTTCAATATCATAAAATATAACAAAAAAATTAAATTAGACCAAAAATAATAAAAAAAATAATACAATGATAAAACCATGGTTCAAGATTATTTTTTTTCTTTCTCACTGGCATATCTTAACCGTGCTTTTTCATACATCCACTCTCAAGGTTGGTATCCTGGAAGACGAGTCTGAAGTTGTGTTATATTTTTCAGGAATATTGGATTTATTCCCAGCAATCACGTCAAAGAAAAAGAATCAATGGGATTATATCGATATGAGTAAGTAGTATGAAATGAGCATTATATGAGATTCAACGTAATGATTTCACTCAAACCCCAACGCTTTGTTTCAAATACTTTTGAATTCCCTTGTGATGCACTGTTTGGAATCTTTGGTGTGGTAATTAATATTACTGGAGTTTTATCCCAACACCAACCAGTTTGATCTTTCTCTTGAAGATGATCACTTGGTGACCGAAACACGTGTGGAGGTGTTAAAATAACGGTTTGGCGTTGGGATAAAACTCCAGTAATATTGAATTCTCTTAATATTATTTTTTAAATTTTGAAACCTTGTCTGACAGTTTTATACAAAAATATAGGGTCTTTCAACAGGGACTTTCGAACTTTGACAGGTCATGAAGGCTATTTATTCAGTCTGTTTTGCCAAATCACCATGGACAGCATCAAACAACAAGTATACAAATAATAAAAATGTTTTATCAAAATATGTGTTCTGTTCGGGCAACGTACCGCGCACTTCACCCATTTTCCCATAATCGTCCTACTGAGAGGACTATTCACACTGCAGTGGATAAATATGAGCCCACTGGTTCAGTAAACGATCGACCAACACCCGACGAAACGCATGCTTTGTCGACCATGTCTGTGAGAAAGCGCAGGAGAATCCGATTCAGTCGATTTTCTTAGTAATAATGCGAAAACAATGTTTGGGAGGAAACACGTGAAATTGCTGACCCGTCAAAATTTGAAAATTTGGATATTTTCTTCACATTTTTTTTCATAGTACATTACCTATCTCCTAGATACACCTTGTATTTGTATTCAAAAAGAATTGGGATTTGTGTGACTATTCATAAAGAACATGTTTTTTTTAATTAGGATGTCCATTTCAATATAATTACTACTTTCACAGTTGGTTCGTCGCCGATATGCCAAGACAGAGAGTCGAAACCTTATTGCAACAATATGACACTGAAGGATGTTTTGTAGTGCGAAACTCTTCAGTTGAGGGACATCATACCTTATCTCTTTTTACAAAAACGTAAGTGGTATTTATACTCTAAAATTGATTCATCACGCTTTAACTTTTCAAATGATTTAGTGTTTTCAGAGGAAAATAAATGCTATTGAACCACATATGGCACAATTCCTATCTCACTTTCATTTAGGACCTCTAAAACGCAATCACAGGAATAAACTGATGCTTCTTTGATCTACTCTGGTGGCAGTTATAGCAGGTTTATGCAACAATATCTATAGTCGGTCCAGAAATGAGAGAGACTACAGCAGTATGTCTATATATATATATATATATATATATATATATATATATATATATATATATATATATATATATATAGGCCACATGTGACCCATTGTACATCCTCCCGAGGAGTTGTCCTCCTAGGTCGTCGTCCATCCTGTCCTTTCCAGGAAGGTGGACAGGTCGCTGGGAGACATCTCCTTTATATCGGCAGGTGTAGGCCAAGACTCGCCGAACACACACTCTCTTATTGACGATAACTCCGGGCACTCGCACAGGACTTGCCTGACAGTCTCATCTTCCTGTTCACACATCCTGCATAGAGGTGTGTCCACTAGCCCCATATTATGTAGGTGTTTCCTTAGCTGACAGTGGCCAGTCAGAAATCCTACTGTAAGGCGTAGATTTTTCCTGGTCATCGCCAGATATTTCTTCGGCGCCAGCTTCCCAGGGTCGCCCAAGGTGATCCTGGCAAGATTACATCCTTTGATTTCATCCCATCTCTTTAGAGATTGAGCATGGGTGTAACTTTTGACTAGTTCCGCAATTGTCGAAGTCATCAGGCCGTGGGTGCCACTTGGTCCTAAAATTCTTAGTCCAGCCGCTTCCTTGGCTAAAGAGTCGGCAATGCGATTACCTTTACTCCTGTTGTGCCCTTTAACCCACCTCAGGATAATATTATTATCTATCGAGGCTTTGGCTAAATCTTGGTGGCACTCTAGTGCTAGTGCTGGACCACGCTGGTATTTCTTCCCATTCCCCACTTAATCCTTAGGCTTAGTGATCTGGAGTACACTCCACATCCTGAGCCTTCTTTGGTTTTTGATGGATTTTGAAATATTTCTATATATATATATATGTATATATATATATATATATATATATATATATATATAAAATCTAGAAAGGATAATGCAGTCAAGCTGCTGGAAAATAATTCCATGAAAATCAAAAAATAAATAAATAAGTACTCTTTGATCATTCCCATATTGATTTCAATTTAAGAGCCACCGGTATACAGCTGTTTCAGCCTATTGGGCATCGTCAGTACCGGGCAGGCGGTCCTCGATTGAAGACAAAATGAGAAAAAACCAAGAAAGTACTTGATAAAAATAGCTGCGTAAATGCAAGCGAAACATAAGTGGAACCACCTATTGGTGTGACACCCAAGTCAACTTGCCAAGTTGGTCAAACCACCAACACTGACATAAAAACTTGGCAAGTTGACTTGGGTGTCACACCAATAGGTGGTTCCACTTATGTTTCGCTTGCATTTACGCAGCTATTTTTATCAAGTACTTTCTTGGTTTTTTCTCATTTTGTCTTCAATCGAGGACCGCCTGCCCGGTACTGACGATGCCCAATAGGCTGAAACAGCTGTATACCGGTGGCTCTTAAATTGAAATCAATATGGGAATGATCAAAGAGTACTTATTTATTTATTTTTATATATATATATATATATATATATATATATATATATATATATATATATAAATCGGTTCAATTCGAGAGGTTGCAGTCAATAGCTGGGCTGTTACAAAGAAAAGTCTTTGTTATATGTCAAGCTTTCGGTATATTTCACACCTTCGTCAGGACAACTACAATAATAAGATTATATATCTTGTAAAAAATATATAAATATGGAGAACTTACTAACGTTAGAATAAAATATAAAAAGGTTCAAAAACAGATAGAAAAACATGAATTGATGACGGTTGATAAAAATTTTCGGCTGACAATGTCAAGTGGAAAAATTTTGAATGATACTCGAATTACTAGATCTTTTATTTTCTTTATCATATTTCAGTAGGCACGTGTAAATTCTGCTGAGACTATCAATATCAGTTCGTTTATTCATTGAATGTTCTTTGTTATTGATATGTATCATTTCCAAAAATATTCTTTTAGGGTTTTCAAAATTCATTTTATGATCCTCCGAATTAACATGTTTTGTTAATGCACAAGAATTAACATTTCGTCTACAGTCGCTTTTATGGGAAGTGATGCGACTACTTAGAGGTCTAGATGTTTGTCCTATATGTTTTAGAACAATCCATACAAGAAATTTTGTATACTAAATTGGATTTTTGATTATTTGAAATTGGAGCTTTTAGTTTACTGTATAATTTAGATATAGTAGTGACATTTGTTTTATATATTTTTAGGTTATTATTTCGGAATACATTAATTATGTTTGGTATCAATTCTTGAATATATGGGAGCAATTTATATATGAATGAAGGTATAACGTTGTTATGTTCAACTTTTTTATTATCATTTTGAAAGTTTGTCTTTCACAAAATAAAATTCTGTTAACTAAAGATTCAGGATAAGAATTTTGGATCAGAATTTTATTGAAATTAGACAAACTTTGGTTTCGTAATTTTGATGATTCTGTTTTTTAATGATTTTATCAAATTAATTTTCATTTTATTTGGATGATAGGAATGGTAATTAATAAATCTATTACTTGATGTTGGTTTTCTGTACCATTCAGTGATGATAATATTTTGTTCTGATCTCAATAACTTCATATCAAGGAAAGGAATAGAGTTGTTTATTTCCTCTTCAATAGTGAATTGGATATTGAGATCAAATGAATTAAATACGTTCAAAATTTCTTCTTTTCCATCTGCAGGTATGGTCAGAATCAAATTATAAATTCGGAGGATCATAAAATGAATTTTGAAAACCCAAATATTTTAGATAAAGAAACCAATACAACTAAAAGAATATTTTTGGAAATGATACATATCAATAACGAAGAACATTCAATGAATAAACGAACTGATATTGATAGTCTCAGCAAAATTTACACGTACCTACTGAAATATGATGAAGAAAATAAAAGATCTAGCAATTCGAGTATCATTCAGAATTTTCCCACTTGACATTGTCAGCCAAAAATTTTTATCAACTGTCATTAATTCATGTTTTTCTATCTGTTTTTGAACCTTCTTATATTTTATTCTGACGTTAGTAAGTTTTCCATATTTATATATTTTTTACAAGATATATAATCTTATTATTGTAGTTGTCCTGACGAAGGTGTGAAATATACCGAAAGCTTGACATATAACAAAGAGTTTTCTTTGTAACAGCCCATCTATTGACTGCAACCTCACGAATTGAACCGATTTATAGTTAATACAGTCACTAATTATTCTGTTATAGGCGTACTGCATCCAAATCATTCACTCTCAACAAATTAAATAAATGAATTTACAAAATTCATTCTTAAAAAATATCATTCATAACAAACAAAATAACAAATCAACTACGACAAAAGAAAAAATATGTTCAGTAGTAACCAAGTCATTCTCCATCAATTAAATATTTTGTTGAAGGGGATTGAAAAAACATTGTTTTTTGAAGGCGGTATAAACAGATATTCCTTTGAATTTTACCGACAATAGACACACTGCACCCATCAATAGAACCGACTCGGCTTTTTCGATAGGAAGAAAATACTACATTATTTTCTGTTGGGAGTTTGAAGGCCATTGTAGAGGGGTTAGTCTTAGTCCTAGTATTAGTGATATTCTTCAGATTACTTCGAGAGCGCGATTGAAAAAACATTGTTTTTTGAAGGCGGTATAAACAGATATTCCTTTGAATTTTACCGACAATAGACACACTGCACCCATCAATAGAACCGACTCGGCTTTTTCGATAGGAAGAAAATACTACATTATTTTCTGTTGGGAGTTTGAAGGCCATTGTAGAGGGGTTAGTCTTAGTCCTAGTATTAGTGATATTCTTCAGATTACTTCGAGAGCGCGTTGAATAAAAAGCTATAAAACATGAGAGTTAGCTATTCGGAAACCTAACAGATATAAATTGTCCTTCTCAATGAAAATATTTGAACAAAATTAGTTTTCACAATTATCTTCGAATCATACAGAATATATCATTGGAAAATTTATATTAACAGTCCCAGTCCGACGCCTATTAATACTGTCTCTAACGCAATATGATAAACAGCGTCGGCCGTCTCTTTTGAAGTCGTTTGTCGGAAGTCACCATTTCAATGGCTCGTAAGCATTGTCCTCAAGGGGCATAGCGGGTAGAAATATCTCAGTCACTTCATGAATGAATTGCAGTGCCACTTGCTTTGAGACGACTATTTGCTTTCTTTGAGGTGCCGGTATGTTTGCATTACCGAAATTCTTTCACTCAGACATTACCGAATAGATTATAAGAACTAAACTCAATTACTCCGCCGGTCTTTGTAATCTCACTTTGATGTTTTCAATAGTGGCTTCAGGGTGTTTCCAAGAAGATGAAAAATGATTTATTTGTACTTTCCAGATCCATGCCGTACGTGAAACACTACCAAATTAAGAAGAATTCCAGTGGAAAGTTCTTCTTTCGAGGAGATTACTGCAGCGATTCTATTCCGGAACTTATCAATTACCACAAACATAATAGCGGTGGTCTACCGTCTAGACTGAAGAAAACTCCCCTTGAAAGGCCAGCTCCAGCAACTGCAGGTTTTGGCCACGGTTAGTTAAAAAAAAAAATATTGATAATTTTCGAAAAACATACATTGAAGGGTAATTTACCATTTCTCATTATTTTTCCACTTATAAATTCGCAAAATCTCATGCGACGATCAAAGTCATCTTCAGTTAGTTTTTGCACTAACCGAATCTTGTACCGAGAAACTTGTAGGTACTTTTTCAATATAAAACTCGTGAACGTCTCAAGGGTCATTTTTTTGTACTAAGCGTACAATAAGTACCGAACTTCCACATTGCCACTTTCATTTTTCTTTAATAGTTTTTATTTTTGACCAATCTAGTTTCCCAAAATTTTGCCACCGATTCGTGGACATTGTTCCTTATAACGACTTTTAATAACTAGTATATTGCAGATAAATGGACAATAGAGCCTAACGAACTGATGCTGTTAGAAGAATTGGGCTCTGGTCAGTTTGGTGTGGTGCGAAGAGGAAAATGGAGAGGTTCCATTGACGTGGCTGTGAAAATGATGAAAGCTGGCAGCATGTCCGAAGATGACTTCATAGAGGAAGCTAAAGTTATGACGTAAGTTATTCAACGCGTGTCCAAGAAAAATCAATATCTATTATCGAAATTTCAATAGATTCATTCAAAGTAGGTACATCTACATCATTCATTTGTCCCAGAGAAACCTCAATATAGTTACCATTCACTTCTTTCTATCATTTCAACCTTTTTCTTTAAAAAATTATTTAAATACTTAAAAAAGAGGAATGAAATAATGCATTCGAAATTTAAAGAGATTCGTTTCTATTTCACCATTTGGCAACATCGGTTATAGCTAATAAAGGACAATGAATCCGTTACCTGTATGAGACAAACGAAGATGACATATTTCAGAGGCGTGCTGTTCTGTTAACTTATGTTCCGAGTTCCGAGACATTCTGTAACATGTCATTTTGTGCATCCTCTATATAAATAAATAACAAAACAACTGTTGTTTATGTGGCTTGTGCAAGTGGTATTGAACTATAATTTATATTTTGCCTTAATTGTTGATTTATAAAGATAATTTTCTTTTTTTTTAAGTAGAATATCTAGTTACGTATAAATTATTTCAATTTGATATAGGCGCTGTTGCCAATATGTTGCCCTTTAAAAATTAAAACCCAACATTTGAAACATCAATTTGAATACTTTTCGAAGTGAATTTGAAAAAGTCATTAATTAAACTCGACTTTATTTTGTTCAAACTTGCATTTGCTGTAATAACCCAAATTTAGGAACATTCCCCATTGATCGTGTCAACAGTGGTGTTGCCAAGTGTCAACTATTTTAACAAAAATACGAAGTTATGAAACAAGTACATTGTTTCATACATTCAAGAGAGATAGCTGAATGGGTGGCAATATGGCGAATATATAACGTTGAATTTATTATTTTTGGTGGGTGGCATGAATGAATAATTGATTTATTTTATTATGGTTCATAAGCCTTTGAAAACCATTTGAAAATATAGCTCGTTAAATTCTATCTAGAACCATGGTTTTCGAGTACATTTTATTTCATGTGGAGAATTTTTTCATGAATTTAAACGTTAACGGGTTCATATACACTTCCATTATTAAAATTTCTGTGATATCAACATGAAAATGTCTACTGCCGGAGATGTTTCAAAAATAATGTTTTCATTGCGTTTTGTGTTATTTAGATCCCATGTATAATTAATTCTCCCTTCCACTTTTTTCTGAGATTTAGTTGTCGGAAGTGAGTGTGAGTTTACTTTGAATTACGAATGAATCAGAAACTGTTTATAAGCTCCGTGAATTTTACAATTTGACAATGCTCATTATTTGTATTGTTCCTATTGGTCAATCGAACAAGAAGCGGAACTAGGCCCGTGACGTCACGGGCCTAGAAAATCCGATTTTTAATAATTAATTACGGAAAAACAACACAATTTAGAGAACTAAAATAAAGTACACTATTTTTCAATTTGAAATTACTACCAAATAAACTGTAAACCAAAATCCTGAATCAAGCCCATTGCGCAAGGTGGATAAAAATACCTTTTGACAGTGTAGGTAAATGGCTAAAGGAAGTGTGTGAAAAATTGTAAATCTCCTTGAAGTTTTTTGTTTAATGTTCCTTTGCGATTTTGAGGAAGGTTAAATTCGACAAGAATGTATGAAATCGTTTTGTTGAAATTTAGGTAGAAGCATTGTCTAAATATAGGTAAGAACATAAGCTTTCACGATCGGGGTCACCATTTAAGAGAACAAACCTTTCATCTGCTACTGCGGCATGTGGGTTGACTGCGACGATGAAAGTTATGTCTAGATATTTGAGCAACGACTGACTATTGAACTACGTGTTCACTCGTATTCATAATTCCAGAGGGTGGTGGGAGTGATGGGACGGATGACGGAGTGTACTTGCGAATGATCACTCCTATTGGTCCGCACATTTGCTGGGCCATTCTGATTGGCTCGCACTGTTATTTGGTTACTCTGATTGGTCCACGTTGTTGACAATATGCTGCTGGAGGGATGTCGATGTAAAATACGTCTCCGATCGACATCCTACCACCAGTATACTTGTCAATAACATGGAGAACCGAATAATAGTGCGGACCAATCAACACAACACAGCAAAAGTGCGGACCAATCAGGAGTGAGCATTCTCATGAAAATCCTGCCATCACTCCTCCCCCATTCCCCCGAAATTATAAATACGAGTGAACATCCAGCTCGCCAGTCAGTCGTTGCTGAGACTACGAGATATAACCGTCGTTCTCGTAGTCATAGTACATATCACTTATAGTGTCTGCCGCAATAGCAGATGAAACGTTTTATACTCTATGTTCCTTTCGACCACGGCTTACCAGCCATATTTTGTTCTATTTAATTAAAGCACTAGCTGCTTACAATTGGTTTGAGCATTTGAGCACATCATGTAAAATTGACTTTTGTCCCATGGAAATTTTTGCCATTATCATTCTCATGTGGCTTAGGATTCTTGTTTTGTGTTCATGAATATTATTATGTGTCATTTGCAAATTGAAACGGTTATTCAAATATTTGCTGTAACTATGAATGACAGAACAAACTTTTTATAAAGTTTGTTTGAACGTTGTTGACGATGTTTCATGTTGAATTTTACTAGTTTACTGTCTTCCAGTCTCTAATATGATTCGAAATCTGTGGAAGAACAAATGAAATTAGAATGAATAGCTGAAATATCAATTATATATGGGCAATGAAACGTGAAATGAAAATACAATAAAATGAATCAAATAAAATATAATAATCGAGATAAAAATGACCACAGAATAAAATTAATTAGAAATAAATGAAAACGATAAGCAAAAAAGGAATATAAATAATGTACAAAAATATAAAAATAAAATGAAAAGATTAAAATCAAAGTTACTTCCCGACATTTTGATTCTTAGTATTTACAATAGTTTTCGGGTGATGACTGGACTATTCCTCCGAGAGATGACTATTTATAGGTCATACGAGCGCTTTCACATATCCCCTCTTACCTTTCTCCGCTCCATTGCTTCAGCTGGAGTTGATCGTTTGGCGGGAGTTGACCGTTTTCCACTTGCGTCTCCATATTGCGTATCCAAACATGCTCTGATATTCTCGATTTGCTGGTTTCTCCTCGCTGTATGTTTCTCTTGTGCTCGACAATGCAAATCAATCGTTAAATAATAAAATTATTGCTGTTGTAGTGCATCCTGAGATTTCCAAGTTATGTATAGACCAATGTGTGATAAAGAAACTGGAAGAATATAAATTTCGCTGAAATACCACTCCAATTACCGAAAATATTTTTCTGCAAATGTTGGTTGTGTGAGAACTCATTATCATTGTTTAATCGGAGGTACAACACTCTGAACTTCTTTATATTCATAGTAATCAAGGGTTCAATCATCCAATTAGATATATTTTGTGCGAGTAATTTCTGCGCATTATTTGTTTTTCAAAATGAATGATCGCTACATCAACCTTTAGGGATACAGAAAGCTTGGAGTCCATACTGATAGTGAATTGACATTTATCAAACATAAAGTTGGCCCAATAATCGATCCTTGAGGAATTCCATGATACATTTTCAGTGTTTCATTGTAGCACACATATTGATTCATATTTGATAGAGTTCTTGAAACATAATGAGTGTAGTTTTCATTATTATAGAAGACTATTCAATCCGTTGAATTTGAAAAAACGAATTCAAATAGTGTGTGATTTGTATATTATGGTTGAAAAATATTTTGCACCACATACTCATTGGTGATATATTCAACTCCAAATTGAGTAAACTTCACAATGTTACAGGAAGCTGCACCATATAAATCTGGTACAACTCTATGGAGTATGCGTTGCAGAAAATAATCCAATCTACATCGTTACTGAGTATATGAGGCATGGATCCCTACTGAATTATCTGATAAGAAACGAACGTAACATCATCGTCAATCAGGAGTTGCTCCTCGACATGTGCATTCAAGTAAGTAAACCAAATCTATTGTGTTTGAGAGGTTAAGACGTCTCTTCTCTTTTATCTCATTTCAAAAATATCCCATTTCACTTTGTCTACCTTGCTGAAATACATTATGAATACTAGATCGATCTATACCTGTTACTAATTGTTCCTCTTATTCGTAGATTTTCGAAAATAAATAAATGATACGCTTATCCAAATTCAACAGCTTTATTCAAAAACAAAAATTACAGAACTCATTGCTATACTTCTATAAAATTTGTAATTATCTCACTTATTTCACTATATGTTGTTTGCTGCTTTATCCACTTTTCGGAACAATAATCTGTGTTCTAATTCAAAACTGACTCCATATATTTACTATTTTAGGATGTCCTTAGTTCTACGAACAACGGGTATTTTTGAAACATTCACACATCTGCGATTTCATTTTTCATGACAAAACGAGCGATTCCTCACTCTACCTGGGCTACTTGCCACATTCCACTAAGAAATATTATTAATATTATGTTGAACTTGTTTTCTTATTTACATAGTTCATATGATGTTCCTTGATGCGGTTCCTAAAAGTTCTGCCAGTTTGACCAATATATGTGTACCTTAGGACAAATTCCACGATTTAATCAATATACTCCTGATTTCTCGAAATTAGATGTTTTGTCTTTATTATTTATAACTAACTTTTCCAACGTATTACCTGTTCTGCAGGCCGTTTCTTTTATCATGTGGTAACATGCTGTTTTTCGTTTATTTGAATGGAGAATATCGAAAAATTGAAAAGGAAAATGTTATTGTATTCGAAATGTACTATGATGATGTACATGGCCACCACCATTTTTTTTTTTAAATACGGACCAATTATAATTCGTAATATTTTTATAATTCTCAATCCTGGAAGTAACGAAAATATCAGTTTTTGGTCAAAATTCGATTGTTGTATATTTTGGAATGATCGAATAGCATCTCAATTCATTAACCATCTCAAACGCGTAGGCTTTGCTTCTATGGCAGGAAAAATTAATGCGTTGTTGATATCTGTTGAGAACTGTCAGACGTTTAAGAACATATCAAAGATGTATTCAAATGATGAAAGGAGTGATATGCTGTTTGGTTATGCAAAATCAAATTGTAATCCTCTTTTGGCAAGGAATATGTATGTTGAGCTATATCCGAATGGTCTTATTCCGAAAATCCGAATGTTTATACCAGGGGTCTCCAAACTACGGCCCGCGGGCTAAATCAGGCCCACCAGTGTCATCAATCCGGCCCGCGACAGCCAATGATTTACTGTCATCAATCTGGCCCGCGACAGCAAATGATTACCTAATTGTTGTTACTATTGCTGTGATAAGTTGAAGAAGAATGATAATTACTCGGTTTTATTTACTTGCAAGGTAAAACTTAACGACAAAAATGATGACAAAGAAAACTTAACTTAAGCATCTAAGTTTAAGCATATTAATAACTAACAAATAATTGAAATTAATCACAGTAAAACAAAAACACTAATGAGATTTATGTAATTGTGATTTTCCACCGACAATACTTTGTAGTTGTGGATCAATTTTACTTGTACCAATTATCAAAATAGATTCAAGATGATCATCGGTTAATTGAGATCTATAAACATTCTTTGTGTACTTCATCTTGGAAAACGTTTTCTCACACAAGTAGTACCAAAAACAGAAAACAACCCACGAGCAAATTTATACAAATTATCGAATTGTTCCAGTGGTAGACTCTTATAAAATTCCAACAAAGATGAATTTTGATATTTGTTCTTGAGCATATCACTGCATCGTAAATCAATAATTTCCATTTGGACTTCCGGAGCCAGAGTTTCAATGTCAGAATCAAAAGGATTTTGAAAAAGCTTAATTTCATTCGCAATGACATCAAAATCTGGAGAACGAGTAACAAAATTTATCTTCAAAGCACTCAAAGTTTCAATTGCAAAATTGACGGGAAATTCAGTCTCTGTAGTGTGGCTGAATATTTCACATGTTTCAAAATGTGTGAAACATTTTTTACGTGATTGCGATTGAAAGAGTATTATTTTCTGCCTGAAGGATTTGATATTGGTGTATAAATCAGGGAGAAGCTGATTTTCTCCTTGGAATCTCAAATTCAGTTCGTTCATATGATTTGTCAAATCGACATAGAAGGCTAACTTGCACATCCATTCACTATTTTCTAAATCGGCAAAAGGGCACTGCTTCTCATTTAAAAAAAAATCAACTCCCTTAAAAATATCTGCACCAGTTGTCGTGCCGTGAATACTATCAATATCAAGAAGTTCTTCATACACTTCATAGCCTTTATCTACTCCGCGAATAAAAATAAACACCTGAGCAGTATCTGACACATCTGTTGACTCATCCAATGCTAGAGAAAACCACTCATGATGTCCATTTTTGTCAGACAGTTGAGATGATATATTTTCTGCGATGTCTTGCACCCTCCGAGCCACGGTGTTTGCTGACAAACTGACACTTTTAAATGAATTTACCTTTTCGGGGCATATTTCTTCGGCTACTGCAGTCAAGCATTCTTTTATCATTTCTCTATCGGTGAATGGTTTGCCACGTTTTCCGATTTCAAGAGCCACACGAAAGCTGGCGCGAGTTGCAAACTCTTGTTCAGTATTCGCTTTGGTAAACAAAGATTGCTGCGATTTGAGTCCGCGTTTCAAAGCTTCCTTCCGCAAACTTCCTGTATACTTGGAGTCACTTTGAAGATGTTTCGATTCATAGTGTCGTTTAATGTTATAGTCTTTGAGAACAGCTATGGTTTCATTACAAATTAAACATAGCGCCTTATTACTGGACTGAATCACAAAATACTGAAAGTTCAATTTTTCTTGGAACGTTCTGCATTCACTGTCGATTTTTCGCTTCTTTTCCATACTAACAAATCACACATAAAAACAATAAGTCAAATCAAAATACTTTTATTGACGGGTGTTACTTTATTTCACAATATACAGTTTCGCTTCCTTCGCCTTTCCTACGCAGACTAACTCGCAGTTGCGCCGCTAGCCTTTTTATATGCAATATGCAACGCGGTAATTCCAAATATTTAATTACGTCTAATGCCACCTAGCGGGTAGCTGAAAAAGATAGTATATAGTACCACTACTCGCCACTAGATTTCGTTAAGTGTCACAATACACAATAATAATTGAAATGAAAAAAAAAGCGTAAGTTTGCTCAGGTCACGCACTTTGCAACTATCCTAGTCTAGAAATTTAGTTAATGGCAGAAATTGGCCCTTGGAACAAACTGAAAAAAACATTATGGCCCGAAGGCTTCAAAGTTTGGAGACTCCTGGTTTAGACGATTAAAAAGAAATTTAAGGGATTATGGTGCATTTGACAGAAAGAAAATGTGTGGTTACTGCAAGTGTGAGGAATCAAATGAATGTTATAGGCAAGCAAATATTACCACATAAAAATTTACACAGTGAAAACTTCTTTTTTTTAAATTTAGGATTGGTCGGTTACAAAAATATGCTAATCAAGATTACTCTTTACAAGAAATTGCCCACGAAATGGGTATGTATGTTAAATCCACCAGAACTATTTTGAAAAAGAACAAATATAAATGCTACAGGATACGCAAAGTTCATCACCTTGATGAAAGGGTTTACGGAAGAAGAGAACAATTTGCGAAGTGGTTAAGACGTAGAAATAGGGAAGTTGGGAATATTTGTAAAAAAATAATATGGACGGACGAATTAAAATTCACCAACAATGGTTGGTTCAACGGAAATATCTATTATAGGTGGAATAATACAAACGAACATTTACATAGGGAAACCAATTTCCAAGAAAGGTTCGGAATAAATGTTTGGTTGGGAATTGTGGGAACAAACATCCTTGACCCTTCCTTTTACGATGATCGTTTGAATAGTGAAATGTATCTTCATTTTCTATTCAATGAATTCGATGTCTATTTAGATGCATTGCCACTGAATATTCCCCATGAAATACAATATTTTCAATAGGACGGCACTCCTCCCCATAATGCAGCAATAGTAAGGAACATTCAGATGCAACAATGGAAACAATGGGCCAATTAACTGGCCAGCTCGAACCCCAGATCTTACTGCTTTAGTTTTTTTGTCTGGGGATACATAAATGATAAAGTTTTTTCAACACCAAGTACAGATATCGACCATCTCAAACAAAAAATAAGAGATGCATGTATTAGTATTACACCTATTAAATATGCTAGAAAATTACCACAGAAATTGTCTGGACCGAAAACTTATGTGCATTCAACAAAAAGGTCAATTCGAGCATTTAATGTAGATTGCCATGTAGCTTTGATTTTCCGTATTGGTTTAATTTTTCCCAAAAGTTCATGATAAAAGAAATTGTCTTTCTGTATGATTGTTGTCACTGATGATGGTAGTTATTTCAAATGAAAAGCTATAAAAATATAAAATGTGATATACCCTTGGATTGTGAATTTATCGCTTTATCTATATCTACTTCGGTTCTTTTTGTGTCAACTTATGTATAAATTCGTACTAAGGACTGCGTGCAACTTCGTAGAGGTAACTTCACGAATAGTGTAAAATAATAAACACTCTCTCATATTCTTGAATCTAATTTTGTAGACGTTGTTCATTCAACAATATATAAGCCAGATGAGTTTTTGTTGTAGGTGTGTGACGCTATGGTGTATCTAGAGAGACACAACTACATCCACAGAGACCTGGCCGCTAGGAATTGTCTGGTGGGAAACGATCATTCGGTTAAGGTGTCAGATTTCGGATTGACACGATACGTTTTGGATGATCAGTATACGTCTTCGGGTGGCACGAAATTTCCTATCAAGTGGGCTTCACCTGAAGTTTTGAATTACGCGCGGTTTTCGTCGAAATCAGACATCTGGGCCTACGGTAAGAAAAATCGTCATTATTATATGTTATTATTATTATTTCAATATGATTAGCTAGGGCCAAAAGGAATGCTATACAATAGAAGCACAACGGCTTCCGTACTGTTACGTTTTTCCAGTAGGTTCGACGATATACTGTTGTAAATCATGCCCGAAAGAAAATAACGCCGGCTGCCACTGGTAGCCATAAACCAACTGTGACGTAGCTAAGAGCGCGCGAATGTACGATGATTCCCCTCCACTCGAGAAGCAGCGAGAATAATGCTACCGATTTCGACGGAACTTCGGCGAAATTTCTTCGGCATTCTATTACGATATTTAAACGCTAGCTGCGAGTGTATCGAGACAGTCAAGTGAACGTTACAGTGCGGTACACGAAGTGATTTAGTAAGGCAATAGACATTCAAATAATAGTTGAAGTTTTAGTTGAAGTGTTTGTTGTATTTAAAGTGAAATAAAGTTCAGTTTGATTATTCAGTGTAGTCAATTATTGGTCAACCCACGGAGAAAAATGTAACAATACCGTACAATCGAACTTACCTTTATTTCATTATTACACTGCCAATACCACACAAAAACTTCAACTGAACTTCAGACTGATACACAAATGTCTATCGCCTCATTAGTTCGCTTTGTACCGCACTTTCAACTATACTAGCCTCCTGTGTATGTTGGTAGTACTTATATATCTCAATGGAAGTCTTCGGAAGCCGATAGAAATATTCTCGAAGCGACGCGACACCTAGATCGATCGAGAAGCACAAGTAAAGTTGAGCGCGACTTAGGCCAAGTCACAGTTCATCGACGAAGACCAGCGACGGCCGGCGTTTTTTTTTTCAGGGGATAATTTCGACAGTACTATGAATAAAAGCGCAGATGTGCTTCTAATAGATTCTGAATCATAATGGCTTTTACTACATATGTTCAAAATATGTTTAAAATATGTTTTTACATCAAACAGCTATCGCACTGCGGCTTGAACCATCGACAGACCCATCGGCCGATTGACTGAGTGAACAAAGCACCCACGTCGAACCGCCTGGCTACCGACCGACCTACATACATACCGACCGACATAACTGATAAATTTCCACCATTTCAGATAACAAACTCATCGATCATCAAAATTCCTAATCACTAGTTTCATTGTTACAAAACAAAATCGACGAAGGATAATCATTCACATTTATTTGATTGTTGAGCAATTGTTCTGACATCTTAAATCCACTGGTTTCTAATAATTCCAAAAGATTGCCAATGTTGAATCAGTCTCATTGAAGAAACTATTTTCAAATACTTTAGATCTAGCGGGGAAAGTTATCCCCGTTTGTCCCATATAAAACGTTTTTGTCCAGAAAATACCACAAGTCTACTCATATTCTCCTGATTTTTGTCCGACCCTGGAGTTTTGCCTTGGTTGTTTTTGATAAATTCATTCAAATTATTATATGTTTTGTAAGCCATTTCTTTCTTCATGAAAAAACCAGCAATATTTTTGTCGAGTTCACTGAAGCAGGTTCAGTACAATCAGAGATGAGCAAATTCATTGCAGTTTTAATTGAAGAAAAAAAGATCAAACAGTTTGATATTCCTCTTGAAGGTGATCAAAACACGTGTCAAGGTCTTAAAATAACGGTTTGGTGTTGGGAAAAAACTCCAGGTATTCATTACTACACCAAATGTTCCAAACAGTACATCACAAGTATATAATAAATGACAATAATATAATAATAATATTATTTATAATCATATTTTTATGCTGAGTTGAATTATATTACAGATGAGTTTCCAAATTGTTTTTGTAAATGAAATATTATTATTGTTTTCCAGGAGTTTTGATGTGGGAAGTATTCTCTTGCGGAAAAATTCCCTACGGACGGATGACTAACAGGGAAGTGGCCGAAAGTGTTCAAAGAGGACGTATTTTAGAAAAACCGCAGTACTGCCATAAACAGGTGTATGATGTAAGTGACTCTTCTACTGAAATTTCATTGTTTCTTTTAACGTGCTCCACTCAGATATGAAGTTTAACTGTTGTTTATCAATTTTTACGGCCGGAGTCACGGCCTATCATTTTGGAAGGCCGTGGTCGAATTGACCCTCAAGTTTTCAAGGACAAAACACAAGCACTGCAGGAAAATCCTCAAAGCGCTCTCCTCAGGAAGTTCATTCCACATGAAAACGCAGTTCTCCAAATGAAAAAGTTCTTAAACAGTGAAGTTCGAGGTGTACTGAGTTGAACCTTAAAACGATGAGCAGCCATAGTTTGTCGCCTATTTCTGATATGTACCGCTCTTGGTGGAATCAAATGTGCCAAGTCACTTGAACACCCCCCGTGAAAGTATCTATAAAAGAGAGACAAATCTCCAATTTTTTTTTCGATGTTCCAAACTATCAAGGCTGCAAGAGATGCTCGTGTCTCCAACCAGACAAACGACTCTTTTCTGGATGCAATCCAGCATCTTCAAGGTATGCTAAGGGGTGGAGCTCCATACATGAGAACCATACTCCAAAAGTCTGATCTGAACTTTATGAAGCATCAACAGTTGCTGAGGTGTGTACAGTTTAATTGTTCGTAATAGTGTTCCAAGCTTTTGAGAAGCAGCCTTTGCAATTCCAGCGACATGATTGTGCCAAGACATTTTGGTGTCCATTTTAATCCCCAACAAACTTATCGAAGCAGAAAGCGGAATTTTCAGTCCTGACATTATTATATCCGGTTCGGAGACATTTATCTTTTTGGAGAAAACCGATGCCAGGGTTTTCATGGCATTGAATTGAACCTGGTTACTTTCAAACCAATTCGCAATTACCTCTAGATCCTCATTAAGATATGCAACCTGCTGCTGACGGTGAAGATGTGCATCAGCAGACGACGTCTGGAATCCAAATGGAATGACGAGACAAGTGCGCTGTCGTCAGCAAAGCAATATATTGGATTCTTGTTGATATACAATAAAAAGAGGGGTTAGACAATATGGATCCCTGGGGAACACCAGCGTTGTTGGTAAAAGTATTCGAGAGATATCCATCGACGTACACTTGCACGGAACGTTCTTTCAGGAAAAATTTCATTAGTTCGAACTTCTATTGTCTGATATTATATAATATGATTTGAAATCCCTGAAAAAACTAAAATAAGAAGAAATTAAAAAATGAATAGCTGAAAATAACAATTATATTAAGCAAAAAAACCTGAAATGAAATAAAATACAAGTAGAAATAGAACAATCGAAAAAAAAAATAAATAAAAAAGTTAAGAGATTCCCAGTCAAGCTAGTTCACGAAAATACGTTTCGATTGTTAGTAACCACAATCGTCTTCGGGTGATGACTGGACTGATTTCTCCGAAAGGTAACTATTTATGGGTCATTCGAGTACTTTCACTTATCCCCGCTTTTCATTTTTTCCGCTTCACTGATTAAATGGGAGATGACCGTTTGGCGGGAGTTGGCCATTTTTTGCTTGATGATGGGTTTCCATATGTTGCGTATCTCCACGTTAGCTGAATTGGACAACAATTGGACAAGCTGTTGTTGGACAACATGTATGACGCTTCTTTGAATTTTCTCCCAAATCAATGTTCCTCTCTGTGTATGATCACAGCTTGGGACCATTCGATGTTGTGTTGATGTGTCCAAACATGCTCTGCTATTCCTGATTTACTGGTTTCCCTTCGCTGTGTGTGTTTCTTGTGCTCGGTAATGCGAACAATCAATGGCCTCTCAGTTTCACCAATATATGATTTTCCGTACTCACAGGGTATCCGGAAATCGCAGTACGCGTTTGGTGGCCTGGTTTTTGTGAGGCTGCTACGGATAGTGTTACCGGATCTGAAGCAGGTTCTGATGTTGTACTTGGAACCAATTCTTCTCATCCTCTCCGATAATCCTCTGATGTAGGAAAGTGCGAGCACTGGTTGTAACGGCTTCTCTTCCTTGCGAGGCTCCTGCTGTATTTTATCCAAAGTCTTTTCTACCATCGCTTTGGTGTAGCCATCCTAGTTCCTTCTCGAAACCTTCCTTTGTTTTACAGAGCCGGAAAGCACGGTCTAATAGAGTCTTGATGATTCCTCTTCTAGTCGATTGATGTTGGTTGGATTCGTGGTTCAGATTCTGTCCCGTGTGAGTGGGTTTTCGGTATACAGATGTTTCCCACTTAGTGTCGGTCCTCTTCACCAAAACGTCTAAGAATGGCAATTCGTTGTGGATTTCCTTCTTCATTGTGAAAGTTATGGAAGGTCTCACGCTGTTGATGTCTTTCAGGAAGGCGTCTAGTTCAGTATTCCCATGGTTCCATATTATGAAGTTGTCGTCAACATATCTCAACCAGGCTTGAGAGTTCTTGGGGGCTTCTTCAATGGCCAGAGTTTCAAACCACTCCATATATATGTTGGCTATGACTGGTGGAAGTGGCGATCCCATTGGCAGTCCCTCATCTTGTGTAAAGAATTCGTCATTCAGTTAGAAATAACAGTTTCGTACACAGCATCCTAGTAATTCCATAATTACTTCTATAGGTAGATTCGTTCTATCTTCCAGGTTCCCGTCTTCGAATAGCTTCCTCTGTATGGTTTGGAGTGCTACTTCGACCGAAACGTCGGTGTAAAGGCTTTCCACGTCGAAGCTAATTAGTTGATCTTCCTGTGTGACTTCAATTGACCCTAGTAGTTCGACAAAATGCCTTGAATTCTTCACAAAAGACGATGTTTTTCCTTGCAATGGTTGTATTATGGAAAGTAAAAATCTAGACAAGTTTTGAGTAGCCGAATCTCTGGAGCTGACGATCGGTCTAAGCTGAACGTCCTTCTTGTGGATTTTGGGTAGTTCATGGGTAGCTCTTTCAGGGATTTCAAATCATTTTATATAATATCAAACAATGGAAGTCCGAACTAATGAAACTCATCATGAAACATTGTCAATCACCTTCAAACAAACGTTCTTTCAGGAAGCTGGAGAGCCATACCCAAATATGATCCGACAAACCATAGCATCGAAGTTCGGCCAGCAAACCCTCACGCCACACACAGTCAAAGGCCTTAGGAATATCAAGCGCAAAAACTCTTGACTCTCCATATTTCTCGATTGCGTTTTTCCAAATATGGGTGACATGCGATAGAAGGTCGCCTGTTGATCTTGTTTCCGAAGGTCATATTGATGATCGCTGAATATGTTAAAGCCTTTCAAATATTCAAGGATACGGTGATTTACTGCTTTCTCCATGATTTTTGATATCACTGATAGCCAAGCGACTGGTTTATAGTTATTCGGAAGATTTTGCTGGCCCTTTTTGGCTGAACACAAACAATTTTTCAACAAAAAGGAAAAACAAAACGTTTCGTCTGCTACTGTCGCAGATATCATCAGTCGTATGTGCGGTGACTGCGAAGACGAACGTTATATCTCGAAGTTTCAACAATGACTGTCTCAGTAACTGTCTGCCGCAGTAGCAGACGAAACGTTTGGTACTTCAAGTTTCATTCAACCACGGCCTACCAGCCCGGATTTTTCTCTTCAATATTGTGTATCTATCAATTTTCTTTCACTTATATCTTTTTCTTAGGTTATGAAGAGATGCTGGGCGCTACTTCCGGAAAACCGTCCTTCTTTCAAGATGCTCAAAAAGAATATGATGCAACTATCTCAAGTTATATCGGCCGATTAATCTATTTTCAGCGTTCATTACGCGAGTTTTTCAGCCTGATGAGTTTCAAGTCAAGAACTAAGTTAAGAAATTGTGTGTAATGTTTATGTGATGATTTTGTGTTTGAAACGAAGTAATCTGTGATAACATTGGAAATCTCCAGACATCCAGTTGAGATTTGACCTAATTTGGTTGATTCATATTTTTATACGAATCTCTGTATTTTTTGAGTGGAAATACTGTTATATATAGATAAGCTCAAATTGGTATTTCTGTTACTGGATCTGTTAATAGGGGAGCCCAAGCGGGGATTTCGGGATTTACTAAAGCGCGGCAGATTAATATACAGGGGGATACCTTGTACCCGGTTAAGTACCTCCACCAAATATGAGCCCCATATATAAGGCCGCCTGTGAGGGATAAAGGATCAGATTAGTAAAAAAAATTGATCATCAGAAATTCTCGAGCGCGTCAGATTAAGGTAGGGTGAGTTAATTACCTGCTTGAAAGTGTATATTCCAGTAATCTGACAATTTGAGAGTGACGTAAAAAAAGGGGAGGGCAGCAAAGTTGTAAAAAAATAACGTCATTTGGACATTCTCGAGAGTAATTGATTTTTTTTATTTTGAAGGAAATAATTCAAGGATAACGAAAAATATATAATCTGACGATTTCCGCAAACCTAAATAACAAAAATTCGTCAATGAAGTTTAATGCGTGCAGTTGTGTGATACCTATATATCCCTCTCCGAGTTTCTATTCCTCTATTCTCTATTCATTTTTTCTCTATCTATTACTCTCTCACTCCGTCCCCACTCTGAATTCTGTTGCCATGACGCCATCATAGCTGATCACAGTGACTCGTTCGTGATGAAGATGAAGATGATGATTAACTAATCAATTAATTGATGGATGTAGCCGTTGTTACTACGTGGTAGGAAATCATAATGAAGAAAAGAGAAATTAAACTTTCAATGTTTTTTACCACTTTTATTTGTAACTAACGTTACTGCAGTTTCGTCCTATGGGGACGAAAGTTTGAAAATGTCCTTATAGGACGAAACTGCAGTAACGTTAGTTACAAATAAAAGTGGTGAAAAACATAGAATGTTTCATTTCTCTTTTCTTCATTGATTAATCAATTGATTTAAAAAAATTAATTTTTTTCTGAACATTTAAAAAAAATTATTTTCTTATAAATACAAGTATTCTACTTAAAAACCATACACTTATTTATTTGCATGCTATTTCCTGAGCTTTTCAATTAATTAAGTCCAATGAATTTTTTGAAAAATTTAAAAAATATAGTTTTTGTCAAATCAAGCGAATCCCTCTAGATTAGATAATCGTCAGATTTTGAGACAACACGTCTAAAACATAAAGATGAACCCTATATATCTTAATCTGACGCGCTTGAGTATTTCAAAATGGCGAATTTTTTATTCACATTATAATAATGGCTGCAAGTGTGCGTCAGATCGAAATCGTCAAATTATTGAATGAGAGTTTTTTTTTTGTTGACGCGCTCGATTAATTTTTTTTTCTTTTCACTTTTAACCCTAACGTACGACCACCCACATCATGCAAACGATCAGATTAACATACCAACATTATTAAAAATACGTAGGACATTGATGCTATCAATATCTGACGCGCTCGAGTATGTCCATGCAATAGTATTTTTTTACATATTTAAAAATCTATAGCCGCTTCCCCCACCGATGAAAAGGTATATATTATATAACAATTTTTTCTTCTCATCATCTAAGTTTTGCAACCTAATATGTCTCAATGACGCTCGAGTAAATCCCCATTTTGCATCGTGGGCTCCCCTGCTATGTACTTAAATATTGTCAAATAGATATGATCTCTTTTATCGAAATGTATTCTTATTTGGGATTCTGAAAAAATCTTGGGTATTCATGAAAGTCGGCATGATATTTCATCGCAAATTTAAAATAGTATTTTGACGAGTAACAGGCGATTTTAAAGTCTTTACGGATGTATTTGTAACATCCTATATCAAGAGAGCTTTATGATACTGCGTGAGATTTATAAAAATTGAAAAACAAAGAGAAACATTTTTATGATGAAAAAAACTAAGGTAATTGAGTTCAAAATTGCCTTCTTTTCTCCTGTCAGAAGTCTCCCACATGTAGATAGAAAAGTAGAGAGCAAAAAAAGTTTTTTTCTAAAAATTAATCTCTCCTGAAAAATGAACTTCTTTCGATTTTATCAGTAACTGGTATTCACACATTTTGGCAATGAATAAAATGAATAATTGAACAAATAAAATTTCAATATTTGGCTTTCTAAAAACAGATAACGTTTCGAAAGTAGGCAATCCGTCTCTGTTCTCGAAAATAAAAAAAAATCACTCATAAAAGGCACTCAAGAAAACTGAGGCGTTTTCTGGCGCGCATGTATTCAAAACGTATTCGTTTGTGATTCAAATACGTTCATTATGGCGTTGAAACGATGATGTCACATCAACTATGATTTGAAACGTATTCATGATGATTCAAAACCAGCATGGAGTGGGTTTTGAAACGGAATTTGACGTTACGTTACGTCAGTTGTCAATTTCTGCTTAATTTTGATCGTTAGAGTTTATAAAGTGCTGATAACTCAAGCAAAAATACGTCGTAAGGATGTATAAAATAAAGCTGGGAAATTATGTACAAATCCGATTCTAATTGAGGTTAGAGAAAGTTGAAAAGTTTGTTTTTATTGTTGAATTTGACATCTGACACAAACTCAATCATTCCATTCTGGCGAATTTTATTATGAATGACGTCAGTACGATCCGTTTTTGAATACACGCTCGAATACGATTAAACGCCAGAAAACACCTCAGGTTCATTTCCTCTGACAGTTTTTGAGTGTACCAAGATGTATTGACATCTAGTTAGACAGGACCTGTTTCGAGAATGAACCAACATATTACGTTACCATAGCAACAAAGAATAACTGATTAAAATGTCCAAGATGCATAGAACCCTGGTGTTTCACTGATTCGCATTCGTTTTGTTGAACAGTATTGACAGAAAAAATGAGGTTGACCCATCTGCCACCCGTATTTTGTTCATAATATCTCGAATTTATGTACCCTAATGTAAATAAAAAATCTTTCATTCAATCCCAAATGAAAACAACGCTGACAATTGACGTCATAATTTGTCATTGTCAGTTAGTGTCACTTGACGTGCCACTCTGCACCTCTATGAATGGAATGCTGAATTTTTTTGAATCTCCTTATTATTTCTTCATCAAGAGTGCCGTTGGTTGTGAGTTTTTGACGGAACATTTTTTAGCCTGTTTCGAATATTTTGTTCGTTTCAATGTCATGTTATTTTTGTAGCTCAATAAATATTCATTCTACTGTATCGTTGTATATACTGATCTATAGAGAATTTTCTACTGTATACATTGATGCTGTTAATTTTTTTTCCAATTTTTTTGCCTCTTTTCAGCTTGTTAGTATATGATGTCGTTGAGCGATGTTCGTTCAATATTTCTCTGCAAATTCAAATTGAACCGAAGCGCTGCCGAAACAGACCGAAATATTCAATCAGGCATCTAGCAATGATTGTGTTGATGAACGCACCGTTCGACGTTGGTTTGCGTAATTTCAGCCCCGGAGATGAGCCCGGAAGTGGTCGAGGTACAATGATCCAGGACGAGGATTTCAGCACCCTGGTGGAGACTGACACATCACAAACGGTGCGTCGGATGGCGGAAGAACAGGGCGTCATTGCCCATACGGGTTTTGATGGTGTAAAATGTATTGGGAAGGACAAAAAGCTTGAAAAATGGGTGCCTTACTATTTGAATGATCGACGAAAATTTTCACGTTTTGAGGTCTGTTCTTCATTCCTTTTGCGCAACCAAAACGATCGTTTTTTTGATCGGATCGCCACCTGTGGTTGGACACCGATGAACCACCCAGGCACTTTCCAAAGACGAAAACCCACTGCATGGTATAACTTTCTGGAACCAGGCCAAACCATCGCAGCAAACCCTCGTTATGGAGAAATCGACGAAATATACCGAAAACTGCATCAGGAGTAGTCGGCACTGATCAACAGAAGAGGTGCGATTCTACTCCACTACGCGCGTCCAAGAATTAAACGAATTGGGTTTAAATGCACAGGAATTTATCCATTTGCTGACGTGGATTATTTGGCTCCAGACATGACCAATATTCCACTAGAAGAACCAGAAACTTCCTTAAACGTACCAAATTGCAGCGGGGAAGTTTCCGTGACGTCCTGTGATGCACAACTGTCCAAGGATTTGGTTTCAGAAGAATCGACAGTCACTCCTAGAGAATCTAGCAACGAACCAATAATCAGCGGTTCCAAGCTGTCGACGAGCTTTAATCTAGATGTTGTTCAGATTGTCCATAAATTGAAACCATTGCCGGATGCTGCCATAAGAAGATCAGCGACTCGGAAGAAAAAAGTGAAAGAAGCAAAATTCTAACATCATCACCCTACAAAATTGCTGCTGAGGAAAAAGAGAATGAAAAAAAACCTTAAAGAAAAAAAAAGAAAAGAATGGGATCCAAGTTCAAACCAGCAATAGAAGAGAAGGAGAAACGAACCAAAGGTGTGAAGGCCAAAGGAAAAACTCGACATGAAACGAAGCAAAAGGAACCATTTACTCAAATATGTAACATCGGAAAAACAACTTGCGTAGTGTGCTTAGAGGACCACGACGAAGACTGGATACAATGCTCTAGTTGTCAAGAGTGGGCTCATGAAGCATGTAATACCGACATTCCCCAATATAAAGATGTGTATACATGCGACCGATGCACGTTTCAATAGTGTCCGGCGCTAGGGGTTCGAAGATGAGTCCGTCCGATACTAGGTACCCGTGCCAATTTTTTTTTTTTTTTTACCAAAGCTTAATTAAAGTTCCTAAATATATTTAAGCAAAAGTTGTATTATTTTCAATTGATTTTGATTTTATAATTGACTGACTTGACTAATATATAAATAAAGTTACATTTCTCGAACTAAGTTTTTATTTTATGTTCTCGAAACTGTAGGTGTCCGCCACTAGGAGACTTCTCCTTGAACATATTTGAGAAGATATGCTTATTACCCTTGATTAACAAATTTCTCTTCATTCAACCGTTAAAAAGTGGCTTCAATAACATAAAATATTCACTGAAGATGCACTAAATGAATATTACTGGAGTTTTTTACCAACACCAAACCGTTATTTTAACACCTCGACACGTGTTTCGATCACCTCTTGAAGATGATCAAACTAGCTTGATCTTCCTCTTGAAGATGATCACTTGGTGATCGAAACACGTATCCAGGTGTTAAAATAACGGTTTGGTGTTGGGAAAAAACTCCAGTAATATCTTCATTACTTCACCAAAGGTTCCAAACAGTGCATCACAAGAAGATGCACTAGTTTTTCCATCAGCTAACCATTTTTATTGGAGATGAAGACCGATCAGAGGCCATTTTCTGAGTCAACTCCCGTAAATATCGAAACAGTTCATGACTTCATACTGTTGAATATGAATATTTGGTATGATTCATATCTGGCTCCTTCCGATTATCATGTCTTTTCTCAACCTGGCGCAGCTAAACATTTTGAGGAGGTTATATTAATACTAAACTGAATTGTGTACCTACGAGTTACCTAACTGCGTCCAGATTCTCATTAATCAATTATCTATCATATTCAAAAATAAACCTTCAGTTCAATAGTATGAAATAATGAGTACCAATTGAAAGAAACATACTGCACTCTACTCACTAGGGATTTTGATGAATAGATGACGCTCGTGTGGAAACAGCAGCACCCAAGGAATGAGAATGAATTTTTAATGGCTTTTTGAAACGATTTTATGTTAATTCAGATTTTGTGGAAAAGGTTTTTAGGTTTTTGGCTAATATCCAATGTTATTAGGCTAGTTATTCCTAGTTATTGATGAGCCTATGCCTATCATCCTCATGGTAAATGGCGCTTTCCGAAGCACTAACTTAGTTATATCTTCAAATATCCCAACTTTCATTTTACATTTTGCTAATTCATCGGATATGACTGATTGCAATTGATGGTAAACTAGTCAAAGACTGTTTCAATTGCCTATTCGTTACAATGAATGAAAAGGTCCATACCTTTTCTTTGAAGTGAAAATTTGATTTTTTTCAGGAATTATTACCGATTTTAGTGATTTTTTTTTGTGTCAACGGTATCGACTATAATAATCATCAGCCTCGTCTCCTGAGTAGGTTATGTCGATAACTCACCGAGTCACCTTGGAAATATTATGGTTATCAGCAGTCTCGACAGAATTCAAAGTCACGGTCTATTTGGGTAATTATCAACAACTCAAGAAAGTTCAATATTCGGAAATCCTTTTACTTTCTTAATTGTACGAAAATGCGCATCAAGAAATTAAAGAACATGTTTTATATGAGAGACATTAAATTTATTCTAGTCATATTCACCATTGAAAACATTTCTGTTGGAACACGGTTAATATCCGATGAATTACTTCACAAACCTGTCCACCCCAACTTGTTTTCTTGCAGATCCGGAAAATCGGGAATCTTCGTACTCTCATCGTCGAAGATAAATGAAGTTTTTGAAATGACTAATTTTGGACATGTTATTTATTATTATAAGAATACCTATCGGCACCAGTTTTGAAAATTTCAACAAATAATCAATTCTTTCTCCTCCATACAAACCATTATATAACAACCGCATGGTTCACGAAGATACCCGAGCGGTTCCTCACTCTACCTGGGCTACCTGTCACCTTCCACTAAGAACTATTAACAATATTAACATTAACGGTGAACAAGTTGTAGTTACCTTGGCGCTAGAAGAGCAGCTGTCTGCAGTCATTGCAATCTTCACTTTTCCTATCTACGTGCTTCATATCCGTCATGTTAGTGTCATAACAAAAACAAAGTGTTTCAAATGGTCAAAATGCAGTTCGACATGCTCGTCAACGTTTTTCGGAGTGCCACAGGTGAGTTTCCATTGTTAACAAGTGCTAACTAGAAACGGTGTCAGATTTGCTGTCTAAATATGAGAGAGACGGAGAGAAATTCAAAATGTCTATCGAAAGGAATATTGAAGGAAATTTACGACTTTCCAACCATGAAAGAGTTTAGTAGGCTGTAATAATTGTGTTAACTAATTCGCATATGAACTGTTTGAAAGTATTTTATTTCCTGCTTTTTAAACAATCCTTTAGAATTCAGTCCTAGTGAAGTAGTGAAGTGTAAACAGGTGTATTCTGATTATAGATAATCACCGCACATGCTATTATTGTTTTGTAAAGCATCCACGTATACGGGAACGCCGCATTGAAACTCGTAGAAAGTAGCTTTTATTTTCACAGTTAACAAATTGATAGGCGCACTTCCTCTGATCTCCAAGAAACTTACATTCTTCGATTCCCAGAAAAGTTAGCGATCGCCTTCATGGTCACAGGTGTTGTCTGGTCGTCGTAACGTCTTGTGGTGGATTGCATTTGCATTCAATTAACTGAATGTCTGGGTGCGGGTTATTATTTTTGTTGCCGAATGAATGAAATGTTACTCAACTTGTTTAGCCTGAGACAGGGATGACTAAGGGTAGTTCTGGGAACTGGGTGGGTTCTGGTATTTTTTCGGCAGCTGGGTAGGTAGTTAGGTAGGTATTTGGTTTTTCATTGTTTGACATCTATTAACGCTAATCTTGTATAGGGATCTCGATAATTGGGTGTAACGATCTTGATAAATACCTACCTATAACGTTTTTTACAATTTTGAAAGTTTCTGTTCAGTTTTTAATAGACTCTAAATGCGAAATGCGATTTAATGAGTTAATTTAAATTATGGTAAATTCCAGAGCCGGCTTTACTGTGCAGTGCATACAGGCGCATGGTCTTAGGGAGCGCAGAACAGGGCCGGCTTTACCACGTGCCCAAACTGGCGGCTATTTTGAAGCTATGTTTCCTGAAATAAAGATAATGAAAACATAAGTTATTTCAATATGATGGCAAAGATTATTGTATGGGCTTTCAAAAACGATAGGATCAGTTCAAAATTAACTTATTTTATCCATTGATATATGGACAAGTGATAATAATATCAATATCGAAAGATATCGCACTTTCAATACCTACATAGAAATATAATTTCACATCAGGTAAACAGAAAAAACCAAAAAAAGAAATAAATCACATGTCGTTCAAAAGATATACAGTCAAGAATGTGAAACGCCAAACGTGATGTCGAGCCCGCCTCCATACACACATACTCATTTTCAATGTAACCCCCACTACAGTTCTTGCAAGATATACAAATGCTCTGTACAGGGGCTTATCATTACTTGTCCTTCAATGCTGTTGGCGTTTGGCATTGTCTGAATAATTTGTGTTGTTTCAGAAAAAAATGTCATCGCCTAACAAAAGTTCATTTTTGGTTAAGTGTATATAACATTTTAATGAATTGTGCTACTACCTACAATACTAAATGAAATGTGCTACTACCTACAATACTAAATGAAATGTGAAAAGAAATTACAAAGAAGTCCTATTCCATTTGCTACCCTAATTAAAACTGATTATAGGAACGACACCGGCCGGCAAGGCCGGCCGTAATCCAATGGTAATTTAGTTGGGAGAGTCTATACCAGCACGATCGCTCGCCATCACGTTTGGCGTTTGCTATATAAAGGTCTCTTCTAATGATCAATGAATAAAAACACGAAATCGGAATATTACCAAGGTTTTTTTGTGTCTGAGAATAATTTTGCCTTTAAAAAAAGTACTTACTTCATAAGATGAGCCATTTTAATTTATTATACTTATTGGTAATGACTGAAAACAATTTGACTTAATGAGTTGTTTCATTCAAGAGATCGATAAAAAATACTTGTTTCTTCCATGGGCGGTAGAATTATGAGGATTTGACCATTGCCAACAATTGTCAAGTTAAGATGTCAAATGTCTAAATTTACATTACCTTTTCTTGTGCCTGTGAACAAAAAAGGCTGTGAACCACTTTGTCATGATTGATTACATTCTGAGTATGTACTTGATTGATATTTCACGCTACTCACTGTTGTGTTTAGTTACGTTGAAACCTTTTATTTTAGAAAGGAGCTTCATTTCCGTTGCCGAAACCTTAGCCACTCCTATATTTTCTTTACCACACACCACACGCAAACTCACAAGGAACCAGTACTCACAAATGTCTTGCGTCTGGTGCAAAACGAACATCAATAGCACTCTTTAACATATTTCTTTATCTCACTGGGAACGGTGGAACTCGCGAAACAAGGGTAGTTACAAACTCCTCTCATCATTCTGAAACTATTTTGCAATATTTTAAAGTTGTTTCTTTCATTATTATTGTCTATATTTTTTTCTCATAGGCATTCAACCGACACCTCCCCCAATGCCGGACGAAGGAGCTTCCGCCCCCGTAAAGCCCAAAGTTGTGGTGGCTCTGTACAATTATAAAGCAATAGAGACCGGGGATCTGTCGCTTGAGAAAAACCAAGAGTATGAAGTTTTGAGCGATTCTCAAGAGCACTGGTGGAAGGTGAAAGATGCCAGAGGGTGAGTTTTTCTAGGATGATGACAGGTTTCTTTCTTGTAACTGCATGTAAAATTATTAATTTTTCAGCAAAATTGATCTAATGAAGATTAGTTAAATTTTGTAATGGTCTCCAATACTATTTCATTGAGGGTTTTTTCCATTCAACCAGGTTTTCCAGTGATTTCTGAAAAACTTGGTTGAAGGAATGAAGGCAACGCAACCTTATACTACTTTCCTTAGCAAAACCTCATCTAACCCATCTCTCTTCGACCTTCTTGGTCTCGCCCTTCACCTGTTTTCTGCCTATCTAATAAACCAATAATACTACTATGGTTGTTTAATGTCTTCCATTCATTTTTCATCTGATATATCCACTTGGTGCTTTGTTCATTCTTGTCAAACTACACCACGTTTGCCACTATTCCATTTCTGTTTAAAACATTTCCCCTTTGTTTCTGTTATTTATCACCTTGACCTCTCTAGATGCATGATGATGCTTTGTACTCTAGAGTTGAATAAACTTTTCTGTTTTCATAATTATTTTGTGGAACATAGTCATTTGGTAAATACATATTCCATCTTGTTCTTGATCTGTTATTCTGTCGTCTAACTAGTTCAATACCTTCTAAGGCGGCATTTTTCCTATCCGACATGAAACTAGCTGTATTGTATCTGTATTCAAAGTAAAAAATGTGAAGAGAGCTTTAGATTCATGTCTATCAAATAATTATCATTTCAAAAATACCATTCTCGTGAAACCCCCATATACTTAATTTACTTTTTGAAGAGGTAACTATGCTGTGAAGTTTTTTCAGCTCAGCATTCCTGATTCCATGACCAGAAACTTACGTAAAAGACAAAAAATAGGATCCAAATATAAATGATTTTTTTTTCAAAACGTTCTTTTAGTATTTAATATTACTGTTCTGCACACCGATACTGACTGTATCAAATGAAAAACTTCTCAATATTTTCTTTTATTCATGTAAATATGAATGCTTTTGGCTTTCAATAATGGAAAATGTTTTTTGTTACATATAATTCCTGCAAAACAGTTATTATATGATTTTCATTTTATTGGTCCTCAATAAAATCACATCCAAACTACCTCTCGAAAAAACAATTGAAAGGTTTTTATTTTGACAAAACTATTTGTAATAAATGGAATCTGTGCCCATCACTATCAAACTATTAAATTTCATATCTGCCAAACTTGGCAGCTCATCTACATTATTGTAGAGCAGTTGAAACAGTTGATGAGAAGTTAACACATAATTGGAGGCTATCAGCAAAGTGGGAAAAAGGTATTCAAAATGTATTGACCTTTTGATGTGCACCTCAGGGTAGTGTTGTAAGTCCCGTACTATTTTGATTTACAATAATAGTATAAACTTGAGGCACAGTCGTGACTTTGAAAATTCATTTGTTAAAACAAATATTTCTTTAAAACATTCATAAGTATTTGAAAATAATAGAGTGTACCAAGTTCAATCAACTGAAATGTGTTCTAATCCATATTTTTCAGTCTTGCTACGCAAAACGCTTGAGTGTACGATAATTCAATAAATTTCATGAAAAATTCAACAACAGTACAATATAAATCATAAAAAACAAAATACACAGTTTATTTAATCACAACAACTATGTGGATTGCCAAATGGTCAATGATTTTTGTTGAGAAACATTTGTCTTTCAAAGTATTCATTACAGTTATGAGACAATTTAAATCAGTAACTTTTACCTGCCAAATATAATCTCTCTAATGAACATGTTATGTTATGATTTTATGTTCTTTATTGTAGAGATGCGAGTGGCTAACACCTTATTTTCTATTTAGGAATGTTGGCTTCATTCCAAGCAACTATGTCAAAGAAAAAGAGTCATTGGGGTTGCAGCAATATGAGTAAGTATTTCTAACCAGTATTCATGAACAAGTTATTGCATACAGAATTATTTCCTTGGCTTTAACTCCAAGTGATAATTAATAACGGTATATCTGTGGTTCATTCCCATTCTATAACAACTCATTTTTATTGTTTTACAGTTGGTATGTGTATGACATGTCAAGACAGAGATCTGAATCCTTACTGAAACACGAAGACAAGGAAGGTTGTTTTGTTGTCAGGAATTCATCAACAAGAGGACTCTACACCTTATCACTTTACACAAAAATGTGAGTTTTTATTAACTCAACTATTGCAATAACTACTTTTCTAAACAAGCTGAAACTTCAATAAAATCATAGAAGTTTGACTCGGCAGTGAATTTGTGCAAGTTGTACTGTGTCCCACTCATAATCTAAAAAGTTCGAATCCACTTTTGATTTGATATTTTTCTTACAAGAAATTACCTAGTTTGAGGTAGATTGATTCTGTTATATTACGTGACTGATGGGATTGCGAATAGTCATGATACCTACTAGGTAGTTCGGTGAGTTATTAACATAGTCTACTCAGAACACAAGACCTTGATAGTCAATGCTGCAGGCACAAAATGAATACTTTTAAATTTGTTTCTATATTGTAAACAAGCATTTAAAACTGAGTATTGAAAATTTGTTCCAAGGATAAAGGATATAGGGGAGGTAGCTAGAGGTAAGGTGGTTAAACTTAAAATACCACTGGCACTGGTTTTAAAATTCCCCCTGGATATCTCAATTGACGTGTTTTTTGCCTACGACAAATTCTCCCTGCTAAACGAAGTATTAGGGGTGGGAAGTTTTGAAATGGAGGCACTGTATGTTTTTGTGATATGCAAATAAATTCATCAATCTTATATCAACCTATATTTTTACAATATAAAATGTTTACTTTAATATTGGAGTAATAGAATTTTAATATCAGTTTAAACTCTATTTATAATACTTGCAGAACATTCGATAAGATGCTTTTAAACTTGAGAGAAACAGAAGCTCAAATGCATATAGAGCCACCTATTCAATTCCCAATATTTTATACAAATCATATTATTTCAAAACAAGCACTTTTTCCAAACACCAGACCTGCAATACTCTTCTCGACATATGTTTCATCAACCAAGTTTGTGTCTTCATGAGATATAAAAATGAGTCGGTAATATTGAATTGATTATTTTTTTGGTCACAATACTTGATCACAATACTTTGAGAATGAAAAAGGTAGCAAAATGTATAAAAATGTATTAAAATAGCATATTTATTGGTTCATGCAATATCGAACTAACAGATTCAAAAGAAATTGTACTTTCAGACCTCATCCCCACGTCAAACACTACCACATCAAGCAGAATGCGAGAGGAGAGTTTTACCTTTCCGAAAAACACTGCTGCAACTCCATTCCTGATTTGATAAATTATCATAAACACAATAGCGGAGGTTTGGCATCTCGCCTGAAGACTAGTCCCCATGATAGGCCTACTCCAGCCACTGCTGGTCTCAGTCACGGTAAGTTGAAGAGAATATACTTTCTACAGAAATACTGTTGTTTACACTCATTTTTTGGTGATTAACTAAATTTTTTTTATTAATCTATATTGAAACAGAAATCTTCATTATACCCTATGAAATCATTTTGAATTAAAAGGAATCATAATCCACAAGGTGCTATAATAAAAAATATGAAAAAGAATGGAGTTATAAAAATATATTGACAAAATTGGCGGTTAATGCATGCATATTCTTTCACTTCTAGGAAACAAAGAGTAACAAGAGAAATTAGAAAATTTGGTGGAAATATTATCTTGCATGCACAATGAATATTCGAAAAAAATTATAAGCCTTCAATAAGTTACTTATTTACTGACTATGACAAATATTTAGGACATGATTTTGCCCTAGCTTAAATATATATTGAGGACTTGATTCTCGAATTCTTTGGAGTCAGAAATGGGAGTTTGAAATGGCTAAAAGCTCATTTAGAACAGCGCAAACAAATCGTTCGACATGGTACGGAGTCTGAAGTAGGACACATACAATATGGCGTCCCTCAGGGCTCGGTTATTGGCCCATTACTTTTCTCACTGTATATAAACGACATCACTAAATTGAACATCTCAGCAAAAATTACCCTCTTTGCGGATGACACCACTGTACTGTGGCACAGTAAAGTACCACAGCAACTGTTTAATAAAATAGAAAAGGATATGTGCAAAATAAAACAAACTTTCTAGCTCTGAACTTGAATAAAACTAGCATAGTCACTTTCCGCTGCAGTCTTCCTGATATACCAATGTCAAATGAACTAATAAATCACAAACGAAATTTCTTGGGTTCGAAATTGACAATAAATTGAAATTTGAATGTCACATAAAATCTTTGTGTAAAAAACTCGCATCAAGTTGTTACACAGTTCATATAATCTCCAATGACTTGGGTAGTTTCACGGCGAGAACTGCTTATTTCGCTCTGATTGAATCACACATGAGATATGGAATCGCCTTCTGGGGTGTTTGTAGTACCTACTTATTTGATAGTGTGTTCATTCTGCAAAAAGAGCATTGAGTTATATATATATATATAAAGTGGATCAAAGATGCTCTTGTAGAAAATTATTTAAGCATCATAAAATATTAACAGTAACATCACTTTATATAACTGAGACGGTGAGCCTCATACACAAGAATAGACATACCTTACATAGATCCCTGAATCATCGTGAATCGAGGCAAAGCTCTCTCTTCAGACTGCCTATCCCCTCCAGCAATTTAATAAAGGATTCAATCGTCTATAATGGGATTAAAATCTACAACCATCTTCCGACAGTTATAAAGGACAGCTCATGCATTAACTGTTTCAGAAAATCGTCCAAAAAACTACTGCTTGAAATCTCACCTTATACCCTTAATGAATATTTTTTCTCCACTTTTGACTAATTATCTTCATAACTGTATGTTTACTGCGTGGGCTGCTCATAAAACATCTCAGCATGTATCCATATATGAATATAAAAATCATGTGTAGAGTTGTAAAACATGTATAAATCTCAATTTATTATTTATTTAGTATTAGGATTCAGATATTGAGATTTTTTACGTAGATGTAATCTAACTAATTGTTTGATCAAATCATATTGTATAGCTTTGTTTACGAGAATTATGTTCTTCTGACAATAAAGCATATCTTGATTGATTGATTGATTGATGAACAAAAAATGAAACCGCAATCAAAATTTGAAAAGTAAGCCCTATTTATTGAGTCTTCAGTCTCCTTCTATTATTACAAATCCAATAAAAAGAAAATTATAATATATAAGACTCGAGAATTGGTTGTGGTACAATATCAATTAATATTATCGTCATAGGAGAGAAAATAAAAGTTTCAAATGTTTGAAACTCTATTGAAAAAAATCCATTTTTAAAATTTTCATTTTACAGTCCCAGAAAAAGTGTACTGTGCAATACATACAAGGAGCCTTTTTTGTAGTGTTAGACAATATACTATCACATTCGTTTTGAATATATTAATTGGTTAATATAGACTAGATGAAGGTTTACCCTCTGTCTCTGTTGTTTTCGTGATTCAGTAGAAATAAATGTGAGTGGTAACACTCTAAATATAGTTTTTTTATCACATTATTATCATTGTTTTTTTTTTCAGATAAATGGGAAATTGACCCTAGCGCCCTGGTGTTATTGGAAGAACTAGGTTCGGGTCAGTTCGGTGTAGTGCGAAAAGGTAAATGGCGAGGATCGATTGATGTGGCTGTGAAAATGATGAAGGAAGGTAGCATGTCTGAGGAGGACTTCATAGACGAGGCTAAAGTTATGACGTGAGTTAATTGTTTATTATTTTTATTGTTTCATCAACATGGGAGGTGTTCAAGTAACTTGGCACATTTGATTCCAGCAAGAGCGGTACTTATCAGAAATATCCGAAGGATCATCGTTTTAAGGTTCAACTCAGTACACCTGGAACTTCACTGTTTAAAAACTCTTTCGATAAGAGAACTTCCTGAGAACGTTTCTCCAAATGAATTTAATCTTCAACAATTCAAATCCAACGTGAATCGATACTTTCGATTTTCCTGTAGTGCTTGTGTTTTGTTCTTGAAAAAAAAACTATTATTGCTGATGTAAATTAGTTTTTCCTAAGCTCATTCTTTTAAAAAAAGATATTTATCTTTCTATCAGTAAGTGACGAAGAAGTTTTTCTGTTTTCAAAAGGTATTTTTCATTATTATATTTGCACTATTTTCAAGTTTGTACGAGTAAATATAAAGTTACAGTCCATCTCTTATTGAAAGATTCACATTAAAAAAATGTTTTATATTGGCCTTACAATGAAATTTTCATATGATGTTTATTATTAAGGGTTTATTTGAAAGTCTTATGATATGACTCTATTCACTTCTGATTTCAAAATAGCACGCGAAACTCTCAGACTGCCATACGTTTCATATTAAAGCTAGGTTTTTGTCTGTTTCAGCAAATTACAACACACGAATTTAGTTCAACTGTACGGTATATGCAGTATGAAAAATAGGCCAATTTACATTGTCACTGAATACATGAGGCATGGGTCATTATTGAATTACCTCCGGAGGCACGAACAGAGTCTGAGCATCAATCAAGGGTTGTTACTCGACATGTGTATTCAGGTAAGTGAGAGTCAATGTGATAAGAATTTTTCAAAAGCATCTCAGAATTATTTATTTTATTTATTTACGGACTTGCCCTTTTACAATAAATATATAAATAGTGTGAGAGAAAAATAAACAATTGAACAATAATATAAAACACCAAAATTATGAAAAATCAATTAATTAATAATAATAATAATCAGCAGTTTCTTCATAGTAGGTCAATACATTTAACCTGATTTTTGACCTGATTTACAATGGTGAGGAACTTCAAACAGCTCTGAAACTCTGAATTTTCATTGAAGTAATATCAGTTGTGTTACATATGTAAATGTAAATCAATTTCAGCTTGGCGGTGCTCCAAAGTAGATAAATTCAAATGTAGCAGAATATCGGAGTATTCATAATTGGACCTCTTGTTTTGTACCTTCTCAATATACCTTCCTGATGACTCCATATCACGCAATTACTTTCCAAGACCGAACTAACGAAAGAACAATACAATATTTTAAATGTATCTGTAAGGTGCCTGTGGATCGTTGAACAAATCCCAATAATTCCAATAACAACGTTAACAAAACATTCTGTTTTGTTTGAGAGTCGGAAGATTTTCAACCATTTACCTACCGAAATGAAAAGTATAGTGAACTACAAGGTATTCCGTAACCGTGTAAAAGAACTTTTGCTCTTAAAAGCGTATTACAGCTTGGTCGAATATTTTGAAGACAGGCTTTGAGACCAGCTTCTGATTTAGGTTTTTATTTTTTGAACTTTTTACAGTTCTGGAAATTTTACATAACTTCGACTATTATATTTTATTATATTTTTATTTTGTCTGCACCTGTTATTTTTATTTTTCTTTATAATTACTTGATAACTTGTATTTCATATATATATATATATATATATATATATATATATATATATATATATATATATATATATATATATATATATATATATGTGTGTGTGTGTGTATATATGTGCATATATGTGTTATATATGTGTATGTTATTTTGTGTAATAGTATTGTTTTCATATGTTTTGTCAATAAGATTTTTTTCTTAGACAATTAAGTACAGTGATTGATTGATTGATTGATTAATTGATTGATTGATTAATGTGATCTATATGACATTTAAAAGTTACTGTGTTATCAAACAATACCTAGTTCCTAATGCTGTTGGCCAACATTAGATTAATGTTTTTGATTTTGAATGGATATATGGATATGTGTGTAGTTGTTGAATACACTAAATTTATTATTAAATTCAAAGGGGTATATTTTTAGAAGAGATTAATTTTTGAGAAAGGTTTTGGCTTTATACTTCATCTTCATGCAAACAATTTGGGAATCTTCCAAAGAAATGAAGAAAAAAATCAATTTCAAAATAAACTCTTTACAAAGATGTGTAGATCATGCAAAGAAGCAACTTTCAGACACAAACTGGAAGAAGAAGCCCTGCTGAAACAACTACTTTCATATTAACGAAACAAACAAATACTTTCGAAACAACAACTTTTATATGATTTTTACAAAAAACACTTTTTCCTATTCAGTTTGTACTCCAAACATTCCTTAGGGAATTGAAACATATATCATTAAGTGACATCTTTGCATTATCTACACAACTTTGTAATGAGTTTATTCTGGAATGGATTGCTTTCTTCCTTTCTTTGAAAGATTCCCACGTTTCATTATTGTTTATAAGCTTATGAAAAAAGTAAACGGAATGGTGACATGTCTCAATGATAAGTAACTCATTTTTACATTTGTTTTCACACTTTAGTTTTTTGGGAAAACTTTCTGGATGAAATTGAAATAAAACTATTTGAAAAAAGACAGTGATATCCTCAGTTTTACAGTAAGGCACGATTATTTTGAAATCCTAACAACAGTCAAAAATAATGATGACATTTTACAGGTTTGTAAGGGAATGGCCTATCTAGAAAGGCACAACTACATCCACAGAGACTTGGCTGCCAGGAATTGTTTAGTCGGAAGTGAAAATTTGGTTAAAGTAGCAGATTTTGGGTTAGCTCGATATGTTCTAGATGACCAGTATACATCTTCCGGCGGTACAAAATTTCCTATCAAATGGGCTCCTCCTGAAGTGCTGAATTATATAAGATTTTCATCAAAATCAGATGTTTGGGCTTATGGTAAGTACCCTGTTCAAAATTAACTATCATGAATGAGAGTATTGAATGAGAATAGAATAATTTTACTCAAAATGGAAGTATATTTTTAGAAGAGATTAATTTTTGGGAAATGAAGGTTTTGGCTTTCTACTTTTCCATCTTTATACAAAAAAAGTGGGAATCTTCCAAAGAAAGGAAAGGAGTATTCAATTTTAGAAAATTAACCATATTTGAAGATGTGTAGATCCTGCAAAAGAGTAAGTTTTAGACAAAAACTGGAAGAGAACCCCTTCCGAAACAGCTACTTTCATATAAACATTGAATTACACTAAAGAAAAATACTTTCAAAATAAATACTTTTATATGAATACAGTTATACAAAAAGCCCTTTATCTACTCAGTTTGTATTCCAAACATTTGTTACAGAATTGAATCAGATATCATTCATCGGATTGCTACACAATGTAGTATATGAAAGGATAAGATTTCATTCATATGGAATACTCATCCTCAATGGCGGACATCGATGTTTTGGAATAAGACACTTGTCTTACTGCTTCGTAATTTGGTTTTATTTGAAAATTTGATGCCTAGATATTTTGGAGAATTGTGTGCTACATATAATTGAATAAAATTGAAATGTTGAGGTCTAATGTCTTTACTGTGACAAACATAAAATTTTTTTTCAGGTGTTCTGATGTGGGAGGTGTTCACCTGTGGTAAGATGCCATACGGACGACTGACGAACACTGAAGTTGCCGAACGTGTTCAAAGAGGGATGATTTTGGAACGACCGCAGTCCTGTTATAAGGAAGTGTATGATGTGAGTGAAAGAAATTTTTCTCCATGTTTTCAAACTTGCTCTGGCTAATTTCGTTTGAAATCGAAACATGGCAGGTCTCAGCATGTCGCGTTTTATTTTAGCGGTAGCTAAAATATTCAATACTACATCAAAGGTTTGAAACAGTGCATCAGAAAAACAATTCAGTTGACTTCTGTTTTCCCATAATTGAGTTGGTGTTTGAATACATCTTTGAAGTCAAGTATCTCTGTAGACCTGGAACCAGTGTTATTATAAAAATATAACATAGTAGGTATTACCTCTCACAAGTGCATTGATGAAAGTTAATACCTTGAAACTGGTCTGTAGGAGACCAACTTGATTAATTTCATCGTGGTCCTGCTGCTAGATGAACAAGAAACATCTGTGAGAGTAACCACTGTGAGGTATCTTGCATAAATGTCTGTCGGATATAATTCAATGTCCGGCGTGGTATTAGCCGGGGAAGTAGCTGTTTTCGGCAGGAATTAACCATAACATACTGCGTAGGTAAGTTGAGATAGATAAATATTTTGAGATTTCATTTCGAAGTATTTGTTTTCTTGTGATGCACTGTTTGGAACTTTTGGTGTATTGATGAGGTGTTGAAAACAACGGTTTGATGTTTGGGATAAAACTCCAGTAATATTTGTTTGTTTTCCTATGAAAAAAATTGTTAATACATTAGCTTTCTAATTTATGAATCTTATGATTTGCTTAATCAAATGCACTTGCACAGAGCAGAGTCATTACACCTATTTTTTGTGAATCCATGGTGAAATCCAGATAATTTATTACCTCATTTTGAAATGATCTGAAAGAACCAATCAAAATTTGAATTAAAAATATACCTCAATTGGAATGGATTTCTTGACAATAATAAAATTTTGTCACTTCTCAGAACCAGTTACCTTTTCTTGCATTATTTCACAGTTTTGCGATTCATCCTTGTAAGTAATTGATGAATAAAGGAATATACTTTTTATTTTATAGTGCCTTCACTATATGGGTTTTCTCTCGAAAGGAAATTCAGATAATTGAAAAAAAATGATTGTAGATTAAAAATTTTACTGAGGTTGAATATTGTTTCGTCCTTTAATTTTAATTCTATTTCTTGTAGGTTATGCGAAAATGTTGGAGTCACCTCCCGGAAAACCGGCCCTCCTTCAAGATCCTCAAAGAGACCCTGATTGGTGTCTCGCAAGGCATCTTGGTTGATTGACTGGCCAAGTTGGTTTGCGAATGCATCTCGCACAGTTCTCCCTCATCATCTCATGCTGCCAGCGACTACGAACACACCTGGATCAACGTCTGCCAAACGCTTTGCAGAGAAGCAACAAAGAACAAAGTCAAAAAATTGTCAACAGTTCAGTGATATGTATAAGGTCTATGTTTTCTGTCTGCTTATCGAGGGTGAATGCTTCGTAGACTGTTTACTTGTTACGTTTGCGATTGAAGTGATCTGTGATAACTTTCAAAATCTCTTCTTAGTCGACTTGATTTGGTTTTGGTTTGTTTGTTTCTTTTGCGACATGCGCAGTTGTTTTTGATTTTGAAATTAATAAAGAACCTTTGTTGACTAGTTTGTGAAGGCAATTTTTTACTGTGTTGTATTCATTTTATCACAATATTCAATCTAGTGTGTATCAAGATATTTCGTTGACCCCATTTGTTGTGACAGAGGCAACATTTAAGGTAGTAGTACTAAAGGTTTTAGGATCAGCGTTCAAAATTTAATAAAAATTGCCTTATTGGTACATTATCAGTTGAATTTTGAGAGGTCTACAGGGAACTGAAAAAAATATATTAATATAAAAAAATGTTTACTTTCACCATCTATTCTTATGGGACCTCACGGAGTTCATTTCATTTTGCTAATGCAAATTGTTTCACATATTTATTTATCGATAACCCTTTTACCTTTCCAGTGAAATATAATTTTTTGAAACTTGATAAATTCAATTCAGACATTTTAGTATATAAACATGCCTAATCAATAACTTTTAGGAATAAATAAATGCTTGCGCTATAGATTCTTGCGCATGGTCTTATGATCTATCTCTTTTGCTTTTACGTGGTGATGCCACATATAAATACTATAATAATAATAATAAATCTTTATTTTTCAGTTAAAAAGCATAAGTGTATGAATACATTCAAGCAGTAACTGATAAAAACATCATAATTAATATAGAAAAGAATTCAAATGATATGAACACAGTCATAAGTTATCAAATCGAAATCGAACTTCACAAAGCACACATTTGACTTTTGTGATATCGCTTATATTTACTGATATTAAGCATATAGATTGATAGTGGCATAGTAAACTCTAACAAGGTTTAACAAAAAAATAATAATAATTGAATAATTTCAACATGGTCCTGCTTCTGGATGAATGACAAACTTCTCCAAGGCTAACCTCTGTAAGTGGTATTTTGCATAAATGACTGTTTGGATATAATTCAATGTCCAACGTGGTATTTCAAAATTTTATTTTGAAATATTTTTTTCTCATATGAGAAATTATTACAATTTTCACAAATATTGTGGAGGTTATTTTAGACCCAAAAAGCAATTTTGAAACGGCCTCAACTATGAAAATAATAAAGAATATGGTTCTCGACCTCGTTGATTCTTCGATCGCATAAGTTTGGACTTTTGGTTGAAAAAATAAATATACATTTTCATTTATATTTCTCCATTAAAAATTTATTGTCGTTTTTTCAGTCAATTTCAATTATAATCAGATCTACAAGTTTCACCACCTGTCTCGCCTCAAGAAACCATTGCAAACCTAATGAAATGCTTTTGCTTTCAAAAGTTGTCAGGTTTGGAAAAATTTTTGTTTTTTAACAAGTTTAACTTTGCAGATAAATGTGGTTTCTCAAATGACTGATTCAAATGTAGTATATACAATACCTCTTTTCATTTTTCCACAATTTTTCGCCTATACTTAATAAAATTGGAGAATGTTTGGCACAAGGAAAAATTGCCTTCAAATTGTGACGGGAGTTTCTTTGTTTCAATCAAAATGACTGGTAACCAAATTCTGTTGGTGTGAAAATTTAATGTTTTTGCTCTCTATTTTTTGTTTGTGTGTGAATGGTTTCAACTATGGCTGTTTATAGTTCTTATAGGTATAGAAATGATTGCAGCAGTTTTCTTATATTAAAAAAACTTGCAAAACTAGATCTGAATTTGTGATTTTTTTATATAAATTTTTACTATATTATATTAAACTATTATAACAATTGCAATTATTCATATAATGTTAGACAATAACCATATAGGTGAAATATTAATCAAATTATTAATCATTTGATAATTTTTACAAAGTTGTGGCATATAAGGGCATCTTACTTTTTTTTAAATGAATGCTCATATAATACAGGGTTTGTAAAAAGTGCCAAACGGAGATCTAAAAATTAATAGAACATTGCTCTTGATCCACATTCTCCTTTTGTCTAGAAAAATAAATTCAATATTTTTTTTATTATTTTGAATCAACATGATGTATGGCTTGCTTGATTAATACTTTCACCTGCAATTTTATAGCACTAACATAGTTCATCATCAACAAAAGAAAATATGCTCAACTGCTTTTATAATTTATTTTCTTATATTTGTTGAACTGACTTCAACCTCCTTAGAATATCATCTGTTATGTTTGGCAGCTATTTGGAAATTCACAATTCAAAGTATAGAGTTGACGCCTCTCAAAACATGAAACACAAGAACTTTCCCAAAAAGTACCAGTTTCAACCTTGAGTTGTTGTAGTTTATGATTTTGGGACCTCCTCATAGCTTACCAAAAAAAGAAAACTATTATTTTGTTTAGCTAAGAATTATCTAGACGAAAGCTTTAGAGAAAGTAGATTTTTATAATAATTGTTATTTGACGGAGTAGAAGAGCATTTGATGCTTTTAAATGTTTTATAAATGTGAAATTTAGTGACGTGATTAGGAGATAATCCGATTTAGACACAAATATTGGCAACTTTTATATTTAAAATTATGACTGAGATGTATCTGGGAATAGTACTATTATTATAGTTATTGGACAAACTTTGTATGTATGAAGACAAGTTTGAAATAAATTGTGCGCTCCTATGATATTTGCACGTCTCAACTTAAACTGAGGGCATTTAGATAGTTTTGAATGTTTTAACGATTATGCTGAGACGAGAGAATGTCGGAGCGAAAATGTGAAAGTCTGTACCTCTATATTGGTAGCTCATTATTCTATTGAAACCATAAAGCATTCACCCTTGATATCGAAGTATGTAAAACTTCAGTTGCTCGTTTGAATAGTACTGTAACAACTGAAGTGGTATAAAATTATTTATAAAATGAGTACATTTGTATATAAATATGATTATTAAAATAAATATAAAAACTTAACAGAAAGTTTTTTTTCAGCCATGTTCCAAAAAAACGGGAAAATTTCCCGAGTTTAGTCTCTTGAAATTATGTTGAACTAAACTTACTTTGAAAATATGATGCAATTGACAGATAGGGACTTGATAAAAATCCATTAGAACATATTCAAAAAACACACTTTAATGTAAGATTTCCACTTGAGTTTACAAAACCGCGTGTTTTGCTTTACAATAACATCTTTGGTCGTCACATAGTGACTGAACAAATTGTGTGTCGTGCTTTTATAGTAATTTGAATCATTATGACTATTACCACCTGACAAATTTCTGTATGATAAATTGATTACCTAAACTATTTTTATAGTCTTGATTGAACTCGTGTCCCTCTGCTATAAAATGATTTCGCAAATGTTGATTTGGTGTTTCCTTTCAAAAACTACTTTTATGTTCTTTTATACTTTTGGAAAAAGTTCTTCCAGTTTGTACGATATAAAATTTTAGACAAGAACCACAATTCAACTTGTATACTCCCAATCTATCTGACACTGGAGTTTTATCTTTATTGTTTTAACAAATTATTATAAAAGATTGTATAGCGAAACACGTGTCAAGGTTTTGTAACTTTCAAGTGGAAATCTCACATCAAAGTGATTTTTGACCATGTCAAATTTACTTTTTTAATTAAGTTAAATGTTTTCTGATTTTCATCTTCCCATAGATTTTCCGAACACGGCATTATTGATTTAATTTAGCGATATCTGAGCATTCCATTTTGAATCTGCTGTCAGGATAAATTTAGGAGTGTATTTCGTAAAATTATGAAAACAATTTTTTCTGGTGAGTTATACTATGGGAAGGGAAAATTGTTTAGGAGTTTAAGAAAGTGAACATCCCTTATGATTTAAGGTCTGTCCCAATTTGAACTATATGTTTTCATTAATTTGGTAAATATGTAAATGAATAGAAGAAAATCAAATAAATAAAGGTCATTTATCGAAAAATCGTCAATAATTGTTATCAGTTCAAAACATATTGATGGTACTTGACCTACTTCACTGCTAAAACTAAGGTGTTACTAAATTTGATACCTTTCCTTATTTTCATGTCACGGTGATGTGGCTCTTCTTCACCTAGCTACTCGTCAGACTCTATGGACCTAGAGTAACCAAAAATGGACATGGACAGAGAAGACGGACATTTATTCAGTGTCCATCTTCTCTGAGTCTACAGAGAAGATGGACATTGAATAAATGTCTCCAACTGTCCTCCCTGTAACATTTATTCAAGAGAGAGCTTCAACATTGTCCAACTTCTGATCTGTCAGGTACAGATGACTCACAGAATGCCGTCACATGGGAAGATTTCTGCGGTCATCAATATGGAAATTAGGTCTGCCGCTTCTTTAAAAACTGATATGAGCCATAATAAATCTTCGCGGGTTGTAGCTGAGGTTCGAATAGACACCGTCACTTTTGACCTATCTGCCTGCCTACACTTTTACAAAATAAGGTTTTATAATGGAGACCCTAGTTGTAGGTAATGCAACAAAAGGAAAGAAACCGAGGTAAGCATGCGATGGAAAATTTCAATTATGCCCAGAAAAATGTGGCAAACATTCCAACAAAGAACCTTCACAAACTAGTACAGGAAACAAGATTGTTGAATTGTGGAATGATTGTGGAGTTGGCCGCGGTGGTAGTGCGCCCGACTCACGATCGGAAGGCCGTGGGTTCGATTCTCGCCTCGACCAGATATTTTTCTCGAGAGAATTTATCTGGTTGAAGCTGGGATGATTTTGCAACCGTGTTAGGAATCGCACGTTAAAAGGTAAAACTTCGTTAGTCCTTAGCTCGCACAAGTTTCTCAACTTCTGAGAGTTGTCATTCGTATGGGGGCGACAGCTGATTAACGGAAAAACAGATTTTAAAACAAATTTTTTAAAAAACAGATATGAATCATATGAAATGTTGAAGAGTAGAGGAAGAAGCAATAAATCCATGTGGACATGTCAGATGACTTCTATGAAACAAAAGTAGTCCATTTGAGGATTTTTTTTTGACAAGCTTTGAAAATGAAGTCTGATCTAATAAAAATGAACCATGTTTCCCAATATAAATATGAATGTATTGAATCTCACGTCAGGATGTTGAAGGGTCGTTGAAAAGTCGTTATATGTTGTTTGGTTTATAATTTTCATTTTTACAATAATGATGAGTTAAATCCATGGAATTATGCTAATCGTTCTCTTTCAAGTTCAGCAATCGTAGTACATGCTGTTTGTGAAAATAACTTTCAGCTAAAGCGTCTTTAAGAAGGTAAGTCTTCATTTCTATGTTTTCAAGCTGTCGATAACAATATTGTAGTAAAGCTGTAAGACCTTCCATGTCAGAGTTTCCTGAGCTGCTGTCCGTTACCAGGTAAACTTTGGAATCCAATATTTCGAGGGCTTGATTGAAATTATTCATCATAGTGTCAATTTGTTCAGCAATTTCATAGGTATTTTTTCTGAAATAAATAATACAATTATCGCAAAAAATTCAGACGTTTAGATGTAGGAAAATGAAAAAAAATTGTGGACGGAACAGAAATTATCAGTTTTGCCGTTCTTTGGAAATGCTAGATTAGTATAATTTTCAAGGTTTATATAAAGAATATTATTATATAACCTCAAAACAGGACCGTATTGAAAATGTTGGAATTTTTCCAAAAAAAAAAGTAATAAAAAAATAAAATAATTCAATAAAAACTCCTTTCATTGGTTTTTAGATGATATGTAGAAAAAAATCGATCCAAAACAAATAGGTACTTTCATTTTGGAACATTGAATCACATGGAAATCACTCTTATTCAGTTTATACATCAAATATTCGTAATTGAATTGAAACAGATATTAAATAAATGAATGCTACTCACACGAAAAACTCTCTTTTAATGTACCTTTAGTAATTTCGGGTGAAATTCTCAATCATATCAGAAAAAGTATTGAACTTATACAGTTCCAAACGAATACAATATATGTTTATTCGTTTCAAAGAAACAAAAATCAATATGTAGTTTGAGAAAGAAAAAACCATCAAGTATGAGGTAAATGCAAGTTTTTCAACTTCAGCTGTCCTTTCACATTCAGAGAATTTTTCTCTCCAGATGCAAACTACATCGCCGTTGTATTACCGTGGAAAGGTCAAATGTTATTTTCAGGATTTTCAAAAAGATCTGACTCGACAGAAATATATAGAATCTTTTTTTACAATTTTTGGTAATGAATCTCCATCACAAAAGACTGTACAAGTGAAGGCGATGACATTTATGAAAACGCCACCTATGGGATAGACACAAGACTCAGTCCAAAAATATCAAAGAAGTACTATGATAGATAAGACTTTATTAAAACTTACAATTTATACAGTTGCAAAACTCCAGTCAAAAAATACAATTCAATAAAATACAGAACTATCTGATAAACATTGAAAAAATGTAATAGTTCGTCCGTCACTGATGAACCTCGTGGAGATCGAGTGATCAAAATGAATTGAACATCTGCTCGTGACAACCCGTGAGATATACGCATCCGTTATCACATCGTATACTGCAATACATATGATTGTGCATGAACATTGTGAACCGAAAACTAAGTAAGAATAAATTGGAAAAAACAACCTAAAACGTCGCATTATCCTTCAACAGGACGAATCCAGCCCCAGGCTGTATCTATTGGAGGTGGTATGTATATCTACAGAACCAGAAATACACTTCCAAAATGTAATGATGTACACCCATATCAAACTAGAGCTAGCAGCAATATCTATCCCAAACTTGACAATCTTGATCTGGTGTCAAAGGGACCAATTTCCATAGGTATTAAGGCTTAGAATAAGTTGCCAGTAAATATTAGAAATGAGACCACACTATCCAGATTCCGAACCGCCATGAAAAAATATTTACAAATTAATTTGTTTTACGACCTCACTGAGTATTTTAATATGAAACAATGGTGAATTAGTGTATGTTTTTATATATTTGTGATTGTGCATATTGATTGTAAAACTATAGGTTTCTTTTTTAGGATAAGAACTTTTTTATTGTTCATTGTAATTGTTCCATACCCAATAGGGTCTCTGAATGAAATGATTGATTGAAAAAAAACATCAAATCGATAACTCATTGCTCGCTAATGAGTTTTTTGGTTTGAACGCATGCAAAAGTGTACTAATCTTGTAGATTGAATATTTTGAAAGACAATAAAACAGTTTTTTTCGAAAAACTTTAAGGTGAAGTTCAAAAATGTTGTTATTTTTTACCTGTAAATATCATGTGATGCAACTCTGCAGCAACACAGTACATCCCTTTCAAGGTCCACTAGGTTACTTTCAATTTGATTCAGTGTTGAATGTGCGAGCTCAATGTTCATATCTACTTGACCTTGGAAACATTTGGCCAAAATCAACCTTCTTTGCAACAATTTGAGCTGCTCGTGGTAATTGCATGTGTCGAACATCAGTTTATTCATTTCACCGGCTTGGAGGTGGAATGTTTTATAGTTTTCTTGGACATCCATCACCCATTGATCGATTAAATGGTTGAGGTTACTGAATGTTAGGTTGTCGGAGACGATTTCACTGGAATTTGACATTTTGACTTTGAGAACCGAAAGAATAAAGGTTAGGTAGAACTTTTTTGGCATATGGAATATGATTACAAAACACTGTACCAGGGTTCCTTGAAAAATTATGAGCATATATTGTTTCCGTCATAAAGAGTACTTTCATCACTCATATTACCAAACTTGATTTTGTAAGAATATACCGCGTGTTCAATTGAATTAGTGAAAAATTCCACGTTATCAATAACCAATTTACTTCTAACATGAAAACATTTTCATCTGACTTTCAATAGATACATTAAAAGGAGAATGACGCTACTTTCTTGTCACATTAAAGAGTCGAAAAGGGGAAGGAAGCTACTTTTTCGTCACATTAAAGAGTTAAAAAGGTCGTAGGGTAAAACCATACACTTCTCCGAACACCATAAAAACTGATTATTTCTTTAAAATATATGTAAAGGTTGGTCTCTAAAAGACGACAATTTGGTGACGCGCATCAAAAGAGTATTGCAGTTCTGGTGTGTGGGAGCATTGCTTGTTTCGATGAAAATATAAAATTATATTTATGAATTATAAGGACCCAACTATTTTTATGCTCTTCGGTAAAGTGCATCAACACCACCTTTTACACTAAACATAAAAGATATCAATGTGCCATAAATAAAATATGTTGTCCCTAAATAATAACTACGTTCTGCGCCTCTGGCTAGTCAATAGGGAATCCCTCATTACGCTTGATAGACATGAAGTTAAAGTGTGGTTAAAGCAACATTATTGAAAACAAAAATGATAAGTAAACTTATACTCGTCGCGCAGGACCTGTTTTTGTTTGCGTTGCTGGTGAACTTTGAATTTGGTTGATTTGTTGAATTATTAGATAAATCACGGTCCAGTTTAATTTTTCTCTGCTGCAGTGTTGGTTCTTTTTTAATCAATTTCTGTGTGTGCCCCAATATAAATATGATAAATACTGGGTAAGTTTTTTTTAAACCGAATTAATCATCGACTTTGTTGGAATTGTATGGGAAATTGCAATCCCTTATTATTTAATTTTCATAATTGGATGATGAACTCAAACATTTGACTATCATTCAGTGATCCATAAAATCCACAGATTATAAATTAGCGTGATTCTCGAACTATTAGCATGGGAGGCGTAAAGGGATTTTTATAAGGGATACTAATTCTACATTTTTATTGCAATTGCTTTTCTTCTATACTCAATTTGATTATTTTAAAGGTTTAGAAAATGCCGATAAATGTATAAACATTGAAAGCCGTCAGTTACCTGAAAAATAGTTCTCAAGTTTTCATTAAAATTACACTTCAGCTATAAATATATTATGATTATAGGCGTACGTAGAACTGGATCAAAGTGGTTATTTTTAGAATTTCCATTGAAAAAACCTGTGGTAGCTGCCAGTAACATAATTTTGTTACTAAAGTAGGTATTGTAGGTGGAATTGTTCAAAATTCAAACTTCGTGAGGCAGAAGTGCTCTATAACGGCATGGAAGGGGATGAAAGTAAAATTTTTACTTAACAACTAAGAGCATACTTGGGGGCGGTACTCCAGATATGAAGATTATATTCCAAAGAAGTTTTAATTTGTGGTTTTCAAAGTTGCTGAGATGTGTACACCTTTCTAGTTTAAGAACATATAAAAAGCCTTGAGGTGGATGTACATATAAAACTATTTCTGTGTAAATCGTTAGTATTGACAATTTTTGATTTTGCCAACTGCGTTTACGGTCCTAATATGCATCAAAAGTCGTGTTCAAAAGTACAAAAAGTTTGAAAGTCTTGCCTAAGACTTATATATATTGTTCGAAATATTAATAGGACTCGTAGACGCGAAAGAATTTCAAATAAGCTAATTACTAGATGGTTGAATACAGAAAAGAGAAAATTTTTCATGCTGCTTGTTTGTTCTACAAAATTGTAATCTAAAAAAATCCTCCTCTTTGCATTGTAAAATCACATTCAACTCTGATTTCGTGTAAATATAAGATTCACAGGAACACTAACGACGTTAAAGTTTAAAACTGAATTCTTCAAACGTCGTTTTTCACATCAAATATGCACCATATACAATTCTTTATCTCTGGAACTCAAATGTCTATCGGTCCCCAGCGGGGCAGACATAAAGTATATGCTCTACTGTTTCATCATTTTCCGAACAGAGGCGACACACACTGTCTTCCGACAGTCCAAATCTCTGTATATAATGATTCTAACGACAGTGACCTGTAAGAAGGCCTGTTAGACATCGTAGTTCATCCATATTGTAGTCCAAAAACTGTTTGGTACCAAGCTTCGAAGGATGAATAAACGCCTTGGAGTGAGCCAATCCTGGAAGATTCTGCCAGAAGTCCATATTTCTATGTAAAATTGAAACATTAATTCATGGGTAATATTTTTGGAATTGAGTGAAAGAACATTTCAGTGGAGATCATGTCTGTAAATGGAATGAACTTCGCGTTTTTCTCCTGCGTGTTAGCTCATGGTCGCAAATATGAAGTGTAAAATTTATATGGGAAATAAAGGCGATTATTATTAATAGTATATACTTTTAGGACGAAGTTTTATTAGCACCAAACAATATTTTTTAAATTTTTTTTCCAAAATATAATAGTCACCGTCAAAAGTCAAAAGAGTTATTGATTCTATTGCAGGAATATTTATAATCGTGGTTGTGTTTCCTGTTTTTTTTTTCAGGTATCTGAAACTCATTTTTTTTACCAATTTCAGGAAACTAGCAGGGAAGACCGTATTTGTTACAGGCGCCAGCAGAGGTATTGGAAAAGCCATTGCTTTGAAGGTTGCCAAAGATGGCGCTAATGTAGTTGTTGCTGCCAAAACTGCCGAACCTCACCCCAAGCTTCCTGGCACCATATATACAGCATGTGAAGAAAGTATGTTTTTGATGAGAAACTGTAGTCAGAACTGATAAATAATTTTACTGTTCACGAGGTATGTTCAAAAAATGAAGTGAATGTTCAAAACCAAAGGACATATCAAAAAGTTCATATCAAAACTGCTTCAAAGATTGGAAAAAACGCTAGCACAAGTGATATCTGAAGGATACTACTTTCAAGAGGATTAAATAGAAATTGCTTAATAGATAAATATAGATAGATGATATATGAGAAGTGATGCATATATTTTTCAATTAGTAATTATACCTACTTGCATTCAATTATAACATTTTTCGAAAATTCTAATTCATAATCTATCAATTTAGTGGGGAATGGGAAAAATACCAGCGTGGTTCAAACAGAACTGGCCGGTATCTCAATCGCCACAAAAGAAATAACCAGAAAAAGGAATTTCTGGCAAAAACAACAATCTGCACTGATAGGAGACAAGCCCTATTAGCCTTGAACAGACAACTTGTTACTTTAGGGCTAGTACTAGAGTGCCACCAAGATTTAGCCATAGCCTCGGTAGATAATAACATTATCCTGGATGTTGGATTAAAGGGCACGACAGGAGTAAAGGTAATCGCGTTGCCGACTCTTTAGCCAAGGAAGCGGCTGGACTAAAAATTTTAGGACCCAGTGGCACCTACGGCCTGATGACTTCGACAATTGCGAAATTAGCCAAACGTCACACCCATGCTCAATCCCTAAAGAGATAGGATGAAATCAAAGGATGCAATCTTGCCAGGATCACCCTGGGCGACCCTGGGAAGCTGGCGCCGAAGAAATATCTGGCGATGACCAGGAAAAATCTACGCTTAACAGTAGGATTTCTGACTAGCCACTGTCAACTAAGGAAACAATTCCACAATATGGCGCTAGTGGACACACCTCTAAGCAGGATGTGCAGGATATGCAGGAAGATGAAACTGTCAGGCGTGTCCTATGCGAATGTCCGGAGTTATCGTCGAGAGAGTGTGTGTTTAGCGAGTCTTGGCCTACACCTGCCTATATAAAGGAGATGTCTCCCAGAGACCTGTCAACCGTCCTGTAAAGGACAGGATGGATGATGACCTAGAAGGACAACTCCTAGGGAGGATATACAATGGGTCACATGTAGCCTAAGTGCTGTGGGCCTACACTCACCCCTCTACTCTACAGATACAAATTCAATCGACAATGAATGTTAGATGACTTTTGGAACATTTCTTTTCATTTGAATGTGTAATCAACAAAAAAATTTGATTTTTTTAAACTTTTAATTTCTAATACTTGAATACTTGTTGCACTTCATTTCAAGCATGAGAATATAATTATTTTTCAGTCGAAAAGGCTGGTGGAAAAGGTCTGCCCTGTATAGTCGACGTGAGAGATGAAAAAGCAGTACAAAGTGCAGTGGATGAGGCTGTGAAAAAATTCGGTGGCATCGACATTCTCATCAACAACGCATCTGCTATTTCACTGACTGGAACTGCTGAGACTGAAATGAAACGATACGATTTGATGCATAGTGTCAACACAAGAGGAACGTTTTTAGTGTGAGTAAAATTCTCCCAGCAGGATTGACTTTGATTCCTGAATTTTCTCATAAAATGAGGGGTTAAGTTATAAATCTATTGACATGTTATTAAATTTCAGTTTTGGTCGGTAGCCAGGCGGTTCGACGTGGGTGCTTTGTTCACTCACTCGAATTTACTGCCGTGTTGGTCGGTGGGACTTCTGAGGGTTGTCGTTCGTAGGGGTGCGACAGCTGGTCAAAGGAAAAGCAGATTTTTTTAAACAATAGCTGGATATCTGATGCGACAGCTGATCAACGGAAAAACAGTTTTTTTTAAACAATAGCTGGATATCTGATTTTTTTATCAGTTTTCTGTAACTTTTTTTTCATGATTTCTTGACTTGAAAAAGTTCAGGTTCATGAAAAGGAACCTCCTCTCTAAAGTAAAAATGTGTGTGTGAGTGGCTGAGGTGGTTTATTTCTCTGAAGGAAATCCTTGTGAAAATCAAGGATCATATCTAGAGTATACGAGGTTGCCTTTTATATTCCGGGATTAGAGAACAAAAACAAATAGTAATCATCGAAAATCACTTTATTGTTTTTTAAAATATTTCCCATGAAGATCTATACACTTTTGCATGCGTTTGAACCAATTGTCGAAGCACTTTTACCACTTTGATTGAGGTATCTCCAAAACATTCTGAATGCAGCAACCGCTTCTTCAGGTGCCGAAAAACGTTGGCCTCTCAGTTTGTTTTTTTGCGTGCTGGAATAAAAAGAAGTTATTCGGTGCCAAGACAGTGCCATACGGCGGATGACTCATCAAATCGATGTTTTGGGTGCTCAAAAATGCAGTTGTTTGAGCCGATGTGTGAGAGCTCGCATTGTCGTGGTGAAGAGTGATCCGTCTTTGGCGGTTGGTTTTCCTGATTTCTTGGAAGACAACTGACAAACAAATGGTTGGGTACCACTCAGAATTTACTGTTCTGCGTTGTTCTAGTGGCACGGTTGCGACATGGTCAGTTTTTTCGAAAAAACAGGCGACCATTTGCTTGGAAGTGCTTCGTGCGCGAAAAATTTTTGTTGGATTTGGCTCTTCTTGAAACACCCATACAGTCGACTTCTGTTTACTTTCGGGCTCATACGCGTAAATCCACGATTCATCACCTGTCACGATGTCATTGTCGTGTTTCGAAGCACCGCGATCGTATTTTTTGAGCATTTCCTTCGACCAATCGACACGAGCCTTTTTTTGAGCGATTGACAAATTGTGTGGGATCGAAAGCGAACAAAATTTTTTGACAGTCAGATGTTTATGCAATATTGAATGTATGCTGGTCCCACTGATGCTTAAGATTGTCTTAATCTCACGATAGGTCACATGACGATCTTGCAACTGACAACAACAACTGATTTTGGACGACCTACACAAAATTCGTCTTGGAATGAACTACGACCACGATTGAATTCATCATACCATCGATAAACACTGGTCCCTGATGGAGCTTCATCGCCAAAAATTAAATTAAGTTCATCCATGCACTGTTGTTGAGTTAATCCACGTCGAAAGTTGTAAAACAAATCGCACGAAAATGTTCACGATTTAATTCCATTTTTGTGCAGAGATGAATCTTTTAAGTTACTGTAAACAACACAAATAGCGCGCGTATGCCAAAACGTTCTGAGTACGTATAACCTCAAAATCGTCCAACTTTACGATAGAGCTGACAGTTGCCAGATTGCAACGCTAGAGTTGCCAAATCCCGAAACATAAAATGCAACCTATCGTGAATCTTGCTATCCCATTCTACTCAGCTCAAAATGGCTTCGTTTCGGTATATATTCTGAAATCTCTCCAACACATTTCTTCTGAAGCTCACCCTCTAATATTCACTCGCATTTTTTGCATTACAGATCCAAAACCTGCTTACCTCACCTTAAGAAGAGTAGTCATGCACACATATTGAACCTGTCTCCACCATTGAGTATGAACCCCATATGGTTCAAAGATCACGTGGCATACACTATGGCCAAATACGGAATGTCCATGTGTGTGCTAGGAATGCATGAGGAATTCAAGCCCTTCAACATCGCTGTGAATGCTCTTTGGCCAAAAACAGGTTAAGTATTGTTGATCAGACAATTGAATGCAAGATATTTTTCACTAGTTTGATATTTTTAATGGAACAACTATAAATCAATTGAGGGTAACTTATAGTTCATCAACACTAATTGGACGCTAACATAGCATATGTATTCTTGTTCAATTAAATAATTTCTGTCTTACTTTATCCTCTTGATTTTACTATTACTAATTCTACAGAATGTTGTGACAATATGTCTGTGTCATTTGAAATTAATTAAGCCGAGCTATCATCATTGTCAACATGAAAATGAAACTGATAATTGAAACTGAATTACTGACATGAGAACAATACTAGACAAATTATCAAAATTGGGAAACTAGGGAAACCTTATCATCTAACTATATACATTTTGGAGTATCTTTACAAAATGTATGACATGAATTAATTAAATTGTATGTAATTTGACTGTCAAACAGCTTTTGACTAGAATAGAATAGTGTCATTGGAAGATCGGATCCACAAGTCATTCTCTGGAATAGTCACTAACTAATAAAACAATGAAAGTTGAAGTGATCCCCTTAAATGTACTGAATATTTTATCACTTTCAGTCTATCGAGTCAGACGAGGCCAGACACACGATTTGACTGTATAATTTCTAAATCAATTTCAAGCCAATTATTTTTGGGACCATTGGCATATGTTAGCTAGATTTTCCATGCATCAAAACCACAGAACGTGTGGGTGTTCTTTGATAAATACTTCCATAGTGTGATTTTTTTTGCACATGCACACGTCATTTCTGGAAAAATTCTGAAAATCACATATGCCTTATTTATGATTTGGAGTAATCGTATTACACAAGTCGTTCACAGCCCGCAAAACTCGACATGTGTTAGAGTTAGAGGTAATAGGTATCACTAAACAAGATGAGTGCTGATTAACGAAAACACAGATTTTAAACAGACAGATCTTGCATAATACAGGAAACAAACATAACATATCTGTTTCGTTAACGTATATTTCATAGTTGAAGTTAAAATGGGAATGAAAGTGAAGATTGAAGTTGATGCTTCGTAAATACACTATTTTACCCTTTCACTTCTGTAGTGAAAGAGTGAGGCAGTATTGCCAATGATGAATCGTCAAATTATCCACAATTGAAAAATCACCTGATTTTATCACCTGATAATTATCCGGCCATCGGCAACACTGACTACTTTCATTTATGTTTCAGTCGTCAGCACAGCAGCAGTCATAATGTTGAAGGGCCGAGGTTCCCACGACTTCAGCCGAACCGTCGACATCATGGGCGACTCCGCCTACGCCATCTTGACGCAAGACCCGAAAACGTGTACCGGCAACTTTTTCGTAGACGAAGACGTCCTTAGGAAGGCTGGAGTGACGGATCTTAAGCAGTACGCTTGCAATCCAGACAACGCCGATAAATTAGCCCCGGATTATTTCTTGGACGACAACATTCCGGCAATATTCGGTGCCGAAGCCAAGAAGGCTGCGCCGACGGGGCAAATAGCTGAAGTGTTCAAAAAAATCGATGGGATTCTATCGCCTGAAACGGTATCGAAAACTCAGGCCATTTTCGCTTTCAATGTCTCTGGTGAGGAGGAAGGAAAATGGTAAGCTCTGAAATCTGTGCGCGTCTCATCAAAACGACGCGCACTTTCATAAACAACTGTTTTGGTGTGAACATTTCTTTAGGCGAAATTGATCAGATCTTTTCTCTAAAAGGAATGAAGCAACCTGTTATGAATATAGGTGCGCACCTTTACAACATGGCGGTATTATTTCTCTACCGAATCGCTTTACGAAAACAGCAAAATTAGAAAGAACAAAATTGAGGTTATCAGGCTGTAGTCGAAAGGAACTTGTTGTACCAAACGTCTCTTTGTCTACTACTGCGGCAGACCAATTCAGTGGTGCATCCGCTGACCGCGAGGATGAAGCTCAGCGCATGCACCAGCGATGACTGACTAGGGAGCTATGTGTTTACTCTTATTTATAGTAGTAGGGAGTGGTGGGGGTGGAGTGTCTATGAACATGGTCACTTTTAATTGGTCCGTACTTGCGCTAAGTTGTTCTGATTGAGGCACGATATTGATAGGTGTGCTGCTGGTAGAATGCCGATCGGAGTTGTATTCTAGTCCATTTTTAGCCTTCTTGAGCACTGGATACTCTGTTCTGTTGACACATACCTCCTTTTTTCTGCTGAAATAGTTGGAGAGCTCACGGATATCCATGGCGTTCCTATGGAGTCGTTTTCCGTATTAGACAAGGCAGGAATTTCTCCGTAATTTATTAAGTGGTTAGTTTTCTGTTACGTGGTCTTCCGCCGATATTATAGTGCTGCAGTAGACCTGCAAATGGTCTTCATGCTGTAAAGTTCAAACGGTTTTTCAGTGCAATTCGTGACAGAGAAGGACTGTGCCTATCATTGATGGCTGTTTCGTAATCGAAGGTGGAGTAATTTTTCTAAGATGTAGAGTAGATCACGTTTGATTTCTCATGATAGTAAACCCATTGGCCTGTGAGCTTGGTCTAGATGACGAAGTTCTTCTTCAAGAAGCTGTGGGTCATAAACCCTGGAGGTAAATTCAACAAGGGTTTTTGTCATAGTACGTTTTGGTTCTGGAAGTATGAATATGTACTACATCCGAACACGGCCACTACTTTCGTATAAAAACATAGGTATTCATGGCTGTCACGATTGAAGAGAACCAAATCCGAGGTAGTAGGTCATGATCGAATGAAAGCTAGAGTACTAAACGTTTCGTGTGCTACTGCGGCAGACATCATCAGTGGTATGTGCAGAAGTTGACAACTTCATTGAACATATTTTTTATTTTAATGAAAAACTTCTCTACTCAATTGAATTATTTTTCATTTCACTGCTCAATACGTATATTGTATGTTTCATTTTCATAATATATAACTGCTGTATCTAGGAAATTAGGACAATGAAGAAAGTAAAGTTCTTGTACAGTAGAAGTTGGTCGTTCTTCATTTTGTCTCTAGCTTCATCAGGTGTTACTATATATGGGAAGAAATTATTTCATTGAGCCTGTAACGAATTAGAATATATGTTGCTGAGGCCCAGTGTGACTTTTACAGTAATTTGGAAAAATAACTTTTTATCTCGAATTTTTGTAATATTCCCATGAAGAAAATGATTTAAAAACACTTGACTGCAATGCGCTAGCTATAGATACTTATGTCTACATTGTATCATACTGAAACATCATTTCAACTCTAGTACGATAAAAAAAAATTGAATAGATCTATAAGTAAGAAGCGACTTCGAAAGTATTGGACTGGGCAGTTTTATTTTATCTCAGCATCGAGTAAGCACCATCTTAGGTACTAGGGTCCAGGTAAAAGAATCACCCTCATAGATCTGATGGTTAAATTCTGTTGAGTGAAAGTCATTGACAATGTCCAAGCCCATATTCCTGGTGGTAACCTCGGTGTCAAAATTTTTCTAATCATAATTTTCCCATGAACTTTTTTATAAGGCACTGAAGGAGAATTATTTTGTTAAGGTTTTTGGATTTGAAGAACGGAGGAGGGCTGTGCGGTCACGGAGATCCACCAGCTGCACCAGATGTAACTCTCACCATGGACACCAAAAACTTCTTGGGTCTGTTTTCTGGAAAGATGAAGCCTACCACAGCGTACATGATGGGAAAGTTGAAGATACAGGGTAACCTCCAACAGGCCATGAAACTGGAGAAATTGATGAAGAAGCTGGAAGACAAATGATGTCGCTTATTTATATTTGACTGGATTATCATTGTGTAACTTTTATAGAGGGTGAAACATTTTACACATATATTAATGCGAAGGTCAGCCTTTTGTTTGTATCTCTCCGATTCAAACGGTTGTGCAAAAAATTGTATGCTCATTCTATTTAAAATAAATTGACTTTTTATACTCATGACTTCATTTCTATCATGTGAACTCTTAGAATCCTGAAACTTTGCCATTCTTGTGACTGGAGTAAGTTTTCATGATGATGATGTGACGTCACGATACGTTGTTGAACGGCTGCGCAAGTTGCAGCACTTTGTTGGGCTGCGGCGCTAAACTGTCCCCCTCTTCATGTTATTCCATCCTTTCATTTCCTTGATGAAAATATGGAATTCTTCATGAAAAAAGATCTTGTCCTTCAATAATGCGCAGGTCATAGTCAAGGTCAAATGCAAGGTCGCATTCGGGATTTACGCAAAATCTTCAGATCCCTGGTACTTTGGTTTTTTCGACCGCTCGGTAATCATGACTTTTGGGTTCATCCTGTATTTTCTTAGAAAAAAAATTTCATCTTCTTCACACATCTCATACTGATATAATTTTTTTGAGCTTCAAAGAAAACTTGTTTCAATACAGTTCCAACTTTTCTAGAAGAATTTTTGATACTCGTTCTCCCCTATTGTAAATCTAGGCTAGGTTTTTACCATTTGAATGGTACTGTGTGGTGAAGAACTGCTTTTTAGGGGTGCCATGAAAACTGAGAAAAAATGCAATAAACCCATGACTTTTGGAGAAATGACAGATAGCTTCCAAGAAGCAAACAAATTTTTCTCGAATACACTTTCAAGGAGCTGTTCCAACTGATCTGGGCTCTTCCACTTGTGGTAGAATGAACAAACTTCCGCGTAAGCATAATGATTCCCACTGAATCTTTTTGCAAATGCACCATGCTTGGAGACTTGTTCCCAGTCAGGTCAAACTCCATTAAATCTCTCAAAACTGTTTTTTTCGTCAACCAACTGTCATATCTCCAAACGAACGACGAGTCTCAGAAGCCAAGGACTAACGATGTATTACCTTTCAACTTACAATTCTTAGCATGTTGGTATACCAACTGCGAAGCATTGTCTTTCATATCATGATGTTTTCTCATCTATTTAATCGTATATAGGAGTGCTAAATTCGAATTCTTTTAATGTTTGTGACATGTATCAACTCCTTGCAATGCGACACACGACAACTCTTGATTATCGCTACCCTTGACATCTGACATTTCGGCTTTTTCATGTTCCATGTGAAATGTTAGGAATGGAAATGTTAGGATCTTCTACGAATTCTAGAGGATGCAGATATTGAGGATGATGCGAATTTGCTCTCTCCAAACTTGATTTTTTTAAAATTTGAAGAGTGCCTAATCCGATGGTGTTCCCCAGTGATCCATATTGCCTCCAACCCTCTTTTTATTGGAAGAAACCAAGAATCCAATATATTGCTTTTCTGACGACAGCACACTTCACTCGTCATTCCATTTGGATTCCAGGACATCCGGATGCACATCTTCACCGGCAGCAGGAGGTTGCATATCTTATTGAGGATACAGAGGTGATATCGAATTGGGGTGAAAGTAACCAGATTCAATTCAATGCCACAAAAACACAGACATCAGTTTTCTTCAAAGAGATAAATGTCGCCAAACCAGATATAATAATGTAAGGACAGACAATTCCGCTTTTTGCTTCGATTAGTTTGTTTGGGGGTTAAAATGAACACCAATTAGTCTTGGCACAATCATGTCGCTGGAATTCCAAAATCTGCTTCTCAAAAGCTTGGAACACTGTTACGAACCAGAAAACTGTTCACACCACAGCAACTTTTAATGCTTTATAAAACTTAGATCTGACCTTTGGAATATTAATTTCATGTGTGGAGCTCCGCCTCTAAGCATATCCTGAAGCTGCTGGATTCCATCCAGAAAAGAATCCGCCTGATTGGAGACACGAACATCACTTGCAACCTTGATAATCTGAAACATCGAAGAAACGTTGGAGATTTGTTTCTCTTTCATAGATTCTTCCACGGAAGGTGTTCAAGTGACTTGGCACATTCGATTCCACCAAGAGCGGTACATATCAGAAATACTCGACGGACTGTGGCTGCTCATTGTTTTGAGGTTCAACTCAGTACACCTCGAACTTCACTGTTCAAGAACTCTTTCATTTGTAGAACTGCGTTCATGTAGAATATACTTCCAGATAATGTTTTTTCAAGTGGATTCAGTCTCCAGCGATTCGAATCCAATGTGAATCGCTACTTTCGCATAGGCACCACTTTAGACGGCCTTAAGGATTTTCCTGTGGCGCTTGTGTTTTGTTCTTAAAAAAAGTAAATCTGAAAGATCATGAAGCTCAGCTAGTTGACTGAAAGTCCACAATTGACTGTCGAGTATCATTGAAAAATTTTAGTACGCAATCTATTCAACTTTTTAAGTTATGACACGGAGTCAGCAGAGTTGAAGATGAGCACGTACCAGCTTGGACTTCATACTTATTGCTTTCCGATTAGAGGTTGGAGATAAGTTTTCTAAGGCAATCTCTGTGACATAAGTTAATACTTATATAACTTTCAGATTCATACATAGTGGTGAATGAGTAGTAGACTTGGAACTACTGGCGTGAAATGTATCGGATATAAAATTCATTTAAAGAATATGAGGTTTGAATATTTTTTTTAACCCGCTTTTATCAGCTTCACCTGTATGTATGTATGTATGTATGTTTGTATGTATCAGTATAAGTGTTTTCTATTTTCATCCATTGGTTTTTCTTCTGTTTCCCTGTTATTGCTTTTTTTGACTGTGCTATTTTTTTAAATTTTTATTAACATTAACATGCTTTTATTAGCTTCACCTGTATGTATGTATGTTTGCTTGTTTGTAACTCTCAAGCTTGGGATCTGTATTTGACAGAATTATCGACATTATTGCTTGATCTATTCGCTGGCAGATGGCGATGTACGTAACCTCCTTGATATATCGACATTATTGCTTGGTCTATTCGCGGGCAGATGGCGCTGTACGTAACCTCCTTGATATAATTTGAACTCACTTTACATGTATTTCTTCATTTGAAAAAAGTATTTTTTTATTATCACCCGCGCCTGCTGCCCAATTTGTAACCCTCCTTTGCGCGCCTGCTGCCTTGGGTTTGGTAGCTGATTTTCAGGTTCCTTCTCCGGATTCGGACAATATCAATGGTCATTTATCTAAATAATATACGGCTGATTGATCCCAAAGTTTATATAAAATAAATATAGTTTAAAAAGACTAAAAAACACGCTTTTGATGAATATCGAACTAATTGTATTTCACAATAATACTAGTATTTTCCGTTCGTTATTGTTTACAGCTCATTTGAAAAAAATATTTTTAACTTTTCAGTACGATGTTCTTTGAAAGCGTGTTTTTTACTTTTTTAAACTATATTTATGTTGTAATACCTATATGGTATCGCAACATTTGAGAGTGCTAGAAGAGGTTGAAATATTTTTTCATAGAAATTCAAGCTTATTCTTGTTATTCCATTGAACACAATATGTGTATATCCCCTGTATAGCAGGTTGTCTGAAGAAAATATAATTCTTCAATTTGGATGAACGTTTTTTCGTCACAATTGTCGGTAATGACACCACATTTCCCAATAGTAACTAAAAATTGAAAAGAACTGAAGTAATTACGATGTCATTATATTTATGTCCTTAGATATGTCACCACTTAACTATTAGTAAGTTGTTAAATCAAATTACGTTCGTAACAAAAGAAGAAACAGCTCAAGTGTTTCAATACGGTCCACATGTCCTGCTAACAAGAGAGAAACTGAATTTTTTCTGTGCAAGTTTTTGTATTCACACTTGGTTTAAGATCATATTTACTCAACTTCGAATTGGGTTAAAACTTTTGATAGCTTTTGATAGATGTTTGGTAATCAATAAAAAATACTGCAAATTGAATGCCCATCAGTTCAAATATTGAATAATTCTTACAGAGAGATAACTTTTGTCTCAAAAGTCTATCAGTCTATTTGATAATGTCATGAACAACCTTCACCAGTTTTATTGCCAATTCTCACATTTTCTTCGTTATAATTAGTTTTTATCAATATAATAGGTATTTATTTTTCGTGCAGTTGTCCAATTCATAAGGAACATCTTCAATAATGATGAATTTCATTAGTTCGGACTTCCATTGTCTGATATTATATAAAATGATTTGAAATCCCTGAAAAAACTAAAAAAGAAGAATTAAAAATTAAAGAAGAAAAATAAAAAAGAATAGCTTTTCTTTTGTATTCGTCTTGTTCAATTTTTAATTCTTCTTTTTTAGTTATTTCATTATATATTATATAAAATGATTTGAAATCCCTGAAATAACTAAAGAAGAAGAATTAAAAATTTGACGTCAGAATTTTGACAGGTATACTATAATTCCAAAATTGCAGGTACTATTTTGGATGGTTGGCAAGGACGCCAGGAAAAACGGTAGCCAATCGGGTTGAAGTGGGTGCTTTGCTTCACTCACTCAATCGACCGCTGTGTGAATCGTTGGTTCAAGCCGCAGGCCGGACGACCGATTTTTCACTTGCTGTCATCCAATACATGTTAGGAATCACACGGTTGAAGGTGAGACCTTGTTAGCACTTAGCTCGCACAAGTTTAGACTTCTGAGAGTTGTTTTTCGTAGGGGGGCGACAGCTGGTTAACGAAAAAACAGGTTTCAAACATATTATATATATATATATATATATATATATATATATATATATATATATATATATATATATATATATATATAATAATGATAATAATAATAATAATAATCGTCTTTATTGTTACCCAGCTGTAGTTACATACAAATATTTAAATAAATTAGAGAGCTAGTTGCTGACACAACAAAAGGCGAAGTTCAACTTAGTTAGCACAAGTGTTACTGAGTTGTTCTTCCACTCAACCTCAAAAAGATTCTACCTAAGCTGAAACAAAAAAAAAAGTAATACATGAAATTAAAAAAAAAAGATGGGATTGTTCCAATATCTATTTGGATGCTGGAGAGGACGTCCATTACTAAGACTTATTCTGGTCTCATAATGATGAAAAGTGTATAGGGTTGGGCAGTTTATATTTAAAGTTGGCTTTCGAACAGAAGTAGTTTGAATCTTTTCCATAAAACAGAAAGTTCTGAATTTCTTATTTCTTCTGGTAACAGGTTGATCACTTGGCAAATATTATAGCTAAAAGATCGCTTGAAAAATTCAGTTTTAAAACTAGGTGGGGTAAGAGTACCTATATCTATATATATATATATATATATATATATATATATATATATATATATTGATTTCATATTGATTTCAATTTAAGAGCCACCGGTAGACAGCTGTTTCAGCCTATTGGGCATCGTCAGTACCGGGCAGGTGGTCCTCGATTGAAGACAAAATGTGAAAAACCAGAAGAGTACTTGATAAAAATAGCTGCGTAAACGCAAGTGAAACATAAGCGGATCCACCTATTGGTGTGACACCCAAGTCAACTTGCCAAGTTTTTTATGTCAGTGTTGGTGGTTTGACCAATCAATCGACAACTGCGGTAGCAGAAATTTGGGAAGCTAACCTGAAATGCCATCGGAAAACGAATCCATATGTTTCTAGAAATGATATGAAATCGACAAAGGTTAATACAGTCAAGTACTTTTCTGGTTTTTCACATTTTGTCTTCAATCGAGGACCGCCTGCCCGGTAGTGACGATGCCCAATAGGCTGAAACAGCTGTCTACCGGTGGCTCTTGAATTGAAATCAATATGGGAATGATCAGAGAGTACTCATCTATTTATCTTATATATATATATATATATATATATATATATATATATATATATATATATATATATATATATATATATGAATATATATATAGAATCACAACATTGACAATAATGTTTTATAATGTAGTGACCTTTCAAAAATATTTTGTAAAACTTACCCCTCACCAATTCTGCGTAGGGCTTTAAGGAAAACCAACGACAATCAAATTTGCGTTGCTGCTTTAGCTCTGATTGAAGTCCCAGAATGGTGGTATGATATTCTCGGATGAACCACTAGTATGGTAGAATTTCTCAATAATAATTCCTACATTTGGTTGTCATAAATGTAGATGGTTTGTAGTTCTGTGAAAACAAAAGAAAATCTGTTGTTGTTCAGATATTAAAAACAGTGACCTCTCTTTGCGTCTTGCGACAATTTGCCAACTTCTATTGTGCACATTCAGGCCACATAAAAGGAATTCTTCAACGATTCGGGCCAGTTCTTTCTGATAAAGAAGCCGTGACAGTAGCATGATCAACGAGGATGAAAGTTGTGCAAGTGATTTTGTTGTTTGTTTTATTTTTCATACTGAGTACTGCATTTGGGATTATAAGAAATAAAGATGAGGTGAGATCTCTTAGTATGTGATTTTTTACAAAAAATAATACACAGGGTGGCTATTTAGAAAAATCGGAAAGATTCGTCAACTTCTATTTTCAAGGGGCCTAGTTTCAAGTTATATTTTTAGCTCTTGTATCTTATAGATTTTTTTATACTGTGAATGTGGCTTCAAACATAATGTTTTGGGCACAGTTGTTAACATTTTGACCAGTTTATGAAAAAGTGAATTAGTAAATCTTATTTCCTTATTTCCTGATAATCAAGGCAGTGCTACTCAATCTATCGATAACATAAAAAGAAACTCAATAATTATTATTCAATTCTATTAATAATATATTGTCTGAATAATAACCTGAAAACCTTACCCTCAGATCAAGGGCATTAATTATTTTTATTGATACCCCATTTTGCCCTTTTGAAGTGGAGTTAATCCGGGGTAGTAGGCCTTAGTTTTTTTTGAGCTATATCACAAAGCAAATACTTATCTTTCTTTTCAAGAAACACCAACCTCAAAGCTACAACTCTTATAAAACTGTCTAAAACTCCGCCATGGACCAAAAATCCGCCATTTTTGAATACATGCCTAGGGAAGTACAATGAGCACGATACGCCTAACATAGTATTCATACAAAGATTCAGAGAACTGATGAATAACCAGCAATTCGACAAAATCCTTCATACTGACGCATCCAAAGAAGTTAATGGTACCGGATGTGCTATTACTACACATTGTTGCAATAATAGCAACATACAAATTTCCCAATGTCTATAGTATACACACAGCTGAAGTATATGGAATATTACAAGCGTTGAAGTCTCCAGTACAAGATAACAGTAAACTTGCCATATTCCATATATATATTCATATATATTCCAACATTTCCACTGAATTGCAATGAGTTGAGCGGCCATCTAACAGAACAACTTTTCCGGTTGGTTTCCTTGGAAATTTTGATACTGGAGATATCCCTCCAGGATCAAAATTGAGGTTGAAACATAGCATTGTTCGTATACTTTGCAACAAATACAAATATCACCACTATTTTAAGAAACTGACACCAACCACAATTGTGTGAAAAAATTGACATTAAAAAATATTCACAGTAGTCGGAACAAAAAAAAAAGGATTTACTTAATTTTTCTTTCTGTTCGCCAAATGTTTTGCCGTACCGCCGCTCTCACGCACGACTCGCAACGAACTAAACGCTAAACAGTGACATCTAGTGAACGAGTCCTTGAAATATTTACATAGACCATCTCTTCCATATGGCCATCTACCACGGACTTACCCTAAACCTCAGTGTGTTTGACTCCAACTTTGAAAAACGCACGGGATTTAAAGTAATCATGACATCAATAACCTTAGACACGTGAAGTTTAAATGCCACGTTTTCGAGCCAAACAATCATTTTGGTTTTCTTTTAGTCCATCACTGAACGTAGTGCATCAGGAGGTCAATAAGGAGTATTATCCGTCTTTGATAAGGACTCTCACCTCTAGGGTTATTCCTCATCCAGCTGAGGTATTGTAGCTCCCCGCTACATGGTGCACTCGATGAGTAATGATTGGGTTCTGCTGAGGATTTTCTGAGTGACACGCGAAAGACAATAAAATCAGTTAGACAACTGGATTATCCCGACAAAGTACCAGAATGTTACTTGCACAGATCTAGAAATTGCTCAGATTAGAAATGACTGTTTTTGATTGAAGGTGGATTGCTTATGCTACGTTATCTATAAATCAACTCTTTTCCAGACACTGATTGGGGAGGAAGATCGCAGGGGTGCGGAAAAACTGGAGGAACCCAAAAAAGTTGACGAAGCGAAAGCGGGCAGCGCTGTACGTAGTGTTTGGGCAGTTGGACAGATCGATAAAAAACAATTAGGTGAGATTATGACATTTGGAAAGTAAGACTTTTAGTACCTTACTACCCTGAGTTAATACCAAGTATCAGACATCCTACTTCAGTTCAGTTTCATGTTTTGGAATAAGAAACAATTTCCACTTTTTCTCATTTTACAGATTATCATCACGGAGACTACGCAGGTGGATATGGAGCTGCAGGTCCCGATAATTTAGGATATGCTGGTGTAACACCAGTTGGTCTCCATGGATATAATACGAGTAAGATAGTATGCTCATTGGATATGGAAAACTACTATCCATATGGCACTTTATATTCTCTGTATTATTTCATGTAATATCCAATTGATTTGCTTCAATTTGATCCAACAAAAAATCAACACATTCAACATGAATGATAAAATGGAAATGGTAGATCATAATAATGTAATTGTTGATCTATTTGTATTTTTGAACAATATAGGAAATTCATGAGTTCTCCTGCCAAACAATATCTTTGTCGACTGTGCAATGAAATCATTAATATAGATGGTTAATGTAATTGATGATCCATTTCTAACACTACATCCATTAGCTTTCAAGTCGCCTTTAATTCCTGTGTGTACTGGTACCCGGTACAGAGTAAATTTACTGTAAGAATCATTGTTAGAACAGTCTTGATGGCACCTTTGACTGTTTCGTATTTGGTTTTCGGCAACACATGTTTGGGAAAGTTCATTGTTCACTCTTCACGATTTGCGACTACACCTATGAAGTTTTTGTCAAAGGTGTACTTTGGTGTCATGTAGTGCATGAACTTTTGGACCTGTTATCAATATTTTACTTGATGAAATGTCAAATTACCAGCACACTGTTTGGAATTCCATACATTTACGTTAAATAATTCGTTCTAAGATTTAAACAGTTAAATGTGGTAAACTCAAACTTGCACTTTTTGAGTACTAGGAATTGTTGTTCACATGTCTTGTTAACAGAGAAACCCATTTTAACCTACTTAAACTTTTAACACCTCAACATTTTTCCATTCATAAGCACCTTCTACTGATGAATCAATTTATATTAGGCCTGTCTTTTGCAAAGGGCCTCATCAGGGAGGTAATTACGAACATGGACAAGACGACTATGGTCATGGATATCCATCTGGTGGATCTGGTCTGAAGTACGACCACGGCGGAGGAGGGGTAGAAGCATATGGACATAGTGACGGTGGTATTGGATATGGACATAGTGGAGGTGGTGTCGAATTTGGACATAGTGGAAGTGGTGTTGGATATGGACATAGTGGAAGTGGTGTTGGATATGGACATATTGGTGAAGGTAATAATGTTGAATATGATGGGGGAGCAACTGACTGTAGACATACAGGCGGTGGTATTGACTACGGCTATGGACATTATGGTGTAATTGGACACGAATACACTGGTGGAGGACTGAACTACGGACATAGTGGAGGAGGTGTCGCCCATGGTTACGGAGGTGGCAGTTATGGAGGCTCTGGATTAGGAGGTATTTTTGGAAAGGTATGTATAATGATTGGTATTGGTGACATTTATGATGCACCAGCAGTTTCTATAAAATATTTGTTTGTGTTATCTTATCAGTTGATTGAATAAGCACGGAGCAGAAAGTTTCTGGGATAATTCCATAATTTGTACTGACTAAACGTTTATTCATAGAATAAATACGATCTGGAATAATTTAACATATTGTCGGACTGCTAGGTTATCTAAAGTAAGATTTTTCATCAGTTTTTTCGTTATATGAAATGTTGGGTAAATAGTAAAGACAATATTTTTTACTCATGATGAACTTATTATAGATTCTACTACTCAACTTTTTTCTTACTATTCATCATTTAGTAATCGTTGATTGTTTTTTTGCAGAAGTTACCATTGAAGAAGCTGCTTCTTCCAATAGCGGGGATAGCTTTGCTTGGTGCTGCTGCTGCTTTATCGACAAATCCTGTTCTACTACATCTTGGAACAATAAGTGGTAGAAAAAGACGGTCAATATCTAAGAAATCATCTGGGAAAATTTACCCAAGAAATCCATACCTTACACCAATCAGACTGTAGATGTGACATGATTTGGAATCATGATGTTTACCACTAAAACTGTATCATTTATTTTGTAAATATTGAATTCATATAAACGATCGGAATGTACTCTCTATATAGAACGAGATGTTTTGTCAACAATATCTGATTTCAGTTTTCTCAGAAGACATCTGGAAGTTCATTATTGAATTTGGTTTTATTTCGAGTAAACTAAACTGAATTTAACTGATGACGGTTACTTGTTTAGTGAAATGCGCGCCGCGAGACATTATTCTTGTCCTGGTGTAAAAAAGTGTTTTCAATAGTCATTAATGGAAATGGTAACAAATGGGAAAACATGGTAATGAAGATCATGAACAAATATAGTTTCAGAACCGAATCTTTGAAGATCATCGATTCCATTAATTTTACAATATGTTTCTACATTGGCATAAATATTTTGACTGGGTTTGATTTTGAAGAGGAAGTATCATCCTCAATTTTCAAATTGAAAATCGAAGACTAGAAATAGAAAACTGAGATAATAATATACTCTCCTCATTCACAGTGGATTTAGGTCAGGGTACAGTTGCTCATCAGCACTGTTTGCTTTTTCAGATGACATAACAAGGCACCTTGATAATAATTAGATGTGTGCACTGATATTACTCGACTAATCCAAGGCATTCGATACCTCAAGACATGAGATTATTCTCTCTATCTTACACTTTATCGAATTTTCACCAAATGCTTGTTCAATTATAAATTCTTATCTATCTGGTGAATCGCAAAAGGCATATTAGATGATCATATCTCAGATTCTTTGAACATATGTCGAGGCGTTCCTCAGGGAATTATTCTGGGACCATTACTATACACGATTTACACTAGCAACTTCTCTCTACTGACACAGCTAGGTATATCTTTCATTTAAAATTTGTGATCTAGCGGAACCAACGGACTACATCAGTTCTAACTTGAGTCAATTACTAACCCTCATGAATGATCATTCGTTCGAAATTGATTCAACCTGATCTGGCACTGACCAGGAGGTGAGCTCAGAAAAGAAAATAATGACAGTGAGGGTAGGAGGAGATAAGATTAAAGTATCTAATTATTGCAAGAATCTTGGATTGATTATGAACAATAAGTTACGATTTGAAGAAAAAAATTAAAATGCATATATATGTCATTGAAACTCATTGTCACTGAACTGACTTACAGTCAAAGACATTACAAAATGAAAATCCGGGTGTGTGATAGTTTGGTTGTCTCGCACTTTAATCATAGTGACGTAGTCTTTGGACTATGCATGAACAGTTCTGATATAAGATGAGTACAAAAGGTTCAAAATTCTTGTTTGAGAATGGAATATGGAATAGGCGTCCTATGCGTATTTCACATGAATTAAAGAATTCTGGATGGCTTAGTATGTTCAATCGTCAAAATCAAAATCCCTCAATATTCATATCAAAAAGATGGATTCACGACTGAAGTGCATCATTTGAACTTATGACGGAGAAAGATGCTTACTATACCCAAGCATAAAAAAGAAGTATTGAAGCGATCTTTTTCCTATAATATAGCGACTTGAGGCGATGTCCTGGATGTACCTAACATTTCGTTGTCTGCATTTAAAAAAAATTTATTTAGCTTCAATCACAAATGGTTATTAGCTGAATGTCATTTACTTACTTGTTTCTGCATTGTAAACTGTGAATTCAGGTACTCAATCAAGCTAAGTACCTCTATTAGTACCTACAGGGGTTGTATATAAGGGCTAATGTGATGAACCATTGTTAGTTTATTGTGTAAGTTTGAAAATGTCCGTATAGGACGAAACTGCAGTAACGTTAGTAACAAATAAAAGTGGTGAAAAACATAGAAAGTTTTAATTTCTCCGTTATGATTTTTCATCATGTAGTAACGGCAACATCCATCAATTTACTTACTTGTTTAATTTGTAGTACATGTTCAACAGGTAGCAAAAACGTATGGGACTTTTTGGAACGATAGTCATGTCACTAAATATTTGGCGATATCTTGAATTTATTGAAGCCTCTAGAGACACCCTATATTCCATTCCATGAAAGAGAGGACATTGGCAGATCAAGATCTTCAGATGATGTGGTGCTGCAGAGTTTTACGGGTTTTCCTGCAAGAAGCAAGTGCGCCACTGGAGTCGCTGCGGAGCGCCAAATAATTTTTGTTATTTCATAATTTGTAGTACTTTCTCATTTTATGTTTATAATAATTACGTTATCCTCTAAAAAAATCAGTCCTCTATGTTTTTCATGGTTATTAGGTAATACTTCAATGGAACTGATATTAGAGATAGAGCAGCTGTTGCTGTAGGTACTAGTTACTCTTTCTAAAAACGAATTTTGAACAGATTGGTGGTTTATATGAAAAATATTACACTTCTCAACAATCGATGTTCTTTATACCAGAATGCTATGATCTTTATAGTACTTTATTTGCAATTCCAGATTTTATATTTTGTCGTAGATGAACGCTCAGACAATCATTATCATGACCTCATGGACAGAGAAGACTGAACTATCGATACCCACAATCTGTCGAGCTGGTGTGAAATATAGAAGAAATTATTATACTTTTGGCTTAATCAACTCAAAATTATTCAGAACACATCTATCCAACGAATTGTCACTGAAATTCCTAGTACTAGTGTAGACACAGTTCATCCATATTCAAAGATTGTATAGCAGGCTAAAAATACTAGCAGTAATGATCAAAACAGTAATTACGATAGGTACGAAAAGCAATTTTAACAAATATATATATCAATGGTAATCTTCGACATGCGCCGCTTCATGATCCATTCGGCGATAATATATAATAGAGCCAGCACGTCAGTTTCGGATATCTTGACTAGAAAGTACACTGAAAATTTGTACAACTACTACACAAGGGATATTTTCAATAACAAATATTAGACTTACCAGATATTTTTGTCAAGGTAATTTATCTAGTCGTTACATGGCTGATAAATTGCCTCCATAGGTGGCTCGGGGATTTATTAACAGCCTCACCCAAAACACGAAGTTAATGATCATAGTAGTTGATGCCGTTGACACCGAAACAATATTAGACTCTTCGGATTTCAAATTTTAGTAAGAGACCAATAGTCAGATAAAAAATAGAAAGTCCTGGACTTACAAGTAAGTGTGCTTCTGACATCTACGATAATAATAATGATATTGAAAGAACCTTTAGATCACAATTCAGATGAGTCGATGATTCATATGCTATTTTTAGAAAAATCAGTTATTTTGAACTGGTAACAATAATTATTCAAATCGAAAAGAAAATATTTTTAGAAGAAATCAGTTTTTTGAGAGGAGAACTTTTTGACTTTCTACTTCTCTATCATTGAACAGAAAATGCGGTGCTGATAAGTTAGTTTTACATTCATATTGAAATGAAAGTGAGACTTAGTTAACATAATCAAATAGTCTCTATACTCTCTAAGAGTAAGGGTGTTCTGAACACAAACGACTTATTTACAGTTACTTTCACCATTAGCGCTAGTGTTCACCTGGTGTCTTTATTTTCTATTCAGAAATTCAATATGTTGCAATATGAGCTTAATACTAAGAGTTTTGATACTGCAAAACATTTTAAGGTAGAGTTAAACTAAACCTCCTAAAATAATTAGATGGTCTAGAAATCATCTGTAAATCTCTAACTCAAGGGCATAAATGCAACGTCTTTGAGAAAAATTGATAACAAATGTGAAAAATTCTAGATCCTGCTGGACTTTGCAGAAAAATATTGAGGATCACCAATTTTTTTCTTTAAATGAAGGAATATAGAAAAAGGCATGTGTTCTAATCACCTGTTTTTGTACAGTGATATCAGTTTTTTTCGGGTTTGAATTATAATCACAAATAGAAAGGAAATTTCAGTTGAGATTCGAGACTGGGAAAGAACGTTATGACTTTCTACGTCTCCATCACTATATAAAAAATGTGCAGCTGCAGCGAAACTTCAGCTGTTCATGCAGCTGCAGTTTCGTAAGAATGTATCATCTTTCCCTCAAACTGATTTCCTGGAGTCTTTGAAGTCCACTAGATACTCGTTAGGACAACAAGATGATTGTTCCGAATTCTTGGGGTTCTTGTTGAATACTCTTCGTGAGCAAAACAATAGCAGAATCAATACTATCAGTCTATCTCGTCTTGTGCTTGTAAATCTTCTGCTGAAAAAATCCTCAATTCTTTACTTTGTAGTAAAAGTTCGAGAGGTAGCAAAAACGAATGTGAATTCATGGAACTTCAACTAGCGTTTCCTAATATGACTAATAACCAGTCCGTGCAAAGCTTATTGTTAAATCATCTGAAAATGGAACTTTTTACCAGGTGATGATCGACTGTATTGCTAAACATGCGCCAAACTAACTGACTGTTATGAGGAAACAAGTATAGCTGAGGCACCAGTTGATCTAATAATAACACTGATGATCTTCAAACATGACTCAACCTCTGACGTAAGCACCAAACTCTTACGAAGTTTCGGAAAGGATGAACACTTCAATCGAGCAGACCACTATTATAATATTCATGCAGTCTTTGTTCACTGTGGTTCTGGAGTTGAATTTGGTCATTATTACGCCTTGGTCAAAGACGAAACTGGCTGGTTTAAGTTTGACGAAGTGTTCTGACGATGTAATGAATTTATTGGAGCCTCTGGAAACACCCTATATTTTGATTTATGAGAGAGAGGACATTGGCAGATTAAAATCTTCAGATGATGTGGTGCTGCAGGTTTTTCCGAGTTTTCCTGCAGCTGAAAAACAAATGCGCCACTGGAATCACTAAAGTCGCCCCGGAGAGCCAATTAATTTTTATTGTTGTTTTATAATTTCATGATTTGTATTTTGGAAGTATTCATTATATACCACTTAAATGAGATTCACAGAAGTTCATTTCAGATACAAACTGGAAAAAACAGTACTCCAAATTCTCAAAATGGAGTTGAAACAGGTCATTATCATTCACAAGAACGCTACACGATGTAATATATTGATATAAAAATTTTACTTGCAAAACAATCAAACTTCTCATGTACTCTACAGTTTCGGGCAAAGACAAGACAAATCGCCCATTTATTTTACAAAACTACGACTTTTTGTTACCGTTGTTATAAAATTATCATAAAATCTCAAAACAACTTAATCTGACAATTCGTATCTCAAAATCTGACAAGTTATTTCATTTTCTTTTTATTAATCGAAATACAAAACAGCTAATACCTACTGGGTGTTCGACTACCAAAGTCATTAAGTTCCAACGAATTTCAACAACCGTGAAGCATTCCTTTGAATGTTTGAAATATCGAATGAGAAAGAGTAATTTCTGATTTATTCAATGTTAATATCCAAGTAGTTATTTTGGATACACTTTTTCCAGTTTATATTAGAAAAAACTTTTGGGCATGATATAAACATATCTGTGAGAGTATTTATCAAAGTTGATTATTTTCTTTCTCCCTTTTGAAGTTTCCCACATATTTTTTTTTGTAAAATAACACACATGATCACGAGCCAAGCTTTTTCTATTCGTACTTTTTCTCTTCAATTTTCTTTAGTGAGAATATCAATACCCTTTCCCTTATAAAATATCGCCGTTACTGCCAAGACGAGGAACAAAGTGACGTGCTACACTCGTTTTTCCTTTTCAGGAGTCCTGCGTATCTGAAAAGCGCCCGATATCGATTGCTGTATTTCAGGAGGGTCCTGTTGGTAGCCATTTTGCTGAAACGTACTCGTTTCAGAACGCAAACCTCTCCTAGAGCCGTGAACTTCATTTGGATATTATCGAAGTGATATCGCATTATGTGCCCCAGAAGCTAGTGATACCGAATTTTTAATTGATTTGGAAAAGTACAGAGAAATGTGAGTACCTGGTGTATTTATTAGTCTTGAATTTTGAGTTGAGGAGCTTATACGACATTGCTAGGAGAGGATTAAGAAATCTGCAGAGTCTACCAATTTTATTTGGCCAACTTAACAGACTTTGATTGTATCCTGTTTTGGAAGGATCACTGGTTTGGGAAATCCAGTTGTCATCTTCACGGAAGGATAAATTTGATTTGAAACCTCAACAACTCTCATTAGGCATTATAGACTATAGAGAGTTGAAGTCGTTTTCGATTGAAATAGTTTTTATTTGTACTGGCAGGGTATACATGGTCTTCAATCTAGTTTTATAATAATCATTTGAAATGGACATCTGAAATTTAACAGAATCATTAATTCAAAGTAATTTTTGGTGTTTCCTTGTGCTACCAAGAACAACATATATTTACATGGGATCATTATTGAAAGACATTGATTCAGATAGTCGACGAATATTACGAGTCATTGAGATTGGTTTGAAACTGAATATTTCACTCACATTGGTGGGTTCAGTTGATACCCAATGTAGTTCAGAAAGTACATTCATCGATTTTTTGGAAAACCAGCTATCTTTCACTACTCCTTCCATTTTCTCGATTCTGATGGAAATGAATTGCTCCAAGGGAATAAATTCACCACCAAAAATAAGAAATCCGCAAGTGAATGAAATAAAATCCTCTGTACTCTTAAAAATTGGAGTGTCACGATTTGTTTTATTACACATAATCCGTTCCATCAGCTATGTGCTACTTTCAAAAATTCTTTCTAGGGTGTTAGGCAGAGATTGGTAGTTTTATGTAGAAGAACTCGTAATAGATGAAGGGTGATTCAGAAATGATGAAGACGATAGGATAAAAAGATGTTGCCGCAGAGAAAAATTAATTAATAGAATATTACTAGTAATCTAAAAATGTTACAACTTCTACCGCTGAAAGATTTTTGATCTTTTGATTCCTCCATTCTGTTTATAACATACATAAATGATATACTGAGTTTCACGAAAACACGTAGGATTTGGAAGTGTAGAAAATTGATCTTTCTAGACTTGAACTGTTTTTTCAGTTATTTGAAATGACTAGAAAATAGTAAACATTTTCTAGAATATATTGAGATGAAGTAGTATTGAGGTTAGAGAAGTAGCTCGATAATTTGTAGAAAACTACTGCAGATTATATTGATTCTGATAACACCTTCGATGGTTTTGTTGTCTTTCTTGAGAAAATTTGCGAAATTTGAGCAAAACAATATCAATATTTTCACAAAGACTACCAATGCGCCTTTCTGAGGAACACAATCTTAAATTTGACTCAATAGACACCGCACGGATAATAGAAGAATCAGTTATCCATGCTCCTTTCATACGGTTGATTCTGACGCAGAGCTTGAGCGGGATTGACCTTTGTGATGGATTTTGTGCTTAATCTTCAATCTGTTATGTCATGTTGACAATTCCCAGATATCACAGGGCGTCAGTGTCTGTGTATCGGTGGTCGCTGTAGAGACAATTTTCACTGTTCGGTTCATCCATTCTTTAGAGATGATGCCTCGGTACCAGTTATATGTCTTTTCCATATCCAATCTCAGAAACTGTTCAATTTCCTTTCATTCCAGTGATATCTCAAATGACCTAGTTTTCATTGTCGGTATTTTCCTTTCAGTGGATCTTCTTAGTTCCACAATTAGGTTCTGGTTTCGAAACAGAAGAAACGATTTACCCCGATTTTGTGAGGACCTTAGATTATTCATTTCCCCTTGTGACCTGAGCCTTCTCCCAATTTACTTGGAAGATGGTACGGATACTTCTAAGGAGTTTGGAGATATTGAATATTTTCTGTGTCACACCAAACCCTTCATCTATTTTAAACTCATCAGTATACCACTCGTTTTCACTCAACTATGACGACGCATACGTTTGGCGGATATTCACAACCATTTTGAACGTCTTTTCATTTTTTGTTTCTTTGTTAGTTATTTGGCGAATACTGAAGGCATTGATTGCTACATCTTTTATTACGTTACTCTATGATTTCCAAATAGGTAAATTGTGTTTCCAAAGGCAACAAGAATAATGTTATGGGATAGTTTAGATTTCAGAAGAGAGAGGTAGATCTAGATTTAATGATCTTTTCATTTCACCACTAGATAATTTTTGGTTTCAAAACCCTCGGTTCTAGGATATTTTACGGTTACGGCATATTCAGACCTCCGTTGTAGCTTCGTGATTGTTCTGTTCTTCTTTGAAAAATGTAAGTTAAGTTGTACTCGAACTTGGAGCTTCAATCTTCCTTTGAGCATATAACAATTATAGTTCTGCCAGGATTGAATGTTGATTCTTCGAAAGTAATCCAACTTTAGATTAACTCTATAGTTGTTTTCATAACTCCTGAGATGGCATCCATGTGATTCTTGGAGATATTAACAAACTACTACAGAGTATTTGAATATTCCACTTGATACTAAAAAACCTGTTCTCTAGGCAAAATCGATTGAATCAGTTATTCGCATTTTCGAAAATAATGTTAGCCAGTGAATTGCATTTTTTGAAAACTAAACATTTCAAACGTTAGCTATGTTTGATGTCTTGTATGCAGCAGAAAGGAATTTTTAACACTGTGAAGTAATATCTGAGAAATAACGTAATGATTGGTGAATAGCCGATGAAAATGAAAATTAAATTTCGCAAAGACAATAATTTCTAAAAGTGATTCAACCTCGAGAAGTATTTATTCTTCGGAAGACTCCAAAAACAACGAAAATTATCTCAAGTGATACTTTATTGTGAATTTTTGATTGAACAGTTCACAAAATAGCAACACGTGTTCCATTATACCAGCGGTTCCCAAACATTTTGCCTGGGGACCCACCTTCATTGTGGAGTTTTTTTCGCGACCCACATAATAAATAATATTCAGTATAATTATTATTGCTAATAATATTTTTATTATTATCATCTTGAACATTCACTATGAAGGAATACATCTCTAAAAGAAAATGGTGAAGATGATATAATTGAAGATAAAATACTGTACGAAAAAAGACATTCAATTCAGGAACTTAAAACCCCATCAGCTCTTTTAAGGCTATGTTCGAAAGAACTGTATAATCTCCCCTTGCCTCTCTCCAAAATGGAAAAAACAATTCAAAAGTATTAAGTGTTTCTAATCTGTTTTCGCGACCCACCCAAATTGCTCCCGCGTCCCACTAGTGGGGCGACCCATAGTTTGGGAATAATAGCTTCGTCAGGCGTTCATAATTAGTGAATGAGTTATTTGAAAAACACCCCTGAAGAAGCTATTGAATAGTGAAACACATGCTGGGATATTGCAAACTGTCAAGTGAAAATCTCACAATCAAGTATCGGCTGATTCCATAACATATAAAACTTACTTTTCAAAAAAAATTATTAAAGAATGTTTGTTTAAAGGTGGTTGACAATGTTTCGTGGTGTATTTTATCAGTTCGGACTTCCATTGTCTAATATAATATAAATTGATTTGAAATCTCTGAAAAAAAATAAAAAGATTAACCGAAAATAACAATTTTCATAAACAAAAGAATGATATTACAAAGAAATAACATACAAGCAACAACCAAAAAAATAAAAAATAGAAATAATAATAAAAGCTGTAAATTAAAAAATATTATTAACAAAAAATTAAAACACACACAGCGAGGAGAAACCAGCAAATCCGGAATAGAGCATGTTTGGAATCATCAATATAACATCAAGTGGGCTCAAGCTGAAATCATCCACAAAGAGGAACACTGGTTTAGGAGAAAATTCAAAGAAGCTGCGTATATGTTGTCCAACAATGCATTTAGTCAAGCTAGCGTAGAGATACGTAACATATGGAAACCTCTAATTAAGCGAAAAACGACCAACTCCCGCCAAACGGTCATCTCCCGCTGAAACCAATGAAGCGGAGAGAGGAAAGGGGGGTTAGGTGAAAGCACTCGAATGACCTATAAATAGTCAAATATCGGAGAAATAAGCCCAGTTATCACCCGAAGACGATTGTGGATACTAACTATCGAAACGTAACTTGGTTTGGAATCTTTCAATTTTGATTTTTCATTTTTTGTTAATAATATTTTTTAATTTTTTGAATTTCAGCTTTCATTAATATTTCAACTTTTTATTTTTTTAGTTGTTGCTTGTATGTTATTTCTTTGTAATTTCAGTCTTTTTTTAATAAAATTGTTATTTTCGGTTAATCTTTTTGATTTTATTTTATATTATATATTAGACAATGGAAGTCCGAACATGAAATATTAAAGAATGTGTGGTCACTATATATGTTAAAAAATCTATGAAAATATGTTTTTTCCTTAACCAGCTGTCGCCCTCTACGACAACTCTTAAAAGTCGAAATTTGTGCGAGCAAAGGACTAACGAGGTTTTACTTTTCAACGTGTGATCCCTATATGATTATTATTATTTAATTAACCATTTCAAAGGCGTTTAATGATTTTTTTTTCATTCTTTCATGCTTATTCAGTCCATCGAAATACAAGTGGAAAATTTTGACTTGGAATATGTTGCCATGGTCAGTTCTTAACCAAAATGAAAATGTCTGTTCAAGAAATGAGATGAACTTTCATTTTTCTCAAAAATATTTATTTATTCATCAATTTATATTTTGTTCCCTCCAAATTAGTTCCCCTCAGATAAAATACATTTGTGTCAACGTTTTTTCCAATCTTCAAGGCTGTTCTGATATGTACTTTTTCAAATGTCCTGGAACTCTCTGAGAGATTCGATTTTTATCTCCTCAATTATCGCAAAACGCCATTGTTTCACGGGTTTTTTCAATTTTTGGAACAGAAAAAAGTCGCATAGTGCTAAATCTGGTGAATACTGAGGCTGAGGGGCATTATTGTAATGCAAGTGAACAGGTGCATTATTGTGATGCAAAAGCCATGAATTGTTTTCCCACAATACCGAAAACGTTTTTTTCCTATTGCTTTTCGCAAGCGGCGTATACATTTATTGGCCGTACGACCTGATGCACTACGTCACAGTACTTGAAGAAAAAAGTGAGGAAATCCCTGAAATATGATCAAACTTGACGTGCCTTTTTTTGGTCTTGGCTCTTCTGGGCTCTTTAATTGGGACTATTGGACTTTGATTTCGATGTCATAACCATAATCATATGATTCGTTACCAGTTATGATCCTTTCAGGCATACATGGATCACCTTTGACTTCATTCCTGTTGACAATTCTTGAGCGATGCTCATGCGACGTTTTTTTTGTCAAAATTCAGCAATTGTGGAACAAATTTTGCTGCCACACGCTTTATGCCGAAAATTACAAAAAAAATTGTCGTGTCGTGTCTTCAATAGTGACTCGACGATTCTCCATAACAATTTTCTCCACTTTCTCAATATTCCTTCTGTAAAGATCTGATACCACTTGTAAACATTTTTCTGACTCAGAGTACAATCACCGTATGCCACTGTCAATACTTCAAGTGTTTTTGAGGACTTAACTATACTTTTCACACAGCATTTGATGCAAACTCTCTGATTCGTTTTTTTCGATAGCATGGAATGGAACGTTAAATACCATCTGGTACTGCGGCAGACATCATGAGGTTTGACTGCGAGGATTAAGGTTGTATTTCAAAGTCTCAGCATAGACTGACTGGCGAACTACGTATTTATGATTTCAGAGGGTGGTTGGTTGATGATGAGGATGGTGGCGAGGTTGATGGAGAAGGCGACGGCGGGGTGTCCATATAAATGCTAACTCCTGATTGATTCCCACTGTTCATGGATTGTTATGATTGGTCCGCACTGTTACTAGGTTATTCAGATTGGTCTATGTTGTTGACAGGTTTGCCACCGATAAGATGTCGATAGAAGTTATATTTTAGTGTATTTCTTGCCTTGTTGAATTCTGTATACCACATTTTGTTGACCAGTATACCTTCTTTTTTTCTGTTAAAAGTGGTCGGATGCTTATATATCTCAATAGCCTTCCTATGCAGTTTCATCATATTCATAACCTTAGTTTTCCTGCAAAATTTTCATTAATTTTCACTGATTTTCTCCAGCGACCTAAGTATTTGAAAGCGTTCAGGAAATTATTGATTAACTGCGAATAGTTCTCAGCTCTAGACGAGTGTGGTAAATTGAACCATCATTTCGACGTCCGAGCGAATATCTCAAATGTTGAGCCAATTCCAACCCTCATTCCAATTGCTTGTAGTTACTAATGTATGGCAGGACTTAATGATTATTTCTGCCCGTGGAGAAACGAATTGAATTGGCTGGATTCCAGGGCCATGTCTTTATACGGTTCACACAAGAAATATCATGCCCTTATTAGAATGTGCATATCATTTACTTTGAATTATTGTACTGTACACCGTTATAATTGTTGGATCAAAATTCTTGAACTCTGCTATTATAAGATTTGAGCGAATTAATCATATTCAATGTTGCCTGAAATGTATATTATAAACAGGTAAATATATAGATTTATTTAGTTATTACACAAAATGTGTATGTAAGAACAACTCAGTAGCACTTGTGCTAACTCAGTTGAACTTCGCCTTTTGTTATGCCAGCAACTAGCTCTCTAATTCATTTAAATATTTGTATGTAACTACAGCTGGGTAACAATAAAGACGATTATTATTATTATTATTACATACACAACCCTACGTTAGGTCTAGGGTTTGAAAAGACATATAGATTTATCTGTCGAGAAGTATTATTGCTTTTGTTCTGCTGCGATGAGAAATGAACAAGAAATATACACAAGAAGAATTAAAGAATTTTAGATGATCGTATTTTTAATTTTATAGTTGTATCGAGTCATACTAACTGTTGACTCTTCAAGTTTATTCAAATTATAAAATTTTGTTGACAAGTTTTTAAACTAGAGAATTTGTGATTCTGAGTATTCTTATATCAGTTTTTATTCAAGTGGGACACATACCTATGTATTTCCAGGTTCGATTACAACCTCAGTTTCTCGCATTTTCTCGCACTGTAACAATTTTCTGTTTTGATCACATTTTATTATAGGTTCCTTGATGTGGTGAATAAATATCCTCACATTCATTTCACTAAACATTATATCGTTTACATAGATGATAAATAGCAACAGGTTGAAAATTGATCCTTGCGGCACTCCTTGGCACATTTTCCCAAAATCTGATCGGATGTCTTATGATGTATCAATGAAAATTTCAGATCTTTCTACTAAAACTTCATAATATTTTCTGAGAGATTAAAATTTCCATCTGATTAAAAAATCGTTGACTGTCCTTTTACGTGAATGTAATATCACTTTAAATGGTGTATACTGATATAACGTAGGTGGAACATACATCATGTTTGACGGAATGCTAATATTAATCGACACTGTATCGCAAACCAATGATGTTGACTCCATGTCAACACTATTACGATACTGATACATCGTAAATCGAGCTAACTGAATGGGTCAGTGTCTGACTGGGAGACGATCCCATTACAGATATTATATCTTTATTTATTGAGGTTTCCATAAAATAAATAATAGAAGTTACTACTACGTGATTTATCCATTACTACGACAGGTTGGTTTCCAACAAAAATCAGTTATAGAATAATAAAAAAAACTGAATTATCAAACTTAACGTAGTAGATCAAATGTACAAATGTATAGTTGAATAAATCATCCAGTATGTGAATAATATATGAAACAAAATAAAACTAGAGGTGGGGATGAAAAGTCTCAGATCAAACTCACTATTTCGAGGCGAATATAATAGTGGTAACTGAATAAAACTTTGTTTGTTTCATTTACGTCTACTGAGCAAACCGTCTCTAAGAAGAACAGTTCTGTGACAATTAATATGTTATTGTTAATGAAGAGTCCTCTGCCTTTATTTCTGGGCTAAACATTACAGAGACATCATAATACAATTACAGAAGACGAAAGCGAAGCTGGCATTTTTTGCAGTACTGATATCTAGCTCCTTAGAGACCACTCTTACTGCATAACATTATCTAGCGCGTCAATCAAATTTTAGCCTATTATCAATGAATACACCCTAGAATTTACGGTTTAATTTATTTTGCAAGATACCATTGTCCACGGAAAGTTCCTCAAGTAAGCGTTTGGATGGAATTACATTATATTTTGTGTCAGGGACAGCAAATTAGCGTCACACCTCTTTATTTTTATCCAAGTCGGATAATATTATTCTAAGCAACTTAATTGTGTTTACCTCTTCCAATAAAACGATGGTTTTGTCCGCGGAAAGCGTGAAACAGCCAAATATATCAATCTTTGTCCAATCATTTACATATAATAACAAAGTGGGGCTCAACACAGAACCCTGCGGTAACCAGTTTCGATTGCCCTCCTTCCATTGTTTCAATGATTTGTTCATGACCTGTAAGGTACGATTCAAACTATTTGTGAGAAGTTCCTCTGCAACCATACGGGCATAGTTTTTCTAGCAGTATATAATGATCAACGCAATTAAAAGCCTTCGAAAGATCTAAAAAAAATTGCTTATGCTACGTCACCAGCATCAGTTTCCTGAACGCCAAATTCTTTGTTACTTATGACTGTGCAGATTCAAGAATGTTTTGTATAAGTGATAAATGATTATGTTTCACTCATCAGAAACATGAGTTTTTGAAGTATTTTCTCGACAACTGTTCTCAAGTTGATTATTGATAAACAAGTCACAGGAAATACAACACCCACTTACCTATATGGGTTCAGTTTTCAGTGGCTTATTAACAGTTTTCGTCGTAACATAATGATTATATTATTGTTGTAAATATATTCCCTGTCGTGAGTGAGCTCTAGAACAAACACTTGAGATAAATTTCGTGTTCATTTACCGCAAGGTAACATGAATATACATTTTTTTCTGCATCTTGTGCGTTGCTAGTGAACAAATCATGTAACAGTGTATAATTTTTTTTACTTCGGAAGTAGTGATAATGATAAATTACCAACACCTTGGCACAGTAAGTCGACTATGTTAACTTTTGATAAGGATTTTGAAGGTTGTAACAAATCGTAGCCATTATGATAGGAGAAAAGCAGTACATTTGTGTATAAAGAGCTATATGTAAACTCTTCTCGATGGCCATTGAAAATTTTCGTTGATTAATTTATGGAGATATAAGTTCTGTACAGCTATTGAGACCATGATTATCCAACTAGACATTAAAGGTCTTTCAATTCATCAAACGCTGTATTACTTTTGAGGTTGGCATTGTTGTTTCTTAAAAACTATATGTAGGATTCATATGGCAAGAATACTGGGAATTAATCCAATACTTCTTTTATTGACGACTTGTTTATTTTGTGGAAATTCATGTTCACTGAGGATACACTACAAAAACACACTTTTGTCTATTCTCCACGATATTTCTTTATTGTTACTAGTTTTGGCTATTACACCAATTTCAAAACTAACTGATTACATTTAAATCTGAGTAATTTATACCTAAGTTGCCTGTCCTACAAAATGTAGGTATCAAATTATTTATGATAGGAAAGGCAACTTAGGTATTAATTACTCAGATTTAAATGTAATCAGTTAGTTTTGAAAATGGTGTACTAGCCGAAACTAGTCAGCAATAAAGAAATATCGTGGAGAATAGACAAAAGTGTGTTTTTGTAGTGTATCCTCATTGATCCAATAAATGACTAACTTGTTAATGAATGTTGCAGATTTCAATATAGGTGAAGTTCTTGTGTTTGATTTTGTTTTTTGTTGATAATTCACAACACAACAAAGTTTTTGTTTCGGGGTTGAAATTAGATGATTTTAATGTATTTCCACGTGTTAAAACCGAAAGTGACCATAAAAATTATATATTAGCTCTTGTTTTCAAGATATAGTATCATTATATTATCTCCCATCTGCTCTTCGGCCTGTACCACACTCAGACAATTTGCCAGTCCCTTCTCCACCCCAAAACTATGAAATTTTAGAGGAAGGTGATGAAGACTGTTTAGAAGGAGCAACCCATCCTTCTACATCCTATGACCCTGATTTTGAGGTAAGCGATAGGTCTAGTGATCCGCACAGACTTAGTCAAACAGAGTTGAGTGACCTTATAAGAGATCTTCGCTTGTCTAAGGAAAAGGCTGAGCTGTTAGGGTCAAGACTACAACAGTGGAATCTTCTAAAACATGATGTGGAAATATCTCAGTACAGACAGCGTCAAAAAGATTTGCTTCCTTTTTTTGAGAAAAAAGAAAACCTCGTAGTTTGTTCTGATGTTAATGGTTTGATGGACTGCTTGAATTTGGATCACACTCCATCTGAATGGAGACTGTTTATAGACTCTTCAAAACTAAGCTTAAAAGCTGTACTTCTGCATAATGGGAATCAGCTACCCTCTATTCCTATAGGTCATGCAGTTCACATGAAGGAAACGTATATAAATATGAAAACACTTCTCCAATCAATCAAATATGAACAACACAAGTGGCACATCTGTGGTGATCTGAAAGTCATTGCTATACTCCTAGGAATGCAATTAGGGTTCACCAAGTACTGTTGTTTTTTGTGTCTGTGGGACAGTCGGGATAGAAAATCTCACTATAAAAAATGAACTGGCCTACACGAGACCTAAACCCTAATGAGAAAAATGTAGTTTACGAGCCTCTTGTAGATCCTAAGGATGTTCTCCTTCCCCCATTACATAATAAGTTGGGACTAATGAAAAACTTTGTGAAGGCCATGGACCAGAAAGAACAAGCTTTTAAGTACTTGAGAGCAAAGTTTTCCAGGTTGAGTGATGCTAAAGTCAAGGAAGGCATCTTTATTGGGCCTCAAATCCGTGAAATCGTAAATGATCCTGCTTTTGACATGATTTTAACAGGAAATGAAAAAAGAGCCTGGGAAGCCTTTAAGCGGGTTGTACATGGGTTTTTAGGTAACAAAAGAGATGATAACTTCACAGCATTGGTTAAAGAGCTTCTTCAAGCTTACCACCAACTTGGATGCAACATGTCCTTAAAAATTCATTTTCTTCACTCTCATCTTAATTTCTTCCCACAAAACTGTGGAGCTGTGAGTGACGAACATGGAGAAAGATTCCATCAAGACATTGCCTTAATGGAACAGAGATATCAGGGCCGTCTGTGTGTAGGGATGCTCCAGAAGTGTTTTATAAAAGACAAGCTAAACGACAGCGATCTTACAATGAATCGGATGGACTTAATTGAAATTTGGTGGTACAAACTTCTTTTATTTGTCAAAACACTAAGAATAATGTTTTTTTTATTAATTTTGTACTTAAAATATTCTAAAAGAAACATAACAATATTGTTTTATGTACTTTCACTTTTCACGTATAGTATAACTACTCTTTAAGATTAAGTACTGTGTATCTCAAAAACCAGAGCTAATAAAAATTTTTCATTGTTATTTTCGTTTTTATCACCCCAAAATTAGTAGAAATTGACCAATTTAGTGTAGGAAACATTCAAAAAATATTTTTTTGTTGTTTCTTCGGACACAAAGGAATGCAACTACGGGTTCTACGTCAATCTATACGGTCTCCATACGAAACATCTCCTTTCTTTCTGAGTATATGAAAATACTTATCTCACACATCTGAACTATCATAATTATAATTTAGATTCCAACTTACATTTGAAATTGAAGAGAATTAAGAGCTATTGTTACAAGTTTGAAGGTTTGGGAAGATCTCTTGGCATCCAAGAAATTTAATAATAATAAATGCTTTCATTAGAAGGTTACTCAGTTCAAGTAATACTAAAGTAACCTAAGAAATGGCAGAATTCAACATCAGCACATGATAAATCAAGGCACATATTGATCTTTCATCTAACCAACACTAAATCCAGGTTATAACAGCATAAACATAATTATTATAGTGATTCTCTAAGACTATAGAAAAAAAAACAGAAACTATAATGATACTGCCAATTATTGTCAGTATCATTTTATTCTTTCAATTTATATAAATAATAAAATAAAACATGTGCATCTCGGGACGCCCGACAGAAGTGATAACTTGAACTGATCTAAGTTGAACTATTTAATATTGAAATTGTTCAACTTGAGAAAAGCTTGTGTAATGACTGTAATTTGATGTATATCATTATGATAAGGTAAGGAAAGGTTATTCATTATCAAAATCTTTTATTGATTATTTTGTGTATGTACGTATGTGATACCATAAGCCAATTGTTACTTTTGAAGAAATAAATAATGACACTAATAATGTACACACATAAAATTAGTATCATCATTTTAAAGCCGGGTTTTACATAATAAAAGAATATTACGTACTTGCTGGTTAGATTTTCATAATACTGTCAACAGTATACGTCCAGCGCACGCTAAACACTGAACGTCTCTGTCCGACGCAGTGTTGCCAACCGGATCAACTATATATATCAAATATATATTCCGTTACGTTTGTATATCTGACGCAAATCAGGTGGCGCATGCGCCCTATCCAAAATTAAATACTACAGAACTCACAGTTTGCGTGGCAGAAAATTGTGTATTTGAAAGTATTACCGACATTATTGCTTGATCTATTCGCGGGCAGATGGCGCTGTACGTAATGATAATATATCGACAATATTGCTTGATCTATTCGTGGGCAGAAGGCGCTGTACGAAAATATCAATAGTCATTTTTCTAAACAATATACGGCTGATTGATCCCAAAGTTTAGATAAAATGAATATAGTTTAAAAATACTAAAAAACACGCTTTTATAGCATACGAAACTGAAAAATTAAAAATAAATAAACTAAATAAATTAAAAAACACGCTTTTAAAGAACATCGAACCAAAAAGTTTGAAGTTTTTTTTTAAATAAGCTCAAAACAATAACGTACGAAAAATACGCTTTGTGAAAAAAGCGTGGGCGCTTTGTGCCATATTTTTTGTATATTAAGCGCCTGTCGCTTTTTTCACAATAATACTAGTATTTTTTTTGTTCGTTATTGTTTTAAGCTTATTTAACAATAAATATTTTGAATTTTTTAGTTCGATGTTCTTTGAAAGCGTGTTTTTTTAGTTTTTTAAACTATATTTATTTCAAATTTTTTACCAGACTGAATCCCGAAAAACCCCTCTTCTCTATACATAGTGTTTCATAATTGAATCATGGGTGATTTCAAGAATAACTTTCCATATGAACATTCAAGATGTTGAAATTTAACAAAAAAAATCATTTCCGAAACCGCTTTTGCTTTTTCCCAGTTTCAGTACATGAGAAGTACGCATAAAAATACATTCTTTACATGGTGAAGGTTTCCTTAATGTTCATCAGCGGCGTCCCTGTTAACATACCCTGTCATATGTTTTATCAAAATCATGATATGCCACTGATTTGCCACTGAATTGATATTATTTTTGTAATTGTCCTCTACATTCTCACTCGCCCGGTGAATAGTTTTTGAGGTACACCTAATAGAAGGCATTAATTTTTCTATTTCTTGTGCTAACATATTTGGAAGCTGATTTTGTTATTCTCAACAAATTTGACACATATCTACCTATATGCGTTATATTATTCAAATTATAAAAAGTTGTTAATTGAAATAAATTTGCTTATATGGGTACGTCAATAAAAACCATCATTATTATTACACAAAGATGTATTTGAATTACATCAATTATGCTTTGGTTGGTTTCCGGGTTTTGCCGTGGTCTTCTTTGGTTACAATCTTCAAACGTTTCAACTGCAACTGCGGCAGTCATCTTCAGTGGCGTGCTCTAAGTTCAGGAACGTCAAGAAGAGTACCTCGACTACGCCACTGAAGATGACTGCCGCAGTTGCAGTTGAAACGTTAGGAGATTGTAACCAAAGAAGACCACGGCAAAACCAATGATTTATGTCAAGCCTGTTTGAGTAAAACTGACATTTTTCGTTCATTTCAGAATCATGTCTCCCACCTTCCGTTCGTTAGTGAGACGCGACGCTCCAGTTTCGAAGCCCGATGAGCCAGCCATGTCTCCTTCGGCGTCGTTTTCCAGCCCGACCGTCCCCCCACCTACGCCGCCCGCAACTGACGCCGATGCTATGATAACTCCTGAAACTGCAGGTCTGGAAACGCATATTTTTAATAACAAACATTATCATCCATCTCAAGGTCGCACAACTCCCCATGTGGAACCAGGTATTTAGTTGTTTTTTGTGTCGAAGCAAGTTAGTGTCGTTTTAGCCGCAACACGAGAAACTCGACACTTTACAGCACTTACTTGGTACACTCACATAATTCCGGATTAGGTTCACATTCTATTTTGAGCACCTCATTTTTTTCTCAAGTTTTCGCTTCACGTTGCATTCCAATAAGGATTTAGGAATTTTTGCAAATAGCGTATTTCTTGGCAGGACTACAGAGGATGCTAGAAACTAGCGCTCGTCAAGGAGTACAATCTCTGTCACAAATAATGCAATTACATGAATTGAATGCTCTGATTTACGATAATTTCAATTTTCTAGATATATTACTCCTACTACTACTCCTACCAAGCAACGTCTAAATTGGTAGCAAATTGTCAAACACTACTCTCCTCGATAGGAAGACTCAACAGATTGTCTCTGGTCTGGATTCCTGGCCATACTGGCCTGGAAGACAATTAGGCTGCTGACTTCTTTGCAGAGGAGGGTGCTGCAAGCCGCTTCATCGGAACAGAACCTGTCATTAGCATTGCCTTGGGCTTTGCCAAACAAACACTGAACACCTGGATGACAAGAAGATTTATGGACTTCTGGCAGAATCATCCAGGATAGGCTCACTCCAAGGCGTTCATTCACCCTTCGAAGCTTGATACCAAACAGTTGTTGGACTACAGTTGGGATGAACTATGATGTCTAACAGGCCTTCTTACAGTTCACTGTCATTTGAATCATCACATGCAGAGACTTGGACTGTCGGAAGACAGTGTGTGTCGCCTCTGTCTGGAAAATTATGAAACTGCAGAGCATATACTTTGTGCCTGCCCCGCTGGGGATCGAATCAGGTTCTTTGTGTTCGGCAGATCCGTACTCTCATCATCTGACCTGACAGACCACTCACCATACAAACTAATCGGCTTCGTTAAGAAGCTGGGTTCATTTGGTCGAGTGTGAATAGGTGTGAGCCACAATAAACCCTTATGGGTGGCGGTGGAGGGTCGAATAGACCCACTCACTTCAGACCTAACCTAACCTATACTTCTTGTCTTATAACGTCGGATCAACTTGTCACCTATGAAGAGAAAAGTAGATTTAATAACGTGACGAATTCAGAATAAAAAATGATTGAAGTTGGATTCTCACAGGACTCGTTTTGACTATTCATATGGATTCCTTTCGTAGATACATGATACCCAATTGCTTCAGGTATAATACTTGCTATGAACGATTTCAATTTGAGCGGGTCAAATTGATATCATAATAATAACAACAAATGGAACGACTGAAATTTATAAGTTGCGTCTATCGACTTCTAAGTATCACATAATCTAGAATACCGGGTGTACATCGGGTGTCATCCCGGGTGTACATCCGTTCGTTTTTGACATTATCGCGACGTTTCAGTAAGATCGCACTTGCTATATTCATGTGCTTGGTAGCTGAAATTCCATACTGAGAGAAAAGCCAATGTTCGAAACGTACAATGTCCATAAAGAAACAATTGATGTGACGACTAATTTTCAAAATCGAAAGTGAAGAGGAAAAGAAGGAGAGTGAGGATGAACACCATTGAGTTTATGACTTCCTTAAATTTTGAGGATTTCAGTTGCCACTCAAAATGAGCCAAAAATTACAATTCTGCTGGAAAGAAGAATTTGATACTATTGAATTTGAGGTTTTCATTCTGAGATGAGTGCTAAGATTTTCTAGAGGTTTCATGCTCACTTCTTCATCAGTGCCCTCACATTTCATTGGTTCATGGACTAATGGTCCAGTTTCCTGTCCACTTGTCCAACCTTATCCTCGTTAATATGTTTTTGGACTAGATCTTAGCCTACTATACGTAACTAGTAGAGTTTATAATATTTACTGCGATTGGGTGAGAAAAAAGGGGCAGGCAATATTGGAAATAGAAAGATGAATTTATTTATCTAGGTGATTGATCGAGAAAGGAGCAATTGGTCTAATCATCAATTTGATCGTGTATACACATGTTTTGTTTTGTTATACATAGATTTTAAACAGATTTCAAACTGTTTGCAAGAAATCTAATAGAACCAAATGAATCGGAATGAAAATAGGTGTTAACCTCGAAATGCTCGCGATCATATTATGGGTTTTTATACCATTATGTAGACATCTGCATCTGCAATAGACAAACAATATTTTTCGAACTCTTCAGAGTTTCAAATGTTCTACCTTCAGAAAAATGAATGAATTCAGAATAATATACAAACTTCTAGAACGTCAATTGAAAGCATCCCAAAAAGTTGAACAACAATAGACAAATTCAGCATTAGTTTTTTGCTTGCCTAACAAATAAGATCGAATTATCAAGAATATATTTTATTTTCCTTTGAGAAACTTCTCAACTTTTTTGACGTATGTTCTGTGTGTAAAAAAAATTTTTGAATATATTTCGTTTCATTTGACAGATGAGCATTCACAAATTCTAACAAGTCACCGGTTGTTAGGCTTTTTTCTACTAGGAGTTCATATATTGTAGATTCTCAGTTTCTTTTTTTCCTCTGGATCCTCTGCATTTTTTCCAGATTTCTGAACGTTGAAACCCTAATATGTCCAAGAAATACCGACTATTTCATGAAAATGTTTCACAATGAATGAAGATAGGCTATTCATTCGTATTCAACAGAAATATTCGAAAAAATTATTTCACATTTGTAACTGATGAACTTTTTCTCACAGAATCATTAGGGATATGTTTTTTGTTTCGAACACCTCTTCAGAGACGCCACTGACTTTTAATGGATTCGCTGAATTGCAGAAATCAGTAAAGAAAAATTAAAAAACCTTCAATGACGGTGAATCAAATGGCGGAGAGTGGTATTCGATGTAAAACAAGTTTGAAACGAACAAAGTGGTCTTTGATATGTTATTTAATGTTCGATTTAATCCTCCAAATTATCAACAACACATCCACCACTATCGTTACACTCCTCAGCATGTCCGAAACTCTTTGTAGGCATACTTTGAAGTGGTACCCCTTTTGTGCTGGGGGCACTTTTTTCGTGTACTGATTATTCACATATTCGCCGGTTTTTTGCAGTAACCCCCACGAATGCGACCAAGGGCATTTTCGAGGAGATAAAAATTCTGGCGGATAAAGAAGGGATCGACACTTGGGTGCTAGTAACCATTTTGATTGGTAAGTACAGATATATTTTTTTTCAACAATCTTGTCAAAGAGTTTTGAAACGATTAACTGATTAATTCCTTTATCATTTTTACTGGAGTTTTATCCCAACACCAAACCGCTGTTTTCAACACCTCGACACGTGTTTTAATCTTCAAATGATCATCTTTAAGAGTTAGAATAAACTAAATCTACATACAATGTTGTCCTTATTTATACTATATATATCAGAGGTTGATCTGAACTGAAAATATTATCTCAACAAGCTATATAGTAAACTATTAGGTATTAGTCCACCATCGTTATTCATAATATTATAATGTTGGCTTATTTCTCAGTTCTCATAGGCATCTAGATGCCTGTTGTTGTTAACTTGTTTGACTAATTTCAATGACCTGAAGGTGTGTTAAGTGCTTCTTATATATTATTTTGATAGATCTATTGGTCTGTCCATGATATTTTGTATCGCAGTTCTCACATTCAATTTTGTGAATTTCCAGATTCACGATTTTGCCCTATGGATTTCTTGGAAGGCTTCGTAGAGTATGATTAGTTTCATACATAGTTTCTTGAAAATGTTTCCAAAGTTCTTCGTGTAATATCGTATTATTATCGTGTTATTATCGTATTCTATCATTCCACATTGGCTCCCCATTACCAAAACGTGAAGGAATGGAAGTTGTCGTTTATTTTCTAATCCGAACGTAAATTTCATTGATGTAAATCTGTTATTCAAAAAAGAAACAAAGTCCTCAGTATTCGATTTTGGAGCAACAGCTCCACAAGGAAGAGAAGCCGCCACAATTAGTGCTTGTACTTCCCTAAATCAGAGGATTGTCGGAAAGGATAAGAAGGATTGGGTCCAAGTATAACATCAGAACCTGTTTCAGATCTGGGAACACTATTCGTAGCAGCCACCAAAAGCGGACTGCGATTCCAAGAATTGCATTTACCGGATACCCTCCGAGGGCGGATATAATCATACATCGGTGAAACTAAGAAACCATTGGAAGTTTGCATTGCCGCGCACAAGAAACACACATAGCTAGAAGAAACCAGCAAATCCGGAATAGCACAGCATGTTTGGACTCATCAACATAACATCAAGTGGGCTCAAGCTGAAATCATCTACAAGGAGGAACACTGGTGTAGGAGAAAATTCAAAGAGGCCGCATTTAGCCAAGCTGGCATAGAGAAACGCAACATACGGAAACCTCTAATCAAGCGAAACACGACCAGCTCCCGCCAAACGACCAGTTTCCGCTAAAAACGATGAAGCAAAGAGAGGGAAGAGGGGATAGGTGAAACCACTCGAATGACCTATAAATAGTCGGATGTCGGAGGAATAAGTGCAGCGATCTCTGTTATCAGACAGAGATCCCTCTACTCTAACCTGAAATGTTCTGTCTTTCAGGAAAAACCCAATCCACCGGATCAGGCCCCGAGGCAGATCGAACGGGTTCAATTTGTGCAGAAGGCCTTCGTTCCATATACGGTCTTCGAGATGTCCAATAGTACAATGTGCCCTTTATTATTATTTTTCAACTCTTGGATGGTGTTTTCGACCAGCCTTAGAGCCTGTAACTCAGTGGAGTGTTCTCTCCTCAAGCCAAATTGTTCATCAGGCAGAACATTTCGGTCCTCAGCTTCTTCGTTGAGCCTTTGGAGAACAACTCTTTCAGTCAGCTTAGCCGCCGACGAGAGTAGACTGATCGGGCGATAGTTCTGTGGGAACAGCGGGTTCTGACCCTGTTTTGGAATCTTAGGGCCAACGAACTGTTTATAATGTACAGTAGGTTCTCGACGCAATTTTCCGGAAGGCTCTTCAACAACTTATTGGTTATTGAATCGACCCCCGGAGCTTTCTTGCCCTTTGCGTCCCTGATGTAACCCTTCAGTTCTACCACAGAAGCTGGACGGATGTTATCATCGTCATCTTCCCTGAGGATACGGTGAACCCGGTCTTCCAACAGCATATCGCAGTCAATGTCGTCATCATCCGCTCTCTGTGAATGGGTGAGAGAGCAGTCTTATTACTCTTGAGCCTGCGGGTGACTCGCCAAAGCTCGTCATCCCCAGGTTCAAAGGAATCCAAAAGCTCTTCCCACCTTTCGTTTCGATAATTAATGATGGCCTGCTTGACTTGGTTATCATCAGTAATGTATGCCATGCCAAAATTTCGCAGGGATCAGTATTGGGATCTTTTTTTATATACATTGACTCTATTTCATAGTTGAAGGTGAAAGGATCAATCGAGCTATTCGAAGACGATACTACCATTATTTTTGGTGGATCTGACTCCGATTCGATGGAAGTGGAATTTGTGAAATTTGTTACTGTCATCTTGGTGCGTTATTGATTCGTTCAATACGAGTTATAAAATTCAAAAGTTGCTTCAAATGAATGGTGTCCGGTGAATTCAGCGAATCAATAAAAAACAGAATACATTAAAAGAAAAATGCATATAACAATGTGAGCATGAGAGGAATGGGTAATACCTTTGCTTACTTTTGCTGACAAGGGGGATGGGGGATTAATAAATGTAATAAATATGCTTACGTAATACTTCAATGGCCTCACACAAGTTTTACCAAGAGATTCAGTCAATTACAGAAACCATCTGCGTCAGAAATGTAGAAAAAATCTGCTGGAGCTATTTCCTAGGCAACTTCAGTGGTTTATCTTTGAGCACGAGGTTTTTTAATTATTTTACGAGACTGGAAAAAGGCAATGCGACACAGACCCTTTTCTATATACTCTTCAGACAGACAAAAACTTCCACAAAACTTTTCAGGTTTGTGGAATTTCGTCTGGCATTTTTGGTGTAGATATTTCATTTCTTGTGGGGATATTGTTACCTTTGGGAATAATTAAACATAGGCATATTCTATAAATCGATTTTTATTTTACGACAAATATTTTAGAGGGAACAATAAGATTGAAACACTATACACAAGGTTGAATTGAAAGAATGATCCGAACTGAAAAAGTGTTTTCTTCACAGCTGTTTGCATCGTTGTTCTTGGAATATGCTTTTGCTGTATAAGAAGATGTTTCCGAAAGCGGAGAGCAAAGGATGGCAAAAAGGGGATGAAGGGGGTAGATTTGAAGTCAGTGCAATTGTTAGGATCGTCTTACAAGGAGAAGGTAAGTTATATAATTTTTTTTCGATATAAAAATATTTCAAGTCAAATAGTGAATGAATCAAAAGTTAATTCAATTTCAACTTAGGTTTCATACTTATTTGCAGCTGCAGAGGGACATAAAATAGTTTTCTATATTTTTTAACAGACCCCTGTTGGGACTATTGTTTATATTTGACGAGCGGAGTTTGAGTTTTCTGAAAAACAATAGACTGCATTTTTATGGAGCAGTCGTCATGTTCACTTTCTAATAGAAGCAATTTGGGAATTTATTATTTCAGTTGTGGAACCATATTAGTGTCTCTTCAGTAAAATTAGTTCCACCTTCATTAGTAGAAATGATTTATAACAATATCAAATGAAAGAAGGTATAGTACCCTAAGTATTGAAACCAAATTTTTATCATTATTTTTCTGTACGTAATCATTCTTTGAATTGTTTTAAATAATGAAAGGAATCAGTGCGATGATTATTACTGCCGATTCGATGAAGAATACCAGTTGATTTGCATTTGACATGAATTTGAAAAGTGGAGAAAGATGTTAGCTACGGGCTCGACAGAAAACTCAACTCATGAAAAATAAAAATAAGTCCCAATGGGGAAAATTGCGGTCTGTAGAATTTTCAACCAATATCACTGAGATGATTAGGAGAGAAATGATAGTTGTTCAATATTTTCAATCACAAATCCACTAGAATATTATTCAAATCAACTGTATGAAATGTGTGAGCATTTGATTTTTTTTCGAATTTTCAGGTTCAGCCAGATATGGACGAGCTGACAGAAAATGCAGAAGAGCCTGATGACGGAGAGAAGCCTGAGGTTCAGAAACTGGGCAAGTTGCAATATAAGGTACTTTTAACAAAAGTGATATTGACCGATACATGATGAAAATTCGTATCGCATTAAAGTAACACTATGAGTTATTTTGACTTGCAGCTGGAGTATGACTTCAACCAAAACAGTTTCTCGGTAACTGTCATCCAAGCCGAGGACTTGCCGGCTTTGGACATGGGCGGTACTTCAGATCCTTACGTCAAAGTCTACCTTCTTCCAGATAAGAAGAAGAAATTTGAAACCAAGGTCCATCGGAAAACGTTGAATCCCGTCTTCAATGAAACTTTCGTCTTCAAGGTAAGTACCAAGCTTGTTTGTTATGGCAGAATTGATTTTATGTATGTTTCATGAGAATATTCTCGTCATGTACGTCGGAGATACGCTGGTATTAGAGTGAACATTATCTTTGACCATTCAATTATTTAACTATTCTATAACATTAATGTAGACTGGAGAAATCGAAAATGACTTTTTTCTTCTGCATATACGTGGTGCTTCTTTGTTATCAATATTTTCTGATATTTTGAGGAAAATACTGACATTTGAGTATAGTCGCGTTTTCAAAGGTAAAAAAAACCAATACAGAGAAATGAAGCCGCTGCCAACTAGTCCACGTGGACTGAAGAATTGGCGGTTCGTATTGGATAATTTTTACTAACCGAGTGTTATGATTGGCTGAAGAGTCATAAAATTAAATTTGAAGTCACGTTACGGTGACGAATAGAACGCGAGCCGTCGTGTTGTCAATGTTCAGTTCGGGAACTGATCGCGATTTGAGTGTAGTTATAATTAGTTAAAATTTTTGTTAGGTGTTCAAAATGTGGCGTCCTTGGACAAGTATTAATAGTAATAAAGAGTGTGATAACAACGCAGACTCTTTCCTGTGTAGTGATTCCAATAGCGATGATGAACAATGCGAAAAAGAGATACCAGTGAATAAGATTCGGATGCATTTGAATATTGAAACACAGAGATTATGTTTCAACGCGTATAAGAATCTACATTTCAAGTTTGTTTTTGAGGGAAACAAACTATTACAAGCAACATTGATTTGACCGAAATTCCTTTCTCAACTGTACGTAAAATAGTCAAAAACAAACCATGAACGCGATGTGATACGGGGTTACCAGAACCTTTAGATGTGTTTCTGATAAAATCATTGAAGAAAACAATATACGACTGTTACAAAAGCAATTAAATTCCTACAACTGGAATCATCAGAAAGAAATTGAATACTTCCGGCCATAACGTGAGCTGCTGTGACATAACTCTTCACTAAGATTTAGGATTTAAAATAATAAACATACGACAAGTAGTTATGGAAAGCAGAAGAATAGTGGAATTGCGTAAAAAACAATTAGAACAAATAACTAAATATAGACAAGAACAACGTCAAATTTTATATTTGGATGAAACTTGGTATGCCATTCACGACATAGTTACGAAAGGGTGGACTGATGGTTCGAGAATGTGTACGCCTAACATGCCTACAAACGAAGGATGGCGACTAATCATTGTGCATTGCGGGGGAAGTAAAGGATGGGTTCTGAATTCTTTGAAATTATGTGGAAAAAAACTTGAGGACTGCAATAACGACTATCATAAGAATATGGAAGCTAATATTTTTGAGAAATGGTTTGAGAACACATCATTTCCAAATTTGTATGCGAATAGTGTAATAGTTCTTAACAACGCTTCCTATCATTCGTGACAGCTCATCAAAGTACCGAATAAAAATTTGAGAAAAGATGAAATACAAAGTTTTTCAATGGATATCAATTTGTAGTCTGAAGACTACTATACCAAAAACCAACTACTTGAAGTTTTATAGACAAAAACATTTGAAAAAGTGTATGCCCTTGAGAGTTTTGCTGGAAAGTATAGACACACCATACTGAGACTTCCATCCTATTTTTCTGTTTTTAATCCCATCGAGTTGATTTGGGGAAATCATCAGGTGTAAAAATACTTTTTCAAAATTTGATAAGAAGGTAATAGAGCTAATTAAAGAAGAAGTATGTAATATTATCGTAGAATAGTGGCAGAAAAGGATTAAAAAAGTAATTTTAGTTGAAAAAGACCATATGGAGATTGGACACACTCATATTAATGGTGGAAATAAATTCATTATTGATTTAAATGACGATAGTGATAGTGAAACAGAGAATATGGAAGATAAATTATGAGGAGCTTTCGAAGAAAGTTAATGAAGTGTTTTTAAAGCGATCGATTGTTTATATATGTGAGTAAGTAGTATTCAGAGGTATTTTCAATTATCACCCTGTTATTTGAATCCCTACTTTCTTATATAATAAGAAATGATTATTGAATAACGAGATTAGTTAGCTCCCTGACTATATTATTAAAGGGAAACTGTTGGAACGTAGGTTGCACTATATCGTTTACTTGAACTACACACGAATTGATTTCTTGTATACTAAATTTTTAATGTTGAAAACATGATTGAAATGTATAAATATTGAGGTTATAATAATTACAACGTTTGTAGTCCATAATGGTAGACTGATCATTACTACCAAAGAAAAAAATACCACCCGAAAAACGGTAATTGAAAAGCTTATTATTAGGAACAATTAAAAAATGTGAAAATTAAATATTTTTTCTATTCAATAGAAGAATTTGACATTGTGACTAATTTACCCACTGAGATTATCGCAATGCTTGAACTAAAAAATTAGTCAAAATCCCTACCAATACATTAGTTTTATGGAATTTCAATGATACTTTTTGGATAGATTTTTACCAATACATCCACAGGCAAATTAAAGTTACCATCTTTGTGTTCAAGTCTAGAGTTTTCAACAAAATAAAAACGAATCAATGTTTACACCAGGTTTTCTATGCATCTTGGTCTGATTTTTGGTAGCTTGGTGACTCTCAAAGTCATCTGAATGGGACCTTCTTGCCTCTGTTATCATGAGGTGTGGAGGTGTTGGATTCAATGCTACCGTTGATGTGGATCACATTGCTTTCATTATTAAAAAAAAACTTGTTTGGAAAAGAAAATCCAATGTAATATTTCACAACTTTACTATCGTATAAAACACAAACTCAGCTTACATAGGCTAGTGGAATTTGAAGCATGTTTGGTTTGGTCCTACTTAGCACTATTTTCCTAGCAGTATAAACAATGGGAGTTTTCAACAATAGTGATTGAAATGATAGTTGTTGATCCATTTCTTTTGTTGGAGAATATACAATTCTGAATTCCATATTTATTGAATCAACTGAGTATACATTACACTCAATCGAAGTGATTAGAATTATCTTTTGAATAATCAATCATATTTTTTACGATATCTTCGATCTAATTCAAATTGTAATTAGGAAATGTAATGCATGGAAATCAAAAAATATGGAAAACACGTATTTGTAATCTTGATTTATCGAATTCTACTTTTCATCCTTTATTGACTCCACTTTTGTTCCATTCAAAATCTGCTGAATTTCCTCCATACTCTTACCTTTAGTTTCTGGAATCCAAAAAATTGTGATTATCAACATAAAGAGGACACATACAGCGAAAGTATAGAAGGAGGCATGCATTCCGAAAGTGCTCTTTGAAATGAAGAATATTTGGAGCGACGTAATAGAGGCTGTGACATAAATTCCGTCTCCAAGCGTCATACCCAGAGCCCTTATTTTGACAGTCAAAATCTCAGTGGCAATCACAATAGGTACCATGCCTAATCCAACTTTAAAAACGAGTGCATATACCATAACTGCTACTACGGGTATCCAACTAACGGAATCCAGGGCGAAACCAGCACGTTTCAAATGAAAATATAGCCCTAAAGTCAAAAGGCATAGTCCTGTGAGAATTATTGATATTATCAACAGGAGTTTTCTCCCGAATCTGTCTACCATTATCGAAGATGCGAGAGCAGACACCATCATCAAACTAGCAAAGATGATAGCCGCATAAGTGGAATCCATATAAACGGAACCAGCGCTATTCAGGATTTCATGAAGGTTCATCAAAATAATCTCTTGACAAGAGAATGGTTCCACAAATGCTAGGAAAATCACAATTAAAAGAGCTTTTCGATAACTTTTCACTTGAAATATTGCTTTTAGAGCAGACATATTTTCTTTTTCGTATATTTCAGCTTCTCTTAGAATTTCTTCGAATTCATCATTTATGTTAGAGTTACCTCTGAAGCTCTGTAGAGATTTCTTTGCTTTGTCATATTGCTTTATTTTGATAAGGTAATAGGGGGTTTCAGGCAAAAACGAAAATACTATCAGCTGTGTCGACAGAAAACAAACAGCTATGATGGGAGGTACGTAATATGATACGAACGGTATTGAGCTATAGTCCAATAATACACCAAACATCATCATCACGAAAACCGTGCTTGCTACCATTCCTCGAAAATTTTTATGTGCGATTTCTCCCACGTACATGGGAGCAGCAACAAAGGCCATATTTATTCCAGATCCTTGCATGAACCTTCCTGCATATATAATTTCAATTACTCCACCTACTGCGATCATTATCCAGCTGGCTATCAAAATAGTACAAGAGATGAGTAGCGTCTTTTTTCTTCCTATTTTTTCTACCGAGATTACTGTAACAGGAAGCGCCATTATTGTACCAATCATTAACCAAGTTTCCATCCATTCAACTTCTTCTAAGGTCATTTTTATATGGCTTTCTTCACTGGTGAAGTAGCTCATCATAGGAGCAGTCCATCCATATGACATGCCATCAGTCACCGCTAACAAAGTAGCTGAAAGCAAAGAAAGAAATTGGTCGATTACAAGAAGTCAGAAAATGTTCATATAATCGACATGAAAAACCAATACATACAGTATGTAAAAGCCAAAAGCAATAAATTCATTATTTCAGTTACGGTACATATTTTAACAAAGTCCCGAAACACGTCAAATTTAAATTGTAATTTGACATACTTCAACGGAAAAATGCTAACCCTACCTTCAATCCCCGTCGAATGACAGTACAACCCCCAATTTTTTAAATGGGAAGTATAGGCTTGTGACAGGTCTCTTTATTCTCTACTCAAAAATGTTATTGCTTTCAAATTTATTGCAACAATTGAGATAAAATAAATTAAAATCATGTGGTTTCGGAAATTCGATAAAATACAATTAAAACTTATTGCAATATACTCAAAACTTATTTCATGTTTAGGTATTGATAATGAGAAAGTAAGTAAAAATCAAAGCAATGTTCTTTGTAGATGGTATCCTTTGAAAAACTGTAAATAATTTCCGTGGCAACGTTACTTTAAAACGCCTTGTCAACTTGTTTTGTATTTTACAACATCAGTTGTCAGTATTTTGAGTTCGTTAACTTCAAGTCTGACAAATGGTTAGATTGACGGAAACGCATAAAATAATAGTTTCATAAATGATTGATTACGGAGATAAAACCCGAACAGAGCAGGTCGCCTATTTCATGACAAATTTCCCAATTTATCGCCCATATCTCAAGGAACAATAAGCAAAATAGAGAAGCAGTTTCGCGAGCTTGCTCATATGGGGAAGATAAAGAAAGCAGCTGCCAATGCAATGAGTGATGAAGTCAAATTAGATGTGATGCTTGGGTTTGAGGAAAATCCACATACATTGAGTAGACAGGCATCCACTACATTCAATGTTAGCCATACACCAATAGTAAACATATTAAAAAAAATGCAACCCTATAAAATGATATCTACCCAGGAGCTCATGGAAGAAGACTTTTATAAAAGAACTTTTTTTTGTGAGCAAATGATGGACATGTTGGATAACAATATCATCCAATTAGAAAACGTTATATTTTTTGATGAGTGTATTTTGTGTCTTAACGGTCATGCTAATCGGCAAAATTGTCGCTACTGGTCAACGGAAAATCCTCACTGAATGAGAGAAGAACACACGCAATACTCTCAAAAGGTTAATTATTTGGAGGGGATTGTAGGAAACCATATCATTCGTCCCTTTTTCATTGAGGGCAACTTGAATGGAACTAATTATTTGACACTACTTCAAAATGATGTCACTCCAAGTTTAGCAAATTCGTATCCTATTCCAGGAAAGCCTCAAGTTCCAGTGAATAAGATATGGTTTCAGTAAGATGGAGCACCACCACATTACCAAGTTAATATCCGGCAATACATCGATACAACATTTCTCAATCGGTGGATAGGGAGGCGAGGATCGATTGAATGGCCAGCGCGATCACTTGATCTTTCACCATTAGATTTTTTTATGTGGATATGTAATAAAATGTGTACAAAACTAAACTTTAAGATTTGAATGACTTAAAAGAACGAATAAGGCTTGCGATTGGGTCGAGCACGCTTGATGGTATACATAATGTTATAAAACAGTTTTATTTGAGATTAGGATGTAGAGACGTACATTTTAAACATCTACTTCGTTGATATTCATAGTTCTTTTTCGTATTCTATATTTCATTATATTTTGTATTACATTTTACTTTTTGAGTGTATTTTATCGAATTTCGGTAGCCACGTGCTTTCAATTTATTCAATCTTAATTGTTGCAATGAACTTGGAAGCGACAACATTTTTGAATAGAAAATGAAGAGACCTTTCAAACCTATACTTCCCGTTTAGAAAGTTGGGGGTTGTACCTGTCATTCGAAGGGGGTTGAATGTAGGGGTGGCATTTTTACTTTGAAGAATGTTGAAATTTGATTTAGATAACACGTGTTTTGGGAATTTTTAAAAATATGTACAGTAACCGAAATAATGAATTAATTCCATTTGGCTTTTACACACTGTATATTATGAATGATGATCTGTAATGTCTTCTGATTTTATAAAAAAAATGCTCGAATATAAATTCCTCTAAATCAATAGTTATGTAATTTCATAGACAAGGCTTCAGAAATCGCTGTAAAGAAAGGGTTCGAGTAATTGTGTTGGGAGTCAGTGAGTCATGCAAAAATTTGAGTCTGATCTGGCAAGCAGTTCAAGCAGTTCAGTCTGAAGAGTACAGTACAAAATTTTGCTCACCTTGAGGATCACGAATGGCTATCGATTAGGAATCGGTGGATGCTTCATTCTTGTGTATCTTTCCCCAAACCAATAACTAATCGTAAACCTGGATACCTTTACTAAAAAATAAAATTCAGAACTGATGTGCATAGAATCAGTATAAAATACAAGGCGACCCTTACTTTTTCTCTTTACAAAATTTTATTATCTGCTGCCCAAATATATGAGGAGCTCAGACAAGGACTAGTCAGTGGATAAATACCATTTGATTGATCATGATTTTGTTATTCGTTCTAGTTGAGATAACCACTAGATGGGCTAAAAAGTTCCTAGGCTAACACACAGATGGAGCTAATAGTATTGAATGCATATTATTATCAGTTAACTCTAACCTTCAAAAGGCACGTGTACAAATTTCAAAGCTGTCGGATTATTAGTTTGTAGGATACAAAATATTGACTAAAGCAACTTTCGTTAGCTTGAAGAAAATGGATGAAAAATATTTTCGTGGGAGATAAAGCATTTGGTGCTTTTTGGCGAAAAAAAAACTGGTGAACTGAGCACCGAGGACAATACACGCAGTGTATCTATGGTTTTATACGACTAACTATACAGGGTGTACCAAAATGAGTCGGCACCATTGCCAACTCCGTTATTATTGATGCTACGAATTCAGTCGAATGTGCAAACTAGTAGTCGCTTTTTTAAAATATTCCATAAAATGATATTTTTTCAAATGAAACACCCTGTATTTCATCATGCATTTCGATTCGTAAAAATATTCTCAACAACAAAGCTCATATCACCATTCTTCCTGTCTTGAAACTGAGCGACTTATGTGGAAATATTTATTCATTTCACTGGTACTTATAAAAATGAAAATATTTTGTTGTTAACAGCAAAAATAAGAAACTGCGCTGGGATTTGAACTCGTGAATCACTCACTTAAGACCATTGAGCAATTTGGTTTGGCTATTGATTTACAAAACGATAATTTCCATCTTAAAGCCATTCCACTAGCCGTATTTATTTTGTGAATAAAAATATGTCTGCTATAATAATAACATTGAAGCCGTTTTTGTACAGAACAGAAAATAATGGAGCGTCATATTATAGAGGTTGGAAAACAATGTGTTTTATTCGAGAATTATTATGAGTAATTAAGTTTCTTTGAATTTTTGTTGAAATATTATTTGTCAAATATTCTCAAGTATATCATGACAATGTCATAAATTATTGTAACTGTCACCTACTGTTCGAATATTTTTCGAAATGCCGTTTTCCCATCAAGGAAAATGTGATATGTAAGAGTTCTTTTTGGTTTGCCAGAAAAATAGTGCAAGAGCACTCCAACACTATAGCAATTCGTTCCCCGATCGTGAATTACCTAATCAGCGTTTTTTTGCTGTGCTTCATCGCCGATTCGGAAACAATGAGAAAGTTTTTGAGAAGAGAAGAACTACAAAACGTTTTGTAATATCTGAAGATACAGAAATTGACGTTTTAATCTACTTTGAGGTGAATCCGAATGATTCCATCAGAGATTTATCTAGAGAAATAGCTGTTCCACCGTCTGTTATTCAACGAATTCTGAAGAAATGTAAGATTTCTCCTCATGAGTTGAAGCCAGTGCGAACACTAGAACCTGGTGACCCTGAATGACGATTGAGGTTTTGTCGATGGTTTATGAATAAATGCAGTCAAGATCCAAACTTCTATAGAAATATTATATGGAGCGATGAGGCAAATTTTTCAAATTATGGGATGTATAATAGAGAAAATTTTCCTTATTGGAGTAGACATAATCCATATAGTCTAGCCCCACAAGCCGCAAAGACGATTTAGTATCAATGTTTGGTGTGATCTATTTAGAGGTAGAATTATCGGTACATTTTTCTCCGTTAAATTAATTTATTAACAAGAGTGTTGGAAGAGTTTTTCGATGATTTTGATCTGGAGGGTCATCAAATGATTAAATTAATTTTCAGCAGGATGGAGCACAAGCACATAATTTCAGTGGTGTGGAAAGAATGTTGCGAGAATGGTTTGGAAACAGACGGATTGCTACAAATGGTCCTGTTAAGTGGCCTCCCCGTTCACCAGACATGACACCTCTAGATTTTTATTTTTGGGGATTTCTGAAAAATGAGGTGTTCAAAATGAAACATAATAATGTAGATGAACTGAAAAATAATATTGAAAATGTAATTTTTATAATTCATTCATTTATTTATTCATGTATTTATTTACGACAATGCCTATTTTTTACAAAATGATAAACAAGTTCACACATATGTATTCAACAGTAATTTAAGCTAGGTTCAGGGAAAAAAATATATAAAATAAAATAAAAAAAAAAACGTAAATTTAGGTTAATGAATTTCAATCTTTTCACAGTCTTTTTAGATGTTTCCAAAGAAGAATTGAAGAAATTCTAAGTCTACATTGTATGTATTTGCAAGTCTCAAAATTCTACCTACATATTCATTCCGGTCATATTTGGTGAGACAAAAGGGTACTTTGAAGATATCCGAATTTCTTGTTCTACTTAGATTCACATATAAAGTTATAAGTTCGACAAGTTCCGGAGAATTGATGCTACCATTGATTATTTTATGAATTAGTGTAAGATCTGATTCTAATCTTTTATGAGCCAGAGTATTCAAATCAAGAATATCTAATATAATTTTATAGTTTATATGCAGTTTATATGCATAGTACCTTCACAGATATCTGAAAATGGTTTCTCCTTCAGAACTATTGATAGTGAAACAGTCAGAAGATATATAAATAAAATCGAAAGTAGTGCTGTAGGTTGTGACAAAATTTCTATTCGTATGTTACATCTGGTGATACCTCAATTGCTGCCGCATATTACATTCATTTTCAATTCCATTATCACAAGTCGATTTCCATCTATATGGAAACATGCTAGAGTTACCCCTTTAGTAAAATGTAGCGATCCCACCGAATTGTCTGATTTTCGACCCATCAGCCTACTTCCTACCATGTCGAAAGCCCTGGAAATGATAATGAAGGGTCAAATTTCCAACTACTCTGTGGAGAAAAATCTCATTGCTGACGTGCAATCGGGGTTTCGCCCACAATTTAGTACAACAACAGCACTGACCCTTATCACTGATGATATTTTCAAGTCATACGATGGAAAAAAATTCACTTGTCTCATTTTGCTTGATTACAGCAAGGTTTTTGACACAGTTAGATTCGTTTATCTTGTGTAAAAAACTTCAGTTTTTTGTTTTTTCTCGGAGCGTAGTATCTATTTTAGACACATATTTATCAGAACGGACTCAAAATGTCATACTGGATGGTGAACAATCTATTTCATTGGTCAGAAGATTTGGAGTACCATAAGGTTCAGTGTTGCGACCACTTCTTTTCGCCCTCTACGTGAGTGATTTCCATAAATACATACAGACATGCAAAATTCACCTCTACGCCGATGATACCCAACTATATACCTCTTTCAGTTTCCATGAAACTAAAGAGGTCGAAAAACTCATTGATAGAAATCTTAAATCGCTATTTGATATATCCTGTGCACACAATTCAAAACTCAATCCAAATAAATCGCAAGTTATGCTTTTCGGACCAAAAAATAGAAGAAGTGCGGTGCGTGAATCTCTATCTATTCACATCGATAATCATGCTATCCCCTTTGTAGAGGCAAGTAAAAATTTAGGTTTATGGCTTGACACCGAACTTAGATTCACAAAACATGTCAATTACGTATGTAAGACTTCTTTCAATATTTTGAGGCAGTTATATCCTAACAGACTTGTAATGTCTAAAAATTCGAAACTCAGCCTCTGTGAGTCTCTGATACCAAGACCAAGGCCAAGACTGGCCTATTATGATAGCATTTACGGACCAGCTTTACTACAAACTACTACAAACTACTATAGGCCGAGACCGCATATGCTGGACATGCTGACAGCAAGTGCATTAGGGTCTCGGGCACCTTGTGTGAGGAACCTCTATACCCATCACGCGACTGCGGTAGACTAAGGTGTTGAATACACCATCCTGGCAAGCTATGATGAATCCCTCAGTTTCCGACTTCAGCCCACTCGACCTGAGAAAAGCGAAGGTCAGGCGCTTTGATAAGCCGAGGTCTCCAATGTTATTGAAGAAGACCCCATGCATTGGCTTATCCTTGTGTTTCCGCATAAGTAAGGTGATCTCTGCGGCTTTTATCTGAGCTTTTTGCTGAACAGGTTCCAACTCGGTGACAGAGTTGTGGTCACCTTGTTCAGTGTCGAAAACTATACCGAGTTCATCAGCTGCTCGGGCAGCTGCTCTAAAGAGAAATGCTACTACAATTCCTGCTCTCTCATGGTCACGGACCATGCAGAGAAGGGGATCCGAACTCCTGACGACTTTACAGGCTGTATCCAGCACCATTCTGTCATGTAAACACTCCAAACTCAAAAGTCCACGGCCTCCCTGTTGTCGGGGGAAGTACAATCGTGGAACGGACGATTTGGGATGCAAACTCCTATTGAGATGCATCATTTTTCGGGTCTTTACGTCGAGTTGATACAGCTCCTCCCGAGTCCACTTCACTATTCCAAACGAGTGGAGTAAGATTGGAACGGCAAGCATATTTGTTGCAGCAACTTTGTTCTTCCCCGACAGTTCCGATGACCAGATCTGTCGGAGTTTGTGCTGATACTTGCCGCGGAGAGAGTTTTTCACTGCTGTTACCTCTTGTGAGTGGCGTTGTTCCACCCCGAGGTATTATTATTATTATTATTATTATTATTATTACCTTAAAAACTTATTTTGAACACTTTCAAGCATATCAATATCCACATGATATGAAGGGCACCAAATTGTGGAATTGTATTCGATTATTGATCTAACATTTGAACAATATATTATTTTCATTGAAGTGAAAGATAATTCATTTGCAGATCTAATAATGAAACCTAACATGTTTAGTGCTTTAGAAGTAATATTTGCAATACGGGGTTTGAATGACATTTTTGGGTCGAGAGTGATTCCTAAATCTCTGATTGTATTTGTTGTTTCTGATTGATTGATTTTATATGGCAGGTTAATGGGATTTTTGTTTTGAAAAAAAGTAAATTTTTGACATTTGTGTATATTTAATTGCAATAGCGAACAAAGTTAGATAAATCGTACTGTAATAATTCTGTATCAGTTGAGTCATGAATAACTTTTAACATCTTCAGGTCATCACCAAACAAAAGAAATCCATTATAAAGAATAACACCTTTCAAGTCATTTACAAATAGGTTGATAAGCAATGGCCCTGAATGAGAACCCTGTGGCACATCTGATGAAACTGTAATTGAGGAAGATACTGAGTTACCATATTTTACAAATTGTACTCTGCAGGCTAGATAATTTTTAATCCATTTCAGAATGATTTCTTGAATACCCAAAGCGTTTAGTTTATGCAACAACAAATTGTGGTTTACTCGGTACATTTGATGGCCGAATTGTGTTGAAAGCAACATGTAGTGTCAAGAGAAGGAGCCAGATATGTGTTTAACAAGAAGGTGGTGGTTTTGGATATTTACTCGATATTTTATAGCTCTTTATTCGCCAGAACAAAAAAATGTTTTGTACTAGTGAAATATTTCCACATAAGTCGCTTATTTTCAACTGTAGGAATGATGAGTTTTGTTGTAGAGAATGTTATTACGAATTGATGTGCATGATAAAATAATGGAATATCCTCCGTTAAAAAAAAATTATGAAATATTTTGAAAAAGTGACTGTCAATTTTGTTTTGTTCTCGGCATCAGAAGGCAATTGAAAATACTACTGGTTTGCCCTTCTAACCGTATTCGTAGCATAATTAATAACGGAGTTGGCAATGGTACCGACTCAATTTGGAACACCCTGTATAACTAACGTTACTGCAGATAGCCTAAGAACTTGTAAGTCCAACTGGTGTAGTGTTGTTGAATTTGTATTTTGTTGTATCTAATATTCGAGCTTATGTAGCCGTATGTACCCAGCACGAGACGCAATAGGTACGATCATAGTTGAGTGGCAGAAAAAAAGTTGTTTGAACAAGATATTTGACCTTTGCGTTGATTGTTGTATTTATTTAGTTTCATACATATTTTTGTAATTCTTTTGTACTCATCAATGCAATGAAACTATTATTATAATTATAAAGAAAATATTCCATAGATTCAGTTGTACATTTGACCTTCATATAGATAAAAAAGACACGATTTCAACACCAAAATTATATTACAAATCAGAATCAGGCCAAATGGATGGTGTTATGTGTTAAACTTGACAGAATCATGAATAATGCCTTTCAAAAAAAATGTTACTCACCTATAAAAGCAGCAAACAATTGGAATATGGTTCCATTAGATACACTGCCTTTCTTTTCGTTATTTTCAATCATTGTGAGACGTTTCTAACTTTCAAATAATGAGTGATATTGATATAATGAATATGTTTCACCATAAGCGCCTGTTTGTATGAGTTGATATATCTTATTCGAACATCTCTTTCGCCGATGACGGTGAAAATTATCTACACGAAAATAGATTCCATGCACATATCATGAATAACAAATTTGATAAGGAATTTGGTAACTGTATGTATTACAATGAGGTGGGTATAATTAGTATTATAATAAGCTTATAATGTGATTTCGAACGGAGAATATTTTTAGGAAAGAAGGAAATAGTGAATATTCGTATCCTATTTTAAATACTGCCATTTTTCAATGTGAGAACAGATATAGCTGCATATCAATTAAAAAAAAATTATAAACAATTTTTGGATATTTCATTTTGTACTAGTTAAAAAAATCATAATTAACAAGTTAATAAATGTTTATGATCTTTTATCGCAGGATCGTATGAAATATATATATATATATATATATATATATATATATATATATATATATATATATATATATATATACAGACATTAATATTAACATCTACTTATTATATGCGAGCACTTTCGATAGAAGGCTGTGCTATCGAAAACTGTGATGATAGCATTTTCACAATCCGGAATTGCAGAAATACAGGTTTTCAACGGTTATGATTCATATATGAAATTTACCATCGAATGTGAGGATGGATAACATACCGTTCCTATCTTGGACACAAAACTTCTTCGAACTGCAGATAATACCATCTTAATAGATTGGAATAGGAAACCAGTAAGCTCTGGTAGATTTATGAATTACTATTCTTAAAAAAATATTTTTCAATTGTTTAAAAATAACTCATATCCAGATTCTTCACTGAAGGAAATACTGTTTAGTACTCCTTTTGTGATAAATTATTAATCAATAATAATAATTTAAATATACGAAATAATGAAACAAATATCAGTGATAATAATCATTACCTTACATTGTACCAAAACTTGTACGGATCTTTAATAAATACAATAGTAATATAAAAATTGCAAACAAACAGTTTTTTCTATAAATTCAATGTTCACTGAAGTGAAAGAAAAAACTTCGATACTTTTTCGATCAAATATAGTATACTCTATACCATGTGCACGTTGTGACAAAATATATATTGGTCAAACTTCATGTTTATTAAAAGACCGTATAACTTCTCACAAAAGTGACTGCAGATTAGCACCACAAAGGTGCGTTTCAAGCGAACATGCCAACGTTTCAGGACATATTATGAATTTTGAAGAAACAACAATTTTATCAAAAGGAAAAAATACAGCAAATAGGCTTTTTCTTGAGATGTCTTTCATTTCTCAATCAGAAAATCGTTCGAATAAAAAACAGATCTAAATCATCTAAGTGAAATATAATCCTTCCTTTCATCAATAGATAAGAATTTTCAAAGTTTCAAAAATTCAATAACAAATCTGACCACTCCATAATATACACTCTCTTTTCAATTTCTGTGATATTTTTCAAAAACATAAAATATAAAACAGAATTGGCAATCCTGGTTAGGATGAAAGTTGGCATCCCGGTTTGCAAGCACAGAAAGTGTTTTCAAATGTCATGTCCTAAAATTAATAAGAAAAAAAACACTTGTTGACCACACAAACCGGCAATTTTACCAAAAATTAAAGAAAATTATTTATAAATATAATAACAGTATAATAAATTGATAACTTCCTTCCTTTTTTTGGAAGATTCCCTTATCCTTTTTTTGTATCAAGATGAGTAGTAGAAAGCCAAAAAACTTTCTTTTCCAAAAGAAAAAGCGTTTTTTTCATTTAGTGATCGACATAGAAGTTTCACTTTGCAACATAGCCGCAACCCCCTCGGAGGGGTGCATCCGACGACCCTTATTTAGATAGGGAAAGTAGGTCGAGTGGCACCTTGTTTTAAAGGTCTTCCGAATACCTTTACAACTCTGTTAAAAGAACATTTTTGTAACGATTAGTTTTCGAGATAATTTGAAGTTAAAATTGCCATGTTATTAATACATTAGACAGACCACTCGGTAACTTGCATGTCTAAATACATTCAAGCAGTTCTTCTTATCAGTTTTTTGTTGAATAAAATCCCTTTTTTAAAATCAATACCCACTCCTCTTCTTCCAGTTTTCATTAGTACATCGTTCGATTGTTTTGTTTGAACGGGTCGTGTATTGTTATTTATTTAAAAATGTTTTACACTACTGCTGAAAGGGTTTCAGTTATTGCTTTATTTTTTGGCAATGACCAAAATGCTAATAGAACATCAATTTTATTTAACGAGCAAAACCCTGGTAAACACCTAAGCAGAAATCACGTTCTGGATTTGGTCACAAAATTCAGGGAGACAGGGTCGGAAATGTTCAGAGAAGGGTAGTGAATGACGATAATGCGATTCGAGTGATTGGTTAAGTCATCGCCAATCCCAGGTTAAGTACCAGAGGTTTATCAGCAATGGCCGGAATAAGCCATATGAGCGCATGGAGAATCCTTAAAAACCACAAATTCCATCCTTACAAAATTAAACTTGTTCATGAACTCAATGAGGATGATTTTGACCGAAGACATGAGTTTTATGAGGGCATGAGTGAGAGATTAATGCAAAATCTCGAGCTGCTTTATAACATCTGTTTTTCGGACGAAAGCTCATTTTATTTAACTGGTTGCGTGAACCGTCACAATTGCCGTTATTGGTTTGATGAAAACCCAAGACAATACGCATAAATACATACCCAACATCCCCAAAGTTGAATGTCTGGGCCGGAATATTAGGCAATCATATTATAGGTACATTTTTCATTGATGGAAATTTAACCGGTGATTATTATTTACAACTTCTTGAAGATGCAATACAACCTTGTATAGTTGAAATAATTGAACAGGATCCAAGATGTCAAGATGAATTTATCCATTTCCAACAAGACGGTGCACCACCCCATTATGCCCAGCAGGTTCGAAATTTTTTGAATAATCATTTTGAAGGACAATGGATTGGCAGAAGAGGTCCAATTGAATGGCCAGCACGATCACCAGATTTAACACCACTGGACTACTTTTTGTGGGGATATTTAAAGTCTGAAGTTTATGCTACACAGCCAGCCAACTTGGATGAATTACGTCGTAGAATTATTGATGAATGCCGAGCAATAACTCCTGAGATGTTGAATAATGCAAGAGCAAAATTCGAACAAAATCTTTATTGTTGCTTGGAGCAAAATGGCGCACATTTTGAACATTTACTCTAAATTTCCTATGTGAGTTAACCTTATTATGTGTTACTTTTTTTGTGTGTGTTTTAAAAACAATTATTGGGATTTATTAACCCTAAAACAGTTTTTTAAACTTTTCTGTGTCATCAGCATTCAAGGAAATCAGCAGGTTGTATTCGTTGTGTGAGTAAGTTTTTAGTATGATTAACTTTTTTATCAGAAGCATAAAATATCCACGTCAAAAGGCAACCTTCATAAGGAGGTGCCACTCAATTTACCTAAAATGTAAGGGTGGTAACCAACCCCATCCCCCGAAAAAATCTCCTCGTAATAAACAAATAATTCTTACTTTTTTACGAAATCAAATGGACACGTATTAGCAGGTTGTCATAAAAAGCAAAAATTTATTTTTTTTATGAAAGTTTTGAACGGTAATTCTACCTTAAAAACAATTTGATTTATTTTAAAAAGAGTTGAACTCAATGAAAATACCTTTAAATCTTCAAATTAAGTCGAAAACTAATCGTTACAAAAATTTTCTTTCAACAGAGATGTAAAGGTATTCGGAAGACCTTAAAAACAAGGTGCCACTCGACCTACTTTCGCTATCTAAATAAGGGTCGTCGGACGCACCTCTCCGAGGGGGTGCGTACTACAAAAAATCTGATTAGTCTGAAAGGTGTCCCCCATTGATTAGAAGTCGACGTGTCTGAGCTTTTTTTGAAGATCTTACTTTTTATATTAAAAAAAACGGCTCTGTTAAGTTTTCGTTGTTACACACTGTATAACATTGTGTTCTTGTGTATGAAATCTGTTTCAATTTCGTTCCATACTTGGTGTTCAATCTGACTGCCAAAAATTGATTTTTTTGTAATTCAACGTTTCTTATCAAAGGTGGTTTTTTTGAACGTATTTTTTGCGCTTTGTATCCGAGAGGAACATCTTTGAATGATCTACACATTATTGCGTTATCACTAATAATTTCAGCTTTTCTAACTTCCCGTGAAGTTCTTTCCCTTTCATTAAAAATTACTGGAGATGTCAAAGCTGAAAAGTTTTATTCCTCATTTCATTTTTTCATTCAGATCGATGCTATGAAATATGACGAATGAAGGAAACAATTTTTTGAGTATGTCAAAAAATATATTTGAATACAAAATTATAAAAAAAACGAATATAGGTATCTTTTGATAGAAATAACACAGCTGGTTCTCTTTTATCGATGTACTGAATATAGTGTAGTAGAAAATTTCGCACAGTTTCACTCTCAGTTTCAAATGGAATGGGATTTCTCATAGAACATGCATTACAGTAGACATACGCATAACGACGAAAACCATAAGTAAAACAGAATTACTTGTCTCACCCACCAGAGCGATATAGAGAAGAGTGTTTTGAAAGTTCTAGTATACAAAAAAATAATATCGATAGGTTGAGAAGGTATTTTACTTTCAGAAACTCAATTACTTTCCTCTAATGACGGCCCTTTGGTTCCTCTCAAAATATCCTGAATTTCCTCAATACTCTTACCCTTGGTTTCTGGAACCCAAAAAATAATGAATGTCAACGTAACGAAGGCATAAAGAGTGAACGTATAGAAAGCGGCATGCATGCCAAACGTGCTCTTCAAATTGAAGAATAGCTCCAGTGACAATATAGAAGCAGCAACATAAAAACCGTCTGCAAGAGTCATTCCTAGAGGTCTTATGTTTGCTGTAAAAACCTCCGTTGTCACTACAATTGGTACCATTCCCAATCCAATTTTGAAAACGAGTGCGTAGACCATTACAGCCACTATGGGTATCCAACTGACTGATTCCATGTCGAAGCCAGCAGTTTTTAAATTAAAATATACTCCTAATGTCAGAAGGCATAATCCTGTGAGAATCGTCGATGTTATCAACAGAAATTTCCTTCCGAATTTGTCGATAGTAAAAGAAGATGCAAGTGCAGATACCATCATCAAACTGGCAAAGATGATAGCAGCATATTTGGAATCCATATATACGGACCCTGCGTTGTTGAGGATCTCATGAAGATTCATCAAAATTATTTCCATACATCCAAATGGTTGACAGATAGTCAGAAAGAATACTATTATGAGAGCTTTTCGATAACTTTTTACTAGAAACATTCCCTTGATAGCAGACATATTTTCTTTCTGGTGGGTTTCAGCTTCCTTGAGGATTTCGTTGAACTCTTTGTCGATGTTGCAGTCGCCCCTGAAGCTTTGAAGGGACTTCCTGGCTTCTTCATATTGTTTTGTTTTGATGAGGTAGTAAGGAGTTTCCGGCAAAAATGAAAATACTACCAGCTGGACCGATAGTAAAGCAACGGCTATGACTGAAGGAACATAATGTGGAACAAATGGTATTGTTGAATATACTAATAAAACACCAAACATCATCATCACGAAAACTGTACTTATTATCATTCCTCGAAAGTGTTTTTGTGTGATTTCTGTTATGTACATTGGAGCAGCAACAAAGGCCATGTTAACTCCTGATCCTTGTAGTAACCTTCCTGCGTAGAGGATTTCTATTCTTCTTCCTATTGCTATCATTATCCAGCATAGTATCAAAACGACACAGGAGGCTAGTAGAGTTTTTTTTCTTCCTATTTTATCTACTGCAAATACGGTAACTGGCAGCGCGCATATGGTACCAATCATCAACCATGTTTCCATTCTTTCAGCTTCTTGTAAGGTCATTTTTACGTGACTCTCTCCACTGATAAAGTAAGGGGTCATAGGAGCACTCCATCCGTATGACATGCCATCGGTGACGGCTAATAATGTAGCTGAAAATGAAAAAAAGGTTACATTTGATATTCTAAATGACTTTATTAGTTCGTCGGTAGAATTTTTCCAAGGTGAATTCAGAAAATTTGTCCGTTTTCTACTTCAAATAATCGAAATAAACGCCATTCCAATCAGTGAAATATTACCAACGTAACATATATCGATCAATTTCCTCAACATAAAATTGTGAACCCGAGATTCGATGAAGTCGACGCAAGTAGTTTTCGCTTGGTCTTGACTGACGAAAGACCTACCGGTGGAATGTTAACGAAGTGTTTGAAAAGATAGTAGGCGATTGGCGTGAAGTCAGGGGAGTGTGGTGGTTGGGGCAAAACTTCGACGCTCAATTTGTTTAATTTTTGAACGGTGACTTGTAGGACGTGCGGACGGGCGTTGTCCTGGAGTAGGATCGGACCTCTTCTGTTGGCCTGTTCCAGTTGCTGCTGCTGAAGCGATTTTTGGTACATTTCGTTAATTTGAAAAGGCCTAATATTATCTCTATTGAGAGAAATAACCTATTTTATATAAGTTACTCCTTGCCGTAGATGGTAATATAGCACTTTTCGGGCCGCGTTATGTCGATGGATATAGGCCAAGACATATGCTGGACATGCTGGTAGCAAGAGCATTGGTGTCTTACGGCCTGGCCACGGGGATCGGCGGTGCGAACGTCGAAGCGGGAGGCGAGGCGACCATTCGCGCGGCACCGTTTGCAGGCCACGGGCAGTCACGTTCGCCGCCGCGACCAATAGTCCGACAGCGAAATGTCTTTATCGAATTCATGGTTCAAGACCTAATATTTGTAATAGATTGTGGAGTGCATGATTTGAAGAAGAATCGGGGTGTAGATGGAGAATTCCACAAGAAGTACGAGAAATACAGATTATACCCAGAAAATTTTTTTGGGTACATACCAGGATGAGCATTGAAACCTTCGATTATATTCTTATGAATATTCAACTAGAATTGGAGAAAAAACTCAATGCAAATAGAATTTTGAGTGCTGCTCCGTGTATTTACCTAGCTATACATATCTATAGAAATAGAAATGGAAATAGATTTATTTGAAAAATATATCCTGAAATACATAAATATTATACAAATATATCAGTTATTGAACAGAATTACAATATAATGGAATATATTGGGTAAAACATAGCAGTGGTAAATGATGAAGAGATTAATAGAAAGAAGAATGATGCACAACTCAATTGGAATAGTATTGTGCCGTAGATATTGAGATAAGGAGCGTTTGAAGAGTTGAAGGGTGTTACATTGTTTAATTTCATTAGGAAGCTTGTCCAAGAGTCCTCTGTGAAAAATAGAATTCATTGTTCTCGCAAGGTTAGTTCGTAGGGCAACCAAGTCATCTCTTCCTCTTGTATCGTATTTGTGTATCTGATGGTTATATGTAATAAACTCATTGAAGTAATGTGGTGCTTTTCCAGTGAGTATTTTGAATATGAATATCATAGAAAAATATTGTAATCTATCTTTTACTGTCATCCAATTCAGAATATTAATCATTGATAATATAGGAGTATATTTATGGAATTTTAATAACAAGCACATTCCTCTGTTTTGTAATTTTTGTAGAGTAGAGATGGAATTACCGTCTAGTAATGATATCAAAGTAGCACAGTAATCAAAGTATGGTAGGATTTTTGTTTTATAAACAGTCAAATTACATTGGAATGTTGATTGTCTACTAATTCTAGTAAAGAAAAATAATTTTTTACAAATTTTATCACACATATACTGGAAGTATTTTTTAAGTTCGAAGTGTTATCAACGAAGAAGCCTAGGTATTTGAATTCTTTCACAATTTCTATAGTTTCGCCGTAGATCTCAATATTAATGAAGTTGACATCAATTAAGTTATATTTATATTGTGTTGTCAATATCAAAGCTTTCGTTTTAGTGGTATTCAGTTTGAGTTTGTTTATGTTCAAGAACTTCGCCACGTTTTCAAGAGTCAAATTAATTTTGCGTACAGCATTATGAATATCAGAGTCGCTTTTTGTATCAGAGTCGCTATATGTTGAGCTACATTACGTATTCATCTATATACCTATGTATAGAGGTAATATTTAATCAGCTGATCATATTTTGGAGAATTACCTATAGTATCCATCAGTATGAACAACTTTTCCCAAGAAAATAATGGTCGCAAACGGATTTTTTTATAACTAAATTTATTTGGAACTCTCTCTGCCCAAAATATTATCAGCTAATTAAACGTTACCCTGTAAATTAATATTTCATGAAATAAAAACACTTTCAGATAATTATGTTATTTATTGCAAAAATTTAAATTAAATGACACTAATTTTTCGTACAACTGAAACAAAAAACAACTTCTAACTTGTAACTGACAGTAGAATGAATAATGAATTTCTAACTTTTTAATCAGTCTTCCAAATAGATGGTCTAGCTAGTATTTCAGCAATAAATGTCTCGGTGTTCATTTTTCGCGGCGAAAACAACTAAACTCGTTTGATCACTGCACTATTCGCCGCGACTACCGTTCGACTCCGTGGCTCGCGCCGTACTGATTCATGTAGGTATTTGTCTTACTCGCCCGTCGCGCCGCAAGTCGCCCATGCGGTTCGCTTGGTACATTACGCCGGTCGCTTCGCCGGTCGCCGTTGCGCATGGCTTCATAAGTACATTGATTTGCGTTTGTTTCAGTCGCTAGACGCTTCGCCGTTCGCACCGCGCTTATATTCGCATCGGCGAGTGTTTCGTGGCCAGGCTGCTGGCACCTCGCGGCGGGTCCTGCACCTTGTGTCTGGAACCTCTACACCCATCACGCGACTGCAGTAGATTGTAATGTTGAAGACACCATCTTGACAGGCCATAATGAGCAGTTACAGAGACGGCTCAAATCACTAAGCCTAAGAATTGAGTGGGGAATGGGAAGAAATACCAGCGTGGTCCAAACAGAACTGGCTGGTTTCTCAATCGTTACAAAAGAATTAACCAAAAAAAGGATTTCTGGCAAAAACAAAACAAACTGCGCTGACAGCAGACACGCCCTATTAGCCTTGAATAGACAACGTATAACCTCAGGGCTAGTACTAGAGTGTCACCAAGATTTAGCCAAAGCCTCGGTAGATAATAACATCATCCTGAGGTGGGTTGAAGGGCACGGCAGGAATAAAGGTAATCGCATTGCCGACTTTTCAGCCAAGGAAGCAGCTGGACTAAGAATTTTAGGACCCAGTGGTACCTACGGCCTGATAACTTCGACAATTGCGGAACTAGTCAAGTGTTACACCCATGCTCAATCCTTAAAGAGATGGGACGAAACCAAAGGAAGTAATCTTGCCAGGATCACCTTGGGTGACCCTGGAGAGCTGGCGCCGGAGAAATATTTGGCAATGACCAGGAAAAATCTACGCCTAACAGTAGGATTTCTGACTGGTTACTGTCGACTAAGGCAACACCTCCATAATATGGGGCTGGTGGACACATCTCTATGCAGGATGTGTGAATAGGAAGATGAGACTGTCAGGCATGTCCTGTGCGAGTGCCCGGAGTTATCGTCAATAAGAGAGTGTGTGTTCATCGATTCTTAGCCTACACCTGCCGATATAAAGGAGATGTCTCCCAGTGACCTGTCCACCTTCCTGGAAAGGACAGGATGGACGATGACCTAGGAGGACAACTCCTCGGGAGGATGTACAATGGGTCACATGTGGCCTAAGTGCGTGGGCTTACACTCACCCTCCCTACTCTACAGATACAGAGCCTCTCAGTTTCTGACTTCAGCTCACTCGACATAAGAAAAGCAAAGTTAAGGCGAGGTCTTCAATGTTGTTGAAGAAGACATCATGAATTGGCTTATTTTCGTGTTGTCGCAGGAGTGAAGCAATCTCCTTTTTGCTGGATGGGTTTTAACTCGGTGGCAGGTTTGTGATGAATTCATTCAATGTCAAAAACTAAGCCGAGCTTATCAGCCGCTCGTAAAGCTGTCCTAAAGAGAAATGCTCCGATTTCTACTCTCTCAAGGTCGCGGACCATGCAGAGAAGGGGATCCGAACTCCTGACGACTTTACAGGCTGTATCCAGTACCATTCTGTCATGTAGACACTCCAAACTGTAAAGTCCACGGCCTCCCTGTTATCGGGGGAAGTACAACCGTAGAACGGATCATTCGGGATGCAAATTGCTATGGAGGTGCATTGTTTTTCTGGATTTTACGTCAAGTTGATACAGCTCCTTCCGAGCCCACTCCACTACTTCAAACGAGTAAGACTGGAACGGCAAGCATATTCGTTGCAACAACTTTCTCTTCCCCGACAGTTCTGATGACTAGATCTGACGGATGTTTGTGCTGATACTTGCCGTGGAGAAAGTTCTTCACTGCTGTTACCTCTTATGAGTGACGTTGCTCCACCCCGAGGTAAGTATACATCTCTCCGGCATCCAGATGGTGTAGGATGCTTTTATCCACGAGCTGCACATTGTCTCCGTAGTTCTTGCGTCGTCCACCACCCACAAGGACTGATGGAGATCATTTTCTCCAGAGGCATAAAGTTCAAAATTATCCATATAAAACAAATGGTGACCTTGTGCCTCCGGTTTCCAAGGAAGCCACAGTTATACCCTCGAGTAATCCTGAGCGCAATAGTGAGATGCAAAAGAGAAGGGGACTGAAGGAATCGCCCTGAAATATACCCCTTCTTAAAGTTACCCATCCTGTTTCGACTCTAGCCTGACCAGATGTTATCATTATTTTTGTAATATAATCATTATCAATATTTATGCTTCATTTTTGTGTTTCCTTTACATCAGTTTGATTAATATATTTAAATATAAATCTGTTATCAAAAATCCTTTTATTAGTTTTAGAACTATTTAGGAATAGTCCATTTCTGTCATTGTAGCGGCCTTGTTCCTCAAGGAAGTCCATCGAACAGAGCTGAGTATGACTCAATTATCATACGAAATTACAAAGTGCAATTTCGTTGATTTATATTGGGATTAGGATTGTTATACTCATAAATATAGCAAACCAAAAACTACTACTCACCTATAAAAGCAGTAAACAGTTGAAAGACAGTTCCATCAGACACAGTTTCCTTTAATTCGTTCTTTTCAATCATTGTGAAATGATATAATTTTAAAAGAAAGACTGGAATTAGCGAGAGAAAAAGTTTCATTGAAAATGTCTATTTGACCAAGTTGATACCATAATTTAGTTTAATCTTCACTTATGTAAACCTCTATTGTCATTGCCATAAATATTATCATACCGTTTATGATCATTTCACGTAATTTGAAAATTTGATAAGATTTAGGCAACATTGGGTTACAGCACATTAAATATTTTTCATTTACAAGCCTACGTGTCATTGGTATAATTAGAATTATCTCATTATCTCAATTGAAAATAATTAATCAGTCATTGGGCCCCTCTGGATGTATATCCGGATTACCTTCAATGGATATTGGGTAAGCCTTACGAACGACAACCCTCAGAAGTCGAAACTTGTGCAAGCTAAGGACTAACGAGGTCTTACCTTTTAACGTGTGATTCCTACCACGGGTTGGACGATAGCAAGTGAAAATCGAGCGTTCAGCCTGGGGATTGAAGCACCGACCAACACGGCGGTCGATTTGGGTGAGTTAACAAAGCACCCATGTCGAACCGACCGACAACCGACCGATAATGATACTTTTTTGTTCAAAATAAAAAATTAGGTATACGCAAATATTAAACAGATTCAGTCGTATATCAGTTGGGCTTCTTATTTGGAATTTATCACCAACAGACTCACTTGTCAACATGTTTGGATTATCTGATTAACTCGGCCGTTACTTGATGAAGATCCGTAGTAATCAGCGAAAGAAGGTACCTTTGTAGAATTGATAACTGATATCAGCTCTCCGCAAGACATAATCTCAGATTTTAGATATGAAATACGACTGAATTGGAGAAGACTTTGGAAACAATCTTCAACTAAATCGAAAAATCATTATACACTAGTCCACCCCACTTTCCCTAAAAGTATGCCCCACATAGACAACTTCAACTTTCAAAACTCTACGCTATTACCATTACATGAATGAGAATGAACCATGGTAAGTTTCCTGCACATTTGGCAAAAATAGGCATTGATGTAAGCCCATTATGCTCATGTGACAATTCTTCTTTAGTGGACATAAATCACATCTTATTCACACGTTCCAACTTATCAGTATTTTAGATGAATTGCTTTCCTCGAATATTTCTTTGCCAACCAATATAGCAGTCCTTTTAGATACACAAAATGAAAAATTTTACAATACTATAATTCTAACTATCATAATTAAATCTGAAATATCACTCGACTTATTTATTTTGAAATTTCTGTGGCAAAATAAATTCGGGTTTGATGCCAAGGGGAAGGGGGTGAATAAAAAAATTCATAGTAATTTCACAAAATGTTTCGATTACAATGAGGGATTCGAATTTCTGAATTTTTTGAAAAAATATTAATCTCGAATTCAAAGTGTAAAAAATAAAAGGAATATCAAGAATCCTAAAAATAATTGGACTCAAATAATGAAAATATCATAATATGAGAATGAATATTATAAATGCATGAACAATAAAATATGAAATAAAATAGATATGATGATGGAAAGTGAAAAAAAATTAAAAAGCACAAAATATAGAGAAGTAGATTTTGAACCAAGCTACTTCACGTTGTTTTGATTGATTGTATTCTGATTCAGTAGCCCATTTTTCGCTTTATTGAAGGTTTCTATACAATGCGAATCTCTGCGCTAGCCTGGTTGATTACATCGTTATTCCTTACACACAGCTTCTTTGAACTTCCTTCAAAGCATCAATTAATTCACAATTTCAAACAAAATGAATACTTTTTGAAAATTTTTTGCGAAAATTCACTTTTAGTGAAAAACACATCTGAACGGGATGATTTTCAAAGTTTTCGAAGTAATTATTGATGCCATCGATCAAAAACTTGAAAACCTCCGCCAAAGAGACACTGACATTTTATTGAATTGAATTCATTATTTTTATTGTAATATATTTCCAATTCTTGACCTACGCTGTTCATATTGAAAAGTCTCTGTCTCTGTATAGAAATATATACATCTGATTCCGAGTCTGGAAGTGATATCGAGGGCATTCTCTGAAACCAACGTATTTATCTGTCCGTAAGATCGATACTTCGCAGTGATCAGAAATATAATTTTCACGTCACAGTATTTCAAATAGCGGAGAATATTCTAATCCAAATATGATTTGAAATTTAACCGACCTCTATAAATAAGGCAACTCAAAATATTCAAACTTCATATTCACTTCAACTCTGTCTGCATATGAATGCTCAAATCTTCATTTAACGTAACGTAGTAAACTTGAACTGTTTCAATCTGATACATATTATATGAATTTTCCTTGTTCAAACTTTCCAATTCTTCTCCCTTCGGTGATGGCTACTCTCCCTTGAGAATTGTTTGAATTTCCTCCATAGTCTTACCTTTGGTTTCAGGAATTAAAAATATAGTGAATAACGACGTTACTAGGGCACAACAAGTGAATAAATAGAAGGGAACGTGAATTCCAAACGTGCTCTTCAGCGCGAAAAACATCTGCAGTGAAGCTATTGATCCAACAACATAAACTCCGTCAGATATAGTCATACCCAAAGCTTTTATCTTCGTTGTGAAAATCTCTGAGGTGATTACTATTGGTACCATGCCTATTCCAATTTTATAAACAAACGCATAAACCAACACGGATACAATGGGTATCCAACTAAGAGAATCCAAGTTGTGTCCAGACCGCTTCATGTGGAAATATATTGCTAGAGTAACGAGACATATTCCTGTTGAAATAGAAGATGTTATAAGTAAGAATTTTCTTCCGAATCTATCTACTATCAAGGATGAAACAATAGCAGATACCAGCATGATGCACCCGAAAATTATTCCAGCACTGGTAGTACTCATGTAAGTTGATTGGGCACTGTTGAGAATCTCGTGAAGGTTCATTAACATGATTTCTTGACAGGCAAATGGTTGTGACAGATCTAGAACCAGAACAATTATGAGAGATTTCCTATTATGTTTCACTTGGAATATTGCTTTCAGAGAACTGGATTTTTCTTGCTTGTCGCTTTCCATTGTCTTGACGATTTCCTCAAATTCCTCTTCGATATCAGAGTTGCCTCTGAATCTCTGCAGAGCGTTCTTAGCTTCCTCATACTTTTTGATATTGAGTAGATAGTACGGAGATTCTGGCAAGAAGAAGAATGCAAAGACTTGCGTTGAAAGCAGAACAGAAGCTATAATTGAAGGTACATAATAAGGTACGAGAGGCCCCAAAATGTAGATTAACAGAGTTCCAACCATCATTAACGTGAAAACAATACCAGACATCAGCCCCCGAATATTTTTGTGTGCGATTTCTCCTAGGTACATGGGTGCAGCAACATAAGCCATGTTTAGTCCAACACCTTTGAGGAATCTAGCCGCGTAGATATACTCGACTCTACTCGCAATTGTTATTCCTATCCAGCATGCCACTAGAATGATACAAGAGAACAAAATGGTGTTTCTTCGTCCTATTCTATCCACTGCCTGCACTGTGATGGGTAAAGCAAAAATAACGCCTATCATCATCCAAGTTTCCATCCACTCTGCTTCGTGTAGACTCATTTTTAAGTGGCTCTCATCGCTTGTCAGGTAGGGAATCATGGGGGATGTCCAACCATACGCCATGCCATCTGTTATCGCTAGTAGACCAACTGAAAATGAAATAGCATTTGTCATTTAGTAGAACTAGGAATTGTTTGGGGATTTGTCGAAACATAAATGGTTACTTATTAGGCACAATAGTGGTAAGTAATGAAGTATTCGCTGAAAACTAATCCCACTGAAATCAGTGTGAGAGTTTGAGCCAGAAAAAAGAAAGAAAATAAAGAAGAGGGATCGAAAAAAATATATAAACAAAAAAAAGGAAGATGAAAGGAGGGATACAGAGATATGTAACAGAAAAAATGTAGAAGGGAATACAATAAGAACATAAGTCAAAAATGGAGGAAGAAGTAATGAATTTAATGGCTGGAGAAAGGAAAGGGTCAGAGTAGATAAGGAAAAGAGAAGTGATGTGACGAAACAAGGAGAAACATAATGCAGTATGTAGAAAAACGAAAGAAGATATAGAGGACAGGCAGACACACTTCATTTGACTACATTATATAGAAAATATTTGTGTAAGTCATGGTACATAATCTATACAATGAAAAGGTACTATAGTTGATTGGTATTGGAAAGTTATCAAAATAATATAAAATAAATTCAATTAGAATCATCACAATTTCAAGAACATCAGTACGAACAAAAATTAAATGCGTAAAGGCTGGAAGAATATGAAAACAATATAAATTGATGTATGTAGCCGGTACTAGGTGGTAGGAAATCATAAAGAAGAAAACAAAAATGAAGCTTTCTATGTTTTTTGCCACTTTTATTTGTAACTAACGTTACTGCAGTTTCGTCCTATACGGACATTTTCAAACTTATACAATAAACTAACAATGATTCATTACATTAGTCCTTATATACCACCCCTGTAGGTACTGATAGAGGTACTTGGCTTGATTGAGAACCTGAATTTACAGTTTACAATGTGGATGTGCGAATTTAAAAACCGGTGAGTAAACTAAATCGATTTGATCATTCAACAGGTTGCACCCGCAATGTTTATGCTTGTGAATTTCCATGCTGTGAGGTGGGACCTCACAGCATTAAAATTTCACTGACTTTAGTAGAAAACATAAGGAACCAAACCACGCCACATAATTCAATTTTAGTTTCATTCGATGTAAATAATATGTTCTCCAACATACCGTATAACGAGTGTGAACCCTTCATTTTATACATATTAGAACAAGCCAAAGTAGACCATATTGAAATTTCAACAGCTTCCGATGTGTGCCTAAATCAGAACTACCTACGGTTCAACAACAAATTTTATTAACAGGATTCAGGTTTACCAATGGGCCCCTTGGTCCACTTTTAGCAGAAATATTTATGAACAACTTGGAAACCACTATAGTAAATTCCGACCTGGGTAAAAAACAGATATGTAGGTACAGATATGTAGGTGATATTCTCGCTTGTTTCAGAGGTACTACACGACAGCCGAACCAATTTATGACATTCATGAATGATCTCAATAGCAACATTCAGTTCACACTCAAAACAGAGATAGAGAAACAGATAAATTTCTTAGACCTGACCATTACACACAATCAGAATGAATTTGAGTTTAATGTTTTCAGAAAACCTAGCTATACAGACATCACCATTCCAAGCGATGTTTTCCATTCAGACAGTCATAAATTAGCAGCCTACAATTCAATGTTGCACAGAGCATTCTCACTGCCTTTGTCTGCTAACCATCTAGCTAGAGAAATTGATATAATTACACAAATAGGTCATAATAATGGTTTCAACGCAGATACTATCCAGAAGTTAGTCTGGAAATAAAGCCGGAAATTCACTTACAGATTAATAAACCATCAGGGAAACAACCAGAAATCAAGAAATGGGTAACTCTAACATATTTTGGAAAATGAAGTGCACACACTGTGGACACTCTTCAGTAACCTTCGATCTGATGGGATTTGTCTCTCGACATACTACAAAGAACTGACCAATTGAGTTTGTCACAATGCCTGGATTCCTTCACAAGAGAATCTAAACGATACGGAAATTTGGCACTATGCAAGGAAGGGTTACAAACTCAATTATTTAGAATCCTTGGAAATTCACAAACATAAACATTGTGGGTGCAACCTGTTAAATGATCAAATCGATTTAGTTTACTAATATCATCATAATAAAATTGAGAAGTATATGAGGTTTACATCGTCTTCATACATCATCTGCGATAATGCATATGAAAGGCTGTAGATATTACAATGTATATTTACATAAATCATGAACAGAGTAGGTCTCAAAACCGATCTTTGAAGACCTCATTACACCGTTTGTCGTTTGTTGCTGAGATATGACTTGAAAAAATAGCACAGTTAGAAGAAAAACCAATGGATGAAAATAGAAAACACTCGTACTGATATTGAAAGAAAAGGGAATTGGAAATAATAAGGAACAAAATGAGAAAGTAGGGATTAGACAAGACAAAGGGACAAAGAGACGGAAAAATAGAAACGGGGATGGAGACAACGAGAAAAAATGAAGTGGGGATTAGACAAAACAAAAGGACAAAGAGGTAGAGGAATAGAGACAGGGATGGAGACAACGAGAAAAAATGAAGTGGGGATTAGACAAAACAAAAGGACAAAGAGGTAGAGGAATAGAGATAGGGATGGAGACAACGAGAAAAAATGAAATATTACAAAAGGAAGTGACAAAACGAATGCAAAAAAAGAAGTAATAGAAATGATAAAGTGAAGAAGGAAATGAAAACTGAAACATTTTCCAGTGTGGTCTGTTGCTTGGCGATTCATACGATTTATTACAGAAGGATTTCAGGTCAAGGGTTTCGTTCATTCTTCCGTTACTTTAAGATATTTAGGTTGGAAAATTAGTTTAACATTCGTATAATGATCAAATAAGGGCGTAAATACCTATATAGAAGTTATCTTTCGATTGTGACAATGTGATGAGAAAATTCTGCTGATAATTCCATAACATTCTGAATAGTAGAATAACACTTTCGTTATGTAATGCTTGGCGTCGGGAAATTCAAAGTTGAGTTTGACAATAAATCTTGAAATTGGAAGTACAAAGTAAATATTAGTAATTGGTTTAGTGAGTTGACAATATTCAAGGATGGATAGCCATCATAATTTTTAGCTAGAGATTATTTTTAAATTCTGACGACTAGTAATAGTTGTTTTTTGAGATAACCCCCTGACGGGTCAAGTTTTGAAAGTTCAATTTTAATAATGTAGTTTTTCAATGGAATATATTTTCGAAATAACTTCTGATCACAAATTAAAAAAATAACAAAAAAAACGAACGATTTCAATCCATCATAACTGGTTGAATCAGTACATTTTATTTATACGCTTTTTGTGTTACCTCGTTACCAAACACTATTTTAGATTCAAGTATTATTTGGATATTTTCATATCACTTTACAAAAAACACTTACCTATGAATGAGGTATATATTTGAAAAATTGTTCCGTGTGAAACATTCTTTTCTGTTTCTTTGTTTTCCATCATCAGCTCACTCCAACTTTTCCTCTGGAATGAATTATAGAATTTATGTTGATTCGTACAAACATTGACTATTTTTGAATAGTGTGCAATCTAGTTCAATACCAACCAATATGAGCATTGCCTGATTAAACCTAATTACCTTCCATGAATTTGTTCAGGAATGCAATTTTGATAAGGATAATGACAGTAATGGATAGATGAATAAATAGGTTCACAACGTGAACATAGTGAAACAGTTTTTTTTCTTGCGTAAAATGAACTTTCGATTTGACCCAGACCCAAAGGAAGAATTGAGAGGAGTCCAATTCCATGAATGAGAGGCCATTCCAACATAATACGCCTACCAATCCATATGTCTGGCTATGTCTGATCCAGCCAATCAGGCTTAAAAAAATGTGGGTGGCGCAGAAGTGGAACAAGTGGAACAAGTGGATTTTAGAAATCTTTTTGATTGTTGGCCGAAGATTTTTCGAAGAATTTCCAGATATAAATTATATTTCGGTAAATGATTGTGGGTAAGAAATACTGAATATTTCATCAAGTGATCATATTGAATTGCCAAAAATTCATTTCGCCAAAGCCATAACATTAAGGATAAAATGTATGAAAAATATAATTTTTATTTAGTTATTTTGGACTTATTTTTTCAGACAGGAAAAGTTTTTCAATACTATTTTACTAAAAACATGAAATGATATTTTCAAGACAACAGTCGTTCAAAAGCGATAACTTATCGGAACAAAAAACCACGTTAAACGTTATTGAAAGTATTTATTTTTAATATATTTCAGACGATGTAAATTCACATTCACAGTTGTACAAAAAATGTTTTCATTGCGTTTATAAAATTCGTGATCAGGAAAATATCTATATACATCAGTTCAAAAGTATAAAGCGAAACTGAAAGGTTGAATTAATGAGACTAATGAGTTTCAATATCTAAAATTATCTCCAACCACATAGCACTTCATGAAATCTGTATATAACGGTTATTACATTAACGTATTCAAAAAACTTCAATGTCAGATTTCTAATCATTTCATTAGTAGGTAGAAATGTTAGTTGTATTATAATGAATTATAAAAAGAATGTAATAACAGCCCGTTCATTACTATTAGTATTATACAAAAGTCAAATTTCATAAAAGTTGTGGCAGAAATTCATCGAAATTACTCCTATTAGATTGATACAGACCTTTTTATCATTTTCCATTTACGTCATATATGCGGGGGTCCTAAAGAATTACCTTTATGCTCATTGGAAATAGGTTCTTAAATAAAACTACAACACCGTTTTCCGTTTCAATAAGAAGAAAACTATAAATTTGCTTATAACTTATGAATGACACGTGAATTTGTCTCACTATTCAGATTCACAGTGTTCCCACTGCGTTCAATAACCTAGTGACCTAGTGCATTGAAGAAACCAGTGTTGCCAAACTTGAAAATGTTTCTTTGGTTTGCCGATGCAATATAGTGCTTCACTATACACTGGCTTTTCCAGATGTATCCGATACTCGAACGACGGTAGCTAGCAGCTACTTTATAGTGGAAACCATTAAATTCCTCATTATTCATACAATGACAATTCTCGTGCCGAACTCAAATAAATCTCAAACTAATTCTCGACTTCGGTTACTCTGAATGGCTTTAACTCACCTGAAAGTGAAAGTGGAACATTTTTGTGAAATAAATCCAAAACAAACTTTCCTTCCGCATGCCAAAACTGTAACACTCCTCTTGACGTATGTTTCACCATCCAAGTTGGTGTCACCAGGAGGTATGATACTACATTCTAATTTTAACTTTGCCTATTTATTCTATATATGAGTTAGACTGGACGAACTATCGAAACATGTTTCAAAAATCATGCTGTACCTATCCGATTTCGGTGAGTCCGATATCTTTGAACACACCGTAGTGAACGGCCATGAATGAAGACTGTTTATTGCTTTCCAAAATCAAAATATGTATAGTCGTACATAAATCATTCTGTTGGAATAATCGTTAACTTTCAGGGGACATTTCCCGCAAATTGTTGATATAGAAATGAGGTGAAACTTTACTTTGTTAGAAAGAAATAAATATTACTGGAGTTCTGAGTAGTAATGAATATTATTGGAGTTCTATCCTAACACCAAACCGTTGTTCCCAACATCTTGACACGTTTCATTGTATTGTTGCAATTCAGTACTCGTTTTGCTCATCATAAGAGGATCCATCGCTGTTTCAACCAACCCTCTTCCATCCAAATAATGAAAGAACCCATTTAAAACTGAATAAAATATTTATGATGATGAGAACGAAAAAATTACGCTAAGGGTAGTTGATAAAATAGTTAGGAAAGATACAAAGAATCACCAAAAAACTTACATTATACTGCTACCCAGCAGGAACGATGAAAAGGAAATGTGCTGCATTCTAAAAATGCTCTGGAACTGCTTCTGAAGAGTAATAAATGAATACTGAATGAATTTCTGTTGATCTTGACCTCCCTCAATATTTATAAAGATTTATATGCTGAGGATGCAACTTTCCTCTGGTCACCTTACTGAGGTATAATGCTCATTACGTATCCGTGAAACTTCGCGTATTTGGAGATGATACATTCGAAACTGCAGCTGCATGAACAGGTGTTTGAGTTTGGTGAATAAGGAGAAAACATTCTTGTACTCGTTCATCGTTATAAGCTCGTCTGAGCAATACTTGTAAAATGCTATTCATGTAGCTAATGTTTCCTTAATTATCGAATCCAATTTTTTTCGCAAGATTTTCAACTGTCTACTGATTATATAGGGAGAACATGTTTCACAGAATCTGCTTCTGAATCATTTTTCCAGCTGCAATCGATCCTTCCAAGTGATAAAGGGTTTCAAAGTGGGAGTGACCCGGCTATTACTCCATGAAGTATTTAAGTAGCTTGATTTTTTCAAATAAAAATATTGGCGGCCACTTTTTGACTGGCAACCTGTTATAAATGTATTTTGCCCTTCATAAATGTATGTTAAAATCTGAGTTTGATTAAATACGCTATGAACATAGTGATTTTGCGGCGGGATCCTGTACTATATGATTTTCACTATAAAAGGTTTTACAAAAACCGCGACACGTGTTTCTCTATACAAAAGCTTCCTCAAGCGTAACGAGTTTACGTTTAAGGAAACTATTTTATAGTGAAACACGTGTCGCGGATTTTCAAAACCCTTTATAGTGAAAATCATACAATAAACTGCATTGATTAGTTTTAGAGTAGTGTTTGTTTGAAATTAATTCATTCATTCTGCAAACACTTCAAGAAATTGAGCATTGCTTTCTATTTCGAATGCGATACTCATGATACCGATATACTGTTAAATTGGTCTTTCATTAAAAAATTCTATGCTTTTTCATCATTAGAAAATCAGCAGCATGAAATCCTAGCTCGTGTAACAATATCTGCAACTTTAAATAACCCAATTATATTTTTTTATTTTTTGTCTTACATGTTCCTTCAATTTCTGGTTTTGATCTATGTTTATGCCTAAAGATTCCGTTTGAGGTAATAGTTGTAAATAGCGTCATTTCCGAGCAAAAACTTGAGTATCATATCACCTTTTTGACATTATTTCTGAACTGCTTGGTAAATGCCCGTGAAAATCTCATTAATCAAAGTACTTTTGTAACGGAACATGAAGAAATGTATGACATTGCATTTCATGAAAACTGTGACAAGCCATGCCACTACTTGCGTGTGTTTCAAAAACTCATAAACTATGAGAAATCAAAAGTTTGAACACATTTATGAAAATGGCATCTTTTGTTCATATCGTTCATGAGAATAAGCATTTTAATGGCGTTGAAATATGTGCCGTATTCGTTGACATGAAAAGGACATTCGAAATGCTATGTCGTGATATATCACAATTAATATTAAATAAGTATTTACTCACTTGGGTAGTTTTGGAATGTTTGTTATTCAAAAGATAGATTCCGAAGAAAAAAATTGAAAAACCGAATCAGATTCCAATTTAACAGCTATGGTGCTCCACAATGCATTATCTGAATGCAGGATACATATGTTTTGCAGTCGACATTCTGATCTCTTAATTAACTAGAATTGACCTCGTTAACATTTTGTTGAAACAGTTAGCAATCAGCTTCATGAATGTTTATGAAAAATAACTTGTTCTATCGTATATTTGGGACTACATATACAAATTAACGACCAACGGTTGGAGGTGGTGCAAGAGATTGAATCTTTGGGGCTCATCGTTGATCGTCAGCTGAAATTTGACAAACAAGTCGATTATATTTCCGAAAAAATTGGTGAGAAAATCGAATCCATGAGACGAGTGTTTCAAGTCTACCCCCATATTGTCGAAGAACAATACGTATATTATTATATACGTATATTATTTTACCTCATTTCAATTACATTACAGCAGCTCTATAATTTACCCATGTACAGAGTGGACCAAATTGAACACTTTCAAAGGGAAACTCCTTTTTTCAAACTAGATACATGAAAACTGATGACTGTGTCGGAATGTCATATTTCATGACAAACTTAATGGTGAAAACCGTATATCGATATATATCATCGTTTCTGAGTTACAGCATGTTTTTCGAAAATGTGCATTTTCGAAAAGTTGCTGCAGCATTATTCCTGTCAAAAATCTCTTGTTTCTATTGAAACATTTCCAAGACCCTTTTTTGCGTAGAATTCAATAGTTAAAAAAACTTTTTTTTCAAATGAGATATCGAAAGTTATTGATGGAAAAGTATTTTTTTTAATGAGATACCCTGTATATTACTGCATATTTCAATGGAGCTTAAAATAACCTTTTCAAAAATGTGGGTCACTTCTACTAGTGAAAAATTTCTTTCTGTTTAGCGCCGCGTTGTCCAAAGCCTATTTGATCAAAGTATGCATTTCAAATATATGAAAACATATAAAAGCTCTGTATTTCAGAGATGACTTTGGCAAAACATCAAGTATGTTACATTTTTGGAAAGATAATTTTAAGCTCCATTGAGATATTTAGGAATATACAGGATGTCTCATTGAAACAAGATTTTCATCAATAACCATCGTTATATCATTTGAAAAAATAAGTCTTATCACTATTAAATTCTAAGCGAAAAGTTACAACAACTTTTCGAAAATGCACATTTTCGAAAAACCTGCTTTGATTCAGAAACGATGATAGATATCGATATTGGGTTTCCACTATTGAGTTTGTCATAAAATTTGACTCCCAGACACAGCCATCAGTTTTCATTTATCTAGTTTGAAAACAAGAGTTTCCCGTTGAATTTGTTCAATTTGGCCCACTATGTACATCTTATTATGACAGATTTCAAATTCTTCATAACAAAGAAATGCGTTTTATTATCGTGTGAAACAGATATACGAGTATATAATGGATGTTAAATTGCTTCAATATTTAGTGACTATGTTCAAACGATGATTCCTGTTTCCAAAATCGTTTATAATTTATTACCTGACTATCTTCAACGTCAATTGGGAAGCAATCATTATCAAAAAGCAAGAACGGCAAAAAATATGAACTTTTTTGAGGAATCGATATCGAAAGCTAGTAGCACAAACCTTTTTTTCAAGGCATCGTTGAGTTCAATCCATTGTTGAATAGTTCAAGAAATAAACTCAAAAATGATCATTCCTGTCAATGATGGTCAATATTGATTAAAGATGAAAAAAAAATTCTATAATTGTATGACCGCTACAATCATTGTATCGCCCTTGAAGACAACTATATTAAACAATAAAACCAAATTTTATAAAAAAATATATTTTTTTCAATGTAAGCCTACGAAATGTCAGCACAACTATTATGAACATTTTTTCAAGCACACCTGAAAAGTATATCGTACAGTGAATCATGTGTTACGGTTTTTGAAATTAATTTGAGAAAATCTCACCGTGAAGTGTTATTGAATACGGTACCTACGGAAAAAAAATTATTGGACACATAAAATTATGAAACGCCGTTTTACTTTTTATTGTCACAAATATTCATTCCTCAATTTATTCACCTAACAATTTATTTGTTTGAATTCAATTGATTCATGTATTTGTTGGACACATTAAAAACGATTGTTCGCAAAATTTGTTATAATTTAAATGAAACTTGATTTAAAATTTTATATGAATAAAATTGTTATTTCAATAAAAAAGACTACTGAAATAACTTGAAGCTTTTATTGATTTCGCAGAAAAATATTGTTTCAGAGTATTGGAAAATGGAACGCCAATTTACTATATATTATGCTGAAAAATAATCTATATACATATAGTTCAACTCATCAATGAACAAACATTTTTATTCAACAGTCAATGGAATGTATTATTTGAGTAAATTCAACAAACATTTCAATTCCGCATATAGTTTTGACCTTTGAATAAAATGTTAGTTATTTATATGACTGTTGAATTATAATGAAACTTCAAATTCACTTTCTAAAAGTAAGTTTGGAAATAAATTTTCAAGGAATATATTTGAATGAATGTCAAAGTTTTACCATGAAAAATTTTTGGTAATAAAAATAGACTTTCGTTTGTCTGAAAATATAGCAAATTAACTTTCCCTACTAAATATTTTTCTATGAATAATAAAGATTGTTAGATTTCAATTTTATTGAAAGTCTTGAATATTTCCAACATTCACTTTAATGCATTCAATTTGAAATTTGGTTACAACTTTTGTGCAAAACGTTCTCAAGCAAGTATCATTTTATTTCATTAATCTTTTTAAAAAGCTAATTTCTGACATTTTTTGATGATTTAAAAAGTTTTTTGTATTGGAAAGATACATTTAAAACGATTGTTGATAATTTTAATTCGGTGCTGGTATCGAGCGGATTTATCAAGAACTTCAAGTGTTACATATGACAACATGCTAGTTCATATATAGTACGACAAAACGCCATTCAACCGTGGCGTCGAATAAAAATGATCAACAATCAATTTAATTCATGTATCACTGAAATTCAACAAACAAAATGATTCAGTTCATTTCAAAGGAATATTAATTGGTATTTTGTAAAAAAGAATTGTTTTGACTGTTGCATTTAGATGAATTAAATTGATTGTTGATAATTTTTATTCGTCGCTGCGGTCGAACGGATTATTACCGTACTACACAAAAATACGCCCGACGTCAGCGCCGAATAAAAATTATCAACAATCAATTTATTTCATGTATCACTGAAATTCAACACACAAAATAATTCAGCTCATTTCAAATTAATATTAATAAAAACCAAAACGACGTGCCACGCCGTTTTACTTCTTATTATTATTTCTTTGGAAAGAATTGAATTAATTTGTTTGTTGCATTTTATTCATACATGAATTGAATTGATTGTTGATAATTTTTATTCGGCGCTGCGGTCGGACGGAATATTGTGTTACTATCATTAGACTATCATGTTGCCAGATTTAAAAATTCAGCTTCTGCAAGAATCCGCTCAATGCTAGTGCCGAATTGAAATTATCAACAATCGTTTTATTTTAGGTAACTATAATTATCAACAAACAATTTTATTCATGTTTCACAGAAATTGTAGTGAATTATTCGATAGTTACAAAAAAAGTATATATGACAAACATTCACTTCCAAAAATTTCAAACAATGAATCTATATTATAACTGTTTCCAATTCTTCATCAAACAAATTAATTCATGTAACATTTTAAATCGAGTGTCATTTAAAATAGACATATATCTAGTGACAATAGTGACAATAAAAAGTAAAACGGCGTTCCATATAAAATGCTTCACAAACACAAGTCATGTGTTTCGTAGAAACACCACATTGGCGAATTAAAGTCAGTACGATGTTCAACACATATCTAATACGATATATCTTCCTCTCTGTGGAATGTCGTTTGACAGAGTGTTGTTTCAAGTCCCCTGCCTAATGAAATAGTGAGTATTTTACTGCCCTTTCACTTCCATGAGCTTAACATTTTCCTCCGGACTCTTAGCAACTTCACCCCTCATTATTTCCTGAATCTCGTCCAAACTCTTACCCTTGGTTTCAGGGACGAAAAACCAAACAAATAACGATGTCGACAATGAACAACAGCAAAAAATGTAAAACGGAATATGGATCCCTAAGTGTTCCTTCAGGGAAAAGTATAATTGCAAAGCCAACAGCGATGCTCCAACATACACTGCATCGCCTAAGGACATGCCTATAGCTTTGATTTTGGAAGCAAATATCTCAGCTGTTAGCACGATTGGTACCACTCCAAGTCCTAATTTGAAACTAGTAGCGTATGTCATCACGGCTACTATGGGAATCCAACTGACTGTTGTCATGTCGTAACCAGAATGCTTCAAGTTGAAGTACAAACCCAGAGTTAGCAGGCACACTCCAGTAAGAATACTGGAAACTATAAGAAGTAATTTGCGCCCAAATTTGTCGACTGATAGAGAAGCTAGAGACGAAGCTACCAACATGAACGTAGCGAAAATTATAGCAGCCGAGGAAGGGCTGACGTAGATAGACCCGGCGCTATCTAGAATCTCGTGCAGGTTCATTAGAATCACCTCGAACCCACTGAAGAGTTGGGCCACGTTCAGTGCAATCATTATTGTCATGGGTTTTCGGTAGCTTTTCACCAGAAAAATGTCTTTCAGCGAAGACTTCTCTGTCTTGCGATCTTCCTCTAAGGAGGCTGCCATTTCCCTAAGCTCTACTTCTACGTCTGCTGGATTGTCTCGGAATCTGAAAACAAAAATGTATTTGAATGTTTTCCATCTAAAACTAGAGTTCATCACACGTTAAAAGATAAGACCTCGTTAGTCCTTAGCTCGCACAAGTTTCTCAACTCAACTCAACCGATTCTAAATAGAAGAGACAGAAATGGGCAAAATGGAAAGAAATATGTATGATGTAAAGACGTGTGAAATACAACATCCCTTGAAGTTGAGGAACCATGTTTCTGTGGTTCGGGCAGATGATTTGAATTACACTGCCTACAATCGTGAAAAGAATATTTTTTGCTTTCTACTTCTTATCTTCATATATAAAAGTAGAAAACTTCCGATGGGATTGAGTTCGGAATGAACTCTTCAGAAAGATGTGAAGATCATGCATATAAGTTACTTTCGGATACAAATTGGAAGAAAAACCTCGCCCAAACATTTATTTTATTCAAGGATGAAACATAAGCACTACAAGAAAATCTTTTAGGCGCTCTCAGAGCGGTGCCTGTGCGAAATTAGCGATTCACATTGGATTTGAATCGCTGCAGATCCGTCGCGTATTTTTGATATGTATCGCTCTTGGTAGAATCAAATGTGCCATGTCACGTGAACATTTCTGGTAAAAGTATGTATAAAAAAGAGACAAATCTCTAACCTTTCCTCGATGTTCCAGGCTATCAAGAATGCACGTGATATTCGCGTCTCCAATCAGACTAATGACTCTTTTCTGAACAGAATCCACCAACTTCAGGGTATGTTTGGGGACAGAGCTCCCCATGAGAACAATACTCCAAAGAAGGTCTGATCTGAGCTTTATCGCTGAGGTGTGTACAGTTTTCTGGTTTGGAACAGTGTTTCAAGCTTTTGAGAAGCGGCCTTTACAATTCCAGCGACATGATTGTGCCGAGACAAATTAGTGTCCATTTAAACCCCCACCATACTCATCGAAGCAGGAAGCGGAATTGTCTGACCTGACATTATTAAATCCAGTTCGGAGACAATTATCTTCCTGGGTTTTTGTGGCCTGGGTTTTTGTGGCATTGAATTGAACTTAGTTACTTCAACCACACTTCGAAATCATATCTAGATGCTCATTAGGATATGCGACCTCTTGCTGCCGCTAAAGATGTGCCTCCGTAGCCGATGTCCTGGAATCTAAATGGAATGACGAGGCAAGTGTGCTGTTGTCAGCAAAGCAATATATTGAATATACGGTTTTGTCCAATGAGTCATTGATATACAATAAAAAGAGAATTGGAGACAATATGGATCCCTGGGAAACACCAGCGTTGATGGTGAAAGTACCTATTCGAGAGATATTCATCGATGTCCACTTGCAAGAAACGTTCTTTCAGGAAGCTGAAGAGACATACACACAAGTGATCCGACAAGCCATAGCATCGAAGTTTGGCCAGTAAACCCCCATGCACGCACGGTCAGGGACCTTAGAAATATCAAGTGCAACAGCTCTTGGCTCTCCATGTTTCTCGATTGCGTTATTCCAAATATAGGTGACATCCGATAGAAGGTTTCCGAAAGCCATATTGATAATCGCTCAAGATGTTGAAGCCTTCCAAATATTTGAGGATATGATGGTTTAAGACTTCCACCATGGTTTTTGATATCACTGATAGCAGGAAAGAAGGAAAGAAAGAAGGAAAAATCTTATAAAACACTTCTCCCACCCACAACTATCAGAAGATACTCTGATCTCTAACTTTGCCTTCCTATACAGTGTGATTATTATACCAGTTATATAAAAGACTGAACATCGGACTGTTTGGAACCTTGATCTCCTTTATTGAAAAAAGTTGCAGAAACGTTTGTTATAAGAAATTCAGAACATGATTGATGAGGAAAGAATATCAGCACTTCCAGAAACTATCAAATGGCCTTACTGTTTTATTTTCATCAAACTTTTTTGATTTTTGATAAACTCAGAAAGTAATTGATAAGGTATACGATGACAGCAATAATTATTTTCTGGGATCAGACTATGTAATGTAATGTAGTCAATGGATGGGGTGTGGAGAAGACGTACATTATTCGGCGTTTTACTAGCCAGATCGTCCCTGTTCTATGTTGACCAATTTATTGATTACTGTATTTATTCCAGTACCATTTCATTATGGTATTTTTACTGGACAGTTTACAAAATCGTAACTCGTGTTTCAAAAGTGACTATGACAGACAGAATTTGATGAGGAGGCAACAGAGTGGATTTACACTCCATTGTCCACAACAAAAAATGACGTGACTACACTTTCTCATCTTCTGGATAGTAACTTCAATCTAAAAGAAAGATACGATATTAGGGAAAATTAGATCGAAGTCATTCCTGAATAAGTATCGTACAAATACAGTCGTTATACACTCATGAAATAGATTGGAGCTCATTATGAAAGTGAACGACTTTGGAAACCACTTGTTCACTTTGGCATCCAAAAAAAAACAAAAAGCTGAAAACTGATTTCTATAAATGAGCTTTCGAAGGAATAAAAATTGGACCTGTACACGAGTACAAGTTAGCAAGCAACTCTTGCCACAACTGCTCCTCCATTCCAGAGAACTTTTTTACAAACTCCTTTTTTAGGAATTGGAAAAAAATTCTCAAGAAAGAAAGTCTCATGGATGTACAACCATTTCAAATATAAACAGAGCCACTTGGATTTCTGAAAACAATTTGGAGAATTATTTAGATAATTTAGTTTCAGATGGCCTCTACATAATTGTGGGAAATTATTTCACGAAGAGTATTCTGGTGAGTGAAAGAAGTACCCTCGATTGATAGGAAAATGAGATTTACACAAATACAAACCTCAGTAGAGATTTCCTAGCATCGTCATCCTTATTTCTGACCAGCAAATAGTAGGGTGACTCTGGCAGAAAGAAAAACACCACAAGTTCGATGAGTAACAAGCCTCCAGCTATTATGGAAGGTACAAAGAAGGGTACAAAAGGGCCTACGCTGTATATAATCAGCACCCCTATCAGCATCAGTACGAATATCGAACTGGAAAGGATTCCTCTGATATTTTTGTGAGATATTTCTCCTACATACATCGGAGCTGCTACAAAGGCCATATTCAGGCCAAGTCCTTTGAAAAACCTCGCCACATAGATGTATTCCACTCTATCTGCTATCGCAACGGCAATCCAGCATATTATCAATACAGAAGTAGCGAGCATGAGTGATTTTCTTCTTCCGATTTTGTCTACGAAGTACATGGTAGTGGGTAGTCCGACAAAGGCACCGATGAGAAGGGAGTTTTCCAACCAATCAGCTTGGTTTCTAGTCATTTTTATGTGAGTCTTCTCGCTCATGAAATACGGGATCATCGGTGCTGTCCACCCCATGCTCATTCCATCTGTCACAGCCATCATATTTGCTGAAAATGAAATAATATATTTCAGTTATACAGTGCGGACGTAAAAAGTTCCTCCATTGAACTTTGGAAAGGTACCTGCTACCGAGGCCTGGCACAATTTATATAAAAAAATATGGTTTTCAATACTTTTTGATAAAAAAATTATTGTCATGTCACTTCTCGTCGAGAGGAGGCTATCAACATTTTGTAATGAAAATGGGGTGATACCTCTTTTGATGGGTCTATCAATATTCTATCCAATATTGATGTAATTTTCGGAATTAGACCAGCCGTACCTGACCAATTTCATATACTTGTTAGAAATTGTCAACTGTCGATAAATATCACAGTTTCAATAAAACTTTCATTCAAAACTCATTTCAGTTTATCCCAGTGAATGTTTGAAATGCTTAGTATTTATTTCCCGAAATTAAAGAAGTCTGTTAACAAATTCATTTCTAACATTTTGTATTATTTCTTGAGAAGTTCGTAAATTAAATTATTGCCAGTTCAATCACGGAAAAAATATGTTGTTTCTATATTTGTTATTATATTCAACATATATAAGACCGCTCATTCATAGGTTTCATGGGAAATAATTCATACAAACCCGATGAATTTTCAACTAATGTACGTTTCAGCAAGATGGGGGCAAATTCTCATTATGACAGGGTGGTTTGGATATAACTGGTTGAGAATTATCCAGTTCGGAAGATAGGCAGACGTGGTTCCTTAGAATAGCATACTGGAGTACCTGATATGACGCCTTTGGATCTTTTGGAGATTCTGAAGTATACGAAATATCCTTAAGGAGTACATCGTTTATTTCGTTGTGCGTTTGTCATTCGAACTCGACTATGATCTTCAATCTTGTCTGGCAGTTACTAAAAACCCTTATTTATGCCTGGCTTCACATTTATATTTTCCAATATTTTCAAAAAATATACCATCAGAATTTTTACAGCCCTTAAATATTTTTTGGTGAATTTATTTAATAGGAGTTTGAGATAGTCTGACTATTATTTTAAACAAATTATTACAGCTAGGACATCCATTTTTTCATCTTTAACGACTTTATATTTATTCGAGTAAACAATTTTTTTTAGTTGAATATTTTTGCAGCAACTGCGTCTTGCGCAGTTGCAAGTTTCGATTTAGCCTTCCAGACGCTCCATTCTTTATATTATTTTTACGCCCCACAATACCTGTTCGAAATTTGTCATGAGCTCTTAGACTATCTTGTTTTCCACTTTATTTGCCCGTCAATAAATAGAGCAGCTCGCCAAAAAATAACGCGTTGTGAGAATGAAATCGTGACGTGTCGTGCTGCGATCGGCTTCTTGACTCAAATTAAAATATCAGTATTAAAACTAATTAATAAAGTTTATTGTTTGATTTTCACTATGAAAGGGTTTTACAAAAACCGCGACACCGCTATACAAGCGCAAACTAAAAGCTACTTCTAAATCACAACTATGCCTACTTTCTAATGAGTGAATCTGAAAAGGTCAAGTATGCATTCATTAACTCTATGAATACATTTTTGGGAAGTATCATAAATATACTTGACTATTTTTACCTGGAAATGAACAGATTCAATAATGGCGAATTATTCAATTCAGTTTGATCGTTCATAAGGTATTGAGAGTTTTTGAATTTGTTTAATTTATTTACTCTCCAATAGGTTACGTTTCAAACGTTTCTTCCGGAAATGGAGGGGCTTGAATTCATGGTTGAACTCATGTCCCTCTGTGATTAAATGAGTGGCATATGTGGAATTTATTTTTCATTCTTGAAACTATTTATGTGTTTCTTCATGCGGGCTTTGAACGTTCTTCCAGTTTGACCTATATGAAACATCGGACATGACCCACATGATAATTTATACACTCCCAATTTTTCTGAAACTGAACTTTTATCTTTGTTTTTCTTAGTGTGCATGCCTAAGTTGTTGTTGGTTTGGATAGCAATACTTACTCTTTTGTTGTGCAGAAAATCTGAAAAATTTGTGGTGGGTTGGCCTGAGTAGGTTAAGGTTCTATAACTCTCATCCTCTACTTTTCGAATTGGGTAAACTTCCTTCGAAGCTTGGCTGTATAACTTTTTTGATAATAAAGAATGTATGAGACTGCTCTGTAATCATTGTTGATCTGTGGATCATACTGTTGAAAGCTGCTACTTTGTACTGATACGGGTGGGTAGACGAATCATGAATGATAATATCTGTATGTGCCGGTTTACGATACATTGAAAAACCATGTTTGTTGTTAACTTTTGTTATTGTCAAGTCTAAAAAATGTATGGAGTCGTCCTATTCCATCTCCATTGTGAATGTGATAGAAGGGTGGAGAGAATTGATGAAACTCAAAAACTTAGTCAACTGTCTGTTCGTTCCTATGAACTATATCAGGATATTATCCACATATCTATACCAATACACGAAACTTTTCACTGTGTATTTTTCACTGTGTATTTTTCTCTCCAAATCGTCTATGAAAATCTCTCCCAGAATAGGACTAAGTGGGTATTCCATCATGTGACCTTTGTAAGATGAGTAAAAAATGTACTTAAATTGAAAGTAATTCTGTGACAAACAAACCGTAAGCAAGTCTAATATTTCCTTCTTCAGTATTCAGGGCAGCAAGGCTCTGGTTTGAAGTCTGGACTTGCGGACTTCTAACGTGAAATATTAGGTTGTTCCAAAGGTTTTGTCTGTTTAAATGTCATGTGATAATGTAGCTCCATATCCCAGTAAATATTCATTCTACTGTGTCCCGGTATATACTGATTGACAGAGAATTGTGTATTCTGATGCTTGATGCTGTTGAAATATTTATCCGAATTTAAATGTTTTGCTTATGCTGTTGTTGAGCGAGTTCCGCTCAAATTTTCTCTAAGAATTCAAATTGAACCGAAGCGCTGCCAAAACAGTCCGAAAAATTAACCCGTAATTTGGCAATGATAGTGTTGATGAACTACCTGTTCGACGAAGGTTTGCGAAATTTCGTTTCAGAGATTTCAGCCTTCAAGATGGGCTCCGAAATAGCTGACCCAAAGTAGGATGAGGATTCAGGGACCCTGAGGAGGTTGACGAAATGTACCAAAAATTGCGTCACAGATCACTGTCGAAAAACTGAATGAAATGAGCGTCGAAGTCCTGCCTCACCCACCATACTTTCCAGACCTCTCGCCAATCGACTACCAACTTTTCAAGTACTTCGATAACTTTCTCGCCGATAAAACTTTCGCCAATCAGGACCATCCCAGAAACGACCTTCGAATCCCGAGCAAACAATTTTTATGCAGACAGAATGAATTGTTGTACGTTGGCACCGATTCAAAGTGCGCTCATTTCGATTGAATTGTCTGAGATATCGAGATATCGTTCGAAGTAGACTTCTAAAAACAGACAAAACTTGAAACAATCCAATACTATTTCGGAACTGAAACTCCATTTATTTTCTATGCCCGATTAATGTTCACTTTAACAAATCTAGTAACCTATTTCAACCAAAGGCGTCAATGTTTAGATTTCGTAATTCGTATCTAGTCAGGCAGCAGCTGACGTATTGATTAGAGATAATGATTTCATCAAACTAATTCGTGATACTCACCAATCAGAGATGCGAAAAATTGGAAAAAGGTTCCTTTTCGTCCAAAGCTTTCCTCTACCATTCTGGATACTCGGATGACTTGTCCTTGGGTCACTTTTGAATACGTCAGGAAGCGTTTTTAATCTAATTTGTTCATTTCTGCCAACAAATGTGATGACCTATCGATATATCACAAATTATATCACTACTATCATTGGAGATAAGATTTGTAGAGTAACTTTGGTGAAATTCTCATGGAAATAATCTGTGATTGCAGGGAGGATTTATTTTTGAATTTTACCTATGCCATTACTGGATTTCTTTCAATGAATAGACGATATCAAAGTGATGAATACATCAATGAATGAAAAGAATCGCCCGAAATTTTTATTCGATATGGCGAGATTGGAAAAGGAACAAAACCTGAAAATTCAAATTATTATTCATAGACTTTTTCAAATCTATTATTAAAACTGATACATAAGGACTTTAATGAATAAAAACATTTTTGTCTAATTATCACTAGTTGATTTCATTTATACGACCCATTATCGAGTATAAAACTAAGATGTGAAATTTCAGGGAGTTTTTGGGTGGGACAGAAGGACAGGTAGTTGAAGGAACCAGGGTGCCAACTTTAAAATTCAACACTGAAGATTATAGGGGTTGTTAAACTTATAAATTCAATAGTGGTGACCTACATAAATCGAATTGCTCGTTTGGGGGTATATATTTCAGGTTTTCAATTGATTTGTTAGTTTCAATGACTTCCAACAAATTAATTTTTTTTCCTTTATTACATAATATGTGTAGGACTTTGAGGTTATCTTTACTTATCTTGTGTTTTGATTCTCAAAGATCTGTTTAAAAAAATCTGTTTAAAATCTGTTTTTCCGTTAACCAGCTGTCGCACCCCTACGAACGACAACCCTCAGAAGTCGAAACTTGTGCGAGCTAAGGATTAACGAGGTCTTACCTTTTAACGTGTGATTCCTAACACGGGTTGGACGGTAGCAAGTGAAGATCGATCGTTCAGACTAGGGCTTGAACCACCGACCAACACGGCAGTCAATTCGAGTGAGTGAACAAAGCACCCACGCCGAACCGCTTGGCTACCGACTGATGTTCATACATAGTAGATTTTTTGTCCAAACAAACGTGTTCACGGAGCCTAACGTCAAAATTTCTACCGGTTTGGCCTGTATATACTGCAGAGAATTTTCCACACTCTATTCTTTTTCAAACTTATACAATATATAAGTTTGAAAATGTCCTTATAGGACGAAACTACAGTAATGTTAGTTACAAATAAAAGTGGTAGGAACATAGAAAGTTTCATTTCTCTTTTCTTCATTAATCGATTGATTGTCAGATTAAGCGAATCCCTCTAGATAATCGTCAGATTATGAGACAGCACGTCTAAAACATAAAGATGAACCATATATATCTTAATCTGACGCTCTTGAGTATTTCAAAATGGCGATTTTTTTTTGCACATTATAATAATAGCCGCGAGTTTGCGTCAGATTATTGAATGAGAGCTTTTTTTTAACACCCCCTTAGAAAATCTGACGCACTCGATTAATTTTTTTTTCACTTTTATCCCTTACGTACAACCACCCACATCATGCAAACGATCAGATTAACATACCAACATTATTAAAAATACGTAGGACATTGATGCTATCAATATCTGACGCCCTCGAGTATGTCCATGCAACAGTATTTTTTTACATATTTAAAAATCTATAGCCGCTTCCACCACCGATGAAAAGGTATATATTATATAACATTTTTTTCTTTTGCAACCTATTATGTCCGAATGACGCTCGAGTAAATCCCCATTTTGCATCGTGTGCCCCCCTGCTATAGTGTATCCATGAAAATGTCTGCCAAAATGTGTTTTCATTCATTTCATGAAGTACCACAAAATAAACAAGTCATCAATCACGCATATAAGACATAAACGATATGACTTTGTGTATTCGAACAAAAACTTTTGAATTGTTGAAAAATTAAACGGACAATGTTAGAAAATTAGTTTTTCAAAGAAGTAAAAAAATCTTCCAGTGCAAGTCAATATGGAGAAAATGATGTTGAAGAATAAAATCAGTGCAAAGATTGAACTTTCTCGGACTCTATGGTTTTTGTCGATTGGTGAAGGGTACTTATGATATCTGGTGGAATTCAATAATACTTCCAGACCATAAAGTAATAGAGTGAGATTTTTTATTGAACAATATACAAAATCACAATACCTGTTTCACTATATAATAGCTTCTTCAGGTACGTTCGTACTTGGTGCGCCATCTTTCTGTTCTGAGGGTACAAATCTATCTGTAGTCACGGAAAATACAAATAATATTATCTAATGTTCAGTAGAAAATCAAAAATACTTGCAGATATTCCGAAAACACGGTCAAAACAGTACCTACAATTGATTATTTGTAAATCTCATTGAATTTAATTGTTTTTGTAATACCGCAAACAGCAATTCGGCACGTACTGAATGAAGATTAATTTTGATATAATGAAGTCGACTTGAAGTCAAAAATTTTATAGATTTCATGGTGAATGTAGATCTCAACTTGTGATTTTTTGAAACACTATTCTCTAACTTCAGGATAACTGTCGAGGATACCTTAATATGCATGAAAAAATGAATATTTTGCATAAAATTCAAAACGTTTATCTCCCTTAGCAGCCCTACATAGTTTTTCGACAATGTTATGCTGCTCCCAAAAAAAACGCACTGTCAAAAAGAAATCGTGGCGTGTCGCACTGCGATCGGCCATTCTGTGTCGCTATGTTTATTTGGGAATCAAACTGAAAAATCAAATGTGAGAAATATCAAGACAACAAGGCTCTGGTTAGATGTTTTCACTTGCGGGCATATAAAGTAAAATATTAGCTTGTTTCAAAAGATTTGTCCGTTTCAATATCATGTGTTTTGGTAGCTCCATATCTCAATAATTGTTTATTCTTCAGTGTCGATAGAAAATTTTGTACTCTATAAGTTGATAATGTTCATTTTTTTTCCAAATGTTTTGCCTCAATCCGAAAAATTAGCCAAGCATTTGGCAATGAAAATGTTAAGGAACGCACTGTTCAACATTGGTTTGGAAAATTTCTTTCCGGAGATTTGAGCCTCGAAGATGAGCCGATCTACAGTAATCCAGGACAATGACCAGGAGACTGACCCATCACAAACGGTGCTTGGGATGGCGAAAAACTGGGCGTCAATTCCCATGGTTTTGAACGTATTGGAAAGGTCAAAAAGCTTGAAAAGGGGGTGCCCCACGGTTTGAACTATCTACAGAAATGATCACGTTTCCAGGTTTGTTCTCCTTTGCTTTTGCGCAACACAAGCGATCCTTTTTTGGATCGGATCGTCACGTCTGATGAAAAGTGGATCCTTCACGACAACAGGAGACATTCAAGACGGTGGTTGGGCACCGATGAGCTACCCAGGCACATCTTAAAGGCGAAAACCACATAAAAAGACTATGGTTACTGTATGGTGGTCAGCGGCTGGTGTGTTTCACTATAACTTTCTGCAATCGGGTCAAAGCATCACAGCAGAGTGCTATTGTGAGAAAATCGACGAAATGTACCGAAAATTGCATCAACAGCAGCCGGCACTGGTCAACAGAAGATGTCCGATCATGCTTCACGACAACGCTTGTTCGCACGTTTCACAAATCCCAGTCACAAAATTTAAACGAATTGAATGTCGAAGTTCTGCCTCGCCCACCATACTCTCCAGACCTTAGGCCAAATGACTACCATCTTTTCAAGCACTTCGATAACTTCTTCAGGTAGAAGCTTCAGCGATCAGAACTGAGTAGAAACGGCCTTTGGCGACTTCATCGAATACCGGTACACAATTTTCATGCTGACGAAATGACTCGTTGTCAAAAATGTACTGATTCAAAAGGCAATTATTTTGATTGAATTGAATAATCATTTACTGAGATATTACAGTTTAAAGTAAACTCATAAACGGGCAGAACTTTTGGAACAATCTATCATTGTAGACCATACGTAGGTGTGTAACTGCTTACAAAAGAAATATTTTCAGAGGAATCATTTCATGAAGTTGACATATTCGCAATGGCATCATGTACATTAATCCTGATATTCACACATGGATATACAATTCATTTCACACACTACTGAAAAAAATAAATTATGTAAAGTCTATTCACCTCATTTATGTTTAAATCACATCAAGACGACAGACATTCCTGTCCATCACAAATGTTATTTCATTGTCACCTTTCAAATATTTTTATCTATTGCCGATGTTTCACGATTTAACAAACCCGCACTTCTGGCGATATCGGATAATGTTAGTGCGTTGTTGACAAATATTAAAGTGCGAGTGTGCTTAGACCACACGATTGAAGTAAAACTCCTTTAGCTTTAGAGGGGTTTTTCGGGGATTCGGTTCAACATAAAAATGACAATTTATTATTTTTATTTATAATTTCCATTATCAGATACATCAGTAATTACTGTGGTTGATCATGAGACCGGAACAACAGGTTTTCGGTATGAGAAAAGAGATACATATGTTTTCGAAAGAAAATTATAAATATATCTAGAGAAAACTGGTTGAAAACCAAAGCCCAAACACAACACATTCATGATTCAACACCAGACAGCGATGTTTCGATATGTTATTGGTGCTAGGCTGAATCACAAATGCATTGCTAGTCTCGACTATCTTTGAAAGATAAGCCTGATTAAGTGAGGTGGACGACCTCTTCTATCTATGGGATCAACTGAGAAATCAGTGAAGGTGTGAGCCATGCGAATCTGGAGTGGATCACCAGTCAAGATAATTCGCAAAACTTGAAAATTTAGAGATATTCAACATAAATCCTAGAGTTTGCATTTTGGAACTGGGAATTTTAAGTTCATGTTATCCTTTTTTTTTCTGGAAATAATCCCAACGTAAAATATACTTCGTACACCAAGTTCAATTAATCAAAATTCATGTGATACCAATTGCTTAGCGAACGAGACATTCAACTGGTTGAACTTTTACCTCCACTCCATTTACCTCCATTTTAGGGAAATTTGTTCGATATGGCAACGCTGTCACATAATAACGATCGATAAGCTGTGTTACAATATAATTGGCATACATTCTTTTGCAATACATGTGATATTCGGTGCCTTAAAAACAGTGGCGGCCAGTTTAAATGTGTTGGGGATGCTTTTTGGCTTTCTGATTTAGTACGTATTATGTACTGTTTGGAACCTTTGGTGTAGTAATGAATATTACTGGAGTTTTTCCCAACACCAAATCGTTATTTTCAACACCTCGACACGTGTTTCGATCACCAAGTGATCATCTTCAAGACATAAAACTGACTGACGTTTTATCTTCCTCTTGAAGATGATCACTTGGTGATCGAAACACGTGTCGAGGTGTTAAAAATAACGATTTGGTGTTGGGAAAATACTCCAGTAATATTTCTGAATTAGGTTCAGAATGAACTCCAGTTTCGACTTCTGAGAGTTGTTGTTAGTAGGGGAGCGAAAGCTGGTTATAGGAAAAACAGATTTGTTTTCACAATGAAGTGTAGATTATGCACAGATATTTGTTTCAGATACAAACTGGAACAAACTACTTTCGCCTGAACATTGAATTACTAGAAAGAAAAATAGCCCAGTCTTATTAGGATTTGACGACGTAACAATTTTTACTGGCAATTTTCTTTCAGAATTTTATAGGGGGTCACTTGAATTTAACGGTTGATTTTTGTTTATTGAATTACTCGTTTATTTTCAATTTTACACGAAAAATAGTTATTACGAGAGTTTATCAAAATTTAAATGTTCTATAACTTGGGAAAATTTGATTTTGAATATTGTTCATCAACATTTTTCTCGTTGAATTGAAAATAAAAAAATTACCGACTATTTACGGGTATAAATTAAAAAATATTGATCCCAGGATTATATTAAAGATCTAAGCATACCTATATTGTTTCAGCCATAGGAATTCCGTTTGAATTGAATTTATAAATATAACTCTGAGTATATTATCGAACAAAACATGCATGTTGTTCGAACTTTTTCTAATGAAAGTTGAATGGAAATTAGGTTATTGACCAGCAATTATCTATTATTATTCAAATTTAAAATTGTATTGGTGATTGGCTCTGTCAAAGTAACCGTTCTATAAAAAACTTAATGAGTTGTACTCTTAAGTTGGACCTACAAGTGCTTAATTTTTGCAAACTGTCTAAAAAATTGAAGGTAATATTCGAAGCCCGACTAGGCTCGTGAATAACGTCTAAAACATTATCATTCTTCACAGAATCTTCGCACTCACTAGTTCAACAGTTTCCTCTGGATTTTCAGGCACTTCATTTCCAAATATATTCTGAATTTCGTCAAGACTTTTACCCTTAGTTTCAGGAACGAAAAACCAGACGAAAAGTGAATTCAAAAATGTAAAACAGCAAAATACGTAAAAGGGAACATGCATTCCTGAATACTCCTTCAGGACGAAGTACAATTGCAGAGCTACCATAGAAGAACCGACGTACACTGCATCGGCAAGGCACATACTCGCAGCTTTAATTTTAGCAGAGAATATCTCAGCTGTCAATACTATAGGCACCAGTCCGACCCCAGATTTGAAACTAGCTGCATATGCCATCACTGTAACTATAGGAATCCAACTAACCGACTCCACGTTGTATCCAGAATGCTTCATGTTGAGGTATGATGCCAAAATCAATAGACATACCCCAGTAAGGAGGCTGGAAACTATCAGCAGTACTTTGCGCCCAAATTTATCAATTGTTAAAGAAGCCACAGTCGAAGCTACTAACATAAAGGCAGAGAAAATAATAGCGGTGAAGGAAGGATCTACATAGTTAGTTCCGGCGCTCTCTAGAATCTCGTGCATATTCATCAAAATAACATCGAATCCGCTCAAGAGTTGAGCAGAGTTGAGAACAAATATAATGATTAAAGGTTTGCGGTAACTCTGCACTAGGAAAATATCCCAGAGTGATGATTTTTCTTCCTTCTGGTCTTTCTCTATTGAGTCTTTCATTTCTTTCAGCTCCTGTTCCACTGTGGCTGGATTATTTCGGAATCTGAAAAACGAAGTAAAGAGTAAAAATATCATGAGTATAATAGTACTTTCACGATGACATGGGTGTATTTGACCCGTTCCATGACAAAAAGTAGTAATTTTATGAACGAATTGAGTGTTCTTTCTTAGAATGTTATCCGTATTTAGTACTGAAGAACCAACAAGGCAAGTGTATTACGGCGTAACATCAAGATGTCTACAGGACAGTGTTCCATGTGAGTGAAATTTGTTTCTTTCATCAATTATATCATGTAGGAATCCTACACGATGAATGATATCTAATTCAATCCCATTACGAATGTTTGGAATACAAACGGATATATAATTCAGCGTTCATAAAAAAGTATTTGTTTCGAATTTTTTTTTATATGTAATTCAATGTTTATATGAAAATATCTGTTTTGAGAGGCTTTTTCCTTCCAGCTTGTGTCTGAAAGTCACTTCTAGAGTTAATATTTCAAAATGATTTCTTACTTTCTTCCTTTGGAAGATTCCCACATTTTTTGTATCAAGATGGAGAAGTAGAAAGCCAAAACCTGTTTTTCCCAAAAATGTATCTCTGTTTAAATTATACCATTTCAATTTTAAATAGAATAAGATAGGAATATTCGAAAGCTGCTGGTCGAACAAATAAAATGTCATGCAAGAAATATGAATTTTTGAACCGTTCATCTCTAAGTTGCAGATGAAGTATCTCTTCACATCTGAAGGTTTACTTATTGAAAATCTGCAAAAAACTTCAGAAAATTTTTTTAAAACATAATTGGAAATCATGAAACCGTTCCTTGCTGGAAATATTGTCTCTCGATTCTTCAGATATTGTTTTTTGAAACATTATTAGTTCCATCCAAGTTTTTGTCGCACCATTTTTTTGTGATATCTAACTATCATTCTCTCACACTTCTCTCGTTCCATCAATCTTATCTGCCTTCTGCTTTCTATACGTTTAATGTTAGGTTCTCTTCGCTTTCGAAGGTTCCAGTTAGGCAATAGAACAATTTTTCTGTATTTGAAGCCAAAATAGCAATGTTATGGAATTAACCTTCTAAGTGTTCATAAAAATGAGCCAAACTGAGTATCAATACGAACCTGTGCAACGATTTCCTAGCATCATCAGTTTGGTTCCTCATCAATAGATAATATGGTGATTCTGGCAAGAAGAAGAAGATCACGAGTTCACTCAGTAACAAGCTTCCAGCTATCACAGAAGGCACAAAAAATGCTACGAAGGGGCCTACGCTGTATATAATGAGTATGCCTACCAACATCAGAACAAATATCGAACTGGAGAGAAATCCTCTGATTTTCTTGTGCGATATCTCTCCCACATACATGGGCGCTGCAACATAGGCAATATTCAGGCCGAAGCCTTTGACAGCCCTCGCTACATACAAGTATTCCACTCTATCTGCAACCGCGATGACGATCCAACATAGTGTCATGACAAAAGCGGAAAACATCAGAGACTTTCTTCTACCGATTTTGTCCACTAAATGCATGGTGAAGGGTAGTCCGACAATGGATCCAATTAAAGGGAAGTTTTCCAACCAATCAGCTTGGGATCTCGTCATTTTGATATGTGTTTTCTCGCTCATGAAGTATGGGATCATCGGTGCCGTCCATCCTATGGTCATTCCATCCGTTATAGCGAGCAAGTTTGCTGAAAATTGAATAACAGATGATATAGTTTATAGGAATGTATTGGGTGTCGAAAGCTGTTTATGACATTATCACTCCATTACCAGAAGAATAAAGGGAAACCTACTCAATTTTTTTCAAGCGTGATATAAAGGTTCTGTATTTTGTCAAAGCCAGAAGCCTGTTTGTAGTTTATGTTCCATATTTGTCCATATAACACAATTCAAATGTATATGATGCCTGTGTCATGGAAAAATTTGTAGGCACTGATAAAATAAATATTTCGAATTCAAATTCGGAATATCGAGTAGGATTTTGTCAATACCTGCCGATAACAACTATTTCGTAGTCTAATGCCGCGACTGACATCGGATCGTATCCGAAAGACATTCATACAAAATTTTCTCATGAAGGAGATTTTCTCAAATACTTTTCGTTTGTTCAGCAGCAGACCCTTTTGAACGGTTTTGAAATACTATTTCTTCTCAGCGTAGGAGATATCCAATCAATTCTAACTAGTATTTTATCATTGGTTCACCGCATATACATAACATTTGTCCAGGACATGATCTCTTTCTATTACAATGCAGTATAGGGTTTTCCAACTGAGACTTCAGCACTTTGGCAATTGTTCAAAAATGTTTTTTACACTCTAACACTCTTAAATTTATATATTGGAATTTTAATTTTATTTAATATTGTAATATATACATGTATATACATTTTACATACAAATTGATTTAGCATAGTTTTTTTTCTTCTCGAATGTGACCTCTAGTATTACTCTGAATGTTGATATTGTTATATTACTTGTAGAAATTACTTATATAGAACTCATGTGAATGATTCGTTCGATTGATGACTTATTCATTTTGTAGAAATTCATGTTGAATATAGAATAAAGAAAATACTTTTTCGTCGGACGAAAGCCTTCCTCTGCTGAAAGACCTATTGGATAAACAGAATACTATTCCATATATCACTGAGGAACTATGCAACCTCTCTCATATCTGTCTCACAGAAAATTACTTTGAGTATAATGATAACTTCTACCTGCAAAATTCAGGCCTCCCAATGGGGTCACCATTGATCCCCTTATTAGCAGACATTTTTATGGACAACTTAGAAAACACGTGTATCCTGAAGAATGCCTTATCCCAAAAAGACATTTTATTCTGGTTCAGATATGTGTACGATATCCTCGTGGGTTTTGACGGCTCGAAGAGACTGATAAACCAGTTCGTGAACTTCCTTAATACTCTACACGATAAGGTAAAATTCACGGTCGAAATAGAACAAAACAACAGCATTAACTTCCTGGATCTCACTATTACAAAACGCAATGATAAATTTCAGTTCAACATCTATAGAAAAAACACCTTCACGGACTGTACAATACCGATGGATTCTTTCAGTCCATTATCACACAAATTATCGGCCTTCAGATCTATGATAAATAGAGCATTTATGATACCGTCATCAGAGGAGGTTTTCAAGAAGAAATTAAGATCATAAAGCAGATGGCATATAACAACCATTTTCTCGCCAACTTAATTGAAAAACTGATCTCCAATAAGAACAATGAATTGATCATGAAGGAACTATACCTAAGTCAGGAAGAACATAAAGAAGGTAAAAAATATGCTAGCATAAGTTATTCAGGGAAGCTCTCCGAAAATAAAAAGAACTATTTTTCAAAACTCAACATAAGCACATCATTTTCTGATAAGAATAATTCAGGAATTCATGTTATTCAACGCAAAACCTAAAAGGGATAAATGGAAAAAATCGGGCATATACAGACTAGAAGGTGGGGACTGCCTAGCAGCTTATACAGGTCAGACATGCAGAAACTTCGACATAAGATACCAAGAACATGTATTATCAGATAAAAAATCAGCCATATATAGACATCTAAAAGAAACAAACCATACAAAAAATAAAGGAAACATGAAAATTCTTTATACATGTAACAAAGGAAGGAGGATGAATTTATTGGAAGCGTTGGAAATAAATAAATTGTACCCCAAGTTCATAAAGCTCAACGACCAACTAGATCTATGCAGCTCGCCCCTTTTGAATTTGGGGATTTTAAGATCCATCCAATAGTTGGTAATCGTGACATATTGTAATATTGGTAACGTGTTAGGTCAGGTACCTATATAGAACAAATACCTGTCCACACTATTTAAGACGCAACTTGACATTTTGTGGTAGTTACTTGAAAATGGCCTTATAAGCCGAAACTGGTCGTAACGAATAAATAAACACAGTAGAAACTAGACAAAAGTATTTTCTCTATTCTATATTAATGTGAATTATATCTGATTTTATTCCATAATGAATGTTTGGAATACAAACTGAGTAGGGAAAAGTATCTTCTGTATAATTCAGTGTTCATATAAAAGTATTTGTTTGAAAAGAATTTTTTTCTTTCGTGTAATTCAATGTTTATATGAAGGTAGCTCTTTCAGGAGGACTTTCTTCCATTTTGTGTCTGAAAGTTACTTCTTTGCATGATCTACACATCCATATATAGAGTTACTTATTTTCAAATTGATTACTTCCTTCCTTTTTTTGGAAGATTCCTACATCTTTTTTTTTGTGTTAAGATGGAGTAGTAGAAAGCCAAAAACTTTCTTTCCCACAATTTATATTAGCCTTATATATGTATGTATATCCACAACACGCAGCAATGCTTCCGTGATATTATTTTATTCACAATATGTACCCTTATATCGTTGTGAAAATAATATTAATAATAATATAATCATAACTCTCTTCAGAGAAGTATAGATCTGTAACCATCAATTGATATAATAATTGTAAAATTCACCTGTTATGGCTGCGACGAATTGAAAAAAAGTCCCTTTCCATCCATAGCCTTCTTTTTCCATTGTATTGTCAACGAAATCTGTTATCAGGTGGATGGAATGTTAACTTATCACCTTTCAAAACGTTGAAAATTCTTCTCCGATTCAATTTTCATATTTCTGTCAAGAAAGATTATTGATTAAAAAATATTATACATAGCTGTCACCTGAAGCAAGCTATTGAGTTATAATAATAATAATAGATTTATTTACCAAAAGATGAAAATTAGCACAACTAACAATTTTTTGAGTAGTTTATTGAAAATCTTCGGACTCAAATATTCAGGAGATTTCGACATATTAACAGTGGGGAATTTGGAAATCAGCACAATTCCTCGTATTATAACTTGTTGAATTTTGGTTAACGTATTTCTACTTGTGAATTCATATAAACACATTTCTTGAATTGAAATACTTATCAGTGTTGAAATTTTTGATACTATATAATTTGGTCTACAAGAAGATATCCTTGGGATATCGCAAAAAATTTTTAAAATGCGTATTTGTGAAATACATACAAGTATCACATAAGCTATCGAAATGATTATTTCGTATTGAATTCAAAATATTGATCCCACAAAGATTTTCTAAATCTGGTAGAATTTGAAAAATGCCTGACGGAAAACAACTATGTTTGTATAATTATTATTTTTGTTTACATTTAATATGTCATTGTTTTCAGTACGATTCATTCTCACCTGGACAGATTGACGTGAAATTTGTTAAAATAGGGGGTGATTCAAGAAATAATAGCTAGAGAAAAACAAACAGAATGATTTTCTCATTAGCGTTTAGGTTCAGGAATGTTTAACGCAATACATTTTTTGGAAAAAATTCAGGAGATTTTCATAGTGTATATAAACACTCCTAGAATGAGTAGTGATGAATGTCAGTTTCATTATTATTGAGCGAGTCATGATGCAAAAAACATGAAACACAAATAATCGAAAAAAAAAGCAATAAAACTCCACTTTATTCACGAGAATTGTTATTGATTGTCATTCTTTCGAAAAATTTTTGCCAAAAAAATTATCCTATCAAATTTGTCTATTTCTAGTCATGTGTGTCGAAATAACCAATGAAACCATCATTACACTGATAATTACCCATGGATAGTTTTCACGGGTAGTTATCACTCATGTCATGACATTGCTAAGCAACCAACACAATAAAGTTGTTTGACATTTCAGTAATTCAATTTATTTCGAAAATGTCACTTCCTCGCTTTGGTGTTCAAAATGATGCGGCAATTGACAAAATCATTGAAGAAAATACACCAAAAAATACTGCCAATAGTAAAAAATACACTTGGAAAATATTTATGGAGTTTTGTGACGCCAGAAAATATGAATTGGATGGAAATCGTACTCTCGAAGAGCTTGCATTAATACTCAAGGATTGGGCGATTAATATGAGAAAAAAGGATAGCACAGAGTTTAAGGAGGCTACTGTTAAAACCGTATGGAATATAACAAGCAAATTATTACAAGAAAAGTATTACAAGGAGTATAATATCATGCTAGACCCCTTTAAAAGTGTTGCATTCAAACAAGCGCGGAATGCACGCGACGCAGCACAAAGAAATTTACAAACAGATCCCACTAAACGCAAAACAAGCTCAGTACCATTAACTTCAAATGAAATGAGTAAAATTATAAAATTTTGGGATGAAAATACCCCTATAGGACTCCTACGCAAATTTTATCACATAGCAGCGGTGGAATTGGCTTGGAGAGGTGGTGAAGGTGCTGCTTGCTTAGTTGATTATTTTCATATCGAAAAGGACAACAATGGATCTCCAACTAATAGGATAGAATATAATCCAATTTTCAGTAAAACCTGCCAAGGGGGTTCAAAGAACTGTGCCTCTAGCAAATGGTTAGTTCAAAATAGTGATAACAATGCTTGTCCTGTCAAATTATTCATTAAATTATTATCAAAACGAGGCACAAATATCAAGACAAATAGACTATTTTTAAGGCCAAATCGTCACTGGAAGACAGGAAGCGATAACTGGTATGACAATATGCCTCTGGGTAGAAATATAATCAACGGATGGACGAAATCTTCTGCTGAAGCAATTGGCTTGGATACGAAACAGAGGAAAATAACCAATCACTCTAATAGAGCAACTGCAGTCAGTCAACTAGCTAAGAGTGGAGTTCAAGAATAGCAATTGTTGAAAATTACTGGGCACAATAATGGAAATTCCATAAAACCTTATTTGAATATTGATCAGGAACATCATAACCAAATAATCAATAGTATGCGTGGAAACACCTATGCAGTAACCGAGGCAAATACAGCAAGATCAACGGAATATCATTATACGAATTGTTCTTTCAATAACTGTGTGTTCAATGAATAATTTTGTTCGAATTGCAAAAAATTTTCTCACCGAATATCCCTCGAACATTGATAAATAACTCATAATTTTATCACAACTTCCTCAAGCACGTTATTTTAGGTAACATCCCTCCGCCTTCGGCGTCGGGATGTTACCAAATAACGTGCTTTTGAAAACTGTGATAAAATTATTTCGTTAGTTATCAATGTCCTTGGGATATTATAGCTGAAAATTACCCGATTCCAGTATTCTTCATCTAGAAGTTTGGTTGGATTCGAATGCGTTTTGTGGAATGTATTGGAATGGAAAAATTCCACATTTGAAAATCACCGTTGAAAACAAAGAGCACAAGTTTAACTTATGTCAGAGTAGCGAACCACCCCGGCACCGCACGGGTTCAATGCTAATACTGAATATAAATTCACCCACCGGAAATTTAAAACCATGGAGAAACAGCTGGCGCCCCAGTTGGAATATTCAAAAATCTCTCCTTATTGTGTATACTATGTATATATTATGATGTTCATGATCTGCCAGGGTTGTTTGATTTCAAAGGAACGAATCAGATCATTATCAGAAATTTCAAATTCCCACTTCTTTGTTGATGCACTTTTAACTGAACAACTATTATCTTACCTATGTACTACTGGAAACAGTATCACTCTTTTCATTCAGTTGTTATTCTCAAGATGAGATATTTGATCCCGATAATATACCAGTAATGATTGCGAAATGAAAATCCCAGAATACAAGCGATCACTGAATATCAACACATATGCACAAAATGGTTTGTCTTTGTCTCATGTGATGGAACAATACAAAGATAACGAACTGTTTGCAGTATATATACGAGTGCTTCCCAATTTGTTGGATCGTAAGGAAATGTAACAGTTGGAATATCATAAAAGTATTTTACTTCATTAGTTATTCAAAAAACACACTTCTATGTGATATTTCCACTTGTAAGTTTGAAAAACCGCGACACGGTTATGCTATGATATGCCATAGCATCTGTTTTGACCCACGATTATTTTATCGTGAGTAGGAATGCTTAATGCACACAAGAAGTATATTAACTCTTGTGAAAAGATAGGATAAGAAAAATAACTGGCTAGATGTAAACAAGACAAGATTTCATCAGTTCGGACTTCCATTGTCTAATATAAAATAAAATGATTTGAAAACCCTGAAAAAGCAATTAAAAAAATTAATAAGATAAACCGAAAATAACATACAAGCAATAACCAAACAAATAACAATTGAAATAATAATAGAAGCTGTAAATAAAAATTAAAAATTATTATTAACAAAAAATAAAAAATAAAAATTAAAAGATTTCATGTTGTCACGACGTTTCGATTGTTAGTATCCACAATCGTTTTCGGGTGATAACTGGACTTATTCCTCCGAGATCTGACTATTTATAGGTTGCTCGAGTGCTTTCACCTATCCCCTCTTCACTTTCTCCGCTTCATTGGTTTTTAGCGGGAGATGACCGTTTGGCGAGAATTGGTCATTTTTCCCTTGATTAGAGGTTTCCATATGTTACGTATCTCTACGCTAGCTTGACTAAATGCGTTGTTGGACAAAATATACCCGGCTTCTTTGAATTTTTCCTAACCCAGTGTTCCTCTTTGCGGATGATTTCAGCTTGAGCCCACTTGATGTTATGTTGATGAGTCCAAACATGCTCTGCTATTCCAGATTTGTTGGTTTCTCTTTGCTGTGTGTGTTTCTTGTGCTCAGCAATGCAAACTTTCAATGACCTCTTAGTTTCACCGATGTATGATTCTCCGCACTCGCAAGGTACCCGGTAAATGCAATTCTTGGAATCGCAGTCCGCGTTTGGTGGCCAGGTTTTTGTAAGGCTGCTACGCATAGTGTTTCCAGATCTGAAGCAGGTCCTGATGTTGTACTTGGACCCAATCCTTCTTATCCTTTCTGATAATCCTCTGATGTAGGGAAGTACAAGTACTGGTTGTGGCGGCTTCTCTTCCTTGTGGAGTTCTTGCTGTCTTCTAGCTAAGGCCTGTTCTACCATCACTCTGAAGTGACCATTTCGTTGTAGGTCATTTTTGATGATGCCTAGTTCCTTTTCGAGACCTTCCTTTGTATTACAGAGCCCAAAAGCACGGTCTAGTAGAGTCTTGATTCCTCTCTTAGTCGATTGATGGTGGTTGGATTTCTGGTTCAGATACTGTCCTGTGTGAGTGGGTTTTCGATATACAGATGATTCCCATTTAGTATCGGTTCTCTTTACCAATACGTCTAAGTATTGGTTGGTCCAAGTACCACATCAGGACCTGCTTCAGATCTGGGAACACTATCCGTAGGAGCCTTACAAAAACCAGATCCTTGAGAATAATGAAAAACTAAATAATTCAAACAAGATTAAATGTAAAATATCTAAAATGAAAATAATGCCATGAAACAACCTGCTTTAGAGTTTTAGAGCTGGATACTCAAGGCCAAATACTAAAAATTTCAAATTCACAATTCACTTGAAAAACATAATAATTTCGATAGCAAGATTTTGAGGTAGAACAGCATCTTCAGGCGTCACAATACTGTTTGTACAAATTCCGTGTTATGTTTTTATTATTGTTTAGAAATCAATAGATGTACTAATTCGGGATTCTTGCTCTATGATCCGATATATTCGAATTGTTTCTCTTCATTGAATTTAGTTTTCAACGAGGAAATTTGTAATTAGGACAGATCTCAAAAGTAGGTATAATGATAGTTCAGCTACCTACACTGTAGGTTAATGTACTGACACCTATCAGAAAACTACTTCCCCGGCTAATACCACGAAAGGCGTTGAATTATATCCTACAGGTGTCAGTGCGGGATTCTTCACTAAAGTTATTCCTGCATATGCTGTTGGCGATACAACTGCTGCAATAGATTTTCAATTATTGGAACTCTCTTGCAGACCGGTTTCGGGCTATTTGGCACTCGTCAGTGCAAGGAAGTGTCTATCATCAACATAAAGTCGATGATTTCCGATAATTGAAAATCGAATTATTTTCATAGTATCATTCCTCGAACTAGGCTAAAGCGAACGACAAACAACATGTTTGTCATGCCCGAAATGCTAGCGTACAGCTATAGTACACGATAGCATTTTCATCAGGTATAGAAGGTATAGGTATAGAAGGTACCATATTCTATTTTCAAACGTAGACATATTCTTGAAGTCATAAATTATATCAAAAATTGAAAAGATATGCTATTATTGAAGCACTATAACCTATTTTGTTGTTCGAATCGAAAAATTATCGAATTGGATGAAGGAGCTTCAATCACTGTATTCAAAACAGTTACTATTGTGTTTATCGTAGGCTCATTGATCGTCGCGTCGATTATACTATACTTCAATGGCCTGATCTGATCGAAAATCGTAATTCATTCATACAGCACCTTTGTGAAAATGTTATGATTTGATTTGTCACATGGTTCTGTGGCCACATGGCCAAGACGTTGTGTGATTCACAGGTGGAATATATCTAAAAGTGACGTCACGGACAGTCCATATTATTGTCTATGATCATGTCAGAAAGAAGTGATTGGCGTGTTGTCCAGAATTTACGGATTCTGGTGGAAAATATCTGAAAGGTGGTAAACATGCGTTTTGAATTTTTTTGAAAGATTATGAATAATGTAAAATTAAATAACTTAAACAAGATTAGTCAACAATACATAATATAAAATAATGCCATAAAACAATCTGTTTTGTTGTAAAAATTTTAGAGCTGGCAACTCTAGGTTAAATACTATAAAATTAAGATTCACTTGAAAAACATTATAATTTCGATAGCAAGATTTTGAGAACAATTCGAATTATTTCGACGAGTGTCAATTAATTTCAGTAAAACGTACGGCCATCCTATAAATTAAATATACAGTGTGTAACAATGAAAACTTAACAGAGCCGTTTTTGAATATATAAAGTAAAATTAAAAAAAAAGCTCGGATACGTCGGTTTCTAATTGAAGGGGGACACCTTTCAGACTAATCAGATTTTTTGTAGTACGTACCCCCTCGGAGGGGTGCGTCCGACGACCCTTATTTAGATAGGGAAAGTAGGTCGAGTGGCACTTTGTTTTAAAGGTCTTTCGAATACCTTTACATCTCTTCTGTAACGATCAGTTTTCGAGATAATTTGAAGATTTAAAGGTATTTTTATTGAGTTCAACTATTTTTAAAATAAATCAAATTGTTCTTAAGGTACAATTTACGTTCAGAACTTTCATAAAAAAAATGAATTTTTGCTTTTTATGACACTTGCTAATTAATACGTGTCCATTTGATTTCGTAAAAAAGTGAGAATAATTTGTTTATTACGAGAAGATTTTTTCGGGCGATGGAGTTGGTTACCATCCTTAGATTTTAGGTAAATTGAGTGGCACCTCCTTATGAAAGTTGCCTTTTGACGTGGATATTTTATTCTTCTGATAATAGTGAATCATACTAAAAACTTCCCTACACATCGAATACAATCTGCTGATTTCCTTGAATGGTGATGACACAGAAAAGTTTAAAAAACTGTTTTAGGGTTAATAAATCCCAATAATTGTTTTTAAAGCACACACAAAAAAAGAAACACCTAATAAAGGTCACTCACATAGGAAATTTAGAGTAAATGTTCAAAATGTGCGCCATTTTGCTCCATGCAACAATAAAGATTTTGTTCGAATTTTGCTCTTACATTATTCAACATCTCAGGAGTTATAGCTCGGCATTCATCAATAATTCTACGACGTAATTCATCCAAATTGGCTGGCTGTGTAGCATACACTTCAGACTTTAAATATCCCCACGAAAAGTAGTCAAGTGGTGTTAAATCTGGTGATCGTGCTGGCCATTCAATTGGATCTCTTCTGCCAATCCATTGTCCTTCAAAATGAATATTCAAAAAATTTCGAACCCGAAGGGCATAATGAGGTGGTGCACCGTCTTGTTGAAAATGGATAAATTCATCTCGACATCTTGGATCCTGTTGAATTATTCCAACTATACGAGGTTGTATTGCCTCTTCAAGAAGTTGTAAATAAGAATCACCGGTTAAATTTTCATCAATGAAAAATGGACATATAATATGATTGCCTAATATTCCGGCCCAGACCAATAACGGCAATTGTGACGGTTCACGTAACCATTTAAATAAAATGAGCTTTCGTCCGAAAAACAGGTGTTATAAAGCAGCTCGGGATTTTGCTTTAATCTCTCACTCATGCCCCCCTGTCTTCGGTCAAAATCATCCTCATTGAGTTTATGAACAAGTTTAATTTTGTAAGGATGAAGTTTGTGGTTTTTAAGGATTCTACATGCGCTCATATGGCTTATTCCGGCCATTGCTGATAAACCTCTAGTACTTAACCTGGGATTGGCGATGACTTGACCAATCACTCCAATCGCATTATCGGCATCCACTACCCTTCTCTGAACATTTTTTTCTTATTTAAAACCGAACCTGTCTCCCTGAATTTTGTGACCAAATCCATAACGTGATTTCTGTTTAGGTGTTTACCAGGGTTTTGCTCGTTGAATAAAATTGATGTTCTATTAGCATTTTGGTCGTTGCCAAAAAATAAAGCAATAACTGAAACCCTTTCAGCAGTAGTGTAAGGCATTTTTAAACAAATAACAATACACGACCCGTTTAAACAAAACAATCGAACGATGTACTAATGAAAACTGAAAGAAGAGGAGTGGGTATTGATTTAAAAAAAGGGATTTTATTTAACAAAAAACTGATGAGAAGAACTGTTCGAAAAATTTTTTATTCAGGCATACAAGTTACCGAGTGGTCTGTCTAATGTATTATATATGGCAATTTTAACTTCAAATTATCTCGAAAACTAATAATTACAAAAATGTTCTTTTAACAGAGTTGTAAATGTATTCGAAAGACCTTTAAAACAAGGTGCCATTCGACCTACTTTTCCTATCTAAAATAAGGGTCGTCGGACGCACCCACTCGGAGTGGTGCGGTATATAACTGTACATTTTAAATTATAAATATTAATAATAAATGTTTCAATATAAATTTTGAAATACAATTTTGTCAGCCTTTATGCTCTTCAAGCAAGTGTTTTAGTGTATTTCACAACAATGAAATTAACATTAATTAATAATCAATTTAAAAATATTATATGCTATGAAAATTGCGCGAATTTCAGTCTACCAAGAGAGTAGATTTTGCAATTAATGATCCTTGAGGCAGACCAAATATACGCGGACTTAATGCACAGGTAAATGGCACTTGAATTATAAAATATAAAAATATAATAAATTTACTGATGATTCGATAGAAGGCTGATCATTTCCACTTTCTAAACTGTCACTGTCAGACATAGTTTATTTTCGATTATTAAAAACATATCCATTCAGTAAAACCCATGTTATGTATACTGCAGTAAACCCAACTGTATACAGCATAGGTATCCGAGTTCAGTGTGGCAAGACAGATAACATAACGTCAAACCAGTGGGAAGTGAATCGCACAGTCGCTAGCGCATGGCGATCCGTCGCGACGATATGCGTCGCTAAGCCAGCAATCGGTTATACGTGCGGCTATAGATATTTCTTATCAATTCAAGTGTCATAATTGCGATAGAAGGCTTTGATTTCTATGAACTAACTCGGAGTTCAAGAAATTGCGTATAAAATACTCATAATTGACTGGTTATGATATTTGATCCAGTTTTGATAATGTTAACCTAAAGAGAAGAAATCGGATTGATTGTAAGTTTTTTTACAGAGTCTCCCGTATTCCGAAGCTATGAACAAAACCCTCGTATTCGCCATCTTTGATTTCGACCGATTTTCAAAACACGACCAGATTGGAGAAGTGAAGGTCCCCTTGTGCACTGTGGACCTGGCGCAAACAATCGAAGAGTGGCGGGAATTGCAGAGTGTAGAAGGAGAAGGTGGTCAGGTGATATCACAATTATTATTACTATTATCATGTTGATTTTTGATAGAACTGAGTCCGGTCCTTGCTTCAATCGGAATCTTGATATTTCACACCCAGTTCTGATCATTGGATGCCTGCACAAGTAACAGAGTCTTTATGTCGATATTGCTACCTGTAGGGAATCATTTTCCACTTGCAGCTTTCACCAAATATCATAGGATAAGTGAATCAAAATGCAAATACTGACATTTTCAAAACTATTTGTGGTCTGTTGCGTTGAATAATTCAATAACTGATTATTTTCCTTTCTGGTAGCAATACCGTTTTTGCACCTTTTGCCAAACACAGTTGAATTCTTCTACAATATATTTTTTTGAATATTGGGAGAAACTGGGGTGAATCCATCTGCACAATTTGAAACATTTGTTTGTGTTATTGAAGATACAACTGACACACGCATTTGTTGAAAACTTCACCCAAGTTTCCCTCATTTACCTCCAAATCAAGTGGAGCCTATCTGAATCATGACTATATAATATAGTTTCCATGTTCTGCGTATATGATTATCAAAGGAATAATGCACTAGAGAATGAAAAAAAAATCTATACTTGAATTTGAAAAGAAGCTTTGAGAATTAGAATTGATAAACCTTCAAACTTATTTTTTGCTTGGAATATCTATATTTGAGTTTGTCCAAAATATTACTGAAACCAAAAGGAAAAAAAGGACACTCTTCTGATTCTTGATTCTTATAATTGATGAGGAATTCAGCGATCAGTAGATTGATTTCATCCAATTGAATTTGCTTATTTTTCTTATAAATATTTACAGAGTAGTGTTTGCCGTTATTTGAATACAAATCTCACACGGATTTTCACACAAGTCTACGCCTAAGGGGATTTTGCAATATGTTTCATGACTTAAAAATTCAAAGTTATTCAGCTAAGAGAATTGTAAACTATATACAAGGTATACTAAAAAATAAAGTGAATTTTCATTTTTCTCAAAAATTATTAATCGTAATTTCTATTTTGTCCATTATCTTGAAATAACCTGTGGTAGAAGTCCATTAAATCTCAAAGTGGATTGCAGTAGATTTGCGAAAAATTAAAACTCAAAGTCGTCTTCACAATTTATTTTCACCCTCAGATGTTAGAACGGTAAAAACATCAATCAGTACACGTTTCGAACCTATATAGATTCATCATCAGCTAATTATTCAAAATTCTACAATAAAAGAAGGACAACATATACAATGAAGTATAAAGTACTTACATGGAGAAGAAAATATTTCATTTTATAATGAAGAAAAGGAAATTGTCACATGTTACCAATGAACAAATGATCACAATGACAAAATCCTAAAACGGTACAAGAAAACAAATTATAATGAAAGATATCCTAACCGAATTGAATGAGTTCTAATATCTTTCATTATAATTTGTTTTCATGTACCGTTTTATGATTTTGATGTTAATGAGTGGGTATAAACGCTCTAAGCCTTCAATTTTTTATAGATGTGATGTTATAAACTTCCGCCGTTTTGAAAAAGTATTTTTTCATTATTACTAACACGTCATTGTGAATATTTGTTCATTGGTAACATGTGACAATTTTCTTTTCTCCATTATAAAATATTTTCTTCTCCATGTGAGTATTTTATATTTTATTGTATCAACTATCGTTATGTTGTTCTTTTTTTATTGTAGAATTTCAAGTAATTAGCTGATGATGAACCTATATAGGTTCGAAACATATACTGATTGATGGTTTCACCGTTCTAACTACTGAGGGTGATGATAAATTGTGAAGACGACTTTGAGTTTTTATTCTTCGCGAATCTTCAGGAAAATACACTTGTGATAGCGTTTTTTCTAGTCCTCAAAGCTGTTCTGATATGCCTTTTTTGGTATGTCCTTGAGCTCTCTCGACGATTCAGTTTCCAATCTCCTTTTGATCTCTTCAATCTTGGGAACAGGATAAGGTCGCATGGGGCCAAATGTGGTGAATACGGTGGCTGATGCATAATTACGGTGTTGTTTTTGACCAACAAATTAAGAACATGCAATGACGAGTGAGCCTGTGCATTATCGTGATGCAAAAGCCATGAATTGTTTTTCCACAATACCGGACGTTTTCTTCGTATTGCTTCTCGCAAGCATAACTTCAATACTTCTTATTGACCTGATGCACTACGCCACGAAAATTTACGTTATTGAGTTGTGTGCGGAGAGATTAGAATCAAAACTCATACACAAGTCAATTAAAATATTCTCGGACATTCAAGCGGCGTTAGAACTCTTGGCTCCTACCGGGCCACGTCTAAATTGGTAGCAGAATACCAAAAACGACTCTTCCCGATAGGAAGACTCAACAGATTGTCTTTGGTCTGGATTCCTGGCCATACTGGCCTGGAATTCAATGAGGCAGCTGACTCCCTTGAAAAGGAGGGTGCTGCAAACAGCTTCATCGGACCACAACCTGTCATTGGCGTCGCTTTAGGCTTTGCCAAACCAAGATTGAACACCTGGATGGCAGGAAGGTTTTTTATTGACTTCTGGTAGAATCTTCTAGGATTGGCTTACTCCAAGGCGTTTATTTACCCTCCGAAGTTTGATACAAAACAGTTGTTGGACTACAGAAGGGATGAACTACGATGTCTTAACAGGCCTTTTTACAGGGCACTGTCATTTGAATCATCATTCCCAGAGACTCGTTCTATCGGAAGACACTGTATGTTACATATGTTCGGAAAATCATGTAACAGAAGAGCACATACTTTGTGCCTGCCCCGCTGGGGACCGAATCAGGTTTCAAGAGTTAAGAGTACGGCAGAGCCGTAGAGTGTAAATATGTATGAGACACAATAAACCCTTGCGAGTTATGGTGGCGGATCGAATAGACTCACTCAGTTTGGACCTAACCTAACTTAACCTAACGCAACGGTAATTAAAGAAAACAGTGGGCAAAAACTTGACAGTTGATCGTACTTGCCGTGCTTTTTTTGGTCTTGGCTCTCCTGGGCTCTTCCATTGTAAGTAGCCCGTGAAATTTGAACATTCACCTTATTTTTTGAAGAGACCTCGTATATTCAATTGCGAAAAATTTTTACGAAATGTATATGAGCATCTGATATATCATAGAAATGATTTTAATACTACATAACTAAAACCATAATTGAAAAATCTTCACTGCGACATATTGAGTTTTAGCAAAAGCCATTTGGTTTTCAAAATTTCTTATCGTTGTGTCAAAGAAGCATTGACACACATCTCCGTTATAAAACATATTACAAAACATCCATAGGCGTTCAACAATATTTTACATAGATATGAAAATGCCGACCGAAGCAAAGATTATCGAGACTAACTGACACCAAACTCAAAGCAGTTGACAATGTATTGACGTAAATTGTTTTTCTCTTTTCCCTAAAATTTCTCTGCTCTGCTTTTGGTTATGGCTCTGTTATGGTTCGTGTTGCCGACGCTCAAATGCATGATGCTTCCAAAACGATTAAACTTTTCACGTAAGTATTATCGATCATTACAAACTATGAAATGGTGATACTTCAAAAAAAATGTATTCAGTTTTACGCACGACTATACAAATCGTGTATTATTTTATTCTTTAATGGAGTTCACAATGTGAAGTTGATGTACGAGTGAATATAATTTAATGAAATCTTCGGAAACGTTAATTTTTCCAACACTAAAGCGACATTAATATCACTTGAAGTATTACTGTTTTTCTTACACTGAAAGAATGGATGATCTATTTTTGATACATTGAAGATCATGTTTTTCTTTCAAACATAACTAGCAGGAACAAGCAATCAGACAGTCTCATATGTTTTGCTCATTTCTGCACAGAAACACATTTAATATATAACACTATGATGTATAATTTTTTGCAACAAAGTTTATTATTACATAAATTTTCACTAACTCTTTCACTGCTCAACTGCCTCTAAAAGACATATCCGTACAATATTCGTTGATCATCACGATGCATCGTTAGAATAGAAAAAATTGGAATAAAACCGGCCCTGTGCAAAAATCAACTTTTTGCATATATTTATTTAGCAGACGTGAGTAACCACTTTACAGTAAAAACAAAGGCAGCTTTTCGGAAAATTGGAAACTTTTAAAGCCTAATAAAGCTGGATTTAGACTAATTCTGGCATATTGCTTACATAAATGAAACAACTTTTCTCTGAAGCTGTCAGATTCTTTCCAAAAAGAGTCATCCGACTGATGAATCATACAGTGCATTTTGTTAATAATAATAATATCGTCTTTATTATCTCCCAATATATTTAAAGCAAATTAATCATGGACAGTTCATTTATTACAAGAAGATTTTATTTTTTTGAACGGATCCAAAAATTGAAATTTGGGATAATGAAATTAATGCATGAATACTTTATTTTTAAGCGCAACTGACATAAGAAACTTTCAAGATGGCGACTGAGCGTCATCTGGGAAAAAAATTGAATAGAAAAGGGGTTCTTGTGACATATAATATGAAGTCAATATCTTCACCTACTACAAAATAGCGGAACATTTATAAATTTTCTGAAGACAAACACATTAATATCGATATTTTTAGAAATATTCCTTTTTATTTGCCATATGGCAATTCCAACTACCCGATAAGGTTTGTTAAGTTATTTTTCATTTATATAAACGACAAAAAATGTCAGTACGACAATGAACATCATTGTTCAGTTAGAATATTAGTTTCCGGTATTGCTAGTAGAAAGGTACCACGTCAAAAATCTCTATAATGGTCAATTCTCGTCTACTGGAAAACAAAAGTTGAAGCGATTTTTATTTACGACGCGACGCGTAACTTTCACGAGACCGAAAGGATTTTCAATGAACGTTTTCCAAAGTGTGTCCTTCTACTGTGTGGAGACTTTTGAAGAGGAATAGGCATCATCCACACAAAATTAAAATGGTACACCAATTAACTGAAGATGACTCTGATCGAAGAACAGAATTCTGCGAAATCATGACGGAAACCATTGCAAGGTATCTACCTATCTCCACAATATTTGTTTGAGTGATGAATGTACATGACACCATGTGACACCAACCCTTACGTTTTCCGGGAAACACATACCCAATATCCAGAAAAAATGAACGTTTGTTCAGGAATATTGGGAAACTATATTGTGGGATCTTTATTTATTGATCAAAATTCAACAGGGGAACTGTTTTTGAATATGCTGGAAACTACTGTTGACCCCCTCATCACTGAAATCGTCGAAGCGAATCCTAATGAATTCGATATGGATATTGTATTCCAACAATATGGAGCACCACCACATTATTCCAGACCAGTAAGAAACTATTTGGATACCACTTTTCCCGGTCGTTGCATTGGCCGTCGAGGTCCTACAGAATGGCCAGCCCGCTCGCCAAATTTGACACCTTTTGACTTTTTTTATGGGGCTATTTGAAGCAAAAAGTGTACGAATCTGAACCTGCTTCAATATTGGATATACGGCAGAGAATAATATATATTTGTATAGATATTAACGTTACTGTGTTCGAAAATGTCCAGCGTGAAATATTGGATAGGCTGTTCATATGTGAAGAAGTTCAAAGCAACCATTTCGAGCATCTTCCGAACTGACCTCGAAATTATTACCTCATATTATGTAGTTGAATGTCAATGTATTCAGGCAATTATTGAATGTTCCGCCATTTTGTAGTAGTTGAAGATATTGACATTATATTCTAGGGTTGTGAAGCATTTGTCAAGAGCTTCAAAAAGATGTGTCATTAGACTCCTTTTTCCATTGAATTTTTTTCCGATGGTGTCCACTCGCCATATTGAAAGTTTCATCTGTCAATTTCACTTCAAAATAAAGTATTCATGTATTAATTTAATTATTCCAAATTTCAATTTTTTAGTTGACCCGTTCAAAAAATGAAAGGGGGGGCATTAAAGAAATACACTGTATGAGTAGTATTATAGCACAGGTCGAATCTCATTAAATGCAGAAGAGTCATAACTTTTGTTACAGAAAAAATAAAGTTTTTCGACGAGGCTTTGGCTATATTTCGAACATCATAATATTAGAAAGTAACTTGAGACAATGCTAGCAAAAAATATTCAACAAGTTAGTGAGGACATTGTTCTGTCGGTATGGAACATTAATAATCATTTTGGATTGTTATGGTGACAAATTAACTCACAGTTTTTTGTTGGAGTTACTTCAATGGTGAAAAATCGTGGGGTTGAAAATTACTTGCCCAAAACTTCGAGCAGCTTACTGTATCATTTTTCTCGGTAAATTTATAAAAATCAATCTCAACGTTTGACAAATACTGCATATTTTATTGAAGAACATAATACAAGTTGGCTGAAAGCAAAAGATTACTCCATCCTACTGATTAGATCTTCATTAAGTCACATTGAACTGATGACGACGTAATCCATCTTGAGTTCCTACAGGTTGAAGCCTGGCTCCCTTTCCCTTTCAACTGATGTTCGTCAGAAAGACAAACGGGTTATGACTGGTGTTTATTGGTGGCATGAAAGTCCTGAGACATCCATACCGCCCTTCGCTGTATACCCCTACCTGGCTGGGGTGAGATGGATGAAGATATTATTCATCCGTTAACTGAGGACATAGGGGCCTTATGCGACAGAGTGTCGGGGCCTTCTATATCGGGTGGGGTCGTCTACAGCGTAATCTATAGCTTCCCTGACTGAAGGGGAATTGAACTGATCCATTCGATGTATGAAAGTGACGATACAAACAAACCGTTTCTGAAAAATTCAAAAGACGTCGAGGATTCTTTCGAGAAAATTATCTATTGGCTATTGAATATCATCAAAAGAGTTCCAAATGTACCTATTGAGTTGATATTCAAATCTTTTTTCATAATTTTGTCTGTATTCGGATGAATCGTATTTTCAAAAAGGTTATTTTTTCTGTTGAAATTATTCGAATCATGACATTGACACCAACGAAACAACGAAATGTCTTGACAAAAAGAAATAGAGGGTGCTTCATCCTGAAAATCAATTTTGAGCTACTTGATTTAGTCTTAGCTATAGAGCTGAATGCATTCCACACCTCAAGCTCCCAATCTATTCATGGATTAGAAGTTCAAGTATGGAAATCGACAAAAGCATTTCACCAAATTACCTCAACTTAAAACATTTGAATGATAACCCATACATTTTGAACATCCAGGTCTCTCAAAAATATTTCAGAATATACGTTTGACGAAAGATTCACTTTGAAAACATTTTTTTAATACACATACATGCATTTACGAGTATACTGAGCCAATGACCGTGCATTCAAAAAAGAGAATCTTAAGAACATCTGTAGGAATAGATTTATGGATATAGCTACTACGTGGTAGGAGATCATCATTGAAAATGAGAATTACAACTTCCTCTATGTGATGCACTGTTTGCAAACTGTTGGCAATCGTTATTTTCAACACCTCGACAAGTATTTCAATCACCAAATGATCATCTTCAAGAGGAAGATTAAATTGAATATACGTTTCTCTCACTCATTTGTGTATGAAATAGGATGTGGAGTGTACTCCAGATCACTGAGCCTAAGGATTAAGTGGGGAATGGGAAAAAATACCAGCGTGGTCAAAACAGAACTGGCTGGTATCTCAATCGCCACGAAAGAAAAGGAATTTCTGGCAAAAACCCAACAATCTGCACTGACAGCAGATCAAGCCCTATTAGACATGTTACCTCAGGGATAGTACTAGAGCGCCACCAAGATTCAGCCAAAGCCTCAGTAGATAATAACATTATCATGAGGTAGGTTAAAGGGCACGACAGGAGTAAAGGTAATCGCATTGCCGACTCTTCAGCCAAGGAATCGGCTGGACTGAGAATTTCAGGACCCAGTGGCACCTACGGCCTGATGACTTCGACAATTGCGGATCTAGCCAAATGTTACACCCATGCTCAATCTCTAAAGAGATGGGATGAAATCAAAGGATGTAATCTTGCCAGGATCACCTTGGGCGACCCTGGGAAGCTGGCGCCGAAGAAATATCTGGCGATGACCAGGAAAAATCTACACCTTACAGCAGGATTTCTGACTGGCCACTGTCAGCTAAGGAAACACCTACATAATATGGGGCTAGTGGACACACCTCTATGCAGGATGTGTGAACAGGAAGATGAGACTGTCAGGCATGTCCTGTGCGAGTGCCCGGAGTTATCGTCAATACGAGAGTGTGTGTTCGGCGAGTCTTGGCCTACACCTGCCGATATAAAGGAGATGTCTCCCAGCGACCTGTCCACCTTCCTGGAAAGGACAGGATGGAAGATGACCTAGAAGGACAACTCCTCGAGAGGATGTTCAATGGGTCACATGAGACCTAAGTGCTGTGGGCTTACCCTCACCCTTCCTACTCTACAGACACAGATACAGAAGATACAAGGAACACTTAGCACACTTTAAATATGGAAGACCCGAAAAATCAGCAGTAGCTGATTTTGCAACTGAAATATATGAAATGGTTTTGCAATAAAACCATTTCATGCGGCATCCGCCGGAGTCATGGCCGATGAGAAGCCCCTCCCTCAACATGTGCAGTGAATGTGTAGACATCTGTTATCAGTCTGTTGGATTATTCCAGCCGTTAACGTAAATTGCAAACAAAAGTTCCTATTCTTTTTTTCCTAATACTTTTTTTTTGTCATACACTGACCCAAACTTTACGCAGATACGATTTCATCTATACTATATAGTTTGTTGAATTGAAATTTTTAGTTATCAAATTTACCTGGCTAGTACATAAGACAACATTATAAAGTTAAGTTTAAAATAATTAAGACGCAGGTACCTAGCAAAGGTATCTATGGTATAAATGAGGACAACATTGCATGTAGACCAAGTGATCATTTTCCTCTTGCACATGATCACTTGGTGATTGAAACACGTCTCAAAGTGTTTGAAATAACGGTTTGGTGACGAGAGAGAACTCCAGTTATATTCAAAACGTCCTTTGTTTTCATATCACTTGCATTTGTAACTAACGTTACTGCGGTTTCGTCCTATACGGTCATTTTCAAACGAATAAACTTGGAAATGTCCGTATAGGACGAAACTGTAGTGACAAATACAAGTGGTAAAAAAAAATGAGAAGTTTGAATTCTCATTTTTCATGATATCTGTAGGAACTTTAACCCCTCCTGTGGGCATTCGTACTATCCTAGATTTGACTTTTGATATTTTTAAGTAGGAGTGTTGTTCCTACTTTCGGGTTATTGGGAAAGCATATTATTTTCCCTGGTATCACTCATGAAATTAGACTTATACAGGATTGCAATAACCACACGGTTCCTCTGAAGTAGTGAAAAACTCTTATACAACTTTTAGTTCTCACACACTTTTTTACCTTTCTGATTCTCTGCATATGCATGTCCTCATTTTTGGCGATGCATTTGGCTGCTACTCGTTTTTTTTCTAAATCGTTGTTCATAACAGTATATCGAGAGAATATGAAACTTTTAGGTCTGCGTAAAGTCAAGCATGCCAGCACCACTAGTTAGTTCCAGAGGCACAGTTACATTTTATGTGTAGGGAATTCCTGATAAATCAACAATTTTCATTCAGAAAAATTCCGTTGGATCGTAATTGTATTATTATTCATCCAAAGATTGAAGTTATAGAAATTTTATTGTTATAGAAGTCATTTGGAAATGCTAGGATGGTATCTAGAACTTTTAGGATTATATTAGTTTTAATTGCATGATCCTTGTTTCTAGACAGTGAAAATTATATCTGTGGTATAATTTTTTGGAAAGGAAGGTTTTGGCGTTCTACTTTTTCCTTAAAGAAATTTGGGAATGTTCCGAATGAAAGAAAAAAAGGGAATAATTACAAAATTAACTATTGACAAAGATGTGTAGATCACAAATTAGAAAGAATACTCCTCTATAAACAACTACTTTCAAATAAACTTCTAATCATACAATTATATGGATACTGAATTATACAGAAAACACTTCGAACGTATTCAGTTAGTATTCCAAACATTCGTTATGAAATTGAGTCAGATATCATCCACAGGAATCCTACACAATATAATATATACAAAAATTAAATTTCACTTATAAGGTATCACTCTTAATGGCGGAATGAGACACTGGCCTTCTTGCCACTTCGGCACCAATTACATCACAAGAAGAATCACTTAAATAAACAATTAAAAAGAGAATAAAAAAAAGTTTTTTCAAAACCTTAAAGAACAATAGAATTTATGATTAAAAAAAAAAACGGTTCCTTAATTTTAATATTTAGTTGCAAAAAACGATTGTTAATTAACAAACGTATTTTTCAGCAACAAAGAAATTTTTATAAGAAACCTTTTTTTTTCTGAAAATCATGATTTTCTTCAATTAACATAATGCAAAAAAATTCGAAATGCTTATAAACAATGTATTTTTTTATAATAAATTCATTAACAATAGCTGTAAAAAATAAAAAAAAAATATTGATTAGTTTTCAGCCATGAGACATTGAAATAATGAAAAATTTGAAAAAATAAATTTTGTAATGTATTTTTTATAAAATTATAATTTTCAATTGTCAATAAAAAAATAGAAAATAACAATTTTTTTATTTTGGCAACGGTAATCTATTTTTTTGCTTATAAAGGATAACTTCACCAAAGGAAAAAAATGCCAGGGTTTTAGTTTAATAATTTTTTATATTAACTTTCAATTCAGAAAAAGTTACTAATTAACAAATTTATAATTAACGTTAAAATTGGGATAAAAATTTTTTGACTGCGGATTATTGTTTATTGATGTATCCCAATATTACATGAATTTTTTCATTCCTTGATATTTACATTTAATATGTTTAAATAATTTTTTTTGTTTTTATGTCAGAGTGACGAAAGGCGCGCGGAAGCCAGACTACCCGCTTTTGGCTCTATTTTCAGGTCTCTGTAAAAATTGTAAATAATCGAAATACAGTTTCGGGAGTTGTGACTTTTTTTACGCAAATTCATTGATTTTTTCAAATCTTTTTTCAAATTTCCAAAATTTTGAAAATTTTCCGAGATATTAAGAAAAAATTAAAGCCCCATTTTTTTTTCACTTCATTGTTTATAACTTTTGTAATTTTTATCGGCGCGTTTTCGGACCTTTTCTTAAACTTTCTAGGCAAAAATACGAATCGAATGACACCTTGGTCGTAATTTTTGGACAGGGCTGAAAAATGTCACCAAAAAGAGCTAAATCGAGTACATGTGAACCAGACTATAATATCTTGACTTGGTTGTTTACTATGAATCAAAATAAAACAAAGCTTAAAATTTTCAAAATAATCCGGCATTCAAAAAAAAAGATGAATAAAGTGTGATTGAACAGGACGAAATGTTTCGAATTATGACTAGAACACATAGATAATGAGACCTGTCATTTTTGGTTTATTGTGAGACTTGATAATGACCAGGGAGTAACAAACGAATTCAAAACACAATGTATCTATCTCAAAATGATAATTCCATGGGGACAGTTTGGATTAAATGACGTACCTGTTATGTGAATTCATTAACACATTTTTCAATGTCATTCCATATTTTTTATGGAAGTTAGTACCTAATTATTTGTTTGTTTTTACGTGCGAGGTTAATAACCACATAATGTAGGATTACCGAATCATCGATTACTTTTGGCAATGATTGTATAAGTTTGTACTTAGAGTGTTTGTTTTTCTTGAATTATCGATAAATATTTCCCAACGCTTTGAAAGATATTTTCTGTGGGAGAAATAACCCATCCATTGAAAGAATTTGAGACATTGTGATTTACAGTGATATTAGGAAAAATTGAAAAGTATTATTCCCTTCTTCAGGCATCCACCTACTTCTCAGTGTTTTGGTATATTATCATTTCCTCTTGTATTTTACACAGCTAAGTAATAGTTTTTATGAACTAGGTACCGTATCCTAATATACAGGGAGTTAATTAAGTATGTACCATAAATTTAACAGACAATTCTTTAGGTAATTCTAAGACGAAATGTTCATATACACATGGGTCCGCAAATCCTTCGTTCTCAAGATACAGAGTGTTGAAATAAAAATAACAAAAAAAGTTTTTCGTAAATATCTTGAATATACTTCATCTGATTTTGTTGTTATTTGGCAATGGTATTTATAACATTGAAGAGCTAATTTAGCCCGAACGTGATTCAATTTATTAAGTCCAGTGGCGTCTCGAGCGGGATTTGAACGAATATTTTTTACTTAAAATGTACGCCACTGACTTTTGTGCCACTTCTATTATTCCTTCGGATTGTGCAATTAGAAATACAATTTTTTTGTCTGCTAAATTTTTTTCGTATCTTGCTTTTTTTTAAGAAAAAAAGGTCGACCTAATTGCATATCCCTGGACCTGACAAGGAATAATATGGGAATTAAATGTTTATTTTGGATATTATTATTATTTACAATCTTTCATTACTAATTTTGTAACGATAACAACAAATATTAAATAACATTAACATCTAGACTAACGAATTGCAATAAATTAAGTGTTGGAAATGGCCTCTTTCGGCTTCAATACAATCGTTTAGCCGTCGCATCATTGAATTTTGCACTTTTCTGAAAATACCTGGCGTATTTTTCATTATGTCACATGAATTAATTATTTTATTCCGTAAATCCTCGTCACTATGAATAGTAGTTTTCTATACCAACGCTTTGAGGTTTCCCCAGAGAAAATAATCTATGGGATTCATTTTGGGCGAGCGAGGTGGCCATGGGTGTGTGCCTGCTCTCCCAGCTCTCCAGCGATTATGGTAATTTTCATCCAAAAATTGCCGTGCCACTACAATAAAGTGTGGTGGAGCACCATCGTGCATGTACCACATACGGAATCTTTCCATGACTAGAATTTCTTCTGAAAGTCCAGGCAAAACAAATTCTGAAAACCTTCGGTATTCTTCTCCATTAAGTCTAGGTGGAAGGAAGTGAGGCCCAATGAGATGGTCACCGACAATTCCAACCCATATATTAAAAGAAAACTGTTCTTGAAAATCATTTTCTATCAAGGCGTGTGGATTGTTTTCGGCCCAAATGTGATTGTTGTGAAAGTTAATAATTGAATTGCGAGAAAAACAAGCTTCATCTGTGAACAATATTCGACTTAGGAAACCTGGATTTCTTCTTATTTCACCGCGTAACCAATTAGAAAAAGCTAGTCTTACAGGCAAATCTCTGGGCAATAGAGCTTGCACCGTACCGTACCGTTGCAGGCCTCCCAATGACAACAGTCGATCTTTTAAAGCTGTCTGTTTAAGAAAGTCGTGCATGGAGACGTACAAAAGTTCTTCCATTAGGCACTACACGCTGAGGAAATCTTTTATGGTAAATGCGTCTTGCAGAATTCGAGTTTCCGTGAGCCATTCCATAACAGAAATGCATATCTGTCATTCCACTGTTAGTAAATTGAACAATGTTTTACAAAAATGGTTCGAAAAATAACCAGTAAATACACTTTTTATAACAATCATAAATTGGAAGCTCATAAAGTTGACAACTGTCGTTTTCCAAGGCAACCCTTGATTATTATTTATGGTATTTTCAGAAGAGACGGTTTTGAACTCGAAGGAGGCAATTTCCAACACTTAATTTAGTGCAATTAGGTCGACTTTTTTTTCTTAAAAACTAAGCAATATACGAAAAAAATTCAAGAGACAATAAAGTTGTTATTTCTAATTGCCCAATCCAAAGAAATAATAAAAATTGCACAAAAGTCAGTGGCGTACAGCCACAGCTGGAAAGATTGTGGACTCGGTATTTTGGGATGTGCATATCTTGAGAAAGAAAATACCATCAACAGTGACTATTGTTTAGCATTATTGGAGCGTTTGAAGGCTGAAATTGTGGAAAAACGACTCCATTTGAAGAAATAGAAAGTGCTGCTTCGTCAGTACGTTGCACAGTTTCACAAATTGATGGAAACGATTGCAAAATTGCACAAAATGGGCTTCAAATTGCTCCCGCATATACCAGATTCGCCAGATTTGGCTTTCAGCGACTACTGACTGTTCACAGACCTCAAAAAAAATGCTCACTGGTAAAAAATTTCTCTGGAATGAAGAGCTTATTTCTGAAACTGAAGCCTGTTTTGAGGCAAAAGATAAATTGTTCTACAAAAGTGGTATTGAAGTATTAGAGGGCCGCTGGAATTATTGTGTGGATCTTGATGGAGATTACGTTTATGAATAAAGCCAATATTGAACAACAAGAAGCGTTTTCGTTCTCAGGCCTGGGAGTTTTCAGCCCAGGTGTTATAAGCGGAAATACCTCAAACTGCCTCTTATGCAAAAAAACAGTGAATTGGTTATCAGTTGTTTGAGAAATATGAAAGTTCAAATACTCCCTTGATATATTCATGATCCAATTCTATGATTTCAAGGCTTTTTTCCAAAGCCCCTATTTACGTTTTTCGAATTAAGATGTTCCCTATAAGTGTTTCGCAATCGCTTAGAGAAGCTATAGTATAGTGAAACACGTATAGTGTAAATTGTTCTTGCTGCTCAACAATGGTTATCCATGAATGCTCATTCTTGCATTCGTGGATAACCATTTACTGATATTGCCTTGCCTGGTTTTTCATGGAGTCAAAGGTAACACGAGTAAAACAATTGAAATTGTTTCATCAAATTATATATTTTACTGCAATGATCAATTGAGAAAAATTCCATATCATTATACTTACTCTAGTCAATCATAAATAAATAATGGTATGAGCCAATACGTCTAGAAATTCTCACAAATCTCCTATGCCCCGTAGATCTCATTCTATGCATGTACCCAAGTGAATAGTCCGCTTGGTTCCAATAAATAGAAATTGAGAGTATTGAAATACCCCACTCAAGCCACATTTTTCCTAGTTTGTGTCTCTGTTATCACACCAGCCGAAGGCTTACCCACATTTTCCTTGGACTAAGCATGCTTTAGGTTCCACATATCCCCCTTTTCAATTCAATGCATACATCGGAAAATCAGGAAACAGTGATAGTTTAGTCCAGTGGAATTTTTGAATTCATACAGAATCGAAGTTTTGAAAAAGAAAATGCTCAGTTAAAGCTTTCATAGATAGGTTAATGGAGTTATTACAATCACATATATATCTGAAAGACTCTTTTCAGAGGTTAAAGTACTACGGCGAATCTCCATTTCTACGATAAGTGTATGTATAATTTTCATTTCGATCCCCTTTGAAGGAGAAACAACTAATATACAAACTATGGAAAAAGCTTCCAGTAAAACTTATGAAAATTGTTTTTCCTACAACCAACTTCCTGTTCTCCTCATAATTTTCAATTTCGAATAGAGAAGGATGTGAGAAAAGTTATGAATCCTAAAATGGCGTCCGAATTTCAACTGATATCAAAAATAACTGGTCGAAGATAAAATGTTTAGTTCACTGCATAATAAAATGTTACAGGAAAACAAGTTGGGAGATATCTGCTTCTCTTTGAGGTATGTTCCCACCGCAGGAAAGTTAACCGTCGTCATTTTGGAAGCTAAGAACTTGAAGAAGATGGATGTTGGCGGCTTATCAGGTACGACAATCAATATCTTTTGTGTCCAGTAAGGACACAATCATTGAATTTTACTGGTGTAGTATTTTATGTGTTGAATTTTATACTGTACTGATGCATCGTCCTGAACTCGAAGGGTTTATGCATCATGCTGAACTTAGAAAGGGGTTTTTGTGAAGTGTGTCTGCTATACGACATTTTTCTATCATTTCAACCATTTGGGAAGAATACTTCACACTGAATTTGTAGATATGTATATTTTGTTTATTTTTTAGTGAGTTGATGAAGATCCAAATCGAAAAAATCTGATAATGAGTATTTCCTCTATAATTTTAGAAAATAGAGATTGGAAACTCGCAATTTGTTATGCCTCAGTGAAACAAAAACTATAACTGACCCTCATTACTCTCCTTCCTTCTGTACATTTCCTGAGTCTCTAGAAAACACTGTGCTTTAATGATTTCATTGCGTCTTTCCTCAAATTTTTCATGACGCCCGTTCTTGGATGATTGTCATATTTTTCTGGCCATAAGTTTGATTGTCCTTGAATTACACATCTTTTGTAATTGAGAAACAAACATTGAGTGAATTTTTGGTTCTTCTCTCAGATGTTCTATTCAATATATAAGGTCCTTCCGTATGTGATTTCAGCTATATTTTTCTAATAATGATAAATACAATAATAATAATTTCATTGTGTTCCTCATCATTCCATTTACTAATCTGGATCTCTTCTCGTACCGATGATGTCGGTACTGCTCACACCTGGTTATAGCTCATATATAGAGTTGGGTCTAGAACATATATCAACACGCCCAAGGAAGCCATTGTATGGCGAAACACGTGTTGCGTTTTTGTAAAACTGTCTAGTGAAAATCTCACAATGAAGTGTTTTTAGAATGTGTGAAGTGTGTTTAGAATACGTTATATCAAATCCTTCTTCCTGAATATATAGTGTGTGCCTGAATGTCCCGGCACACACTATAGATTCATTTTGTCAATTTCTCTTGTTCCTTCAGTTTTTTTCTAGTCTTGTGAGCCATATGTCATTAACGGTTCAACCACTTTTGTATATCTAGTACATCTTTGTGTTTTCTGCTCACGTGTCTTTCAACACATATGTAGCATCACTGTCCTTTGCAATAGATTGATGGATGTAGCTGTTGTTACTACGTGGTGGGAAATCATCATGAAAAATGGAAATTTGAACTTATTTTTATACCACTTTTATTTGTAATGTTACTTCAGTTTCGTCCTACAAGGAAATTCTCAAACGAATACAATAAACTGGGTTTATTATATTCGTTTGAAAATGTCCTTGTAGGACTAAATTGCAATAATGTTAGTTACAAATAAAAGTGGAATAAAAACGTAGGTAGTTTTGATTCTTATTTTTCAAACTGCCCTTTGCCTTCTTGAATCCCATATAAATCTAGTATCACATTGAGAGATTCAATTCCCCGCAGCAATTTTGTCTCATCGTCTTCAGAGGCTCTAAACACTCTGTCTTGGGTTTATTAGTAGATGCAAACATTCTGGTATTTTGAATCAGTTAAGGCTCAAAAAACGTAGTAACTCGTTACCACAACGTTTTATAACAGTGAATGTAGGCTTTCATGACAGTATAAAAAATATTTGCTCTTTTCTGATCTGCAGGTTTTTGGGTACGTTTCGTCTGATATTATTGGCTGATATTATCAAAGGCGGAGCGGCAATGGCCTTAGTGATCGACCTCGCTATGAATTGCCACATTTCGTTTCCCTCGATGATATTGTATTCCAATCTACCTCTAAGAAAACAGTAAATTGACCTGACCCTATCTAATGCGCCATAATTTTCGAGAAAGCGACTTGAACCACTTCCTACTATCTGCTTTGTCTGCATACTGGCCTAGAAGCAGTAGCTTGATAGGACTTTGTCTCCGATATGCCTTGGTTTTCAATAGATGTTATGTCTTTTGGGGAGTTTTGGGGAAACATATCCAGAGCTTCAAAAAATTATCTTTGTTTCGGAATTATTTCAGACTAGGAATCTGGAACAATATTTTCATAATTCTAATGTGAAACAATTTGTTCAAATTGTGTGGATAGTTGAAATTCATTGTGATAGAGTACCTCACCTTTTCCCCACTTTTAGTTTTGAGAAATTAACTTTTCCTTCACAATTTTTTTTTCGACTTTCAAATAATTGTACTAACTATGAACTGAAGATTTCCTAGCCAAGGCCAAGACATTACATACCTCTTCTCGATGCCTGTTTTAACCATTATAACTTTGGTCTGGATAACGTTGGATAAGTCTTAATTTTCAGCATGTCACGTTGATAGAGGACCCATTGAACGTAAGAAGTTTCAACTATACAGTTATTACACGTTGAAATTTATTTATATCTAAAAACACAATTCTTGTCAATCATTCACTGATGAATATAATAATACTTAGAGTTTATTTCTTTCTGAAGTAATAGATAGCTTGAATAGAAAATCAAGAAATCTGTACCTTTTTCCTCGCCCCTTAAAATGGTGGGTGTCAAAGTTTTTATGAAACTTTCAATTCTCGAGCTAAACACATGGAATTGGTTACCCCCGATCGTTTAGTTACGCCATTACTTTACAAACCCATTCTTATGAACTGCATGAATTGCTGGCGTGAAATCAACAGATCGAGAGTGATATTTTAACCATAAGCCCATGGGAGTATCTAAGTGATTCTTACGAAATGGTCAAGCACTATGAGGTGAGATTTTTGAAGTTGAGGAGCTGAGCTTACTATGAGATCTAATGACACCCACGTTTTGTATCAAACTCCTATAGATTTAGAGTTGGTGATATATCTTTCTTATATTTGATTTGTATTGATGCCATACTTTCAATTTCGCGACATGATTCGAGTTACTCCGATTTCCATACCTAGAAAAATCCATAACGAAATATTTTTTCAGATCCTTATGTCAAGATAGCTCTGATGCAGAATGGTAAACGGCTCAAGAAAAAGAAGACTAGTATCAAAAAGTGCACTCTGAATCCGTATTATAATGAATCCTTCACTTATGAAGTACCTTTTGAACAAATTCAGGTAAGTATTTGGAAGTAATTAATTCATTGAAAGTCTATGCTTTTGAAAAGCGGTAATTCAAGGCGAGCTAGCGACTGAAGCATTCGTGTAACTCAAAGCCATTATTGAATGGGTGGTCATCAGTTTTCTATGATTTTTTTAAGTTTCCTTGACATTGGCAAATATCACTCAGACAGAACTGCTGATTTTCCACTTCTCAAAATGTGAACGCAACGAAAGTTATTATTCTCTACAGGTAAATTCTCAATTCATGAGTATTGATTCAAAATAAGTTTTGAGGAGCAAAATAGTGAATGTGCAAAAAAAATTTCTGGGGGTCATAGGTGAACGTAAAATTTGTCTTCATCGTCAATATCCACCAACAAGTTTTATTCATATGATAATAAACCGATTCATTTGATTGGAATATCATACAAAAATGGATATTTCACATAACTTGTAGGAAACCTGTGAATACCTCAGTGACTTCAGAAGAATGACAAATCATCTAGGAAAGAATATTGATGAATGTCTCCCAAATACGATAAAACTGCATCCCGTTGAACATAGTTATAGGCATGACGGGAGGCCTTTCATAATATCATTGACTATACTTTTATCTTCACTGAATATCCATATTTCCTTTGAAAGTTGGGAGAGTCTGATGGGACCCAACATAACCTAACCTAACACAGTTCATTGAAATACACAGTTCATTACACTTTCATTCGGTAAATTGGTTTTCGCTGAGTTATTTACTTTTCTGTGGTTTCGTTTTCGCTATATGCACCGGAGACCTTGACATAAACTTCCAAACCAAATGTGGAAATATGGATATTTGGTAGAAACAAAAAGTATTCAATGATATTGACTATACATCTGTCATGACCATAACGTAGAACTGTTCAAAAAATAACGTACAACCATCTAGAACATATGTTCATATATCCAGCTGCTTAGCATATTTGTGAGAGGCATGAAAGTTAGAAGTATTTTGCGTGTTCGGCAATTTTCTGCTATCAAAAAAATTGGATAAGAAATTTTGCATCAAATTCTGTATGAAAGATGGAACTGAGTGATTAAAAATACTTGAAATGTGGACAGTGGCATACGGTGATTGTAGTCTGAGTCAGAAAAATGTTCACAAGTGGTACTAGCTTTTCACAGGAGGTAAAGAAAATGTAAATGACGACGCTCGACCTGGAAGCCCCAGCAAATCAACAACCGATGAAAATGAAAAAAATTGTTATGGAGGATTGTTATTATTGAATAGTTGCAGAAGATATTGGCATATCGGTCGGCTCATGTCATTTTTTCGGAAATTTTGGGCATGAAGCGTGTAGTAGCAAATTTCTTTCCAAAATTGCTGAATTTTGATACAAAAAACCGTCGCATAAGCATCGCTCATAAATTGTTGAATGGCGTCAACACGATTTGCTCAAGAGGATAATAACTGATGACGAATCATGGGTATATGGTAATGATATCGAAACCAAAGTCCAATCGTCCCAATGGAAGATCCCAGCAGAGCCAAGACCAAAAAAGCACGCTCAGTTCGATCATATGTCAAGGCTTTGCTCACTGTTTTCTTTGATTGCCGTGGAGTAGTGCATCAGTAGGTCTCACCATATGGTCGTACTGTCGATAAGGGGTATTATTATCTCGAAGTTATGCGCTGCTTGCGAGAAGCAATGTCCGGCATTGTGGAAAAATACTTCATGGCTTTCACATTACGATAATGCATCTACTTACTCGTCTTTGGTTGTTCGTTAGTTTTTGGCTAATAATGCCCCAGCCACTGTATTCACCAGATTTGGCCCCTTGTGGCTTTTTTTGTTCCCAAAATTGAGAAGACCCACGGAAGGGCGGTGATTTGCAATGATTGAGGAGTCCGAATTGCCGAGAGAGCTCAAAGACATACAAAAACGTGCATATTGGAGTATAGGTAATATTATTCTGTATCGTGACTAGATACCCGACAGATGATAATGCAATCATGATATCCCCAGTAAATAATTTTTTTGCTCAAACCTGTGGATTCAAATGTTAATTATTGTAATTGTGAAATTTTTGTGAACATACTTTTCATTTTCTATTGCCCTGTATCAAATCCCATTCAATTCTCATCTATACTCAATCTCACAAACAATGAAGAGCTGCTATGATTTCTTCATTTCTATTGTTTCATATTTCTAAGAAGCAATTCTGAATAAACACCATTATTTCCAGAAAGTGAACTTAGTCATAACAGTAGTGGATTACGACAGAATTGGAACATCAGAACCCATCGGGAGAGTCGTTTTAGGGTGTAACGCTAGTGGTACGGAATTGCGTCATTGGTCAGACATGTTGGCTTCACCCCGTAGGCCGATCGCACAATGGCACACGTTGAAAGACCCCGAGGAAGAAAAGAAAGACTAAAAAGGAAATTCGACAACAACGCTGATACACCATAATGAATAAGGTAAGGTAAGGTTGGTAGCAGTTGAGAAAACAAAGTTTCAATGGAAGCTTAAGTACTAATTACTGAATATATATTCAGGACTTTTGAACAATCAAACAAAATAAGTCGTGGAATAATAAAACTTTTCAGTTTGTACTGTTATTTCTATTTTTATATAGGTTTGGTAGACGAACAATTATTCGTTATCTAAATCAGACTAAATAAGTAAGAATCAGTGTCCCCAGTTTTCACTATTAAGTCAAGATGGTATCAATGAATAATCAATGTGGATATACTCGCACATTGTGTGTCAAATTCAGCTTCCGTAAGAGGTGATCAAAAAATAATTCGTAGAAGAGATTTAGCTCTCAACGAACTGGGCAATTTTGTACAGTTGTACAATTTGTTTTGAAAATTATTTATAATGAATTGATGGATGTAGCCGTTACTACGTGGTAGGAAATCATCATGAAAAATGAGAAATTACACTTGCTATGTTTTTTATCCCTTTTATTTATAACTAACGTTACTTCAGTTTCGTTCTATGTGGGCATATTCAAACTTACATTAAACTAAAAATGATTGATTACATTAGGCTTTATGTATCACCACTGTAGGTAATAACAGAGGTACTTACCTTGATTGAGTACCCTAATTTTCTTTACCTGGAACAATGGGGGTAGGCTTATTTGAGAACCGATGAGTTAACTAAATCGATTTGATCAATTAACAGGTTGCATCCGTAATGTTTATGCTTATGAATTTCCAAGGATCACTCATAATTGAGTTTGCAATCCATATTGGCATAGTGCAAAATTTCCATAGGTATCGTTTAGATCCGGAAACTTATGGTTTGATCTCAATGAATGCTTTGAAAACGTCGAATCATTTTTAACTGGTCTGAAGGACCTTTCATGTTCAGCATACCGTTTTTGGAAATTTCGACCACATTGTCCCACATAATAGTATATTATGCAACGATCATGTAATGATAGTTATTAAGACACGAGCATTAACCGGGATACGAAACGAGCCGAAGGCGAGTTTTGTATGGTATACGCGAGTGTATTAATAACCATTACATGAGAGTTGCATACGCTATTTTTTCTAAACCCGATAAATAATGAAAAACTATAAATATTATATTTGTATTGAACACATTTACAGTAATTAACTCATATTTTTTTAATAAAACACAAACTTAATGGTATTATCATGGATATATGAAAATTATAAAGATTCTAATTATATTTATATTGAATATAACAACTGTAATGAATCGGATCTTTTAAAAATATTGGAGTCGATGGTATTCCTTCTATATCGCTGTTTTCAGACATTTTGATAATATAGGTAGGTAATATGAAAACTGATTTTGACAAATAAAGCAATAAGGTTAGAATCTAGGACAAACAAAAGAACAGGGTTCTTGATTGAAAATTTATGGGTTTCTATTGGTTGATAATCTGTATCGTTATGAAAAATCTGTATCATAATGGATATAATTATGAAACGGATTATGGTCATATAAGTGTATTGTTAGAGTACGGGTGTAGAAAAACACTGTTAATATTATTAGATAACCTGGCATGTGGTCTGAATGCCACTTCCACATTGTTTTTTCCGAAGAAACCCGCAATTATCTTTGTTCTTTTACCAAAATATGTTAGAGTTGATTTCTGATTGTTTGATCTGGGGGTATATTAATCTGTAAGTGAATTTACGGCTTTGTTTTCTGACTAACTTCTGGATTGTATCTGCGTTGAAACCATTATTATGGCCTATATGTGTAATTATTTTAATTTCCCTAGCTAGATTGTTAGCAGACAAAGGTATATAATGAGAATGATCTGTGCAACAGTGAATTGTAGGCTGTCTACCATTTCCAATCAGAACACAATAATCTGTTTTCTTAGATATTTTGCAAATGAAGAATTTTTCATCAACTGATAACTTGACCAAAAAGTTTTTTCAGTATTGGGTGAAGTTATCGAATAAAAAATCGTAAAAGGATTTCAGCTATGAAAACACTGGGCATTTTTGGAATACTCTTCGGTATACAATTATTTTTTTTCGAAATATTACTTATATTGCTTTTAAATTTTCAGATTCTGTCAGAAAAATACTTTTGAGTAATGTAAAATTTTATGATTGTATACCGAGTGGTCCATAGTATTTTCAATCAGAACTCAAGGAACTGTTCTTTCATGTGAGCATGTAAGTGTATCAAAAATGAAGATTTTGACGATTTTGAAAACGACCAGAAACTTTTTCGATACTAGGTGAAGTTATCAAAGAAGTATCGTAAAAGAGTTGTAGCTATCAAAGCACTGACTATTTTGGAATATAAAGCGTAAATAAAATATAAGATGAATACAGGAGTTTTAGATTGTAATGCACTGAGCATTTATGAAATATTGTTCAATGCACAATTCCTTATATTGCTTTCCATCATTGGATTCTGTCAGAAAGATTCTTTCAAGTAATATGCGAATCTGTTTAAAAAAACTCTGTGAATCTGTTTTTTCGTTAAACAGCTGTTGCACCCCTACAAACGAAAACCCTCAGAAGTCGAAACTTGTGCGAGCTAAGAATTAACGAGATCTTGTCATGTGTACAAAAATTGTGGAATAAGATTTTCATAGATTGTTTATAATTACTGTTTTATGAAGTACTGTGAATTGCTGGAGAAAATATCAGCCGCGTAATTTAGGTCTCTATTTGAATACCTCAAATTAGACGTGCAAGATATGTTGTTGTTTTTCCCGTTAACCAGCTATCGATGGTTAACGACAACCCTCAGAAGTCGAAACTTGTGCGAGCTAAGGACTAACGAAGTCTTACCTTTCAACGTGTGATTCCTAACACGGGTTGGACGATAGCAAGTGAAAATCGATCGTTCATCCTGGAGCTTGAACCACTGACCAACACGGCGGTCGATTTGAGTGAGTGAACAAAGCACCCACGTCGAACCGACCGGTAACCGACCGAATATATGAATATATACCGAGTGATCAAGAATTCATTCTGGAAATTAAATGAAAAATCTAATCTTTTCAACCATTCCCATTTTCGATGAACATTCAGAGATCTGTTTTGTTATGTAGTTTTGAGATTTTACATCAACTGATAACTCGACCAAAAACATTTGTTGATACTGGGAAATCATAATCCACAACAATTTTTTTCCGATTTTTTTCAAATAGAACACCCTATAGAACAACTTGTAGTTCGGGTCGGTTGTAGCATGGAAACACACAAAACAAAGTCTGAATAAAATTTTATTGGCTGAGGATTCATCAATTGAAAACATTATCTTCCTAATTTTTTCCTACATTTTCATTGTAGCGGTCATTATGTTCAAAAATAGACAGTGTTTTGTACTGATTGTGAGTAAATTTCTTCTGAAAGATTCTCTTGTAGAAAAAAATGCCAACAACTCAGTCGCCATAAATTTTGGCCTATGAATTGAGTGTATGAGGATTATGACAAACAAATGGTGAACAACCAGTTTCGGTTATTGTTATGCCTTCACTCATAACCTCTCAAAATGATAAACGTCTATCGAAGTCATCTTCATTCAATTAGTGCTCAAAATGAATTTTATTAGGCTGGAATTCATGGGATTTCAAATCATCTGATTTCAGAATTTTTGGAATTCACGTAATCCACTTGCCAGAAACTGTAGATACCCAGCAGTGGATCGATACTGATGTGGCCCAACAAACAATTTCCTCAGTTTCCATTTCGATTTGCCACCGATTCAGTTTCTCCAAATTTGGTAACGAGTCCAATTAAGTATTTTTATTTGAAATGGTTATCCGCATTCTGGTCAGTAAACAAATGTGCTGTAGTATTAGTGCACATATTAATTTTACAAGTATACAATTCCGGAGTGGAAAATAATAAATTGCAGATAAACCAAAATTCCTTAATTGAAATTGGGCTAGCTTCACACTGAACAAATAGTATTGATAGATTGACAAATTAGTATTGAAAGATTTTTTCAGTTTCTTTCTGGAAAACTACTACAATGAATCATTGGAAAGAGAAATCGACTAGAAATAAAAATCGACAGGTCCGAGCGTCACATAATTCAGTTGCATTTTTAAAAACATGTGAAAAACAATGGAACAGATAAAACGCTACAAAATACATTTCAGAAAACAGTATCTCATACTTGCTGTATATGATCCGTTATTCGATGAAAATATTTCCTCATTGTGTGATGCGTATATTGTACTCATGCTTTCTGTTTCAGAATAACTCACCTTATTATGTACCCCAGCATGAAACCCTTGGCGTCGTTTGGAAAATGACTTCGTTGGTGTTCATTCATGTATCCATTTGTCTATTGCTATTGACACTTGTTGTTGTTTATGAAATTCTTTCGAAAGTATGAAAAAAAAAACATTATCAAGGCTTTATCTAAGTTCAATTCACATATAATTCATTACTATATTTTTTCTAGTTTTTCTACTGAAATGTAAAGTGATTCATATACATTACTTGAGGATTCACTGCAATATCAAAGCATGACACAATATCTAGAGTGTCAAGTATTGAAACACTTTACATTCGTAGACTACTAGAACTAGAAAGTTTCATATTTTCGAAAATCTATCACTTAATCTGATTATGACTAGATAATTTGAATTGCCTTCATTAGGACTAGATCAACAGGGATATGTACATTGTTCCTTCAATAACTACATACATATTTGTTTAGAAGGCATTAGATTGAGGAAGATTGATGAAGATATTTTTTAACTAAAAATATGCGTAAAATGATTTTCCAAACTCGGCCAAGTTTACTGTGAGGAAAAACTATCAGTTTCAATCTTTTTCATTCTCGTTTTGATCTACTCATCTACAAAAAAAGTGAAAGTGAACTAGATGACTCTACACAAACCATTCTCGTAGAAGAATTCTCAATTTTAACTTCAATAAAAAATTTAGATCATTTGCATCCTTGAGATAGCTTGTATATTACATACAGAGGCAATTACAACCCTAACTATGGCATATTCCTAGGAAGTAGATCAATGATTCTGAAACTATTCAATATACCTGAAATGTTTCAAAAAACATTGAGTAGATTCCAACAAAATTTTTGGTAGGTAGATCAAAATGGATATAGATTGCTAGGGAATATTCTGACAATAGGATTATAGCTCTTAGAAAAAAGTGGTTGAATAATTTTAGTTTTTGTTTCTAGAAATGATCAAAAGAAACACAAATCGAGCCCAGTGCTTTTTGTAAGATAGAAATAAGCACTATTATCTTTGCATATTGGACATCACAATAAATTTAAATGTATAGCTTCAGATTTATAGAAACTGTTTATAAATAAACCCAGCCTTTAGTTGATTAGCAAAAATTTAGAAAAAGTATCGAAATTTTATATTTGAATAGAGATAAAAAAGAAGGTAGAAGGTAGAGAGAAAATTTATAAACATCATATCGATTTACTATCTTCTTTCCATCTCGAATGTTTCTTGATACTGGCGGTCCGAATCAATTTTGTATTACATTAATTATTGATTGATGCAGTAGCAGTATTGGGCTAAAATATAGATTCTCTCTTTCTTTCAGTTTTTTATAATTTTTCTCTGATTTATCTCAAAGCGATATCCGACTAGTTTTATTAAATATTCGAGGGATTATCGTATATTTCTTTGCCATCCTTGAACGTATACTTTTCTTATGAAAAACATTTGTTACGTGTTTTTGACAATACTTCATGAATTTGCTTACATAATTTATATAGGATGATCCACTATCTCACCTGTACCATGTTATTATCTCGGCATCCTTGTAAATTGAATAAAACTTCATCTTTACAGTAAATGTTGTGAATTGTCTGAACATTTCATAATTTCCGTATTTGTGTATTATATTTACTGTGATTGACTGATAATGGAGATCCCAAGACCCTTTTCAATTTTTTGTTCCGTCTTCTATTTTTATTGATGAGTTTGATTCTTAAGGTTATATCCTCTATTGACTTGATTCTATATTATTGTATATATGTATTTCATTAGTCTACTTCATGGCTAGTTACTCAGTTGAAACTGATATTATCCCCATTTTTCACCTGTTTCGAAAGAAAAACAACTCAGCCAAATTCTGCGGAAAGATCTCATTGAATGTTTTGTCCTTATGCACATTGTTCAAGCTTTCCACGCTTCCAGAGTGACTGCATTAGTTTTTCTGTCGAAACGGTCTATTGTAAATATCTATAAATAAAATGTTGAAATGTTGTGTATGATACTAAAAATATCTATATTTGCAAAGTGGACTAGGATTCGGTATGGAATTTGAAACAAAATTCTGAATTCCTTGATAACTGTAAAAGATGAAACCAAAATTGCGCAGTACACTCTTGAGAAAAGTATAAACACTTGTTCTAGAACTTCTGTAATGAAGATCGTTTCGCAAAGTAGTGACAAAACTTCAACATTGTTGAAAGAAACAAGCCACATCGAATTTCTGGGAACTGACGAATATACTTTTCTTCAGCATAAAAATAAGAATAATGAAATTTTGAAATTCCATGTCAGTCCTGGTCTATTGTGTATAGACAGTGTTATGGTCCCCATATACTTATGAATGTACCCCAAGCAGCACATATGGGCCCAAGTTTATCTTCAGTTGTACATTATTCAAGTAAGATATCATTGTATAGTTGTACAATCAGTCGCTTGAAGATTATCCATAGTACATACAGATCTAATGTAAAAGATTCATTCAAACAGATTATATATTTGGTGTGATTGTTGACTATGGTTCACGGGAAAACAATATTTGGGGAATATTCCACTGAGATACCTATCTTAATGAAGGTGTCGTCTCCGAAGATATAATTCGCTCCATGTAGTGAAGTACGAATTCTCAAAATTCTTGAAATGATGCATTTTTGATAGATTTATATCACTGATATCTTCAAAGATGAGGAAAGTAGAGTACATTTGATATATTGTAAGGTATGATCTGCTCCATGTGGTGGAGTACGAATTCCTCTGTTATAAATGATGCATTTTTGATAGATTTCTATCAGTAATATCTTGAAAAATGCAAGAAAGAGTACATTTCATATGTTGTAAATGAAAACAATGATGTGATATCAAGTTTGAATTTGATTCGATATCAAAAAGTATGTCACAAGTCGCCTTGTTTTATGACAAGCTGTTTGAGGTGGAATTGCAATGTGCTAAGCTACTCGGTTACTCGCAGGCAAACAAAATTTGACACCCAGAGAATAAATGTGAGAATCACGATTTGAAATGAAAAAAAGTGTGGGAATTCACATTGTGCCGCTCACATACATACAGGGTATTGCAATGCGGCATATCAAAGTTATGTTTTTTCAAAAAAACGTTCTCTATTACTCTACATGAACAGATTCCTGTTCAGAAATATAGGTTTGTATATGGGAATCCATCAAGCAGTTCAGAATTTATATTGAAAATATCATTTTCCACAAGAACAAGGTTAAAAAATTAGCTTTCCAAGACATTATCTCAAAAATGTTTCTTTTTTTCTCCAAATAATAAGACCAGATTATTTATTTGATTACTGGGTGCGTCAAAACTCCGAAATACATTATTCCATGCTATATATATATATATATATATATATATATATATATATATATATATATATATATATATACATATATATATCATATATTATATATATATATATATATATATATATATATATATATATATATTGCGGTAATCCTTCTCTCCCAGGTTCTAATGGAAGATCGGTATGACACCCCTTGAACAAAACAAATCAATGAACATGATGGAAGTAGAGAAAATCACAAATACCGATATTTTCGAAAAAATATATTGAGAAAGTTATTAGGAAAAAAAACTACCTGTAAGGGTAGTATTACTTGATAAAAGTAAATGTTTGCTATGGGAAATCTTCTACTCGACTGGTATTCATGATTCGATAGAAAGATTCATGGTTATGAGATTAATGTGTGATATTTAGGAATATAAAAGTTGGTGAGATATTGGGCATAGTGTCGAAAGTAATGAGTTGAATGAATAATCGATATTCCAGAATTTACTTGAGAGAACTAATTCCATTACTTTGTTACCAACAGTTTCCTATTTTGAGAAAATAGTTGATCTAGACTTAGACCATTTACGTTCATTACTATAAAATGATTCAATTTTTGTGATTCTGTTGTTGAAGAAATATTTTATTCACCCCATAAAAAGTCATGCAATACCAAAACTTCATTTTAACACCTCAACACGTGTTTTGATCACCAAGTGTTCATCTTCAAGGGGAAGATTACACTTCCTTTTGGAGCAAGATTAAACTTCCTCTTGAAGGTGATCACATGGTCATCGAATCACGTGTCGAGGTGTTAAAATACCGGTTTGGAGTTGGGATAAAACTCCAGTAATATTTATCACGAATAAAAAAACAGAGTTTTCGTCTTTTCATTATTGTGCCATTAATAATTTTCAGGAAGTCATTTTGACTTTAGGGACTATGCTCAAAGTATTTAGCTATGCACTAGCTTCATAGGAATGGCAATCTTTGAAGGATTGATATTTGTAAAAAGATAAAGATAGAACATGTGAGTGTAGATTTAGATTTTAGTTGAAAAAAGACTTCTATAATGGATTATTGGCTTTTCTTATTACTAGCTAGCGTATACTTTATTACTACCGAGTTGATTTTTGAATGTTATAATAAAGAACAATAAATGAATCATCCATTCTTATTATAAATATTGTGAATGAATAAAATGTGAACTAAATGAAATGCTCTTGTTACGTAGATGAAATAAATCATATCAGTCGTCCTGTTGGGAAAATAGTTTTTATAACAAGTGAACAATATGAAAATTTCGTTCTTACAAAAAATGTCAGTGGCATGATAACAAAGTGCTTCAGGTGAAGTTATTTCTACTTGGTTTGTGTAAAGTATGATTGAATATTCAGGGCCATAAAAACATGACTTTTCAGGGTGAGAATTTCATTAAATTATGAGATATTTGATGGAGTTGGCCGATGTTTAGTGGAATTTTATTCCAGTGAATGCCTACCGGAAAACAACTACTTCTCCGGCTAATACCAGTCTGGATATTGAATTATATTATATATTATATTCATGCAAGATATCTCGGCCAGGTTATTATCGCAGATATTTTTCATCCATCCAGCAGCAGAACTATGCTGATATCATTAGAGTAGTTCACCTTCAGACCGGTTTCGAGGTGCAGGAAGGATCCAACCGAAACAGCAAAATGCCTGGGAATCGAATAATTTCAACGCAGCTGCAACTGCTTGTATACAACCTTCGTCTGAGAGAAAAATTGTTAATTAATAACAGCTCCATTTCGTGAACAAAGCCTCAAGTGGGAAAGAAACATACCATGTACCCACATTCTAACAGGGATCAAACCTTGTCTGGAGACTGTATGAAGGAGATATACATTTGTACTAGAAAATGAATATTTCGAAATGAAATCTCGAAATATAATTATATTTCATTTCTTCTCGAGCAACATTAATATCGATTGATCTTCTCCACATTACAGAACATTACATAACAGAATTCAAGTAAAGTAGCTGTCATTGTTCGATAGGTGTCGACAAGTTGGTGACAGGAGTTATAAATCATAATTGTATTGTATATATTCCAATAGAGATCGGTGTTCTGAAACGATTGATATAGGTATGACACTTTTGGCTGATTCAATAAACTTCCAAAAATATAAACAACTATGAAATATGTCATTACTAGTGAGACCATACCACAACTAACCGCAGAACAGTGTTGTTCCTGTTCCCGGTAAACTGTAACTTCTGAATGAGTCGCACACAAAGCGCATCATTTTGCGTTGAGAAGTTGGCAACACAGGCTAATATGTCTTCAAAAGTGATAGTTGACAATGAGGAAACCTGATTCGACATATCATAACTAACACAGAAGGTGTGAAAATGCTCTTGAGCCCTTCTGATACGTTGACTATCAATGCTGATGTGTCTACTATCAGTTTTGATACGCCATCTGTTAGTTCTGTTGTGCTAACTGTCAGTTGAATGTTTCTTAAAATTCAATATAATGAGTAAAAACATGCACTACTTGGCAATTTCAAATGTTAAAGAGTACCGTGTTGTTACGTGCAATTCATAATAAAACAACTTCAGACAATTTTAATATGTACACAATATCTATGAGAAGGTACATTCTGTAGGGAAATCACTAACAATGTAAATTGCAATATTTTATAGTACAAAACAATTCAAAATAGAAGCTGAAGGTAGAGTAAGGACCTATTATCTGCTAAAATGTTTTCGACACCTTCCTTTGTGAGGTCAAAATGCCTGCAAGCGATACTCAAAAAGGATGAATATTTTTTCAATAAAAATGGTATTAGAAGAATTTCAACTTGAAGTTGATAAAAACCAACAACAACAACAGACACTTGAATTGTCTTTCCGTATAGGCGATTATTTTCCCTCCAACAGCAACTGAATTTGATCCAGCGTTTTTCCTCTGGTCTCTGGCACATAAAATAACACTAACAGTGATGTGGTGAAAGAGCAAGAAGCAAAGAGATAGAATGGAACATGCATCCCAAAATTCTCTCTTAGTAGGTTGAATAAATAAATACTGATCATAGCTGTTGCTACATAAATCCCATCTGCTATTGCCATGCCAAGTGCCTTCATTTTGGAAGCGAATATTTCAGCTGTAATCACTATCGGTACCATTCCTAAGCCCACTTTGAAAACAGCTGCGTAAGTCATCACAGAAACTATGGGAATCCAGCTCAAGCTCTTGTACTCCCACCCGGCATTTTTCATATTAAAATAAACAGCCAGTGCTAACAGACAAACCCCCGTGAGGATACTAGATGAAATTATTAGTTTCTTCCGTCCAAACCTGTCTATAGTTACTGACGCAAAAGCTGCTGCTATAAACATCAACCCTGCAAACATTATGGCAGCGATGGGAGGCGCTACGTAAATAGATCCAGCCTCTTCTAGGACCTGGTGCATATTCATCAAAATTACGTTAATACTGCTGAGTTGCTGTGCAGCATTCAGCATGGCCATTATGAGCATTGCTTTTCTATAACTCCTGACTAGAAGTATGTCTTGGGGCCTAGCTCTCTCTGCCTTCTGTCTCTCCACTGCTAAAGATATTTCAGCCAACTCTTTTTCCACAGACCCAGAAGATCTGAATTTCTGTAGGGACACTTTAGCTTTTTCATTACTGTTATTCAACAGGAGGTAATATGGTGTTTCTGGAAGCCACGAGAAAACAATCAGTTCTATAGAGAGTAATATTACTCCTATGAGTGAGGGAACGTAAAAAGGTAAGTAGGGTCCTACGATGTATACTGTCAGCACCCCAGTGAGCATCATGAGATAGATGATGCTTGAGAGAAATCCTCTGATTTTTTGGTCGGCCATTTCTGCGATGTACATGGGAGCTGCTACGAAAGCCATATCGCCACCTATACCAGAAATCACCCTGGCTACATAAATGGTCTCTATGTTCTGAGCAAAAGCTATTATTATCCAAGCAACTAGAAGAGAGAAGGATGCAAGTAAAAGGGACTTCTTCCGACCTATTTTGTCGACAAAAAATATTGTCAAAGGTAAGCCTATTATCGCCCCCATAAGGAGCCAGGTCTCCAACCATTCCGCTTGGTTCTGGGTTATCTTGATGTGGCTTTTGTCACTGAGGAAGTATGGAATCATTGGCGAAGTCCATCCTACTGTCATTCCATCAGATATTGCCATTAGATTTGCTATAAGAAAAAAATAAACTAGTGCTTCTCGAAACAGTAAGGGTCGTTATATGGAAAATTTTAATTTCGATCGAAAGATCACAAGACACCCCTTTTAGTTGATAATGATTATAATGATAATATCGCCTTCATTATCTTCAAATACATTTCAAACAAATTAATCAGGTACCATTCAAATATTATATGAAAATAAAAGGCGACGTTCAATTCGCATGATGACAGGTCATCATTCAATAGCTCTTTCACTTGACCCCTCTGCGGCGAGTTACCCAATTGTGTTTTTTATCAAAAAAGTACTGAAAGTGATTCTGTTTGACAGAAATTTTGTCTGACTGATCTGACTGTCATTTCGATGACAATTACGGGATATCTTGAAGCCGTTTCAGAAAATTTATTTATGTAGTGGAATCACCCAGACGTTCCATAATACAGTTACTGTTTTATCTTTAGTAGTATACGAGGTTTGTTCAAAAACTAAGGTGAATTTTCATTTTCATCAAATTTGTATATATTCGTCAATTTCTATTTTATTCCCCTCGAAGAAATTCACTTCAGATATAATATGCTTGTGCAAGCGTTTGTTCCAATGCTCGAAGTCCTGATATGCACTTTTTGGTACGTCCTTGAGGTCTCTCAACGATTCGGTTTCAATCACCTTAATCGTCGCAAAACGCCGTCTTGGGAACATAAAAAAGTCGCAGGGAGCAAATCTGGTCAATACGGTGGCTGAGGCATGATTATGGTGTTGTTTTTGTCAAAAAATCATCAACAAGCAATGACGAGTGAGCAGGTGCATTGTCGTGATGAGAAATCCACAATACTGGATGTTTTCTGCGCATTGCTCCTTGCAAGCGGAGGATGACTCAAAAAATACTCCTTATTCTCCTCTTCCCCTTGGCCAAGGCCTTCGATACTGTTTCGCATCGCAAGTTAGTCGTTGAATTAGAAAGGTATGGAATTCAAGGAGTAGCTTAAGACCTTATTAAAAAGTATCTCACAAATAGAACTCAAAAAGATGAAATAGGTCAAGTTTTAAGCAATGAATTTATTGTAGAGACTGTAGTACCACAAGGGACAGTACTAGCCCCAGTACTGTTCCTTATACATTTGTCAAAATCAAAGACTTCAAGGGACATCTTATTTGTTATGCCGATGATACCGATTTGATCTTCACAATAACAAATTGGAATGAAGTCAAAAGTTTTGCAGAAACTGATTTGGAGAAGGTGGTTGAATGACAATTTATTGAACTTGAACCAACCTAAAACAAAATGTATAACATTTTCTCCAACTATTTTCGATCAAACTTCAGAACTCGTTCTAAAATTACAGAATCTACAATGTAATAACATGAATTGTAAATGTCCAAATATACAAAAAATTGACGCTTTTTCATTTTTTAGATTATGACTAGTATAAGTTCCTATAGTATGATACAAAAATATAAAATTGGGGTTCGTTTTTCATGCTAACTGCGTAAAAGTGAGTTTGTCATACTATTGGCTACATTGGAACCAAAATTAGTAAAATAATTAGCCAATATTTTCGCTATTTCCCAATGAATGTTTGTCGATATTTTCTGATGATTGGTCAGTATCTGTATTTCATTTTATCTAACTTTCATGAATAATGGTTTTTTTTGATAATCCTGCACTACCTCATTCGGTTGATGTGAGAATTATGAATGTGTAATCATTACGAATGATTCTATTGTTGTCTCCATTATCTCAGTACATATTTGGTTATCAACAGTTATATATTTATAAATAACATGATATTGAAATGAATAACCCTATAGAACATAGCGATCATAATTTTCAAATTAGATAGGCGAATCTGCTGATGTTTGTTAAGCATGCCACATTTTGGTTGCCCTTTAAATTTTCATAAATATTCAACGATGCAAGAACATTTTCAGTATCTCTGGATCCATCAGGATAGCATACAATAGTTATACAATTGCAAAGATTAGAGTTTGTCCTCACGTCAAGTGATAACAATTTTCAAAAATGAATTTGTTCTGAATTGTCACGATTGATTGAGATTTAAAACATTTTCGACATATAATATAAATCGTACGTTCTCTTCTAAAACCATACAAAATCATGATATTGTTCTATGGCAATTTCGGGATAACCTCGGGGACAGAATCGATCATTTTCCTGAAAAATAACGGGGAATTCTTGAAACACAACGCTGTAATGTAATTTGGGATGTCAAGTTAATTGTGATGAAAATGGGATGTTCTCGGGATCTCGTCTGAATATCAGCAAAACATATCCAGAAGAGAGACTAAAATCATCTGTCTGGGTTGGAATATATTGAATCACTCGATTTCCATAAACAATATTTGGTTTAGAGTGAAGCAGGAGTGTCAAGCTGAGAAACAATGACTTTTTCAAGTGACTCCAAATGCAAAGTTAAAAACAATGAGATGTGAATGACAATCGATAACTCTATAGGAAATCATGTCCAGTTTCAAGAACCAAGAAAAAATGAGACATTGAAAAACAGTCACTGGAACAGTTTAGGTGGAATCTTGACTATGAAAGGTTTACAAAACTAAGACACAGATTTTGCTGATATTCCTAGAGTACGAAATGGTTTGGACTATTCAAAATATATGGAAGAACAAATGAAATTAGATTGAATGAAATGTTGAAATTATTGAATATGTATAAAATAATCGGACTGAACTATTCAAACGAATTAGTTTCGAACAGAAGGAATGTCAAAAAAATTACCAAAAAGTAATGGCAACAATTATAAGAACATTAATTTGTCATTAAAACAAATGATTGTAACCTGAAATTGAGATGAACAAATAATGACATAAACAATGAGTGAAATGTCAATATATAACAAACGATCAAAAAGTAAAATGAAAATAGAGTAAAACAAAATGAGAGAAATCAGAATTAGAAAAATGAATTCACTTCACTATTTGTACTTACAAAATATTCAACATATAAATACTATTTCGATGTGAATATTTTTGGTATTTTCCATAATTTAAACGTATTTTATTGAAAAACCATCTTTTCCAGTACTTTGATGATTGTCTTCCCGGTTGTACTGTCGCCAATCAGAACCAGAAATAAACGGCCATCGTCGACTTCATCGAATCGCGTACACGCAATTTCGTCGCTGACGATATTAATCGACTTTTTTTTACGTTGTCAAGTGCATTGACTCGAATGGTTCTTATTTCGTTTGAATTACATGAGTATTCACTGAAATATTACAGTTTGACGAGGACTCATAAACGGATAAAACTTTTGAAACAACTTGATAATATTTGTTTGAAGGTGATTGACAATGTTTCATGATGAATTTCATTAGTTCGGACTTTCATTGTCTAATATTATATAAAATGATTTGAAATCCCTGAATGAATCGAAACAAATGAAAAATAAAAAAATAGCTGAAAATAACAATCATATCAACAATTACAGTGAAATAAAATAAAAGTAAAAAATAGAACAATTAAACAAAAAATGAAAAATAAAAATTGAGGAATTCCAAGCCAAGTTACTTCGGGTGATGACTCACTTGTATTTCATTTCACTATAATTTCATTTAAGATTTTTTGCTCAATATAATAGTTATTTTCAGCTATTCTTTTTTATTTTTCATTTGAATTGGTTCTGTCAGGGATTTCAAATCATTTTATATAATATTAGACAATGGAAGTCCGAACTAATGAAATTCAACTTGATAATATCATTATTATTATACCATCTGATTTGATTGAAGACTCACCTACTACTGCTGCGAAAATTTGAAAAAGTACTCCTGAATTACAAACATTTTTACTAGTCACCTGCATTTTCATAATAAAGAAGCGTCTGTTCTTTTTGTAGCTGTACAGTTTTCTTGATGTTATTAAATAATGAAGTTATTTATTGAAGAATAATGATATCTTGACGCTGTTTAATGTTCAGAATCCTCATTCATTCACAACTAACTCCCAGGCAATAAATAACTCAGTACTAGTGACTTTTGAATAAACTGCCTTAAGATTCTGACAGTCTGTTCAAAATGTGTTATGCAGTAAAAAATATCACTGGAGAAAATGCAAAATGGGTTTATTCAGTATTACAGTATGAACTGCTATATTAAGGTTCCTGATCTCAATTTCAAAAAAAAATTGTATACTTCAAAAATTCCGAAAATTATATTCAAGGCCCCGTAGGATGTCGCGAGCACTCATTTGAGTTTTGATGTTAGCCTGTCTGTACATTTCTACTAATGTACGTGAAAGATAACGAATCAAATTTCATTGAAAACTCTAATGTATTTTCTTGCTGAAAGGAACGATGAACTTCGAATCATAGTGGGTCGTTGCCTGCAGGTTTTCTTGTCTGACGTTTCATCTACTACTGCGGTAGACATCATCAAAGGTGAAATGGTAACGCTCGCAGTGTCCAAGTTGGTTAGATTGGGTAAGGTTAGTTCCAAAGTTAGTGGGTTTACCAAGAGTTTATTTTAGCTCACACCTATTTACACAGCTTCCTAACGGAGCCGATTACTTTGTATGGTGAGTGGTCTTTCAGGTCAGATGTTAAAAGTATGGCTCTACTGAACTCGACAAAACCTTATTCGGTCCCCAGCGGGGCAGACACAAAGTATGTGCTTTGCTGTTTCATCATTTTCCAATGAGAGGTGACACACATTGTCTTCCGACAGTCTGAGTATCTGCATATAATGATTCAAATGACAGTGACCTGTAAGAAGGCCTGTAAGACATCGTAGTTCATCCCTATTGTAGTCCAACAACTGTTTGGTATCAAGCTTCGAAGGGTGAATAAACACCTTGGACTGAGTCAGTCCTGGAACATTCTGTCAGAAGTCCATAAATCTTCTTGACATCCAGGTGTTCAATCTTTGTTTGGCAAAGTTTGGCAAAGCCTAAAGCGATGCCAATGACAGGTTCTGGTCCGTTGAAGCTGCTTGCAGCACCCTCACTTGCAGAAAATTCAGCAGCCCCATTGCCTTCCAGGCCAGTATGTCGAGGAATCCAGACCAAAGACAATCTGTTGAGTCTTTCCATCGAGGAGAGTTGTTTCTGGCAATTTGCTTCCAATTTAGACTTTGCTCGGTAGGACCCAAAAGCTTTCAACGCCGCTTGACTGTCCGAGAATATTTTTATTGACTTGTGTATGAGGTTGGATTCTTCCAATCTCTCCGCACACAATTCAATAGCGTAGATTTTCGCTTGAAATATAGTCACAGAGGTGCTTTAGCAGGTTGATATCTCTCTCCTGGGTATGCGACTGAAAACACCTGCACCAGAACCGGAAAGTGTTTTCGATCCATCTGTCTACCAACAACTATCTGCTCTTAATATTTCTTTCTCCTGGAGGATCCAGTCCTCTCTGCTACTGCGGTAGACATCATCAAAGGAGAAATGGTAACGTTCGCATTGTCCAAGTTGGTGCTCGAGTTGTTATTCCCTTTGTTCCAAATCCATTTACTAGGATTCTGGTATTTGTCTCTGGTTTTATATTATTATTAGTGAGCGTGGCTTGGTTTCTCCTGACTGAATTACCTGATATTATTTGTGTGCAAATACGACTCTTCAAGGCGAGGCCATTAGGTTCACGGTCACCAGAGGCTGCTCTCAAGGTGGGGTACTTCTCCCCTTCTGTGATCGCTCCTGATAGATAGTCTGCTTGATGCTCTCGACAGAAAAAAAGTAGATCTGTAAGCTTATGCAGATGACCTCGTCATCTTAGCAAGGTCCACGTCGGAAAGGGTAGCTTGTAATATCCTCCAAAGAACAATGGACGTTGTTAACAGTTGGTGCCTAACGGAGCAGATATCAACCCCAGCATAACTGTGATAATCCCCTTCACCAGAAGGAGCAAATTGGACGATCTAACGCCATTTTCTCTCATAGGTGAGGTCATTCCATTTGGAATGGAGGATACATATTTTGGCATTGTCCTTGATAAAAAACTCACCTGGAACGCTCACTTGGAAAAAGTTTTACACAAAGCCGGACTGTGCCTATGGACATGTCGAAGGATTTGTGGTTAACTTGGGGTTTAGGTCCGAAACAAATCCATTGGATTAATATGACGATTGTCATATCAATGATCACTCATGGTGCCTGGTGGCCGAAAACTTTTAAAGAAAACTACCCAGGCGAAGCTCTCTGGCTTACAGAGACAGGCTTGTCAGGCCATCAGTGGTGACATCAGAACCACACCGTCAGCGGCCATGAAGATCCTTGTGGATCTACCTCCTCTTCACATTTTTCTGAAAAAAGAGGGTAGCCACTACATATAGACTTGTGCAAATTGCCAATTGCACAAATCAATTTAATGCAGAGTGCAACAGACTGTTGGTTGACACTGGAAGTCACAGCATTCTGGAAAGGACCTCTGACTTCATGTCTCCAACTGTCAACTACGAACTGCCTGTACTGTTCCCGAGTAGAGAGGACTGGTAGCCATAAAACACGTTGTGTTCACTGACGTTTCTATTACCGTGTCGTGACAACGATATGATCCCTAAATGACTTCGGACAAAAAGGAATTTCAAGACACCACCTGCCGATAAAAGCGACAAATGTGCCGAGAGAGCTTTATTGAGAGATAGAATCCATCAGAACAGAAAAGAATTAGCCCTCGTCCATGGTAATTCGAGGCACTGGTGGGACAAAAAAGGAGTAGCCAACGTTCACGTCGAACTGAGGCACCGCACTATCAAACTTGGTAATTCGATGCACTGGTGGAAAAAAATTGACAGTTGACACGGTGGAAACCGCAAGATCAGCCAATACCAGGAGATATATAAAGAAATACGAAAGTCTGAGTAAGAGCCAGAAAAACCACAGTACAACAGTGATCAGTCTCTCTAGTCAGACACTGTCAGAAGACGAGTGCGGCATACTCGCCAGAAGTGGAAACTTTGCTATAGCTCCAGCTAAGGTTCCCCACAAGGATATCATTGTCAATGTCGAATCAAGTATGCATAGTTTACCTAACAACACTTCCGAGGAAATCCACACAGAAATGTCAAGGATTCTATTGCGCGTAAAACCATCCAAGGCCAACACAACACGACAGAAACGAGAAGCGCTGAAAAATCTCATTACAGATGATAATATCCTGTTATTGCCTGCTGACCCAGGAAAGAAGATTTTGAGAAGAACGAATCTCCTTATACATTCATCAAATCTTGGAGAGAACACGAAAAAGGTCATACAATAAACCTTAGCCTTTTCGCCACGACTATATGGCTCGCCAAAAATTCAAGATAATGTGCCACTTAGACCTATCGTGAATGCAATAGGTTCACCAACTTATGAGCTGGCAAAATAATTGACAACCATAATAATTGCTGCGTTATGATGCCATACCACGTCCGTGGTATGAAAAGCCGCTGGAGAGACACTAAACGGACTCTAGCCTTCTTGGAAGTTCTTGTGAGCAGACGTGAATATGGTAAATTGGGCCACAAAGGGTACAGGAAACCAACACACACAGGCAGGTATCTGAACAAAAAGTCTAACCACCAGTCACAATTAAAGAGAGGGATGATTAAAACTTTGGTTGAGAGAACACGATGTATCTGTGAACCTGAGAGTTTTCTTGAGGAATTTAAACACCTAAAAATGCCTTCAAAGGGCACAGCAGAGGAGATTTCGAGCGGGTCATACGACCCATAATAGTGACCGCCAAACTACCCCCAGCTAGGCTGGTCAAGGGATAAGCTTTCCTGCCCTATGTTAAAAATGGTACAGACCGGATGGGGGGAAACTTGAAGAAACAAGATATGAAACCAATATTTAGGCCAACAAAAACTATCAGACAAATATCTAAGGTCAACTGAGAACCTCAGGGAACCTTTAGCAACACCCAGGGTATACCGGATTACTTAGAGCTGCGGCTCGGTCTACATTGGAACCACAAAAAAAGTGCAGGTACCGACTCATCAGAAGTATAGGTGCCCGTCTCTCTGAATGCTCCCAACAAAGAAGGCACTCACATTATTTCGTTCGAAGATACGGTAATACTTGATGGAACTCAAAATTACTATCTAGAGTATAGTGATCCCGAGTAGAGAGGACTGGATCCTCCGGGATCCTCCGGCGTTGGAAGTTCTTGGCTCCTACCGAGCAACGTCTAAATTAATAGTAAATTTCCAAAAACGACTCTCCTCGATGGGAAGACTTAACAGATTTTCTCTGGTCTGGATTTCAGCTACACTAGTCTGGAAGGCAATGAAGATGCTGAATCTCTTGCAAAGAAGGGTGCTGCAAGCAGCTTCTTCGTGGCATCGCTTTAGGCTTTTCCAAACAAAGATTGAACACCTGCATGGCAAGAAGATTTATGGACTCCTGGCAGAATCTTCCAAGGCGTTTATTCACTCTTCGAATCTTGATACCAAACAGTTGTTGGACTACAGTAGGGATGCACCACGATGTCTAACAGGCCTTCTTACAGGTCAATCTCATTTGAATCATCATATGTAGAGACGCGGACTGTCGGAAGATCGTGTGTGTCGCCTCTGTTTGGAAAATGATGGAACAGCAGAGCACATACTTTGTGTCTGCCCCGCTGGGGATTGAATCAACGTTTTTAGAGTTCGGCACAGCCGTACTCTTACCATCCGGCCTGAAAAACCACTCACCATACGAACTAATCGGCTTCATTAAGAAGCTGGATTTAGTTGGTCGAGTGTGAATAGGTTTGAGCCACAATAAACTTTCGCGGGTTGCGGTGGAGGGTCGAATAGACCCACTCACTTTGGACCCAACCCAACCTAACCTATATGGAGAGACAATAGAACACGGGGATAATTTCAATAGGAAAAAAGAGGCAATGAAAATTAATAAATTCTGGCTACCTACCTTTCGACTTTCAGAGTTGGAATTTGCAAAAAAAAGATATGAAATAGGTATGTGGCTTTTCTGCGTTCCGTAGATTAGACTGATGTTTCGTTCTGGGTATCAGCCCAGATCTTTCAATAGAATAACCCGTGTCGATTATAAATTATATTATTATGTACTTGAGGAGTCTACGCGTGAATCAAAACTCACTGAATTTCGAATCGCACATACTTCTCACTAGTTTACGGCTCCGTCGCTTTTCTGGTATTCAGGAAACGCGCCATAGATAAACTGGAATCCTATTCCAAAGAAACTCCCTCACCCGACGATACATTACGGAAAATTGCGTCTATGGCTTTTCCGAGCGAGACGTCTTTTCCGTATTGTATTTCTGGAAGTGCGTCATAATTCCTCTAAACGACGTCTCTGTCTCAAACTGATGCCGGAAAAACAATCTCTGAAGAATGAACGATCGCTGCTGTTGACATCTAGCATCGGAATAAATATATAAAATCAAGACACCCATGCAACACTTCGATGCCGTGATGCCACATGTTTTGGAAAAGTATATTTTGTACAGAATTTTTGTATCTATGGTATTCAACATTTCATTGAGAGATTTGCACAGACCAGTTCAACACATGTGTAGCTATATGTTAGCTTTCTCAGGCCTGAGGTAGCTATTGTATAGCAAAACACGTGTTGTGGTTTCGTAAACTGTTCAGAACAACTTTTAGATTGAAGTGTTGATTGAATACGTTACAGAATTTCATCAAGTACCGACTACATCACATATCTGGATTTTGATTTTTCTAAATTGAAGTTTTACTATACACTGACGTTTTCTGTGATGTGCTTTTTTCAGACATTGTTTATTAACAATTATCAAAAATGTTTTTTTTATGAAGAGTATCCTATGTTACTTCTGTTACCTCCAAGAAATTTCATGATGATTGGTTGAGTAGTTTTCGCGTGAAACGGTAATAAACAAACTTACATTAGCATTTATAATAGGATAGCAAAGGATTACAATAACAATCATGCAATCTTGTTGTTGGACAACATGCATGCGGCTTTTTTGAATTTCCTCCTAAACAAAAGTTCCTTCCTGTGTATGATATCAGCTTGGGGCCACTTGATGTTATATTTCGGACCCATCAACATCAAATTCATAACAGGATAGGATTTATAATAGGACAGCATAGGATTACAACAACAATCATTCAATCTTGTTGTTGGACAACATGCATGCGGCTTTCCTGAATTTCCTCCTGAACTAATGTTCCTTCTTGTGTATGATATCAGCTTGGGGCCCCTTGATGTAATGTTTCGGACCCATCAACATCAAATTCATAACAGGATAGGATTTATAATAGGATAGCATAGGATTACAATAACAATCATTCAATCTTGTTGTTGGACAACATGCATGCGGCTTTTTTGAATTTCCTCCTAAACAAAAGTTCCTTCCTGTGTATGATATCAGCTTGGGGCCACTTGATGTTATATTTCGGACCCATCAACATCAAATTCATAACAGGATAGGATTTATAATAGGACAGCATAGGATTACAACAACAATCATTCAATCTTGTTGTTGGAAAACATGCATGCGGCTTTCCTGGATTTCCTCCTGAACCAATGTTCCTTCTTGTGTATGATATCAGCTTGGGGCCCCTTGATGTTATGTTTCGGACCCATTAACATCAAATTCATAACAGGATAGGATTTATAATAGGATAGCACAGGATTACAATAACAATCATTCAATTTTGCTGTTGGACAACATGCATGCGGCTTTTCTGAATTTCCTCCTGAACCAATCTTCCTTCTTGTGTATGATATCAGCTTGGGGCCCCTTGATGTTATGTTTCGGACCCATCAACATCAAATTCATAACAGGATAGGAGTTATAATAGGATAGCACAGGATTACAATAACAATCATTCAATTTTGCTGTTGGACAACATGCATGCGGCTTTTTTGAATTTCCTCCTGAACCAATCTTCCTTCTTGTGTATGATATCAGCTTGGGGCCCCTTGATGTTATGTTTCGGACCCATCAACATCAAATTCATAACAGGATAGGATTTATAATAGGACAGCATAGGATTACAACAACAATCATTCAATCTTGTTGTTGGAAAACATGCATGCGGCTTTCCTGGATTTCCTCCTGAACCAATGTTCCTTCTTGTGTATGATATCAGCTTGGGGCCCCTTGATGTTATGTTTCGGACCCATAAACATCAAATTCATAACAGGATAGGATTTATAATAGGACAGCATAGGATTACAACAACAATCATTCAATCTTGTTGTTGGAAAACATGCATGCGGCTTTCCTGGATTTCCTCCTGAACCAATGTTCCTTCTTGTGTATGATATCAGCTTGGGGCCCTTTGATGTAATGTTTCGGACCCATCAACATCAAATTCATAACAGGATAGTATTTATAATAGGATAGCACAGGATTACAATAACAATCATTCAATCTTGTTGTTGGACAACATGCATGCGGCTTTTCTGAATTTCCTCCTGAACCAATCTTCCTTCTTGGGTATGATATCAGCAAGGGGCCACTTGATGTTATGTTTTGGATCCATCAACATCAAATTTATAATAGTATATGATTAATAATAGGATTGCATAGGATTACAATAACAAACATTCAATCTTGCTGTTGGACAACATGCATACGGCTTTTTTGAATTTCCTCCTAAACCAATGTTCCTTCCTGATGTTCCTTCCTGTGTATGATATCAGCTTGGGGTCACTTGATGTTATGTTGATGGGTCAGAACATGCTCTCTTATTCCTGATTTGCTGGTTTCCCCTCGCTGTGTGTGTTTCTTGTACTCTGCAATGCGAACTTTCAATATCCTCTCAGTTTCACCGACACAGGATTTTCCGCACTCACAGGGTATCCGGTAAATGCAATTCTTGGAATCGCAGTCCGCCTGGTGGCCTGGTTTTCGTGAGGCTGCTAGGGATAGTGTTTCTGGATCTGAAGCAGGTTCTGATATTGTACTTGGGCCCAATTCATCTTACCCTTTCCGATAATTATCTGATGTAAAGAAATGCAAGCACTGGCCGTGACGGCTTCTCTTCCTTGCCAGATGCCTGCTTTCTTTCAGCCAAAGTCTGTTTCACTATCGTTTTAGAGTAGCCATTCCTTTGAAGATAATTTTTGATGATGTCTAGTTCTTTCTCGAGACCTTCCTGCGTATAACAGAGCCCGAAATTAATGTCTAATGGAGTCTTGATGAGTCCTCTTTCAGATTTACAGATATTTCCCACAAGAAATACACAACGTTTTCAGGAAGTTTATTCCACATGAAGGCAGTTCTCTCCAAATGGAATAGTTCTCGAACAGTGAAGAGGCTATGTTCACATTTTTCTACACTAAAATGTAAATTTCCAACAAAGGTTACATTCTCCACAAGTTACAGGATTTGACAGTTTCAAATTTTGCGCCAGGTAAGCTAAAATTACATTCTCTGTAATCTTTCAGACAATAATTGTGCTGTAGCAGCAGCTGCTGCATTGAAAATTTAGTGAGGCCCATTTTCGAACTCACCATCCCTTCTGCTTTCCATAGTTCATTGCGTTAATTGCGAACAAAAACTATGCAAGCTTTCAAAAATTAAAATACCAACTAATTTTATGTCAGATTGGACTGGGCTGGGAAAACGCTCCTTAGTCGAAGAAAAAACAAAATATTTGATGATTCTATATAAACTCTAAATACTCTTTTCAGTACAAATAATAAGTGTATTCACAAGTATGCATCTTGTTCTCATTTTACACATAATGGAAAAATGAATAGAAAGAATTTCATATCATTTTAGAACTAGCGAATGTTTTGTGGTAAACGTGGCAATGCTGAACCGCAAACTGAGTAATATTTCATGGATGTAATATGACCCTTTTTTGGAGTTCGTGGAGTATAAGAGATTTTTCCAGGAGATGTCAGCTTTGGGTGAAATTCCCAACGAAAAGATTTCCTGCACAGATTACTTATTTCAACGTTCAAGTACATGTCCAAACAATATGTGAACATTTAGTTACAAAGAGGATATTTATTTTGCTTTCCTCATCCCTTTCACAGAATACCGTCTGGTGGAAGTTGGAAGAGTTCGCTAAAGAAAAATGAAAAGTAAATTGCACGTCGTTTTTAGCGGTCGACAAGAAATATTAAATCGTCATGATGATGAAAAACCTTTTCGGTGAAGTTTTATACTGCGGGATTCGGGTGCTTCTATAGAGGAAGAGTCGTTTCGTTTTATGAATGGTACGGGATGTTCATAATCTTTCAAAGGAATGGCAACTCCCGAAAACGACTGAAATTTTACAGAGATTGAAGGGTACGTCCAGGAAGTACTAAGGATTCTATAAAAATATTTAGATTAGGAGAGCGTTCATACAGAGTTTTTCTGAAAGCAATCACCAATCTGGAACGGATTTTTTTGTGCATTAATCTGAGAGTGGCCCAAAGGAAAACGTTCAAACCTCAGGATCATCAAAGTAGTATCAACACATATACAGTTTGTTTTTGTGGAAAACATGTATCACTTTCAAGACTTATGAGAAGTAGTACATTGTACATGATACAGTATTGACGACGTGAAATAATCTCAAATCTCCATTTCACATAAACTGATGAAAACGACGCAGAGTTTGAACTCCAGGAAGGAGTTCAAATTCTGCGCAGTTTCAGTGAATTCAGTTCGTTGAATCCGCTTTAACCTCTGCGAAATACTCGCATGAACTTCATGAAACGTGACACATAGTCGTGGAAATGTAAATTCATGAATACTCTCATAATTTGACGGAGAAGCATATTTAAATTGAGTCGGGCTCACCTAATAAATGGGATAGTGGTTCGGTAACTGGGAATATAATTTGATACAACATAATTGAAAATATGGAAAAATGATTCAACTGGAGGTTTTATTATGTTGCAGGACTTTTCTGGGGCTACAGAAAATGAGAGATGGATTTGATAGGTTTATCCAGTTGTTGGCACGGTTATTTGCGGAATTACAGAATTATGTTGAAAATTTTTTGCCAAAAAAATTATCCTATCAAATTTGTCTATTTCTAGTCATGTGTGTCGAAATAACCAATGAAACCATCATTACACTGAAAATTTTTTGCCAAAAAAATTATCCTATCAAATTTGTCTATTTCTAGTCATGTGTGTCGAAACCAATGAAACCATCATTACACTGATAACTACCTATGGATAGTTTTCACGGGTAGCTATCACTTATGTCATGACATTGCTAAGCAACCAACACAATAAAGTTGTTTGACATTTCAGTAATTCAATTTATTTCGAAAATGTCACTTCCTCGCTTTGGTGTTCAAAATGATGCGGCAATTGACAAAATCATTGAAGAAAATACACCAAAAAATACTGTCAATAGTAAAAAATACACTTGGAAAATATTTATGGAGTTTTGTGATGCCAGAAAATATGAATTGGATGGAAATCGTACTCTCGAAGAGCTTGCATTAATACTCAAGGATTGGGCGATTAATATGAGAAAAAAGGATAGCACAGAGTTTAAGGAGGCTACTGTTAAAACCGTATGGAATATAACAAGCAAATTATTACAAGAAAAGTATTACAAGGAGTACAATATCATACTAGACCCCTTTAAAAGTGTTGCATTCAAACAAGCGCGGAATGCACGCGACGCAGCACGAAGAAATTTACAAACAGATCCCACTAAACGCAAAACAAGCTCAGTACCATTAACTTCAAATGAAATGAGTAAAATTATAAACTTTTGGGATGAAAATACCCCTATAGGACTCCTACGCAAATTTTATCACATAGCAGCGGTGGAATTGGCTTGGAGAGGTGGTGAAGGTGCTGCTTGCTTAGTTGATTATTTTCATATCGAAAAGGACAACAATGGATCTCCAACTAATAGGATAGAATATAATCCAATTTTCAGTAAAACCTGCCAAGGGGGTTCAAAGAACTGCGCCTCTAGCAAATGGTTAGTTCAAAATAGTGATAACAATGCTTGTCCCGTCAGATTATTCATTAAATTATTATCAAAACGAGGCACAAATATCAAGACAAATAGACTATTTTTAAGGCCAAATCGTCACTGGAAGACAGGAAGTGATAACTGGTATGACAATATGCCTCTGGGTAGAAATATAATCAACGGATGGACGAAATCTTCTGCTGAAGCAATTGGCTTGGATACGAAACAGAGGAAAATAACCAATCACTCTAATAGAGCAACTGCAGTCAGTCAACTAGCTAAGAGTGGAGTTCAAGAACAGCAATTGTTGAAAATTACTGGGCACAATTATGGAAATTCCATAAAACCTTATTTGAATATTGATCAGGAACATCATAACCAAATAATCAATAGTATGCGTGGAAACACCTATGCAGTAACCGAGGCAAATACAGCAAGATCAACGGAATATCATTATACGAATTGTTCTTTTAATAACTGTGTGTTCAATTAATAATTTTGTTCGAATTGCAAAAAATTTTCTCACCGAATATCCCTTGAACATTGATAAATAACTCATAATTTTATCACAACTTCCTCAAGCACGTTATTTTAGGTAACATCCCTCCGCCTTCGGCGTCGGGATGTTACCAAATAACGTGCTTTCGAAAACTGATAAAATTATTTCGTTAGTTATCAATGTCCTTGGGATATTATAGCTGAAAACTGTATAATGAAAATGTAAACCACAGTTTGATGAACTTTTTTCCATTCAACTGTAGCTCATTGATCTGCTCATTTTGTTATATACAGGGTACTTCGAATTCGATCCCCACTATTGGGATCTCCTGAACTACAGGAGATACATCGAAGCTTACATTAAGGCAAAGTTGCGCTTAGTTCTATTGCTATCCCACGCACTTTTTGTGATGAGCCAGTTTCTACCAGAGTCCTCAAATCCTCGTCATGGATTATTGTAGGTCAACAACTTCGGGGTTCATCTTCCAAGCTAAAATCTCTGGAACGAAATTTCGGAAACCAATTTCAAACAGTGCGTTAGTTAACATATTCAATGTTTATAGTAAATTTTTCGAACTGTTTTTTCATGGACAAAACACAAGCACTCAAGGAAAATCCTTAAGCCATTATTGCATTACCCCGGACTAGGATGACTAAGTCATTTGATTACTCTAGGTCGTTTTGCTCCGGAAGACCCAGTAATTAGTTTCTACAATTTTCAAAGTTCTTTGAGGACGGCTCCTTGGTATAGTCTATACGAAGTCAATCCGAACTTTTGTACTCTTCACTACTAAAGAGTGTAGGTTTGTTTAAAATCAAATCAACTCTGAAAAAAAATTTTATATCACGCCGTCCATGCCATGCACAGAAACTGCCGAGATTCGGTAATTATTTAGTTTTTATGCCATTCGAATCGACTTCATATATTCTATATTTATACCACTACTGTTCAATCTATAATCAATCTCTCTCGTAGTAACCTATTACGAATTGATGTGCATGATAAAATATAGGGTGTTCCATTAAAAAAATATTTTATGGAATTTTTTCAAAACACGATTGTCAATTTTTTTTTCTCGGTATCGAGAGGGCCATCGAAAATGCTACTGGTTTGTCTATTCAACCGAATGCGTAGCATCATTAATAACAAAGTTGGCAATGGTACGGAATTAATTTGGAACACCCTGTATAACTAACGTTACTGAAGTTTCATCCTATAAGGACATTTATGAAAGAATACAGTTTATTGTATTCGTTTGAAAATGTTCATGTAGGGCGAAACTGCAGTAATTTTAATTAAAAATACAAGGAATTATAAAAACAGGAAGTTTTGTTTCCCATGTTTCATGTATGAATTGGGCTTCCAATTGCTTCCGCATCTACCATATTACCCAGAACTGGCTCCCAGCCACTTTTTCTTGTTCTCAGACCTCGTACTACGAAAATCTCATCGAAAAATTGTGTGACCATAATAATCTTTGTATCGTCTTCAAAGGCGACTATATTGAATAATAAAATCAAATTTAATTAAAAAAAATCTATGTTAGCGTATGAACATTTCAGCCCAACTGGTATGTAGTGTTGTTGTATTTGTATTTAGTTGTATCTAATAATCGAGCTTATGTAGCCGTATGTACCCAGCACAGTGCGTTCATAGTTTAGTGGTAGAAAAAAATTCTTTGAACAATATATTTCATCTCTACCTTTGCGTCGACTGTTGCATTCATTTATTTAGTTTCATACGTATTTTTGTGATTTTTTTTTGTATCTATCAATGCAATGAAACCATTACTATAATCATAAAGAAAATATTTCAAACATTCAGATGTATAGTTGATCTGCTTATAGATAGAAATGACACGATTTCAACACCGAAACTATATTACAAATCAGAATCCGGCCAAATGGATGGTGTTATGTGTTAAACTTGACAGAATCATGGATAACGCCTTTAAAAAAATGTTACTTACCTATGAAAGCAGCAAACAATTGGAATATGGTTCCATTAGATACACTGCCTTTCTTTTCGTTATTTTCAATCATTGTTAGACGTTTCTAACTTTCAAATAATGACTGATATATCTCTTTCGACGATGACGGTGGAAATTATCTACACGAAAATGGATTTTATGCACATATCATGAATAACAGACTTGATAAGGAATTTGGGAAGAGTATGTGTTAGAATGAGTGGGTGTAATTAGTGTTATAATAAACGTAGAATGGAATCTGCAGAATGCAGTTTTTCATTTGATTGACCAAATTGATTCTGACCAAATTGATTGATTACCAATTGATTACCAACCAATAACAATTCTGTTTTTTCATTAATATAACTTCATTGATTTTAAAACAATTTTCTCTTTCAACAAATATCCAACCTTCCTATGGCAGGGTTTTACTTTCATTTAACAACACCTCCTTACTCGTTTTCCTCTAGACTAATGAGTATATTTGTCAATTAATTAACTTATTTGATTTTTGGGTTTTCTCATTGATTTACTTACAGAATAGCAGATGTCTCTGATCACACATGCACCATAATAGTTCTCTTTTGTTCCATAGTTGTATCATCTACAAACAAACACATCTTTTCAAACAGAATTACTTGACAGCTGACAGCGTCAAATTGTGTTGTGTCTTTCTCTTTAACGATGCACATACCCTCCTCAGCACAACTGTAATATATTAATATATTAATATTAATATATTACAGTTAATTAACAATCGGAACTACTTACTAACATGATATTGAGAAAGAAAATAAGTATCTCTACAAAACATGAAACATTTCTTTTTTTGATGTAAGAGAATGGGAATGACAATAATTTTAAGGAGGAAAATTTTGATTAGAAGTGATTTTTTGAAACTATCATTCGGGTAAAAGATAGTACGAATTGGGTAGCCAAATTGTGATAAATTTCTGTGCATTGACTTCTAACAATGAATTGGAGAAAAAACTAAAAAAGTAATAGTCTGTCATGATTTAGTGTCACACTTCGAAGACAAATTCAGATGAGATTTCGAGTATGAAATGCACCTACAGGTTTTTGACTTCAGCCAAATCCGCATCTCAAACTGATAGAATTTAACTTCCCAGCCTAGCGAAGTGACATAAATTTCGTTCGAGTCGCATAAATCCGCGTGGATTTGAGTTTCTGTTGAACTTTAGATTCATGATTAACGGATTCGAGAAAGACGTTCTACAAGTAACTTTCGATGGTCCATTGTTTCGGCATGAATGAGCTCGTTCGCCTAAGGATCCTCTAGGATACGCGATTTTCTCTACGGGTCTATACGAAGTTAGTTCGCCCTGTTAACTTCTGGATGGAAGCAGACTGGAAAGCGAAGCGACAGGATCAGAGTCGGAGTTGGGGGATTGTTAACAGAAAATTCATTTGTTTTCAATTCATTCCATCATGACCCTACCCTTGGACTGGAAATAATTTTACCTATTCTCATACAATTGTATAGAGCTAGTCTGGCGTGGAACTATATACCATCCAGTTGATTGGCAGCAAGGGTGATATATATATATAACTAAAGTGGGTCGAAAAAACTCACACACTAAATCGGTACGACCAATCAGACTTATATCCTTCCTGAGAGGATAATGGACGGTCACATCAGGAGGGTGGTATTATTTGCATTCCTGCTGAATAACCACCAGTATGCTTATCAAACCGACAAATCGACATATTCAGCATTGAACAACCTTGTAGGAAAATCTCCCAATCCCTGGACAACAAGGAGATTGCGGTTGCTGTATTTCTCGATATTGAAGGAGCATTTGACAATACACTACCTAAATCTATAGGATCATCTCTGGCTAGGAAAGGTATAGAATCCACTATAATTGGTTGAATCTATGCAATGCTGGTAAACAGAACTGCAACTACGACTCTTCAAGGTCACCAGAGACTGCTCTCAAGGTGGGATACTATCTCCCCTTCTGTGGTCGCTCCTGATGAATAGTCTGCTTGATGCCCTCGATAGAAAAAAAGTAGATCTACAAGCTTATGCAGATGACCTTGTCATCTTGGCAAGGTCCATGTCGGAAAGGGTAGCTTGTAATATCTTCCAAAGAACAATGGACGTTGTTAACAGTTGGTTCCTGACGAAGCAGATCAATCCCAGCATAACTGTGATAATCCCCTTCACCAGAAGGAGCAAATTGGACGATCTAACGCCATTTTCTCTCACAGGTGAGGTCATTCCATTTGGAATGGAGGATACATATCTTGGCATTGTCCTTGATAAAAAACTCAGCTGGAACGCTCACTTGGAAAAAGTTTTATACAAAGCCGGACTGTCCCTATGGACATGTCGAAGGATTTGTGGTAAACTTGGGGTTTAGGTCCCAAACAAATCCATTGGATTTATATGACGATTGTCACATCAATGATCACTCATGGTGCAATTGCCTGGTGGCCGAAAACTTTACAGAAAACGACCCAGGCGAAGCTCTCTGGCTTACAGAGACAGGCTTGTCAGGCCATCAGTGGTGCCATCAGAACCACACCGTCAGCGGCCATGAAGATCCTTGTGGATCTACCTCCTCTTCACATTTTTCTGGAAAGAGAGGCTAGATGGACTACATATAGACTTGTGCAAATTGCCAATTGCACATATCAATTTAATGCAGAGTGCAACAGACTGTTGGTTGACACTGGAAGTCACAGCATTCTGGAAAGGACCTATGACTTCATGTCTCCAACTGTCAACTACTAACTGCCTTATGAAGTACTGTTCCCGAGTAGAGAGGACTGGATCCTCCGGTTCTAGTGCAGGTGTTTTCAGTCGCAAACCCAGGACATAAATATCAATCTGCTTAGGAACATATGCAACTGTATTTCAAGCGGAGATATTGGAAGAATCCAACCTCATACAAAAGTCAATGAAAATATTCTCGCACAGTCAAGCGGCGTTGAAAGCTCTTGGCACCTACCGAACAACGTCTTAATAGGTAGCAAATTGCTAAAAACGATTCTCCTCGATAGGAAGACTTAAACTATTGTCTCCGGTCTTGATACCTAGCCATACTGGCCTGAAAGGCAATAAGGCTGCTGACTCCTTTGCTAAGAAGGGTGCTGCAGCTTCATCGGACCAGAACTTGTCATTAGCATGAAAGATGACAAGAAAATGTATGGACTTCTGGCAGAATCCTCCAGAATTGGCTCACTCCAAGGCGTTTATTCTTCCATTGAAGCTTGATAACAAACATGTCATTTTCATTTGAATGCAGCGGACTGTCGGAAGACAGTGTGAGATCACATACTTTGTGCCTGCCCCGCTGGGGACCGAATCAGGTTCTTAGAGTTCGGCAGAGCCGTACTCTGACCTGGAAGACCACTCAATATACAAACTAATCGGCTTCGTTAAGAAATTGGGTTTATTTGGTCGAGTGTGAAGGGGTGTGAGTCACAATAAACCCTTGCGGGTTGCAGAGGAGGGTCGTATAGACCTAACCTAATCCTTCGAATTGAATTTTTCATAACAACTGTAGTTTAGGGTGTCTTGTCACCAATACCCCGTCAGAAATGAAATAATGTGTCAATGAATTTTCTCAGCACCATGAAAACAATATGGCAAGTAAGGGATTTATTAGGAGTATTGGAGATATATGTGATCCAAATGTTATATCTCTAAAATTGTCAACTAGTTAGGAACTGATTCAGGGCAGAAAGTAAAATCCATTCTAATACACAGTTGAGCAGTTTTTGTAGCATTTCTAGCACTGATGAAGTGTGTTTTACAGTTTTGGAGACAAACTCGTTTTTTTGAACACATATACATTATATTTGCGTTTATTCAAAATCCATGATAGGAGGCACGAAATTCTCAGAAATACTATCACATTGAAATGAAAACATTGTTGTCAAGGTTGTGATTCCATACAGGGTGTTTTCATTCTACGGTACGAAACTTCAGAGTGTAATTTATTAGGTCGTTATGAGAAAAAAAGTTCTCATGAACATATGTCCGGAGATACTTCGTTTTTGAGATACAGGGCGTTGAAATTTAAAAAAACGGTATTTATAAAATATCATAAATATCCTTACACCAATTTGGTTGGAATTTGCTAGTTATTTGAAGTAATGAGGCGCTTATTGAGCCCTAACTAGATTGAAATTATTAGGTACTATGGAGTCTCAGTGGGCAACACAGCCAACAAGATGAAAAAAAGATACACCACTGACTTGTTGTAGTTTTTCCAGATTAATCAACTGAAAATACACCTGTTTCATCACCTGTTTTTTCTTTCTTCCAGAAAAAAATTGAAGCCACTTTGCATATCACGAACACCTGCTTTGGAGACCAGCTGACAGTAATAGTGTTGTCATATCAGTAAAACTCAATTAGCAGTAATTCGAATAATTCACCAGGACAGATATTTTAACAGAGTTATTCCATATGCTAAATCATTTAGAACGCTACATGCAAGATTATGTGAAACAGGGAGTTTTATTGAAAATGCAGGTGGTGGAAGATCAGAAACTGTAACAACGCCTGGACTAAAGGAAGCTATACTTGATGCGATAAAAGAAGATCCTTCAAATAGTACCAGGAAGATTGCACTGCAGCTGAAAGTCAGCCCAAAAACCTTTTGAACAGTTCTTATGGACACCCATGTTGATATTTTGCAGGTGGTTGATTCGTACGATGGCACACAATAAGTATTATTTATCAGATATCTCATTTACGGACGAAGCAGGTTTTAAACGAGATGCTATCATGAACTTTCACAATGACCATTTTTGGACCGACCAAAATCCCCACGTTATTAAAGAAAGTAATTTTCAACAACAATTTCTGCTGAACATTTGGGTAGGAATGATTGGTGACTACCTACCAGAGCATTTCCCCATTTTGTTAGAAGAAGTGCCAATACTTGTAAGATGCGACATGTGGTTTATGCACCTTATTTTTGTGTTCTTGCTCGTCAGCAACTCGATATCACATACCCTAATAGCTGGATTGGCCGTGGAGTTTCTTAAAAGTGGGCAAGTTGGCTGTTCTTGTCCATCTCTCACTGCCTGAACCACTGTGCATGCTGTTTTTGGCAAGTGCATTGGCTTGGGATGTGGTGGTTGAGCAAACCGGCCATCAAAGGCCTGCTTCCACGTAGCCCCGCTGGATTAGAGAATGACAGAATCACTTGTGGTTTTGTTATTCCCTAACTGAATAGCATCCCAACGATGGCTTAGTCCTAAGGTGTGTGTATCCGTGCCGAGAGGATGAATAACACTAAGCCTATCAGGTGTCTCTACGGAACCTTCGAGATAACAGGCGCCCTCTGGTCGTATCATCGCCTTGTCCCGGTAATGCGGGGCTCTTTTATGGACAGAGTAAACTTAAGAATTATTTCTGACGCGGAAAGCTTCTCAACTATCCAACTCCTGATTCAATAACTGAACCTAATTGAAAAGGTTTGGTGGTGCAGCCAGAAAACGACTGAGTCGTCTCCGCAGAATCTGTCTCAGGCGGAGGTATGAACCCTCCATGAGCGGGTTACCAATCGTTTGCGCTCAAGTGATGATTGACCAAAACCAGAGGCGGAAAAGCCCTGCACGGTTGAATCTAAGGCATCGTCAGTTGTAGCTGACGTGCAAAAACCATCATATGTGAAGGTTGTCGCGGGTATCAAGGTGGGAATCTTGCACTTCGATCATCCGACTGTCTCATTAATAATGAAACAGCAGATCCTCTCCCGCTGGGGACCGAATCATGTTTTAAGAGTTCGGCAGAGCCGAAGACCTGGAAGACTACTCACCATACAAACTAGTCGGTTTCATTAAGAAGCTGGGTTCATTTGGCCGAGTGTGAATAGGTGTGAGCCACAATAAACCATTGCGAGTTGCGGTGGAGAGTTGAATAGACCCACTCACTTTGGACCTAACCTAACTTCACCTCAAAATTGGCCAGTTCGCAGTCCTAATATGTCTTCTAGATTTCTATTTATGGGGTCATCTGGAGGATCTTGTTCATAACATTCCTGTACTAGATGTGAATGACTTGTGGAATCGAATAATTGACAATCGCAATGTCGTGAGGATTACCTACTTATTTACTTTTCATTTCATGTCCCCCATGGATAGTTTTCAGAAGTTTAGAAGTTTTTTTTTTTCGAAAACGAAGCTTGATATTAACAAATCACAAGCGACAAAAAACTGAAAAACTACAAAAAATCAGTGGCGTTCTTTTTCTCTCTGTGTTGTCTACAAAGACGACACTGGATCTAATAATTTCAATCTAGTTCGCGTTAAATAAGCGCGTCATTACTACAAATAACTGTAGCAAATTTTCGAATTTTTTTGACTTTTTAAGAAAAGTTAAAACAAGCTGTTTTGTTTATAATTTAATGTGTCATAAAAAAAGTGCAGTGTACAAAACGAAACGGTGGTCGATTACTTTTTTTCTTCATGTCATCGGTATAAATGTAAATAATTTGCTGATTTTAAAAGTTTTGTATCATCACATATAACAAAGAGATATATATCAGAGACATCTAATACATTTATGAAAAAGTTTTAAAAAAATAGGTGATAATTACGTGATAATTAATTGAAAATGATCATCGAGTTATTTGTATTGGAGATTTCAATTGCTAAACGAAATATTTTTATCAATCAATCACACTCAGAATCGGAAGAAATATTATCTTATCATATTGTTTCCCTATTCATCATGCCATTTGGTTATTTTTGTCCAGTTCACCTCTTCCAGAAACAGGGTCGATATTAATAATGTGCTGCAAATTTTGACCTTTGGGCTCATTACTGGAACCCCCGAATGTTATTTTGACGCCATCATGTTGATTAGTCACGATAGGTTCGCTGTGGTCAGGAGAACCAGATTTTCGCAAAACGGTTTCGATTCTCTTGACTGGACTTACTTCCACCCCAGTTCCATTTTGCAAGTGTTGTTTGCTGACTTGCGTCACTGTCTTAGTGATAGTTTTTGGCGGCAATTCAATGGTTACCGATATCGTTCGAGGATCTTCAATGAATTCAGTTTCTCTTGTTTGAATTTTGGAAGATTTTTTAGAAGGTTTATCCTTAGTTTCACTGTCAACTTCCACTGGATCGATATCGTGGTTTATTTTTGAAGATTTATCAGTTTTTTTCTCAGACGTCTCATGTCTCTGAGCTAACTCAGGACGGATATCTTTGTTGGTTAATGTTGTCGATTCAACTCTCACATCATCAGCTTCATTCTGGACGGGAGAGTCTTCATCAAAAGGTTTCTTGATTTCAGTAGGCTCTGACTTGTCACTACCTTTGGATTCGATACCTCGTGCCGCTACTTCAGTGACATTTCCTACAATATTCATATCTTCAGGTTTGGTGAGATTTGCAACTGGCTCTTCATCAATATTTCCACCAACAGATATTTCAATCTTGGAAGAATCATCCTGGGTATCTTCAGTTTTCGAAGTATTATCAACTTTTATAGCATCAAACACGTTTCCATCATTTGAATCTCCAACGTTGGTAGATTTGTTTGCTACTACTTCTTCAGATTCAACTTCAGTGGTTGGTACCTGCATACCCTTTTTGACAACTATTTCACCCTCAGTACTATCAGCCTCAGAAGGAGAAGATTCATCAGCAGTATTTTTTTTCTCGACTTTCTCTCCACTTTTATCATCAGTATCATGTTTACCTGTTGGAATATCTTCTTTGAATCGTGATGTGAAAATTACAGGACCGATCTTTGGGGAATTCTGTTTATAAATTTCTTGCTGAGGGATATTCTTAGCAAATGCACCATTTTGTGCGGGATATGACCTAGTTGGTTCTTCTCTTCGTAGAAAATTTTGTCCTTTCACGATTTCTTGTGAGGGTAATTGCTGTACTCGGAGAGGATATCTTTGGAAGGACCACCTGTTGGAAGGAGTATGACTGAAAAACATGTTATTGAGTCGGTTGTTATATACATATCCTAACTGAGGTTGCAGATATTCAAAACCAGGAACATAATATTGTTTTCCAATTGGATAGCGACTGGGCTGCCTCATGACTATCGTTTGACTTGTTTCACCATTTAAAAGCTGTCCAGCACCATATCCACCAGGTTTCACTTTGTTGCTGACAAAGGTGACTTCTTCGAAGTCACTAGTTGGGTCAACTGTTTGTGCTAGTGAAGCAACATTAGGGTTACTGATATCTTCTTCGATCCATACATCTCCAGCTGTGTAAACTTGATCTGATCTTCCGCCCTGATAATGGTTTTGACTACCAGATACAGCGTTTGGATACTTCACTTGGCTTCTTTTCCGAACAGGATACGTTGTGCTGATTTTTTTCTGTTCAGTCACCTTTCCTGCCTGAAGAGGATATTTTTCCTCTGTGAAGATTTCTTTGATATTCTGCTCCACAACCGGATTACCATTTGGAGTAACTGCAAGTGGTTCCGTTCCTTGATGGGAAATGACTCCGTCTTCTCCCAAATCAGTTTCCTGAGAACCAGTTATGAATGGAGCCTGGTATACTTCACCAGAAACCAGGTAGATTGGATAGAAATGGGGGTGATATGACTCCAAACCTGACTGAGTAGGATAATCATGGTATGTGAATCCGGTGATGAGCGAGCGTATTTTTTCCAAAAAAGTAGGTTTTTCGTGTCCATCGACGAGTGCATTCAGTAGCAAATTCTGTTTCCTACAGTCTTTGTGATCATGCTTGCGGAATAAAAACATAGGCGTGGCAGTGCCTAAAATCATTAGCAGGATAACCTGAAAAAAAATTGAAATTGTGAATCTGAAATAATTTTTGGGATGGAAGAACATTTTTCCATAGTTATAATTCAAGTTATAATCAGATTGTTTCATTACATACGAATTGCTATGAAAACTGGATTTTGGGCGGGTATTTTCCTGCAGAGAATTAAAGGAATTCGCCAATTCAAGATATAAAATAGATACATTTAAAATATATGTTGTTACTTGAAGATACTTATGAGAAACCGAAGTTTCACGAGTTAGTCTACCTGAAATTACTCCTGGTGATATTTCTCAATTCATTTTTATATTCACTACGATTTTATTCGACTCATTTCATTCTATTGAAACATCCTGACCATTCTATGGGAAAAATATAAGAAAGAGCCCAAAGAAACAACCATCGCTCCAAGTGTTCAAGATTAAAAGGATAAAACTCGCCCAAAAAAAGTAAGATCGAACATACATTTTCGTTAAAATACATAAATTTTCTACAGTTTTTCGAGATACAAACTGAAGGAAGGAATCGTTCTGAAATAACTTTTTTCAACAATGATTATCGAATCACAAAAAAATCATTTGAATTTTCTGTGTGAAACAAGCATCCAAAATGGATTCTGAAACAGAAATCTTTCGTATCAATTTTTACATTTTCACTTCAAAACTGAATGAATTCAATTTGAATTCAGGTATAAAAATCTCGTTTCGAGAAATACCTTGCCCTTAATACTAGACAAATCGATAATTACCACATCCAGCCATTTCAAATCAAAGTCTTTCAAATTGCCTGATAGATTCACACGCGAATTTTCAATCATCTGACTGAATGTTGAAAAAATTGTTAATATGAATGTATTCAAGAATAGGCTGAAATTATTATTGACAAAATTATGTTTTTATGACGTATACCTGTATATGTACGTGGGTTGTTCAAAAAATAAGCTGAATGTTCAAATTTCACGGGCTACGTATATGATTAGCGATTTTCCTTTTTTTATGTTGATACACTCGTTTCGAACATATGTTTCAGTTCCAGCTGTTTAGTTTGTTTGGTTTGTGCTCAAAAATACCTGAAATGTTAACAGTTGCATTGCTTATTGTACTTTGTAAAACCTTCGCAAGTGGTAAACGCTTACACAAAAGATCGAGAAGATGCAAATGATGACGGTAGCTCTAGACGCCCCAGAGAATCGTCGAATCATTCACAGAGAAGTCCCTGAGGATGTAGATATAGTGCATTTCGTTAATGTCCCCTCCCATTTATTTTTTGAACGGGTCAACTCAAAAAATTTGAATTTAGGATAATGAAATTAATGCATGAATACCCTATTTTGAAGTCAAATTGACAGATAAAACTTTCAAGATGGCGATTGGGCGCCATCTGTGGAAACATGACATCTGATGACAAACATATTAATTTCCATATTTCTAGAAATATTCTTTTTCAGTTATCATATGGCAATTCATACAACCCGATAAGGTTTGTTGAGTTATTTTTTGTTTATAAAAAGGTCAAAAAATGTCAGTACGACAAGAAACATCATTGTTCAGTTAGAACATTCTCATTTATTTTTCGGTTTTACTAGTAGAAAGGTACCACGTCAACAATCTCCAAAATGGTCAATTCTCGTCCATTGGAAAAAAAAATTGAAGTGATTCTTATTTACGGTGCGACGCGTAATTTTCACGAGACCGAAAGGATTCTCAATGAACGTTTTCCGAATCGTTCTATCTGTAGGAAATATTTGCGGGAACTTGTTTCCAAATTCACAACTAACGGTAGTATACATAACAAAAATCCCCCAGGTCATCCGTCCATTCCAGAAGAACAGCAAGTGCAAATAATTGGTGAGATGGTAGTTAATCCTGAAGTCTACTCATTCCGTCGCGAATGTTTGTGAGGTGTCTCCTTCAACTGTGTGGAGACTTTTGAAGAGAAATAGATATCATCCATACAAAATTGAAATGGTACACCAATTAACTGAAGATGACCCTGAATAATAACAGAATTCTGCGAAATCATGACGGAAACCATTGCAAGGCATCCTAGCTATCTCTATAATATTGTTTTAGTGACGAATGTACATTTTTTAAATGTTCACAGACAAAATTGTCGTTATTGGAGTGACACCAACCCTCACGTTTTCCGGGAAACACATACCTAATATCCAGAAAAAAAAAACGATACTACCATTTTTTGGCAATGGGATGATGTAAACGATTTAACTAAAATCATATCCAACGATTTGATGACAAGGAAAAATTGGTGTGATTCGAATCGTCTTTCTCTGAATATTTCGAAAATTAATATAGTAACTTCCAAATGCGAACTTGACAATATACCCATTGGAAGTAACATCATTGAGAACAAAAGTAGCCTAAAATTTTTAGGAGTACATATCGATAGTAAACTGAAATTTGAAGAACATATTTATGCCTTGTGTAACAAAATGTCCTCTGGATGTTATGCAGTCAGAGTAGTCGCAAATGAACTTGGTTCAACAGCAGCTAAGACTGTTTCTTTGGTGGAATTTCACCTGAGATATGGAATTCCATTTTGGGGAGTATGTACTGGTTATCTAATTCAAATTATTTTAGGGTTGCAAAAACGAGCCATGAGATATATGTGCAAATCGAAACGTACAGACTTTTGTAGATTACTCTTCAACACTCATGGAATTCTAACAGTGATTTCTATCTTTATAATGGAAACAGTTTGTTTATTTGAAAAATATTCGAACACATTTCAATCTTCACCCATTATGTGACAAGGCAATCCAACAACATTAAGTTGCCAATACCTAGGACATCACTCATAAGAGATTCCATTATCTATAATGGTTGCAAAATGATAGAGCACCTGCTCACTTGTCATTGCTTTTTTGGGCAAGTCAATACCGTAATCATGCCTCAATCACCGTATTTTGCGACGATTGAGAAAATAAAACCGAATTGCTGAGAGAGCTCAAGAATATATCGTATTAGAACTGCTTCGGGGATAGGAAAAAACGCAGGCTAAGGGGGATCAATCTAAAGGGGGCAACGTAGAAATTGATGAATTAATAAATATTTTTGAGAAAAATGTAAATTCTCCTCATTTTTTGGACAGCGTATAACATATTGAAATTTTGAACATTTCATAGTCATTTTACCATTTGTAAAAACTCATAAACACCATGAAATCATTGTTTTTCCATTACTTTGTCGAAAAAATCGATGTATTTAATATTTATAGCTAGGTACTTTCATTGACAAAACTTACAAACAGTTTTCGATGATACATGGTAAAGTAAAGATGCCACTAGTAATGAATGCTTCTCAAAAGGAATCTTTTGATATAAATTAGATATCACTCTGATATTTCTTTAAATATAAATATGTCTTGGCATAAAGTTGGTCAACCCCGGAAGCGAAATCCATTACGGCATAAGACTCCTCAAGCGCATCATATGAAGACATGAAGTTTATATGATTTAGAATATTTCCCAGATATCTGAACATACAAAAATATGAATTCCATTTTCTGATGAAATATTCACAATGTATCTTGAAGTTCAATTGTTCATCCAATGTGATTCCTAGGAGTTAGTCCTTTCCAACTTTTAGCAATTAATTACATATCATCTCTATTTGAAGTTTGGAATCTTATTTTAGGAAGAAAAAAATTCACGAACACAATAGCAACAATAACAACACAAAACTTTGCATGAGTATGTATCTAAAAAAAAATAACATTTCAAGAAAAAAGACTCGATTTTGAGAAAAAGTCAAGATTTCGAGAAAAAAGTCGCGAACTCAAGAAATAAGTCGAGTTTGGTGAAAAAAGTCCAAATCTCAATGAAAAAGTCGGGATATTGATAAAAAAGTCGAAATACTGATACAAAATCGAGAACAAAAAAAAAGCGAAATCTAGTGGAATAAAGTTTTATCAAGAAAAAAGTCGAGATCACGAGAAAAACGGGAGATTTTGAAAAAAAGTCGAGATTTTGAGAAAAAAGTCGATATCTCAAGAAAAGAGTCGAAATCTGGTGGAAAAAGTCCAGACCTCAATTAAGAAGTCGAGATATCGATAATAATAATTATAATAATAATAATGTTCATTTTAGAAAATGCCACAATTATTTGTATAAAAAATAATTACAACATGTAATAAAATAACGTCACACACAATTATATTTCAAAACTGATGTTTTAAAAAATCCTCAACACAATAGGGTCTAGATCTACAAGTATCTTTTTGATGTTTTTCAAAAATTGATTGCTACTAGCAGAATGTCTAACAAGTACTGGTAACTTGTAAAATTTCATTGCCATATAATAAGGATATTTTTCAGTAAGTCCCAATGTATGATCTTGATTTAAAAAATCGGAATCTCAAGAAAAAAGGCGAAATGTAGTGGAAAAAAGTAATATCAAGGAAAAATTCAGATCACTAAAAAAACGGGGTATTTTGAAAAAATTTTGAGATCCGAAATAAAAGTCGGGATCTCAAGAAAAAAGTCGAAGTCCGGTGAAAAAACTTCAGATCTCAATGAAGAAGTTGAGATATCGATAAAAAAAGTCGAGTTCTCGATAAAAAAATCGAGAGCAAGAAAAAAGGCGAAATCTAGTAAAAAAATTATATTAAGAAAAAGTGTATATCACGAGAAAAACCGAGATTTTGAAAAAGTCGAGATCTCCAGAAAAAAAAAAATCTGGTGGAAAAAGTCCAAACCTCAATGAAGAAGTAAAGATATCGATAAAAAAGTCGAGTTTTCGAAAAAAAATCGCTATCTTAAGAAAAATATAGAAATTTGTTGAAAAAACTCCAGATCTCAATGAAGAAGTTGGGATGTCGATGAAAAAATCGAAATCTCAATAAAAAATCAAGATCTCAAAGAAGTCGAAATCTAGTGGAAAAAACTAGATAATATTAAGAAAAATGTCGAGATCGCGAAATAAAACGAAGAACGAGAAAAAAGTCGAGATCTCGGGAAAAAGTCGAGATCTCAAGAGAAAATTCGGGATCTGGTGGAAAAAGTTGTAGTATCAAGGAAGAAGTCAAGATTTCTAGATAAAAGCTCCAGATAAAAAAGTCGATATCTTGAAAAAAAGTCGGCATCTGGTGGGAAAAAGACGTTATATCAAAGGAAAAGTCGAGATTTCGAACAGAACGAAAGATTTCTAAAAAAAGTCGAGATCTTCATGAGGAAGATCTCGATAAAAGAAACGATATTTCTAGAAAAGCGACTAGATTTTCAATAAACTATAAAATTTGATAACAGATTTTTTTAAACAGCGCTTCTACGCCTTTCCACCAGAATTTGGACCAAAATTTAAAAATCTTTTTTCGAAACGTATTCTGTTTCAAATACGTTTCAAATACTTTATGAAACAGACAGGTTAGTAGAATATTTCACTACTAATAATTTTGAAATTCATCAGACTCACCAGAAACTTCATGTTGCCTTTCCCGTCACACCAGTTGGATTGAAGCTCCAAAATTATTCTGGATCATTTGATTCCCCACGTACACCTAATGAAAATATCATTACCCTAATTGCATTTTGGCGTCAGTTAATTATGGAGCATGGTAATTATTCAATGTCGACAACTGTTGGGAGAAAACGCATTTTGAATTTTATGTGTATAGTTTGATACCTTTCACAAACTTTCTCAAATCAGATGGAAGCTATTGAATGTAATGGAAAATATTGGATGTTAATTTGAAAACTAGTTACTTTGAAGGTGTCAATCGAGGTGCTGATCATATTTTTATTTGCAATCATAGTTGTAATTAAAATCTCATCTTATATCCTATGTAGTTCAATTTGGAGATACTTAATTTTCTGTCTTGGTATCTTCTGTCGAGAAGTCGAAAGATTTTCATTTTCGAATTATTTTAGACCTGCCACGTGCCTAAATGAGCGTCAAAACTGAATTTTCATGTTGGAGTTTTTCTGAATTTTTGGTAGGTATATCCATATTGATAAAAATGAAGGTAATGATTCTGAATAAAAAAACCTTACAAATTATGGATGATTGGTGAAATATACTATTGTTTGTTCTATTTTTTCGTTTTAAAAAAATACTGTTTGCTCATTACCCACACTATTGATCACAGAACTAGTTTTCAAAAAATTTGCACACTGAGTCGATTTTCTCTGAAGAGCATCAAATTAAGTAAATTCTACTGACATTTTTTCCATCATATTCTAATGAATTGATAAATGCTATTCTCAAATACATCTATTTTCAGAAACTCTTTGTACTTGGAGCCACTAGTAGAAGAAGCAACAATGAACTGTCAAACATATGTGAGAGCTCTCACAGATTTCTTTCTATGATATGATATTTGAATAGATGAAGAAACATTGCAAAGAAAATCGATATACAGTTTATGTTACATTGAATTTCTACTAGAAAGTTGGGATGATGAAGCGGAAAAATATTTCATGTGTAGGTTATAGAAGTCAATGCATAAGTTATTCTGTCAATCATTATTATTTTTTGATGAAACATCACGAATTGCTTTTCATATTCGGCCTAAGGTGGATAGTACTTTGGAAGAATGCAGTATTCTATGCATACTGGGAATCGCACTAGGAAAAGTAGGACCTCGTTAATTCTTAGTTTACGCAAAATTATTCTCTTAAGGGTCATCTTCCGTATGAGGACGACATCTAGTTAACGAAAAAATATATTTTAACCCATATAGGAACTTGGAAGTTATTTCAAAAACAATGTCAAAAACTTTTTCTATTTTTCAAGGAGACCACTACAATCATATTTTTTTAAAGATATCATTTTTTGTGGAGAAATTCCTTTTCCGTTTTCAAAACCTGCAAAATTACTTTCGAATGCGGCTCTTTTCATATTTCGCATTATTACACTTGATCAGATTCTCGGATTTTGGATAGTTGAAAATCCAAAAAATATCAAGGAACCATAATCATATTTTCAAATATTGAATAAGTCATAAATCAATAACAATAAGTATTTCTTGTTTTTGCAAATGGAACCTAGTTCTCACAAACTCTATGATAATATGAGACATTATGGTTATATTATTGATTTATGGTATTGCGTATTTTTACAAAATAATCGACAAATTCAGACATAGCTACTGTAACAATAATCTATAACTATCAGCTGGATATAGGGACAATTATAAATTACAATCTTTTCAGTCTTGTTAAACGATTCAAAAGAAGAATTGGGAAGTTCTGAATCCACATTTTAAGTTTCTGCAAGTCACAAAATCCTACTTATTTACTGACTGTGGCCATTATTAGTATGATAAAAGACTATTCTGAATATTTCTGTATTTCTTGTTTCCTTTAAATTCACATTTAAAGTTACAAGTTCAATAAGTTCGTGAAAATTAATTCTAACATTGACTATTTTGTGAATTGGTGTGAGATCTGATTCTAATCTTCTATGAGCCGGAGTATTCAAGTAAAGATTGTCCAATAAAATTGTATAGTTATATTCACCAATATGATATCTCAGTTTATATTCAGAGTACCTTAAATATTTGTTTTGAACAATAACTGGCAAATAAATATCCACAATCAGGTTATTGTGGAGTTGTAATCGATTATCCATCTAACAATTGAACAATGTATAATTTTTAAGGAAGAAAGAGATAGTTCCTAACATTTTTAGTGCTCCAGAAGTTACATATGCATACCTGAGCTCGCATCGGGCACAAACTCTAATAATTGAATAGAACTGGCCAATACTTGATGAAAATCTATAATAAATTGAATTTTTTTACCAGAAAAACACCTCTTCATCATTTCCACCGAAAGATTATTAGGAAAATAGCATTTTTCACTGGAGAATAAAATAGTTGAACCATAATTGATATTGTACAGATTATTGTTTCTAATAACAAAAATTATAAGAAAAGTAACATGTTTCAGTACATTTCTGGAAAGGATATTTAATAAAAATTGTAGACACAAATTTATATTACGCTTCGTTTACAGATGCATTAAAATATTTGTCTAGCAATATTTCGGATATGGTGAAAGTGGTGGTGTTTGGTTCCATCCTCGTGTGGATCATGGAAACTACGCCTTGAATAAATACCCCTGTATTCAGCAGGTTCATCTTGCTCATTTATGTATTCCACGCTTGGACTTTGATTTGCCTTGTTAGAGCCAGTGGCTTTATTGAATTCATTTGAACCTTTGTCGATTTCAGTTGAAGTTGATTTCAAAGCTGGAACTTGGTTGGTACCGGAAAGCAATTCCTGCTCACGGTGAGACTGTTTCTCTTGTTTATTCGATAAAACGTCTTTATCAACAGAATTTTCAAGCGATATTTGCTCATCATTTGTTCTATTGTTGATGACTTTTTCTGAACCATTTATTTCATGAATGATAACAGATTCATGAGCGTGTTCACTAGGTATTTGTCCAGCTGAGGTAAGCTCAATTTGACCGCTTGTAAAAAGTGGCTCTTTGATGATTTCCTTTTGTATATCAGGTTCACCTGAGCCAATTACTTGATTTACCAGAGGGTTACTGGAATTTCCAGTTGTCAGATCAACCTCGATGGGTTCACTCGATTTATCAAAGGCTGATCTAGAAGGTAAATCAATCACGCGGGATTCTCCTCCCTTCTGATTACTTCCAACACTGGAACCTCCAATTTTCATCTGAATTCCATTTTCTACTCCTGGTTCTTGATGAGATAGGTTGCCTCCTGCAGCCAAATGTTGTTCCATCACATTTTTCACGAGATCTGTTATTGTTTCTGTTGCAACCATTTTAGGTGGTAGTTTTATTGTGAACCTTATCGTCCGTGGATCTTCAACTTGCGTTATCTCTTTAGTTTGTAGTTTCATGATGGTGCTGTTTGGTTCAACAACTGCTGGAATCCCATGAGTATCAACATTTCGATGTGATTCAGAAACTTCTTCCAGATCCCTGTTGGGTTCACCAGAACCTTGTGGAACTTCAGGAGAGTTATTTTCAACACTGATTTCATTCACTTCGGTAGAATTATCAAATAAGTTGTTGACTATATCAGATACTAGTTCATTTTGGGCGTTTGGAATATCAATTACTGGGTTGTTGGGAGAAATAGGTTCGACTTCATCAATTTCGTTTTCTAGTTCTGAATCATCATCACCTGCTACTTCAGCGTCAGTAAATTCGTCATTGATAACAATAACTTCTGGTTCAACGAGAGTAACTGATTCGTCCTCATTTGATTCATCGTCCTTGAATCTGGTCGATAAAAATAATTGAGGTCGATCAGCTCCTTTAAGACGATATATTGAAGGATAACGACTTCTGAATCTACCTTGCTGTAAATGGAAAGGATATCGACCACTGAATCTAGCTTGTGGAAGATATTGAGTATTGACTTTCCGTGAGGGATATCGATAAATGGATGGAAGTCGAGTCGCGTATGGTGTATATGATACGGTTTGAAGAGGCACAAACCCATTTATTGGAATCTGTACAGGAACAGGAACTCTCCCATCAAAAGTCATCCATGGGTAGTAGCCATTATTGTTGATAGTGTAGATAGATGATTGTGTTTTTCTATATTCTGTATCGACTGGATTGGTATTCACAGTGGTATCAGGGTTGTTTGTACCTGTTCCCTGGGTTGAGACACTTCTTCTAGGACTAGTTTCTATAGGTCTTCTCAATCCTGTTCCACTGAGAGAAGAATTCTCATCAGGTGTTTCATCATTTGTATTGACAGGTGCTCCATATTGAGAGTAGTTTTCAATATGTTTCTGTTTCGATGGGTTCTCATATTGAACTGGATAATTATTTTCAACGCTATCGTAGTTAGTTGGCACTACTTTTTTCAGCACGGGATATGTTTTTTTGAGTTCAATATTTGTTGGATGAGAGTTCGTCACATCCGCACCAAGCTGGGGTGGCTTTCTGAAGATCTCTCTGATGTTTTCTTCGACGACAGGATTCAAAGTTACTTCTTTCGGGACAGCGGCTTCAGCATCGACTTTTGAAGATACGAAAAGTTTTGCTTGTTCAGTACCCTCTTGAACTTGTTTCACACCTGGATGTGCTGGATAAGTACTCCGTTCTCTATCAACCTTGTTACGTCCTGGAGGACATTCATGACTGATTCCGTTACGGTAGCGTTTCTGATTTCGTGTTCTGACATACTGTTTTGATTCACCAACTTCAGGGTAGAAAACTATGGATTTGTTAGGTTGTTTTTGGAAGTTTTGACCTCCTTGGTTGATTTTACTCATACCTGTCTCACCGAAGTTTTGCTTTTGGCTAATACCATTCGAAACTCCATAGTCGACGTATATATTCTGATTCGAAATATCAATATCTGCATTATCAATTTCATCATAGTTGGTATGAGCTCCATACCCAGTCGCCTGATATTGATTTTGATCATCAATATGTGTATTTCCATCCAGAAAGGAATTCGTGTATCCTGTTTGGTGGGTTGAAATAGTTTCTGGATTAGCCTCGAATACTGCGGTGTATTTTTTCTGTGGGAATGAATCTTGTTTAGGAATCCTAGGATAGTGATTTGTTGTACCCGTTGTGGTCATATAATTTATTCGCCTCTTTTTACCATGTTCGGGATACCGAATAACATTTGTTGTTCCTGACTGAGTTGAATATCCCCCATTAAAATTCAATGAGATAGGTCTTGAATTGTCTTCATAGTCTATTTCACTAGTGAATGAGTTCGTATTTCCCACCATACTTGTACTACCTTTCTTGATCAATGGGTTTTCTCTGTAGACGACCTGGTTGATTCTTGGTGATTCCAATAAGGCTTCTTGGTAATCTCCATTCGTAATTTGGTTGAACCCATTTGATGGATTATTTCTCGAACCTGAAATTGCGGGTGATACGACAAATCTGTTTCCTCTGGTAATCTTTTTTCTATATGGAAAACTAGTCTCTGAATGGACTTTGGAGTCAATGTAGTCAAGACCAACTTCGTCAACATCTATGTCTACATGGTGAATACCGCTCTGGGAAATTGTGTCTTCTTCTGTACTTGGTCTAACATGAATGCGGCCATGTCCATATACTTCTATATCACTTTCTTCCCTAACATAGGGGTCATGATAAATTCGACTTTGATGTGTGGGTGATATTACCGATCCCTTGTTAGTTTTGCCATATTGATGGTTGTCATAGTGCACTCTATCATTTACTACATTCGAATAACGATCATGGTGGAATTTGGTGTGCTTATTGACATTTTCGATACCTGTGAAAGCTGAGTTCGCATCATTCACAAGTACGGGCAGATGGCGTCCTAGAGATATGTAATATCCATTCACGTATTTTTCTATGGCATGTCTTGAGGCTTCGGGAGTTTGATGGTCAGGGTGGTACTGGTGTGAAGACAGTTTGCCTACCAGGCAGATCAAGATGAACTGAAAATTAATATGGGTATCAGCGAGGGATTCATTCGAATAATAATTAACGATTATTCATTGGTGGCTGGAAGATACATGTGCTTTTGTACTTACGCAATAGTAAAATGTTTGATTTTAATAGAGTGGTTTTCCAAAAAAGAAATTGATGAAATGAAGTTGATACGATATAGATGTTTAAATATGTTTAATGATGAATGGAATATGATTGCACAATACTTTTCACTGTTTGTTGTTAATTCCAGGTGAACCTTATGAGTATAGTACCTATGACAGTTCCAAATCAAAACACCGTGTTATTTCTTATGGAGGTTCATTCTGGCAATTTTGGATCCTGCGACCAATCAGAGCGCTCCAAATTGTACTTTTGTATCGATGAATCGAGCGCTTATCTTTGTGTGGTTACTGATAACAGGACATCAAAACAATTCTGAACGATGAATTATTCAAATGAATCTCTCAAAATCCTATACGCAAAGCCACGTAAATTCATACGGAACACCATGGGGGCCCCCAATTGAAGCACCGTGCGTTGCCCCCTCATCTTCATGGAGCCCCCGTAGTCCCCCTGTATCAGAAGTTGATGTATCGTCCTACGTCGACATTTGACAGATGCACCATTTACCGATCCGTATTGACAGAAGCCGCCATTTACCGTCCCACGGAGCCCCCTCTGTCAGATGTACCGTCCTACGTCTTCCAATAGATAGTTCAGCTAGTGACTCATAGGTGGCGCCAGGGTGGTGTACTCGCGACGATGCGTCTGGGTCACGTGATAATTTGGAGCACTCTGATTGGTCGCAGGATCCAAAATTGCCAGAATGAACCTCCATAAGAAATAACACGGTGTTTTGATTTGGAACTGTCATAGGTACTATACTCTTATGGTTTCTTCTTTAGATATTCACTTCGATTGCAATAAATATAAACTGATAAACATAAAATGAAAACAGATGAATTTCCCCGACTGTGTCTGAAAAAAGGGTTGAAAGTTGTAATTTTTGGTATTCATTCAGTGGGTTTATTACTGTATACTAAGAAAATTCAACTTTCAAACGTGTGTAGTTCAACGTTTTACGTTAACAATAACGTTTTGATTGGCTTCCAGTTTTGTCGTGGTTTTCTTTGGTTACTCAAAAGCAAAGAAAAACAGACCTCGAAACGTTTCAACTGTAACTGCGGCAGTCATCTTCAATCATGTTTTCGAGACTGTACATTAGTAAATCAGTAATGGGAAAAAATTAATCAATATGTGCATAAAATTACACTTTTTGAGAATTGTCTTCACAATTTTCCATCGGAAGAATAGGTCTAATGTGTTTGTCTGTTTCGCTCAAGTGAGAATTGAACAAATTTAGAATCAGAAATTACATTGAACATCTTGATATAAAAATATATCAAGATGTTAGTGTTTCATTTACGTAGTTGCTAAGCTATTTTTTCACTGAATGAAGTATATATTTGTTTTTTTCCAAGCTGCTATTAGGTAGGGCAATTTGAAAAATAGCGAACCATCAAAATAGAAAGCGCATTGTTATTATTATAACAGTATTCTAACCATCATTTTTGTATCCACCAACATATGTTTTTATTTATATGCGATAGGAAATCTTGAACTGAATGCTTTACAAATATGTCATTATCTGAGTCCCATTTTACATTTCATATTTTTTGTCGGATTGACAAGTGTAAAATTAAATACCAATATCGTATTATACGAATTTCTCAGAAATTTATCCTGACTGACTGAAATTCCTAAGGAATATTCATTAGAAACTTACTATTACTGAGCGAGGTAGATGATACTCATTAGATTTATTATACGCCAGAGATATCGAGAGATATCAGCTTTTTGTTCGAAGCATAACTTCATTGCAAGGTAAACTGTTTTTATTGAAATTTGAATGTTATATTTTCAAAAAGATCGACTCTCTAAGACACAATGATGCCTCTTTCATCGTTTTATCAATATTTTTGAAAACATTGAAAACAAATGTATTTTTTGTTCTACTTTTTGACTTTTTCTCAAGTACAATCTACAGCCAGCTCCAGATTTATCAGCAGAATGACTACTCTAACGCCCAGTAGCCCTGAATAATATGTTTCTTAGAAGTGAGAGATAGTAGCGAGATGATAAAGAGATCTGGAATCACCTTTAGTTAATATGTATCATTATTTATTAGAATTTGTTATCATCAAATTTGCATTGGTGCCGAAAATGTTGAAAAGGAATGATGGTCATTTTCAAAAATCATTATGAGAATTGTTTCAATTTTTTTATTAGCAATTATTCCACTGACATTTTATTTAATACTTTGCCTTTGTTTTCTGAATTTTTGTCATGCCACCCAAACTTAAAACAAAATTATATTTTGTATCTACTCAGCACCTACAATATTTTTGTTGCAGAAGTAATTGAACTGTTCTAGAATAAAGAATTAACCAAAAAAAACAAGCAAAAGTTAAGTTTCGTGAATTGCATACATAAATGATACTCGTATTCAAAAAACACTTCAATGTGAGATTTCCACTTGATGGTTGACAAAACCGTTACACGTGTTTTTATATACAATAGGCGTCACAATACCCGAAATTTAATCTCATGTGAAACGATCAAATAAATTCCAATTGAAACCTGAAACTGATTTTGAAAAAATTAAAATTGGATGAATATGAAAACACTTTTTTTTATCAATTTGAATCTAAATCTCCAACTTCATTTTCTGACGGACCAATAATTTCATGAAATATTTCATACGATCTTATTTCAACCGTACCAGTTATGACAGCAATCAATTACTTTCATTGTGAATCCATGAACACGTGTTTTATTATTTCACTTAGCGAAAATAATAATGAGTTTGTCTTCATACTGAAATATAGATGAAAATCCCAATGCAATGTACCCACATTCGCATCACCATATGCCAACAAATTTTAATATAACCAAAACATTTTTCAAATGAAAATTCAGTAAATGTAAAACAATAAAGTAATTTTCTCTCACTCACCAGCAGATGCATAATTCACTGCACAGTCAGTCTCATTCCTGATTTCTACTAAATTGAAATAATGTCGATATTAGTGTAGGGACTCGAATATTAACAATTAGTAAGCTCATTACTAACTAATACCAGACATGCCAACAATTATACAAAACCCATCTGTCTTATGGTCAGAAATGTTTTTCTTGGAAAGGAAGTTATGATTTCCCTACAATATTTAAATATTTATTCATTTATTTAATTACCAATATAGGGGTTACAAATAGATTAACAAATCCAATAGAGAACCCACTTTATAATTTTAGTTCAAGTGGGCTTTGGGAAAAAAATGTAAATTTTAATTTTTTGTAAATTACTTTTCACAATCAAAGAATAATATAATTCTTATAAGAGTGACAGAGACTACAGAAATGATCACAACTTATCAATGAACATTTTTTTCATCCTGCGTTTGAAACAGTCTAAAGAGATTTCAAATTATTGAATATCATTGAAAATTTCGTTAAAGGTTTAAAGCATTCTATAAAGTGGTGAATTTTTAGCAGCATTTTTTGTCCTTGTGCAAGTTAACTTAAAGAATTCTGTATGCCTCAACGATCTACCCTGAACATTGAACTCGATTTTGGAATAAAGCTCTGGGCAGAGGACTAATCCTTTCGTCAACGTGAAAATCATGGTAAGATCCGTAACAGTTCTTTTATCCTTCATATGCATGATATTGTATTGGCGTATAATGGGACTAATCGCTATTCGTAATTGGAAAATTTAATTTGTGACTAATGTATCGAAGAAATTTGTTTTGAACTCTCTCATTACGATCTATGTTTATGTGGTACTGAGGATTCCAAACAACCGATGCAAAGCAGAGCCTACTATGTACATATGCATACTATAAATTGAGGAGAGGTTTATAATAGGGGAGCCCAAGCGGGGATTTCGGGATTTACTGAAGCGCGGCAGATTAATATACAGGGGGATACCTTGTACCCGGTTAAGTACCTACACCAAATATGAGCCCCATATATACGGCCGCCCGTGAAGGATAAAGGATCAGATTAGTAAAAATAATTGATCATCAGAAATTTTCGAGCGCGTCAGATTAGGGTAGGGTGAGTTAATTACATGCTAAAAAGTGTATATTCCAGTAATCTGACAATTTGAGAGTGACGTAAAGAAAGGAGAGAGCAGCAAAGTTGTAAAAAAAACGTCATCTCGACATTCTCGAGCGTAGCTAATTTTTTTTTTATTCTGAAGAAAGTAATTCCAGGATATCGAAAAATATATAATCTGACGATTTCCGCAACCCGAAATAGCAAAAATTCGTCTAGAAAGTTTAATGCGTGCAGCTGCGGGAATTCTATTGCCATGACGTCATCACAGTTGATCACAGAGACTCGTTCGTGATGAAGATGAAGATGATGATTAATTAATCAATTAATTAATGGATGTATCCGTTACTACGTGATAAGAAATCATAATGAAGAGAAGAGAAATGAAACTTTCTATGTTTTTTGCCACTTTTATTTGTAACTAACACTTTCTATGTTTTTTACCACTTTTAATTTGTAACTAACGTTACTGCAGTTTCGTCCTATAAGGACGTTTTCAAACTTATATATTGTATAAGTAACTGCAGTAACGTTAGTTACAAATAAAAGTGTTAAGAAACATACAAAGTTCCATTTCTTTTTTCTTCATTAATTATTCAATTGATTATAAAAAAAATAAATTTTTTGAGCATTTTTTTAAAATTATTTTTTTATTAATACAAGTATTCTACTTAAAAAACATACACTTATTTATTGCATGCTATTTCCTGAGCTTTTCAATTAATTAAGTTCAGTGAATTAAAAAAAAATAAAAAAAGTATTGTTTTTGTCAGATTAAGCGAATCCCTCTAGATAATCGTCAGATTATGAGACAGCACGTCTAAAACATGAAGATGAACCATATATATCTTAATCTGACGCGCTTGAGTATTTCAAAATGACTTTTTGTTTTGCACATTATAATAATGGCCACGAGTTTGCGTCAGATCGAAATCGTCAGATTATTGAATGAGAGCTTTTTGTTGGTGCACTTAACACCCCCTTAGAAAATCTGACGCACTCGATTAAATTTTTTTTTCATTTCAAACCCTTACGTACAACCACTCACATCATGCAAACGATCAGATTAACACACCAATATTATTAAAAATACGTAAGACATTGATGCTATCAATATCTGACGCGCTCCAGTATGTCCATGCAAAAGTTTTTTTACATATTTAATAATCTATAGCAGCTTCCCCCACCGATGAAAAGGTATATATTATATAACATTATTTTCTTCTTATCATCTAAGCTTTGCAACCTAATAGGTCTCTATGACGCTCGAGTAAATCCCCATTTTACATCGTGGGCTCCCCTGCTATTAGCCGTTCTGAAATTTTGACAGTTCCTTTTGGGGAATCCAATAATACTATTAGATCTATTGGCGGTTTTTTTCTATATGTGATTCAAATGACAACTTCGACTCCATAATCATTCCCAAGTCTTCTGAAACTTCTGAAACTGTTTTCAGTTCGTTTTCTGATTATATTTTTGTTCCTATAGAATGAGATTGACATGAATTTTTGTGGATTGAGAAACATTTCATTATAATCATAGAATTTTTTGAGCCGCTTCAAGTCCTCCTAAATTTCTCCGCTGTCATATGAATCCTTCACTGTGTAATAGATTTTCAAGTCACTGGCATATAGTGAAAATGTACACTTATTAAAGAAACTAGAGATTTATTTGGTATATATAATGAAGAATAACGGACCCAAATGGCTGCCTTGAGGAACTCCGGAGGATACCGTGAAGGGGAGTGACGTAAATCAATTTATGGCCACCATTTCACACCGACTTCAGCAAGTCTCTTTATGGAAATGAAAAGAAAAGACCATTTCTGAGGAATTGCTATTGGGAAATTTGAGAGAAACAGAAGTAAATATTTGAATTATTCAAGAAAGTAGTCACTATTGGAACTAAATCTTTCAAATTTTCTTCTAAATTCATTATTACATCAGTGTTAAAACAAAAGAAGTATAACACATTTGTAGAAATTATGGAAGTGATTGTATATATTATGTGATATTGCAACTTAGACATTTTCAATTACATATGAGATGATGGGTGGAATGTGAATTTTTTCAGGAATTTTTGGTACTATGGGATTGCGCATGGGGGCGAGCTCGCCATTACGTTTGGCGCTTGCTGTACACTACAGGAATTTCAAAACACTACTTTTATAAATATTTGTGGTAAAAATAACGAAGATGGATTTCCGATGAATTCAGTCAGTCTTATATACATACACAAGATATTGCTAAAACCGGGATATGTAACATTCCTCGCTTCTGCAAACTATTGTACTGTACGCCGGTAATTTTTCTCATACCCTTGTTTAATCAATTTTACTCCTAATTGAATACATATCTACAGTAAAAGCTCTGGCGTTTTTCTAGTTATCAAGGCAGCGCAGCAAGACGGGAATTGTGCTCATTTCAGTCTGCTAACAATTGAAGAAATATCTTATTGAATACAGGGTGGACCATCAAGAAGAATAGTGCAAGGTTTGAGGCTTTTCCATACAATGGATCAAGATTATTGTTATTACTGATCCGACACAAATTCAAAAATCTATTATCTATTTTTGATGATGATCGAATAATTCAATCAATTTTCTTACCAGGAAACTTGGATCTGAATCATCGGAGAATGCTGCCAATTCAGAAGTGATCGAAATTATTGAAAAATATCAACGCTGACGGGCTTCTCCCCATTATGCATTATGTGTAGGTACTACAGTCTCTGTACTGGCCGCAAGATCGTCCGACTCATCTCCCCTTGATTTTTTTTGTGGAAACATATGACATTAAAAATGTATGGAATCCATACATTTTTTTAACATTCATCATCGATGAATGTTAATAAATAACACCCGGCAACATTTTAATTTGTCATACTGGTAACTGATGTGGAGATAAACGGCAGACGTTTTCAACAATTCATAAGATATCATGTCATTACTGATCAATTAAATTAATTTTTTTCGGGAATCCGCAACACAAATTAAAAAAAAAAACGCTCAAAGTAAATTCACTACATTTTCAAAAGGTGTATCTCAACGAATTCTTTCCAATTTGTGGAAATAAGGGTAAATGCCGCTACCGGGTTGAAGTTGAAGTGATGTAAAAGTGATGGAAAAAGTATACAGGTTCGAGGATTTCTCATTTTCACAAACAAAGTCGTTAACTCTACTGTTCTGTTTGCGACGGGCCACCCTGTATATCTCAAACCTAACAAGGATCCTGGAAAAGCACGGTGGATTTCAATTTACACTCAAGATCCTAATCTGGTTGCGGTGAGACGGTTGAGGCAAAATTTCAAGTAAGATTCAAATTGAAAATTCGATTAAAACTCATTTCAATACACTTGTGAAGGTATTGAAATTATAAATATTTTCACGATGAGAACTCTCCAAGTGGAAAATATTATAAGATTACTGCTTTCATTTCAATCGGAATATCAGGGAGGTATCACTGGAATGTAATAACGCGAATTTCTGTGAATCTCAAATTGCGTATTTTTTCATGTTTTATAATTTGCCTCTCAGCAAAAAAAAGGTACTGAAGAATATGAAGTTTAAAAAAGCGCCCCTCAATTAGGTAATATCAATGATGTTGGAGCTTAAAAAACTCGTTTTAATTTTTTTCATCTTCCTGAGATTCAACTAGGAAATTTCCATTTCAGTCTCGAAAGGTTTAACCATGGTTAAACCTCTGAAGAAGCTAGCCACTCGCGCCAGCGAAACGTCAGGAAGAAATTCCAAAAATTCACGGCTTTCAAACTCGAAAAACTGAAAATCTCAGCCGCGAAAGTCTAAGCCATTTTGTCTATTCTAACCTAGCCTTATCTAACTTAATCTAATCAAGTTCATATTGAATTCACATTATTCCGAGTTTCAGTTAAAATTACAAATCGATTCGATAAGTGGTTAAACATATCTTTAGAAAAATACAACTCACAATTGCGAATACATAGACAATAACTTAGATGAATACTTTTCCTAAGGTACATATCAATTTCTAAAAACTGAAGTAAAAACTGAATCGAAAAAAAATATTACGTAGTATAAAATTCAGGTTAAAATATAAGGAAACCATTTGTTTGAAGGTGGTTGACAATGTTTCGTGATGTATTTCATCATTTTGGACTTCCATTGTCTAATATAATATAAATTGATTGAAATTCCTGAAAAAATAAAAATATTAACCGAAAATAACAATTTTATTAAAACAAAAAATTGAAATTACAAGGAAATAACATACAAGCTACAACCAGAAAATAAAAAATTTAAATATTAATAAAAGCTGAAAATTAAAAAATATTATCAACAAAAATGAAAAGTAAAAATGAAAATTAAAAGATTCCAAACCAAGTTACGTCACGACGTTTCGATTGCTAGTATCCACAATCGTCTTCGGGTGATAACTGTTATCACCCGCTTGTATGTTAGCTTGTATGGTATTTCCTTGTAATTTCAGTTTTTTGTTTTAATAAAATTGTTATTTTATATTATATTAGACAATGGAAGTCCGAACTGATGAAATATAAGGAAACCAAGTCAGCTTCTATTTGAAGCAGTTTATCTCGAAAACAGAGTTCGATATAGAAGTAGAATTTTCTAAACAAAGTTAATCTAAAATTGGATATAGAGCTCAAAAATGTGGAAATATACAGGGTGTTCCATTTGAAAAAGTTGACTTCCACTGCATTTTTTTAAGACCCCATATGAAGCAAATAAAAATATGACTAGAAGTGAGGATTCTCATGGTACCATTTCACTTCATTTCAAATTTGATTGTCTTAGTATCAGAGAGTTCAAGATTATCAGCGTTTATAAAAGTACATGTTTGGTAAAAAAAATCGAAATTAATACAATAGGTATAGGGAAATAGTGACTGAAGTTGTTAACAAAGTGATGAGAAATCATAATGATATTATATACAGGGTGTTGTATTTGAAAAATTAAAGTAGCCGCTATTTTATAGTAGAAGCGTCAAAGCCACAGCATTTAAAATATATTAGGCGTGTAGATCATATTAACTTATGCATACTGTAAAATTTTCTGTTATCTGGTTTGCCAGAAACGATTAATTAACGCTCATCGTGAAAAGCCCTGTATGTCCAATAGATGTTCTGAGTTTGAACTCCCGAACATTATTGTTGAAAATTCTGTGAGCATATCAACATTGCCTTTCACTTACGATTTTCCAGTTCATCAAGTTTAGAATTTCAAATAGTCGTTATCGTACATCATTATATTTGAAATTCCCTATAATTTTCTCATATCCATAATCATATTTTTTGTATTCCTTCACATATTTTGATCTGGGAAGCCATAGCTTCATTAAAATAGTCGAAACATGAAGAGAAAAACATAATTTTTGAAAAATTACTTCTGATTTTGTCAAATAATAAAATCAACTCCTACCTCTGACTGATTTTACCTGTATCAGGTACTTGCTGGTTTGTGGACTTCCTTTGCCTGCTACCTCTATCGGATGGATGAGTCTGATTCTGGAATCAGGGACTCGCCCGCAATAACGTTTTGTGAGGTAATCCTTTCGGCTTAGGTATGGGCATTATTCATTTCACTTTCACTTTGGTCAAGTCTGCACTGCACGATTGCTGGTATACGTATATTTCCAGACTATCCGATAGAATATGCATAATAATAATAATAATAATAAGATACCTTTATTCATCATATTCAATGGTTTACAAATGCATGTTTAACAAGAAACACCAAGCAGAAAAGTAACATCCCTTGTACCAAGACTCTCACCAAACAGTTGTTGAACTACAGCAGGGATGAACTACGATGTCTAACAGGTCTTCTTACAGGTCACTGTCATTCGAATTATCATATGCAGAGACTCGGACTATCGAAAGATAGTGTGTGTCCCCTCTGTTTGAATAATAATGAGACAGCGGAGCACATACTTTGTGTCTGCATCGCTAGAGACTGAATCACCATACAAACTAATGGGCTTCGTTGAGAAGCTGGGTTTATTTGATCGAGTGTGAATAGGTGTGAGCCACAATAAACCCTTGTGGGTTTATGTCAACATTTCGAGTATTTTTGGGTACTCAATTTCATTTTTAACACAAAATTTGTTGCAAAATCCAACAAAATGTGGGTTTATGTCAACATTTCGAGTATTTTTGGGTACTCAATTTCATTTTTAACACAAAATTTGTTGCAGAATCCAACATTAATGCTCATCATCAACGAACTGAACATGCTAAACAGCTGAAATTGTCAACATACGTTTAAAACGAGTGTTCTAACAAAAGAAAATAGAAATCTCTATTAGAATGTATGTAACATCCGAAATTTAAAAATTCACCTCATTTTTTGAACATGCCTCGTTCGTATGAGAAAATTTATTTCAAACCTCCACAGTAGGTTCTACATAACTTTTTTTTAATACGATTTTATCAGCTTCACCTGTATGTATGTATGTATGTTTGTTCGTTTGTTTGCTTGCTTGTAACTCTCAAGCTCGGGATCTGTATTTGACAGAATTATCGACATTATTGTTTGCTCTTTTCGAGGGCAGATGGCGCTGTACGTAACTTTCTTGATATATTGACATTATTGCTTGATCTACTCGCGGGAAGATGGCGCTGTACGTAACATGTACTTTTTCATTTGAAAAAAGTAATTTTTTTATTAACACGCGTGCCTGCTGCCTTATTTGTAACCCTCGTTTGCGCGCCTGCTGCCTTGGGCTTGGTAGCTGATTTTCAAGCTCCCTTTCCAAAATCAGAAAATATCAATGGTCATTTTTCTAAACAATATACAATTCAGGATTGATCCCAAAGTTTAGAATAAATAAATATAGTGTTAAAAGACTAAAAAAATACGCTTTTAAAGAACATCTTACTGAAAAGTTAGATATATTTTTTTAAATAAGCTCAAAACAATAACGAACGAAAAATACCAGAATTGTGAAAAAAACGTGGACGCTTTGTGTCATATTTTTTGTATGTCAAGGGTCCGCCGCTTTTTTTCACAATAATCCTAATATTTTTCCTTGGCTATTGTTTTAAGCTCATTTGAAAATAGTATATTGTGTAACAAGTGCGTGAAATCGACTTTTTTACACAAGCGTGGAATTTGCGACACGAGCCCTCAGGCGAGTGTCGCAAACAACGCGAGTGTAAAAAAGTCTTCACGCACATGTTGCACACTATACTTTTTCTACGACCATACAGAGAAAATTAAGCACTATTAGTTTAAAGAGCTTTATTGAATTTCAGAATAATTAGTAAGTACCTATATTATAAAATTAACAATTAATTCTTATACTGAGATTATTATTTTTGGTTTTCATTCTGATGTGGAATAATAATGATTATTAATAGTAATATTGGAACCTGTGACCATTCCAAAACTTACACCTGCAGCATTTGATTTTTCTATTAGTGTGTTTCTTGACTTGGAAGTTGAGATGATAGAAGTAGTGGCGATAGGGGCTGAGGAAATTTGATTTTGAGGCGATAAAATTTTATTTGCCACATCAGTTTTCTGAGTAATTGAGTTTTCTATATAATGCTCTGCCACTGCAGAGGATTTCCAACCTCCATGTTTTTTAAGGTAAGCAAATCGCCTCCAGCTTCTACTAATAACGTGGCGGATGACCGCCTAAAACAGTGGCCTGTATATTGTTCAGCATGAGGTAAATTTAGGTATTTTGCGATTACCGAAGGAACTTTACCAATTTTATTTATACCAACGATCTGGCAGGTACATTTTCCACCTTGATAATTAATAAATAATTTTTTTTCTGCGTATTTTTGCGGACGGAGTGCCGTATATTTTCGGTATATTTCAAGATGTTCCGTGATGGTAAATTTTCTTAAGATTTTGGTTTTTGTATCATGGACGTTTACTATGAGTATTGTACCTAAATCTTCAATATCATCTAATTTCAGTTTATACAGTTCATCTCTTCTAAGAGCTCCAGCAAGTCCAAATATTAGTATAACCTGAAAGAAAAAGAAATTACAATATAGAAACTAAAAAATGATTATGGCTGTCAGAAATCGAACCCAGGTCCTTGGGCGCGCGAGGCCGACGCACTACCGCTGAACCATTCGTATTTACAAATGTGTGAAAACGCGATTCTCAACGTCCAATTTAAAATAATTTAGAAGATCATAGTTAGATATCACATTAACATAGTTTTAGATAATATATCTGATTTGGCCAACTATACTTATTAGGATCTACTTTATTTATAGATATTATTTTCTATTTATTCGATACTACCGTGAGACATTAAACTTACCTTGGTCAATAAAAATTTTTCGTCAGGAGCTTCTTGTATAAACTTCAGTATTTGTTCTTTCTCCAAAACTCTGGATTTTTTGGGAACGTATCCCTCACTCTTCCTTTTTAAAAAATCATGTACCTTAGGATAGTTAATATTTATATTTTTTTTTAATGCTGATGGTACTTTTTAGCATTGAGAAATTACTCCAAAGTGTTGCTGCCTTAAAGTTCTTGGATGATTCTGACAAATATGCCAATATTACGTTTTCAGAAAATGAATTGATATTTTTTGTTTTCCTCCATGCCATGAATTTCTCATACGTATTTTCATACACGCTCAATGATTTTTGGGGTAATAAAGTCTTACTAGCCTCATTGGCTGCATCCATAACATCCGGCGGGGTACTTCGTATATCTGAATGATCAGAATCCATTATAATATAATGTTAAAATATTAATAAATAAATCTCAACAATGAGCTCACAACAATAATGATCAAGCTATTTTGACAGTTTATTTATGATTTATTGCTGCTCTTAAACAAAAGATGCACTAAGGCCGCCTATCAGCGAAATATTCATGTATTAGGTCTTATGGACAGACTACAATGTATTTCTTATGAGTATATTTCACGCACTGGTAATAAAAACACTTGAATGTACCATGTTATTCTTATGGGTTTATTTCACGCCCTAGGGCGTAGAAATAATTTCACGCACAAGGGCGTGAAATTACATTTTACGATTCGTGAACGGTGTGTGCGGGAGTAGAAAAAATATTTTTAACTTTTCAGTTCGATGTTCTTCAAAAGCATGTTGTTCAGTTTTTTCAAACTATATTTATTTGACGTTTATTCTGATGGATTTTGTTTTTCGATCAGAATAAATAATATCACTGAAGATATCATCTTCATATTTGCTCGACCTGTAGGAGAACATCCTGAATGCGGCCCTGGAATAAATGGTTTTCTTGATCACCTCCCCCTTCAAATTCGAAGAATAATTCATCCTCCATCTCTATGTGTGACATAAAAATCATCTCCAAAGTAGCGACATGAAACTCCGATATGTGAAAGTAGCGCAGTCCTTGTTCTTTGTTCGATTTTCCTAAACGTATAATGCCTTTTTATGGTTGATTCAGCTATTGAATGTTCATCGAAATGTGAAATATAGTTCGCAACGAGAGGCTTGAAATGGCTCGAGAGAGAACGAAAACATACATATGAAGGAGAAGAAGGAAGCGAGCTTTGTGAAAAGAAATATATTAGGATAAAATTCATCTTTTTCTGTAATGACTATAACGTTAAGGAAGGAAATTTTCTGTATCTGTTTCTGATGAAGTGAGTGTCATCATACTTGAAAAGTATTTTTGACCGTGTGTGGCATGAGGGTTTGCTGGCCAAACTTTGATGCTGTGACTCGATGGATCATTTTTGTGTATGGCTATCCAGCATCCTGAAAGAACGTTTCCTACAAGTGACCGTCGTTGGATATCTTAAGAGTACTTTCCCGATCAATGCAGGTGTTCCCCAGGGATCCCTATTGTATCCAACCTTTTTTTTATTGTATATCAAAGACTCATTAAGAAAAAACAAAGAATCCAACATCAGCTGCGGCTGTAGATGCACATCTTCACCGGCAGCAGGAGGTTGCATATCTTGAGAGGATCCGGAAGTGATTTCGAATCGAGGTCAAACTAACCAGGTTCATTTGCCACAAAAACCCAGACATCGGTTTTCTTCTTCGAAGATAAATTTCTCCGAACCGGATAGATATAAATAATGTGAGGACAGACAATTCCGCTTTCTACTTCGATAAATTTGTTGGGGGTTAAAATTTACACCAATGTGTTTTAGCACAGTCATGTTGCTGGAATTGCACAGGCTGCTTCTCAAAAACTTGGAACACTGTTTCGAACCAAAAAACTGTACACACCTCAGCAACTTTTGATGCTTTATAAACCTCAGATCAGACCTTCTTTAAGGTATTCTATGTTCTATTCCTATGTATGGAGCTCCACCCCTAAGCATACCCTGAAGCGGCTGGATCAACTCCCATCAGATAATAATAATGACTTTATGCACATTACAATGAAAATGATTAAATTTACATCAATATATAAAATAGACATTACAGAAAACGTGAAAAAAGTAGGAAAGCGATAAGTGTAAGTCACTTGTTTCGCAATAAAAATAACAATCTACACATATTTAACAATCTACATATTTTTTTTTACACATTTCAAATAGAATATACCTATGACTAGTTTATATCAACTGAACATATATACATTCAGTACTACACAAATATAATATAGACAGTACACTGAACAAAATTACACACAATATAAGAGAAATATTGAATTTAAGACAATGAATTTTGGCTACTCTTGATAAAAATTTTGGGAAAAGGCAATAATACTGTCTTTTTGCAATGGTGTCTTCATTCTATTAAATTTTGAGTAAATTCCCTACCAGCTCTCAACAAGGGCCGTATATAAATGTTTCAGTTCGTTGAAAGGTACATATCTTTTGAGAACCCGAAATTTGTAGAGGACTGTTTGGAATTTTTTTATAATATATCTGATGTGGTAATCCCATTTTAGATGTGTGTCAATATATACGCCTAAGTATTTCGATTGTTTAACAGACTGAATTGTTATTGTATGGTTTTGTGTAGTCAGAATATTGAGGTTGTCATAAGGACAGGCATTAGATGCATTGCATTGGGGCCCAACACTGTGCCCTGGGGAATTCCACATTCAATTTCTAACTCATCACTAGTTTTATCTGCTATTCTAACAACTTGTTTTCTGTTTTGTAGATAACTTTCAAATAATTTCGAACATATACCTCTGACTCCATTATTGTTCAGTGTTTGTAATAGTAATTGGTGGTCAACCGTATCGAAAGCTTTTTTTAGGTCGATTAACAGGCAAAGTGAAGGTTTTCCTTTTTCTAAGGATTTGTAAACCCCATTTTGTAAACAGTGTCCCAAATTTCAATAATGACAACAAAGAACTTGTTGAATTTTATAATAACAACTTATCCCTGAATCTGGACGAAAATAATTTCAAATTTCACCTTGTATCTGGAGAAGACGTTGTATATGTAGTAAATTGCCTGAAAACTAATGCAACTGGAGTAGATGATATTAATATGACAATGATAAATATTTGTTTTCCGAAAATAAAAAATGCTTTACCTCAAGTAACTATTTCTCTCAATGGTATAACTCTAAATATAGTACCGGAGGCAAAAAATCTTGGCTTGATTTTGGATAATAATTTCAGGTTCAAAAAGCAAGTTTCACTATATATCCAGAGAGATTACGCGAACTTAAGATTAATTTACCCTCACCGAGCATACCTAAACAAAAACCAATTCATGCCAGAACCTCATTCTTTCACAGTTCACCTACTGTTCACCTGTATATTTTCCCTGTTTGGATAGTTCAGATTTGTGCAGGATACAAAAAGTCTAAAATTCATGTTTACGCTATATCTATGGCATTCGTAAGTTCCAGCATATTTCTCATAAGCTTTCTCAGTCGCAATGGCTGTCAATGAAGAATCGTTTCTTACTGCAATCTCTAACCTTATTTATGGAGATTCTGTGAAACATGTTCTTCCTTACGAATCAGTAGATAGTTGTCCTGAAAATCTAGAGAAGAAAATTGGATTGGATAATTTAGGAAACACTTGCTACATGAATAGCAGTTTACAAGTGTTGTTCATGACGAAGAATTTCAAGAACGAAGTTTTAATGATGAACGAGAACGGGAATGTTTCCTTCTTATTCATCAAACTCAAACAACTGTTCATGCAGCTGCAGTTTCGTAAGAAGGTATCATCATTCCCTCCAACCGATTTCCTGGAGTCTTTGAAGTCCACTAGATACTCGTTAGGACAACAAGAGGATTGTTCCGAATTCTTGGGGTTCTTGTTGAATAGTCTTCGTGAGCAAAACAATAGCAAAATCAATACTCCTGACCGCTCTGGACTAAATGATTCCGTACAGCCCATCTCGTCTTGTGTTTGTAAATCTTCTGTTGGAAAAATCCTCACTTGTTTACTTTGTGGTAAATGTTCAAGAAGTATTGAAAACTTATGTGAATTTCTGAAACTTCATCTAGCTTTTCCTAATACGACTAATAACCAGTCCGTGCAAAGCTTATTGTTAAATCATCTGAAAATGGAATTTTCAACAGCTGATGATCGACTGTATTGTCAAACATGCGCCAAACTAACTGACTTATAAGGAAACAAGTATAGCTGAGGCTCCAGTCAATCTAATAATAACACTGATGATTTTCAAACAAGACTCAACCTCTAACGGAAGCAAGAAACTCTTTGGAATGTTCGAAATAGATGAACATTTGAACCTAGCAGACCACTATTATAATATTTATGCAGTCATTGTTCACTGTGATTCTGGCGTTGAATTTGGTCATTATTACGCCTTGGTCAAAGAAGAAACGGACTGGTTTAAGTTTGACGGTAGTCAAACTCAAGCCTCTGGAGCCTCTGGAGACACGTAACATTTTGTTTTATAAGAGAGAGGACATTGCTAGTTCAAGATCTTCAAATGATGTTGTGCTGCAGGTTTTTCCGGGTTTTCCCGCAGCTGAAAAAGCAAATGCGCCACTGGAATCAATGAAGTCGCCCCAGAGCGCCAATTAATTTTTATTGTTGTTTTTATTTTATTTTTATCGTTGTTTTAATAAAACTTTAGGTCAAAAGGAAGTATTATGTAGATATAGCTAAGAATATTCTTCCACAGCTGCTACCACTTTCAATATATATTATGGATATAAAATACCACAATCATGATTGTGATTCAAAAAGAAAATTAAGACGATAATATTCGGTACACATTTGTTTGAAGGCGATTGTCAATGTTTCATTATGAATTTCACTAGTTCGGATTTCCATTGTCTAATATATAAAATGATTTGAAATCCCTGAAACAACTAAAGAAGAAGAACTAAAAATTAATAGCTGAATATAACAATTATATTAAGCAAAAATAACCTGAAATGAAATAATACTGAAATAAAATACGAGTAAAATTAGAACGTTAAGAGATTCAAGCCACGTTAGTTCACGACGTTTCGATTGTTAATATCTACAATCATCTTCGGGTGATGACTTTTTTAGTTTTTCCAGGGATTTAAAATCATTTTCTATTTTTGACAATGGAAGTCCGAACTAGTGAAATTCATTCGGTAAACAGTTATCACAACAACACTCTGTAAGAATCTCAACTCATCTTTCAACAGGTTAGGTTGGGTCAAAAGTTAGTGGGTCTATTTAACCCTCCACTACAACCCGCAAGGGTTCATTGTGGTTCACACCTATTAATACTCGACCAAATAAACCCAGGTTCTCAACGAAGCCAATTAGTTTGTATGGTGAGTGGTCTTTCAGGTTATATGGTAAGAATACGGCTCTGCCAAACTCTGAAAACCTGATTTTGTCCTCAGCGGGGCAGACACAAAGTATGTGCTGTGCTGTCCCATCATTTTTCCAAACAGAGGTGACACACACTGCCTTCCGACAGTCCGAGTCTCTGCCTAGGATGATTCAGATGACAGTAACCTGTGAGAAAGCCTGTTGGACATCGTAGTTCACCACTACTGTAGTTCAACAACTGTTTGATTTCAAGCTGCGAAGGTGAATGAAAGCCTTGGAGTGAGCCAATCTTGGAAGATTCTGCCAGAACATCTTTCAATAACTTTCATTTAATTTTTATTTCGTAACCATATACCAATTTGTGAAATGTACGTAATACTGGTTGAGTGGAAAAGTAGCATAAACCAAACTTAGCCAGAATAAATGAAGACAATTCATTATTATTTTTATTAAGTGGGTTTCCTTGATACATCTGCTATGTATGCACTCTGATCCTGATGCAGTTGTCTGTGATCCAGTAATGGCTCACTTACTTCAAATGAATCTCCAATAATTTTCACGAAATGGACAACTTTTCATTCATCAAAATCATTGCTGATAATATTATCAACCGCAACCCAGTTTCTTTTGACAATCATGTGAAAAACAAATCAGAAAAGTGTATATTCAATCTTCTGTTGTATTTGGACAACCTACATCTCCCTGACAGCTTTGCTCGAAACAGCCTTACCACCTTTTCCATACCGAATCGCGTACAAAAAAAACTGATATAAAGCGATTCCTTCCCCAGAAGTGTCAGCCAGAAAAACAATAAATTCCGCAGTGACAAATTCGGTATTTCCAGCCTTTCACATGGAAAAACGTCCTCTGATTTTGCGGACGCGAGAAAGTTTACTTTCTGGATTCCTCCGGCTGAATAAACCTGAATAAAACAGGCGGAAAAATAGGTAAGTGGTAATGGAGGTGCTACGTTTGGCATTCACGAAAAGTCGTAAGGGTTGCAAAGAGCAATATAAATAAGTTATTCCCCTAGGAGACACGGTCTCCAGGGGCGTTTCGAAGCATAAAGGTGATGTAAATGATGATATACAAAATAATTGTCATTACTTGAAGTACAGATTCATTTACTGCGAGTCGCTCTTTGAAAAGTAGACTTCGTTATTTCTTAGCTTGTACTAATTTCGACTCCAGATTGTTGTTGCTTGTAAAGAGATGACAGCTAATTAGAAAATAAAATCCAATCAGAAATCAATCATGATTCCACTGTGGAGGAAAAATGTAACCTATTGACAAACTAAAGAAAATTGAATATAATGGATAATGTAAAAAACAAAGGTATGTTGAAAAATATTGTTATAACTGGTTCAAAGTATCTTCGATTTTGGTAAAACCATAAAAACAATCGGTTTATAAAATGGGTGTAGCGTGATGTATGATGTATGAGATCAGTATATAAAAATCCATTCAGGGTTACCATCATATTTAGTTACTCTAGACTCAATACATCAAAGTTTCCACTTACTTTGACTTGAAGCTTTACGTGTTAGGAATCACACGTTGAAAGGTAAGACCTCGTTAGTCTTTAGCTCGCGCAAGTTTCGACTTTTAAGAGTTGTTGTTTGTAGGGGGCGACAGCTGGATAACCGAAGAACAGATTTTAACAGTTTTTTCAAACAGAGTAATGTTTACATAAGACTTGATGTTCTTTACCACTCAGATTTGGCTTCAAAATAGAGCCATATATTCCAAATTAAACAAAAATATGGAGACAAAATCTGTTTTAGAAGAGAAACGATTTAGTGAAGTGAGGTGAACTTTATTGACTATCGAGAAATCTCAAAGTATGACGTTTAAAACACACGTTGATAAGTCAGAAAAGGTTAGTACAAAACTTTCAGGTATCATTTTAGATGACACCCTCTCATGGTCAGATCATATTGAGCTGCAAAAAACTTTCCAGCCAGTCATTTCTCCTGAGACAATTGAAAAAATGTCTGAGCGGCCATGTTCTCAAAATGGCATACCATTCCTTGTTTCAGTCCCACTTGAGCTATGGCATACTATTGTGGGAAACTCTACTCAGTTAGAACGAGTTTTTCGCCTCCAAAAGAGGGCAATGAGAATTTTAGATGGTGCTCTCTTTAGAGAAACGTGCAGACCACTGTTTAAAAAATATAGAATATTGACCCTACCTTGTTTTTTTATTTATGAATCAGTCATCGAGATTCACAAAACGATAAATGAATATATGACACACTCTGATGTGCATAATTATCCAACGCGAAATGCAAATCAGTTAAATCCTCCTCGTTACAGACTTACTGTTTCATCTCGCAACTCTCTGGGCTTGAGTCTTTACAACAAACTCCATACTGATATCGAAAATTCCAATCTTCATCATTTCAAACGTGAAGTGAAAAATATCTCATTAGAGCATAGTTTCTGTAAGTGAGAGAATATTTGGAAGCACCAGTTCTTACGTCTTATCAACACAATTATTCTTTGTTTGTTAGTAAATTACGTTAGGCTTTTTCGTACTTTTACTACATTCAACTTGATCGAAAATAGTCATTTTGTAAATTTTAAATTTTATACATTGAATTATTTATGTATACATATTAGTATATACCTACACTTTTTGTATGACCTGCTACGAATGTAATGTAACGTAGTCAAATAAACTTACTTACTTACGTAATGAATAAATTACACGAGTAGCGGTAGACAGTAACGAGTACACAAAGAAATGTAAATATGAAAAAAATTATATAAATATATGTAAAATAATGTGAAACCTTGAATGTGTAGTACATATGCAAGATTACAAAAAAAATCGTAACAGATTTCGAAATTATAATAAAATTTCAGTACCGCCACTGTTATCTTCAATCTTTTCCCCGAGTTTTATCAAACGGACCGTTACAAATAACCCATGTCTCACGTATTGAGTGAAGAAGATTTATACTAGTGCGAATCTTTGTATCTTTTTGTACTGGATGGTGTGCAATATTGATCTCCATTTTTTAGACTTCAAAAAAAGGTTTTCAATTAATCTGAATCTTTCGTTATATACAGTGGGTGTGTGTCAATCGAGCTACCATTAAGAGTTCGAGGGGAAGGGGTAAAGTTATCAAAAAATGTCCCCAACACAAAATTAAATAAAAAAAAAAGATTTTGAATTATCAGGGTTTATATTCCGCTGAAAAGTAATCAGACACTGGAAAATTCAATGTTTTTGAACATCCTTTTACTCATTTACTTGAGAAGAAGTCTACCTACATATTGAAATTTTCCTTTTCAGCTAAATTTCAAATCATAATTCTTTTATACAGTGTGGTCCACTGAGTGTGCATCAAATGGGAAACTTTTTTATTATCGATTTCTCAGAAAATTTCATTCCTGACAAAAGTTGGTGCATGTTCCAGAACTATACCAAGTGTACCTGAAATGGCTTTATGACAAACACATAGGACAGACACAAACAAACATACAGGATACACCAAAAAATATAAAGTTAGTTCAAGAGTGAAGTACTCTTATTTCAAAAAATATAAAAATATGTTGGAAAAAAAAGTTGCTTAGAATTGAAAGTTATGTTCAGATACAAAGTCATGGCCTGCTTTTCGATTTTTTTTCTTTTGGAAAATTTTGAATTACCCCCGTATGATACATATTTTTATTATTTTGATTTAATATGTATTTGAAGTAGCCACAATCAAATCAGTTTGGAGCATTTTTTATCAAATTAAAGTGTATTTGTGAAATTTACTTGGATTTGTATTTTTTAGGTGACCGTCAACTTCATGTTTGTTGCAACGGTATTTAACAGAACTCTAGAATAAAACAAATACTCTTTTTAACGAGGCAAATACTTTACTAAGTATAATGTTTGTATGAATAAACTGTCAAAATCTATCGCGGATAGCCATGAACAAAAAAGAACCAATAAGCGATAGTACAGAAAAATACAGTAGGTAACTTAACAACTCAACAGGTGCTAACAATAAAAATTATCGAAGCGTCTCTGTATGTCCTCCTTCTCTTTCGATGCATCTAATTGTTCGCTCACAAAATTCGTTTAATGTAGATCGCAACACAGTAGCGGGAATATTTCTGCAACGAACTCGTATTGAAGTTTCAAGCTCATCAACATTATTGTTTCAAGTATCTCTATAAGAAATATTCTAGAGATGTAAGGTCTGGAGAACGAGGAGGCCATCGAGGATCGGTATTTCGTCCCAACCATTCATTACGAAATGTCCTATTCAGCCATTGAGAAATATTTGTAGTAGAATGGGCAGGACATCCGTCATGTTGGAACCATAACTTTTGCCGTTCTTCTAATACCATATCATCCAAAAACTCTCCTATTTCAGTTTCCAAAAAGTTCAAGTACCTGAAATTCTCACGAAAAAAAAACGGACCTAGTAATTTATCAATCAATATACCACACCAAACGTTTGTTTGGTGTGGTATATTGTTGTTGTCAATAATAAAATTTGGGTTGACATCTGCAATTTTGTGATGATAGAACCCCATTTGTTGTAAAAGTAGATTCATCTGCGAACAGAGTACATCGATGAAAATCTCGCTGTTCTTCTATTCCACTCTGAATCCACATGGAAAAATCATATCTCAAATCATAGTCTCTTTCTTGAAATGTACAAATGAATGTAGGTTTGTAAGCATGGTACTTATGTTTCTTGAGAATATGCTTCACAGAGGTTTTTTATGCCGGTATGATCACTAATTTATTGGGTGGACCTTCTAGGATTTTCTACTACTGCTTGAAGTACGTCAAGCTGGTTTTCTTCTGTGCATACAGGTTTCGTACGCTCCGTGTTATGTTTATATTCTAGTGAGCCGGTCTGTTTGAAATTCTTTAAAATTCTACTTACACTTGAATAGCAAATTTGTTTGTATGGATGCCTCTCGTTGAAAATATTTGCAGCTTCGCGCATTGTTTTATAACCATCACCACAGATTATAACTAATTCTGCCTTTTCAGTTAACGTTAATAATATTGGGCAAGGCATTTTTAATTAAGGACATATATGAAAACGTTTTACAGGCAAGTTTTAAGAAGCCACACTATCAAACTACAGTATTGTTTTAGGGCGTATGTGTTTTTTGTTCATGACTATCCGCGATAGATTTTGGATTGTTTTTTAATATCTGTTCTGGTTGAGGCATTCTTGTCAGAATAAAAGTAATTTTATACTTTCATTGAGAGTTTATGCATACGAACATTTAGTTAGTAAAGTATTTGCCTCGTTAAAAAGAGTATTTGTTTTATTCTAGAGTACTGTTAAATATCGTTGAGACAAACGTGAAGTTAACGGTCACCTAAAAAATACAAATCCAATTGAATTTTACAAATACACTTTAATTTGATAAAAAATACTCCAAACTAATTTGATTGTGGTTACTTCAAATACATATTGAATCAAAATAGTAGAAATATGTATTATACGGGGGTAATTTAAAATTTTCAAAAAAAAAACTAATCGAATAGCAGGCTATGACTTTTGATTGATTCTAAGCAACTCTTTCTTTCAACATATTTCTATATTTTTTGAAATAAGGGTACTTTACTCTTGAACGAACTTTATATTTTTTGGCTTATCCTGTATGGTGTTTGTCATGAAGCCGTTTCAGGTACACTTGGTATAGTTTTAGAACATGCACCAACTTTTGTCAGGAATAAAGTTTCCTGAAAAATCGATGATAAAAAAGTTTCCCCTTTGTTGCACACTTAGTGGACCACACTGTACATTACGTTGTTTGGTATTCGTTGGTAATGATATCTGATTCAATTCCATTATGAACGCTGCGCTCACAAACTACATGAAAAAATGATTTCCGTGTGATTTATTCTTCATAATCGGAAGTTTTTTTTTGAGTGGATTTGATTTGCATGTGAAAAAAAATTGTTCGAAATGTATACATTTTGTGAGCACTCTTAGAGAAAAGTAAATGTACTTTTCTCTGGAAATTTTTGACTCCTTATATACTTATTGAAAATTAAAATAGCAAAAAGGCCTTTTCATAATGGATAACTTCCCCTAAAAATGTCCCTTTGTGATGATGCAGACTTCTTTTTTCCGATGACTGAAGTTTTGAATTGGTTGAAAGATCTGAATGAATATTCAAAACTTCTTTGACATCTGTCGAAGAAGTAAAGAAATAAGCTATCAAAAAAGGAATAACTGCGAATATATTCGAATTTTTATCCATTTTTGAAGACGGAGGCAGATTTTGGCCTCCGAAACGTAAAAGATAAGTATTTTTTCTTAATAATTTTTTTGATAGGCAAAATTGTTAAATACGACGAGTTACTGATAAATAGAAGATTTTTCTTTGTGAAAAATACTTTGATTTTTATGCAGTAACTTATCGGGGTAAACTAAAAAGTTTGCCCTTCTATACTTGTATAAAGTTCTCCATTCTAATTTTTATATTTTTCAGATTGTGGAAGGTAACAAATACCCAAAAAAAAAGGTCGATAAAAAACTGAATGAATAGTTTTTCGCAGTTGACAGGAACTTGAAAAGTAGCGTTTTCACATTGAATTGCTGGAAGTCCACCTAGAGATTAATAATATTTTGTGAAAGAAATTTTATATTAGTACTCATTCAATTTAATTTTGAATGTTCGGCGTACAAACTGAATGTGGAAAAGTGATTCACATTCAATTCACTGCTCATTATTGAAAGATTGTGATTCAGATGGATTTTTTTTACATCTTTGTGGTGAGTTCCTATTGACATATTCAATTGTTTTTGTCTCTCCTTTGAACGTTCTCTGATTTTGGTATATTGTATTTCATTATAAGTTAAAAGCGAGAAAGATTTCTTCTCACATAATAACACGTACATAAAATGTCCCTGAATCAGTTCATAACTCAACTTGAAAAGATAAATTGAACATTGATTCATCTCCTGGCATTATGTGTCTGAAAAACCCTCGCAAAAACTGGAATCGTCTGAAGCTTGCTCGTCTGCAGATTTCTAAAGATTTCTCGATTCAATAATAAATTTCCATTGAATTTCTCTCCTCCATCATCTTTGCTCTAAAAAATTCACTGATTATTTTTCTCAATTCATACACTTCGCGCATAACGAAGGTTCGTTATAAAAATTTAATAAAAGCTTGTTATCGAAGGTTTTGTTAGTGTGCTGTGCTGCCACCGCGCTGCGCAACTGGATCTCGATATTAAAATGTATGTTAATTTTTATGCTACATTTGCTCTAGTAAATTTAGGAAATATGATGAAAAAACATTGTCGTCTGGTATATTCCTGGCGCATCCACCAAATGTTGACTGTATAAATATTTTTTTAAGTACAAAACACAAGCACTACAGGAAAGTCCTTAAGGCGCTGAGAGCGGTGCCTGCGGTTGCTGGAGCGCAGTTCTCCAAACAAAAAAGATCTCTGATATGTACCGCTCATGGTAGAATCAAATGTGCCAAGTCACTTGAACATCTTCCGTGAAAGTATCTATAGAACAGAGACAAATCTCCAACTTTTTGTCGATGTTCCAGACTATCAAGGTTGCAACTGATGTTTGCGTCTCCAATTAGTCGGATGGCTCTTATCTGGATGGAATCTAGAAGCTTCAATGTGTGTCTGAAGGTGTTGGACAATGTGTTTCGTGGTGTATTTCATCAGTTCTGACTTTCATTGTCTAATATAATATAAATTAATTTGAAATCCCTGAAAAAAATGAAAGATTAACCGAAAATAACAATTTTATTGAAACAAAAATCTGAAATTACAAGGAAATAACATACAAGCTTCAACCAGAAAATAAAAAATTGAAATATTGATGAAAGCTGAAAATTAAAAAATATTATTAACAAAAATGGGAATGAAAAAATAAAAATTGAAAAAATCCAAACCAAGTTAGTATCCACAATCGTCTTCGTGTGATAACTGAAAAAACACCAAGTCTATTTTTCGGAAAAAGAGCGATCATCACTAACACCGCATGACAGTAAGCCACCTCACTTGTATGGACTACCCAAAATCCACAAAAAGGATGTTCTGCTCAGACCGATCATTAGCTCCAGAGATTCAGCCACTCAGAACTTGTCCAGGTTTTTACTACCAATAATTAAACCATTGCAAGGTAAAACATCATCTTTTGTGAAAAATTCAAGACATTTCGTTGAACTACTAGAGGAAATCGAAGTCAAAGAGCAGGATCATCTGGTCAGTTTCGACGTGGAAAGCTTCTACACCAACGTTCCTGTCGAAAAAGCACTCCAAATCATACAGAAGAAGCTATACGAAGATGGGGACCTGAAAGATAGAACAACCTTACCGATACAAGTAATCATGGAATTACTGGGATGGTGTGTACGAAACTGCTACTTCCAATTGAAGGACGAATTTTTTACGCAAGATGAGGGACTGCCAATGGGATCGACACTTCCATCGGTTATAGCTAATATATATATATATATATATATATATATATATATATATATATATATATATATATATATATATATATATATATATATATATATATATGGAATGATTTGAAACTCTGGCCATTGAAAAAGCCCACAAGAAGCCCCGAGTCAGGTTGAGATACGTAGACGAAACCTTCATAATATGGAACCATGGGAATGCAGAACTAGACATTTTCCTGAAGCACATGAACAACGTAAGTCCTTCCATCACTTTCACAATGGAGAAGGAAGTCCACAACGAATTGCCTTTCTTAGACGTTTTGGTGAAGAGGACCGACACTAAATGGGAAACATCTGTATATCGAAAACCCACTCACACAGGACAGTATCTGAACCAGAAATCCAACCACCATCAATCGACTAAGACAGGAATCATCAAGACTCTACTAGACCGTGCTTTCGAGCTCTGTAATGCAAAGGAAGGTCTCGAAAAAGAAATAAGCATCATCAAAAATGACCTTCAACGGAATGGTTACTCCAGAGTGATGGTAGAATAGGCTTCAGCTAGAAGACAGCAAGAGCTCCACAAGGAAGAGAAGCCGCAACAGAGTTATCACCCGAAGACGATTGTGGATACTAACAATCGAAACGTCAAGACGTAATTTGGTTTGGAATCTTTCAATTTTCATTTTTGTTAATAATATTTTTTGATTTTCAGCTTTCATTAATATTTCAATTTTTCATTTTCTGGTTGTAGCTTCTATATTAGAAAACAGATGCCTGGGTTTTTGTGGCATTGAATTGAACCTGGTTACTTTCACCCCAATTCGTAAACACTTTTAGATCCTCATTAAGATATGCATATGCAGGATGTAAATCTTCTTTAAAAGAAATGGAACTAGGTGTTCCTCAGGGTTCCATATGGGGGCCGTTGATTTTTCTGTGCTATATAAATGACATGCCACGTCACGTGAGTTCCAACAATATCATTCTATATGCGGATGACACGACAATAGCTACGGAGGCCAACTCTTTCGAAGAACTGGAGGATACACTCCAAATTTTGACTGAAGAATTCACGTACTGGTGTCGTAGGAATTCTTTAATTATCAACTGGGAAAAAACGGTATATATTCAATTTTTCAATAGAGTGACGGCCTATAAGCCACTGAACACCTCTCCCAATATTGAGTTTTCAGAACATACAAAGTTTTTGGGAGTATATCTCGATGAAGACATGAGCTGAAAGACCCACATTGATTATGTTATTAAAAAGTTACTTATATAATGAAACATGTAAAATTCACTTTAGAAAGAATATAATTCTTACACTTCCATCGATATATATTTCAATATTTGATTCTACAAAAAGGATTTGAAGCTTTATATCTTCTATTAATTATCTGCGAGCGCTTTCGACGAAAACAAAAACGGATACACCCAAAAGACAATAGATAAACTAGAAAACAGAATCGAACAAAAAATACAGAACAAGGATCAAGCCACCTCAACAGACAAAACAACACAACGATGAACAGCATTTACGTACGTAGGACACCAAACCAAAAAACTAACAAACTTCTTCAAACCACTGAACATCAACATCACATACAAGCCGAACACGAAGATAACACAAAAAATAAACAACTATGAAAAAGAAGAAGACAAAGACCAAAACGGGATATACAGTATACAATGCTCGGACTGCAACAAATTCTATAGCGGCCAAACCAAGAAAAAACTGATCTAAAGGTACAATGAGCACAAAAAGACATACATGAATCCAACAGTATATAAATCAAACCTTGCAACACACGCCATACAAAACAAACATAATTTCCCCCCACCAGAGAACATAAAACTAATAAAACAAATCAACAAAGGAAACCGCATGGATATTTGGGAAAACTTGAACATCCATAAATTCAACAGTCATAAATCACTTATCACAAGTACAAATCAAAACACAAGATCTCACATTCAATATATTAAACAAAACCATACACATTCCTAGAGAAGATCTAACACGAAGAAGAGTACCTGATGCAGAACAAATACAGGCAAATTTACCTAAAGTACCTGAAATACCTGATTTAAGACGCTCTGACCGTATAAAGAGACAGACAACAGGATTACCAGTTCAGTTTGAGTAGTGCCAGAAGATGACAGCACTACCAACTGTCGAAAGCGCTCGCAGATAATTAATAGAAGATATAAAGCTTTAAATCCTTTTTGTAGAATTCAATATTGAAATACTATATATATATATATATATATATATATATATATATATATATATATATATATATATATATAAATTACTATTATATGTTGAACAAAATATTGACAAATTCAAATTGAATTCAGACATGCACCAGTACCCTACTAGAAACGGTAACCTCCTCAGGATCCCAAAACATACCAGCTCGTTGTAAGAGAAATCTCCAAATTTTACTGGCATTACATTTTATAATTATTGTCTTCCTATCAGCATAAAGGGTGAACAAAATTTCATGAAATTTAAGGCCAAATTGAAATCACACTTAGTAGAGTCATGTTTTTACAATGTTTCAGATTATTGCCCTATACTGAAATGAATAATGTAACACGAAGATTTCACTTATTTATTTGTTTTCACTGTTTCCTGTGTTGTATTTTATGACATATCACATATCATGTGAATGATCTTGTATACTATTTTGTAATTGTTAGCGAGATAATTGGTATTTTCTTCCAAAGCTTAATAATATCACTATCAACGGAATTGCTTTTCAGAAAAATAAACAATAAACCAATTAAAATACAAACGTTTAAACTGAAAGTTGGTAAACCATCCCCGGTCTGCCCTACGCGTATGAAACGGTATTGTTTTGAAGTAACAATTTGATGATTCGTTCTGGTAGAATCTGTGTTTTCTAACTCAATCTTTATGTAGCTGAGCCTCCAAGTAACAAGACCTCAACAAATGATGTCCTTTTCAAGAAAAGTATCTGTCACAAAAAAGTTCTACTTATTTCTCCAGGACTAAACACGAATATATGTAAATTCTGATATATAAAACGAGTTCTAAGGGTTGTGGCGTTAGCGTGTTTTTTATTTACCTGGATGGTTCTGAATGACACTTGAAATGATCCGTTTGATGTTTTTTCGAAGTGGATTTTCTCATCACTTTTTATATCCTTGTTGGATGGAAGTTACAGGCACCTGCCGAAAATAACGATTCGGGAATCGGTCGATTCAGGTGCTTTTTGATGAATGGGGGCTTTGCGGATGGGATAATAAGTAATTCGTTCTTCAGAGTTTGGCCATAATATTTTCAATAAATGTTTTATTATAGAGGGGTTTTCATACAGTTTCAGTAGGAAAATAAAGGAATAAAACAGGTGGGCATACGTATAGAAGTAATATAATTATATCTTATTGATGCTGTTCTGTGTACTATATACTATCATTCATACTGGACAGAAAACGCAATACAGTTTTCGTTTTAAATATCGTTATAGTCTGATCACATTCAGATATCTTCAGATGATGCTTTGGAGGTTTGTTAGTCGTCTCAACATCATCTTTTCAGCTAATATAGAATAACAGAAGTAACAATATCCACTGAAAATTTATTTTCGAAAGTGTGCCCTAAGGGTCGATTATGAGACTGGACCGTTTATATTATTCTGTAATGACATTTTATATATTATACATGCTGACGACATATTTTTCTTGGTTTTCGATGAACATGACAACTTTTTTGAAGAAACACTGTGATAAGTGTTTCGGTATTTTATATTCCTGATGTGGTACTAACTTTCCTGAGTGGAATTCAGATGAAACTCAAAAATTGCGATTACATCGTGAACAATATTTCAAGCTGATGAGGTGTGCAAATTTTCAGATCACTGTTTCAGCTGGAATAGTTATTGTGATGACTTCACATCTACACTTAAGGTCTTCTCGTATTGATGCAAAATATCAAACTGATTTTATTCATTGACCAAATATTATCATTCACTTGAAAAGTCCAAAAACAGGCATACACCTTTAGAATTGTCCTGCACTAATAAGGAAAGTATTTCATGTGTTTCATTTTAATGCCTCTTATTTCATGGTACTATGTCAGTAATAATTATCATAATTCAATGACATGTTCGAAAATTGTTGCTTTGTTAAGAACTATATAAAACGGAGTTTGATCGTATTCATTCCATCTACTACAATATTTTAACTCGAATTAGTAATTATTTTCCCATCAAATCATACAAATACAACCTAATAGTCAACCTACTTTTCTATCTGGGGCTGAAATTTTATAATAAACGCTTATAGTACCCCAAAGAACTGAAGTTTCATTACTTTTGTATTTGTTGTTCTATGGCTATTTATGTATCAATGTGACTATTACTCTACACGCTTGTCGAGGTGTAAAAAACGGTTTGGTATTGGGAAATGATAGAACAACTCTCAAAACAAGCTTTTATTCAAGTGCCCTAAAAAGATCAAAAAGAAATTTTAAATCACATCAACTACATTCATTTATGACTTTACACAATTGAAATTATAATGAAAGCTTGTCGCGATGCCTAGAAGAAATGTCTACATATTCAGTCAGATGAAATTTAAATTAAGAAACATTCTGACAGATCAACTAGGTACTGCAATAAATTTCAAACCCGATAAATCCTATGTGTGCAAAAAAGTTATTCAAGGTTAAAGTTCCACATTTTGGGCATTCACGGCACTTTTATTCAATTACAAAAATTATGAATTGCTTACAAGTTTAATAGGTGCCTACCTATTTACAAAATTTCAATTACAAATTGAAATTATCGCGACAAGCTTTTATCATAATTTCAATTCTGTTAAGTCATAAATGAATGTGGTGACTGTGATTTCAATTTTCATTTTGATATTTTAAGGCACTTAAATAAAAGATTGTTTTAAAAGCTTTTTAATCATTCTTTTATTTTATATTTTTTTGGTTTCAATCGATAGTTATCGATCAATATGAAAGTCCATCTATAAAACGGAGTCCTTCAACGGAAAAACTTAAGGAACGGGGGAAACTATTATTAGGATAAACTATATTCTATAGAAGTAGGTAGGTACCTACAAAATTTCGTGTCCCTGTTATTTACCACTGAGGAGATCTCTTGTACGGAGCCGATCCTGGCAGCAGCATCAGGTCACGTTCATAATTAATATGTATTGTCATCGGTTCTGCATGCAAAATTTCAGGTCAATTGGATACCGGGAAGTGGGTCAAATAAAACTTGCAAGATTTGTTAACATACATACAAGTCAAGTTAAATAAAATCTTTTAAATATTCATGACTGCACCAAAGGTTCCAAACAGTACATCACGAGTACAAATGTGTCATCTTTTGTTTGTATAGAGTGAGTGAGGTTTATCTGTACCCCAAATTATGTGTTGATGTATAATAGAAAAAGTGTTGGACACAATAAGGATTCCTAAGAAGCAATGATAATGGAGGTATTTGAAAGGATACCATTGACGGCTATTTGTGAGAAATGAGTAAGTCTTCTGAAAACTGTTTTGATGATAAATATTCAATGATGTGTTGATGAACAACTTTTTTCATAATTTACGATATCACTGATGGTGAAGTAACTGGTTTATGAATATCTGAGAGAAGATTCTTGTTGCTCATTATATAGGGCCTTTCATTAGGCGCTTCCTACCATTAAATTCCAATTGAATAAAGTGTGTGTGAGATACTATCGACATTATTCATTTTTTTGAAAGACCTATTGTCCGCTACGGCTTCTCTAGGTGGAGCCCATCCAAAACGTCCAATTTTCCATGTCTCTGGCGCATAAATCAGGTTGAATTTGACCGATGGCATGGGTTAGGTATGTTAGCTTCGAGGAACGCTGTGGGTTGTTGCTCATTCGCATACTCTTGCGACTTGAAAAATCTCACAAAAAAAAAGTTTAACGGAGTCAAATCGCACGATCTCAATGGCCAGTTTATATCATCTCCACGTGAGATGACCATGCCCTCAAATCGCTTGTGCAGAATATCTAATGTCGCATGAGCTGTGTGACACATAGCGCTGTTCTGTTGAAACCACATGTCCCTGGTGTCTAGATCATCCAATTTAGATGGAAAGAAGTTGGTAATCATCGACCTGTAATGCTCGCCGTTGACAGTGATGGCCCGGCCAACGTCGTTCTCAAAAGAATATGGACCCATGACGCCGCCAACCCAAAATCCACACCAAATAGTGACTTTGTCAACTGTTCCAGAGCCCATTCAGGGAACCAACGTCGTTGTCTATATTCGTTTACCCTCCTTTTCTGGGTCGGTTGAATTTTATATGGGTGCAGGCCCAAGTCACGACGCAAAATTCGCCAAGTTGTGGTCTGCGGAAGGCCAAGTTCTTGTGAGCGACACGAAATCGACTGCCTCGGATTCTCCTGCACACTCTCACAGACTGCGGCGATTTTTTTGGCGGATCTTGCGTTTTGTCAACGTGCGGGTGTTAGTCAATCGTTTACTGAACCAGTTGAGTCAAATTTATCCACCACATTGCGTATAGTCCCCTCGGTAGGACGATTGTGGCGACTGTAAAATGGGCGAAGCACGCGGTACGTGGTGGTCCTAATAAGAAGGAAAATTTCCAATATCGTGAGACAGGTTAAGGAACTCGCAAAAAATTATAAAATTTCGTTGGTTGGTGGATTTTCAACAAGAGTAAAATTAATTCCAAACGGACCTCGACTTCATTGATATTGAGTATATTGCTTAGCAACTGTCAAATAAGAACCTATCAATTTCATCTGAAAATCAACTGTGTAGTGAAAGTGTTCAGAACTGTTCAGAAAGTTGTTGCTGTTGAGTTAACTATTCACGTAAGTGGTGAAAGAAATGGTAAATATGGTGAAGGTATGTGAATTTCAAAAATGTTATTGTATTTTGTTATACAGTGCTGCTTGTAATAATGTATTTTGAAAATCATTCTACCCCTTTTGGGTTATACTGTAGTGTTAATGTTTTTATTTTATTTAGGTATTATTCAATTTCAAATGTTTGATTTATCACCTGACTTGCTACAAATGTTTATACATATACGTAGTCGAATAAACTATCTATCTATCTATATGCTAGACCCAATGGAACTAGCAATCTGTTCCGATTCCCCCAAGTTCTACAATTATTTTCGTTCATGACTTACTTGAATTCATTGTGAGCATCAACAGAATCGATGCAATTTTGTGATCTGAGATTTTTTCGTCAGTGTCTGCAGATTATATTTTTGGAGACGATAGCTTGTTCGCACCATGGCTTACTAGTGAAAATTATTGACACTGTTCTTACAATTTCAAACACGATCACCTGAAGTTCTTAGCATGGTTATTGTTGTCATTCTTGTTATACATTTTGATAAATTTTTTCATACAACTCGAATTGATATTTGTTTGAAGGTGGTTGACAATGTTTCGTGGTGTATTTCATCAGTTCGGACTTCCATTGTCTAATTAATATAAATTGATTTGATAACCCCGAAAAAAATCAAAAAGATTGACCGAAAATAACAATTTTATTAAACAAAAAACTGAAATTACAAAGAAATAATAAACAACAACCAAAGAAATAAAAATTTAAATATCAATAAAAGCTGAAAAAATTGGAAAAATTCAAAATATCAATAATAAAAAAGGAAAAAATTAAAATTGAAAGATTTCAAACCAGTTATCACCTGGAAACGATTGTGGATACTAACAATCGGAACGTTGTGACATACTGGGTTTTAAATCTTTTAATTTTAATTTTTTCATTTTTTGTTAATGATATTTTTAATTTTTCTAATTTTTTCAGCTTTTATTAATATTTCAATTTTTATTTGTTTGGTTGTTGTCGTATTAACCTAAAATTGTTATTTTAGGTTAATCTTTTTGATTTTTTCAGGGTTATCAAATCAATTTATATTATATTAGACAATGGAAGTCCGAACTGATGAAATCGAATTGATATTTTCATTGGGTTGAAAAGACTGAAAGCGTGATCCATCATCGCCTCATTGGAACCTCTGATCGTGAAATAACACAGTCTATTTTATCTTTATTTATTATGGGGTTTTCTGGGTCAGATATTCCATCATTCAGTAGATCCAAACCTTCTGTTGAGCAAATCACAAACACCGATCATCGGCCAATCAATCACACATTGTCATTCAATAACTACCTATAATTCAAAATTCAACACCGACTAATCGATCTATTTGTTTTCGGCAGCATCTGCGGCAGAATAAGAGATCGAGGGTGCTAAAAGGGGCCATCAATTAATCACGGGTGTCAATGTGTCATCCGCTATATATTATTATTTCCGGTCTTTTTCTTTCCATGATGCATTGCTTTCCCGTAGCTCGGGAAACGTGAGATCGACGACAAGAAAAACGATTTATTCTTATCAAGACTTTCTGAATCGTAGTCATATTTATTGGTTATGCCGGGAGTTTTCCTGAGATCTGATAGGAAACATCCAGAGGCGTGAAGTTATGGAAACACATCGAGTACTCATGGAGAAAACGAGTCGGTGAAATTTGGAGAATTGGGTCACTTTCAGAGATGACAATTTTTGTTTATAGGTCGATTATGAAAAGATTTCTCAATGCAATGACTAACTGACATAGGTCTAGTTAGCTGCAGATTGGTGCATTTTCGACAACTTCGTTATTATTCTGGATACAAAAGTTGTATGAAGGAAGGAAACAAAATGTAGCGCTTCGTTACTTTTTGGTGAAGTACTTTTGTTGTCAAGGATCTAACATGGAACTAGAAAAAAAGAGACAACTTGGAATGACGATATTGAGCTTACGAACGGAAGGAGCGGAGAAAAATCATGCAAAGCAAAAACAACAGAAAAAATAATGAGGGGCAAAAAATTTTATCACGAAAGTAAATAACAAAAAAAATGAAATAAGGAATTTATATTAGGAAATCAAAAGTGGAAAACAGGAATATAAATCATTATCTGGCCGTTTTGGAGACTGAAATAGACAAATAATAATAAATGACAATTGGATTCCAGGATATCGACTGTGGATGCACATCTCCACCGGCACCATAGTATAGTGGTATCATTTGCAAAGAGAGTGAATTCACCAGATATCTTGACTTAAGTGAGGTCGTTGACATATAATAGGGAAATAATTGGGCCGAACACAAATCCACCTCAACCCGCAAGGGTTTATTGTGGCTCACACCTATTCCCACTCGACTAAATAAACCCAGCTTCTTAACGAAGCCAATTACTTTGTATGATGAGTGGTCTTTCAGATCAGATGGTGAGAGTACGGCTTTGCCGAACTCCAAAAACCTGATTTGGTCCCCTGCGGGGCAGGCACAAAGTATATGCTCTGCTGTTTCATCGAAAATTAGGTAGTCGGATAGTCAAGGTGCAAGATTCCCAGCTTGATACGCGCGACAACCTTCCCATATGAGGGTTTTCGCACGTCAGCTCACCTAACGATGCCTTAGATTCAACCGTGCAGGGCTTTTTTGCCTCTGGTTTTGGTGAATCATCACCAATCACGGCAAGGGTAATGCGTCGCCCGACGAGAGGGTTCCGTAGAGACAGCTGATCAGCTCAGTGTCATTCATCCTCCTGACGAGATTTTCCTCCTATTTGACAGTTCCGTTGTTTCAACCATCTGATATCGCTCTGAGAGATATGAATCGAACCATGTTTAAAAAATCTGTTTAAAATCTGTTTTTCCGTTAAGCAGCTGTCGCACCCCTACGAATGACAACCCTCAGAAGTCGAAACTTGTGCGAGCTAAGGATTAACGAGGTCTTACCTTTCAACGTGTGATTCCTAACACGGTGTGAGAGTCACACTTCGGAATTCATACAGTTGAAGGTTTCTCAGCAGTATATTGTATCAACACAGTCAAATGCCTATGTTAGATCATAGAACACTGCTGATGTTGTCTCTCCAGCATTTATCTCAGAGTGAAAATCGAACTGATTCTCACTATTTTTTCATAAACTACACCTCACGATTTGTGGAGATCAAATAATGAGGTGTAGGTCATGAAATTACTGTGGATCTTCATCAAGTAACGGCTGAATCAATCATATGATTTTCACTAATTATATTATGTAAGTTCGTAAATTCTAACAGACGCGTCTTGACTATTTTCATGATAAATTTGGCAATGACTGGAACGACAGAGATAGGCTGTAGATTAGAGGGATTATCCAGATCTCCACCTTTATGCAGCGGGTTGACTACAGAGGTTAAAATAGTCCATGCGGACCTCAAGTGTGACACCGTATTAATTCAAAACAATGCGACCTGCCTAATACAGAGATGAGCGCTCCATCAAATAACACATCCGCTATATCGTTCGCCTAATTGATATCGCCGATACTTGAATCGAAATATCCCTTTCTCATTTTGAATTGAACGGCTCTATAAGCGATATTTCATTGATGCTATCAAAACCGATTTCTGTAAATACTGATTCAAAGTTGAATGTTATTGACACGCCATCCGGTCATGACAGTCATCACAGATTATGGCACTTCAATTTTTCAATTAATTGCTAAAACATCAACACTTGTCGAAGTGGATGAATAGAGTAGTTCAATATTTGGTTTGATTGAAAAACTGATTGAAAGTTTTGTGAAAACTAGCTGATCTGGCGAACTTCGTATCGCCTCAAAATTTTTATATGTGTCAGCTGAGTTGAATAATTGTGTTTGTGAAGCACGAAGTTGAGCCATACGAACACGGCTGGTACTATCAGGTCATTTACATGCCAGAAAATATGTATCAAGATGGAGAAATAGAAAGCTGACTTTTTTGGCTGGGATTCAATGAAATAAGCGAATAAATGCCATTATGTTCTTTAATCGATGACATAAAAAACAAATTGAATCATCAGTAGATATCAATTCTGAAACAGTGAAACAGTAGCTCGAGAGCCAAAAATGCTGCAGGAATATTTCTGAAACAGATCTTTTAACACGGCGCTTCTCTCGTGTGACATTTTCTTTATCTGCAGTAGATTCATTTGCATCATTCTGCAGTCTAGTTACATTACTGTTTCCTTGTGAGGGGTTCCATATTATTCATGTGTCATAACTGCAGTAGTCATTTTCAGTGGCGTGGTCGAATTACTCTTCCTGACGTATGAATTAAAACTGAAACTGAAACGTCAAGAAGAGTACTTTGTCCACGCCACTGAAAATGACTGCTGCAGTTGCTGTTGAAACGTTCAGAGATTGGAACCGAAGAAGACCGCGGCAAAACCCGGAAACCAATCAAAACATCGACGTCAGCTGTGAAAGCCTATATTCCTTTATGAGAAATTCTTGACCAGAATACCGAAACGGGGCAAATGAAAAAAACTAGGAGTGATAGGCCGTGGTCTAATGGAATTTGTAGTAAGGAACGTTTCGTTTGCGACAGATATCATCAGTGGTACGTAAGTTGACTGAAGGTCATAGCTGAAGTCTCAGTAACAATCGGCAGAGGAATCAACCTTCAATCAGAGAATTCAACTGGCAGGACAATGTTTGAGTTTTGAAAAAGATAAAGAATTAACAAAGAAGATACTGAATAACTTCAAGATTGTAGAATTGTAAAGATTGCTACTCATTAGCATATCATATTTACTGAAATGACACTAATGTAATAATTTTTGTTCAATTATGAATTGCACAATTTTATGAGATATAATTTTTTACATCACTCTATAACAGCAGTAAACAAATTGCAAAGAGGCAAAAAATTGGAATTTTGACGTAGTACTCCACCCCTAGATGTATTCAGTTGGAAACTTGGAAATTCCGTAAATCCACTCAGTGTTCTCTGCACCATCGATTCTTCAGCCGGCATTGACGCTGAAACGTTAAATACAATTCCATTAAAAAATAAATTAAATATTATACAACACTCAAAATTGTTTTCACTGAATAAAATGGATAGCTTTTTTTGATAGTATCACATCGGATTCCGGTCCGGAGCTATTGATTCGGAAAATTACATTTTGAACGGGAATACATAAAATTGCAATTCGGTCGGCCTACAAACAATTTGAATCAGTGGCGGCAGTTAATCATATTTGACGATAAAAAAGCTTTGATGAAATTCGTATGATTGTATCGTTTGTTCGGGAAAATCGAATGAATATTACTTTGTGGTTTGGCGGGACGCGTCGATGTTGGAATTGGATTTCAACTGGCAACTGACCCGCAAACGCGTATTATATTGTTGACTGCAACAGAAATCATCAAAGGTGATCAGGTGCAGCTTCCATCACCGGCATTTTTGATGAATTCTCTATCTTGATCTTCACCCGTTGAAAACGGGGGTTATCTTTTCTACACTTTGTATATTTTGAGAGAGTTTCACTCAGGTTGTAACGAAGTTACCGCGCTGTATCGGGGAAATTAGTATTTTGATCAAATCTGAGTTTGAAAATATCGTTCCAGGTTTAAGTCCCGCTCCGCAAACCCCTCTAATTCTGAAAGGAATGAATAGACCCAATGATTTCGGACCCACCTACCAACTATTTGCAAAACCCGTATAGGAACAAAGAAAATCGAATGTACAAACTGTACAAAGGAGATACTGTCAAAACTGAAGATGTACCAGAGTGGATCTCTGAAATTCGTATTGAACGATTCATCACTTTTGACTGTTCCATCTGATAGATGTTATTCATAGCAACAGAAGTATAGCGACTCATTTGTCTAGACTATGGCATACTGGCTGGTATCTCAATCGATGCAAAAGAAATAACCAGGAGAAAATTTTCTGACAAGAACATAACAATCTGCACTAATAGCAGACAAGCCCTATTAGCCTTGAACAGACAACGTCTTACCTCAGGGCTAGTACTAGAGTGCCACCAAGATTTAGCCAAAACCTCGGTAGATAATAACATTGAACTGAGGTGGGTTAAAGGGCACAACAGGAGTAAAGGTAATCGCATTGCCGACTCTTTAGCCAAGGAAGCGGCTGGACTAAGAATTTTAGGACCCAGTGGCACCTACGGCCTGATTACTTCGACAATTGCGGAACCAACCAAACGTCACACCCATTCTCAATCCCTACGGAGATGGGATGAAAACAAAGGATGCAATCTTGCCAGGTTCACCCTGGGCAACCCTGGTAAGCTGGCGCTGAAGAAATATCTGGCGATGACCAGAAAAAATCTACGCTTAACAGTAAGATTTTTGACTGGCCACTGTCAACTAAGGAAACACCTCCATAATATGGAGGTGTATGAGGTGTATGTGGTGTATGAGGATATGAAGATGAAACTGTCAGGCATGTCCTATGCGAGTGTCCGGAGTTATCGTCGATAAGCGAGTGTGTGTTTGGCGAGTCTTGGCCTACACCTGCCGATACACCTATCCACCTTCCTGGAAAGGACAAGATGGACGATAACCTAGGAGGACAACTTCTCGGGAGGATGTACAATGGGTCATATGCGGCCTAAGTGATGTGGGCCTGCACTCACCTTCCCCACTATACAGATACAGATGGCATACTCGATTTCATTTACGTGGAGCGCTTCTAAAAAAGAACGCTAGATACCGTTACTATTGATGTTCATGTGACACTACAGTGTTGCGTATTCTACAACGTGATGATGTAAATTGAGAAAGAGGTAGGTGCGAACTATAATGACACTAGGTTATGTGAGCAAATGCATGGAATTTTCTCGATTTATTTTAGGTAATTTTGTGCATAAAAATTCAGAGATATCGACAGCGTTCATCATCAAGTCTATGTTTGTCACTTCGTGTGAGTTTTCATGTGAATATTGAAATATAAATATTCATATTACGACAAGAAAACATATTTGCTGATCTGTTGAACTGAAATTATCCATAACTCAATCAATATTTGAAATACCTTATGTACCGAACGCCATACTTTGATCATCACTTTTGAAAAACCCACGCAGAGAATAATATTGCCTAACTTCAGCCAGTAGTCAATAAACTATCCAAATAGCAAACAATAGAATGAATCTTTCAAAAACTAGAACTGATAATTTTTAGAATTTGCCACAAATATCTTAACAAATGTCAACTTTTTCAATTTTGTGCAATAACCTAAATTGTTCGTTTCTGAAAAACATCATTTATGAAGGATCAATTGATGATCAAAATGAAAAAAATATTGACAAAATAAGAACTACCGTACTTGGTCTACAACGATTTCTGAAACGAAAGCGCATGCCACCATTCACCAGTGTATAGACATCTTACTTCCTCCCTATATCCATAGTACACTCCCTTACGTAGCGATGACGTACGCGGCCTATTGTTGAGGCTATGCGTGACAGTAAGGAAAGTAGGGCACAATTCGATATATCACTTATACCGCCAGCTACCAAGGGAAGCAGCACGCTGAGCCAGCAATAGACCAGCGACGATAGAGCCCATGTGAACGGACTTGGGCGATCGCCAGACCAATCTGTTCATCATGTCAAATCAGCAACAGTCCAGCGAAATGGAAGTCATCCGAGCACAGCCGACTGAAGTAGGACGATCGTGTTTCGATCACCAAGTGATCATCTTCAAACAGGAAGATTAAAAATAGAAACTAATGCGAAGCTAACCCTACTTATGCTATATAGGTATCCCACACAGGTAAACCATCCAGGCATACCACCCATACAGGTATACCAAGTAATATTATGGGCAATAAGATCAGTTAGACGAGTTAACAACAACAGGCAAATAAAATAAAATAATATTGTTGGGTTTACTGATTACTACATAAGGACACATTGCAAAAATAAATTTGGATAGGCAATATTGTGAAATTAATTTTTATATAGCTGAAAATTGTTTTGTATAAACATATATTGTAAAATAATAGATAAGGCAAAATTGTTAAATTAATTTAGGTTGGTATACCTGTATGGGTGGTACGCTTGGATGGTTTACCTGTATGGGATACCTATATAGCATAAATGGGGTTAGCTTCGCATTCGTTTATAGTTTTGATTTATTTCTTTGAAGATGATCATTTGGTGATCGAAACACGTGTCGAGGTGTTAAAAATAACGATTTGGTGTTGGGAAAAAACTCCAGTGATATATATTAACTTCAGTCTTAGCAGACCTCCGACGTGATTCACCACCATGAATCTGCAGCAAACTGACAACATTTTGACCCAGCCGATCTAACCCAGGACAAACTGCACTGCAGTCTGGCAGTCAGTTTCTGCCGACTAGCCGCTACGCACCCCACCGAAGTCTAATATATAAATAAATAAGAAGGAAATATATAAAGCTTTCAATCCCTCTGGCTTGCTACTTCTCAAAAGCTTGGAACACTGTTCCGGATCAGAAAATTTTGGCAACCTTGAAAAAAAGAAAGCAGTCAGGTTTAAAATTGACTCTTTGGGAGTTCTCCTCAATTTTTGTGTAGACATGGAGAAATAGAAAGCCAAAAAACCTTTTTTTCCCAACTAATGAATACCATTCGAAAACTTATCTAAAGCTAAATTTCCTTAGTATATCTTTTCAAATTTTCATTTTATTTTAATTTCATTGGTTCTTTCATGGATTTCAAATCATTTCATTATTATATCAGACGATAAAAGTCCGAACTGAGAAAATTCACATTGAAACATTGTCAACCACCTTCAAACGAACGTTATCTATAGCTATTGACATTAAAGAAATACTAAACTGTTGATTATCGCATGACGGATAAAACTCTAATCATTCCAGTCCATAACCTCCTGCTGTGACATTTATAAATAAATCACAGCATCGGCAAATCAATCTCTGTACTAAACAGGACGGTAAAAGTTTTGTCATGCATATATTTAAACGAATCATTTTGTTCCATACACCCAAAGAACACGAATTATTGAATTTCACTACAAAACCATACGTTCAGTTGAAAAACGAATTAATTGTTACATGGACTATTATTATGAGTGACCAAATTACTGACATGGATGAATATGGAAGTTGCAGGCTGTAACCAGGGCCGTAATTCTTATAGTTGTGACACAATAAAACGTATCATTCATGATATGTTTCATTGTGTAGTATATCTAGGTGAAGGTACTTGATTACCCAAGATTGATTAACACCATCTTTTCAGTTCTTTGAATTGATTTATAGACCTTGTGGGTTTTTATCATTTCCAGTTATTATTTTTTGTTATTCCTCATATTTGTCCAAACTCATATAATCCTGTAAGATACACATGACTGCTTTTCTTGACATGCCAATTTCAGTGCAAGGTTTCATATTGTACATTGACGAACTTGTTCCTTTTGGGGGATACGTAATCTTTACTGAAGATACACTATAAAAACACACTTTTGTCCATTTTCCATGATGGTTTTATATTCGATGACTAGTTTCGGTCATTACACCATTTTCAAAACTGACTAGATTACATTCAAATATGGGTATGTATACCTACATTGCCTATACCTATCATAAATAATTCGATACATATATTATCTATATCTGGGATAATCCCAATTGATAGCAAACTGGAAGAAATTTTGATATAAGGTACCATGAACATGTCATTTCGAATGAAAAATCATTAATGCATGAACATCTTCAAAATTCTAAACATAAAATAGATGAAAATAATTCAAAAATCCTCCACTTATGCGAAAAAGGGAAAACGATGAATTTGTTGGAATCTATGGAAATAAACAAGTCAATGAAAAATCCCAATTATACTATCGTCAACGAACAACCTGATCTGAACAATAGTCCTCTCCTGAACCTATAACCCAGTTCCCAAAACCTACATTTCATCAACATTTTTTGTCATCTTCATCGATGTACAGCTATTAACTGAGGTTATCCTAGGTATAGACAATGTAGTTATCAAATTATGATAGGTATGGGCAATACTCAGATTTTAATTTAATCTAGTTAGTTTTGAAAATGATTTAATGACCGAAACCAGTCAACAAATATAAAACTATGTGTTTTTATGGTGTATCCTCAATGAACATGATCTTCCACAAAATAAACAAGTCGTCAATCAAAGAACATAATCTTTAGTCATATGTAAGCCTCAACTTCTCCTTCGAGTCCAGATTCTCAGCTAAATGTAGAAATTTCTTAATATGTTTCTGCTTCTAGAATTTTCTCAGTCTAGTGAGGACCTGAGCACCCATCGGCCAGGAAATGCTATCCTGATTCTCAGTAATTGGTAGTCAGACAGGCCAGATTGTGCCGCTCTGTATTCGTTACTGCGAATTTTCATCTGAAATATTCTCAACGGCAGCCATAATGGTATAATGAAGATGGGTTGATATTTGAGTTGTCGAATGGTCGAAGTGCAAGATAAGCACCTCAGTATAAAGGCATCTATGAGTCAGCTATACCTGATGAAATATCAGATTAGGCCAGCTATTCAGGCTTTCTCACCACTGGTTTGAACTAATCAACGTTTTAGCATGATCATTTTCTAACTTGCTTGTTTTCTGTCCGAAAGCAGATTTTGCTTTTGCTACCAAAAAATTTAGTCCATAGCAGAATCTTAAGATGTTCCGCTTTTGGGGGGAGGCAATGGGTAGTTTTCTGGCAGCATCCTTCATTTCCAGTGTTTTGCTAACAGACTCAAACTTTACAGATCTGATGAGCTCTTGCTCTTCATTCGACGTTACAGAGAAGACAGTTCTCCTCTATAGACTGAGAGTCAGATTCTTTGGTTACTCATTGGTTAATGAGGGGTACCAAGAGTAGCTACAAAAAATACACATACGTTGAAATGAGATCGTCATTTAGGTCTTGAGTGCTGCATGGTGGCGAAAGAATTTATAATAGGTTTCCTCAGCCAGATGTAGATTGGTAGCAAGTCAGATATAGATCAATAAAGGTCTTTCAGGAAGTCATCGTCAGTATCATATTTGAGAGTTTGGTCAGTCTATTCCGTGGATGAAGTGTATTTTCCTTTGCTTTACTGATGTCTCCAGATTTATTTTCACTATTTCGTAAAATAATTATAGTGTTGATGATAAACAGTAATCTAAAATGTTAGTATGTACTAACCCAGTGATACTGGGTTAGTATTTACTGTTGATATCAATGTTGACATATAAGTGTAACAGTTAGAAAAAATTCAAATGAATTGTGTTTTCTGAATTCATCATAGACACAAATACAAATTTTACTTTGAATACGAACCTGATAATACAGTTCACTCGCAATAATATAATATTAATTTTACAAAAGCTTTCAAATAATTTTAGTGTTGGACAAAATCAATAACAAATGTTAATCATTAGTCGTATTTATGAAATTTGCTAGCGGAAGAATGTCCAATCCCATTACACATGTATTCGAATTCATAAATCGATGCGGAAAAATCATTCTGGTGTTGGTTGTTAGCTTATAATAATGTGGGGGTTATGCCTTCTGATATGGAATGATGCAAATATTCTCCCAAGGTAGGAAATGTTTCTTTATTATTATGTCGTTATTGGAACGAAGTGGTAATGGAATCTCACATCCATTACGAGAGTCAGCAGATTACTTAGGAATTTCATATATTAATAATATAATATAAACTGTTATAGTAAAGATACTGAACTAGATGTTGCCACTGTTTTTTATCTACAATAGTATATTGTGCAAAAATACAAGAAGTAACCTATTCCACGCGAGGTATGGAATAGATTATCTGCACGAAAAGCACACTATTATAATTCTACGATCAAATAAAAAATATATTTATTCAACTTTACACTGCATATTTCACAACTAGCTAATTATGACTACATAAAATGTTTGCCGCAGTTAGCAATATCAAATCCATTTTCTCTGCTGATTGTACCAAAATATACCAGACCAGACTAAAACTTCACTTCGATGAAATTTTATAGTTGTTGATAATTTCATTCAACGAACAATTGGAAAAAAAATTCAGTACAGCAAATTATTTCGAAAATTCGATTCAGTGTTTATTCATTCACGACATTTTTCGGGTTCGTACAATTCAACAATCAATACATGTGTTTATAGAGGTATATTTCCAAAGATGAATAATTTCGAAATGATTCATTAGCGGAATTCACTTATCATATTTGTTAATTAATTACATATCTGTGATGTTCAGTGATATCCAGAATAATTTGAGTCAAGGCTCTGAAGGAAACATTCTTGCATTATTAATTTTTGCAACAATACTGTTTCTGTACCAGAAATTCACGAGTCCTTCGAAGGATATTTTTTAGAAAAAAATGTATTGAGTATTCACTATTGTGAATACACGTCTAAAAGAAAATGGTAAAGTTATATGATTGAAGATGAAATACAGTACGAAAAAATACTTCCAATTCAGAATCTTGAAACTAAACAAATACAAAAAATGAAAAAATGAGACTTGTGTGATTAATGTGACTCGCGGAGCTGGTACTTACGATTTACAGGAGTTTTAAGTTACAAGGGTTAAAGTTGAAAGCTTTAAAACGCAGGTAACTTTCCACACAAGGCCTATTTCTATATTTATTTTCAAATATACCAAAGTGGAAAATGGCCTCTCACACAAATATGTGGTTGAAAACTTCATCAGCTCTCTTTTAGAGCTATGTTCGGAAGGACTGGTTACTCTTTAGCCTTTATCCAAATTGAAGAAACAATTCAAAAGTATCAAGTGTTTTTAATACGTTTCCGCGACCTACCCAAACCGCGACCCTCCAGTGGGTCATCTTCGTTGATCTTTCCAAACCTTTTGATACCGTCCGTCATACAAAACTCCTGAGAAAATTAGAGAACTATGGAATACGCGGAAAAGCTTACGACATTTTTGGAAGCTATTCATGTGACCGAGAACAGAGAGTCGGTATCGATGGAATTATGAGTTATCCCAAAACTATTACTTATGGTGTTCTGCAAGGAACGGTTCTAGGACCAATTCTGTTCACAATATATCCAAATAAGCTGCTACAGATACCAATCAAAGGTAAAAGTTTGAGCTTTGCTGACTCGTCCACCGACTCTTCATGGAACCAACCAAAAGCTTCTGCAGAAAAATTTCTATTGAGATTGAAAAATGTTTTTGGGAAAGAAAGTTTTTGGCTTTCTACTATTCCATCTTGATACAAAAAAGAAGGATGAGGGAGTCTTCCAAAGGAAGGAAGGAAGTAACTCTATACATGGATGTGTAGATCATGCAAAGAAGTAACTTTCAGACAAAAACTGAAAGAAAGTCCTCCTGAAACAGCTACTTTCATATAAACATTGAATTATACGAGAGAAAAAATTCTTTCGAAACAAATACAAGTACAAATACACGCTTATACCAAATATTACCAGAAGAAATAAAAAATATCAACAGTTCTGCTATGTTTAAAAGAGAAGTACAGAAATTTATTCTGAATACCGATAGAACTTTTTTTCTGACTTCATTAATCAAACTATTCCAAACAGTCATTTGACATAAGCAATTATTGAGTAGATGAAAATAACTATGTGTTCTGTCTGTAACTACTGTTTCTGTTATTATTAGGTTTATTTGTTAATTGATTGATCACTCATTAACCGTTAATCTCGATCAAAACAGTTGTAAAAGAAAGTCGTGGGTTACGAACGAAATTATTTATATGGGAGATAATTTGCGTGATCTCTTTTGGTTAACACAAAAATTCAACGATTCATACCTAAGGAAACACAATGAATTCAAAAATGCATACACAAAAATACTACATGAGACCAAGTATTTATTTTATCAGGGTCGTCTTGAAAATAAAAGCCGCTACGAAAAACAAAACAAATATGAAGCACGGTGAGAGATAAAACAGGAAAAGGTAAGAAAATAATAACTCGCGAGTTATTGATAGATGATACACTTGTCTGCGATAAAAATATTATCGCTAACAACTTTGGCACCTATTTTTTAACGATAGCTGAAAAAACCATATATAAACACTTTGGTTCCACGTTTTTCAGTAACTTTACAACAATGTTTGGAAGTCATACCTTCTATTTTTCCTCTGTTCACTCAAGCGATATTTGTGAAATCATTTTATCTTCAAAAAATACTAACTCAGTAGGAATTGATTGCATCTCTACGAAAATCTTGAAAAGCATTTATTTATATATTAGCGAACCATTAGCTTTTTAAATTAATCGCTCTATCGAACTCGGTGATTTCCCTGATAAACTAAAAATTGATCTCTTCTCACTAATCATGGAAAACTACCGACTCATAACAGTACCCACGGTATTGTGTAAGGTGTTTGAGAAATGTGTGTATAAAAAATGTTTAATTTTCTGGACAAGTTTAACATAATAACCAGGTTTCAACACGGTTTTTGGCCGAGTAAGTCGACCGAAAATGCTTCAAACGAGTTTTTTGATTATGTCTATGATGCCCTTGATAAGAAAAAGTAAGTGGGTGCTCTTTTTTTCGATCTATCCAAGGAATTTAATATCATCATGATATAATCCTGAGTAAGTTATTCTCGCTAGGATTTAGAGGAAATGTACTTGCATGTCTGGAGTAGTATTTGACTCTCAGGAAGATGTGCGTGAAATATAATGACTGCCAATACAGTAATGAATATGGAGATCCTCAGGAATCCATTTTGGGACCTCTGATGTTCCTACTTTTCATCAATGATATGCCAAAACATGTGAATACAAACCGAATAATTTTATATGCAGACGACACAACACTTTCTGCAGATGCTGAAAGCACGGAGGAACTCCAAGTTAAACTCAATGAGTTTAACTCATTTTCATTACAATTATAGTGTTCTGCTTATTAAAACACATAATATGAAAAGAGAAATGAAAATTTCTATGTTTTTTATCACTTCCAATTGTAACTAACGTTACTGCAGTTTCGTCCTATATGGACATTTTTAAACTTGTGTGACACCTTCATGTATTTATTTGTTGTATCTCACGTTTTGTGAAGATTTTCATGTATGTATAATGTCGACGTATCCTATATCAATTTGTGATCATGAAGGATTTAATAAATTATTATTATTAATGAAATGTAAAGTAAAAGTATTTATAAACTCAATTCACAACATAGTCTCATCATGAACAAGCTATAGATTTCTATCGCTTCTGTGATTATCTTGTTTATTTTCGATAGCACTCCATGCAATTTATATCAGTGTATGAGAAAATAATCGTATTATTATTATTATTATGAGTAATAAGTATTCAGTTCAGACATTCCTGCAACATAATTCCATTTCAATGTCGATTTCTGAGTTCGTAAAAGGCATACGAAAAATAACCTAACTTAGGAAGATCAAGTATCCTGTATAAATGAGTACAGGGACTCCGAAATGCATCATCATCCCGAAAACGCTATTAGTTTCGAAACATTATTAGCGCTCGTGTAATTTTTTTCTTGCTTTCGCCAAACACGGATGAATTTCGACAATTACTCACTTCTCGTGTAGTGAAATGAACTTGACGGAGAAAAATGGAAAAAGGTCCGAAGGAATCGATCAAACCGTCGAGCGAGATGAAGTCGTATGCGAACGCGTCAACACATTTTGCGCAAATCGAGAGGACCTTAGGAAGAAAGAATATATATTGGCCGTTTCAGATGTGAAAAGAAATTGACGTTTGACTATGCTAGATGTTGGATTCTAATCATCGATATTTCCATTCAACCTACTTTTGTTCAACAGATGCACAGGCACTACTGGAAAAAGTGGCGTTTCGTGCGGGTTAAAATTAATGTACATTGACTTAGTTTAGGGAGATGATTTCGAAAAATGGGTTCCACAAAGACCACGTTCTGGAAATTTTGGATTTTTGGAAGACTCAGTTCAAGATGCATTGAGTTGAAGCTTGAATAGATTGACAGCTGTAGATTGCCATTCACTTTCGACTGAGATGCTTGTACATTCATACAAAATCAATAAAATTTACTAGGTTTTTCAAAATCATGTTATATACCACGATTTCTCTGACATATATTCTAAGAATCTTTAAGAATCTAGAATAATCAACGGTGTTTAACATCAAGTATTTTTTCATAGTTTATTGTGTATTTTGTGAACAAACTTTATTTTCATGTGAATTTTGGAATTTTTAATGAGTGATGACTCCCGAATATGAATCTATAAGTTACTGGTGATACAGCTTTTAATTGTGGTACGATGCGAGTTTTCTCTACCAATAGATTAGTGAAAAAAACTAATGTCCTTCTTATCGATTAACAATATGCTATCAAGTCTTCAGTTCGGTTTTCAAAGTTCGAAAAATACCACAAATGCCATTTTTTCCTTTCTAGAAAACGCATACTCTAGCATAAATGATAACAAGGCTGTTGCAGCAGTGTTTTGTGATTTTTTGAAAGCTTTCGATTGCGTTGATCATAAGACACTGCTGCGGAAGCTCAGCCATTATGGGATAAGAGGAACAAATTTGAACTGGTTTGGTTCATACTTGACAGGACGTCGACAGGTGGTGAAAACATCAACTGGACAGTCTTATCTCAGTGACATAAAACATGGAGTACCTCAGGGATCTGAGGTACTCAGTATGGTATATATACTGTATATATACCAGTATTTATTTTTAATATACTTAAATGACCTAATAACTATTAACATCGCAGGACAATTTACTGTATTTGCCGACGATACCACTATTATATGGAGTAATAAAGAAATTAATCACCTATCAAATACGATAAAAATAGATATTCAACAAATTCAAGCCTGTGTAATGCAAATTTCTTGTGCTTCAACCTAAACAAAACAAAACTATATACTTTTGAATGTATACGATTCAGATTTGGATAACCACTACATAGAAAACAAACAGCACACAAAATTCCTAGGCATTCACATAGACAATAAATTAAATTTTAAAGAACATGTATCCCATCTGACTGAAAAAGTATCTAGTGGATGTTATGCTACAGCTAGAATGGCTTACTTTGCACTGATCAAACATATTCGCTATGGAATAGCTTTTTGGGGCCATTGTAGTTTACAATTACAGAATACGATATTTAAGCTACAGAAGAGGTCTTTGAGATACCTCACAAAGTCTGAGCCGACAGATCACTGCAAGCATTTATTCACCAGCCACAAAATATTAACTGACACCTGTTTATACATAACATAACTCCCGGAACAAATTGTCACAACACCAGACAGAACTATATGTTTTACTTACCTATTCCAAAATTCACCTTGACTCAGCATTCTCTGATTTATGATAGTATTGAAGTATATAATCACCTTCCTACCATTCTAAAAAATAGCATAGATATCAAAAAGTTCCAAAGTACAGTTAAAGTCTTTTATTTCTGACCGGGATATTATAAGCTTATATCGTCATAGTTACGCTATCAATAAAGAGGGTCATAACTCCCTTGGGACATTATAGATTTTATAATTCTCTCTACCTTTCACAAGTAAAAATAAATGGAAATGAAAACTGAACCATATTTTATTTATTCACGTCATTACAAATAATAAATGTACAATTTTGAAATGTTCCCTGAAAATTACTTCCGCCACTGGAAACAATTTCTTCTTTTGTATGGCTGGAGCTTCTGTTCACTACAGTCGAGGTACCTGCCTCTTCTGATGACAAAGTAGACAACATACGCGCCGTTTTATTTCTCAATTCGATGCTATCCTCCAAATACCCCTCCGCCACCGTGGAACTTTTCCAACCTCCGTGTCTTTTTAAGTTAGTCATAGTTGCTCCTGCATTGGCTAGAGCAGTAGCAGAAGTGCGACGAAGGCAATGTCCCGTATAGGAAGATGAGTTTGGCAATCCTAAATACATTGCGATTTTGCTGGGGATTTTCCCAAACATGTTTTTTCCAATTGGCTGAGATGTACATTTATTTTGTCGGAAGCTCAAAAAAAATCGTTCAATACCTTTAGGACGCAAACACATATAAAGTCTTAATAAAGGCAAAGCGGAGAACTCTTTTTCATCCACAACTGTAAATTTCTTCGATACACCAGTTTTACTTTCCGGTACGTTCACTACCATAACGGAATCCCGGTCCTCTATATCCGATATCTTCATATTCAAAAGTTCCTGACTTCTGCATCCTCCAAAATAACCCATAATCAAAACAACCTATAACAAAAAAAAGGAAATAAATACACACAAAAAGAAAAATAAGAAAAAAATTACCTTATGCAATAAATGAATATCATTAGGAGCGTCCTTTAGGAATCTGATAACATCTTTAGGAGATAAAACAGCAGACTTTTTCGGCTCATAACTCTTACTCTTCCGTTTCAAAAAAGCCTGTAGTTCATTGAACTTGGTGATATCTCGTTTCTCATGTATAATCACCATCGATTTTAGCATTGACCATTTAGTCCATAAAAAATTCGGACTATACGTTTCTGACTGAAACGAATAAACACAATTACTACCAAATCTACCGAAAAACATAGAAAATTCCTTACCAGTTCTTGAAAATATGCCAGAAATACAGTTTCAGTGACATCTTTTGGCATAACATTTTTCCGTGTCAGCCAGTCCAGATATATCTTGTATTCTTTTTGGTATACGGCTTCACTTTTCGATGGAATTAATGATTCTCTTGCTTGTTCAGCTTTTTTCAAAATCTCCTCCATTATATTTGGGGTAGAAAACACGTTTTCACCGCAAACACAGCTTGATAACAAAGTTCTGTTTATAAACAAGTAACATAGCAACAACCTAGCAACAAGAAAACTCTACTATAATCAACGGTACCTGATTCAAATATACCGGGAAGGAAATGAATTGATACATTTTTCCGTTTCAAAAATGAACAAAATTTTATTGAAATCGGTCAGAAATAAAATTATCTATGTACCACGGGAATTAATGAGCCTTAATAACCTCAGGCTCAGGCTTGCCATCGGTAATTAAGGCCCTCCTGATTCCCTTGATACATAAATAACTATTAATCAAGAAAGCTTATTATTCGATCCATGAATTCTACCATGATACTCTATAATGTTCACCTAAACTCATCTGTCTTCTTAATGTTTTATTTGTGAAATTGCTATGTTTGTATTTTTTACATTATATGTCACGTATGTTTTATTTGTGAAATTGCTATGCTTGTATTTTTTATATTTTATGTCATGTATTGTATTTTGTATTTTTTAAATTTTATGACATTCATTTGATTTTTTCACAAGATTTGTCAATAAGATACTAATCTTCCAACAATAAAGCATATTGATTGATTGATTGATTGATAATAGAAATATATCTCAATTGACAGATAAATCTCCATTTAAATAGCCTGTTAACATCTTTGGGGTACTAGGTGGAAGTTTGATGAATTTTTTGGATAACTTCATGAAAACAGTTCAATTAATAATAATTCCAAATTGAACATGAAACTCACTATGAAATGAAAGTTTTTTGAGTTGATTTATTGGAATATGGTAATGCTCCCCAATATGATACACATTTTTTGAAAGTGAGACAGAATTTATGTTTCATTTTGAGAAATTATAAGTACTTTATTCATAAACCCAAATTGACCTTTTATTCATATTGAAGTACAGAGTTTCCTTCATGATTTATATTATTTCTTGATTATTTTACAAATTGTTTTTATCTTGGGTACCTTATTCAACGTTATATTTGAATTATCACTTGCGGAACACCCACAAAAAACAATATCACCATATTTCACCAAGTACTCAACGAACTATACAACATGCATAAAAGTAAACACGAAAGCGAATCTGTTGATCATCAGTAGAGATACTTTTTCAATATAGGTCAAAGGAGATAACTTTTGCTTCATTTCTACCAAGTTTTTCATTTTTATGACCGGTTTTGGTTTGTTCAATCACTGTCAAGTGAGTTTACTCGAGAAATATTGACTGTGGCATACGGTGATGTATGTTTACAAGTGAGTGACGACGCTTGGCCTAGACGCCCTAGCACATCAATGTTGAAAAAGTGATGAATCTTGTAATTGAGAATCATCGAATGACCATTGGAGAAGTGGCTGGGAATGTCGGCATATCGATTGGCTCATGCCATGCAATTTTTCCATGCATGAACCGCGTGGCAGGAAAGTGATGATCTGGTGACCAATCATGGGTATATGATTATAAAATCGCAACCAAAATCTAATCGTTTCAATGGAAGAGCCCAGAGGAGCCAAGATGGTATTCTGAAAAAACAATTCGTGGCTTTTGCTTAATGACGTTACACCCATGAAAGAACGACGCTTCGCGACGATTGACGAGATGAATTCGAATCGCTGACAGAGCTCAAGGACATACCATAGAGAGCATATCAGAGCTGCTCCAAAGATCAGAAAAAACGCTTATTTTATGTGAGGGGTATTACTTTGAAGAGGCTGGAATAGAAATTGATGAATACGTGAATATTTCTTGAGAAAATTAAAGTATATAATATGAATCATTCGTATCCAGCACTCTATCTTTGTTCACAGCAGAGACATGATGTTTTAGATAGATTTATGCTCAATGAAGCTGTCGAATGCTCAAAGAGAATGACTACCGAAAAAAATATATTATTTCGTTGAATGAAATGAAATAGTTGTTTCCTCAGTTGTTTCCTTCCTTACGTTTTTCGTATATCAACCTTCAATAATGTGGAAAATGAATAAACTCAGATCGGAAGAGAATTTTCTCGAGGCAAACTGGAAAATCACCTTCTAGTAGCCCGTATTTATGAATTTTGCCTATCAAATGAACGATACTGACTCACTCACTTTTTCCAAGAATACATCACTACGCCGTGACAGGTACTTGTCAAAAAGTGGCCGCCTACTCCATCTCCTGAAGACACCAAGTTGGTTGGTGAAACGCACTTGAACAAGAGTGTTGCAGTTTTGGTGTTTGAGAACGGAACTTGTTTTGGATGATGTACCTGTCCATTGATCTTGATCTTTGGAATGAGGACTCACTTTTCACCTCTCACCTTTCCCTTTCCATGGATTGGACAAGGAAAGAAACTATGTATTGCCGCGCGTATATAGACTCTGATTTTTTGTCCATGGAGACACATGAGATGTGTCCATGGAGATTATGCTCTATATATTCTTAACGTTCACCATTTGGGCAGATACATTGAATTTTCATGTTACGGCAGTTTAAAAACTCAAAAAACATAAAAGGATCAGCAACTTCTCAATAAAAAAAGCCTTCCAAAGAATGTGTGCAATTTATTGTTGTTGGTTTCAGGACATTTTTCGCGTTACAATCATACACGAACATCGGAGATGTTATATATTCCCTTCGATAAAATAAACAACCCTATCACGCCGTTTTCGAGGCCCTAGACATTTTACAACGCTTCCGAAATGGGCTGTTAAAGGGCGAAATGCAAAGTATATCACCTGATAGTGGGATCAGATATTAAAAGAACGTTCTTACCTTTTCATGCCTGGCCGAATTTCGGCCGTTATCGCTGACCCTGTTTCCATATCCTCATATACGTGGGGGGTATTCTCATTTTGCGAAGATACGTCGTTTTTTACGACTCCTTCATGGCGGCTAGTTTGATCGATCTCTGTCGACCTTTTTTATGCGTCTACTTCGGTATCATTACACGCGTTAGGTTAATGAACGGTATTTTTCTTGTATTCGTCGGATGTCTACATCTCATCATATGTGCTTCAATTTTTTTAACACGCTTTTATTAGCTTTACCTGTATGTATGTATGTTTGTTTGTTTGTAACTCTCAACCTCGGGATCTGTATTTGACAGAATTATCGATCTTTTCGCGGGCAGATGGCGCTGTACATAACTTCTTTGATATATCGATATTATTGCTTGATCTATTCGCGGGCAGATGTCGATGTACGTAATATCCTTGATATAATTCGAACTCACTTTACATGTATTTCTTCATTCGAAAAAAGTATTTTTTTATCAACACGCCTGCTGCCTTATTTGTAACCCTCGTTTGCGCGCCTGCTGCCTTGGGCTTGGTAGCTGATCTTCAGGCTTCCTCTCGGAAAATATCAATGGTAATTTTTCTGAACAATATGCGGCAGATTGTTCCCAAAGTTTAGATGAAATAAATATAGTTTAAAAAGACTAAAAAACACGCTATTATAGCATACGAAACTAAATAATGAAAAATAAATATAGTTTGAAAAACTAAAAAACACGCCATTAAAGAACATCTAACTAAAAAGTTAAAAAAATGTTTTAATGAGCTCAAAGCAATAACGAACGAAAAATACTGGTATTATTGTGAAAAAAGCGTTGGGGCTTTGTGCCATATTTTTTGTATATCAAGCGCTCGACGCTTTTTCCACAATAATATCAGCATTTTTGGTAAATTTTTGTTTTGTGGACACCCTGCGATTTTGACTGTACTTACGTATTTTGATGCGTAGAATACGAAAGAAAAAAGCGGCGCTCTCCCTTATTTAAAAAGTTACGGCCCTTCAAAGTTCAGAAAAGGACAACTTTTCAGCCTTCTTTTTCACCAAATAAACTATTTAAAAACACAAGCATTTATTCACTAGGTCACCTTTACACCTTATTCCTCCTTCTTTGACACTTTTCACTTCAATAATCAATATTTTTCTTATAAAAAACTTAATTTAAAAACGAATGCTTCTCCTGGTGACACTCTTATATATTTGTAGGTTAGATACTAGTGACATTTCAGAAAAAAGCGGTTGGTATTTGTCCTCACCTACTATTTTAAATTCGTAGATTTGAGTTTTTAGTTTGACGTGAGAGAAAAATACAAAATGAATTTGAACGAAATTCATAATCTAGTGAAAGTAAGAAATAATTTAATTCTATATTTGGTTCAAGTAGGAGTGTTTGCAGCAACAATACGTTGTACTAATTGCAATGAAGGGTGCAAATTAAATTATGACACTTTAAGTTAAGGTATAGATGCAATAGAAAGCGGATTATGAAAATACCGAATAAAAAGCTCAGTACATTTGTTGTAATTTCAAGAAAAGTGCCAAAAACCAATTTACGAGCTAAAGAATGAAGGCAAAAAACATTTGAATTACTTTAGGAATACTGACTGCATCAGTCGTACCAACCATATCATTAACCTTAAAAACGTAAAATACAGTGATATGTAACCAAAAAGCAGCTCCGTACATTTTTTAACATTTTTATAAGAAAAATGTTGATTATTGAAAAGTGTTAAAGAAGGAGGAATAAGGTGTAAAGGTGACCTAGTGAATAAATGCTTGTGTTTTTAAATAGTTTATTTTGTGAAAAAGAAGGCTGAAAAGTCGCCCTTTTCTGAACTTTGAAGGGCCGTAACTTTGTAAATAAGGGAGACCGCCGCTTTTTTCTTTCGGATTCGTAATCTACGCATCAAAATACGTAAGTACAGTCAAACATTTTTTCAAAATCGCCGGGTGTCCACAAAACGAAAATTTAACAGTTTTTCAAACTATATATATTTTTAATATTAGTATGATGATCCAAAGATCACTGGTACCGGGACGGACGTTAAAAGTATCCCGCTTCTTAACCCTTGAAAATTATATAATTTCAAGATCGGACGAAGTTCAGTACTTATCAGTGACAGAATTGATAGTGTGGTGTCACTCATCGGAGCCTAGAGGGCGCTTTCAACTTTTTTCAATGGAAAGAGGGTCTTGGGATACCTCATTGGATAACTATTTCTATTCTCTATCCAACACTGGTCAATTGTTTGAAATCAAACCAGCCGTTTCTGAGAAATTGTCAGTTTTTATATACTTTTCAAAAATCAGCAAAAAAAAAACGATAAATATCTTGTCAATGTCGATAAAAATAATAACTTTAGTTTTTCACAGAATGTTCACCATCCATCATTCTGACAATGATGAGGCCATCTGCTAACAAATTCTTTTCATATATTTGTATTGTCTAAATTCCAATATTCTTGAGAGATATTTTTGAAAACATCAATTTGATCTCTTCGAATTATCAATTCTTCATCAACTGATGACTGAAGTAGGAGGCCTTCGCATCATTCTACATTTATCATTGTTGTGTCCAAAATATGTTATGCTCTGTTAGCTTCAATCAACAAAACTTCATCAGACATACGTTGTATAGCTTTCAATTTCCGATTTTCTTTAACCATTTCGTATAAACTATCCAAATCCTTTTTTGGAGGTCGTGAGTACTGATATGGAATACGATATATTGATTTCTTTGAATAACCCATCCCAATAATATTTATCTGGACCATTCCATAGTCTCTTCTTAGAGAAAACACAGTTTTCGTAGCAAAAAATTTCAATTGGGTACTATCATCCCTTTCCTATTTAGATAAAAATATAAACCTAAAACAGTGGAGTTCGAGGTGCACTGAGTTGAATCTCAAAACGATGAGCAGCAACAGTCCGTCGCATATTTCTGATATGCACCGCTCTTGGTGGAATCAAATGTGCTAAGTCACTGGTCTATAATCATTTGGAAGATTTTTTTGCCCTTTTTTGGAAGGTAGCGATCCTATTCATTTAGTTTGGCCTAAAATGAAAATCAACCAATTTTTAATCCTCTCCTACACTCTAAGAAACTGCAACCAGAAATAGATTGTTTTCTGAACAAAAATAATGAATCTCTAGAGATATCATTACATATCATATTGAGTAACTATTGTAATACCGTTTCTCATCTCCATAACTATAGAGACTTTTACTCAACGTGACAGGGTTTCTGGTTACAGCAACTGTAAAGAGAAAAATGGAGTGAAACCGATGGTTTTTCATACTATTTCAATTGAGTGCTATTTATCGGAATAAGAGTATATCAAAGTAATTTTGACAAAGTTCTTTCCTTCGTTCAAATATGTAGTCAACAAACTACCCCTTATTTTACATCTCTCGCTTTCCCGTAATGGCCACCAAAATAAAAATCAATCGATAAAGTCCCGAGCGCCGACTACAGTATCCTCTATAAACGTTAATTAACATCTCTTATTGCCCACTAAAATAGCAGCGCTGCTGAAGTCGCACCTGACTGGCCCGAATGAATAGGGTGCAATTCAAACTTGCAGGAATTTAAATAAACATATGGGGCTGCACATGCTATCGATTCCAGGCGATACAGAGAATATTACAGATAATACACATTGAGGCTCGCCAGACCGTTTTGTTTCAATTATCATCTTCTATCGGGGAAATTAATTCGGGATTGGGCAGGATATGAGCACGTGCGAACCAGGATTTCGTAACGCGGCAGGACTCTTTCCTGATGCGTCCTTTGGGAACAATCACGCGTTCGCCACACGTGAATCTGGTGCTATTGGAGGGTTTTTTGCGGTGCATGGAAGAACGTGTGGAAGAAATGATAAACATTAATCACCAAACAAAAACCACAAATGTGAAAGTGTTTACTGAAAATCGCACAACAAGGGGATGTTTCGAGATGATTAGGAGAGAGGAAAATGGCGTATTTCTGCCATTCCGGGAAATGGGGGGTTATTATCTCTGAGACTTTTTTTAGGGCAAAACACAAGCACTACAGTAAAATCCTCAAGGCGCTCTTAGAGCGATGCCTGTGCGAAAGTAGTGATTCACATTGGATTTGAATCGCTGGAAATCAAATCCATTTGGGAAAACGTTCTCAGAAAGTTTATTCCATATAAACTCGGTTTTTCAAATGGAAGGGTTCTTAAGCAGTGAAGTTCGAGGTGTACTGAGTTGAACCTTGTAACGATGAGCAGCCACAGTTCGTCGCGTATTTCTGATATGTACCGCTCTTGGTGGAATCAAATGAATCACTTGAACACTTTCCAAGAAAGTATTTATATAACTTCAACGTTTCTTCAATGTATCAGACTATCAAGGTTGCAAGTGATATTTGCGAATCCAGCAGCCTCAGGATATATTTGGGGGCGGAGCTGCATACATGAGATCAATACTCCAAAGAAGTTTTGATCTGAGCTTTATAAAGCATCAAAAGTTGCTGAGGTGTGTACAGTTTTCTGGTTCGGGACAGTGTTCCAAGCTTTTGAGAAGCAGCCTTTGCAATTCCAGCGACATGATTGTGCTAAAACATATTGGTGTGCCTTTTTACCTCCAACAAACTTATCGAACCATAAAGCGGAATTGTTTGACCTGGCATTATTATATTCGATTTGGAGAGAAAACCGATGCTTGGGTTTTTGGGTCATTGAATTGAACCAGATTACTTTCACCCCAGAAGGAAGACTAAAGTTTTATCGCGAGTCATTAACAAAAAATAATTTATCCAATTTCTTGATCTCCCTGGCTAAATTTGTTTCAATAATAAAGGAAGGCTAAGCAGGAAAAAATAAGAATACTTGGAGATGGAATGGGTAATATTTCACTGAATGATGTTTGCAGATTCAATCAAACATCTAGGTTCTCTCCAGTACGGTCAAAGTTGAAAATGGATAAAAGAAGATCTTTTACTCCTGTTGAACCAAAATCTCAGGTTTAATCTTTGGTACCATGGTACCGTGTATATGTTCCCAAAATGAGAAAAGCACCAAAATATCTTATCAAGAAACCAAAAGAACCTAAATTTGTACCCTATGAACCTTATAAAGCAGCAGTTGATTCAATAATATCACAGAAAACTCCAAGTATTCAAACTGATAATTCAAGAACCTCCAAGAATGATATAGAAATTCTTGAACTTGTTAATCAGATGTCCGAAATGAGACAATTGGAATAGAATAGAAAAAGTTCCCTTGAAGATGAAAAGGGAGAGTCCTATAAACTTCTAAAGCAGTGATCAAAAGAAAAAGAAGAACTTCTTGTTGATATAAAAAATTCACGTGAAACTAATTCTCACCTGGAGAATCAACTGAAGTTCCAGGCACAGGTGAATAGTGAACTGAAAACTCTTCTGGTTGTAGCTGTTGGTGAAGATTTGGAAAGTAGGGTTCAGCATTTAACTGAAGACAAGTTGTTTTTAGCTAGAGCCCTATTGAATTCGGCCCACAATCTAACTTCTTATCAAGAGCAGACTGAATGGTTATCTGGTCAGTGTGAGGTATGGAAATGTAAATTTCTAGCATCCAATTTGATGGTCGAGAAACTGGCAAAATGGAAATCAGCTCTAACGAATAAAATCAGTGATTAACAGGAAGTTAAAAAGACACTTTTAAGAGAACGCAGAAAAATGCACATTCAGGGGTTCAAAATATTTACTTCATTGAAATGTATCGCTGGAAGTCTAGCAAATAATGAAAATCGGCCTGGATTAAAATATGGAAGTATCTTGGAAGTTACGAATATAAATGTAGAATTGAGTAAATACATAAGAGAAAAAATGGGATTAGAAGAGGAAGAACTTTTTGGGGAAACAATGGATACACATCAACAAACATTTGCTGAAAAAGCAACTTACATGCTTATTCAAAATCCTCTCTCGATTTCAACTAAACAAGACCTCCTGTGTTATGCAGTTAGGGGCGCTGCTTCATCTTTGGGAGGAAATCAATCATTTCACCAACAAATACATTTATATCGGCAGATGTAGGCCAAGACTCGCCGAACACACACTCTCTTATTGATGATAACTCCGGAGACTCGCATAAGACATGCCTGACAGTTTCATCGTCCTGTTCACACATCCTGTATAGAGTTGTGGGCACTATCCCCATATTGTGGACGTGTTTCCTTACTTGACAGTGGCCAGTCAAAAATTCTACTGTTGAGCGTAGATTTTTTCTGGTCATGGCCAGATTTTTCTTCAGCGCCAGCTTCTCAGGGTCGCTAAGAGTGATTCCGACAAGATTGTCGAAGTCATCAGGCCGTAGGTACCACTGGGTCCTAAAATCCTTAGTCCAGCCGCTTCTTTGGATAAAGAGACGGCAATGCGATTAGCTTCACTCCTGTCGTGACCTTCAACTCACCTCAGGATAACGTGATTATCTACCGAGGCTTTAGCTAAATCTTGGTGGCACTCTAGTACTAGCCCTGAGGTAACACGTTGTATGTTCAAGGCCAATTGGGTTTGTCTGATATCAGTGGCGATTGAGATATCAGCCAGTTTTGTTTGGACCACGCTGGTATTTTTTTCCATTTCCCACTCAATTCTTAGGCTTAGTGATCTGGAGTACACCCCACATCTTGAACCTTCTTTGGTTTTTGATCCAATGAAATTCATAATTTCTTCATCACAAATGGTCAACACACGAATTATGATTAGTTTCGTATGTATGAGATGAATACACACAGATGATTTTCATACTGTACAATTCGTCTCATATTTTCAGAAAATTTAATTCATTTGGAAGTTTCTTGATTCAGTTAGTTTATGTACTGCAGCATACTCCCTGATTCCAAAACCCAATTTGAACTTTGGAGACATATTCAGTTTCTTGTGATTTGAATAACGCATGCAAGTCAAGAGAATTTGAATTTATATGAATTTTCCTAAGTTTATTTAGCTGGGAGGAAAGAATCCCCTTCGTGAAGTAGCCTCAGAAAATGAATAAATCCGCCATATGTTACGCAGTCAGTTATACTGTGAAAAATATTTCCAATCTTCTTTCGAGAAATAGAAACATGTTTGTATATAAATTTCTTATTAGGAAGCGAAACTTTTCTTTTGCATGGAAAGTTCCGATTCCAATTTGGAATTTCACATTTCCTCTAGACGTTACTGCTTACGATTGCGTTTCTATCTGACGGATATCAAGTTGATAACTTTTCAGTTTTATTGTTTTGAAAGTCAGAATCGAAAGAACATTTTTCATGCATGGAGAGATTTACGACAACGCTATTCCAACTTTCATAAAGAAACTGTTAAACTGTAATCTGGATAGCGCTTTACCCAGATTTGTGACATGCTCATACGAATTGATAATCTACCAGTGACAACTATGTTATTATTGAAAATATATAATACATTGATGGATGTAGCCGTTACTACGTGGTAGGAGATCATAATGAAAAGAGGAATGAAAATTTCTATGCTTTTTACCACTTTCAAGTGCAACTAACGTTACTGCAGTTTCGTCCTATATGGACGAATAAACAGTTTATTGTGTATTCTCAAACTAATACAATACAACAGTTTATTGTATTAGTTTGAGAATGTTATAATGAAAAGTGGTAAAAAACATTTCTCTTTTCATGAAGACATAATTTCGGTCAAACATATAGAGCAAATGGAAACTCCAGGAGCACATCAAACAGATTATTTGAGTGTTTAAGTTATAAATTTTTTCTATATATTCAACCCTAATCAAGTAGTTTAGATTTTAAGCAATTTTGGATTGACTTTCATTGCTGTCCCAATTTCCACTACCTCTACCAAAAATCATTTAGAAAGACTTAAGAAACACATAATACCATTTTACACGAAGCATTGAATAGGGAAGACCGCAGATTCCGACAAAGAGATACACACAAAAGGCCTACCAAGCAGAATCAGAGACTACTCCCAAGAGTCGCTATCAGGTGGCTCCGGTAAGTATAAAAACTTTTCAACCAGATTTGAAACCCACTTCTTTTGCAGATTCACTGATAAACTTTTGTTCGAGATCTGAAGACACTCGTCTCCGGTTAGTTTTTGGGGTCTCATGCAATAATTACATTTTTAAGTAAAGTCACGATTCAATAAACTATTAGATTAGAAAGTAAAAGCACCTAAAGGCTGGTTTTCGACCGCAATAGGTTAGATGTCAATCTTGCTGAAGTAAGTTGAGGACCGCTCCGGAAAAACTGGGGTAGATGCACGAGATGGTCTGCACACAGTAACCGTGTGGGGAAGATTTCATCTCAGGGCACTCAACCCGGGATGGGGTATGGGGGGATAATACCATTTTATGATAGCATTCTCATACCTAATATTTAGTTATTTTTAGAAAATTGTTACAATAGACAAAAATTGCAGAACGCAATGCCTACAACAGAATGAATCTCATCCGCATTCTATTATGAATGAAATGACCCGATACTCAATTGAAATCAAAACACTATTCAAAATCAGGAACTAATATTCCTCCTGAATTTTTGAAAAATATTTATATTAGTCTCATATACTCACAGCTGCATGATATTAACACATCATCGGAGATATTAACTCAGAATATATAAACCTCTGAGGAGGAAGCTAGCCACTCACGTCAGCGAAACGTCAGAAATGAAATTCAAAAATCCACGGCCTTCAAACCCGAAAAATAGTGACACTGAAAACCTCGGACTTAACCATTTTGATAAAAATGCTTTTGCAATTTTCTACAGAACATCTTATACGGTCGTCATACACAATTCCTCGACACATCCCTATCAACATGAAGCAGCAGCGTTCAATAGTATGCTTCACAGATATTGTCAGAAAGTGATTTTTAGGAAGAAGTAAATTTCATCAAACTAATCGATGTCAACAACAGATACTATTATCGACTTTATTCTTTCCAAAACACGACCAGAACAAGTCATTTGACAGATTTATCACACTCCAAGTAACAGTGATAAGGTGACTGCTAATGTCCTCTCTCTCATAAAACAAAATGTAGGGTGTCTCCACAGGCTCCAATAAATTCAATACACCACCAGAACACTTCGTGACACGAAGTGTCTACCACGACGTGTATGCCATTTTAATAACAAGTATTTAAGTAACAAATTAAGAACAGAACAACAACACACAATTAGTATTAATTCAATTTCGAAAACTCACAAACTGACAGCGTCATACCAATTTAATTGTCACTATCGCTAATAGCGACCTACTAGATAGATTAGTTTCATATTTTCGCATTTATGACGATGTATCTCTGTAGTTGTTCGTAAAATAATTGTTTTGCTGCGGACTGGTTTATTTTGGGAAAAAACCCATGAGACATTTTTTGTTTAGAATGACATGCTATCGGAAATAAATGTTTAAATGGTAAACAAATGATAAGACAAAAAGTTACATTGGAAATGAATTTTAGGGGTTGCGTTATCCACCCCTTACAACCATGGGGTAAACCAAATAAATTACTGGCTGAGTGTCATTTTGGTAGTACAAAACGTCAGGTTAATTTCAATATTGTACCTTTTTCAGTGCTTGTGAAAAAAAATGTTATACAAATTTTATGTACCCCCTTTAAGGGGCTGTATCTTAACAAGGGATGCTCCAATGAGGTTTTTTATATGAAAGATCCTATCTTTTTTTCGATGAGGAATCACCTCCTTGCATGTTTTACACTTATTCAGAACACCCTGTATTTTCTACTGTAGATTTTTCATGTGGAAGGGCGTCGATCGAAAAATCAAGGTCGACGTTTTTAACTGGAGGAAGTGTCTATTTGAATTGAAACATTCTATATGACAAACTGAGATCCAATATATCGAGCACAGCAACATCCATTCCAATCCAACTAGATGTAATTAAAATATCTATACGCAGAAAACCATCATGAGTATCGGAAGTAAGCAGGGCGTGCCTGCATTTCACTTCATAATATTTCACCGTCTAGTATGAAATCTGAGGCATTCATAGGAATACTCAAAGTCACATCAGAATCACTTCTACTAGAGAAATGTTTTTATGACCTCAAGGAGTTCAGTACTGTCTCCAGCCGTCCTTGCTCTGCAGATTTATGTTTTATTTTTCAATGTTAAACCAACGAAACTTCAACTTTCACTTATGTATTGTTTTTTAGTTATTGAATGGAAGATATCAAATCAGCCTTCTTTCATTTTCATTGGCTCAAACTTCATTGATATAAATAATGCAGAAAAATATTTTGTTCAGAGGGATTATGAAAAATAATAACTGTTATTATATTGTTTCGAAGGCTTTGTCCGTTTTGATGGTATGTGTTTCTGCAGCTACATATCTCAATGAATATCTGTTCTACTTTGTCGTGGTGTATACTGTTCCATGTTGGTTTGCGAAATTCCATTTCGAAGATTTCAGTCTACAAGATGAGACCCAGAGTAGTCGACCTACAGTAATCAAAGACGAGGATTTGAGGCCCCTGGTGAAGACTGACCCATCACAAATGTTGTGTGGGATGGAAAGAGAAGTAGGCGTCAGCTTCCATGTGGTTTTAGATGGTTTGAAACGTATAGGAACGGTCAAAAGGTCACCGAGGCACTTCACAAAGATGAAAACTCACCAAAAAATACCATGGTTACTCTATGGTGGTCACAGGAGAGTCCTATCGTGGGGACATCGACGAAATGTACTGAAAATTGTGTAAACAGAAGCTGGCACTGGTCAACAGAAAAAGTCAGATCCTGCTCCACTACAACGCCCGTCAGCACGTTTCACAAATCACCGTCTGAAAATTAAACGAATCGAGCTTCGAAGTTCTGCCTCATTCACCATACTCAGACCTCTCGCCAACCGACTTCAATTAACACTTTGATATCAACCTTCTCGTCAGTAGAACCATCAATCAGTCAATCAATCAATTTATTCAATTCAGATACATATCCTTGTCTGTAATAGATGTTAGCATCTCTTTAATAATAATTACAATAAATTAAAAAAACCATTAAATAAAAAAAAAAGTGGTGGTGTTCAGTTCTTGGGAAACGCCCAAGCAAAGCTTGTGTTGCGTATTATTCCAGATTTGGACACAACCATGTATGCAAGTGAGAAAAAAACTAATAATTTTTTTCAGTGAGAAATACATATTTATAATTGAAAGAAATTAATACAAAGCAATGATAAACCCGCAGGAGGATCGGACCAGACAATCAGCCGAAAGGGAGACACGTCTAAGTGAGATAAAAAAATTTTCAGGCAAAATTCAGTGAGCTGATTCAAATACTCTTTTTGAGAAATCAAAGTTGTGATCAACTATGTATCTAATTGTTTTCTTGCGTTATATTTCTCAGTTCAATGGGAATTTGATTGACAGGTTTCGGTCCAAAGTAAGAAACAAATCTTTGGGTGTATACATTTTCACAAAAAGGATCAGGCAAATACGGCCTTCATCGAATCCCGAGCACAACATTTTTATGCTAACGGAATTACCCGACTTGTGTCTCGTTGGCAAAAATACACTGATTCAAATGGGGCGCATTTCAATTGAATGGAAAGAGTATCCACGGGGCTATTGAAGTTCAAAGGAGATTCATAAAAACGGGCAGAACTTTCGAAACAACCTATTTTAATTTATATCAAATTAGACAATGGAAGTCCGAATTAATGAAATGAACCTAATATACACTAGTATTTTTCAACAAAGGGAATCAAATTTTACCATCCATTAACTTAGAGAATTGGAGAAGCAAAACGCATGGCTGGTTTAGATACTTTTATTCACAAATTCAAAAGGATATGTGTACAATCTCATAGAATCAAACAATGACCATATTCTTGAAATATTGCCTAACCTAAATAATATCACAAAGTTATTTCGCTACTCTATAACATTCAACGAATAGGAATAATGTAACAATCATATAGGTTGCTATATATGTGTTATTTACAACGAGTATTGGAATTGTAGTGTCCTTATTAAAGTTATATACACGATGTTTTGTACAAAAATCATTAATAATTTCCTAACACAGATTTTACAAAAACTGTTTCTTTTCACATTGAAATACATTTGATATTGAATAGAGAGAATTTGGACATAATATAGATACAGTAAGTCTCAGTAATTTGAAACCATATGAAAATTTCTGTTCTGTAACAATCAAAATCTCAAATGCAACCCTAGGTAATCAAATTCTTTCAGTAGTATCCAAGTCTGTAGACCAAAATGAACTTTTCTCAAGAGTGAAATAACATTATTTTTGATAATACCGAAAATTATTATTGAAATAATTGATTCACAATAAAATACAGTTTTTGTTATTTTCTACTAATGAATCAATTTTTTTTGTTGATTTCAATGATGATTTTGTCTCTTAATTATTGAAAACATAATATGATTTTCGTTTCTTCCTCACAAATATAACTACAGGTGAATTTTCGATGTTATTATAGGGATGAGTTTAGAGAAATGAGGAGAATTCATTGAAATTCTGCTGACCTGTTAGCCGTCCGTGAGTTATCGTGAAATAATAGAACTTGCAGTCTTAAGCGGGATTTTCAATTCAAGCGAATTATTCTGACAACAAATTTCCATAGTATCGAGTAAAGTTTCTCGTTTCACAGATAATATGTTATTCGATGTTGGCATTTCAGTTTCCATTCTTTGCAGATTTTTTATGTAGAATATTTTTTTCAAATTGTACGGCAGAACAGTTTTCCATGTGGTTTCAAGCGAGACATGTTTCTCTAGTGTGACATTCTCAAGATTTCCCAAATCCTGACATACTATATTCCACTGATAATCAAGTCTATTTTAGTTACGTGGAGTCGAATGTATTTGGAGACAATTTTTTAGAAATGAGATATTTAGTGAGTTCACTTTCAAAATTTCTGAAGTCAACTGAGTCTTCTAAGGACTGTGTTGAATTCGGAGATACTGCTAAGTTTGCTGAGTTGTTTAAAGATGACGAAGAGGGAGTTGTTGGGGAGGTGATTGGCTTCTGTTCCTTCTCCTGAAAAAGAATATCGAAATTTAATATTTACTTTTGATAGATGAAAGGTTAGGTTGGGTTAGGTTAGGTCCAAAGTAAGTGGGCCTATTCGACCACCTACCGCAATCCACAAGAGTTTATTGTGGCTGACACCTATTCACACTCGACCAAATAAATCTAGCTTTTTAACGAAGCCGATTAGTTTGTATGGTGAGTGGTCTTTCAGGTCAGATGGTAAGAGTACGGCTCTGCCGTTGTTCATCTCTACTGAAGTCCAACAACTGTTTGGTATCAAGCTTCGAAGGGTGTATAAACGCCTTGGAGTGAGCCTATCCTGGATGATTCTACCAGAAGTCCATAAATCTTCTTGCCATCCAGGTGTTCAATATTTGTTTGGAGAAGCCTGAAGCGATGCCAATCCCAGGTTCTGGTTCGATGAAGCTGCTTGCAGCACCCTCCTTTGCAAGGGAGTCAGCAGCTTGCTTGCCTTTCTGGCCAGTATGGCCAGGAATCCAGATCAGAGACAATCTGGTCAAGTTTTCCAATCGAGGAGAGTCGTTTTTGGCAAGGTTAACATGAAGGCAAGTGTGGCCCTATTAGGTTCACAAAACTTCGCTTCATTTGGATTAAGGATAAGAATTTTTCAATGTCACAGACAACAAGTTCTTACTGAATTTTCAGAAGACCATTTGGTACTTCTTGAAAATGCATTACTCTTCTTGACGCGCCTTTCAACAATCAAGTTGTCGTCCCAAATCGGTCTTCATCGATATCTAACAGAATACACTTCAACTTCCACTTTCCGACACACAAAAATGATTTTTTTGCTGCTCCTACAAGTTCCGGCTGGTTTCAACGAAGTGATTTATGAAAAGATAAACAATGTGCTGTTAATAGTGGGACTTTTGTCACTGTTTATAGTTCTCATGCCACACTACAGATGTTCAAAATCATTATTTGTGTCATGTACCGATCTCAACAATTTCAGATAGTTTTCCTTTATTATATGGCCGTTTTCCAAGTCGTGTTTAGCGTTTAGCTGAATTTTTTCGGTCTCCCATATCGGATATGTACTGTGTGTTCTTTGAAACAAGTTTTAATGGGTCGCTTTGTCTGACCAATATTTTTTTGTCACAGTTCGTTTCTTATAATATCGACTGCTCATTTTCAACTTCTTATCTTTGGGGTAACCCTACTTTTGTTGAAGTGACTCATTTACAATGTCTGGTGAGTTCCTTTGAATATTTAAGTTTCAAACACATTGTATGATAGTTCAGTTGTTCATCTCAGCATTTCAGTTGGTCCAGAGAAATCTTCGAAGAAAATGACTGAATAATATCGAATACCCAACGAATATTATCATTCTGATCATTTTGATAGAGCTCTATATCATTTTGATCCCATGAAAGAATATGAGTGGTATTCGGGATGATGAATCATCTGTATTCGTGGTAAGATAATGCAACTTTGTTTTTCTACACAGTGTATATATCATGCAGCACGCTTCTAAATGAGTTCATCTTTTTGAGTCTCAATCCACCCTCTTCTACAAATTTTTGATAGTCTTCACATGTCGATATATGTTTCATTAAAGATCTTTTAACTCCTTTTGCCTTCTTGAATTCACTATTAACATATTTCACAAAATAAGCTTCAGCACTTGTACATTAAAAGCTAATTATTGGATGATTTGGAAACTCATTTCAGGAATTACCCAAAACTGACTATGTGACTGAAACATTGAATTGGTTACCGATAATGTAATTGGATGTTCTTGGTAAAAATGTTCCCAATATTGTATGGTGCCAGCGATTAGAAATGTTTCTAGAAGAATTGGTTGTTTTTCAAGTTCTACCCACTGGTCAGTTCTGATCACTATGACATCCAAGACAACGTTGTTTCCAATTCCATATGTGAACTTATCTCTTGTTGAAAGTTAGAACGGAGTCCTCTACCTTAGATTTCTTTGTGTCAAAAATCGTCAATACATCATCCTCATATCGCATCCAAGTCCATGGAAAGTTATTTAACTCTTTTGCTTACGATTTGAATTCGCTTATGAATATATTAGTTATGGAAGGGACAGTGGGTTTTCCATTGCCATGCCTCTGAGCTCTCTGTAGAAACAGTTGTTGAATTGAAATTCTCCTCCATGCAGATTTTTGTTATTCGTTCGATTACTTCTTCACTGAGACCATTGACCCTCACAACTCTACATTCTCAAATTTCTTCATGAAATAATGTGAAATAACAACAATAGTGCTACATTGTGTGATTAACCATTTAGCAATTGCTATAAGTAGAAGAACATATGACAAAGACAATTGGTCGCACCTACTTGCCAGACTTGTCAAGATTTAAAAGATTATATTTCAGGAACTGTAGGATCAGAAACCTGTAGACTCCTGTTCAAAGCCGGTTAGACACTCTTCGAATGTGTCAAACCATCTCAGCCGAAAGATTCACTGGTAGTTCATTGAAGGGTCCGTTTTCAATCCAATTATCAATTCTCCTATAATAATATGAATTGTCCACTATCACAACCTGATTGTGTTTGTCTGTTTCCAAATAGAAAGTGTACCCTGTTAGATATAAATAAAGATCACTTTTGAAGTTACTTCATCTCCCAAAAACGCCAACTTGGTTGCTAAAACCGATTTACAATATTAGATGAATTTGCATTGGCAATCGATTACCTTCTCCTGGCACAAATTGTCGCACGTCTCCTTCATTTTTGTTAATTGTTTCTGCAGCGTTCTGTATTCCTCGAGAAATCTCTCCAGCTGAGCGGCGTGATAGTCGTAGGAAGTCGTATTCGAAGCGGTGCTTGTCGCCGGAGATGACGTCATCTCTCTTTTGTTGTACAAAATGCGGCTCTCGAGACCAGTGACGTCCAAGAGTGGGGTAGCGTTCAGCTCGGTGGGGATCTGGAAATAAGAAGTAGTTCATATGTAGAGCAAATCATTAAGACTTCATCATTCATTCAATTTTTCAAGAGTTAGGTTACATCTGAGAATATTCCCGAATATGAAACAATACCCCAATATATTGACTGATCATCCAGACGACATTGCATCCACAAAAGATGAAATGTTATATCTTGAAGAGCATTTTGGAGTCCTTTTGCAGCAGTAACAAAATTCGTTCCATTATCACAGAAGATCATCTTTGGCTGCCCTTTTCAATATAGCCATGATAGCCACTTCAGTACTGAGTGTGTGAAAAATTTCCAGGTGAATGGATCTTACAGACCATGTGATATACTGTTTGGAACCTTCGGTGTAGTAATGAATATTACTGGAGTTTTTTCCCAACACCAAATCGTTATTTTTACACCTCGACACGTGTTTCGATCACCAAGTGATCATCTTCAAGAGGAAGATAAAACTGGTTTTATCTTTCTCTTGAAGATGATCACCAAGTGAAACACGTGTCGAGGTGTAAAAATAACGATTTGGTGTTGGGAAAAAACTCCAGTAATATTCCTTACAGACCATGACGAATGTCGATGACTCCATCATGATTTTATTTTCTTCGACTAATTTTAACGTGAAAGCCTTTATTGGTAGTTGCCCCATTAGTGGTGGGACTGGTTCTCATTTCTATATGATGAAGCCGATTTACCGCTGCTTCACCCGAAATGACTGTCGTATTTCGTTCAGGATCAATTCTCATCCTCTGTATCTGAATTTTTCGTGGTGATGTTCAGTGAGTAATTTTGTATATTCATGTTTAGAATCTAAAGTTACTGGTTTTCTAGTTATTTTGTTGAGAGTATTCGCCAAGTTACTTTTTCCGTCAAGTACAATTTGGAGTAGAACTTCTGCTATTATTTTTTGCCTTTCATTTGCTAAACTCGCCAGTTCGGCTCCTTCAATTTCTCTCATAGTCAGTTCATTTGAAATATCTTCAGAATGTATAGTTTTTAACGTGAAAGCCTTTATTGGTAGTTGCCCCATTAGTGGTGGGACTGGTTCTCATTCCTATATGATGAAGCCGATTTACCGCTGCTTCACCCGAAATGACTGTCGTATTTCGTTCAGGATCAATTCTCATCCTCTGTATCTGAATTTTTCGTGGTGATGTTCAGTGAGTAATTTTGTATATTCATGTTTAGAATCTAAAGTTACTGGTTTTCTAGTTATTTTGTTGAGAGTATTCGCCAAGTTACTTTTTCCGTCAAGTACAATTTGGAGTAGAACTTCTGCTATTATTTTTTGCCTTTCATTTGCTAAACTCGCCAGTTCGGCTCCTTCAATTTCTCTCATAGTCAGTTCATTTGAAATATCTTCAGAATGTATAGTTTTTCTCAATTCTTTCAAAAATCTCAGACACCATGATGTACACTTTTCCAATCTCATCCTTTTTGAAGAGCGCTTCATGTCAGGAAGAAGATACTTCTTCTCAGAAATGGTCGTACAGATATTGGCGAATGCATTCTTCATTTCCGTTGTGCTTAGGTTGTGAATTTAATAGTTTCTGGCTGTCGTCGGCGTGTACACCACATAAGGCTATGTGAAAGTATCTATGAAAGACAGAAAAATCTCCAACATGTCTTCCCAGACTATCAAGGTTGCGAGTGATGTGCGTGTCTCCAATCAGGCGGGTGGCTCTTTTCTGGATGGGATATAGCATATTCGAAGTATGTTTGGGGGCGGAGCTCCATACATAAATACTGTTGAATTAGATCTATCTGAATATAAACTGGAGCAGCATTTCGAGATATGTGGTATATCATGTATACTGAACCAGCGACATACAATAATATTATGTGTTTACAGAACCTCTTCCCCTAAGGGGAATCCAGATGTTTTTCTGGAAAAATTATATGATGTTCTTGAATTTCAGTATAAACCAAATGTAAACTTTGTTCTGGCAGAAGATTTCAATATGGATTCATCAGTGAATTCAGGATTCTTTGATAAACTTTCCAGTATGATGAACTGCTTCAACATGAAGTCACTTGTTGAGTGGCCAGCCAGAATATCATCTGGAGGTAGAGCCTCATCAATTGATCATATATTCAGCAACAATTATGATAATGGGGTATGCCCTGTTTTCGATAATCATTTTTCTGACCATCGTTCCATCCTTTTCGACCCCGGACTTCCGGTTGACTAGCCAAGATCAATCAGCACATTTAAGCGAAATTTTTCCGAGAATACAATAACTGCATTTGAATTTGATATCTGTATTGAAAATTGGGAGTTTTTTTCCACTATGGAAAATATGGAAGGTGCCTTTCAATATTTTTTAGAAATTTTCCTGTACTATTTTGATAAACCTTTTTCGTAAAGTTAAACAATGTAAACATCACCGTACGAAGCAGCCCAACTGCGAATGGGTTATTGACGATATTGAGAGGTCCAGCATACGATTAAAGGACATGTTTGTGCTTAAAAGCCAACATCCTCTATTGAATGATTTCTACAAAGCAGAAAAGAAAAAGCACGAAATCTCAGTACATAGCTGAAAAAAACATTACTTTCAGCATAAAATAAATAATTTAGACAACCCTACTAAGGCAGCATGGAGTGTAGTGAATGAATTAACTAATAAATCGCGCAAGCAATCAATCTCCTCCATAAAATATGAAAATGAAATTTCGAGTCTCCTGAGGAAATCTCTGAGATATTCAGCAATTTTTTCAAAGAACAACCACTGAAAGTAATTTCACAAATTAAATCGCTTGATGACGATATAGCTAATCAACATTTGAATAATATTGAAATACAGTCTAGTTCTTTTCTCCTTCCGTTTAATGAACATGAACTATTTGTCATGCTCAACAGAAAACTGAAAAATAAATTTTCCTCTGGATCGAATGATCTACCCCATGTGATCGTTAATCGTGTTCTTAAACATATTATGACACCACTAGTCCATCTCATGAATTTATCATTTGTAAATGGAACATTCCCGCAAGCTTTGAAAACTGGTAAAATTACACCTGTGTATAAAAAAGGTGATTCCTCCCTAATAAGTAACTATCTACCAATTACGGTACCCTCCATCTTTTTCAAAATATTTGATTCTTGGAGAGATTGTTATCTTATCTCAAGCATTTCAATATCATAACTGCGGATCAACATGGTTTTGTGCGAAATAAATTTACCACAACTGCAATACATTCATATGTTCTTGAAGTCATTAAATGCATTGATGTAGGTGAGTGCCCTATTGGGGTATTTTGCGACCTAAGCAGGGCGTTCGATTGCATCAGTCATACAATCTTATTGAATAAACTATCTCGATACGGTATCCGAGGTGTCACTCATGAATGGATAAAAAGTTTTTTGAGTAAACGTAACAATCGTGTCAATATTGATAACCATATCTCATCGTGCAAGTATTATTCTGAAGTAGGTGTTCCTCAGGGTTCGGTCCTAGGACCTACCTTATTTATACTTTATATCAACGATATTGTGAAGATATGTGATAGCTCAATCATTGTTTACGCTGATGATACATCAGTTATTGTATCAGATAGGGATGAATATTGTATACGTCAATAATGTAAAAAAAATTCCTTTGGCTCAGTGGTTTAGAGCCAACTCACTTCATTTGAATACGCATAGAACAAAATGTATACGCTTTCACAATAGACAAAAAGAAGCTAGTGTAGTTGATTTCGGAGACTTACAGTCAGTTGATAAGACCGTCCGATTTCTTGGATTATATATAGACGAACATATTTCCTGGGGAGAATATTGTGAGATCTTAATCAATGAATTGAATTCTGTTTCCTATCAATTACGTAATTTGAGATCAGTTCTGTCTAATAATCAGTTGCTGATGCTCTACTATGCCCAAGTGGACTCCAGACTTTGATATGCCATCTTCTTCTGGGGAAGGTCTTCGAGAGCTAATGATGTATTTGTAGCACAAAAGAGAATACTCCGAGTAATGTTTAGTCTATCCTCTCGACAAAGCTGTGTTGATGTATTCAAAACATGTAAAATCATGACGCTACCATCACTCTTTATCTTTGAAGTTTGTGTGTATATATTTAGTAACTATAACAGTTTTTCAACCAGATCTAGCATTCATAAACATGACACAAGAATAAAAAATCAGCTGAATATACCCTTTTCTAGGGTCCAATTATCTAAAAACTCTCCAAACTCACTAGGTCCTTCATTATTCAATAAATTACCAGACTATGTAACCTTTACATTTAAAAAAATGTCGTAAACATTTTTTAATTGAAAGATGCTATTATAAAGTCGATCAGGCACTATAATAAGTATTGGCAAATTATTTATGATATGTCTGTTATTTGTGTATTTGGGTGAATATATCTATATATGCGTATAAATGTATATTTGTATATATGTCTGTATATGTATATATCTGTTACACAATTATTGTATACTATAGATGAACGACTATAATACCTGCAAATTTACTGTTTTGTTAAATACAATTCAACTGAATGTTATCATGTCCTATTAATTTTAGATAAACGACTAATCCTATACAATACTTGTATTGTCCTTCTGTAGAATACAGAGTTATTATCATTGTTATTATCCAAAGAAAGTCTGATCTGAGCTGAGTATCAAGAGATGCTGGGGTTTGTACAGTTTTCTGGTTAGAAACAGTGCTTTTTGAGAAGCAGTCTTTGCAATTTCAGTGGTATGATTGTTCTAAAACATATTGGTGTCCATTGGCGTCAGCAAACCCGCATGCAATAAACGGTCAAAGGGCTTTTGAATCACTGATAGCAAAACCTGGTCTATAGTTAGTTGGAGGAGTTTTTTTATCTTCCAACGAGAAAGAAAAACCCCTTCCTTGTCAGATAGGTTGAACAATCTGCAAAATACTGGTGCGAGTTTATTGGCGCAGTATTTGAATACGATGACGGGCGCTTCATCAGGACAAGACGTCTTGTTGATATTGAGCTGTTTCAAAATTCGCCTGACTAGACGCTGTCAAAAAGTAATTTCCGAAATTGAGGATTCTAGTGTGGAAACAGTGGATTACTTTACTACCGTGGTTTGGGACACTCAAAATGAATAATACTGATTTCGAATTGAAAATTAATACTGAAAATTAAGTCAATGTATTGACCTATTGTTACTTCAATGAATTAAACATTGATTTGAACCAAGTTTCAGTGACACAACATTTAATGTTCATATGAGAAAAGTTGTTTCGTGAGGGCTTTTTTCTTTCACTTTATGTCTGGAAGTAACTTCTATGCATGATCTTTACATCCTTTAATAGTGTTAATTTTGAAATTGTTTCAAATCGTAATTTGATTCAATTAATTTTCTAGTTATTATGAATTCTTCTGGCTCATTAACAGTTTAAATCAAGTAGAACAGAGAAAATCAAGTGATCTCATAAACGGGTAGTTTCATAAAACGATTTCTCCCACTACAACAATGCTACTCGTATCAATCCACACCCCATTCAAAAGAGTAGACCATCTCTAGCGCTTTTACATTTCCGACCCTCACAAGTGCTCTCCGCATGTGTGCGTTAATTTACCAGAGCACTTACACCTACGTCAACCCTTCGCTAACAAACCATTCCCACATGTAACTTGATAACTCTGTTTCATTCTACAGTTTCTCCAGCAACATCGGGCGAAATGTGTTACTTTTTATTCACTTATTTTCAGGAGAAATAACGTTAACAATTTCTGGGATACCAATTAACAAAAATGACAATATTTGATGTCGGCGTTAATATTTTGTAACAACAGAAAAGTTTATTCAAATGTATGTGAGTGAATTGAAGAGTTACAAGAATTTTCATATGATGAACAGGGCAGAATGAACGGTTAAAACTAAAAAAAGGAAGAATTAAAAATGAATAGCTGAAAATAACAATTAAATCAAGCAAAAAAACTTGAAATAAAATGCAATTAAAAAAAAAGAACAATTGAACAAAAAAAAATAATAAAAATTAAAATAAAAAGTTAAGAGATTCCAAGTTTATGACGTTTCGATTGTTAGTATCTACAATCGTCTTCGTATGATGGCTGGACTGATTCCTCCGAGAGATGACTATTTCTGGGTCGTTTCACTTATCTTTCACTTATCCCCGCTTTCCATTTTTTCCGCTTCACTGGTTCAGTGGGAGATGGCCGTTTGGCGGGAGTTGGCCATTTTTCGCTTGATGATGGGTGTCCATATGTTGCGTATCTCTACGCTAGCTTGGCTGAATACGTTTTTGGACAACATGCATGCGGCTTCCTTGAATTTTCTCCTAAAAGAATGGTCCTCTCTGTGTATGACCTCAGCTTGGGACCACTCGATGTTGTGTTGATGGGTTCAAACATGGTCTGCTATTCCTGATTTGCTGATTTCTCCTCGGCAATGCGAACATTCAATGGCCTCTTAGTTTCACCAATATAGGATTTTCCACACTCACAGGGTATCTGGTAAATGCAATTCTTGGAATCGAAGTCCGTGTTTGGTGGCCTGGTTTTCGCGAGGCCGCTACGGAAAGTGTTATCAGCATGTATCTGATGTTGTACTTGGAACCAATTCTTCTTGTCCACTCCGAGAATCCTCTGATGTAGGGAAGTGCAAGCACTGGTTGTGACGGCTTCTCTTCCTTGCGAGGCTCCTGCTGTCTTTTAGCCAAAGGCTTTTCTACCATCGCTTTGGAGTAGCCATCACGTTGAAGATCATGTTTGATGACGTCTAGTTCCTTCTCGAAACCTTCCTTTGTATTACAGAGCCCGAAAGCACGGTCTGATAGAGAATTGATTATTCCTATTCTAGTCGATTGATGGTGGTTGGATTCGTGGTTCAGATACTGTTCCGTGTGAGTGAGTTTTCGGTTTACAGATGTTTCCCACTTAGTGTCGGTCCTCTTTACCAAAACGTCTAAGAAAGGCAATTCGTTGTGGACTTCCTTCTCCATTGTGAAAGTGATGGAAGGACTTACGTTGTTGATGTGCTTCAGGAAAATGTCTAGTTCAGTATTCCCATGCTTCCATATTATTAGACAATGGAAGTCCGAACTAGTGAAATTCATTTCTCTATGAGGTTGGAAATTGTGGGTATTAAAGGCTCAACACAGTAGGATTATTTGTATTTAAATCAAAAATTGATAATATCAACATATCACTCTCTTTTGGGAAAAAAAATATTTCCTATAAACAAACTATTCGATTACTGGGTTTCAATATTGATGAAATTCCAAATTGGAAGGAACATATAAAAAAACGATAGCCATAATCATTGTGCTCACCTCAATCTGAGGCGGTGGCTGGGGATGAACAGAAATGTCCACCCCAATCTACCGCTTGGAATGAGGCTGGACATAGCAGATAACCTTCAACAGCAAGGGCACTTCCTGCAGCGGGTGCCAAGAGCTTTCCTGCAGGAAAGATCCCTCACTTGTGCACCTCCATGGAGGGAACCCCAAGAAGGTTGAAGAAGCCGCGCAACGACAGAGATATCGCTGCACCTTCCAAAACCTTCGCGGAGGCCACCATGAGACACCTCAAGATTGCCAAAGAGGGTGTGTGTTTGGCGAGTCTTCGCCTACACCTGCCACTACAAAGGAGATGTTTCCTATTGATTTGTTCACAAGACAAGATATACCAGATGCCAGTGTGTGAATTTTGAAATTATAGGTTCATGCTTTGAAGAGGTCTACGATGAGTTCTGTGGATGTCACGTGCTATTATGGGAAATATTTTCAACAGATGTGAAGTGGAGGCCCCTTTCATTCACACCGGTATCTACTCCAGGGTGGCTTGGATAGCCACGTGAAGAGGGCCATATATGTTAAGAAAACCAAATAGCCTCCTGGAGGGAAGGCGATCTTCAAAATATTTTTTTAGGAAAAAATCTTAGAAAAAACTAGTGGATGCAGTATTGCATCGAGCAGACTGCTCCGTCCTCATAAGAACTTCTGTCGACAGGAGAAAATTGGCCAAATGCGTCCTAAAGAAAAGCAACGGCTATACAAAAAGAGAAAGAAAGAAGTTTACTATATACAACAGACGTTGTCAGCTAACGTTCAGCTCATCATACAACTCTCAATTCTTTACAAGATATTTTCGAGAAATTTGCATGGGATATGATCATGCCTGCCTCTTGTGTAATTCGATATCTTTGGAACCGAACGGGGGAAAATGACTCTGGCCTCTCGTTACGCTGAGATAGTTAACTGTTTGACATCTTATTCACCTGTTTGTTTTTGAATTATTCGTAAACTGATACTCCTGATGAAGGAGATAATTTCAAGGAACCTTTTTACTTAAATGAGTTCCAAACATCATCTCAAAAGCTCCTGGAGGAAAATGACAGTCTATACTCCAAGTGTCGATATAATGGAATTTCAGTTTGAAAATTATTATCACATAGGAAAATATAGAAATGTAATAGTTACAAAACATGAATTTGATAGTTGCATGAAGTGTACTCCATGAAGCACATTATGGAATGAAAAATTTCAATCTATCATTCCAATATTCACTCGAAATCATCTGGTTGAATTCATATAAAACTAGGAATTCCTTAGACAACGTTATTGATTCATATTTCATTGCCAGGGTTTCAGAAAAACTATGTCTGGACCAGTAGGTATGTCTGTCAGCATACTTGAATTCTCATAATGCATGTATTAACGGAGTATATATGATATCAACGTTTTCAAGCACCGCGAATATTGAGTTTTTTTTTTATTGATTCGGCCGTGTCTTGAGAAAGATCTATGGTATTTTCATAAACTACAAACTTTATTTGAGAAATATATTACGACATGTTCCGCTAACAGAGTAGCTTCTTCAACAGTGATTTGAGTACTACAAGTTGCTTCTCACGCTAATATTTATATACCACAGGTAACTACAATTGGTACTACCTCCATCAAAATAATAATACTTCCTCGGTTTTTTGAAAACACAAGTTCCATAATGATGATCTATTCGAATCCAGTTGGTCATCCATTAGAATGTTTGAAGTTTTAAGTTTAATAATTTTCATTGCCTTCAAATAAATCAGTTTCAAATCTTTATTTTCTATTTTTCCAATTTTGAACTCTTCTGATTTTTTTCTGAAAGATGATTTGAATATGTTCAACTTATTTTCTTATTCACATATTATGTTCCTGGATTCGATTCCTGAATTTTCTGCCAGTTTGACCAATATATACCTTAGAATTTCTCGAATTTGGATGTTTTGTCTTCATTATTTTCAACTAACTTTCCCAACGTATTAGTTTTTCTATATGCAATTTTAATATTTTGTTTCCTCAAAAATGAAGCCACTTTTTTCGTTGTTTGTCCAAAATACGTTGAAGCCATTGTTTACTGCAATTTGCTTGATGATATTGAGTTATTTATTGAAATTATCGATTGAAAGATGAACAAGTGTTTGTAGAGACAATATTCCTTGCCCAGCCATTGTTGATTGAAACAGTTTTGGATCAACGCCATTTCAATTGCGCTCGTCTTATGATGAAAAGGCTTATTAAGAAGACACTCGTCTCCGGTTAGTTTTTGGGGACCCCATGCAATAATTCGGTTAGGGAAGTCATGATAAAGCAATTCAACAGATCAGAAAGTAAAAGCACCTAGAGACTGACTTTCGACCAAAGAATGTCAGATCTCAATCTTGCTGCAGGACCGCTGCGGAGGAGCGATGGTGGATGGACGAGATAGGATATTCTGCACACATTAACCGTGTGGGGAAGATTTCAACTCAGGGCACTCAACCCGGGAGGAAGCATGGGGGAAACTTATAGTATTCAAATCACTATTGAAGAAGCTACTGTGTTAGCGAAACATGTCGTGATATATTTGTTTGGGGAAGTCAAATCTTAAGGTGTGATTTATGGAATTATTGAGTTTGTCAAATCGTTGCCTTAAAATCATAGACATATATTGATGAACATCTCAATATCGTAGTAAACTTGGAAACTACTCACTCCTTATTTCACCAGAAGAATCGAAAATCATACGCACAGTTTAAAAAACATCGACTAACCTCTCTTGGACTGGAAAGACTGTCCTCCCTCGTCAGGTTCAAATAACTGTTCGAAATCCTATTTACCCTGTTTCTGTTCAAATTCGTGGGAAAGGAGGACTTCTGGAAGTCTGACATGCGCCGATGACCGTTGTCCTGGCTACCAAGATAGCTCTCTCCACCACTGCTACCTGTAATGAAAAAGAATTGGAAGCTTCAATTCGAAAAATATTTGGGGTATTATTTGTAAAACAATACGTATTGAAATTGTGGTGGAAAAAATGTTGATACGCTATTTATGATTACTGTTTTATGAAGTACTTTGAATTGCTGGAGAAAATATCAGCCGCGGAATTGAGGTCCTCATTTGAATAGATCAAATTAGACGTGCAAGATCGTAATGCTTATTACAGTACACGCCACAGCTGATGGCGAGCGATCGCATAGGTATAGACCCTCCCAACAAAATTATTATTGGATTACGACACATGCCGGCCACTGTCGTACGTGATTAGTTTCAACTGGGGTAGCAAATGGAGCATGCCAGACAATGCCAAACATCAATACCATTGAAGGACAAGTAATGATACGCCTCTTACAGAGCATTTGTATGTCTTGCAAGACAAAAGGCAATCAAGAAAAAATTTCAATACTTAGCTTTCTTTCTATATATAGTGAACGTTTCGAAAAATATCCTTTTCCGTATTTTGTTATCATAAGATTGTAGGAAGGTATACAACTAGAAAGCATTGATTTCTCCGCGAAAAATGTCTTTGGAAAAATTTAATTCTGCACAATTTTCATAAAAACCCAGCTGAAAAATTCTATGACTACTGATATTGAAGTTGTTAACGTTCCTTTGTTCAACGACCTCTTCATTTAGGATCTTTCGTTGAGCTCTTTCTATTTTCAAATTTGAATAAAACAAAGTATGATATATCATCGACATTTTCATTCGACTGAAAGACCTATTGATGCCGTCATGTGAGGAATATGACATCTTTCAAATGCCCGCACACGGATTCTCTAGGTGGAACCCATCTGAAACGTCCAATTTTCCATGACTCTGGTGTATAAATCAGGCTGAATTCGACCGTTAGCATGGATTATGTTGGCTTTGAGAACCGCTGAGGACCCCACAAGAAAAATCTTGAAGGGTCAAATTACATGATCTCTGTGGCCAGTTCACATCACCTCCTCGTTAGATGATCAAGCTCCCAAATCACTCGTACATAATAGTCAATGTAGCATGAGCTGTGTGCCACGTAGCATCGTCCTATCAAACCCACATGTCGTTGGTGTCTAGATTATCCAATTGAGGCCAGAAGAAGTTGATGATCATCAACCTATTGTGAAAATTAGGGTCAGTTCCCAACTGCATCAGAGCCCATTCAGCGAACACCCGTCTATGGTCGTTCACCTTCAGTTCCTGGGTGAGTTGAATTTCATACGGACGACTGCTTTGGATTCTCCTGAACGCTCTCACAGATAGCGGCAATGTTTTTGGCAGATCTTGAGGTTCTTCAACCTCAAGATCGATAATTAACTGAACCACTTTGCGAATAGGCCTCTTCGAAGTACACCCATTTTGATAAAATGATCTTTTGCACGTCTCGTTGAATTCTATATCCGTCCAAAGTGATTTGCAAAACAGACTGAATAAATAACAACTGATTCGACAGATTTTCTTCAACAAGATGGCCTTTATCAATTGTCAAAGTTTAGAAGTCCCTGTTGGAATATCCTATATGACAAAGAGGATCCAAAATGATATCCACGACGTCTGTGTTGAATGTTCTTTATCCTGACTCAATCGATTTCCGGTGCCTTATTTGGCTTGAGAGTATCAATTATTTTCTCAAATTTCCATTTCGTTTATTCCATTGAGGAAACTGTGTTTTACTATGTATGGGAAATATAGTGAGTTGGAACTGAACTTCATCTAGATTCTATATGAATTCAGTGGGTGATTGAGTGATAATATATCATCTATGTTGATACTCAGGAACTGTTTGAACTGTTTTCTGGTCTGCTACTTCTTTCAGAAACTCAATTTCACATTTGAGATGCCCAATGTCTATTTAAAAAAAAATATCATAACTCCTTTGGAAACTACGATCTTACTGAAAATAAGATTTGGTTGTTATCCGATACGTTATATCAATACATGGCAGCCTGAGGGATTTTTAACTGACTCTTATACCCTTCGGGAATTCAGCAAGATAGAAACTTCTCTGCTGTTCAATATATTTTCACCGTTACGTAATACGCTCTATAGAAACTTCTCAGTGCTCAAACCACGAGATGAGAATATTCGACAAGTAACTTAATGGTTTCGTTGCGAACTTCTACCTCTCATTTTACCGTGGTAATATTCATATGTGAATATAATGTAACAAAGTGGTTTCAAAGTGTAACAGTAAAAAGTTCATTCATATGTGGAGAGGCACGCCATATACAGTAAGATAAGATATTCTACAATGGCAAATCCCCCAGGCTAGATTGTGTATTTATCTGATGCCATGAGAATACTTGGAAAAATATATTTGAAAGGGAAAGCAGGTAGAATAAATAGAGAATAGAGTAATACTGAAAAATATACTACCACAATTTGAAGTCTACTTGAACTTGATATTTTTTTAAATTTCATATGGGTTAGGAAAATTATTGGAATCATACAATGCATTCTATTTGAAACGAGCCACTCTGATCAACTTTTGGTATGATGATTTGCAGAAAAAATAAAAAAACACGTCAACCATATTCACATTTCATTTAACTTCTTCTATCCCACCAATTTTTTTAAATGAATCAACCAATATTATTTCACATTATCAGATGCTTCATGATGAGCAGTTTTCAACATCAAATACAGGGCTATTCAAATTCGTTTCTGTACATGGGGATCTCGTAAATGATAAGAGATAGATTGTCGGTTGGATTGTGGCAAAGTTGTGTATTTAAGAGACCTATTCAATGATGTAAAAAAATCTAATATAGCTCTTTTGGTTCTGGAGATATACAGGAAAAACCAAAAAATCCCAAATCATTTTTTTGCCTATATCTTCTTCATTCGCAGACATATTGAAAATATGTTCACATTTTGCTATTGGCACTTGATGTGGGCTATCAGAATATGTTCATAAATCTTTTATACAGGGTGTCATCTGACTTGGGCCACTCCCATCTTCGAATTTTTAAATACGGACCTGTATTTTTGTTGTAATTTTTGTATCGTAGACGTTCACTTCATACTGAAAAATTATTTTTTTTTTATATTTCGGCATGTTTCGGTAATATTTGATTATAGTTGTATGAATTATTCCCTTTTAAATTACGGCCCTGGAAATTGGTTGACTGAGTTGAATAAAAACACACTAGCAACTTCAACGTCTTTCATGTACCGTATAATTTTTAGAAAGTTTTTTCATTTTTAGGTACCTACCTATTCATATTTGTTTCATTGCTCTGAGCCTTTTCTACAATGAACTTCGAATAATAAAACCTTTTATGATTATCTGAAACATATCTACATCAAAAATATATTATATGTGTTTTGATGAGCAGAAAAAGAAATGATAGCAATAATAACATCCAAAACCAACACTATAATTGTAATGAAAATTGAAATGAAGTAATTAATTTACACAAAAAAAATTAATGGCACAATAAATTTTCGAATTGGAGTCCTTCCATTTAGAGACAAATACTGAGCCAATGAGATGGTCCGCAAGATCACTAGATCTTACTATTTTGGACTATTTTCTATGGGGGACATTGAAGAATAGGATTTATGCCGGCAGATAGATAGAAAATGTTGAAGTTTGAAAATGTCCGTATAGGACGAAACTGCAGTAACGTTAGTCACAAATAAAAGTGGTAAACAACATAGAAAGTTTTATTTCCCTTTTCTTCATCATACAAAGATACATTTTCCAATTATATTCCGGAATCGTACAGTAATAAGGACCTACGATTAACGTGATAACGATGGTAAAGGTGAATATTTTGATTTCAATTTGAATTTTCTTAGAGAGTAATTTATAATAAAAAGAAATAGATGATTGTGAACTTTTGAATTCACTTTAATAAATTAGTCCATTCTTAATTTTCTTTCAGGTCGTGAAAAATCAAAATACTCCAAAAAGTTCTGCTGTCAATCCCACTATTCCAAAATACTTGACCTTAGATGGTGATTAGGAGTGCTTTTACCGGATACAAATTCAATTTCAGCGAACTAACTTCCTATTAGTTCTACATAACTCAGACCTCCTGTCGTTCTAAAGCGATCCGTGTACTACATTTCTCGAGAACCCCTTGATCTCGTCAATTAGTCAGGTATGACTACCCTGAAATACTATTAGGTCTCTCCTTTGTGCGCGGAAAATACTTTGTGTTCCATCTTTTGATCTAAGATAATACAAGAGTGCCTCGTCTTTGCTGCGAAGTATGTATTTCAAACAACTCATTACTCCGAACTTATGGGCGAATGAAAGAATATCAAGGTAGAGGAAAAGACGCTTAGAATTTGCAATGATGAATGAAATGAAGTTTAGTTTTCTGAAGTTGGGCAGAAATCTAGAGAAATATCATCTTGAAACTGATTTTGTTTCGTATCTTCACGAAGTTTTCGAGATTGAGTTTTCTCAGCCCTGATTAGTTTTTTCAAAGTATTTTTGAATAAATCCAGAATAAAACACAATTTACTTGTGAATATATCAAAGTTGGATCGATATATAAAATTTGTTCCAGTTATTCTGATAATGTTTCTTCACGAGTCTCTAGTTGACAGTTCCCCGTACGATATAAACGTTATGAATAATCTCATAGCTTGGAGCTTTTCAGTTTTTTTTGTCTTTCAGTAACATTGATTGGTGGCATCAGACATTGGAATTTTTTTCCTGTTCGGCGTATTTGGGTTTTATTTCAACATTTGACTGAAAAAGTCAACTGAAATGAACATTTGGTCTACAAACAAAGGTACAGTGTATGTCATATAGACTAATTGTCGATTACATTACACTACCAATGTTTCCACACTAGAATGCACAATGCCGGAAATGACTTTGTGACAGCATCTAGTCAGGCGAATTTACAGCTCAATATCAAATACGCGTCTGGCGCTAATGGAGTGCCCATCATTGTACTTAAAAAAAAAGCGCAAATGAACTCGCACCAAGTATTTTGTAGACTTTTCAACCTGTCTTACAAGAGAGGGCTTATTCTCTGTTGTGAGATTGCTCGCGTTCAGCCCATTTGCATAAAAGGCAAGAATTATCTCCCAAATAACTATATACTTATGATGCACTGTTTGGAACCTTTAGTGTAGTAATGAATATTACTGGAGACTTTTCCCAACACCAAATCGTTATTTCCGACACCTCGACACGTGTTTCGATCACCAAGTGATCATCTTCAAAGAGGAGTTTTTTTCCAACACCACATCGTTATTTTTAACACTTCGACACGTGTTTCGATCACCAAGTGATCATCTTCAAAGAGGAAGATTGAAACTAAGAAGTAGTGCGAGCTAATCCTATTTATGCTATAAAGGTAACCCATACAGGTAATCCATCCAGGCGTACCAACCATACAGGTATACCAACCTAAATTAATTTTACAATTTTGCCTTATCTATCATTTTACAATATATGTTTATATAAAACAATTTTCAGCTATATAAAAATTAATTTCACAATATCGCCTATCCAAATTTATTTTTGCAATGTGTCCTTATGTAGTAAGTAATAAGTAAACCCAATAACATTATTCTATTTTATTTTTTAACAAGCTATATAGTATGCTCTTTGGTATAGGTCCGTCATCGTTATTCATAATATTATTGTGTTTACTTATTTCTACACTCTCATAGGCATTTAGTTTCGTGTTGTTGTTAACTTGTCTAAATAATCTTAACGAACTGAAGTCTATGGGATGGTTTTGTTGCAAAACATGATGGGAGACTGCTGATTTTTCAGGTCTTCCATATTTTAAGTGTGCTAGGTGTTCCTTATATCTTACTTTAATAGATCTTTTTGTCAGTCCATAATTTTTGCATCGCAGTCCTTACATTCAATTTCGTAAATTCCAGACTTTCCGAATTCTTGACTTTGTCTTTTGGACTTCTCAAAAGGCTCTGTAGTGTATGACTTGTTTTAAAAACCACCTTCATACCTAGTTCCTTGAAAATCTTCCCAAAGTTCCTCTTATATTGGTGGTATGGAACTGAGATGTATTTATCTTGGTTTTTGTCCTTTCTGAAAGTCGAGATTTCGTTCATTCTTAACCTAAACTTCTTTTTCCTTTTTATGTCATCTAAAATACCCCTCGAGAAACCGTGTGGCTGCTATTTCCTGTATTGTACGTCTTTCTTTTGTGAACCTATCATGTGTTAGAGGGAAAGTCAAAAGACGAAGAAATGGTTCTAACTCAGTTAGAAAATAAGGGACAACTACCAATACAGGAAATAGCAGCCACTAACGGTTTCTCGAGAGGCATTGTAGATGACATAATAAGGAAAAAGAAGTTTAGGTTGAGAATGAACGAAATCTCGACTTTCAGAAAGGACACAAACCAAGATAAATACATCTCAGTTCCATACCACCAATATACGAGGAACTTTGGAAATATTTTCAAGGAACTTTTGGGAAGTCCAAAAGACAAAGTCGAGAATTCGGAAAAGTCTGGAATTTATGAAATTGAATGTAACGACTGCGATGCAAAATATCATGGACAAACAAAAAGATCTATTGAAGTAAGATATAAGGAACACATAGCACACTTAAAATATGGAAGACCTGAAATATCAGCAGTCGCCCATCATATTTTGCAACAAAACCATCCCATATACTTCAGTTCATTGAGATTACTTAGATTGAGATTAGTTAGACAACAGGCAACTAGACGCCTATGAGAGTGTAGAAATAAGTAAACACAATAATATTATGAATAACGATGACGGACCTATACCAAAGAGTTTACTGATTACTACATAAGGACATATTGCAAAAATAAATTTGGATAAGCAATATTGTGAAATTCATTTTTATATAGCTGAAAATTGTTTTATATAAACATATATTGTAAAATAATAAATAAGGCAAACTTGTAAAATAATTCAGGTTGGTATACCTGTATGGTTGGTACGCCTGGATGGTTTACCTGTATGGGTTACCTTCATAGCATAAATAGGATTAGCTCGCAAAAACTCCAATGTCACATTGGATTTGAATCGCTACTTTCGCACAGGTACCGCTCTGAGAACGCCTTAAGGATTTTTCTGTGGTGTTTTTGTTTTGTTCTTGAAAAAAAACTGAGGAATTGCATTCCACCGATGAATAAAGAATATTATCTGAGCGTTTTTCAGCGTTTGAGAGAGAAAGTTCATCGAAACAGAACAGATATGTGGAGAGGACACGCATAGCTTCTGCATAACGTATGATCTCATAAGGCTAGCAATGTGAACGAATTTTTGGCCAGAAACGCAACAAATCATATTAAACACCCACCGTGTTCACCTGATATGTCTCCGGTCAATTTTTTTCTCCAAAACTCTAATCACCACTTTGAAGCACTCATTTCCAGTCGACAGATAACATGAAAGAGAAATCGCAGCGAGTATTGGAGTCGATTCCACTGAAGTCAATTAGGTTTTTCGTTAAAGTAAGGGTATTATTCCGGAAGGACCTAGTTTGGAGGAGATACAATAGATTTGTATGAATGATTCATGTTTTGTGATTTATTGACCAATTCCCGGTACTTTTTTTATATGGAGGATTCACACACTAACTTTTCCCAAAGACATTTTGTCGGTTGACCCGTTACTACACTTCAAATGATTCTCAACTGATTTAGCTTCGTTCATTTTAGAGATTGTGGAAGGTTGAGTACCTCAAAAACACAAGAAACATCGACTTCCTACAAACTACCTAGTCTTTCAAAAATATAAACATGGTGAAAGCTAAATACTCACCATATCGACTATCCGGCAACAAAGGCGACTGACTATCGCAGCTCCTGTACCTTGAGCTGTGCGCCAGATCCTTCTTCCTAGGCAGCGTGCAAAAAATCTCGTTGATGTCCGAAACACTACCCCCCTCACTCGCGGCCTTCAAACCGACACAGTAAAACTTATTTTCTAAAAATCTGTTCTTCGGTGAACTCTCCAGGAGGTCGGGAAACTGTTTTTTCCGCGTCTTCCGTTACCCTCGACAGTTCCTTGTTGGCGAACGAGGCGGCTGTTGGGGGTACGTACCGCCTTACGGAGGCGCCATGGAGGGGCGTTGACGGCGATATGGATACTGAAGAAGACGACGGGGAGAACTGCTTATATGTACCACACGTCGAACTTGGAGGTTTCTTGATGTTGTCTCTAGGAAAAAAGAATTATCAGTCATAAGGTGCACGAATTTCTCGGTCAACTATATGATCGAGAAGAGTGTCCCAACGAGAAGGGTTTAGCCTCATTAACTGTGATGTCTTGGAATTGAGGAAGTTGAGCAAAAAAACTAACACTACTTTGGAAGGTTTATTTCCGTATTCAACTAGAAACATTCCGTATAGATGTCCATAATCGTTCATTTTGTTTTCAAATATATATGAAGTATGTAATTTCCGTTCCCTGGATATGAAGAATATAACTACGAGTTCAAAAATGATGAACAATAATTCATTTTCATGGACAGAAGAAGTGAAAGCGATCTACATATTCATAAAATTAAGATATGTTCCATCCATAAACACTGAAGAAATTATGTAGTAGGATATTTTTGGGTTTGAGTGGAAGAGCAGCCTAACAAAGACTCAAATCCGCCCTTTTATTTCGATAACTGTTTTCGTAACTGTTTCATTGTAAAGAAATAAAGACGATTATATTTTTTTAACCGAAGTATGTGCTGGTCAGGGTCTATCCCCCGAATACCCGATGATACATTTGGAAGGGCGCGCCAGCATTATCAACCAACGAACATACCCCATATTGGGTCCGAGAATCATGTGCCCTGAGCAAGCGCAGTGAGCCAAGAATGACAGCCTTCTGCATCTGTCCGGCTAAGATTTCTGCCTCAGTGCGGCAGGCCGGTATGATTTTAAGATTCGAGAGTAGAGAGGGCATCATTTAACCAAGGACGCCTCCTCATTTCGGACGATATTAGTCTCGACAGGAGCTGAAAACTCCACGACAAATGTCGTTTTGTTCTGGTGGTCGAGAAGGACTACATCAGGCTTATTAACTTGTATGAGCCTGAGGGTGGGGAACAAATAATTCCAATAAATTCGGCACTTCTCGTTCCCAACAACGGATTCAATATCCCCCGAGCGTATGGCACACCGGTGTCACGTAAATACCGTAAGAGTGCCGTAGATGGTAATATAGCACTCTTGGGGCGGCGTTATGTCGAAAGATATAGGCCGAGACCGCATATGCTGGACATGCTAATAGAAAGTGCATTAGGGTTTAGGGCGCCTCGTGGCAGACCCTGCACCTTGTTTCAGGAACCTCTATACCCATCACGCGACTGCGGTAGATTAAGGTGTTGAAGACGCTATCCTGGCAAGCCCTGATGAACCCCTCAGTTCCCGACTTAAGCCCATTCGACCTGAGGAAAGCAAAAGTCCGGCGCTTTGATAAGCCAAGGTCTCCATTGTTATTGAAGAAGACCCTATGCATGTGTTTTCGAAGAAGTGAGGTTATCTCTGCGGCTTTTACATGAGCTTTTTGCTGAACAGTTTCCAACTCGGTGACAGAGTTGTGGTCACCTGGTTCAGTGTCGAAAACTATACCGAGTACATCAGCTGCTCGGGCAGCTGCCCTAAAGAGAAATGCTCCAATTCCTGCTCTCTCATGTTCACGGATCCTGCAGAGAATATATCCAAACTCCTGACGACTTCACAGCCTGTATCCAGTACCATTCTTCCATATAGACACTCCAAACTCAAAAATCCACGGCTTCCGTGTTGTCGGGGGAAGTGCAACCGTGGAAAGCACGATTTGGGATGCAAACTCCTATAGAGATGCATCATTTTTCGGGTCTTTACGTCGAGTTGATACAGCTCCTTCCGAGTCCACTTCAGTACCCCAAACGAGTAGAGTAAGATTGGAACGGCAAGCATATTTGTTGCAGCAACTTTGTTCTTCCCCGACAGTTCCGATGACCAGATCTGTCATTATTAGCATTACTACTATCTCTGTAATTATGAGTTGTGACAAAATTCGCCAAATTTTACATCAAACGAAGTATTTTGTAATAGTGTGTTATTCATTTGTCTCAAAAAATTATTCATGCATTCAACACATTCTATTTTGTTTCCTTCAGAGTAGTACCCCTCACTTGTATAAGCGTTTTCTCTAATCCTCGAAGCAGTTCTGAATGCACTTCATGGTATATTCTTGAGCTCTCTCTGCGAATCGGTTTTTATCTCTTCAATCGTCACGAAACGCCATCCTTTCATGGGCCTCTTCAATTTCGGAAACAGAAAAAAGTCGCAGCGGGGCAAATCTGGTGAATACGGTGACTGAGGCATGGATATGTTGTTTCTGGTCCCTGAATAACGAACAATCAACGACTAGTGAGCAAGTGCATTTTTCCATAACACTGATCGCATTGCTTCTAGCAGGCGACCCATATCTTACTACTCCTTATCGACCATACGACTATGTGGCAAGAACTCTTGAGCCAACTGATATGCCAACATCCTCAGTGACTTCTCTTATACTGATTCAACGATTCCCTGTAACAATTTCCTTCACTTTCTCAACATTTTTGTCAGTTGTTCATCTGCTGGGGCGTCCAAGGCGAGCATCTCATTCACATCTTCTCAAGCTTCTCTGAAGAGCTTGTACCACTTGTGAAATTTTTTCTGACTCACAGTACAATCATCGTATGCCACTGTCAACATTCAAATTGTTTTTGAGCACTTCATTCATTTTTTTTACCCAATTTTTCATCCATTTTTTGCGATAACAGAGAATCGTCGAACACGCAAAACACTTGTAACTCTTATGTCTCTCACCAACAAACTGAACATGCTGAATAGCTGAAACTGTAAACATATGTTCGATAGGAGTGCACCAACATAAAAAAATGAAAAATCATTAATTTAATGTACGTAGCCCGCGAAATTTGAACATTCAGTAATTTTCTGAACATATCTCGTATATCTGCAAAACACGATCTTGAAAAGATTTTGTAGTTTTGAAGAATGAATTGCACCATTCCCAATGATCTTTTAAAACTTCCATAGTACTCTCAGTGATTATTCACCCAATCGAAGAATCACGATATTTTGGAAAATCTGCGAAACTGAGATATTTGTCATTATCTATGTGAGACAATAACCAGTAGCGAAAATACAGTCAGCAGGATTCCTCGACATTGCAGTATTTTAAACCGCATTATCCCTGAAGAAATTGCATTTGCCAAACTTGCATCGAGTTAGCAACTCCCTCTTATTTCAACTGGGGCTTAAAAACTCAAAATCTTCTCGAAAACAAATTATGGGAACGAGTGTATCAAGTTAGAGCTAACTATGGGTGATTTTCAACGCAAGAACAAGGTATTGTGGACTGAATGGGGTCCCTCTTTTTGTGACCGTAATCTATTGAAATAAGTGGGCAGTCTTGAAGTTTTTAACCCTGAGAAGGAACAAGCTGCGGTGCGGCAATGTGATTTGTGAGGTTTGTGTTTTCGAGAGCACAACCAAATTTTTAGAATTACCCACTATGTTTGGGCAGATTACTTCCAATTAGACCGAAGAAAAAACTATAAAGAATATGGAAATATTTCGGGAATGAGAATAGTGACATGACACAAAGACGTTGTTCAGCAAAACTATCTTATTACTTGTTCATAAGCAAATAATGGACAAAATGAAATAACAAGCAAAAAAGTAGATATAGGGACTTGATTTATGGAGATTAGAAACATAAGGGATTGAAAATTGACATCAACCTGTGGAAGAAAGGAGACGAATTGCAGAGAAAGAACATGAATTATTTTGGAAAATAATGATTCATTTACCTGAATATATAATCAATTGCATCATGAAAAAAAATTGGTAGATATACACGAGGAATACTGAGATCTTGACAATGTTCGAATTTTGCAATTTTCAATTCACATATTAGTGAATGCAGAACACATTTGAGCAATATCTCATAGTTTCTTAGAGGTAATACCTTCTTCAGGAACTCACGAGACTATAATCGACCATGTGCATTTAAAGTAAGAACAAAAATGTATTCATCACATAAATTTTCATTCAAGTGTCGCTTTTTCGTGAGATTACCACTAAGTAGTTTACAAAACCGTATCACGTATTTCGCTATACAATAGCTCCTTCAAGTGTTTCCATTCACTTGAGAAAGTGCCATCTCGTATAGCTTGGCAATTCTAGAGTTTTTGTTTTTAAAGATTTTCCTCTATTGTGTCATGAAAAATTTAAACGAAGTAAGCGAATTTCGGTTCTTTTCTGAATCCTGTACAGTTTCCAACTTCTCCATGCTGATTTCCCTTCTCCTGGATGTAGAGTATTCAATAACTCATATATTATTTGACAAACTCCCGAACACAATTGATTTTCAACTGTTTCCTGATCCTCTGACTACTACTTTTTCAGATAATAAAAAAATTATAATTACCGTATGTCCTACCTAGTTTCTTGTATGGTCCTTCTCGGTATGTGCAGATCCTCGGGATCCAACAAATGCTCGGGTGAGTTCCACCCCTTCTCGCCACCCTTCACCTCCCCGCTCCACCCCTTCCGCCCAGAAGACGACGCGTCCACGTTGCTCTCCTCCTCTTCCTCACCCTCCTGGTCGAGCTCTCCGCCTGGAACTACCCTGTACTCTCCGTTCCGTCTCTCTACCACAACCGGCAGCTCCTGACTCGCACTCACACCACCGTTGACCTTGACGACGACCTTGTGGTTCATCTCGATTTTCTCGTAGTTGTCCTCTCGTCTGCACTCGCGAGTCCGCCACTTGAGCACTTGTTTTTTCCGCACTGAACAGATGCACAGCGATATGAGGCAAGATATCAGCACGAAAGCTATGCCCGTGATCACGCTGGCTATGAGCGCTTTGTTGGAGAAGCCGGTTTCAAGGGGTTTCTTCGAAACGGCCAGCGTGACGCTGGCTTCTGCTTTCCCCGCTTTGTTTTCTGCTGCGCAGATGTAGGTTCCGGCATCCTGGAGGTCTGCACTGAATATGGTGAGGTCGCTGGAGCTGTTGGTGAGGTGAACTATGTAGAGCTTCTTGGCTCCGGCTATTGAAGATCCCGAGAGATTTGCTATCACCTGTGAAAATTAATGTTTTTATGAATCATCAACCAGCCGTAACATCTCTCATAACTTTCATGGTTATCGTTTCAATGTGAAGAAAATCACCTACTTAGTCACTATTTTTGTGAATGTAAAACACTCGTCAATCTAGAAAATGAAGGACAGCAACAGAGAACATCATTAAGAATGCATCTGTTTTAAGATGATGGGTCCAAACTCCTGGCATAACCTACACACACTTTCTGTGCATGCATTTAAGAAAATCCTTATGTTCGAAGTCTATTTTTCAGATAACTAGCAATCACTTCCTTACAAACGACAACCCTCAGAAGGTGAAACTCGTGCGATCTGAGTATCAACGGAGAAAACGCAATAAGTGTTTCTAGGCTGAAGTGTTATCGGATAATTAGAAGAAATGGATAACTTAGACCTCTCCCAGAAAGCAATAAAAGGATTTACAGTGTTTTAGCTTCCAACGTGAGATTTCAAGAAGAAAAAGTTATCGTATGTTCCTTGAGACCGTGGGTTGGGCTACCTATCGGGTGCGTCCCCAGGTGGCGGACACGGGAACGGCCAGGGGACTGAGAGCCCTCTCCGGGAAACCAATGTGGCCTTACGAACGTGGTCGCCGGACTCCTGGTCAGTGGCAGGAATGAGTAGGGTGAGGAGAACCGAAACTCCCCAAAAGCCTTTGCGAAACATGCCTACCCATGCTGAGGTGTAAGGTATCGTGCCGACAGGTGAATGGCGGCAGGGTGATATGCGGTTACGTACGATCCCCTTAGGAACCCAGGCGAAACTTCATTATAATCAGCCTTTCTCTGGTAATGCGGGGCTCTGCCAGAGTGACCAACTCTTTCCTTGCTACTCGTCAGAACACACATGAATGAAACAAACACAAAAACAGAAAAAACAAAACCCAATCCCGAGGCTGGACAGAAATGCCCACCTCAATCTATGACGATGGCTGGAGATGAACAGAAGTGTCCACCCCAATCTAGCGCTCGGAATCAGGCTGGACATAGCAGATCACCTCGTGATATAAAACAAAGGCCAAAGCGTGAGCGCATTTGCGGCGTCGAGCCAAAAGGAGAAAGAGAGCGATAGAGGCAGGTGTGGCAGCAACTATAAGTGCAACCTTCCCCTCCACCACCCCACCCCCAACAGCAAGGGCACTTCCTGCGGAGGGAGCCAAGAGCTCCGCCTTGAATGAAGGCAAGGAATCGGCTGCCCCTGCAGGAAAGCTCCCTCTTTTGTGCACCTCCACGCAGGAAACCCCAAAAAGGTTGAAGAAGCCGCGCAATGATAGTAATATCGCTGCACCTTCCATAACCTTCACGATGGCCGCCGTAAGACACCTCAAGGTTGCCAAAGAGAGTGTGTGTTCGGCGAGTGTTGGCCTTCAACTGCCGATATGGAGGAGATGTCTCCTATTGACCTTTACACCTTCCTGGAAAGGACAGAATGGACGATGACCTAGGAGGACAACTCCTCGGGAGGATGTACAATGGGTCACATGTGGCCTAAGTGCTGTGGGTCTACACTCAACCTCCGTACTCTATAGATACAGATGTCCCTTGCGCCCGAACCAGCGTTCCACATAGCGGTAGATTCAAATACTATAACTAGCCTACCACGCTAACGTACTCTTGTAATATGTGCAACATTTTTGTTCTGCTATTGCTATTGGTAGCAATAGTTATATTCTACAAATATTCTATTTCATGATACAACACAACATTCTTTACCTTATTTTTCAACATCCACCTGACGTTAGGCTCTGGTACTCCAGCTATCTTGCATGTCATGGTGACATTTTTTCCTTCGATTCCATGAGCCTTACTGTCGTAAGCAAAAATTTCAGGAACACAAGCATACTCGTCTAGCTCTAGCTTATCCCAAGACTTCATATGTAACCTCTTGGGACTATGACACATCGGTGGTACCCCAAACGGAACATTCTGCCGTAGCATCCACTCCCTCAGAGGTCTGAGAGAGCAAGAACAGTTCCAGGGATTCCCAGCCAGCTCCAAACCGTGCAAGCTCTGAAGCTTCGTGAAAGATCTCGCAGCTACTTCGGAAAGCTTGTTGTTGTCCAGCCTCAACCACTCCAGTGACTTTTCCAGGCCAGAAAATGCTCTCGGTTCTATCAAGGATATTTTGCAGTCAGATATTTCCAGTCTTATGAGTTGCGGAATGTGCATGAAAGCATCGTTGAAAACTTTTTGGATGGGGTTGCCGTTCAGTTTTAGCTCCCTCAGCTCTGTGACAGATTCAAAAGTATGGGAAGGAACATTAGAAAGAGCATTGTAGCTCAGGTCCAGCTCAACTAAGTTGATGAGATACTTGAAAGAATACCTCTCCAGCGTTTTAAGCCTGCACCTCGTGATGTATACTTTTTGTAAGTTGACCAAGCCAGCTCTGCTGAATTCCTCGTGTCGAATGGATACTATATTGTTCCCCGTCAAGTCCAACACCTGGGTACTAGGGTCCAGTTGGAGCGGTATTACTGTTAGGGTTGCGTTAACGCATACTACAGACTCTTTTCCGCTCTTCCATTTGCATTCGCAAAGGATGGGGCAGACTGCAAGGGATGGTTGAAGAAGACAGCTGAGGACCATCAGGGCGAGTAGTGTCAGATGTGACATCTTGAAAGGAGTTGGTGGTTGTCTATCTGATTTTGTTGTCGTCGTTTTCTTCATCTTCAGTCTCCATGTTATCTCTGGGAGAGGAAGTAGTGGGATGATTCAACTGAAAAATGAAAAAATGCGATTTAGTCAAGATACAGCCGTATCTACTAATATTCATAACTGAGTATTCAAATGGTGTATCGTGTTTTAAATTAGCAAAACTGGGTCTGTATCATTCACAAATATTGTTTCCAAAACTGAATGGTAAACAGTATGTCATATTCAATTGATATATAAGTAATGCACATGTTCCAACGAAAGTACCATTCAATAGCTTGAAAATCAATAAAAACAAGAATTAGTTAGGCTGGCATTAGTCATATTTTCAGATTCGGGACTGCTGAATAATTCATTTATTCAGAAGACTTGACTTTAGCTTACGGTATATTCAATGATAACGAATTAATGTTATATGGAATGAATATGATTGTATACATTGTTTTGGGCAAGTATCAGTGTTTGTGATAACTCAGAGCAAAGTCCGATTACAGAAAGTTAACCATCTTTCGAAACAATCTGTTTTACTGACCGACTTGGCGTCGTCTTCATTATGCACCTTTAGTCTACTTCATTTCCTGAAGACGAGACAAGTTGAGACAAGTGTTATTTAATCTCTAGTGTTTGGGAGCGAAAATCTTCATGGTTTCATTCTCCACGATAGGTTCCGGTTCTACCATTCAGTAAAACAGTTTTGGATAGAGAATTAGAAAATCTGACAAAAGAGTTAGGAGGGGAGACGTTTCCCATCCGAACTGTGTGAGAAATGATTTTATTTATTATGTGCTGATCAATGTCAGGTTTTGTATCTCCCAGTTGTTGAGTACATATTGCAGAACGGTGTGGGCATACTGATGCATACAGTGTGTTTCACTTCTCATGGAAACACCACCGTATCTTTCGTAATATTCGAGGTGGAACAATGAAACTCTCAGGACTGATGGAAATGCTCAAAATGCACCTACCACCTGAATGGGGTTGGCCAAAGCTATATACACTGTCCGCCACTCGCGATAGAACACCCCAGTTTTACGATAAAACATATTAGGGGGCAAAATAGGCTCAAAATTCATTCACATTCATGATCAGGACTACCAACTTACTACAAATACACTTTTTTCCTGAGAAAATTTCAGTCCTGAAAAATCCGAATTTGTCTGACTTCTTATGGGAACACCCCCGTATCTTCCGTAATATTCGAGGTGGAACGATGAAACTCTCAGGACTGATTAAAATGATCAAAATGCACCTACCACCTGAATGTGGTCGACCAAAGTGATATATACTGTTCGCCACTCGCGATGGAACACCCCATTTTTAGGTAAAACATATTAAGGCGCAAAATAGTTCGCTTCCAATATCTGAACGCCTTCATTCTCTCTGAAGAGTACTCTCAGGTATGGAAGATACAGATGCTGTGAGATGCTATCATCCATTTTGAGCCTATCTGAGGAAAATGTCACAGTACCACATTCTCAGATTATCGAGATAGTGTGAAGCAGTGTATGAAAAATTATTGATGGCGGCATCTATTATAACTGAAGAAGATTATTCGTAAAACTAATTCTGGTTGCTGAACATCCAAATTCTATCCCAACCAGAAGTGAGAGCTCTCGATTGATGAGCAAAAATTGAAAAAAATGGTAAAAATCTATATTCAAAGGTTCACATCTCGAAAACTGTACAATTCTGAGCTTTGGCTGTGGACACTTTCAGTCAGCACATCAAGAACTACAACATCAACATTTCGGCAAAATTCAAAGCAAGCCATTTCTCATAAGAAATGTGCGGGGTCCTTTATCAAAATATTGAGGAAACATTTTACCATCCGAAACAAAATTATTCTTCATACTCATTGCAACACCGAAATAACTATTGATTTTTAAAGAAAAAATCGCACTCGGTGAACAGGTATAATTTAGATTATTTCACCTACTTGCTGAATTGTTGTCTGAAACATCAGTTTCACTGAATCATGCGGTGCCCTGAAATCACCATGGAAAACAGTTGCTCATTGATATTTACTGACAACCTGACAATATTGTTGTGTTAACCCCCAGACCAGTTTCCATTCCATTTGTTGTTTCTAGTATTGTTGTTCTTCAAATCACCGTTGTTCCTGTTGTTTCTGCCGTGTTTTTGTTCCCATTGTGTTTATTGTTCCTGTATTTGTGTTGGATATTGTTCCTGTGTTCCAGTTGTTTTCTGTTCGTGAGTTGCTGTTCATATTTTAATATTTCTGAAGTTCCCATTTTAACTGATATCAGCTCATTTTGATTGACAAAGTTATTTCATTCGACTCCAAATATAATTTGAGAATTGAATCCAGAGTTCTAACCACTAATAGAAGAAACTCCACACAAATTAGTGTGACAGAAATATTTGAAATGTTAATTACTTTTATTCCGTTAATTATTAACACACTCTTGAAAAATATATTTTTTAACCACATTACAAATTTGTAGTGAGTTACAGTTGTTTCACTCTATCATGATATTTCATAACGGACTCTCGGTTATTTAACTTCAATGATTGAGTTTGTCATTTGGGGACATATTATTTTGGAGTAGTAAATTTTCAAGACTCACTAGCGATTGAAAATAATTGAAAGGTGTAACGTTATGAATTTGGTCTTCTGTGATTGGTCTCGAAACAGTGAGTTATGAATCTGATCAATTATGATTGGTTCAAAGGTCTGAATCATGAAATATTTTGGCTACTCACTCAAAAAGTTGCGGTTGAAATAATTGATGTCTTTTTTAATAGTCATAAAAAACAGAAATTGATAACTGTTACAAGGATCATTTGACTCTTATTCCAATCTGATAATTCGATGACACCTCGTTTAGAGGTGGAAGTAACAAAGTTGAAAATGAGGCTGAAACATTTTCTCTCCGAAGAGAGGGCCGAGTGATTTTTTAATAAACGCCAACATATAGAATTCAGCTTTGTATGAATTATGAGACTGAAGAATATGACTGTGGATTTTCTTTCAGAACTTGATTTCTCAATTCACTTGGCAGAAAATTTGTTTTCTTGTAGTAATAATTGAATATATTCATCACAATAGATTACAGGTTTTAATATCTTATGATTTCCAAGCTCTATTGAAAGAAACACTGATGAAGATTATATTCCTCAAATGAAATTATTCTCCGGAATGAATCAGTGAATTACAACAAAGGTCGGTGCAACAATATTTGATAACGAGGTTCGAATGAAAAAATTATCGATAGGAAACAAACGAGTGCCCCAACGCTAAACTACAATCGTACTTTTTCATTGAAATCAAATCGGTGAGTGAATTCATATTTTCCACTTGACATTCATGATATACGACCACTAATCAGCGTGAATTATGGCAATGAAAGATTGATTGATCGAATTTATTAAATTCCAAACCCAATAATAGTTGATTTGGTCGCCGAACCTTTCCGAAATAATAGCATCACATTTATTTTCCTATGAACCATTTAATTTGCTCTCATCAATAACCAACGATTTGGATCGCAGCGATTGGAGTACAGAAGGGCATTTGATGTATAATGAGACGTAGTACCAAATTAGATCAATACTGAGAAAATTGAAGAAAAATTAGAGCAATCATATTATTCCGGACATTCGACTATTGATGATAATTTTTTACTCAACAGATAAAGTACATGCGATGCTGAAATGTGTTTTAAGTGAGTTCATTTCTCACTACTTGAAAAACATTACTGGAAATAAGGATTTCGTGTAAAATAGTGTTTCTGCTCGAAACATTACAATTTTACTGCCGCAGCATTCAATTTTTTCTTGTGTTCTTGAATAATTTTCCTTTTATGAATCATGAATAATAGAAGTTGCTTAAAAATTTCTACAATCTAAAAATTAAGTAGAAATAAAAAATTCATCAAAACCAAAAAAATATCAAATTCAATAAAAACTGAAAGGAGAAATTCCGTAAATCCCAGACGCTGAACTCTACATAAAAGCAGCAACCTCATCCCCCTATGGGAAAGTTATTTAGATCGGATCATATCGATTTTCCTATAGAACAGCAAATAAGAAAGTCGCGTTTCCTCGGGTTTCAGTACGTATTCGTCCTGCACGGTTTTGACAAAAGAATCGTCTTACCTTATCCAGCAGTTGTAGCCGACGTGGAAGGCATCGGTCACGTAGTATCCAATGTTGGCATTTTTGCCTTCGTGGTAAACGACGGCGAATATCTTGTATTGCTTCTCTGTTAGAGACTGTGTTTCCAACGATACCAAAGTCGAATCAATCTTCGAGTTGAATTCAAAATCCAAAGCCTTGATTATCTTCGTGGAACGGTCGTGGCTGTATCCGAAAAACTTCAGATGCAAAATGAGGATAACGGGGAGTTTGCAGGGCGTAATTTGCTCCCAAGTTTCGACTTTCTTGTTTGTTTTCGACGAAGTCTGCCCCTCTAAACTGTTCTTGGAGACGAGTACCTTAAGCGCTTTTCTGATAGTCTTCACTGTCTCGAAGATGAGTGGCAGGGTGAGGAAAGGCTGGATATTCTTAGTAATGCTCGACTTCAGTTTCCCCCGAAGATGTCACTTATCGGTGTACTTGTGAAGTCGATCCTTTTGGTTTGATGTCCTTTATTTTTCGATTCCATTAAGTTTCATTGCTCAAAGCAGAGTCAACGAGAGGTTTTTCGTCTTCAATATAATATTCAACCAACTCATTTAGCTCAAACATCCAAATGAAAACCTAGAAACTCTTCCGCATCTTGTTGTCTACCATCGGTCCAGTCAGTCCGCATGTTATAAATCCAGGTAGGACCGAATGGGATGCCAGTGTTGATTAAAACTTCTTGGTCATTCTTGGAATGTTTATCTACTCTCCCGTCTTTCGTCAAAATGTAGAAAGGTAGGTGAACAAAGCAGGGTAGATGTCATTGTCTCGTTCGAAGAGATGTTTTCTCTCAGAATGTTCAATAAGTTGTAGAGTGGTGAACATGCGATCAGGGCAAAATCGAGTTGATTAAGCAGACCCCTTGGCTGCAAGTTCACTACTTTACCGTCGATCATGTATGTAGATAGAAACATGACTATCCTATAACAGTCTGGATCTACAAACTGGTGTGACTTCTTGGAGTGCTTGAAGGGGCTGAACTCGTTTTCGACGTCCTGGGCAATAACGACTTCGTCAAAATTGTTGACGGGTTCAGACTTAGGCGGATATTGGTGGTTCTTCGTCGGGAAGATCACAGTGTGCGGGTAGTTGGCAAAAGGTGGAGATTCGGCGATTTGTTGAATCACCGCAGAATGTTCCCGTTATTGTCCCCGTCAAGTCGGTCCGGATAATGCAACATATTTCTATTTTTCAAGATATGATATCAATAAAGGACTACATGGACATACTCGTTCATGAATCGTATTGATCGTGTCTCATTCCGGTACCATATAGGTATCTGTTTTCATTTCTTTTCTGGCCAGGGTTATTTTGCAATTGTTTTGCTGAAAACGAGTTGCTTTGATTCATGAATTCATTTTGTTTCCATACTGCAATAACATTTCTCTTTGACAATTTGTTTCTCTACCTCTTAGAAATGAAGTTATGTATCAATTTTGGATTAGAATCATTGGTGCTATCACTGGGCTATCATAATATGGTATTACTTGAAAAAAATGTAAAGAATTATTCGTTAATTGTTTGATTCATAGTGAAATATATAACTCAAAATATATCATAATCAACTTGAATCTTTAATATTCATCTGGGTGAACCATCAACAAACAAATATATCTAGAACAGATCATAAATGGGCTTGTAGCGCATCATCTCAACGTAAAATACAGTAGCGGTTATGACTTTCTACGAGGAAGAAGAAGATAACTTTCATTTCTTCGACGGGTACGTGAGTGTTTTGATATTTGAAATTTTGTAGAATGATTTTCTAGTCACATATATCTTATGATTCTCATGATAATCAACTCAGGGATGTTTGAATATTACTGGAGTTTTCTCCCAACACCAAATCGTTATTTTAACACCTCGACACGTGTTTCGATCACCAAGTGATCATCTTCAAGAGGAAGATAAAACTGTACATCAGGGATGTTTGTTAAGATATTTTCCTAGGTATTTTGTTACAGTTGCAGAGTTCAATTTCAATGTTTTTCCATCATTATTTATTTCCATTTGGTGAAAAAAAGGGGCAATTGAAAGGAGAACGTGATTTTTTTCAAAGTAAACCATTGATAGTTTGTTATCAAACCAATCTTCAATGAATTTGAAAATCTATTCCTGCAGTATTTTTCAATTCCTATCATGCTGGAGCCTGATATACGACAATAGTGTCATCAACATATCATGTGATGTTCCCTTCACTAACAACTGATAACAATTCATTTTATTATCGGTTGAATAACACTGGACCCAGAACTGTGTCTTGCGGTATTCCATTCTCGATGATTTTCGAGTCATCACCTATTTCCACTTCCTGGGTTTCCAATATTTAAATAGCTCTCCATAAGCTCAAAACAGTTTCCTCTTATTTCTATTTTTTCAAGCGTCTCTAAGAGTAGCTTATAGCTGACAGCATTGATGCTTTTTTTAATCAACGAATAAGCATAGACATGGAGTTCCTACTTCCAGAGCTTGGTTATTTTCTCTGTAATGATAATTTTAGAATTGGACAAATTGTCTATGCTAGGGATTACAGAGGCCCTAAACCTTCTTGGTGCAAGGCCGTAATTGAAAGATTTTTAGGTAAAAACGTTTGTCTGGTGACAGAATACAAATCGCGTGTTGTTCGGAAAAGACATTTCAATCAAATAAGATACTGTAGTGATGATGACTTCACGTTAAATGATGATTATTTTTCTAATGAAAATGTAGAAAATACCGATTCTGACTTACATAGCACCGTGCATATAACCGAGGACGGTGACGTGGAAACGGGTAACGATTCAAATAAAATAAATGTTCAATCGGATAATATCCAAAATCAAAAAAATTCTCTAGTGAATCGTCCCAAAAGAATCAGAAATGCACCAGATAGATTAAAGTATTAGCTATAAAATAAGAGGGGGAGTGTGTAATGTTTTAAAATAATTTATCTGTCTACGCCTATGTTTAATTTATGTCTTTTTTGTATTCAATGAAGAATGTATTTTTGAGTTTCATTTTGCGACTGGAGATATTCATTCTATGAATGTTTTCGGCGTTGTAAAGTGATGGTGTAATATAAGGGTGTAATGACAACCTGTGTTTCATTGCCCCTTCCGAACATTACATATAGGATAGCATGCTGTGTTCTCTAAAGTCGAATTGTTTGAGAAAAAGAAGTTTGAATTTATTTATAAAAGATAAGAGTATGTTCTTACTTGTCTAATGTACTCACATGATTGCAAATAAACTATCACATCGTAAAATCCATTAAGATCATTCAATATTTTCCTCAGAGCACTGAAGCAAAAAAACAAAATAATCCCGTCCCACCACGTCCCCCTCGAGAAACCTCAACTCAATCTCGGGATTCCGGTAAAGAAATCTTTTTTCCCGCTGAGCGTTGGTTAACATGTTTCGAATTTCAACTGTTCAAAAGTTCGGCCACTTTCCACTTGGGAATCTGAGCCCGTACGAGGGTTTTCACGAATCCTTACGAGGAAACTTTCCAAATAGTAATTCTTCTCGGCCAGGGTCAATGTTTCGTAAGTGATTATGGGATTAGAAGATTAACAACGGAATTGAGACCGCGGCCTCTTATCTGTTTAGTAGTTGAAATGTTAGAGCGAGATAATTAGATTTTTGGTGCGAACAGGAGTGGAAGTGAATCGATTTGCTTCACCACCTTTTACAAACGAATTCATTTAGGGAAGGTGAGGAAGATCCGAGGCAACATTTAGGAGCAGTTTGTTTTTGTATCGCTGCGATAGTCTGAGAGTGATATTTTATTTATTTTGAATTCAATTGAAAGCTATGAGAATAAAGCATCTAGAGATTTCGATGTCATAATTTTACCTATTGGCGTTGTTTTGATGGATGAATGATTCAAAATTATTTCTTCTCATGAAATATTACTAAAAATCATTCCACTGAGAAGAATATTGTTTCGACAAAACACAAGTACTACAGAAAAATCGTTGAGGCACCCTATAAGCTATCTATAGAAGAAATAAAAATCTGCAACCTATCTTCGATGTTCAAGGCTATCAATGTTGCAGGTAATGTTCGCGTCTACAATCAGGTGGATGGCTCTTCTCTGGATGAAATCCAGCAACTTCAGGGTATGTTTGGGTGCAGAGCTCCATGCATGGGAAGAATTATCCAAAAGAGGTCAGATCTGAGCTTCATAACAGTGTTCCAAGCTTTCGAGAAGAGCCTTTGCAATTCCAGCAACATGATTGTGCCAAGACATATTGGTGTCCATTTCAAACCCCAACGAACTTATCGAAGCAGAAAGCGGAATTGTCTGACCTGACATTATTATATCCGGTTCGGCGATATTTATCTTCTTGAAGAAAACTGATGCCTGGGTTTTTGTGGCATTGAATTGAACCTGGTTCAATCCACCCCAATTCAAATCACTTCTAGATCCTCATTAGGATATGCAACCTCCTGCTGCCGGTGAAGATGTGCCTCCGTAGCCGATGGCCTGGAATGCAAATGAAATGTTGAGACAAGTCTGCTGTCGTCACAAAAAGTGGCTGCATATGACGCATTCATATCTAGAATGGTAAGGATACTATTCAGCAAGGAAGCCCGGAACAAAGAACGGAAAATCATATACCAAATAGAGAACGAAAATGGATACACCCAAAAGACAATTGATAAATTAGAAAACACAATCGAACAAAAAATACAGAACAAGGATCAAGCCAACCCAACAGACAAAACAACACAACGATGGACAGCATTTACGTACGTAGGACACCAAACCAAAAAACTAACAAATTGGCAAAATTGTTGATCTTCAAGTCATTGAACATCAACATCACATACAAACCAAACACGAAAATAACACAAAAAATGAACAGCTATGAAAAAGAAGAAGACAAAAACCAAAACGGGATATACAGTATACAATGCTCGGACTGTAACAAATTCTATATCGGCCAAACCAAGAAAAAACTGATCCAAAGATACGATGAACACAAAAAGGCATACATAAACCCAATAGTATATAAATCAAACCTCGCAACACACGCCATACAAAACAAACATAACTCTCCCCCACCAGAGAACAAGTCAATAAGGTAAACCGCATGGACATTTGGGAAAACATGAACATTCATAAATTTAACAGTCAAAAATCACTTATTGAGGAACAAGTACAAATCAGAATACAACAAGACCTAACATTCAATATATTAAACAAATCAACACACACGCCTAGAAACAATAAACCTAGAGAAGATTTAACACAAAGAATATTACCTGATGTAATCCAAACACAGGCAAATTTACCTAAAGCAACAGAAGTGCCTGTATTGAGGCGTTTGAACGGTATAAAAAGACACACAACAGGATCACACGTTCAGATAGAATAGTGCCTAGAGGATGACAGCACGACCAGCGTTCGCAGATAATCAAATAGAAGTCATAGAGCTTCAAATCCTTTTTATAACTTACATTAACAGTAAAATACTGAAAATAAAGAAAAAATTAGTTGTATCATCTAAAGTAAAATTATTTATAACGATGGTGGACCAATACCTAATAGTATACTATATGGCTTGTTGAAATAATATTTCAATCATTGGATTTACTTGACTAGCGGATAAGGCAACATTGTGAAATTAATTAAAAACAATTGGGACGCAGGTATATAGTGGAGGTAGCTATGCTATAAATGAGCACAATATTGTATGTATATTTAATTTAATCTTCCTCTTGAAGATGATCACTTGGTGATCGAAACACGTGTCGAGGTGTTAGAAATATCTGTTCGGTGTTGGGATGAACCTCCAGTAATATGCATTACTACAACAAAGGTTTCAAACAGTGCGTCACAGGTACCCTGTATAAGCTCATTCATTGTCATATACACTTTGAAACAAGAGTGTTTGTCATCTTCGTCTTTCGTTTTTAAATTGCTAAGATATCTAGATACTTCGTAGATAGATACACTACTTCGTAGTGTATTTGAAATTAAAGCAGTATAAAACTTCGAAAACAGTTATTGAATTCATGGTTTCGAATATATGAACAGGTTTTTTGACATTATTGTAAGTATAAAAAAATGTCAACGACTTACATTATACTCGTGAATGTACTTTCATACTAGTCAAATAGTGAGAACAATATATAGGAAGATTATCTCAATATCATGTCTTCTTTATGATTGTCGAGACGAAAACTTGCAGTTTACACGACATCAAATTGAATGAAGTTTTATAAGTCATCAGCTCAGTAAAACCCATGAAATACTCATAATCGTGATTATATGGAATACGAGAACCGGAACCCCTGACCAATAACTGAATAGAGGTCAGGCCGTCGTCCAGGATTCCGAATCAAATCGGCTTTCAGACATTTAATTGCTCCATATAAAACATTCGTTGTGTTTGCTTCTTCCTTATTTATTACAGCTGAATCACTTTTCCGCAATTAACCAGAGAAATGAATCCTGTTTCGAGCTAGAAACTCATAAATCCTCCTAAGTGGCATGAATACAACTGCGCACACTTTGATGCCATAATTCACGATATAAAGAAAATATATATATTTGCAGAAGTAGATGCGAATTTTCTTGACTGAGAATTTGAGACCTGAAACCGTGTTATTGGTTTCATTGGAATTCTTACTTTGCAAAGTATCACTTCTTCATCCAATAAACCGAGATTTTTTCTTGCAGATAGTTATAAGCATTTCAAAACTCGAACCTAATATATTCAATCTACAGAATGCTGAGCTACTGGAGAAGGAATGGATATGGATGCCCATATTCAATGGACTCCACTTCAGTGATATCTAATTTTAGGCGAGTCAGAATTTCTCCAACTGCTCAGGACTAGAGTACTAAAGTCAGATATATTGGCTTTTTTCCTTGCAAAAACGTAAACACCTCTATTATATTTTTATTTAGCACCCACACGATGATTGATTTTTCAATATCAAATATTTTGCAGTCTTTAATAGGCTCACAAGTATATGAGCTCTGCCTTATGATGGAATTCTTGTTTTACTAGGGCTTTTCTAGAATCATTTTTTACTGCAATTCTATTTTATGTGAACTCCTGCTCAAAATATAGTGAAGACGGTCTCCGAGAATTTTGAAGGCTTGGAGAAACATATTTCAAACCTAACTTCCATGTACAATATGCATTATTTGAAATTGAGTGTCCTCTATTGCACTTCATTGAACACTTCAGTTGTATAATCTGAAAGCTTTGAGTGGAAAGAACTTCAGGAGACCCACTAGATGTTCGTTGCAATGTTAGGTTGAAGAGAAGTTGTTAACTACTTGAAATGAGACAGAAAAGCCATATAAAGGTCAGGAGGTCTGTGTAGATGTTCATTTGGAAAATAGGTTCATTATTTTAGGTTGTTTTTTAGGGATCAAGTGATATTCAAGCTGCTCTAGATCTCTTGAGTTATTTCTTAAAAAAAAATTAATATTCATTTTGATACTTTTTCAGATGAATATAATGGAATAGGATATTCATAATACTTTTCAATTTGGCGCGGGAATAGAAAAAAGTGACGTACTGAATGAAAAAGTTATATTTTCTCAAGTGTTCTTCATCACGAATACTTCATATCGGGGTGATAAGTTGTAACAGAGTAAAGGTAAATTTTCAATCATCCTTGATTGTTTTCAGTTTCTCTTATTTGCAAAGTCTGTTGAATGACAAATAAATTCAAGAACAGAATTCCACAGATTATTGTTGAAAATACAATCCTTATAATCTATTCAGATTACAAATGTACCTAGGCGTGGGGGTGTATCTGTCTATTGAGTTTCGGAATTTTACTGGAAGCATCAATGAATCCCACCGGGAGTGTGATAGCGAACTGTGCGTGGGATAATAAAAATTATTTAATTGCATCAATAGTGGAAGCTGTCAGTTCAGTGACAAACACAACAGCGATAGGAAGTGAAGTAAACTAGTAAGACAATGTAGTAGATTTATTGTAATAATAAGTTTTATTCGTGTGTCATTGAATGGAGTCGATGGTCTATTGAGTATCTAATTCGATGAAAAAATCCCACTTTCAGAATGTAATAGTTCGCCTTAAATTATTAAGAATTATTTGAGTTGTCTAATCTGTATGGAGTGTATTTTGGAAAACTTTCAGCTAGTTAGTTTGAAGTATCGGTTCAATGTAACAGTTTAGCTGAGAAAGCTCTTCAATAAAGTTGATAGTGTGGAAAATGTTCAACTATTGGTAAAACGTGTAAAATATCGTTCGCCTATGTAAATTTCATTTAATAATTGTATGTTTCATCTAACTGAGTTGTGTTCTATTTTTGGTTTTTTACTCAGAATCAATTGTTTCAAATCAGTAAATTGCTGGAAACCGTGATTGTATTGATATGTATTTTATTTATATTTTCAGGGTTGAAAATCTGTTTTCTCTTTCCGACTCTGGTATTATGTTTTTGGCCCACCATAAATGTATAATTAGTTTGAAACGAATGGATAAAATTTTTCAATTACTAGATATTTCATCATAGTGGTACTGTATTTCATTGCCAAATTGAACGTTTGAAAAATATGACAGAACTGACCAATACTCGATGGAAATCTATCATAACGTATTCAAAAAATACAGTTTGATGTTAGATTCTCACTTGAAAGTTTACAATACTGAGTCACAATGATTTGACGCGGTTTTGTGAATTTTCAAGTAGAAATCTCACATTAAAGTGTGTTTTTTGAACACACACAGTAAAAAGTGAATAATTTTTTCTTCGAATCTGTCATTAAACACTATCAGAGGCTTTTGAAAAAATCTCAACAGCTGGACAAAATGTCTTCAGGAGACTCGTAGTGGTGGGTTTGAGGTCAAGAATCTGTGCAGTAATCTGTGTCATAAACGAGCTTGAACACCTCGAGAGCTGAAAGTATACGATATTGATCTATTGGATGGACGTTCTTGTATTAGGCGAATATGGAAACTCACTGTAATGCTGTACTATTTTTTTTTGTTTTTTCAAAAAATGGTGAGATGCAGTGAATTTTTAAAGGGCTCAGTAGCTTCATATCTGGGATAGCGTTTTTATAACATGTGATGGAATTGGTCGATATAAAAATCCATAACGTATTCAAATAACACTCTATTGTGAGATTTTCACTAAAGAGTTTACAAAACCTCTATACAAACACTTTCTCTGACGTTTTCATATCGACGAAGTTCTACACTCAATTTGTGCTTTCATATACAGGGTGTCCCTGGACTTCCTCTTTTCCTCTCGGGAATGTATAGATGGGGTCAAAATATCACCAGTACTTCATATAACTTTTTTTCCTAAAAGTCTTCGTAACCAAGTTACGGGCCCTCGAAGTTACAAAATGAAAAATGTTTTTCTTTGATAACTTTTCAAGTGAATATTCAAAATCATCCAAATTGTGGTAATTGACTAAACAAATGAATTCCGTCGATGAGCTTTCATGCAGGAGTCAGTTGTTTTGCTACAAAGTCAGGAACGGACTACCCCCGATGGTCCACACCCCAAAACTTTGAAATGACAGATATTTTTCAATATTTTTCAACAAAATAAGGTTACTTGGACAATTTTATGAATAAAAGTACTCGTGTGGAAAGTCGATCGGAGCAACGAGTCTTGATAAAAATGTAGTTCTACTCGACGACATCAAACCCGCTCGTCCACCATTATTTGAAATGAATAATTATCAAAGCAGAAATAATAATGATAACGTTAATTCAACAACATTTATAACAGGAATAATACAAAGTATGCTAAAATGAAGTCGTAAACAAAAAGTACAGTACCTATATGGAAGTTTAAGTCACAATTGTGATAGCAGATATTTTTTCAAAAGAAATTTCAAGTTCTGTAGATTCGTGGTGTTTTTAAACTAACAAGCTACTCTACTATGAAATATCGAATTCATTCCATATTTTGTATGTACATAATACGTGTGGAATAATCACGTTTCGTGTTGATCAGTTATCTGAATCTCATGAAACTCAACATTCGAATGTTTCAAATTCTTCTTCACAGCTAAACTGTTGAGGAGTTTCACTGATAATTATAATTTTATGGGAGAAATTCTTTAACACGAATCTAAATTTAGCTGAAAAAACGCACATCGGAAAAAATATTTACTATACTAATAAAAAGCAAACGAATGAACTACAAAAACGGCTGCACATGATCAGGTGAAAAATATCCAGGGAATAATTATGTTCCATTTCTTTCACAGATGTTGACAAAAAAACCTTTTAGAAAGTTTTGATAAAAAATGAGAAACTGGAATGCGATTTTGTTTTGTTGAGTGGTGCGTTGTCATATGACTATCATTGTATTGTCAATATTCTATAGGATATTTTGAATTTTTTTGATATGGCCGAACAGTTTACATTCAATGAATATGCAGATATGCATGTATTTTATGGACGAGCATTTTGTAATGCTGCAGAAGCTCGTCGTCTGTATTCCGAGCATTTTCCCAATCGAACGGTACCGTCAAGAGAAACATTCGAGTGTGTCGATCGCAGCTTGAGGGAGACAGGTATGTAATAATTGATAATTAATTTGAGCACGTTGTTTTATTTCGATATTATTGTAGGTACAGTTTTGCCAAAACGAGGTGGTGAGGGCGCTCCTAGGACTGTATGTACCGTTGTATTGGAGGAAAATATTTTGGAAGCCGTAGCTGATGATCCTTCAATGAGCATCAGAAATCTATCAGAACAGTTCCATACATCCAAGTCCACTATTCATAGAATAATTAGGGAACAACTGCTCCACCCATTTCACATCCAGAAGGTACATGCCATGACACCTCAAGATTTTCCAGCACGACTGGAATATGCCAATTGGTTCATGGATAGGCAAAGAGAGGATATGACTTTTATTAATCGAGTTTTATTCACTGATGAAGCAGGTTTCAGTAGAGATGGAGTTATCAACTCTCATAATCTCCATATATGGGCCGAAGAAAATCCCCATGGAATGTTGCAAACCAAACACCAACGGAAATTCAACGTGAATGTTTGGGCTGGTATCATAGGAAACCATCTTATAGGACCATTCATTCCAACGTTATTTGGAGTTCATTCAGAACGATTTGAATGGACTTTTGGAACATGTTCCATTGCAAACCCGAAGAGATATGTGGTTTATGCATGATGGCGCTCCTCCTCATTTTAGTTTGATTGTGCGTGACCATCTGAACCATATTTTCCACAATAGATGGATTGGTAGAGGTGGGCCATATTCATGGCCATCGCGGTCTCCGGATTTAAATCCATTGGATTTCTTTCTGTGGGGGCATCTAAAAAGCCTTGTTTACGCTACACCTATTCACACAAGAGATGCATTGTTGAATAGAATAACATTACATTGTGAAGCCATACGAAACGACCCTGGAATGCTATTTCAAGTACAGAGAGGGTGTCTTCGCAGACTAAGAAAATGTATAGAGAGAGAAGGTGTTCATATCGAGCAGTTTCTGTAGCGGATTTTTCATTTCTGTTTGCTCTTGAGGCTCTTGAGTTTCGTTAGTTAAACGTGTTTGCATTATAAAAATTCGTTATGAACATTTTACCTATCATTTCCATTTTCCTTAAAAACTAATATTTTCGAATAATGGTAGACATCTCAGGATAAATGTTGTTGAATTAACGTTATCATTATTATTTCTGCTTTGATAATTATTCATTTCAAATAATGGTGGACGAGCGGGTTTGATGTCGTCGAGTGAAACTACATTTTTATCAAGACTCGTTGCTCCGATCGACTTTCCACACGAGTACTTTTATTCATAAAATTGTCCAAGTAACCTTAATTTGTTGAAAAATATTGAAAAATATCTGTCATTTCAAAGTTTTGGGGTGTGGACGATGGGGGGTAGTCCGTTCCTGACTTTGTAGCAAAACAACTGACTCCTGCATGAAAGCTCATCGAAGGAATTCATTTGTTTAGTCAATTACCAAAATTTGGATGATTTTGAATATTCACTTGAAAAGTTATCAAAGAAAAACATTTTTCATTTTGTAACTTCGAGGGCCCGTTACTTGGTAACGAAGGATTTTAGGAAAAAAAGTTATATGAAGTACTGGTGATATTTTGACCCCATCTATATATTCCCGAGAGGAAAAGAGGAAGTCCAGGGACACCCTGTATACCACAATTTGGTACGTCAAAGTCAAGCCTAAAACCACAACTTCCAACTAAAAATGATTCTCTTATGTTTCATTAACAACATGTTATCCTTGAGACCCATACATTCGAATATCATACTCTGATATTAGTTGCGATTATTTCCCATTCACAAATGAAAACAATACTGTTACCGACCACCGGGCTTACCTTTCCGTGTTTTCAATATGCGCGAACTTGTTTTGGAAGCTCTTAAACCGAGCTAAGTTATAGTTTGCAAACAGCCGCGAGCAAATGGGAGTTTAATACCCTTCGCTGTTAGAAATTTCATCACCACTGCACTAGAGCTATCTATAATATAGTGTCACCTCATCTAGTCTATAAGTTTTCGATTTCCTAAGAGAGTTTAATGATCAATGTGTTATATCGGGTAGCCAGTGGAGGATAGAATACAAATAGCGGGAGGAACATTTTTGGCTGTCACAGCATAGTTGTTGAACATATCCCTGTTACTGGTATTGTCAGATTTGAAAAAATATCTATGGTCATGTCAAAATCACCATAATCATTCGGGAAGTAACTTCCCTGACGCTTTTTCTTTGAGAAAATAGCATTTTTCCGGGAAGAATCACATCATTGTTGTCATTGTAAATATGAAAATCTTGATAGGTATGGTAGCAAAGTCATCTTTCTGTTGATCAGGTTGGAAAATATTCCCTTACCCTTTCAGCTGAGGTTCGTCAGGAAGACGAATGGTTCAAGACTAAAGGTGTTTGGTTACGACATAAAAGTCAGTGACCTCTATGCCGCCCTGGCCCTGTGTACCCCTTTGTGGCTGGGGTATTGGATGAACACACTGTTCACTTTAACAGATGTCCTGGGGCCTTCACTCAAATGAGCGACGGGGCCTTCTGAATCGGGTTGGGTCGTCTATAGTCTAATCTTCAGCTTTCCTGACTTGGATGTTTTCGTCCGTTGGCTCGAAAACTCTCTAATTCCTCAACTCAATGGACTGCTGTACAATCAACAGCTTCAAATCTCTGCGGAAGTAGAGACGGTATCATTACACCAAATACTTCAACAAATGCATGTGGTAATATCGCACTTTCAGGCTTCCAGGATGTTTTCCATGGAAAAGGTATATCAAAATTATCTCTCGGAAGAGGTTTTTTGCATTTCAGCTTGTTGCGGCAAGTCGACATGACCTGGAGATTCGGCAGTAGAGAGGATATCATTTCACCAGGTACTTCAACTGGTGGTGGATGTGATAATAACGCACTTTCAGGCTTCTAGCACTTCTTTCCTGTGGAGGGGGATATCAAAATGGTCTGTTTGAAGAAATGATCTTGTTTGACAGCTTTTTTTAAATTTAGTCATTTATTTATTTATCAAGAGCTTTGGCAACTCAACAGAACAAAAGTTCCAATTATAGAGTCGCACAAAAGTTACAAGATTCATCATTACATTCAAAGAGTTGAGCTAGATCAAACTAAAGATAATTATTCACAAATAGAAATAAAAATACACCTACCTAGTGCATAGTATGTTTCTACAAGAAAATCTTACTTTCGGAAGGGGTAAGTGAAATAGTTCAACAGAAAAAGTGAAATTGTATATTTGTTGCATACGCAATATTGGAGCGTTTAAGCAATAATTACTACTTGCTGGAGACAACTTGAATAAATCACCGTTGCGCATGGAATAAACATTTACCTTGAACGATATCTTTTCCAAACAATATTCTGAATCGATTTTATTGTTCAATATAGAGTTGCTTTTAAGACGGACCTGTATATGATTATTGTTTACGCTAGGGTTATAAATGAATGTTAATAAGTGTTTACTAAGGTGAAAATATTTTACAAGAATTTAGGCACATATTTATATTTGTATTTAGAATTGAATGATTACTTTTTTATATTTAAATTATTATTTAAAAATTTAATTTTTATTTGATTTGTACTTTCATATTTTATACTCACATGAGTATAAATTGTTCTGGAAATAAGTATTTTTGATTTTATATACGCTAATACTCAAATTTCACTTTTATATTTTTCTATGATTCAGTTATATTTTTATAGTCTTTTCTTTTTTTTTTCGCTTGGTTAAGTTGAAAAGCAGCCTAGGCTGATACTTCACCTTTTCATTGACCCTTAATTATTGTTCTAAATTTTTGTATTTCATTTTTTATATTATGTCGACGAATAAATACGATCATTATTATTATTATTATTATTCTTTGTTTATTTTTTTTGTTGGAAATATATGACTAGTATTTTTCCACATTCATCGTCATATCATTTTCTAGATTATTAATGTATTCTATTACTATTGTACACTATTAATTTATAGTGAAAATCATACAATAAACTATATTGATCAGTTTTTTAATATGGATTTCCACCAAGTATCGGCCAATTCTATTCAATTAATCTGAATTGATATGTTATTGATCTCTGTACGCAATATTGAAAAGTTCACGTAATCTTCTTCGTTTTTGTATGTTTTCCATTTTTCGTGCATTTTAGATTTATTAACAGTTTCTTTGTATTATGCGAAAATCAGATTGAATAGTTTTTGTTTGCTTATTTTGATGAGATATTCTTCCTGCGAGAACAATATCAGGAATTTCTGAATTTATTTCCAAAGCATTCCTGCATCAGCGGTGCAGTGCAATGCTTTACTTTCACATTATCAACATTTGCAAAACATAAATCTAATATCCTATTGTCATGATTGGTAAAAATGGTATAAATTATCTTTATTATGTTTTGTCCAAGATATATCGGGAGCGTTATAGTCAACGATGATAAAATAGAAATTATTGCTGCAGCAAGTCTACAGCTCAAATCTCTGTTTAAAATCTGACCTTGAGATTTGAGAGTAGGGAAGATATCATTCAGCCAGGAACTCCAACAAGTATCTGTGGTAGTAACGCACTTTTAGGCTTACAGATTTGTGGTCACTTCGATCAGAGTCGAAAACCAAAAGTTCATTTGCATGAAAAACATATAAATGATCGTCTACTTTTTTGAAATAATAAAAGCTCTCTCTAATACTCGCTCTGGAAAAAATCGCTTGGGAATCGATGTACCAACTTTGGAATATTTCTTGAAGAATATTGTGTGTATGCTGAAGAGACTTTTCTCAAATATTGGGTCCTCCTGATTGATTACATCGGTAGCTCGAGTTCCAAACGGTGTATATACAACATCGAATACTCATCACCACTATCTGGTCCGATCCACCACGTTCGAACTAGATTGCCAGCCAGCCGCAAGAGTTTACGATCCTATGCACCGGCATTCGAAGAGGATATAGCCAATAAGTACTCCTAATTCCCTTAATAGATCTAATGCGGTGGATTCAATTCCAAATCCATGAATCTTGCCAACACAGCCCAAGGAATATTTGCGACGGATCCGCCTATATCGTGTCCCGATTTTCTACAGGACATTACGAAAGGACTCGGTGCAGATTCCTGCCTTATTGCAGTTATTTATGCGCTTCCGCTGATTTGTTTATTCCTGGAACTGGATTTATTTCGTAGGCTAATTGCGAGAGAAGTGATTTCGCCGTGATAAATAATGAGAACGAGCGTTTCGTTGATTGGGGTGATGAATGCGATTGGCAATTTGTTTGATTAGGTTGTTTTTTCGAATGAGGGCTCATTAAGCGGAACTGAAGGGATCTGGCAAAAAACTAACAACAGCAGAGGTCGTTATCATTATAAGGAAGCGTTTTCAACTTTCCAGAAAATGTTCAAGAGATCTGTGAATTAGTGAAACTGTGTTGCTCAATATTACAGGACTGATGTCAGAATATAAAATTAGGTTCGTTATTATTTTACACTTTCTATGAGAGAATTTGTGTTGAAATCTGAACTGAATGTATCATTCTGAAATATAATGGCACCATATGGAAGTGTATTTATTTATTTTCAAATATTTCACTCGTTGAAAGGTACAATGGAAAAAAAAACGAAAAAACATATCTTCCCATAAACAATAACAAGGAAAACGTCAGCTTAAAAATAGAGAAAAAATAATAGGTATTTTCAAATGATTTGCCAAATAAACAAGGAACACAAATAACATGGAGAGGGATAAAATCATCGATAAAATTCCTCCAAGGAGTACCAAGTTAAACAATAACTGGAAGGAACCAGAGATAGTTATATCATTCTGATCATTTTCAAGTCGTTATATCATTATTATGAAATATACTATGAAGGCCCAAGAGTAGCCACAAATGATTTAAATCTGTTTGAAATCTGTTCAACCAGCTGTCGCACCCCTACGAACAAAATCAGTGCATTTCGAGTTTGAAGTAAAAAGTGAACAGAATTTCAAGTTGATTGCAGTAATTTAACAGAATACCGAATACAATATATCGAGTCCAAAGAATGAACTTGATGAAGTAAGAATTCAACAAAATAGCCAAAATTGCAGTTATTTGGAACAAATATTTGCAATCCTGTAATTTTACATGCTCTCTGTATATTGTAAACATCCCTCAAAGATGTGTCTTTCAGGAGGTGGTTATTGGCATACTGAGCATTCTGGCAAGTGAGCAATACGTAGATCTTGCAATCGCTATTTTTTCTCTCCCCTTCAATTAATTATAGAAACGCTATGATTAGGTTTGATTGATTTCAATCTTGCTTCAGGTTGAATCCATTCTTCCCGCCATTCGTTCATCATTTCTAATCAAGGAAATAATTCAAATCCTGAATTACTAGCTCTCCTATCTGGATTATCAGCTCTTTCAATTCCCTCTATTTCCACATGCCCCTGGGCACCAAGCGGATTGAATAAATGTTTCCTTCCTTCATGATGGATTATTATAATGTTCTCTACTAGAGGATCTAAAGTGAGGGGATTCAAAATACTTTCCTGGCTCATTCAATACGACACTGGGTAAGTGTTCAACTGATTGGTTTTAGAATTTCTCAATACATGCTTCTCTCCACTAGATACAGTCATCCGACTTATTTGATTTTCCGTCAGAATTTTCTTACCCGACATGTTTTCTTTTTTTTGCATGTTGCCTTATTCACTGTAATCGAAACTGAAGGTTTCATATAGGCGGTCAAAATTCTATAAAATTGGGTTCCAACACACTGCTGTCCTGGTTAGAACTATGCTATGCACTGACGGGAAGTATCACTCCGAAATCAGTCTGAACGTTATCTCACTGCTGCTGGACGAATGAAAAGCATCTGCATGGATTTTTTCTGTCGAAAAGCTTATCAAATCGATATAATTGTATGTACATCGTGGTATTAGCCAGAAAAATAGTTGTAAGGAGTGGTGAATGTTCCGAATCAACATTGGAGATAGGTATAAAATGAGTCAGATTCAGAAGTATATTCGGCTTTTTTGAAACTTCAATTAATGAAGGCCGTTATGCCGATATGTGCTGCTCTTGGTGGAATCAAATATGTCATGTAACTTGAACAATTCCCGTGAAAGTATCTATAGAAGAGAGACAAACGTCCAACCTTTCTTCGATGTTCTAGACTGTCAAGTGATGTTTGCGTCCCCAATCAGGCGGATGGCTCTTTTCTGGATGGAATCCTGCAGCTTCAGGGTATGTTCCGGGGCGGAGCTGCATACAACTAGATATAAACAGTGACTGAAAACCTAGTATTTATGATCATACACAGAACAACACTGTTTTGATCTGCCACAGATCTCATAAGTGATCATAATATTTCCTGAAACAGGATTCTGACCAGTTAATGTCATTTGTTTTTGTAGCTCCATACCTCAATGAATGTAGAGATTTTTGTACTCCATATGTTCATTTTTAATAATTTTGATTATTTTCTTCTTTCAGCTCATTATTATACAGGGCGTTCCAAACTTGACCTCACTGTATTTATTTCAAGGGGGATTAATTCTAAAATGGAAATCATACCCGGAAGTTAACCCCTTTGCAGTCAGCAACTACCACCCCCCACCCCCAATTGTTTTCAATGGCATAGAGGGTCGAGTGATTAATTATTTGAGAAGGTCTTTTGACCCTCTATTACTTTTGTAATTTTTTTCGAAATTGGTTCATTCGTTATTGAGAAAAAACTGAAAATTCGCTGTCGCTCATTTTATTGAGGAAATCAACGAAAGTAATATCAATGGCAACATAATCAACAGATGAAGTGTTCAAAATGACTTCCATCTAGTTCCATATAATAATACAGTCTATAGCAGGGAAGCCCACGATGCCATATAGGGATTTACTCGAGCGTCATTGAGACATATTAGGTTGCAAAGCTCAGATGATTAGAAGAAAAAAATGTTCACTCTGCATTGAATTGATTTGTGCAATTAGCAATGTGCACAAGTCTATATGCAGTCCATCTAGCCTCTCTTTCCAGAAAAATGTGGAGAGGAGATAGATCTAGAAGGATCTCCATGGCCGTTGGCGGTGTGGTACTGATGGTACCACTGATAGCCAGACAAGCCTGTCTCTGTAAGCCAGAGAGCTTCGCTTGGGCCGTTTTTTGTGAAACCTTCGGCCACCAAGCAATTGCGCCCTAAGTGATCATTGGTCTGACAATCATCACATAAATTCAATGGATTTATTTAGGACCTAAACTCCAAGTTTTACCACAAATCCTTTGACATGTCCATAGAGACAGTCTGGCTTTGTGTAAAACTTTTTCCAAGTGAGCGTTTCCGGTGAGTCTTCTATCAAGGACAATGCCAAGATATTTAACCTCCGTTCCAAATGGAATTGAGGGAAAGTGCCGTTAGATCGTCTAATTTTCTCCTCTAAGTGAAAAGGATTAACACAGTTCTGCTGGGGATGCAGAGCGATTGTTGGCCAATTTTTTCTCTGAAAATTCAAATTGAATGAAAGCGCCGCCAAATCAGTGGTCAACCTACGGTAAACCAGGACGAGGATATCAGGATCCTGGTGGAGACTGATCCATCACAAACGGTGTGGAGGATGGCGGAGAACTGGGCGTCAGTTTCCTTTATGTTCCTGATGGTTCTTAACGTATCGGAAAGGTCATGAAGTTCTGAAATTGGTTGCTCTACGATTTGAATAGAAACTGTCACGTTTTCATGTCTGTTCTTTGCTTTTACGCAACCAAAACGATTCTTTTCTGGAGATTGTAATCAAAGAATACCATGGCAAAACCCAGAAACCAACCAAATCATTGATACCAGCCATGAAAGCCTACATTCCTATATAATGCCCAGTTATATCGGCTGATACAGACATCTTTTTGTACTTGGCCATTCAGTTGTTGAAGAAGTGAGAAGATACATTTTGTAACCGAGGTGGGTTCATAGAAACCGAGTCATTTTGAATAGCTGGATGAATTAATCGTTGACAAGATAATATCCTCATATTTGATCATTTGGTCGGGAAAATATACAGTGTTCTATTCGAAATTCATTTCTGGTTGAGATAGTATATATTTTCAATTGTTTCATTGGAGGTAAAATAGGTTTCAATGAACTATATTTTGGTTAAGAATATCAAATTCAATTCCCCATGAGCATGAAAAAAGATTTCGTTGTCACCTGGTATATAAGATCCGAATAACTTGCTTACAATTCCAATCTGATCACGAAGAGTTAACCACGAAAACGGAAATTGGAAACTCTCAATGCTATGAATATGTGCTGAATTTTGCACAATATGATGCATACTGAAGGCATAGGAGAATCGAATCTTCGATGTGAAAACAACTGGTATTAAAAGCTGTCATTTCATTTTATAGCTGCGTATATAAACCATTCGAACAGTACAGCAACTATAATGGTCGCTTCAAAGGTTCTTTTAAAGCATACTCTTTACATGAATTGTATTCGAAAAATGCTCTTCAACGGCCATTGTGTTCCATTTATTGAGGTTTGCAGGTGCTTCGTGCATTCAAGATCTTACTTATACGCTATTTTCTGAGTAAGAATATGTCGGGGTGTTCAGAAATATGCCTGAAAAAAGGTTGCTTGGGTAACGGAACGAATTTTTTCTTAAAAAACAATTGTTTTCCAATTGTTTCGAATTCAATTAAATTTTCCTTCAGGGCTCTATACCAATGAATTTTCATGAATATATCTTACACAAAACTTATACGATTATTATCGTTTCGATTTCACAATGAAAGTAGATTTTTCGTGTTGATGATTTTATTATTTTAAAAACCATCAGACATATTAGATACATATTTTTAAAAAAATAAAAACATTGCAACAACCAAATTTTCGAGAAAACACCAACAGAAAACGACATGAAACAAGGGGAAATAAGGTGGTGTCTGTTTTTTAATCAATGGCAGAAAGAAAAATATTTAAAAAAGGTAAATTATTCAGGTATTTTACGTATCAAATTGAAATATGCAGTATTGAGGCCTTCAATATCTCTTGTAATGTTAACACTATCGCATTTGAGGATATGTATCATTTCGCTCAGAAGTCTTTAGGATAAATATGGTTGAACATCTAGAATAGTTGGATGATCAATATCAAAAATGTGTCCATATTCTTTTTCATGTTCAACGAGCGCTGTTGGGTTTTAAAATTCTGTTTCTTAGCGTCTCTCATGGTGGAGACTGTCCCATCACAAATGGTGCGTGGGATAGTAGAAGAATTGAGCGTCAGCTCCTATGCGGTTTCTGGTGGTTTTTAAAGTATTGGACTGGTCATAAAGCTCGAAAAAGGGGAGTCACACGATTTGAAATAATAGTGACGGCTGCTATTTTTGCTCATATGATCCATTCTAGGAAATAAAAAGACCATATTTTTTCTGAATCTTCATTAAGCCAGCCGTACCATCTCATACGGACCTAATGTTTCGATACCTGAACTTTCGTAGAATTTAGAATCACCAGAACACTTCGAAAGCGATTGTGTAGATGCAGGTAATGATATTCATGTTACCGTAGAAAGTATTCAATCGCAAACATTCTCACAGACAAAACTGAACTACCCAGTCAGGAATTTGGAACTGCCAAAAGAATCAGCACAACTTTCAGACTCCTGGTTGAAAAAAAAAGAACGTTTTAGCGTCGGGAACTTTTTTTATCAATATATATGATAAACAGCGGTCATTTTCAGTTTAACAACATCATGAAAACTGTAGATTGATGATAATATGAGGAGGACATTTCTTATATGATTTTTTTGAGTTACTGAGACTCCATGCCAGAAATAGAGTGACATTTTGACTTTCCACGATTGTGATTCGCCTTTGTGAGGGACTATTACTTTCTGGAGGCCAATGGAGGAACAATTCGATCTTTCCGTACAAAAAGCATTATTTGGGGCTGACTAGGAATTGTAGAGTATAGCTTGTCAAATGGATTGCTTAATGGCCCCGCCCACTAGATCTATGTTTGTTAAAGAATAGTTAGACTGAGGGAAATAGAAATCTATTCCTAGATTTGACAAGCTGTAATGCTAGATAGCCTCCAGTTTTTCTCACGAAAAGAATTATGCAAACTTCATTCCACCCACAAATATATTTTGATGTATTACATTGTATTCATTTCTTGTACATTTCACGGAAAAACATGGAAGTGGTTGGTGAATAAAAATCCAAAGCATTCGATTGTGGGAAAAAGGTGTCATTTCACGAGTTTTTCCTACAGGAATTGAAATTTTGCAGTAAATGGATAGTCCTGGTCTGGAATGATTTCTTTTTTGGTGATAGATCGAATGTGATTCTGAAAGCAAAATTCAATTCCCAGAAAGTCACAAATCTTCAGGAATATTTCACAGACATTTTTAGGCGAACCTCAAAAATGACCGTGTCCCTCGTCTATTTTCCGTCATCAACCCCATTATCTCACCCTCTTGGCGATTCGGTTCGCCTCGTATGTAAACTAGGGTATAAATGACCGGGTATTGTCCAAGGGCGACGTGTTGTTTTCCGTTATCAATACATTCTGATGTTAACATATCACACGCTGAGCGTTTTTGTTGTCCGATTTGCATTTATTACACGTGGAATTCACTTCGCGGTCCGCTGGACATAAATTGATCGTAAAACAATTGCTGAGGGATATTCGAGGCAACTTTTTCATGCTTTTTGATTTCGGTGCTAGCGGTGAATGGGGAGGTTACCTCCAGCTTGGTGTAATATGGGGATTTTACAGGTTTTCCATTTTCAAATTGGGAAATGAAAAGGAATATCGTGGAAAAAATCATTTTTCCGAAGAATTCGGTTATTGATTCGGGATGGGCGGAATTCCTAGTGAATAGTCTAGTTTCCTGATTTTCTAAAACAGGAATGGATCAGTTTTTAATAAAAGCCCAAACACAACGCATCCACGAATCATGAAATTTCCAGGTGCTATGTAAGAATTCCGTGATTTTGATTCAGATAGAAAACATAAGATTCTTCCACCTATAATAGAAATTGATAAAACATAACTAATTACACTATAAGCCACCTTTACCTAAGGACAACTTAGATTTATGATCCCTGATGTCGTATTATCGTAATGAGGTACTGAACATTAGAATAGAATAGAATAGAATAGAATTGAATGGAATGGAATGGAATGGAGTGGAGTGGAGTGGAGTGGAGTGGAGTGGAGTGGAGTGGAGTGGAGTGGAGTGGAGTGGAGTGGAGTGGAGTGGAGTGGAGTGGAGTGGAGTGGAGTGGAGTGGAGTGGAGTGGAGTGGAGTGGAGTGGAGTGGAGTGGAGTGGAGTGGAGTGGAGTGGAGTGGAGTGGAGTGGAGTGGAGTGGAGTGGAGTGGAGTGGAGTGGAGTGGAGTGGAGTGGAATAGAATAGAATAGAATAGAATAGAATTCATTAAAATTTTACAATTGCATTGCATTATATAACACTTATAAAATTTTATCAGACCAGTCAAATGTGAGCACTAGGCTATATTTATATAAATAAAAGAAAAGCATCCTATTGACTTATATTAGGAGATTGAAAATTATTTCACAGAATTGAATGCATTCTTTGCTAGGTGACTATACATATAGTCTCGATTTAAATGTTTGCAGACTGCATTCATTTCCAAATAGTTTGACTGCATGATTATAGAAAATGATGCCTTACGTGTGTTGTAGTTATGACACACATTATTTTTTGTGTAGTGAGATTCTTTTTTCTTATATTTACAGCTACTACATATATGTACAGGCAGGAAAGTGTAAGTATGGACAGCTGAGTGGATGTGTTCATACATGATTTTTTATACTGAAGTCCAGCTAGACATCTTATCACTTTTTTTTGGAGTTCAAATGCTTTCTCGGCATGAGCTGAGTTTCCCCAGAAGGGCAATCCGTAAGATAAAATAGACTGCACAAGTCCATAGTATATTAATTTTGGCACTTCCATCGAGACAGTTCCACGTAATTGTTTTATAATAAAACATATGCTGCTCAGTTTTGTTACTATATTTTCTATTTGTACTTTCCTTGTTAGTTTTTGATCGATGGTTAGACCTAAATATTTGAAGTGACTTACATGCTCAATGGACTTGCTATACATTTTTATAAGAGGACAGAAATCATAAATACCGTTTTGGTGACATTGACTGTTAACCCGTTATTTTTACATCACTTGGAGAATTCATGTGATACTGCATTTGCTGCTTGTACGGATAGAGATAACACGTTTCGTGCCACCATTTGAGTTGTGTCACCTGCATAGATTATTGTTTTTTGTTGTGACGTATTTGAATTTTCTATATCACTCATGAAGAGTATAAAAAGAATTGGAGCTAGGGTTGAACCCTGCGGAACTCCCATCGTAACAGAAGCAGGATGTGACTTCATCGAATCAATCATTGCCACTTGTGTTCTATTTTTTATATATGAGGCAACTCAGTCATTGGCAACTCCCCTGATCCCAATTCTGAGCAGTTTTTCCAGGAGTAAGCTATGGTTCATCGTATCGAATGCTCCAGTTAAATCAAAACCTGAGCCAACTGGAATTTGCTTGTTATTGAGACTTGTATATATGATTTGAAAGGGATATATTTTTAGGAGTGATTAATTTTTGGGAAAGAAAGTTTTTAGCTTTCTACTACTCCATCTGATACAAAAAAATGGATGAGAGAATCTTCCAAAGAAAGGAAGGAAGTAATCAATTTGAAAATGAGTAACTCTATACATGGATGTGTAGATCATGCAAAGAAGTAACTTTCAGACACAAACTGAAAGAAAGTCCTCCTGAAACAGCTACTTTCATATAAACATTGAATTACACGAAAGAAAAAAATTCTTTCGAAACAAATACTTCTATATGAACACTGAATTATACAGAAGATACTTTTCTCTATTCAGTTTGTATATATGCTATTGCAAAGTTCATCTATTGCTGTTGAAGTTGATCTTTGCTGCCTAAAGCCATATTGGCAATTAGGAATAAGTTTGTGGTACTCGATGAAATTCACCAATCTCAGATAATAACTATAATCGATGAATTTTACAACTTGTGATTGTGAGCAAACATTACGGTAGTTAGCCACTTGAGTTTTAGTGCCTTTATTTTTATATAAAGGGACCGGCTTCGACATTTCAAGTGCTTCCGGATATATTTCTTCTATGAATGATTCATCTATTATATGCGATATAGGATAGCAAATTATGTCACTTACAGTTCTCAAAACTTTACCATGAATTTCGTCTATTCCAGGCGTTGGTGTTTTTTCATAATTATATCTTGCACTTCAATATAAGTTGTAGGATACAGAAATGAAGAAATATTGGAAAGGGAGGATAACTTAAGTTCATCAATATTGGGGTTGACTTTTTCAATTCCCAGGAAAAATTCATTGAATTGATTAACAATTCTAGACTTATCTGTATTGAGTTCATTATTGATAGTAAGCTCAATTTTATTATTTATTATTGCGTTTTTTGAGTTATTCCTGATTTCATTAACGATTTTTCAGCTTTCCTCATTTATATTGTATGAATTCAAAATTCTTTTGTTGTAGTCTGCTTTGGTTTTTCTAATTAGTGCTTCATGAATATATTTGAGTTGTTTATATCTACTTTTTATAATTTCATCAGTTGTTTATCGTTAGGTATTCAGCACAGAGTGAGAAACTTCAACATTATTTTCATATATATTCATTATTTCAAAGATCTCTCGAAGGAAAATGCATTTTTACGGACTACTCCTGATACTTTGTTCTACCCTTGGTGATAATATCAACATACTCTTGGTCATACTATCAATTATCATATCATGACTTGATATGTGCTCTAATTGCATCTTGTTTTCTGCTACTGATTGTCCCAAAAATGTGTTTTGACGTCAATATGTTACGTACCTGCCTCACACATATTGATGACAGACAAGTCTATGTCACTATCATTATCTGAGCTGACCACTGAAGTATCTTGACCAACATGATCTAGCTCTCTGATGAGCTTCATCAACCAAACTGCTTTTGTTGAGTAGCCATAACCAAAGGCTGTATGCTCTGCCTCTGTCGTGGGTTATTACCGAGAATTTCAAGAAATCAAAATTCCCCGATAGGAAAACATGTAGCTAGTGACATACCTGTAACCTACTATCGAAATTTCAGTAATTTGTGAATAACCATCTTTCCGTTGTACCAACTGTGTAACGTAGTCAGTGCTACTTTGAATACCCAGGCTAGTCAGTAAAGAACTAGTATATCATTCGTGGAGAACATTTATTCACTTCAACGGAGACGAGCAGAACAAGCAGTATCTCTTCCTTATCTTGATATCTCTTCATTCTCGTTCTCAGAATATGATGGGCTTCACCCTTGTCCTCCATGTGGAATCTAGCCATCAACTTCAGTCCATCGTTTATCTTCCCTGACCTGTCAATCTATCTCTCACTCTCTCCGTGTTACTTCATTTGCAATTTACTCATAACTCATGAAAGCTGAGACCAACCAATCATATTATTTTCTTTGAATAAGGTTTCCAATGGTCTATTTTGGTGATTTTGCACATTTATTCTGGAAAAAAGAGAAACTCTGATGCCACTCGTGACTCATGGTAAGTGCTTCGCATCAATTTATCTCTCCTTCAGCTATATTGAGGGATGTAATCATCCATTTCAGGCGTCCTTTCCACCACCGCAGCATAGAAATTACCCTCTAAGCTAGTTCCCTCGCGATTTTGTTACATATTTTCAGGGGGGGGATGACTTCAAACAACCTTTGCTTGTCACAGCTGTCACAACTTGAACAACGGTAGCCCAGAGGACACAAGAAAGTAACACCGGTGGATTGATCTCAAGTGGGTAAGATTCTCTCTTGTATCGTCGGATAGCTTAGACCACCCATCTCCATGACCATTCCATTTGCATAACAGGTGCTGATCATACCACTACATGAGTTAATCCATTCAGAGAAAATCGACCAACATACTTGCTACCACAGACGGAATCTCCAAGCAGACAACCAGGCAGCAAATATACCTTATTCAAGAAGTCGATATCAGTAGATGTTTTCAGAAATGGAAGACCGCACATGTTACAGTTTGAGTTATTAAAGGAAACCAGAAGACCTCAAACAGAATTTATTTTTCGCAAATAAATTCAAGTAATTCCCCACTTCGAGCCATCAAGTAGCTTATATCCAAGAACACAATCACGAGCAAAGGTTTTCCTCGAAACAATTGAACAATTAAAACGTCACGAACTCGATGAATCGTCTCGACAGTTGAACGCGCTCAATCTAAATTAAGAGGGCGAAATTGAAAGCGTCGTACTCGTACAAACAAGGAGGGAATTAAGGGCCAGAGATTAAAATGGAAATTCCTAAGTCTCCGTGAAATATGATGTGCCTTATTTTAGGAAAAGACGGCCCCGAGCAGATCGTGCATGCGGGACGCTAACGAAGTACGAAAAGTACACAGGATTTGAGTGATATGAATATGTGAGTCGGCGAATATCAAACTGATTATTCAAATGTTTGGGAAGGAAAGCTGCTGTGAAATATTTGTAGGTTATTAGTGGAGTCTCTCTGAAGGACTTGGCACGTTTGTCGGGATATCATGACGGAAAACGTGACACTCATTCGGCAATGGCAAACATCAAAGAGATTGATACCAATGAAGCCAATGTGTTTCGGTGTGAAACATTGGTTGATGGAGTAGACATGCTTGCCGACTTTTTATTTGAACTCATACATGGTACTCGACTCTTTGGTCTCATGTGATCCCATCGAGTCCTTTATGAAATGAGGAGTTTATTCCATTCGAAATTTTCCAATTGGGGAGATGGAATTTTTTTTCCCTCATTCGAGTATCGATGTATCAGTGACTTGAAGAAGAAGAGTTCAGTGAAATTCTCTAAGAGAAGAACAGCATTGTTAACTTATGAAGTCTTTTTTCACTGATACGATGGGAACCCATTTATATTTTGGTAACTGGTAACACTAATATCAATAGGTAATATGTGGCAACACAATAATGAAGTTTGACATTTTTAGCATAAACGGACTCACAAAGTTTTGATGTTCAGTGAGCAAAGGAAGTCAATTATTTTTCACAAATTTCGACGTGAATTATATCAACAAGAATATGTCGAAGAAATCAGTTCTTTATATGACGATAAAGCACCAGCAAAAACCACAGTATATCGCTGGTATAGTGAATTCATTCAAGGACGTAGTTCGGTCGCCGACAAATTCCGTGAAGGTCGTCCAAAATCAGTTGTTGTGCCACAAAATATCGATGCAGTGCCTTAACTGATTATGTAAGATGACATTTTGTGAGATAGAGGTATCCTTGCACATTAGTTCCACTTCAATATTTTAGATTTTGCATGGACACTGAGTTGTAGAAAAGTTGTTCTCGTTGGAAACCCCATAATTCATCAATCGCTCAAAATCGCGTCAAGTGGTGTGAGGAAACCATTAAAAACTGGTGCTTCAGAGTACGTGTACGTCTACGTGTCACAGATGATGAATCATGGATATAGTCTGAGCCGGAATAAAAGCAATCGACCGTGTGATTATTCAAAGACGAGCTGAATCCAACAAAAGTTGTTCTTAGAATGCACAGCGAAGCAACACATGACCCATTCGGCAGAAGGAACTTTCTGCCGAATGGGTCATGTGTCCATTGGTCTTCTTGAGCAACGTAGAATGGTCAATTCTGAATGGTACACGACTATTTGTTTGCCGGAGAAATTCGTAAAACTAACCGCTGAAGACCAATCATTCTCCATCATGACAAATTGAGCTCTCACATATCTCGTTGAACAGGTGAATTTTCGAGCAGACAAAACATCGAATTGATGACTCGTCCTCCGTTCAGTCCTGATTTGGCACCCAATGACTCCTTCTTATTCCCGAATATCAAAGGTGAACTGCGTGATCAACGATTTACAAGCGTCGAAGAAGCAGTTGAAGCGTTCAAAAACCATGTTTTGGAGGTGTCTCTAAAGGAATGGAAAAACGGCTTTGACAAATGGTTGAATGAATACAAAAGTGTATTGATCATCAAGGGTAATATTTCGAAGAAGAATAAAGTCATTTTCATTGAAAATGTTTTGCAGCAATATTATTGTTATTGCAGCAATAACTGTTAAAAATTTGACAAGTAAATCAACAACTTGATACTACCATAGCATGCATTTTGTTTGTCAAGAACTACTTAAAAATTTTATTCAACGTGATTAAGCATCCTTACCGCCCTAGTTAGTGTTTATAAATAATCTGTAAATACTGAATATTGAAATTTTAATGTAATTTCAACTCTAGTAATTTCATTAATACTTTGCAGTTTTTGAGTCGTGTCTGCTTTTTCAAAATTGAAGGTACTGACGTTTGTTTGAGAAAATAGCCAAGTGATTGAAACTTTGCACCAGTCATGTTAAAATTTTTATAGCACATTATTAATTTCTCTCTAAAAATGTCCGTATAAGTGAAAATTCATCAGAAAAGTTAATCTCCATGATGGGTTTGTTATGTATACATGAATTGATGACAATTAACCGAACTTGTTTTTTGAAATAAAGGGGATATCTGTCAAAAATAAGCAAAACGTTAACTTCATCCTAGTTGCATAAAATTTGACATATGGATATGAAATTGCCGTAGGCACAACTTTTTCAAGTAACTTTTCGTTAAATTCGATCTAGAAATGCCCTTTTTCAATTTTTTTCAAAAAAAAGTTGAATTTGACAAACACTGAACGTCAGTGGGTCGCAGTTGGCCGCATCATTTCAAGTTAAATTCAAAGCACAAACAAGTGCCGAAGTTAAACTTCATTGAAACTTTTCGAAAAAAAAGTTTCCCATATGGTGCGCACTTTAATGGTGACACTGTATATTCATAATTGAAAATCATACAAAATATCAGACTGCATTTGTTAACGAGTTAACAATCTTCTATGGATGATTCGAGGGTTGGCAATCTGAAGAGGAACTGTTAGACAAAAACAAACTCTAAGGCTTGGGATTGGGTCACTAACAACGAATAATGATGATAGTCAGACTAGATCTCGATCCCAAAGTGTAGATGGCTTCAGTTTCACCGTGAATATATTATAGTCGGGAGAGGATTATGAGCTTCGAAAGAGAAACTACTGTGAACCTGAGGATTGAGATGTTGAAATCCTCAAAATTCGAATATCAATATTGGATTGCGATGGTCATAGTTTTTCAGCTCATATGCACCTGAAATATAAAGGTTCAAATGGAGCATACTCACTGGAACAGTGAGCTCACCAAAACACACACACCCACATTTCTCAATTAGAACGATACAAGAAATAATGACAATTATAGTAAAACAAAAATCCATCGACAGGCGCACGAAATGGTCGAACGTCACAATAAATTCTATGGAAGTTTCTTCCATTCACATCATATTGTATGGAATGACATCTAAATTAATGGAATGAACTCCATTCCGACGACACTGGTTGGCACACATGTGGCAGCTTTAATTATTTCCAGGGATCGTTCCAGAATAAAAAAGCCGACGCAGAAACCGACACACTCTCCTTATTCATTTATGCAGATCCCTCACATTCGTTTCTGTATAACGTTTTGTGACATTTATTTGTATTCCAAGGCGAATTTACGTCTCGTAGTATTTCTTTTGCATATGGAGTCCGTCAGAGGGATGAAACCAGGGACGAACTCTTTGAAGATAGAAGGGGAGATCGTAGAGAATGTTGAACAGTCTATTGATCGCCACAGTTCAATCGGAAAATTCACAGAAGAGGATTTTCTTTTGTAGATTATTTCAGTAAAGTTGTTTTGATCATCTGAATTGCTTTGTGCTCGGATGCTAGTGAGGTGACAAGTAATGTTGATGAAGTGAGAAAATGAGTATTGTATATTAGCCAATTCCCAATGTAGCAACTGAGTTGCTACATTCAGCTTCAATGTTCATTATCAGATCAGTTCAATATTCCCAACATCCCATTTTTGAGAATCTAATACTTTCAGACGCCATTTTCTGACATCATGGCTGATGGATAAAGAACACCTGTTGGTTCTGGTGCAGGTGTTTTCAGTCGCAGACCCCGGACACCCCGGACAAAGATATCAACATGCCTAGGAACCTATGCGACTGTATTTCAAGCGGAAATTTACGCTATTTAATTGTGTGCGGAGATATTGGAAGAATTCAACCTCATACACTAGTCAATAACAATATTCTCGAACAGTCAAGCGGCGTTAAAAGCTTTTGGCTCTTACAGAGCAACGTCCAAATTGGCAGCAAATTGCCAAAAACGACTGTCCTCGATTGGAAGACTTAACAGATTGTCTCTGGTCTGGATTCCTGGACATTCTGGCCTAGAAAGTAATGAGGCTGCTGACTCCCTTGCAAAGGAGGGTGCTGCAAGCAGCTTCATCGGACCAGAACTTGTCAATGGCATCGCTTTAGGCTTCGCCAAACCAAGATTGAACACCTGGATGGCAAGAAGATTTATTCACCCTTCGAAGCTTGATACCGAACAGTTGTTGGACTACAGTAGGGATGAACTACTTTGATATCTAACAGGACTTCTCACAGGTCATTGTCAATTAAATCATCATATACAGAGACTGGGACTGTCAGAAGACAGTGTGTGTCGATTCTGTTTGCGAAATGTATGTGAGGTGGGGTTAATCATGAAAAAAAAAAGTATGAATGATAATGAATGTTTCAGTCACTTATTTCATAGGTAACGGCAGTATGAGGGACGGTAATGGTATATACATGAATCATCTGATCATATTAACAATTTCTCAATAGATTTCATTGTACAACAATATCGGTTGGGGCATTAATGAATCATGATTTTGCGACATAGTTCGTAGTTGGGGATATAATAAAAATTATACAATAGTAACGTGTCCATTTCCTAATATGTGAAAATAATTCTATCATATTTTTTTAAAAATAAAGAGTTATCCAGTCAGTTAACGGAATTTTCATTGATTCAATTTCGCCTTGGAAGTATAATCTTTCGCAGAACCGACATTGTGATTCATCTTTCTTTTTATGAGGATGCTGACTATGGCCTTCTCAAGTAAGAACTTGTCACTTCATTTCTGGTTCAAGGTGATATTTCCAGGATACATCTATAGTATGTATCTATACATCATTGAATACCTAATTACAGTAAAGTGAAATGAAAACATGAAATATTACGAAGCTCTGTTACGAGGCAAATTATGTTTATTCTATATTGACTTGAAGATTTTCATGACGTCTCTGAATAGCCTTGACATTTTCAACAAAATACATTTCCAGTTCAATCATATCCAACTCAAAATTATGAGTTCTGGATACTTGAGAATCGAGATGAAACGTCAGAAATAGTTTCAGTGATCTTTAAAAAGTCTTCACTTCGAAGTACGTCTAAATTCTGAACTACATATCCACTTATTCATTTTCTATGAATTACCTTTGTGGAAATGGCAAGGATCTGGCTCAGGGATCTAAGGGAAAGGAAAACATCGAAGTTACTCGAGTTTACTCCAGATGATGCACTTAGCTGTTAGTTATGTGAACTATATCGAAACAGTTTGAACTGTTTTCTGTTCAAATCTGTTTAAAATCTGTTTTCCGTTAACCAGCTGTCGCACCCCTAAGAACGACAACCCTCAGAAGTTGAAACTTGTGCGAGCTAATGATTAACGAGGTCTTACCTTTTTACGTGTGATTCCTAACACGGGTTGGATGATAGCAAGTGAAGATCGATCGTTCAGACTAGGGCATGAACCACCGACCAACACGGCATTCAATTCGAGTGAGTGAACAAAGCACCCACGCCGAACCGCTTGGCTACCGACCGACCTCATAAATATAAGTACTGTAATACTCATATAAGTTACACAAAGTTACATATTCCCAGTTTTAGACTATCCAAGTCACAGAAAAACCCTTCAAACTTGAACTCTATAGGCTCTAAATACAGAAGGAGTATCGTTTACTCAACATAAAGGCAGCAGAACAGTTCAGAGTTCAGATTTAAATTTTTAGATTCTCCAAGTTACAGAAACATGCTTTCCACTTGAAGCTCTTCAAGTTCTGATAAGTTTATGGATTCAGGTGGCAAATAGGTACAGATTCTCATTTTTGAACCTGCCAAATTACAAAAATCACTCTCAACTCGAAGCTCTACATGCTTTAATGAATATATGGATTGAGCAGTAGTTACAGATTCCCAGTGATTCACATTGAAGATTAAATATATTTGGAAAAATGTCCTCAGAAAGTTTATTCCACATAAACGCATTTCTCCAAATGAAAGAGTTCTTAAAGTGAAGTTGGAGCTGTACTAAGTTGCACCTCAAAACGATGAGCAGCCACTCAGAAAAATATACTGTTTTGATTGGCTGATTTTCTATAGTTTGTGACTGTCCCAAATATTGATATGCAATAGAGTTGGAATCGTGAATAGCAATCATAAGTTTCGCTATCACATGCTTTAAGTATACATAGATCATGATCAGCAATTGAAACAAACAAAAAAACATATTATTCAAACATTACTATTTTCACTCTACTCCACGAGCAAATTTTCTTCTAGTACTAATCATATCCTTTCCAATTCGTTCATCTACTATTCAAACCAATCTGATTCCATTCAATTTCATAATCGAGGCGATAAGTAACTTTGATCTGTTGAACTGCATCTCATAATCTGTTAACGCTCACTGCATCGCCATGAAAGTGATCTATGAATAAGTAATAGGCTCGTAACACGGCTCTCTAGTGAGAATACACCTACCTAAAATTAATCCACATGAATAATGATCCAATTGAACATCGTTGACGATCGATGCCGTCATATCCGCACAATGTTCTGAGGAGTAAAAGTGTTTTTACCTTCATGAGAAGAAAACATTCTCAGGAGGGGTTCATTTTTGTAGAATACAGTTTTTGACTGGTTGCATCTTCATTGATGAATAGTTGAAAAATGTAGAATATCCAAAGGAAGGAAAGCAAGACCATCATGGAGAATTAAAGATTCATTATATTCAATGAATAGTTGGTATTTGTGAAAAAAAAACATGATGTTTTAAAATTTTGCTTTCTTTTTTGAAAGTCCCCACTTTCAATATGAAAAGATTACTGGGAATCCAGAAGGTTTTATGTGATTATATATTATGTGGGAGCTGTACTAGACGTTATGTAATGTGCACAAAAAAAAGTTCGTGACTATATGATGAAAAAATTGAGCCATTGAAATTAATATTTCCGAAAAGCACATGAAAAGGAAATTGTAAAAAGATAACCCCATCAGGGAAAATGAGAAATTAAACTTACAAAACAAAAATTTATCCCAAACATCAGAACTGCAATTCTCTCCTAGACGCGCGTTCCACCAACCGAGTAGGCGTCTTAAGGGGATGAAAAAACTTGGTTGGTGAATAGTATTGCATTTCTGGTGATTGAGAACAGTTGGATTCATTCAACGCCAGAGGTTTCACCTTTTTTTTAAGTACATTTCATTTTCATGTTTGTAGCAAGTCAGGTGTATAGGCATTCTTAAATAAACATATAAAAGGAAGAAGTGAATTGTAAAAATATCAATCAACGCAGGGGTTGCCTACGTACATATATAAACGAATAAATATTCACCTATGATAATAGGGGTATTTACAGACTACCATAGTACAATCGATACCGGTGAGTATTTTTCATCTCGTGTAGACATAGTTGACGTGAACTGTCCTAAAATGATCGTAGTATTCCGAGACTGAGAAAAAACATTGGTTGAGTAGCATTTTCTTGATAGCTCTTTTGAATTTGGTGATACTAAGCTCTTTAAAGTTATTTGGCAGGGAGTTGTAATCAACATAATTCATTTTTGATCTGGTCAAACGATAACGGCATGTTCTTACCTTGTCCGCATTTCTCGTGAAATGTCAGACTATTTCTCTAGCAACTGAGTATTTTTTTTGTTTTCCAGTAGCGTCTGATAAACATATAATATTGGCAACGGCATTATACAGTCTACAGTTCTCCCGGAAACCTGCATTTGCCAGTATTCTTACAGTTTTTTACTCCGTAGTTCGAAAATTCTCATCGAACCAGGAGAGTTCCCCCAAAGAACAAAACCATAGCTGATATGAGAGTGGAATAATGCAAAATACGTCATTTTCAAAATTTCACCGCTTGTGATGTTTTGCACTTGACGAAGGATATATATTGCACTAGATAGTGTATTTGCGAGATCTGTATGTTGATGCCAAGATAAAGTTCTGCCGAGAGTAATGCCAAGTAATTTTACACTTTTGTTAGCTGAACTTACAGTGGTGAACTCAAGGTTTTGAGTTTTGTCACTATTCAACTTCAATTTATTTGCTAGAAACCAAGCGTTGGCTTGATTGTCAACTTCTTCCATTAGTTGTGGATTGTTTAATGAACATTAATATACAGCTGATCGCTGTGTATTGAAGTTGTTTCTACACCTCACGATTTGATTCAAATAAAGTTTGTGGAGATCAAATCGTGAAATGTAGTTTTTGAAATTACTATGGGTCTTCATCAAGTAACGGACGAATCATTCAGAAAAAAAATGTTGAAGTTGTGTCATCTGCATAGAGAATGGACCTATAGGAAGAGATGACATATGTCATTAACATAAATAACAAAGAGCAGGGGCACAAGTATTGAACCCGGTGGAAGGTATGATTCTATGAGTGACAGAGATACCCCTCTAACTCCATAATAATACAATTTTTTCAAGAAGTATACTGTATGATACAAAATCAAAGAACTTAGACAAATCAAAAAGCGTTATGGTAGTGTGCACACCCTTCTCGAATCCTTCAACAATAGATCCAGCAACATCAAAGACAACTAGAGAAGTAGAACGATTTTTGCGAAACCCTGACCCAGAGAAAAGAAGTTGTAACTTTCGAAGTATTCATACAGACGCTTTTTCATTATTATTTCAACGATTTTGATAAGTATCCTCTCAATAAACGAACCACAAACAAGTGTTTGCAGTTTACTAACCAGTTGATTGTCAATAAGCTTTGTCTTTTCATGTATAGTATGTCACTAGTTCTTTATCACTTCATCAAATTAGTTCTGGACTGGGATATCATGCAGGTCGCTTCATTGCTACATCGATCGACCCCTTTTAAGCACAAGACGATCTGTCTGAAAACAATTTATGAGCGGTTGCCTCCCATTGATGAGTCCACCTCCACACTTTTGAGCTTTCATCACTCAACTATCACCTATCTTTTATACCTGATCATACTGATGAAACTCAGAAACATCTCTCAGCCCACCTTTTTATTTTGAGTGATTGTTCACGATTTTTAACAGATCTATCTAGCGTTTCCAATACTTCCGCATGAGCTTACTGTGACTAGTCTGAAGAGTGTTTTATGTTGTTCCAACTCTTTGGTATTGAAAGTGATGCATAATGCTTTCTCCTTCTGGGTTTCTCAGCATAGTCCACTTTTATCATAGATTTTTTTAAGGACAAAACACAAACACTACAGAAAAATCTTCAAGCCGCTCTCAGAGCGGTGCCAAGTAACTTGAACACTTCCCGTGAAAGTATCTATAGAAGACAGATAAATCTTCAACCTTTCTCCAATGTTCCAGGCTATCGAGGTGGCACGTGATATTTGCATCTCCAATCAAGCAGATAGCTCTTTTCTGGATGAAATCCGGCAACTTCAGGGTATGTTTAGGGACAGAGTTCTATACATGAGAACAATACTCCAAAGAAGGTCTGATATGAGATTTATAAAGCATCAAAAGTTGCTGAGGTGTGTATAGTTTTCTGATTCGGAACATTGTTCTAAGTTTCTGGAAAGCAGCCTTTGTAATTGTAATTCCAGCGACATGATTGTGCCAAGACATATTGGTGTCCATTTTAATCCACAACAAACTTATTGAAGCAGAAGCAGATTTGGCATTATTTTATATCCGGTTTGGAAACATTTCATCCCAGTTCGAAATCAATCACTTCTAGATCCTTATTGAGATAGGCAACCTCCTGCTGCCGGAGAAGATGTGCCTCCGTAATCGTGAAATCCAAATTGAATAACAAGACAAGTGTGATGTCATCAGCGAAGCAGTATATTGGATTCTTGGTTTTTTCCAAAAAGTCATTGAAATATAATAAAAAGAGGATTGGAGACAATATGGATCCCTGGGGAACACCATCGTTGTTGGTGAAAGTATTCTTCGAGAGATATCCATCGACGGCTACTGGCAGGAAACGTTTTTTGAGGAAGCTGGAGAGCCATACACAAAATGATCCGACAAGAAATTTAGAACGTTTTATGTTTCTCCATTCATTTGCAACATGTGTATTTTCTTGAGGTTGAAAAAGTTGAAAGTACAATATACATCTGGCTTCCTGAATTATGATAGTTTTATATATTTTGCAAGCGAACTGGATCAGAAAAAAAATAACGAATCAATTCCAACATGTTTATTTTTAAGGTGAAATGCTATAGATAGATGGTTATCTATAATCTAACCTACACCAGATGCTGAAATTGAGTTAGTCCAAGAAATGCATGATGAGCTTCATACCAAGTTAGTGATATACCTTGCAGCCAAGGTCAAAAAACGACTGTGTCAAAATTGCACTGAGTCTTGCCTTATACATCTGAATTTCATCGTTCACTTTCCAGGCTAAGTTGTGGTTAGTTCTTGGTAGTTTTTTTCACCAATGACTTTCCTTGAAAACTTCCTGAATTCATTTTGTATTATCTTAGTTCGTAGCTGCTTGAGTTGTCGAATATCTTTTTAGCAAGCTGGATAAGGAGTTAGCTGGATAAGGAGATTAGTGATCACATTTTTTTCCCAAAAGGATTATCTCCGATTAGTTGCCGTCAGATCACTCTCTGTCTATGAGGTATCGGCTGGTATCAGCTTTTTATTTATGTGTGAGACATGTATATTCTGAACTGAAGTGTTTGAATTCAAGTTGGGAAAGCCTCCAAAACAACTATATAAGGCAGTCTGTCAGCTGTCGTCCTTTTTTGAAAGAATTATAGTTCTCTTCAAGCACTTGAACGATTACCTCCACTCGTAATTTTGACTCTGTCATACCAATGTGTGATGCATGTAGCCCCGTTGATTATTTTCCATCAATCTATTTTTGTTTGAACTAAAATGAACATATTCTATACGCGAACACTAAATAGCTGTTTCGACAGTTTTTATTGGTACCAACATTTTCCAATCACCAATCCAAATTGAGGATGTGAAATGAAGAAAATTTCATGAAAAATAATCAATTCATAATTTGAAAACTGAATAACTGTTCAAACAGCTCATCTATCACTAGATATTTCAATTCTTCTATAGAAAACGGTAGAAAATTAATTTTTTTGAATGAACACTACTCTCGCAAAAAATAAAGTTCACTGTCACAAATTTTTATCAAAAAATTTATAGAAATGTTTGAAATTACTCAGACATCACGAAAATCTCCCAATAAATTTCTGAGTGAAATATAGAGATTTGTTTTACAACATTCTCCTGGAATAATTAATGATTGGCCTTAAACGGAAAGGGCACTCAAAGTTAATTAAAAGTGGTTTTACAGCTTTGGGCAATAAACCGGTATATCAGGAATTTCTGAAAGAATAGCAATCAAGACAATGGAAATAGCTTCAGCGAAAATAAATTATTGAGAATAATTTTTCTTTACAGTAAACACGATGAATGAATTTGAAATCAACTGAGGCAGTCTGAGCTGATCTCTGATGTTTAAAATAACAAAGGAGAGTTTTTCATTACCATCATTCAATCATTTTGTATAGACCGAGGCAGATGTTGATGTTGAATTATCCATAATGACATCTCTGGATTACGATGTAGAAAAGACATTTCATCATGAGGCTGTAACATTAAAATTAAATCAGCCTGATAAATAATGTACTCAATAGTCGTAATATCTGCGATCAAATTTTCATTTGCCAGGAAAATACTTCTACAGAGAAAAAGCTGATATATTCAGAAACACTTGTTGTAGTAGTTTTTCGTAATTTTCTCAACAAAACCGGACAGCAAGATAGGAATAACAGTGTGCGAAAATGGAAATTCACTGCATTCAGTTCCACAGGAAGTTCACATAATAATAATAACAACAATAATGATCAACGTCTTCATTCTTTTCAGGTATTAGACACTCTTATGCTATCTTAATCTGAATACGGTTCTGTTTAAATGAAAATAAAAGTTGGGGTTCACTTTTTGTAGTGGCGGGTCGCTAAAAAATCTGTTCTTCCACTAAACCTTCACAAAGTCTCTGTGATGATTCTAAATATAGATAGTGTGTTTCTTCTTCAGAAAGAAAAATAAGGAGAAAAAAAGGAACAAAATTAAGTTTAGTGGGGTTGCTCAAAAAATAAAAAATAACTGGGGACTTACTACTTGATAACACTTGATTTTGAAGTAAATATAACGAAACTGCAGTAAAAATGGAATTTTTAACAGGTGATGATTGACTGTATTGTCAAACATGCGCCAAACTAACTGAATGTTATAAGGAAACAAGTATAGCTGAGGCTCCAGTCAAACTAATGATAACACTGATGATTTTCAAACAAGACTCAACCTCTAACGGAAGCAAGAAACTCTTTGGAAGGTTCGAAATAGATGAACATTTCAATCTAGCAGACCACTATTATAATATTCATGCAGTCATTGTTCACTGTGGTTCTGGCGTTGAAGAAACGGACTGTGGTTTAAGTTTGACGATAGTCGTGTCACGAAGTGTTCTGGCGATGCACTGAATTCATTGGAGCCTCTGGAGATACCCTACATTTTGTTTTATAAGAGAGAGGACATTGTTGTATGAAGATCTTCAGATGATGTGGTGCTGCAGGTTTTTCCGGGTTTTCCTGCAGCTGAAAATGCAAATGCGCCACTGGAATCAATGAAGTCGCCCCGGAGCGCCAATTAATTTTTATTGTTGTTTTTATTTTATTTTTATCGTTATTTTGAGTAACGCTAGTTATAAATAAAGTGGTAAAAAACATAGAAAGTTTTCAATTCTATTTTTTTTCAAATATAACTTTAGGTAACTTTTGAATTGTGATATGCTTTCGTGTTTCATCTTCTGGGGGATTTAATTTTATATTCTGGTAATTTAAAATGATCGTTTGGAGGTTTTTGCTTTAAAGTATCGAGAAGTCGAATTACTTTTGAACCTCACATTCAAATTGTGGATGTCGTGCGAATAGTAATTTGTTTGTGGAGTTTCATTTGTAATAATCCCAAGAAACAGATGTAGATGCCATTCGATGTCTCGTAATTTCATCTAAAACATGAATTTTGTACCTTCCGGAAATTGTTTTGATAATGGCTTGATAATGGCAAGAACCGTCAAGGGAATCATCATAATTGAACATTGACACTACCAGAGTCTTACAAATAGCCTTCACATATATTTTGCGTTGAATATTGTTTATATTTCATCGATGTAATTAGACTGATTGATCTGTTTGGATACAAAATATTGAAAAAAAATTAAATAAAACAAAAACATGTACGTGCACCAACGTTACACTCAAATAGGTTCAAGAGATATTACCAATAACTTTTAATCACACTCTGAATGTATTTGTAATCATTGGACTCGATTGTCCATAATTATCGTCTGAACACAATGTTGTATCGATTTCATTTAAGACCATTCTAAAAGAAAATATCTCAGAAAAGTGTCTTTGTAATCACATATTCTCCGCATTTGATAATTACATTAGTTATCCCGAAATCATAATTTGAAGTCACTTCAAAAGCAGATTATTCTGGGTTTCATTCAGAAATATTTTGACCAATTCATGAAACTCAGATGCACAACAAATTAATGTCGAAACAAAATGTAAAACAATCTGATTTCGAATATTTAACGGGCGCGAAAAATCCGGATCTATCCCGAAGCTATCGATACTAGTCACCCTTTGAAGCCACACAAAAATAAAGAAGAGGAAGAGCAGAAATAACACATTGTAATGCGCAGAATGAACAATTTCGAATTGAGTGGGGCTATTTACATGGCAAACAAGCTGCGACGGCCTGTGAGCTAATTGCGAGAATTCCACTGGAAAGAAATGCGAGATAAAAAACTACTTTTTCAAACGGTCCACTGCAAAGTCGTGAAAATTAATGAACGTTTGTGTTGATTGCCGCTTCGCTTTAATGACTCCACTAAAATTAAACGGTGTATCGGTTTGCGAACTACATACATGGAGAAAAATTGACAATGATACATTGAGAAAAAGATACTTCGAATGCTTTTGATTAGTAGTGTTGATTTTTTTACTGTAAACCTGGTTGACGAAAATCTATCCAGGGTTTGACAAGTAGGTACAAAAGTACGTCGAATAGTGTGAAATGAAACATATTCTTGATCACTATAATACAAGACATATTGCAGAAGATAGGCTACACGACGTAGAATTTCTATTAAATTTCTATCGGCATTGCACAGTTATAACCTGTGTTATAACGTTTGTAAATGAAAGGAGCAACGTTCGGGGGCGATAGTGGGGTTTTTACTAATGAAAATAATGTGGTTAGCTCCTTTCTTAGAGTGGGTCGTGGAAAAAATACTTCAATGTGATAGGAAGTAGATTTATTCGTTGTGCAAGTTGCAACTACTAACTACATTGAATCATTCAAATCCGCGTTGGGGGTAGGAAATGATCATTTGATACCCCCATGTATATATACACCAGAGTTTACATATATAAACTAGTAAGTAGTAGTAAGGAAAAATGAAAAAAAAACATGTAGGAATATCACTTAGTATAGTGATACCTTACGATCCCTTAAAAAATCTTGAAGATGACAGAATGGAGGATAACCTAACATTGTTCGATACAAGTATTAGTGAATTAGTAGAAATTTTGAGGAATATAAAGAATAAAACTGCAACTGGATATAATGGAATCTCCATAAAAATTATTTAAAATCAAATCTTCCAATTAAGGCACTGCAAACATTGGTATCTCTAATCAACACCTCTTTCCAGAATGGAATTTTTCCTGATTTTCTGGAAACTACCGTTGTCCTTCCATTATTTAAAGGTGGAGATTCAGATGATCCCGCGAATCTTTGCTCGATCTCTCTCAGTCCAACTATAGCCAAAGTTATCGAAAAACTTGTGAAAATACGCCTGACAATTTTCCTACAACACCACAATATTTTAAGTGAAAGCCAGTTTGATTTTTAGATATTTACGTCTGGTAGTGTAGCAGCTGCAGTTTTTTGTGATCTTCCTAAGGCGTTTGATTGCGTTGATCATAAGATCTTGTTAATAAAAATTCACCAATACGGCTGCAGAGAAATAATGCTCAAATGATTTGAATCTTACTTTTCAGGAAGAAATCAAATGTTGAGAAAGACAGGACTTTCAGAAAAAAAAAGAAGGGATTTTTGTGTGGTGTTCCACAAGGATCAGTTTTGGGACCCATCTTATTCTTATTATTTGTCAATGACAAATTTGAGCATTTCTGTAAATTTCACTCTTTTTGCTGATGACACGACGATATTGTGGAACAACAAAAACTCAAATGATTTACACAATGCAATATCTACTGATATGAAAAAAAATCAAGGAGTGGTGTGATGATAATTTTCTACAAACAACACTCAAATGATTTACATAATGCAATATCTACTGATATGAAAAAAATCAAGGAGTTGTGTGATGATAATTTTCTATCCTTCAATATCACTACAACAAACATTTCATCATTTAGATGCGCTCTTGATGACCTGTCATTCGGTGATAACTTAGTGATCAAGTACGAGACTCAATCTAAATTTCTAGGTATTCACATTGACAACAAGCTCAAATTTATCGAGCAATAAACAACTTTAAAGTAAAATTTGTTCTGGATGGTTATGCAGGAAAAGATTTTAACAGTAATTTCTTTGTTCATTTTGGAAACGGTATGTCCCTATTTGAGGCTTAATGGCATTCTTAAAGCACACGTTCCACCGCATTGAAATTGTCAATTCCTTTAACGAATTTGTTTAGGATAAGAGTAAAAACATTTCTGGCTGATATACCGTATTATAATTTGCCAGAGTTCTATAATGATAAATTTACGTGACAAAATGTGCATATTTGAATTCAAGTTATATAAGATTTTTGTTTATATTCTTGTTTGGATATAAATGTTTGTTTGTCTGGTTCAATGGGTGTATTTATTTATGTTATATCATATATAAGTATAAGTATAAGTCTATTACATAAGTGTTGATAATATTTTTAAATGAGTTTGTACACAACAATGTTGAGACAAAATTTCGATGTTGAACTAAGTATAGTATATGTTCTAACTTTACTTTTTTGTAAGTGTTTTTATATTCACATTTTATATTTCTATACTTACATTTGTATGTATTTTTCACAAGTTTTGTCCACAAGATTTATTCCTAATGACAAGGAAGTATATTATTATTATTATTAAGTGGTGAGTAAATATAGGTCAAGTTGTGATATTGAGTTAGTTGTATTCTATCTTCCAGAATCACTGGTAGATAAGGCTTCACAGCCAAAAAGCAGCATTCAAATAATATTCGATTGTAACCAATAAACAGGTTAATTGACAAGCAACAAGAGGTGTGATATTAATATAAGTGAAGTGATAGAAATAATGGAAAGAGCTCGCCTGATTAAGATGTTGCCAGCGTATATCTTCCTCCAATGGATATCTTCTTCGTTCGAAACCCTGTTGAGATCTGGTGTGTTCATAAATGATCTTGAGATTCTGTGGTAAGTATTGAAGTTGAAATCAATAATCTTCTGGTTACCAGAGACTTTTTGTAGTATCTTAACAAAGGTAACGATGAAGAAGGGAGAGCAACATAAAGCAAAAAAGGAATGAAACAAAGTAAGGTTATACGAACAACTGTGTGCCAAGTTCCAGTTTTATTGGGAAAAAGTGCATACTGAGATACCTCTCAATCGATAGTTGACAAGTGGAATACGTGCCTGTATACAATAGTGGATGCCTGAAGTGAAATCTACCGGTTTGATTCGGAAGATAGAATAATTCAAATCCCAAAACACTAAAGTGTGTATATCTTTCTCTCCTCAAGAATTCTTGAATTCAGCTCTAGCTATGTGCCATGATGATAAAAAAGGAAAGGATATCCTCCTTTCAAATGTATGTCAACTTGTCATCTAGTCAGTTTTATTTCGCAATCTCATAAAAATAGTCAAGTATTGCGGTTGTCTGGTCGTCATGGTTATTGATGTCACAGTCGGTCTGTTCAGAGTAAAATCATCTCCAATGACGTCACAGGTGAACCCTTTCAATCACAGGAATCTTAGAGAGCACTGGAAGCCACAATTATTACAAGGCAATTACAAACAAGAATTGATTGATGGTAGGTGATTGAATGAATCTAGATCAAATTGAATATATAGAGGTTATTATTATCAGGGTACAGAAACCTAGAATTCAACGGATCTCATGGAAGCACTATTTCAAAAATGTCATTACAATAATGAATAAACATCGAAGTTGTATATTTTATGTTTTTTGAGAAAGGTGCTTTTCATTACCTTTCCTGCATATCTCATGCTTTGCACATCATTCCATCAGTTTTTTTTGACTATACGTTGATATTTTTTCCTTAATTTTTCGCAAGTAGATGTCAAAACACGAATACTACTACCTCGGCTGAAAAGCCTCAGATTGGGCTAGTCTTACTGCATTAACCGCTCTTTCATTCAGTACTCAACTTCAAAAGAAGGCTTTTGAAATTTCATGATACTTCACTCATGAGCTTGTGAGTTATTGTGCTAAGAGTTGACACTACTTTTGTTATCTTCAGATCAATATTGACCGAAAACAAGATCATTTTTATGATTCTAAGCAATGTTTGGCCATGTTCAAACATACCAAATCTGAATGAATTTTTGCGTCGATATGTGACAATACATGAAACATGGATTCATCACTTCACACCGGAATCAAAACGATCGTCATCTGAGTGAAGAACAACTGGTGAACCTCGTCGAAAGTGCTCAAAAGCACAATTGGCTGGCCTCAGTGTTTTTGGATGTGCCTGGTGTAATATTCAACGAGATGGGAAATTTCATCAACAGTGAATATTATATTTCGTTATTGGAGCATTTCAAAGACTATATTGCAAAGAAACAACCGTATATGGCAAAGAAAAAAATTATGTTTCATCAAGACAACACGCCATGTTATAAGTTGATCAAAACAATGGCAATGGCATTGAACTTTGAATTACTCCCACATCCACGGTATTGGCCTGATTTGGCTCCTAGTGACTACTGGCTGTTCGCAAACTCAGAAAACTACTCACCGGTAATAAATTTTGCTCGAATGAAAAAGCTGTTGCTGTAACTGAGGCCTATTTTGAGGCAAAAGATGAATTGTGTGTGTTATTGAGAGCGCTGAAATGATTGTGTGGCTTTTGATGTAGATCACGAAAAAAAAAACGCGTTTTATTTCTTATATCCGGGACTTTTCAGCCCATGTGTTACTGGCCGATAATTGATGTGAATCCATATCCAAACTAACTAATATAGATTACTGCTATTTCTATTATGATAGGTTTGAAATTCAATTCTCTTAAAGAGTGTTGCTCACATTATTTTTCCAGCAACCGAATAGAAAAGCAAATCAACGAGACACATTCCTTCATTGCATTTCTTTGTATAAATGAAATGAAAACATCACAATTCTTATTTTTAATAAATATTGAAATGCAAACAGAAGATAGGTAGCTACAGAATCATTATAATTCGAATTTACATTAATATTCACATGGAAATTCAAGCAATTGCTAATATTGAAGGATTTCAATTTGTTTGAAATGTTTGCCATATTTGAATGCGTTTTGTTGAAGTCAGAACAAGAAAGAAAAGTTTCTGTTTCACACTGATTGCTTTCGTCTGATAATTTTTGAATGGTTTCGGCAATTTTCAGTTCGTTTGTGAGTGAATTGCTACATATTCTTCAGCCACATTGGTAGACTTTCAGCCACCGAGTCTCTTAAAATTTGTAGCGTTTCCACCATTATCAGCAAATAACGTCGCTTAAGTGCAACGAATCCTTTGATCTGTGCAATTTTTAGGATTGGGTGAATTACAAAATTCTGTGCTTCATAATGCAAGATTTCTAGTACTGTGGATATCAACATCCTGAATCGAACATACTTTTTGTAATTCACGAAACGATGGCCATGAAGATGAATATTGACCATACCACAGCAGGTTTTCTTGAGCAATTACAATGGAAGTTCTCTCAATAATATATGTGTTCTGGAATTTAGTATTTTCACGAGAAACATGTCTTTCGTGTTGTTTATTGGACCAATTGACATTTTTGTTAGATCTTCATGTCAATAAGCACCGGCTAACTCAATAGTTGTTGCTATTTGAAAATAAAGTGAACTAAGTTGATACTGTTATATCTCACAATCGTAATGTTTTTTTTAAAATCACCTTCAGCATTGAATATGTTCCATCATCTGCTTCCTTTATGAATTTGTAGATCTGCTCGCTGTTGGAGAGTTCTGATTTCTTTACTCTATAACCAACATTTCTCCTTCTGAGATATGCGTTAACCTTTGAGAAAGAGGATATATTTACATTTTTCTTCACTGAATTGGTACTTTTCTATTATATAGTACATCTTTCACAAAACAGAGGATTTGACAGTTTCAGTTTCGTGCACCAAATTGAACCAAAATTACATCCTTTGTAATAATTTGGCATTTCTTCATATCCACCCATTTCGAGAACAAGTCATTGAATTTTTCGTACCAGAACATCAATTTTTCAAGAAACAGTTGTGCTGTAGCAGCAGTCGTTGCTTTGAAAATATCATATGACATATTTTCAACCTCTCTATCACTGCTGCTTTTTATAGTTCATTGCGATAATAGCGAACAAAAATTATGCAAACTTCCAAAAATCAAAATTTCCACTAATTTCATATCAAACAGCTGTCAGTCCTTATTTCACTCATATGATAATGATCAACTGCATTCATCAAAACCATACCTAGCAACATTTTCATATTTACAGTGACAACAACGATGTGATTCTTCCCAGCTTGGTCCGGAAAGTACCAGTACATACTCCTTGGACTGAGTCGGAAAAAATCTGCTCTCTTAAAGAGAGAGCGTGTACCAGAACTGTACAGTCCTGCTAAAGAAATATATTGCATAGCGAATCATGTGCATAATTGTGAAAATCACAATTAACTATATCAGTTAGTTTCAGACTTCGAATCTTTTGATTTTTCAAAACTTTGAAAATCAGAACCGCAAAAACAGTAGTTTTCTTCTTGATGCTCCTTTCTTCAATTGCAATTGTTTTCAATGATTTATTTCTTGAAGAATCAGTTACTTCACAACCGAAGTCAACCAGACTTATTTTTCAACAGGATTGTTCTACGTACGTATCCAAACTCGCATTCAGAGAAGTTAAATTATATATTAGGCTGTATCATGTTCAACATTTCTCTACGTGCTCAGTGAACACAATACAAAACAATGAAATTAACCCAAACGGAATGTTTCGAGATTATTTAATTTTCTTTTTTACAGGTATATTCGGTGAAAACGTTATTACAGAAGTTATTTTGGATGAAACATTAACATTCAGTATTTACAATTTCGGTCCGTTTTAGAGAGTTATTTCTGTTGAATTTCGTAATGAACTCCTCTGGATTCCCGTCGTAATGGAAGAGTGGATCGTGGAACAGATTTCACTGTTGACAGTGGATCATTTCGGTGAAATGTGTTAGACGAATCAGATAACCAGGACACAACATTTTGCTCAGAACAGAAATGAAAAGAGACCTCCAAGTGGAATACATTAACTTGAATTTTATTCTTTTTCTAATTATCTTCGAAACTATTTTTTAATTTTATACTATTAGTTTGGTATTGTTTCTTGTCGAAAAGGCTGAAATGAGAGTATGATAATTTCACAAACAGGCAAGTATTGATTGTATGAAAAATCAAAGTAGGTCATATGATTTGAATCTTATCATGATCTATTTTATGTCCTACTTTATGAAAACAACAACAAAAATTACGGCTAATCCATCAGATTAATGAACATCAGAACCTGGATTCTTGAATGTCATTGAATCCATCTCTTTTCTTTCGAAACTTCTTTCCGTTCGTATTCTGGCAAGTATTTTTCTCGAGATGTGAACAATATGAGACATACTCTACTGAAGATGATAAATTTTTTATTAAACCGACTCATCATTTTGGTGAAGTTTCTATCAACATGTCTTTTTATAATAGATTTTTTAATTTACGAAATATACTAATCTTTTTGTAATTCACTATAATTTTTTCTCTTTCTTTTTTTATTTCCACTATTATCGTAAAAGAAACGGTTCTTGACACTGAAATTAATTGTGACTACCATAAAAATATAACAAAAAGTACCGTAAAAAAATTAAACACGAGAGAAAAGAAAAATTTTCTCGGAGATCTCCGAATACCGAAAATTCATGACAACTGTAACTGAGATTTCGATTAGAAAAATGTACAGCATATTCGGAACATGGAAAGCTAAAAAGAAAACCAGTTTTACCAATTTATCTGGTGAATTTCTGGGATTCGTGAAAGAGTACTTCATACATAAGACTTGAATGTGTTCATTACAATTTCCACTTCTGATTTCATTAAGTGGTAGATCTACTTTCCGTGAAAGACGTGAAAAAACATATCCCACCATCAAAATTTACCCCATTCTGTGTTTTCAATCGATTTCTATTTATTTTCCTCACAATGATCACAATAATTTTTTCTCAACACTAATTTCATGTTGACATCTTCTTTATTCCCAAAAATTATTTACGCAGTCCTATTGGATGTTTACTTGCAAATTAATCACATCAGTAGGTTACTGCACATCTCGAGACTATTGATCATGTTGTATATAGAATAGCAGTCCCGTCCGAACTTCGTATCGCTTTATAACTAATCAGTATTTCAAGTTATTACCTGAGTTATTTTATTTATGAATCGCACCCTCTCCTCAAGAAAAAAAAATGAAAAAATGCTGACAATGAATGCTTTCTACAGCCTTGAAGAATTTGTGCAAAGTACCTAATTTATGTTAATACTTGTATGTAAGTATGCCCCTGTATGAATATTGTACTTTCAAAATAATTTATTGAATTTCTAATTTTTTAAAAAAATGATTTGCATAACATTAATAATGTGCTACTAAGTGTAATATGACTTGCCATATCCAAGCACAGCTTGGCTACAAATGGTTAATGTTACCAAGTCATTGTCATGCCAATATATCATGTGGTAATTTCAACTGTTTACGGTCACTCGATTATTATAGGAAGTAAACGGAGTCATTAGAAAAATCGTATACCTGGGAATGTTGAACAAGATGATTTTCCATCTGCGCAAAATCACATGTCATCATCATGTGTCAAAACATCAATTGTCAAAAATCATGAAAATCAGTCCAGTTATGAATGATGTACCTACCACGATGTTCTGAAAGGAGCTCTGTTGATGAAATGTACTATAAGATTTACTTATATTATCTGTGTAAATATTTCAGATAACTCAGTCGCCTCCCTCACGAATTACAAAAAGATAATAATAAGTACAATCTATAGGTTATTGAAGTCGAATTCTTTCAATCAGATTTGATTTCAGTTAATGCTGTTAGGAGCTGTCAACGTCACCATACACGATTAGATCAGACTAAATTACTCTGTTTGTTTGAAGGTGATCGACAATGTTTCATGATGAATTTCATTAGTTCGGACTTCCATTGTCTGATATTATATAAAATGATTTAAAATCCCTAAAAGAACTTAAAAAGAAGAATCAGAGATGAATAGCCGAAAAAAACAATTATATTAAACGAAAAAACCTGGAATGAAGTAATAGTGAAACAAAATAGACGCCTTCCTGAAACACATCAACAGCGTAAGACCTTCCATCACTTCCACAATGAAGAAGGGAATCCACAACGAATTGTCATTTTCAGACGTATTGGTGAAGAGGACCGATACTAAGTGGGAAACATCTGTATACTGAAAACCCACTCACACGGGACAGTATCTGAATCACGAATCCAACAACCATTAATGGACTGAAAGAGGAATCATCAAGACTCTATTAGACCGTGCTTTCCGACTCTTTAATACGAAGGAAATTCTCGAGGAGGAACTAGACATCATCAAAAATGATCTTCAACGGAATGGCTATTCCAAAGCGATGGTTTGGCTAAAACCTTGGCTAAAGACAGCAGGAACCTCACAAGGAAAAGAAGCCGTCACAACCAGTGCTTGCACTTCCCTACATCAGAGGATTTTCGGAAAGGATAAGAAGAATTGGTTCCAAGTACAATATCAAAACCTGCTTCAGATCCGAAAACACTATCCGTAGCAGCCTCACGAAAACCAGACCACCAAACGCGGACTGCGATTCCAAGAATTGCATTTACCGAATACCCTGTAAGTGCGGAAAATCCTTTATTGGTGAAATTAAGAGGACATTGGATGTTCGTATTGTCGAGCACAAGAAACACACACAGCGAGGGGAAACCAGCAAATCAGAAATAGCAGAGCATGTTTGGACCCATCAACAACATCGAGTGGTCCCAAGCTGATATCATACACAGAGAGAAATATTGGTTTAGGAAGAAATTCAAAGAAGTCGCATACATGTTGTCCAACATCGTATTCAACCAAGCTAGCGTAGAGATACGCAACATATGGAAACCCATCATCAAGCGAAAAATGGCCTACTCCCGCCAAACGGTCATCTCCCATTAAACCAGTGAAGCGGAAAAGAGAAAGCGGGGATAAAGAAAAGTACTCGAATTACCCATCTCTCGGAGAAATCAGTCCAGTCATCACCCGAAAACGATTGTGGATACTAACAATCGAAACGTCGTGGAGTAACTTGGTTCGCAATCTCTTAACTTTTTATTTTTATTTTTTTTTTCAATTTTTCTATTTTCACCTGTATTTTATTCCACTATTATTTCATTTCAGGTTTTTTTGCTCAATATAATTGTTTTTTTAAGCCATTCATTTTTAATTCTTTTTTTTTTACTTCTTTCAGGGATTTCAAATCATTTTATATAATATCAGACAATGGAAGTACCAACTAATGAAAACCAACTAATCTGATCTGTCTTTCAAGCTAAACGCTCTTTCGTGTATATAACTCATTGAGATGTTCTTGTCTACTCGTGATCGCTTGTTTTGAAGTTCAGTATTCAGATTGACGCCTGTTTTCAGACTGTAATGAACAATCCGGACAGACAACGAGAATACAGGCCTTTTCCAAATTTGATCATCTTTTTGCACTCTTTGAGTATTTAAAATCCAAGGAATGTCGTTTGGAATAGGTTTCACATAGTTATTCTCAGTCTCAGTTATTATTTCAATTCAAAAATCTACAATTCTTCAGCTAAACTGGAAAATGTAAATTCACTAGTCGAGCACCAGGAGAACAAAGAATAGCCAACCTTTGTTGAACAGCACAAATTTACATTTTGAACGTACATCAATGATCATCTGTCTCCGAGTCATTGCCGAGAATAATTGAATATATAATTAAGACTGAATTGCAGGCAGTTGTGTCCTCAGAACCATTGAGAGTTAGACATGGTTGCAAGCCGTCGTATTCTGCTACATTCAGGACTGAATGTGCCAATGCGAAATGGAAATTTTGCCCCGTGTAATTGAATATATTTGTATATCTGTACCTTTTTGATAGCCTCGGCTGAATATGGGACTCATGAGGGATCATGGTTCATCATTATATCTCGTAAAATATTTGAATGGATGAACTCTAATGGACTCTCCATAAAATTCATATTTCAGAAGGCAGATATAAAATGTACGACTAACAGCTGTCAGTTCCTCTGACGTTTTCCATGACTTGTAAGTATAAATATAAAATAATGGCGAACGATCGGATTTTTCTCGTATAGGTTCAATGTGGAATTCTGGAAAATCACTACGAAACTCTTCAGATTTTTCCGATTCAGTTGAGGTTGTCGATTATTGTACATGTTGAGTATTATATTTGATTGAAAGGAGTATATTCTCAGGAGAGATTAATTTTTTTAGAAAAGAAAGGTTTTGGCTTTTTACGTATCCGCTCTCTACGCGGAATGTCATGTATTTGACGTCTACAACTCTTTTTCCTGAAAATGAATATGTTTTACCACCAAAAACAAAAATTTTAATTACCCACACATGAATATCATACACGTCAATGGAATCAACATCTCAAAAAGAACTGAAATCTTTCATACATAAAGAACCCCGGAAAAAATTTCGTGAAGTCACGGAGTCAACACCAGGAGCCAACCGCACATTTGTGGTTCCAGTTAGAAGACCTAGAATTCCCAGGCTACATCTAACATGACCACGGAGGCAGCTATAGCTACCTGCGTGACATCCGGGTCCAGGATATAAATACAGATAGGTTGGCTCCTGTTGTTGAGTCCGTGCGTTTGTGTTGTTTCCTGATTTCGGCAAAAAAGTGTTGCGCATCTTTACACTTGGCTGCACCGCGCTGATGAGGCCAATAGCCAGAAACACGTGTCCGCGGTTTGCCCCTATTTTTTGAGTGTTCTGTCCACGAATTTTCCCCTTTTGATTTATATCATACAGACTCGGTAATATTTATATATCTCTCTCTCTCTCTCTCTATATATATATATATATATATATATATATATATATATATATATATATATATATATATATATATAATACAAATCAAGAATGAAATAATTCGTGGACACAACGTGTTGTGTCCACGAATTATTTCATTCTTGATTTGTATCATACACACTCGATAAAATATCTATCTGTATATATATATATATATATATATATATATATATATATATATTAGTGTTATTTTATCACTAACGAGCACGTTTAGAGCTTCTGTGATTTTTTGTTCATTATCAGCCAGCATTATCAACCAATGACCACTCCCCACACCGTAGAATAAGTGATCATATGGTCCGAGAATCATGTGCCCTGAGCAAGCGCCGTGAGCCAAGAACGACAGCCTTCTGCATCTGTCCGGCTGAGATTTCTGCCTTAGTGCGGCAAGCCGGTATGATTTTAAGATTCGAGAGTAGAGAGGATATCATTCCACCAATAATCAGAACACCAATAATCAGAACAACCATCTTGACAGAGTGATCTGGATGGAGTCTGCGGAGTTCAAAAAGAAAATCTCGATATATTATCCGTAGTCCAGAAGGACTACATCAGGCTTATTAGCTTGTATGAGCCTGAGGGTGGGGAACGAATAGTTCCAATAAATTCTGCACTTCTCGTTCCCCACAACATATTCAATACCCCCTGGAGCGTATGATAATACCGGTTTCTTGTCAATACCGCAAGAGTGCCGTAGATGGTAATATAGCACCCTTAGGGCCGCGTTATGTCGATGAATATAGGCCGAGACCGCATATGCCGGACATGCTGATAGCAAGTGCATTAGGTTCTCGGGCGCCTGCGGCAGGTCCTGCACCTTGTGTCAGGAACCTCTATACCCATCACGCGACTGCGCTAGACTAAGGTGTTGAAGACACCATCCTGGCAAGCCATGATGAACCCCTCAGTTTCTGACTTCAGCCCACTCGACTTGAGGAAAGCGAAAGTCAAGCGCTTTATTATTATTATTATTATTATTATTATTATTATTATTATCATTTCCTCTCCTTTGCACGGACTGGTTATTAGTCATATTAGGAAACGCTAGATGAAGTTCCAGGAATTGACATAAGTTTTCGCCACCTCTTGAACATTTGCTACAAAGTAAACATGTGAGGATTTTTCCAGCAAAATATTTACAAACACAAGATGAGATGGACTGTACGGAATCATTCAGTCGAGAGCGGTCAAGAGTATTGATTTTGCCATTGTTTTGCTCACTAAGAGTATTCAACAAAAACCCCAAGAATTCGGAACAATCCTTTTTTGTCCTAAAGAGTATCTACAGGACTTCAAAGACTCCAGGAAATCGGTTGGAGGGGAAGATGATACATTCTTACGAAATTCAGCTGCATGAACAGGTGTTTGAGTTTGATGAATGAGTAGGAAATATTCCCGTTCTCGTTCATCATTAAAACCTCGTTCTTGATATTTTTTGTCATGAACAACACTTGTGAAATGCTTTTCGTGTAGCAAGTGTTTCCTAAATCATCCAATCCAATTTTCTTCTCTTGATTTTCAGGAAAACTGTCTACTGATTCGTAAGGCAGAACATGTTTCACAGAGTCTCAAAAAAAATATTTCTCAAGCTGCGATCGATCCTTCCAAATGAAGAAGGGTTTTGTAGGGGGATCGATTCGGCTCTTGCTTCGTGAAGCAGAACTACGAGGACTGCAACTCGTAATTCTGCTTTACGGTGTCAAGAATGACCTTAGTCCATTGACCGCACTGAAAAGGGAGAAGATGGATCAATCACTCGCGAAATATTCTTGATAGGAGACTGATTAATATCCACATATCTCGGCTTGTTTCGAAGATATTTCAGTCCCGTACTGAAATTAGGGAAATGCATGATCTCATCTGCATTTCCAGCAGACCTCGAACTTCCGGCTAGATGGGAAGTCGCGACCGTGTCGACGCAAGTGAAGTCCCATACCACAGAGAGACATACCATCTGGTCGTTTATCATCATCTCGACTGGTACCTAAGGGTTCCAGAATTGCAGGAACATCCGCTGACAACATAGCCCGTTTCAATATGTCGTTCACTTGGTGATGTCGAGATGTACGCCCTGCACTTCTTTCTACAACTCAAACCATGTGTACCTTTCTCATCAACTATACTACCGCAAATACAAGCCCTACTGCTATTCTAAAAGATTCATCGTCTAATAGTGTTCCAAGAGATGCAACAGGTAAAGCATTCAGCCAAGCACCCGATTCCTTGATCATTGCTGCTTTCAGACGAGGTGATTTACTTACCTCATTTTTTGTAAATCTGATATAAATATTCATTATCTTTGAGCAAACAGTTTTTTATATCACCACATAATATTATCTTTCAAGAAATTACATTGATGATTATTTTCTTACACCATATTCTTTCAATGTTATCGGTTATGGATACTATATATTTGAATAATTTCAATTCAGTTGGGAATTCAATCTTCTGATTTATTTTCAACGTTACTTTTTGTCTCAATTATTTTTCATTACGTTGACTCGATTTCATCCAGTTCCTCAATATATCTATTGCAAACAAGTTGATAATATCGGCTTTCGTGGATTATGTTGTCAATTCACAATTAATTACAATTGAAATAGTGTATTATTTGATTTATGTAGAAACTGATTTTTCTGTATCTCTTCTGATTATTACTAAATATACGAGTATTATGAATATAATAATTATTACTGTTATATACGAGGTTATATTTTTCTAGTACCGTATCAGAGGAACTCAGTAATAGAATAGATGGCCTGTCGTTGATTGCCTCAAATGCAGTCTATCCAAAATCATATTTCAGATTTTTCATTTCATCGAGTACACCCTGTGCTCTCCAACTACCCCTTCAAACGCAAAAGTTGCCATTCCCAATTTACAACCCCATTTTTGCAGCAACGACGTCGCGTTTCGTCATAAGTAAAGCATCTCCATACATCTTATCAGAGTCCTTTGTAATTTCTTTGACCGTAACCGGATGTAGAGGCACTTTAGCTTTCAGGATTCGCAGGAAATTGCAGCAAGCCCCACCATGGAGAACCGACCGAGCGTGTCTTCAAGTCCTTTCACTGTTTGTTTAAGCTGCTGCTCTGTATATACGCTGCTTTCGCGATGTTTCTTTCTCGCTGAGCGAATGTAAATATTTGTAATGGCTGAATGTAGCTGCAGACCGGTCAGAAATGAGTTATTCTGGAGGGTTTCCTTTTACATTATGTTTCCGTGAACAGATGATTAGTGTTTTGAATAGAATTTAGTACCGACTGTTGGAATACAGTCTAAAGGAAGGGTGCATACTTTATTGGATTCAGAGATTCAGATTCAAAAAAACTGAGTCACCTCATTTCCTCCGTTGAACATCTTGTCAAGAAAATCGAATATCGAATCAAGAAAATTTTTGAACTTTCATAGTACGAGGTCGGTTCAAATTTTGCGGGCTACGTATATTCGATCACCGATTTTTCGTGTTGACACACTCAGTTTAGTGGTTACAGTCATGAAAGTTAAGTGTTTTGCGTGTCCGGCGATTTTCTGCTATGGAAAAAAAAGGACCAAAGATTTTGTATCGAATTTTGTGTGAAAAATGGAATTCGGTGCTCGAAAACACTTGAAAAGTTGACAGTGGTACGCGGTGAGTCAAAAATTCCGCTCAAGTAGAAGGTCAAGAGGATGTGAATGACGACGCTCGCGATGGACGCTCCAGTATATCAAAAACCGATGAAAATGTTGAGAAATTGAAAAAAAATGTTTTAGAGAATCGTCAAATTACTATCACTATAAGTTGCTGAAGATGTCGGCATATCGCTTGGCTCATGCCATGCACTTCTTTCGTGAATTTTGGGCATGGAGCGTGTGGCAGCGAATTTCGTTCCAAAATTGCTGAATTTTCACCAAAAAAACCGACGCGTGAGCATCGCTTAAGAATTATTGAATGACGTCAACGGCGATTCAGATTTTACACCCTACTGATGCAAATGAGCTCAAAGAAATAATTCAATCCTTTAAAAATAAAAAGGCCGCGTGAATAGACGAAATTTCAATTATCATTTTTGCTAACCTTCCTGAAACTCATCCTTCAAGACCGGAACATTCCCTTCCTGCCTAAAAACATCAATAGTTATCCCATTACACAAAGGTGGTGATCTCTGTGATCCTTCAAACTTTCGTCCTATATGTCTCATTTCCACTTTAGGCAAGCTGGTTAAATTAAGATTGACAATTTTTTTAAATAATAATAGTGTCATAAGCAACAACCAGTTCGGCTTTCAATAAAAAAAGAACACCCATGATGCTATCTTTTCTTTGTTATATGACGTTTATGGAAATATTAATAAAAAAGAGTCATCAGCAGCAGTGTTCTGTGACTTTTCTAAAGCCTTTGACTGTGTAGATCATGGAATACTGTTGAAAAAACTATATCACTATGGCATCCGTGAAATTACTCACAAGTGGTTCGAAAATTATCTCACAGGAAGAAGTCAGATTGTGAAAACCTCATCATCCTCATCAGAGGCGAAATATAAAATGGCGTACCACAAGGTTCAATACTGGGACCGATACTTTTTCTGCTGTACACAAACGATTTAGCATCTATCGATATAGAAGGAAAATTTACCCTATTTGCTGATGACACCACAATATTGTGGCGTGATGAAACTTTATGTAATCTACACGAGAATATAAGTGCAGATATAAAAAAAAATAAAAGAGTGGTGCGACTCTAATCTGCTGTCTTTCAATGTTTCCATCATTCCGCTGCTTTATTGACAGCATTTCTTCACCAACACAAGACGCGGACAGGATAACTGAAGACATACCAAGTACTAAATTTTTGGGAGTAATAATTGACAATAAACTCAAATTCGGTAATCACATTCTAACCCTCAATAAAAAGCTAGCTTCAGGGTGTTTTGCAGTGAGAATAACATATAAGGATCTTTGTTTGTCTGCCGCTAAATCGGTTTATTTTTCACTTGTTGAGTCATATTCAAAGTATGAAATTTTTTTCTGGGGAGTATGTTGCAAAACTCAAATGCAGACAGTGTTCATCATTCACAAAAAGGGCTATAAGATTCATGTGTAATGCCAAAAGTCGAGACTCCTTCAAACCCCTATTTGAATTAAATTAAATCTTGACAGTTTTTGGAATCTTTATTTTGGAAACAGTATGTTTAATTAACAAACAAGGATTGATATTTAGCGGTTACTCCAATTAAAATGCCCTTCGTCAATCTAACGACCTAAGATTACCCATACCAGCTTCTACTCTGATCAAAGACTCCATATATTATAATGGTCTCAAGATGTTCAATCATTTACTTGACCATATTAAAATTTTAGAGGATAGCTGGGTATTTCGAAAATCAGTAAAAGACTTATTATGTAGTATTATGTGGTATGTATATATATATATATATATATATATATATATATATATATATATATATATATATATATATATATATATTATCTCTTTCTGAATTCAAATTTCTCTTCGTACCTACCTTTTTTTGAACAGATAATTTTACAAACCAGTTTCTACCGGCTGGAGTGAAATCAAGTCAAAGTATAATACCTAGCAGAAGCTACGTATTCTAGTATTTCTAGCTTTGTGAATAGATAGATTAATTTCCAATTCAGAAATTTAAAAACCAAGCCCTGCGCCTCATATAATTCAACGGCCTCGGCAAGCCATGAGAATGTTTAAAAAAATAATTTGCATGGTCTTCGCTAGACGCGTTGTCAGAGAAAATAAACACGTATTGGAGACCGACACAGGACCAGACGGAAATATATCAGCTCCAAACCTTGTATCTGTACACAGCTTAGCTAAGCGAAACATGATTTTTCCCTTGAACTGTTTTGCGTGGGCTCGTTTTGATGAGAACGACAAAAAAATTAGCGAGCATCTCAATTGAGGCGGGGCCATAGGACAATTAAGGATAAGTTTAGCAAATCGAGATCTTCAGAGCGCCCGTACACAAGCCACATTTTGCGGTCGGATCGACCTCACGATTGCAGTCGCGTTCCAGCGAACTCAAGCTGCCCATAAGAAATACTGTACTACAAGTTCACGGGCGTTCATAAAATTCAAAACGGGCGTCTGCTGTCAACTTGCTGCTGATCTCCGCCGAGATGTCATCGCGGCATCCGCCGTACTCTAACCACAAACTTGCAGTCGTACCCAACCGTGTACACCGTCGTGTACTTTTCCTCATATTGGTCTCACAGCATTCAATTTTTGATGTCAGTTGCCCAAACTGCAAATGCGGTTTATATGACCGCAAGTCGACCACAAAAATGTGGTTGGGTCAACCGCAAAGTGCAGTCAACGTGGCCACAATGTTGTGGTTGCCTCAACTGCAAATATGTGGTTCGTGTACGGCCGGACTAAGAGAAAAATAACCTTCTGCGATTGATTGGGGGAAGTTACGAAAACATATGACTAGGTAACCCCGATTGCTATTTGCAGTTGTTGTCGGGAAGCCAAGTGAGTATTTCGTACAAAAAGGGGGTTCAATATTTGAAAACGAGCGGTTGACGCGATTTCAATTATTCATTTATTTTCATTTTGTCGTAAGGGGAATCAAAAATTGTGTACAGTTCGAGTGAAAATCAAGCAGTGTAGTGTAAAAAAATAGATAATGAGTCCGTATGCCGATACCGAGTATGATAATGTTGAATTTGAGGTTAAGTTTGCTACGATATCTTCTTAGATAACCTGCAGGTTCAGCCGGTACGAGCTAGAAAGGCGACAGTATACACAGTATATAGAGTATACAGAGTGGCTCTAATAATTGAGTCATAGTTAGGTAGCGGTCCGAAAGTGTAGGCCAACCTATATAGCAAAATCCCTCTCGTGTATGGTAGGAATTTACGGCGATGGGACGAAATTTGATTTTTTTTGAGATTTGATTATTATTCTTTGTTTTGGTTTCTGCTTTTGTAGTGTCATTCTCCTTCGTTTTTTCTGCGTAGATAGAATATAGTAGTTTTCAGGTTTGAAGCCGGCTTTTATTTCAAAATCTATCAGACTAACCTCTTAGAAAGAAGTGTCTGTGAATTCTTGAGATTGTTCTCAACTGCAACTGAAGACCTCCTCTTCGTGCAGGAGACTGAACTTTAGATCCTTTCGGAATTGCCTTCACATCCAAAATTTGATGTGGAGAAATCCGCATCTGGTGACTGCAGCTGCCAAATTGATTTACCAGAACAATCACGACAATAGCGAGAGGGTCACAAATGGTTATAGCTAAATCATATTTTTTTACAAATAATAGACAGTTAAATGATGTATGGTTGCAGTGGTGACAGCAAAGTAATGGGATCATCACAAGGGGTGACAAGTGAATGAGGTAAGTACCGGATTATTACAGTGGTGACCACTGAAAAGTCGTCTCATTACAAGTGGTGACGATTGTTGGTATATCGTTACGAATAAAGTAAATGCTTTTCATTCTCATTACAAGAAGTGACCAGCTATGAACCCGTAGATGTTACAAAAGTAGCAATAGGTTGACATATGACGACACATTTATTGACACAGATTCATTCCGTAACAAGACAGTCTGTGCTTGACAATATGAACGCATGTACTCATTTTCGAATAAGATCATCCAAAATTCCGCTCCAGAATTTTAATGAGACCCCAGCATCCGTCGACTAAGGCCATCGTTTATAAATCGCTCTGAATCCCCTCAGAGCTGGAAGAAACTCCCAAAACTCCGAAACAACACAATCTCAATTCAGATCTGTCGCGACTTCTTACCCGCCAGTTAACTTATAAAACTCCCCTGATAGTGAAACTCCGTCGAATTTCTGGCGTCCCCATCGCCTCCAAATGAAAATATCGCGACACTAAACGCTACGACTAATTACGGCTTTGTGTGTAATGTAGTGTAAAGTAATTCTGGTTATATTGTCAAGTAGTGAGTTTTAATACGGCCGCGAATTAAATTATTTGGCTGCATAGAACGTTCGTAATGCCGGTGCGGTTTTTGCAGAACGGCTGCTTTTTTGCAGCGGCAGATGGCGCGATGAACTATTCGGAAAATTAACCTGTTCGCGTGTGACCGCTCCGGTGTTAGCGGATGGAAATTTTCCCGAGTGCCGGTTGGAAATTATGTGTAGCTTTGCTGTTGATGTTTGAAAAAATCTGTTTTGTATTTGTGGTATGAAATATATTGTATGTTGAATTATGACAATGATTATTTGTGTTACCAGTGGAAAAGTGTTGTTTTTGCACATGCTGCAGACATTTTTTCTATGATCAGGTTAATTTCTTCATTTCAAATTTCAATAAAGGTTATTCGGGAGATAATTTTACAATGTAAATAACAAATTATCATAATAAAAATCAAATCATGTAGAACTATCTCATTTATTTTTTTGAGGTTACTCCAGTTGATTCACAAAATTTATTTCCAGTATCTTTTCAAATTTTGTTTTCATTTCTGCTTGGGTGTTTTCCACTCAAAACTCTTTTTCGAATTGTGGTCAATATCCCAGTAACGGTATCTGGTTCGCCTCCCAGTATTTGGTTCGCTTCTTCTGCTCTTTCAGGAATTAATTCTCCAGTATAGCCTTCGGCTACCGTTGGAGATTTCCATTCACCATGGCATTTCAATATTAGTAGGTCTACCCCCGATTTTACAAGCAATGAAAGGTCCATTGTAACTGTAACTTGCATGTTTGGGAATGACGGGAGCAATTAGAACTACCCCAACAGCTGCATCGAAGACACTCCTAAATCTACCTCCTTCACACTTTGTGATAATGGGGGAGGGCAGGATGGGCCAACTCGGACTGGAAAACTCACCGAACTACAAAAGATCAGACCGAATAGAAGTTTCGTAACATATGGAGGAGCACATATTGAATATGTGCACGGACCACATGATACCGAAGTACACTTTTAACACAAACTCCACGGCCAAAATCATAAGCCGGGAAGAGTGGAAGACCATTAGTCATCCCGAAAACATGTTTGGAAAAAACACCTGGTATACATATGGATCGAAGACTTAATATGGAACGGGAGCTGGAATATACCGAGCGAATAGAAATTCAAACTAGAGTTATTCGCTAGGACTATACACATCCGTCTTTCAGGCGGAAAAGTATGCTATCTTGCAGTGTGCAAGGCTTATTAAATTGAAACCTAAAAAAAAAAAGAGCGCAGCAAGAGCACACTAGGGGCTCTGACAAACCCAAAGGTGACATCAAAACTGGTCTGAGAATGCCATGAAGAACTGAATGAACTTGCAAACAGGAACAAATCAACTTCGTGCTGGGTGCCAGGGCATCCAGGAATCACAGGTAATGATGAAGCTGATGAATGCGCCAGACATGGATCATCAACTTCATATATAGGTCCTGAACTAGCTCTGGGGGTACCAAAATCATTGGTACGAAACCCGATTAGGACGTGGACCAATAAGAAGCACACAGAGTACTGGACAAAAATACCTGGCAACAAACACAGTAGAACCTTCTTCAGGAAACCGCCCGAGAAAAGAACCGAAGAAGTACTTCAATATAGTAGGGATAGGCTCAGAATAATTACAGGGTTACTAACCGGTCATTGTCCGCTTAGAGGACACCTGAATGGAATGGGGCTGTACAACGGAGACCTCAGCTGTTTATTATGCAACGAAGGGATAGAAACAGCCCTACACAACTCAAACGAATGTGAGGCAGGCAATATATGAACATACAAAATTACGTCCGCAAGAATATGACGAACATCCAACACGGAACCTGTACAAACTAGTACAGGGAACGAGACTAATGGAATGGGTGTCATGAGAAGATGGGAGAATAAATACAATAAGCCCAAGAGGCTGTAGTGTTTTCTGGAAACTTGGACTGAATGGACAAGTCAGACGGCTCCCAAGGGACCACAAAAAAATGTAACTGTTCGATTGAGGATGGAAAAATGAATATTTACGATACATTTCATCATAATCAAAACTCCTAATTTTTCCTGCTATTACAAATGATCGACATTTGTTTGTTCTGCTATGGGTATCGTTAGAGTTAGGATATAATTAATGTTACTAATATCATCTATCTATCTATCTGTAACTCGTCTCTGCAGGCTCCTGCAATGTAAAATACTGCAACTATTTGTGACAGAACACTGATGAGTACAAAGCTGAGATATAACATAATTTAATTCACTTGTCACCTTCATTATTAGATGTATCTTATCTGGAGCTTCAGTTCGAAATCTATAGAATTCCAGCCGGGTGAAGGTTTTTGATTTTTTGGGATGAAATCCTACAGACTTTTTCTTCAAGAATGGGATCAACTTGATGAAATACCGAATATTCAAATTCTTATTGATCGAAAGTGTAGCCAAAAATATTTCAGTTTTTTTAAGTATATGGTCGATGGCTTGAGTATTATGAGTTTTGTTGATTTCTCTCATGAATATCATAGGAGAACGTTTTCAGTAATGTTCTCACTGAACTTTGTTACATACCGTACATAACAAGTTCCATATACGTTTTAAATTTATCGGGTAATAAATCTGCTATTTCGATCATATTGGGTGGCGTAAAAATAATTTTTACCGAATATTCAAACCAGGTATTTTTTACAGTTCCACAGCAAAATATTAAAATTGTGAACTGACAACTTCGAATTGAAAATAACTTGATACAAAGCAGACTTACCACTGTGATTACGAATGTATATTGAAGGTGACCATGAAAAATATTCACTTATATCATTCATACAATAAAGAAGTGAAAAAAACTTAAGAAGTTTTTCTCACTTCATGTGGTTTTGGGACATTCATTTCCATGCAATGTGTGGCTGGATAATTAATTCCGGAACTGTTTTTATTCGATCCATCAATAGGCAGTAGCACAGCATAGGACAGTAGCATAGCATAGGTCAATTAACTTTTTGCACTAGTGTGGAAAGTATTACTTTTCGCCTCGGTGCATAGCGGATCGTGCAAAAAATACAAACTGGTCATCTATTAGGGAAAATGAAAAAAGAATAGACAACATTATAATAGTTTTGTTGTTACTATCGTTGAGATACAAATCAAAGAACTGATGGAAGTATACATATAATGAATAATATTTAATTAATAGGAACACTCTGACCCATTATTTGATGAAGATCATTAACACTTTATATGATTGATAAATCTGATTTATGCTGTCTTTATTTGATCCTGCGTGTTGAAAGCTCTCTGATAGGATACTGCAAGTTAAAGTTGATAATAATATACAGCATCCTGGCAAAATCTAAGAAGTGGAATTGAAAACGATTTCAACAAACCAGCAAGTTGGCTATAAAGTAATAAACCAAACTTGGACCCTTTGAAAGTAGTAAGTATAAACACTGTACTCTCCATTGATTGCATCAATTTCATCTTATGGTATATGCTGGGTGGGTATGAGTGGTTGTTACTTGAATGGAGTGCATGTTTGACGAAAATAGTTTTTGAAAGAAGCAAAATAAAATTGTAGTTTTCTACAATGTATCTTCATTATTACTCTGAAATGAATACGTCAGAAAAGTCTTTCGTACAGTCGAATCAATGAAATCAAGTCGTTGTCTTTTGAAAAACCATAAGTTCAATAAACGAAGAGCAGGTAATACCTCCATTCATTCTGAGAAGTAATTAAACTCTGGGTCACAGAAGCAGAAATTACTCAGTATCTCAAATATATACTTTATCACCAGTTGAAATCCAAAATATTCGGAGTAATCAATCAGATGGAAAATAATTCGAAAACTCAATGTTTTCATGTGAGCACTGTTCATACAAATCTGATCCAATCAAATCTCTTTATTGTCCTTGAGATGTGTATAAAACTGAAAACAAAATGTGACACACCTAATATGACATGAATACCCGATAATAGAATAAGCACTAGAATGTGAAAATAATTGAAATTTCAAATTTTTCTCTTCAAGAGTCCATATCCAATTTGATGTAAATATGAACTTCCAGTGATTGGATTACTCATTACTACAATATACTTCTGTTACCCACTGGACATTTTCACAGGTGGAAAACAGGTTGAGGTCACTGTTTCTATGAATGATACTGTAGCAGAATATTCGTGGCAACTTTCTCAAAAATGATCATTTTTGCAAGTCGATGTGAACAAAATACAAACAAAAATCTTCGATTGGATCATATGGAGAAATCATCACTCGGTTCTATCTTTGATTCAATAAGAAAAGTTTGAAGAGAACATGTATGTATGGTAGTTTTACTCAAATGATGTCCTCACCCTTATTTCCCGTTGATTAGAATTCCTCTTCTTCACGACATTGTCATTCCCACCTAGAACAAAATGATAATTTTCACATGTGAAGTTTTCGTAGTTTTTTGTTCAAATTAATGAATGAAATCTGAACCTGATTGGATTTTTTAATCCCCCACTTCATTGTAATCCAAAATTCAAAAATACAAGTCACATCAGGCTCTATGTCGTAGTCAGCAGATACTCAGACCCAGACCAGAAAGTCGACAAATGTAATACAAAATCATTCTTGGGGTTTCAGTTTTTATAGAATGCATCATTTCAGAGGTTATGATCGCTTTTCGACGAACACTGTACAGTTCACACATCTGCTCTTTTCACCACATTTCATTTGAACATAGTGAAATTCTCTCAGTGGCAGTGCATTTCCACTATTACAGACTAATTTATTTCTGAACAAGATGAAAAATTTGGCAAATACTGAGGATTTATCGAAATAGTCTGGTGGCTGTGTGTGAAGTAGATTTTTGAGTATAACATTCAATATAGTGCGACCAATTTGAAATATTTGGGGTTACTGCTGGAATACGTTCATTTTTCATTTATGAGCTAACATGTCCGACGTGTGGAAAATAACCAAGAGCTATCATTCCTGGAAAGAAGTTATCGCTGTGATAGATGGAATTAACGGGTATCCTACAAAGATAGTGTATGAGTGGATTCGGAATCGTAAATTAAGTGTCTTCATGAGTCCTCAGAAAGACGAAAACCCAAAATTCAAAGTTCTGTCATATGAATCAAAAAATACGAACAGATTGTTTCAGATTTCGATTTTTTCAATTTTCCTCTATTTTTCGTGTGAACCATCTGAAGACAAACTGTCTTTCAGCTGGAAATTGAAATTAAAGCATCTTAAAGGAACTGTATCTAACGCGAACACTTTTTCCACACTCCAGAACAATTTAGGACATCTATAAAAATAGCTCATTTTTGACAACAATAAGTTATGGACTACTTGTTCTCCTGCGAGGTTATTTTGTCAATTCTGCTATAAGCTGTTTTTGGAAACGGGTCCTATATCGTCAGATATAGGACCCGTTTTTATGTTTTAAGTTTGCTGTGGTTGATTGAAATTGTAATTACTTTTAGAGAAATAGTCCCACTGATGATGCTAACTTGATTAATGAACAGTCACCAAGAAGTGTATAAAATATTTTGTCACGTGCTATCACTTTCTGTGGATAATTTTCACCAGTATACGGAAAAAGTGGGGTGATATTTCCTTTCAGTGAAGAATGAAATAGGATTAGTAAAATATGGCGAAGGCACAAGGACATCCACATAGCCATATTGTACAATTTGGTGAAAGAACAGGGATCAAACAAATACCTACAAATTTTCGTTTTCTTTGATATCGTATTTGGTGCAATGTTCTGTATCGAATGAATGGATGCGAGAAACAGAACTGATGAATGATAACGGAAGTTCACACTTGAAATTATCACTAGAAAAAAAGGGTAGTTTCAAATATAAAAGTTGGAGGTTTATGTTACTATGGTATATTATTTACCGAGTGAGGAATGTGGTCACTCCTATTTGAAGTTTGTCGGCGCAAGTCGAGGGAAAGCATTTTGTGTATTTTGAATGAGTAGTCGTTATTTCATGCGAGTAGAATATTATCCTTTCATTATTTCATATCAGGAATATTCTCTTTCTACCTGTAGAAATATCGGTGACTTTCATATGAATGAACAATGAAGAAAATCATTGAGAATGCTTTCTAATTTTGTTAAATTTAGGCATTGAAATATGAGTTGTGTAATTTGGCGAAAGAACGAGGATCACTTATTTCTCGTTTTGGCGGCAGCGAAGGTAAAATATTGTCAATTAAGATAGGAGAAAGTACTCTGCCGCATATGTATATCCGTCTATCTGTTTGAAAGCGATAATCTTGAAAACTAAACAATGCACTCTCATATAGGTTCCACCAATGGATAAACTGATTCAAGAGGAAGACGTATGTGTATGTGAGATGATATGAAAGTCCGCAATGGCATATGGCTATCTTTTGAGGATAGTAGTATTTTGAAGTACGAAAATAATTATAACAGATAATTCATTTATCAATTCAACGGGTAATTTCAATTATGAATGAAAAATACCAATTCAAACAAAAAAAAAACTCAAAACTGATGTGAAATTATGCACAAAATACAAAATGAGTTACAAAAAAATTCCACACAAATACGAGCATGTAGTGTTATTATGAACATATACGAATATAAAATCAATTATAGTCAATCAAACGACTCATTTCTATCTGAATGACATTTGATTACCTGAAAATATCTATATAATGTATCTTCTATCTGTTTTAAAATCTGTTTTAAAATCTGTTTTTCTGTTAACCAGCTGTCGCACCCCTACGAACGACAACCGTCAGAAGTCGAAACTTGTGCGAGCCAAGGATTAACGAGGTCTTACCTTTTAACGTGTGATTCCTAACACGTTAGGATATATTTGTTATATATGTATACGATGAAAAGCTATTTGTACGAATTCGAAATTATTCCTCATCAAATCGAATACGTTGGATTTGATTAAAGGCCGTTATTATTAGTTACAAGCTGATGCCACATCATGACAGTTCCCTATAATTATGTTGATGAAAAGGTGTCCTGAAATTATTCTAAATATTTCAATGAAGTGATACGTTTAATCCAAATTCAGACGATGTTCTGCCAGACTACGAAGTGATAACAGCGAATTTACTGAAGCAGAGCAGGTCCTTTCAGTGGTGGTAGTTTCTCTTCGCATCCACTTACATCGTTTTGCTCATTTCTGGTCATCCTTCACTGTCGCGTTGCTACGGCTTGCATTCATCTCTGTCTTCCTATTGATTGCCCCATAATTTATATAACCCGGGGCTAAATATACAACTTTCGTTGGAGTATCTGTGGATATGAGTTTTATTGATGTATTATTGCACCATTTGATTGATGCGAATGTCGTGGGAATTCATTGCTGATGCTGATTTTGATATCATATCCACTAATGGGTTAGTAATCCATTTATTGCGATGTCATTGTAGATTTTTTCTGGCATTGTAGTTACTTTCTATTATTTGTTGTTTTTCCCATTTTTTCGAATATGTATTTTATCTGTAGTGAAATATTGTCTTTCAAACATTCCTCATGAATGTTGTTTCAGCTGTCTATCAGTCTTTTTTTTTCGGTTAGGTTACGATACCACACTTTTCAGTCAACATATGTTTATGGAATCTGTTCGAAAAATTGTAGATCATCAACAGGTTTTTTTTTCAAGTGGAAACTGGATAAAGAGGTATATTTGTAAACAACTACTTTCCCATGTAGATATTGAAGTGAACATAAATCATATTTTCTTTCTCAACTCATAGATCGAATATTCATTTGGAAACCGAAAGAGTAATTATTTACTGTAGTACCTCATCAGCATTTGTTGGACATCTTGAATACTGTTTAGGTCAAATTTTCCTGTTTTTGACTATGACTGTTTTTGTAAACCACTCTTTGGAACCTTTGGTGTAGTAACGAATATTACTGGAGTTTTTTCCCAACACCAAACCGTTATTTTAACACTTCGAAAAAAGTAATATTCATGACTGTTTTTAAATATGAGAGACTTTTTTCCTACATTGCCAGAATTTTTGTCTTTCGCATTCTTTAAAATCTAGTCTTGCATATGATAATTGAACATATTTTTACTGAAAATCCAAATTGATTGTTATTTAGAAATCATCATTCGGAAATAAGCATTTTATTACCTACTTACAAAAATCGTTACTAATAAACCAAGCGTGAGAGCCATAATCATTCCTGCCGACTGCGCCAAGTCTAAGTCTCATGAATATTCTTCACGGCAACAATTGTTCTTTCATCTAATCGTGAAAATGTGATATGGAAGCGATATCTATACGACCATAGAGTACATTTTGAGTTTCAGTTTCTCTGTAGCGTAGTAATTTTGTGTTTAGCGGTAAAAAAATTCTGAGGTTTTTCATAAATACTTTTGAACATTACCTTTGATGTTACTATTATTTTTTGAAAGAAATGTACATTCATTGCTCATTATTACTATTACATTCACATATTCAAAAAAATTACTTTTTGTGACGGAAAATATTTTTATTTCGATTCCCGATTTATCGAAAACATTGTTTTGATGATGTTTTTGAAGGACCGGTTACTTTGAATCAAATTAATGCAATATTGAAATCTACCTATTGAAACAGTATTATGATAAAGTATAAAAAAAACTGTTCAAAATTTGTTTTTTCGTTAACCAGCTGTCGCACCCCTACGAACGACAACCCTCAGAAGTCGGAAATTGTGCCAGCTGAGGATTAACAAGTTCTTACCTTTTAACGTGTGATTCCTAACAAAGGTTGGACGATAGCAAATGAACATCGATCGTTCAGACTGGGGCTTGAACCACCGACCAACACGGCAGTCAGTTCGAGTGAGTGAACAAAGCACCCACGTCGAACCGCTTGGCTACCGACCGACCAAGTGAATAACTCTGAATGCATCAGATTTCTCGACTGTTTAAAACTGACTTTACTCTAGCCACTGAATGCATTCAAATTTCTGGTACGCCAAATCAACAGGTTCACATCTAACCATAAAACATCGAGGATTATGAGTTTTCCTCTCGAGAAGAACAATGTTTCATTCTTTTCTTGAGATCTCTGTATTCATCCTGGTTTTGCTGTACGGAAACGGGGGATGATGTAATGACGGGAATCCGCTTGTTAGAATTTACAACCGCAAATCCGATTAGGATTTTTGTTCGCACCGTTTTTATACTTGTTAGTCAAATTAGAGCGTTGTAATGAATTGATTTTCTGGATGTGATGAGATAAGGCGGAGCAAGTGCAGAAATGGAGCAAATGACAAGGTTGGTTATGAATATCGCTTTTGAAATAAGAAACTGGCCGACTTCGTTACTCTCAAGATCACCAACACCACTTGTGACTCCTGTGAAAGGTTTTTAAGTCAGATGGTGCCTTGAAAATCAACTTCAGGGGTGGAGATAGTGAAGGATGATATCTGGATGAAGCTTGGTCCAATGAAATTTCAAAATGGAAAATTTTTGTTGAAAGTTACTTTTTTCACACATGCCTTTTTCACACATGCCCAGGTGTTGATAGAAAACATTGATGATTTTCGAAGCTAAGTTAACAGCAGGGAATTCAGTGGTATTCAGATTGGAAATACGATGACTTTTGAGGTCTTATTGAAGTTAAACTTTGTAAACGATTCCATACACTTGTCCTACCCTGTCTTATGTAGAAGTTGTGGTATACGTACATTCAATTGGTGATTTTTTCATTTTTTTAAGTTGGTACACTCATTCAAAACATATTTTCACAGTTCTAGGTGTTTGGCATGTTTGGTTTATAGGTGAGAGGCATAAAGGTTAGAAGGAATTTGCGTATTCGGTAATGCTATCGAACAAATTGGATCAAACAACTTGAATCAGATTTTGTGTAGAAAATGAAGTGGAGTACTCAAAAGCACTTGCAATGTTGACAGAAGCATACGGTGATTGTTATCTCAGTCAGAAAAATGTTCACCAGCAGTACAAGATTTCCACAGAAGGTCGAGAAGATGTGAATGACGTCACTCGCCCTGCATGCTCCAGAACATCAACAACCGATGAAACTGTGGAGGAGGTGAAGAAAATTGTTATGTAGAATCGTTTAATCACTACTAGAGAAGATGCTGAGGAGGCCAGCATATCGGTCGGCTCATGCCATGCAAATTTTTTGAAAATTTATGGCATGAAGGGTTTGACAGCAAAGTTCGTTTCAGAATTGATGACTTTTCACCAAAAAAAGACTGAAAAACACGTTTTTGTAGTATACAAAAGCGAAAAAAATATATAGTTTAAAAAACTGAAAAACACGTTTTCAAAGAACATCGAACTGGAAAGTTAAAAATAATAATTATCAAATATGCTTGTAACAATAACGAACGAAAAATACTAGTATATCAGTATTCGAGGGGCCCCTGATATACAAAAAATATGGCAAATATGGCAAGGTTAGTGAAGAATAAATCACCATGGGCACAAATGCTATTGAAATTTGTGCTTAAAACATATATTGGGGAATTGAGCATAATGTTAGTTCTTGCTCTGAGAGGTCTAGAAATGAATTAGAATTGCGAAACTGGCCGTGTTACATTGAAGTTAATTCGTTCAAGAACTTTAGGACAGTCAAATCTCTCATTCACGAACTTGAATGAATATATGAGCGATGCACATTTTCTGCGATGCTCTAAACTAAAAAATTCCAAAAGTTCATATATGACATCAATACTGATACCTCTCTCAGTGTAAGAACCATCTATTCTGAAAATCAGAAATTTACAAAACTTTCAATGGCTGTGTTATGAATCTCATAGAATGGACCCCAGACGATACTTGCATATTCTATCTTCTAATGTACGTAGGTGAAATACAACAGCTTCATGGCTTTAATATTATGAAAGTTTCTGCAGTTTCTAACAATGAAACAATAAACTCTGAAAGATTCTGAAACTTTTTGTGAAATATGTCTACCAAATGTTAATTTATGATCAAATATTACTACACTATTATTTTATTACTATAAAAGCGTGTTTTTCGATTTTTCAAAATATATTTATTCAATCTAAATTTTGGGATCAATCAGGCGTATACTGTTTAGAAAAATGACCATTGATATTTTCCGATTCCGGAGAGGGAGCCTGAAAATCAGCTACCAAGCCCAAGGAAGGTAGCATGACCGCAAAGGAGGGTTTCAAATAAGGCGGTAGGCGCGCGTGCTGATAAAAACAAACATTTTTTTCAAATAAAGAAATACACGTGAAGTGAGTTCGAATTATATCAAGAAGGTTACGTACAGCGCCATCTGCCCATGAATAGATCAAGCAATAATGTCTATAATTCTGACAAATACAGATCCCGAGCTTTTAAACGGGGATAAATATGGAATGAAAAGGAGGGTTACAAACAAACATACAAACACAGGTACATACTTACAGGGGAAGCTAATAAAAGCGACTTAAAAAAAGTATACTTTTTTCAAATAAACAAATACATGTAAAGTGAGTTCGAAATATATCAAGGAGGTTAAGTACAGCGACATCTGCCCGCCAATAGATCAAGCAATAATGTCGATAATTCTGGAGTTACAAACAAACATACATACATACCTACATACATACATACAGGTGACGCTAATAAAAACGTGATAAAAAAACCGTCGCATTAGCATCGCTCAAGAATTGTTGAATAACGTCAACGATGATCCAGATTCGCTTAATTGGGTGATGAGTGGTGACGAATCATAAGTATATCGTTATGACATCTACAGCAAAGTTCAAACGTCCAACTGAAAAAGCCCAGGATTATATTTCAAGGTTTTGCTAAGCATTTTCTTCGATTAGCGTGGCGTACATCATCAGGAATTTTTGTCACATGGTCGTACGGTCGATAAGAAGTGTTTTGAAGTTATAAGCCGCTTGCGACTAGCAATTCGAAGAAAATGTCTGGTAATCATGGCTTTTTTATCTCGTCAAAGCTCTTGCTCAATCGTTATTTCTTGTTTTTAATTTTTTTACCAAAAAAAAACACCGTTACCATGCATCTGCCACCGTATTCACCAGATGGCGTTTTTGCGTCGATTGAAGGAAGCTCAAGGACATATCAAAAAAAGAAAAAGTGCAAATCAGAACTGCATCGGAGATTGAAAAAAACGCTGGTAGGTACAAGTGTATCATATCTTTGAAGGAGGCAAAATAGTAGTTGATGAATGAATGAATATTTTTTGAGAACAAAAATTACTTTAATTTTTAGACCTGAAAGATTCTTCGTCGAAATGAAAATCAAGGAGTCTAAATGATTTTTTTCTGAATGCCCTGTTGGTCATCTGTATCCAAAGAAGTGTTTTTAAAATCCAGCAAATATAACTGATCCTGCATTCCTACCTCGCAGATGCAATCAAACTTTGATCGATAACAGAATCCCAATCTCGAACATTTCGAACCAATCGCATTGAATACGTCAACACAAGCGGGTACTCATGAAGGACACTTATTTCTCGTCGTATTTTTCTTTGTGTGCAGATTGCAATAAACATGTCAGTATGTCTTTTGTTTTGTACGATTGCAGGCAAGCGCTATGTCGATTTCCGCGGATATACGACCAACACTTGCGGAATAAAAATTACTTGGCGACAGTTACATGGTTTATCGGAATTGCGGTTTCTACGAGCAAAAAGTGAAGGATAATTCAACACAGTGTCGAAATAAAGGATACGTTGATCGATTATTTCGACATTTGTGATTTCGTGTGGTATTCAAACACTAGCAGTAGACACACAGAAAGTCTGTCTACTTAGATTCAATTCAGCAGTAAAAGCTGAGCTAGCACAAATAAAACCGAAGCGAATCCTGCCATCTAGGGCTGACCAAATCAAATCCCTTCAGTCTGACTCATTCGATGTTGTAATCATTGGTGGAGGTGCTACTGGTGCTGGATGTGCCTTAGATGCAGCAACTAGAGGTTTGAAAACTGCCCTTATAGAAGCCGACGGCTTTTCTAGTGGTACATCAAGTCGAAGCATAAAACTGATCCATGGTGGGGTAAGGTATCTCCAGAAGGCAATCATGCAACTAGACTTCGAACAATAAAGAATGGTGAAAGAAGCTTTGCATTTAGATTGCAACAGACTGTTCGTTGACACTGGGAGTCACAGCATTCTCGAAATGACCTCTGACTTTATGCCTCCAACTGTCAACTACGAACTACTTTATGAAGTACTGTTCCCAAGAAGAGAGGACTGGATTCTCCGGGAAAAAGAAATAACAAAAGCAGATAGTTGTTGATTCACAGATGGATCAAAAACACCTTTCGATTCTGGTGCAGGTGTTTTCATTCGCACACCCAGGCGGAGATATCAACCTGTCTAGGAACCTATGCGACTGTATTTCAAGCGAAAATTTGCGCTATTGATTTGTGTGCGGAGAGATTGGAAGAATCCAATCTCATACACAAGTCAATAAAAATATTCTCGGAAAGTCAAGCGACGTTGCTCTTGGCTCCAACCAAGCAACATCTAAATTGATAGTAAATTACCAAACATGAATCTCCTAGATAGGAATACTCAACAGATCGTCTCTGGTCTAGATTCCTGGCCATACTGTCCTGGAAGATGCTGTCTCTTGAAACGAGGGTGCGGCAAGCAGCTGCTTTGGACCAGAACCTGTCATTGGCATCGCTTTAGGCTTGCAATGGATCTCGTTATCTCAGGGTTTTACGGGGTTGTAGGAGCAATTGAAACAGCTGTGGATCCGGCCGACTTGGCCAATTTATTTGAGTGGTCAAAAGTGTTATCAGATATGATACCAACGAGAGTACGGGAGTTTGACAGAGCTAAAACTATACGAACGTTAATATGCAGATATACAAACCAACCTATATTTCTGGTTTACTCCCAAAGACATCCAAAATAACTTTAGCTGTTACGACATGTAATAATTGGAAAAGTGTCGATGACAACGACTTTTTTCCCACTGCAAACCTGAGTTTTATTTCGCATGAAATAAACGGTATTACAAAAAATGGTAGATGGTGTTTTTATAGTCCTTCCGGTGAAGTGATCCGGATCCATGTCAAACGTAGTTTCTTTGCCAATACTGACCGTTTATGTATGCAGCCAACAATACCACGGGCTGAATGCAAAGTGCCTATTATTGAATGCAAAACAACAATGGCACAATGGCACCAATTATAACACAACAAATGATTTCCGTAAATACGAAAGACATTCTAAGAAAGAACAGTGGTTTCGTTTGGCTTTGCCAAACAAAGACTGAACACCTGGATGACAAGAAGATTTATGGACTTTTGGCAGAATCTGTCATTTTATTCATCATATGCAGAGACTCGGAATGTCGAAAGAGAGTGTGTGTCGCCTCTGTTTGGAAAATGATGAAACAGCAGAGCATATACTTCGTGCCTGCCCGCTGGGGACCGAATCAGCTTTTTAGAGTGTGGCAGAGCCGTACTCCTACCATCTGATCTGAAAGATCACTCACCATACAAACGAATCGGCTTCGTTGAGAAGCTGGGTTTATTTGGTCGAGTGTGAATAGATGTGAGCCACAATAAACCCTTGCGAGTTGCGGTGGAGAGTCGAATAGACCCACTCACTTTGGATCTAACCTAACCTAAGAAAGTCTGGTAAGAAGTACCAATAGAACTATGAAGGATATAGCCGAGTGGATGACAGCGAAACAACTCAAGCTTGCCCCTCAGAAGTCAGAGGTAGTACTGCTGGCAGCAGGCAGAAAACTGAAAAGTAACACAATTGAATTGGAGGAAACGAACATCCGTAGCCAAGAATCTGTCAAATACCTGGGAATCCACATGGATCGAATGATGAAAATGGGAGCTCATGTTAGAAAAATAGCAGAGAATGCGGGAAAAGCCATAAGCAACATAAGCAGGATAATGCCCAACATTGGGGGTCCTCGAGAAGGTAGCAGAAGAATGATATGCTCAGTCGCCCAGTCGATCATGCTATATGGAGCAACGATATGGAAAAGAGCCATGGAAAAAAAGGTATTTAGAAATATATTACTCAGTGTTCAACGGAAAGCAGCCATAAAAATAGCGTGTGCATATAAAACAACATCAACTAAAGCTCTGCCGATGATTGCAAGAACCCCCCTAATAGATCTGCTGGCGGAAGAGAGAACAATGGTACAAAACAACGTATCAAAAGGGTTAGCAAGGTTACAAATTATGGAAAAATGGCAACAATTTTGGGAGATAGACGATGGAAAGGCCAACTGGACAAGAAGACAGATAAGAGATATAGAACCATGGATGAACAGAAAATGAGGGGAAGTGAATTACTTTCTCACACAAGTACTAACGAGGCATGGGTGTTTTCAGGCGTATCTGTTCAGGTGTTAAGTGAGTGAAGAGTGCAAGTATTGCGGGATGATAGATAAGGTAGAACATACAATCTTTGAATGCTAACGTTGGGAAGAACAGAGACGAAACGCAGAAATGACGACAGGAGAATTAACACCGGAAAACGTAATAGGGAAGATGCTCAAAAGTATAGGAAAATGGGAAGCTGTTAGTAAACTCTCCAAGACCATCTCAAGAAAGAAAAGAAAACTAGATGAATAATAATGAAGAACTGAAGAGAAAGGAAGAGCCCTGAACCATCACTACAGTCTGCTATTCCGAAGTAATACCCGAGGGCGGTTCCAGAGTAGCCTGCTTGACTCATGAGTGGGTTTTTAGTCGGAGAAAATCCGATACTATCTGGTCACAGGACGACCAGGTGTCTTTTGAAGATTTTTCCACTCGGCGAAAAAAAAAATCCTAACCTACTGAGAAGAGACATTTCAAGCAAATTCATTACACAAAATTATTCGACAAGTGACTGAAAAAAAAAAATTTGGGTATTACTGTTTACAATCTGTTTTAAAATCTGTTTTTCCGGTAATCAGCTGTCGCCCCATACGAACGACAACTCGAGATAAGGACTAACGAGGTCTCACCTTTAAACGTGTGTTTCTCAACACTCAAGTAACACTTTATTGGGAAATTCTCACTGAAAAGTTTTCGAAACAACAACACGTGTTTCGCTATACAATAGCTTTCTCAAGCATTTTCATACTGACTAAATTATGTTAATGACACATTCGTGGTATGGAAAGATGGTGAAAAAACACTCAAAAATTTTCTATTATATTTCAACTCTCTCGACCCAAAAATCCAATTCAGAATGGAACGAAAAATGGTACATTGAGACACAGAAAGTACATTGAACCAACACACACAGATAGGTACCTGACAAAAAAAAAATGATAACCACCAGCCTCAACAAAAGAGAGAGTTAATCAAAAAGTTGTTTGAGAGAGCACGACGTATCTGTTAACCTGAACGCTAAAGTAACTCCAGCTGGGCTGGTCGAAGAAAAAGCTTTGCTTCCTTATGTTGAAAATGTTACAAACCGGATTGGGAGAATCTTATCAACACGCGACGTGAAACCAATATTTATGTCAACAAAAACCATCAGACCTAGTCGAAGGTCAGCTGTGGACCCCAGAGAACCTTCAGTAAACCCTGGGGTATACCGGATACCTTATAGTTGCAGGTCAGTCTACATTGGAACCACGAAATGAAGTGTAGGTACCGTCTCTCTGAACACAAGAGAAACTTGATAGTTCGAACTGGAACCTCTGGCGAAAAATGAATCTATTGAAAACGCTTAACCAGAACAAAAATTACGGTCTCTCAACGCACAGCGGAACGCGTGTCGAGAGACCGTAATTTTTCTTCTGGTGTTGGGAAAGTGTTTTCGATAGATACAATAGAAACTGTCGACTCGAACAAATCAGCTGTAGTCGCACATGCTCTCAACGAAGAAGGCACCAACATTATATCATTAAAATCTTAAGAAATTTCATACACGAAGCATAAGACAGCGATGTTCATTACAGAGTTGCTGAATTTTCATAAAAACAAACCGTCGCATGAGCATTGCTCAGGTATTGTCGAATGACGTCAACAGCGATCCAGATTATTTTGAAAGAGTCATAACTGATGAAGAATTATGGGTTTATGATTATGACATCGAATCCAAAGTCCAATCGTCCTAATGGAAAAGTTCAAGACCAAAAATTGCATACCAAGTATGTCTTAGACTTTCGGTATGTCTATGACATATCGAAAAGTGCATAGCATAGCAGAAGAACTACTATGAAGGGATAAAAATCAATTTCTGATAAATGAACGGATATATTTTGGAAAAAATTAAAATTAACCTTATTTTCTCAACGGACAGAAGAAAAATGTGATGTTAATCAGAAACTTCTCATACATAATCAACTTGTCTATCATCAAAAAATCATATGACGATTATTTTTGTAACTGAATCTGCTGAAAATCTACTCTAACAGGGATGAATTTTTGTGTGGGTTTCTTGATAATAGTAAATGATTCGTCAGGATTGTAAATTTGATTCTTTTATTAATTGAATAGAACTGGCAGATACTTGATGAAAATTCATATTTGAACTAATTAATACACATTATTGTATGATTTTCACTATGAAGGGTTTTACAGAAACCACGACAAGTGTTTCGGTAAACAATAGCTCTTTCGAGCGTATAATACGCTAGTTAGTTTTATTCTTTTGTCGGTAGCGACTCTTAAAACTAACACCAAAAAGAAAAATAAGGCTAATTGCACACACACCCATTGTAGACGGCCGATTTTATACCGGTCGTCCAAATTCCAATAGTTAACCACATGTGGTAACGGGACCTGGCACACATGCTTACTGGTGATCGACGCCGATCATCGGTCGGCGTGTGTGCCAGGTCCCATACCCACATGTGGTTCACTATTGGAATTTGGACGACCGCTATAAAATCGGCCATCCAAAATCGGTGTGTGTGTGTGTGTGTGTTTAGTATAAGGGTAATTGTACACACACCGATTGTGGATGGCCGACTTCATACCGGTCGTGCGAATTCCAATAGTGAAACACACACCGATTTTGGACGGCCGATTTTATAGCTATAAAATTCATAGCATTTTTTTTGGTAGGTATATGAAAATTATCGTAATTTCCAAATGAAGGTTTTTTCCAGATTCACAGAAAAGTAGATGAAAATCCTTACGTTGTTATCATCGCCGTTACAATTTTTCATATTTTCTACAACCGTAACACATTAAAACTTAAAATCTAGGTTTCCTTCCGAATGGAAATGTCATAACGGAAAAAAACTTTACTATTCTAAATTGAGATATGAACCCTGATTTCCGCCTTTCGAAAATTCACTGAAGCCATTCCTGTGTAAAAGTACTAGTCGATGGTGCTTTGTCACATGTTGTCAAGCACATCGTAGTCGCAGACACAACACAATGGCGGGAACTTATCATGAAATCAAGTCAAGTGACGTTTTTCTGCAGGGATGTTTTATGGGATCTGCTGAGTGAAATGAGGAGGAAAAATAATATGGTCGCCGTCAAGAGGTCTCTTGAAACTTTTGTTCGGGAAAAATGGGACCTTCATTCCTCCGCTTGTGAGAGTCCTCGAACTTTCATAATCGAGATGTCGTGCTCGTATACCGAGTGATATCGGATACAGGATTATTCAGCGGGAGGGGACATCGTACAAATATATCATGTAAAATGAATAACTGAAGCTTTTATTTCTGCCATGTCATTTATAGTGGTGATTTTTAGCGCACTTTCTGTAACGGCGGGTTCGTGCGTACTTTCCGCGCGATTTGAGTGACATGACCTCGTTCTGGCGCCTTTTAATACTGCGTGCAGATGACATATGTTCACTTTTCTTTTCTGTTGAAGTTTGTTGATATTTGGGTATTTCTATGGCTTCTAAATACATTCTTGTCGGATTAAAATTAGACGTTGCTGGCCTTTCGGTAATTTCGAAAAAGATCTTGGTATCCCGTCGGACAGTGCATGCTCTGCGACTGCAGACTTTTCGGTTTGTCCCAACCCAGTTGAACTCGACTAGGCGGGTACCAAACTGACCGTCTGTCCGATATAAACTCTACCACAGTTATATGGAATCCTGTAAACTCTTGCTGATTTGAGTGAATATCTGCTGTCTTTTGCTGATCTCAGATACTCCGATATTTTCTTCGTTGGTTTGAATATGGCGTTTGATTTTCTCCTCTTTAGAATTTTTCCGATTGTCTATCTGCCGCACATTGAAGATGTCACGAATCGAATCGGGAAAATTCTCAAGAGGAAATTAACACTGTCTCCAAACCAACAAATGAAGTATCTGAGATCAGTAAAAGAGAGCAGAGATCCACCCAAATCCGCGGGAGTTTACAGGATCCCATGTAATGGTGGTGAAGTTTATATCAATTGAATCAGGAGTCTTTTTTTTAAAAGGATGACCTCCCATCTAGTTGACAATTACAGACCCATTACGGTACTGTCAGTCATCAGCAAAATTGTTGAGAAATGTATCCACAGTGAAATGCTTTCCTTTCTGGATACATATAAAATTATCAATGATCACCAAAATGGTTTCCTGCCAGGTAGATCGAGTGCGGCTGTCTCACTGTCCAATTTCATATATTCCTCGCTAGATCAAAAAAAGAACGTGGGCGCACTTTTCTTCGATCTATCAAAGGCTTTTGATTCAATAAATACAAATGTTACTTGATGTAAATTAGAGAGTATTGAAAGAAATGAAACTAGGTGTTCCTCAGGGTTCCATATTGGGGCAGTTGATTTTTCTGTGCTATATAAATGATATGCCACGTCACGTAAATTCCACGACAATAGCTACGGAAGCCAACTCTCTCGAAGAACTGGAGGATAAACTCCAAATTTTGACTGAAGAATTCACGTACTGGTGTCGTAGGAATTCTTTAATTATCAACTGCGGAAAAACGGTATGTATTCAATTCTCCAATAGAGTGACGTCCTATGAGCCACTGAACACCTCTCCCAATATTGAGTATTCGGAACATATAAAGTTTTTGGGAGTATATCTCGATGAAGACATGAGCTGGAAGACCCACATTAATTATGTTATTGAAAAGTTACGTAGTAGTTACTATGCGATTCTACAGCTGAAGAATATTCTTTCTGCAGAACAATAACTAAGTGTTCACTATGCCATAGCTTATTGTCATATCTCATACAATGTATTGCTTTGGGGGAATGCAGTCGATGGTTCCAGAGTATTTATATTGCAAAAAAAATTATACGACTCATATACAATCTTTCACATAATGAAACATGTAAAAATCACTTTAGAAAGAGTAGAATTCCTACACTTCCATCGATTTATATAAATACTATTATAAGTTGAACAAAATATTGACAATTCCAAATTGAATTCAGACATTCATAAGTACCCTACTAGAAACGGTAACCTCCTCAGGATCCCAAAACATACCAGCTCGTTGTACGAGAAATCTCCAAATTTTAGTGGCATTAAATTTTTTAATTGTCTTCCTATCAGCATTAAGGGTGAACAAAATCTCATGAAATTTAAGGCCAAATTGAAATCACACTTAGTAGAGTCATGTTTTTACAATGTTTCAGATTATTGCCCTACAATGAAATGAATAATGTAACACGTAGATTTTACTTATTTATTGTTTTCACTTTTGTATTTTATGACATATCCTATATCATGTGAATGATCTTTTAAGGATACATAAATTTATTATTATTATTATCAGTCAGACGAAAAGAAACATGGGTACCCGCCTAGTTGAACACAAGCGGAGTTGCCAATTGAAACAGACCGAGACGTCTGCAGTCGCTGAAGATGCACTGCCCGACGAAGAATACAACATTGTTTTCAAAAATACCGAGAGTATACCGAAGAGTACTTCGACCAATCCACTGAAGATGACTGCCGCAGTTGCAGTTGAAACGTTTGGAGATTACAACTAAAGATCACGGAAAAACTCGGAAACTAACTAAAACAAAACAGAAATATTCCCCACTACGATATCTCCAGAGGACTTTATTTTTTTATTTAACTTATATTTCCTCACAAGGTTTTCATTCAGTAGAGAACTCGTATATATCACATTCCCTCCAAGGAATCGATGCCTGAAAAAAAATTGAGTTTTTTATCGAGTGTAGTTCATTGAAAATCGAAGAAAACTGAAGTAAGAAAACTGAACCTTTTTGTAAACACACCTAAGTATATTTCTCACAAATAATTTATACAGGGTGGGACACCGAAAACGAAACAGATCGAATATCTTTAAAACACATGTGTCCTGAAAAAAATGCAAAAACACGTCGTTTTTTTGATCCAAGGGGGACATCTTCCTATCATAACCTCAACTGTCATACCTCTTCTCCCACCCCGGGGTGACTATCACCTCCTATCAAGGTAATTTCATGAGGAATTCAGACATGTCATTTATCTACCTAACTTTCGATTTTGGCGCTTTCTTGCGGGAAAAAAAACTGTTCCGTATTCCAAATTATGATACTTCATTCGCAAGCTAATTTGACATGAATTCGGTGACAATGCATTATTTTCTAGGGGAAAAACAAGATGGCGGCTTCACAATGGCGGACAAGTTTTGCAATTATGGTTGGATTTGATTCAAAATTGATGAATGGTGGTTTTCAGGGTCGGAAATTATGAATTGGTTTTCAATGCAAAAAATCAAGATGATGGCTTCAAAATGACGGACGAAATTTGTAATTATGGTTCGATTCAACCCGACACCAAAAATGAATTATTCAGAACACATATGTTGTGAACATAATGCAAAAACACGTCATCTACTATGAATCAATGTAGTTCGGAATGATCTTATTTAAATTTATGCACAATTTTCCAATTTTCAAGTTATGTGATTTTTTCAATTTTTGTTCAAATAAAATGTGAATTGAATTCCTTATAGAATTACCTTTTCAATGCTGTGTCACCCTTAGTACTTTCCCTAATCAAATTGTATGAGTGAACAAGGGGTGGGGAGAGAAGTATGACAGTTCAGGTAACGATAAGATTTGTCCCCCTTGGATTTGAAATATTGAATCAAATCGGACCATAATTGCAAATCTTGTTCGCCATTGTGAAGCCGCCATCTTGTTTTTTCCCCTAGAAAAACTCCATAAAGTATTGTCACCGAATTTATGTCAAATTAGCTTGCGAATGAAGTATCATGATTTGGAATACGGAACAGTTTTTGTTCCCGCACGAAGGCGCCAAAATCGAAAGTTAGGTAGCTGAAATTGACATGGCTGAATTCCTTATGAAACTACCTTTTCAACGATGTATCACACTTACTACTTTCCCTATAAAAATTGTTTGGGTGATAGTCACCGAGGGGTGGGGGAAGAGGTATGACAGTTGAGGTTATGATAGGAAGATGCCCCCCTTGGATTACAAAACGACGGGTATTTGCATTTTTTTCAGAACACATGTGTTTTGAAGATATTCGATCTGTTTCGTTTTCGGTGCCCCACCCTGTATATACAGAAGACATCCCACCTGCGAAACACTGAACAATTCAGTCACAGCCTGCTCTGAACATAGTTTACTGATATTACTTAACATAATAATACTCCTTTCTCCAAAGCTTCAGAGGTTACTACATACTATATTGAATTGATTTCTCGAATCCTCTGAATGAGTTGTTCGTTCTCTTGAAGTTCAATCCCATTAGTAATTTCGAAAAGTTCATTGGAGCTGGGAGTAAAATTGGTACTACTTGGATTTTTGTACCAACCTTTTCTGAAATATTTCAATTAAGCACTAATTTTTTCATTAGGAATCTAAAAATGCACCTAGAGGCCACAGAATATATTTTTCAAACAGAGACGATATACACTGTCTCACGACAGTCCAAGTCTCTGTATATGATGATTCAAATGACAGTGATCTGTAAGAAGGCCTGTTAGATATCGTAGTTCATCTCTACTGTAGTCCAACAAATATTTGGTATCAATCTCCGAAGGGTGAATAAACGCTTCGAAGTGAGCCAATTCTGGAAGATTCTGCCAGAAGACCATGAATCTTCTTGCCATTCAGGTGTTCAATCTTTGTTTGGAAAGCCTGAAGCGATGCTAATGACAGGTTCTGGTCCGATGGTGCTTGCAGCACCCTTCTTTGCAAGAAAGTCAGCAGCCTTATTGCGTTCCAGGCTAGTATGGCCACGAATCCAGAGTAGAGATAATACGTCGAGTATTTCTATCGAGGAGAGTCGTTTTCGACAATTTGCTACCAATTTAGAGGTTGCTCGGTAGGAGCTAAGAGCTTCCAACGCCGCTTGACTGCAAAAATATTTTTATTGACTCGTGTATGAGGTTGGATCCTTTCAGTTTCTCCGCACACAATTTAATAATAGCGTAAATTGAAGCTTGAAATACAGTCTCGTAGGTTCCTGGCCTGAATCTGCGACTGCACCAGAACCGGAAGGTGTTTTTAATTCATTTGTGACCCAACGACTATCTGCTCTCAATATTTCCTTCCCCCGGAGAATCCAGTCTTCTCTACTCGTGAACAGTACTTTATAAGGTAGTTCGTGACTTCCAGTGTCAACCAACAGTCTGTTGCAGTCTGTGCAATTGGCAAGGTGCACAAGTCTCTATGCAGTCCATCTATCCTCTCTCTCCAGAAAAATGTGAAGAGGAGGTAGATCTAGAAGGATCCCCATAGTCGCTAGCGGTGTGGTACTGATGACACCACTGATGATCAGACAAGCCTGTCTCTGTGAGCCAGAGAGCTTTGCCTAGGCCGTTTTCTGTAAAGCCTGGTGACCAAAGGTTCAACAGAAAACGACCCAGTTGGTGCTCACTGGCTTACAGAGACAGGCTTGTCTGATATATACTCATTCATGATACCTCACAGAGGTTAGTTTCGCAGAAGTTTCTCGTTCATTCAGCAGCAGGACCATGCTCAAATCATTTTCAGCTCGAGCTGGAAGCATGTTATGAAATTTTGGGGTACGTAACATGCTTGGCTTTTCCTTAATACTTTCACGATTACTGACCTAGTTTGCTTTCCTTTCGAACTTTCCTTCATGTTCATTCATAAACACTTACAGCAAACATTGTTGGGAATATGAACATAGATCAAAAACTTTCAAAACTCTATACTACTATCTATACTACTATATCTATGTATATCTATATCTATCTATCTATCTATCTATATCTATCTATATCTACTATATCTATCTATACTAATATCTATAGATCAGTCTCCTGTATAATATTTTGAGAAGTACGTTTTGGGTAATTTGTGAAGGGTATAAAAATGTATTGATGATCTCCTACCACGAAGTAACGCCAACATCCATCAATTTATAAAAAAATCTTGTTAATACGAGAGTAATACGACCTAACAAAGATACACAATATTTATTCAGATTTTTTTGTCTATTTCTTACTGTAGTCTTTTTTCAACTCTATTACACACTTCCCCCAGCGATGCTCCCATCTGTGTAACCCACCCAAATAGAACTCACCGTTTTCCTCCGCAAAATAATTGTACACGAAGGTGATTATGGCCTTTTCATTTGTCCATTCATTTGGATTTTTTCGAAAAACGTTTGTTTCAAATTGATAACTTTTTGAGAGGAATTTGCCTCATGCTACAAGATACTTTGAGAATCCTACAAATTTACAAAGACATTGAAATAATAAAGAAACCTCCACTACCTTTTAAAAAAATCAATCCACCACACCTTTCTTCGGAACTTCGTGAAAAAGGTGGAAACTTAATAATTCATGTTGATTAGAAAACCAAGCTTCCAGAAATTTCCATCTGATGAGCTGCTTCTTTTTGTGTAATTAACTTTCACCATCGCTTTCAGGGGAGCGGCTGTAATTGACACAAAAGGCTCTGGAACAACTTTTCTTCTTCATTACGGTGTCTGTCTCTGCAATAATTGTAACTTTGGCTTTGACAGAGATTCTGCCAGATAATTTTTAATGAGCACACCGAGATGCGGGCAGATACTGACTGAAAATGATGTGGGAGGACATATTTCCACCGCGGTTGTGTCAGAACTTCACTTGAATTATCTATCAAATTTAGTTCACGCGAAAAAAACGGCAGGTGGATTCTTGAATCAGACTTCTGGTTTCGAGTCATAGGCAATGCATTATGAAAACAAAATCATTCAACGTGTAGTCAGCTCTCATTGTAACAAATGGAAGCGTGCAGTGGTTAAGGTTTTGTCAAAAAAAAACAACTCTATCTGGAATTACAGTTGAGAGAATATCTTGAGAGAAAACTCATTGATGCCAAATATACAGTCTGGATTCAGAAAAGGTCATAGTTGTACAACTGCACTCCTACATATTAGTGATGAAATAATGAGAGCAACGGATCAGAGTAAGTGTACGATATTGGTTCTCCTCGATTTCAGCAGAGCATTCGATACCTTGAATCATAAACTCTTACTAAATATCTTACATTATATGGGGTTATCTGATAAAGCTGTCAAACTTATAGGCAATAATCTGGAAGGTATAAAGCAGCACGTTTGGTTGGATCCTCAAGTGTCGAATAATCTGGAACTGAAGGCAGGAGTACCACAAGGATCAGTTTTGGGTCCATTGCTCTTTACTATTTACTCGTCAACCTTTCTAAAGAAACTTACGCTGACGACACTCAATTTTATCATAGTTTTCATCCAGAAGATGTCAAAGAAGCCTGCGGAATCATAGGCTCTGATATTAGACACTTTATTGAACTGGCAACTCCACACTCGCTATTCATTAACACAAGAAACATCTAAAGTTATCATTTTCGGGTCAAAAATCAATAAGTGTAAAATTATCAATTCAGTTGGAATTCACATAAATGCAGATACACTTCATGTTGCTGATGAAGCCAGAAACCTTGACGTTTTATTTAATTCTCATATGAGGTTTGAAAAATACACCAACAAACTGATTCAACGAGCCTATGCCATTCTCATACTAATATATGGTAATAGGCACTGCCTATCAATTGAATTGAAAAAAATGTTGTGTGAGAGCTTAGTACTAGCACAATAGGGAATGTTCCTCCTGACGAAAATCAAGTAGTTTTCATGAAAGAGCTCTAAAACAACGCATTTTAAGCTTATCTTCCCAACCTCTTTCTTTAAAAAATTATTTAAATACCTGAAAAAGAGGAATGAAATAATGCATTCAACATTTAAAGGGATTCGTTTCTATTTCACCATTTGGCAACATCGGTTATAGCTAATAAAGGACAATGAATCTGTTACCTGTATGAGACAAACAAAGATGACATGTTTCAGAGGCGTGCTGTTCTGTTTACTCATGTTCCGAGTTCCGAGACATATAACATTTTGTGCACCTAACCTATCTTTCTGTATATAAATAAATAACAAAACAACTGTTGTTTATGTGGCTTGTGGAGATGGTATTGAAATATAATTTATAATTTGCTCTGATTGTTGGTTTACAAAGATAATTTTCCTTTTTTAAAGTAGAATACCTAGGTACGTATAAATTATTTCAACATTGATCGATTTTGTTTTCCAAGTATTGCTTTCCGTTTCGAACTGGATACGGCCCTGTTCACCAGCACTAACAATTTATGTTTTTGTCAACAAAAAACAGTTGTCTGAATAAAGATAACAATTCAATCGTATTCAGTTGATTCCAAGACACGAAGTGGTGAATTTATTTTTATCACTACAAAAATGTATTATATTATACCAGACGAAGTCCTAGATACCTTGAAGTGCAAGGTTTGCCACAAAATCTTATCAGTTAAACCCGTTAAAGTATACCGAAACGGCCTAATCAAGTGCGGAAGATGTGTTTCGGAAGACGACTGCGGTGTAGTCTCCATGTTTCACTGGATTGGCGATAGAAGTCTTTTCAAATGTGTCAATAGATTTGATGGCTGCAGAGATCTGTTAGTACCATCACAAGTGATCCATCACGAGAACCACTGTATAGAACTCAAACATATTTGCCCAATATGCCCGAGTACTGAAAACATTCCAACGAGCACGTTTATGGATCATTTTGAGAAGGAACATCCCTCAGCAGTCCTCAAAACACCCTCTATAAACATAAACATGGACGAATCCAGCCCTAGCCAGAAAATACTACTCTACAGGATGAGGGATAATTTATTTTTCGTCTATATAAACATCAATGAGTCCGAGAATCTCTTCATGAGTGTGATCCACATTGGCAGATACAGCACCGAGGCAGAAATGAGCCAGATATTCAAGATTCATTGCTTCGATTCGAACGTCACCATCGAAACAAAAAAGAAAATATGCAACTGGTCCAAGTCGACAAACGCTAACGTTTGCCTTGTGGAAAAATCAGAATTAGGGTCCCGATTTCTGAATATCGAATTTGAAATAGAAATCACAGGTGCAACGCAACTCATTTGCTTACCACCAGGGTTGGTGGATAAGAACTCAAGATATTTCGCCGATTTGGAAAGGTCGGATTATGACGAAGATGAGTTCGTTGAAACCTTCATGTCAGTTTGTCCTATCGCTGAAGACCCTTACATGAACTGGCCAAGACAACTATTGCTCGATGGGAATTATCAAAAACTATATCCTGAAATTTCTACAACCCTGGAATGCATTGAATTGACGAAAACTCTACCAGGGAATCTGCTAGTGAAGATTCGCCCCTATTGCTGCAATTGTGCGTCCAGTGTCAGCTGTGTCTTCGACCACCAAGTGTTCCTGTTAATCGATGTAACCTACAGTGCTATTTGTTGCCTTTGCTACGTATTCTACAGGAGGAGTGTGTCATTCCAAAATTACCGGTTGGTTCCCAAAGCGCCCCTTCTGGATTGGAGGGAAAGCATCAGCTACGGGAATACTACTTTTTCTTGCATTTGGGGATGTGGGCTTTTTGCAGTCGAAATTGAGGAACATGAATTGAAGTGTGAACAGCAACCTCGTCGAGTTTGCCCGGTCGAATTGTGTTCTTTCATGGGAAAACTGAACGAAATCGAAAATCACTTCTCTGAAAAGCACACCCCTCTTCCATCCATAAAAATGTTCTCTACATTTTATTTGTCGCTGAATAATCGAACAAATCCTTCATCCGGATGGTATGTGTGGGTTCCACCGTACTTTGTGTTTTTGAAGTTTCATTGGGAAGACTCCGCATGGAAATTCACAGTTTCAGTCGATGCTGATGTGAAACCCGAGGTGCTGGTTTATTCCCTCAACAGATCAGGTGTAGAGATGAAGGAATATTGCAGACCCTGTTCGACGATTTTGCAATTTGTAGCCGTTTACAATGACTTTCTAGAGATCCAAGATGTAACGGCCATGCGTTTGGTGCTGAAATGTTACTTGAAGAACTCGTAGAAATTATGAATCAATCATTATTTGTATGAAATGCTCATGTGATTGCAGTTTTTTTTCTCAATGGGTGAAATTCAGATATACCCTTTACACGTTCAATCTATCAGTTAATGAATTAGAAAACAGAAACAATAATATCAAAATTTATGTAAATTATTTCACTTTACATCACATTTTATTCCCATTTATTTTATTTATATTTCAGGAAACCAATATTGTGAAAAAAAATTTATTTGTATTGTCATTTTAATAAATATATACTAGCAACTTTGTGGAATGAATTTGGAAACAGTGTGACAGAGAAAAGAGAACCACCTCCATTTTGTATGCTAATGAATTCCTTTTGATTTTTCGCATTTTTTTCCATATTGTGTTAAGAAAATCATCACTGTGGAAATAGTTTTGAAGACACGATGTGACAGGAAGTTTTTAGCATTTTTCTATTATCCTTTTGAGCATTTTTCGACATTAAACCTTTGTTCTGCTCAAATATCCCATATCCTTTGGATAGTATTTTGACATTCTAAGAGACGAGGATTTTTTTAAAAACTACGTGAAAAAAATGTTAAATATAATCTATACAAATTTACAACAAAAAGTAATAACCTTCATCGAAGAAACTTTTATTCATAAATAATAGACACACAAGTTGGATATTTTGAAGTCTGGTAGTCTGGAAGTAAAACACTGATGTGAATATAGGATAAATATGAGTAGAGTGTGAAAACAATTTTTCACAAATGAATGGAAGATAAACAATTTTGAAAAAAATTTATTTAATGAAATGAAACTGGCCAATACTTGATCATAATCCATAATAAAATTCATTATTACAGTTTATTGTATAAGTTTCACATGAACGGTTGTTACAAAAACCGCAACACGTGTTTCGCTATACAATAGCTTTCTCAAGCGTAAAAGCTTGTATAGCGAAACACGTGTCGCGGTTTTTGTAAAACCCTCCATAGTGATAATCATCAAATAAACTGTATTATTGAGTTTTAAACTTTCATTTGCCTGAATTATCTTCTATCACAAACTAATTTCGATAATTCTTAGAGAATGGAGAAAGTTTTCAATTTCTAAAACAAAATTATGTATTATTTCATAGTTAGGTATCTATTCATCTGTCATCTATTCAAACTGAGATATAGGATTGATGAAGTTTCAACATTTTACTTTGTCTAACATTGCCTGATATTGAAAGATCTTGGAAACGTACATTTCTTCGAATATAAAGTGGTTTTTTACAAAAATGTTGATAATGAATAGAAAATAAATAATTTTGAAAAAAACTCATTCCCCAGGATTATTTTCTATCACAAACTGATTTCGAACATTATCGGAGAATAAAGAAAGTTCTTGATTTCAAAAATAAAATTATGTATACTTTCAGTGTCAATTCAGTGTCGTCTGTTCAAACTGAGATAAAGGAACATTTTATTTTGACTAACATTGCCTGATATTGATAGACCTTAAAACGTTGAATTTCTTTCATGAAAAGAATTCAAAAACAGCAATTGATTACTTTCACTGTTGAATTCAATGTCGAATTTGTACGAAATTTTCTTACTGTTTTGGGTGTTTATTCTTTCATAATTCATAAAGAGTGTGTAGTGTAATAAAAGGCAGTATTGGTTATGGAATTCCGTCAGTCGTAAAGTTTTGTCAGAAAATAGAAATTTTATTTAAAATGAAGTGAGTACATTTATTTTTGACAATATCGAAAATTGTTGATCAGAATTGTATACAGAGTTCAAATATGAAATATGATTTTTACTTCTTATCTTTTTCAAACACAAAATTTCTAAATTGTCAAAAATGAAGGTACTTTCCCTTCGAGCGACTGATGTAATATGATAACCAATGGTGGCATTTCACTTGATGAGAACTTTTTTCTGAAATCAATAATTGAAAAGTTTTCCATATAGTTCCAACATACTGAGATATACCCACTGTATATGGAAGATAATCGAATCCGACAAATATGTATATACATTGAGGCTCAATCAGCTTACTTCACAGGTAGTGATACACTTCAAGAGTTTAGTGACTTGACGTCAGGGTCTCAATCTGCCTACTCCTAGGTTGGCTGTCCTTGTTCATCTTTCACTCCCTGAACCACTGTGCATGCTGTATTTGACAAGTGCATTGGCTTGGGATGCGGGGGTTGAGCAAACCGGTTATCGGATACCTGCTGTTATTCCCTAACTGAATGGCATTCCAACTATGGCTCAATCCTGAGGTGTGTGTATCCGTGCCGAGAGGATGAATGACACTGAGCCTATCAGCTGCCTCTACGGAACCTTCGAGATACCTGGCCCCCTCTCGTCGTAGCATCGCCTTGTCATGGTGATGCGGGACTCTGGCGTGATTGACCTTCTTTCCCCAGCTACTCGTGGGGCTTTTATGGACAGAGTAAACTTAAAAATTCTGTCTGACGCACGTCAGGTGTAGCTGACGTGCAAAAACCCTCATATGAGAAGGTTGTCGCGGTTATCAAGGTGGGAATCTTGCACGTTGACTATCCCACTACCTCATTAACGATGAAACAGCACAGCATATACTTTGTGACTGCCCCACTGGGAACATAGAGTTCAGTAGAGCCGTACTCTCATCATATGACCTGAAAGACCACTCACCATACAAACTAATCAGCTTCGTTAAGAAGCTGAGTTCATTCAGTCGAGTGTGAACAGGTGTGAGCCAAAAAAACCCTTGCGGGTTGCGGTGGAGGATCGAATAGACCCACTCACTTTGGGCCAAACCTAACCTAACCTGCCTAGTTCCAAGCAAGGACTGAGGTCCACAGGCTCTGATCTTGTATTGATTTCCCTGGACAGGTGGACAGGCGCACTGACAGTGGTAGTAAAAACGATTTCAAACGAGGTAGAGATATATGAAATACTATTTTCCACCTGCCCCAGAACCCACATCCAACCCCATTCGTCTTCAAACACCGTCTCGGAAAAGGCCACACGATATGTTTCGCAAACACTCAATAATAGGGGAGCCCAAGCAGGGATTTCGCGATTTACTAAAGCGCGGCAGATTAATATACAGGGGGATACCTTGTACCCGGTTAAGTACCTACACCAAATATGAGCCCTATATATAAGGACGCATGTGAGGGATAAAGGATCAGATTAGTAAAAAAATTATCATCAGAAATCCTCGGGCGCGTCAGATTAAGGTAGGATGAGTTAATTACCTGCTGAAAAGTGTATATTCCAGTCATCAGACAATTTGAGAGTGTCATAAAGAAAGGGAAGAGCAGCAAAGTTGTAAAAAAAAAACTTCATTTCGACATTTTCCAGCGTAGCTAATATTTTTCCATTTTGAAGAAAATAAGTCAAGGATAACGAAAAATATATAATCTGACGATTTCCGCAAGCCGAAATGACAAAAATTCGTCGATAAAGTTTTATGCGTGCAGCTGTGTGATACCTATATCTTCCTCTCCGAGTTTCTATTCCTCTATCCTCTATTCACTTTTTCTCTATCTATTACTCTGTCACTCCGTCACCACTCTGAATTTTGTTGCCATGACGCCATCACAGCTGATCACAGAGACTCGTTCGTGATGAAGATGAAGATGATGATTAATTAATCAATTGATTGATGAGTGTAGCCGTTACTACGTGGTGGGAAATTGTAATAAAGGAAAGAGAAATTGAACTTTCTATGTTTTTTTACCACTTTTATTTGTAACTAACATTACTGCAGTTTCGTACTATAAGGACATTCTCAAACTTATACAATATATAATCAATCAATTGATTATAAAAATTTAATTTTTTCAAGCATTTTTTTTCAAAATTTTTTTTATAATTACAAATATTCTACTTAAAAAACATACACTTATATATTTGCATGCTATTTCCTGAACTTATCAATTAATTAAGTTCATTGAATTGAAAAAAATTTTGAAAAAAATGGTTTTTGTCAGATTAAGCGAATCTCCCTAAATAATCGTCAGATTATATGAGACAGAACGTCTAAAATATGAAGATGAACCATATATATCTTGATCTGACGCGCTTGAGTATTTCAAAATGGCGAATTTTTTTGCACATCATAATAATGGCTGCGAGTTTGCGTCAGATAAAAATCGTCAGATTATTGAATGAGAACTGTAGAAAATCTGACGCGCTCAATTATTTTTTTTTTCACTTTTAACCCTTATGTACAACCAGCCACATCATGCAAACGATCAGATTACCATACCAACATTATAAAAAATACGTAGGACATTGATGCTATCAATATCTGATGCGCTCGAGTATGTCCCATGCAACAGTATTTTTTACATATTTAAAAATCTATATCCGCTTCCCTCACCGATGAGAAGGTATATATTATATCTTATCATCTAAGCTTTGCAACCTAATATGTCTCAATGACGCTCGAGTAAATCCCCATTTTGCATCGTGGGCTCCCCTGCTACAAACGATGGCCACCGAAAAAATTGTCAAGGTCAGAGTTAGTATGTTCGTGTCTTCAATCAGGTGGAGGGTATGATTAGGGGCGGAACTCCATACATGAGAACAATATTTCGAAGAAGCTCTGATCTGAGCTATATAAAACATTCAAAGTTGCTGAGGTGTATACAAATATCTGTTTCGAAACAGTGTTTTAAGCTTTTGAGACCCCAGCGTCAAGTAACATAAATTCAGAAGCATGTCACTACCTGAAGAGTATGCATAAGTGAAACCTCAGTGTGGCCATACGTTTTCAAAAATGGCTCCAAAGCCAAAGGCGAAATGTCAATTTCCAGATTACTGACTGCAAAAATCTATCCTGACTTCTCTATCACTTTCATCTTCCACACTATAGAGTCGACTTCGAATTTTGTAATTTTCCAAGTACCTAAAGGTTAACATGATTTTCAGAAACATGAGTTGACAGAACCATGTCAAGGAATATCAGTACATCTGAATTTCAATGAATAAATGAGCAACTCTCCCCTCGCATCCTCTAATGTGTCTGGAGTTCACACGTCTGATGTGTGAAGAAGATCCTCTTCTGGATTTAATGATTAACTCGAAGCTTTGACGAGTCATGCGACAATTCAATTTGCAGATTGCATACGAGGTACTCGAGACGAAATACACTCCTGTTTGCGGGTGACTCTCCTGTAGAGTCTAGAACATGTCAAAGGAGGGTCCTGTTTTCTCAGTGGCGCGTCTACAAAAGCTGTGTTTCATTCGAATATACAAGTTCAACAAGGTCGACAGATTTCTGTGTGGAAATTAAGAAATTATTGGTCGCGTATACTTGTGTTTTGGACATATGGTGTACCAATTTGAAAACGTAGCACCCCCTATATTCCGACGCCTAGAGAAAACCTGGAAACATGCAAAAACGCGTCACTCATTTTTAAGGGGGACATTTTGTAGGGTGGTTTTTAATAAAATTGCATCAAGGACACGTAGGCGGACATAAACCCTAAAATCTTGAATGGAAATGGGAGCCCATAGTGTAGACATCATTTCGAAAATGCAAAACAGAACAAATATTTTTATTCATCATGGAACGGCTTTTATATTATATATTTATGACTGTCAGCCAAAAGACGTTTACTTTGGAATTTTGTTTGTATATCAATTTCATGCTTCAAATATTCATTCGTCTAGTGACATGATACTTTACATTTTCAATATGTTATCAAAAATATGAAGGAGCTCAAAAAATTCAATGGATTCTGTTCAACTTTGAGTAAATATTTGACAAATCATTGATTTTATAATCTAGACGAGACTTTAAATTCAGAAACAAATGTTTCTATTTTATATTATGTGTTATTTTGTTTGTTTTATATTCAGACGATCTACATAGTAATAATGTGTATAATGTTTCTACGTTGCTAGATAAATGCAATTATTTCATTTTTTTACAATAACAAGATTGATACAAATTGAATGAATGATCGAAGGCCAATGTTATGAATGGAGTTGAGTAGGTAATACTCTGCTGAAGTCATATACAGTGCATTTCTTCAATGTCCTCCTCCCCTTTTATTTTTTGAACGGGTTGTCTAATAAAACAGAAATTTTCAATAATGAAATCAATGCATGAATACTTTATTTTGAAGTGAAATTGACAGAAACGTCGTGAATCTGTTTCAAGTAAAACACACGTTCATTACCTGTAAATGAACGATATCATGACCATGGTACGAGGCACGGTGACTTATTTAGAAGTATAAAGCACCGTACATCACTTCACGAAAGCAGTCCTAAATATAATGGAATACGATTTTTTAATCATCTCCCAAGTGATATCAAAAACGAAAAAAATATTAATAAATTCAAAACAAGTTTGAGAAAATATTTAGTGGAGTCCTGCTTTTATGACATTAGTGAATATTTTGATAATTCACAGTTTTTTTTATTTGTTGTTTGCTTGTTTGTATGGACGATATGTTTGAAGTAATATAGTTATTTGTTTATCGTATGTATATGTATATATGTGTACCTATATATGTCTGTGTATATACATTTTATAACTTGTCCTATATCATGTGTATGATCTTAAAGGATGGATAAAGATTATTATTATTATTATACAAATAGCATTTTCCATTTTCCTCGAAAATTTTCTATTCCCTAATATCCCTTCATGTAGTTTAAGGTGTTTTAAGGCAAAGAAACCCCTAGCCCGTAGCAAAAGCGAGATTCGCCCGTCTATATAAAGGGTTGTGACGAACAAGTGTAAGGAAAAGGACTTAAGCTAGTGATGTGCAAAGAGTGGATATTTGACAGACGATACTTTTATTGTTTTTGATGGAAAATCACTTTTTTTTAAATCCAATTGAAACCATGATGAAGTACTAAATACTGAAATGAATACGTATGGTACACATATTGCGATGACTGCAAAAAATAATGGAATTATGATACAGGTCGGTGGGAAATATATTTGATTTTTGAAATTAATTATGCGTAAACTTTTTTTTCTAGAGTTGGAACTGTTTTCAGAGCAAGACTAACCTGGAGAGAAAAAATAATGAAAAAGAAATGTAATAAAACTTTCCAAATGTTTTATGAAACAAATCCAAATAGTTCCATAACGAAAGTCTCATTTGAACTCCTCCATGAATTATCTGAATATGAAATCTCTGCTCATAGGTAGAGGAAATGAAACTCTCTATGTTTCTCGAGCGCTAGTATTTGTAACTAACGTTACTGCAATTTCGTCGTATTAGGACATTTTCGAACTAATACAATAAACTGAAAATAATTTATAATGAAGGTAATGCACTCTGAATTCACGTATAAACTCTATTATTCGAAGAACTATGTTTATGTGGAATAAACTTCCTGAGAAAGTTTCTCCAAATGGATTTAATTTCCAGTGCTACTTTTCCATGACCAAGTCAGGTTTAGAATCAGTAGTTTCATTTACCGAAAGTACCAAACTCAACTTAAAAAACTTAGGGCACCAACACAGAAACAAAAACAGCGGTTGAATCGATAATTCCATCAAAGTTGAGTTTAACAAAGAGAAAATTTCAACATTGTCCACAGGCCCAAAATTTACACCAACAATAAACAACAAAAACAGTTTAGATACAATAATAACAGATGAATTTGCATTAACAAACCATGGAGAAACAGGGAGACAGAGGCAGATTTTAACCACCGAAACATTAAGAGAAATACTAAACAATTATTATTTTTTTGATAGGTGAAATTTTCGAATATGACAAGTTATTGATAAATACTGATTTTATACTATACGTTGAAAAGTATAGTTTTTGGTAATTTTTGACAAAAAAATTGAAAATAATGGAGTAATTTTACGAATATATTTGTCACATAGTTAGAACTACTCACTAGATAATCAGAAAAGGATGGCCCGATTTCCGAAACTAAATCATTGTTCGATAGTGAATTCAATGACTATCAATTTTATATTAAAAAAAAGTTGGTACCCTTTCGGCGACACTATTATTTTTCATTTTGAAAGGTACTGAAAATTTTGACGTGAAATTTGTACGACCTTGAGATCTTGCCCCGTTCAAATGTTTAGAGGGGTGGACTGTATGAGGTGGACCTGATCAAATATAACTCATACTCCTTGCCAAAAAGTATTCGCCATCCTCCTAGTATGTTTTTCTGTGTGATATTAGCATCTCAAATATACAAATGAGCCATATATTCATCAAACGACAAACGTTTCTTTCTTCCGGTGGCACGCCCTTCTCAGTGCGAGCCACTGTAAATATCATTTTATCGAAACGAAACTCGCAACAAGATAAAAGAAAGGCAACGTCGAAAGAAGCAAAACCCATCCATTTTCTAGACGATCGCTCGTTAGTAATACGGGATTTACATGCGAGCTTTTCGACAAACTCTTGCAGCGAAAATATCCGATTCGGCTCGCGTGATTCTTTATTGATTCGGATCCGGAGAGTGAAAAATATCCATCGACCTCTTCCAATTTATTTTCCACAATTGGATTCCTCATCAGTGTGTTTCGGGGTGGGAGGCGGTGATCCGTCTCCGCTGATTTTGTCACGTTCGCTCAAAATGACTCTTCTCAAACTCGAAATGAGTTTTGGAAATTATTCTATGCATCAGAATGGGGTGTATGCGGAAGTTCAAAAGTGTATTTACGGGGTGTCTTTTAAATTTTTTTGTGTGAGTGGAGAGGACAGATTAGAAAAAAATCACTTGAGTATAATAATGTTTTTCATGAAGAAGGTTGATACTATTTCAAAACGAAGAATAGTGCTCATGTAAAAGTGTCTATTTACTTCTGAATTGTTTTTTTTTTAAAAATATGTCAGGAAATCAATCCAGAAAGTGTTTGTTCTCAAAACTGTAGTTTGGGTGTCCAAGATTTGGCAGTAATCACAAGTAATGTAAACCGGTGGAATATCTGTATTAGATAATAATAATAATTAATATGCTTCATTGTCCAAAAAAAAGCTCTTATTGACAAAGCTATGGTGAACATTTTGAGAAAGAAAAAACATAGTCAAGTGCATGAAATCGAATATAAGCTAGTAGATTGATGAAAATGTCTAGAGTCCTACCATAAATATAAACATAAAAATTTTGAAAGTCGCATTTTCTGAAATAACAGAATATTTAGTGTCTGGATTAACTATAAATCGGTTTAATTCGTGACCTTTTCTGCAGAATAAAAATCGACTCGAGTCGTATTTGATTACTTACCCCCCAAAAAGGGATCCAATATTTTAGATATGATTCTACTAATGATAAATTTGCCCGACACCAATCTGAAAGTTTGGAAATATCAGAGCAAAAGGCATTATATAGATCATTTGTGTTGGTATTGCGCCATAATATTGTAGTGTCCTTGGCGAATGAAGTAAATTCACCCTCTATATCAATGGTAGTCAAGTCATTGATATAGAGTAGAAATAGGGCAGGTCCCAGTATTGATCCTTGTGGTACTCCGTTAGATATGTCAGAAACATCAGATACTGCTGTATATTTGATCCTATGACTTCTCCCCGATAGATAAGATGCTAACCATTTATGAGTAATACCCTCAATACCATAGAGATAAAGTTTCCTGAGCAGAATTTCGTGAATAACACAGTCAAATGCTTTAGAGAAATCGCAAAAGACTGCTGCTGTAATCTCCCGTCTATTGATGTTACTATACACTTCATATAAAAATGAAAATATGGCATCATGAGTATTTTTGTTTGACTGAAATAAAAATTGTTTGGAGCTTATTATATTACTGAAGTTCAAATGTTCTGTTGAACGTGTTTTCACCAGTTTTTCAATAATTTTTGATAACGACGGATTAAGAGAAATTGGGCGATAGTTCGAAGGATTATCTAGATTACCACCTTTGTAAAGAGGAATTACGATCGAAATTTTTAAGAACGCGGAAAATTAATAGGGTGTTATTGAAGTATGATTACGAATGCGATCAAACTTCAAGTTGAGTAAAGTATCAACTAGTATACGAGTAAGAATACTGTAACAACGTATGACCAAATCGATTATGAGGTTATTTTAAAAGTTTTGTTTTTTTCATTAGTCTCCTTTATTTTTGCCTGGTTCTGACTGACAAATATTCTTTCGGTGAGAAAGTTATAGAAGTGCTTGAGAAGCTGTTGAACAGTTGGCGAAAAGTCTGGAGAGTATGGTGGGTGAGGCTGAACTTCGATGCTCAATTCGTTTAATTTTCGAACGGTTATGTGTGAAACGTGCGAACGGGTGCTGTCATGAAGCAGGATTGGACCTCTTCTGTTGACCAGTGCCGGCTGCCTGTGATAATTTGGCCCGGTTGCAAAAAGTTACAGTGAATTACCTAATTACAGTTAGGTGATACTCGAAGGCTTTCCACCGTAATCTCCGTTACTTCAATACAGGGTGGGAAAATATAGTCCTTTCGTTTGTTTTGGACAGTATGATGAAATTATCAGCAGAACATGTAGAAAGTTCAACGAAAGATATCCGAATCTACCGCTAATGAACCTCAAATGATCCAGCGTCTGGTTCACCAGAACTGGTTTCAATAACAGACGAATTCAGAAACTTGTATGGAAATATTTGTTTTTTATATCGACATCTTTTTTTTTACCAGTGAACACTGGTATTCATCGATTATTTGAAGGTGGTTGACAATGTTTCGTGGTGCATTTCATTAGTTCGGACTTCCATTGTCTAATATGATATGAAATGATTCAAAATCCCCGAAATATTCTATAAAAAATTAACTGGAATTACAATGAGATGAAATACAAGAAAAAATCAGAATATCAAAAAATTTAACTATTAACACGAGATGAAAATTAAAAATTATCAACAAGAAATGAAACAATTAAAAATTATAAGATTATAAGCCAAGTTACTTCACGACGTTTCGATTGTTAGTTCCACAATGGTCTTCGGGTGTTAACTGAACTCCGAGATCTGACTATTTATAGGTCCTTCGAGTGCTTTCATCTTTCCGCTTCATCGGTTTTGGCGGTTTTGGAGCTGACCGTTTGGCGGGAGTTATTCGTATTCCGCCTTATTGTAGGTTTCCATATGTTACGTATCTCTACGCTAGCTCAACTAAAGGCGTTGTTGGACAATATATATACGGCTTCTTTGAATTTCATCCCAAACCAGTGTTCCTCCTTGTGGATGATTTCAGCTTGAGACAACTTGATGTTAGGTTGATGAGTACAAACATGCTCAGCTATTCCTGATTTTCTGGTTTCTCCTCGCTGTGTGTGTGTCTTGCGCTCGGCAATGCGAACTTTTAATGACCTCTTAGTTTCACCGATATATGATTCTCCGCACTTGCGAAGTATCCGGTAAACGCAATTCTTGGAATCGAATTCTTGGAATCGCAGTCGCGTTTGGTGGCCTGGTTTTCGTGAGGCTGCTACAGATAATGTTCCCAGATCTGAAGTTGGTTCTGATGTTATACTCGGAATCAATTCTTCTTATCCTTTCCGATAATCCTCTGATGTAGTAAAAGTACTGGTTGTGGCTGCTTATCTTCCTTGTAGATCTGTTGCTGTCTTCTAGATATAGTCTGTTCCACCATTACTTCAGAGTAGCCAATCCGTTGAAGGTTAATTTTTGTTGATGCTTAGCTTCTTTTCGAAACCTTCCTTTGAATTACAGAGCCCGAAAACACGGTCTAATAGAGTCTTGATGATTCCTTTCTTAGTCAATTGATGGTGGTTGGATTCCTGGTTCAGATACTGTCCCGTGTGAGTGGATTTTCCATATACAGATGTGTCCTATTTAGTGTTGTTCCTCTTCAACAATACGTCTAAGAATGGCAATTCGTTGTTGAATTTCTTCTTCATCGTAAAAGTGATGGAAGGACTCACGTTGTTGATGTGCTTCAAGAAGGTGTATAGTTCTGCATTCACATGGTTCCATTTTATGGAGGTATTGTCCACGTATCTCATCCAGACTTGAAGCTTCTTGTGGGCTTCTTCAATGGCCAGAGTTTCAAACCGCTCAATACATATGTTGGCTATAACCGGTGAATGTGGCAATCCCATTAGCAGTCCCTCATCTTGCGTAAAAAATTCGTCCTTCAGTTGGAAGTAGCAGTTTCGTAAACGTCATGCTGTATAAGAAACTGCTGTCCGAACTAATGAAATACTGGTATATATTTTTTGATTATTTCTCGTTATTAACTTTCCGAATATCCAACTGTAATTATCGCCATTTTTTATCCGAATTCAAAATCCAAATAAATTTCACTGACAGTGATCTGAAAGAGAAAAAAACGTTGTATTTCCTTCCCGTACACGCCGTATAAATCATATACTCGAGAATCCACTGTGCTTCGTCAAAAGTTTTATGGAAGAAATCACCACACCCGCAACATGTATCGCACGTATGGAAGTTATAAAAAGAGCATTTGCCGGCAAATTCATATTATTTCGACAGTTGGGAAAAGTTGAAATAGTAGCATGTGGCGTCGCTAAAGTTAGATTGGGTTTTTATGTCATCCCTAACTCTCGACCTTGTTATTTCAATATCAGATCTCTCAGATCCTTACATATTGATAGAAAATCGCAGACAGCAGATAAGAGACGATTGTGACGTTCTCTTCCACGACGGCAAAATGAAATGTCTCGGCAGTGAATTCTCTCCCTCGACTTAATATTCTTGACACTTCTCTGAATGGGCACAGAGAATCCATCCCCCATGTGTTTGAACTGGCGGTTTGAGAGGAGTGTTTATTGCCTCGAGGGGAGTCTGAGAACAGTTCTTTCGAAACATTTCTTCATTATCACTAATTCGTTGATGAGTGGCCTGCAGATATTTGATTAACAAATTCAAAGATAACTGTGCCCAAGCTTTTTTCCTGGTTTTTCGTCATAGTCTGTAGGTTTCATGCCTGAGGTTTTGTTTATTACTGCGGTTGAAGTGCTCGAGGTTTTTGTTATCGCAGAAACTATAATTCCGCCTACGATTTTATTTTATCATAGGTCGGCGTGACATCGTTTCCTCTTAATTGGATTAAATTACTTTGTTTGTGCACAACTGAAGACAGTTTGCCAGATTTCATCACTGTTCATTGCATCTTTCTTTCTATTGAAAGTATATCTATGTTCCGGAATGTTTTTTTGCAACCCTATATATCATTGGATAGCAAATTCGGACTTTATCGACTGTTTGTCCAATGTTTCCAATGTAGACCGATCCGCAGCTACAAGAAATTCGGCATAACGCAGGTGTTGCTAAAGGCTCTCTGGTGTCCTTGTCGCACCTTAGAATTTCTCTGATCTCTGTTTTTTCGTTAATCAGCTGTCGCACTCATACAAACGACAACTCTCAGAAGTTGATTCCTAACACGGTGATATTTTTGACATTGGCGGAGTATTCCCGGCAGATAAAATCTTCCTCTTCGCTCATTGTTTATCATCAACTGATTCCCAGTGGAATGGTGTTTTTACGAGCAAACGGATGATATAGTCCAATTAAACGATATAGTACAACTTAACTTCCAACAGCTCCCCTTTAATAATGTAGTCAAGGGGCTAACTAATTTCGTTATCTTCAAATCATTTAGGTAGGTAGGTGGCTGGGAAAGTAGGGATTCAAATAACAGGGTAATAACAGGATGATAATACTTCTGAATACTACCTACTCACATATATCTACAATCGATTGCTGCAAAAACACTTCACTAACTTTCGTCGAGAGCTTCTAATAATTCATCTTCCATATTCTCTGTTTCCCTATCACTGTCATTTGAATCAATAATGAAAGTATTTCCACCATTAATATGGAAGTGTTCAATCTCCATATAGTCTTTATCAAATAAAACTACTATTTTTCGTCCTTTTCTGCCAGTCTTCTTAGGTAATATTAGATACTTCTTCTTTGATTAACTTTATTACCTTCTTATCAAATATTGGAGAATTATTTTTACGCCCGATGCTTTGTTTCAATTTTCCCCAAATCAAATCGATGGGATTGAAAACAGAAAAATAGAGGTGTGTCCATACTTTTCAGCAATACTCTCAAGAACATACACTTTTCCATTTTTTTTTTCGTGAAACTTCATGTAGTTGGTTTTTGGTATAGTAATCTTCAAAATACAAATTGTTATTCATTGAAAAATTTTGTATTTCATCTTTCCTCGAATTTTCATTCGGTACTTTGATGAGCTGTCGCGAATAATAGGAATCGTTGTTGAGAACTATCACACTTTTCGCAACCAAATTTGGGATTGATGTGTTTTCAAACCATTCCTCGAAAATATTAGCTTCCATGTTCTTATGATAGACAACATTGCAGTCCTCAAATTTTTTTACACATAATTTTAAAGAATTCGGAACCCATCCTATACTTCCTCGGCAATGCACAATGATTAGTCGCGATCCTTTTTTTGCACGCATGTTAGGCGAACACATTGTCGAACCATCAGTCCACCCTTTCGTAACTGTGTCGTGAGTGTCATACCAAATTTCATCCAAATAGAAAATTTGCCGTTGTTCTTGTCTATATTTAGTTATTTGTTCTAAGTATTCGTTACGCAATTCCACTATTCTTCTGCTTTCCATAACTGCTTGACGTTTGTTTATCATTTTAAATCTGAATCCTAGTTTCTTTATCCAATTCTGAAGAGTTTTGTCATAACAACTCACGTTATGGCCGAAAGTATTCAATTCCGTCCTTATGATTTCAGTTGTAGGAATCTCATTGCTTTTGTAACAGTCGTATATTGTTTTATTGAATTATTTTATTAGATAAACATCTAAAGGTTTTGGTAATCCCGTATCGCATCGCGTCTTGCGTTCATAAGGTTTGATTTTTACTATTTTACGTACAGTTGAGAAAGGAATTTGGTCAAATCTGATGCAACTTGTAATAGTTTGATTCTCTCGAAACCAAACTTGAGATGTAGTTTTTTATATACATTGAAACATCATCTCTGTGTTTCAATATTCAAAAGCATCCGAATCTTATTCACTGGTGTCTCTTTTTCGCATTGTTCACCATAGCTATTAGAGTCACTACATTGGAAAAAGTCTGCGTTGTTATCACACCCGTTATTACTATTAGTACTTGTCCAAGGACGCCACATTTTAAACAGATAATTTTTTTTTCAAATAGTTATAACTGCACCAATATTGAATTTCAACACTCAGATCGCGATCAGTTCCTGAACTGAACACGACGGCGATAACCTTCCCCGATTTCTATTCTTCACCGTAACATGATATCAAATTTAATTTCATGGCTCTTCAGCCAATCATAAGACTCAGTTAGTAAAAATTATCCACCATATTGTTGGTTGAGATATGTTGATAACAACATCTTGGTAATTCAAGATGGTGACGAGATAATAGATGATTCACTGTTATAGCTGAACCCTCTCAACTCAAAAATTCTATTACAATCAATATTTTCTATCAGTCGATGTTGTAATCCATATTGCTTCACATTAGTCATGAAGGCATTAAAACCAATTACAGTTGAAACATTTTTTTCAATTCCGATCTTCTCGGAGACATACATTTTGTTTTAAATGAATAAGCAGAAGGTTTTTCCAACGTTTTAACTAACCCATCGCGAGACTATACCTCACATTCGAGTGTAGCTCGCTGCTCATCATTATTATTCTTCGATGAAAAGACCAACCGGATTTTGGTTACTCACTCACAAAAATGAAGTAGGATTAACGACCGCTACGAGCTCCACCAGCTCAAACGGTTTGTATGGCCGGCAAATCCCGCAGGATACTCATCGAGAAAATTGCGGAATAGGAGGAATAAAAATACCATCGATCGAATCGTCTGTTAAGCAATTCAATATAATGTTTGGATATTCGCAGGGCTACAGAGGAGAAAGGGCCAAATCAAACTGGATTCCCTGGAGGTTCTATTGTCTGATTTGGGAAAATCAAATCTAGTCCGATAACACAAACGAAATTAATGAGGTTATTGTTGTTCCCGAAGATCGGCCGGTTATGAGGCTTCTAATGTTTTCGTAGGTCTGCAGATATTCAGCGAGAAGATTAGTCATCATTATTGGGCGTAGAACGGCGTTTCAATTGGAAGTTGTCTTTTGTTAGGGCGATGGGTACGAATAATACTGGAGGGAATCGATAAAATTGATGATGATAAAATTGATGAAAAATCGGAACAAGCTTCTTCTATTCAATTGATGTTCAAGAAAACCGCTGAAACCTAACAATTTTTGTGATAACACAAGGAGCAAAAACGCCAGTAGTACTTTCCAAATAGTCATAAAAAATATCCAACTGAAAATAACTCAATGATCCTTGTGAATGTTAGTTGTTTTAGGTTTTTAGGGCGGTGTCTGTTGGATTTTTTATTGACGTATGGAGATACACTGGCGTTGCGATTATCGTGTTCGTGGTCTATTGGTCAGAGGAACGAATAGAACATGACTCAGTGTGACAGTTGACGAAAAAGAAGGTTCTCGACTTCTATGTAGCCTTGGCCAGGTGCGCCCCTTCTTGACTGGGAAGCATTAACGAGCGTTGGGAGGCCTTCTTTCGGATTAGTGACGTGGCTCTTTGGAACGAAAGGAATCTCATGTAGCGTAATTTACAGCCTCTATAGCTGATGAGTTTCCATGAGATTCTACAGATTCGAACTTCAACTCCCTGCGGATCACTTCATGGCTTTGCATGAACCATTGAGCCTCTATTGGCATCTTCAGTATCTCGTTTTGTAATCTCCTCAGAGAAAAAAGGATTCGGAAAAGCGGTTTGTCTCCAGGCGGCTGAAATATACAGAAACATTGTGTTGTGTGGTACAACTTCATTTCCAAGGTTGATCTTCGATTTTGGGTTGATTAAAGAGTGAAATTCAGCCATTCATATCTCGTTTTTGGTTCTCATGCTTCAAATATGAGACCACGGCCTATCATAAGATTCAAGTACTGGATTCATGACTGCCATTCCCAAGAGAGTCACTCTCACCTGACTTCCATCTGAGTCTACTCAGATTTCTCAATGTAGGTACCAGTATTCAGGGTGATTTAATGCCGATGAGCATAGCAGGGTAATCAGAAGGTGATTCTGAAAAAACAACAGGTTTTGGCCCTGTTTCAGAATCATGATCTCTACAGCATACTTCTGCCTGCAGGAAGAGGATATCAGGGATATACTAGCTGCTCAAAGACGCAGGCTATATTTATTAGTGGTCGGAGAGGAGAACGCTTCTCGAAAACACCTAACTATACCGGTTTTTCACGACCGGTTAGTTCATGAGGTAATTGAGATCTACAAACATGACAATTTCAATCTGGAAAAAAGAGCAATGGAGAGTAAAAAAATTTGGACACCAGCGTTACGAAACACCGATGTAGAGAGAATGGGAGGGAGTAGAGGTTCTCCTCCCCTCTCCGGCCATTCATGAATATGCACTACGTTTTCGAGTACGCCAGTATATCTTCAGTCTTATGAGCGATAATAAGAGTCTCTTGAAATAGCAACAACTTGCGCAGGCGAAACGTTGTAGCAGATCTTTTTTATTATTCAACGAAAGTCATTTTTTTTATTGCTCTAGCCGGAAGTGTAACCGGTCTATAAATGTTTCAGGTATTTATGATTGCCTAGTTCGACTGATGTTCGAGAACAAACGAAAATTATTTCCTTTACGCTGGTACTGCGCTTCTACTGCTCTCATTGATAGAGGGTGCCACGTATTCTACTCTGGTGGTAAAATGTTCTTAGGTTTGAATTGTAAAAACTAGTTGAATGCCAGAACGGAATTTTCTGATTCTACGAGTGCTTTTTAGTGCTGATTTCTCATACTGAAACACCTCTGGTTATAAATGTACTTGGTGTTTTTATATAGCAAAGTCTCGAAGATTCTGGCTTGTACCCGTATTTTTTGTGGGTACGTTAACCAAATTATGTAATCTTGTAATTTCCCGAATATTATCATATGAAATTTTCATTGTGGCAATTGTGTTTTCCATTTGGAAAAATATCTATTTTTTGTAGCTTACGAGGTGAATACTGTTACCTCTATCAATCTAAAGTTCCGAGCTAACTAGGTAGTTAAATAAACAGACAGTGGGTAAGGAGATCCAGAGGCTTTCATTTCAAGAACTCACAAATCTTCGGAAATCGCGCTGACCCTGAGAATATACAACCGATCTTTTACAACGTCAAGAATGAATTGGAACAGGTCACGGCCTGATAATCCGAAAAAACAGACTGTTCCAAAATATTGCCGAGAATGTCGAAACCTATACAATATTGACTCTTGTCAGCGATGAATTGTGAAAATCGATCAGCATATTACTCCAGGTCATACCCAAAATTTATTTCTCAGAATTCATTATTCAAGATGGTGATGATATTCAAAATATTCTTGTAAAAAAGTAAATCTCTCATATCATCATGATGAAAAATCGTTCGAAAGGGTATGTCTCCACATTCTCCCACTACCTCGAATACAACTTTTTTTGAGATGAAATTTAATTAAAATTTGGGGAATTCAATTATATTTCATCGATGCTAGCATTGTACAATACTTTTCATCATGGAAGAAAATGATTTTTATGACAGCATAGATATAGTGATAAGTTTTGATTATTTACCATATTTGTAATTTTGACAATAACCTCACTCTTTGCTGTCATTATTTGTATCATTCCACTAACGAAAAAGTGGTAATATTTGTAAATTTGTGCATCTGAAAATAATGAAATTTCTCTTTCACATATTGAAGAGAGAATGGTAGCTGGATAGCCCAATACGATAAACAAATTGTTTTCCGCGTCTTCGCCAGCATTGAATTTGCTTTGTCACAGGTTTCCATTTTCAAAACTGACAAAATTCACTACAATCTTCGAACTCCCCTTGGGAGCGGACAGTCCTGATTTCCTTTCTTGATGCCTATTCAAGCTATACAAAGAACCCACCTGCATATATCAAAATTCTAGGTTCAGTAGCTTCGGCTGTACGTTAATATGAGAGCGGGCAACAGATAGTAATTCATATTTTCACTTCAGAAATACAGTAACTAACTGCAGTGCCAACTGCATTGAATAATGAATAGCTTGGAGAATGGTTACATGTTACCTATATAGAAATTCGCAAAATTAACACAACCATCAAGGACGTTTGCCCTCACGCGTCTGCCCGCGTTCGGGTGGTCTTACCCTATGGGTGTGAGGAATATATTAATTGCATTTGGAATTGTCTCAATAAAGATTATCAATACACAACCAATGCATCTCAATTACGTTACACCTAGTCTTCAATAAGAAATTATGTCTCTGTATTTCTTCATTATTGTCTATACTGAATTTAGAAATCCACATGGATATCACCCGCAATTGTTTCCATCATCATCGTTATCAACATCCAAACATCCCTTTAGGAGAACGGCATCAGTTCCTGCAGAAAAATGTTCTTCTGTTGGAAACGACTGTATTAAAAACACTACTCGACGATATTGGCAAACCAACAAACTTTTAACTTCAAACAACGCAACGTGCTCAACCACATTCTACGTGGCTTCAACCATTTATGCTCCTTTATAGCCAGCATCGAGAGTTTCGTTTTTGTAACGATGATAAGCTTGAGGTACGCTCCATTAGCTTTGGATGGAGTATAAACGAACGTAGTCTTGGAAATATCGGGATCCTAATTTTTCAATGGGGATAATTTAAAAAACATCACATAAAATCAGTCACAAACTACTGAATTCATGAATATCATCTTTGAAGTAACTTTCAAAACGAAATTGAATTTCATTTGTGACACATTTGTTCACTAAAATTATCCACATTGAAGGATATACTTGAAAACATGTGTACGAAATTAAATGACCTCAAGGATGCAATTCAGTTTTCTGCTTTTCACAGAGAGAACATGAATCTTTCCACTCGTAAGGGATTTTGGGAAATTGGAAACACAGGACTGTAATCTAAAAGGGAATAATTCATCCAATTATAATCAAATATTACCGAAAAATCCCGAGATATAAAATACAATTCAATTTTTCAGTATGAAGTGAACGTCGACGATACATAAACTACAACAAAAAATACAGGTCCGTTTCTAAATATTCAAAGATGGGAGTGGCCCAAGTCAGATGACACTCTATATAAGATTCATGGACATATTTTGATATCCCACGTCAAGTGCCAATAGCAAAATGTAGACAGATTTTCAATATGTCTGCGAATAAAGAAGATAAAGGCAAAAAAATAATTTGGGTTTTTTTGGTTATTCCTGTATATCTCCAGAACCAAAAAGGCTATATTCGATGTTTTCACATCATTGAATAGATCTTTCAAAATATATAATTTTGCCACAATTCAACCGACACTCTATCTGTTATCGTTTACGAGATCCCCATGTACAGAAACGAATTTGAATAGCCCTGTATATTAGTGCCTCTTGCCGGTGTACGGATGATTATAGTGTCCACTATGGGTAGTTAACTATGATTCGATAATGACAAGTGTCTATATTCTCTGTGAAATAATTACTCACATCAAAAACCTTCACAGAAAAGTTAATAGTGATATTTTATTTTTGGGAAAAAATTTGGCTTTCTACTTCTCCATAATTATACAAAAAAGTTGAAACCTTTTGAGTACTTGAAGGATACAATCAATTAAAAAAAAAACATAACTCTGCACAAAGATGTGTACATCACGCAAAGAAGTAATTCTCAGACACAAACTGTAAGGAAGGCCCTCTAAAAATAGCTACTTCCATATAAACATTGCATTTCAGGAAAAAATACTTTACACGTAACAAAAACTCCTATATGAAAACTGATTGTTACAAAAATAATTTTATCTATTCAGTTTGTATTCCAAACATTCGTTACGGAATTGACTCAGATGTTATTCACGGGATTGCCACAAATTATAGTCAACAAAAGAGGTGAAATTTCACTTAAATAGAATACCATCATCCTCACTGGTGGACATCTAATTCAGCACCAAATCTGGATAACATTTTAGGAAAAAATAATTAAATTTATTCATGCAATCAATCTCTTTTAGAAATGTACCTCCCTCATATCAAATTTGATTTTTCTATTGACAGAAATATATCCTAACGTATTGATTGAAAAAGATTTTGAACGCATTTTCTGTTTCTAATGTAAGTCACTATAAAGTACCCCAATTGAAACTCCAAAGGTGATATGTCTGGAAATCGAGCAGACCATTCTATGTAATCGCGTACAACTATCCAACGTCCTGGATGCGATTGATTGAGGAAATCTCTAACTGAAGCTCCACAGTTTTTTCAGCTGTCAGTGCAATCAATTGAAAATCTGATACCTGTTTTTGATCTTACTTTGTTGATAAGAGACAGAATTTTCCGTGTGGTGTGGAATGATTGAGATACATTTTTCACAAATCATTCTGAATCCAAAGAGCTATTTATCTTATTTTCAGGCATTTTATGTCTTTTGACTTGTAAACCACATTTAATACTGTATATACTTTCTCCATCAAATATAATTCAACTATATTTGTAATATGAGAATAGAGTTTATGTTTTCCTCCACATTGAAGTGATACATAATAAATCACAGCCAATTGAAAATCTCTCCGGCAATATTGATTTCAAGGATCTCGAGACCGTACAGAAACTGTTTGAAAACAACAACTTTCATTAACTTCGAGCTATATTTGGCTTCTACGGAGAGTCGGTAAACAAACTCATGCCTTAAATTAATTCCACGGTACGGCTATGTTATTATCGAAAGTTTTTGTGGGTGACTGCAAAGTGTAAGTAGAGAGAAATTCCCATTCGAACCAACTATTGTTCGCTGGAAAGCCAATGCAGCGGTGGTGGCTTGGGATTCTTTTTCTTCAGAGCTTTATTCACTCTAACTCGCACTTTATTCCTGTGTTTATTCGATTGGGAGCGCTTATGTTGGGTTCGTTTTGCGACAGAGAAATTGCAGTCTTTTTGGAAAATAAGCAAGGCGTGCGGTTTGCTTGTTTATCACGAGGATTATACGTGGAAATATAGGTCAAGACAAGTTTTGAGTTTAATTTCAGAGCTCGGAAAATAGTCGAGTTTGAATTTTTCAACAAAGGGGAGTTTGGTCATGCTTACGATGATCATGCCGCTCATCACAGTTCAGTCGCCACTTCATTTTAGAAACAGTCTGCCTAATGTACGAAAAGCACAAAGATAACATCTGTAAACTCAACTCAAAGTTAGAATAACTTTCGAATAACTCGTCTCACATTCAACATTTATTCCTCTTACTATCCCGTCACAAGCTTTTGAATAGCTCCCTCAGTAGGCCGACGAAACTGCCCATAAATTTGAAGAAGTGCACGATGCAATTTCGTCCCCGAGCATGCATTCGTAAGTCAATTCATGGTTGAATTATAGACCAAACTGATCAAGGTTGACAATGACATCAGACACCATTCATGCGTGATCTGTCAAAACAGTGTTGCCAAAAAGATACCAGCAAAAAAACCACTAATTATAAATAAACTAGTGGCAATTAGACAAAAGTATTTTCATTCATTTCATCAAAGTAATCATGAATTACTCTATGATTTACTCTATGTCTACAAACGAATCAGTACACAAAGAAGCATTTTCGAATAAGTGTTGGCATTTTTAAATAAATTTCTGCTTCCAAACACCTGAATACCCCTTTGCTCCATCGAAGCGAATAATAATACTGTTATCATCTCGTTTTCGGTCACAAGTCAAACAGAGCTCTCAACAAGCTCTCATTTCTGGGCTAGTGGCTCCACAATGGAAATTCATTCTAACTTTGTAGTAGGACAAAGCAACTAAGAAACTTGCAGACATCCAACCACAAATTTCAGCTTCAGCTTCTGGCCGGCCGTTGTTCGATATCCCAGCCTGTTTCCTGCAGCGACCACATTTATCTATGAATGTGTCTCTGCGGAATTTAATGAAACTCGCAGAGGCAGGTCAACAAAGAAAAACAGGACGAATTTATTTTATATTATTGTGGGCTGGGTGAAATAACGGAAGGTGAGGCGGAACAGTAGTGGATCAGATATAAAGCCGATTGTTTATCGGATCCGTACTTGTACGAGTTGTTGGCGACATGTGTAGTATTCGTCCGACTTGTTCACAAAACTCATAAATCTATATCTTGAGATATAAGTTTACATGAAAAAAAAAACTAATAAATAGAGTTTATTCTATGATTTTCACTATAAGGGTTTTACAAAAACCGCGACACGTGTTTCGCTATACAATAGCTTCTTCAAGCATAACTAATCTCAGAGGGACATGAGTTCGACCATGGATACAAACCCCTCCATTTCCAGAAGAAAGGTTTGAAACTTAACCTGTTGGACAGTATGGAAATAAACAAATTCAAAAACTCTCACCATCTCATGAATGATCAAACTGAATTGAATAATTCGCCTTTATTGAATTTGTTCACACGCAGGTAATAATAGTAAGGTATATTTCCAGGTAGACTTTCGAAAAATGTATTGATAACTGACTTTTTCAGGTATATTTTTTCAGGTAGATTTATTACTTAGGTAGACGAATAGTTACTAGGTTATAGTATATGAGGTGTATTTTAGAAGTAACTTTAGTTATTCTTGAAGAAGCTATGGTATAGCGAAACACGTGTCGCGGTTTTGGAAAACCCAATTGAGATTATGGTCAATGTGTATTCCAAGATATTTTACTGGACTGGATTTTTTCAAAGTTATGTTCTTATTTTTGCTAATTAAATGAATATTGATGCTTTGTGCATTGGGAAAACCATGACTGTTACTACAAAATTAAATTGAAGATGTTTCATCAATATTCATTGTCACTGAATTATCATCAAGACAATTTACTATAGTGTCAATATCGTTTCTTGTATGAGATATTACATCTTCCCAGGTTGCTCCATCAATTATTAGTACTGTATCATCAGCATATGAGACCATTTTCCAGAAACTTCAATGGATAACATATCATTCAAATATAATATAAATAGTATTGGCCCTAAAACAGTACCCTGGGGAATTCCGTATTTAATTTCTAATAGGTCGCTCAGTACACCGTCTATTTTAACCTTTTTTACTCTTTCTTCGTAACCCTAGATTTTTGGAGGTTGAAATTTTGTATGTAGGTTCATTTTATGTTGCAAATATGCAATAAGGAAAGATTTTTGAATATTCCAACTGGAGCCCCCCCTCAGAGGATGGAAGGGTCCATATGAAAATTACCTTTTCAGCACTGCTCCGTACCGCTATATTTTCGGAGGCTGAAATTTTGTATGTAGGTTTGTATTATGGTGTAGGTATGCAATGACGAAGAATTTTCTGATTTTCCAGTTGGGGATCCCCCTGGGGATGAAAGGGACGCGTTTACATATGAAAATTACCTCTTCATCACTGTTTCTTCATACCGCTATGTTTTCAGAGGCTGACATTTTATATGTGGGTTTGTTTTATGTTTTAGATGTGCTATGAGGATGGATTTTTGAATATTCTGACAGGGGCGCCCCCACTGGGGATGAAAGGGGGACATTTACATTTAAAAGTAACCTTTTAATCACTGTTTTTCCATACCGCTATGTTTTCGGAGGCTGAAATTTTGTATGTAGATTTGTTGTAGATGTGCAATAACAAAGGATTTTTGAATATTTTTACGGGGGGCCAGCTACGGGGAAGATACTTTCATGAAATACAGTTGATTTTTGAGTTCTGAGAATATGTCATAGTGAGATGATACTGAAATCAACATGATTCTTCATTTTCTATATTTCATAAAGGAGCTTGTGATATTCGATATATACTGAGATGGAAATAAAATAACTCTGATCAGTTGTTCTCAATTGCCAGGAGATTATTATTACTTGAAACGAATGATAAAAGATAGTATAATGATAATGATTCTACGAGTATAGTACTAAATTCCCTTTTCAAATCACTCCCTACATTTCCGGAAACCTTTCTATGTCTATTCGGAATCCAATGAAACATTCGGCTCGTTCAACAAAGAGAAACAGGTTGAACGTATTTTATATTATCGTGGGCTGGGTGAAATCACGATAGGTGAGGCGTGATCGGTCATGGATCAAATTACGAGGATATCAGTGTATTTGAAATGGAAGCAGTCTGCGAGCATTCTCAGTAACTCCTGTTTCCTGGAAATATTTTGACCGATCCTTTTCAGGAAGGACAGGCATGCAATATATTCAGGGAGTACATTTGAATTCAAAATGTCACGTGTACACTAACACCAACATTGAATAATTTCATCACTCCAAGAGTGGGTTCCCAAAAATATTTTTAATCTGAAAAATTATCATTTGCTAAATGTTATTTTTTGTTATACTTAATGATTAATCAAGAATCAAAATAGGTCTGAAGATTGTGTCAATCATACACTTTAAAGAAAAAAAAATGAATATTCAGAAATGAAAGCTTGATCAAGAAGGTCTCCTACAGACGTTTCAAACGAAAGTTCCATACATCATCTGTGACGTATTTTCATTTATTCATCTATTTATTCATGTGTACGGGTGATACCAATGGGTGAAAAGAAATATACAAATACAGTAATACCTTGAAACCAACTTTACCTTAATGTATGTATGAATGTAGTCATATATCATCCCGTGGGTTGGGATACCTATCAAACTGGAGGCCCTGTCCGGGAAGCTAATGTGGCTTTACGGACGGAGTCGCCGGACTCCTGGTAAGTGGCAGAAATAAGTAATCAGTCTATCTTTCGTGATACGGGGCTCTTCCAGAGGTGACCAACTCTTTCCTTGCTACTCGTGGGAATACACATGAATGAAACAAACACAAAAACAGAAACAACAAAAACCAATCCCGAGGCACCTCAATCTAAAGCGGTGGCTGGGGATGAACAGAAATGTCCACCTCAATCTACCGCTTGAAATGAGGCTGGACATAGCAGATCACCTCGCGACAATACAAAAACCAAGGCTAAAATGCATTTGCGGCGCCGAGGCCAAAAGGAGAAAGAGAGCGAAGGATACACTTCCTTCGCTCTCTTCCTTCGCTCTCCTTCGCCAAGGTGGAGCTCTTGGCGGGCGCCAAGAGCTCCACCTTGAATGAAGGCAAGGAACCGGCTGCCCCTGCAGGAAAGCTCCCTCACTTGTGCACCTCCATGGAGGGAACCTCAAGAAGGTTGAAGAAGCCGCGCAACGGCATTGATGTCGCTCCACCTTCCAAAACCTTTGCAGAGACCACCATCAGGCACCTCAAGGTTGCCAAAGAGAGTCTGTGTTCGGCGAGTCTTGACCTACACCTGCCGATATAAAGGAGATGTCTCCCAGAGACATGTCCACCTTCCTGAAAAGGACAGGATGGACGATGATCTAGGAGGACAACTCCTCGGGAGGATGTACAATGGGTCACATGTGGCCTAAGTGCTGTGGGTCTACACTCACTCTCCCTACTCTACAGATACAGATCAATGTAAATATATAAAATTCAAAAATCATAAACTTAATTAACATCCCAACTGGTTAACTAATAAATAATGTTGCTACACTGTTTTTTTAAATATTCAGTGTGATTTCTGTAATATCACAATCAAGGTTATCTTCTCGCATGAACTTGGGTGGAAACTGTCAATAGTTAGTATGGTGATAAGGAACACTAAAAAGACCATTGTTTCTAGCCGGACGAACCTGTTCATTCAACGTAATAGATTGATTTAATGCAATAAGTTAATTGGAATAATGTCAAACATTTATACATTGTAGTAATATATGTATTTTTCACATCAACATATTGGTGTATCTGTGGTCTAGGCAAACCTGAGATCTAAGCTTAAAGCTTATTTTTGAACATATTAATGCCAAAGATAGTTTTGATATGTGCTAGAATAAGATTATACAGCCGAATAGCTAAGTAAGTATAACACTTTTGTAAAGTATTTTTCTCTGATTTTTCTAAGTTCATGTTTATTTTTGTGTTGCCTTATAACAGTTTTGAAGAAGTAAAATTGCCTTATGTCTAAAGTCAATGTTTCCTTATATAGCGCTTTTGTGGGGTGAGTTCGTTTTTTATTTGTGATTATTTTCAGAGTTGAACAAGGTATAGTATAGCATGAGCATTTGAGTTATATCTAGGTAAGATGTAATGTTGCTCAGCTCAATCGAAGCTCATGCTGCTCTCTTTCTCAAAGTAGAATTCTTGGAAAGGTGTTATGAATAAAATTTTGTATGTCTGTGTTCTTGAAAACAAAACTTTGTCTCAAAGTTAAAAAAAATATAATGAATGTAAAATTTTGTAAATGTTTTGTCAAACCAAACTTAAATTACCCTAAAACTGCGCCAAAATACCTTATGCTGAGAAATGTTCCAGTAAATGTTAAATTTGAAACAAAAATATTCTTAGAATTGTGTTCCGTACAGTTAAATTTACGTGTAACGGCAAATCAGTTACTTGAAAACTTAAGATGTCTGTGGTTCGTGCGTGGGAAACGATTCTAAAAATATCTGGGCTAAACGTCAGTGAATTTTTCAAATATTCCTAATATTAAATCCAATAATAGTTCTTGTGAATAAAATGATGAAGTTCGTTGATAAATAAAAGTTCAGAAGTTGTGATTTTCACACTGGAAGTTCCTTGTGACTGGAAAACTTTTGATTCGATTTGGAGGTTATGAATTGTTCAAGATTTTCAGAAATATATTCTTCTTATGGATTGGGAATTATAAATGATACTGTCATACCTCAAAACTGGTACAGCTTCCCTGGATTCGTTTTCCCCTGATTGGAATTTTGAATTCTTCCCGACACTCTAAAATCTCCAGTAAGTATCCTTTCTCGTTATTATTATTTATACTCTGGCTCCTATTGATGGTTTTATATTGATAAGAACATGCAAAACGGCCTTTTCTCTTCTTTTCCCTTTTTATTTCAAACAGCTCTTCAAAAAAAATTCGCGTCTGGACAATTCAAAAGCTTCTCTCCCTCTTTTTATTGATTCACTCCTGGCAACCAGACAAAATTTTTCTGCCTGCTACTCTTCATGACAATATAATTTTGAAATTTTTTCAATTTTGACACTTTTCACTGTTCACACATATTATATCTATGATTTCTGTTACCCAATTTTCACTAATACTAATAATGATTAATTTTGATTACATTTCATCACATTTAGTTTTGCATTTTTCTAATTTTGAATCCAAAATTCATCATTTTTCAGAAGTTAACACCTCCTTTTCAATTTATCAATCTGATTGGCTACTCTTTAGTTGCATCCAAATCATGTACTGAGTGTTCTTACCATTTTTCAGATAAAATTCCTAATGTCAGTGGTAATTGAATTTTTGTTATTAATTTGTAGTGTAAATCTGTTTTATTGTATGTTATAATGTTGTATTAATGTCTTTACTGTTTTCAGTGTATTTATCCCGATGATTGATGGTTTCTGGTTAGTTGTGCTGTTTGGAAATGATCTGAAATACTCTAATACTGATAAGTCACAACTTTGCCTGATCTGGGCATGAACATTACTCTAAATTATACAGATAAGAATTTGAATAAAGGTAAAGTATCTGGCTTTCTAATGAAATTAAACATCTAAGAATAACTTTGATTTTCACAAACTTTCAACACTGAACTAACAAAATATGTGAATTTTCAACATTAAATAATAATAATATGAAAAACTTTCAACATCGTACTATCAAAATAAATACAACCTTTTAACTTTTAACTACTTTTAACTTTTAACTACTAAAATAAATGCAAACTTTTAACATTTAACTAATTAAAATATGAAAATCTTCAACTTTGAAAACAGAATAATCTTATCAAAAACTTATCATAACATATATATATATATATATATATATATATATATATATATATATATATATATATATATTGTATATATATATATATATATATATATATATATATATATATATATATATATATATATATATATATATATACACTCAAAACTTTTCTCACAACAAGCACTAAACTTTCTTTTCGGCATGCGTTTCAATAATACAGAAAGACGATATGGAATGACGTTCTGCTGATATTGAAACCATACGAGAATTCTTGCATACGGATATTTGTTCGCATTCTACTTGTTGATGAATGCGATTCAAGCATGATGCAATTATTGTTGATGGAGCTGATAGTAGGCAGGTGTGATCATGTCGCCTGAATAGAGAATATCACGAAACATGGAGTCTGCCAGTGGCGGCAGGATTTATGGTAATGGTAAGAGCCTGGGACAAACTTTAATGACTATTTGTCTCTCACAATATGTTATCATTACATTTTCAGAAAAAAAATTCGAGGCTTGGGGACTGCAGTCTGGATACTTTTGAAGAGGCAGTACCATTGGGCGTTTTGCCTGTATTTCCTGTAGGAATCTTCAGTGACATATCAGCCACTCGTGTGGAATATGTTTTCATTTGGAACATGTGTCATTTCCTATTCTAAAACTAATATTTATTGATTGTGCAGCCGGCACTTGTCAATGGAAGAAGTCCTATCCTGCTCCACGACAACGCCCCTCTGCACGTTTCACAATTCACCGTCCGAAAATTAAACGAATTGGGCGTCTACTCTAAATAGGCTCACTCTTGCCTCTTCAGTATCAAAAGATTTATTTGAATGTAACAGATTGTGTATATTGCTACAATTGGTGTGTTTTTGATTTTTTTTTGTAGGTGTGGTTTTCATTTTTTTTAACAAGCACTACAGAAAATCCCTGACTCGCACTGAGAGCGGATTTGAATCGCTAAGGATTTAATACATTATCAGGAAGTTCATTCCACATGAACGCAGTTCTCCAAATGATAAAGTTCTTGAACGGTGAAGTTCAAGGTGTACCATGTTAAGCCTTGAAACGATGAGCAGCCACAGTCCTTCGCGTATTTCTGATATGTACCGCTTTTGGTGGAATCAAATGTGCCAAGTTACTTGAACACTTTCCGTGAACGTATCTATAGAAGAGAGACAAATCTCCAACTTTTCTTCGATGCTCCAGATTATCGAAGTGGCAAGTGATGTTCGCGTCTCCAATCAGGCGGATAGCTTTGTTTTCTGGATGGAATCCAGCAGCTTCAGGGTATGCTTAAGGGCGGAGCTCCATACATGAAAACAATACTCCAAAGAAGATCTGATCTGAACTTTAAGAAGCATCAAAAGTTGCTGTGGTGTGTAACAGTGTTCCAAGCTGTTGAGGAGCAGCCTTTTTAATTCCAGCGACATGATAATGCCAAGACATATTCGTGTCCATTTTGACCCTCAAGAAACTTATCGAAGCAGGAAGCGGAATTTTCTGCTCTGATATTATTATTTCCGGTTCAGAGGCATCTATCTTCTTGGAGAAAACCGATGCCTGGGTTTTTGTGGTATTAAATGGAACCTTGTTACTCCACCAATCACTTCTAGATCATCAGTAAGATATGCAACCTCCTGCTGCCGGTGAAGTGATATGGATGATATTTTAGATTGTCAAGAGTAGGACTCTGTGCCAAATGTTGCAAACCTACAAACCAGACCATGGCGGGAGGGGCAGGCATATTAGGTGTTTTGCTTACAGAGTTTGGAATTTTCTTGTAAATCATGAGGTCTCTGAGATTGACAGACGATGGCAAATTTTTTTCAATCCAGTAAGCGGTCATTCTGCAACTACTTCGTCAGGTAAGTGAGCGAGACAAATAAATATATATATATATATATATATATATATATATATATATATATATATATATATATATATATATATATATATTGCTTTGGAACTAGGTCTCTCATGACTAATGGATGATAACTTCACTCATCATACAGAAGAAGATCACCTGCACCTGCTCCAGGTGCAGAATTCTCACCATGATGACGGCAGCAACTTTGGCATATGAGTGAATCTGCTTCACGTGAAGCTTTGAACAGAAGGTCCAGACGACAGAATCTCGCATTACCATGACCAAACTTTCTATGTTGGTGACAATGAATAGGCTCAGAGTCATACGTCTCTTCCTAGAGAATACGAGCACTTTAGGATGGGGACCCTCAACGCCACTGTCATCTCTAAAGCTCGTCGTTGCAGGAGGTGCAGGAAATAAAAATTGATTGTGGCACAAGGCCAGCAGATGGACAGTTTCAGTAATCGATTGAAAATTCAAAAAATATTCAATGAGAATTTTCAATTATTTCTTCACGACCGACAAAAGTTTTGGGAATTTTCATGTAAGATTTTCATCTGCAGGATGCGGAAACACATATGAACATTTTCGTGAGCAAAAATTGAGTCTTCAGATAGATAAAAACTAATGAAATTTTTTAGTTGCCGTATATCTGATGTTTTTTTTGTGAATACAAATTTCCTCGAATTTAAGGCCTGCCGTTGTTCAGATCAACCAGACGTATCTCGGAAAGCAATCCCCTCGAAATAAAATCAAAACATTCAATGCGGGACCCGTCAGTTCCTCAGCATGTGCATTTGCGGTCCTCAGACAGTCATTTTCCGACCATTCTGCGTCCCGTCCTCCCACAAAGCACGCTGGCCCCAGAAATCCTGACAACAAACGTTCCCAGTGAATTTCCAATGAAGCAAACTTGAGAGTTCTCTTCTCTGCGTAGTTTCCGCAATAAAATGTGGCTGTTCTAAGTTCGGTTGACAAGTTGTGTGGCCCGGCCAGGGCCTGCAATTAAAACGACGCAGGGCCTTAACGAGAAAGGCGAAGCTTAGGCAATAATGAGAGGAAAAGGGTAGATTGCATTTTAAGTAGTCTGAGAGCTGAGTGGTGATTAGGCAGAGAACGGTGGATTAACTGATTTTTTGCTGATACTCTCAGATTAGTGAGGACGAATATTCGTTTTCGGAATTGGGTGTGCGATACAGAAATACGGGGAGTGTTTAAATGAAATCCCATCGTGAACAGTTCACAAAACCTGAAGACAGTTAAGACATTCTTCCTACGATACTGAAATATCCTGTCCACCTTCATACATTTCGTTTTTTATGATGAGTTTTTTCCTGGGCCGTTCTGCTTCCATTGTGTATCTAGCATGTTGTATTTGGTGTGTATCACATTTTCAATATTATCATTGAAAAACTCAATATTGAAGTAGGTACATTCTAGTTTATTGTATCAAAGCGTCAAAAAATCAATAAGGTCGTTTTTCAAGATACCTTTTAAAGTTTGCCAATACATGATGGAAATCCATGTCGAGATATTCGAAACATTCTACTGTGAGATTTCACAGATGTCAAATTCAATAATAAAAACAAACTTTTCAATTTTCTCTGCACCTCAATTAGAATCGGATTAGTGCATAGATTTTTTTGCATAAATATCACAAATGTATATTACTGGAATTTTTTCCCACCAACGAATCGTTATTTTTAACACCTCGACATGTATTTCGATCACCAAGTGATCATCTTCAAGAGGTGATAAAAAATAACGATTTGGTGGTGGGAAAAAACTCCAGTAGTATTCATTACTAAACCAAAGGTTCCACACACTGCAACATAAACACAAATGTAGCTGCATTTTTGCAGCATTCTTTTATCTTTTGAAAATATGGACCAACAAGTAGCTATTCTGACAAATGGGATAACGTAACGTCAAATTCCGTTCCAAAACCAACTTCCGCTAGTTTTGAATCATCGTGAATACGTTTCAAATCATAGTTGATGTGACGTCATCATTCCAACGCCAGAATGAATGTATTTGAATCACAGACGAATATGTTTTGAATACATGAGGCGTTTGAAAACGCCTATAGCTCCCATTTCGAATTTTTCCATTTCTGAACTTTGAAAGAAACATGAAACTCTTCTTTGGTCTATCTGTTGAAAAAACTCGTTGAAATCTGTTTTTCCGTTAACAAGCTGTCGAATATGTGAAACATGTTCCTTGTAGCAGGCTATTACAGTCCACTCATTTTGTGATTCACAGACTTTTCCTCTTCTGTCGTCTTGTTTTTCGAATTATTCAACCCTTGATGAAGTGTACGAGTAGTTTTAAAAGATACTTTCCCATTGATTTTTCAGTTTCTATTTTGCATCATATGGAGAAACTATACATTTTTCAAAAATCGAGAGTTTACGTCGACAATTCCAATTTTTTCATTGTTTCTTAAATATATTATCTACTATGTTTGGAGAATACCCCTTACTTTCAACTATCCACTCGATAATTTTTCTCGATATCATGTCTTCATTTGTACAAAGGAACATCGACAAAATAATGTTGTCTTCATTTTTGATGGTAGCTGAACTTGTTTCAAGTTGAGCTACCAAGCAGAGCTCATGGATATGACTTTTCATATCAATAAGAAACACTGTCCGAAACGTTGTGCAGCGTTCCTGTGAATTATGAACTTGTGATACACTGTTTGGGACCTTTGGTGTAGTAATGAATATTACTGGAGTTTTTTCTCAACCCCTAACCGTTATTTTAACACCTCGACACGTGTTTCGATCACCGAGTGATCATCTTCAAGAGAAAAATCATACTCACAAAACTATTCCTATTTATACTATAGTTAGGTACCTGTTGCAGGTACCTGCGTCGTGATTGTTTGAAATTAATTTTACAATGTGTCCTTATGTAATAATCAGGTAAATCTAATTGTAATATTACAGGCTATATGAAATCAATTTCACAAACTGCAGTAATATTCCTGTGAATTATGTCTCACAGTTCACTCTTAAATATTTTTTCCATCGTACCTTCAGAGAATCAAGATTGGCTGAAATCTAGTCATTATCAAATAAAAGTCACCACTTGAGAAAATATATATTGATGAAATTGAACTAGATTACTGAAAACATAGACCCCCACTACAGCGACTCGGATCAGATGATAAGATTTCAGTCAATACGAGCACTTTCCCTGAGTGCCCAATTTATTCAGCACCTTATCGTCAATTTTCCTACAAAATCGTAGTGTGATGTCAAGTATCACATTCAAAATCGATAGCCATTTCAGGGCGAATATTGATAGTGGGAGATAAAACTAAAAGCTTATGTCTAACACAGGAATCTCGTATTATATTCGACATGAGAGTGTGTTGCAAACTTTTCTCCTTTTCATTGGAATTTCCGCTCGACTCGGATGATACAGGATGGTTATCGTTCTAGGTTCATCGTTGAAGGATGGAGAAGCATTGGTTGTAGAGTTAAAGAGGGGATTTTTGAAACATTGGGAATAATTTCTATGTTGTATTCTACGCAAATGAAATCAGAGAGTTGATAGACGAGTATTATTTTTGAAAATGAGAATATTTCTACGGTATTGTACTTTTTATTGAATCCATCACTCAGTTAACTGGTGATATATTTTCAATATTTCTGGTTGATTCGGCCGGTACTTGATGAAGATACATAGTAATTTCGAATTTGTGAAAGTGAACTCAATAAATTTGTACCTTAATTACTTTTTATATCCACATGTAACTTTCCAGAAAGAACCTAATATTGAGAATTGGTAGCATCATAATTTCTACTTCATCAAGGTGAATGTTGAGAAATACAAGAAAGTATCACGTAGATGAAAGTTAGGTTACGTCCATTCAAAAAAAATGTTTTGAAAACTTCTCTGCTGTCTTTTTTTGCAAATTTTGAAATTGGTAGATGCTCAAAATCAGTGTTCTGAATGGTTTCTACAGAAGGGATATCGGAGACTATTTGAGAAAGTACTTGAGCTCTGCTCTTGAAGAAAATAAATTCCAAGGAAACTCCTCACACTGGGACAGCGGTTCAGAAACTAGTCAGTAACGCTCACAAAAGTAAATACAAGCGAGCAACCTCTTCTTCTGCGACAGGCCTTTCTGCATAGGAATGTAACGCCATTCTATGCGATGAGTGCTTGAATGAAATTAAAAAACAGGAAAAATCATTTTTCAGGAGTCTCATATCACTAAAGTACCAGATTGGCTGTTATTCATAGAATGAAATGCATTCTGTAATGATTCCACAAAAGAGGTGGATGATTTCAGTCATGAAAACTTCCAAAGCATCGACAATGAATTAGTGTTACATAATAGTATACCTTTTACCAAAGTACATGATTAACATGATTTTAGAGTTAAAAAAAAGTTTCAGGATTGATCATTCAGGCATAATATCCCTTTTCAAAGTGTTTGAAAACTTTCAATGCATTTTTCAGGGAGAATTCTGGATGATGTTTCGGTGTCAGATTTTTAATTCAACATTTTGTAATAATTGGGCGACTTTTTGTTCTAAACGTACCTGAATAGAACAAGACTTTTTTGCAATTTTTTTTTTTGGGAAATTCAATGTTATCTACCTGGATAATATTTCGGAATAAGAAGTTTTTGAAAAAATATCAAGAAATTTTTTTCGAATTATCAAAAAACTATCGTAAAAGTTTGTATTCACTAACTCATGTTCAGCAGATCGAAATACCATTCAGAATTGAAAATGGAAACTTCACATAATTTCATTGTTTCCATATATAGACTATACCGTCGGCTTTCCCATAAAAATAATTTTACCGGCGCCCGTAAAGCACGATGAAATCTGTGCAGTCATCAGCATATCACGGTGTCAATAATTTCTATTACTGCATATCTATGAGGCAGTACACATGTCGGAATAGATTTGTATCGATGAGTCGGCGTGTCATAGTTAGAAAATAATACATACATGGGATATTCTGCTGAAATTGCCAATATTGTTACGTGCTCCTGGGAATTCCACGTCATTAAAAGAAAATCCAGGAACACAGAATGCATTTCGAAATCGTGCAGCGCAGTATTTTTTCACAAGGATTAACTGATTAACAGGACTAGGATTAACAGACCACACTAGTCTAAGAATCATTTATGAGGAAATTCACTCATTTCCTTCAAAACACGGGGTTACTGAGTGGTCTGAATTGATTCTATTCCGATAGTATCAAGTAGTAACTTTATCCATAATTCGCTAATGAAAAATAAAGTCTAGACTAGTATTCTAGCTGAAATTGAGAAAGTAATTCATTTCCAATTTGTGTTTTGCTGCCTCAACAACCTGGGAGACAGGAACCCCGAATGAGAAACAGAAAATATAACATAACTCTGTATTCAAACCATGAATGGAGTCTCATTTCAAAAACTCGTCTCTAATGAAACCAAAGTGGCTCTGATTTCGTCTTAACAATGTCTTGAAGGGAATATTTGACTAGCAACAATTATCTACTCATTGTACTGTGTAATAGAACAATCCATAAATGCGTATTCCGTCTGAATCCAGTTTCCGCCAATAGGCTCAATATTCCAGAAGTGCCTATTGATAAACTGGTGCGACTGAGAAAACTCGCAACTGTCGCATTTCTCATTTTCCCTGAACGCTTGTCGTGTCCCCTGATGTATGCATTCGCCCTTTCACATCTCTTTGAACCCATTACATGTTTACACCTTGAACATCTGAGGAATTTTTATGGATCCGTGAAATTCATATGGAATACTTTCAGGGGTAGTATTTTGGATGTAAGTTGCGACTGATTTATGCAGGCTTGTGGGTCTCTCTCGTAGTCGTGGAATGTTAGTTCAAGAAGGCTTTGTTGAATGGTATTATTATTTCAATCATTCAAGTAGTGAAGAGTCACCTTGAGTTCTGAGTAGGATGCTCAAGTTACTTGAGAAGCATTATGAGTATAGCCTCTCTAGCCATGTAACGTAGAAGAGTCAGTTCACTTTCGACTAGATGAATTCTGAATATTTGCGAAAAACTATCTGGTCGTAGGTGGATTTGAACTCAGGACCTAAGAATCGGGAGCCGGGAGAGCAGTGCACCAAATAAATCAGTCAATCTCCATCTGATCCTTTCTGTTTGGAAAGCTATAAGACGCGCTTTGAACCAATGGGATTACATTAACACAAACAACGCTTTTTTGTATACCTTTTCCATGAAAACAGAATTCATCTCGAGGAATTAACAACGTGATAAATTGGTAATACCAATATAGGTGATACATAGGTATTAATCGCATTCCAGTTGAGCCAAGTACCCAACCATTTGATATTGAGATTGAAAAATTCATTAAAAACCTCAACATCAGTTTTCGGATGCACACATTTTTACGTTGTAGTCAGCCACAAAATGTTGTCAAACACAAAATCTCCCATGCAAAAATTTTCAGGTACACATAATAGTCGAGTGGCTCATGTGAAATTCTGTATCTGAGTATGCAACATTTTTGACTTCACAACGATAAACAGTATTAGGAAAAATAAAATACTATTCTGAATTTTCAGTCAATTCCAGAGTGGGAAATGATCAATTGTGTGACAAACTGATCAATTGTTGACTGAAATAACAAACACATACAGTGAAATATTTCTTGTTTGAGTTCAAATTATAAATAATATTTTGTTAGTTCGAACATATTATAAAATACTGATGAATATTGAATTTACTGACCTCTACGAACAGAAGATCGAAGACGTTCTTCAGAAGGGACAATATACGAAGATCGTACATGACCCTACTTCATCAATTGAGAAGTTGTACCAGACTTTGAAAAACATCAAGTCTATTTTTCGAAAAAGAAGAGACACCACAGTAAGCCCCCTTACTTGTATAGACTACCCAAAACCCACAAGAAAAGTGTTCTGCTCCAGAGATTCAGCCACTCAAAATTTGTCAAGATTTTCACTGCCGATTATACAACCATTACCAGAAAAAATTCATCTTTTGTGAAGCACTCAACGTTCCTGTCGAAGAAGCACATCAAATCATACAGAGGAAGTTTTTCAAATACGGGAACCTAAACTAAAGAACAAACTTACCGATACAAGTGATCATGAAAATACTAGGATGATGTGTACGGAACTGCTATTTCCGACTGAAAGACTAATTCTTTACGCAACATGAGGAACTATCATTTGTGATTTGTTTGAAAGTGGTTGACAATGTTCCGTGGTGTATTTCATCAATTCGGACTTCCATTGTCTAATATACTATAAATTGATTTGAAATCCCGCATTTAGTCAAGCTAGCGTAGAGATACGTAACATATGGAAACATCTTATCTAGCCAAAAACGACCAACTCCCGCCAAACGGTCATCTACCGCTAAAACCAATGAAACGGAAAGAGGGGAAAGGTGAAAGGTGAAAGCACCCGAATGACCTATAAACAGTCAGATCTCGAAAGAATAAGTCCAGTTATCGCCCGAAGACGATTGTGACCCTACTTCATCAATTGAGAAGTTGTACCAGAAGTTGTACCAATAATATTTAAATTTTTTATCTTCTGGTTGTAGCTTGTATGTTATTTCCTTGTAATTTCAGTTTTTTTTTTAATAAAATTGTTATTTTCGCTTAATCTTTTCATTTTTTCCAGGGATTTCAAATCAATTTATATTATATCAGACAATGGAAGTCCGAACTGATGGAAAACTACCAATGAGATCGCCATTTTACCAGTTAATGCCAACGTATATATGGAGTGGTTCGGAACTCTGGATATTGAAAAAGCCCACAAGAAGCTCCGGTCTGATAACGTTGACGATACTTCCATAACATGAAACCATGGGAATACAGAACTAGACACCTTCCTGAAGGACATCATCAGCGTAATACCTTCCATCACTTCCACAATGGGGAAGGAAGTCCTCAAAGAATTGCCATTCTCAAACGTATTGGTGAAGAGGACCGACACTAAGTGAGAAACATCTGTAAACCGAAGGCGGACTGAGATTCCAAGAGTTGCATATCCGCATATCCTGCGAGTGCGGAAAATCCTATATTGATGAAACTAAGAGGCCATTGAATGTTTGCATTGCCACTGCAAAAGAAACCAGCAAATCGGGTGTAGCAGAGCATGTTTGGACTCATCAGCATAACATCAAGTGGTCCCAAGTTGAGATTATCCACAGGAAGAAACACTGGTTCATGAGGAAATCCAAAGGAGTCTCAGGGGGGCAAATACGGTGGCTGAGGCATGATGACGGTGGTGTTTTTGAACGAAAAATCTTGAACAAACAATGACCAGGTGCATTATAGTAATGCGAAAGCAGGGAGTTATTTTTCTATAGTGCTTCGTATTGCTTCTTGCGGCGCATAACTTCAAGATAATACCCAAAATCTCAACTAAGAAACTGTGGGATTCCTTTAAAGACCTTCATATGGTTGTTGAAAAAGCAAACTTCTAGTTAACGTCGATATTCTCCACAAATAAAAATGTCCCCTCCATCAGTAATTCGCCGTATCCGATAATTTCCCCTAAAAAACAAGAACTTCATTATTATCTATATCAGCGTTTCTGAGGCCAAAATCTGTCTTCGTTTTCAGAATTGAAAAAAAATTAAATATGTTTTCTCTTACTAATCGGTTTCACTTTCAAATTCCCCTGACAGGAATTTTGATCTTGTGTCTTCTGAAGGTAGAAGTATCCAAAGATGTTTGAAGAAATACTATTTCTCCTCTGAACTGTCAATTATATCGCTTAAAAAACTTGAACAATCACGTTCGTCTTCCACATAAATAACTCACGTTAACTGAGAAAAACAAATTCCTTCATCATAAATTGTAATGTCGCAAATAAAGCTCAAAGTCTCCCCGGAGAATTCCTTTTGTTCAATTCAATTACAGCAGAAATGCAATTTCCAATCATCCGGCTGGCTCGCTTCAATATTTCTCTTTGCAATCTTCGCAATCATACTAAACGGACGTTCAGTTGCGACAACATGCTGGTATCAATACGGCATTATTTTGTAGCTCGAATCAATTTTCAAAGCAATTTTTGCAAGCTTCCTTGATTTATTGGAAATTGCTCGGCTATCAAGTCGATTGTTCGGTTTCAATCGGGCACAGCGCTCGTATGGGGTTTCAATTAATGTTTCAATGTGGCGTGGGTTGGAACTGAGTCTTGGTCTTTACTGTGAGTCCTTATTTTTAGCCTGATAAGAAATTCATTCAACAATAACAACAGATGTTTTTTCGTTTTCTCGACTATTTCGATATTTTTCTCAATGATTCCGAAAAATACATTACAGGTATGGTAAAAATAGCTGAATAGATATGAAAGTTAGAAGAAGAAAAAATGACAATGAAAATAAGAAAAATAAACGTGTTTTTTCTGAATAGTATAACAGTACAGTGAAAATATATGTAAAGAATAACAAAATATCGAACGTGAAATGAAAAAAAAATGGATGACCAGATAGAAGAATAGGAATTTTGTGAAGCCATGATGGATAACTGTCACCGAGATCGTCTCCTCGTAAAAATATAGTTTTTTCTGATGAAGCCACTTTTACATCAAATGGTGCGGTCAACCGTCAGAATTGTAGGTACTGAGTCAAAAAAAATCCCCACTGGATGCGTGAGCATCATACACAATACCCGCAAAAGGTAAATGTATGGGCTGGCATTATAAGAAACAGGATCATTCACAGGAAACCGGATCATCAACGGTTCTATAGACGGGCAAACATACCTTCAGTTTTTAAGGGGATATTTTGTACCTACTTTAATTGATTTATTCCCCAGTAGAATTGATCTTGGAAGTTTTGATGAAAGTTTATGGTTTCAACAGAATGGTGCGCCTCCACATTATGCTGCAGATTTTCGAAGGTATCTCGAACAAATGTTTACGAACCGCTGGATTGGTAGACGTGGACATATTGAATAGCCAGCAAGGTCGCCAGACTTGAAGCCGTTGGATTACTTTATGTGGGGCCATCTGAAGAATTTTGTTTATGGAACAAAACTAGCAATTATTCAAGAATTAAAAGAGATAATTCAAACAGAAATAAACAATATTTCTGGAGAAACCATGAACAAGGTTCAACAAGAATTTATTCAACGTTTAGGTTACTGTCAAATACAGCAAGGACTACAGTTCGAACATTTGAAATGAAGTCACGTATTGATTACTGGATTAGTTTTAGATTGTTAAATTAATCATTAGAAAAAAATATGAAATAATTAATTGATTTCTGCTTTTATTAGATATCAATAAAATTTATTTTCTAAGCGCACATTTTTCAAATTCTGTCCGTTAGACCCCAACTATCATACCTTTTCGGAATCAGCTCGTTACAGATTATCTAAAACTGACACCAAATACAGGGTGTTGCATTTAAAAAATTACCGATGACGTCATCACATTGATATGGATCACCCTGTATAATGAATTTTTATTGTAAAATGTAGAATATAAAAATTAAGAATTGAGGTGTTTCAGGTTTTTGTGAAACGATCTTTGGTTTTGGAAATATCGTCTTTATTCCATACTTTGCGGACACACTGTATAAAATCTCATTGTATTTAAAAATCATCATTCCAGGGGGCTGAAGGAAAAAGTGAACAATTGTGCTTGAAAAATCTCATTCAGAATAGCAGAAGTTTTTCTAGATGTCACTCATAAATTGACACTACATAATGAACGTGAACGTAAGTGAACGTGAAATCAAATATTGAACAAACCAAATGGTTCATATCATATCGCTATCATGAACATCAAATGAACCAAATTCTCCCCTACTGATCGCCACCCAAATCCATTAATATTTATTCAGGTACAATTAGACGAAGGTTAATTATCTACGGAATAGGAAATCATCGGCATTCACATTCAACTATAAATCGTATTGAAACATCGATGAATTATTTACACTAGCGACGCGTCGCGACGGTATTGGGCTCTGATACACTTCTGAATGAGATACACACCTGCGGCTACATTTGGTAGGGCATCTCTGCTCGATGGCGCTATTCTTCAACAAACTAGCAAAAAAAGTTGTCAAATCATTTGATAGGAGTTTTTTCCATAAAGTTTTGAAATGCCAAAGAGTGATTCGATACAATAAATTCACAGAACTCTCAAATTCATTTATTTTACGGGATCACCCCCATTTGAGAATAAATTCAACAATTATATAATAAAGTAATATACTACATTACATTAACTTAAGTTATCATAAAATACATATCTTAGTACTACCATGCAGTTGAGAGATTGTTTTTGAATTTGCTGAGAGATATACCAGTTACTTCCAATTTTATTTCATCAATAAGTCGAAGTGTACGATCAACAGGATTATGTAAGCCATAATTTGTAGAATGAAACCGTAAGTGAAACAAATCGCTGGACCTTAGAATTCTGTTTGGGACATTGAAATTAATATTTTCTAGAATTTCAGGAGCAACAATTAAGCCATTCAGTAACTTGTATATGAAAATGAGATCAAAGTTTTCCCTCCTTTTTCTCAACAGATTGAGATTAAGGATTTCTAAAATGTTGCTACAATCATGGTCAATAACAGGTATACTCATTCTATGAGCAAAAAATCTTAGGAATTTGTTTTGAACTCTTTCAAGAGTAAGATTGTGATTGTCATAAAATGGAGACCATATCATTGAGCCATAAACTAATATTGATACTACCAGAGACAAGTAAACTATCCTCAAAACTTGAAGGAACAGATGTTTACCATGTCGTAGAATAAATCCAAGACATTTTGCCGCCTTTACCACATTATAGTTCAAGTGGTCTAAAAATTGAAGTTGTTCATCAAAAAAAACACCCAGATCCTTCACAGACGAAACATAAGATAATCCATGGCCATTAATTACATAAGAAGTATCAAATTTTTTATTTCTTTTGTGAATACTTCTAAAACAGCATTTTGCGATATTCAACTGTAAATTATTCTCGGAACACCATGTAACCAATCTATCTAGGTCATTTTGCATTAGTGTTGAATCATGTAGTGATCTTATTGGCATGAAAACTTCGAGATCATCTGCGAACATCAAAAATATTCAACAATGTCGTTAATGAAGATATTGAATAACATAGGAGCGCAGTGAGAACCCTGAGGTACCCCTGATGGCATCTGAATTATAACCGATGTAACGCCTCCAACTTTAACTTGTTGGGTTCGATTACATAAGAAACTTCTCAGCCATGTTACAGCTGAGTCAGAAAATCAAAATATTTTTAATTTTTTCAATAAGATATTGTGGTCTACTCGATCTTAAGCTTTTGAAAAATCCGTATATACTGTATCCATTTGCCCTTTACTTTCCAAAACATCCAATATTTTGTTTCCAAAAATCATCAAGTTGGTAATAGTAGATTTATATTGTGAGAATCCATGTTAATTATTTATTAAACGTTCCCTACAATGAAATTTTAACTGATCACTAACTTATGACAAGAAATACCACTTTTTATGGATGCACGATTGAAAATAGATAACCCATGTGATGGCAAACAAGTCAAATTTGATGTTTCATGAACAAAATGACAAAGTATGTCAGATTCATATGGAATATTCCACACTAGATCTGGTGAGTAAGGTAGATGGTCAAGCAGTTCAAATCGAAATTCGTGGATTTGTGCCATGGCAATAGCTAAGGTGTGAGACGGGGTGTTGTCTCCGCTCAACAAGATTTTCTTTTTCTGCAAATGTGGCTGTTTTTTCACGAATTCTACCCACAGCTTGTCAAGTTTTTCTTTTTCACTTTTCCAGCCGAAAAAACAGTTTTTGTTTTTTTGAAGCTGGTTTTTCCTCTGCAGTCCACGGTTTAGACTGTATGTTTGTTTCGAGCATATAATGATCCAAGTATAAGTATCCGAATTTCATTCAATATGTGACAAACACGTTCTTTCAACATTTCATAACCTCTGATATCTGTCTCATTTTGATTCGGCCGTCGTCTAGCACCATTTGATGAACTTTCGCGTAGGTAGTTGCAGTTTTTGAACGTCCCAGAAGTTCATCGTCTTTCAAGCTATCACGGCTACGTTCAAATACTCGATTTTGTCCATTTTCGTGAAAACACTCACATCAACTCAACAAAAAGAGTGTTACTCAGCAACTGCGGGTCCAAAATGGCTGAAACTTTGTTGAGTAACTGACAACAGATGAACAACGAAATTCACTGCCATCTTATCACCCTCTACATTATCAGATCAGAGTAATAATGGTAAATTCGCATTTTTGATCCCCAAAAAAATTTTCCGATTTTCATGAAATTGCCATGAGGTACCTGTTAGTGATGGAAATTCAATTAACTTCGTTGTCATCATTATTTGATAAAAATTATTTTCAATAACCTCTACTATTATATTCATGATCCAGGATCCATCCTCAAGATACTACTTGATACTAATCGACACTTTGATACGATTTCTAGTTATGAGATTCGAAATCATTAGTTCTATAAATAAATCATAGTATACGGAATTATAAATGATTGTACATTTACAGCGAGTCCGAATTGAAAAATGTAACTATTGAAGTATTGGGTTGCTAGATGAATAGAAAAGGTAATAATAATAATAACAATCCTAATCACTTACCAATGATCACTCATCCCACGGTGTAGGGAGTGATCATTGGTTGATAATGCTGGCGCGCCCTCCCGAATGTATCGGGGCTTCGGGGGATAGGGCCTGACCAGCACACATTACGGCGAAAAAATGATAATAATAATGTGCATTTTCAAAAATAGAAAAACAGAAAGAAAAAATGGCTATCCAACTTTGAAAATAGACATGAGACATCACTGAAGCTATGAAGCTTGCGCGTGATATACATGATAATATCTATATGGTGTTGTAAATCATGCCCGAAAGGAAATAACGCCGGCCGCCACTGGTAACCACCAACCAAACGGGACGTAGGTGAGAGCGTGGGACTATCCAATGTTACCTGCCGCTCGAGAAAGAGCAAGAAACATGCTACCGTTCTCCATAGAACTTCGGCAAAATTTCTTCGCTATTTCAATATTTAAACACTGGCTGCAAGCGTATTTGTACAGTCAAGTACACAGTGAGGTGAACGTAACAGTGCGGTACGCGAAGTAATCTAGTAAGGCGATAGATATTGAAATAATAGTTGAAAGTTTTAGTTTGTTGTATTTCAAGCGAAATGAAGTTGAAGTTGATTATTCAGTGAAGTCAATTATTGGCCAACCCACGGGGAAAAACGTAACAATGGTATAAGATACAACAATTATTATTGTCAAGGTAGGGTTTCGGTGTCTTATTTTGGTAGGTGGGTTGTCATAATCAGGTATATGTCGTATCTGGGTGATTTGGAGTGTAACTGTTCATTGTTGAATCTTGAGGTTTATGAGGTTATTGAATATGTTTCTATCTGTAGTGCTCATCCATTGTTTCACATGGTATTTGAAAGAGGTATAACATTTGATAGATTTCTAGCAGTAAATTGTATACTTTTGGTACAAAATATCCTGCTGAGCGTTGACCGGCTGTCAGCCGAGTTAGTATTGTTACTCGAATTGCAATTCAACCCAGAAAATCGGAAAATTGACCCTATACTAGCAATATACCAACGTAGCATGAGTGACGTCAAATTGACACCCTGAGCATGTGTAATTGTAGTATATTGTTCAGCTGTAATTTCTGATTTCAAATAGAGTTATTCGATTTGAAAAAGAGTACCACCCATTCGTTATCAAGAACCCACTCCTTTCCATATCTTTTTGGGAAAAGGGGATATATGAAAAATATACAGGAGGAGGATGAAGTGAAATCAAATAACTATTAGTTTGAGACTCAACAAATTGTTATTGAAGATAGATGGTGACTTCTCTCGTAGATTAGTAAGTCAAACCACTTTGAAATTGGAACCACGAAAAACAAGAGAATGAAATATTAATCCTCAACCAAATGCAACAAAATCTAGGATGCTCAAACTCTGTAATTCAGCATGAAATTAAAGTGGAAAGCATGATGATTAAATTGTATCCCAAATAACGATACTTGTCTTTGTTTCAGTTCCGTATTATTCACCTCCGAATCGTCATAGTCATACATCATTAGCACCATCAAATTCCTCCAAAGTCGGGACAATGCCGGTCTTATTCCATTATACCTTAATGGTTCGTAGAGCCACAAACTCCAGACAGTCGGTGGGACCCTTTATTAATTAATTAGTAACGGTTAAGAATCGAGCAGACCTTCGTTAAATCTAAGTCCGCGCTTAGCGTGGCCCGACGCTAACTTTGTCAAAGTTGGCCGCGTGACAAACGAAATAGTTCACGAGAAAGCGCTCTCGGTCGGGATGATTTAATTGCTCTTGAACTAGAATGGTTTCCGAATGGATTGAGGTAATTATGGAATATTCAACACCAATAACGGTATTGGATTGGGGTCTCGAGCATACCAAATGTCAAGAAAAACATCCTCAGTTTCAACATGAAATATCACAATAGACCTCATAATAGAGAGTTATGATGACAATATACTCGATCAAATAGTGAATTCATCAATTCTCTCTGTAGATACTGATGACCACAGAGACATTATTGGAAATTTCAACATATCACTGTTGAAAAACTTTCATTGCGAAACCATAGTATGAGAATTTCTAAAATTTTTAGAAGACTTTGCATTATATGATTGGGTTATTGGGCGACTTGGCTTATACAGTGTGACCCATTTAAAATGGAACCACCCCTGTAGAATGTGCATTTTTCAATCAATCTCAATTTTTTTTATTGAAATATTAAGCATGAAAAACTGTATCTTGACCATAACTTTCACAATTTCAGTTTCATTTCCAAGGCACTCTATGGTTTTTTTTGTTTGTCAAAAACGGCAAAAGTTTATTAGGCAATTTTTGTTTTCAAATTTGACTACACCACTGGATTCGTAGTCGTTATAAATCAAAACTGTCAAATTTTCATTATGAAATATTTGTTAACAACGAAGTTACAACAACTTCAATTTTGGAAACAAAGTATTTGTTTGTAATTTTTATTCAGATTATAGACATATTTGAGATCTGACAACACTGTCATCACCAAGTAGAACACCAGTGAATTTGTACAGTGAAAATCCGAAGTCAACAGCTCAATGCGTTCTACAGTTATAACTCCTGAAAATATGGTAATGTGAGAGATTTGTGGTGCAAGCGTTTTGTAATAAAAATCCGACTACGCCACTGGATTTGTGGATAATATTCCCTTAAAATCATTCATTTGAGTGTAGGTTGGTGTTAATTTTACTGACGGTGCTTCTGTCAATGGGAAGTCGATTTGGATGTCTGTGATTGAATATCCTAGCTGCTTCTCTTTCACTATGATAATTGTCCCCAGAAATTCTCACAATTTCAATTCTTTCTTCTAATGATAATTGCAAAGCCATTATTAAATGCACGTAACTAACAACTATTATTTTATTTATGATTAACTGTCAAAATCACAGCCTACTGTTGATTTATTATAAAACCTTTGCATAATGAGTTCAGCTTCCTCAAATTATTGATATCTCCTCTAAAAGATTGTTTTAGCTGAGTTATGAAGAATTTACAGGGAACAATTTTTGTCCTGCTCTCTGTTTTATTATTGAATAAATGATTTCCATGCTTTAAATCAATTTGATTTTAGCGGCTATGCGGAAGAATGTACCTACTAAGTACGGCATAACTTGAAAATGAATTTTTAATTTTCTGTTATTCTAGAATACACTTCTCGTAACCTACACTCAAATGAATGATTTTAAGGGAATATTATACACAAATCCAGTGGCGTAGTCAGATTTTTATTACAAAACGCTTGCACCACAAATCTCTCACATTACCATATTTTCAGGAGTTATAACTGTAGAACGCATTGAGCTGTTGACTTCGGATTTTCACTGTACAAATTCACTGGTGTTCTACTTGGTGATGACAGTGTTGTCAGATCTCAAATATGTCTATAATCTGAATAAAAATTACAAACAAATACTTTGTTTCCAAAATTGAAGTTGTTGTAACTACGTTGTTAACAAATATTTTTTAATGAAAATTTGACAGTTTTGATTTATAACGACTACGAATCCAGTGGTGTAGTCAAATTTGGAAACAAAAATTGCCTAATAAACTTTTGTCGTTTTTGACAAACAAAAAAAACCATAGAGTGCCTTGGAAATGAAACTAAAATTGTGAAAGTTAGTGTCAAGATACAGTTTTTCATGCTTAATATTTCAATAAAAAAAAAATTGAGATTGATTGAAAAATGCACATTCTACAGGGGTGGTTCCATTTTAAATGGGTCACACTGTATAATACAACTTTTTGTCCAAAACAGCTTTTTGTAGCCCAGGTAGTAAGATCAACAATAAAGATGACAGAGATAACAGATGACAATTTTTTGTAAAATAAGAGACAGCCACTCAAACAGTACGCTAAATGGTTTCAGAAAAATATCCTACGTTCCATTACAGATTTTGATTCAACATAAAAATCAATATCAATTTCATATCACACACTTTTGATCTATCTTAAACAGTTTCTAAAATATTTGCAGGACATTTTTTGATGAATTCAGAGATGAACATAATTATAATGAAAATGTATCTCTCAGTGTCACAACTTTTTGGGTTTGACGGTGGGCGATTTTTCGAATTCCTTCCTGACGATTCGCTGGCGCGAGGGGCTAGCTTCTTCAGAGGTTTATACATCCTGAGTTTTTCCCGATCACTGGATGTTGCGGCTGCGTAAGGCTTGAGGCGAATGTTACTGGAGTTTCTCCCAAAATCAAACCGGTATTTCAACATCTTGACACGTGTTTCGATCACCAAGTGACCGTCTTCAAGAGAAAGAATTTCCCTCTTGAAGTTGATCACGTGGTGATCGAAACACGTATCGAGGTATTGAAATAACGGTTTGGTGTTGCAAAAAAACTCCAGTGATTTTCAAAGGTAAACAGTGCATCACAATGAGTCAAGTAGTTTGGTATGCTAATACCTATACCAGGATTACATAAATTGTCAATAACATCCGTGGACCCTTTTCTAACTGCCGTCCTGCTATTTAATTTCATTGAACTTCTTAGAATTTGATTCCATATTCGATTGAGGTTTGCAGCTTCTTTTTTTCTGTTGAAATTATCCACGTTGTGTTTGTGGATTATGAAAATGGCCTTTCGTTCAGATTTAACCATGAAGAAGTTTGGAATGCAGTGCTAATATGTAACTTTAGTAAACCATAAATGTCTTTTGAATATACACTCTGTAATTCCTGAAGGCTATTGCTGCCCCACAATTTAAGTGCAAGGTAGTCTTATATAGCAATGTGCAGGATCAAGAGAATCAAAAAGTCACACGAACTGAGTTCGATATCTACGTTATGGAGGTACTTGTGTATAAACAGCATTTTCAGCTTTCCACATGCTTGCTAACCCTCAGATCGATATACAATAACGATACAATATCAAAGTTATTGAAAGTTTGGAATGGGTTTTGGAAAATCTGCTGTGTAGACAGAAAATAACAGAGCACCGAAAATATAGATACAGTGGAACTCCCTTGTTGATACTCCTTTCCTTTGAAACACTTTCATTAATGTAGATCTGCTGATTTTGTATTGTGTTGAGAACAACTAATTTCTCAACCGAAGTAACGTAGCATCAAAAACAAATAATTCGTGATTCAAAGTATCAAATGCCTAACTGAAGTTCAATAAGATCAAAATATTTGTTTTTCATTCAATGATTTCAATATGTCATCTGTAAATTCAACTAGAGCCGTACAGGTACTGTATCCAGCACGAAATTCAGACTAGATTGACAATATTTAATTTTCCATCAGCATGCCTTTGAGTTGGATGGTCACAATATCTTCAAGATTCTAGAGGTGAGAAAAATACCAATGGGTCTGAAGTGGGACAAGCAAGTCGAATTGGCTTTCTACGAAATTGGAAGTACGAAATAAGTTTTCCATAGATCAGGAAACGAACTTTGAAGTTACCATGAGTTTACCAAATGAGTAAGTATCTCATATAGTAAACTCTCACAATGAAGTGTTTTTTGAATAAATTAGTTATTGATTTTGATCAAGTATTGGCTAAATCTACATATATGATGATCTCATGATGCACTGTTTGGAACCTTTGGTGTTTCGATCACCAAGTGATAACCAAGATAATGTTGATAATGATATGAAATGTTTGAAGCGAATAGGGAAGTTTATTGAAATAATTTTAATATTTCACAGTACTCACGAATTTATCCGTTGTAGTTTTGCTTGAAACGATCTCGAGTGGAAATCTGCAAAGAAAAAGGCACTATTTGAAATCCATATAATATTATTATCATTAAATAAAACATCTTTTAGTTCTTCGGGTATATGTGATACTAATATTAGATTCCAATTTTTTTTACTCCGATGTGGTCAATGATTTCAAAATTTTCATCGAGGTTCACCCCTTAGAATTCTGGGAACAGGCAGTTTTCAAATCTCCTTCTTTCCTAATAGTAGATAGGAACTTCAGTTTTATTGACATTCAGTCTGATCAACAAGTTCAAAGACATGAAAAATAGAGATAAAGGTCCTAAAAATATGAGCGACAGCTCATTCGATTTAGAATCACCTCCAGAAAAATGTTTTTGAAGGATTTTGGTGCAGGTAAAAAGTTGCAATTGTTATTAACAGAATAAGATTAAAAAAATTGTATCTAGTTTTTCGTTAATAACTCAAAAAATAATAATATTTGAGTAATTAATGAAAAACTAAATACCATTTTTTTAAAATGGTATTTAAATGGTATTTAATCTCAAACCTAAACAGCACCATTAGGTTTGAGATTATTTAATGCTCTTTCAAAACAGGTTAGTGACTGTAATAATATAAATATTTTCAAAAATTCTGAAGGACTTCCTGTCAGATAAATGTCTGTACTCACTTAGTGGATACTTTCAGGTTCACATTTCTATTGTAATAAAGGGCGACTCCTATACTGATTATTGTCAGTCTCTTGGGCAAATAAATGTATTTTATTATTTATTCATCTTTATATCTACTTGTGAAGCAAAAATCTCACAATAAAGTGTTTTTTGAATACGTTACATTTTCATCAAGTATCGGCCAATTCCATCATATATTTTGAAAAATGATAAAAAAAGATGGAGCCCAATACCAAACCCCAACACTTTCTGTCTGCACATTTTCATATTAAACTGAACCATTCAAATCTATATTTCTAATAATATTTCAATTTAATCACTCGCCTTATTTGTTATTCGTTTCAGATTAAATGTGTCCAAACCTTCAACATCAAAACAATATGTTTCCTATTTATATCAATGGTACAGTAAATGATTTAACTGAAATGATAATTGACAACAATAGAAACAATCAGAATAATTTCCTCTTTCAGCTGTTTGAAACCAAATCTGGGGCGATTGACCCGTCACATAACATATTCCTGCTATTTTTCATTGGTCGTTCGATAAAACGCAAGCGTCACTACCAGATTGTCCGACCCAATGCCATAAAAAGGGTATTCGACATCGGTCCAAAAAAAACTTTCAGATTGTATTGGATTATCAGAAACAGGTTAGAAACAGGTTGTATCCAGTTTAATTAAAAGTTTCAGCTGACCGGATTTGTGTCAACTCAATTCATATTCTTGTCTACATTTCGGTACAGATTTATTCTTTCGTGGTGTCATTCAGTGTCGTGTTGATAGATGGTGTTGGGGTTTGGTCAGACAGGAGAGCTTTACAAGAGTTGGATTTTTCCTTCATGTCTCGTGGAGATGAAACTACAATTGATAACTAAAGACAAATGTGTCTCATTTTCAACATTGAAAAATTATTAAATGTAGAATGGTGACATTTTTAGACTAATCCAAATATTCATTCCAGTGTCATTCATCCATACTAGATATAGTCTTTGTGACAGTACATAAACAAGACTGATAAATCCACGGAGAATGCATCAGATGAATAAATATATTGTTTTTGTGATGCTTTATATAAAAAAATGCCAATATTAGGGATATTCATAGATTCCGCCAAAACGTTCGCTACAGTGTGACAAAACTAAAAAAGTTCAATTCACACCGACTCATGGAAAAATTATATCAATTTTTGAAACATTACAAGATAACAAACAAAATTCAGCGCGTTCAGTTGAAAGGCATTTTCCGTTCTGAATTTCCTACTAAGTTCGGTTTACCTCAAGGTACCATTCTTGGACTTTCATTATTTGCATTACGAGTACATAATAATAATTTTCCCGAAGTGAATATCAATAAAAAAGAAACTGTATTTCGCTTATGATACATCTTTTGTATAAGTGTTGAAAGTCACACATTAGAAGGTAAGACCTCGTTAGTCCTTAGCTTGCACAAGATTCGCCTTTCAAAGTTGTCGTGCCTCATTGGGTACTTAACTTTACTTGTTCCTAGAAATATGGAAATTTAATTATGTAGTGTGAAAATTGTTCATATGCCATGCTCAATTTTACTTTTCTGTTCAAAATTTTCATGCCACACTTTGCCACTTTCAAACTTTTGAAAATATATCCAAAAATCTAATGTCATGTATGTCATGTATCTGACAGTTTTCTTTCATTTTTTGACCATTCTCCAAAGCGGGTTGATTGACAATATATTTTCCCGTCAATGAAATTAGATTTGTCTTCTTTGTGTTCTTTGAAACGAGTTTCAATAGCTCACTTCGTCTGCAACATCTTGTTTCCAGAGTTATTGAACATTTGTTGGCATTGAGACTACATGTTTTGAATGAGACTTCCACATTCAACTTTTCCATCTTCTCGATATAATCTGTTAGTGTATTTTGGTATGAACTAAGAATGGATGTCTTTCTGGAAAAACTTGATTTTACGTTTCCTGAGCAACTCATCTGCTATATTCGTTGCCTTCAGTCCCTGATAACATTTCATCAATATCGTGTCTTTCTTCACCCAAAAGAAACGAAACAAGCCTATTAACGTAAAATTTCAGTGCTGCCATTTAGTATTGTGTATAATAGTGTGAGTTATTAGGAATAACGTGGACTATTCAAATTTCCCAGACTACGTTTAGCGATTATTTCCATTTTTCAATGTTGCTACACTCATCTCGAATATATGCTCATAGGGGTCGTGGTGCTGAAGGCTAAGTCAGAGGATAGTAGACAAGAATTTGGGGACGTACTTCAGGATGAGGGGAGGGTCAATATTAGGGCAGATCCGAAACAGAATCCACATGTCCCATTCACCGGAGTGGAGAAGGGATATGAGTTACAGGCGCTGATGGAACTCCTGTTGGATCAGAACCCATAATCGAGTGAAGATCTAATACAGGAGATCATAGGACGTATGATCGTGAGAAAGAGAAGACATTGTAGAAATGAATGGAAAGAGAATGTGATTATGATTATGATCATTCTACTCGTGTGAATTTGCAATTTGTACTGCACACTACTATTCATTCATGGACATTCAAGTTTGTAAGTTTTGAAAACAAAATTAGCATACCTGTTTATGTTAACAGACAGAGAAAGATGAAATCTAAAAGGTTTTGCAGGTTGTATACCCGAATTCAACCTGCCATCTTCGTATCGAGCTAGGGTCCACGGATGGCTTTATTTAATTTGACAAAACGGTGCGATTCCGCTAATTACTCCAGACGCGCAGTTTGCTGCCTAACAATTTCGTGGGATCGCTTCAAATTGAAGCTCCCCAGCATCGTCACTTCTATTATTGTTCTCGTAAGTTTGAGGAATGCAAAGAGGTTCATCTATAGAGCTGTTCAATTCGTATCATTGCGCTTAAAAGAGAATGCTCTCTCAATTGCCCACTAAATTCATTTGATTTTTTTGGAAGGATTTTCGTTGGGCGTTCAAAATTCAATGTATGAATGCAGAAACATGTCAATTATTGGAATCAGTTAATATCAAGATGAATGGGTCGAACTTAAATGAAATTATATATCATAATGAATGTACCAGGTAACAGGGTACTAGATTGTTACAGTGTGTTCACTGGCGATTAACGAAATGAAATCGTTCACTCCAACTAAGTTCAATAAATAAAGTGAATTTAATTTTTTTCTCAAAAATTATTTATTCAACATCAATTTTCATTTTGCTAAAAATATATTTATTGATTCATCAATTCCAATTTCAAAGTAGTCCCCCTCAGATACAAAACATTGTGCCAGCGTTTTTTTCGATCCTCGGAGCACTTTCTGGTACGTCCGTGAGCTCTCTCAGCGATTCAAATTTTATTTTCTCAATTACAGAAAAACGCTGTTTTTTCATGGGTGTCTTCAATCTTGGGAACAGAAAAAGTCGCACGGCAGCAAATCTGGTGAAAACGACGGCTAAAACATGTTATTTTTGGCCAAGAACTCACGAACAAACAATAGCGAGAAAGCAGGTGTATTATCGTGATGCAAAAGCCATGAATTGTTTTTCCACAATCTTGGACATTTTACAAAAACAAACTATATCATGAAATACATTTATTTTGAAAGTCTCCCGACACATTCGATTCAGTCGCTACCCTAGCAACTAGAGCAAATTGAGAAGTACGAAGAGGGCGAGAATAGTAAGGTTAAGTTAGGTTAGGTCTGAAGTGAGCGGGTCTATTCGAACCTCCACCACAACCCGAAAGAGTTTATTGTGGCTCACACCTATTCACACTCGACCAAATAAATCCAGCTTCTTAACGAAGTTGATTAGTTTGTATGGTGAGTGATCTTTCAGGTCAGATGGTGAGAGTACGGATCTGCTGACCTCTGAAAACTTGATTCAGTCCCCAGCGGGACAGGCACAAAGTATATGCTCTGCTGTTTCACCATTTTCCAAATAGAGGCGACACACACTGTCTTCCGAAAGTCTGAGTCTCTGCATATAAGGATTCAAATGACAGTTACCTGTAAGAAGGGCTGCTAGACATCGTAGTTCATCCCTACTGTAGTCCAACAACTGTTTGGTATCAAGCTTCGAAGGATGAATAAACGCCTTGGAGTGAGCCAATACTGGAAGTTTCTGCCAGGAGTCCAGAAATCTTCTTGCCATTCAGGTGTTCGAAGTTGGTTTGGCAAAGCCCAAGGCGATGCCAATGACAGGTTCTGGTCCGATGAAGCTACTTGCAGCACCCTCCCTTGCAAGGGAGTCAGCAGACTCATTGCCTTTCACTCCAGTATGGCCAGGAATCCAGACCAGAGAGAATCTGTTCAGTCTTTCTATCGAGGTGAGTAGTTTTTGGCAATTTACTACCAATTTAGACATTGCTCGGTAGGAGCCAAGAGCTTCCAACGCCCATGACTCTCCGAGAATATTTTTATCAACTTGTGTGTGAGATTGGTTTCTTCCAGTCTCTCCGCACACAATTCAGTAGCGTAAATTTCCGCTCGAAATACAGTCGCATAGATTCCTAGGCAGGTAGATATATCTTTTCTGGGTCTGCGACTAAAAACACCTGCACCAGAACTAAAAGGTGTTTTTGATCCATCTGTGAACCAACATCTATCTCCTCTTAATATTTCCTTCTCCCGGAGGATCCAGTACTCTCTACTCGGGAGAAGTACTTTATGAGGCAGTTCGTAGTTGACAGTTGGAGGCAGAGATCATTTGCAGAATGCTATGACTTCCAGTGTCAACCATCAGTCTGTTGCACTCTGCAATAAATTGACTTGTGCAATTGGCAATGTGCACACATCTGTATATAGTCCGTCTAGCCTCTCTCTCTCTTGAAAAATTTAAAGAGGAGGTAGATCCAGATTGATCCTTATGGCCGCTGACGGTGTGGCACCACTGATAGCCAGAGAAGCCTGTCTCTGTGAGTCAGAGAGCTTCGCCTAGGCCGTTTTCTGTAAACCCTTCGGCCACCAAACAATTTCACCATACGTGGTCATTGGTCTGACAATCATCACATAAATCCAATGGATTTTTGTTTGGGACCTAAACCCCAAGTTCCACCACAGATCCTTCGACATGTCCATAAGGACAGTCTGGCCTTTTTCCAAGTGGGCGTTACTGGTGAGTCTTTCATCAAGGACAAGTCCAAGATATTTCACTTTCGTTCCAAATGGAATGACCTCACCTTTGAGAGAAAATGGCGTTAGATCGTCCAATTAGCTCCTTCTGGTGAAGGGGATTATCACAGTTATGCTGGGGTTGATAGACATGTGCTCCGTCAGGCACCGACTGTTAACAACGTCCATTGTTCTTTGGAGGATATTAAAAGCTATCCTTCCCGACGAGGACTTTGCCAAGATGGCATCTGCATATCTACTTTTCTTCTATCGAGGGCATCAAGCAGACTATCCATCAGGAGCGACCACAGAAGGGGAGATAGTACTTCACCTTGAGGGCAGCTCTTGTTGATCCTGAACCTAATGGCCTCGCCTTGAAGAGTCGTAGTTGCAGTTCTGTTTACCAGCATGGCATGGAACCAGCCAGTTATGGTCGATTCTCTACCTTTCCTAGCCAAAGATGATCCTATAGATTTAGGTAGTGCATTGTCAAATGCTTCTCCAATATCCAGAAATACAGCAACCACAATCTCCTTGTTGTCAAGGGATTGAGAGATTTTCTCTACAAATATTTCTAAATCTGTCGATTTGCCGGTTTGATTAGCATTCAGGTGGTTATTCAGGGGAGGATGCATATAATGCTACCCTCCTGATGTGTCCGTCCAGTATCTTCTCAAGTCCTTTCAACAGGAAGGATGTAAGGCTCATTGGTTGTACCGATTTAGAGTGTGGGTCTCTCCGACCCACTTCAGCTATATAGACGACCCTGGCTGCCAACCTACTGGGTGGTATATAGTTCCATGCCAGACTAGCTCTTTTCCGGAGTAACTATACTCAGCTATCGAAAGCCATATCTCAGTGATCAGAGCTCTCGTGAATTCGTAAAACTCAACCTTTTCATTAAATTAATCGATTACCAAGTCAATCCCACATGATATACTATGTATATGTCGACAAAATACAACATCGCACCTCTCAATATTCTGTCCCCGATTTCATCCAGGACTATTACATCCCAACTGTGTTCCACCTGATTTGCATCATTTCTCTCATAACTACTGAGGAGATGTTCTCTCTATATCCGTCACAGCTGTCGAACTGCTGAAGCACTGGGATATTCCGGGATAAAAACCCGACCAGTAACGCCGCATCCAGTTACATCATATACAGGGACGAATATTTCATAAATATTGAGGACTGGCGAGCTCATCATCGAGAATTTATAACATCTGTGGATATAGGTTGAGATCATCGAAAATATACCTGGGTTTTGGAAGAAGAAATATTACATGACCATAGGAGGGACAATGTAACATACATATTGGAAAAATAACTAATTAAGAATAATAATAATATTGAGTCTTTATTTTTCAGTTAAAAAGCATACATGTATGAATACAGTCATGCAGTAACTGACAAAAACGTGATAATTAATATAGAAAAGAATTTAAATGATATGATCATAGTCATAAGTTATTAATATAAAAGAAGTAAAATATATAATTATATACAAAACATAAAAAAATTCGTAGAACCTACCGACTTAATTAAAAAAGACACAACAACAACATATTAGAAAAAGGTTAAAAGTGTCATAGTACGAATGACAAATGTTATTTGAAAACAGCACAAATATAACATTTGATTGTCGAAAAAAACATCTTTTAAAAATATAATATTATGTCATAAATTCTCTAATACTGTAACAGTTTTTCTCAATAAGTAATGCTTTGAGTCTAGATTTGAAAATATTAATATTTGGAGATGTTTGGAGATACAACAAATAAAAAGACTAAAAAGGCAAATAAAAATATGTGAAAGTATGTGAATTTTTTCAGTGATAAGTAGTTGTTGGAAAATATATCTACATCGGTTTTTTGCATACGTAGATTGAATTCTTTTTGCGATCGTATGAGACGAGAGTGTGTACCAATATTCGTCTTTTTTTGTGTAATCAAAAAATTCCTTTTTTCCTTGGTGGAACATCGAATTGTAATCGTGACAGTAATTCTTGCGAGTCAATTTGGTTTTTAGTGATTTGAGTCAAAAATAATACGTCACCAAGAGTTTTTCTATCGGCCAGTCGGCGAAAATTGAAATTTTTCCTCATGATGTGATGATTGCTATCATGTACAGGGGAATTAGTTTTGTATTCCAGGAATCTCAAGAATTTGTTTCGGATTTTTTCCGGTCTATTGATATCCATTGCATATATTGGGTTATAGAACAAAAACTTAATTTACTGTGGATATATTCATTGTATAATGAAATTGTTGTTTCAGGATTTTCAAAATCATTGCTGTTTCTTATGTGAAAACCCATCATTTTGTTCGTTTCATTTGCAATTTTATTCATATGTGCTTTGAAATTAGGTTTGTCATCTATTATGATTCCCAAATCCCCTATCTCGCTAACTTTCTGAATGGATTTCTACTTGATTGCATAAAGGTAATTTATTTTATTTTTGTCGTGAAGCTTATGTGATGATATTTTTCGAGATTAAGGGCTCCCCAGTCACTTTGATCCCTTATTCTATGAATATTAGGTACTGCAGTTTTTCCTAACACCAAACCGTTATTTTAACATCCCGACACGTGTTTGGATCATTTAAGTGATCATCCTCTCGAAGATGATCACTTGGTGATCGAAACAAATGTCGAGGTTCCAAAGTAACGGTTTGGTGTTGGGAAAAAATCCAGGGATATTCATTACTACACCAAAGGTTCCAAACAGTACATCACAAGGTATCCTGTGGAATATTTATTGTATTTCTGGAGTTCTATTCCAACACAGAACCGTTATTTTCAACACGACACGTATTTCAATCGACAAGTGCAAGACGAATGAACTAACTCTACACGCAGGCATATTCACTGTAATAACTCGAAAATTTCCCTTTAGAACGAAACAGCAGTAACGTTAGTTACAAATAAAAGTGTTGATTATACATAGAAAGTTTCATTTTTTTACTTTTTTGTCTATCCTTACTCGTTCTTGATCCCGTCTTCTTGGCTGAAAGTCTTCATTTCATTCTATATACTTTTTCGACTTTACTTCAAACCATACATACATATCTGTTTCATTTCTCTTGTTGTTTCTCTCAGAAGTCCTGAAGTCGGATTAAAATTTTTGCCTAGCCATCTTGATCGTCCTTTTTCTGCACATTCTGCTGTGAAAATGATTTAATTTTCGCCTTCTGTGGCTTTCGTTCAATATGAGTGTTAAGAGCTTCTTCTCTTCAAACATGTAGCAGAAAATTCGATGTCTTTCCAACACAGTCTGAATTCAATTTATAAAATGCGAATATTTTCAATGTGCTCTGAGAAAATTTGTTGAAGAAAATTCTCGTTAGAAACTCATTTCAACCTTCAAGTGACAATTAATCAAGACCGTATTCAAGGCACATTTGAATGAACAACATCCCAGTATAAGTCTGGTAATGGAAAATAGAGAACAAATAAAATAAAAATTAATGAAAGAAAACGTAATTTACAAGAAAACTGTTAAAGGCGTTTTCTTTCGCCGGTCGAGTTTAATGTACTTTTTGATGTAAATAAAACAGGACAAATTAAAATTCCTACTTTTCCTGTGACGAAGAAAAGCTTGAAAATAATTCATTTCTATATTTTTTGCTTCAGCAGGGTAACATTCAATTATCGCTCTGCTTTTTGAATGATGAAAAAAGGCCATAAATTATTATTTCGTTAAAAGAATGGAATGATTCCGTAATAGGTCGTTTTTGAAAAACTTCTTTTTTTTTCGTGAAAAAGATATTTGAAATATTCTGTATGGATCCATACAAAATGATATCAGTTCTACAATATATTGCTGGGTGGGTAGTTGACAAAGTTGACAATAAGAAAATCATTCAAACAATGAGAAAATAAGGTATGCGAGTACGTTTCAAAACTCACTAAAGAGGTTATGAAACCAGAATGAGCATGTTCAAGATTCAGTAAAAATGATAATAGAATTTTTACAATGAATTACATTCAAAACCCGTTTCGCTAGCTACATCAGTTGGTGTTATTGGGTAACTTCTATAATTAGGGGAGAAAGGAAATAGTTGACTATAGAGGCAGATAAACTATAGGGTCAAAAACGTTAGCTAGGCAAACGTCGGTCGACTAAGTGAAAGGTCGTTTGTCAGTGATAGCATATTGTTAAAAAACAAGATACTTAAGTAACTATTTTTGTCGTAATTTTATTTGTTATAATCCCTATTCATTTTATTGTCATTGCTTGTCAAAGTGTTCAATAAGAATGTTTGATTTATAATTTCTGTATACTGCCTAAGGTGCTATTTTGAGGTTATAACACGTGGTTTAGGCCTGGTTGACTAATTTAAGAAGGGGCTGCTTGACTACCCAGTCAACTACCTATTTTGGTACTTTGGCACTTGTTTGTGCTTCAAATTTAACTTGAAATGATGCGGCCAACTGCAACCCACTGACGTTCAGTGTTTGTCAAATTCAACTTATTTTTGAAAAAAAATGAAAAAGTGCATTTCTAGATCGAATTTGACAAAAAGTTAATTGAAAAAGTTGTGTCTACGGCAATTTTATATCCATATGCCAAATTTTATGCAACTAGGATAAAGTTAACGTTTTGCTTATTTTTGACAGAATCCCCTTTATTTTAAAAAACAAGTTCGGTTAATTGTCATCAATTCATGTATGCAAACTTTACATTTTCTTCTCTCTCTCCTTGAAACCAGAATGAAAACCCCAAACGGATATCAAAATCTCGTTCTTTCAATGTGTTGATAAATTTTGGCTCGTAAGGCCAAAATTTATTCTTTGATAAAATGTATCTAACACTTTCTCTCTTGTAATCGGTATTTTTTATAATATCGGTTATGCTCGTTTGCCCGTGTTCAATTACTTTTAAACAAATGTTAAGTTGGGCCTCCTCATCATATTTACTTGGAGTGTGCTTTGACACAGTAGTATGTTGAACATTTTTTCCTGGATGTTAAAAATGTTAGCTACTTGCCAGTATGGTGCATTCTCACCATATATTAAAACTATTTCTATCCTTTCCTGAAGAAACAACATTAGTGTAACAATAACTGTTAAAAATTTGACAAATAAATCAACAACTTGACACTTCCATAGCATGCATTCTGTTTGTCAAGACCTACTTAAAAATTTTATTCAACGTGATTAAGCATCCTTACCGCTCTAGTTATTGTTTATAAATAATCTGTAAATATATTGAAATTTTAATGTAATTTCAACTCTTGTAATTTTATTAATACTTATTGCAATTTTTGAGTCGTGTCTGCTTCTTCAAAATTGAAGGTACTGACGTTTGTTTAAGAAAATAGCCAAGTGATTGAAACTTTGCACCAGTCATGTTAAAATTTTTATAGCATATTTTTAATTCCTCTCTAAAAATGTCTGTACTAGAAATTTATCAGAAAAGTTAAACTCCACGATTTGTTTGTTATATATACATGAATTGATGACAATTAACCGAACTTGTTTTTTGAAATAAAGGGGATATCTGTCAAAAATAAGTAAAACGTTAACTTCATCCTAGTTGCATAAAATTTGGCATATGGATATGAAATTACCGTAGACACAACTTTTTCAAGTAACTTTTTGTTAAATTCGATCTAGAAATGCCCTTTTTCAATTTTTTTCAAAAAAAGTTGAATTTGACAAACACTGAACGTCAGTGGGTCGCAGTTGAATGCATCATTTTAAGTTGAATTCAAAGCACAAACAAGTGCCGAAGTTGAAATTCATTGAAACTTTTCGAAAAAAAATGTTTCCCATATGGTGCGCACTTTAATGGTGACACTGTATATACGTGGACTGTTAAGAAAATAAGTTGAATGTTAAAATTTCCCGGGGTACACATATTCAATTAGCGATTTTTTCATTTTTTTGTGTTGGTACCCACGTTTTGGATATATGTTCATAGTTTCAGCTGTTTTGCAGGTTTAGTTTGTTCGTGAGAGGTGCTTTCGGCAATTTTTTGCTACCGAAAAAATGGATCAACGAATTTGCATCAAATTTTGTGTGAAAATGAAATTGAATGCTCAGAAACACTCAAAATGTTGACAATAGCAGTATGAATAATGTTTACAAGTATTAGAAACTTTTTACAAAAGGTCGAGAAGATGTGAATGACGACCCTCACCCTGGACACTCCAGCACATTAACAACCGATGTAAATGTTGAGAAAGTCAAGAAAATTGTTATGGGGTATCGTCAAATCACTATTAGTGAAGTTGCTGAGGATGACGCATGAACATCGCTCAGGAATTTTTGAATGACCGGCGATACAGGTTTGCTTGAAGGGGTCGTAATTGGTGACGAATGATGGTTGTGACATCGCAACTGAAATCAAATCGTTTCAATGGAAGAGCTTAGGAGAGTCAAAACTAAAGAAAGCACGCCAAATTCGATCGAATGGCAAGGTTTTGCTCACTGTTTTCTTTGTTTAGCTTGGCAAGCTATAAATCTCCCAGTCAACAGTAACAAATTATATGTCATCACAGTTTATAGGACATCAAATAGTGACGGTGGGATTTTTATTGAAAAAATGTATGACCTGATGTGTGATATTTACTCATGCTCAAACCAGTACTTAGTATGTGGTGATTTAAATATAAATATATTTACTGACAATAATATCTCTGGAGAATTCACCAATCTGTTTAATGAATTTGGCATGGAAAACCATATAGAACAAGCCACACGAATCACCGACAAAGACTCTTATGTTTTCAAATATTTCATTGTGTTCAAAATTGGTAAAAGATAACCACATATCGGATCATACATTCCAAATATGCCAATTTAGTCTAGATGTGGGAAAAAATTAAAGAACAGAAATACAATATAAACGGGATTACTCTGAAAATAACATGATGAACTTTAAAAATCTGATCGAAAAAGAACAATGGGCAGATGTTCATTCTTCTTCCACAGTGGATGAAAAATTCAGTAACTTTTTCAACAATTCTACTACGATATCTCATTTTCATTTGAAAAAACGCAAATAAAGAAACGTTGCAAGGTCTATTATACCAAAGAACTGAAAGAACTTCATAATATGCTCTGTGATATGACAAACACTATTGAAAGTTCATCAAATATGACCATTAAAAATAAATTTGATACATTGAAAAAACTATATGAAGGAATACTAAATCAAAAAAAGTATAATTACAATGATGATGAATAAAAAATGCCTCAAACAGGATGAAAGAAAGTTGGAAAATTAGGTATTAACGAATCCAAAAATCATAGTCAAAATCAATCAGTATCAAAGCTCAATTATGATGGGGAATGTGTGACAGATTTGAGGGAAATTTGTAATATATTTAGTTATCACTTCAATGATTTGTAATGTCCCCCAGTTATTAATAATGAAATCAAACTAATATCTTATTTCCATCATACATTCTTTCTCTCTCCCACGAATGCATATGAAATTGAGAATTATATTATGAAAACCAGCAAGAAAAGAGCTGAAGGTATTGTTGAAATTTCTGGAAGACCTTGAGATATGTCGGGGAACATATAAAAGAGCCACTAGCACACTTAATCAATGAAACGTTCGTTACAGGTCAATACCCAACAAATTTGAAAACCTTCAAATCAGTACCTGTATATAAAAATAAAGGGGATCCACGAATATCCTTACCCAAACAGTCCGTAAATTCAGGCCAATTTCTACGTAAATATTGCAAACTACAAACAGCTCATTTTTAAATCCTTCATTGTTCCTCGTGCCTCTTGTTTTGGGACTTACCCACTGTTCGCCCTTTTCCCACCTATTAGTATATCCGATCATCTTGTATCCCTCTATAATGACTGACCGGGCCTCCACTTCAACTAGCTAGGTGGAATATACACCACTGTCTTATAAGTGTATAATATAAGTACAGTCAGAATAAACCTTGCCTTTTCTACAGTATAACTTGGCGGTTATTTATCTCACCAGGTATTTACCTTACTTTCCCATAAGATTTTAATAATTCTTGTGTGTAATAATTATTCATACTCTCGGTGAAACAATCGTGGGTGAAAACAGTTTATGAAATATATACATAAAACTCACTCATGAATCACGCCGCCTATTAGTGAAAACCGTATGAAAATCATCTAGATAGTTTTTGAATTTATAGCGTTCAGACAGAAATAAATGGTGGGATACTTTGTAATGTGTTTGAATTTCATTTCTTCTCGACATAGTTATCGAACTGATATGATTTCGCAACGGAAATTCGGATAAGTCACAATGAAAATGCAGATTTATAGTGACTGTTTGATATATTCCATAGGAGCAAAGAAATAGTTCAAAATATCTCTAGGCTGTAGAAGTTCCAACAACAATTTATGTCAACTGATCTTTAGGAACTCTAGTCGAATATTCCAGACAACAATGAATCTCCTCATGCGTAACTAGGCTACGCTGTTCACCGAATATCGAAGGAATATATCCTGCGGATATCCAGAAATGAAAATTATAAAACACGCGACCACGTTTTCCTCCAGCAGAAAAGAATATTTCCAGGGCATGAAAAATTGATATTGCTCTGTTATTACTACAAGCCGGAGGAAAGAAACAGGAACATTTAGCGGTGATATATTACTCAGAACGGCTGTACGTCATTTATTGTCCGTGACACTTTGAAGCAGTTTCCAAAGCTGCAAAGAAAAGACGAGTGTTACTTATTTCTATACGTGGCCATTGTCAGGACTTGTACGCAGCAGGCGGCGGAAGAGACTAATGACGTTTCCTGGAGTGCCGAGCGACAAAACGAGGCGTGTCGTTTGACATCAAAGGATGTAAAGTGTAGCAGATGCATAAGGTGTTCGAAAATCGATCGAAAGGCAATTGGAAAATGAAAGTAGCAGAAACAAAGAGTGTCGGAAAACATGAACAAAATGTTTTCAAATAAGTTATATAACGGTTGGGCAGAAAAATTCGATTTTAAATTCCAATATATTTTCGAGGGCGATACAACAATCATAGTGGTCATACAATTTTTTAATATAATTTTCCTAGTACCATTTGTTTTTAGCCTCAAAATGAGCCTCAGTTTTGACGATTACCTCTGCATCAACGCTGAATTTCTTTCCAGCGAGCATTCTCTTGGGGTCTGAGAACAGAAAAAAATCGCTGATGAAAAGAATACAGTGTTTGAGGAAGCAATTCTAAGTCTGATTAATACAATTTTGTCATCGTTTTCATTGATTCGTGACACGGTGTATTAATTGTATGGATAAAACAGCAGTTCCTTTTTCTTCAAATGGAGACGTTTGTCCGCGATTTAGTCCCTTAAACGCTTCGAAAATGCCATGACACAGTTGCTGCTGACGGTGTTTTTCTTTTCAAGATTGTAACGTTTAATTTCTTGTTTTTTGGTAACAACCCACACCCGTTTCCAATTCAACCCGTTTCTTGTTCACTGCAAGTACCTCTTAAGCGTTTCTGATTCAACTGATATATTTTTACCTGGAACATAGCCTGCAATTTTGCAGGCTATGTTCCATTTTGATCAATAGTTGCATGGCGCTCAATACTTCTATTGAATTATTTTACATTCCCGGGATTTATACATTCGAAAAGATAATTGCGCGACAGTACCGGGAAAATGAAACTGAATATTAAACCAAAGAAGTGATTGTATTTGTCGAGAAGATATTGTATTATAAACGCAAATTTTATGAAGCCACAATTCAAATTACTATTTCGTTGGCGGGGGTTTCACGATGATATCCCAAGTTGAAAAAAAAGAACAGAGAAAAAAGGACTCGTCAAAAGGAATTCGTTTTATAAAAAAAAAACCTTATTAAATCTAAGGTTAGTGTTTTTTTTTTCATTAAAATCAATTCATTCTCCGAAAATATGTAACTTTTAGGTTTTTCAATGGAGATTAATTTATACGTGTGATAAGAGGTGTTTCTTGTAGATGAATTGAGGAAAGAGTTGAGTTGACTCAAGCAGAAGTCCTGTGTCAAGGAAGCTTCCGACCTTTCAAGACGGATCCACCCAGAAAATGTTGATCCGATATTCTCCGTAAATGACTGTGAGTTTTTTAATCAAAACACAAGAAAAATTTAATTCTAAAACAACGCATTTGCTTTTTCAGCTGCAGGAAAACCCGGAAAAATCTGCAGATCATCGCCTGAAGATCTTGATCTGCCAATATCCTCTCTCTCATGGAACAAAATGTGGGGTGTCTCCAGAAGCTCCAATAGATTCAATACATACCCAGAACATTTCGTGACACGACTATCGTCAAACTTAAACCAGTCCGTTTCGTCTTTGACCAAGGCGTAATAATGACCAAATTCAACGCCAGAACCACAGTGAACAATGACTGCATGAATATTATAATAGTGGTCTGCTAGATTGAAATGTTCATCTTTTTCGAACCTTCGAAAGAGATTATTATTAGATTGACTGGTGCCTCAGCTATAGTTAGTTTGGCTCATGATACAGTCTATCATCACCTGTTAAAAATTCTATTTTTAGATGATTTAACAATAAATTTTGCACGGACTGGTTATTACTCTTATTAGAAAAAGCTAGATGAAGTTACAAAGACGAGATTTCCCAGGCCTACGAATTCAAAGACTTTTAAGGTCGCTACACTGTATAAACATTTTTGTTTGTTGTTGTGATTTTCTGTGACTTAAACAGCTATTCAGGAAGTCCAATTGTAAGACTTAATTTTTTTGAGGTGAGAAACCCACAAAGATATAATTTTCAGATAAGATTATCCACAGATACGGGAACCTTCAAGTTTTGTTTTCCCATTCAGGTAGAAAATTGTTGAATGTAGTTTACGAAACAGGCCTGTTCATTATTTTAATACTCTCGAGTTGGATAACCCTTCGAGTTTATACTTTTTTCTATTTGTAATTTTTGCAACTACGTTTGATTAGCCTTAAACGTATTTAATGACGTTGTTTGGTAATTGAAGTTGTTATATTGTATATTTTAGTCAGATATGAATTTTCTTAACTTTTCAATAACCTCACTAATTTCAATATTAAAATAAATTTTTTTAAAAAAGTTTCAGAAAGCTTTGTCTATTTGCCCTGGCACCCCCTTCCTGTTGAAGAAATATCAACCGGCGCCCATAGCTTGCTAATAAAATCTATAAGAATAATACTGAGGAAGATCAAACTTTGATATTTCATTGAAGATAATCACTTGGTGATTGAAACAAGTGTCGAGGTGTTGAAATAACGGTTTCGTGTTGGGAAAAAACTCCAATAATATTTATTACTACATCAAAGGTTCCAAACAGTGCATCACTGGTTTCCTGTTGTTGACCAATAAGCTTCTTCTGTCTCCTGCAGAAGACAGTGATGATATGAAAACTTCTCTTTACTAGTCGATTAATGAAAATTGATAACTGAAAGTTGTCTTACAGGTTTGAACTTGATAGTTTGATATCCAGAATTTCTTTCAAACTCAAGAAAAGCCTTGTATATTATGTCTTTCAGACTTGGAGTGTCTAATGTATGTTTTTCTACCCTTCGTTTAATCACTGATCACTTAACTGCCTTTACTACCAAGTTTAGTGGTAATGTACAAACTCTACGATCTATATTTATGAAATAATTTATAGAAGCGTAAACTTTTTAATTCATTATTCCGAAGGGCTAATAAAAGACTCCCGTTAATTAAAAAGTTTAACGAAAATTTCACTATTTTATTATGGCCGTGTTCAATTAAACTCGCTACCGATAACAGACATTATTGAATAAAGACTCAGTTTATTCAATGAGAAGTATCGATTCAAGGGAGCGATTGGGGTTGCTATTCTGAAGATTTATTTCGGGTGAATGTTATACGAGAACGACTGGAATCATGTTTGTGATCAGCAGCCCGCTTCTTTTTGACAAATCTCCAGAAGTCTGTTGAGTCGGTATTGAGCTTTCTTTCCATTTTTTCTGCAGTTTTTGGTGGTTTACTATAAAGGAACTTCTAACGGGGACTTCCGAACTCTGACAATTAATTACGTCCGTCTTATTAGTTTGAAGGTGATTAACAATGTTTCATGATGAATTTCACTAGTTCGGACTTCCCTTGTCTACTATATAAAATGATTTGAAATCCCTGAAACAACTGAAAAACTAAAAAAGAAGAATTGAAAAAGAATAGCTGAAAACAACAATTATATTAGGCAAAATAAACCTGAAATGAAGGAGGAATCAGTCCAGTCATCACCCGAAGACGATTGTAGATACTAACAATCGAAACGTCTTGAAATAACGTGACTTGGAATCTCTCAAATTTTTATTTTCTTTTTTCATTTCTTTATTTTTATTCATTTTTTGTTTTATTTTACTTGTATTTTATTTCACTATTATTTCATTTCAGGTTTATTTTGCTTAATATAATTGTTGTTTTCAGCTTTTCATTTTTAATTTTCCTTTTTCAGTTTTCAGTTGTTTCAGGGATTTCAAATCATTTTATATAGTAGACAATGGAAGTCCGAACTAGTGAAATTCGTCCGGCTTATTGAATCTATATCTCTACAATTAGTTGTCATTCAGTCAGTTTATTTTGCCAAATCACCATTTTTAACCCTGGAGTGGATGCGTGTTTCAATTTTACAAGAAGAGGCGCGTTGGGTCCAACATACCCATGAAAGAAAGTATAATATTTTACAAAAATCATAGTCATATTGAAATAATGGTATCAAATAGTGTTTCTGTACCTACAGAATTTAACTAAAAACAATGCAATGGTAGGGGTATCATTTCAGATTTAGGTTCTAATTTTTATAAACTTGTCAGAAAAGATCTCGAAGTGACTGTAGAGCAGTCATATCTCTTTGTTTATGGAAAAAAAAAATTACATCTACTGAAATTTAGCAAAAACCATTTTTTCGATGACTCTTTGAAATTTGATGAACATACAATGAACAAAAGTCATCTTGAACAACTTTACAACTTGGATAAGGAAAAGCAATATAGACTAACACCCAAACTTACTGATTCTTATTCATTTCCAACTAACTTTCAAAGGATGAAGGTTAAATCAGCCAGTCAAGTTTTCAGTCATTCGGTAGCTACTATGCCAGTTTCAATAAGATACCATCAGCAGCAATAGGAACGGATACATTCATTGAAAAAATGGATAAGTGTTTGATATTTTGAATTCAAATACATTTGACGGTGTGAGAGATTTCAATGAACTTTTTTTAGAACATCAAAACAAATTGATTTTCTGAGGCACCAATCTAATAATAACACTGATGATTTTCAAACAAGACTCAACCTCTAACGGAAGCGAGAAACTCTTTTGAAGGTTCGAAATAAATGAACATTTCAATCTAGCAAACCACTATTATGATATTCATGCAGTCATTGTTCACTGTGGTTCTGGCGTTGAATTTTGTCATTACTACGCCTTGGTCAAAGACGAAACGGACTGATTTAAGTTTAACGATGGTCGTGTCACGAAGTGTTCTGGCGATGTATTGAATCTATTGAAGCCTCTAGAGACACCCTACATTTTGTTCTATGAGAGAGAGGACATTGGCAAATCGAGATCTTCAGATGATGTGGTGCTGCAGGTTTTTCCGGGTTTTCCTGCAGCTGAAAAAGCAAATGCGCCACTGGAATCGCCCCGGAGCGCCAATTAATTTTTATTGTTTTTTTTTATTTTTATCGTTTTTATAATTTTTCAGGAAATTAACTGTGATATCAATAAAAGAAAAAATACGACCGGATAAATGAGTTTCATTGAGGGGTGGCAGATAACAATTTCGACATTTCTGCAACTTTGGGAAAACCTACATAGTAAAGGACACTCCTACATATTGTCGAGGAATATAAATCAGGACTGTGTGGAAAATTATTCTGGTCAACTTGGAAACACTTGTGGAAATGCCAGAAACCCAACTCCTATTCAAATTACCAGAGCTTACAAAAACACATTTACTCTTCAGTATTTCACACAGGCAGTAGGAACTAACTGTCTAAAAGATACTAGTGGGATTCTATCTAGTATTACAGATACAGGAATGAATAGAATGAAGATTCTTGTGGAAGTTCCAAAAAATCCCTATAAACCTTTGAGAGCAGAGACAAATGATTATAGAAGTCTAGCCACTCCAGAAGGCAACAGCTTGGGCTATGTTTGTGGATATCTTTTGAAAAAATGTTCAAAAAAACATGAGAAGTATGTACAAATTTTGGGAGTTTATATATGCCTCCGGATTCAGTTTTACAATGTATCATTCATCTAGAGACAGAATTTTTTAATAATTTCAACAATTTATGTGCCAATGATTGTAATAATTTTCCTTTGGATTATTTATTTTCTCTTTTCACAAGGGTAAGAATTTATTATACTTTGAAATTTGCCAATAGAAATTTGAAAAAAAAAAATCAAAAACTCATCATTCTGAAAAACCTTTAAAATATATCAGCATAAGTTTTTGACTTGAATTGTATAATCTTACTATACAAAATATACGTATATTTCACCACATTGTCTTATTTTTTATGAATTCCTAAACAGTTCACAATCATATGAGACATTTATTGGGAGCTCCTCGTAGCAATGATGAAGACAGATCATGGTCACATATTTGTTGATCGAACCTCGTGCAGAGGTGCATAACAGCTCTCAGCCGACACCCTCCTGCCCCGCCACATGCCAGCAAAAAATAAAATCTCGACCCAAAACATCAAAGAGACCGACGGGAGTGAATTTACTTCTGTTTACTTATGTACGGTGCTTGAAGGTACTGACACGCACAATCTTAATAGTGTTCGTACTTTCTGACGAAAGTACGAACACTATTAAGATTCACGTGTGCCGGACAGACCCACTCCACTCCACTCCAGGGTTAAAAAAGCTTTCAACAACACGTTCAAATGATCAAACTGTTTCATCAAAATGAATGTACTGCGCGCTTCGCCTATTTTACGGTCGCCATATTCGTCCTACCGAGAGGACTATTCGCAATGTGGTGGATGAATTTGAGTCCACTGGTTCAGTAAACGATTGACTAACACCTGTACGTTGACAAAACGCAAGATCTACCGAAAACATCACTGCCGACTGTGAGAGTGTGCAGGAGATTCTGAGGTAGTCGAATTCTTGTCGCTCACAGAAACTTTCGCAGACCATAACTTGACGAATTTGGCGTCGTGATTTGGGCCTGCACCTGTACAAAATTCAACTGGCTGAGGAACTGAAGATAAACGATCATAAACAGCGACGTGTGTCGTTGGATGATTGGATGAATGTGTAAGTGAACAAATAAAATTGTCGAATTTTGGACGATACCAATCCATACGAGATCCAAGAGCGTCCAATGCATCCCGAAAAAGTGAGTGTTAGATGAGGACTTTGGGCTGGCGAAAATTGGACGTTGGTCAAGAAGTAAAACCAAATCAGAATTCGTTTATTTCTATTGGATATACTCTGCACAAAAATTGACCTGGAAGAAACTTCCAGCAATTAATTGATGGATATAGCCGTTACTACGTGGTAGGAGATCATAATGAAAAGAGAAATGAAAATTTCTATGTTTTTCACCACTTTTGATTGTAACTAACGTTACTGCAGTTTTCGTCCTATATGAGCATTCTCAAACTGATACAATAAACTAACAATGATTCATTACATTCGCCAATATATACCATTCAGGTACTTGATTGAGTACCTACCTGAATTTTTACCAGAATTTAAAAACCGGAGAGTGAATTTAATCGATTTGATCATTTAACAGGTTGCACCCGCAATGTTTATGCTTGTGGATTTCCAAGGATTCTGAATAATTGAGTATGCAACCCTTCCTTGCATAGTGCAGAATTTCCGTATCGTTTAGATTCGGAAACTTGTGGTTGCATGCCAAGGAATTGTTTGAAAACGTCGAATCATTTTTTCCCAGTCTGAAGGACCTTTCATGTTCAGCATACCGTTTTTTCGTTCGCATTTTCCCACATAAACACTATTACTGAAACTGCAGTAACGTTAATTACAATTAAAAGTGGTAAAAAACATAGAAATTTTCATTTCTCTTTTCATTCCAGCAATTAGATCAAGAATTACATTGTTATCTGTTTCAGTGTCGGTTTCAGTGAATTCATAAAATGCGTTAGTTTTTCTGTGCTCAAAAACTCATTCGAAAAAGTATTCGTGATCAATACGTTGTGAAATCACTTCGTGGGATCTTTTTGGAGAAGGTAACTCCATGATGCACGACACTGGAAAATTTAATGAGCACAAGTACTTCACTTAAATTTATATTAATGAACCGACCGTCTCCTAAATTGACTCTCAAAGACATTTAGTGGCTAATATTCTTATACAATAAATCAAAAGTGCTAATGCCATAAGCACCCCTGAAATTGCTCAGATGCACTTAGCGCTTCGTGCAATCAAATCGGTACTGCCGATCGTTTCAAAGAATTTTTACTGTACAGGGTGATTCACCATAAAGCCTGTTCAAGAAACAATGGAGAATATATACACATCATTACTTTTTCTTAATATTTCGAGTCCCTACCGTTTCCCGAAATATCATTTATCCCACATTTTTCACTGATACTGACAAAGTTCATGTCTGAGAATATATTTTCCATTGTTGAGGAGTAAAAATATAATATAAATCTTACATAACTAATTCATTATAACATTTAAAACAACAGTACAAAAATAACATTTCCAAACGCTCAAAGGTGCGAACTTGTTTCCTCTTTTTCATAAAAGAGAATGTATGCATCTCCACTCACAAGCGATTTTGGTGAAATTGGTGACACGTGTGAATCATTGTATTCGTGCCACGTGCCAGTATAAGGATGTCTGCTGTAGGTAGATCCACTGTGATTCGAAAGTGCATATAGATTATAACGACAAGGAGTCACATTTTCTGATGCATAATTGTTCATGTCTAATCCATCTAGAGGAAATTCGATGGCAACATTTAATTTGCCTCGGAATCTTTCTGTTTGAGAAAATCTTTTGAAATGAATGACTAAAATACGGGGAAACTTATGGATCGATAGAGAATTTGTGCATTTTTTTCTTTCCTTGCAACTTGACCAACGAAATTATCTACAATTTTAGTACTCAAATAAATCAGCCATGACTCTTGCGCTTTTTCGCTGTCGCTCAATTTTTCGTTAATCTCCGTTAAGGTCGGTTTAGGTTTCTCAATAATTCTATTACCGTCATTATGTAAACCTTCTAAAAGATAACGAAGGAACTCATGGGCGTCTTGATGCGCATGACCCATGAATCGAGGGGCAAAACTCTGAATCTGACTTTTTAAGGAGACTGTGTTCACTGCTCTATCAGATGAATCGTCTGACCAAAATTCCCTGATAACTTCTGCGAAAGTTTTGATTGAAGCACCCTCCGTATTAGAAATATTGACTTCCAAGAGTGATGAAGTTATTTTGAACGGAAAAATAAAACCTGTTTTTCATTGATATCAACGTATCCATAAGTCATCGCTATTTTGAAAATAATTGATAGCAAAAGTACTAACGAAATTCACAACAAGCTGCGTCCATGAAAAACTAACAAAACAACTCCTATGTTATTTCCTAAAGTTATCAGGTTGAATGCGAAGTCGATAAATCGGATGTCATACCTCACATTGATCTGTTTGGGTGCTAAGACCGATACATGTGACCCTTATTCCAGAAAAATGTGTGCCTTGTAGATCATTTCAATTTACTGAGGAGTTGAATATTTTTTATATCCTGCTTTGGAAGTATTTCTTACGTATTAGATGACCCGTGCAATTGCAAAACTATGTACCTACAAGTAAATACGTTCACCAGGCTCGCATCATACATTATGTCAACGTTTCGATGACTAAAATCTTGCTCCATCTTCAAAACATCCGGAACGTAAAGATTATGGAAGGTGAAAGATTCCGAAAGAGTTCAACGAGAAAATGTTAGTTGGATTTTGTGTTCCACTTCTTCGTCTGATATCCAACTCGACGGAAAAAAATTATATGATATATCGAACGTTTATTAAAACAACGATGAAAATTGAATAGAAACAACAATAAAAATTAATTGGCGCTCCGGGGCGACTTCATCGATTCCAGTGGCGCATTTGCTTTTTCAGCTGCAGGAAAACCCGGAAAAACCTGCAGCACCACATCATCTGAAAATCTTGATCTAACAATGTCCTCTCTCTTATAAAACAAAATGTAGGGTGTCTCCAGAGGCTCCAATAAATTCAATGCATCGCCAGAACACTTCGTGACACGACTATCGTCAAACTTGAACCAATCCGTTTCGTTTTTGACCAAGGCGTGATAATGACCAAATTCAACGCCAGAACCACAGTGAACAATGACTGCATGAATATTATAATAGTGGTCTGCTAGGTTGAAATGTTCATCTATTTCGAACCTTCCAAAGAGTTTCTTGCTTCCGTTAGAGGTTGAGTCTTGTTTGAAAATCATCAGTGTTATTATTAGATTGACTGGTGCCTCAACTATACTTGTTTCCTCATAACAGTCAGTTAGTTTGGCGCATGTTTGACAATACAGTCGATCATCACCTGTTGAAAATTCCATTTTCAGATGATTTAACAATAAGCTTTGCCCGGACTGGTTATTAGTCATATTAGGAAAAGCTAGATGAAGTTCCAGAAATTCACATAAGTTTTCGGTACTTCTTGAACATTTATCGCAAAGTAAACAAGTGAGGATTTTTCCAGCAAAAGATTTACAAACACAAGACGAGATGGGCTGTACGGAATCATTCAGTCCAGAGTGGTCAGAAGTATTGATTTTGCTATTGTTTTGCTCACGAAGAGTATTCAACAAGAACCCCAAGAATTCGGAACAATCCTCTTGTTGTCCTAACGAGTATCTAGTGGACTTCAAAGACTCCAGGAAATCGGTTGGAGGGAAAGATGATACCTTCTTACGAAACTGCAGCTGCATGAACAGATGTTTGAGTTTGATGAATAAGTAGGAAACATTCCCGTTCTCGTTCATCATCAAAACTTCGTTCTTGAAATTCTTCGTTATGAACAACACTTGTAAAATGCTATTCAATGTAGCAAGTGTTTCGTAAATTACCCAATCCAATTTTTTTCTCTAGATTTTTAGGACAACTATCTACTGATTCGTTAGGAAGAACATGTTTCACAGAATCTCCATAAGAAACATTTATCAAACTGCGATCGATCCTTCCAAGTGAAGAAGGGTTTCGTAGAGGGATCGATTCGGCTCTTGCGTCATGAAGCTCTTCCACTGAAAGGGAAACAGTTCTACGAGGACTGCAACTCATATTTGGGGGGCAAGAATGACCTGAGTCCACTGACCGCACTGAAATAGAAGAAGGTGGATCAATCACTTGTGAATTAACCTTGATATGAGACTAATGAATATCCACATATCTCGGCTTGTTTCGAAGAGGTTTCAGTTCCGTACTGAAATCAGGGCAATGCATGATCTCATCAAAATTATGTGAAGGAGGAATAATTCCAAGTACTGAAGCAGCATTGCCACGTTGAATAGCAATACTAATTCTTTCTATCGAAAAAGAGGTAGAACGGTGATCTCTCGTTGCTTGGCCTATTCTCCTTCCAAGTTCATGAACGAATAACAGAGACTCCGGGCCATAAACACCAAAAGTTTATCGAACATAAAACTGTACACTGAATATTTCGGGAAAAACCTGCCACTTTAAACTCTAAAGATACCGATATTATCATTCCGTCGAATGACACTATTTGAATGAGAGCCTATTCAAAACAATATATCATCCTTAAACATAACATTTCACCCTTCGAATAAATCCACCCTTCTGACATTCATTTCGATTTCGCGCGACTTATTTATATTTAGGTCATCAGAATATGCCAAATCTGATATCGTGTTCATTTTCCATATCGATCGTGTCGATTTCGTTTTTCAGTCGTTCACTTGCGAATCGTATGGAAATCGCTGGGAAACAGCAGAATGGAAACTGTCACGAACGATTCCTACTGCAAAATTTCTCACGTTTTTGTAAATTGTTATTTTCTCAATATTTTCATGGCTCACGGGGGTTCGAATGTGAGATGTAAAATGGATATTTATAGGTTAGGGGAGTGCGGAAAAAATTGTTTCTCTAGTCTTCTTTCAGAAATTCAATTTTCTTGTTTTCACACAAAAAGTACAAGGTGGAAAAATCTTGATAATTCAACTCCACTTTTTTCATATAGAGATGAAATACATATTCAGGTATGGCCCTTGATACAAAACTCGCCTGGAACGTTCATTTGGAGAAGGTTTCACCCAGAGCCAGACTGTATCTATCGACGTGACGAATTATTCGTCGGTAGTCTTGGAGCTAAGTATACGAACAAGTCCTTCCAATGTATGTGATGATTGTCAGGCCAATTACTACGTACGTTTACGTTATGTGGTGGCCAAAATCATTACACTGAAACACCTAAACAAAGCTCTCTGCTGTGCACAGACGGTCTTGCCTGGCTATCTGTGGGACCATTTGCACCAGACTGTCAGCTGCCATAGAAATTCTTCTAGACCCACTTTCTTTCTGAATCCTTCTGCACAATGCACAATTTCACAAAACTGGCTAATGTGGACCTTACAGACTTCTGGCTGATATTAAAAGTCATAGCATTGATGCCTCCAAGTGTTAACTACTATCATAGTCCTGATCCCAAGTAGATAGGATTGGATTTTCCGGAAGGAACCTATTGGTTTCCAAATGGATAGAAAACACCATCATATGCAGGTGTAAACAGTCACAGAAACTGAACTAGATATCAATCACCCTAGAAACTCAAAGACTACTCCAAACGGAAAGGTTTCAATTTCATTTCTGATTTGATATGTGTGATTGCATGATGACTTGTTCACTTTATAGTAATTCATGATCACTCAAATGAAACACTTTTGTCTAAATACCACTGGTAAATTTCATTTATACGACCGGTTTCGGGTTTGACCCCATTATCAAGTATAAAAACTGTTTTTAAACTTGATATAAATAAAATTTACAGTGGTATTTAGACAAAAGTGTTTTTATTCATTTCACTCAAGTCATTTCTGATTGATTATTTTCACAGTGAATCATTAACACCAATAAGCAAATGGTGAATTTTGCGAAGGGCAAAGCTGTCGTGAAATTTGTCTGCTTGAAATTTTTATAAATAGTAGTTTTATAGCTACACTGGGAACTGGCTGACTTTCATATAAATATCTTGCTCTTATAGTATCCAAGAAAGTGTCATTATTCGATTGATAATATCTCGATTATTTTATTAACATGGATGAGAAGGTATTCATGATTTGTTCATATTATCATTTGATACAACATGAAGATAAAAAGAGAAAAAGAAAAAGATCACATTCATGAGTGAATCCCAAACTACTCATAGATATGCTCGAGATTTATTACTCAAATCACTCTTATTGCAGTTAAAATATCACATACATTTGATAATTTGTTAGCATTTGAACATATCACATCAATTGTAGCTTCAAACATAATATTTGTGACTCAACTCACCATTCAATAGATTATGTAGAATGCTTGATTCCTGTCCTTATCTGAAAATACGGAGATATTCATATAGCCAGATTCTCTTGAAGTATAAATTCCATTAACTTCGGAGTATAGGAATTTAAAAAAAATTGGACTTTCTCGATACTCTAGTTTAAAAGTGAAAAAAAGAGATGTGAGTGATGTGATGAAAAATTGAAGTTCCTAGAGTTTCCAAATGTGAAACCATATATACGAAATGCTAATTTAGTAACTTCGTTTATATAAGAGCTAAATGTAGGCTGATTGTGGAAGTGAACTACAAAGTCTGTAGTATTATCAATATGTTCAAGAATTGTATCATCAATTACGTATGGATAGAAAGATTATTGGAAGTCAATACTTTACATTCAGAAATATTTAAGGAAAGGTGATTGTTCAAACACCAATCATGTGAAGAGTTAATTTGTTCATATAGTTCTGAATTAGAAAGAGAAGCATATAATTTTAAATCATTTGCAGACATTAATTCCTTGCAATCGCAAAGATCATTAATGAATATCAAGAATAACAATACCCAAAGTTGGAACCTTGGGGAACTCCAATCGTTGCAATATTGTTTAGTGAGCAAAATCTATTGTATGAGACATACTTTTTTCTATTATTCAAGTATGATTTCAAAAGATTTAGAAGAATTATTTCACGAAGGAAAAAAGATATCGAATGACCAATTTGAAACAATTCACTTGAATTTTTTTTCAAGAAAGAGGTTCATTCAAGAAATTCCAAAACAATTTTATATTGCTTTCGAAAGTGATATCATCAAGCCACGCTGAAGCCCATCATCATATACCAGATATCTACTTACCAAATTTCAGTTATACCGGGAAATTTATGTGAAAAACCTATCAGAAATGTCAGTGAAATGAATCGATGAAACACTCAAAAATAAACGATGAAATGACAGAAAGTAGTGAAAGTTATCGATTTAATTGCTTGCATTATCCCAGACAGAATTGAAATTGTCACCATGTATTTCAAAAATAGTGAAAGAGTTCAAATAACTCAGAATTAAAAGTTCTCTTGGTGAAAATCTCACTTTCGAAATAACCCCTGACATGCTGAAAAATCTAAAGATGTTATCTTTGTAAATGGGTATGAATTTTAACAGTGAATTGAATCAATTTGTTTGAGAACTTATCTTATTTTTTCGACTGGATTTTCTAACAGATCATTTCACATCCATTTCAAAGAATAACTTAAATTTCTGTATTCCTGTGAAGAAATTACTCCAAAAATTATGTTCCACTCGACCAGTTTTGATTCTTTAAGTAATGCTACCCCTTTCAGACTCATGACACACATTTTTTGAGTTTGGTGTCAAAAACTTGCTTTGAAAGCAAAATAGATCGGTTTTGTGTTTGCCACACCTAGTCTTCACAAAATTGTGTCTATTGGCAATTTGAATTGAACATGTGTTTTTACTTCACGTCGAAACAGCGTTATCTGACGTTGTATCACAAGTTCATCGAGTTGCCGTTCTGTGAAAACTGCAATGGAAGACATTGACGATGAATTTCGTTCTGTGTTCGCAGCTGGCTTTGTAATAGACGACCTTGGGAGCCTCGATTGAGTCTTCTGTTCATCCCTCAGATAGCGCCTGCGTGAAAAACTGACATATAAACAAGAAATACATCTTGAAATAGTAATTCTCAAATTGTGTATGATTACAACTCATTCACGTCCAAATGTGTGATTTGACTGTGTGGAATAGAGTACCATTAACCTAACTAACGTTTTCCAACTCTTCTCATTCCCATATATGAAGCGACTGAAAATATGTCTTCATTCCACTCGCGGGTGCAGTTTTCAGTAAATATAAATGAAAGTTTCCACGATATGTTTCTCTAGGGGCTCACCAAGTTTAAAAGAACATTTTTCTCGATTCGCTCACAGCTCTTAACTCAATTTGGTTCGATATTTTTGGGGTCACTCTCGTTAGCCATGCTCCATTAAAGTTTTACTTTCATGCAGTGTCGTCGTGAAACTCCATGTCTGAACCTGCATCCAGCATAGTATAACGGCAGTTCGTATAAGGTTTATCAAATCATATTGTCTAATCAACCACAAGTACATATTCATTATTTAGATCCTTCATCACTCGTCAAAATCTTGGTGGATATTATATTTTCAGGCTTCTGGTAGTTCAAGCTGTTGGTGTTTCAGTGTAATTATGGAATATGAAGGAGCTTCCTCACTATTCAGCAGAAAAATTCGCATCAAAAATATAAGAAACAATTTGTTTGATTGATTATTGTATCTGTATCTGTAGAGTAGGGAGGGTGAGTGTAGGCCCACAGCACTTAGGCTATATGTGATCCATTGTGCATCCTCCCGAGGAGTTGTCCTCCTAGGTCATCGTCCATCCTGTGCTTTCCAGGAAGGTGGACAGATCACTGGGAGACATCTCCTTTATATCGGAGAGTGTAGGCCAAGACTCGCCGAACACATACTCTCTTGTTGACGATAACTCCGGGCACTCGCACAGGACATGCCTGACAGTCTCATCTTCCTGTTTACACATCCTGCATAGAGGTGTGTCTACTAGCCCCATATTATGGAGGTGTTTCCTTAGTTGACAGTGGTCAGAAATCCTACTGTTAAGCGTAGATTTTTCCTGATCATCGCCAGATATTTCTTTGACGCCAGTTTTCCAGGGTCGCCCAGGGTGATCCTGGCAAGATTGCATCCTTTGATTCCATCCCATTTCTTTAGGGATTGAGCATGGGTGTGATATTTGGCTGGTTCCGCAATTGTCGAAGTCATCAGGCCGTAGGTGCCAGTGGGTTCTGAAATTCTTAGTCCAGCCGCTTCCTTAGCTGAAGTGTCAGCAATGCGATTACTTCTACTACTGTCGTGCCCTCCAACCCACGTCAGGATAATGTTATTATCTATGGAGGCTTGAGCTGAATCTTGGTCGCACTCTGGTACTAGCACTGAGGTAATACCTTGTCTGTTCAAGGCTACTAGGCTAATAGGGCAGATAGTTATGTTTTTGCCAGAAATTCCTTTCCTGGTTATTTCTTTTGTGGCGATTGAGATTGAGTTCTGTTTGGACCACGCTTTTCATTTTCCACTTAATCCTTAGGCTTAGTGATCTGGAGTACACTCCACATCCTGAGCCTTCGGTTGATTATTGTATGATTGTATACAGAAATCTGCAGGAGATCTTAGGGTTTGAGGCGTGTGGGTTGACTGATTGAAAAACGATGATCGGATGACACTTCTACAGCTTTCTACTTCAGCTTTCTACAAATGGTGAGTAACGAGTCACAGGCGATAGCAATATACTGGAGTTTATAATATCATTGGAGACGAGGAAGAATTATGGAAATTGAGTTTTAACCACCTAAGAAAGTGCAGACACAAGCTGAAGCGCCGCAATGCAACGTTTAACATTCAACAACCAAAAAATACTTTTTATATTACACCTGATTTGCGTCGCAATGAGGCTGCTAAAAAATAATCGAATCTCTGTTCAAAGAACTTACCGAATTTTTGTATCATTTGAATCCATTGAATTACTGGTTGTCTGAATAATCAGCGGTATTTTGCCCACACAGACAAGAAGCTTTCATAATTCGTTTCAAGTCCATAGTCTCAGTTTATTTCTTCTTTTAATGCGATAAGTGGTAAACTCTATACGAAAAACCTTAAAAAAAATTTGAATATATGTTGACATTTTTGATGAACTGTTTAGAACCTCTGGTGTAGGAGGAAAAATAATCTCCTTCTTGAAGATGATCACTTGGTGATCGAAACACGTGTAGAGGTACTCAAATAACGGTTTGGTAATGGGATAAAACTCCAATAATATTCATATGTTGACATTAGGTGCAGGCCAGGTACATGCAGCGGAAGGGATAAAGATATTTGTAGGTCGATCAATTTTCGAAGAGCTCCAAATTGTATGAATGAAGCATTCTCCATGATTGAGAAAATATCACCATAGATGTCAGAAAAGTGTTCAGATGAGAATAAATCTTACAGATTATAATAAACCCAAATGGCTTCACGATGAAATTCATGTCATACTTTGAAAGAATGCCTTGATGTGTTACAAACGTATTCAATTTCAGTAAGAAGTTTTCATTCAGTCCTTCTTGTTATTTTTCGGAAATGAAAATCATATTATCCAAGTTTCAAATTGAGAAGTATCTGTCGTCTCAAGCCTCTTGCGTTTCTGTTACTGAAATCTATATATTTTTCTCCAACTCACAGTTGAATTTTTCGTTGAACCCTGTATACCGCCAGTTAGGTTTATTGCGATTCAATTCAGATTCCGGTAAATAATGAAGCTCTCCGTATCGGTACTATTCCCGGAAAGTTTATAATTTAGAGGTGGTTAAGTGCACTCTAAATCCAGTTGTCAACAAAATTTCCCAACTTATGAGACAATCTGAAGTTGAGTTTTTCGAAGTCTGCGCCGGAAACTTTCCCGCATAGCTGGAGTTTTGTTGGAACAGAGTTTTCGTACGACGCTTCTTGTTTGAATTGAATATTTAATTGAAAATTCACTTGGCACGGTTTCGGGCGATTTCCTTTCTGTTTCTTTATGAGTTTTGATTATTTATTCGGGATTTATTCCAAAGTTCAATTCCTAAAGGAATAGACGGTTCAATGAATTGGGAAACTAGAACTGGGATGGGTGGAGAATTTTGAAAACTTCAAAGTCAGAGGACAATTCTAGATGGCGCTCTTAGAGCTGTGCCTGTGCCAAAATAGCGATTCACATTGGATTTGAATCGCTGGACGCAGTTCTCCATATGAAAGAAGTCTTGAACAATGAAGTTTGAGGTGTACTGAGTTGAACTGAGTTAATCAAGGAATATGAGGTTTTTGATTTAATAAATGAATTAAAGAATTCTAATGCTACCGGATATGATCAGGTCTCGAACAATCTTCTAAAAAAATGCATCGAAGAAATAGTCTACCCTCTAACCTATCTAATAAATCTGTCTATGGATCGAGGAATGTTCCCTGAGAAATTAAAAGTTACAATCGTTACCACAATCTTTAAAAAAGGAGAAAGAATTACTTTCGACAAACCAGCATGGTTTCATGCAAAATAAAAGCACGGAAACAGCTTTGTATGATTTCATAGAACACAGCCTTGGATAACAAACTACAAATTTGTGGTTTGTTCATCGATTTTTCTAGAGCATTTGACTGTATGGATCACTATGTACTAATTCGGAACATGCATCGCTATGGGGTTCGTGGAGTTGCCCAAGAAGGGATGAGGTCCTATCTAGAGAACAGGTCACAAACAGTGATAATTCAAGGTGTTCACAGTCAGTCCTAGGCCTGCAAGCAAGGAGTTCCACAGGGGTCTATACTCGGACCACTGCTTTTTCTTATTTATGCGAACGTCTTGATACAATACCTGAATAGTCTTTCAAAGGTACATATAGTTGCATATGCAAACGATACAAATGTTCTGGTCACTGATTGTAATACATTAGCACTTGCAGAATCAACAGAATCTATATATGAGAAAATAATGGCATGAGCTGATTAAAAGCATTCAGCACCAAATATCAGCAACACAGCATTAGTCAAATTCTCATTGCAGAACATCACAGAAACTCTTAAAATATATGAAGATAGCCAACTAGAGGTGACATCCAAACCAGAAACAAAAATGCTAGAGCTAACTCTAGATCATAAGCTCAATTGGGAACCTCATATAGATTCACTATATGATAAACTACAAAAGAACTGTTATGCACTGAGATTTATGTCAACTCATTGTGGAAGAGAGGTTCTCCCAAATCTGTATTATGCAATTATTGGCTGTCACTTACGCTATGGGATCTTGAATTGGGGTATGAGCTCCTCTGCTGAACGAGTATTTATTTTACAAAAGCGCGCGATCAGAATAATTGCTAGTTTGGGATGGCGACACGCATGTAGAAGCTCATTCAAAGAGCTGGAAATACTCACAGTTGCTGGTCTGTATATATACGAGATGTGTCTCTTCGTTTATAAGAATAAAGAAAACTTTCACGCAAACCAGCAAGACCACCCATATGCAACTAGAGCTAAGTGGTTGTTGATAGCGAATCCTCACCGAACTTCCCTCTATCAGAAGAGTCACCTATACCTTGGGCTCAAATTATATAACAAGCTAGATGTTTTTATTAAGGACTCAATGAACATCTGCTTATTCAAAAAACAATTGAAAAAATATCTCATTGGAAGAAACTGCTACACCGTTGACGAGTTTCAATAGTTACTCTCGATGAAAAGAATTGTTAATTACCTTTATATTTACAGTGTAGTATCTGTCATGTTTTATTGTTTTATATTTCTATATATAATTGTTTTCATTTATACATGGACGTCTTCCTTGTTACTGTATGTAAATGTTTATTAATGATGTAATGTTTAGTAATGATTTCATACTCTTCATACTCTTCAACAAATGAAATAATTATTATTATTATTATTATCAATAACCTCAAAATGGCTCTTGGTAGAATCAAATATGCCAAGTTACTTGAACACTTCCTGTGAAAGTATCTATAGAAGAGGGACAAATCTCCAACTTTTCTCCGATGTTCCAGGCTATCGAGGTTGCACGTGAAGTTTGCGTCTTCAATCAGGCGAATGGATCTTTTCTGGATGGAATCCAGCAGTTTCAGAGTTCCATACATGAGAGCTCCATACATGAGAACATTCACAAAAGCAAAAAAGGTTACGGGGCTCATAATATATCTTCAAACTGTCAGCAAATGACTATTGTATCCATAGTCATTGGAGAATCTGGAAAAGGCTTGGAAAAATATTTTCCTTCTCTTTGAGAAGTTGGAATAATTTTTTTTTTGTTTTTTCCCTTCATATCATTAACATTATTTTCATTATATGATGGAACCGGCTGATACTCAATAAAAATCCTTAACGTATTCAAGTGATATTTTCACTGAACAGTTTTACGCGAAGCGTGTTTCGCCATACAATGGGCGTTTCTTTACTTACTTGTAAAAGTGGTGTCTTTTTGTTATTGATGTGAGAAATCATGTGTGGATTGAACAGAAATATATAGCTTCAGCGCCACCGATATTTCTTCTAGTGTTTTTGTGTATTTGGGTTATTATGGCTAGATATCTGGATTAGTCGAAGGTTCAAATACAAAAAAGTATACATGGTTTCTTTTATGTTCAACATGCGTTGTGTGATTTTTGATATACAATTTCAACGGTTCAATTCATATACTATGTTGGATCGTATCTTTCGGGGTGTTTCGGTATTTCTGTTTGATAAAAAAAATGTAATCTAAATGTTTTTCCATTTGAAAATGCCACTTTAATTTTTCCTCACCAAGTAACAGTGAAAGTTTTCAAAAAAAGAGGGAAAATGTATCCAAAAACTTATCATGTTACTTGTTTATTAACAAATTGAAGTAGTAATGTTTTGTTTGAACAGAAAAATTAATCACTTCTGGACATACAATCCAGGGTAGATATTGATCTGTGAAAACTGTCCCAGAAGCTCTATTAGCCAAACCAGTAGTTACCTTAGAAGGCAAGTTTCAGAACACATAGAACATTTTGGAAAACAGAATATTAGGAACCCCATAGCTCTTGTTGAATATGAAAGATGGCATGGAAACTGTTTCCATTTTGAACATTTGACTATTCTAGATATCCAACTATATTCTCTCAGTTTACCCTGTTTCTATCCTGTTTCTCCATCATGTTTCTTATTTGCCCAATGTTTTTGAAATAAGGGATATTCTCAACACGAAAACACTCCGTTTTGATGAATTATTTTACCAAAAATGTATTGATATTTCTCACAACATTTGAACTATTCACATACTTCATAGGTGGTATGTTATGAAAACTCACTGGTCTAGTTTGGTATAGTTGAAGTTAGAACTTTAACAATAAAACAATTTTTTCTGAGTATAATTGATCCTGTTACCCAGACAACCGTTTTGAAAATGACTCATCGAATCACTAGACGAATTCACCTTTTCTTTCACAAATTCGCATTCGATAACTTCGTATAACAGACAGCTATCTTGCCCTTGATGCATTGATTAAGCCAAGATTATTATCGAAACTAGCCTAAGAATGTCATGAAGTACTTACATTCATTTTTGACTTTTTCTTTTTCATTTATGAATACGACAGCCTGATGATGATCACTTATTAGTCATTTCTGAAGTGTTATCTGTCAGTTAGAGTCGGCTGTCAATTTTAAGATGGAGAAAAACTAATAGATACTAATACTAAGTCAGCATCGGTCATTATTGAGATGGATATTTGATGTGAATCGAAATTTGGATACTCCAGTGTGCTTTCTCGATATCGAGAGGTTTTAATGATGAACGAGACCAAGAATGTTTCCTACCTATTCACCAAACTCAAACACCTGTTCATGCAGCTGCAGTTTCGTAAGAATGCATCATCTTTCCCTCCAACCGATTTCTTGGAAGCTTTGAAGTCTACTAGATACTCGTTAGGACAACAAGAGATGTGCTGCTGCAGGTTTTTCCGGGTTTTCCTGCAGCTGAAAGAGCAAATGCGTCACTGGAATCAATGAAGTCGGCCTGGAGCACCAAATAATTTTTGTTGTTGTTTTATAAATAATTTCATGATTTGTATTTTACATATTACAAAATTTTTCATGTGGAAACAGTTTTTGTTTGGTGTAATCGCTCATCTGTATATATCCCCCTGGTAGCGAAATTAGCCAGTTCATCTTTTTTAATAAATTACCACTTGATGGTTTTTCAGATTTGAAAAGACTGTATCGATAATATGGATCTAATAAAGGAATCAATAACAATCGACAGTTATGGCAAAATCACCAAAACTGTTGTTTCATTCGAATAGAGATAAATCCACAAATTTTGTAATTTCAGGTTTTTTTAGTTATCCCCAAATGTGTGAATCTGATCGAAAATTGTATTGACGTGAACTTATTCTGCATGGCCCTTGGAAGAAAGGTATTTGAAGTGATTTATTTTCAATTCACCCAAGAGAATCAGGAATATCATACAATACAAACTCATATCGCAAGCAAGCAGCTCTTTAATCTGAATAAATAAGTAATTTGAAATTTCAAAGGCAAAAGAAAACTGTACCAGAATTAATTTCTAACTTGAATACGGAACAGAGCTTCGTTCGTTACAGCATTTTAATTGCATCGGGTGTTTTTGCAATCAAACGACCGGAGATGAAATTGTGAAGCAAGAAAGGGCGAAAACTAGAGACCACTACCAAGTGAAATTGAAAACCAACTGTAAAGTGCTCCATAGAAACCTGGGATGAATTAAAGGGCATGCAGTATTTCGTTCATACAAGTTTTATTTGTTTCAATATGGAGAAATAAGCCTGAAAAGATTGTTGGTTTGAGATGCAAAAAAATAATTATTCCGAACAGAGTATTTTTTCCAAATACACAATTTCTATGACTGGATTGAAGTGCACGTACTGGAAAATCTGAAATTGATGTTGCTAACATATCGTATCATTCATTATCATCGATAAAACTACTTTCAATGAGTAATTCAACCCTACTGAAGGTGAAAATGTATGTTACTGGGTTAAAATCACGACCGGCAGGCGCGAACTCAAAATGGCGTTCAAGATGACCACTGGACGGATTTTCTCAATATTTTTTGATCTGAGGATGTGTTTATATCATCTCAATCAATCTTTCTGAGATTATTGAAATGGCATGATAGTTGCAAGGGGATAGTTGCAACAGCTATAAATATCATTCGATCTTCAGTCCATTAGTCGCAGAGAAACACGTGTATTACAAACAAATCATTCAAGAAGATAACAAACAATTCTTCAGGAAACACGCTAACTCATAATGCTAACTACATGCTCCAACCACTAATAATGATTTGCAAGCTGAGATTATTGTTTGCATAATTTTTTTATGAAGTTTATGTTTACCTCAATGATTTATAATGTGTTGAATCTGTGGACGTAATTCTAAAATAAGTCTTCATGAAGAAGTGAAGAAAAAAGCCTGTGTAATATAGGACATAATGAGAACGATAGGACGATGTGGTTGATAAGTGTAATTGAAACTAGAAATGACGATATTCGAGAAGCATTACACAACTTTCCAGAACATCTTGGAGCATTTTGGAATATTCGAAATCATTTTGAAACAATTAGAATCATCCCGAATCATTGTGAAACGATCAAAGGTGTTTCAAAGGTGCCACGAAAAAGAACAGAACAGAACATTCCAAATGTGAGATATCCGAAACTAGTCTGGCATATTCAGCAACATCCCGAAACATCTGAAGTTATTATGAAACATTTGAGAACAGTGGTCTCAAATGCTGTGGAATGTTCTGGATTATTGTGGACCATTCGAAGCCATGTTTGTATGGGTGAGATTACCCATTGGTGGAGGTATATAAGGTGGAGTCGGGTTTATCCTGCTTCCAATAACCACATAATTTTATATGAACTCCCTGAACGGTGTTGGATATCCTAGCAAATGAATAATAATATGAACTTTGATAAAAATCACTCAAACAGAAGTATATCGACATTCATCAATAACTATTTGTATCCTGAAATAGATCTAAATGGAAAAACACAAAACTTTGGAAAGTGTATAGTGAGCTTTCCTTAACAGATAGACGTTAAATTTTCATAGAACTACTAAAAAACCAATATGTATTGAATTATTTGCAATGAGATTATGACGAAAATCTATAAAACCAAAATTTTCAAAAATCCTTTTGATGATTTTTTGAAATCATTCCATTAACAATAAATTCTTCTTACTAATGGAACAATTCAAAATTTTATAGAGAAAAGGAGGATTGAGATGTACCCTACTCAAAATATCATTGAATTCTCAACAGAACTATATTTTTATTCATGTCTCTGGTGCTCATTCGAAACGAGAACATTTTCAACTGAAAAATAACTACACTTTGAGTGTTATGCTCTATAGATTGGCTTCATCTGGAATTGTATTCAGCAGAAAAGAATCGCGTTCTGCTTTTTCGAAAAAGAGTTTAAGTTCTTGAAGCTTCAGTTGAAAACACTAAAGAATAATTGTTTTTAACGAACTGAGAGATGTACTCTTTCATTTTCCTACAATCCAGCCTATGTTAAAATTCGTTTTTGACAGTTTTGAATAATTGGATGGTGATAGTTCAAACTTTCACCGATACTCTTTTTTTGAGAATTGTATGTGAGCATTATATTTCAAGTTACCCCTTTTTCCAAGGTGATCCTATACATTTTGTATATTTCAAATCCTCTCTCTAGGTACAGCTAACTGAATCGATGAAGAATCTGAAGAAATCTAAAATATGTCTCAAGCAAGGTGTAACATCACCCTTGAATATGTTACAAGTTTCGAAGGAGTCGATGAGTAGTGCACGAGATTGAGAGAGGATTGGATCTTGAATAAGTCCATTTTTATAAATAACAATTGACCTATTCGAGTTTGAAATATATTTTCAATATGAATGGGTGATTTTTATTTCATTATCATTCTCCATACTGAATGTGGTTATCATTATCGTTATCTTCTAACGTGATATTCGGAAAATCAATGAGTGACTAATTTTTGTAGCCAATTCGCCCCAGAATTTCCAACTGTATGAAACTCAACTCAAAGAAACCCACACAAGAACCATTCCGTTGAGTTTAATTCACTTCTACAAAACCTCTAAAGTTCAAAGTGAATTTTTTCGAATGAAAACTCGATTCGAACGGTGTAATTACCCATCAAAAACAGTCGGAAAAGTTTCTTCAACTGGAATTACCGCACTCAATCCACTAGAATATGAACCTAATGCGGTGAACAAGTTTCTTTGGAAATATCAGCATGCAGCCGTAGTTATACATACAGCTCGGGGCATGTCACGGAAACACGTCGAGACTTCGTGGAAGTTTGGACGACGCCCGGCGACGCCGTCGTTGGCCAAGACGCGTGCCGTACCCTCAATCGAACGTTGCCAGTTTGGGCAAAAACATCTTCAATTTGAACCGCATTTCTACATAACAATGAACCCCTCATCAGCTATCTCTCTCCACAACAATAAATTTCTCAAAAATTTCTAATGGAAATAATAGTCTAATGACACCTCTTTTGGAATATCTTTCAATTATGTAGCCAAGTCTGTAACATATTTGACATAACAACCTGTGTCAGATAGAAATGAAGTACTTTCTCCAACTTTCTTTCCATTATACACTAGAATGTTGAACTAAACAGAAAAATTCACTTCATCGACTGTTTTAACTGTCGCTGTAGATACTGATCTATAGATAATTTTGTACTCTATACATTGATGTTGTTCTTTTTCCCCAAATTTGAATTTTTTGCCTCTTTTAGTGTCGTTGGGCGATTTTTGGCCAATTTCTCTCTACGAATTCAAATTGAACCGAAGTTCTGTCGAAACAGACCGAAAAATGAACCAGGCATTCGACATTGATGGAGTTAATGAACCTACCGTTTAACTTCGGTTTGAGAAATTTCGTTTCGAAGATTTTATCCTCGAAGATGATAAAATGATCTCCGAAATGGTCAACCTACGGTAATCCAGGATGAGGATTCGAGGATGCTAGTGGAGACTGATCCATAACAAAAAGTGCATGGGCTGGCGTAAGAACTAGGCGTCAGCTCTCAGGAAGTTTTTGATGATTTGAAACATATTGGAAAGGGTAAAAAGCTCGAAAAGTTAGTACCACACGAGTTGAACGATCGACATCCACTGTTAGGTTCCGAAGTGTATTCTTTTTTGTTTTTGCGCAACCAAAACGATCATTTTCTGAATCGGAACATCACGTGTGATGAAAAGTGAATCCTCTACGACAACAGGAGACGTTCAGGACAGTGGTTGGGTACCCATGAGCTATTCAGGCACCCATGAGCTATCCAGGCACTCTTCAAAGGTAAAAACCCACTATGAAAAGACCATGGTTACTGTATGGTGTGCAGCAGCTGGTGTGATTTACTGAAGCACAGTTCGGCAGTGGTCAACAGAAGAGCCGATCCTGCTCCACAACAACGCTTGTCCGCACGTTCCACAAATCAGCATCTCTACTCATCCACCATACTCCCCGCCATCATCCTAACATGTTCTTCAATAGATTTCCCACCGGTAAAACCTTCGCCTTCAGGATCAGGCCTTCGTCGATTCCATCGAATCCCGCTGACCGAAATAATCGACTTGTGTTATGTTGGCAGGAGTGCAGGGATTTAAATGACGCGCATTTTGAATAAATTGAAAAAATATTCATCGAGATATTACAGTTCGTGGAAGACCAATAATAATGCAAAACCATTTTGGAATAACCTAATATAAGAAGCCTGCAGCACCTGCTGATTCCTTCGATTATCTACATCCTCATAAAAAAACATCTTTTCTTTCAATCCATCAACCCGGAAATTTATCATCGTGAAACTATCACACTGGTACTATGTTATGAGGAGAATCCCCATCTTGTTAAGAAAATATCACATTTTGCAATAGAGGACCAAGTGGATGACTATGTGGATGCCACGTTTTTTCAATATGGAATTGATCAACTAGTACTGGATCCTACCAGAATTACTAATAATAGTGAAACTCTAATTGATTATGTACTAACTAATAATAATTGTGCAAACTGTTTTGTCCATCCTACTCCTAAAATAAGTGACCATTCATTGATATCTATTTGTCTCAAAAATAACAAACGAACTGAAAGCACTTCTATCAAAAATTATAGAAACCTTAGTGAGCGAAATTTGGATAAAATAGAACTGGGTTTAATTTCATGTGATTGGGATTTGAATTCAACAGATGTTAGTGTCATATATTTCAATTTACTTAATAACTGTCAATCAGTTATCGATAAAGTTGCACCAATTCAAGGCTGTCACTATAAAAGTAACATTTCATGTTTTGACAACGAAATTCATAATAAAATAAAACAACGTGATCAGATATATAAGGATTTTATAAAAACTATTGGGGTGAATAAAAATGTCAAATGGAAAGAATTCAAGAAACAGAGAAATGAAGTAGTAGATTTATTAAAAAAAAAGAACAATACTTCTTCGATAGAGTAGATATGTATAAAAATAACTCTCAACAGATGTGGAAAACAGTAAGAAAGCTAATAAACATGAATTTCCAAAACTTTCCGAGCTGTATAGAATCTAACTTAACAAACCAGGTGTATATTGTTAATAATAAACCTGAAATAGTAAACGAATTCAAATACTACTTCATTACTAGTATTCAGCAAATTGTTGATAGTATAGATAATGTTCAAGAATGGAAATTTGATAATTATAATCTATATCCCAATTTTTTCAAGTTTCACATAATAACAATGAATGAATTACGTCTAATTGTTAACTCCTTAGACAACAAAAACAATATTCATGAGATCTTAAATTCCAAAATGCTCAAAGTAATTTTTGAAACATGTGGACATATAATTTTAAACCTTGTAAATACTTCTCTTCAAACTTCTAAAATTTCAAATCCTTTCAAAGTTAGTACTATAGTTCCCATTCAGAAGGTAAACAATACAATCAAGGCCAGTGAATATAGACCTATAAATACATTATCATCAATAGAAAAAATTCTTGAACTATCTGTTTATGTTGAAAAAAATGAAATTTTAGTAAATAATCAATCTGGATTTCGTAAAAAGTATTCATTAGAATCCGCATTACAACTCACTTCATCTAAATTCAAAAAATCGAGAAATGTTCATGTTATGATTTTGGCACAACCCATAATATCATCGATAACTTCCGATCCTCCAAACTGGCAACGATGCATCTCGAAACTTCTTGAACGTGTTGTTCGATAGTTTCCACTCTTGTTACCTCAACACGCAAGGGACAGCACGGAAACCCACCTGCTCTGCTATACCAAGACTGTAAACACCCTAATCGAATCCCATAAATGGCAGTTGTTCCATGTCGAAGAAAATTATGGTTTATTAGGACAAATCGCTGTACACTTCGGCTTTTTGATAGGAAATCAGTTTGGGCGATCGGTGGAATATTGATTTGAGTATCACTTCATTTTCTGCCATTTGAATTGCAAGTTGCAGTTCTGAGAGGAGCAATCCTGAATGGCATCGTTGAGCTGGAAAAAAATCTTTATGTGAGTGCGGAAAATCCTATATTGGTGAAACTAACAGGCTATTGAATGTTCGCATTGCCGAGCACAAGAAACACACACAGCGAAGGGAAACCAGCAAATCAGGAATAGAAGACCTTGTTTGGACCCATCAACACAATATCGAGTGGTCCCAAGCTGAGATCTCACACAGAGAGGGAACATTGGTTTAGGAGAAAATTCAAGGAAGCCGCATACATGTTGTCCAACTACGTATTCAGCCAAGCCAGCGTAGAAATACGCAACATATGGAAACCCATCATCAAGCAAAAAATGGCCAACTCCTGCCAAATGGTCATCTCCCACGAAATCAGTGAAGCGGAAAATGGAAAGCGGGGATAGTGAAAGTACTCGAACGACCTATAAATAGTCATCTCTCGGAGGAATCAGTCCAGTCATCACCCGAAGACGATTGTAGATACCAACAATCGAAACGTCGTGAACTAACGTGGCTTGGAATCTCTTAACTTTTTTCATTTTTATTTTCTTTTTTCATTTCTTTATTTTTATTTATTTTTTGTTTGACTTGTATTTTATTTCACTATTTTTTCTTTTCAGGTTCATTTTGCTTAATATGATTATTATTTTCAGCTATTCGTTTTTTGTTCTTCCTTTCAGTTGTTTCAGGGATTTCAAATAATTTTATATAATAGACAATGGAAGTCCGACCTAGTGAAAGACTTTTCTGATCATGGTCGAGGCACATCTTCTCATGGAACCGTTTATCTCATGCACTTGCTGTACATTGTAATACCATCCGAATCTTTCGTATCCGTCGCTAAAAATCCATTGATGTGTTACAAATGCCAAGAAGTTGTCAACCGCAACGAAGTGAATTCACATGTAATTTCGAAATGGGAATACAATGTCAACGCCGGGACCTACAATTGGATTATCCTCTTTCCGTATTCGGCAAGGCGGATTTCTAATTTTTGGATTGATCAACTGTGGCTGCTGGAAAGTCGGTCTCTGTCTGGAAGTTTGAGAATTATGAGGTTTCTAATTGAAAGTAAACATTGAGACAAGCAACGGATGGTGGTGGCTTTTAGGAGGTTGGGGATGAATGAGGGGCAGATATAAATACACTCCTAATATTCATTCCTGTGTATGGAATTTTATTCCGCTTTTCGCGTTCAACAAAGCACTGTGATGAAAAAAAAATATTGGAATTCAAATTAGCTGGAGGGAATTTCAAGTTTGAAATCAAAATTCATATGAATTTCGAGATCAAATTGGAAATTCTGGGAAATAGTTTTCATCCAATTGCTATTCCAGTTTCGAATGCTGTTGAATTTCTATCGAAAACGTATAATCTACTGAAAATGTTTTTTTTTTAATTCGTGACTATTTCATTATTCGTTCCCATTATTTCTCTATGGAAATTTGGGAGTATCAGTTCAAGCCAAGTAGGATTCCCCCCAGCGAAATATGATGAATTGTTTCGAAATGAAATTCGAACGATACATACATATGAGTGTTCTAAATTGGTCGGAATACGAATAAAATCGTATTGAAGAATTCAACTAGATAATGCTTTTCTAGAGATTGAATATAGAGGAAGCGATTAGAAGATCTAGGTGTGGAAAATTTAAAATAAGAAGTCTAGTGGTACCGTCAAATATTTTCTCCAATAGGAAGGACATCACAATAATGAATCAAACTTTCCCATATTTCATAGACATGGACAAAAAAAATACTTTTCGTGCTGCTTGTTTGTTCCACAAAATTACAATCAACATATCTGCATAGTAAAATCATATTTCACTCTGATATTCTTAATATGAGTGTGAGGTTCACTAACGCCACAAAAATTTGAAACTGAATTTTTCAAACATTGTTTTTCACATCAAATATGCACCATATACAACTCTTCACCTCTGTCTATCGTTCAGAGAATTCAAATTGAAATACAAGAAATATCTTTTTGACAAATCTAAATATTTTTCTGTCATTCGTTGCTTCTTTTTATATAAATTCGAAATATGCATTTATGGAAGGATGTGTAATGATGCTAATACTTCGATACGGTTGATGAAGTTATGGCAGCATTTTCGGGTTTGGGTGGAAGAACTTCTCTCCTGTTTAGTAGCTCAGGGTCGCAGATATAGAGTGTACAATTTATGTGAGAAATGAAGGCAATTTTCATTATTTTTATCATTATAATTTTTTTAACCTGAGTTTCTCCTTGCCAGGCCGTATTCCAAGAAGCCCCGATACATTCAGGGGGGAAAAAACCAGTATTATCAACCAACGACCACTCCCCACATCATGTGGGTCCAAGTATCACGTGCCGTGAGCAACCGGAGTGAGTGCGGCAAGCCAGCATTATTTTGAGATTAGATAGCAGAGAGGGCATTATTCTACCAGAGACTCCAATAATCAGAACAACCATCTTAACAGAGTGGTCTGAAAAGTAGGATTCAATATCCCCCGGAGCGTAGAGCAACACCAGTGTCTCGTTGACACCGTGAGAGTACCATGTGCATGAGAGTGCGTGTCGTGTGCATATGATTATTATTATTATATACAACATATTTCAAAATGAAAAAGAACTAGTACTTTCGAAAAGGATAGTCAGAAAATAGTACCAATGGAAATTCTTGATACTTGGAGACTGATTCTTCTCTCATTAACATAGATGGCGTCTTCAGGGGATACTAACACCTCCGCTTTCAGGCTTGTCCGTTATTGAACAGTTCAGTGGTTCAACCTTACACGACAGATGAAGCCTGGTGGGCGAGACGGCACTGCCTAGCGTTGGATCACAGATTCATCGATTTACCTTGAAGTGAGAGCTGTAGTGAAAGACAGAAACAAATGAATCTTTTTCGGTAATCGATTTTGCAGTTTAACTTTGTAATGAACCGTTTTCAAGAGCCTCGTTTGATCTTGATATCAGGGGACTGGATCTTTTATTATTTTCATGAGTGGCGTTTTCACAGAGGAAGATACACACATTTTTTTAGGCTTGTTCGTTTCAGGACAGACCAGTGGTTCAGTCTAGCACCACTGATGAGACCTGGTGGGACCTAACAACGCTGTCTGGTGTTAAATCACAAAGCTGTCGGTGTTAACTGAAAAGCTTGCCCTTATATAAAGTTCTTCCTTACAAATTATAACTTTTTCAGATTGTGGAAGAAGGAAATATCCAAAGAAGTCGATTAAAAAGTACAAAAATCTTTGAGAAATAAGATTCCCGAAATGATTCACTACAATCATTTAGGGTGTAATTGAATGCTAACTGAGGGCTTGTCAAAGACTCTATTGGCCGAATATTGATCTTGAGAAAAAATTAGTGATTATGAAACTTGTTTGGATTTCAGAAAATGGACACCAATATGTCTTGGCACAATCATGCCGCTGAAATGTCAAAGGCTGCTTCTCAAAAGCTTGGAACACTGTTCCAAACCAGAAAACTGTACACATCTTAGCAACTTTTGATGTTTTATAAAGCTCAGATCAGACCTTCTTTGGAGTATTGTTCTAATGTTCTCTGCTCCCAAACACACCCTGAAGCTGCTGGATTCCATCCAGAAAAGATCCATCCGCCTGATTGGAGACGAGAACATCACTTGCAATCTTGATAGTCTGGAACTTCGAAGAAAGGTTGGAGATTTGTCTCTTTCCTATAGAATTCGGATGTTTGGTCTTTATTATTTTTAACTAACTTCCCCAACGTGTTACTTGTTCTATATGCAATTTTAATATCTCGTTTCCTCAAAAATGAAGCCACTTTTTCCGTTGATTGTCCAAAATACGTTGAAGCTCTATAATTTTGATAATCTACCTCATCAATAGGAAAAACGTCTCGAATCGCTTTTGCGTAGACTTTCTTGGCAAGTATTTTGTATCAATTCGGCTTTAAACCCATTGTTAACCACAATCTGCTTGATGATATTGAGTTCTTTATTGAAATTATCCATTGAAAGAGTAACATTGTCTAATCTGTGAATCATGCTATGAGTAGCGGTCTTGCTCCAAGCAATGCTGCCACCCCTTTTTTGTCACATTTTTTGTAATAACAAATAATGTACTTTTTCATTATCGCCGAATGTTCAGGAGACCTTTTGATTTGTTAACATATATATTCATAGGGTCGCTTCCTCTTTGGGAGACCTTCGAACTTTTGAATTCACATACATGGCGCCTTTACGTGGTTGTTCGAACCACCCCGACCTGTATACCAGCGTGAATGAAGAAGCCCTTAAACTTCACTTTCTAAAAACTTTCACACATTTCAGTATTTATCACAATGGCCTATCACAACGCAAAACTGAGCCCCACGATACCACATGGCATCCGCGTACCTACTTTTTGTAGTGGACGTGGTGGTGGACGGACGTTGACAGCACGTCCGTCCACTACCACCACGAGACTCAACTCTAGACTCATTTGTGGTTACTTGTAGTGTATAAGCATTGATGTAAGAACAACTTGAAGTATTCAAATCACTTGAAAAAGCTACTGTGCTAGTGAAACATGTTGTGATATATTTTTCAAATAAAGTTTGTGGTGATTAAATTGCAAGGTGTAGTTTTTGAAATTACTATGGATCTTCATCAAGTAACGGCTAAATCAATCAGGAAAACAAAAATGTAATTATGAATTGAATCAAAAGTGACATTTGAGGAGAAGGATGAGGTTAGAATACAAAAATGGGATAAACTTGGTTGTATACTTCGAAAAATAATAAACATATCTTTTGAACCTAAAAAATATATTGTGAATAAGATTACGGATCAGTGATGGTTGATAAAAGAACCAGATGATGTCCATGGTTGTGGTGACGTGTAATGTGAATGACAGATGAGCATAACACTTTTTTTTAGTTTCGATAATGTTTTTCATGGTGTTAATTTGACGCTGTTCATCATACCACAAATGTCCATTACATTCCGTATGTAATTTTCGAGACATCAATCAATATGATTCAGGTTATGTTTATATAACATCGGAAATTTTGGTGCATCGCTCCAAAAAACCTATCATGGATACGCCATTATGATGCTCTCCATCATTTTCAAAATGTAAAACAGAGAAGAAAGTTCACCAGATCTTTGATAAATACAAGGACAATTCTCTCAGTGACGATTACACGCCTTACATCAGTAACTGTCGGAACAGTTCGATAAGACCTTCTCTCATTAGAGTCGCTATCGATCACTTCGCTATAATATCTCCACGTAATGACTTCGTTAATTATATTCAACATTTTCGTGATTGTGATAGATAATATGGCGCATAATTGGGCCGTGAATCGAAAGCTCCTTTACGTGTCGTGTTTCGACGGAGTTTCTTGAAGTAATTATCGAGTTTCTTCAAGAAGAGGGACTACTTTGCATTCGATTAGTTTGATGAGACGAGATTTTGGGGGTGAAGGATGAGGTGTAGATGACTTGAAGCTATTCGTGATTTGTGTATGTTTGTCAATCGTTAATGTTGGACTGAAATACTTCACGGTGGAATTCCCTTCGCTGAGTTTTATTTGTTTCAGAGTTTTTTCATCAAATTCATCATCAGCCAGGAAACGCTCCGTGATCTCCTTAAATAACTTGTAGCCATCCAGGACGAAATCTGCAGCTGGATCTAGAAGCCATCCTCTACGGTAGCCATAATGGCATTCAGTTTATTGATCGATACTGAGGATTTTCGGATATCCATAATACAAGATTTTTACTTAAGTGACTGCATGAAGGCATATGTAAGTCGGCTTCACGTGTCGATATATAATATTCATCCGTGCATAGCCTTTTGCAACTGTATTGGATGAATCATGATTGATGCTTCATGGGGTAAAGTATCAATCGTTGCGTCTGCTACTGCGGCATACATCATTAATGGTATGTGTGTTGACTTTGAGAAAAGAGTTATACCACGAAGACTCAGCAATGACTAACTCACTGACTTCTATGTTCTATCATTCGTCAGAGAGAGGTTTTACCCGTTTGGCCAATATGAAGGTTTGGGCTAGAACCACAAGTCAACGTAGATCTCGATGTATCCGACACTGAAGTTCCATCCTTATTGTTCTTAATAAAGTTGCTTAAACTATTATGTGTTGTGATAGCCAAATCTAAGCCTTCTTTTTTCAGAAAACTAGGGATGATTGGTTCATCAAAGTTCGTCAATGACCTATAAGGCTCACTATCGTTTCTTGAAGTGTAATAGACCTGGTAAATGGCTTGTTTTTGTAATGATTTGGAAAGAATGGAGTCGATAAAATCTACCTTGTAACCATTTCCGGCAGAAAAGTCATTCGATGAAACTCAGTTTTCTCTGAAAATTCCGTTTCTGATAGTGGAATAATCGATAGTTATACCACAAAAAACGTTTGCTAATTGTATATAAATCATTCTCAAGAAAGTCCTAGAAAAAAAACTGATTTCTCACCTTCCATCCGAAACAATCATCGGTATACTTCCAAATACTCTACAGATCACCCCTTCTTCTTGAAATAACTTTCAAACCCCCTTCGCAAGCCCCTGTATTCGAAAACGACTCGAATTCTGGAGTATTTGCGCCAACCGCATACTTATAAGGAGACATTTCAAAAAGTTTTTCATTAGCATTCGCAATAAAGGACTCTTTGTTTTCGCGTCCGTTCCATTAAAACTTTATTTTGCTGCATTTAATTTATGAAAATTCAATAAATGGCGCTTTGGGTAACGCCAGGCGAGTTTCTCTAGTTTTCCTGTTTGCTCGAAACGAGTTTGTTTATGTTTCAGGACGGATTTTTTGATGAACGAGGGCAACGTTACATTTTAATTACCGGTATATATAAACATTTAATTGGGTTGCCGGTTCCTCCGTTGAAAACAGTTATAATTAGTGTTCATTTCAACAAATGCCAAACAAAATTTTGAAAAAATCAACATGAACGAAATTGTAATTTTTGTTGAAATGATAAGGTCTTCAAAGGAACGCATGATCCATTCAATTATTTCAATTGAAAAGACCTAGCATGTGTCATACTATAACAACATGGTATTTTTTTCTTATTTAACGCCCCATATTATTTTTCGTATGAATTGAATGTCTTGTTTTTTTCTAAAAATGATGGGCAACATCATTCTAACGTTCCATTTTTCCCAATTTCAAGCGTTGTATAAACGTAAACTGACCTTGGTCAAATTGACGTCTCAGGAAGTACATACAAAACGTGATAAACGTGTTGAATGTGGAACAACTTTAAATTAACATCATGGAAAATATACACTGTGAGAAGTATTTTTTAACTTCAAACATGTCATTCACTCACGTTAACACTTCTCAGTAATATATTTATATTGTAAACAATCTTGTACTGCGAACAACCGATGCTGCTTCGAACCTACGATTTACATATTACGAATTGAACGCTTAGCCACCTATACCTCAGACTTTTGTGGCAGATGAATACGAGACATACTCGCCTTTTGAGGAATAGGGAACACATATACGTAACCAAAAGTTGAAATATTGAAACATATAAAATTGTACAGCTTTTCAAATGTAGGAAGAGCTTTCTTGATTCCGTTACGGTCCCGCACTAGATGTGCGCTACATGAATAACATTTTACATGTTTCAGATGCAGCTGCAGCTCCTCCAACCGATTTCCTGGAGTCTTTGAAGTTCACTAGATACTCGCTAGGACAACAAGAGGATTGTTCCGAATTCTTAGGCTTCTTGTTGAATACTCTTCGTTAGCTCTGGCTTGAAAGATTACGTACAGTTTATCTCGACGTGTGTTTGTAAATCTTTTGCTAGAAAAATTCACACTTGTGTATTTTGTAGTAAATTTTCAAGAGGTAGCGAAAACGTATGTGAATTTCTAGAACTTCAAGTAGCGTTTCCTAATATGACTAATAACCAGTCCGTGCAAAGCTTATTGTTAAATCATCTGAAAATGGAACTTTTAACAGGTAATGATCGATTGCATTGCCAAACTTACGCCAAACAAACTGACTGTTATAAGAAAACAAGTGAAACTGAGGTACCAGTCAATCTAATAGTAACACTAATGATCCTCAAACATGACTCAACCTCTGACAGAAGCACCAAACTCTTATGTAGGTTCGAAATGGATGAACACTTCAATCCAGCAGATCACTATTATAATCTTCATGCAGTCATTGTTCACTGTGGTTCTGGCGTTGAATATGGTCATTATTACGCCTTGGTCAAAGACAAAACGGACTTTAAATTTATCAAAATTTAAATATGGGTTTACTTCCTGTTCGTCATATTGTCTGTTATTACCGTTACCAGTTTTTAAATGTATGTAACAATTGCAATACATATTTATATCTTACATTTCTGACCCGATAATCCTGATTGTAAAAAAGAGAAGTGGGTTTTGCAGATTTTCCATGTTCGTAGTACAAATCCACTATTTAATCCATTCTTGAAGTGCATAAACCATCTTCAATGAAATAACAGATAATAAACGAAATTATAACTCTGATTCAAACAGGACAAAAAACATCTTGCTGCTCACTTAGGTTTCTGCAAACCCCAATGGAGTACGTTAATCACTCAATAAATATTACTATTTCAAATCGATGACAGTTCAGTGAATTAATGTATGATAAACCAATCAAACTTGTATACTCATTTCCATTCCATCCCATTTTCATTCCACCATCTCGACTTACACTGGAAGTTCAATAGCTTGGAGATTGATGTCTTGTAAATGTTCTTGCGTTCGATGACAGTTTTCTTTCAACAATTACTATTCTGAAAATTCAACACAAAATACTTCCGTAACAAAAGTACTCCGAACTATAGTTCTGAATAATCGTTCATTTTAAAGAAATATATTCATATTTGAATTCAAAATAATCTTCGTCTTTCGCTCAGGGACCGCTATCGAAGTGAAAAATTTTAGTGTTATAATAATAATAATATAAATTTATTCGCAAAATCTGGTACAAGTCGCAAAAAATAATGCCGCAGCACAAAAATGAAAGTGACACATGAAAACAATACCAACGACGCCCATGTACAGCTATGTGCCCTTCAATTTCCTTCATTTCCCGGATTCCACTGCATATGTCCCCCAAGCGTGTTTAATTAGCTTTCGACTCATCTTTTATGCATTCATCATTCATGCCAAATATTCTCTTTCGCGAAATCTAGGCGGCCGGATATTAAAAATGAAGCAAATGGCCCGACATACATTTATTCGGGACTTGATTAAAGCGTCTAAGAGAAAATTACGTAGTTTTCATAAGGAAATGACAAAGTAGGAGAAATGCATTTTAACTACTTGAACAGTTGGAGACTGTCAACTTGATGAATATTTCAGATGATAGTTATGTCAGTGGATGATTAGTTGTGTGCTCCATAAACAAAGCAAATACATTTTTTATGACTGTCAAAAGTTTCCAAATGTGAAAGGAACGTTGGGTGTTAAAACATGTAAATATTCAAACCGTATCTGAAGACTGTTTCGATAAAAGACATTTACGTACTAAAAAATGAATATTTCAAAAGAAAATTCGAAATTTTCATCTCTCCCAACTACCTACACCGTTAGTTCTGGTAAATACTTGACGAGAAACAACCACTTCCCCGGTTAATACCAAGGACACTGAATTGTTACCAATAAGTCTTTGACTTTTTTCTTGAATTTGAGAAAATTTGTTTCACTTCTGTTACTGTGTGGTATTAATTTAAAATATTTTGCCCCGGCATAAAGTGGCGAACCTTTGTACTCATTACGGTTTATTTTCACCTGATGGAAGTCGTTTCTCCGTCTCATTTGATGAGAGTGAATTGCTTCATTTCTCGTTAATAAATGGGAATGCACATGAACGTAGCTTAATATTTTGTAAAGATAAATACATTGTAATGTGAAATTTTTTTTGTCTTCGAATGTCTTTTTACAAGATTCTCTCTATTTGAGATCAAAAATTAGTCTAATGAAGCATTTTCCCCTTATAAATATTCTATTTATTTCTGATGAGTGTCCCCAAATGGTAATATTCGTATTAAGCTTAAAATACACTAGACCATAGTATATATCCAAGAGATTATGTCTCAAAAATTTTGATTTCATTGTTAAGAAGGCAAAAAACGTTTTTTACAGAGAAGTGCACAAGTATTCGAAGTGATTATTGAAAGACAATTTATTGTCAAGTTGTGTTCCAAGGAATTTTGTATATTCTGTTGTTTCGAAACCTTTATTTGGATAGGACGCTGATACTTACTTGAAAACTGGATAAATGTTGTTTTATCTTTATTTATTTATCAAATGATCATTTCTACACCAACATTCGAATTCATTCATTACTAGTTTCGTTTTATTTTCAATTTCATTTAGATATGGGGACGTCACAATGATTGTTGGTCATCGGCATACATGGAAACTCGACCCTCTTTTATGTTTTCGGTTAGTTCATTAACATAAAGTAAAAATAAGAGTGGTCCAAGCACCCCTCCCTGTGGGGTTCCCACATTCATATCAAATTGATCTGAATAATAGTCGTTGACTTTAATGACAGTAATTTGCCCAATTTACAAAAGAGGAGATAAAACCTCAGTGAACAACCTCAGTGAAAATAGGTTGACGTCATTTATAAACAAATATCAGCTAATTTCAGAGAAACAATTTGGCTTCAGACAAAATATTTCCACCGATGATGCTTTAATAACTTTAACTGAGAAGATACACAAGGCTTTAGAGAACTCCACACCTTCTCTCTGTCTATTCATTGATCTCTCGAAAGCCTTTGAAACCGTGGATCATAAAAAACTTCTGAATACATTGGAAAATAACGGTATTAGGGGCAATTGCCTGAAACTGTTTGAAAGCTATTTACTCAATAGAGAACAGTCAGTAAGAATCGAAGGGATACAAAGCGAGCCGAGAAGAGTAGAATGTGGTGTGCCCCAAGGTACAATCTTAGGACCAACTTTATTCAATCTCTACATAAACGACCTATTCAAACTTAATACAGCTGGTACAATAATTGGATATGCAGATGATACAGCCATTTTTTATGAGGAAAAGACCTGGAATAACCTTAAAAATGTAGTTGAAATGGATTTTAAAGCAATGAAAGAATGGTTCGACTATAAATTACTCACTGTTAATATGGAGAAAACCAATTTCTTACCCTTTAGTTGCAATTCAAACAAATCCTGCCCTTTTGACAATCTCCTTATCAAAAACCAAACATCAAACTTTACAATTCAAGCAGTTAGCGAAGTGAAATATTCAGGTGTTTATTTGGATAGGTACCTGAAATGGGATACTCATATCAAGTATGTCATCAAGAAACTTCAGACAATCCTATTCAGATTCAGATTTCTAAGGAAATACCTCCCCATCAAAGAATTAAGAAATCTTTATTATGCGCTGGTTGAAAGTCATTTGAATTATGGCATTGTAGCCTGGGGAGCTGCTTTACGTACCCATCTCAACTCGTTAGAAATCCTGCAAAGGAAAATACTCAAAATTATAATGTTTAGAAACAATCGCTATTCCTCGGACGAACTATACAAGGAATGTCAAATAATGGACCTTAGACAGCTTTATTTTTACAACGTACTCGTCAAATACAATTCCAACAAAAATCAAATAAAAGAACATCACAGTTACTATACAAGAAATTACAAGAAAATACCTTATCCTATCATACTGAAAAAGTCAATTTCACAAAGAGCATTTTCATACACATCAACCAAATTCTACAATATTATTCCCGATAAAATTAAAAACAGTAACTGCACTCCAATTTTCAAGAAGAATTTGAAATCGTTTATATTCGAAAAACAAAGACAATATGTGATAAATATATTAGAATAAAAAGTATACCAACCAATTATGCTATATACCCTAGTCACATTATATAAATTTTATACAAATCTTATTATTATTTTTACATTCTGTCAACATATATTGGTTTATGTCCTTGTTTTATTTCTTTTTATATTATTTGTCTTGTGCCGTATTCTAGAAAATATACTCATTGTTACCATAAACAGGCACCCTGTATTAAGTTTACACGAATCTTATTATTATTGTTTTATTTATATTTTTTGTCAACTCATAATGTCATGTCTTTTCAAATTATTATTTTTTATTTTTATGTTACATTCTATTTGTCTTGTAGCGTACTCTATAAATTATACTCCTTGTTACACAATAACGAAACAAGTGCAATAGCGCTTATCGTTCAAGTCTTTATTCCCACTCTATCATGTAGTTCATTTATTTATATTCCTTACTCTTACGGTGAATAAAGTTTTTTATTATTATTATTATTATAATTGATAATTATAGGCTCCGTAAATTTCACGATTTTTCAATGTTGATTATTTCTATTGTTTCTATTGGTCAATCGAACAAGAAGCGGGAATAGGGTCATGACGTCACCACCCTACCACATTCGATTTTTAATTATTAATTACGGAAAAACTACGGTATTCAGAGAGATGAAACAAAGTGCACTGTTTTTCAATTTAAAATGTCTATCAAGTGAATTATAAACCAAAAATCATGAAACAAGCCCATTGCCTTCATTTTGCTACTATTATCTATCAGAAGCAAACCTGAAATGTCTATTGAGATTCTTAAATTCGGCATCTACCTATATATAATGATAATAATAATAATAAATGGGCTTTATTCATTGATATACATTGTTTATAAATGAGAAGCCGAGCAAACTTCAGCCGAGGCTGTTTTACAACAAGGAATAGCATGTATTATATAGAAATATAAAAATAATTAAGGCTAGTATACATTGATAAGTGGGTAGTTCATGAGTCTTTGTGAAACTAATAAAAAAAACAAAGGTTATAAATTTCAAAATAAATATGAAAAATCTATTCAGCCTAAATAAGGTAAAATATATAGCAAAACATACACAAAAATGAGACAAAGGAAAAACCATATGAGCCTTTGCCTTTGAGTTAATCTATTTCTGTCCTCCAGTTTCTCCAGAATTTCAAAGCATTCCCAGAGCACTTTTGGGTTCGTCAGTAACCTAAGTACAGCCTGCCTTTCTGGAAAGTGATCCCCTCTTTTCGTTGAGGCCTCAAGTTAATATTTCTTGCGCAATGCTAATGGCTGATATGTAATGACCGAAGAGGTAGCTGTGATGAAAATTTCTACTTAAACAATGAATTTCATATGATGAGGAAATGAATATATTTCAGAAACTACACCTCACGATTTGATATCCACAAAGTTTGTAGAGATCAGATCGTGAGGTGTAGCTTTTGAAATTACTATGGATCGCCATCAAATAACAACCGAATCGATCAGAAAAAAAAGGAATAAATATAGTTCACTTTTTTGCTGAAATACATGTTGCAGAGTATTGCAGTTCGCTTATAAAAACATCTACAAGTGAATGATATGTTTGTCATTGAGTTATTTACCAATTTGCTTTTGGAACTACATTTTTCTGAAGTTTGAATGGACCTTTTGCACAATATCTATGCTCCCGTGATCCTTCGTTCCTTAAAATTTCCGCCACTGAACATTACCGAAAGAGATAAAACGGTCGCGACGGGTTTTTCCTTCATTTCTCCAACGACAGACAATGAAAAATCTGAATTTTAATAGTGTGAACGAAGGAAAGCGCTTCCAAGAAAAGCTCCCGGACTTCCAGGTGTCTCCGTTCATAATTTATCACTTTTTCCGTCATTGATAAGCTTAGCGCGGAACTTGTTTTCGCTGTAAAACATTGACATATAACTGATTATGCTGAGAGGCTTGACACCGGATCATTATAAATGAATATATCAGAGGGTAATAAAGAGGGTTTCTTCGGAAAGGCGGCTTCGGAAACATCCATCGCGTCAGAACGGAACTTTCTAGAGAGGTTGTCTAAATTGGATGGATTACGTTGACTTTTCCGTTTTGAATAAAGTGTTCCAATCAATCAATCAATTACTCTTTGATCGCGAAAGTTTACGCATGAATAGTTGACACTGAACAGGATTATTTCAGATGTAATGTAAATTCGAAATGTGAGAGAAAATGATGAATCGAGTTGAAAAATTAATATTTTGAATGAAGTTCACAACATTTATTTGTTCCAAATTCCTCACACGTGTCCGATTTTCACCGAAAATATATGAATTTTCGACAAGATTCTAGGTAGATGGTTTTGAGAAAGCAACGTCAACCGAAAATGTAATCAGTGAAGTCAACAAAACCTTTGATGAAAGTGAATAATCTCTTACTATTGGCCACCTCAGTCACCAGACTTATGTTCCATCAATTTTTTTCTGATTGATCGAATGAAAAGTTGGTGAAAATAGATGATTGGAATATTTGTGTGCTATGACCATAAAAATCGATGGAAAAATTTCATGAATTTCTAAAAAAATCAACATTTTGATGAACGCTTTCCGCAACTGCACCTCATAACAGGAAGTTTAGATGAAATATACATATAGATAGTCACCACGTGTACCAGACCTGAATTTCACAGATTTTTTGTAATGTTTATCAATAACAATATCTCTATGCATCTAGACGAAACGGAATAAATTGAAGCCTTGGTGAATTTCTTGGCTACTTTTCAGTAACAAAGAACAACTCTCTGATTGTGAAATTTGAAGGATTCCTCTACCGAACATAATCATTCTCTCAAAACAATACGGTTCCAAGGAGGCAACATAACGGATAATGTAATAAGCGAAGTTTATGAAACCTCTGATGAAAGTAAACCAGCATTATGGGGTTCATGATGAATTACCAAATGCATCAGATATTGCTTATTCAACAGATTGTAGTGTGCTATTAGTATGTTATTCAACGAGTGAAAAATATGGCCGTCATTCATGAGAATGAAGTTTGTCGATGTGAACCGAAAACGAGAGGCGTAAATCAATAAAGCAAGGGTTATTTTACGCGAGTAGAATACTATACTTTTTTATGAATTATAACAGGAATATTTTGAAATGAAATTCGAACAAAATAATACCTTTGAATTTCTTCAGTACAAAAGTTTTTGTTACGAATTTCAACAATTTTTTTTTATATCCTGCGCATGACAACAGTAATAATAAAAATAATATTTTTTTATTATTTCCTTGTTAAAAAGTACATTGTTATACGTACAGTGACAAGGAAAACGTCTGAGGGTAGGACACGTTACAGAATATAATGTTTGTAGTAATCAATAATCTGAAAATATGATACATATAGGTATATACATATAATTATTATTATAATGGAAGTCAATTTTATCACATAGTTGTGATATTTTGTCATTTAAATATAAAAAAAACAGTTTAAAATTCATCAAGTATGTAGCAATTTTTTTCAATTAGTGCCTTTTTTAGTCTTGATTAAAAAATGTTAAGATTTGGTGATATTTTAATTGATTCTTCTAATTTATTAAACATTTTTGGTCCAAGATAAAGAAAACTTTTCTGATAAAGAGTTGTTCTATGAATATTGGGCATCAGTTTGTCTCTAGAACGAGTTGGATAATTATGTTGCTGGAAAGGTGTATTATGCTTGTTTCTATAAAGGTATATACACAATTCATAATTATAGAGACCAGCAACAGTTAGTATCTTGAGATTTTTAAAAGCATCTCTACATGATTCTCTACAACCAATACCGGCAATGATTCTTACTGCATTTTTTTGCAAAATAAATATTCTTTCAGCAGCAGATACGGTACCCCAATTCAAAATTCCCTATCTCAAGTGGCAGTTTATGGTCGCATAGTATCAGCTCAGTAAAATCTCTTTACTACAAAAATTAGCCATGAACCTCAGAGCATAGCAGTTTTTTCTCAATTTAATACAGAGGGTCTCAATATGAGGAGTTCATGTGAGTTTGTAGTCCAAGGTGACGCCTGGCAGATCCCCATTTTCATGGATAACAAAATGTTCGGACCACTTACTAATTCTGAACTTCATCATCACAGTTTTAAATGTATTGAGTGTTAAGTGATTTTTTTCTGCCCATATGTTTCCTTGTTTATGTACATCCTGGGTTCTTTCCTGTAGGGTCGTTACATCAATTTCCTTCACTATGAAATTTATGTCATCTGCATACGCTACTGTGTAAATAGTTGACAATCCTTGAAAATATTTCATCAGGTCATTTGCATATATCAAAAATAGTATAGGTCCAAGGATTGATCCCTGTGGGATACCCTGCCTAATGGTTGCCAACTGACTGAGAGTGTTTCCAACACTGACACGTTGCCCTCTAATTTCCAGGTGGGATTTCATTAATTCTAGGGCAACTCCTCTTACACCATATCTTTCCAATTTCCCTAATAGCAGGTCATGATTAATGCAATCGAAAGCTCTAGAGAAGTCTATGAACAATCCGCAAATATGGAATTTACCATCACGTGCATTAACCACATGCTCATTGAACTCATAAAGTGCTGTTTCTGTACTTTTGTTCTTTGTGAAACCGTGTTGGTTTTCTGAAAAAAGGTTATTTGTTGTGAAAAAAGACATTAATTGATTTTTTAAATTTAGTAATGTTACATTGAACATAAAAATCACGAAAAACGTCAAATATCGAGGTATTACCGTGTACTTCAATTCCTGGAAGAACTACCGCATCATTAGAGAAGTCCATAAATTGATGTCTCTTATTTCGAAATTCGCAGATTTCTAACAATGTTTTGCAAAAACGAGATTTAATTGCTTCGCCCAGTAAGTAACCAGTTATCCCTTTCGAACAAAACTTCAGTATTGTTGACAAGCTTGTTCACACTTCACATATATAATGGAATAAAATTGAAAAATAGCCATGTAAAGAAGAATAATTAACCAAAGTGAAATTGAAAATATGATGTAGTTACACAGTTTTGACTGGTGATTTATTTGTATTCATTTCTAAATACATTCAATTTTCATCATAATTTGTACAATTCAAACTTATATTTACAATGAATAGCCTCAAAAAATTGAAAAATTCAAAGTATGGTGGTTGTTCTTCAGCAGATACTCTCTATATCAAAATAAAATTAGATATGATACGAGAATATATTCATTTCAAATCAATAAAGTCCGTAGGACGAGTGGTATTTGGCATTTCTCAAAAATAACAAACTTTGAGTAAAAAAAAAAATTATCTGAGAGTTATTCAGGTCGTAAAGACCATTACTTGAAATAATGTCAGCTGAAAGCATCGATATAAGAAGGAAATATCAACGTTTGTTTGAAAGTGGTTGAAAATGTTTCGTGGTGTATTTCATCAGTTCGGACTTCCATTGTCTAATATAATATAAAATGATCTTCAACGGAATGGTTACTCCAGAGTGATGGTAGAACAAACTTTAGCTAGAAGACAGCAAGGAAAAGCAGCCGCAACAACCAGTACTTTCCTACATCACTGGGAACACTATCCGTAGGAGCCTCACAAAAATCAGGCCACCAAACGCGGAGTGCGATTCCAAGAATTGCGTTTAACGGATACCCTGCGAGTGCGGAGAATCATACATCGGTGAAACTAAGAGGCCACTTGAAATTTCGTATTGCTGAGCACAAGAAACACAAACAGCGAGGAGAAACCAGCATATCCGTAATAGCAGAGCATGTTTGGACTACATAACATCAAGTGGGCTCATGCTGAAATCATCCACAAAGAGGAACAATAGTTTAAGAGAAAATTCAAAGAAACCACGTAAATGTTGTCCTACAACGCATTTAGTCAAGCTAGCGTAGAGATACGTAACATATGGAAACCTCTAGTCAAGCGAAAAACGACCAACTCTCGCCAAACGTTCATTTCCCACTAAAACCAATGAAGCGGAGAGATGGAAGAGGGGATAGGTGAAAGCACTCGAATGACCTATAAATAGTCAGATCTCGGAGGAATAAGTCCAGTTATCACACGAAGACGATTGTGGATACTGAACAATCGAAATGTCGTGATGTAATACTGAACTGATGAAATACATCAAGAAAATATGAATTCTCGAATTGAATCAATTTCATTACCAGAATAACCAGAAATTTCAACAAAGGACATTCGTTCTGAAAGTACCATCATTAATGACACAATATTCGAATACATAAACAGAGTACTTGAAAGACTGAGCTCCTGTCATTTACCAATAGAATTTCAATGTTAAAATCTATCGTGCCTTGAAATGAAACCGCATCACCATTACATGCCTTTTCTTTTTCTATTCATTCAAATTCAGGGTAAAAATTTTATTCGAATAAAAAATGAGGTTGGAGAGATACTGAGACTTCATTTCTGAATATCTTATATAGATTGTTGATATTCAAGGTGCAGTTTGAATTGAAAAATCGTTGTCTCATTTTCATAAACGAGTGAAGTGGGGCAATTCCTTTTTCATTTCGGTCTCTTATGTCTGTTCATTGTATTGGTAGGTTTTATTTGATCTACATACGTGAATTGTTAAGGTGAATGTTCAAATTTCACGGGCTACCTACATTCCTTTAGCGTTTTTCCATTTTTTTTGTTGGTACACTTGTCTCAAACATATATACACTCGAATATATACAGCGTATATATTCGAGTGTCTCAGTAGAATAAGACCTCTCTCACACGGGGAGCTTCAGGTATCTCGCTCACCAAAGAAAGGAAGGCTCTTGGCGCCAAAATGCAACAAGTCCAACCAGAGTGGAAACCGCCCTTAAAGTGCAAAAGCTTGAGTGAGGGCTTCCACAAGAGGGGTGAAAACGGCTCTTCCAAGTGATGCTTCACACTAGTTGTCATGGCAGATTACAATGTGGAGCTTTTCATCAGTGCTGTCTGCAACTAACCCGCTTTTTGAGATAAAAGTTTCGACATGTATAAGAACCGATATGAAGTCGTGAAAAGTTGGGTGGAAGTCTGCAAGAGGCTCAACGTAAATTTTGCAACTTTACCGATCCCATTCTTGATTGTTGAAGTTTCTGTCGTCAAGGTGTGTGTCGACGGTAAAAAAATATATTATATGGCGAAAGGTGCGATCCATTCTACGACTGACCCCAAGGAGCCAGGAACTTAAAAGGCTCCCGCAGTGGACGGTAGGTAGAAGTGATGAACGCTTCCGTATAGGAGCGAGTGACGTGAAGCTCCCCATATGAAAAAGTCCTAAGGGTCTATGTTAAATGAGTTGATTGAGAACAAATCAAATCTTATTTCTGTTTCATTATTATTTGTTCATTTACAGTCGCATCGACCTCTAGGGTCATTAGCGACTTGTAGATATATTACATATTTATGAAAACAAATTCTTAGCGAGTATGTAACATATTGATATTTTTGAGGAAAGCTAATAGATTGTTAATATCACATTCATCTCCAAATATGTCCTTTCTTGATGGTGGAAAGCCACAACTTTGTCCTTCGTTGTGATATAGCACGCACTCGGTGCTATATCACACCGAACTCTGAAGACTATCACACACTTCACATACTGGGGGTTTATCTTCAGATAGTAGACACCCACGGGTGAGACGAGTGTGGCCTAGACGAAAACGAGATAAAATGACCTGGGCTTTACTTCTATTGGGAATGTTTTTCCCAAGAGATACTGACTGTTTTATCTCATGAAGCCTTGCTGAGGATCTATTGGAATTGCCAACTCTTGATGATCGTTTGCAATTTTTATACAGTTAGAATATAAAACAACCAAATAAAAAAAACGGCCGGTAAAACATACTATTTATAATTTCCTGAAAGTTATTCACATTGCCACTCGTCGCAACTCTGATTGCACACTTTCTTGAGTTAATAGATCTAAGTAGTGGAAACTGACAGCAATCCACCAACCAACATAATGGATGCTCTTAATTAAATTACGTCTTCTTGTACCCGACATGTTTCTGAGGTAAACTGTAATCGTCTTTTTGTGGAAACGTTTCGTTTCCTGACATTCTAAATCTCAGCTCTTCCACCGAATCTTCATCGCAAGTTCAAGATATGTTTCACTTAATTCCATTAGTAAATACTCCTGAGAAACCGAGACAAAATTAATCCAATTTACTGCTTTCCAATTCCGAAGGGGGGAATATGAAAAACTGCATGAAATAAGTGGTTCGTACGTCTTAGACACTTTGAGTTATTGTTCAGTTATGCAGATTCGTAATACCCTGGAGAATTATATTCATTCACAGAAAATTAGATGTCAGAGTCATGGTGCAAGAATACAAAACACACATATCTACATGGATCTAGGTTATACGTTCAATTAGGTCTGCAATCTAGTGTGTTTCAAGCCTCTGTTTTGAGATGGTTCAACCTTCTCCATTGGATTTTTTTTGACGCGGATATTTCAGGATTCAATGAAAGTGATTTGTGTTTATATAATCTCTGCAAATATTTCCCGGTGACTGAAGACTGTATCAACATACGTATCTCTCCGTATGTATCACTTCGTACATATGTATGATGGTGAGAATCTAGAAACATACCAAAGTAGTCATGAATAAATTATTTTCACGAAAAGTTCAACATCCTGTTGTTGAAACTTTAAGATTTGTAGGACACAATTTGGAAGATTTTTTCTCAAAATCGACCCATGTTTTTAAGAAATTACGTTTATTTCGAAAGAGTAGAAGGCCAATCATGAAACCCTGGGTCACACCGCATTTTTTTCTGGTTCCTTCCATATGTAATACATATTTGTTGAGTTTTCCTGATATCATCAATATCAAAATTGAGTTGATTTTCCCAAAAATATTAAATTTTTTCCAGTGAACAAATCCCCTCCCAGTATTAGGGAATATTCAGTAATTCACATCTCGCAGCGATCAAACCTGCCTGGTTCAATTCCGTTGTGGACGCCTCTACTATTAGAGCTTGTATCGCACATAAATCTTGGTGGGGAAGAGGAGCGGAATGCTGCAGGATGAAGGATTATCCCGCATGACGTGTCTACTATAGTGGTTTTAAGGATTATTCTGGCTTAATTACGTGGCGAACCTCTCCCGCGCCCCACGAATAATTCCAGAATGTCGACACGCTCTCGCGGAACGACTTCAGATTAACGAACACCATCTACCGTATGTGAACACATGAAGAGCAGGATGTCTGGTGATTCCGACAGTGTTGTTGAGACACGAAGAAGCAGAGGAAAATTTTGAGAACTTTCGTGCGATTTTCATTGGCAGGGTGCTGAAGATAAAAATCAATAGTTCCCAACATAGTTAGCCTTTCATATTCATCTATTCATTTGTTTGTTGTTCATTTCTTTTCACACACACAACCCTTCATAATTACATATAGTATTGAGTCATGAGATGAATATGAAACTGAACTTATTGCAAATAAAATGATGCAGGTGAGGAAACGATGAATAAAGAAAAAAATTTAATTTCAATGAATGACGAAGAGTGACAAATGATGAACGAAATGCAAAACTAAATAGAAAAGAAGTGATGAATGAAATAACAAACTGAACCAACTTTGGTACTAGAGTGATTTTCTGAAAAATTCCAACTCACACCGAAGTTTGCTGACCAAACTTCGATGCTATGGCTTGTCGAATCATTTTTGTGTATGACTCTCCACCTACCTGAAAGAACGTTCCCTGAAAATGGTCGTCGATGGATATCTCTCGAATAATTTCACCATTGACGCTGGTGTTCCCCAGAGATTCATATTGTTTCCAACCCTCTTTTCATTGTATATCAACGACTCATTGGAAAAAACCGAGAATCCAATATATTGCTTTGCTGACGACTACATTACCTACGGAATCCAGGACATCGGTTGCAGATGCACATCTTCACCAGCAGCAATATCTTAGTGAGTATCTAGAAGTAACTTCGAAGTGGGGTAAAAGTAACCAGGTTCAATTCAATGCCACAAAAACCCAGGCATCGGTTTTCTCCAAGAAGATGGATGTTTCCGAGCCGGATATAATAATGTCAGATCTGACAATTTCGCTTTCAGCTTTGATAAGTTTGTTGGGGGTTGAAATGGACGCTAATATGTTTTGGCACAATCATGTCGCTGGAATTGCAAAGGCTGCTTCTCAAAAGCTTAGAAAAATGTTCCCAATCAGAGAACTATACACACCTCAGTAACTTTTGATGCTTTACAAAGCCTTTAGGATTTTCCTGTAGTGCTCGTGTGTAACCCTCAGAAAAAAACGAATATTATAGGTATTGATGCCGTTGCCACGTCGTAATAGTCTATCTGATAGTTACAGCGATGATGTGGTACTACTGACAGGGCCATAGTACGTATTCCAACACTATATATTTTGACATCAATTGATTGCAGCAGCCATCACTAGCATATACCTAACTACACTATCGAATTACTTGAACAAAGGCCGATACTTGGAGAAAATCCATAACGTATTCAAAATACATTTTACTGTGAGATTCTTGAATGAACAAAACCGCAACACGTATTTCGCTATACAAAAACTCCATCAGACGTGTACAGTCTGTCTAAATTCTACCTAATTTGTGTTTGATATATTATAAAAATTTGTATCATATCATATATCTTTCTACGTACTTGATGTCTAGTAATTATCTATACTATCACAGTTCCATTCGATGAGTCCATGTAACGTTTGGTAGATTTTTTCATGTTAGAATGTCCAATCAGTTCATATACAAACTCCAGTAGAATTTTCAGATTTTTAGATAGACAGCCATATTATCCGAATTCTCAAATTGAATCAAGAACTATTGAACACCTCTCTGTCTCCATTTTATTGAAAAGCATCCCACCTCAGTAACATATTCTGGCTTAGTCCACAATGAAGAAGCAAATTGTAGAGATGCAAATATAAAAGTAGTACAGACTATTTTTGAACTGATAACGAAAATACTTTTCAAAACACTATCGAAAACTTCGTTATGCTTCACTCATAACTAATCAAACGTGAACACTGGACGTCTATTTTTTGTCAAATAGTTCACTGAGATCTTGAATAATTGTCAGTCTAGTTAGATCTGTATCTATTTGATGATTATATGTGAAAGACCTAGTCCTGGAAACAAATGCATTTCCACTTTTCAACATCGAGAGCCATTCTACTACCAGCCGACCATGAATAGGAAACTGTAAGAACTACTCTGAATTTTTCGAAGTCACAAATACTTTCCATCTCAAAATATAACATCGTCAGCGGAAAGCTAATGTCATATTTTTAGAACATATGACCAACATCATTCATGAATAAGTTGAACAGGAGAGGACCCAATTGAGTTCCTTAGGGCACACCGGAAATAATTTTAATAGGGTTAGATTTGAATTTTCCACTTCGTCAAATTGTGCTTCACCTATGTGAGAGCTATGTGTACATTTTAGTAGCCATGAAGAAATAAACACAGAAGTTTTGGTGATTGGGAAAAGTTAATGGATTTATTCTGCGCCAGACGTTCCAATTTCACCTCCCATTTCCACTACAGCATGATCCCCTTCAATTTTATCCATAGGTTAGCTCTTTTCAATAAAATATTTATTACTGTTGATTCACTAAAACCAGAGGCGAAAAAGCACTGCACGATTGAATCTAAGGCATCGTCAGGTATAGCTGACGTGCAAAAACCTTCATATGGGAAGGTTGTCGCGGGTATCAAGATAAGAATCTTGAATCTTGACTATCCGACTACCTCATTTACCATGAAACAGCAGAGCATATACTTTGTGCCTGCCCCGCTAGGAACCGAATCAGGTTTTTAGAGTTCAGCAGAGCCGTACTCTTACCTGAAAGACCACTCACCATACAAACTAATCGGCTTCGTTGAGAAGCTGGGTTCATTTGGTAGAGTGTGAATAGGTGTGAGCCTCAATAAACTCTTGCGGGTTGCGGTGGAAGATCGAAAAGACCCACTCACTTTGGACCTAACCCAACCTAACTAGAGACTGCGGAAGATGACTTAATAATAATCAAGTTGACTTAGTATCCTGAAAATGCCAACTTGATTACCGAAACGCGGTCGAGAGACAATATTTTTGTTCCGATGGAGAACAATGTTTCCAATAGATATTAGTTACTAGTATCAACCTTTATTGCTATTGAGGAAACTTTTGTCATCTATGAATAATCATATTCGAGTCTATTTAGATAAAAATATTTTGAAAATGTTGAAAGTTCCCACTTTTTTATTTTAATTATAAGGATCTCCCTTCCACACAGACGAACACGTTCTCTGCTTTTCAATATGAATTGAATTTATCTATTGTTTTTATATGACAATTGAAATAACTATTTACTGATGAGGGTTACTGTAGCGAAACAATTTCAAATATTGTTTATGTTACCGAATCTTTTGAAAAACTACGGAGGACAACCCTCAAAAAACAAAAATTGTTGCGTACTGAAGATTAACGAGATCTTACATTTTAACGTGCGATACCCAGCCTAATATTTTGAAATCCGACAAGTAGGTACCATCCTTCAATTCTCAAGGATTCAAAAGAACCTATTTGTCATCTAACTTATCTATTTGTATACCTGCTACCTCTTCATGCGACATACATCACCCTCCATCACCACAGAAGCGTGCATGCCCTCATTTTATCACTCCTTTCCGCTGCGGGTGACACTGAAGTCGCTGAATTCTCTGGAAGCCAACGCATTAATCTAGTGACAGCCGAGACAAAATCTAATCGATCTGCAATTAGTCCTGGAATCAATCAGCAGGCTTATCTCTGGCTTAACATATATTAAAGCGAACGCACCCTTATACGAACCGTTCTAGTCATTGATGAAGAGTGAACTATAGGGAAATGCAGATTATACAGCGTGGAATGCGGTCAGGTGGCGTAAAAAAAAATCTCGATCCCAGTCGAATTTTCGAAGAGACAGGGAAGTTATCTTTTCAATGAAAAACAAAAAAGACCTGTCAAGGAAAGATCAAAGGTACGGCAGACAAAAATAAAATTGAAAAGCTGCCCCAAGAGAGAACGGATTAACTCGTGAGAAGTTGTTCTCGTATATGAAAAAAAGAAATGAAAAAATGAATGCGATTAAGTAAGAATCGATTCGGTGCACTCGCTTGGGTTTTGTGAATAGAAAAATATTAGATGGTGAAACCAATACAACGGCACACTAGGTTGTACTAGTTCAGGATATTTGCGGCTGCTACAGTGGAGAAGGGGTACACCCAAATTCAAGCGGAGTCTTCAATGGGCGGCAGGTAAATTATTTCACCCACAAGAATCCCGCTACTGAGATTCCCAACCCCCAATTCACCAAAGGGTTGGAATAAAATGCCCGTATAAGTTTGAACAGTTTAATAAATTTTAAATTAACATCAATCAACTGAACTGAATCCTTCGCACTTCCAGGAAGTTAGGACTTACTGAACTTATGATGTTATAAAATAAAACAAAGCAAATGTCATCACAGGTCAAGCACCAGTATCTGAAAGTTGCAAGTAAAAACAAATTACCCATCTCGAGTTGAATAACAAACAAAAGTAAAATGATCAAGCATAAACAAGCATTCAGCAATATTATCTTATTTGTCCGAAGGTTGGAGGTAATGAGTATGAATAAAAACAACAACAAAACAAAAAAACAACAATACTGTTAACGCATCAATAGTCAACAACATCATTTAACACTAGGTATTTAGGAGATCTGAGTCGAAATGCAATTTATTTTGCGACCACGTCATATCGGGCCAAATGCCCGATATCAATACTCAAGCACCCCAATATCCACTCAATCACGATTACAATAAATATAAGTAGTGCACTGAACGACCCACACAATTATTACAGCTCCTAAACAGTATTTTCAGTCGAGTGACAGTTACAACTAAGCGAAGTAAGCAATGGCAATAAAAACAATAAAATCTATCGATATACATATATATCGACATGTACACATATATGCGCAGGTAGCTGGGCAATATTCGTGCCGTAAGCTTATTATTCAGGTAAGCAATCAGCTATATAACTTTTACTAATAAACGAATTATAGACACATAGATATATGATCAAGATCAAGAACTTGCTTGTCCTAGTGTCGATAGGTTTAAATTCCTGTCCTAGTAGAGTTGTCGTGCTCATCCCGTGCTCATCCTGATACCTGTGTATCTTCAGTTCACTGGGATCACCCTGTAGAAGATGAAGGTTGCACCACTCTGTAGAAGATAAAGGTTGCACCACCCTGAAGCCTAGGTCAGAAACCAACCAGTCTAGCATTCAAAGTCCACCCTGTAAGTACTGCACACCTCCAATAACTTTTTGAACCAAGAAAAATGGAGAAGGAGGAAAAAACCCTATGAAAGAAAGATTTAATTAGGAGTTTTCCCTCTCATAAAAGGAAAACAAGCTTTCCATTCATTTAAAAACAAACCACAATTACTTGTGTCCTAACAATATCAATAAAAAATTAGAAAAATGAACATACCCAGGCTGAAAGGGGTTTCCTCTCCGAATACGACAGTACTAGAGTTGAGAAGAACGATTCAAATAGCCGATCCGCCCTGCGAGACGATTTTCAGCCTTATCGCACTTTTAGATGAGGAGTTAAACATTAAAATCATATTTCGGTTGAAATATGATTTGGATCCACACAAATTTGAGAAGATGGGCAACGTACCTGATGGGACTCTATGGAATCGGCCATGAACATCACCACCATGGTGGTGTTGTTTTCCAGATCCTCCGTAGAGTTCAAGTTCTGATAAATATCGAAACTACACACAAAAGCAACACCAATATAATTTTATAAAAAAAAATCTGTCAGCTCACGAACTCTTGAGACGAACTGTTATATTTGGAATAAAAATAAAATTGAGGAGTTTTGTGGTTACAATACCATCATGGGGTTTCGATTCAAAAGATGAGAAAAATATAGATGCTATTAAATGGGTATTCATGGACAGAAATATTTTTCGTAACATAAACTGATCGTTAACATTGTTCATAAGTTCTTGGACATTTCATTTCGGAAACATATATTCGTTCGTCAGCATTTTCCTAACGGAATTTCCAAAACATCTTGGGGCAGGCATGGTTTGTGAATGGCTTTTCAATTTATTGGCATTAGAGCAGGTACATTCGTTTGTTTTTCTCTGCCTCAATCAGTGACTTCTCTAGCAAAGCAGCCTGATATGTTTCTTCTGCAGGAAATTAAGTTTCTAAATTTTCTTTAGTGAATAGTTTTCTCTTTTATGAACCAAGTTTGTATCAAGCTTCTCGAGAAATCGTTTATTTTCCACGTAAGGAACTGTGTTAACAGTGAAATATCAAATTTTTTGACGCTGATAATTAACTTGAGGAGCTCTTGTTTGCTGTCTCTTAATGTTTTATTGAATATCACCATCTACTTAGTTCACACGTATTGCGTTCTTGGACCACACGATTCATTTACTCCACTCACGATAACTAGGAGGAAGAAGGCAGTTCAAGTTTGAGAAACATCTAGAACAACGAAGTTATAATGAAATATGTGAATGTTTTCTCTCCAGGTGGATTTTGAGCATTACAGAAAAAAGCCTGAATCTATTTCGAGTTGATCTACAATAATGTCCACGCAGTTACATTACTCACGTGCCAGAAATTTTCAACGCTGTCTGTGTCTTCGCCGCGTTTCCACGATTTATAGCGACGCAAATTCAATTATCATCGGAAAATGTGAAATATAATTCAATTCCAATCATAATCAATGCCGTTATAGCAACCAGGCCATAGATAGGGAGAAACAGCTGCGTTCAACAATCAATTTTCGAAGCAAATAAACAACAACACTTAGCCGAGTTTTATTTTTCAGCACTGCTGCAGACATTTGTATCAACAGTGAATACCGTGTCGTCTCATGGGCGTAGCATGTATTTTCATTTTCTGGTTTGGTAATTATCCGAGTCTGTATGGAATTGTATACGAGACATAAATGGTTGCATTATAGGTTCATTTCCGTTACATCAATATCTTTTGTCGGAACCTTCGGTGTAGTAATGGATATTTCTGGAATTTTTTCCCAACAATAAACCGTTATTTTAACACCTTAACACGTGTGTCGACGGTTTGGTGTCGGGAAAACCTCCAGTGATATTAGTCTTTTGTCGGGTTTGTAAACCGTCGTACTACTGGATAAAAACACATCTGAAGAAGGTAGCCATGCAAGCTAGCGATACGTCACAGTACATGGCCCTCATACCGGACAAAAGATACTGACGTAGTAGACTTCAACTGAGAAAATCGAACTACTTTTACTGTTTTCATTTTCAAATAAACAGAATTCCCATTTTGAAAATTTCAGATATTCCATGTAGTTTGAAATTATCTTGCATGCTAGAAAGTTTATATCGAGAAACAACATTTTAATGGCATTTTCTTTCTGCATTCACCTTCCTCAATAGTCCTGGACTATGTGGGAAATTTCTAGAAATCAATTCGACTCAAGTTTCTTCTATAACTGGCCAATCGTAACAAGTCCATAAGAACATAATAGGTAGCAACAATAATTTTTGTAATACAGTCGATATCTTTCGGTAGTTTTCAATAAAGTCAAAACTTCATTAGATTATGTATCAACCCGGCCAAATATACGAATAATATTGAATGCCGGGGCTATGACAAGATGCCTAGACTATCTCTGGTGTGATCACTCCCATGTGAAGTATTTTGTTGAAAATTTCCAACACACGGACTCTTGATCGAGAAATAATAAAGTGATCCACTTAATTTCACCATTTCATTCACAGAGATGATGAGTACAACTCAATTCGATTTTTGCACCATGTATCAACATGTGTACAGAGTTGGGTCAATTATATTTCTCGCGTCGCGAGTTTTTGACAAAAAAAACAAATCGATTGTAACGCTAGGGTTTCTAAACATCTCTTTATATATCTCACAACAATTGAACAACAGTATACGAGTATATTGTTGTTTATTAATTGTTAGTACCAGAATCCCTCTTCTGATTACCAGAAAGTATTGTTTGGTTCACGTCCAACTGTCCAACGTCTCGCTTGTTTGACTCAACAAAACAGCAACATCATTCAAACCAGAACGTACAATAAGGCCCATGCTCCGTAATCCAAAAGTTCAGATACTTCTGGAGTTCCAAGAGATTACGAAATACCATGTCAAGGCTGTGACATGGTACTTCGTATTGCTATTCGCGAGCATAGACATGAATTTTCTATCTATTCATCTCTTCCCACACGTATTGGCAAAAGGGCACAACATGAATTTCGAAAAGACTGGAACACTAGCAAGCAATGGAAACTTCTACTTTCGAACAATCAGTGAGGCTATAGAAATTGAAAAGCGCAAAGATATCCAAGAAGGTGGAGATTCATCTTATCACGCAACAAAATCTAACAGATCGCACAACCCCAGAAGCAAAACTTAGCACGTTATAATTTAGGTATAGTGATAAAGGCAGGGGAGACGGTACAGACTTACAAATTTGTCATCAATTGAAAAAATATGTGTTCCTGTCAGGTTACAGAAAATGAACTACTCTGAGATATATTCATGATGTTCGAAATTCTATCTAATATTTCAATTATATGATATCCCACAACACACGTCATCTAGATGACGATCATTTATACATCATTTTTGTGATCATTTCTTCACGAACATTATTTTTTTTTAACTGATTCTATCCATCGAGAAGGCATAAAATTAGCCGATACCTTGACAATGAAACAATTTTTCACTTCTGACATAGACGTTGGTGTTTTCCATGATAAATGACCATCAGTTCAGCGTTTCGAAAACAATGTGGTTCTTCTTCAATCTTTGGCATGACAAGAGCGTACTAATAAAGATGCCAATCACTCGTGTTGGTGAAATAGTAGAGCAAAACAATTTTTTGTCAGTTATCAATCACTTCTCTCCATCGCCCTTTCTACGCCATTGCGGTCGGTCGTAGAGGCATCGCGGCTGGCGGATGAAGATAAGCAGGAGGGCGTTTCGCCATTTCAGCGCCGTTTCAGGCACCGTTTCAGGCATTGTCTGAAATTACTCGTAACCGAGTCGATGGCCATTGAAAACAAACACGGCGTTTCTAAAACAAACCACGTACAAGCCATCGACTGCACCGATCCGTGTTTGTTTTTGCATTAACTGCTTGAAAGTACTGGGTATCATTTCTGGCCTAGAATAGGATTTTGCGGTGATATTGGAATCGATTACATGTTTCTCAATTACATGCTGGAAGTTGTTCCTTTATACAATTCAATGGTTTATTCATATTACTGTCTGAAGCAAATGTCTTTTCGAGACACACGGTTTCCAAAAACTCAATTTCGATACCAACTGATTTTGCGTTAAATTCGTTCATATTCCACAATATGAAAGCAGCACTCATATTCAGTGCGGCGAGTAAAGTCCCCATCAAATGTGAATTATTTTTATTGTCGCAACTCAGTATTTGCTTGGCTTAATAATGAGAGGATTTTATTCGCTGTTTCACTCATTTATCATTCATCCAAATAATGGAAGAACTCATTTGAAAACTTAATTAAACATTCATTGTAACAAAACGAGGAAAATACTTCAGGAATGGAAAATTGATCAGTATGCAATCTGTGCAAAGTTTGCACAGATTGCATACTGTTTTATATTGTTTTTTATTTATATTGTTTTATATTTCTATATCATATGATCGTATCAATTTTGAAGTCTATGAATTTGGAATATCAAAAAATGGAATTCTGAATACTGAGTATTTTTGTCCTAGAATATTGAAGTTAAGGTTGAAACATATTTCAATTCATGTATTCGCTTGAATGAATTTGAATTAGTTCATGATTATTTGACATTATTGTTAGTTCCATTCGAAATTTAACTTTGACATCAATCTCTGCTACGATTGAGATGAAGAATAACCAATAAAATGTAATTATGTGACCTGCATCATCCGTCAAAGTTGGATTAGTTCCTGAAATTAATACAAAAGTGGAGATATTTCTCGAAATATCGAAAAAAAAAGTTAATTGAAGAAGTTTTTCTCAATACAATTTTTCTAATGCGAAATAAGACTATGCGGAATCAACAAAAAAACTTTTCAATTTTGACAATGCTTCATTACAAAAACTTTGTCTTCAAAGTAAAGTTGAATCAAATATGTGTTTCTCTACAAAATCATAATGGGCTATTGAAAATTGATCAACTGGTCATCGATGGCTTGAACAAAAGAAAAATGTTTTTAAAAATATTCCTGTTATCGAAATGGAAGTATCTGTCATTCATGCATTCAAAAATGTAAAACATGTATGATTATAAATGGAAATTTGGAAGAATAAACCTTGTTGATTCATCAGGACAAATTCAAACACCAGCATAGAATTTCAAAAATTATATAGCCTCCAATCATTTTCAATATTTCTATAATGACTGAATTATCGAACCTGAAAACCTTTCCATGATTTGTTTCAGCTATGAACTGGTCTTGCAAACAGTGAATTTTATAGTCATGAATATGAATATGTGTGGATTTTTTCAGATCCGGTCTATATTTTCCATCGAATAATGATGATCTGCTATAATATCAATGCAAAATCCACTCAATTATTCATGGTATTGCACCACGATCTTATGTGGTTTGCAATGTAATGGAAATTCTAATGAGAATGATACGAAACTGGAATATAACTATGTTCCCTTCTCGGTTTCTTGCAAAATTTCCAATTTTTGAACTTGGGGAAAAAAATGGTGAAATCAATGGAGATCGAAGACGTCATTGGTGTACCCTTCAAAGAAGTCCCTTCAATGTTTCGTCGAAGCATTTCTGATATGTACTTTTTGGTTTCTCCTTGAGCTAGCTCAGCGAGTTGCTTTTTATCTCCTCGATCGTCACAAAACACCGTTTTTCATGGGCCTCTTCAGTCTTGGTAACAGGAAAAAGTCACAGGGGGCATAATCTGGTGAATGCGATGGATGAGACATGATAACAGTGTTGTTTCTGGCCAAAAAAAATACGAATAAACAATGAAGTGTGAACAGGTTCATTGTCGTAATGCATTACCCATGAGTTGTTTTTCATCATTACCAGATGTTTTCTTCATATTGCTTCCCGCAAGTGGCGGATATTTCCAAGATAATACTCGTTATTGACTGTACGACCATGTGACAAGAACTGATGCAATATCTCACGGTAATCGAAGTGAACCATGGACAAAACTTCGACATTTGATCGAAATTGACGAGCGTTTTTTGATCTTGTCTCTTCTTGGCTCTTCATGGGGACAATTGGATGTCATAACCATATACTCATGATTCCCCATCAGTTATGATCTTTTTGAGCTGATCTGGATCTGCGTTCACTTCATTCAACAATGAGCGATGCTCATGCACCGAGTTTTTTGTCAAAATCTAGCAATTTTAGAACGAATTTTTGCCGCCACACACTTCGAAACCAAATTTTATGAAGAATTTGTATGGCATGCATCCTCAGCAACTTTTTCATTGGTGATTTAACGATTCTCGATAAGAATTTTCTTTACTTTCTCAATATTGTCATCGGTTCTTGATGTACCGGGTCGTCCAGTGCGAGGGTCGTCATTCACATATTTTCGACCTTCTATGAAAAGCTTGTACCACTCGTTAACTGTATGCCACTGTCTACATGTCGAATGATGTTCAATCATTTGATTTCATACATTTTTTGACTCAGATTACAATCACCGTATGCCACTGTCAACATGTCAAATGATTTTTAAGCACTTGATTCCATACAATTTTTTTTGGCTCAGAGTACAATCGTCGTATGCCACTGTCAACATTTGGAATGTTTTGAGGCACTTAATTCCATACATTTTTTGACTCAAAGTACAATCACCATTTGCCACTGCCAAACATTTCGAATGTTTTCAAGCACTCAGTTAAATTTTTCACACAAAATTTGAAGTAGTCTTTGATCCATTTTTGTCGATAACAGAAAATCGCCAAACACACGCAAGCACTTCTTACTTTCATGCCTCCCACCGACAAACTAAACATGCTCAACTAAAACAGAAACGCAAATCGAATGTACGTAGCTTGCGAATTTCCAACATACACCTTATTTTTTGAACAGACCTCGTATAAACATGTTTGAATATGTTATGTATTTTCATCCGCCTCATATGTCAATTATTTCTCAAAAATATTGAATAAATTCTGGGGCTATATCCATAAATTTATCATTTGAAGTCTTTAGAGCAATTCATCACCAATTTTCAATAATGTTTTCTTAGTTCAGGGAATTCCAGTAGAAAAACCTACTTGAGCGTTTTCGTTATCTGAAAAAAAGCATATTTAATGCTCCACCAGTGGCAAAACCTATTTTAATTCTAGCTTTTTCAACAATTTTGGAGTTCTTATTGACCATCATGCATCAAACACACTTCAAACCCACATATTTCCACATTGTACTTCATTGAAGATACAAATCAAAGTTGTTCTTGTTTGCCTCTTTTGAAATCGACAGTTTCTGTTTGGAAAATACTAGATATTTCATATCGTTCTATGAATTCATGGAAACATAATGTATTTTGCGACTATTTCTGATTCAAGATATTCAACACCCGACAAAAAATAGTCACGCAACTGATAAGATCTATAGGCTATTAAAGAATATGTATTAAAAAGTTGGTACTCACATTAAGTCCTCGAAAACTTTATGAGCCAATCTGAAACAAAAATCACACCATTAATTACAACAATGAACAAAGTAGGTCATTTCTAGGAAAATAAACATAGGAGGCATAGTTTTACAAATCATGTAACATGAAAGAATGGCTCAATATAAGTTTTCTTAATGTAATGTCGTCGACAAAGTAGCTGAGACTAGACTTGACAAACAATTTCTGTGAATATACCCAAAAGTTTTTTAAATTTCTTTCGATGTAATTGAAGAGATGAAGTCAGTACTCGTATTGAGATATAATGATGGTTGTATTTTTTTGAGGTAAAAAATATTTCAAATCTGAAAAATGAACTTAAAACGTTCAAGTCAGTCTCGGATATACCTGCACAGTAGGTTGAATGGACTGACGCCTATCAGAAAAAACTACTCCCCTGACTAATACCACGACGGGCGTTGGATTATATTCGACAGGCGTCAGTGCAGAAATCTTCACAGAAAATTTCCTGCGCCCGTTCCAAAATTGACTGACTTTTCGTGTCCCCCCAAAAAACTTCCAAGCCGTTGCGTCAGCCACGCTAGCCACAAAAACCTCATCTCAGCGTTTTCAAACCTTCTCAAGCATATGATCATCGGCAGGATGTAATATATTCATTTATTTAGTCTAAACGACTTGAGCATGACCACAACGGCGCTCGAAGGTCCGACAGTCATAAAGTAGTTCAGCGCTTTTTCTACTGGAAAAATATCGATACCGAAGAAACGGGTGATCGACCTCGACCTCTATAATGATCACTTGGTGATCGAAACAAGTATCGAGGTGTTGAAATAACGATTTGTTGTTGGGGAAAAACTCCAGTAATAATATCACACCAAAGGTTCCAAACAGTGCATAACATGTAGAAAGTTGATCATTGAATTTTTGAAACGTACTTATGAAGTAGAAGTTTTAGAGAACGTCGTAGTTAGGGAAATATTGATCAAACAAAAAACTTGGTTTCCCAGTAAACATTTATGAGAAAAAGAAACATTTAAACGATATTTTTTTCCAAAAAAGTATTATATTTTCCAACAGAGTTCAATACACATCGTATACGAGTACAAACACCCTACAAAACCCAAAGGTAAACCCAATGTCCTCAGCATAGAATCCAGGATAAATTCATCTCAGACTGCCTGCAACTTCATTCTCTCAATTATTCGTATTGTTCCAAGACCCAGCGTCTTAGGAATGTCTTTGGTTGAGACCGTCAATTGTAATGGACAAAACAAAAGATCAGCTTGTCTACCTAAACAAGGTACATCTTGGTCTCAATCTGCTAGGAAGATGTCGCATTGCTACAGGTGGAAAACAAATGATCTGTCATGCTAGTTTCTATGTCGGATTAAAGTGGCGAGATAAGGTACATCCAGATGAGACGCTTGTTTTGTGGAATGATTGCACTCTACAGGTGTTTGCATGACGGAGTACAGGAAATAGTTTTGTCGAATACCATTAGATTGTTTCAAAAGTTTTGTCCGTTTTCATGAGTCTACTAAAAATGAATACTCACTCAATTGTACAAAAATGAGCCCCATTTCAATCATTACACTTTTGCCAACGTAACAAAGTCGATTGATTTCATCACCATTGAAATTGTGTGCTCGGGATTGAATGGAGTCGATGAAGGCCGTTTTTGCCTGGTCCTGATTGACGAAAATTCTACCGGTGAGAAAGGTATCGAAGTGTTTGAAAAGATGGTAATCGAGAGTTAAGGTAGTGAAACAGAATCTCGACGCTCAATTCGTTTAATTTTCGGACGGAGATTTGTGAAACGTGCGGACGGACGTTGTGGAGGTGCAGGATCGGATTTTTCCTGTTGACAAGTGACGCCTACTGCTGACGAAATTTTCGGTACATTTCTCTCCAGCCGCTGACCAGTATACAGTAACTATAGTCTTTTTTAAGTGGGTTTTCGTTCTTGGGAAGTATCTCGGTGGCTCATCGGTGTCCAACCACTGTCACTGTCACTCTTACGTCTGTTTACGTTAGAGAGGATCCACATTTTATCGTACGTGACGGTCTAATCCAAAAACGGATTGTTTTGGTTGCACAAAAGCAACAGCAAAAAGTAACTAGACAATCTCTGTCGATCCTTCAAGTCTGGAGGCACCCACTATTCTATTTTTTTGACCTTTTCAACCATTAACATCCGCATGGGAGCTCACGCCCTGTTCTTTCACCGTCCCGCACACCGTTTGTAGTAGGTCAGTCTCCACCAAGGTCCCCAAATTCTCGTCCTGGATTACTGCGGGTGAACAACATTGAGGCTGTGTCAGCAGCGCTAAGAGTATTTATTGAGATATGGAGATACAAAAATAGTTTTTTATATATCACTGTTCGGTGTTTCATCGAAATCTAATAATGGAGAAAGATCACCGGTGAACTCCGTTATCACCGGATTTATCTCCAATGGACTTTTTTCCATAGGATTATTCAAACAAAAAGTGTATGAGCACACACCATTTGCGAACAGAGAACATTCGGAGAATACCATTTGGGAAATTGTCCTAACATAAATTTTCTATTCATTAAAAATGCCAAAAAGCATATACAGGGTGTAACTAAATAAGTGTAAAACATTCAAGGAGGTGACTCCTCATCAATAAAAAGATAGGATCTTTCACATAAAACAAATTTCTTTGGAGCATCCCTTGTTAAGATACAGTTCCTTAAAGGGGGTACATAAAATTTGTATAACAAGCACTAAAAGTTACAATTTTGAAATTAACCTGACGTTTTGTACTACCAAAAAGACACTTAGCCAGAAAGGGGTGGAAAACGCAACCCCTAAAATTTATTTCCAATCTAACTTTTTGTCTTATCATTTGTTTACCATTTAAAAATTCATTTTCGATAGCCTGTTCCATTCTGAACAAAAAATGTCTCCTGGGTTTTTTGCCCGAAATAAACCAGTTCGCAGCAAAAAAATATTTTACGAACAACTACAGAGATTCATCGTGATAAATGCGAAAATACGAAACTAATCTATCTAGTAGGTCGCTATTAGCGATAGTGACAATTAAATTGGTATGACGCTGTCAGTTCGTGAATTTTCGAAATTGAATTAATACTAATTGTTTGTTGTTGTTCTGTTCTTAATTTGTTACTTTAATAATTCACTTGTTATAAAAATGGCATACACAAATGAGGAAATGGCTGATATGCATTACCTTTACGGTCTGTCGCATGGGAATGGGTTAAAAGCTTCTAGAAGATATGCTGAAATGCATCCTCAACGGCAGCATCCTTCACATAGAATATTTGCTCGACTTCATCAACAATTACGAGAATATGGTTCATTCGACAAAAGAACGCAGGATTGTGGTCGCCATCGAGAAATACGAACACCACATCTTGAGGAAGCAGTACTTAATTTGATTGAAGAACAACCTACTACCAGTACTAGAAAGATTGCTTTCCAGCTAAATGTTGATCATATGACGGTATTTCGAATGTTGAAGGAACAACTCTCATACCCTTACCATCTGCAATGAAAAGTTACATTGTGAATGAATTTTCGGGGTTGCGTTTTCCACCCCTCACAACCATGGGGTAAACCAAATAAATTACTGGCTGAGTGTCTTTTTGGTAGTACAAAACTTCAGGTTAATTTCAATATTGTGACTTTTCCAGTGCTTGTGAAAAAAATTGTTATAAAAATTTTATGTGCCCCCTTTAAGGGGCTGTATCTTAACAAGGGATGTTCCAATGAAGTTCCTTTATGTGAAAGATCCTATCTTTTTTTCGATGAGGAATCACCCCCTTCAGTTACACCCTGTAGAACGGGAAGGATGAATCAATGAATGTTAAGATGTTTTGTTGTGAATTCGGATATAATTATTCTGCTTTAATTCTTTTTACACAAATGAATATGAGATTTATGAAATTGATACAACGAAAGTTGCTAAAAGTTTACTTGAAAACTACACTGTTGGATGTGAATACTTTGAATTCGTCTGCAGCTGAATTCTTGACCACAAAAATGATCAAACGAGATGAAAATCTGTTGAAAAAAGTACGAGTGCAAAAACAAATACAAACTTCCGGAGGTTCCTGTATTTTTCCTGATAACAGGCCAATATGGGTATTTTCTGGGCAAGATATGACATCAAATTAAAATTTCTTAATTTCAATCAGTAGTGACAAAAGATTGAAACAAAATAAAAATAGTTCGAAGTGACGGTAGAGAGTTCAAATTCTTCTTTTTCAATTTTCAAAAAAATCTAATTTTTGGAAAATTTCGAAGAAAATTCAAAATTTGACATGACAAAAGGAAAGAGACAGTTTTTTATTCATTCTACAAAAACAAATTTACTGCAGAATAAAAAATTTAAAAAAACCTCTATATATTGCGGACTTCATGTGTGACACTGTATATTCAGATAACAATTGAAAAACATTCTGGTACAACCATACGTAGATCACTGAAAAGTAAGCAAAGGAGAAGTTGGAATATCAACAACCAACCTCTTACTTCAGTTTCACCGTATTAGTCACCTAAAAAACCCCGATTTCCCATTGAATACTAATCTGTCCTCAACCGTTCGTTTATTATCATGATAAAGAAGGTATCCAGGCATCGCACCAGGTCCCGTTGAAACAAAGGTGGAATATCCACTTAACGTAATTACAGCAGTCGGTCGATTTAGGAGTTGAGCTCAGGTGGCGTGTGTCCTTTGTCATTATAACCCACTGCGACTCCCTCAACCAGGTTGTTGTTGCAGGTCCGCTTGTTATCGTCGAAAAGTGGCGTGCATACTGATATTTGAGTGTAACTGTACATTAGAGTAACGAGAAGAGTGTTACCCAACTGCACTTTTACACTCGATACCTCCATGAATACATGTGGGATTGAAGAGAAACAAAACGAAACATTTTTTCCACGATCACAATGATTATATTTTCTGTGCTGAGTTATTCTTGTCGTCTGTTGGATGTTCGTCTCATTATTTCGTATATGGTTTTGGTTGCCTTCAAATCATTCATCTCTATGATCCATTTCTCAAGAGACATGGAAATTACATCAACTGCTTTTGAGGCCTTTGTTATACAATCCTATTTTGTTTCAATGATTAATATATAATAAATCGAGTCCTATACTATGTTGAATTGTTGTTGAGTATCCCTTCCCACAGTTGATTTATGTTTGCCCCCGTTTCCTTCAGTTCTGCATGGATTTCAGTCAATCTAGGGTCCATCAGTGCCCTGACTACAACCTAGCTACCTCTTACGGTGAAGAAAGCCTTGTTACGGCTTTATCGATCATGAAGTAACTGAAGAGTCCAACATCGAGTCTACAGGGAAGATAGACGTCAACTAAATGACCCCAACTGTTCTCCATGTAAAATCTATCATGTTACCTAGGACGCTAGTTGGTGTAACCAGAAAGCGTTTTGTGACCTCAAAAAAATGTGTTTCATGAATATGCTCTGTTAGGAATCCTTGAACAGCAGGAGCCAAATTTGCAGGTGGAAAAAAAATAAAATTTCACTAATCACATCAGCAGGAAATGCTCTGCATGGCAGAATTTTATGTATCGTCGAAGATGCACTCATGTGAGAAGGTGTCTGAGGTGTCTTCATAAATGTAGTATAGTATCATTCCGATACGTTCAGAGGCAAGCTCAAAGCAAATTATACTTGCTCTACTTTTGAAAAGAGTAGTCTTTGATATATACAAACAGGAGTCAGCACAAGTTCTTGGGGATCTAATACATTTAACAGTTTGAATAGTCGAAGAAAAATATCTGAAATGATATATCGTTGCAAGCAATAATCTGTATCCATATAATTGCCTAACTCAACTTCAGAAACCTGATGGTCATCAACACCCGTGAATTGTGTGCAGGTGGGGAATGGTTCCTTATACGGTTACTCCAAGTATCCGAAGGGCAATATGTTTTCAATCATATCATCATATTTTTATCAACAGGAGTATGAATGCAGCCATGAAGGTTTTGTTTTTGAACTCTGTTTTTGGGCTCCGGTTTCATTCAGTTGCCTCAAAGTGATAGCTACAGAGATGTTGAAGCTGGACTTTGTAACTGGCCCCTTCAATAACATCGTTTACATTGATATTCGATTCTTGCGTCTTCGTTCCTGGACCATAATACCAATAGGGTCCCACCCAGATAAAAACCTGGATTCGTCTTCCACATGTTCTCCCATATGGAAAGAATTTGATATGAACACTCAGTCGATGGAATACTTGATAACCAGAATGATAAAAATGGAAAAGGTATCGGAAGAATGTCATATTATTAACACAGATGGTACTAAGCACACACCAGTTAACGATTGTCCATCCTTTGGCTTGATATCTCAATGTTTTTATTTTTTGAAATAAATGAGAAATTGATTCCAAATGGAAAACATACATCATCATTCATTATGACTCTGTACTCGTATATGACACGAATTGAAATTATCGGAACAAAATGAATAATTTATTTTCCTCTCTTCTACCATTTATATATCAAATGTATCTCTATCTCATCAATTGATTGCAGAGACATCGATGAAAGAAAATAGAATTTGAGAAGGAACGGGATCTATTCAACGTGAGTCCATACAAATGTGTTGTACATGAAGTTGTTTTGTTACTTTGTTCTACGTCGAAAGCCATTGTTGTGTAGAGAAAGTATCTACACAGAACATGACATATCACAAAGGCATTATTCAAAATCGCCCATTCGTTTACTTGTTATGAAAGGTTTTGAATGACTGTATCAAAAACTAATATCTGAGTTTCTCCACTCATTTGGTTCGTATGTCACATTGAATTCTTTTGAAATTCATTCATTAGCCGTGATTATTGCTACGATTTCGTTACCACAAATAAAATTTTCATCGTTCGTATGCTCCTTGGATGTTATTACAGTGGCCACGATTCATTTCGTCTATATCGACGAAATTTTCAGCAATATTGTCAACCTGTGACATTCGTGAAATTTTTGTTGAACATAAACATGGTTCAACAAAGCTGGATTGGTTGAAATTTGGAACCAACAACCTGCCGAATGATATCATGATAATTTCTCGATCGTTAATGAATATATTCGAAAATTTTGAACAACTTCAATTTACCGCTGAAAACTGATATTGAACACATTCAACACAGAATATATATCACAGAAACTTTATCTCTCAACATCAAAGTACCGTCAATTGAATGTTTCTTCTCTAAAGTGTTCTGTGCAAATATCATGTGTAACCAAATATCACATAACCAAGAAAGAAATTTAAAATTGAAGTTTCATGACAACCTACCTGACATTTCAAAATCATCATCATCAAGTTCGTCTGAATCCACACCATCATCACATTTTCAAAATCTGCAGTAAATTCATTAGTAAATTCAGTTGATGGCCACTGCTAATGTTAAAGGACTTCCCTTGGGAATTGATCTTGGTACTACGTATTCCTGTGTAGCAGTATTCAAAAATGGTGCGTACATTTACTTTAGTCATTTTTCATAGGAATATTTTTGAACAAAGTTATCGTCTTGTCATTTCAGTTTCTTTTGAGATGTAGGGTATCACAAATTTGAAATTTCAGGGATTGTGGACATCATAACCAATGACCAGGGAAATCGTACAACTCCTAGTTATGTCGCCTTCACAGACGTGGAAAGATTGATTGGTGAACCAGCACTAGGACAAGTGGCGATGAATCCCACAAATACTGTATACGATGCCAAGAGATTAATTGGTGAGCAAGTAATATCTTCAATAGCACTTGCAAAAACTGTGAAGCCAACTGACCAATTCATTTTTGAAATATTATTCAATTTCTTTTTACTTGCTTTGACCTATGTTCAGCTCTACCGAAAACCAATTTTTCTTTTCTTTTTTGCTAATATTGCACCATATCTTCGCCCAACTAATGTTGAAACTATTTTTATAGGCAGAAAATTTGACGATCCAGTTGTGAAACAAGACATGCAGCATTGGCCTTTCGAAGTAATCCAAGATAAAGGCAAACCAAAGATACGCGTCAAGTATAAAAACGAAATGAAGACTTTTTTTCCGGAAGAAATTTCTTCGATGGTGCTGGGGAAAATGAAGGAGATTGCTGAAAATTACCTAGGAACCCACGTCTCCAAGGCTGTTATTACAGTCCCTGCATATTTTAATGATTCACAACGGTAAGAGATTGCAGTTGAATAACATTTCGCAATGAAATTGATCAATATTATGAATAAGTTCATGCCAAAGCTAGTAGAACTCACTTTATGATGAAAAAGTGTCCACCAAAATGGACCCAAAATTTTGAGTTTATATGACATCTTTGTAAAGTTAAATTCTCATTTAGTTATCCTTCTCATAAAATTTCAGTCGACTGAATTTCACTTCGAATAGAAATCATATTCATTCATTATTTTTTTGCCAAAATAAATATTTTAATTGGGAAGAGAACTTTTACCCACATGTTTGTGTGTAATAACATGTAAACTACAAAAATTTTGTAGGTGTATATTTGTATAATATACATATATGTTCATTCACGCGTAGCTCCGAAACAAATGTTCAGATTATGACCATTTTATTTTTATGGTTTCCATTTACTTTGCTACAGAAAACAGTGCAGCAAGCTTGCCTTTGATAAGTTCAGTAGTTTATATAGTTCGAAATAATACTCATGAGTATAATGTCCTGGCTTATTGATACAAATCACGGTTGTAGTATCAGAGGAAAAAATTTCGAAACCTTGAACGATTTCTATCGCATGACGAAGAAAAAAATCAAAATAGTAGGGGCCAAAGTGTATCATGGAACAAATCCGCGACGAGAACTGAAAAATAATAATGAGATAATCAGGCCATCCGTTAAGAGTTAACTGAAATTGCGAAATAGAAAGTAATAGAAAAATCAGATCGTGATTTGTATTTTATCTACCATTTTCAATTTCATAACTTACGGGATTTATAGTCGAATATTCTTTCGAAAAACAAACTCATTCTATTTATACAAAGTTCACAAAATTCAGACATTGATGGTTAGTACTGTAAAACTTTGGAATATATGACATCGGTGATGTTATGTCCAAAGATTATGGAAAAGATTTCTATCTCAAAATATTCTAATGAACTATATGTACAGCGTTCAACTTTTTTTTATTTGAAATATCAAAGAACAGGACACAAAATTGAATTCGAAAAAACGAAAGTTTTGAACATAGGAAATATATCCTGTAACCCGACGAGAGAACAGATAACAGAAATATAAGTTACATGTATTTTCTACAGATTGATCAATTTCGTAGATAATTTGAAATACGTTGAAAATTATATGAATACTTCGTTTGATCACTTTGAGATATCTTGTCTCCTTGTTTTGTTTTGTTTCTCATTCTTGTCATTACAGTCTGATATTCGATAGATCGTCACCTCTAACATCAATGTCCAAATTTTGTAATTTTTTTTAACGAGGTGTCACATTCAAAAAATCATAAATAAAAACCATTCTCGATTTCTCAGTCGCTATCCGCTATCTGTCTTTATATACACAATTAATTTTTATGCTTGTTTTTCCAATAGATAGAGTGATTTAAGAGAAAGGTTTATATGTATATAAAATGCATAATATACTAGTGAAATAATGATAATATCAGTAATGTGATGTCGTAAATAAACACATTTTTTTGGGCTTACATTGCAAACGCTGTATTACAGTATTGTACACCTTAAAAGGTCTACAAAATAGTCCGCGATGGTAATATGTTTATGTCTTAGGGATAATCCACATTAATAATTTTTTATCCCCTGCTTTTTACGAGAAATACTGACTTATTTACGAAGCGATTTTGAGCAATACAGCATCAATCCTTATACAATCAAGTACCTTGAATGCGTTATGCATTCAATATAGATCAATATGGTCCTTCACAGCATGTAATTAGGATTAATATTTCCAAAGATATTACAGATTTGAAATGCAGGCAGCCGTGGCGGGTCCCTAGTTATTTTTATATATTTGATTCTGTTATCGAACTTCACACATTTCAGATGACCGAATGATTCAACATTTGTTCACTGCTTCGTCATTGAAACCCCACTATTTCACTCATCTCAAGTGACAACTCTCCAATATTGTCTTCCTCAGATTGAAAATCAAGCACACGGAACATCCATCAACTCTTAACCTTGAGAGTTCACAGAACGATCAATTAACCGCGCATCGCTCATTTTTCAGACAGGCGACAAAAGATGCCGGCACAATCGCCGGTCTGGACGTCCAGCGAATAATCAACGAACCAACCGCCGCGGCTATAGCGTACGGGTTGGACAAAAAAAGCGAGGATGACAGATACGTTTTGATTTTTGATTTGGGCGGCGGTACCTTCGACGTTTCGATTCTGCTCATCTCTGCCGGAATTTTCGAGGTTAAGTCGACGGCTGGAGACACGCATTTAGGTGAGATAACCGATGAGGCATCTTTTCAAAAATCTATTCATATATTTTTTTTTAATTCACATTTTTATTATTTTTACTTCTATTACTTTTACTTCTATTCATTAATGAATAAAGTAGTGAAACGCGATCTATCTTTCGTAATAGGTTACTTCCAATATTTTAATGTGTACTCTCTAATCCATTGAATCCTTATGTTCACTACTCAATTTTATTATTGTTACACATAAAATTCGCAATATATGAGAGTTTGTTTCATTAATGGATTCATTTGAAATTTGATTTCGCATTAAATTTGTACCTGGAAAATGAATAAAATATAACATATATGCAGCTTCTTTGAACTTCCTGTTAAACCAGTGTTCCTTCCTATGAATGATCTCAGCTTGGAATCCAGTCATGCTAATACAGTAAAATACGGTCAACTTCCACTGAACCGGTGAAGCGGAAAAAGGGTAGAGGGGATAGGCGAAAGCGAAAAAACAAAATTATTTTAAAAACTAACTCCTCACAAAAATTTGTATATTATACAAAAGAGCTACAAAATGAGACAAAACACTTTTTGAAAAGAGTGATTTGCATGATCTACACATCTTTATAAAGAGTTTATTTTGAAAGCAATTGTTTCCCTCTTTTTTTCGAAAGATTTACACATTTTTTGACAGAAAAGTTCAAAGTCAAAACCTTTCTTTCTCAAAATTCCCAATTTCCAACTCGATCTAGATACCCCGCTCCCAATCTCAGTCGAATCGAATTAGAATTACCGCACCATCTGAACCATTCATCGGCTCTCAGAGAATCCAGTTAATTTTCCGTTCCAGGTGGCGAAGACATCGACAACCGCATGGTCCAATACCTCACCGAAGAATTCAAAAGGAAAACCAAAATCGACATTAAAAACAATAAGCGCGCCCTGAGAAGATTACAAACCGCCTGCGAAAGGGCCAAAAGGACGTTGTCGTCGGCGAATCAGGCCTCGATTGAAATCGACTCTTTATCGGACGGAGTGGACCTTTATACCGGGATTACCAGGGCTAAATTCGAGGAGGTAATTGTTTTAGTGTTGTTTTTTTGCGGTCCGCAATCGGTCTGATTAAATTCGAGGTTGTAGTCGGCTTTTGACTGATAAGAATTGGATGCAGGAAAGCGCTTGTTTTGTTGAAATATCCCGATTGGAATGGATTTTCGCATCCTCAGATGTTCATGTGTTTTTGAATAAAGAGCATCTGATTCATCTAGAAAAGACGGTTTCGGGATCAGAGTGAATTTGATCTGAATCGTGAAAAGAATAGTCGAACATGGTAATAGTGATGATAGTATTAACATTAAATGATAGTGATGATATTTAATTACATACAACCAGCGGCGCGTCTCCTCGAAGATAGGGGTCGCTGATGTGTAGGACACGATACAGTATAAGCGCAACCTCTTTATGGCCTGGATCGATTACCGCAAGGCATTTGATACAACATCTTATGTATTTGCTCAGATGCCTTGCGGTACTTGACGAACTAGTGAGATGCATTGAACAACTGATACCACTCTACGCAAAGACTCGAAAAATGATGCACCTCCATAGAAGTTTACATTCTAAATCGTCCATTCCACTGTTGTACTTCCCCCGACAACAGGGAGGTTGTGGACTTTTGAGTTTAGAGTGTAAACATGGCAGAATGGTACTGGATGAAGCCTGTGAAGTCGTCAAGAGTTCGGATTCCTGTCTCTGTATGGTCTGCGATCATGAAAGAGCAGGAATTGAAGCATTCCCTTCAGAAAGCAGCTGATCAAGCAGCTGGTAAACTCGCTTTAATTTTCGACACTGAACAAGGTTATCACAACTCTGTCACCGAGTTGAGACTCGTTCAGTAAAAGGCCCACAAAAAAGCGGCATAAGCGTATTCCACTCCTGCGGCAACACAAGGATGAGCCAATGCAAGGGGTCTTCTTCAACAACATTGAAAACCTTGGCTTATCAAAGCTGAAGTCGGAAACTGAAGAGTTCATCATGGTTTGCTACGATGGTGTCTTCAACAACCCAGTCTACCGCAGTCGCGTGATCAGACCCAAATGCTCTTAATGTCAGCTTGTCCAGCGTATGCGTTCTCAGTGTCCTACGACATTAGCCTGACTGAGGCTGTCATTCTTAGCTCACTGCGCTTGGTCAGGGCACATGATTCTTGGACCCAATAACCACTTGCCCCATGGTCTGGGAGGTGGTCGTTGGTTGATACTACTAGCGTACTCTCCTGAATGGGGATTTCGGGAACGGGGTTTCGGGAGATAGGGCCCGACCAGCACAATCTAAGGTTCAAATAATGATAATAATATCAATGATAATGAATGGTCATCATTTCACGTGGAAATATAGTCAGTATTAACACAAATTATCACAACTTCATTGAATATTCAGGGCCTGTTCTGTAAGAGCAGCAGATGAACATGGTTTTTGGCACTGACCTAGGTTACCACAACTTGTTCGAAGATTTGGAACCTATTCAATAAAAACTTACATCGAAGCTCAGTAATATGCATCTACATGAAAAAATCGAGAGCTTTGTGAAGTGTTACGTGAAAACAGGATCCTGACTTCCTTGCAAACCTATTACTGTCATGATCTTTATAGAAAAAGATCGTTTAATCTCAGCTGGGGGATGAACAATGGCTATTTCATCGGATTTTTGATTGTCAAAGGCTTGAAACGAAATTTCCATAAAGTTACAATCTACTAATAGATATCAATTTTTGTGAATATGAAATTTTCGAAAATACGTTCAGGACGCGATTCTCAACCGTGTTTTTTATCAATAGATCAACAACGATATCTTCATGAGAACTTTGGAGCCCTTGGAAAAAGCTCTGAAAGATGCCAAGATCAACAAGAACCAACTGAATGATATAGTCCTCGTTGGAGGGTGTACAAGAATTCCTAAAATTCAATCGTTATTGTCGAATAATTTCCAAGGCAAGTAACACATACCAATGATAATCGTCGATGAAAATATTTTATTCAGAATAATCCATGAAATTAAGTGTTTTTTGATAGGAAAGGAGTTGAACAAGTCGATAAACCCTGACGAAGCTGTAGCTTACGGAGCAGCAGTACAGGCGGCCATTTTGGCAGGCGATAACTCTGAAGTCGTCAAAGATCTACTTCTATTGGACGTGACTCCTCTTTCATTAGGTATATCTACGTCGTACGATTTTTCAATCCTTCATTCGAAAACACAATAATTTGCTACAGGAATTGAAACAGCAGGAGGCGTTATGACTGTTTTGATAAAAAGAAATACGACGATTCCAGCCAGGCACACTCAGATATTCTCCACCTACGCCGACAATCAACCAGGAGTATTGATTCAAGTTTTCGAAGGAGAGAGGTCTCTCACGAAAGATAACAATTTGTTAGGAAAGTTTGATTTATCAGGTGAGAGATACCTGCTTATTTATTTTATATATTTTAACCTGTTGAAACGGTGGAAAACTCACAAACGAATAGGAATTATTAACATTATATCGTTGGAAAGTTTTTGATGAAATGTAAAACAGTACACAATGATGATAAAAATATAATTCATTCATTTGTTTTACAAGAAAATATAAACAGTTAGTTGCAATTAGTTACTGAAGTTACGTAGTTGTCAGATAATGTATGATTATTCATTTCTAGTTGGTGATTGTTAACAAGAATTCGACAAAATTTTATTCATCTTATTTAAAATACTTCCAAAATACAAATCATGAAATTATAAAACAACAATAAAAATTAATTGGCGCTCCGGGGCGACTCCATTGATTCCAGTGGCGCATTTGCTTTTTCAGCTGCAGAAAAACCTGGACAAACCTGCAGCACAACATCATCTGAAGTTGAGGAAACTTCAGAAGTTCCAGTTATGCTTTATTGCATGTATTTCCAGAATGACTACAAAGAATCAGTTTCTTATTTTATCAGCAATTCTGTCAGAAAAATTATAGAGCATGTATCAATACTTTAGTTTTCCTATCATTCTGTTTATCTCATATTTCTTGTAATATTTTCATTTATGATATCATACGAGTGGTCTTTCAAATCATTTTCTTTTAATTTTTTCAATATTTGCAAGAATATCTCATCAAAATTTTCATGCAATTCGTCATTCGGGGTAGATATTTCAATAAAATATATACTTAAAAAATATTGAGATAATAAAAAAAATTGGAAAGTTTTTGGGTTTCTACTACTCCATGTTGATACAAAAAAAATAAGAGAATCTTCCAAAGGAAGAAAGGAAGTAATCAATGTTAAAATAAGTTACTCTATACATAGATGCGTAGATAATGCAAAGAAGTAACTTTCAGACACAAACTGAAAGAGAAAGATCTCCTGAAACAAGCTACTTCTATATAAACATTGAATTACACGGAAGGTAACAATTCTTTCGAAACAAATACTTTTATAAGAACACTGAATTATACAAAAAAAACCTTTCTGCACTAAGTTTGTATTCACAGGAGTTCTACACTACTCAGTGCCACTGAGGATGGCAGTGTTCCATGTAAGTGCATTTCCTGGACATAGACAGGACATGGGCAGGATATGGATAGGACATGGACAGGACATAGACGTGACATGGGCATAACATAGACAGGACATGGACAGGACATGAACAGAAAATGGATAGTACATGGACAGGGCATGGACAGGCCATAGACAGGACATGGAATGTCATGGACAGGATAGGCAATGGGCAGGACATGGACAGGACATTGACAGGACATGGACAGGACATGGACAGGACATGGACAGGACAGGACAGGACATGGACAGGACATGGACAGGACATGAACAGAAAATGGACAGTACATGGACGTGGCATGGACAGGCCATCATAGACAGGACATAGAAGGTCATGGACAGGATAGGTAATGGACAGGACATGAACAGGACATGGACAGGACATGGACAGGACATGGACAGGACATGGACAGGACATGGGCAGGACATGGACAGGACATGGACAGGACATGGACAGGACATGGACAGGACATGGACAGGACATGGACAGGACATGGACAGGACATGGACAGGACATGGACAGGACATGGACAGGACATCGACAGGACATGGACAGGACATGGACAGGACATGGACAGGACATGGACAGGACATGGACAGGACATGGACAGGACATGGACAGGACATGGACATGGACATGGACATGACATGGACAGGACATGGACAGGACATGGACAGGACATGGACAGGAGATGGACAGGACATGGACAGGACATGGACAGGACATGGACAGGACATGGACAGGACATGGACAGGACATGGACAGGACATGGACAGGACATGGACAGGACATGGACAGGACATGGACATGGACATGGACAGGACCTGGACAGGACATGGACAGGACATGGACAGGACATGGACAGGACATGGACAGGACATGGACAGGACATGGACAGGACATGGACAGGACATGGACAGGACATGGACAGGACATGGACAGGATATGAACAGGACATGGACAGGATATGAACAGGACATGGACAGGAAATGGAAAGGACTTGGACAGGGCATGGAAAGGACTTGGACAAGACATGAAAAGGACTTGTACAGCCCCACAAGTTGGGACAACTACTAGTGAACAATCTTTCTTTTAGACGAAGGTTTCATGAATGCAGTCGAGCTGCGTTGGAATTAATTGAGCCCCAGGCACTTTGGTGTTTGGGTCGGATCTATTATGCAGCTACGGTGTAGATAGCGATAAAATCACATGTCGTGGATGATGTCACCCTGAAATAACGACTGAATTGGACTTTTCCTTAAGAAAATATGTCGCCGTAACTTTTTGAGACCAACTTTTCTGTTTGTCCTTCATTACACTTGTACATATTTTCTACTGACCTACATCTTGTTATTTTTCTGATTGACTGAGACATCATTATCATAATTTGAAAATACTGGTATCGTTTTATTCTCAAGGTTTTCCCCCTGCTCCTCGAGGAGTACCACAAATCGAAGTTTCTTTTGATATCGATGCAAACGGAATCCTGACAGTTACCGCATCTGAAGGAATCACGGGAAAAAAAACTAATATCACAATCACCAACGACAAAGGAAGATTAACCAAAGAACAGATACAAAAAATGATTGCCGATGCCGAGAAGTTCAAAGAGCATGATCTAGAAGTGAAAGCTGCTGTGGCTGCCAGAAATGATTTAGAGTCGTGAGTAATCTATTGAAATTTTCAAAAACTGATGAATATTATTTCATTCAATTACATATCAAATCGGTCGTCAAATTGTATGAACCCTGTTTTTTGGAATTTAACATTTTTCATTGTAATTATTACATACTATCTGAGTTTGACAATTATTAATGAATACTGTTGTTAGTGAGAATACTCACTTACTGTTTACGTGTTTAGAGAAATTTTCTCAAAAAACCTCTTTCCTCAATATCTTTCAGGTGTTATTATCAAAAAAAATTCACGTCCGATGATTTTTCACATAAAATCTTCAAAATGTCCCCATTTTTTTGTTTTTGGACTCAAAGTGAACATTGAAATCTAACAACGAATATAAACTCAGCATTTCTACAGATATATCTACCAGATGACAACCCTGTTGAACGATCCCAATGCTGGATCAAGAATCAGAGATGCTGATAAAACAAAAATTTCCAAGTTATGTAGTGATATAACGAACTGGATGAATTCCAATGAGAACATTACGGAAAGAGAATATGTGATGAAAAAGCAAGAGATTGAAAACGTTTGCAAGCCTATTGTCATCGGTCTATACTCTGGAGCTTCCTCCCAGAATGAGAGACAATTTCCATCTCAAGAAAACGATGGACCAATTATTGATGAAGTTGAATAATACCAAAGAAAAATTGGATTTTGTTTCATTTGTTTATGAGAAACTGTTTTCATATTCCTCATCTCTGAAAATATAATATTTTCAATGGTCATCTGTAGTTCAATTTCAGCACAATAACATGATAATAATAATGATAATAATTTTTGATGCCACCAGAACAGAACCTTAAAGACGACATACGTCTTGCATAATATATCTATTGGTATAACACAGCATTAATATTGTGAATAATTTCAACAAATCATTCAGACAAATAATATTGTTACAGTAACTGGTGATTATATCCTTTCGACCTTTCTCTTCTTGGAAGACATATCAGCGCGTACATCTTTCGAACATATGGTCATCAGCTAGTAGCCACTATGTGAAGGTTTCATTTAATCTCAACTGAGAGGTAAGGTCTCGTTAATCCTCAGTTCACAGTAGTTTGGACTTCTGAGGGTTGTCGATCGTGGGGAGTTATCGAAAAAACATATTTTTTCCAACACAAAAGGCAGCCTGAATGGTATTAACAGCACAATTGTTGGAAATTTGCCAAAAAACATTTCAGCCACTTTTTTTAATGATTGAAGTTTGAACTTTTGAAGCATTTTATTGCAGACGTTTCAAATATAACGGAATACTTTTCATGAAAAAAACAATTGGTTTCAGAAACTATTTTAAACTTTCTTCGGTTTCAATATTAACATTTTTGGTGAGATTTCAGATTATATGGTGTTTTCAACAGAAACAACACAAAATTCCTCAGATGGGATATATGTGCTAAATTTTCTATCGTAACAACTATTGACATTGAAAAATGAAAGTTATTTTGAGGGTGGTCTTTGTTGACCAGTCAAGAGCAAAACTGTGACATTATTTGGGTGAGTAGCAATACGGAAGTGTACTCTTATACCACATGGTATCCCAATATTCTGATAATTTTCATTATCCTAATCAGAACAAAGCTACTTTATTATATATAATGAAAACAAAAAATTGTTACGTTTTTTCCCGTGTGTTGATCAATTATTGACTACACTTAATAATCAAACTTGATTTTTTCACTTTGAATACAACAAACACTTCAACTAAAACTATTATTCAAATGTCTATCGCCTTACTAGATCGCTTCACGTACCGCATTGTAACTTCCACTTGACCGTGTCGATATGCTCGTGACTAGCGTTCATACAGGGTGTAACTAAATAAGTGTAAAACATTTAAGGATATAATTCCTCATCGAAAAAAAGATAGGATCTTTCAAATAAAGAAAGTTCATTGGAGCATGCCTTGTTAAGATACAGTCCCTTAAAGGGGTACATAAAATGTGTATAACAATTTTTTTCACAAGCACTAAAAAGGTTACAATATTGAAATTAACCTGACGTTTTGTACTACCAAAAAGACACTTAGCCAGAAATTTATTTGGTTCACCCCATGGTTGTAAGGGGTGGAAAACGCAACCCCTAAAATTTATTTCCAATTTAACTTTTTGTCTCATTATTTGTTTACCATTTAAAAATTTATTTTCGATAGGCTGTTTCATTCTGAACAAAAATGTCTCCTGGGTTTTTTGTCCAAAATAAACCAGTACGTATCAAAAAATTATTTTAGGAACAACTACAGAGATACATCGTCATAAATGCGAACTGGTTTTATTGTTATTTTGTAGTTTATTACAATGTGTTAAAACAACGATAAAAGTAAAATAAATACAACAATAAAAATTAATTGGCGCTCCGGGGCGACTTCATTGATTCCAGTGGCGCATTTGCTTTTTAGCTGCAGGAAAACCCGGAAAAACCTGCAGCACCACATCATCTGAAAATCTTGATCTAACAATGTCCTCTCTCTCATAAAACAAAATGTAGGGTGTCTCCAGAGGCTCCAATAAATTCAACGCATCGCCAGAACACTTCGTGACACGACTATCGTCAAACTTAAACCAGTCCGTTTCTTCTTTGACCAAGGCGTAATAATGACCACATTCAACGCCAGAACCACAGTGAACAATGACTGCATGAATATTATAACAGTGGTCTGCCAGGTTGAAATGTTCATCTATTTCGAACCTTCCAAAGAGTTTCTTGCTTCCGTTAGAGGTTGAGTCTTGTTTGAAAAGCATGTATTTAGTACATGCATTAAACGATTGAAGGGTAATAAATAAAACTAATTTATTAATAACGAAACACACAACATGTAGAAATCATAGTAAATGTTCTATATGTCTACCTTCAGACATTAAGCATTTTTTGTTCAGAATGAAACAGGCCATCGGAAATAAATTTTTAAATGGTAAACAAATAATAAAACAAATAAAAAAGTTATATTGGAAATAAATTTTAGGAGTTGCGTTTTCCACCCCTTACAGCCATGGGGTAAACCAAATAAATTACTGGATAAGTGTCTTTTTGGTAGTACGAAACGTCAGGTTAATTTCAATATTGTAACTTTTTCAGTGCTTGTGAAAAAAAATGTTATACAAATTTTATGTACCCCCTTTAAGGGGCTGTATCTTAACAAGAGATGCTCCAATGAAGTTCCTTTATATGAAAGATCCTATCTTTTAACGTCCTTGAATGTCTTACACTTGTTCAGTTACACCCTGTATATCGTAATCGAATGCGGTAGAAAATTTCTCTGGAATTCCATCGAAGTCGGTAGCATTATTCTCGCTACATCTAGAGCGGCAGAGAATATCGTATATTCACGTGCTCTCAGCTACGTCACAATTGGTTTATGGCTACTAGTGGCGACTGGCGTTTTTTTTCTTCAGAACAGCATTTACAATAATATTAATAATAAGAAAGACGTAACTTACCGTTAGTGAGGCTAACTGTGTTTCAATTGGTGTTTGCTAAACAGCATACTTCAGAGAAGATACATTAATTATATAAACAAAGTTTATATATTGTTTTATGAATTATTTTGTTCCTGGAATAATGATGTATTTTCAGTTGATAATAAAACAAGTTCAATTTCATTAGATTTCTGTTGATTCATCCATAGAGAGTCAAAAACGTTACATACCTATTCTGAAACCTTTTCATTCTGAAAACTGTTACCTTCTCAATGAATAAAAATGGAAAGTTTGAAATAATTTCGTATTTTCCAATAGAGAGACGTTGTTTTGAAGAAAAAAACTAACGATTTCAATTTCGCAATCTGATATTTCAAACAACTTCAACAAACTATCCCAAACCGCACTTTTTTTTGAAAAAAAATCCTCAAAGGATGTCTTTCGCAAACGACCACAAACGAATCCATTCATCATCCTGTTAGCGATTTACTTCAAAGCTGCATTCGCAGCCGATATAATTCAAAATCATAAATGATGTGTAAACGTTGAAACGCTCGAGGCGCCAGTCCGACTCTGTCAGCGCGGTGTTTACTTTTCCTAATTGGCCTCATTTTGACGCTTGTGGATCTGATATAATTCGCGGGTGGATCAACAGATTGAGCAGTCGTGGGTAAAGATTGCACAGCAGATTTGAGCGAGAATTACTGAGACAAGTGAAATTTTCTCCAATAATTTCGAATAACGATGAGAAATCATTTTCGGTCAGATAGTGGAATTTGTGGAAACTGAATTGATTAATGAAGTGAAAACTTGATAGGGGATGAAGGGCAATGAAGAAATTATGATAGAATCGCATTTGAACGTCATTACGGATTTTTTCACATGTTCATAAATTATGTGGAATATTCAGGATCTTCTACCATCATTCTACACTTTCTTCTGGTTTCGTCAATTTTATCAACTTGAAATAGTTTTTATCTATCGTTACTTTGAAAAATCATAGTAGTCTACGTTATGAACAATATGAGTCTCATCAATTCTCTTGAGTAAGCATTTTTCCACATAAAAAATATTTTTATATAATATAACAAAAATCTGATATCACTCTTTTTGATAGAGTTAGTTTTGGGAATGATGGAAATGATGTCTGATGTCTGATGATAAGATTTGACAACGAAATCAATGTTTGAATTGAAAGGGGTTTATTTTCAGGAGAGATTTTTGGGAAAAACAGGCTCTGCCTTTTCATTTTTCCATCTTCATACAAAAAAATGTGTGGAAGTATTCCAAAGAAAGGAAAGTAGCAATTTTTTCAAAAAGTTTACTCTATACAAAGATGTGTAAATCTTCCAAAGAAATAACTTTCAAAAACAAACTGAAAGAAAAGTCCTTTCGAAAAGCTGCTTTCATATAAACATTGAATTACATGAAAAAAATATTTTGTGTTTTGGAAACATGTCCCATATTCTTCTCTCACCAGACGGACTTACCAGATGTCCCAATATTTATGAAGTTATCCTCTTCAGAAGAAGAAAAAACGTGAATCCACTCAAAATATTTCACGTTTTTAGGTTGATAACTTCCATTGGTGAATGTAAGTAAAGCAATTTTGATGAATGGTTTTCGCAAATATCCAAATATCCTGTTTCGAAGTATTATAGTCCATACACGATATTGGCATCTAAAAAAATGTTTCATAAACTATTCCAACCATAGTTCTGTATTCAGCTAAAACGCCATATTTTTGACTCTTGTGCTATCATAGAATCATGGTGGTGAAATGTTTGATACAATTGAAAATCATCGGCAAGAATAGATCCTTGCGTATCACAATCTCAAATTTGTCTACTACTATCCTGAATATGACATATTTTCAAAATTGAAATATCATTTGGTACCAGAATTCAATAAGTTTGCCTATCAACAAAAAGAAACATGGAATCGTATAAATACTCTGATGTACAACAATTTATTGATGAATTGGAGCTGTTTTTGTGGGAAACCCTTCAAATATATTCAGTATATTGTTGTTCATTTGGATCGTATCACTAAAAACAACAACAACTATTCAAGGAAACTGCTACGGTATAAGAAATGCGCAAAAATACTACTGAATTTTCCTCTCATGCACCAATCCAAGTCGAACTGGTACGACTATATATGCTTTCGTATGAGACAAAATATATTTCATTCTAGCGATGCCATTTTAGATAATATGAGTACTTTATATCAAAGTACTCAAGTAGATTACAATGTGTTGAAACAACGATAAAAATAAAATAAATACAACAATAAAAATTAATTGGCGCTCCGGGGCGACTTCATTGATTCCAGTGGCGCATTTGCTTTTTCAGCTGCAGGAAAACCCGGAAAAACCTGCAGCACCACATCATCTGAAGATCTTGATCTAACAATGTCCTCTCTCTCATAAAACAAAATGTAGGGTGTCTCCAGAAGCTCCAATAAATTCAATGCATCGCCAGAACACTTCGTGACACGACTATCGTCAAACTTGAACCAATCCGTTTCGTTCTTGACCAAGGCGTGATAATGACCAAATTCAACGCCAGAACCACAGTGAACAATGACTGTATGAATGTTATAATAGTGGTCTGCTAGGTTGAAATGTTCATCTATTTCGAACCTTCCAAAGAGTTTCTTGCTTCCGTTAGAGGTTGAGTCTTGTAGTCTCAAGTAGATTGAAATGTGGAATAAACAATATCACTTTAAGGTAAAATGTGGATTCAATGAATTATTATGGGTTCTTACATAAACAAAATGAAAAGTCAATGAATCATGTAGTTTTTATGGGATAATGCAGAGTTGTATATAATAACTCATCAGGATTTTGGAATTGTGAAATACACTTTATTTATAATATCACAATTACACAACAACAACAACGCAATCGTTTCTAATGACTGATAGACTACTATTCGATCAGGAGCTTCCAATCATTACCTCTTGTGCTGCCATCTATATGGAACAAAATGAACAAAATGTTTTATGAGAGAGAGGACTTTGGCAGATCAAGATCTTCAGATGATGCAGTACTTCAGGTTTTTCTGGGTTTTCCTGCAGCTGAAAAAACAAATGCGCCACTGGAATCAATGAAGTCGCCCCAGAGCGCCAATTAATTGTTGTTGTTGTTTAATAATTACATGATTTGTATTTTGGAAGTGTTATTACATTCACAGTTGTTTCCAAATCGTAATAACTAACAAAGCATATAAAAGTGAGGGTCTTTGCATAAGTACAGATTTGCTAACATTAACAGTTTTCTCTAAAAATGAAAACTGAAATGTCAACTTTTACGAGTATAATTTGTGATGTACATTCGAAATGAATATATAATGGAAGAAAAATTGTTGAAAGTTCTGTAAAATATATATTTGTTTACCTAAATTCAGGCATCGAATATGTTTATCACTCACTGAATGAATCAATAAACTCAACATCAACGGAGAAGATTCAACCATATGAAAATGATTGACCACCGAGAAAAAAATACATTGTCGTATTTTTTTACTTGCATAATAGAAAACAATGGACTTTGCTGATTTTCTTCACCTCTTTCGATTATGAACGGCACCACACACCTTACACCAAACTCGTGAGTGACTCCATAGTTCACACAACTTGTGAAATTGAGGGTGAAAGTTGTTGAATTCAATCACATCCCATCGTAGGCACAAGCATTGGAGCAAATAAAATACCGAGAGGGCTATCCAACTTCTGGAAATGAAAAAAGCGCAGCGTTAAGGCCCTGCCAACTTTTCAGCGAAACGTTGCAGGGTCTGTCCAGATTGGCAATCAAGGTCTGCTTTCACAGGAGTAGTCCTGTTCCCCACGCTCACTTGCCTTCTCATTGTTGTCAATCCGAATTGTTCCTTTTATTTGCTCTACGTGGGGTATTGTAATGCTTGTCCGTGAGTCGGAAAAAGTATCTCGTTTGTATGAGTGAGTTGTGACAGGCCGGCTTTGTTGGAATGTCAGTCTTATAACTTAGATGTTAGTGTTTTGGAAGGGTCTTGAAAGCAAGGGAAAGGCTTGTGTAAAAAAGGATTGTAATTGATTTCATACGCCGTTGAGAATGTTGCAGAGATTTGAAAAGCAGAAACATTGCCTTCTATAGAACTCTCATATGGAACAATCTCCCGGGGGCTGAAGAACCATCTTTATCCATGTAGGATATTCAGTTTCCATCATTATGGTCATAGGAATTTAACGAATATTTGATGATCTGATTTATCATTTTGTTATTGAATATCACTAGTGTAACAGTCAAAAACGAAAATCAACAGTTGGAAAATTGAACAACTGATTATAGGATGGTGAAAATCACTTTTGTCTGATTTCTACTGTGATTATCATTTTTTACGACCGGTTTCGATTTATTGAACAATTCTTCTATAAAATCAACCTGTGGTGTAGCCGGCTTATCGTTTGATTCGTAATGGATTCAAGGTGCAGCGAAGTTTACCTATTTTTCAGTCAATTTTCATCAATTTTTTTGCATAGCAACGTAGTGTATAAGGTGAATTTATGAGTGATGTGAGTTGAGTGACATATGTGTAATGATTTATTTCAATATATTTTTCTCCTTTGCGCATATTTTTCACTAAGTTGATATGACGTCATATCTGAAGAAATTAATTTCAAATGTTCAAGCTAGTCTCGGATATACCTACACAGTAGGTAGAATGTAGACACATTCAAATACTTCCTTGGCTAATACCACGAAAGGCGTTGGATTATATCTGACAGGTATCTACGCAGGTATCTTCACAGAAAATTTCTTGGAACGGGCACCCTTGCAGACCGGTTTCGGGCTCCTTAGGCACTCGTCAGTGCAAGATAGTGACCATCATCGACCTAAAGTCAATGATATTCCATAATTGAAAATCTAAATTATTTCAGAGTATTTCATTCCTCGTCTATCGGATATAATCCAACGCCGTTCGTGGTATTAGTCAGAGAAGTAGTTGTTTTCTGATCAACGTTTAAAGAACGCAATGCTGTAAATTGGAAAGAGATTCATTGAGGAAACTTCATTATGAATCTGTTGATCATTTTCAGAACGAAAATTTGATGTTTTTTCAACGCAAGGAACATGTCATCCAGTATACATGGTAAAAATAATTGTGAATTTTTTCAGTTTGGAATAGTGTGAGTTTCTACAATATTCCACATAATGATAAATTTGCTTAGGCAAGTGAGGTGAATCAGTTTTTCATACAAATTTCTACGCAAGCAAATGTAAACAAAATAACAGTAATCTTCAACTACATACCACTCTTCATCAGTTACTCAAGTGAGTGAAGTAATGGAGGAAATGTTATGAACTCACTCATCAATATCAAAATTGTTCCAATATTTCATCATTTATTGAGTCCGCTCCAAAATTGAAGTTCTGTTCAAAAAAGAAGGTGAATGTTCAAATTTCGCGGGCTGCGTAAATATGTTGGCATACTCGTCCCGAAAATATGTTCACAATTTCATCTGTTCAGCATGTTTAGTTGGTTGGTGAGGGTGTATAAAAGTTGATAGTGTTTTACGTGTTCGGCGAGTTTCTGCTGCAGCAAAAAAATGGATCAGAGGGTTTGCATCTTATTTTCTGTAAAACATAAAATCGAGTGCTCATAAATAACTGAAATGTTGACAGTGGCATACGGCAATTGTACTCTGAATCAGAAAAAGTGGTACAATTTTCACAGGGAAAATGAAAAAAAATCGGTAGTTCTTGCCGCATGATCGTACGGTCAATAAGGAGTATCATCATGAAGTGATTATCCGCTTGCGAGAGGTAATACGAAGAAAACGTCCGGTGTTCTGAAAAACAAATCATGACTTTTGCATCACGATAATACACCTGCCCAGTCTTCATCGGTCGTGAGTTTTTGACCAAAAGCAACACCATAATCATGCCTCAGCTACCGTATTCACCAGCTTTGGACCTCTGCGACTCTTTTATGTTCCTAAGAAAGTATCGACTTTTGAGATTTGTCATTCGTACGGAGGGGTGTCAAGTGGTTAACGGAAAAACAGATTTTAACAGTTTTTCAACACAGTTCATTACGTCACATAGTTCACATGATATGAAACCTTGTCGAAAAATTCATCTATGCAGATAAATGAGAATACGATGAGTAACTTGATATCCACATAAGTGATTCCAGTGATAAACAAGTGATAAACTCCAAAATTCTTTCAGGGGAGATCGATGTCGAGCTAACGACTCCAACTGACCTCCCTGTAAATTTGATTCAGGAGCGAGAGCTTCTCAACCCTCCAACTCCTGATCCAATAACTGAACCTAAAAAAAAAGATTTTATGGTGCAGCCAGGAAACGACTGAGTCATCTCCTCAAAAGCATGGTACATTATGAAACCGCCTTGCACCAAATTCTTGAACGGCATACGCAGAATCTGTCTCAGGTGGAGGAACAAACCCCCTATGAGCAGATCAGCAGATGTTTGCGCTCAAGTGATGATTCACCAAAACCAGAGGTGAAAAAGCCCTACACGGTTGAATCTAAGGCATCGTCAGGTGTAGCTGACGTGCAAAAACCCTCATATGGGACGGTTGTCGCGGATATCAAGGTGGGAATCTTGCACCTTGACTATCCGACTGCCTCATTAACATTCTGAAACGGTGAACAGAGGCTGCCCACAGGGTTCCAGTCTGGGACAGACCCTATGGTTGATTCTGATGGAGGCATGGTTCGAAAGAATGAGGAATATGAAAGATAGAGAAGGCATTGGAGCGCACGGAGTATATATGCAAGCCTACGCGGACGATCAGCTGATCATCATCGAAGGCAACTCTGTGTGAAGCACAGAGGAAAGATGGAAGCTGGTATGGAATGAATGCAAAGCATGGGAGGAAGAGATGTGGTTGGGGTACAATGAAAGAAAGACAGAATGCATGTACATACCAGCGAGAAGGGATGAAAGATTTCCGGTCATTAGTACAAATGAGAGAGAGCTAGAGATAAGAATGAATGTGAGATACCTTGGGTTTGTGGTGTACACTGGATTGTTATTCATTGACCACCACAAGGAGGTGAGAAAGAAGATGAGTGAATTGGTGAGAGAGCTAAGGAAGTGGACCGGAAAGAATGTTGGGCTAAGGAGAGAATGCGTGAAAATCGTCTACGAAAGGGTAGCAAAACCAGTGATGCTATACGGAGTGCAAGTATGGGGACACAGAGTGCATGACAGCAGAATAAAAAGGCAGCGCAGAGGCTCTTCCTGATCACAACAAGCGGGCCGTACAAGACAACACCAACCGCTGCGCTCTGCGTGATGTCTGGCTTCGCACCACTACACGTGGAAGCTAGGGCAAGATACTCGGAATGGAGTTTGAATGGGTCAAGAACGATTGAAGACAATTTGAAAGGAGGTGATAGGGTATTCCCATGGATGCAAGGGACATTGCTGGGGAAAGTGGATGGAGAAAGAATGACTGAGGTGCATGTGGACGCCGGGATGAGGTCAGACGAAGGAAGAGTAGGAATAGAATGGACATGGGAGAGAGAGGAGGGTGAATGGGTAACCGGTAACGAAAGAGTCAACGAACAGAGCAGTGCGAATGAGGCGGAGATGATTGCGATCGAGAAGGTGATGGATGTGTGGGGTATGGAAGAGAACGTCATGATAGTTAGTGACTCCGCAGTGGGTGTGGAAGGGATGAAAAGGGGGAGAACGAAGAATAGGAGGATAGCGATTATTCAGAGAAACATAGGCAATCGGAAGGCGCACGAGGAAGCCACAAAGGGGTTGGAGAGAGAGAGTGTGACGTGGGAGGTGAGAAGGATAGGCAGTAAGAATGAAGAGCGAAAGAGAATAAAGGAATGAATCAAGGGCGACTGGCAAAGGGAATGGGAGAGCGGAACGACTGGGTGACTGTTCTACAAGTTTTGTAAAACAGTTGGGCATGAACCGCTGGATCTGTCGAGGAAGGCCGTGCAGTTGTTGACAGGACTCGGCAACTTCCCAGGATACTTAGCTAGGTTCAACCTGGGACCGGAAGTGCCGTGCCCCTGTGGATACGGAGAACCGAAAACGGCAGATCACGTGATTGAGAGATGTATGGACGGAGACAGAATTGGATGGCGCGAATGGAAGGAAAGAATAGAAAGGGAAAAAGGTGAGATGATACTTAGGGAAGGGAATGGAAAGAGGGGTGACTGGATAAAATTCGTGAATGAATGGGCCGATAATGTTGTTAGTAATGAATGAAAGAAGACAGCTGCGGCGTACAGCGGAGTTAGGAACTGGGAAAAAGGAAAATATAGTCAGGTCAATTAGACAAGTGACACAACCATGGCAGGTTGGGCGAGGGGATATCCAAAAGAAGAATGGATAGGTTATTATTATCATTGGATTGTCAACAGTTAATTTCTGTTATTGGAGCAGATATTTAAGTTGGTCATGTTAGAATTTCTACTTTTATTTTGTTATTATTAGTATTAGTATTATTATTGATGTAACATTGTGATATTGGAATATTGTAATATTGGAAGTATTAAATGAAGAAAAAGGGTCTTCTACCTCGATGGTTCGTCCTCCCGCATTGCCGCCGCTCTGCGACGGGGATCAATGTCGCGACAAGCTTTCATATCATATAAATTAATGAGTTTGATTCATTTTAGAACTTGTTTTTTCTTCGAGCATCATAAAATCATGTTTTTGATAACTTCTCATTCAATCGCAACATCTTCCGGTTAACGACACTGATTCTAAATATTGTCATTTCTATCCGATACTAAATACTGCCATCATCGATTCAGTTCAAGCATCATGTTATAACAGTTCTGATAACATGAATTGTACCATTGATGTACATCGAATCAATGTTTGCTTCGTCAATCCATTTATTCATCGAAAGCAGTATATTTCTAATTAGATATGAGTGATCGCATAGCTCTTGCAGCTAATAATCGTTCCATCATTGATTTAGAGCTTATCTTGCGGTGAACATAAATATCTCACAGTGGATTGTTCTGTACATAGTTTCCTAATGAAACAAATATTGATCTTGCAAATATGCGGACAGCTCAAGTTACACTGGGACGGTAATTATCATAGATGATTTTGAAATAAAATTCTGTAAAATGTCATTTATTTCTTTCCGGATAGGGTTCACCTGATTTCTTCATTTGCTAGTGACAACATTTCAGATGTTCAAGCAGTGTCATCTGCTGAGCTGCATACTTTTTGAATGTCGTATTTAGAAGGTTATTAATGTTCCGCAGAAACATGAACGGCTCAAAAACTGAACCCTGGAGGAGACCAGTAATGATAACAAACACATCAGATACTCCGTCAACTACTATATGAGTGTTTTCTTTTTATTTTCACAAATTTTTTGTTGTCGTTTCGTTAAGTACATGTTTCTCAACCTTATTGCCGAAATGAGTGGTTGTCGTATTCTAACGTTTTATCAATATCGAATATACAATAAAGTGGTAGACAATGGCCCAGAAAAATTCGAACATGAAATGAAATTTGTAATGAGTGGAACCTTCTGTTCACAAATTTTACGAAATGTTCAGAAATTCATAATATATACTTAGCATTTTTATCAAACCATACAATTCGAGCGAGAAAAAAATAATAATAGTCAGTCAAATAGTTAAACTCAAAGTTGCAAAAACACGGGTGTTTCCATACCTTTTCGACAAAATTTTTGACAGATTATTGTGTGAATTGAAAAATAAAATCTTACGAAGGAGATTATTCGTTGGATTGTGAAGCAGATCCAGGAAAAAAATAAATAATGTTAAGTGAAAATAACAGCATTATTACAATCACTTTCTGTTCAAATTGTAGAGGGCATATTTGTAAATTTTTGGAAAAGACAGGGGTTGGCTTTCTTCTTCCACTTCTCCATCGTTATATAGGAACATGTGAAAATCTTCTGATGAAAGGGAAGGAACAATTAATTTCAGAGAATTTACTCGATACAAATTTGTGTAGATCATGCAACGAAGTAACTTTCAGACACAAACTTACAGAAAAACCCTCTCGAATAAGTTACTTTCATATAAACATTGAATTATACAAAAGAAGAATACTTTCGAAAGAACTATGTCCATATGAATACTGAATTATACAGACATACTTTTCTCTATCCAGTTTGTTTTCCAAACATTCGTTATGGAATTGAATCAGATATCATTCAAAGGATTTCTACACAATGTAGTAATCAAGTCAAATATTGTGAATCGTTCCAATGTATGTTTATACATATAACAAACTCCATATATATGACGAGTATATTACGAACTCCATAAATGTGTTAACAGTTTTGGAATTTATGAGTAAAAATTAAAAAAAATATATTGAAGATACCAGGTCCATTACATTTCAATGAGCTAGTTGAACAAAAGGAAAATATGTACAGAAATGAACAATTAGTATGAAATTCAGAAAATGCGATTCGTGAAGAGAAATAAATCATCAATCTGGCCTTTAAGCGAAATTAATCAATGGATAGGTTGAATATTGAGTAAAATGTGACAATGGGTGGAAAAACTTCAGAAAATAAAAAAAATACCCGAAAACAAGCTACTTGACGTTCTAATCATCAGTATCTACAATCGTCGGTTATAGTTAGTCCAATATGATGCTTCTTGACTATTTATGTCATTTGGCTGTTTCCCCTCTCCACTCCCGTTGAGTAACCGTAGCCCATATGTTGCAGATATACACGCTGGCTTGGCTGAATGTATATATCCTTGTCCAACATATGAGCAATTTGAATGATTTCAACTCTGGAACACTTGAATATAGCCAACATGACACAAAGAGATTAAACAAACGAATTCGTTTGTTTCAAGTATTTGTGTACTGTTGTTGTCCAGGAAATTTCAATATTTTTGAGTTTCGCAACAGATACTCTTTTTTGGGCCCCAAGAAAGAATTTGATCAAATTTGAAACGATGGCAAAAAAATCCCTTTTTAAAGAAAAATCGAGACTGAATACCCAACCAATTAGAGTTTCAACGATTCTGCTCTTGGTGAATTTATGGTGATTGGATTTGTAATACAGTTAGTGAGAGCTGGTTATTATTATACACAAGACTATATTGAAAAGTATTTCATGAATTACTGTGGTTAATCAGACCTACTTCGTGAAATTACTCATCCATTTGGAGCTCTGGAAATCAACTCACGCAACTCATGTAAATTTGCAATGTGACGCAATGTGCTTCAATTATAATTGTAGGCTAAATACTCTTGCAAAAATGAAAACAAACGCTAACTAGAAGTCACAACGAGCAAAAGCACCATCGAAAAAGGTGAACAATGGTGCAAGGAAAATTATCAGAGATACAAGAGGCATTTGTAACTCATAGTTGTTGTTTCTGAAGCTGGTTTTGAAAGTATCAATGATGGTAATACGAGCAGAACATTTTTGATGGACCAAAAACCTTCAGCAGCGATATTGGCCTGAAAAAAATTTGAAAGGCTCTACCGAGAGGTCACAAAATAGACATTGAATTTTTTGTAAATGATTTTGACTACTGGAGTAGAGTCAAGTACATGAACCGTGGTTGTCGTCATCGAAAGGATATTAATAATAATGGTGTTTTAACAAGCAGGAAAACGAAAAATCTTTTTTTCTTGAAACGTAAATTGAATACATTGGTGTGTATTCAGCTATACTAGTATCGATAGAGTTATTTACAACATCATAAATTGCTTCAGATCACAAAACAATTTTGTCTGAATATCGATTACAAATACCCCTTTATGCGGAGTGTTATTCTTCTTTAACCTCACTGATTTGTTATTTCAGTTGAATCCCTGTCGTCTATTCAAGTATGTGCCGATGGTGGTGAAAATAACCGTTTCCACACTGCTAGCTATTTTTCATTATCCCTCCGGGGAACCCCCAAACACTGCACCACGAACATTTCAACCTCAACAATTCTGCTAATCCCGCTTTCTACTACAGATTTGTTCCAATCAATACCCTAACAACTTGTCTAGTCATCATCATGCAGGCAGTTCGCGTAACTTGGTTAGAGGGGCCACATCAAAACAATGGAACGCCGAACTAGTCGTAGTTCACGATGAAAGCGTTTACTTGTAATTTGAAATATAATCAACACAACTTCAAATTATGATTAAGCGATGTTTGTGGCTCGGCTTGTTTAGGCTTCGGCAATAATTACGCACTAATGTCTGGGCAATTAACGACTCTCGAATAGTAATTCACGGAGGGAAATCGTTTGGGAGTTTGGTGAGCCGTGATTTCGTTTCTCTGTGTGGATATCGAGCAAGGCTTTGAAGTGGTAGATGAGCTTTAAATTCCATGGCGGTGGTTTTGTTAAAAAGAGTTAAAAAATTAAGCAGCAATGGTATTCATCTACAGATTGAATTGCTTCATACACAAATTGGATGTAAAATAAATTTTGGCATGATGTACCAAAGCTATGAAATAGCAGATATCTCTAGTTGTTGAAGAGAAAAATTAACCTTAGAACTTGTCGTCAAATTCAATTCCGAAATTTTTTAAACAATTTCAATGAATTGATTGATATATAGGTTATTCTGAAGTGTGTTGAAATAATTATCTGTTCCTCGAATATATTGTTTCAAAATTTTGAACTTTTCATTTATTTAAAAATCAGGTCTGCATCTTTATGAAGCTTTTTGTGAAAAACTTCCGAAGGAAGAAAGGAAAGACAAAAAAACATCTTTTCTAAAAATCTTTTTCTCATGAAAATGTTCTATTTTCGACTCACATGCATTTCTGAACCATTTATTCCATCATTGAACAAATTCACAAATAAGTTTTTTTTCTATCTCTAGGAAAACTTCAGTCAGTACCTAAAATAGCCAAAAAATCTCTAAATCACCTACAAACCAGTTGTTTCACTATCAGGAAAATAGAAAAATTATGTAGTTAGCCATTGTATTAGTGTCCATTAGTCATTGGACCCCACTGGACATATTACCTCTGGATGCTCTGGTCTGCCAGGTCAAAATAAATCTCTCAGGGTCGTTAGGGGGCTATGAAGGATCATTTCTCAGGAGTCTTAAGAGCATATGAGAAAACTGTAGCACAGTAGAAAGTTATGTAGCAAACTGTTAATCAATATACGTATGTTTAACTATCATCAGCAATCATCAAATTGGTTCTCGAAAACAAATATCAATGACTTTTTTTTCTCTACTATATTGGAGATGTTTGACTTGTAGGTCTCTGGAAAACACTGCAGCGTCAACGCGTTTTTTCATCTCTTCGATCAGATCCATTACATCAATCTTGTTTCTTCACAAGTTTGTGAAGTCACTGGATGTATGTTATATTCTTCTGAACATAATTTGGCTTGTCCATTAATTGTGTGATCCAGTGCCTCACATTTGGACCCATGAGCTGTCCCTCTTCTTTTGTTGCGTTGCCTGTAGCTGGGATCTTCATTTCATGCTATTCAGTGAGTGACTCTGTAATTGTTCTGAGCCAATCTATATTTTTTTGAAGCAGATCTTCGGTTTTTTTCGGATAGTCCGTTTTTTTTTCTCTGTCTGGATATCAAGCGAACCTCTCCCACTCACACGGGACAGTATCTGAATTACGAATCCAACCACCCTAGTGTTTTCAGGCTCTGTATTACGGAGGAAGGTTTCGAGAAGGAAATAGGCATCATCAAAAAATATCTTCAATGGAATGGTAACTCCAAAGTGATGATGACACAGACTTTGGCTAGGAGATAGCAAGAGCCTCGTACGGAAGAGAAGCCGTCAAAACCAGTGCTTTTACTTTCCTACGATAGAGGATTGTCGAAAAGGTTAGAAAGAATTGGATCCAAGTACAACGGCTTCATCTTTAGCAACCTCAAGAAAACCATGCCACCAAACGCAGACTGCGATATCAAGAATTGCTTTTTTATCAGATATCCTGTGAGTGCGGCAAATCCTATATCGTTAAAACAGACAGACTATTGAAAAACACACAGCGAAAAGAAACCAGAAAATCGGGAATAGCATAGCATGTTTGGACTCAACATAGCATCAAGTAATCCCAAGCTGAGATCATTCACAGAAAAAAACACTGGATTGAGATGAGGTTGAAAGAAGCTGCAAATATGTTATCCAACATCAGTCAAGGTAGCGTAGAGATATGCAACATATGGAAACCTTCAATCAAGCGTAAAACGGTCCAATCCCGCTAAACCTGTGAAGCGAAGAGAGAATAATGGAGATAGGTGAAAGCACTCTCAATAGTTATCTCTTGAAGGAATAGTCCAGTCATCTCTCGAAGAAGATTATGGATACTAACAATCGAAACCTCGTGAAGTGACTTGAAATTTTCTTTATACATTTGCTCACTTTTATTTAGTTTTTCATCTCACGTGTTTCACTATACAGTACAATCATCAGTCGTTTCCATGATCACACCTGAAGGTTTGTGGATTTGTAAATTAGTTGGTGAAATCTTACAATTATTACGTTATTGATTCTCATCAAAAATCGGCTGATTCCATTACATATTACATTATCATCCAGAATTCATCTCATTATCATCAAGTTTTTCAGGATACAGTGTACCTAAATTATTTCATGCTGTTCTGCGATTTTTCGTTAAATCACCTGAATCACCTTGAATTATTACGGTCACTGTCATTCGACGTCAACCGTTCATCAAACCCTTGGAAGTCCCTTCAACTTCATGGGATATGTAACAAAGCGAAATGAAAATCAATTGCTTGAACACTCAAATATTTGCATGCATGCCACTAATTGACAATAACGACGAAAATGGCGACCACAATTGGGGGTGTACAGGAAGTCGCAGTGGGTTATAATGAAAAGGGCTCACGCCATCTGAGCCTAAATGTGGGGATGGAATAAATTTGTTTCCCGAATTGAATCGACCGAAATCGAAAGGTGACAATGGAATTAGAGTTGGTTTTACAGTAATTGTATAACTGATGAAAAATTAAAACTTATTTGAAATCAAACAAAGTCATGTGAAGTTTTTTTTTGGTCAGTCGATGTATGGAAAGTTTTACGTTCACGTATTACGTTAATGGAACAAAAAATAATTCGGATGTATGAATTAACCAAGTTTGAGCAGGGTCACAGAAAAAAAAAAACATAATCAACATCCACATCCAGAATTTTCTCCAGATCCAGCCCACAGGGACTTTTTCGTGTACTCAGACCTCAAGAGAATGCTCGCTGGAAAAAGTTTTGCGCCTGAACTATATGTGGGATTTCATATAGCAGCCCCACTGTATGGAATTTTACATATTGATTTGATTTGAAGGTGATTTGACAATGTTTCGTGGTGCACTTCATTAGTTTGGACTTCCATTGTCTGATATTATATAAATAGATTTGAAATCCCTGAAAGAATCTAAAAAAATCAAAGAGATAAGCTGAAAAAATAACAATAATATTCAGCAAAAAAATGAAATTACAATGAAATAAAATACAAGCAACAACCAAAAAATCAAAAAATTTAACCATTCACACGAGATGAAAATTAAAAATTATCAACAAGAAACGAAAATTGAAAATTAAAATATTATAAGCCAAGTTACTTCACGAAGTTTCGATTGTTAGTATCCAGAATTGTCTTCGAATGTATGGACTACCCAAAATCCACAAGAAGGATGTTCCGCTCAGACCGCTCAGACTCAAAACTTGTCCAGACTTTTACTGACAACAATAAAACCACTGCAAGGAAAAACATCATCTTTCGTGAAGAATTCAAGGCATTTTGTCGAACTATTATGGGCAATCGAAGTCAAAGAGCAGGATCGACTGATCAGTTTCGACGTGGAAAGCCTCTACACCAACGGTTCTGTCGGAGAGCTTTTCAAATCATACAGAGGAAGCTGTCCGAAGATGGTGACCTAAAAGATAGAACAAACTCAGCGATACAAATGATCATGAAATTACTGGGATGCTGTGTACAAAACTGCTGCTTTCAACTGAAGGAAGAATTGTTTACGCAAGATGAGGGACTGCCAATGGGATCGCCACTTTCACCGGTTATAGCCAACATATACAACATGATTTGAAACAAGAAGCCCCGCGTCTGGTTGAGATACGTGGACGACACCTTCATATGGAACCATGGGGAAGCAGAACTAGACACCTTCCTGAAGCACATCATCAACGTAGGTTCTTCCATCACTTTCACCATGGAGGAGGAAGTCCACAACGAATTGCTATTCTTGAACATAATGGTTAAGAGGACCAACACTAAATGGAAAATATCTGTATACCGAAAACCCACTCACACAGGACAGTATCTGAACCAGAAATCCAACCACCATCAATCGACTAAGAGAGAAATCGTCAAGACTCTACTAGACCGTGCTTTCAAGCTCTGTAATACAAAGGAAGGTCCCGAAAAAGAAATAGGCATCATCAAAAATGACCTTTCCCAGAATGGTTACTCCAGAGTCATGGTAGAACAGGCCTTAGCTAGAAGACAGCAAGAGTTCCACAAGGAAAAGAAGCCGCCACAACCAGTACTTGTACTCCTCTACATCAGAAGATTATCAGAAAGGATAGAAAGGATTCGGTCCAAGTATAACATCAGAACCTGCTTCAGATCTGGGAACACTATCCGTAGCAGCCTCACAAAAACCAGACCACCAAACGCGGACTGCGATTGCAAGAATTACATTTACCGGATACCCTGCGAGTGCGAAGAATCATACATCGGTGAAACTAGGAGGCCATTGAAAGTTCGCATTGCCGAGCACAGGAAACATACAGAGCGAGGAGAAACCAGAAAATCAGGAATACAGTTATCACCTGAAGACTTGGCTTGGAATTTTTAATTTTCATTTCATTGTAATTTCAATTTTTTATGAATAACATAATTGTTATTTCTCCAGCTAATCTTTTTAATTTTTTATAGATTTTTTCAGGGATTTCAAATCAATTTATATCTTTTTTTTCTGTGATATATTTTTCAAATGAAGTTTGGGTTATAGAGTCAATATTTTTTTTCGTCTATAACAATTCAGGAACTGGATTGTTCAGCGACTCTAATAGTTGGGTTTCAGACAGTAATTGACTTAAAAGTGACTTATCAATTGAAAAAAAATGAACCTTATTTCAGACTCTCTTGATATATTCTATCACAAATCTCTTCGTGTCTCAACCTCTAACTCGATTCGCAGAAGACCCCCAATGAAGATTAGCAAATACTTCTCTGTGGCGAAGTTTTCCAAGCTCTCAGTGTACCACTTCTTCCTAAATCTAGAATCGTTTCAATTTCACTTTCTAATGACGTGTTTGCTGGGGAAAAACTGATTTTTCCAAACTCCGTTTATCCCCGGCAGCAATTCATTCCACCCTCATCCATTAAAACGGAATAAAACGAGAATGATCAAGTTGCCAGTGATACGAGACACTCCAAATTATCTCGATAGCTCAATGCGGATGCGAACAGCATCTCGAATGGATCCCTCACCTCAAAGTGACACGGTCGTAACTTACAGACGTGTCAGAATGACGAGTTTCAATCGTCGCCGATGATGATATGACAAGAGGGTTGTGCAGAAAGACAACTCGACTGCTATAAATTTCGGCTAATGTTCAATATCGCCGCCTGCCGAAGTATTACGCGATGTTCATCAACATTAATGATAGTAGGCCGGAATGTCTCGATGAGAGTCTTCTGTTTCAGGACGAGGATTTTGATAGTCCAGGAACGGGGGTGGATTTGGTAGTTTTCGAAGTGAATTTTAGGTATGTGTAAAGTAATTCAATACAATTCAACCCAGATGTGCTCAAAGTCCTGCTTGTATATGGTACATCTCAGACTTGTCAATTCATGTCTGAACTTGGAATAACCAGCAGTGGTATATTTTCATAAGTATACCTTTGCATTTCGTGCTTAACGTTGAGTTATTAGTGAGAAGATAAATAATTAAGAGTTGACAAAAATAAGAATTTGTGGAATTTTCAAAATGACTGAATACGGTAATACTTTCACAAGGTAAGTTATTATTACCAGATTATGCATGAATGCATACATTCGAACAATTATTTCAGTGGAAAGAAAGTTTTTTGGGTTCTACTGCTCCACTTCTATACAAAAAATGTGGGAAAATTACAAAGATAGGTAGGAAATAAATCTATACATAGATGTATAGATCATGCAAAGAAGTAACTTTCAGATACAAACTGGAAGAAAAAACCCTTCTCAAACAGCTACTTTCAAATGAACATTGAATTACAGAAAAAAGAAATTCTTTCGAAACAAATACACCTGCCTGAACACTAATCTGGTTTTCGGAAAAATCACAGTACTTCTAGTGTTCTGTTGAAAATGACCGACGATATTTTTTCAGCCACCGATAATGAAAAGGTCCCTTTTTCTTGTCTCTCGATTACAGTGAGGCTTTCGACACCATGAATCACAATCTGATGTACACTAAACTTGATTTTAGTTCATTTTAAAAAAATAGAAAGCAATGTATTGTGATAAAGGGTAGTCAGTTTGATAATTGAGTGTATGTCATGGAGCCCCAAGGTTCAATTCTCGTCCCGCTACTCTTTATTATCTACACATCTGACTTCTCCAATGTTTTTGAGTTATTTAACTTTCATACATATGCAGACTACTCCCATAAAGAAAATCAGCTTATTGATCACGAAACATCGCTCAATAAATATATAAAAAACTTATTCAGTTTTTGCAGCAATACTATCTAAACCTTAATCCTAGTAAAACATCTTCATTCATTTTTGGAAAAGCCAAAGATCGTGAAAGGGTCCTAGATAATATCGATTTGTTTATTGATGAATATTCTGAGAAGTTGACTGACAAAATAAAATGTTTAGGACTTCATATAGACTATAACCTCAGATTTGTTCATCGAGTCAATATTCTGATTCAAAGGTCGTACGGGTACTCTGAAACCTCTGTATTCAAACAGACATTATCTAAGTAGGTCTCCCAAAATTACCCTTTCACACGTACTGATTCTATCTATGTTTAATTATTGCGATGTCATCTATGGCCCTTCTATCGATTCCATAACTTCTGCAAGAATCCAGAAAATACAGAACGCCTTCATTAGACTAATATTCAGCTTGAATATTATTACAGAGATCATGTGACCCTTCAAATCTATCAACTGAATTGGTTTAAAATGCAAATTTCGCCTGTTTCATTCTCAAACTAATAAAAAAAACAACAACTCACTTATTTGGTAAATAAACTCCTTCCATGACATCAGATACACTCAAGAAACCTTAGATTTAACAATAACTATCTATGAACGATCCTTCGCGTATCATGCTGTAACAATGTATAACTCATTCAGTGAATCTTTGAAAAATTCATCACTACCGCTATTCACAAGTAAACTTAAAACTGAATTGCTCAGTCAACAATGATCCAAGAATAAACATTTGTATTTCATTTTACCATTTTCCTGAAATTGCCCTTAATTTTTTTGTAATGTTTCTTTTTTTCAAACGTGTTTGAGTGGAAGAATAGCGTTTTGCTAAGCTCCGCCACGTAAAATAAAAACCATTTATTACACACTATATTTGTATTCCAAACATTCATTGGAATTGAATCAGATATCATCTACAGGATTCCTAGACAATATACCTTTCATTTAGGAGTAGTAGAAAGCCACAAACTTTCTTTCTCAAAAAATAGTCACTCCTAAAACTATACGTCTTTCAATTTAAACAAGACTTCTTTGGCTATGATTCAATCAATAAATGAATGCCATTACAATGTCACTCAATAACATGAGTGAATCAAACTAATTTCAAGACATAGAGTCGTAATTTTATGAATGAACTGTTTGTTTTTTCTCGTGATGTTATTCAGGTTGGTACTGAAGCCCTAAGGCAAGTGTCTTATGGAAAACATCGATATGAGGATGACAGTGTTCCATGTAAGTGAAATGTTTAAAGCCAAAAACGTTCTTTCTCAAAAATTATTCACTTCTAAAATTATAAGCCTTTTAATTTAAATTGTTTATATTAGTATTTTCTACGAGTACGCATGTTAATTTTTGTGTCCGATATATAGGACAATGAGCACATAGTATATTGTTATATTTTTTAAGGAGATTATTTCTGTATGGAGCTTTCGCAATTATAGAAGATGATGATTTACGAGTAGATACAATAATTCTGTTTTCACCCAGTAATGAGGTGATCTTTTCGATGAAGATAATGATAAGGAAGACAAAATCGACAAAATTAATTTGCCTGCTTCACAAATGCAGAATGCATCACTGTGATTATGACTGGGATACAGATGATGAAATACCACAGTCGAAAATGTGAAAAAATATCTACCATTCAGAAAAAACGAACACCAAGTGACAGAAATTATATAAAAAGGGTTTACCAATATGTGTGCGATGATATTCAGAGCAATCATGATATTTTTGAAAGGCTCCAAAGTGATAATGTTACCGAATATACCCCTTACCCTAAATCGCTACCCTATGCGGGTAGAGATTAGCGAAGTGAAATGTTTGGTTGAAGTCCTTCTTTGAGTGGCTACGTTTCATTTCCCAGAGGAAAAATCTTTTAGGAACGTGCACAAGATACTAATAGTACTCTAGTTCCCCAAGCAATGTCTAGAAACAAATTTGAACTGATTATATCAAATATTCATTTTCGAAATAATAATACTTTGAACCAATCAGACAAGTTTGCCAAAATCAGATCTCTTTTCACATATTTGAAGGAGAAATTTCTTGAGCATGCTTACATGGAAAGTCAGATCGATATGGTTTTAAGTAATGGATCGAAATCACTCGTCAGGAATGATATTTGAATTGGTTTGAACTCTAACATGGTGCTACAACACGAGACTCCCAAAAAGGAAAGAAAGTGGTATTTTCCTTCAGTTACCAGGGCGTAGACATGGCAGTGAACAGAAGAGCCGTTGTTCTTGATATTACTAAAGCCTTTGACCGTATGTGGTATGAGGGTATGAATATCAACGACTCATCGAAAAAAACGAAGAATTCAATATATTTATTTGCTGACGACAGTCATTCCATTTGGATTGCAGTACATCGGCTGCGGATTCACATCTTCACCGGTAGCAGGAGGTTGCATATCTCAATAAGGATCTAGGAGTGATTTCGAGTTGGGTTGAAACTAACCAGGTCCAATTCAATGCCACAGAACCCAAGACATCGGTTTTCTCCAAAAAGATAAATGTCTCCGAACTGGATATTATAATGTCAGGACAGACAATTCCGCTTTCTGCTTCGATAAATTTGTTGGGGGTTGAAATGGACACCAATATGTCTTGGCAAAATCATGTAGCTGGAATTGCAAAGTTTGCTTCTCTAAAGCTTGGAACACTGTTCCGAACCAGAAAAACTGTACACATTCCAACAACTTCTGATGCTTATAAAGCTCAGATCAGATATTCTTCGGAGGGACTGTCGCTGTTCTACGTTTTGAGGTTCAACTCAGTACATTTCGAACTTAACTGTTTAAGAACTCTTCCATTTGCAGAACTGCCTTTGTGTGGAATAAACTTTCTGAGAACGTTTTTTCCAAAAGGATTTAATCTCCAGTGATTCAAATCAAATGTGAATCGCTACTTTCGCAAAAGGCACCGCTCTTAGAGCACCTCAAAAATTTTCCTGTAGTGCTCGTGTTTTGTACTTGATAAAAAAAAACCTCAATTGGAATGTTTTTTCAATGGATACGATATTGATATTCATCAAATTAGATACATCAGTTATGTTAGGCATTTTGTCCGCATTTTAAATGTCCTTCACACAATAACGTTTGAATTATCAGTTTTGGAGTTAACGCAAAATTCAGAATATTGCATGATAAAATAAATTTTATCGGACTCCCACACCGATACGACATGCGTGATGAAGAAAGGTTGTTTTCTCGTTTAGTGTTTTTAATGTATATACGTACATACTCATTTCAGTTTTAAAATTCAAATCGATAGTTGTGAACATACTTTTGTTGAAGGTTTTTTTTAAAGGTTATTACTATTAGTTACAAGCTGAAGCAGCACTATGAGAGGAAAATTGTGGGCATATATGCTCTGCTACACGTGTGAATCCAGAGCGGGTGCTAGTTGTAACTGAACAGCAGAAAAACATGCTCTAATTCTTATAATATTCTCAATTCGTAGGGCACTGTACACAAAAACTCCCTCCAGCAATTTCAAAAATAGCTACTAATTACTCTACGGATCCAGACAGTGACTTTCATCGCTCGGTTCAGAACAATACAGAACATTTCCGAAAGAATTGTACAACCTTCCCATCATAATAACTCCGTTTTGCCAGCTTTTATTTTGATTATAATTCGTTGTACATGTTGGAGAGAGGCAGGGGACGAGAAATTGCAACTAATTAACTCTACGGTTTTGGTAATTACCTTCGGGGAGGAAGTTACGAATGGGAGATTTTATGGAAACTGTTTAATCCTGACCTCGGAGAAAATGAAGAATTCCCAGCTAATTGAGAATATTCATAACGAGATGATTACCTCTAAAAGTGGGTATGGTGGTTAAGGTATAAGGTTGTTCAAAAACATATAGAAAAAAATAATAGAAAGTTACTCTTTTGTATGATCTGCACATCTATAGTTTTCTACACTTTTTGTATAAAGATGGAGTAGTAGAAAGCCAAAAACTTTCTTTCCCAAAAAATAATCACTCCCAAAAATATAACCTTTTCAATTAGAACAAGATTACTTTGGCTGGGATTCAATCAAATGAGCGAATGAATGTTATTAGATCACATTCATTCCCCGACATTTATGAATGAATTGTCTGTTTTTTATAATGCACATCCAGATTGATACTGAAGAACCCTAAGGCAAGTGTCTTATGGCGAAACATCGATGTATACCAGTGAGGTATAACAGATCACTGCTATAGTCACGTGTCTTTGCAAATATTAGTTTTGGAATCCATTTTTGAACCACATTTACTTCTTCGGTAAAACAGTCACTAACACCCCTCAATCCTAAAAGTCCGTGTGTAAGATGTGATTGTACTAGCGAGAAATAAATCATTTTAATTGTCTAATATCCATAAATTCTTTGAGATATCTTAAATTTCGGAAGAAACACTCTAAATTTTTTGAGAAGTTGTTGCATGTGTAAATACCACTTCATATGTCCCTCTATCGTGACACCAAGGTATTTTACCGATTTTGCTGAAGGAATTTTTTGTTCAAGCCTACTTTAAAGGGACCCAAGTTCGGTAATCCGTTGATATAAAATGTAAATGGTAAGTAGCAAGTTTTTTAGTAATCAACAGTTAATTTATTGTATTGAAACCATTTCGAAATTTTAGGAAAATCATCTTCAACGGTTTGTTTCATATTTTGCCAAGTTCAAGAAATGTTCAAAATGGCAGTTTCATTGGCAAAATTGATAGTGTGACCAGCGGTATTCAAAGAAAACACACTATTTATACAGATAGTGGAAAGGAATGGCCCCAGCACAGTGCCTTGTAGAACACCATAGATCACAGCTTTCGTAAAAGGGTTTTGTGACATACAGTGTCAAAATCCCTGGAGAGGTCTATAAATATTCCAAGTATGGGTATTTTTTTTCTAGAACATTATAAACAATTGTAGTAAATTTATAAATTGCATCCTCGGTGGATCTGCCTTCTCTAAAACCGTACTGTAATTCCGACAATAAGTTGAATTGCTTCAAAAACTTGGTCAGTCTGATTTTTATCAACTCAATTTTTATTTTGATTGTCTATATTGTTTATTAACTTACTGTGCATCTTCTGTGCATCTTCAGTAAATCTCAACTATGCCGATCATCCAAACCATCATTCTCCAATAGATAATTCTCGTCGACCTCTTTCGTGTTGTGTTGCTTGAGCTAATGTTCGATAATTTCATATACAGCGATTTTCAGATTTTGCGGATATAACGTTATGACTCTCAGGGGTGAACGACAATAAATTTTGATTTGCCATCAAGATGTCGTTCTATGCCGTAAATCTTTATTTACTCCATATTTATTGGAAATGATGGCGAAAGCCATATAGTGTTTTTTTTCGCAGAGAATAGTTTCATGCTGGAAATAGTAGTCGTGAAAATTTAGGAGTTCTTGGTTTTTTATGAGACAGGTGGTGCATGGAAAGTTGAACAGCCAGGTCAATTTGGGAAATCACAAAATTTTTGATAGGTATATTTCGAAGGTGTATAAAAATACTTGATTGTTGATTTCAACTGATCAATTTCAATAGCCTACGAGCTTGTCTTGAAGTTGTCGATGGTATTGGGCAATCTTAAATTTCAAAACCTAGATGTTAGTGAATCCGACATCAAGAGGTTTAGAGTTATGTTGCTGTTGTGTAGCACTTATTTGCATAAGAATGTTCTAGTTACGTGTCCTTTTAGAAAAAGTTAATTCCAATTTGTATGGAAGCACGAAAGGATTCAGAAGAGATTCGATATTTGGAGACGTAACACCAAAATTGTTTTTTTTTTCAGTAATAGGATTTCATTGTTGAAATGTATCGTACCGCGTGCCTTGACATAATACCACAGAACCGGCACTCGAATCACCAGCTACTATTTAGAATACTATTTCAATTCGAATTGGAAATGTCTCACTACATCACTTGGTTTCGATTAAAATTTTGAAATCCATAAATATAATATATGAATTGTTGGTACCTATTCAAGGTGGTTTTTTAAATAAAGAATTATCATCTTATTTTCGTGAGATTATGTGAATCAGTGAAGAGTGGCAATTTGAATCTGTGTTCATTGTGTCGCTGAGTTTCATTCAATATTCACATTAATTTCAGTTGTTCCGGTAGAGTTAATAATCATATCGATTTGGGCCTGTGAATTTCTGTAGAAGCATTTATGCACTATTCAATCACGATCATATTTGAACATTTGAATAAATTCGTTCAATTTAATTATGACAGTGATAGTAACTGGAATCGTGAAAATGATTTATAACTAGCCCCTGAAAGTCATTTATTATTCAACAAAAATGCCACCTTGGTATTCATTCCATAATTGTTGATTTTATCGCTGTTGGAAAGAAGCATCTCATTGTTGTTAAACTCTGTTTTGGTGGCATATAATCTTCAATGTTTCCATCATTTTATCAGTTGACAATCCCGATTCAGCTCGAAGACTTTTGTTTATGTTAATAACTGGAACAATGGAACAAGTGAATGAATAAAAACCTGAAACAATCAATGGATTATTCAATATAGCTGTCACCAGAGGCTGATACAGCTGTTTGCGATTATTTTCATCAAAAAGAGTCTCATCATTTCTGTTGATGGAAAAAATTGACCCTTATTTCATCAATTATTTATCGATTTCTCAGAAAGTTAAATGAATTTTTTGTAATGAAACAGTTTGTCAAATACTTATAGAGTTTCGAAAGTGTATACATCTCTCACAAGGTATGTGGAATTTTGATTCTTTCATTACCTTTACCACCTTAGTAATAATCTTGTATTTGAATACCAAATATTATTTGAAAATAATCATGGCAGTAGTGAATTTTTGGGTCTCTGGGTTTCTCTAGCGTATAGATTATTTCTGTCCAATTTATAGAAAAATTTTGTTTGAAATCTATCAGGACAACTCCGAAGATATAGTTTTGTATTAATCATTGTAAATTCGTTTGTAGTCTGTGTACTCAATAGGACTGTGAAATATCTACAGACCAGCAGACTCTCGAAGTGATTGTCCGTTTCAAAAGAATGAATAGCAAACGTCGGAAACCAATTTTATTCATTTTTCAAATCGAAATCTTTATTCAATATATATGAGTTTTTCATCAATTTCGATATTATTTCTATACAAATATAAAAAAATCGTATTGATATATCAAATGTGAAAAGCGAGGTCAAAGTAATTACCAGAACAATATTATATTCACGTATCATCTCCATTTGTTTTGTTTCCTTCCTGACAGCGGAAATGCGGAATTTTACGATTTTATATTTCTAATAACAGTATTACCACCAATGTTACAGAATTAATTTAGATCAGCCTTCATATAGCATTTCATCTCAATGAATCTTTCCTCGATGTAAATAACTCATCCAGATAATTTTGATAGAATTAAAACTGCAATATTTCATGAATGCGAACCTCATTTATTCTTCCTGTGCGAATTGAAAGTTAATTCATGGCCTGTAATGAAAAGAGCACAGAGTGCCCGGGAGAGAAATAAATTTCCTTCGGACTTTGCATTTAATAAACCAGGAGGAAATTTGGTTTTAATCACAAATAAACACTAATTTGAATGCAAGTTTCTGAACGCTCTCTTCTTTTTAATTTCTTGAATATGTCGATACTGACATAATCTATACTAATACATATCTATACTTTGGTTTGAAGGTGGTTGACAATGTTTCGTAGAGCATTTCATTAGTTCGGACTTCCATCGTCTAAATTGATTTGAAATCCGTGGAAGAATGTGTAAAAGAGATACGCAACATACGGAAAAGATACGCAACTTATGGAAACCTCTAATCAAGTGGAACATGACCAACTCCAGCCAAACGTTCAACTTCCTCTAAAATCGATGAAGCGGTGAAAGGGAAGAGGGGATATGTGAAAGCACTCGAATGACCTATAAATAGGCAGATCTCGGAGGAATAGGTGCAGTTATCACCAGAAGATGATTGTGGACACTAACAATCGAAACGTCGTGTAGTAACGTGTATGTGTGTGGTTTGGAATATTTCAACTTTTTATTTTCATTTTTTTGTTGTTGCTTGTATTTCATTTCATTGTAATTTCAGTAGCTTGCTTAATATAATTGTTATTTTTCAGCTAATCTTTTTAGTTTTTTACAGGAATTTCAAATCAATTTATATCATATTAGATAATGGAAGTCCAAACTAATGAAATAACTGGACGTATTACTTCGAGATCTGACTATTTATAGGTCATACGACTGCTTTCACCTATCTTCTCTGCCCTCTCTCCGCTTCATTGGATTTTAGCGGGAGCTGACCGTTTGGCGGGAGTTGGTCATGTTCCGCTTGATAATAGGTTTCTATATGTTACGAATCTCTACGCTAGCTGGGTAAATACATTGTTGGACAACATATATGCAGCTTCTTTGAATTTTTTTCTGAACCAGTGTTTTTCCTTGTGGATGATTTCAGCTTGAGCCCACTTGATGTTATGTTGATGAGTTGTTGTTGCTATTCCGGATTTGCTGGTTTCTCCTCGCTGTATGTGTTTCTTGTGCTCAGCAATACGAACTTTCAATGGCCTCTCAGTTTCACCGATGTATGATTCTCCGCACTCGCAGGGTATCCGGTAAATGCAATTCTTGGAATCGCAGTCCGCGTTTGATGGCCTGGTTTTCGTGAGACTGCTACGTTTAGTGTTCCCAGATCTGAAGCAGGTTCTGATGTTATACTTGAACCTAATCCTTCTTATCCTTTCCGACAATCCTCCGATGTAGGGAAGAACAAGTACTGGTTGTGGCGGCTTCTCCTTCTCTCCCTTACTCTGTATGTCCAAAACCCATTCACACGGGACAATATCTGAACCAAGAATCCAACCACCATCAATCGACTGAGAGAGGAATCATCAAGACTCTACTAGACCGGAACAGATCTGGGAACACTATATAGATAAACTTTGTCTTCTACAGAAGTAATTTGGACGAATCGTTTAAAAGGTATCACGATGATAATACCGTGACGCAACGCAGTAAGCGCAGGGGTAGAGGGGCGGTCCAATCAATGAAGCACCATCGCCGAGAACGCGACACGAATGCGGGTAGAAGCGTGAAGGCAGACGTCGTTGACGGTTGTGTTAGTTTGGCAAATTTCTTTATAGGTAATATAATTCGATTCTCCAAGCTATTATTTATTCATTAGTGCAGTTAGCATTCTATATTTTTAAAGTAAAATTTGAATAACTAGCTCTTGTCCGCTCTTATATTAACGTACAGCCGAAGCTACTGAATCTAGAATCTTGAATTATGCAGGTAGGTTCTTTGTATAGCGTAAATGAGCACCTAGAAAGGAAATCAGGAAATTCCACTTCCGAACAGGAAAAATAGGGGTTCACAGATTGTATTGAATTTCATCAGTTTTGAAGTTGTAAACCTGAAGTTTTGAGTTGATAAATTTTTTTTAACTATTTGTTTGAAACGGTCTGTCACAAAACTTTATTGATGAACCAAATTTAACGTGGGCCAAGCCGCGGGCAACAACTTGTCTAGTATATATAATATAAGTATCAAATGTTTATGAAAAATGCATTTTATAGTTTCATAGGACATAAAAGAAAGATTGTACAGTATTGAGAAGAGTATCTACCTTTCAAAAATTGTGTGAACATCTTCAAAAGATATGAAAAATGACAAGGCTGAATTTTTAAAAACCTCTTGACGAAAAATAATGAGAAGTGAGACTTCCAAGCACACTAGGCAACATCGTGAAACTATTATTACTTTCGAGAATTTACACATTATATCGACTTAATGATTCAGTAAACTTGCATGATTCAGTTCATGTCCGACCAAAACAAAGATCAAATATACGCGGCAGTGAAAATCACAGGAAAAACATGTCTCTCCTTCTTCCCGACGAATTACTTGAGTCTCTGTCGTGCAGCTGTTGCCATAAGTTCCTTTCGGTAGGGCCTGTCAAAGTGTACGAAAATAAAGAGAAGAAATGCGGACGTTGTACGGAGAATGAAGAGGATGGAGTAGTTTCTTTGTTCGAGAAAGTCGGAAAGCAGAGTTTATTCAAATGTGTCAACAGGTTTGTTGATTTATCTATGATGACTGATACAATAAATATAAGTATTTCGAAAAATAACAATACACTTTTGATATACGATTAAACATGTTATATGTACATAATCTTTGACACTCAGCAAGTGCAACCGCTATTGCCAGATTTCCAGAAGAGAAAGCACTGAGTCAGTCACGTTTCATAAAATACTTTTCTCTTCGACTTCTGCACTTATATCATCAAATGATACCAGCAATCTTGCTATTGATGAGATGGTAAAGAATTTGAGAATCAGAAAATGAATATATCGAAACAAAATCTAGAAATATTTATCTGTCCCATTCACCTACACCGTAAGTTCTGGTAAATGCCTGCCGGAAAACAACTACTTCCCCGGCAATCAACACGCCAAACATTGAATTAGGTATATCCGAACAGACATTTATGGAAGATAGTAAAAAACCTTGTTCCCAAAAACTAAAGCCTCCTGAAATAAACTCATATTCAATGTACACTTCATATTACTTCTTGATGAGAACTGACCTCAATTACTTCTCAATAATATGATGAGATTTTGTATCAACATTTTGTCCAATGCTGTATACAGACTTGTGACGTCAAGCAATCAGAAAGCATTTTGATGTGACGTAATATATAAAGTGAGTGATTTGAGTGTTTAGTAAGAGTTTTTCAGGATATAATTTTTTGTTAGGAAGCAAATAGTGGAAATGTTTCAGTGGTGAGAAGAAGGGTTTATTGATATTTTTGCGAAGAAAGTGACGCATCAAGAAATCTTGAATACGACGAGGCATTTTAAATATCAACTGTTGCTCTCCTTCATAGTCACAAATTCTCTATCTTCTCATACAAACAAAATTTATCTTTCATATTCATGTAACTCAATATCCAACACGAATACTGATCTCACATACCAGAACTTTACCAGAACAAAACTCTATTGTAAATCTCTATTGAGTTCCAACTTCATTCGTATAATAGACAACTGATATTGGTTTCTTCTTTACAGATTTGATGGATGCCGCAAACTTCTCAGGTATTCTCAAGTGCGTTTTCACGAAATATACTGCAGAAGTAGGGAATATGTATGTCCGAAATGCCCGGTTTCCATTCAGGTTCCTACATATCTGATGATCAAGCATTTCCAGGAAATACACCCCAACGCTCTTCTAGAGGGGCCAAACTTCAACATAGATACAACCGAATGGTCCGCAAATGCAAGTATTTTCCTGCACAGAAAAGAAAATCGCTTGTTTTTTATATCACTCAGAGTTGATACGATAGAAGAATACATTTCATTAAAAGTATTTTTGTTGGGAGATAAAGAGGAAGCTGAATATTCAAAATACACATTTTTCATCACGAAGGGTTCAGAACCTTACGGTATTAGGACTGTTGCTGATAATTGTGTTCCTTATGGTTCTGGTAATTTCGACGAAGTGCGTGTGGACTTGGACGGACTTCGAGACTCTCAAATGATCAATGTAGAGTTCAAACTAGTAATTGATATTCACGATAATTTTCTTGAGTTACCTTCGTCACTAGATCACATCGAAGAATGGACTAACACTGACTCAACTCAAACTTATGCAGTTCCAGCAGTGCGAAAAGTGGATAAGTGGACCAACACTGATCTTTTTTTTCACTTTTACTCAATATTTTTGAATGTATTTCGATTTGGATCAATCGCCACGAGTATTTAACAGCAGGGTTCATCATACTTCTCGCTCTTTTAATGTACATGATGGAAGTATCTGAGAAGAGCTGTTTAGAAACTCTCAAACGTGAACGTCAAGTTAATAGTGAATGTATGAGAGCTCTCCAACTGCAGAGGCAAAAATCCTGTTTTTTATTTTGATTCGTAATCCTCAATTGAATTATTCGAAAATATTACTTATTCAATTTTCAATTTGGTTGATTGGTGATTGTAACATTTTCTTCAATAGAAAACATTGCATTGGATGCCGATAATCGTGATTGATATCATCAATCTCTCAACTAAGAAATATTGAGCTGGCAGGGAACCTTTTTTCACAAGCCAATAGAGTGACATCACTGTCAATAGTTATAACGAATATATACATTTTATTAATAAAAGTTACCTTCTGAAAATGACATGCCTTATCAAAAATAATAGCCAAATTACAAAATCCCCTACCAAAATTTCAATTCAATGCAGAAAATGTATTTGTAGCATGAACACATTAAATATTATTATCAATTTGAAACAGTGACATTGAGAATGCAGTACAAACAAAGACAGAGAAATTCATTGAAACCGAAGTTGAGCGTAGGACTCATATTACGAAATGCATAATTAATGAGCTGAATTGAGAAATAATACAATTATTTGTAATAAAGCGTACTTTATATACACTGTGTCCGTAAAGTATGGAACAAATTCATTTTTAGCTATTTTTAGGTCATTTTAAGAAATAATCCTGAGACACGTCGATTTTTTATGTTAATTTACCGTATTTTGAAATAATAATCTAATATACAGGGTGAATTACGTTCGAGTAATGACGTCACCGTCATTTTTTTTTAATGGAACACCCCCATTTTGTCTCAATTTTCGAATTACTCTAGCTGAGCTGATTCCAAAAATGTATCACATGTTGATTCCAATTGGTACAGGGTGGACAAAAATACAGTAGTTGTGTGTGTGCTAATAAAGTAACGCGTAACATTCTTTATTAGGTAAATTAACAATATTATCAAAAATACTTATTGTCTAGCGGACAGAATATGCTGAAATACATGACTTTATATTAAACGTTCGAACTGCAGCCCTTGCTGTATTTGACTGTAACCCAAACGGTGTACAAATTCTTGTTGAACCTTGTGTATGGTTTCTTGCGTGATATTGTTTATTTCTGTTCGAATTTTCACTTGTACATCTTCAATATTTGCTGGTTTCGTTTTATAAATAACATTCTTCAGATGGCCCCACAGAAAATAATCCAAAGGATTTAAATCTGGTGACCTCGCTGGCCATTCAGTGGGTCCACGTCTACCAATCCACCTGTTCGGAAAAATTTTATCTACGTACCTTCTAACATCTACAGCATAATGTGGAGGTGCACCATCCTGTTGAAACCATAAACTTTCATCAAAACCTCCAGGATTACGTCTGCTGGGAAATAAATTACGTAAAGTAGGTACGAGATACCACCTTAAAAACTCAAGGTACTTTGCCCCGTTTAAATTACCTTCGATAAAGTAGGGTCCAATGATTCGATTTCGTACAATTCCAGTCCATACATTTACCTTTTGAGGGTATTGTGTATGATGCTCACGCATCCAGTGGGGGTTTTCTTTTGCCCAGTATCTACAATTCTGACGGTTAACCTCACCATTTAACGTGAAAGTGGACTCAACAGAAAAAATAATGTTTTGTATCAAGAGAGGGTCTCGGTGACATTTATTCATAATTTTTTCGCAAAATTGGAGTCGTCTTTCGGGATCATCTTCGTTTAATTCTTGTACAAGTTTGATTTTATAAGGATGCCATTTTTCAAGCTTCAATAGTTTGCGTACCGTTGTTTTGCCAACACCGATTTCGCGACTAACTTCACGAACAGAAGTGTGCGCATCTTCTTCAAAACTCAGTAAAACATCTAATGCTGTATCAGCATTTGCAGGGGGACGACCTGATTTTCGTACATTTGCAACCGTACCAGTTTCTCGAAATTTCGTTTCCAGCTTACTGACTGTTGAACGCGTTATAGGTCTTTCTGGATATTTATCATTAAACAAATTGCACACTTTCATCTGAGTTCGTGATCTGTCTCCATACCCAATCATCATAAGTATTTCAATTCTTTGTTTTACACTTAACTCCATTTCTACTTCCAATTAAAGCTAAGCAATCATTCGAATATTCATGAATACCAAAAATATTGTAGTACTAAACTGTCACTGAACATCAATAAATTACTAAACAAATAATGATATTTCATAAAAAACTAGACGACTATGTTTTTTATAAATGTAGATAAGAAATAATTTCTTTCATATTCTGTCTGCTAGACCACAAGTTCCAAACATGTTTGGAAACAGCTCATTTTTATTACTCTAAACATGTAGCAAACTACGGGGTGTTACATTCAAACCAATTGCCGCTAGACAATAAGTATTTTTGATAATATTGTTAATTTACCTAATAAAGAATGTTACGCGTTACTTTATTAGCACACACACAACTACTGTATTTTTGTCCACCCTGTACCAATTGGAATCAACATGTGATACATTTTTGGAATCAGCTCAGCTAGAGTAATTCGAAAATTGAGACAAAATGGGGGTGTTTCATTTGAAAAAATGACGGTGACGTCATTACTCGAACGTAATTCACCCTGTATCTTGGATTATTATTTTAAAATACGGTAAATTAACATCAAAATCGACGTGTTTCAGGATTATTTCTTGAAATGACCTGTTTAGCTAAAAATGAATTTGTTCCATACTTTACGGACACAGTGTATATAAAATCGTTAGAAGTATATAACACATGTCACCTCAAAGCCGGTCGTACTGTAAATGTTAATTTGTGGAAACTATAGAAATTCCAACAATAACATTCAGCGATAAATATTATAAACCACATTTAACGAGAAAAAATATTCCATCATTCCAATTTGTCAAATCTTCTCGTCAAAAACTGATCGATCAAGTTTCTCTTCAATATCCTTCGCTCAAAACATCACCAATGAAAGGAAATGTCGCCGCACAAAAGTTATACATCCCGACATTCATGAACCGACATTACGTTAAGTCATCTTTTATAACGTGAGATATTTGGGGATTTTATTTGAAAAGAACCCCCTGGTGGTGTTCTAACGCGCTTGCCGGATGGGAATCCACAGAGGCTTATAAAGTATTCAGGAATAGCCTGTCTGTGTGTATTTGGCTGTCCGACCCCTATCTGTGGGACAACGAGAAAATTCTTCCCTTATAGACTGGTCAGAATGGAAAAATGAAAGGAGAATTATGTTTCAATCCGATGTTCTGTGAACCAGCCGGCGCAACCTCACAAACGAAAACTCTCTAAAATATAAACTTGGTCTAGTTGACGATTAACGTGGTCTTACTTTCCACTGTGCAGTCTATTGATTGAGTAGAATGAACCACTCAAAACTTTCTTAAAACCAATATCTTCGTTACTTGTGATGCACTGTTTGAAACTTTTGGTGTAGTAATGAATATTACTGGAGTTTTTTTCCAACACCAAATCGTTATTTTAACACCTCGACACATGTTTCGATCACCAAATGATTATCTTCAAGAGAAAGATCAAACTCTTCATCTTGGTGATCGAAACACGTGTCGAGGTGTTGGAATAACGGTGTGTTGTTGGGAAAAAACTCCAGCTGTTTTCGATATCTTCGTTAGTTGAGGGAGAGATGAAAAAATGGTGATGTGGTATAATGAATAGTTATAAACTAAATAAATATATCTTTTATCGAACATGGAGATAAAGCTGTTAGTTGCCAAAGTAATCAAGAATCTTACTAGTATTTTATTGTGGTGTGATTTTCACTATAAAGGTTTACAGAAACCGCGACACGTGTCTTGTCATACATTCACTTCCTCTAACAGGACTCTAAATTATAACATTTTTTGGTCTAGAAGTGTTAGCTATTATCGAAGATTCAACCAGGCTGAATTTCAGTAATAACAAAATTACCAAAGAGCCCCTTCCAATGTTTATCATTCTAAATACTGAAAGAAGAGCATTTGTTCAGAACAGTAGAGAGAAGGGGTACACACTGAATGAGCAATATTCTTTGAAAGTCTCGAGATAGGCCTCTATTTCTTTTTCAATTTCCAGAGTCATTTTTCTGAACTCCTTCCAAAAAGTATCAAGTTCGCACAGGGAACAGGGCTATCATGTTTGCCACTTCAATTGAGAAGTTATTGATGACTACAATTTTCAATTATCAAATGTAATAACGTCGTTATGCAGCAACTGAATTCAATACCTGAAACGAACGAAAGAAAATTCACAGTAAATATTCAAACGGTTCGCAATTGACCGCTAGACGTTGTCCAAATTTTGGCTAACTCTCTACGAAGTCAAAGAGGTTCCTTTCCATTTTCTTTCATATAGAGAATAAAAAACTCTCGAAGCGAAGAAAAAAGTAAATTATATATTTGAACGTAGTTGTTTTGTATGATTTAGTTCTTCCCGTTTGTATCTGAAAGAATCTTCAGTGGATAATCTATTCAGCCAAGTCAATATATTTTTTTCATGCAGCATTCCGCTTTCTGAATGATGATGAAAAAGAAGAAAATCAAAATATCAAAATGGTCGAATGTATCTTAGAATAATATATGCTGTACTAGTAGTCCTGTGTGTATATCTATCAGTAGCAGAGGTTGGATTTTTTTTATACGAGTAATGATAACAAATTATGACGTGTAATTTCATTTCCACTTTGCATTACGTTCAAATAAATTAGAAAAATGTCTTTCCGCAATTACAACAAAACAACAACCATAATATGTGGAAGGTACTGAATAACTGTCTTTAAAAAGTCTGTAGATATTCTTGCAAATGTTGGAAACTGTAATGAAATCTCAAAGATTATTTCGGTGAGTTAACTTCCAAAGGTCAATAAGTGCCTAATAAGGAAACTTCAGAGCTCTTCCCCTTTAAAAACTCTTGAAAGAGGTGAATTCACATTCACGTCTACTAAAAAAATACCAATACTCGAGAAGTTTCTAGCCATAAAATCGAATGCACGATGATTTCATACTACTCTCCGTTAATTCTACCACATCTCGAGCATATATTTAACTTTTGTAAATAGAACAACGGATTTTCTGAAGAAAAAATATTCATCCCTCCAAAACTACCCACACAGTAGTACCCATCTCGTGAACTAGATGGGGCTGTGAGGTATCTTCATAAATGTGTGTCGGATGTAAGTCAATGTCCAGTGCGGTGATAGCCGAGAAAGTAGTTGCTTTTCGGCGGGCATTTACCAGAACCTACTGTCTAGGTTCTGTTAGAGGTAAGTTGAAAGAGAAGAATTTTTCTTCATTTTACCAAACATCATTCTGATTTTCGTGAAGGATTCATCTTAATACAGCTTTGTTGAAAGTGAGAAACGACAAATTTCCTGCCCTAGATAATGATGAACAATGTACTCTTGAGTTGGTTAATTAGTCTGAGGCCTTCGATAAAATTAGTCACCAACTTCTGCTGACTATTTCATATTAAATAAAGTTTTGAGATGCTGTAACACGAGTAATCAAGCAATATATGTTCAAAATATTTCAGTATGTGATTTTGAAGAAGATCCTGCCTCATCCTGCGATTATAAAAAGAGGTATGTCTCAGGGATCGATCCTAGGATCACCGTACACCGTACACCTTGCAATTGCGAAAATATATACCCTATTTTTCAGTTTATCCTCATGCAGGTGACACGCAATTCTACGTGAGAAGTGATATTCATCTTGCTTGTCATGATATGAGTTCTGATCACCAAAATTAGAATTCTTCATCTATGCAGTCTTTATTTTGTCTTACCGTCAAAACCAAACTCTGCCATCTGCCATCTGACTTCAGAACATATGTACTCCTCCTTGTATTCGAATTTGTATGATGCATTCAGAGATTATTGAATATATCTTTATTTTAATCATCAAATGAAAATTATTTTTATCAACTTTTCTGGTCACCCTGCATCAACTGGAATAGATTGGTGTTAATTTTTTCGAATCAGTTCTAAGAGGTAACACAGGCTAATTGGATGTTCCATTTGAAAAAACCTCAAGGTGAATTACACTGTCCATTCAATTGTCTTCTTGGAAAACGGCAAATCGAACTCAGGCTTACATGGCCTGAGTCACGATTAGAGGTGACAAAATCCGGGCTGGTAGGTTATGATCGAATGCCGCTTCGTCCGCTACTGCGGCATACATCTTCAATGATATATGCGTTGACTGGAAGTATGAAGGTCATATCGCGAAGTCTGACCGAGTTTTTGTTACTTTATAAACGTTTCGATTGATAAAATAAATAATTTTTTTCTATTTCTGCCCCTCTTCGAATTCCCCGGAATCGTCGATAATCCCGATACGTAAACCGTCGAGAAAAAATGCAAATCAATTCGTTGCTCTTATCTATATTGGTACAAACCGATATTAATTCGACAGAAATCCGTAAAAATCCCATGAAAGCCAAATTGAAACTTCAAAAACGGCGTCGAGACATTTCCACGGTGAAAAGTCTACGTGCCGTATCTATTCCCAGAAATATTTGCCGCTTAAGCTATCGACGTTTCTGGAATAAATTCGAAGCCGAGCGGGCTATGAGCCCGGATAAATCTGTTGCTTGTTGCAGGAATCGCTTCCGCGATGGTTATAGGGAGAGTACTGAGGCCGTTAATTTTCTCGATAATTTACAGTTTATGGGGACGAGCTGAGCGTTTTGAGATAATCAGTTTTCATAAGTTTGTATCGTTCCATTCTGATGTTTTTTTTTATTTCAACTATCATCAACCCATCATTATTGTTGAAGATGTTATGCGTGTTATATGAAATAGGTATTCGTTTATTCATTTATAATGTGTGGCTTTCTGTTAGTGGACGAATCATTGCAGTCGTATCAATGGATCCACAATTTCTCGACTACGGGGGACTCACGCTGATTTCGTATGGGATACTTGTGATGTACTGATTGACCTTTGGTGAAGTAATGAATATTTCTGGAGTTTTCAATAACACACTTTTATAAGCTTCACCTATATGTATGTATGTATGCATGTATGTTTGTTTGTAACTATCAAGCTTTGACAGAATTATCGACATTATTGCTTGATCTATTCGTGGGCAGATGGCGCTGTATATAACCTCCTTGATATAATTCGAACTCACTTTACATGTATTTTTTCATTTGAAAAAAAATTATTAAGACGCGCGCCTGCTGCCTTATTTGTAACCCTCCTTTGCGCGCCTGCTGCCTTGTGCTATGTAGCTGATTTTCAGGCTTCCTCTCCGGAAGCGGAAAATATCAATGATCATTATTCTAAACAGTATACGGCTTATTGATCCCAAAGTTTAGATAAAATGAATAGGTATAGTTTGAAAAGAATGAAAACACGCTTTAATGGCATACGAAACTGAAAAATAAAAATTAAGATGATTTAAAAAACAGAAAAACACGCTTTTAAAGAACATCGAACTAAAAAGTTGAAAATATTTTTTTAAATGAGTTTACAACAATAACGAACGATAAATACCAGTATTATTATGAAAAAAGCGTGTGCGCTTTGTGCCATATTTTTTGTATATCTTATATATGTCGCTTTTTTCACAATAATACTAGTAATTTTCGTTCGTTATTGTTTCAAGCTTATTTAAAAAATATTTTAAACTTTTTAGTTCGATGTTCTTTGAAAGCGTGTTTTTTAGTTTTTTAAATTATATTCATTTCTCCCAACACCAAACCGTTATTTTAACTCCTCGACACGTGTTTCGATCACCAAGTGTTCATCTTCACTCCAGTAATATCCATATGGGATAGATGGGACAGATAAAAAGATAAAGTAGGCTTCATATGGACTGAAAAAATATAATAACAATTCCTTCCAAACAATTATTTTCTAGCGCCTTCACAGCTGGGCAAGTAAGATGAGATTATTGACGAAAAAAGTATTTAATTTATGAAAACATAACCCATAATTTTTGGGAGTTCCATCATTGAAAAATGTCTCCAGGTTAACCCTAAGCCATTAAGCTATAGTAGTTTATATTTCCATATTACCGAATGATTGTTCTATGCGAATATTTTTCCACTTTTATTTTCAGTGTATTCCGAGAATATTTCCTTCCTATACATCTAGAAACGTCTGATTTCAGTGTTGAAAATAATGTACGGCATAATTATGATTTCATTATACGTTTTTATTAGGAGGTAATAAATTACGCTAATTCGGACTTCCATTGTCTAATATATAAAATGATTTGAAATCCCTGAGACACCTAAAAGAGAAGAATTAAAAAATTAATGGCTGAAAATAAAAATTATATCAAGCAAAAACCTGAAATTAAATCACAGTGAATTAAAATACAAGTAAAAATTGAACAAAAATTGAATAAAGGAAAAAAATTAAAAAAGAAAATAAAAAAACAAAATTAAGAGATTACAAGCCACGTTAGTTCACGACGTTTCGATTGTTGGTATCTACAATCATCTTCGGGTGATGACTGGACTGATTCTTCCGAGAGATGACTATCTATGGGTCGTTCGAGTACTTTCACTTATCACCGCTTTCCATTTTTCGCTTCACTGGTTTAGTGGGAGATGACCGTTCGGCGTGAGTTGGCCATTTTTCGCTTGATGATGGTTTTCCATACGATGCGTATCTCTACGCTAGCTTGGCTGAATACGTTGTTGGAAAACATGTATGCGACTTCCTTGAATTTTCTCCTAAACCCCTGGTGGGGCTCTGCCAGAGGTGACCAACTCTTCCCTTGCTACTCGTAGGAACACACATGAACCCAAAACAGGAACAACAAAAACAAAAAAGAATCCCGAGGCTGGACAAAAGTGTTCACCTCAATCTGAGGCAGTAGCTGGAGATGAACAGAAATGTCCACCCCAATCAACCGCTTGGAATGAGGCTAGACATAGCAGATCACCTTGTATAAAGGCAATGGTGTACGCACATTTGCGGTGCCGAGGCAAGGCCACTTCCTGCGGCGGACGCCAAGAGCTCAAGATTGCCTTGAGTGTTTTTTCGGCGAGTCTTGGCCTACACCTGCCAATATGAAGGAGATATCTCCTAGTGACCTGTCCACCTTCCTGGAAAAACCAGGATGGACGATGACCTAAGAGGACAACTCCTCGAAAGGACGTACAATGGATCGATCATATGTGGCCTGAGTGCTGTGGGTCTACATTTCCCCTCCTTACTCTATAAATACAGACACGATTCCAATCACCATCAATCTACCAAAAGAGAAATCATCAAGACTCTGGTGGATCGTGTTTTCGGGCTCTGCATTACGAAGTCTCGAGAAGGAACTAGGCATCATCATAAAAAAGATCGTCGGCGGAATGAGTACTCCAAATTGATGGTGGAACAGACTTTGGCTAGGAGGCAGCAAGAGCCTCACAAGAAGGGAGATCGTCACAATCATTGCTCACCCTTCCCTATATCAGAAGATGGTTGAAAATGATAAGAAGAATTACATTAGACAATGGAAGTCTGAACTAGTGAAATTCACATTGGAACAACAACTTCCAAACAAACTTTTACTGGGATCTTTCCTTTCCATATTTTAGTTCAGAAAATAAGTGATAGCTCCCATTGTTGATTCATTTGTCAAGCTCAATCCGTCGACCACTTGAAATAAATTAACGAAACCACTTGCCGTGGAAGTATGTGTGGTGTGATAAAGCCACATCCACATAATTACGCGTTGTACGTTTCTCCGTACGAGTCACACGACACCTTTTGCCTCTGCCGGAATATATTGTAAACCGTTGTAATTCTAGACGAGATATATTCCTGCAGCTTCAGTGCGGATAGAAATTAAACCACGCTTCCGAGCTCATCAACATTCTAACTACGATTCGAAATGATTAATATCTTCCCGTAACGAGCGAACGTGCTGACATTAAGATTTCTGAAATATTAAATAACTCGCAGTGGAAAGTCGCGTCTTTACCCACTAATTAAAAGATGTGAATGAACACGACAACATGCATTTCCACCTACCTGGAAAACTTAATCTTTTCATGCGAGTTGCGTATTCCACTGACAGTGGTGCCACACGCCAATTGTCACTCAGTGAAAATTGTTCGTGTACACCTATATTCTGCGTTTCAAAAATAATGGACAGCGTCATAATGACGTTAATATAATACGTTTCTTTTGGTGCGGTAAGTTTCAATTTCCGGCAGTATATATAGTGCTTTTCTTTAATGTCCCCCACCCCTTTATTTTTTGAACGGGTCAACTCATAAAATTGAAATTTGAGATAATGAAATTAATGCATGAATACTTTATTTCGAATTGAAATTGACAGATGAAACTTTCAAGATGGAAAAAAAATTAAATGGGAAGGGGGTCTTGTGATACATCTTTTTGAGGCTCCTGACGAATGCTTCATAACCCTAGAATTGAATGTCAATATCTTCAACAACTACAAAATGGAGGAACTTTTAATAATTGCCTAAATACATTGACATTTAAGTGCATAATATGAGGTAATAAGCTTGAGGTCAGTTCAGAAGATGCTCGAAATGGTTGCCTTGAACTTCTTGATATATAAACAGCCCATCCGATATTTCACGCCGAACATTTTTGAACACATTAACGTCAATATCTCTACAAATTTTATTATTCTCTGCCGTATATCCAATATTGAAGCAGGTTCAGTTTTGTACACCTTTTGCTTCGAATAGCCCCATAAAAAATGCCAAAGGTGTCAAATCTGTCGAGCGGGCTAACCATTCTGTAGGACCTCGACGGCCAATCCAACGACCGGGAAAAGTAGTATCCAAATAGTTTCTTACTTGTCTGGAGTAATTTGGTGGTGGTTCATCTCGTTGGAATACAATATACATGTCGAGTTCATTAGGAATCGCTTCGGCGATTTCAGTGATGAGAGGGTCAACAGTAGTTTCCAGCATATTCAAATACAGTTCCCCTGTTTTGATCAATGAATAGAGGTTCTAAAATATAATTTCCCAATATTCCTGCCCAAACGTTAATTTTTTCTAGCTATTGGGTATCTGTTTCCCGGAAAACGTGAGGGTTGGTGTCACTCCAATAACGACAATTTTGTCGGTGAACATTGGCGTTTGAAAAAAATGTACATTCGTCACTGAAACAAATATTGTAGACATAGGTAGGGTGCCGTGCAAAGGTTACCGTCATTATTTCTCAGAATTCTGTTCATCGATAAGGGTCATCTTATCCACACAGTAGTAGTGAAAAAGTAGACTGTTCAGGATTTACTACCATCTCACCAATTATTTGCACTTGCTGTCCTTTGCACTTGCACTTGCACTTGCACTTTTTGTTATGTACACTACTGGTAGTTGTGAATTTGGATACGAGTTTCTACAGATAGGATGATTCGGAAAACGTTAATTGAAAATCCTTTTTGGTCTCATGAAAGTTACGCGTCGCACCGAAAATAAAAATCGCTTTCATCTTTTTTTCCAATGGACGAGAATTGACCATTTTAGAGATTGTTGACGTGGTACCTTTCTACTAGTAAAACCGAAAACTAAATGAGAATACTGTAACTGAACAATGATGTTCACTGTCGTGCTGATATTTTTTGTCGCTTTAATAAACAAAAAATAACTTAACAAACCTTATCGGGTTGTTAGAATTGCCATATGGCAGATAAAAAGGAATATTTCCAGAGATATCGATATTAATGTTTTGTCTTCAGGAAAGTATTAAATGTTCCGCCATTTTGTAGTAGGTGAAGATATTGAGTTCATATTCTAGGGTTGTGAAGTATTCGTCAGGAGCTTCAAAATAATGTGTTACAAGGCCCCCCTTTCCATCTAATTTTTTTTCCAGAAGGTGCCCAGTCGCCATTTCGAGAGTTCCATCTGTCAATTCACTTCAAAATAAAGTAATCATGCATCAATTTCATTATCTCAAATTTCAATTTTTGAGTTGGCCCGTTCAGAAAATAAAAGAGGGGAACATTAAAGAAATGCACTGTATAAACACAACATAACTCCATATATTTGCGTCTTTGAAAGTACATACAGAATGATTCAAATTTTGAGTAAGTAAAAAACGTCATATCAACATCGTTAATATGACGCTTCAACATGAAAAAATTGTATCAACACACACTTCTGTCATTCACCTACTTCATTACTTCCCATTATATTTGATGGGAAAAAAATTTAGCTTTCTATTTCTTTCATTAAAGTTATACTCTTCCTTCATCTGAAAAATGAAATCCACTACGCTTTGAACCTATAAACCACCTATTATAAAACGAACGTTAAACGAACTGAACCTTTTTTTAGAGAATGGAAAAGGCATGTACCCAACCAAAACTTAGGTATATTGAAATATATAAAGAAAATGTCCACAGCGTGAAATATTCAAAAAAATATATGAGAAACGCGACAAAATATAAATATAGCCTGATGAGGTAGTATTGATAATTCTTCTCTTTTTAGATTGTTCAGATGTTGGTTCGCAATTATGGTGATATCTGACATAATATGAATTTGCCATTCAACGAAATCTTTAATTTCCATTTTTAATATGGAAATGAAATTTCCCCTACCGAAAAATATTTATTTTCATCAACTCACAGGAGATTGACTAATATGTATATGAGATGGGTTTGCAATGCAAAACGTATCATTCAATATTTTAAGCAAGAAAATAGCGTATATTTATCATCCCAAAACAAATGTCTTGCGAATGATAATGAAAATCATATCACATATAGGTCCAATAAGTAATCGGAATATTCATTCTTTTTGATTTTTTTCAATATTTTTAACGAAGTCTTGAAATAATGATTATTTTGGATTACTAATAACTTCGAACTTGAAATATTTTTTCATTTCATGTTTTTAAAACACGAAAATAGAGCGTTTCTTTTCTGGCGTTTGGAATACACTACTAGAAATGCAGACTTTTCATTTTTCAAAAAACCACTCATTTTGTCAACTCAAAAAATTTAATATGGAAAATACTCATTATATTCAGAATTTGACCGAAAATTTCAAGCTTAAAAATTCATATATAATGAAGAAATGTCTCATAAAACACGGTAATGAATACAAAATGTTGTCGATTTATGAAAAATCAAAATAATGTTAAGTTTTCCCCCGTGGGTTAACCAATAATTGATTACACTGAATGATCTAACTTAACTTTATTTCACTTCAAATACAACAAACACTTCAACTAAAAATTTCAACTATTAGTTTAATGTATATCGCCGTACTAGATCACTTCGCGTACCGCACTGTAACGTCCACTCCACTTTGTACTTGACTGTCCGAATACGCTTGCAGCTAGCGTTTAAATATCGCAATGGAACATTGTTGAATTTTCGCCGAAGTTCCAGCGATATCGGTAGCATGTTTCTTGCTGCTTCTCAAGCGGCAGGTAACATTGGATATTCCCACGCTCTCAGCTACGTCACGTTTGGTTTATGCTTACCAGTGGCGGCCGGCGTTATTTCCTCTTGCGCATGATTCACAACAATAATGGGTTTTTTACACTCTTGAAGAGATGTGAAATAATCTCATTTTGAATTACTAACCACCTGATTCGCATAGCAATACTTGTTCAGTTTATATTTGTGTTCATACGGAAATAAACCGTTTCCTTTCTAACGTATTGAATTGGTCACTTGAAATTCAGATTTCTATTGATCAAAGAATATATACAGGCCATTTTTTTTAAGTTGATATTGGCAAAAAACTAGAATTGTCGAATTCCGTTTTTTGACTCTACCACCTCTATTTGGAATGATATAAGAAATGCAGAGAAACTTTCAATACTGTTTTATATTTATTATAATCTGCAATGCAATTTGCATTAGATTTCACTATTAACTTGATAGTTTCAAATACAACAAATCCATTGTAATACATGAAACTCCCTCTGGGTTTGTTTCATGACATTCGAAATGAAGGCGGTATACCCAAAAAATCAAGTTCGACAATTCTAGTTTTTCTTGAATATTTCAAAAAAAATCACTGATATTCTCGACCTGTAAAAAAATTACTGTAATTCCCCCAAAATAGATAACTTATGCTCAATTTAACCAACCTTTTAGGTTTCTGAGATAGCATCATGAGATCATCTGAAAAATGGCCAGTTCGTATTTCAAAAACGATTCGAAATGAAACAAATTTATGATCCTCAAAATTTTAACAAACATGTCAAAAACAAACGTCTTCAAGTCACAATTGTACATACATTTTTTAAGGAGTGTTTGTGTGGTCAACCCATTATGAACGTAATTATTCAGAATATTTTTTATCCATTTTCCGACTTTTTTGATAACCGATATTTGAAAGATACAATGTTCAACGAGACGCTTCGAAACTCATCAACATTCTATGATTCGCAATCATCAATATCTTTCCGTAACAAGCGAACGTGCTGACATTAAGATTACTGAAATATGGAATAACTCGTAGTGAAAAGTCGCATCCACTCACTAATTAAAAGATGTGAATGAACCCGACAACCTGCATTTCCACCTATCCGGAAAACTTGCTCTTTTCATACGAACTGCGTCTTTCACTGAATCAGACACCATATTCGCATCGTGCGCGGTAATTTAATATCCTTTTGCGAGATGTGGTTGGGGATCGTGATGGGCGGAATGTTCCCCCCTTGCTGCTTCTTGTTCTGGGTAGACGTTCTGGATTTGTAAGGTTGGCAGAAATGCTGGTGAAATTAATTAATGGACACGGAATGCAGCGGGTTGTTTCTCGGCGATTTCTAGCAGATATTGTTTGTAGAAACATTCGAATGTATACTTTCCTCAGCTGCGATTCGCAATCAGAGAACCAAAGTGGCACACAACGAAATGTGATGTCTATCACGTCCAGGAAACGTGCATCTAAATTTCTCAGTACAATGATATTATGTATACTTATTTTCCTGAATCTTCCCAAAAGCTGAAGCTGTATGCAACAAGGACCGAATTGATCTACCCAGAAAACGAAACCTATTTGCAACAACAACATTGGTGCAGGCCAAACGAATCGCCAAACAAATTTTTCACTTAGTCGTCTCCACTTGCGTGCACGTCTATCTGAGCCCGTAAGTTAAATTTGCGTTCCATCGGAAAACAATACAATCAATCCGCTACCGTTGAAGCCAAGTGTTCTCGTAAAAAATCAAATCTTGCAATCTGCTCTTCGTGGGAAAGCTGTAGTCCAGTAGCTCTAGTTCGGAAATATTTTCCAGCAGCACGGAGTCGCCTCCTCCACTCACCTATGTTCATATTTTTGACTTCTTGCAGATGACTTGCAAGGGAAACTGCCATAACTGTTCGGTTTCTCAAATCACTAGATACAAAAAAACGGTTATCCCTAACTGGTGTAGTTCTGCCTCGTCCTGTACCAAGTATTCGAGTTAGCAGACCAGTTTCGCAGAAACACCGCCATATATTCACATTTTTGACTTCTTGCAGATGACTTGCGAAGGAAACTGCCGTAACCGTTCAGTTTCTCAAAGCAATAGATACAAAAAAACGGTTATCCCTAGCTGGTGTAATTATGCCTCGCCCTGAATCAAGTATTCGAGTTAGCAGGCCAGTTTCGTAAAATCGCCGTAATACATTCATATTTTTGACTTCTTGCAGATGACTTGCAAGGGAAACTGCCATAACTGTTCAGTTTCTCAAATCATTAGATACAAAAAAAATTATCATTCCTAACTGGTGTAGTTCTGCCTAGCCCTGAACAAAGTATTCGAGTTAGCAGACCAGTTTCGTAGAATCGCCGCCATATATTCAAATTTTTGACTTCTTGCAAATGACTTGCAAGGGAAACTGCCGTAACCGTTCAGTTTTTAAATCACTAGATACAAAAAAACGGTTATCCCCAACTGGTGTAGTTCTGCCTGGCCCTAAACCAAGTATTCGAGTTAGCAGACCAGTTTCGTAGTACCGCCGCCATACTTCTTGCACACTTGATTCTTTCACTTTGGCTCTGACCGCGGCCATTTACCGAAGTATTTTTGCTGCAACAACAGAATTTATATCAATTTCGATACAGCAACATTGACAGCGGTACACAAACAGGGCCGTAGCGAAAAGAAAAACAAAGGGGGGAGGAAATCCAAATTTTTCCAAACCGCACCAGCAAAATTTCCCAACTTTCGGAAAAATGGAAGCCAGGGGATTAGTTACTACTATAATATATTCATTTTCTTACTTAGCTATCCAAAGATTGGCTGAATGCTTATATGCCCGTTAGGGTATGCACCAACAAAAATAAATTTTGGTAATTATGAAAATAATAATGAGAAATATTCTACTTTGGACCAAGGTCCTTGTCCTTCCACCATATCCACCATGTATAGGAACATTCAATACAAATGAAAGAAAACTACACTTGAATAATATTGTGCTCATTGTTTTCTACTATCATTTTTTCCATCTTCACGGCCCGAAATTTCCAACTGTTCAGGACTGTTCTCTTACTTGGGAGAAATTGAACTTTTTTGAAGTTTTCAAACAACTCAAAATTTCAGAAATATGGGATCTCCAAGTTATGCATGTTGGGAAATCTCAACCTTCTCTTGGTTCTTTTCCTTTTCTTATCACCTCTCCCATGGCGACGGCCCTCTACACAAACAAAGGGCAATTGACAGATGAAACTATGGAAAAAAGTATACTAATAGTGGCTTTTAAGGATCCAGTAGGGGGGTTGGTTTTTTCTCAAACGCTTTTCATAGAAAGAACAACAACTACGTTTCTGAATCAGTTCATTAGTACGGTATGGTACTTCAAATATGACAAAAAAAAAACAATTTTTTCCAAGATAACTGCAACTCATGGGGTAACCCTAATTTTATTCCCGGCAGTGTATATTAATCAGTCACGAGATGATATATACTATCATATTATTTGGGGAAAGATTGATTAACTATCCCAATGTTATGCAGAAAAAGATTACTATCAGTTTTTTTTTTCAATCTAAACACAACATATTGAGAGATCTTCGGACGATTTAGTCTAAATCTCAGTTGTGTCTCAATCAAACACATCCCCAAAAGAATATAACCGCCAATGAGTACACTTCTTCTCACCTGGTACAAGTGAAAGCGGTTATTTTCCAGTCTTCCAGATATAATGTGAAAACCTTTAATTTTCGTAGGGCGTTGAGTGCTCAGTATTATCCCGTATTTGGTCGCTAATCCCTCTGAGAGCAGTATCGTTATTTAACCTAGGATGCCATTAACACTGCGGTCGTCACTTACACCAACTTTTCTCTCTTTAGTGTTTTGTTTCAACCTTTCTGCGCCTCATCCACTACTTCGTACCTCATGTGTCGTTAGCGTACGGAATTTATGGGAGAAAAACAGGGTGTTTCTAATTGGAGACAACTGAATATCGGTTGACATTTCTCATGACATTCATACCGAGTGCTTCAGAATGCTGAACCGTTCACAAAGGTTGTTGAACAGGTTAAAATTGATTTTTCCATCAAGTAGCTGTCGCCCTCACACAAATGGACTTTGGAAGTCAAAACTAGTGGGAGATGAAGATTGACAATCTGACCTTACAGAGAGTGATTTCAAGCAGTATGAACATGTGGTGATCAGTGAAATATCCGAAGTAATAATATAGGAGAAAATTCACCAAAAAACAATTCACTGAAAACCACGGGTTCACACGGTGCGATAAAAAGAAATGACTTGCTTGAAACGTTTCGTCGTTGCGTTTAAATAGGAAATTGTTTCAACTTCATGGAGTTAGAGACAGGTTGAATGTTGATGCGTCTGTTTAGGTCATATGATTCTCGGAATCAATGGTTCCGACTGTGTAGTTTCAGGGACAGAGCTTATCCTTTGGGAAGAAAACAACGGGAAGATAAGCCAATGCATAAAGTCCGTTTCAATTATGGAATGATGACCATGATGAACCCCTAAGTTTTCGACTTTAGCCCACTAGACCTGGGAAAAGCAAACGGCAGGCGATTTGATGAGCCAAATCGTCAATGTTGTTGAAGAAAACCTCATACATTGGCTACTCCTTGTGTTGTCTCAGGAGTGAAGTGATATTCCCGGCTTTTATATAGGCCTTCTGCAGAACGGGTTCCAACTCGATGATAGAGTTGTGATCACCTCATTGAGTGTAGAAAAATAAAGCAGGCTCGATAGCTACTCGGACAGCTTCCCTGAAAAGAAATGCTTCAATTATTTCGCTCTCATGGTCGCGGATCATGCAGAGAAGGAAATCCGTACTCTTGACGACTTCACGGGCTCCATCCAGTACCATTCTGTTACGTAGACACTCCAAACTCAAAAGTGCATATCCATCATGTTGTTGGGGGAAGTGAAACGATTTGGGATGCAAATTTCTATAGAGGTGCCATCAATTTTTGAGTCTTCACATCGAATCAATACAGCTCCTTCCGAGTCCACTTCACTAATTCAAGCGAGTAGAGTAAGATCGGCACGACAAGTGCCGATCTTTTGAAGATGGATCACTGCACATTTGTCTATTCCGAATTTCATACCGATAACATGCATGTTCACTTCCACCACCCTCGAGAACTGCCATAGGCATAAAGTTTAAAATCAACCATAAACAAATGGTTGACTATATAAAACAAATGGTTGACCTCTTGCCTCCGGTTTCCGGAGGTGCCACAGTTATGCCCGTGAGTATTTATGACCGCATCGGATAATAGCAATAGTGATATGCAGAAGAGAAGGGGACTAAGGAAATCGCGACCCCACTATGTTTGTACTCTAGCCTGACTGCCAAAGTGGTATCAGTTGCTGCTATTGTGTCGGGTACCGCAGAGGTCTGAGCAAATGCGAGATGACCTCATTTGATGTTGTAGTGAATGACCTGCGGTAATCGATCTAGGCCTCCGAGGGGTTACGTTTATACTGTATCACGTCCTGCGTTATACATCTATCGGTATGCAGGTTCTCTTAAATCCAGCGGCTTCTCTCTTTGACCCTCTCTGCTCATATATCCGTCTGAACACTCAGTCAACTGCGGTGAGTATTCGTGGGTATCAGATGCTCGTAAACAACTCATAACACGAATTTATTATTGTGATTATTATTTTTATCATTATTATCATTTCTGTAGAATGATATTCCAATTTAGACCCTATAAAAAATTATTACTATCTCAGAAATATAACTGACAACAGGAGTGAATGAATAAAACGAACAAAAATTTGAAATAAATGTCCGATGCATTATTCGTATTCCTTTCATTCCATTCTTTTCAACTTTCGCCCATTCTCAAACTCGCGAAAGACTGTCAATAAAACCCTTTAGAATCGCTCGGGTATCTATGAAGTTTTACGGTAATTAACTTTCCTAGATGATTACATCGGCTATTTGGAATGATGTACGTTCACGTACTTCCAACAAAACCAACAGTAATTAGGGTGGTTCGTGTCGTTAGCCACTCCATGATGGAAATCCGATTAGTTTTCATATCGTGTCATAGATTACTGTCTGACATGATATTGCATACAAATAGCCTGATAGAAAAAAGAAGTCGCAGGTGTTATTCAACTGGTCTCACACAGAAACGGAAATCACGGGCTACCATAAACTCATCAAGACGTGTACTAAGAGATCAATTTTTCAGAATCTTCGATTTGTGAGACTGTTAAAAGGCAGAACATTCTCACAATCAGCTTTTCAGATGTTGCATCATTAGAGGTTGGATCTTCCATAGATTGAGTGCATCACCAGCTTGAAACGTGGTTACTATGAGAAAAATCTATCATAGGTCTCATCAGTGGTGCTTGGTCGAACCACAAATGCTTTGTACCTAAAGGATAAGCCTAAGTACTCCTCAGTATAGGCAATAGTGGCAGTGGAGGAGGCAAAATACGTAATGAAATAACCGAAATGAAAGCGCTGCTGACAGAAGAAATACAGCAGGTAGCAGTAGGAACACTGAAGGAAAAAAAACTTGACTTATTTCCAAAGTGTGGTAAAATTATGATATGCAAGAGTAATGAAGAAAAACATGAGAATGGTGATCGAATGATCGAACAACAATTATATAAAGCAATCGCAATATTCGAGGTAGTGTCCAAAGCAAAAATGAAGAAAATAAACAAACTAACCAGCAATGAGTCCAAAACTAATATTCAGACTACTTTCATAGATTAGCAGATGAATTGATTTTGAAAAAGATTCAAATTCAGGTACCATATATATGCACTCATAATATCCGTCATAATATGGATAACTTCGATTTCTCAACAGTAACTGAAAAAAAACCTGTGAGATTATGAAAAATATAGAAAAGAAAAAGAGTAAGGACTTTCATGAATTATCTAGCAACTTATTAAACGATTGCTTTGAAAACATATGCAAACCAGTTACCCATATAATAAATTTTCCCCTATTATTGTACAGATTTCTACTAATTAACTTATGTAACTAAGTCTATTATAAAACCATTAAAAAAAAGAAGATCCTGACTGTTTCGAAAATTACAGGGCAATTAGTCTCTTAAATGCATTTTGGAAGTTTTTCGAATCAATTGTTCACCAACAGTTATTTGATTTTTTTGCAGCAAAAATCAACATGACTTCTTCCCAGGAAGTAGAACCAAGATAGCTTTCTTTGATATGCTAAATAACATTTTCAACAACCTTGATGCTGGTAATGTCTGTTATGTAATATTTCTGGATTCATCAAGGGCTTTTGATCGTATCGACTTGATCAAACTTGACTACTCAATAATTCATCCATATGAATTTTTTTTTGTTGTCATTCGATATCAGGTTCATAATGTATTTCTTTTTTCTTTTTGTGTATTTGTCATATTTTTGTTGCCAGTTCTCGTAGCTGGATGTGGAGGTTGAGTGGTAGAACAAACCCGTAGTGTTCTGCACTACAGATTTGAACGCCTTCAGATTGTTATAACGTATTTCACCAAAGATAGACCATTGTTATTATTTTTTTACAGTAGTATGCGCTGGTCAGGCCCTATCCCCCGATACATTCGAGATGGCGCGCCAGCATTATCAACCTACGACCACTCCTCACACCGTGGGGTAAGTGATCATTGGGCCCAAAACTAATGTGCCCTAAGCAAGGGCAGTGAGCCAAGAATGACAACCTTCTGCATCTAGCCGGCTAAAATTTCTGCCTTAGTGCGGCAAGCCGGTATGATTTTAAGATTCGAGAGTAGAGAGGTCGTCATTCCACCATCATTCCACCATTATTATTTATCGTAAAATTACATAGTTATGGTGTTCATGGCACATAACGGAATTGGATTAACTGATTTATATGTGGATGAATGCAATCCTCAAAAAAAAAACCAGTTCATACAGTCAGAACCCCTTGAGATAATCAGAGAAATTTCTCAAGGCAGTGCGTTAGAACCGTTAGTATTTATACTATGATATCAATGATCTATGCTCTATCATTGAGGAAAATGAAACATCAATTATGCAGATGATAGTAACCTATTTATTCCAGAACCAAATCCATAAAAACTTATATTGAAAGGATATGAAATAGTTAGCCGAGTCCAATATTGGTTTAATTTTAAATTAGCATTGAATCAAGAAAAACGGAAACTATGTGTTTCGGGACAAATCGGGGTATTGATAAACACGTTAATATAGTTATGATATATCATTCCTTCAGAGTATCATTCCTCAAACTAAGCTGTAGCTGTACTAAGCTGTAGCGGACAACAAACAGCAGATTTGTCATCGCGCCATCTGCCTGTGAACGAGGTAACCAACCGCATATCCAAAATTTGCCCAGTACCTCGTACAAGGAAAAAAAACTTCACATATAATCAGTGATTTGATTTATAGCCAGTCTTCAAGTATGCCCACCGACAATATGTCAAGTGTTTTTTCTTACACGAGGACCTGAGCAAATTCCGAATTGTTCACAAGCTGATGACGCCATAACAAATCTGCTGTTAGTTGTCCGCTTTAGCCTAGTTCGAGGAATTATACTCTGAAGGAATTCGATTTTCAATTATCCGAAATCATCAACTTTATGTTGATGATAGACACTACTTTGCACTGACGAGTGGCCAAATAGCCCGAAATCGGTCTTCAAGTATGTTCCAATAATTGAAAATCTATGGCGGCAGTTGTATCGCCAACAGCATATGCAGGAATTACTTCAGTGAAGAATCCTGCGCTGACACCTGTCGGATATAATCCAACGCCCTTCGTGGTATTAGCCAGGGGAGTATTCGTTTTCTTATAGGTGTCAGTCCATTAACCTTTAGATGATTTGATTTATAGCCAGTTTTCAAGTATGCCCATATATGAAATATTTATTTTGTGATACGTTTTCACCTCTCATCCTGTAATCAGATTTATTTTGATTTCTGTTAGAGTAGTATATTCCGAACATTAAAAATAAAAAAATAAAATAAAATATCTATAAATCCTTTCAACTATTGTTAACAATAGATAGGATAAGTCAAAAACAGTGTCATTGAGTTTTAATTGACAAACAGGACGAAACAAGCACAATGATGACTAACATAGACTATGTAAAATACACTTCGATATCATCTCAAAATTGAAAAGTATAATTCAAATTCCTCAACAGTATAGAAACATTCTCTGATAAGGAGTTCCCTAAGTCTATACTTAAAAACCGCCAGGGATCCCGCGTATTTTATTTCTTTCGGAAGACAGTTAAAAAAAACGGCAGCCTGCATTGATGGGAGATTTTTTGTAATAGGAGTGTTTGGGCTTGTTCAATTTGGTATCATTTTTATTTCTGGTATTGTAAGAATGTGAATCACTATCAATGGGAAATGAATGTTTGTTATTGAAAATATATGATAATAGTTTCATTAAATAAATTGATGTAACCGTGAGGATCCGTTTAGTTTTGAAAACCTGTCTGCATGATTGGCGACTACTAATGTTAAAGATACGCCTTATAATTCTTTTCTGAGCAACAAAAATTCTTGTTATGTCTGATGCCTGACCCCATACTATAATATTGTAGGAAATTGCGGAATACACAGTAAATACATAGTAAACCTGTAATAATGAATCTGTGTTCGAAATATTTCTTAGTGTTGCCAGAATATAAAAGCTTTTGTTGATTTTTTACATACTATTTGTATTTGATCTTCCCATGTTAGGTTACAATCTATAAGCGTTCCTAAGAATTTAGATGAAGTGGAGGTTTCAACAATATTATTATTGATTTCGAAGGTGAAATTAGAAGGTATTCCATGTTTTGTGTGAAACTCAATTATTACTGTCTTACTTTGATCCATTATTACTGTATTCTGCATACAGTAATCCGCAAAATCTTTCAAAACTGAGTCAGTTTTTTGCTGTAGTCTTTGGCGATCAGTGTCAGACACAACAATAGAGGTGTCATCAGCATACATGAAAACTCTACCGTCCTTTATGTTATGAGGCAAGTCATTAACATAGGTAAGGAAGATCAAGGGAACCATGACACTTCCCTGCGGTGTTTCAAGATTTAAATCGAATTCCTTCGATTTGGTTTCACCGATTCTCACGATGATCTTCCGATCTTCAAGAAAGGACGTTATCCAGTCGTTCACTGGGCCACGTAGACCTAGGTTGTTGATTTTTTCGGAGACGAAATTACTATTAACCGTGTCGAATGCCCGCGTTAGGTTTAACGATATGACAACTACATACTCATTTTTGTCCATCAGATCATTAATGTGTTGGACAAGTTTCATAACAGAACCTGGCCTCGGTAGATAGGCCAGGGCGGAAACCATGCTGGCAATCAGTAAGTATTTTATGCTTTGTGAAGAAATCTGTAATTCTTTTGCAAATGATTTTTTCAATGATTTTGGAAAATATGCTCAGGAGAGCAATTGGGCGGTAGTTCTCTATGTTGCTCGTATCACCTTTTTTGAATATGGAAATGATGGCAGCCGATTTCAGAACACTAGGAAAAGTGCCTGAATTCACTGATAGGTTTATAATATCAGCAAGGTATTGTGATATAATACAAGCACACTTTTTCATTATATCAACCGGGATTTCATCTAATCCAGTAGATTTTTTATTAGGTAAGTTAGCGATAACTTCTTCATTCAGTTTTCCATGTTGTATATGGAGGGACTACATGAGTGGCCACAGAGTTGTTACTTTTGTATTATTTTATAAGGAATATGTGAATATGGAAGCAAAACTAGTTTATATCGAACTGTATTTCATTTACATTCTATAAAACACTTTATTCTTACATTTTCTCTCTCATCAATGCATTGACGAGTTTCACCCTGTTTGATCTTATTCAAAAATGTCCAGTCCTTATCAAACAAAACCACTTGCGGTTGAACTTCAGACTGAGCCTCGGACATTTGTGTGGTCACTCGCCATTGAAAATGATACCACTGAAACTTAACCAAAACGAAAAAAGGTGGTGTCCAAACATACCACTGAAATTCTAGTTTCTCATTGCGGTTCAACTTGGTTATGAAAGTCGATCGCAGACTGATGAACTGAGGTGATCGATGATTTTCGTTAAAGTGTTTTTCAATTTCGAACAACTTTCCTGCAAAATCACATTGATTCACAGGACACGTTTGCTTTGGCTGATTAACACAATTAGTTTCGTGTTTGAAGATTTCCGAATAGGACAAAGGAGTAGAACAACTCCAGGAACAAAAATGTTTCACGCAATTATAAACGTCATGGTCCAAAACTGAACACGCATGAGAAAATTTGGACTGGTCTGTGATCTTCGAAAGACGGTAACATGGAGAACATATCCAGAGGTAACTTTGATCCTTCCTCAGGAAAACAGATTTGCGATACGAGTTTGCATCATAGTTCAACTCGGAACAAATGTGACAGGGCAGAATTATATTCACTTCTTTCGATGATGAACTCTTGATCAGCATGTAAAAATCCAAATCACTTGAGAATGTTGGATAATTCTTGTTGAAGTTAGCATCTAAATGAATTTTTCTCGGAAGAGTGAGCTTTTTCTGAAAGCAAATATCTGAAAGTCTTCTGAAGTGATCCAATTCATCACTTTTTTTCAAGCTAGTATCGGATAAATCTAGAGTATCTGTTGATTTGGATAATTTTATGATGGTGTCCGTGTTAGTAGATGTAGTCGAAGTGAGTGCACTCGATGATAATTGGGGATTTGGCATCCGTGAACTACCTCGAAATCTTGGCATACCTCTTCTTATGTAAGATAGTCTCCTCGGAATTTGCTCAGGAGGTTTTGTTTCTTCTTGGTCTGAAGTCGACATAGTGAGAATCCCAACTATTTCAGCAACGTCGAGTTTCAATTCTATATTGACGTATTGCTTTGCAGACATGTTGGCAAACTTGATAACAAATCCCTTCGATGTTCCTGTTGAAAAAAACCCAATCAATAACTTTGGAAAACTGATGGAAGTAACGAAAATTTTATATTTGAGTTGATCACATTTTGCTGAACTCATAAAAGTTATTTGCTGAACGGAACCATGCCAATAGCAGAGTAGAAAAGCGCATTGCATTCGACCTATCTATAAGTCCAACCAAGGTTTATTGAATGCAACGTTTAAAGTTACTGCATTTCGAAAAAAAAAAATTTGAGTATTTCTCATCAACATTTCATGAAATAGAGGAATCTATGTGTATGTTCAGTGGAAATCTCGCAATGAAGTGTTTTTCATTTCAGGTTGTTTCGAAAGCATTGTCAGTTTTATTGTCATTTGCTTCTGTAGGTGAAGGTTTATGACGTATTGGAAGGGAAAAAAAGCTCTTAAAGTGGGTGTCCCTCGATTTGAACGATCTACAGATCACTGCTTGAATATAAATTGTAGTAAATCCAATGTTATTGTTTTCGGAGCAAAAGGCCCTAGAAATGATATTTGCAAATCTGTGAAAGTAGTAGTAAATGATCATGTACTTGGGGTTGTCCCAGAAGCCAAAAGCCTGGGCATCATTTTAGATAAGGACTTGACATTCGAAAGCCAGGTTAATCAGTTTATTCGACGTGCATATTATTCGCTCAAAATTATATATGGACACCGAAATTTCCTACCCATGAAGGTGAAGGCGAATTTGTGCGAATCATTAGTTTTATCTATATTCAATTATGCTGATGTCTTGTATGGTCCATGTTCAACCAACCAATTCAAGAAAAAGATACAAAAAGTTCAGAATTCCTGCCTACGGTTAAATTTTGGTATAAGAAGAAGAGAAAGAATATCACGTAAACTGAAGGATACCGGCTGGTTAAATATGAACGGCAGGAGAGTGTTACATGCTGCAACTTTGTTTCACAAAATAATCAATAGTAAAGTGCCGTCTTACTTACACCAGAAATCACTTTCAGAACTGATGTGCGTAATATTAATGTAAGGTATAAAGGTATAAAGACTAACTCTATCATCCTTTCGCACAGAGTTCTTTAGAAGGAGTTTCAGCTTCCAAATCTGTGCAATTTATAATGACATTCCCGAGCCCATGAAACGAGATGACTTCAATCATTTCAATATCAATTTCAAACGATTCTTATTATCTTCAAACTATTAATGAGTCAATAGCTACCTACCTATTACAAATCTATGAATAGTCATAATAGTTTAAGATTTCTTTTGATGAATGATGACTTTTCATCATGTAAATTGAACTTCGCCTTTTGTCTTGTTATAATAAATGAACTGTACATGATTAATTTGATTTGAATGTATTAGAAGATAATAAAGACGGTATTATTATTATTATTTATTATTATTATTATTATTATTATTATTATTATTATTATTATTATAACCTGTTTTGAATCAATTGTTGGACACCCATGAGCGATCCAGGTACTTCCCGAAGGCAAAAATACACCAAAAAAGATCGTAGTTACTGCATGATGGTCAGCAGCTTATGTGATCCACTATAAATTTCTGCCACCGGCCATATTATCAAAGTAGAGTTTTTTCGTGAGGAAATCGACAAAATGTGTCATTTTTACAAGTACTTCGATAACTTCCCAACCGTGTTGAACCTTCGCCAATCAGGACCAGTCAAAAACGACATTCGTTGACTTCATCGAATCCCGAGCACCTAATTTTGATGCTGACGGAAACAGTCCACTCGTGTTACGTTGGCAAAAGTGAACTAACAACACTTTTGAAACAACCTAATCAATCATTATCTATCTATCATTATCAGTAGTACTGTCTGACTTTCACAAGATGTGGATAGTAAATTCTTCAGTGAGAATACGTTCAACGAACACATTAACGGAGCTGTTTGGACTTGAATGAGATTATTGTTTGCGAAATTAATCAAAGTTCTCTTATAACAGGGCGCATTTATCGAGGGGGATGTTCCTCCTCCCCACACAATGTAGCGACAAAAACATTGAACAGTTACTATATTTCGATCTATTTGTTTTTTGCTATTTTGGTTGACTTATATGAAAACTTTTATTTGAATTAACCCAAATGATGAAAAGTTTTTGAATGAAATGATGGGAACTTTTGAAAAAATAGAAGTCGAATTCAGGTCCGTATTTCATTTTAACGTCTGTCATTAGTTAAACCTTGATGATGTCATCGAAACGGTTGACAATACTCCAAGTGTGATATACAAATGAATGCAGGTCAGAAATAACTACAATATTTCACAGCGACAAATACAGGTCCGCATTCGAGAACAAAGTTGAAGATGGTCATTATTGAACAAAACATCTTTGCGAAAATTTCATCACACTGAATGGAAATTGTTGATGAATATTTAACAAAAATCTCCTGCTTATCTTTATTCTGAAAAATAGATCTCTGAACATAATGTCTTGGAAACGTCTGATGCTATTTTCAATTTCCTCACCGTGTTTGACTGATTTTTTGAGAAACGCAACTTTTTGTAATTCAACCGAGGTTAACTAATAGAGATCCGCTCTACGGAATCAGCCTGTATAGATGTTTAATCAGTATTTAAATGATGAATCTGATTATATGTACGAGTAGAGAGAAGTGGTATTCCCCGAAGTACAAAAAATAATTTCAATGACAACCTCAGTCGTATAGTAGGAGATTTTTTTCAATAGATCGCGTATAATAATATCCCAGAAATTTATAATCAGTGAAGAAGTCAAAAAACTAGTTGTTATACAAGGTCTTCATTTCTCAGTAGGCAATACGTGAATATCAAGGTACAATTTTGATTACTTCATTTTTACAAACATAATTTGTCGGAAACCCTCACTATTATTTTATGGAATATGGAATTACGAAGAAGTATCAAGAAACAACTGATTTACGGAGATAGCTTTTCGATACAAAAAAAATATTTCACAAGTTTGTACTCTTTTACTCACCAGAATCTTGAAATCCCTCCTTATTGTAAGGAACACAAGACTTTTCATTAGTCTCCACGGTAATTTCAGCCCCTGTGAAATGTACAATAAACCGTTGTTTGATTCCCACAGATCTTGTTCTTTCGCCAAAGTGGAAAGTATTCAGAAAAATGACCTCGTCTGCTGGATTGAGCCGAAACGATATCATGAATAGGTCATCTTTGAAACGATAGAAAAATAACTTCTCGTACTCAAGGAAGGATCTTCTTAAGTCCACAGAAATATAGGGATTGCGCAGTATTACAGACGGATGTTGCTGTTCAAAGTGCTTTGGCATCATAAATGTGGGAACTTCAAAGCTTTCACAGATAGGGCAGATATAAATTCTTGTTTCACACTTTGCTTCATGTTCTTCTACTTGTACGTTTCTCAGAAGTGTTCTGCAACCATCAAATCTGTTGACACATTTGAAAAGGCTTTTTTCTGCTAGTAGGCCGTAAAAGGAAATCACTCCTTCATCGTCGTTATTTTGTGAACATCTTCCGCATCTGACATTTCTGTTGCTGTAGACTTTCACTGGAAGAGCGGACAAAAAGCGCTGACAACAGTGACAGATCAAAATTTCCAGAATTTCTTCGGGAATCACAAAATCCATTATTGTGTCACCACTCTTTCTCACTCAACTTGTATAACTGCAGGAAATAATATTTGTTTCTATATCTTCCCGACTCTGAAGCTGATAAGATAATATGACGTGTTGTGCGATTTTTATCAATCAGTTCAAGTACACTCAAAAACGCTAGTAGAATTGGAAACTCTGCTTTGAGATGATTTTATTATCATTATTGAATAATTCCTTTTCCACAATAGAATAAAAAAATTTTGTCGCTTGACGTGCGTTTTGCCAACCAGGTTAGCATCATTGGGAGATTACCTTCAGTTATATCCTGGTCATAAAATAGAACTGGCTGGTATCTCAATCGCCACAAAAGAAATAACCAAGAAAGGAATTTCTGGCAAAAACATAACAATCTGCACTGATAGCAGACAAGCACTATTAGCCTTGAACATGCAGCGTATTACCTCAGGGCTAGTACTAGAGTGTCACCAAGATTCAGCCAAAGCCTCGGTAGATAATAAAATTATCCTGAGGTGGGTTAAAGGGGAACAAGAGTAAAGGTAATCGCATTGCCGACTCTTCAGCCAAGGAAGCGGCTGGACTGAGAATTTTAGGACCCAGTGGCACCCACGACCTAATGACTTCGACAATTGCGGAACTAGTAAAATGTTACACCTATGCTCAATCCTTAAAGAGGTGTGATGAAATCAAAGGATGTAATCTTGCCAGGATCACCTTGGGCGACCCTGGGAAGCTGGCGCCGAAGAGATATCTGGCGATGACCAGGAAAAATATACGCTTTACAGTAAGATTTATGGCCACTGTCAACTAAGGAAACACCTCCATAATATGGGGCTAGTAGACACACCTCTATGCAGGATGTGTGAACAGGAAGATGACACTGTCAGGCATGTCCTGTGCGAGTGCTCGGAGTTATCGTCAATAAGAGAGTGTGTGTTCGGCGGGTCTTGGCCTACACCTGCCAATATAAAGGAGATGTCTCCCAGCGACCTGTCCACCTTCCTGGAAAGGACAGGATGGACGATGACCTAGGAGGTCAACTCCTCGGGAGGATGTACAATGGGTCACATGTGGCCTAAGTGCGTGGGCTTACCCTCACCCTCCCTACTCTACAGATACTCCTGGTCATAGGTGAAAGGTGGTGTGTGACATATATAAAGTGAATTTTCGTTTTTATCCAAAAACGTTTATTCGTTAATTTCTATTTGGTCCGCTTCAAAGAAGTTCCCCTCAAATATGATACACTTGTGCCAGGGTTTTCTCTAATCTTCGAAGAAGTTCTGATATGCACTTTTCAGTATGCCCATGAGCTCTCAGCGATTGGTCTCTGCAATCTTGTGAAAAGAATCCAATATCATCATGTATGCTCATGTGGCAAGAACTCCTGATGCACTATGCCAAGTTTTCGATCTTGGATCCTCTGAACCCTTCCATTGGGACGATTAGACTTTAGCATCGATTTCCTAACCATATAACCATGAGTCGTCAATTATTGATGTTTGAAGGCCTTAGATTTTTTGAACTTTTTTTTGACGGTTCGCTAGTGGGAGAGGTTAGCTTCTTCAGAGGTTTATACATCCTGAGTCTTTTGAGAAAAAAAAAAGAAAAACCCAGGGTGTTCAAACCTTTGAAGCTAGTAACTTATTCCAGTGAAACGTCAGGAACAAATTCCAAAAATCAACTACCTTCAAACGGAAATAATAGTAGTTGTGGATACATGAATTATTCACCCAATTTCCATTGCTTGCCACATCATACAGAGTGGCCAAATGAAAACTAAATAATAATTATTTATAATATAATTCATTTGAATTGAAGCCAATTGATACATATAAATGTAAATAATATAATAGATGAGAGAGTAATGATAAACATTTGTTAGTAATAAAAATGACAGTTGAAAAGTACTGAATGAGAGGATCTATTCTACCCTCCACTGTAACTCATGAGGATAAAAATCCAGCTTTTCAACGAAGCCGCAGCTGCAGGGTAGCATAACCTGAATACTCTCAGGTCATTCAAGTGATGAATAATGATAACACAACACAACACAGTTTTTGTTTCGGGGTTGAAGTTAGATGATTTCAATGTATTTCCACGTGTTAAAACCGAAAGTGACCATAAAAATTATATATTAGCTCTTGTTTTCAAGATATAGTATCATTATATTATATATATGTATATTGAGTTTTCAACAAATGAAATATTTCATCACCAACAGTTGGTACACATGTTTGTTTACATAACACCCCTCTCATCAGCTGTTCTTAAGTAGTAAACATAACCTATGTGAGTTTGTCAATTGTACGCACGTGGTTGCTATTGAAATTATCGTGTGAAGTTGATTTTTAAATTGATTTAAGTGCTGATCTGAAATGCCTCGAAAGTGTGTGAATTCTGTCGATAGCTTTTGCTATATATGTGGTGAAATTACATTTAAGGCTCAGAAACGTAAAATGACACCTATCGTTAAGACAGCCTATGAACATTATTTTGGTGTGAAAGTTGGGGACCAAGATAAATCATGGGCTCCTCATATATGTTGTAATTCTTGTTTCGTCATATTGCGAGAGTGGCTGAAAAATAAAAACCGGGCAATGGCTTTTGCAGTACCTATGGTTTGGCGTGAGCCTACCAATCATACAGACGACTGTTATTTCTGCTTAACTCCTCCCATAAAGCAAGGTTTATCTATGAAGAAAAGAGGAACGTTTAAATACCCTAATCTCCCATCTGCTCTTCGGCCTGTACCACACTCAGACAATTTGCCAGTCTCTTCTCCACCCCAAAACTATGAAATTTTAGAGGAAGGTGATGAAGACTGTTTAGAAGGAGCAACCCATCGTTCTACATCCTATGACCCTGATTTTGAGGTAAGCGATAGGTCTAGTGATCCGCACAGAATTAGTCAAGCAGAGTTGAGTGACCTCATAAGAGATCTTCGCTTGTCTAAGGAAAAGGCTGAGCTGTTAGGGTCAAGACTACAACAGTGGAATCTTCTAAAACATGATGTGAAAATATCTTAATTGAAATTTGGTGGTACAAACTTCTTTTATTTGTCAAAACACTAAGAATAATGTTTTTTTTTATTGATTTTGTACTTAAAATATTCTAAAAGAAACATAACAATATTGTTTTATGTACTTTCACTTTTCACGTATAGTATAACTACTCTTTAAGATTAAATACTGTGTATCTCAAAAACCAGAGCTAATAAAAATTTTTCATTGTTATTTTCGTTTTTATCACCCCAAAATTAGTAGAAATTGACTAATTTAGTGTAGGAAACATTCAAAAAATATTTTTTTGTTGTGTTGTGTAATGAATAGTTATAGCACAGCTATTAATAGAATCATATAGAATCAATATAAAGAGATATTGAAATAACAAGGCAAAATATACGAGTATGGATTCGATAAAATTATGTTGGATCTATCATGAAATCAATATGTAAGGCAATAACAAGTCTTTATCAGGAACTGTATCTACATTTCATGAGAAAATAAGACCCTATCAATATTTGATTGAATTGAGACTCCGATTTGTTTACTCTGCTACTTCTGAGCAAAATTGACAATCACCCCAAAATCATCAAATGGAATGAGGGGTTGCAAAAACTGCCACTTTGAAGACCTGAATTATATCTGCTTCAGTCGTTGACTTTCCGAATTCCGCCTGATAGTCTCATGAAAATTTGATTCGAGATATTTGATTTGCTTGGTTAAGAAAAAGAGTACAGGATATTGTTGAATTCACGAGAAGTGATGTGATATCTCTCAGAAATGAATGAATTTTTCATCCCTGTACTAATGACAAACTAAATCAAAAACCGTACAAAAGAACCGAAACCGAAAAATGGAAAACATTTCGATTTTTTGATGATCTTTATGAATCATTTTCTGGAAATAAAAGATGAATTTCACAGAAGCTGTACACTAGATTATCTCCTTTGCATAAAGTACCTTTTATAAAAGTGTTTCCATTTTCCGAACCCGGTTTTTTGTGTGTATGGTTAGGAACGATCTCAGTGATGATTTATACGTAAATTTTTGAAAGCATCACATTAACTTTCAGCAACTCACCCCCCCACACACTGAAGTTATTGTCCTTACTTAGATGACCACCTACGTCTATGCAATGAAACTGACTTTTTTATGAGTATAGTTTGGAAAATGAGTCCATTGTACCACACCATAACAAAAATACTGTCTCTCAACTCGCATTTCCCCAGTATCATCATCGATACTGGTTTTTCCACATATGAAAGAGTGATCAGAGTTATCCCATTACACTTATCGACAATTCTCGATACAAATCTTTCTTAAAGCTGGTTATGTTTTATCGATCCATTTTTTCAGGTATTTGAATTGTTGACTCAGTTCATGATAACGGCTTCATTTCTTTTTCGAGTGGAATGATCTGAAAAATATTCAAGAGACTGCTAATACTCAATGAATAATTCCTCAATTGGAATTTGTTAGATAATGCTACCTTGCAAAACGAAGTCTTTTTTTCAACTGAAACATGCACTTTTCAAGAATAAATACAAACCTAAAAAAATACAAAACTCATAAAAATACTTGATACTAGTTGGAAACCAATCAAATCAATTCATAGAAATATACAAATTCATTTAAATTTATTGACAAAAGATATGAGTAAATGATTTTGAGAGACTGAAAATTTTCTCATCGATACATATTATATTAACAAATATCAATACCAAGTTCCTGACAGTGAGGTTAAAAATGTGAACGGATGTTTTCTTGAAACCTCCTTCCAAACTGGTATCACTACTTATCAAAACATGAGTAATTGATGATCATGAAGCCATCATTATTACTATTTTGTTGCATTTTCTGATTCCAAAGTAACAACACAAATTATTTTGGTTCGACAAAACATTTGATTCTTACATTTTCTGTTTCACTGATATACTGCTCCGCTTGTGCAGTTTCATTTGTTTTCAGGACTTTCAAAATCTGCCAGTCATTGTCAAACAAATAAACTATTGGTTGTACTTTAGAGTCAGCTTCGCATATCCCCATAGTCACACACCAGGAATAATTTCCCGTTTTCCAGGAAAACTTCACCATAACGAATGAAGGGGGTGTCCAAACATACCACTGGAATTCGTATTTATCATTTCGATTCAACTTGGTTATGAATGTTGACTGCAGACTGACGAACTGAGTTCCAGCATGTTTATCACTGAAATGTTTCTCTATTTCAAACAATTCAATCCTATGAGTGCATTTATTCACTGGACACGACTGTGATGGCTGATTTACACAATAGATTTCGTGTTTGTGAAGGCTTATGTTGTAAGAAGCCGTGGTGCAACCCCAATAGCAATAAAACAGTATGTAAGAGTAAACATCGTACTCCAAAACCAGCCTGGCTTGCGAATACGTGAACTTGTAGTCCTCTGAGCTTTTGAAAATAAGGTAACAAGAAAAACATATCCAAAAGTAACTCCGATTCTGCCTCAGAAAAACAGATTTAACATACGTGTCTTTATCAAAACACAACTCATGGCAAAAGTAACATGGCAAAATTATTTCCACTTTTCCTGATAATGTTGTCGTGATCAAATTATAGAAATCCAAATCAGTGGAGTACTCTGAATAATGCTTCCGAAAATAGCCATCTAAATAAATTTTCCTCGGAAGAGTGAGCTTTTTCTGAAAGAATATATCCGAAAATCTTCTAAAGTGATCCAATTCATCACTTTTTTTCGAGTTGGTATCGGATAAATCTAGAGTATTTGTTGATTTGGATAATTTTATGATAGTGTCCGTGTTAGTAGATGTAGTCGAAGTCAGTGTATTCGATGATAATTGGGGATTTGGCCTTCGTGAGCTACCTCGAAATCTTCGCTTACCTCTTCTCATGTAAGATAGACTTCTCAGAATTTGCTCAGGAGGTTTTGTTTCTTCTTGGTCTGAAGTCGAAATAGTGAGAATCCCAACTATTTCAGCAACGTCGAGTTTCAATTCTATATTGACGTATTGCTTTGCAGACAAGTTGGCAAACTTGATAACAAATCCTTTCGATGTTCCTGTTGAAAAAACTCCAATCAATAACTTTGAATAACTAATGAAAATAAGGAAAATTCAATATTTGAGTTGATCACATTTTGCTGAACTCATAAAAGTTATTTGCTGAACGGAACCATGCGAATAGCAGAGTAGAAAAGCGCATTGCATTTGACCTAGCATAAGTCCAACCAAGGTTTATTGAATGCAACGTTTAAACTTACTGCTTTCCAAGAAAACAAATTTTAGGTATTTTTCATCAACATCCCACAAAATAGAGGTAACTATGTGTCTGTTCAGTGGAAATCTCACAATAGAGTGTTTTTTATTTTAGGTTGTTTTAATGTCATTTGCTTCTGTAGGTGAAGGTTTATGACGTATTGAAAGGATCGAAAAGCTCTAGAAGTGGGTGTCCCTCGATTTGAGCGATCTAAATAAATTTTCAAGTCAGTTCTTCTTTGTTCTTGCGCAACGAAAACGAACCTGATTTGAATAGGATCGTCACATTTGCTGAAAACTGGATATTCTACGACAACAGGTGATGTTCAGGATAGTGGTTGGACACCGATAAGCCATTCAGGTACTTTCCAAAGGCGAAAATACACCAAAAAAGATCGTGATCACTGTATGATGATCAGCAGTTTATGTGATTCAGTATAAATTTCTGCCACCGGCCAAATTATCACAATAGAGTTTTTTCGTGGGGAAATCGAAAAAATGTATCAAAAGTTGCGTCAGCAGCAGTGAAAATTAAACGAATAGAGTGTCGGAGTTCTGCCTCACCCTCCATGCTCCCCAGACCTATTGCCAACCTACTCCCATTTTTACAAGCACTTCGATAACTTCTCAACCGTGTTGAACCTTCGCCAATCAGGACCACTCAAAAACGACCTTCGTTGACTTCATCGAATCCCGAGCACCTAACTTTGATGCTGACGGAAAGAGTCCACTTGTGTTACGTTAGCAAAAGTGAACTGACAAAACTTTTGAAACAACCTAATCTATCATTATCTTGAAAACATGATCCAATGACTTTTGACTAATCAGTAGTACTGTATGACTTTCACAAGATGTGGATAGCATATTTGACAATGAGAATACGTTCAACGAACGGAGCTGTTTGAACTTGAATAAGATTCCAAATATATTGGCGAAGAATGTAATACAAATCAGGAAATTATGAAACAACAAGTCGCTCCAGGGCGACTTCATTGATACCAGTGAGGCATTTGCTTTTTCAGCTGCAGGAAAACCCGGAGAAATCTGTAGCACCACATCATCAGAAGATCTTGATCTGCCAGTGTCCTCTCTTTCATGAAATAAAATGTAGAGCAATGACTGCATGATGATTATATTAGTGTTCTGCCAGATTATATTACTTGATTATTGCGAAATTAATCAAATTTCTCTTATAACAGGGCGGATTTATCGAGGGGGATTTCCCTTCCTCTCAACATCAATATTCAATTTTTTCAAATGAGTTTTGTAATATATAGGGACCTATTTCTGAATGTAAATCACCACCACCAAAAATCATCACCCCCAAAAATCACCCCTCCCCAAAATTCAGTAATTATTTTCCTCCTCTCCAGAAGACTTTGGTTGAGGATAGATATTTATATTGCTTGTCACAGAATTCATAGGAATGAATTCTCTGAAAATTTTACGGAATTTTAATCATGCCAACATGATGGTGCACCTACACACCTTTATGATTAGGCGATAATTTTTTCAATGCGTGGAAAAAAACATATGAATAGGTAGTAATGATGCGATTCGGTAACCCGCACAATCACCTGACCTTACTCCTTGGATTTTTTCATTCGGGACTATATTGAAAATAAAGTTATTCGTTTTCAACTTCATGATCAGAAAGACCTGATACAAAAATCTGCAATGCTCGCGATGTGATTATACAAAATATGTTAACAAAATTCATAACAGATACACATGAATGTTTTTTGCTATTTTGGTTGACTTGTATGAAAATTTTTAATCGAATTGACCCCAAGATAAAAAGTTTTTGAATGAAATGATAGAAACGTTTGAAAAAATAAAAGTCAGGTCCGTATTTCATTTTTAGGTCTTTCATTGGTTGAACCATGATGGTGGTCACCGTGGACCGAAACAGTTCATAATACTCCAATGTGATATACAACTGAATGAAGGTCAGAAATAACCACAATATTTCGCAGCAAAAAATACAGGTCCGAATTCGAATAGAAATTGTTGATGAATATTTAAAAAAAATCTCCTGCTTTATCTTTATTTTGAAAAATAGAGCTGTGAACATAATGTTTTGGAAATGTCTGATGCTTTTTTTAATTTCCTCACATAGTTGGACTGATTTTTTGAGAAACGCAACTTTTTTGTAATTCTACTGACCTTTCAACTTTGAAGGTTAACTAATAGCGATCCGCTCTTCGAAATCAGCCTGTATACGTAGATATTACTCAAACAGTGTTACTACAGATGTTTAATTAGTATCTGAATGATGAATCTGATTATATGTACGAGTAGTGAGAAGTGGTATTCCCCGAAGTACAAAAGATAATTTCAATGACAACATCAGTCGTATAGTAAGAGAATTTGTTTTCAGTAGATCACGTATAATGACATCCCAGATATTTATAACCCGTGAAGAAGTGAAAAAACTAGCTGTTATACAAGGTCTTCATTTTTCAGTGAATAATACGTGAATATCAAGGTACAATTTTGATTATTTATCTCATTTTTACAAACATATTCTGTCAGAATGAGGAATCACGAAGAAGTATCAAGAAACAACTAATTTATGTGGATAACTTTTCGATACAAAAAAAATATTTTAATATTTTACATGTTTGAACTCTTTTACTCACCAGAATCTTGAAATACCTCCTTACTGTAAGGAACACAAGACTTTTCATCAGTCTCCACGGTAATTTCAGCCCCTGTGAAATGTACAATGAACCGTTGTCTGATTCCTGCAGCTCTTGTTCTTTCGCCAAAGTGAAAAGTATTCAGAGAAATAACCTTGTCTGCTGGATTGAGCCTAAACAATATCATGAATAGGTCATCTTTAAAACGGTAGAAAAATAACTTCTCGTACTCAAGGAAGGATCTTCTTAAGTCCACAGAAATATAGGGATTGCGCAGAATCACAGACTGATGTTGCTGTTCAAAGTGTCTTGGCATCATGAATGTGGGAACTTCAAAGTTTTCACAGATAGGGCAGATATATGTTCTCGATTCACATTTTGCTTCATGTTCTTCTACTTGGAAGCTTCTCAGTAGTGTTCTGCAGCCATCAAATCTGTTGACACATTTGAAGAGACTTCTTTCTGCTAGTAGTTCATAAAAGGATATCACTCCTTCATCGTCGTTATTTTGTGAACATCTTCCGCATCTGACATTTCTATTGCTGTAGACTTTCACTGGAAGAGCTGACAGAAAGCGCTGACAACAGTGACAGATCAAAATCTCCAGAATTTCTTCGGGGATCACAAAATCCATTGCTGTTTCACCACTCTTTCCCACTCAACTTATATAACTGTAGAAAATAATGTTCGTTTGTATATTTTGCTGACTCAAAAGCTGATAAGATAACATGACGTGTTTTGCAATTTCTATCACGTACATGTACACTCCAACACGCTAGTAGAATTGAAAACTTTGGTTTGAGATGATTTCATTGAATTCCTTTTCCACGACAAAACAAAAAGACAGTGTCGCTTGAGGTGCGTTTTTCAAACCTAGTTAGCATCATTGAAAGATCACCTTCGGACATACCCTGATCTTAGGTGAAAGGTGTGTGTGAGATATTTACGAGGTCTGTTCAAAAAATAATCTGAATTTTAATTTTTTTCAAAAATGTTTATTCATTTGTTTGTATTTTCTCCCCTTCAAAGTGAATCCACTCAAATATAATACACTTGTGCCAGGGTTTTTTCCAATCCTCGAAGAAGTTCTGGTATGCACTTTTCAGTCCATGAGCTTTCAGTGATTCGTCTCTTCAATCTTGTGAACAGAAAGCAGGCGGATAACTCCAAGGTAATACTCCTTATTGATCGTATGATGATGTGGCATAAACTCCTGATGCACTACGCAAAGTCATCAAAAGAAACAGTGACCATGACTTCGACATTAGATCAAACTTGGCATGCTTCCTTCGGTCTTGGCTCTTCTGGGCTCTTCCATTGGAACGATTGGACTTTTCATCGATTTCTCAACCATTTACCCATGAGTCTTCATCAGTCATGACCCATTTCAGCAAATCTGGATCGCCATTGACAACATTCAACAATTCCTGTGGGTGCTCATGCGATGGATTTCATAATCAAAATTCGGTAATTTTGAAATGGACTTCACTGCCACATGCTTCATTCCCAAAACTTCCGAAAAAATTGCATAGCATGAGCAAATCTGAATGCCAATATCGACGATGAATCGACGATTCTTCATAACATTTTTTTTCACTTTCACAACATTTTCATCGACTGTTGATGTGCTGGGGCGTCCAGGACGAGCGTCCTCATTCACATTTTCTCGACCCTCTGTTGCAAGCCTGTACCTACCATTTCAAACATACTTTCGACTCAGAGCATATATTGAATATACGTATGTCTCATCAAAAGAAATGATTATTTTTCGATTTGGCAACGTCTGAAATTCTACTATCAGTTGTGCAACATACAAAATCGAATTTTACTAGTTTCATTGCTATTGAACGCATTTAATTGGGAATTTCACAGTTGGTATGTTGGATATACAAAATTACCTACCATGAATATCCTACAGCAGAAAATCGCCGAACGCGCTAAACACTTCTAACTTTCATGCCTCTCAACAACAACCAAACATGTTAAACAACCGAAACTATGAGCATATGTTAGAAATGAGTGAATCGACATAAAAAAATTAAAATGTTGCTGATCGAATGTATAAGTAGCCCGCGAAATTTGAACACTCACATAATTTTTTAACCGACCTTGTATATAAAATTGCCGAAACTCTCGCAGATAATACTTTTAGAATCAGAACTGAAACAATATAAACTGCGAAAAATCACAGAGTATTGAATTGATTACCAAAACTGACAAAATTATCTCCACAATGTGTGTAGGAAGTTTCTGTACTGAATTTAATTCAGTTTTATTCAGAATCTCAGGTTTTAAATTTAAACTATGACAACAGAATGAAATTGTATGTGATGGAATTGTTCGTTACATGAATGAAATTGTCTTTCTGAATAAGTTGTGAAAATACGATGATTATAGATATTTGCCTTTCAATATAAACAGATATGTGAATTACAAAATAGTAAAGGCTCTTCCATTGAAGCGATTGGACTTTGGTATCGATTTCCTAACCATATAATCATGAGTCGTCAATTATTAATGTTTGAAGGCAGTCGATTTTTGCAATTTCTTCCTGACGTTTCGTTAGCGAGAGTGGCTGACTTCTTGAGAGGTTTATACATCCTGAGTCTTTTGAAAAAAACAAGGAGGAACTCAGAATGTTAAAACCTTTGAAGAAGCTAGTCACTCGTGCCAGCGAAACGTCAGGAAGAAATTCCAAAAATCGACTGCCTTCAAACCGGAATAATGGTGGATGTGGATACATCAATTACTCACCCAATTTCCATCGCTTGGTATATCATACAGAGTGGCCAAATGAAAACTAAATAATAATTATTTATAATATAATTCATTTAAATAACATTTCTAATACATATAAATGTGAATATACCAGATGAAAGAGTAATAATAAACAGTTGTTAGTAATAATAATAATGACAGTTGATAAGTACTGAATGAGAGGATCTATTCTACCCTCCACTGCAACTCATGAGGACAAAAATTCAGCTTTTCAACGAAGCCGCAGCTGCAGGGTAGCATAACCCGGATAATCTCAGGTCATTCAAGCATTGAAAGATAAATAATAATAGCGAATCGTTATAGCACAGCTAAAAATAGAATCATATAGAATCGATATAAAGAGATATTGAAATAACAAGGTAAAATATATAAGTATGGATTCGATAAAATCATGTTGCATCTATCATGAGATCCATATGTGAGGTAATAACAAGCCTTTATCAGGAACTGTATCTACATTTCATGAGAAAATAAGACCATATCAATATTTGATTGAATTGAGACACCCTTCTCCGATATTTTTACTCTGCTTCTCCTGAGCAAAATTGACAATCACCCCAAAATCACTAAATGGAATGAGGGGTTGCGAAAACTGTCACTTTGAAGACCTAAATTATGCCTGCTTCAGTCGTTGACTTTCCGAATTCCGCCTGATAGTCTCATGAAAATTTGATTTGCTTGGTTAAGAAATAGAGTGCAGGATATTGTTGAATTTTTGAGAAGTTATGTGATATCTCTTAGAAATGAATGAATTTTTCATTCCTGTACTAATGACAAACTAAATCAAAAACCGTACAAAAGAACCGAAATCGAAAAATGGAAAACATTTCGATTTTTTGATGCTCTTTATGAATCACTTTCTGGAAATAAAAGATAAATTTCACAGAAGCTGTACACTAGATTATCTCCTTTGCATGAAGTACCTTTTTTAAAAGTGTTTCCATTTTCCGAACCCAATTTTTTGTACGGTGTATGGTTAAGAACGATCTCAGTGATGATTTATATGTGAATTTTTGAAAGCATCACATTAACTTTCAGCAACTCACCCCCCCACACACTAACGTTATTGTCCTTACTTAGATGACCACCTACGTCTATGCAATGAAACTGACTTTTTCATGAGTATAGTTTGGAAAATGAGTCCATTGTATCACACCAGAACAAAAATACTGTCTCTCGACTTGCATTCTGCTAATCAAGTTAACAACATCATCAGAAGGTGAGAGACAGTATTTTCGTTCTGATGTGAGATAGTGTTTTCAATAGAGACAGATTTTGTTCGATACTTGTTTTTCCACAATTGAAAGAGTGATCAGAGTGATCCCATCACACTAGTAGACAATTTTTGATACAAGCCTCACTTAACGATGGTTATGTTTTATCGATGTACCTTTTCAGGTATCTGAATTGTTGACACAGTTCATAATAACGGCTTTATTTAGTTTTCGGGTGTAAAAGTTATTTCCCCAAATGATATGAAAGTGTATTTCTTGAAAAGAGACTTCTAATACTAAATGAATGATTCCTCAGTTAAAATTTGTTATATAATGCTACCTTGCAAAACGAAGTCTTTTTTCAACTGAAACATGCACTTTTCATGTATAAATACAAACCTAAAAAAAATACAAAATACAGGAAAATACTTAATACTAGGTGGACAACAAACAAATCAATTCATGGAAATATACCTATTCATTTGAATTTGTTGACAGATGATATCAGTAAATGATGTTGAGAGACTGAAACTTTTTTCATCGATACATATTATTAACAAATATCAATACCAGTTTTCATATTTTGATTTCTGAAGGTGAGGTTGAAGAAGTGAACGGATGTTTCGAAATAGGTACCTTGAAACTTCCTATTTAATGGGTAACACCACCAATCAAAACAAGAGTAATTGGTTATCATGAAGCTATTATTACTTTGTTGTATTTTCTGATTCCAAAGTAGCAAAACTAATTATTTTGGTTCGACAAAACATTTGATTCTTACATTTTCTGTTTCACTGATATACTGCTCCTCTTGTGCAGTTTCATTTGTTTTCAGGACTTTCAAAATCTGCCAGTCATTGTCAAACAAGTAAACTGTTGGTTGTACTTGAGAGTCAGCTTCGCATATCCCCATAGTAACACACCAGGAATAATTTCCCATATTCCAGGAAAACTTCACCATAACGAATGAAGGGGGTGTCCAAACATACCACTGGAATTCGTATTTATCATTTCGATTCAACTTGGTTATGAATGTTGACTGCAGACTGACGAACTGAGTTCCAGCATGTTTCTCACTGAAGTGTTTCTCTATTTCAAACAATTTAACCATATGAGTGCATTGATTCACTGGACACGACTGTGATGGCTGATTCACACAATAGATTTCGTGTTTGTAAAGGCTTATGTTGTAAGAAGCCGTGGTGCAACCCCAATAGCAATAAAACAGTATGTAGGAGTAAACATCGTACTCCAAAACCAGCCTGGCTTGCGAATACGTGAACTTGTAGTCCTCTGAACTCTTGAAAATGAGGTAACAGGAAGAACATATCCAAAGGTAACTTTGATTCTGCCTCAGAAAAACGGATTTAATATACGTGTCTTGATCAAGACACAACTCGTGGCAAAAGTAACATGACAAAATTATTTCTACTTTTCCTGATAATGTTGTCGTGATCAAATTATAGAAATCCAAATCAGTGGAATACTCTGAATAATGCTTCAGAAAGGAGCCATCTAAATAAACTTTCCTCGGAAGGGTGAGCTTTTTCTGAAAACAAATATCCGAAAGTTTTCTAAAGTGTCGCAAACTATCGTTTTCATCCAAGTTAGTAATGGATAAGTCTACGGTGTCTGTTGATTTTGATGATTGAATGAGAGCATCTGTTTTAGTGGAACTAACCGAAAAAATCCCAGCAGGTTTGGATTTCTTTTGGTCTGAAGGTGGACCAGTAAAAACCCCAACTATCTCAGCAACATTGAGTTTCAATTTTACGTTGACGTGATTCTCCATGGACATGTTGGCAATCTTGATGAGGAATCCATCGTTTTCTCCTGCATAAAAATTACTATTTAACACCCACTATAAAAAGTAAAATGAGGGTATATTGAATAGTTCACTAGACTGAAACAAATATTTTGCCAACAACTCCTTCAGATAGATATTCCTATAATCATAATGTGTTATACTATCAACAAAGACACTGCAACCTCACATTAAAAAAAAAACATGAGAGAACATGTTTTCTGAGTCGCATGTAGGTGAAGTTTCCCAAATGGATTCATTTTGTTCAGGTGTCCTCTGAATGGATAATATCCAGAGATCTTGTAATTATTATGATCTCTTTCAACGAAGACACATAGCAATACACAAATGCATTGATCATGAATAGTTGAGATAGTTATTCGTTTAAGCCCATCATTGATCTCAGATATTGAAGTGTCATATGACACAAATCCCAACATACTTATCTCAGTCCCAAACTCCAGAAAATAGCTAATGAGGCTCTGCCTAAACGTCATGAAAGTAATCCTTGTGAGGATCGAAAACAAAGAACACGGAATGAAACCTATCTATATACAGGATGATTCACAAGTGATGGCACACATACGTTTCTGGTGAACAAGAAACCAGATCACTGAATGAAGAGCATAGTCGTAAATTTTTCCCAACAGAAATATTTTTCAAAATGCGGTGTTGCCACTTCCATAAGAAAGTGGTAGGAACTTTGATTTTTCAAAAGGAACACTCTGTATATAATCTTATTTTTTGAATTTACAACAATTACTCGACATTTTTTTCGTTATTTCTCTATACCTATTTTCGAAATATGAATTAATTTCAATTTTTTTCTTCGGAAATCATGACACCTAAAAGTGCCGATATCTTTGAGTTAGGGAATACTATGTTACCAAAATTTGGTTTGGGGTTGATACTTTGAGGCTACTACCCACACTTCAGAGTTTTTTCAATACAGGGTGCTAAAAACTACAATGTTTTCATTTGCTTGAAAAAGTAACTGAAAGTTTACTATTTCAAATGGAACACCCTGTGCATCACTACAAATTCGGAAAGTTGTTGGAATTTGCTTTTTTCCTATGTATATCATACGTAAACCTTACTACTTACGATGCACTGTTTGGAACCTTTGGTGTAGTAATGAATATTATTACACGAAGAGGAAGATTAAAACTGTTTTAATCTTCCTCTTTGAAGATGATCACTTGGTGATCGAAACACGTGTCGAGGTGTTGAAAATAACGATTTGGTATTGGGAAAAAACTCCAGTAATATAAACCTAACTAGTCAAGTTTTGGACAAATGATCATTTATTTGTGAAATGGTAATACCATTTAGTGTTTTGTAAACAGGCCGTGATTACTATTTGACAGTAACGTTTTGAAATTCTAATATTATTGACATTTCCGTCACTTCAGAAGTTTCAAATACCTCCAAAACAATGAAACAAAACTTTTGAAACGAAGTTCTTATGAATTTGTTTATTATTTTTGGACAGTATGTGATGAAGTTATCAACCTGCAGGACATGTAGAAAGTTCAACGAAAGGTGCTCGAGTCTACTGCAAATGAACCTCAAGAAATAAATACGAATTACACAAATCCTAGAATTACAAGAATAAATACGAATCACACAAATCCTAGCTTAAAACCATCAAAATGAATCAATACATGATTTTTATTTCATCTAATAATATCCAAGATATTTATTTTTATAAAACCTTCCAAAAAGCAGTTGAGTTGTCAAAGAGCAGTTGAACAGTTTCTGAGTGAATTATAAATGATTATCATTATTCCATTTTAACAAGCATATTATGTTTATTCGCTTCTTTCTTCTAATCTTTGATAAAAATCTCTGAAGTAGAAACACAAATAAAATTGGAGCATGATTTTTCCACTTCAGCTAGCTTTTTGACAGTCTCCAAAAACTTAGGTGAACTTTAAGTGGAGAAATTTCTTCTGTTACTCACCACAATCCTTCAAGCCTTCCTTACTGTAAGGAGTACAGAATTTTGGATCAGTACTGATAGAAATTTCAGATCCTGTGAACTGTACGAAAAACTGTTGTTCAATTTTTGCTGCTCTCGATCTCTCACCAAAGTGGAAAGTATTTAGAAAAATAACCTCGTCTGCTATATCGAGCCGAAACAATATCATGAATAGGTCATCTTTGAAGCGGTGGAAAAATATCGCCTCATACTCATTGGAGGTTATTCCCAAGTCCACAGAAAAGGAGGGACAGCGCAGAATTACAGACTGATGTTGCTCCTCAAAGTGTTCCGGTATCATGAACGTAGGAACTTCAAAGTTTTCACAGAAAGGACAGACATACTCTCTCGTTATACACTTTGCTTCATGCTCTACTACTTGGGAGTATGTTAAAAGTGTCCTGCAACCATCAAATCTGTTGACACATTTGAAGAGGCTTCTTTCTGCTACTAGTTGGTATAAGGAAATCACTCCTTGGTCGTTATCTTTTGAACACCTTCCGCATTTGATATATTTGTTTGAGTAGACTTTCACTGGAGAAACAGACAAAAAACGCTGACAAGAGTGACAGGTCAAATTTTCCAGATTTCCCTCGGAAAGTAGAAAGCCCATTGTTACTTTACCACTTTCTCTCAGCAAGTTCACGAAAATGTAGAAAATAATCAGTTGTGTGTCTATGAAGAAATATGTCCCTGACATGAAAGCTGATAAGATTTTTTTTGATCAGTAGAATACGCTAGCTACGATATGGTTTCAAAATATGCTACTCAAAAATTGACATGGATTTGTTGATACAAAATTCGGGATGATAGTAGTAGATTAATCTACTACTGATGATATACTCGTATATAATATTTCTTTTACATTTTAGGATTTCTTATGTGGTCAATCAAAAATTATCCAACATTCAGGGTTATCAATAAATGTGTTACAGCAATATGATACAAGATATAATTTTACAGCTTGATGAATGAAGAGGAGATAACAAGTCCGGAAAATACCGTTTTTTTTTCAGCGAGGAGTCAAAATTCTAGGATGAGCGGTAACCGCGACTTGAAAGTCAGTCAGTGGAAAAAAAACTGTTTTCGAACGTGTTGCGTACATCATTTTTCGACAACCGTGAAGAATAATGAATAGACGAGGCACATTTTTTGTTTTATATTCCTTTGTCGAACCAAATTTGGAACATTCTATTTCTTATTTACATTAAAATTCATATGAGAATTAGATCTATGGTTAACATCAAAGGGATTCAATTTGTTTCAAATGTTTTGTATATTTAAATACCTTCTGTTGAATCCAGAATAAGGAGATAAAGTTTCGCTTGTGAGTATGTTTCCACAATTACCAGCAAATAACGTCGTTGAAGTTCTACGAATGCTATGGCCTGTACAATTTTTAGGATTGGGTCAATTCAAGAATTCGGCAATTCTTTATCCAGAATTTCCAAAGCTGTGGATACCCACAGGCTAAATCAAACATTTTTTTTTTTGTAATTCACGAACAATTTGTTATGTGGAGTATGGGATGGCTGTAAAGATAAGCATTGCCCCTACAAAAGCAAATTTCGTATCTCAATTACAACAAGTATTTGGAATATGGTATTTTCACAAGTCGTTAATTGGATCAATGTTATTTCCATCGACACGCACCTACTAACCCAATATTTAATGCTACTCGAAAGTAAAGCAGAATAAGTTGATACTTTTATATAAATACTAGCTGACCTTGGAAACTTTGTTTTGCCACATAAATCATTTTTATGAAATTTTTAGGGTAAAAAATTATAACTACCTAATTCTAAGTCTGTGTCAGAACAATAACATAGATAATATCAATCTCTTAATGCTATAATGTGTACAATATTTATCGTTAGTTTCCATGTAACACAAACAAACTGGATGGTTTGACCACTCGAGAGCGTATACGTATACTTGTCCGTATGAAAGACATGGTGTGCTCAAATCCAAGCCACAAGCAGACACTGTTTGGCCTTGAAACTCATTGATAGACATTGCAGAAGGGAATCTAATTGGAAATTGCACATGTTTACAATGAATTGGCATATCTACAGGTACAGTAGGGATTCCTGGTATTGATATATTTTCACCTCGGTACTTGCCAATAAAAATGCTGGCCTCGACAATGTTTTTTAATGCCTAATCGTGTGCCGTTGCACATCCGTGGTGGATTCCAATTACGGAGCGATCCAACCGTCATTTGTAAATGACTGTGGAATGCTTGGAAATCCATTGAGTTCAAAAACTGTATCTACGCTCGATGGATAAACTAAATTTGCTGAAAACTGTGTGTGGAGTGAGAGAAGACTTATTGTGTGAGCGAGACAGGAGAGCGAATTCGTTCTCATTTCTATTCTATGCTGTTTACTTAGTGACGCCTACATTGAATTTTCCAAAAAAAATTGTTCTCGGTTACCCCCACTATAATGTTAATAATAATAATAATAGAGTGACCTAGTATTTCCACGGGTATATGAGCAGAGAAAGTCAACAACACTCGGTGCAGTATAAGCATAACTTCTCTATTGCCTGGATCGGCTACCGAAAGGCATACAGTAACCAGTTTTTGGTGGGTTTTCGCCTTTGAGAAGTGCCTGGAGGGTTCACCGATGTCCAGCCACTGTCCTGAACGTCTCCTGTTTTCGTAAAGAATCCATTTTTCATCGTGAGGATCCGCAAAAAGAAAAAAAACAGACTTTCAGTTTTCGATCTTTTTGAGCTCTCCTATATGTTTTAAACCATTAAAAATCGCATGGTAGTTGACCCCCTGATCTTTGCCATCCCACGTACTATTCGTAATGAGTCAGTCTCCACCACGGTCCTCGAATCCTCGTCCTGGATGACTGTAGGTCGACCACTTCAGGGGTCATATTCGAGGCTAAAATCTCCAGAATGAAATTTCGCGTTCATTAACACTACCATTGCATCAATGTATAGTGTACGAAATTCTCTATCACACATGACATTGAAACGGGCAAAACTTCTGAAACAACCTAATACAATAGTTTCTTAACGAGCCAAATGAATCGTGTTTACCCTATTTGAACAAACAAAATCTCCATCGCGAATGCTATTAGCTTTTATGTACGAATATTTACTTTCGATAAAACGTATAAGAGTTTACCGATAGCTTAGTGGAAATATTTCCAATGCTCGATCGGTTCCTGTTTGTTTTTTGTACCCGCAAATCGGCATTCCTGCCGGAATTCGCAGAAATAAATAGATAAACAGACTTACGGTTTGTGTTTATTTCGATTTGGATGTTATTTATGCCCAGATACGACGTTATGTTTGCTTTTATTCAAATTGACTTCCTGTAGTCGAACGTGAAATAAGGCTATTACTTGATCTACATACGAATTATTTTCATTCATATTTCTACTTATATTCGAATGCTTTTTCAAAGGTTTGATAATTGAACTTCTAATAAGTTGAGAAACATTTCCAAGGCTCACGTATTTTCTCAATCATAAATTCTGTTTTCAAGTACAAATATTCTTCCAGAAAAACAAAGTCGACATTTCCATAGGTCATTCAGGAACTAATCATATCGAGATCTAGAGGGATCTTACGAGTGATAAAAATTTCGAATAAATAATTCAATTCTTTCGGCAGATAACGTTTACAACAATTTTGGACTTTCTTCGAAATTAGATTGATCAACTATTATAATTTGATAAGATTTCAACCATGTATGTTTTTCTTTAAATTCCACTCGTGAGCTTTGGGTTTGATAATTGGAATAATTTCATCAGTTCGGACTACCATTGTCTAATATAATATAAATTGATTTGAAATCCCTGAAAAAATAAATGAATAACCAAAAAATAAATGATTAACCAAAAAATGAAAACTGAAAATTGAAAAATATTATTAACAAAAATGAAAAATTAAAATTGAAAGATTCCAAACCAAGTTACGTCACGACGTTTCGATTGTTAGTATCCACAATCGTCTTCGGGTGATAACTGGACTTATTCCTCCGAGATCTGACCCCTTCTTCGGATAGCTATCCAAAGATAGGGACCTGATTGATAGAACAAACTTATCGATACAAGTAATCATGGAATCACTAGGATGCTGTGTACGAAACTGCTACTTCCAACTGAAGGACGAATTTTTTACGCAAGATAGGGACTGCCAATGGGACCGCCACTTTCACCGATTATAGCTAATATATATATATATATATATATATATATATATATATATATATATATATATATATATATATATATATATATATATATATATATATATGTGGAGTGGTTTGAAACTCTGGTCATTGAAGAAGCCCCGAGTCTGGTTGAGATACGTAGACGACACCTACATAATATGGAACCATGGGAATGCAGAACTAGACATTTTCCTAAAGCACCTCAACAACAAAAGTCCTTCCATCACTTTCACAATGGAGAAGGAAATCCACAACGAATTGCCTTTCTTAGACATATTGGTGGAGAGGACCGACACTAAATGGGAAACATCTGTATATCGAAAACCCGCTCACACAGGACAGTATCTGAACCAGAAATCCAACCACCATCAATCGACTAAGAGAGGAATCATCAAGACTCAACTAGACCGTGCTTTCGAGCTCTGTAATACACAGGAAGGTCTCGAAAAAAAGAAATAGGCATCATCAAAATGACCTTCAACGGAATGGTTACTCCAGAGTGATGGTAGAACAGGCTTTAGCTAGAAGACAGCAAGAGCTCCACAAGGAAGAGAAGCCGCCACAAGTGCGGAGAATCATATATCGGTGAAACTAAGAGGTCATTGAAAGCTCGCATTGATGAGCACAAGAAACACACACAGCGAGGAGAAACTAGCAAATCCGGAATAGCAGAGCATATTTGGACTCATCAACATAACATCAAGTGGACTCAAGCTGAAATCATCCACAGGGAGGAACACTGGTCTAGGAGAAAATTCAAAGAAGCCGCATATATGTTGCCCAACAACGTGTTTAGCCAAGCTAGCGTAGAGATACGTAACATATGGAAACCTGTGATCAAGCGGAACACAAACGACTCCCGCCACGGTCAGCCCCCGCTAAAAACAATGAAGCGGAGAGCGGGAAGAGAACTTTCAATGGCCTCTTAGTTTCACCGATATATGATTCTCCGCACTCGCAGGATATCCGGTAAATACAATTCTTGGAATCGCAGTCCTCGTTTGGTGGCATGGTTTTCGTGAGCCGCCACAACCAGTTCAAGTACTGGTTGTGGCGGCTTCTCTTCATTGTGGAGCTCTTGCTGTCTTCTAGCTAAAGCCTGTTCCACCATCACTTTGGAGTAACCATTCTGTTAAAGGTCATTTTTGATGATGCCTAGTTCCTTTTCGAGATCTTCCTTTGTATTACAGAGCCCGAAAGCACGACTTAGTAGAGTCTTGATGATTCCTCTTTTGGTCTATTGATGGTGGTTGGATTCCTGGTTCAGATACTGTCCCGTGTGAATGAGTTTTCTATATACAGATATTTTCCATTTAATGCCGGTCCTCTTCACCGATACGTTGGTTATCCGATTACTCAAACAATTGGTTTGTTTCAATTCGATTATTTCAATTTGATTTGTGGCTCAGCCTAACACTACTGATGAGACCTGGTAAGTCAAAACATCGCTATTTGGTGTTGAATCATAAATGCGTTATGTTTGAGTGTTGATTCTCAATTCTGAGACATATTTCAGACCAACAATCCAAAATGAACTATTTTTGATACATGGCGGAATGATTCAAAAAATGCTGTCGCAAGAATTAATGAAGCAGGATGTTTTTTTTGTACTTGCCGATGAAATAGCAGACATTCCGAAAAGTGAATGATGGCGCCGCTGAAATGGAACGTTTTTTTTTTTGTTTGTATATTTATTACACCCCCCTTCCGCTGGCAATTTCCTCGAGAATTTTTTCAGACGCAATAAGGTTTCTGGTATTCAATGAAAGCTCATATAGACTAGATGGAAAAACCGAAGCGAATGAGCAATGATCCACAATCATACAGTTAAATTATATAAAAATACTAAATTCCGTTTATGTTATCTATTTTAGCAGCTTCAGACCATATTTATTTGATTCATGTGGCATGTGAAAAAAAAAACAGGAATTTTTAAATTCTACGCATATCATCCAAACAACAACACAGAATAAATGCCAATTCGAAGTATCCAAGACATAATTAATTAATGCATCTGCAATCCCATTTCCTGATGATTTCATTGGCCATTTGTGTTTCTTCGGTGTGTTTTTCAGTGGATAATACACACAACGTTGGTATTTTGGTTGTGCAGAGAATCGCATTGAAAAAAGGAGGAAAAGTAATACGTCAAGCTGTGCATTTGACGCTCTTAGTGAAAAGAATGCTGATATATTTTCCAACTTGCATTCATTATTGAAAATATCATCCACAACTCCTGTACGACAGCTTCAAAAGGTTAGAAAACTCATTTAAGACACTCAACTGGAGAAAATAGACTGAATGGTGCTCATGGACGCATTAATATTCCCGTAAAAGACGTAATTGACCAGTTCGCAGCCGAAAGAGCTGGAAAATTCAACATTCTGACTTGATTCAATTTCATTATTATGGCTTATTAGTCGATTGTTCAACAAATTTTACAAAACATTCAAATTTATCACCGATATCCTGCAGAAATACATATTTTGTAGTATTTTCTTCCATACATTTCGTATTTATACTTCACCGAAATGAATTCTTGGCTACTACTCCAACATTGATATAGATTATTATATGTTTAACTCACCTACAAGCCAGTTGAAATAATTCCACTATTCGCAATGAATTTTTCATTCGGTGAACAAGATTTATCAGAAGTTTTTTGTGTTTATGTAGGTCATGAAAATACTTTTTAGATATGATAAACCACTTTCTATAGGCCATTAACGTATTGAGTTTCAAGTGAGTGAGGTGATAATGTTTAAGATTTCTGTAAAGTCAAACGAATTTCTTCAAGATTTGTCAGACGTATGACATGACTGGAATAATAACTGAGAAATGTTCTGATTTTCAACATATTCATTTAGGTTTTCGTTCATGTCATATTCTTTCTTGAATAGTTTTAACTACAACAAGTTGATTTTTTCGCGAAAAATATTGAAAATTGATGTAACTACATCGATATGTTTCTGCACACATTGAAAGGCGTAGAGATATTGACTTGAATCGCTATTTTTGTTCAAATCAATAAAAGTGATTCAAAACTACAAAACTCATAATGTACTTGTCTCTACTTGGGAGAATTGAAATCAGGCACCCATTTTGAATATTCTGTATTCAAAATATATGAACAGAAATGGATACAGCAGAAAGTAATCGGTTTCCATAACAAAAGACTGGCATAATGTGAACGTACATGATGGATGGATCTTTCTGCAACAACGAGAAATAAAATGTTCCACATTGATATAATTTTGCGAAAATATACTGAACTTTTGGTGGAAACGAATTTGTTTCCAACCATCCATTCATTATGGATATTAAAACAGTTTTCACTCACCTTCTTTTCCATGAACAAAATTCAGTTCCACATTCGGAAGGCTACCAACAGCGGCATGTCTGAAATTAAAATTGAAAATTGGTAACTCACAATAAATCCATAGATATTTTTGACTATATGAAAAATACTTGAGAACATATTTCAAGTATGAATTGTTGAAAGTGAAATAAATATGTTTTTATAATTAAAACGATAGTTTTCACAATAGAACAGAAGTTTCGAAGTGAAAATAACAGATCTGCTACCAAAACAATAGATCTGGCAACAAAGAAGACGGTATTTTTTTCATAAAATGTCTTCAGCCGCAGTAGATTGATTGGCAATATCGCAATATTTCTCAATATAATTGCATTATTGTTAAAAGTTCGATATTGTCACTCAGGGCATTGTGAACACCTAAGAAATTGTGATATTGCTGACTTTCTTCTATAATTAGATGAAAATTATTGATGCACGAACTGTCGTAACCTAAGAAACCACCAAACGTCATCAATATGTTTATTCTTTGATTTGTTTTCTCAATTATTCAAATGTGCCGATAGCTCTGCTAATAGTTAAGCAGCTACAGGGCTGCTACAGGGTGTAACTGAATAAGTGTAAAACATTTAAGGAGGTGATTCCTCATCAAAAAAAAGATAGGATTTTTCATATAAAGAAACTTCATTGGAGCATCCCTTGTTAAGATACAACCTCTTGAAGGGGGTACATAAAATTTGTATAACAATTTTTTCACAAGCACTAAAAAAGTTACAATATTGAAATTAACCTGAAGTTTTGTACTACCAAAAAGACACTTAGCCAGTAATTTATTTGGTTTACCCCATGGTTGTAAGGGGTGGAAAACGCAACCTCTAAAATTTATTTCCAATGTAACTTTTTTCTTATTATTTGTTTACCATTTATAAATTCATTTCCGATAGCCTGTTTCATTCTAAACATTTATGACGATATATCTCTGTAGTTGTTCGTAAAATAATTTTTTGCTTCGAACTGGTTCATTTTGGGCAAAAAACCCAAGATACATTTTTTGTTTAGAATGAAACAGGCTATCGGAAATGAATTTTTAAATGGTGAACAAATGATAAGTCAAAAAGTTACATTTGAAATAAATTTTTAGGGGTTGCATTTTCCACCCCTTACAACCATGGGGCAAACCAAATAAATCACTGGCTGAGTGTCTTTTTTGTAGTACAAAATTTCAGGGTAATTTCAATATTGTAACTTTTTTAGTGCTTGTATAGCTAATAGGATAGCTAATATGGTTTTGCGATTTCGTTTTATATTATATTCTCGTGATGGGTTATTTAATCATGGTTTTTTCGTGATAGGTGAATAGAATCGCTCCGAAGAACGAAAATGTATAAATTTATTGAAATATATGAAACATTCGTACATGATAAAACATAAAATACTCAAAATTTCTAGTTGTTCTCAAAGCACCGTGACATTTGTATTACATATTTGAAAGAAGGGCTAACTTTTCAATCAAAATCAAATTCAAAACTGGTAACTGGGAATCTAGGAAAAAAGATATCCCCTGATGCTTTTTACAAATATTTTTATTCAGCAATACACACGTGTGTGTGTATGTTTTTTCAAATAACTCAGGCCAATGAAATGACATCACATCGATTTTTAGATCATGAATAATCATTTTGAAAGGACATCCAATGTTTCGAACAAAACTTCATTTGGCTCAGTATACCGGGGATTGTTTTTCTACGACAATGTTGATTTTTTTTCACAATTTCTCAAACTTTCCAATAGTTTAAAAAATCTGTCTGTTTTAAATGTGTTTTTCCGTTGACCAGCCGTCGCACCCTACGAACAACAACCTTCAGAAGTCGAAACTTATGCGAGCTAAGCATTAAAGAGGTCTTACCTTTTAACGTGTGATTCCTAACACGGGTTAGACGATAGCAAGTGAAAATCGATCATTCAGCCTGGGGCTTGAACCACCGACCAACACGGCAGTCAGTTTGAGAAAGTGAACCTAGCACCCACGTCGAACCGACCGACTACCGACCTACCATTATCCTGCTATTTCGGGTGATACCAAATTCAACAAACCATCACTGATGAAAATCTATCCTGTGGTTTTTGAACCATGAATCACGATTTTGCGACATATAAAAAAATGAAAATAAAGAAAATTATTATTACTATAATCGTATTCTGTCAAGGGTTTCTCTATCATTTTTATGTTCACTATAATTCAGAAATACACGCTTCAGAGTTTCTCATCGATAACTCGATTCACTGATTCATTCTGCATTCGAAAAATATCCAGTTTTATTGACTAAAAACTCCGATGAAATACTGGTGCAGTATATCACATCCCGAATAAAATATCTGACTTTCATCACCGCATGCTTTTAGCTGTTAATATTTTAAAAAGCTTTCTGCACTTTGTATGCGACGTGGTGTAGGTAATTAAGAAAGCTGTCCATCTACTATACGGTCATCTCTGCTATTAAGGGATTTACATCTGCTATTTTGAAAAAATCTCTTTCACAAAAAAATACTGTTCCACCAGTGAGGAAAACAATACTTGTAAGCAAATCAACAATAGTCTGGAGTTTCAAAATACAATTTTCGGCAAAAAACAACATGTCATGAATTTTCTTTAGATCAAACCAGATTTTTCTCGGCTCTACTAAGTGTTGATTTGCATGATGGATGCAAAAATAATTTGAGATACTTAATCAGCAACTGAAATTATGAGAACTTCAAATTATTGATAACAAATGACAACCAGATCTTTCATCTTGTACTTTGACTTCCATCAATATGTCAAACTTTCATTGTTTTTTGTATGAGAGAATTGCCAAAATACATTCTAGTAGTCAAAAAATATCATCAATGTCTTTCAAAGAAAAACTATGTATTTACTGAAGATGAAAGTTAGGGTGATATTTTTGACACTTGAGTCACTATCCAGTACTAGAGCAAACATTAGCCGATAGTTTGTGCGTTGGTCCAAGGCATTGGTATAGTTATTCCACACTAAGACGGTTAATTTTTTCACTGGAAATCACACGCAATAATTAGTTGAACATCTGCGAGATTTATAGGGGAAAATTATGAAAAACTAGATGGATTTGATATGATCGAAGAACTTTTCATCAACGTGGAGAAAGCTATGCAAAATAATATTGAGCAAATCTTGTCAATCAACGAAAATTTGGACCAACTGAATCAATGTTTGAGAATAAATAGTCTGTGACTAGTGGGTATTGAAGAAGATCTGAATGAAAATATGATCAATGAAGTACTAACCTTATTTAACGAAGAGCTAAAAAGCAAATAGTCTTTGTTTGATTTGAATTGATAATTTATAGTTGGTAAAATGGGCGTAAATCGAATGAAACTTTGAGAAATGATTTTCGATTTGGAGTCTCACATGAAATGTGGTAAAATCTTTGAAGCCAAAATTAGTTCGAGAGGATTCGGAATTTTTATCAATGACGATTCAACCCAGATGTGATTCAAACTACCCAACAAGTTAGGGTTTGAGTTTAGTAACAGAAATGTTCTTCCCATTACAAATTTGTTATCGCTGTTGAAACATGGTTGCAACATGAAGGCTGGGGTGAGAAATATTTGAGATGAAAATGTTCAACTTGATAAGAGTCAACATGAATGTATAAGTTACGAATAAAACAACTGATGGAGGTGAGCTGACTACGCCGAAGAAAAAATTATTATAAACTGTTGAATATTGCTCAGTATTCGAAATACCATGGTACAATTTAAAATAGGTAATGAAATATTCACCTTATACTCACCTCCAAATTCCACACCTGACATATATGACATAGCAGTTAACTTTATTCGGCAACAAATAGACAGGATTGAAAATCAATTTTTGGTGATTTTATTCTACCTGCTATCAATGATGCAGATTTCGAATCGAATATCTTCAATCAAAAATTGGATATTTTGTTCGACTTTTCGGATAAAAATTCAATTGAATCATTCAATATTATAAAAAAAGAATAGAAAATATTCTTGACCTAGTTTTTCGTTCAGAAAATAATCTAGGGTCTTGTTTCTCAACTAGGAATTATGTACAATTTGTCAATGAGGATATTCATCGTCTTTGAATATAGTAAAGTTATGAAAATAAATAGAAATTTTGTAACCAGTTGAGTGGGGAAGAAAGACATAAATTCAAAAAAGCAGATTTTGAAAAGTTTGTGATTATTTTCCAATGTTTCGAATGAATGTGATGTAAACGAGGCTTTATATGGATTTTATAAAGTACTGAATGGAATTATATTTCAGTGTGTTCCTGAATGCAGAGCATACAGCCATGGCAGAAAAACCGCAGTCTGGTTCATAAAAAATAAAATAAAAGAAACGGTAAAAGAAACTTACAGTTTGTATCTGACGTTTATGAACTCAAATTTGTATCAACAAGAAGAACATTGAAGTCTTTGATTGAAAAAATGGGGAGTGGGTATTTGAAACAAATTCAGGAGAATGTTTCTACGTATATTGGGTCATTGTAGAATCATGTTTGGACTAGACAAATAGACTAACAAGCTACATATGACTTCATACTCGTATATGCACTGTTTGGTGTAGCAATGAATATCACTAGAGTTTTATCCCAACTCTAAATCGTTATTTCAAAACCTCGACACGTGTTTCGATCACCAAGTGATCATCTTCACCACGTGATCTCTTGAAGATTATCACTTCGTGATCGAAACACGTGTCGAGGTGTTGAAGTAACGGTTTGGTGTTGGGATGAAACACCGGTAATATTGCATCATTTAAAAATTTATTTGTAAGCTTTCTAGTCAAAAATTATCTTTCGCTTGTACAATCAAGTATAATGTTATGCAACAATCATAGTCACAAAACAGCATTTCTGAATTGTAACCACTCTGTTTCTCCAGAATCGCTAGAGTTTCCAGGCTGAAGCAAGGCCACGTCATCCAACAAAAATAATGTTGTCAGGAATATGTTATATAAATGAAATAAGTACGACAAAAATATAGAAACCTAGAAAAATGTTAGCTCTGGAAGGATCTAAACAAGTTAATTTCTTCACTTCACCAGAGATACGGACTTTTGTTGCACCAAATGCAGTGGAAAATCGATTTCTCGCGTTCAGTCTGTTCCCTAAAAGGGCAAGAAAAATATTTTGAATAACTAAAACCAGTAGCTTTAATATCAGTGATATAAAAAATGATTGAGGAAGCCGTGAACTACCATATCCTGAGGTCTTTTATCGTGGCATGATGGGTTGGTATCCAAACTTCGATGCTATGGTCTGATGTCGAATTATTTTTATTCACGGCACTACAACTCCCTGAAAGAACTTTTCCTGCGCATTTTCACCGGCAGCAGGAATTTGCATATCTTAATGAGGATCTAGAGGTGATTTCGAATTGTGGTTAAAGTAACCAGGTTCAATTCAATGCCAAGTAAACCCAGGCATGGGTTTTTCTCCAAATAGATGAGTGTCTCCGACCCGGTTATGATAATGTCTGGATGGACAATTTCGCTTTCTGCTTCGATGAGTTTGTTGAAGGTTAAAATGGGCACCAGTATGTCTTGGCACAATCATGTCGCTGGAATTGCAGAGGCTGCATGTCAAAAGCTTGGAGCACTGTTCCGAACCAGAAAACTGTACAAACCTCAGGAACTTTTGATGCTTTATGAAGCTCAGATTAGATCTTTTTTGGAGTATCGTTCACATATGTGGAGCTCCGCCCCTAAGCAAACCCTGAAGCTGCTAAATTCCATCCAGAAGAGAGTCATCCGCCTGATTGAAGACACGAACATGACTTGCAACCTTGATAGTTTGGAATATCGAAAAAAGGTTGGAGATTTTTCTCTCTTTTATAGATATTTCCACGGGAGGTGTTCAAGTGACTTGGCATATTTGATTCCACCAAGAGCAGAACATATCAAAAATACTCGACGGACTGTGGCTGCTCATTATTTTTAGGTTCAACTCAGTACACTTTGAACTTCACTGTTCAATAACTCGTTCATTTAAAAATCTGCTTTCATGTGGAATGTGAACCGCAAATTTCGCACAGGCACCGATCTTAGAGCGCCTTTCATCTCCGCAAACTTTGTGGAGATCAAATCGTGAGTCGAAATTACTATGGATCTTCATCAAGTAACTGCCGAATTAATCAGAAAAAGAAAGTTCTGATTTGCCATTTTATATCATGAATAATGATTTGAACTATTGAGAATATATCTTAAAGTACTGGTATTCTCTAATCACTCTAATCAACAAAACACAAAAGAATTATAACTTCTGGTTGTTTTCAATTTCATATGTTCGGATTAGATCGTATTTTCAGAAATTTGAACGTGGATGTACCCTTACAAAACTATTTCTGAAGTGCTACGAGTTTGTCCTTTGAAAAAATGTAAAACTATTTCCAGCAAATCCTGTGCTTCAATTATTGGAAAACCATTTTTCTCATTTCGACACTGAAGTCTTTGAAATGGCTTGGAAAAACAATGTTTTTAAACACACCCTTCCCCAGATGTAGATGTCTGGGAATTATTAAAAGAGAACTATGCCAGAAAATATAAATTTACATAGATATGTAAGTAAAGGAGGGAAAACAGTTAAAAACAGAAAAAAGGAATTTAAATAACACTTAAATTCGACCAGATATTTTTCTCGAGACAATGTATCTGGTTGAAGCTAGGATGATCCTGCAATCGTGTTAGGAATCACACATTAAAAGGTAAGACCTCGTTAGTACTTAGCTCGCACAAGTTTCTCAACGTCTGAGAGTTGTCGTTCGTATAGGGGCGACAGCTGATTAATGGAAAAACAGATTTTTCAAACTTCAGTGTTAGATTGCCACTAGATAGTTTACATAACCGCAAAACGCTTGAGGAAGATTTGTTTGAAGGTGAGGAAGATATTGTATAGCGAAACAGGTGTTGAGATTTTGTAAACTGATTTGTGAGTATCTCACAATACAGTGGTACTTGAATACATCATGAATTTTCATCAAGTATCCACCAATTCCATCACATATTGTTACGGTTCCCAAAATGCAAGAGCGGATTTATAAGATAACAGAAAAGTAATGTATTGAAATCATATATTTATGCACAGCATCCACCCTGTATAACATTCAAAACAATTCAGTTCAGTTTTTTGTGCCTAAAGACAATCAGAATAATTCGACTTTGAATAACGTTGATAGGGAAAAAAAGGAAAGAAAAAAGAAAAGGGTTTTTTCTCTGGGAATGAGAGTTGAGTTTGGTTATCTTCTCTGGAGGAAAAATTTTGAGCTCATCACTTTGTGGATTTGAAGAAACCAAAATATTCAATACGGAAATAACTATATTTGGGTTATCTAAAGGAATAACTCGCCCACAGTATTGGGGATTTTTATCAAGTACCCGTTCTCTTGTCAAATTCCAATCTTCAGGCCACACAACAACTACGGTAAGAACCCACTTCCCGAAAATACCCTAAAGGGTATATCCTTCTAAACCTTAACCTTATTTAAGGTCTTCTTATTACCACCTCAAGTCGATATTGTAAACTATATCCTGGTGTATCTCTTGCAAGGCTAGACCACTACACCCCTTATATCTCTGATTACGGTCTTCCGACGAGCAAGTTATCTGCATGGAAAAGATCATTGCCTGAGTGGACTACGTACAGGAGTTGGATCATGCTGCTGGAGACTATTCTCCCATATCCCATGCATGTAAGGTCTTTCCTGTTATGTATTACACTCTCCCGCACGACCTCGAATCAACATTGCGGCACAAATTGCGAATTCTAGAATAAACCAAGTATTTACCACACCTTAAGTTTGATCATAAGTTGCTTACATTTATATCTGTGAACCCACAAGTATACTTCTGGGCCATAAGCCTGTAATCACCATAAGCTTGGCGTGTTTAAAGAAACAATACACTTATCTTCCAAGTGGACTCATATTTACCCACTATCCCTCTCCACTAAGTTCCGGCAGCCCATAATTTAGTTACGAAGTAACAAAGTAACCCGTTTCAATCTACGACAACGGATGTTACAATATCAGAAAGAAGAAAGTGTAGATGAAAATCATGGTTGCCTGATATGTTGTGAACCGTTTGATCAGAGTCGAGCTGGGGAAGAATGGGTACAGTGCTTGTTAGTGAAGAATGTAAGATATGCTGAGGGAAATTGAGATGTATTCCTAGAATTTGCCGGAAATGAAATACCTGATACTTATTCATTGAGTAAAGTACACTCAGTCATTGATGGTAAATCAGTACAATACAAGATACAGTAATACATTAATAAATAATAATGTATTGAATGGAACTGGCCGATACTTGATGAAAATCTATATTGAAACTAATTAATACAGTTTATTGTATGATTTTCACTAAAAAGGGTTTTACAAAAACCACGACACGTGTTTTCCTATACAATCACACAATAAACTGTATCAATTAGTTAAAATAATATTTGTTTAGATGGCGAGACTGTTGTGTCTGAACTATTTCATTTCTGGATTTGATATTTACAAGAACCTGGAATTATATATTCCGTCGATTCATGGAGGAATTCCTCCTATTGGAGGAATTATAAACATCACTTTTAATTCGAATCAGAAAATGGAACTGTGAGTGATGTTGTGTAACAATCAGTCCCTGAGGGAGAATTAGATGTTCCATACATATTTTCATAGAATTCATAATTCTAAGATACAAATAAACTAATATTCGGATGAAAATATCATATGGTGGAAAAATCAGGACACACTATCAAAAAATGTCACAACCAGCGCCAGTCTCCCCTACTATCAGCACAGACAAGAAGCTATTAGTTTCCATCGTATCAATTGTGCTGAAGGCTTTCTCAACAAAATTAAATCCTTGAATAAACTATGGTTCATCTTTCTTGGTCATCACTCACCAAAATATATTAATTTTTTCTCAGTATCACTCAATCAGATACAGGTTTTACTCTCGTCAAGAGAAAATTCATCATTTGACTAAACCCAACATCCGCGTATTCAGCTCAGCAAATCTTTTCAGCTTTCAGTGGTTACAACCTGGTTAAATATAGAAAATCGATCGTGGTTTATTTACATCAGGGCGCTTTTGTCGGAAACTGGGATTTGAATATAGTCTCTTGAGCTGCGAAAGAGTTTATTTATTATTTAAACGGTTTCTGAAAGTTGGATAGCTATTCGTTCACGCTTTGCCGTTGTTTGAGTTTCAGGGCTACAGTTTCAAAGCTAAAACTTCACTGAAATGTTAATATTATTTCATAATGAATATAAGAGAATATTTTGTATAGTATATGTGTTGTTTCAAAAATATTGTCCCATTGAATGTCATGAGAGTTTCTATAGCTCCATATCACAATAAATATCTATTCTACTGTGTTGTGGTATATATTGATCGACAGAGAATTTTTTTATCTTTACATTAATGCTGTAAATTGTTTTTATTTCAATTTATTGCCTGTATCCACCTCAGAACTATCTTCAGGATCGATATTTCGTGGTTAGGCATGATGGAAATACCTTAGGCAAATTCCATGCTTCTTCAGGGGTACCTCAAGGTTCAAATTTGGGGCCCTTGTTCTTTTTACTATTCATCAAAGACTTGCCAGATTATATCGAGCACTCAAAATGTCTACTTTTTGCCGATGATGTGAAAATTTTCAAACAAGTGAGATCAGTCAGAGATTGCTCGGCCCTACAAAAAGATTTGAATAGATCATTGGTTCGCAGTGTTTGATGTGAGTTAGATTTTAACCTGAAAAAATGCCAAGTTATGACAATTACCCGCCAAAAGGATCCCATTTCTTTTGACTACCGCATGAACAACGAATCGCTAAAAAAGGTTCATGAATGCAAAGACTTAGGAATAACCTATGATTGCAAATTATCATTTATAAACTTATTGAACATATAAGAAATACCACAAATCGAGCTTTGGGATTTATTTTAAGATAGACTACTCTTTTTGGTAACATAGATTTCATAAAAGTACTCTATTTCACGATAGTGAGATCCAAACTCGAATACGGTTCTGTAATTTGAAATGGAGAATATCAAACAACTTCACAGGAACTGGAAAAAAAAACAGAACAAATTTCTAAGGTACCTATATTATCAGAAATATTGTAGTTAACCCGATTATAATAGCATTAGAACATCACAATTGAGAACTCAATTTGATATACCCTCCTTAGCTCTAGGCGAAAAATCTTTGCAATAATTTTTATACATAAAATTATTGTTTTGAATGATGCAACTGATTTTCCTTTATTTTCAGTATTTCAATATTGGGCATACATAAAGGCATACATAAATCCAATAGTATATAAATCAAACCTCGCAACACACGCCATACAAAACAAACATAATTTCCCCCCACCAGAGAACATAAAACTCATAAAACAAGTCAACAAGGGAAACCGCATGGATATTTGGGAAAACTTGAACATCCGTAAATTTAACAGTCATAAATCACTTATCGAGGAACAAGTACAAATCAAAACACAACAAGACCTCACATTCATTATATTAAACAAAACCATACACATTCCTAGAGAAGATCTAACACAAAGAAGAGTACCTGATGCAGTACAAATACAGGCAAATTCACCTAGAGTACCTGAAATACCTGAGTTGAGACGCTCTGACCGTATAAAGAGGCAGACGACAGGATGACAAGTTCAGTTTGAGGAGTGCCTAGAAGATGACAGTACTACCAGCTGTCGAAAGCGCTCGCATATAATTAATAGAAGATATAAAGCTTCAAATCCTTTTTGTGATATTGAAATAAAATTATTAATAACAATATAAATTGCAAGATATTGATTGGAATATGTCTATCACAAAATTAAGATCTTCAGTCCGTAGACATGTTGATCAGTTTAGCAATAAATTTTTCTGTTATTTCGCATTTCATTTTTCTTGTTGTGAGTTGTAATAAGTACTGCTTGTTGTCAGGTCCCCATATTACATTGTTTTATATAACATATCATTTCAAGTGATTGTATATTCATGTATATTTCTTATAAGTCATCCTTGTAATGAGGCCGTCAGGCCTGTTAGGGTAAAATAAATAAATAAATATTATGTCGGTGAACAATTTTCAGCTAATTTTTCTCAACGACTTCAAATCGAACCTTTACGCTGCCAAAACAGCCCTAAAAAATATCAGGCATTCGGTAATAATAGTGTTAATTAACGCATTGTTCGACGTTGGTTTGCGAAATTTTGTTCCGGAGATTTCACCTTGGAGATGAGTACCGAAGTGGTCGACCTCATCCCCAGTAATCCGGGATGAGGATTTTAGGACCTTGGTGGAGACTAACCCATCACAAACGGTTCTTGAGATAGCCAAAGAACTAAGCGTCAGCTGCCATGAGGTTTTTGATAAGTTTTAGATTTTTTTTTTGGACAATACACAATCACTACACGAAATTCCTTAAGGCGATCTAAGAGCGATGCCTATGCGAAAGTAGTGAGTCACATTGGACTTGAATTGCTGTAGAAAAAAGTTCTGAGGAAGTTTATTCCATTCGGGAGCACTTCTCCAAATAAAAGAGTTCTCAAACAGTGAAGTTCAAGGTAAACTTAGTTGAAACTCAAAACGATGATCAGCCACAGTTCGACGCGTATTTGGATTATGTACCGCTTTCGGTGGAATCAAATGTTCCGAATCACTCGAACACTTTCCGTGAAAGAATCTACAAGAGAGAGATTAATTTCCAAACTTTCTTTGATGTTTCAGACTATCAGGTTGAGAGTGATGTTCGTGGCTCCAATCAGGCGGATGGATTTTTTCTGGATGGAATCTGGCAGCTTCAGTTCTCCATAAATGAAAACAAACTCAGAAGAAGGTCTGATCTGAGCAAAAGTTGCTGAGGTGTATACAGTTTTCTGGTTCTGGTGATGAGGAGTGGATTTTCTTCGACAACAGGGGACGTTTAGGGCACTTCTCGAAGGCAAAAACCTACCAAATAATTACCATTTTTACTGTGAGCTGGTCATCACCAACCGACTACCATCTGATTCAAATGATTTGATTCCAATCAAATTGAATAGATGGTATTGAGTGAAATATCGCAGTTTGAAATAGACTTATCAAAACGGACAGAACTTTTCAAACAACCTAATATTTACGACATCCGGGATAAGATATCAAAAATTAAATATAGTTTTTTGTGAAATACTCGATATAAACCTCTAATACTGAATTTTTTATAGATATAATTAACGATTTTGAAAATCTAATGTCATTTATACTTTGGAAGTCATTTCTCGTGAGAGGGTCGATATTTTTGAATGTTTTCTAGTTTATAACTTCCCATAATCTGAAAAATAAACAAATCTTATCAAATAGGAAATCTGCTGAAGTTTAATGAAGGGCAAATTGAAAAGTTCCGCTGTGAAATTACTGCGTAATATAAAGCACTGAAGAGTCTTTTCAATCAGTTTCAGTCTTCTATTAAGGAACCTCAATTAATTATGAACTTTCCATTCTGATGTGAATTTTATTATGGCTTGGTTTGTATCCATCTGGGTTATAGACCGAGACATGGAGAGTTAACAAATCTCCACACTATCTTTGAAAGCCATGTCGTCTAGATGCTTACTCGAAATGTTTCAGAACTCACCAGGACATTCCCGTGTCGAATGGAACTGAGAAGGCTACTTTTCAAAAGCTTAGAACCAGAAACCTGTACACACCAACCAACTTTTCATACTTTATAGAACTCAGACCAGATCTTCTTTGGAGTATTGTTCTTATATATAGAGCTCCGCTCGTAAGCATACCCTGAAGCTGCTGGATTTCATCCAGAAAAGAGCTATCCGCCTGATTGAAGACGCGAACATCACTTGCAACATTGATAGTCGGAAACATCGAAGAAACGTTGGGGATTTGTCTCTCTGCTATAGATACTTTCACGGGAAGTGTTCAAGTGACTTCGCACATTTGATTCCCCATATCAGAAATACGCGACGGACTGTGGCTGGCATTGGTCAGTACACCACGAACTTCACTGTTCGCGAACTCTCTCAGTTGGAGAACTGCATTTATGTGGGATTAACTTCTTGAGAACGTTCAATCCCAGAGATTCGAATCCAATGTGACTCGCTACTTTCGCACAGGCACCGCTTTTGGAGGGCCTTGGGGATATTCCCGTGGTGCTTGTGTTTTGTCCTTGGAAAAGAAGGCATCCAGCAGGTGACAAGTGAATTCCAAGCAGCTCTGTGGAAAAGAATCGTACTTGATTTCCATTGCTGAGACAAGAGGTTGAGATATAAACCTGAATTGAATTCTCGGAAAACATCCTGTACAAGAATTTCGAATATGACATCTGGACATCCATTGCTTTGTCGTTCGTCAAAGAAAATATATCTGGTTCTGGGTGAGGCGTTCTGCCCAGGTGAATTTATTGGGCTTTGAGACTGGAAAAGGGTATTTTTTAGATGGAAGCCAAGTATAGGAATTTCATTTTTTTCATTGTTTCGTCGATTTGTATTGAGTAATCAATGGAGTGCCATACACTACTGACTAATTGGACTATTCAGTCTTTATATTGCGCAGTAATTTTTTATGGTGAACTTCAACTTCAACACTTCAACAGAATTTTCACAGATATAGCTCTGTTCATTTCTCAGATTATTGTAGATCATAAACCAGAAAAACAGAAAAAAAAACTTCAATTTGTAACGTGATAGGAATTGATTGCTTGAATACTGTGATTGTTCATGAACAATTCCCAAATGAAAAACGAATATTTCACAAAACTGAATCTTCAAGTCAGATTTGACTCTCCTACTTGGACAAACATTATCTTCTATGTTTGTACGCAACAATATGTAATAATCAATACTTTCAGTATTGGAAAAAATTCAAAATCAAATACTCGTATTTGAATTAACGCATCATATACTAACAATGTGGAACTTTTTGGTTGAAGCAGCACCTAAGTGACAAATTTGTTCTCTTATAATATTTCACTTAGAATAATTTTTGCAGTACTTATTGTCGTCTTTACGATTAATAAAGATATACTGAATAATTCCTTATAGTGTCGGTGAGAATAATCTTTGTAGATGTTCATAAAAAACACACCCGAAGTGACAAAGCAGTATTGAAATTAAACTTGCGGTTTTGACTTCCTGTCCCAAAAATCAATAAACGATAATCAGTCAAAACAAAAATCCTTATCAACATGGTATTTTCAAATTTATTCTCACTGAAATTTGTCACCACAGACACGTTTTATTGAGGTTACTGTATCTTGGATTACAGAAATCTCCAATAATTACTATTGCACGAATTATCATCACTAAAAGTAGTGTAAACAATGTAAATTATAAACAAAAGTTCAAATGAAATTAATTATGATTGGCAACAGTGGTCATTGAGGAGTTGAGGGATTTTCTTTTTTGTTGGATTAGTGACTGACCTATTCATTTTGTAGAAATTCATATTGGAATACTATGAAGAAAATAACTTTTGTCTAATATCTAGAAAGTTTTTCATTTGTTACGACTGGTTATGGTTTCTTTAACCGTTTTCAAGTGAATTTTTGAATGGTTTAACAAAATTGAAAACTTTCAAATTGTTATAACAAATAGAAAACTATATTATTACACTAACAGTAATAATATATATTTGCATTGATGTCTAGTCTATTTCACAGTGATAAATTATTACTTTTCACTGTCAAACTATTATGAAAAATACGAATAATCCCCAATACTATATGTGATATTCATAATCTCTCCACCTACTCAGCTCACAATAAAATACTACAAGATTATACTTTAGAATATACTTTGGCGGACCAGTAATAATATCACTTGTTTTTTTTTAGGAAAACTTAAACGTGACTTCCAGAACAAATAATAATTGGAGCAAATTCATTAAAAACAATAAAGACATTTCAGTTTCTGATAGATTAGACGTATATGAGTTAACTTGTAATTCTTTTCAAAAAAATTATATACATTCTTTTTCACTTCATTTCTACAAAAACATTCACAGTCTGTGATTCTTTAGAAAAATTCTCAGGACTCAATGAAAAAAGGTGTCATTATTAAATAGATACGGAACAAATTCATTACTGAACTTCATATATCTACTTCGTTCGTAACCTCTTCTTTTTATAATATCACTTTTTTTTATTACATTCTCAAACTTTATTGCCGATTTCTTTCATTGATCGATTTCCATGAATTCTCCATTCACATTCTCGGAAGCATTCGAATATGCGGTTTCGGTTGGCATTAGAAAGCAATTTTTCCACTCAATACAAAAAGAAACCCGTCTTTTGGAAGATTCTACGGGTAAAAGCTAGCGCAACAAAATAACCTTGTCCTTTTTTCAGCTATTACGATATGTCAGATCCAGGAGGACCCCCGGGACTAGTTCTTAGGATTTATATCCTTCCAGGAGTTGGAAAAATTGCCTCTTTTGTTTTAATTTTCCGTCGGTGGAGAATTCGAGATTTATAACCGAGGAAAGGTAGGCGAACGATAATTCAGGTGCGCGCTTTGGAGGAAAATTGGTGATAATTATCATAATAATGAAATTTGTATAAATGCAAATATTGTGATTTCCCAATCTTCCTAAGTATTAGGATATGATTCAATGTCCATTGTGATAGTAGCCAAGGAAGTAGTTCTCTAACTGGCAGGCATTTGCCATAATCCACTATGAAGTATCACTGTAATAGGTGGATATTGAGAATTTCCATTTCGAAATACCAATTTCCCAATTCGTATGTATCCAAACAAAGTCATCAGACCAGTTTTGATTTTTGTTAGAGTTTTGATACACGTTCCGACTTGGGGTTCCATTTACGAGATGGAGCTGTTACTAGTTAACATATCTTTTCTTTCGGGCGTTGAAGTCAGTCGAGTCCTAGACACTTTGCTATTTGGGTGATAAATCTCCAAAATAGATCTGTAGATGATCTACTCGATTGATTTCAGCGTGATCCTGCTGCTGGGCGAAAGAGACATATTTGCAAAAATTTCCTCTGTGAGGAGACTTACATAAATATCTGTCTCATATAACTCGATATCCACCGTAGTATGAACCGAAGATGTAGTTTTTTTTCTATAGGAACTTGCCAATTCTTATTGTTCAGGAACGTTGCTGAAGGATATTATTCCAAATTTGATTTTGAAATATGTATTTTGTCAATCAATTTGTATCCCCCACGATGCAGCTACCCGGACGATTTTGTATATCCGTTGAAACAGTATTTTTCTGTCATTTTCACGAAACTGGCAAATTATTTGGCGATTCTACTCGGAGGAAATTCACTCGTATCAACTATTAACCAAAACTTCCGAACCACAAAATGAAATTTATACGGATGAAATTATATAATTCCGAAATTATTCGCATACACGTGAAGATCACCTTGAAAACTGTGAATAGTTGCCCAGTAATGAATTGAGGATCAAGATAGAGGAAACCCACAGCGACATTCTTCATAATTTCATTTCTTTCCATTTCATTTGTTTCATTAGTCAACGATTTTGTATACCTGAAATCATTTGCAAATTCACTTTCCTGTTGGAGTATTGTAGATTTCAGCCAGAATGAGAAAAACATTACAATTGATAAAGGTGTTTTGTGTCAAAATATCATTCACACCTTTGATCACCAAAAATCTAACATGGGGATATCATACCATGACTGATACATAATATTATATTATTGACATACAATCTAAAGTCCAGTTGAATCCACCACGTCAAGTTTTCCACATATTCCCAGGAAGCAATTTATTATATTATATTATATTATATTATATTATATTATATTATATTATATTATATTATATTATATTATATTATATTATATTATATTATATTATATTATATTATATTATATTATATTATATTATATTATATTATATTATATTATATTATATTATATTATATTATATTATATTATATTATATCATATCATATCATATTATATTATATTATATTTTGGAGGCATACCTAGATCGTACATATTTAATTTGTCAACAATTCTCATATCAACATTTAACAAAGCATACTTGTTTTAGAAATGAGGTAAAACAAAAGTTCACCTCTGACATGTCATCAACATATTTTTGTAGGAAGCTTGAATTGCTTCAAATTACTTGCAGGACTGAGTATGAGAGAAATAAAATTTTATAACTGAAACATCGCCAAAAAAATCCACTGGGTATTGTCAACCAGCATTTTTGTTTCATATTTGAAATTTATGAACACATGTTCTGAATCTGATTTTTCGGTGCAAATGTTTTTAGTTTTTTTTTTTCATTTCGTATAATGTAATGCAGATCTATTCATCGCAGCTTCCCAGACTCACGAAAACATTGCAAGCCTAATAGAATGTTATTTCTATCAAAATTTGGCAGGTTTCAAATCATTTTTTGATGTTTTCACTATTTTTAGTTTCTCAAACGACTCATTCATTCACCAAAAATACTTCAAGGAAAAATGCTATCAGTGCAACTTCAACAACTTCACCAACTACTGATCAAGTGAAAGGTGTAGAAACACATCGTCTCACTTCAATTGATGAACATGAATCACTGAACTCAGAAGAGGCTGCGTCACTTGCCACATATCCTACACCCCCTTACAGAATATATTTAGAAAACAAAGCTGAGAAATTAAAAAAAAATATTAAAAAATTTTCAAGTCAAGTTACTTCACGACGTTACAATTATGAGTATCCACAATCGTCTTCAGATGATGACTGGACCATTCCTTCGAAATACGACTGTTCTTACGTCCTTCGAACGCTTTCCCCTCTCCCCTCTTACCTCTCTCCGCTTCACCGGTTCAGCGGGAGTTGACCGTTTTCCGCTTGATAACAGGTTTCCATACTTTGCGTATATCTACACTGGATTGGCTAAATGCCTCCTTGAAAAATACATATGCAGCTTCTTTCAACTTGGCCTTGAACCAATGATCCTCCCTGTAGATGATCACAGTTTGACCAAACATGCTCTGCCATTCCCCTTCGCTGTGTGTTTTTCTTGTGCTTGGCAATGCGGACTTTGTGAATGTCTTCCTAGTTTCACCAATATAGGATTTGCCGTACTCACAAGGTATCCGGTGAACGCAATTTTTGAAAACGCAGCCCACGTTTGGTGGCCTGATTTTCATGAGGCTGCTACGAATGTTGTTTTCGGAACTAAAGCAGGTTCAGATATTGTACTTGGACCAAGAGAGCAAGCTTTCGTTGTGACGGCTTCTCTTCCTTGCGAGTTTCTTGCTGTCTTCTAGCCAAAGTCTATTCTACCATTACTTTGGAGTGACCATTCTGTGGAAGATCTTCTTTGGTGATGCCTAGTTCCTTTTCGAAACCTTCCTCCATATTATAGAGCCCGAAAGCACGATCAACAAGAGGCATGATGATTCATCTTTTGGTAGATTGATGGTGGTTGGATTAATAATTCAGATACTGTTCCTTTCAGTTGATGCAATAGAATCCCGTACAATCTTCGTGTATTGCCCCTTCTGAAGAACATCTTTGATCTTATGTTCGTAGAGATCAATATCCATCACAACAGTAACGCTTCCCGTATCTGTAAATAGAATCATGATGGTGTTATCTTCTCGTAGGTCGTTCAGAGCTCTTCGTTCTTCATTGCTGATGTTAGATATATGTTCAGTTATGAAAGTAACTTAATAAATGAATAAATAACAGATAATAAGTGACAAATACCAACAAAATGCATCTTTCATACAGCAGAACCACATCACCTACTTTCCTTGATACACGTTTCACCAACTGAATAAATAATATCTAGTGAAGTATATTGTACAGTGAAGGTGGTGACCCCTCCCTTTAAGAAGACGCCTACATGGTCGACATAAAGCTCAATCCTTGAATTTCCAAGATGAAAGGGGCTTTCCAAGGTGCTCAGTTATAGAGTAAAGCTTTGACATCTACAGCCGAACGAGATCCGTTGTCTTGTCTTCCACTGTGGCGTTCACTGCAAGGCAACTATATGAACACCAGCAGATATCGCTGGTGTTGAAGCACACCACTACTAAAAGTCTCATTAGTGGTGCTAGACTGAACTACACGAATGTCCATGAAAGGACAAGCCTCAACGCCATCTATAGGATTGACAGAAGAATCAATCCTGGAATATTGAAGATAGACAAGGCTAAGCGAGACCTTGACAGGTCGAAAGAATGTGTTTTGATTTTATATCACAAGTTCATTTTCATAGTTAAGCTCATTTTCTGATCACAGGAATTCGTTTGAAGAAAAGAGCTTCAAAACGAGTGTTGCAGTTCTGTTGTATCGATGAGATATTTTTGGTAAAATCATTCCATACCGAGGTTCATGATCACCCACAAAACAACCTTCATATCGGTCTGCAATTTTTTTTGTGAAGATGAGAAAATATGAGACGACATTTTGCCAAAAAATCTCGGACAGTTCCAAGTTTTTACCATGTATATTTATTCTATTACATTAGTCACCTTATCTTTAACAATTTTCAACTATTCATTCCATGCAGGTTTTGCGGAGTCTTCCTCTATTCTCTTTGAATAATTTTCCCATCGTTCTGAAGATCGTTGTAAATCTAAATGTCAAAATGATATTGAACACTGTCGACCTGATTTTGATGTTTTGAGTTTCAAATTTGCTAGTCCTTGGAAAGGAAAATTCGAAACTGGATTAATAATAAATGATATCAATTCGTCCTACCGTTTTCTTTCAAAGATTATATCAGAAATCAATAACTCCGAATATAGAAACAATTAATAATAGAGTACAAAGAAGTTTTGCACATAAAATGTGTGTCATGAGGAAATACTCTTTTATGTTCACACCCGATGTCTATCCCATATCACGAATCCCATTACAACAATTCCGGATCTCTAATTGAATAAACACCAGAGCAAACAACAAAGAATGCCCTCCACCGCGAGCCAGCATCCCTTTTCAACACCTCAGTACGTGCGGATGTTGTGTCATAACCAATTAGACAGGCGGACCCCTGAAACAAATGAAAATCATTTCGTGGTCTTCCTGTCGGGACGCTAATAACGATCCGTAGAACGAATGTCGTGCCTTGCAGTTGGCAGCATGCTCTTTTCTTGAGCACGCACTCCATCAACGTGACCTTTTTTGAAGTTATTATTATTCATTCTTTTTTTAGTTAGGGCCAGAATGATTCTATCGTCGGAAATTATTTATTACATTCTGAGTTCTGGATAGCGTGCGAAGTTACTGGGTGACTCACTTGAAGTTTTGAAGAACATGGTATATGTTCAGTACTTTCGAACTGGATGTCAGAGCTCACATCCAAAACGATTATATTATATGGAATGGAGAATGACTTCCTACATATCTTCCATAACTGGATATCTTCCATGACTGAAAACTTTGAGGTTGGCGTACCTCAGGGCTAGTTTCTAGAACCACCGCTGTTCCTCTTGTATATTAATGATCTACGCGAAAATATAGTAGGTGGCCAGGTATCAATGTTTATTGATGATACTACCATAACTATATCTGATAATAATATTGAAAAACTTATCAAAAAATCTGAGAACATAATCAATATATTTAGCATATGTATCCATAAGGACAAACTCATTTAGAACCCCTAACAAGTCTGTGTCATTGAAATTTCATTCAGGTGTAGATAACTCAAACACTCCCATCAGAGTTTTAATAAAAACTAAACTCCTATTCACACCAGGGAAACCTTGCTACCTTGAAACTGCTTTTCTTTGGAATGAGAAGTATTTTAAATTTATTGCTCATCAGGAGGGTACTCAAATACACCTTGAGTATCAGCAACAGAATAGTTGAAACCGATCGGCCGATTTTTATTTTTTTTTTTCATTTTCCTCATTTTTGCTACCCTGAAACTGCTTTTCTTTGGAATGAAAATTGTTTCAAATTTGTTGCATACCAGGAGTTTACCCAAATACATAAATTTAAAATCGGCCGATCGGTTTCAACTATTTTGTTGCTCATACTCAATATGTATTTGAGTATACTCCTGGCGAGCAATAGATTTGAAACACTTTTCATCCTAAGGAAAACCAGTTTCGAAATAGCAAGAACGTGGAAAATTGAAAAAAATTAAAATCAGCCGATAAGTTTTAACTATTTTGTTGCTGATACTCAAGGTGTATCTGAGTACAAGACAAGACAAGACAATTTATTTTCCACTGAATGTTACAATACAAGTACCATACATTATGGGAATCGTCACTAATAAGGTTATAATAATATTACAATTTCACTTTTTGGTCATAAAATAAAATGAATTAATATAAATAAATAGGTACATGTACACACTTTAAAAATTAATAAATGAAATATAAGTTTATCAATACTAATTAGAATTATTTATTAAAAATTTGAATCAAAAGACTACTGTTTCATGTGGTCCGAGTCAAAATTTTCATTCAAAAACTCCTGAACTGAATAATAGCATTTCTGTACTAAAAACTTTTTTAGATAATTTTTAAATAAACTTGTGCTGAGTTCTCTAAATTTCTCAATTTCACATATTTTATTGTAGCATTTGATTCCTATATAATTGGGATTCTCCTGTCCGATTATAATCTAGAGAAACATAAATTGATGGTGTCCTTCTGCTGCGTATTATGATTGTGAACATCCTTTCTTGTTTTGAGAGAGTTATGTTTATTTATGATGTGAACAATTATTGAGTAAATGTACAAGCTTGGTAATGACATAATACCCAGCTCAACAAAGTGGTTTTTACAAGATGTTTTGCTAGATAAATTCAGCGTACACCTTATAATTTTTTTTGAGTGATAAATAATTGACCACTATTATGGCCTTTTCCCCAGAAAATCAGACCATATGACAGGCATGACTGAATAAGTCCAAAATATAGTAGTTTCAGTACTTCCATTGGCACTGTGTTACGCAAGTTTCTAATAATGAAGCAATATGAGCTCAGTTTTGAGGATGTATGTTCAACATGATCGTTCCATGTGAGTTTTTGATCCAAGTGGACCCCTAAAAATTTGTACAGGTCGAGTTTTCTTATGATGTTTCTTCAGTTTTAAGTAGTATGCTCTGGTGGCATTTTTTGTATTAAAGTAAACAACTATTGACTTGTCTATATTCAGAGATATGTTATTATTACCACACCATTGGGTTATGTTTTTGATAGATTCGTCAGCTTCGTCCTGTATTTCCCCCCTTGAGTGTCCAGTGATGATTAAATTAGTGTCATCTGCATAAATAATTGGATAGCTTGTTTTATTTACCTCCATGGGTAGATCAGTTATAAATATATACTCCTAATGAGCAACAAATTGAAAACACTTTTCATTACAAAGAAAAGCAGTTTCAAGGTAGCAAGAATGAGAAAAATAAAAAAAAAATAAAATCAGCCCATCGATTTCAACTATTTTCTTGCTGATACTCAAGGTGTATTTGAGTATACTCCTGGTGAGCAACAAATTTGAAACACTCTTCATTCTGAGGAAAACCAGTTTCAAGATACCAAGAACGTGGAAAATAAAAAAAAATTGAAAATCGGCCGATCGGTTTCAAATATTTTGTTGCTGTTACTCAAGGTGTATTCAAGTTTACTCTTGGTGAGCAACATATTCAGAACATCTTTTATTCCAGGAAAAAACAGTTTCAAGATAGCCAAGATCATAAAAAATTTTAAAAAAAATATTTCAAAATTTTTCGCTATATCCAAGATTTAGCAACTAAATAATCTGTAAAGATCAAAGGGAAAGTATATAATTTATTGAGTTACCTTGATATCACGATAGCATTATTTGCGATTTCTAGGGATCGGCACGAGCAACAAAATCGTTGTTTTGGCAACTAATTAGCTATAAATTGATGTATTTTTTTGCAATTTTGCTGGATTCGCCTTGCTAGCCTGATAGGGCTTTCAAATTTTTGATATACAATATGCTATAATTTTCTACATTGTAGATCAAACAACGGAAATAAGTATAGGGCGAATTATGAACAGATAATCAACCTTCAATCTGCAGATTGGAAATAATGAAGAAATAATTACTCACGAGGCAAGAAAATCTTAGACATCTCAGTAAACAGAATAGAAAAATTAAAGAATACAGTAGCACAATACAAGAAAGCCTCAGAAAATTTCATTCAATCCTCAGATGATTCACATCTAATAACTCAATCGATTGAAAAGTGTTCAGATTCACACCCATTATTCATACTTTTTTGGTGAACCCAACTGTTATTAAGAATGTAATACGTAAATGAACCAGCGATATTAATGTAAAAGTGGAAAAACCAGAAGTATTGAAAAATGTAAGCAATAGTGAATAATCAGAAATGAACCATTGTCATATGACAATAGTAGAGACAATGTGTTCAACAGAGACGATGATGAATTGGAAAATATCTGACCTTGATGCAGATGCACATTCTCTTTCATCACCCTCAAGGATTCAAGAAGATTATTTTTTTTCGAAGAATAAAATTCAAGATCATCCATTAAACCAATGAACAACCTATGGTTCTCGAAAGTGCCTTATTTATATGCCAGAGTTTTTCTGAACACAACAGATGAAGGAGAAATAGAGCTGAAAACATTACTCTGGTACCCCTTCTGTATATAACCTTGTCTGTTTGGATCCTATCCCTATCAGATAATGAATCGTTGTTCTCGATTCAGGTTATAGGGAGGTTAAGTACCATTTTCAAAGCCATGAATTGGAAACTTCGACTAGATGGTAGGGGCTAAGTGTTCAGCTTACTCAGTTCTATGAATTGAGCTGTAAAAACTTTCCACGAAAATCTTCAGAGTGTCTCTTGCTGGAATATTTATTTTTGGTGGTTTTCCGCGTAAGCCTGACATTCAAACAGCTATTTTTATTCCTATTCTATCAAGTTAGTTCTACTTGGCTATCAATACTTCTGGACTTGTAGTGGGATGATGGACGCATTTCAGTTCAGCGGTGATTATTTTATCATAACAGCTCTGGAGTCCATCACACGTTAACCACTGTCTTGTGTTTACAGTTCGTACTGGAACCTCTACGGTGTAATGAATCTTCCGAAAACACTTTCACAACACCCAGGTAACTCAACGCGCGTTTTGCTAACCGAGTTAGCGTCTTCAGGAAATCATTATCATAGTCATCTCCTTAGGATGCTAAATCGGTTAACGAAACGCACGTCAAGAGACCGTAATTTTGTTCTGGTGTTGGACAAGTGTTTCCAATAGATACTGTCTTGTGTATACGCCAAGCCAGTTGTTATGGATTCAGGGTTTGGTCCAGAGGAATTGAAATATCATTTTGAGTATGATATATACATTCTCAGAAAACAGACTAATCACCTGGTACAGACAAGTTTGCTAACGAAATGATTAAGAAATGAGGATGAAGAAATGTTCACATTAAGAGAAACGAAAAGTGCCTGAAGACTGGAAAAAAGGTGAATAATACTAATGTTTCAAACAAAATTTGAAAAACAAAAAATTGTAATAACTAGAGAGGAATAACAATTGTGAATACAAATATATGATAATAACTCTCCTATCGAATGAAAACTAACACATTATACAGAGAAAAAACGGTGAATACCTATAGCGATCAGGAAAAGTAGTTCAAATATAGACGCACTTCTCTTTATTACAAAAAAAATCGAGAAATGCTATGAACAAAACATAGACTTAGATCTCACACAAATTAACATAAAAAATTAAAAATTTGAACATCCTGACAAAGGTAATTGTAGCAGCTAGATTACAATAAATGCGTCTCAAGCAAGACTCATCACAGATGACGAAACTAGCAAAGCATTGATGGAATGACGTCCCATTGAAAAACTTTATATCATAGTAGTAGGACAAGTAGTCGAAGAGAGTGGTATGAAAAGAACTATCGGAGAGACTGTAATGCAACTTCCGCCATTCACAGAAGCTACAAAAAGCACAAATGGAGGAGGCGAACGAAAAAGGGGATAGAGATGAATGGAGATGAGAGAACGAAGAACAGAAAACTAAACATTCAAGAAGGTCCAACATTTCAAATTATTTGGATTCTAGTGAGCAACAGAAATGAATTTATGGAATGTGTCTATTATGATATTGATGCTGGCAATGTTGTTGCTGTCATTTTTTTTTTGTTTCGTGTGCATTTGACAGCCTACAAATGAATTTAATTCTGAATAAACTACAAAGAAATGGAATAAGAGGCAGAATTCGTGAAGTAATGAAGTCATACGTTTCTGAAAGGAAGTCCTATGTACAAACAAAAAATTAATGTTCTGAAATCTACTTCGTGGATGTCGGCGTTCCGCAGGGGTCAGTGCCGGGACCACCACACTTCTCAATATTCGTCAATCATATGCCCGACCATATCACGAATGGACAAGATACGATGTTGGCAGATGATTATCCGGTGGTGGCCTCTGTACAGGCCCTGAAGAAACTGAAAAATACTGTTAGTGAAGTGAAATGGATGTTTGGGAATGAACTACAACAACTACTACTACATCGTATCAATTATGACACGTAGGTACTATGTCAACATTGCCACATTTCTGTGGCTAATTAGCACTAATAATTATAAACGTCGAAAGGATTTGTGATTAGATTGGGAGCAACATCGTGAAAACACCTGACAACAACGTGTAGATTTCTGTACATATGTATTGCATCGAAGACTCATTTATAATGCACACCGCCGTTTTCTTGCTCCATCTAGTGAATCAGAAACAAAACTTTTCTAGGGAATCTTGAATCAATTCCATGTCAATTTTTAAACAAAATAAATCAGATTGGGATGATTTGGTTTCAACAAAATTTCCTGATATCCCAACCCTTCACCGTACTCAAACCCCCGAGTTTTTGAAATCATCGACATCGAAGAAAATAAATCATTCCTTTCGGAAACCCTCTGATGCGAATTTTATAGCCATAACAATAAATATTTTGCCTTTGAAAGCCCGTCGAATGAAATTCGAAACTAAAATACGGGTATATAATTCAATTGACCGCTACCGTAGATCCAGGCATTCAATGCATTGAAAGCATTATAAATTTTATAGCCCAGCGCCTCCGGCAAATCTTCTGAAAATGTACCAAAAACTAGGAAAATATCTTCTAGTCTGCCGAGCTCACATTTCAAAAACAAGAATAACAGTAAACTAGACAACATGCACTTTACGCTTTCCGTGAGCTGGCTCGTTTTCGTTTATTGACATTTCTTCCACTGGCAGAGGCGGCCGAATTTTTTTTCTAAAGGGATTTTGATTTATCAATATGAAATGCTATACCATCATAAACTTAGAATGGTGGACAATCAGGAATATATATTTGTCAGCAAGGTTCAAAACTTCCCACATCACATCACTTTATTGGTGAGTATAGTACCAAATATACAAATTGTTTATTAAACATGTGGTGTAGAACGCTATACTTTTGTTCCGGTTACGTTAATAATGATAAATTATAATTGTTGAAATTCTTCTTCGACCCGTATCTTTGAAAAAGTTACCCTATCAAAAAAAGTCAAAAAACAAAATATCTTCAGAATATTTCAAGGAATAGTCCTTCAATTTTTTGCCACATGTTTGAAAAACACCCTGTATAACAAAGTAGTTTCATTATGTGTATATGTATGTTTGAAATATGATTTTTCCGTTAATCAGCTATCGCACCCTTACGAACGATAGCCCTCAAAAGCGAGCTAAAGACTAACGAGGTTTTACCTTCCACCGTGTGATTCCTAACAAATCGAATTTTAGATTTCCTTGAATATAGTGAGGATGAGTAGTCTCATTTCATGAGTATGATAAATGAATAATGAAGAGAAAAAAATTTGAATAAAAATGACTGACTGTAATTGTATCAGCTCAGTTTTTGTGTATTACTGGAAGGATCAATTTTGGGCCTAATTATATTTCTTGGTTGTGTGAATATCATTGTGGTATTGAGTATTGAGAAAGTTCACGTTGTGTAAAACATCACAACATGATTTATTTTGAGCCATATCGAAACAAGAGATCAGTTGAATGTCGAAATTCAAAATAAATCAGAAACATATCTTGTACAAATCAAAAATACATTGCAAAACAATCACATACACCTGCAACTTTTGAAAGTCCTACAGATTGAAGGCTCTTCTGATTAATGAAATTCTGTCAGTAACTGTATCATTCAATAGGTTATGCAGCGTTTCTTCGCATATTTGTTTCAGTTCAATCACGAATGTTTGGTCTACAAACTGAATGGGAAGTGATGTTTGTCTAATTTAATATTCATATTCAAAAGCAGCTGTTTTCAATTCATTTTCCTTCATCTACGAAAATAAATTCCTTTATATGCTGATGATCGCCCTCTTCCATATACTATATAAAGTGAAGAAGATAATTGAGACTGAGAAAGTGAAAGTGAATATTATTGGAGTTTTTTCCCAGCACCAAACCGTTATTCACCTCGACACGTGTTCCGATAACCAAATGATCATCTTCAAGGGGAAGATCCAACTACTTTGTTTGATCTTCCTCTTGAAGATGACCATTTGGTGATCGAAACACGTGTTGAGGTATCAAAATAACGGTTTGGTATTAGGAAAAAACTCCAGTAATATTCACTTTCACTACATCAAAGGTTCCAAACAGTGCATCAGAAGATTGAAAGTCAAGATATGTTATTCCCAAAGACGAATCTCCCATGATATATTCACTCATCAATAGCACATGCAAATTTCAAGATTTTTCAAGATTTATTACCATCAGTGTGAGGATGGATGCACCTAAGTAATTAAAGTACTTGTGTTGCGCTTTCCATCTATTCAATTATATGTCTTATATATATACCTATATACATACATTTCAATTAATTAACTTACAGAATTGATGAATATTGGTAATGATGAAGAGCTTGCTGAATATCGCGTATGTTTAGCCGAATGAATCGAGGAGAAGTTCGGTATTGAACATAATGAATACTTTGATTGATTGTTAATGAAATTGTTTCATCAAAATGCACAACATGTAATCAGATTCGATGAGAGCAGTTCATTTCTTCTGATTCATTTCTCGCTGAGAAACGAAATAGGATGTTTTGCCAAAACGTGTGGATTTTATTCTGCAAAAGTCGATAGGACCGATTTTTTCAATATATTGTCCATTTCACCAAAAATAATGACGGCACAGTGGCATTAATGTTGAAAAGACTTCTGGTAGTTTACTATTGTGTTCTTCACAAAAATCACTGATCATCAATCCATCAATTAAATCAACACTCAATTGATTTATAAAACTTCATCTAAAAGAATATGAGAGAAACACATGAATCTTCAAAATGCACAGTCATTTTTTGTTAGGCAACACATGACGCTTATTGCACTCCACATGCCTTGAGCTGAGTCAAAAAGTTAACCTCAAATCTTTATTTCTAGACCTTGCTCTCTACCAGAATACTCATTGTTGATCTCTCCAAGCACTGTATCTGCTGAAAGTATCATTGTAATAATCACTGAGTATATTACAATGATACTTCCACCATAACATTTTATGCAAATTATTGGCATTATGTATTTTATCCAATCTGAAAGTAATATAGCTATAGGAGTTCTGGTCTATTCCTTATGGAAAAACACGTGCAAATTTGCGGAGGTCCAGAATGGACCTTGGACCTCCGATCGGAACCTCATGGAACACCCAACTCGCGGTAGGTGTGATGTAGTCGTCCCCACTCCTCCACTTTTCATCATTACCCAGTCGGTCAATCAGAAGCTACCACGCATCGTTAGATGAACAACACCAAAACTTTGGTGTTTTTTATCTAACGATGCGCGGTAGCTTCTGATTGGTCGACTGGGTAATGACGAAAAGTGGAAGAGTGGGGACGAGTATGTCACATCTACCTCGATTTGAGTGTCCCACAAGGTTCCGATTAGAGGTCCAAAAAGATCCAAATTGGACCTACGCAAATTTACATGTGTTTTTCCATAAGGAATGGGCCAGAACTCCTATTGCAATATTACTTCTGAAGTACCTTTTCACGGCTTTCATCAACTGAAAAATCACTATGTTATTTTAGTCTGTCTCCCAATACTTGCTGTAGTATTCATGATATCAAGAATGAAACAACTCAATTCCATCCAAATATAACCGACATCAAACGCTCAGGTTCTGTGGTTGTATCAGTCTGAAGTTTTTTGGAGAAACATTATTTTTTCTGTGGATATTTCAAGCGAAGTATTCTACTAACTCATTTCACTTGAGATATATAAAACAGTTTTCGAAAATATCAATAGTTCAACATCTCCATCTTTTTTTCAGACAAAACGTTAAAAATTCAGGCAGCGGAAAATGGAACTCTGGATGAATTTGACCTCTCAAAGCTACACCCCTGTTGTAAAAAAGGCATACCGTCACTCTCAGACACAAAGAAACGCGCTCTACGTCTTGTTTTCAATTAGTTTAACATGACTTGTTACTTTCATCTGTTTCGTCAAAAGCTAGTCCAAGACGTTGGGGCTCTCTGTATTCAGCGTGTTATCTCTGAAATAGTTGACACTTTATGAGTTGTTTCCTTCACGAAACAAAGGTACTCGAATAAAACAAGCAATTCATTATTTAACAACTCCCCCTTAAACTTGATTCCGCTTTTTACGAGGTCAGAAACTTTTGTTCTTCTCCGGTTTAGCACCTAAGGGGAAGAGACTCAATTAAGTTATCTTGCAACGAATGGGGGCTTGATGTACGGGTAATTGTTGAGTCTCCAGCGTTTTTGTAACGATTTGGGTGACGATTAGTAATGAGTGGGGTGCTCACAAGTGGGTACACAATTATTGAGAGGGTAACTGACAGTACGAATATTGATTCATAGACAAACGTTGTGAAGGATTCTAAGTCTTCAGAATAATTTATCAAACGGATTAGTGCTGACAATGGAAATTTAATAATAGTTTCTGTAACGTAAATTAAATAGTTCTATTGATAGAAAGTCTATAGTTATGTGAAGAGATGTAAATTGTTTGGAGATACGCGGGTAGTTTGGAAAGTTTTCTTTCTAACAAAGATACCAAACAGCTTATCAGTTTTTTAAAATTTTTCAACATAGTCTCCCTTCAACTCTATACACTTCTCCCAACGAGGCTCCTATCTATGTAACCCGTCCAAATAGTGTTCGGCCTTTTTCTCTGCAGAATAGCTCTTCACGAAGGTGATATCCTCCTCATTTGATGAAAATCTCTGTCTTCCGAGCGCAATTTTCAGATGAGGAATCGAAAAGAAGTAGATTGGGGCTGGATTCGGTGAGTAAGGCGGATGGTCGAGCATTTCAAACCGTAATTCGTGGATTTTGCCATGGAAATTGCTGAGTTGTGGAACGGTGCGTTGCCTTGGCAAAACAGAATTTTCTTGGCCGTTTTTCCTCAAATTTTGCCTTCAGCTTGTCGAGTAATGATGCATTGTATGCTTCTGTGATGGTTTTTCTTCTTTGAAAATAATCGATTGGAATAACTTCATGAATGTCCCAAAAATATTCATTCGAACACGTTTTTGATCTATCGTGAGCAAACGCGGCACCCAACGCGCGGACAGCTTTCTCATATCTGAATGATTTATCATGTGACAAACATGTTATTTTGACATGTTCATAACCTTTCAAAAATATAAGAACAATAAACAAAAAAAAATAACTATAAACCTGTGCTCGGTTCAACTGTAGGTGGGAAAGAAGTTTTTCATAATGTTTCCTGACAGTATTGATATTCATTGATTTTAAATTTACTGGAATGGCGCTGTATATTTCAGATATTTGATGTGAGAACGATTTTTGAATGATTCAGTGCGATGAAGCGGTGGAACATTGATATCCTTTCAAACAATCCTCTGATGAAGGGAAGTGCAAGCACTGGTTGTGATGGCTTCTCTTCCTGTTGAGGATCTTGCTGTCCTTCAGCCAAAGTCTGTTCTACCATCACTTTGGAGTAACCAGTTCGTTAGAGATATTTTTGATGATACCTAGTTTCTTGAGATCTTCTTTCGTATCACAGAGCCCATAGGCACGGTCCATTAGAGTCTATATAACTTCTCTTTTGGTGGATTGATCGTGGTTGAATTTGCGATTCAGATATTGTCCCGTGTGAGTGGGTTTTCGGTTCATAGATGTTTTTCACATAGTGTAGATCTTTTTCACCAATACGTATAAGAATGGAAATTCTTTGTGGACTTCTTTCTCCATTGTGGAAGTGATGGAAGGTCTAACGTTGCTGATATACTTCAGGAAGATGTCTAGTTGTGTATTACCATGGTTCTATATTATGTCTCCACCAGAATCGGGTTTTTTTGTGGGCTTCTTCAATGGCCAGAGTTTTAAACCACTCCATGTATATGTTGGCTATAACTGATGAAAGTGGCGATCCCAATGGCAGTCCCACATCCTACATAAAGAATTCGTCCGTCAGTTGGAAATAGCAGTTTCGTACACAGCGTCCTAGTAATTCCATGATGACTTCTATAGGTAAGTACGTTCTACCGTCCAGGTTCTTGTCTTCGGATAGTCTCTTCTATATGACTTGCAGTGCTTCTTCGACAGAAACGTTGATATGAAGGATATTCACGTCGAAACTGATCAATTGATCTTGCTCTGTGACTTCGATTGCCCGTTGTGGAATTACAATGGACAAGATCCATTGATCAGTTTGATCGATCAATTGATTTTGCTCTGACTTCGATTGCCCTTATTGGAATTACTAGTCACAGAGTAAACCAGGCCACCAAACTTGAACTGAGGTTCCAAGAATTCCTACGTCGATAAAACTAAGAGGCTACATTGTCGAGCACAAGAAACACACACAACGACGAGGAACCAGCAAATTGGGAATAGCAGAGCGTGTTTGGACCCATCAGCATAACATCAAGCTGTCCCAAGGTAGAATCGTCCACAGAGAGAAACGCTGGTTCAGAGAAAAATTTAAAGAAGCTGCATACATGTTGTCCAACGACGCATTCAGTCAAGAGATACTCATAGCATAGAGATACTCAACATAAGGAAAACCAGCTCACCCTGAACCGGTGAAGCGGAGAGGGGCAAGAGGGGATAGGTGAAAGCACTCGCATGACCTATGAATAATCTCTCATAGGTCGTCATCACCTGAGGACGATTGTGGATACTAACAGTAACTTGGCTTGAAACTTTGGATTTTCAATTTTTTATATCATTTCAAGTTTTTGCTTAATTTTTTACTTCATTGTAATTTCTTTTCAGGGTTGAGGCACGTTTTATGCTTGATATAATTGTTATTTCCAGCTATTATTTCCAGCTATTATTTTTAGTTTTACTTCTCATTTGTTGTTTCAGAGATTTCAAATCATATCATATCAGACAATGGGAGTCCCAACAAATGGAATTCAATAGATTAGCTGGTCCTACGTTTAGGAACCCAGTTCACAAAATGGCCACACAGAATGTTTCCGTCAAATTCTGTTTTGTTTTCATTAAATAATAATTGCTACGGGCACGAACAATCAGAAAGTCAAACAACGATATAATTTGATTAATACTGACAAACACAAAATATTTTCAGCAAGAACGCTCCCGTTTCAATCCCACAGTTGAGAATTTAATAGTTGGAGAGCAGCCGGATTTTTGGTTGGCGCGGTCAAATTGTATTCGTTGCCAAATTTGGTAACTTTGCAACAAAGCTTATTAATTTGAAACTTTACTTAAACCGGCAAATTGTTCCCGTGAATTCAGTCATCTAATTATTTTGTGGCGATCTACATATTCAACTAGCTCCGGAATCACTTTGCTTTTATGCATAGCATTAATTAGTATTGAAATTGGTGAAACGAACCATAACGTGTGGTGAATTTCAGATGAAAATATTCAACTTCAAACGGATCAGTTATAGCGGCCACGTTCAAAGGATATCAGTTATTGAAAGTGCCGATTCATGTGAATGTTGAATCTGTATCTGATGATACGAATGGAAAACAAGGATACATTTACCAATAGTTTTTAATCAGTTTCAAAAGTCATACACAACAGTCCAACGAAAAGTTAGAGACGGAATAAATCAGAAAAACACGTTAGTTTTGTTAGAAGAGCGTCCAATTTGGATATAAAACCCATACCTAAAACTTCACTACCCTGTAGGTAGGAGTTAATTATAATAATAATAACTGTATTTATTCATTTGAAAGGTTTCGCACAACATAATAATAATAGTATTAGTTGAATAAAGAAAAATGACGATAAGTGCAAAAGCATTTGCTTCGTATAACAGGAACAATACAGATATAATATATAGATATTAAGTTAAACCTTTAACATTAATGATAGTAAAAAAGGATACATAGGAGTTCAAGATATAACTATCGTTAGTGGCAATTTCAGTTACGCAACGTAAAATACAATGTGAATGAAAGTAATACTTTCAAATAAATGGAAAGAATAAAACATTCCTATATGTATACTAGTAAAAGAAAATGGCACAATAATTGGAATACATTAAATATATAATATAAGTAAAACGATGTGATAATATTATAATAAAAGACCTGGCGAACATCAAAACCTTTTACTTCGGTGAACACAGTTTCAGTTGAATAATAAGGCGGTTTGGACAATATTAATTTCAGGATTTCAGGAACCTGTTTTGCAGCACCTCAAGAGAGCGGAAGTGCGGATGGTAGGTTCCAACAAGAAATTCGTAGCTCAGGTGACTCGCTACAAGTGCATAGTACAAAATTTTGAGGTTAGAGTTCGTTAATATTTTTACCAAAAATTTTAATCTGAAAAGTATGCAACGCAACTTATTATAAATATACTGAATATGAGCATCCAATTTAAGATGTGAATCTATTATTACTCCCAAGTATTTCACTTCAGCTTCGGGAAGTATTGCAACTGAAAGGTATATAGTGAGTTTTCTGCAGATTCACTGTCAATAATTGATGATCGAGCCAATTTTTAATCAAAATCAGATCCGTTTCAACTACATGTTCCAGTCGCTCCCAGCTATTTGCCTTGTAAAAATTGGTTGAATCATCTGCGAAGCCAAATATTTTACCTTTGTCCCTGATGGAATATAATCCATTAACATATAAGCTGAATGAAATTGGTGTCAGAACTGTGCCTTGGGGAACTCCTATAGCAGTTTCTTGTGTATCACGAAAAATCTCATTTGCTCTAGTATTTCAATCTGATGATTCATTACATGTCACAACTCTCTTATTTTTGATGAAATTGACCGATACTTGATGAAAATCCATAATGTATCCAAGAAACACTCCATTGCAAGATTTTCACTGAATTGTTCCACAAAAACGCGATACGTGTTTTGCTATACAATAGCTTCTTCATGCGTATCTCCACTCCAGACGTAAAGACACGCCTACAGAGGCTATCATATAGTAAAACACGTGTCGCGTTTTTGTGAAACATTTCATTTGAAATGTATAACTCTCTTATGGATAAATTCCATGTTGGATATTCTATGGAAAAAGTATACGTTTTCATTTATATTATTGGTGAAATCTCACGAAATCTTCAAAAGCAAACTAAGCTTCTCTGAAGTGGTGAAATACCTTGGTACTATCCTCGACAGGAAGCTAATTCTCTCACCTACAGTATAAAGCAGAAAGAGCATATGTGGCTTACAAACAATATCGGAGGACCATGAAATGCACATGGGGTCTTTCACCCTGTGTGGTTACCTGGATCTACACTGCAATAATAAGACCTATGTTAACGTACGGAGCCACATGGGACCCGAAAGTTCTTTAAGCAACGGCCATCCTAAAATTATATCAAATACAGCGATTGGCTTGTTTAAACATCACAGAAGCCATGAGAATAACACGAACCGTGGCAATGGAATTCATTACAGGTATGACCCCTCTGGACCTGTACGTTGATGGCCATGTTACGATTGCCCACGGCTGGTTTGAACCTCGAAGTAGAAAAGGGTCAATTGAGGCTAGGCCTATGGCGAGATGCGCTTACTGCACAACCTGGCTGCAGGCAGCCAGAGATGCAGTTGAACCCACGTTTGTGTTTAATAAACCCTACAAAATATAACTAAAACAGCTAAACACAGAGTCAGATGCTACAAATGCAATATGCATATATGAAGACGGCTCAAAAACCAAAGAAGGCTGAAGATGTGAAGTTCACTCCAGATCAGCCTGAAGATTAAGTGGGGAATGGGAAAAAATACCAGCGTGGTTCAAACAGATCTGTCTGGTATCTCATCAGTCACAAAAGAAATTACCAGGAGAAGAATTTCTGGCGAAAACATAACAATCTGCACCGATAGTAGACAAGCCCTATTAGACTTGAACAGATAAAGTTTTACCTCAGGTCTAGTACTAGAGTGCCACCAAGATTTTGCCAAAGCCTCAGTAGATAATTACATTATACTGAGGTGGATTGAAGGGCACGACAGGAGAAAAGGTAATCGCCTTGCCGACACTTTAGCCAAGGAAGTGGCTGAACAAAAAATTTTAGGACCCAGTGACACCTACGGACTGATGACTTCGACAATTGCGGAACTAGCCGAAGGTCATACTCCCATGCTCAAGACCTAAAGAGATGGGATGGAATGAAAGGATGCAGTCTTACCAGAATCGCCCTGGGCGACTCTGGGAAGCTGGCCCCCAAGAAATATTCGGCTATGGCCAGAAAAAACCTACGATTAATAGTAGGATTTCTGACTGACCACTGTCAACTAAGTAAACACACCCATATTATGGGGCTAATGGACACACCTCAATGTAGGATGTGTGAATGGGAAGATTAAACTGTCAGGCATGTCTTATGCGAGTGTCCGGAGTTATCTTCAATAAGAGAGTGTGTGTTCGGTGAGTGTTGGCCTACACCTGCTGATATGAAAGATATGTCACCTAGAAACTCATCCACCTTCCTAGAAAGGACATGATGGACGATAACTTAGGAGGACAATTCCTCGAGAGAATGTACAATGGGTCACTTGTGACCTAAGCGCTGTGGGCCTATACTCACCGTCCCTTTTCTACAGATACAGATACAGTGATCAAAAATGGTCCTACAATAATTGAGTCGACAACTTACAACACGTGTTGTTTCGGTAAACAGGCATTATCATACTGTAAACAATCATTTTCATACTGACCTAATGATATCTGAGTAGTACTTTCTATAATAACATTTCGTTGTCGACAATGATTACAAGATAGATATCATCGATTACATTATTTACGAAAAACTCCGAAAAAAAGCCTTCCACTAGGTATATTATTCTTCAAGAAACAACAGGAAGCTTCATAGAACACTGACATAATTTAGTTAACCCACCAATAACATCGTTCGGTTTTTGAAAAAAAAACTTGGATGTGGTTTACCGAACAAATAATATTCAAGCATATTCAAAATAATTGAGACAAAACTTCAGTGTCGTCTAGATCAGGAGTATACAAGCTGACTTATTCAAAACTTCATATAGGACAAATAAGGAGAACTTTTTCCCAAGGAATAAAATAAATTTCGTTTCTTGAATATGAAAACCAATGTCACATTCGCAATTATTAGAAATTCACTGAATGACTAAGCAAGTTGAATTTTCCCCTCTTCTGAATCTTTTCTCCTAAGTGAAAATTCATAACTACTTTATTACATGTCCATTTGATGAGTTGGTAAAATTGGCTTCCACTTCTATTAGTTTTTACTCCAATTCAGGTAAAATTATTAGTCATCATATAGGAATGGGGTCAAATGATTTTATTTCTTTTTATATAAAACTCTTATTAGGTAGAATTCAGTCCGTGTCGCTTGAAGAACACGTGTTGTGGTTTTGTAAACTCTTCAGCGAGAATCTCACAGTGAAGTATTACTTGAATACGTTCTGGATTTTTATTGCCGGCAACATTGATAACAATTATGACCAATTTCAATCGATTCATCTCAAGAAGAATTTCCTGTGACAACTTTCCATGTTTAAAGAAAAAAATAGTATCTTTTATTCAAAGAAAAATCATGTTTGACATCCGTTATACAAAACATCATTTTTTTCTAACCTAACCCATTCAATAGACTTCACTTGATGATATTACTTTTCCATTTTCTAATCCAGCTTCCGAAGTTGTCACTTTTTTTATTCTTGTATGAAACAAATTCATTAAATTTCCTTCAACCCCTGATTTATTTCCACCACCGTCATGCGGAACAATTCCCAACCATGACTGTGCATCTAAGAAAATCCAATCAGAACAAAACCGTCATGCCAAAGCGACATAACAATCAAACGGTATGAAACGGTACCAACCCGGCAAAAAAAAACAAAGTTATTTGCGAAGCACTACAAGGGAACACACCTGTTTCACAGACTGGCACGCGATCCGTTATCGAAATGAGGCACGTGAGACGATTTATTGAGAAAGTTTTCCGAAAGTGAGGATGCCCGCTATTCTACAAGGAATAATTCTTTTTTATGTCGATACTGATATACGGCGTCCAATGTCGGAATACTAAGGACCGGTTTACCACTTCTAAACTGAGTAATTATTATTAATAGCACTTGGTGTGTGTACGAAAAACAACTTTGGATCACAAAGAAAATTAAAATTCATCATCCTGAAAAAAGTGAAATAACCCATTTATTTATTCAAGCATGCTTTGTTGAATATTTGCAATATTTATTTGTTTCCAACAAATTTTTCAACACGATCTGATCATTTCTAAATATGTAATTAGCAGACAAAAAGGTATTCTTTACGATTCAGTTACTCGAATGTCAACACAAAATTTAATACCAAATACTCAACTTTGCCAAGTAAGTAATCCGTTAGTGATGAATTTTATGAAAATATTTTTTCAATGCTCAATCTCTATCAGAATTAAAAAAACTTCGAATGAGTAACAAACAAATGAAGAAGGGAAGTGCAAAATTATCTCTAACTTCGAGTGGAAATGGTAATTTAGGTAACGAGTTCGGAAAATACTGTTTTTTAGACGAGTAGACAAAATTCAAGGACGAGATACAGGCGAGGCGAGTCCTGTAAGTCTACAAGTGCAAAAAAAACTATTTTCGAACGTGGAGTGTGAACTATTTTTTCAGCAACTGTGTAGAATAATAAATCTATGGGACATATCTCTTTGTAGAACAAAATTTCGAACATTTCATTCCTTATTTGTATCGAAGATATGTACTAACAGAAATACTTCAATTCTTATTTGTACTATTATTTATATGAAAATTCAAGCAAATGTTGATATTGGAAGAATTCAATTTGTTTACAATGCCATTTGTTGATGGATCATGAAGGTATAGTTTCCGTTTCACATTGATTGTTTTTATCTGTTCATTTTTGAATGTTTTCGGCAATATTGATTGTAAGTATAAGTGAATTGTTTATATTAGTATATCCTTCAGCGACATTAGTAGACTTCCAGACACCGTGTCTCTTCATTAAGTATTTATGATATTTCCAGCGTTTTCAGCAAATACTAATAAAGTCGCTGATTTTTGACGAATGTCAAATGGCGTGTGTAATTTTTAGAATTGTGTAAATTCAAAAACGAACAGGCTAGATCGAACTTTTTTTTTATTCACGGGTATTCTGCTAAGTGGGTTATCAGATTTTCTTGCCTCACAACAAAAGTTTTCTCAATATGTGTTTTGAAAGCTGGTATTCTTACAAGCAATATATCTTTTTTGTCGTTCATTAGATCAATTGGCATTTTTATTAGTTCTTCCCAATCACGCGCAATGGCTAACCCAATTAATGTTGTTGAAAATAAAGCAAATCAAGTTCATACTTCCATATACTACAATCGTAATATTTCTTCGAAATCACCTTCAGCATTATTTGCTTCCCCAATGAATTTGTTGATTTGCTCGCTATTGAAGACTTCTGATTCCATTCCGATATAATGCGTGTTTTCGAAGAATGTTGGTGATTATTTGCTTCAGAGGTATGAAGTTCAAAATTTTCAATATAAAGAAGAATAACCTCACGCCTCCATTTTTCGGATATATCGCGATACACCGCGAGCGCAGCAAATAATGGCAGTAGTGAAATACAGAAAAAAAGTGAGCTAAGGGAACTACTTCCAAATACACTCCTGGAAGTGAATCGCACTATTTGGGTTCTGAACTGATCAGTTGTTGAGAGACCTAACTATTTTTTCTGGTTAAAGTATGGAATGAAAATGACCATTCCAAAACTGAAACACTATCTTTCGACACAACTGAGGATTCAACTCAAATATAAATTGGGGATACTAGTGGTCCTTATATAGAACCTTGAGGTACTATACAAACGACTTTCAAAGACATCGATAATTGCTTCTTATTCTCGACGATTTTTGGGAAAAACTGGTTAATTTCCTGTTATATTTTCAAATTGAAGACAAAATATTGACAACTTCTGTGAGCAGTGCTTTATGCAGCTGGGATTTTTTGTGAAACTTGATTGTTTCACTAGTTCATCCGAATATGTATATGTATATGTATATGTACAGATTTGTTTTCAGCTAAGGGTTAGATATTTTTTTCAACAAGCCTGAAAGTATACGAACAATAAGAAATTTCTTGATTTCCAAGGTGTCCTTGATTTTGGCAATGTTCAGATAATGAAGAGTTGTTTTCACTTCAACAAATGAAGATATATCATTGGTTACTTCCCCTCTATAGGTCTGAAGTCTTATATTGAAACCCTTTTTCTCGGTTACAGAGATCCACGTGATCCTTCCACCGAAGTACTAATAACGACAGTCCCCATGGAAACATTGTTCCTGAGTTAATTCACGAAGTTTTTCTCCTAGGAATTCCGTACCCTTTCATTTTTGAGAAGGGTCCCTAGATAACCCGCCGTCCTCTCTGCAATTAGGATATACAAGCACTCAAATTAATTCTTCACAATGCACTTCGCGACTGGATAATCATCGTTGACGGCATGTTTCCAGCTGAACTAAGATAAAATTCAACGTTTACTACCACCTTCCTCCTCGTCAAGGATGTAATGAACTGTTATCTATTGTTCCTCATCGTTTCAAGGTATTTCCGAGGAGCGTATTAAGTAAACCATTAAATTGAACAAAAGCCCCAGAATGAATAAATTTCAACTCTCTCCAAGAGAAATCTAACGGCTCTAGTTTCTGTTGAGGGCATTACTCTTTTCACCCGGCTTGGGAGAATGGCTGATACACTATATGACTTAATTAACTTTGTGGCATTCAGAAGTGTTTCATGGCCTTTCTTTCTGGTTTTGGTCTGAGGCGTAACCGATAGGGAGGAGGATAATCTGTGAAATAGATTACCAGCTTCGAGTCTTTGAGTTCATTAGCAAGCAAAATATACAATTGAATCTGCACATAAAAGCCCTAGTTTGCTAAAAATCATTCAAGAAATCTGAAAAATGCTTGGAAAAAATGATTCTGAAAGTGGATAACACGTTTATGAAAAACAAATTGACTCCCGTACCTCTCTCACCAATATTTTCCTATATAGGTTTCTCAACGAAGCTGCCTCAATAGAGGCCTTTGCATGAAACTTTTGCTGTATTGAAAGATGATTGATAATTGAAATTTGTTCGACATTTCGATCAATAACGAAAACAAATTTTGTCCGAAAATATGTTTATTATTTTATATAAAATTCACTAACAATTTCCTTAGTCAAACAATTGTTGAATGAAAGCTAATGAAATTAATTTTAGTTCACGTAATTTATGAAAGAGCCAAAATATAATATATTACACTATCACCCTCAATGATGTTTTCACTAAGTATTTCACAAAACCAAAACACATGTTTCGCGTCTTCATACTGGATGAATTTCATCTAATGAGTACTTTATATAATATAACAATTTAAATCTCATGACAACTAAAAATGTGAACATCATGAAAAACTTACATAGTTCTAGGCCTACTTCAACGGAAAAATCACAGAACTTTTTTGTAATTCTTCATTTTTTTTCTGTTGTATATCTTACAGCAATTGTCAATGAATTAGTTTTCAATTAAAGTTGTGGAAGGAAATGGAAGTTTTGGCGAGTATTGTAGTATGTTTGATGGGAGCTAAACCTGTCCAAATATTCCTTTGTAATCAATACAGTTTCTGAGATGAATAATGATTTTGCAGTTAATATTTCATGAAATCCAAAAAGTGGCTCACATGGCTCGTTTAATTTAGTTTCACACATATATCTCAAAGCTCCTTTCAGCAATTTGAATATGTTCTTGAATGTATAATTGCTGCAACTACCCCGAAACGAAACCCCATACCCCTACTGAGTTTCAAATACAGAGTAATACACCCTTTCAGCCGTAGAATATTGCGATTCCATCGATATAATGTTAACTGCATAGCAACCAGAAGACTATTCTTTCATTTTGTTAAATGTTCATCAAATTTGAGTTTATTGGTGTTATGAATTCCTAAACATTTTGCAAAGGTTCCATTTTTTATCATTTCCGAATCAATAGTCAAACTTTGAAAAGGGTACTCGAATGTCAGTGAATTGTTTTTTTCAGTAATGAACCACACCAGTTGAATAATTTTTCCATATATCTCTTAACACACTTTGTTGTGTCCTCAATGTTGAGACTGTTTCAGACGATAATTGTATCATCAGCATATAATATGAAACTACCTAATGTATCAACATGTGTGGAACCCTTGTAGAACCATATCTTTGAGTATTTTCAAACTTGAATTTTCTTTGTTTTTTACTATTTGACTATGATTCAATATGTATAATTCTATCCATGGTAATAGGTATTTGCTCTGTGTCAGTGTGCTACCAAAATGAAAGAAAATGAGCCTTCAACCATCTCGTAAAGATCTTGTACTCACATAATCTAAAATTAGTTTTGAGAATTTTTTTCCCTTTCGAATGTTGTCGTTTCTTAAACAGAAAACTGTAAATTTCAGTTGAAAAAGGTGAACAAAATAACATTTCGGAAGTAACAATGATTCATCCTCGTATTGTTAAAGTATTACTTACATCAAAATTTTCACATTTCTCAATTCATCAGAGAAAGAATTTATCGGTCCTCAAAAATAATGTGAAATAATGTAGGATTTGTATATTATAATTACCTACTAGTATGTTCTTATCCGAATGAAGTCTAGTCCCCTCTTTAAATGATTGACTGGAAAATACCAGGTTTCTCAGAAATGCCTACAAATTATGAGGAAAATTTTCCTCGCAGAATATAAGAATAGAAAAATCACTTTCATTTCGATATGATCGCTGAACAAGAAATGTAATATTTGACATGCCAATCATACCCTTATGCGTGGTAATTTCTGATCGGCGATGTTTACGACGCGTGTAATCCCATCTGGTGTTTTGCGAAACGGATAAACAAGCATTGATTGAATCACTTCACCCAAGTTTCCTGAATAATTTCAATATCACAGATGCGATTGAGCTAGCACAATAACAAATATTATGGCAATATGGAATGTTTTGTAGCGCACCAATTGAATTGGACAAATGTATGCGCTATCGCGAAGAGAATCATGAAATACAGAATTACAGTCCAGCAAAATTAACACCTTTGTATATTACAATGAAAAAAACCACGGAAATGTATAATTTCACAAAAACATAGGCTTCATAGATTCATACTCATATCCTCACATTTCGAACGTTTGGACTAGTATGATATGAGTATTATGTTTGGCATGAGGGTTTGCTGGCCAAACTTCGATGTCATGGCTTGTCGAATCATTTTTGTGTATGGCTCCTCAGCTTCCTGAAAGAACGCTCCCTGCAAGTAGCCGTCAATGGATATCTCTGGAATACTTTCAACACCAACGCTGGTGTTCTCCAGGGGTTCATCTTGTATCCATATAGAATCCAATATATTGCTTTGCTGATGACAGCACACTTGTCGCGTCATTATATTTGGATTTCAGGACATCGGCTGCAGATGCTAAGATTAGCATCTGCAGCCGATGCTGCAATTTCGCTTACCGCTTCGATAAGTTTGCTGGAGGTTAAAAAGGAAACCAATATGTGTTGGCACAACCATGTCGCTGGAATTGCGAAGGCTGCTTCTCAAAAACTTGGAATACTTTTGCAAAACAGAAAACTCTACACACCTCCGCAACTGTTGATGCTTTATAAAGCTCAGATCAAACCTTCTTTGGAGTATTGTTCTCATGTATAGAGCTCTGCCTCCAAAAATACTCTGAATCTGCTGGATTCGATCCAGAAAGGAGCCATCCGCTTGATTGGGGATGCTGACAGCCCTTGCAACCTTGATAGTATGGAACGTCGAAGAAAGGTTGTCTATGTCTAAGACAATATTGTGAAGTATCAACAAAATACAATATATTTATTTTGATCAATGGATTCTAAGAAAGATCACGAACATCTTCAGCATATTTTCGATGGAGTTGAAGGTGATGATAGCCCTATTCAGGGCGAATTATATTTCGTTATTTTGTCCTTCTTCGACAAAAATCACCCAAAAGGGTAAGGAAGCTGAACTTCATCCGATTGAACACGAGACGTCTTTCCACATATTTCTTTAAGGGATTCCTGAAACATAGAGCTATAGAAAACAATACCGAACAAGCCGCAGACATGTCTCATGATGAAATTGTGGACAAACTGCAGCTGAAAGAGAAACTTTGAAGCAAATTTAGGACCCTTTCAAAATATATATCCTATACATTTTTGAAAATAGAGGTGAAAACAACCTCTCTGAAGGGTTGATGGAATTATTGTGTCAACATTCACCTCGAACCCAGGAGTGAGAAGGAAGATTTTGAAAATTTCACATATAAGCCGATAACTTGCTGAAGCGAGAGCCCACCCTTTATATGCTTGTGAACTGCGCTCTGAAGGTTAATATCATTTCTCCGTCATTGCAGTTATTCGAAGTTTTTGAATACTTCTGGCATCCTACAAGGAATAGTTGGAATATATTCAAGTCATGATATCTTGAGGGCTTAATTTCAAACAAATTATCTCTTGACATTCTTGAGGTGAAGTTCTTGTTTTGCATGTTTATCTTTATGATCATTTGACTTCAACTTGAAAAACAAGAACGGCATGCAATATTACTTCATTCAATGTTGGGGTTTTTCAAAATAGTATTACCGACTATCGCTGTGACCGGTGTAGGTTCTCAATCGATGAGAGGTTAGGATTCAACATCATTCAACAATACAAAAATCATACTACTGCAATCTGAGTTTGCGATTATCGCACTCATTTTACTTGTTCACTTCTACTTGTAACCACATCTAATGAGCCTTCAAACCTCAATGGCCACGTTGTCGTACCACATTCGGCCATTTTCGTATATTTCCAAAACTATTGATGAAAAAATTATGATATTATCAAAGTCACCCCACTTTGAGTTATTCAGTCTAGGATAACTCGCTTGGTTGATAGAACAATCGTTCATCATGAGATGGTATAACCACCAGCTTCTTTTTTATCCGATAGCTGATCTATAATAATCGTTTCCTTGTGAGTTCAGATATTTTTTCTTGGTCCCTAGTATCCCAGAAGAGCTCGTTATGAAACTTCCTTCAAAGTGCAGAAATCACATAATTTGCACCACTCGTTCATGTGTCGGCGACATTTGATCCAATAGTACTTTTATTGAACTTCAACACATCTCTGAGGTGAATAGTTTGTCTACTTCCGCTACTTTATCTGGGTTCTCCCATCCATTTTGAACCATATCAATATTGAAACGCATACTTCTTGCAACTCATTTGACATCAGCAGTGTTCTTTTCGGTGGCGGTTATCTGTGACTCTCAACTGATGTTCGACTCTTATGTCTCCTCTCAGGTTACGACGACCAGTACCTTTCCTTTTTTTTCGCTGCTATAGAAGTATTCTATTGTTTATCACCATTTGAATTGAATATCTTTTTCATGTAACGCAAGGCATTGATCATTTCCAACAATCTATCGAAAGGTAATCTAGTTTCTGGAGAATTCATGGATTCATAATTTCGTTGCATTTCTCTTCAGATATTTTTAGACGAAGTGACCCTTTTCAACTCCATCAACTAGCAATTTTCGAAGCTTCAGACTCCAATGCCTTTATGAATAAGAGGTATCGAACTTATATTAGAACTTGCTGAATTCCATTGACTTCTGGACTATAGATGAAGACCTGCATTCCAATCCGTCCTGACCTACTTACTCAAATTTTGTTGATCGTTGATCCTTTTTACCACCCTGGCTACAGAGTTTCACCTGGTGATGGAGTACGGGTTGACTATACGTAGATATGGTCAAGTACTATTTCTGCACTTGTTCGTTAAATTTTTCATTGCATTTTTTCTATGACCCTCTCATTGATTTTTCCAACTCTTCTTCAACTTCTTTTACTCTACAACACATGTGTATTTCGATTCATATTTTTTCAGGTCATCTGGAACGTCAGATATTTCAACGCACGCCTCAGTAATTTCTCTCTTACTTTTATTGGTCTTCTGACCAATCTTTTTTTTCTGTTCCTTATTTGTTCTCTTCCGTATTCCTGGTCACTCTAATTGTTCCAATTGAATGAACTGTTTTGATTTCTTCACTATTTCTTGTTGCTTTGTATAGTTGTTTCAACAATACTTCCCAGTCTTCTTTCGTGTTTTCTTTCTGTTATCCCAATTTTTTTTCAATCTCCTCAATTTTTTCAAACTATTCATTCCACTGTTGTCATCATTGCTACAAATCTTGCTATCGCTCATGTTATGTCTATTAGTTGGTCCTAAATAAATGAACTATTCACTTATTTAAATATAGCAACTTTTTTCATCTATCCAAAATCACAAGGGAATATGATACTTCGAATATAATTGCAATCATCGTACTTATTTGACTTGTTCACTATCACTTGAGACCAAATCGCTTGTTCGAACTGATGCTTTATCAGAACTCTATCAATTGGAGAATAATACGCGTAACTATAATGACGATTGATGATACGACTCAGAAGTTTGATTCCTGCCATTACACAAGGGACCAATGTTGTAACATATCAGAATATGAGCCTTACCCGCAGAGGTGAAATGATTCATAATGAAAATAAACAAAGGTAAACCTTAAAAGGGCAATAGTCCATCAATGACTCCGCAATATGACAAAATATTGAATGCTTTTTGTCTTTCTTCCACTGGAAAACTGTTCTATCTGCAGGTTTCAGATCATTATTATCAATATGGCATCTGTAGCATCAACGTAGGACTCAATTCTCCAGAGTTCAATTAATTATGGTATCACACAAGAATTCACATACATTTTACATTCAAAGACAAGTTTCTTGGTAATTTCTGCAACTTAAAAATTCATTGATATTGAGCAAATATAAACATTCCCCAATAATTGAGCTAACATGCTTCTAATAGGTATCCTACAATTACCAAAAATGTATCTCAAATAAGGAAAATTGGACTCATTTCATTCTTCACCAGTTACCTACATACAGTAATCAATATCGTGAACAGGCATGTATTACACCTTCATATTCGGAATCAAAATGATTCAATGCTTCCGGCAAACACTATTTGTCAATCAAACAGTGATTCAATCAATTTCGAACTCCGCATCTGCAACACAATAATGTGGGCAGGAGAACAACAAGTATTACACAAATATTTGATACCATTGAATTATGTTGATTTTATTGTAATTCTGTTCATTTTCAGCATGCGGATACAATACGAGTCATCAACGATCTTATTTTCCTTCTGTTTGCTGATTACTTGTTGGTAAATGTTGCCTCGCTACTAGAGTGAATGAGGTGTATCATCAGTGAGGAATACAATCAAATTGGGTGAGTTAAATCGTTACTACCGATAAATTGTGTCTGGGTAGTAAATCTTCAAGAGAAACCGTGTACTGATATACGAACACAGTTTTTTGAATAGATTTTTGTCTACTGTTGATTTCGAAATTGGACTGGATCCATTACTCATCAAAGCTGGTACATACCTCAGAGTTCAGTACTCAACATTTGTTGGTCATTTTTTTCAGGTTTGAGCTACATTTCTTCAAGGGGTGTGGGACCTGAGAAAAAATTGACCTAGTCTATGCTGAAATATCTGGCATATGCCTCCAAGTATAGAAACCTACAGCAGAATAGCTATCTGCACCTGCAGTTGGTCGATCCGACCAACCGATAGATCGTGTGTTTGCTCCATCATCTCTCTGCAGTTGTAGGTATGCATGAGAGGAAAGGGCAACCTCAAGCATGCCATAATCCACCTCTTCGCAATATTAATCATTATTCCGAATTCCACCCCTAAGTATGCTTGTGGAGTTGTTTCCTGGCTCTGTCTGCAGGTGGCGCAGTAGACATACCACTGAAACAACTGCAGAGAAATTACATGACTAGCTAGAATTATATTTGTTTGGTTGTTGTTACTTAGGGAAGCTATAGATTGATACTCAGACGGTTCACACCGTTCTGAAGAGACCATGCCCAGTACTGATGATGGAACAAACACCCCATCGATGGGTCAAATCGGCCAAACGCAATTAGTTTCTGCTTTCCATTGTGGGAAATAACTTGCGACAAATCTTCCAAGTCGAAGACGTTGCACAGGTGGTCTGATGGTTTCACTTCAACTCTCTGCGCGGCATTAGCTGGGTTAGGTGTTGTTTTTTCCGTTGGGTATCTGCCACACGTACTTACAAAGTCGTAGGTCTGCATGAAAGGGGCAACTTTGAAAATGTCATATATATATGATGACAGTATTCTCCTATGAAGTATATGTGTGATTTATACCGAAGCGTAGAAGTGCCAAAGATTATTTGTTTATTTGATCCACCATAATTCCGACTTAAAAGTCGAAATTTCGACATTTGTCTCGTAATTACCAATTGTACCAATTGTACCAAACAGTTGTACCAATTTACGGTTTGAGATGTTATGCAGTTATGATGATTATAGAGAGAATTTCAATATGGCGTATCATTTCGAGTTATTTTCCTGAAATGTAGCTATATTAATAATGTAATCCAACCAGTTCAAACAGATAGAGTAACGGTTGGACTGCATTGACGTCCGAATTGAATTGCTAGTATTATTAATTGAAATCCATTACGTATTTTACTGACGATTTGCCTTTGGTTGATCCATCAATAAGTAGTGAATGGTAAAGTAGCCGTTACCGGTATTACAACCACCGTTTCGTCGAGGGATTTAACTGAAATTGGTCGTCCTAGGATTAGGAGAACGAACGTATGCGTTTTGGTGCTAATAACATGCTTTATAGGAGTACTCGTTAGCATTTATGGTGATTAGAATTGTATACTGAGAGTTATACAAGAGATAATCCGATCAAGTTTGGTGGGAGCTCTTCTCTGAAACCACTGACTGGATAGGATTTACATATTTTTCGTTTGATGTTCTCGTTTCGATCGGAAATTTAATTAGGCAGGTTTTGAGGATCGGAATATGATGTAGTTCTTTGTTCGACATCATTATTTGATAATGATGGCAGAAAGGGGGTTAACGTGGTGCGGAAAAGTCAAGCATCCCTCTCCTCGACTTCCTGATATTCTCCAAAGAGATACGCACGGTGTAGGAAAAACGTAAAAAATAGCATTGATAAATATATTGTGGAACGGTTATGAAAATTGACTGATATTCCGAAAAACGTTTCGAAGTGAACAATTCAACTTTCAAAATCAAACCGTAATGGAAAGAATGGATAGTAAAACCATTCAAATTGTCCAGTTTTGAGAGATGAATTCAAATTATCTGCCAGTTTCCATATAACTTCAACATGCAGTGTTGAATAATTGTATATTATATCGTGCGATTGACACAGCAAGTAAGCGATTACTCAGCAAATTGGACACTTTTGAAATTGTTTTCAATTGAAGTGACAAGGACAAAATCTTCTTCACAATACAATGTCTTAGTATTTTACGTTATTACGATAGATTCACCTACATGCACTTTCGTTTTATGCTGTTAAAACCTAGATCAGGTCCTAGTTCTGAGTTATGCTACGGAATGACTATTTATACACACATGTATAAAAATATGTTTGGTTGAATTTTAGAATAGCGCAAGCCAAACTCCGCCAAGATCAAATTAAAGACCATTTATTATAAATATTATCAAATGTAGTAAAAGTATCCGGTGTAAGAATTTAGCTCCCAACGTGGGACGCTATTTTCAATGTTATGGATGCCAAACCCTATTGAAATTCTTAAGTAAACTGTAATCCTTGTTTCACTTGTGTAACTGAGTTGGTCTATAGTGACAAGTGTTGAAAATAGGTACAGTATTTCCGTAAATTGCTGTAGATGGCATCCCAATGAAAGCGTTCGATTTGATAGCCCTTTCAAGAACTTATAATTGAATATCTATTGAAAATAATCAAGAACTGATCTGCGCACTTGCCTATTCAAGTAAAGACTAATCATTCCAACTGGGCACAAACACAAGGTATATATAAAAAGTTTCTTGCGTTGAAAAATCGATTCAAACAAATGTTTGAACACGCGAGCTGTCATGACGTCATACTGTATCAATTCGAGCCCACGCATATGGGGCAGGCTGTGACTGCCATTTAAATAAATTCATTCATCAGCTACCAAAAAACGCTTTTGTTTAAAATGTGATGATGACCTTTTTTTTTGTTAGATTGGTATTATTGAGTTGTGAAGTTTCGTGATTTGTGTTGAACCTTAATTTAGCTTTATTTGCATGTTGTTGAATTTATAAATCTAACAAGGACTTTCAATTTCTAAGGCAATGGAATACAAACAATATGACAAATATTGCATTGTGCCTTTGTACACAAATACTTAGATTAAATCACCCAATAAAATATTCATAAAAGTACCTGAAGATGATCGTAATCGTCAAACAAAATGGTTAAATGCATGCAGAAGGAATAAAAATGATATTTCACATAACAGCAAAGCTCTTTGTTTCAATGTTAGTATTTACATATTATTATCTATCTGATTTGTGAGATAATTGTGTTCAGGATAGGAATATTGGAAATTTAGACACTTAATTAAATATTAAAATTAACATTGATTGTGAAGTTGATCAAGACTAACCAAACTGACACAATTTACCGCAAATTATTCATACGTTCTATTGTCAAATAATTATCTCCTTTTATGATATCTGTATCTGTAGAGAAGGAAGGGTGAGTGTAGGCCCACAGAACTTAGGCCACATATGACCCATTCTATCCCGAGAAGTTGTCCTCCTAGGTCATCATCCATCCCGTTCTTTCCAGGAAGGTGGACAGGTCGCTGGGAGACATCTCCTTTATATCGGCAGGTTTAAAAAATCTGTTTAAAATCTGTTTTTCCGTTAATCAGCTGCCGCCCCCATACGAACGACAACTCTCAGAAGTTGAGAAACTTGTGCGAGCGAAGGACTAACGAGGTCTTACCTTTTAACGTGTGATTCCTAACACGGTTGCAGAATCATTCCAGCTTCAACCAGATAAATTCTCTCGAGAAAAATATCTGGTCGAAGCGGGAATCGAACACACGACCTTCCGATCGTGAGTCGGACGCACTACCACCGCGGCCAATTCCACAACAATTCCGCGGCCAAGGTGTAGGCCAAGACTCGCCGAACACACACTCTCTTTTTGATGATAACTCCGGACACTCGCATAGGACACGCCTGACAGTTTCATCTTCCTGCATATCCTGCACATCCTGCATAGAGGTGTATCCACTAGCCCCATATTGTGGAAATGTTTCCTTACTTGACAGAGGTCAGTCAGAAATCCCACTGTTAAGCATAGATTTTTCCTGGTCATCTCCTGATATTTTTTCGGCGTCATCTTCCCAGGGTCGTCCAGGGTGATCCTGGCAAGATTGCATCCCTTGATTTCATCCCATCTCTTTAGGGATTTAGCATGGAAGAGAGTTTGCCTAGTTTCGCAATTGTCGAAGTCATCAGGCCGTAGGTGCCACTGGCTCCTAAAATTCTCAGTCCAGCCGCTTCCTTGGCTAAAGAGTCGGCAATGCGGTTACCTTTACCCCTGTCTTGCCCTTCAACCCACCTCAGGATAATGGCACTCTGGTACTTGCCCTGAGGTAACACGTTGTCTGTTCAAGGCTAGTAGGGCCTGTCTGCTATCAGTGCAAATTCTCCTTTTATGATAATATTACCATGTAATGTTTGATACCTACTTAGTCAGTTTGTTGAAATATAGAATTCATAAATAGTGATCAAACTTACAACAAATAATAATGGTACTCACCTGTCTATTTCAACTTCGCGTTCTTCACCAAGAGAAAAATGCTCAGCTTCTTCAAATGAAAAATATATCAACAACTGGCAGATTATTGGATTGACCTTTTGTAAATCCATCGTTCGATCAAGTTTGTCCGAAAGAAACTTTGAACCAGGAAACGCAAACAGTTCAACATAAATGGAATGGCGACTGGCGAAATACAGTATGACGTCACATCCAATAACTGGGCTGTTTTGGTCACGTGACGAAATTTAAATTTTAAGTAACGTTTAATTATTTCTATAGAACGGTTAGCATTTTTTTTAATTCTGGTAATAAAGGCTGATATCTTTTGATTCTAACTATAATTTTTGTGATAAAATTTTTATACAAGTTTCCTATTGGCGCGTGGAAAAATTGAAAGTTATAGTTTGGTATGAATAATACGAAATATTCCTACTTTGAAAGACAATTAACTTTCGGCTGAGACCTTTGATATCTGGCAGGGGGAGGGCGGTAAAACAGTATGTCGATGTGTTATAATGTATATTCCTTTGACAAATTCAAAAAAATCTACTCGTTTTTGGATTTTAGATTCAAATACCCGTACATGAGTGAGACATTGAAAAAATATATATTTTCAATCAATTTTTTCGAGCAGATCAAAGCAGCCTATTCAAGTGCCGGCATTTTGCCCAAACTTGTCTAGTGACATCCAAAAACCTGATACGACCCTGCCCAAAACTGGCCCTGTAAATATAATGAAGTTACGTAACATCGTTAAAATGCAATACGGTCTGATTACTCCAATTTCCAGTTATTAAACAGCGGTGGTCTATGATGAATGAATAAAACAGGTTATTTACCGAATGTACTGTTTGTCGGTATTGCTATTTCAGTTCTATGGTGTCATGAATCCGAACAATCATTGCTTTGTACCAGCCTCATCGATCGATCCCGAGTACAATATGGATACCGGGTAAAACTTCTACCCAAGTTATTATTAGAAAGTGTATATGATACGCCATCCAGGTGGAATATGTTTTGTCGATACGGAACAAACATGAGCCATTTCGTTTATTTTTCGTTCCATACGTAGACCAATTTTATGTTTCGAAGCTGATCACAAGATATTAGGTCGTTTCAAAAGTTTTTTCCATTTTTATGAGTCCACTTTGCATTGTAATATCTCAGTGAATACTCATTCAATTCAATAGAAATGAGCGCCATTTGTAACACAGGTTGATTAATTCAGTCATCATAAAAATGTGTGTTAGTAAGTCGACGAAGGCCGTTTTTTGTCTGGTCTTGAATGACGGAAGTTTTACCGGTGGGAAAGTGGGGGGGGGCTGTGGGGGTGGGGCAGAACTTCGACAGAGGTTCAATTTTCGAACGCTGATTTGTGAAAAATGCGGGCAAGTGTTGTTGTAGAGCTTGATGTGACCCCTTCTATTGACCTCCAATCAGAAAGTGCATCATTCATTAATTGCAGTGACGATAAGACGTGACGAGATCTTTCTGTTCTTCGTAATACAGCTCTGAGAGTAGTAAGTAGTTCTGTTATTGGAGAATGTAAACTTTCACGGCCGGAGATAACTCTGTTAAGGCTATTTTCTGGTTTCTTTGGTCGTGGTCTGCAGGTTTCCAGGCCTGTCTACTGCTGCAGTTGACATTTTCAATGGCAATGTGATAACGATAGCAATACCCGAGCTGGTGCTCTGGTTCTTGTTGAATCCAACGCATTAACTACTATTTTCATACTGGACGCTCTATTCATATCGATCCTAATCACTGGGGACAAGTAGCCAGCTTTTAATAATATTAATTTTTCTCTTCCTTTCTATTGAAATTATCCCAATGCTTTTGAATCTCTATTGCCTCTCTATATCTTTTGGGTAGTAATTTTGTGTACTGTCGAGTATTACTGTGTCTTCGAATAAAATATTGTGGATACCTCCTTTGTTGAGAGCATATTCGGCTGCTGCCCACTTGTCGGTTTGTCTGAGGCGACAGTTTCTCTTGTGTTCAGAGAGACCGGGTATACTTCGTTCAGTGGTTCCGATTCAGATCGACCCGCAGCTACACGGAATCCGGTATACCCCAAGCGTTGCTAGAGGCTCACTGGGATCCTTTGTTGAACTGAGGCTTAGCCTGATGGTTTTTGTTGGCCTGAATATTGGTTTCAGGTTGTATTCCACTGATATATCACATCAAACAGTATTTGATACAACAGTAACAAGAACCAGAGTACCAGTTCGGGTATTGCGACCGTTACGTCAGGCATAAAAACCTGCAAATCACGGCCAGGAAACCCGTAAAATAGCCTCCATACAGTTCTGTGATTACTGAATATTGATCCCTGCTCTGTGAAAAATTTCTTGAGGCCACTCTTACCTTCGTTCTTGGAAGATGTGAACATGGTGAAGTGTTTTCAATGCTGTTATTATTGTGGTTCATATATGGCTCTAATCATTATGAAACAAAAGTGTTTTTGCATTCTACCAAGATTATTTCTCCTTCGTTCAGCAACCAACCATCCATATGTTGTCATGAATTCCACTATCATGGTATATGGCTGAATATATTAGGTCCAACCAGAATCTCTCAATTGAAACGGTTTCAGTCATCTCCTAATGATGCTAACTCAGTTAACGGAACCTGCGTCGAGAGATAGTACCTCAGTATTTCAATTAGGTTCACTCCGTGTCTATTCAATGAATCAAATCAACCTTTGTGGATATTTTCATTTTATTTACTAAAATTACTCAACTGCACATCATGGCAATATAAATTTTCATGAACAACAATGAATTGAGAATATTTTCAAATTTCTGACGTATCCATTATCATTATTATGCAAAACTCATGAACTTGATTGTCAAGTAAGAATATCGCATGGGAAATAAATTGTCAAATTGCAGGTGATACTTTATGAGTGGAACAAAAAACCAGTGACTTCTTCATGGTATTTGAAGGAGTATAAACTCACTTGGTTTGCACCAGAAGGTTCAAGTGATAGATTTGATGGAAACTTTATTTGCTTCCAGTGTTTCAAGCAGGGCTGCGTGTAGTACCCACTATTCGAATCGAGTGTTACTTCTACTGTAAGACCATATATAGCTCTTCTATCTTACCAATAAAATTGGTTGCAAGACCCCATTAGTCACAGATATGGAAATTCAGGACAGAAACTTCTTTCTTCTGTTTGAAAATTACTTCATTTTCACTGGTAGGGTATCTCCAGAAATTTGTCCTATACTTTTTGGCGCTTCACTGTGTACTCTTCAGAAAAAGGATGAAGGAGTAAGACCAATTTCTGTCGGTAACTAAGATCGATGTTATGTCCACTACAGTTTGGTTTCGGTACTGCAGGTGAATGTGAAGCTGTTGTTCATGCTGCTCATAGATATATTAATCTTCATCCAAATTCCGATTGAAAAATTTTCCTGAAAATGGATTTGAAAAATGCCTTCAACATGATTAATAGAAACATCATGCTTCGTAAGGTTGAAGATTCGTTTCCAGGATTATATCCCTTCTTAAGTCTGTGTTATAAATCAGCTTTCTACTTGAGTCTTGTTGAACATCTGATTCTATCTGAGAGAGGTGTTCAATAATGCAACGAGGTGATCCCTTAGGACCTGCTCTTTTTTGTCTGACCATCGACGAACTCACTATAAGTTCATCATCCGAATAATAATTGTTGGTATTTGGACTATGGCTCAATCGCTGGCGATGACTGACAATATCTCCATTAGCAAGAAACCCATAACAATGATTTGAACCCACATTTCCATAAGAAAAATCATCATCACTGATAGTGGTGATGACTGAAGTTGACTAGACAGTGACTATTGAAAAGCTATATTGTATTGATTATCTACAAACGATACAACTCTAATCACGTATCATTACATCTATTGTTTTTCGAATTTGCTGACTGTCATTCGTTTCATTAACTTCCTCAACGTTTCTCCGGTATGTGTAATTTGTGATTGATCTTGGAGTATCAGTTCATCTTGATGGAGATTCTGATTCAGTGACTTGTAACCGAACATCTCCCAAAACCCATTATTTTCCTATAACAGTTTGTAACGTGGAAGGTTCACATGTGTTTATGCAAGCTCTACTTATTAACTGTGAAATTTACCGAGCAATCAGAAACAAATGTTTGTGTTCAATCGCTGATTGTTTCGAATATAATTAATATTTGCGTAACGACTACCTGCTTTTATCGCCTAATTCCAGTAATATTAGCAGCGAACAATAATATCCACACGTGTCGTTTGACACGGGCAATTGGATTTCTAAATGAGTTCATCGATTCGAAAAAAAACTACAGAACAGGGTGGATTCATGAAAATGTAAATCAACAGCCGATAGAAGTTTTTCTGCTCCTGTCTCACACTACTATATTTTTTGAAAAGATTGGGTTGTATCCTTCTAATCAAAAACGAAAGATATCAAATGGCAGATATTCTGTTACGTTTTCGCCACTTCTGAGAAACTGTTCGAAATACACATCTCTCCAGATATGAAAATATACTATAATGGATCGTGCTTTAGGGCTCTGTAATACAAAGGTATGTCCCGAGGAGAAACTAGGCATCATCGAAAAAGGTCTTCAACGGAATGGTTAATCCAAAGTAATTGCGAAACAGACTTCGGCTAGAAGTAGACCCCCCAACCAGTGCTTACTCTTCCTTACATCAAAGGATTGTAGAGAAAGATAAGGAGTATTGGGTCCACGTACAACATCAAAACCTGCTTCAGATCCGGAAACATCCGTAGCAGCTTCATGAAAACCAAGCCACCAAACGCGGACTGTGTTCGAATGAATTTCGAAGGAATTGTCCTGTCATCACCCGGAGATGATTGTGGATACTAACAATCGAAACGTCATGAACTAACTTCGTTTGAAATCTTCTTTAACTTGTAGCACTTTTTCTATTTAATGAAAAGGAGCGAATGCAGACGGCAGCTCTTCGTCGGTTGGCACTATGGGTTCTTTTACAAATAAAAGTATGTCATTGTACAGTAACTGACTGGCCAAAAAATAGGAGGGGCGCCACTGCAACTTTTAAAATGTCTATATCAAAGTTGGAAAGTTGAGCAACCCAGTAATGACTAAATAGTTGTGATACCCAAAACTATAAGAAACTTTACCATATGATGTTATCAAATTGATAAGTGTTAATCAATAAATAAATAAAACATAGTAAAACATACAAACATTCAATATTAATAACTCTTCAATGGTTCAGAGCACAAGTTCCCAGAAATAAGACTTGTAATTCTAATAATAATATTCAATATTAGATACTTCAAGAGGTAAATTGATTAGATATAAGATGTTTTAGGAAATTAATTTACCAGGTGGTTCACATATATTCATTGAAAAACATATGCTTTAACCTGAGTGTATCAAGATTGAATGTACATTAATAATTAAAAAAATTCAAATGGTAGAATTTTATCCTGTATAAAAAATATATAAGTTGAACCTGTTCCTCTGGCGACAGCACTTTGAAAACTGAGTACGGAATCCCAGGCCAACCAGGACTGGAGTCATGAGTGGAGCGATACTACGATAGCTTTAGTGTCTCTGAGTGCAATAGTGCAATCAAATGTTAATCGGGCTGAACCATGGAGTGTACACTTCGGGCAAGTGAGCCCTATTGGAACCATAATACCAAAAATATCCTTGAAATGTAGACGAGGGGTTAAACCAAATCTTGGGAGATAACCAACCAGAACAGAAACCGTGACAATTCCCTGGATGAAAATCCTCCTTGTACAACAACCCTTCCGTGAAGGGTTTTATCTTGTAGCAAAAAGGCGTTGGCGTGGTACAAAGTATTCAAACACCAAGTTGTCGTAAATGTTCAATATAGGTCTCTATCAAAAGTCAGGACGTAGTGGTTGATAATATGATAGGTTGAACGAAATATCCACTAAGGATCATTTAACAAATTCAGGATCCGTCAGCCGAACAAAACCAGAAACACCTGTAGGGCGGACACCTGTCGTTTTCGCGAAATCTACCATCCAAACTGATCAGAAAAGAATTCCTTTTCTTCTTCTTCTTCTTTTCGGAAGATATGGTACTAGCGTTTTGACCTATCAATATTTGCACGTTCCATGCATGAAGGACCAATCTGAACAGAATGAAGTAATGATATGTTTGGTTGTATCTGGTCAGACACCTCCTAAAGCTAAATTGGCTACACTGACGAAAAATGAAACAGTTGGCAGTCGAAATATCATCAAACAGCTGACAATTAAAATTAAACAGAAAATATCAACAGAAAACTCCAACTCAAAGACACTCCTTGTGAAACTTATCCATAACCAAAACATTCGAGATTGGCAATAGGATTTTTATGGATTTTTATGGATGAGGTTAGACAACCAACTTTACATATCTATGTTCGCTGAGGGTAGGTGACCACGGAGTAAAATCTATGTTGCTCTAAACTGATGTTTGGCCACTGATGAGTGGCCAAACAGCTCGAAACCGGTCTGCAAGTTTGCTCCATTAATTGGAAATCTATTGTATCGCCAACAACATATGCAGGAATGACTTCAGTGATGAATCCTGAACTGAAACCTGTCGGATATAATCCAATGCCCTTCCTGGTATTGGCCAGAGGAAATATCAATGTTATTGCCACGTTACAAATTTTTAGTAGAGTACATTACGTTTTTTACTTTCTGAGTTCATGTTTTCATTCTTGTTCTCCATTAAAAACTGTTAATTTTGAAACGAACTGTCAGGTCAGTAATAAAGTTTGACATTTGAGAACATATTTTGAAGTAGGAAATTCTCAAGTCTCATTTGTGACTAAAAAAAAAACAGTAGAGTTATGTATTTGCTCATATGTGGTTGTCTCAGAGGTAGTGAGTTGATGAATCAGATCAATTATGATTGGTTGAAGGTGTGAATTATAAATTATTTTGGCTACATACTCATGAAGAAATTATAAAATAATGGAGCTTCCTTCAATAATCATATAAAAACTACTTTCTGCAGATCAGAAATGTCACTCATCAAAATGATTTTAATCATGTATTGATGATGATAACTTGTTCAGCGAAACGCGTGTAGACTCTCCTACCTAATGATTATAAATCATTTCTGGAAACTAAATGAAAATATGTCATGAAACACCCAAAATTAAAATAGGAACTGTACAATTATTTTACGAATCTGGTACGTTTGCATTGAAGCCAAACAGTTTCATTATGTGGCGGATACATCGATTGATTCTGTAAATACTTGTTGGTTCGTTTGACCGTTGAAAAATCAACGAGGTGCTGTTCTGTTTACGTTATATATTTATGAGTTGAAAATTTAATGAGTTCCAGAGTTGCACGCGTGTTTTCAATTCCGTTACTCAATTACTGCTTTTGTCCAATCAATCATGAACTGAAACAAACAACGATTATCAACAAAAAATAACCAGCTGCCAGGCTTATGGTGAATTCATTTCAGTAAAAAATGTATGAGCAAACATTTGTGGAGACATTATTATTATGAGAGAACGAAAAAGGAAGAGAGTATACATGCATGTATCGACTGGTAATCTAAAGTATATAAGAAATGGAAGGTTTTATGAAAGAAGTATACTCGGTGGGTTGCTAAGATTTACACCATAGGTGCTTTTACACCTATGGTGTAAATCTTGAAGAATTTCCTACCCTCAATAGAGGACGATTGCAAGATTTTCTGGTACTCCACAGAAACAATCGAAGAACTTTCAAATGCTGTGAATATGAAAGTTTGAAGAAAAACGGCAATCAGAAAACAAAAATCGAATTATTATATTGAGGAATTTTATTTTTTATAATTTTGTACTCACACTTCAGGATATTCACTTATAGGTTAGTTCTACTCCCACCACCAAGGCTTCCCTTGTTTGGTAGTATGTATTTATTTACCAGTGACTTCCTTCTTTCTATTGAATTCTTTTAATGTATATTCGAGGTGAATAAATATTATTATTATTATACTCTGAGAGAGAGCTGAAGACTGATCAGAGATAGAACATATGTACTAGAAAATGTATATATATCCACACCATATGTTCTGTTAAATGCCAGATTTCATTTCGAAATATCAATTTTCTGATACATATGTATCTTTTCTCGATATAGTCTTCAGACAGGGTTGAATCTCAATAATTACTTCAAAATTTCTAGAACTTCTTGGGACGATTATCATGTTGAGTTTCTAACCTGAGCCAACGAAACTTGGCCACATACAAACAACTGGAAATTCAGAAAAGCTGAAATTTCAAATGTCTACATAAATTTGAAGTTTACAAAACATGTCACAAAATGTGTTCAGGAAAGTTACATAAGTTTGAAAATCATCATCATCATTTATTGTCAATAAGTTTGTTAATAAAATCAACAGATGTTGTGTACGGTTCATTTCTGGATAAAAAAGACATTTGTACAGTTGAAAGAGTTCAAAAATCATGTCTTAGGTATATGAATGGTATTAAAAAATATGACAGAATTTCATATAAACTCAAGGAAACCAAATGATTAACAACGAAAAATAGACTTGTTTTACAGTTGGGTAGAGTTAGTAAAGTTTCCTTATTTGAGTGCTGTCACAAAAATATATTATCGCTGCTCAATCAGAAAGTCATTGATTTCATAAATTTTGTACTTCTGAAAAATTTTCAGTATGAACAGCATGTTTTCTCTCCCTCTTCCCTCTCTCCTTTCTCTTTTTTCTCTTCTTTTTTGTTTTTCTCTAGTTGAGTTTTATTTTTTTCAAAGCTAGAACTGAAATCAACAGTACCCTTCCGGTACATGTTGTTTCTAGCCTCATTTGTAGTTTTTTTTTAGTTGTATATATTGAATAAGTATTGTATTTATATGTAATAAGGAACTACATAAATAAATATTATTATTATTATTGTCATTATTTCGCCGAGCTTGCACATATATGACTGATATTTCTCGTAAATATGTGCTTTAGTGCATTTCACCAACATTGTGCAGGTTTTCCATTTATCTATTTTCCACCAAAAAATCCTCATATTTGGCAAAAAACACATATTTGAAATGAAAAAGAATAAACTAGCTCAGTCAGAAGTCAAAATATTTTTACAACCCTTCATTTATGACTTCATAGTCATGAACACTTTTGCAAAAATCCCGATTGAAGGTCAATACCCGCAATACCCCCATTTGGTACGCCGCTGTAAATTCCAAATATCGCTAACGAGTTTTCTGCGTGTCGTTTCTGAAAATGAATTCAGCTTTGTTACGTATTTGGCACGCATGAATCGGAAAGCATTTTCCAGGAATATTTGTCCATGAAACGCCGTAATTATGTTGTAGATATTCGAAAGTATATACGGAATTCGAGTTGCTTTAATCGAGTCGGCATGATATTTTTTTAATTGGCTCGGAGTAGGCGGGTTCTTGGAGTTTCTTTCAGGTCAAGCGGAGTGGTTATTGTATACCGACTGGCAGAGATGGAACCTGAAATTAATATTTTTCGCGATTAAAAAAAAACTTTTGATACATCGGAGCTTTTGTATACTGGGGGATGCTTTCACACTGGAGGCAGGTGAAAATACTTGTGGAAATGAATAGATTCGCTAATTCTGAGCAACTTCTGGTTCTTATTTGTTCTCTAAAAATCAATACTTTTCATCTCATTCGCCGAAGTTTCGATTTTTCAACCAAAATACCCAAGTTTTCAGAGATTTCCCGCGAATAAAATTCATTGAAGAAGCATTCGATCAAAGGAATTTTTCCTCATAAAAAGGAATCTTATAGAAAATAAAAAAAGATGATGAAATTGTAGTGTCTGTAGACTCAATACAAACAACGTACTTTCCAGTTGGAGGTTGATTCTTATTTATCAAATGTCTTAATGGGGAATGTTCCTCAATTTCGATTATTACAGCAAATGCAAGTTTATTTCATGAGTTTTTCAATTTCACTTCGAAAAGTATTCAAATTGATGTTTCAAATGTTGGGTTTTAATTTTTGAAGGGATTTGTTTCTAATTCACATATTGGCAACAGCGCCTATATCAAGTTAAAATAATTTATACGTGCCTAGATATTCCACTTTAAAAAGGAAAATTAAACAACAACAGTTGTTTTGTTATTTATTTATATAGAGGATGATAGATTAGGTGCACAAAATGTCATGTCACAGAATGTCTCGGAACTCGAAACATAAGTAAAGAGAACAGCACGCCTCTGAAAGATGTCATCTTTGTTTGTCTCATACAGGTAACAAATGCATTGTCCTTTATTAGTTTTAAGCGATGTTGCCAAATGTTGAAATAGAAACGAATCCCTTTAAATGTTGAATGCATTATTTCATTCCTCTTTTTTAATTATTTAAATAATTTTTTAAAGAAAAAGGTTGAAATGATAAGTTTAAAATGCGTTGTTTTAGAGCTCTTTTATGAAAACTACTTGATTTTCTTCAGGAGGAACATTCCCCATTGTATGTTTTGACATGAAGTAAACAAAAAACTATGAAATTTTCTGAAGAAAGTCACATAGCCTTTTGAAATTACTTTAAAAAACTTTTTTCAACTTTGTGTCCTTTCACAAAAATAACTCAAAACGAATAATTGCGACATTGATGAATAAACATCATAGCATATAATATTCTATGTATCATCAGTTGCCTTTTTGTTTTTCGGTTATTTTGAAATTTACAATTCGACGTTTGACGAAAAAGTATCGACTTCCAAGAAGCTCCATTTGTATCGGCTGGGTTTATTTGGTCGAGTGTGAATAGGTGTGAGCCACAATAAACCCTGGTGGGTTGCGGTGGTGGGTCGAATAGACCCACTCTCTTTGGACCTAACCTAACCTAACATAAGGCTTTCTATTGCGTTAAAAACAAACTAAAAATGTACAGAACTAGAGAAATTTCACTTAAATGGAATAGATCCCAAAAATGTCAATATGGGACAGGAAGATGGAAATACCCTTTACGATGAATATTCAGTACGACTGAAAGTTAATATTGGTGTACCACAAAGCTTAATTTTGGGACTCGTACTTGTTATTCCTCATATTGATGATATAAAAAATAATTCAAATAATGAAAAGTGAACAGACCGTGCTGACTATTTTGAGCTGATATAGATTGAAATATCAAGGGATATGAAAACAAGTATCAAGGACTGATAGAGTTGTTGACAGGTTATTTTGATTATGATTATCTACATTTTGATCAAACAAAAACTGCAATTTCTAGATTCAACAATAGAAAAAGAGTATGCAAAAAAATAAGTATCAATAAGAGTTTAACCTTTTTTGCCACCTTTGCTTGTAACGATTTCTGTTTTTATTTTCTGAAATGAATATTTGGCTATTCCAATACTAATTATATTTCAATCAAGAAAAAGTTGATGGAAAATGTCTTCTAAAAACAATCTCCAATATTATACCAATACCTTTGCCTCTTCGCAATTCCTCAAACATCAGCCATCGTCAAGCTCCCGCCTCAAATATTGCGAAATGTCCCCGGAATAACAGAACCAACTGCTCCAATATTTGATGGATCCGATCTGCGGCAGCACCTCCGGAGTGTTTTGATTCGCGATGTAAAATTCCCACTCGAAAAGTTATTTTCCTAATTCGATAAGTTCGGATCGAAGAGCCGAGTTGGCTGTGAAAGAGTGCGTAACTCCTGACGGCACGGCTGAGTTCCGCTTAATGGGAAACGGAATCCAATTAACATAATCGAGTTAGATGATGTGTCGGGAATTATTACGGAGTGGGATTGTTGCAGGGGAGAGATAGTCCGGAAGCTGGCGACAGTTCTGGTGGGAAAATCGATTCATTGGGTAGAGGAAAGGCAGGTATTCTGCAGATAGTCAGATCCAATCTTCAAAAAATTTCAGCAAAAATATATGTACAAAGAAATCTATTTCTTTACGCAGCACCAGGAGGATGCACCAGAAAGTTTCAAATGGAACTATATACCAATATGTAGCTCAATTTGAAAGTCTTCAATAAAACATACATTTCTGCGAAAACCAGAGGTCTGTACAATAACATGTTACCGAATAAAAACTGTTTGATGTAGTCCAACAGAAAATAATTTATTTTTCACGTTTCGCGAGGAGTACTCATTGAATCATATTTTTGAAGACATTGGCATTATTCAGGCATTGGTGAATTTTGTCATTTCATTCCTTTTGTTATGGTTTGCCCAAACGAAAACGAAGTTGAAATGATTTGATTTTATGGATAAGCTCTTCAGCTTCCTGAAAAAACGTTCTCTGCAAGTGTCCGTCGATGGATAACTCTTGCTCTCCAGATATCCATATTGTTTTCTATCCTCTTTTTATTGTATATCAACGACTTATTGGAAAAAACCAAGAATCAAATATATGGCTTCGCTGACGACAGCACACTTGTCTCGTTATTCCATTTGGATTCGAGGACATCGGCTACGGAGGCACATCTTCACCGGCAGTAGGAGTGTGCATATCTCAATGAAGATCTAGAAGTAATTTCGAATTGGGCTGAAAGCAACCAGGTTCAATTCAATGCCACAAAAACTCAGGCATCAGTTTTCTACAAGAAGATAAATGTGTCCGAACCGGATATAATATTTTCAGGTCAGATGGTTCCGCTTCTTGCTTCGATAAGTTTGTTGGGGATTGAATATGTCTTGACATAATCATGTCGCTGGAATTGCAAAGGCTGCTTCTCAAAGCTTGGAACACTGTTCCGAACCAGAAAACTGTGCAAACCTCAGCAACTTTTGATGCTTCATAAAGCTCAGATCAGACCTTTATTGGAGTATTGTTCTAATGTATGGAACTCTGTCCCCAAACATACCCGGAAGTTACTGGATTGCATCCAGAAAAAAGTTATTCGCCTGATTAGAGACGCAACGGACTGTGGCTACTCATCTTTTTGAGGTTCAGCTCAGTATATCTCGAACTTCACTGTTTAAGAACTCTTCCACCTGGAGAACTACATTCATGTGGAATAAACGTTTTTCCAAATGGATTCAATCTCCAGCGATTCAAATCCTTTGTGTATCGCTACTTTCGCACAGGCACCGCTCTGAGAGCGCTTTTAGGATGTTTTTGTAGTGCTTGTGTTTTGTTTTTGAAAAAAAATACTGTTTATTGGTGTTTTTCTAGACATATCAGTTTCTCCTAATTACGTGAGAAATGTAAAAATTCTATATACAACTTTAGGTTTTGAAAATTTTCGAAGATCTGGTCACCCATTCTTCAAATTTATGTTTTGGGTACCATTGCTGGTCAACCCAAGCAATACGCGCTCACAATTGCTGTCGATGTAGGTACAGGCGAATCAACAATGCATGCAATTATAAAAAATTTTTGTGAGTAGAACCTTGAAGATGACAGCACAGCCAGCTATCGAAAGCGCTCGCATATGATAAATATAAGTTAAAAAGCTTCATATCCTTTTTGTGACGCATGTTAATATTAAAATAGTGAAAATTAGTTGCATCATTAAAAATTATAAAAGAGCATACATTGCATCCCTTCAAAATCCATCTGTGCAAGAAATGAATGACCCCATATTGAGGACTGCAGTTTTGTGAAATCATTAAACATTTCATTGCGACACAACCCAATCACCACTATCGGATATGTCTCAGTGATGAAGCAAACTTTTTTATGTATGGTTCAGTTAATACTCGATGATTTGACGAAGCCAATAGACAAGCTGCTTCTATATAATTTTTCAGCAGGATGGAATACCACCACATATTTACATTCTTTTCTGGCAAAGCTATTTCGATAAATCAATGTGGTGGAAGTGAGGTAATACTTTTTTTTTATATTATTTGTGGTGATAACATAGCTGTTCACTAAACTCAATTTTCATCATATCTTGCATACACTTTCCGGAATTCGAAAATGATTCAAGTTATATTACGTTTATACAAAGCTGAAAATTTCGTCTCCGCAAAAAAAATTATTTTTGAAACTTATTCATGACAATGTCCATCATTTTCGTAACGAAAATCGGGAGTGTAATATATACAGAAAAATACTTTTCGAGAAGATCATTTAGTATACTGAATTTGTTACTGGCTCCAGGAGTATTTCTGTAATTGTTCAGAAGCAGAGAACTAATACTTTCGTCGCCCTGTGTGAAATCATACATACACACTCATCCGAAATGAAAGGAAAGCAGAAGCGACAATTGCTTTCTGTCATGAGAGTAATTTGGTGAGCGTGATTCACTCACTCAGAATAAAACATTATTTGAAATTTTTAAAAGAATCAGTAGGTATGACTGCTTCAAATATTCAATACTGAGGTTGCATTTAATAAAGAAATAATTGTGAAATTTCAATAATAACGATCGATATAAGAAAAAAACAACATAGAGTGAAATTAACCTACCTTAGTGATTGCTCCAAAATTACTCATCTACCTAACCTATCGTCAACTATCTGAACCTTGTGCAATATGTATTTTCATATATAGATAGAGAAGAAGAATACAGAAAAATTTGAAAGATTTTTTGACTCACCTGTACGGAGGGACAATCTAAATTATCCGAACTGATATTCCGAACATTTTCAGTTATTGTTAAAACAGATTTCCACCAAATGGACTCACTTACGACTAGTTTCGTTTTCAAAAAGAGATACAAAAAACTTGTTTTATTTCTGAAATGAACACGAAACACGAATTCCACCAAACAGACCAAAATTAGTAATTCATTATTTGGAACCTTTGGTGTAGTAACGCATATTACTGGAGTTTTATCCCAACATCAAATCGTTATTTTTAACACCTGGACACGTGTTTCAATCAATATGCAGTTGGTTAGTACCTCGTCCACTAGATGAAGTGACATCAGAAAGAATTCCGATTTTCAATTATGGAATATCATTGACTTTAGGCCGATGATGGCCACTGTCTTGCACTGACGAGTGGCTTATGAGCCCGAAACCGCTCTGCAAGTGTGCCCGTTTCAAAATTGAAGGTCGACTCTTTCAGTTGTATTGCCAATTTCTTTTTTTTTTCTGTGGAAACTCCTGCACTAAAACCAATATGTATGACAACTTAGACTGAAATAACCCCATGTAAGCTGCTCTCGAAACATAAGACGGAAAAAGTTCATTGATTCTACGGAGCCTGTAAAGAGTAGTGGACAGCTCAGTAGAGAGATATTTGATGTGTTAAGTTTTTGATCCAGAGTTACCCCCAAAAACTTAATGGATTTTTGACTGTCCTTCAGTTCTTGCATTTCCGATCAAAACGATACATTTTACGATACATTTTAGATATACTTCAAATATACAAATATACTTCTCACATTCATTTGAACAAATGATTTTGTTGAATATTACAAAATTACTTGTAAAACATATATACGTACACTTGTTCAGACATTAAGACTACATGTACTTCAAGGAATACTTCAAATGAGCAAAATAGAGTACTCAATGAAATATTTTCACTTCAAAATAGTTTTATTCAAATTAATGTTACATCACGGTTGCTCCAAATTAGAACCCATTAGGTCTAATAGTTACATGATAATAATACCCTTCATTGTCCATGCAAATGCTTGTTTTCCTATTGTTGTTTTCCCAGCTGTTATTTTGAACATTATTTGCCCATACAATAGTTAGATCGAAATGGCATGATAAGAAAATGGAAAAATGAAAGGTAGTTCAAAGAGCAGCGAAATTTAATGGGTTGATTATGTTAATATCGTTTTCGTTTTGATATGATAATCTTTGGAAATGTTATGAGCACCGAATGTTATCGAATCTAGTGAGAATAACAATTAGAATAGAATAAAATAGAATGGAATAGAATTTATTCGTGCAATGCATACATAAATAGTATTCGCATACGTCAATGGGATAAATAGTATATAAATTAAAATCAATGTAACACAATACAGTCAAATAAATATATAAATATTGTTGTATAAAAATATATATATTATCAGATACGCAACACACTTGTTGATGAGTCGAAATAATTAAAATATTCTTCGAATGTGTAAAAGGCTTTCTATGAAAGAATAATGTCAATTTCCACTTCAAAAGTGTTCATACTCATGTCTAAAATCTGAAACTCATATGGTATAACGTTAAAAAATTTCAAAGATATATATAAAAGAGAGTTTTGCAATGTACTTAATCTATATTTGGGTAGCCTTACATTTGTTTTGGCCCTAGTATCATGGTAGTTTATGTCCTCCTGCTTAGTCAATTTATTTTCACCTAATGAATTTTCAACATAACACAGACATTCATATATGAAGCAAGATCGCAGAGTTGATACACGGAGATTTTTGAAAAGGGATTTACAATGATCGTCGAATTTAGCCTGTGCCATAATTCTTACTACTTTTTTTTGTAGTTTCAATATTATATCTAGATGACATGATGAACCCCAAACTATAATTCCATATGTCATTATGCTGTGAAAAATGGCGAAATATGCTGCTCTTAAACAATCCGTTGTTATTATGTTGCTAAATTGTCTTATCATGTATATACACGTGGATAGTCGGTTTGATAATTTGTGAATATGTGTAAAAGATGAGTCAAAATACAGTCATTATTTTTTATATTATTCTTAGTTGAGAAATCTAACGTTTTGATTTCATCATCATTTATAGCGAGATATTTGCTCAAGACCAGTTTGCTAAAAAGGTTTCAGATTCATTAGCGTTAGAAAATAGATTGTGAGGCGTAGTGTCACTCAACAAGAAAGTTGCATCATCAACGTACATTATTGGAGACACATTCATCACGTTGAAATAATGTAAATAATGAATAATACAGGACCCAGGACTGAACTCTGTGGTACTTCATAGTTGACTTTTAAAGGTTTCGATATTTAACACGTTGCTGGCGACCTGCGAGGTAGGATGTAAATAAAGCTTTTCCTGTAATCCCATACTATTTTAATTTTTGTAAAAAAATGATACACCGTGGTCCACCATATCAAATGCTTTGGACATGTCATAAAATTTCGCACAGCACAATTTACGCTCCTCAAAAGCTTCTAGAATATTTTATACGTTTCACAGATTGCACCGATAGTAGACCTCCTCTGTCTGTAACCAAATTGAGCATTGCTTAATGAGTTTTTTTTCAAAATATTCTAATAATCTATTTTTTGGTACAATTTCAAATATTTTTGAGATTCATCAACTTCTGGGCAGATAAAGTCTAGAATTGTAATTGAATTGAATATTGAAGCGATACTGGAAAAAACATCTAGTTTCCTGAATTAAAGTTATTGTCCTGTGAAAATATTGAATTTCTTGCTCTTTTTGGAAATAAGCTGTACGCGAGCAATCTTCCAACAAGAAGAAAATACTCCTTTCTTATAAAACAGGTTGAAAAGATTGCAAAATACTTGTGCGAGTTCATTTGCGCGCTTTTTGGGTACGATGACGGGCACTTCATGAGTACCAGACGTCTCATTGATATTGAGCTGTTTCAAAATTTGCTTGACCAGACGTTGTCGAAAAGTAGTTTCCGGCATTGTGGAATCTAGTGTGAGAATAGTGGGTGTTGTCTTTCCCAGAAAGTCGACTGTGGAGTGGGACGTAAATTGTTTAACTCGTAGATTTGCTTTTTCTGTGACTGCTATTGCGATTGATCCATACGCTTGTGCTAGTGATGGAATTGTGAATACTGTAAAGCTTTGATTAACCCTTCAACTACCGACCAGAAGGATCTAGACCCGTTGGGATTGCAAGCAGTTTATCCCTAATTTTCTGATTGTGAAGTTTGCAGTCGATGAAATAGACTGTATTTTTAAATCTCCTGAAGACGTCAATTTTATTGGCAAAATTCATAGTTGACTCATCTTGTATAATTGATATTATATGAGATTCACTCAAGAAAATAAGGTTTTATCGTCGGCTTACATAATCCTGCTAGCTTACCAACAGCGAACCAAACTCTATTTCTTACAACAACAACTGAAAGTGAAATTTATAGCATGATACTATCTCTAAAAAACATCAGATCTGTCGAATATGATGAAATTCCTGTAAATCTACTGAAATTCACTTCAAAACCCTTAACATTGATTGTCAACATGATGCTTAGTAATGGCATATTTCCCCATAAATTGAAAATTTCTCACATGAAAGCAATTTTCAAAAAAAGAGATAGAAATCAAATTGAAAATTATAGACCAATAGCTCTACTATCGACCATTAGTAAAATATTCGAAAAAGCCCTATATAATCGCCTTATAGCCTATCTAGAAAAGTTTGAGTTATTGAGTGACACCCAAAATGGCTTCCGAAGAGGCAAATCTAGTACACGAGCGATTTATCAAGCCTTGTGCACAGTGCTAAATAGTCAAAATTAAAGAAAACACACTTTAATGATTTGTCTAGATCTGTCAAAAGCTTTCGACAGTGTCGACCATAATATATTAATAGGCAAGCTCAATGCCTATGGAATCGGGAGAATCTGAGCCGACTTAATAAAATCACACTTGCAAAATGGAACGCAAAGAGTTGTTGAAAAATACCACCTCACTAACAAAAACATACAGTCAGATGAATCAACAATCTTGAGAAGAGTTCCGCAAGTATCAATCTTAGGGCCGTTGCTATATATTCTGTATACCAATGAGCTAGCAAATGCTATTGATTTCAACACTGTGTAGTTTGCAGATGACACAAGTATAGTAATCAAGGAACATAGTATTGAAGAATCAGACAGAAGCTTGTTTGAAGCACTGAATACATTGGAAGATTGGTTCACACATAATCACTAAAAGTTGTATATAAACAAAACACAAGTAATAAAGTTTTCCCAACAATCAACTGTGCATGTGAATACTCAGCCTCACATGGTAGATCAACAATATCAGCTTGCAAAAGTCCAATATTCTTGGGAATTGAGCTTGATCTTGGATTGGACTGGAAATTTCATCTAACCTTGATAATACAAAATATTGCAAAATAATGTTATGCTCTAAGAGTGCTAACAAGATCAATAGATATGAACGCTGCTATGTGTGTCTACTACACACAAGTTCACTCAAGGATCAAGTACGGTTCAATATTCTGGGGTGTTTCGACAGATGTCCCTAAGATATCTAAGATGCAAAAGCGATGCCTTAGAATTATATTTAACCATAAACAAACTGATAGTTGTAAACCCTTATTTATAAAAAATAAAATACTACCCTTATAGAGCCAGTACATTTTTGATACTATACTATTTGTTAAGGAAAACACCAAACTTTTTGAGAACTCTAAAAAGACACACAAATACTCTACAAGAAATAAGTCAGACTTGACCTGTAACACTCCAAACTTCTCATTTATTCAAAAAAACGTACCGCATACTCTAATAACAATTTACAACATACTCCCTCTTACAGTGAGGGAATTCGATAAAACAACATAAAAAATGAAATTAAAAGCATTTTTACTCGAAAAAGCAAACTATGCAACTGAGTATTTAAATGATACTATTATTATTTGATCTATTTGACTGCTTTTACTACAATCATGTATGTATGTATATATTTCTGTGCAGTTTATGTACTGTGCATCTTTCCTTCCTCTTTTAACCTAATATTATTATGATATATGTTTATATTTATACTGACATGTTCTATGCCGTCAGGGGTACTGTATTTTTATCCTGAACAAATAAATTTTATCTATCTAACAGACTAATCTGATTTTCTAGAACGCGCTAGAGTATTGCAGTTCTAATGTTTGGGAACAATGCTTCTTGCAGCTGGAAAAAAAATTTTTGAAGCTGCCTAGTCTTCAACTCTCGAAATGATCTACTGAAAAACCTGTTTTCCAATCCCTTCTTCAAGGAAATCGTTACATCTGATACACTCCATAGCGAGTATATTCTCACCCTGAGCTCCCACAATTTTCTCACCGACTCTAATGATACAGGTCGCTAGAAACCATAATTCTCCCTCGGAGAAGGTGAATAGCAGAGAGTTCTTCCGCGTTATTGTACGTCGTGTCCTCAGCCTGTTGAGTTGTGCAGGAGCGGTTCCTGTTCCGGAGGTCGCTTTCTGCTTATACATTCACCCCCCAATTCCGTGTGTTATCGCATTCTAGACTTCCAACAATTTAATACACTTTATGCATCGCTATTTCATTCCATACGTGGCCTACCTGATCTTATCGGTCGAGAGCGGGGACGAAAAATTGATGGGAGCTCTTAGGAGGTTGGGGGTTGTGACATCAGGATTGAAGACCCTGAATTTCTATACGCAAAAATATATGTATGAATGAGGATAATGAAGTTCACGGACTTCTTTATTAGGCTCACGTCGAATAGGATAAACTTAAACACTGAAGTTGGTAATAATATATGATACAACATTTTCAAAATTTTTCTTGTAAGTAGTTTCTTCAAAATCGCGAGAAATTTGAGTAGTACTAATTGAATAATTATGTAGCATATTACTTCATGTACTTCTTTCTGCTCCACAAAAATCATATAAATTTTGGAACGTAGTTTGAAAGGGAGGGAAATGTAAAAGATTGGGCGAGTGGATCATTTTTTATAGAACTAACCAATAATATCAATTTTATAGTACCTGTTAGAAATAGAGATACTTATCTATGGAATATTTTATTAGTTCTGTAGGTAAACTTGGCATTTTCTCGGGTTTCCTTCTTTAGAAAGCCAAAAACCTTCACGAAAGGGATGCATAATTTCTCCGCATTAAAGAAAGTTAGCACATACAGTAAACACATCGAAATAGTCAGATTTTTTTCTGATGTGGATACAAATGGTATTGAACTGTCTGTCATATCAACCCGAATTGTCAACAGATTGGAAAAGTACCTCGTCACGATATCTTTAACTGAATTAAAATGATCTTGTATAATAGACCGGGAAACCAAAGGCAGTCCTCAAATTTGAATAAGTTGAAACCCAAGATCAGTGATACCTACAGTGTTCCAGTTAGTTCTTACCCTTTTTATGACTTTGAGCAAGAAACTAGTATTTGTGCCCAGGTAGAATGAGTAGCTCTTGATTTTCGGGGGCAAGGACACAGGTCAGTTCTTGGTTCTTATTTAGGAATTCAATTATTATAATTGCTGAAAAAGATTACCATATTCAAAAAATGTTCACCAAACAGTTTTACAAAAACGCAACACGTGTTTCGCCATATAACTGTATTCTACATATCCAATGCTCAATATACCTAATTTCACAATTTGGAATATCTGCATTTCAAGAACTCGAGTTTCACCTGAGCTTATGTCCCAATTTCCACATTTGAAAAATTATTTACTAATAAACAGTTATTCAATTCTAATTGATCATTCAGTAAATTACCTGAATTCTTGAATCAATTGATTTCTGAACATTCTAGAAGATTGGGTTTCAAATACGTCGTATTCATAATTAAATTTCTGTCCTAGTGAAAGGTGGTTTGCAAATGTGGAATTGTTCTCACTGTTTGACCTATATACAGTTTTGGGCAAGAGCCACAAGTCAGCTTATATACTCCTGATCAATCTGACACCGAAATTTTGTCTTTATTGTTTTGAATAAATCTACCTTGACTATTATTTGTTCTGTAAGCTACGTTTACTCATTCTTTCTTCAAAAAACGGGCAGTATTATTGATTGGTTCAGCCAAATATGACAATGTCTTATAACTGACGTTATCGCATCTTGAATTTTGGTAGACCTGGTACATCACTTGCTTTTGTGGTTTTTGGAAAGAATGGAGTCTATAATATGTACCTCACAACCGTTGTTGACCGCGATTTGTTTGATCAAACTCAGCTCTCTCTGGAAATTACGCTCAGACAGTGAATATTGAATGCAACAACTTTATGCTGATGAGGGTGTGTGAAGGAGTTATGTATGATAACTCCTCCATACACCCTTACCAGCGTAAATTTGTTGCATTCAATAGTATGCTTCAATAGTATGCATAGAAGTAGTTTTGTAAATAAAAAGAAGGAGAAGGACATGAGATTAATTGTGAATACGACGTATTACACTCAGAAGAGGAAAGTTTGAAACTTAATTTTTTAGTATGTTCAGAAATCAATAGATTCTAGAATTCGGGTAATTTACTGAATGATGAATTAGAATTGAATAGCTCATGATTTCAGTACTTTTCAATGTCCTGGATGTGTCTCATTTATATAATTTATTCCTTTTTCCATGCTTCTACTGCTCTTCGTTGTCCTTATGTTTCAATGCTATCATGCTTAAAGAGTTATAATGCAAAAAAACTATTGTGAAAAATCCTGACTACTCTATGATCACCTAATTGAAATCAACAGATTCGAATTACTATTCCACATATGCCGGTTTTGAATCAATATTCATAAGTTCCTCGAAAGTTGGAATTTATCCTGATGGATGGATGGAACAAGCAGTGCTACCACCTGTTACATATGTATCTTCAGGCATATACACAGAGGGTGCCCTCCAATTCTTAGTATGACATTACTGAAAGCAGATGTATCTGTCTGTTCCTCACTTCTAACTCTATGGTAATTAGTATGGAAAACAATTCCGTGACTGAACAAAAGAAGAAGAGTATTTTTTGACGTCCATCTGTATACCTAACTGCAGAATGAATAGGTTTCAGCAGTCAGAATATGATTTATTTGGAGTACTACTGTAGGAATTCCAGATCTGTGGAAATACAAAATAGAAATTGAAATAATTTATATAATAATAATAATCATAATATAAATAATAATAATTGCTATAATAATAATTTTTTTTTCGCAGAGATCACCTTACTTCTGCGGAGACACAGGGATAAGCCAATGCATGGGGTCTTCTTCAATAATATTGAAGACCTTGGCTTATCAAAGCGCCTGACGTTCGCTTTTCTCAGGTCGAGTGGGCTGAAGTCGGAAACTGAGGGGTTCATCATGGCTTGCCAGGATGGTGTCTTCAACACCTTAGTCTACCGCAGTCGCGTGATGGGTATAGAGGTTCCTGACACAAGGTGCAGGGCCTGCCGCGAGGCGCCCGAGACCCTAATGCACTTGCTATCAGCATGTCCAGCATATGCGGTCTCGGCCTATATCCATCGACATAACGCGGCCCTAAGAGTGCTATATTACCATCTACGGCACTCTTACGGTATTGACGAGACACCGGTGTTGCCCTACGCTCCGGGGGATATTGAATCCGTTGTGGGGAACGAGAAGTGCCGAATTTATTGGAACTATTCGTTCCCCACCCTCAGGCTCATACAAGCTAATAAGCCTGATGTAGTCCTTCTCGACCACCAGACCAAAACGATATTTGTCGTGGAGTTTTCAGCTCCTGGCGAGACGAATATCGTCAGAAAAGAGGAGGAAAAACGGATAAAATATCGAGATTTTCTCTTCGAACTCCGCAGACTCTATCCAGATCACTCTGTCGAGATGGTCGTTCTGATTATTGGAGTCCTTGGTGGAATGATGTCTTCTCTACTCTCGAATCTCAAAATCATACCGGCTTGCCGCACTAAGGCAGAAATCTTAGCCGCACAGATGCAGAAGGCTGTCATTCTTGGCTCACTGCGTTTGCTCAGGGCACATGATTCTCGGCCCCAATGATCACTTACTCCACGGTGTAGGGAGTGGTCATTGGTTGATTATGCTGGCCCGCCCTCCCGAATGTATCGGGGCTTCGGGGGATAGGGCCTGACCAGCGCACACTACGGTGAAAAAATAATTGCTTTTATTGACAAAATGCAGTACAACATATAGTAGATATAAAAATAAACAGGCAGTTCTTAAATGATATCCTAGATTTTTGTCAAAAGGCAGAATTCAGGTTCTGATCTCGTCATTTGAGTAACACAATCAGAACTTGCTCTTCCATTCAACCGTTATGTGGCACAATCCACAAGTTAAAATCGACAAAAGCGGTTGATTTGTGTTCAAATTGTATCGCAAATAGTATAAAATGAAAATTGAAAAAATGGAATATTATAGAGTGTTCCACATCTTATTTCTGATGGTCCATGGTAGAAAAAAAAAACAAATCATCTGGACTACCAAGTGATCGCGACAATGCCTAGAAAGTAATAATTTTCACTATTTCGGGGTAAAACATTAACATCAGGACCAGGACAAAACACCAGCAATAAATGTAACCTCAATTTTTCATTTCATTCACAATATCGACATCAATAATAAAGTTAAATATACCGGTGGGTGCTAATACCCAAGTTATATTTAGTACTTGTTGCGGTTTTTTTCTCAAGTTAAATGATATCAGTTCAAAAAAGCTGTATTACGTGAATTTCTGCTCCAGCCTCTCTTTTGATACATCATAAAGTAAGGCAATATTGATCACTACAGGTATCACTTCATCAAAACCCATCCGGAAAACTGGCCGACCTCGGAGTTTCAATTCACCTTTTTCAAGGGAAATTATTGCTGCCCGAGACCCGACTCGTTATACTGGGTGGGACGGTTATGAGCGATCGTAGGTCGAGCAAGAAGTTTATTAAACGTTTGGAGTCGTAAACCCTTTTTTATAGCAGCTGATATAATGACTTTGTGTGCGTGGTTGGTCGATAAAAAACACGGTTCGGGTTGGTCGTGATGAATTCCTCTGATTTTCACAGGGTTGGACGTTGGTGAAATCGATGGTGTTAATCTATTTTCATTTGAGTAAGTATGCTTCTCAACTTATAATAGTGTCATTTTTGTTTGTTCCGTTTCTTAACCAGGAAAAAAGTTATCAGGAAATATATTGAATGATTTTTTGACAGACTTGCATATCAAGATCGTTGACTCTTCGACATCATGTAATCAATAAATGCACATCAATGAGAGGTGAAATTTCACTTTGTTGTCAAGGAATTGGCCGCTATTTGGAAAAATTAGTAATAGATGTGTTTACTAGCACTTTATCTTGAAAATATCACTGAAGGCAGCTAAGGACCCCAGAGATTCTATAGAAACACCGAGGGTATACCAAATCAGCTGCAGGTCGGTCTATATTGGGATCACAAAGGAAGTAAGTACCCGTCTCCTCGTCATCTCGGGAAGGGTAACTAGTAATATCCTATAAAGCACGATGGACGTTATTCACAGTTAGTGCCTGAGGGATCAGATGTCTGTCAACCCCAGCAAAACTGTGATAATCCCCTTCAACAGTAGGAGAAAATTGGACGATCAAATGCCACTTTTCCTCAATGGTGAGGTCACTCCATTTGGAATCGAGGTTAAATATCTTGGCATTGTCCTTGATGAAAAACTCAGCTGAAAAGCTCACTTGAAAAAAGTTTCACACAAAACCAGACTGTCCTTATGGATATGTCAAAGGATTTGTGGTAAAACTTGGGGCTCAGGCCTCAAACAAATCCATTGAATTCATTGTGATGATTGTCAGACCAATGATCACTTATGGTGCAATTGCTTGGTGACCAAAGGCTTAACAGAAAATGGCCCAGACTTGTCTGGCCATCAGTGGTGCCATCAGTATCACACCGTCAGCGGCCATTGAGATCCTTCTTTCTAAAGAGAGAGGCTTGATGGACTGCATATAAACTTGTGCACATTGCCAATTGCACAAATCAATTTAATGCAGAGTGCAACAGACTGTTGGTTTACACTGGAAGTCACAGCATTCTGGAAATGACTTCTGACTTCATGCCTCCAACTGTCAGAGGGAAATATCAAGAGCAGATAGTTGTTGGTACACAGAGGGATCAAAAATACTTTTCGGTTCCGGTGCAGTTGTTTTCAGTCGCAGACTCAGGACAGAGATATTAACCTGCCTAGGAACCTATGCGATTGTATTTCAAGCGAAAATTTACGCTATCGAATTGTGTGTGAGAGATTGGAAAAATTCAACCTCGTACAGAAGTCAATGAAAATATTTTCGGACACTCAAGCGGCGTTGGAAGCTCTTGGCACGGGCAAGCAAGGGCAACGTCTAAATCAGTAGCAAATTGCCAGAAAAGCCTCTTTCCTTGATAGGAAAACTTAACAGATTGTCTCTAGGCTGGATTCTTGGCCATACTGGTCTGGAAGGTAATGAGCTTGCTGACTCCCTTGCAAAGGAGGGTGATACAAGCAGTTTCATCGGACCAGCACCTGTCATTGTCATCGCTTTAGGCTTTGCCAAACAAAGATTGAACACCTGGATGGCAAGAAGATTTATGGACTTCTGGCAGAATCTTCCAGGATTGGCTCACTCCAAGCCGTTCATTCACCATTCGAAGCTTGATACCAAACAGTTGTTGGACTACAGTAGAGATGAATTACTACGTCTAACAGGCCTCCTTACAGGTTACTGTTATCTGAATCATCATATGTAGAGACCCGGACTGCCGAAAGACGGTGTATATCGCCTAGGTTTGGAAAATGATGAAACAGCAGAGCACATACTTTGTGCCTGCCGCCCCGCTGGGGATTGAATCAGGTTTCTAGAGTTCGGCAGAACCCTACTCTTACCATCTTACCTGAGAAACCACTCGCCATACAAACGAATTGGCTTCGTTAAGAAGCTGGGTTTATTTGGTCGAGTGTGAATAGGTGTGAGCCACAATGAACCCTTGCGGGTTGTGGTGGAGGGTCGAATAGGCCCATTCACTTTGAACCTAACATAACCTAACCCGTCTCCGTGAAAACAGATGAGGTATTTCCACAAGTGCAGCACACATACATCGAAGGCATCAACATGATCGAATTCTACCGAGCATCCAAGTGCTCGCTACAATTCGAAGCTACTGTTTGAACAGGAAAAAAAGAGGAATTTACTTAGATTGTGTTTGGCTACCTGCACTCAATTGCACACGTTCCGGTATTTTTTTTTGTATAAGTGAAAAAATGTTTTTGTTTTGAAACCATAATGTCGTTTCCATAATACGTTTCTTTCTGGGGGATGAGTCCTAATTCATACGAACACAGTAAAATCTGAATCATATTGACGTCCCAAAAGGTACATTTAAAATGGGATGGGAAATTTGAGAATAACAAAGTTATTCATAATAACGTCCTGAATAATACATAGAAAAGAAAGTAAACTACATTCGGGTCATTCACTTACGTCATCACTCCTCATTATATGTATTTTATCTATTCGTTGAACTCGAAACAATTTTGCCTTTTGGAGAATGGAAGAAGCATGTACCTGACCAAAAATTAGGTATAATAAAACGTATGCAAAGAGTGCAAAATTCCCCACATCATGAAATATTGTACGAATAGATTGGATAAGAAACCTATTGGTATCGATACTTTATTTTCAAAGTACTCTGAAAAATGGATTTTCAAAATGGACTTCAATGATATCACTGATTTAATATTTTCAATAACGTCAACTCGGAAAATTCTGTTCAATTGAATCTTTTCCGAATTGATGAAATACATATTTTCATCAGTGTTAAAAACCAAATTGTCAAAAATACTAATTTCTGAAAAATATTCAATTCTCCAAATTCGTAGCCTCAGTGCACCTCACTATAATGGTCGATCTAGTGAAAATTCATTTACCTAAATATAATTCTGATATTCGGCAATAATGCAATAATGCTGATTGGTTATATTAGACTTCGACCTAAAATCGGGAACAAGAGTGTAGGGACATTCCACTGGCACCTTCTTAAGAAAACAGATCCATCACCCTTGAAAATGTACCATCGGTAGATGTACCTCATGATTCATATTGTTGGCTGGTTAGATTATATTTTTGAAAAAAAGTGTACCATTGTTGAGGGGTATGTTGTACCTTCATTTCAATAAACTTGAGTATTTTCTACCTATGATTATTATTTCTATGTAAATCCTACCATCCAAGTTAACCCCCCAACTCGCGAGCCATTTGGGCTCACGACATGTGCTGGAGGCGCCAGGCCCGAACTGTGCTTCAAAAATCACTTGAAAGTGAATTTTTAGACTGGCCAGTCGGAAAGGAGATGGTATCATATAAGATGTATTTGCTAAAACTAAAACCTGTTGTATTACACTCATGAATAAACGATATATGATTCGTTCCATAAGATATCGGAATATTTGATCTTTTTCCATTTTTGAAATGTTATCTTCCTTATGGGATCAGAAAAATGTTATTCCGGCAACTGTTAACAAATCGTTATCGCTCAGGAATGTAATTAATGAATAAGCACTATTGCTATTTTCATATGCGTGTTCTGAAATACTCTGGTTGTTCCTCACTACCACCTCTGCAGCACTCTATCCTAATCTATTCTACCAAACTTAGCCTTCCAGAAATTGGAAACTCCATTTTGAACTCAAAAATTGGATAAATCCCAGAATTTTACATCTCACCACTTTCATGCAGAAACAGCTCTCAAGGTATTCAAAAATGTTTTCTGGCATGCTTGTGCATTTCCATGAAAACACAAAAATGTTTCCTTCCTTTCTAGATTGATTTGCACAATTTATTTCGCAGTTCGACTGTGAGTTGAAATTTTATAATAACATCGATGGGTGTCCTTTTCCTGTTTGTGTTGCTACCGCTTTGAATCGAACGATTTCACCTACGTAGAAAAAAATATGTAATTTATTGGCGAAACGACGATTTTTTTCCTCCGTGCACAACGGCCGGAATCGAACGCAGTTATCACGTATCTGTGCGGAAAGCGCGAATAATATCGCCATTTTTCGATCGGCATGAAAGTTCACCGGGAAAAAATGCTCCAGCCCCAGCTACGTACGTGCCTTTCCGTCAGACCTTTTGATGTAATTTAGAAATGGGACAGAAAATCGAAAGGTCATTTACATGGACGACTGGACCGGGCAATATATCTCTGTCAACTGCTATTGGCGGAACGGGATTACCTAATGCGAAAATAGACCAGCCGACAATTTGGACTTTTCATTTTCTAGCTTCTCTGGAATAGGCCAGTTCAGGTGAAAAAATAAGTTGAAGGGAAAAAGTTTGTTGCGTAATAATCCAGAAATATTATGTAAAAGTGAAGGAAACATGTCAGAGATTATCACTGGTAGCTGGATCATCAAACATGGCTGGACTCACCTTTCCTCAATGGACAAGCTTGAGAAGGAACAGGCGATGACAGCGTATCTTACAAAGCGCCATCTGTTGGATTGGTAGGAAACTCAATCAAATCAATCAAATCAAAGATAAAAAAGGCTCTTCGAGGCGGTTTATTACAGCATCTCATTTGTTTCCTCTCAGGCAGCACTTCTTTCATTACTTTTCTGATGGTGGCCTCAATATCAGCAGGCACTGCTGTGCAGGTACAGCAGGCATCTTCCTCGGTACCTCGAACTTTGCTCTGGCTCGTGCAAGATTGTTTTGCAGCCTCAAACTCCAGAGCGCTTGCCAGTGCATCTACGAGATGTTTGGTATGAGCTAGCGTCAAGGCCTGCCTCGTTTCTTGGTCCATCCAAGAATGCCTGAACTGCTAAACGCTCCATTACATTTTCTGGTGTAGCAGGATATGCCAGACGGACCAATCGGACAATGTCGGCTTCAAACTCCTATAGGGATTCTCCTGATTTCTGATATGGTTTTTCAGCTGTGAATGGTAAACGTGTTCTAGATGTGCCTGTCCATACCGTAGCTCAAGATGCTTCATGAGTTGGTCATAGTCTTCCTGTTCTTGGGCCGTGAGGGTTTGCAAAATATTCGTTGCTTCCCCACGCAACACCAGTGTTAATGGTACCGCCTTTTCTTCTGCATTCCATCTATTTGCTCTGGCTGCAGCTTCGAATTCTCGGCGGTAATTTTCACAGGGAGTTTTTCCGTCGAACTGGGGTGCCGTACAAAATTATTTCTATGCATTTTACTGTTGCTTTCACTGCAAGGCAACTTGTTGACACCAAAGCCTATACAGAAAGCATTTCTGATTCACACAGTGCCATTCCAAAAAGCGTTAGGTCAAACTACGAATGCATAAATAGCATCAACTGTTTTCATGAAACCAGCCTCAGTAAGTGAAATCAGTAAACGAAATTAGTTATAAGGGTCTGCGTATGTATGTTTTTCCACAAACTGTAACCAGTCAGGGGCACCCATTGTGGACTCTAGAATTGCGCATGGGTTTCCCAGATATTTAGTTACAGTATAACAGTATAAAGTAAACAGTCAACATTCAGACTCTATAACTGCAGCTTATATAAATATTGTAACAGAATAATAAGTGAAAAAATAGTTGAAAATACGCTGATGATGTGAATCAAGTAGAGCTGATGATACAAATATAAGTGTATAACATGAAATATATAATGAAGTGAGTATAATGAAAAGAACTAACAAACAGATAGAATAAGATAAAGAAATCAGAACTTACAATATCATGATCATGCAAGTAACATAAAATATATAAAATGACATGAATTGAACCATATAAATGGATTAATTGAGATAAAATAGTTGATGAGTTATGTTAGTAGATTTAACTGGATCACAATATACAAACATTTGAGTACAATTGAAATTCTAAACTGTTTTGAATATCCAGTCAAACAATAATATTCAATGGCTACTCAAACTAACACGAATGTTTGTAACGTAAGTCTTCCTGTCACATGTAAGTAATTTTTTATGATGTTTTCGAATGAACTCATCGACTGTTGTCCTTGAGTCCGGGTTGAACCGCGTCTGGAGTTTTGTATTGTCAAAAACTCCAGCCGCGGTTCAACGCGAACTCAAGGACAACATACTGCTCACCTCGGAAACCTATCCAAAAATTTGTTTGTTGTATCTTGAGTATGTTTTGTTTCAGTGACCATTTTGGAGGTCACAATCTGCCTACTCCTCAGATTGAACCTAGAGAGAAATTATGACGAGACCTGGAAAGTAGACAGATTGAGGCCCTGGCGTGAGGTCACATCAGTTTCTTAAAAATGGATCCAGAATGGGAGCCGAAACGTCAAACACAAAACTTCAGACGCGGTTCAACCCTAACTCAACGACAACATATCTGACGTGGATCTTGTATTCTTCTTTGAAGGACCTCTGATTTTTTCGGAAGTGTAGCTGTGTGTGTGCGATATCTCCTCATTTCAAGATGCCGTTAGAAAACTCAATCGACGAATATCATAGACAATCCAGGCTCTTCAAGGCAATCCGTTGAGTTGAAAAGCAAAGCACCAGACACCGCTACTTCGAACAGCTAGGCTGAGACACAAATGTATTGATGGACTCAACGGTCCCCAAAGTACAAGTTTGAGTGAGTGAGGCTGATATTTTTTTCGTATAAAATAAAACCCACAGCACAATTATGTCGTTCGGGATTATTCCTAATCGAGTCAGAATATAACAGCATCATGTTTTTTAGTAGGCTATATTTGTTTCTTGCACATGCTCACTCGTAATCATATTTTTCTCTACTCACCAATTCATACGAAGAGTGAAGGTATGCCTGTAACAAAAATTCAGTCGTCATGAGATGAAATTGAAAATATCGTGTTATTGAAAATATTATTCATGAACAACCTCATTCCGAAGCCATAAAACTTTATGCTAAAATAGTTGACGGATGAGTCAGTTTTTTATGTTTCATTGTTCTAACTCTATTTTTTCTGATAGTTGCCCACATGAAAATATTAAATCGATAACATGGGAAAATTTAAAAAAATATTAAACTGGAACGAATTAAATGAATGAGTTTTTGTACAAACCAACTTCTGCTCAAGACCAAACGTATCTATAAAAGAAACCGTTAAACACGAACTTGGTGCTCAACACCTTTCCAGATTTTACAGCTTACGTTACCGGACTATTATCCGTGAATAAACTCGTAGAAAATTCGGACTTTCAGCGATCAGTTACTCTGTGCCTTTTTTTCACAAAAAACGGGTCGTCGCTCGATTAGAATTGGCTTTTGAATGTCCGTATTTGTAATTCTCGAATCTGAATCGATCCAATAATTCACTTCCCTAACAATAACGAGTCCTAATGGAATAATCGAAATTAACAGGGTATTTAACCAACCAGTTCCAGACATTGTGTGAAAGACCTAGCACGTATATGACTGTCCAAAAATCATCATACAAACTCCATCATTTAGTGAAAAAATTCAATGAAGAATCAAGGATAACAAATATAGAAAAAATTTTCAAATATTTTCCCTAGAAGATAAAATATTTATTATAAAATCAACTTGAACTCTCAATTGAATTGAAAGAGATTTTTTTTGTAAGAGATTAGTTTTTTTGGGAAAAAGGTTTTGGCTTCTTACGTTTCCATCATCATAAAAAGTAGGAGAAACTTTCGGAGAGGGGAGAAATTATCAGCTTCACTGAAAACTCTTCACAAAGCTATGGAATAAAGAGTTCAACCTAAACAATTATCATCGTTGATCAGATCGTACTCCAGAGATTTGTAATGGAATCGAGATAATCAAGGACACAATTTAATTCTTCGATGACAGGAAGTAATAATTTTAGTAGTAGGTATTATTTTTTCAACCTAATTTTGCGCTGGTCAGACCCTATTCCCTAAAGCTCCGATATATATAGAAGGACGAGCTGGCATTATCAACTAACGACACCTCCCCACACCGTGGGGTAAGTGATCTTTGAGTCCGAGAATTATGTGCCCTGAGTAAGCGAAATGAGTCAATAATGACAGCCATCTGCATTTATCCGGCTGAGATTTCTGCCTTAGTGCGGCGAGCCGGCATGATTTTGAGATTCGAGAGGAGAGATGGCGTAATTCCACCAAGCACTCCAACTCAGAACAACCATCTCGACAGAGTGGTCTGCTTGGTCTGCTTCAGAGAAGGGACCATGGAGAGAAGAGGATTTGAACTTCTGACGACTTAACAGGCTACATCCAGTACCATTCTACCATTTAGACACTCCAAACCTAGAAGTCCATGGCCCCCCTGTTGTCGGGAGACGTAGAACCGTGGAACAGACAATTTGAGATGCATGGAGGTGCATCATTTTTCGGGTCTTTACGTCAAGTTAATACAACTCCTCCCCAGTCTACTTCACTACTGCAAACGAGTAAAGTAAGATTGGAACGACATCATTGTTATAATAGAAATGGGTGCGTAGTTTGGTAGAGTTATCCAAAATGGTACTGACGAGGAGACAAAGACAAGTATCTGTACCCGAGACATCGAGGTACACTAGAAGCTTGATTGCTACAATCTGGAGGAATTTTTTTCATCAATAATTTTTATATATTGCATTAGGTATCTGTGAATGGTATTTGTTTCAATTTCTTCACGAACATTCCGATTCAACTTTCATTTATTGGAAGTTTCGGTTGGACTTTATGTTTGAGTTCACATATGAATAAATCGCCTTTCACGATCTACATATCTTTGTGGGGAATTTTCATTGAAGTTGCTTGCTTTCTTAATTTTTTTGAAAGTTTTTTCTATTTTTTTTTTATAATGATGATGAAGTAGAAGTGCAAAAGGTTTCCTTTCAAAAATGAACTAGATCCATTCAAATCAATCAACATCAAAATGAATCGTATCTTATAACACCCCCTAAACAACATTATTTTCAGCAGGCAATTATTATTTTCAGAACCTAGAAATTTTGAGATATTTTCCAGAAATCCTATACTATCCTTCACTTTTCTCGAAAAAAATCCAACATATAATCTCTTGTTCACCAAGCTCATTCAATCAAAATGCGTGCAATCACATATTTTTTTCGAATTATCTACAAAACTAATTTTTTCAAAATTCTACTTTTGAACAGAAACTCAGGTGTATAATAATTCAAATCTATGATCTGAGGATTTGATGAAATTAATATACATCCAAGTATTAACCCATTCAGACCAATTAGAACTGAATATTAACGAGGCCTAATCTTTCAACGGGCGAATTCTAGCACGATATATTCAGAATGTTCAGGTACTGTTATTATTTCACGTTTGTTTGAAGGTGGTTGACAATGTTGTGGTTGAAAGTTCACATTGCTGAGCACAAGAAACACACACAGCGAGGAGAAACCAGCAAATCCGGAATAGCAGAGCATGTTTGGACTCATCAACACAACATCAAGTGGGCTCAAGCTGAAATCATCCACAAAGAGGAACACTGGTTTAGGAGAAAATTCAAAGAAGTCGCGTATATGTTATCCAACAACGCATTTAGTCAAGCTAGCGTAGAGATACGTAACATATGGAAACCTCTAAAAGCCAAACGGCCATCTCCCGCCAAAACCAATGAAGCGGAAAGAGGGAAGAGGGGATAGGTGAAAGCACTCGAATGACCTATAAATAGTCCAGTTATCACCCGAAGACGATTGTGGATACTAACAATCGAAACGTTGTGACATAAATTGGTTTGAAATCTTTTTAATTTTTTGTTAATAATATTTTTAATTTTTTCAATTCTTTCAGCTTTCATCAATATTTCAATTTTTATTTGTTTTTTGTTTAATAGAATTGTTATTTTCGGTTAATCTTTTTGATTTTTTTCAGGGTTATCAAATCAATTTATATTATATTAGACAATGGAAGTCCGAACTGATGAAATATATTATTTCACGTGTTATTCTGGTGTCCATATATACATAAAAAAGAAACTGAAATATAAATTAATATCAGCAGATATCTAAGTTCATTCCAAATCGTCATGAATGGAGCCTGTATTTTGCGTTAACAGTCCAATTTCCAGGTGGAATTTTTCAAAAAAAGTCTCATTCAATGAATTCTATCAGATTTTAGGAATAAAATGGAATGCTCTGAACAATTTTGCATAAATAGCATGTCATTCATAACAGTTTCAATGAAATAATATTCCACTGATCCAAGCAACAAATAACTGAATTGAAATTTGGGATAACGAATATATATTTTGAGCAAACAATTGCGTTATTATTGGAATATTTACCGAAACATTCTGGTGTCTATTTCATGAAACGAATTTTCATATGCCTCGAGGTGACTGAAAAAAAAATTCGAACATACACCAAAAAATTTAACAAAAAATAAGCGAATCTTTCAAAAAATCAATTATGGTAAAGTTCGTCTGGAGCATTCATAAAATTATTAGTTTTTCAATCGTTCACATTTCGAATGATGATATAACTTCATAATATGCAGTTGATTCATTTCTGAAGCTCTCATTGATTAGTTTCATTTTTCCGTAATAAATCGGTTGGGTTCGAATTTGTGTCCATATTCCAGATCAATTGTGTTACGTTATTTTATTTAGTACAAGAAAAAGGTAATGTATAACTCTATCATTCAATGAAGAAATTCAATGAAGAATTATGGATAACAAATATAGAACAAACTCTAAAATATTTTCCCCAGAAGAGAAAATATTAATTATGAAATGAACTTGAACTCTCGATTGAATTGAAAGAGGATTTTTTTGTAAGAGATTAGTTTTTTTGGGAAAAAAATTTTGGCTTCTTACGTATCCATCATTACAAAAAAAATAGGAGAAACTTTCGGAAAGGGGAAAAATTATCAGCTTCACTGAAAACTCTTCACAAAGTTATTTAGTTCATGCAGATACAAACTGGAATGAAGAGTTCAACCTAAACAACTATCATCGTTAATCAGATCCTATTTAGAGATTTGTAATGGAATTGAAATACTTGAGCTTCTGACATAATAACAAGGGACAGAATTCAATTCTTCGGTGACAGGAAGTAGTAATTTTAGTAGTATTATTTTTTCAACCACAGTTTGCGCTGATCAGGCCTCATACTCTGAAGCCCTGATATATTCAGAAAAACGAGCCAGCATTATTAACTAACGACACCTCCCCACACCGTGGGGTAAGTGAGCATTGGGTCCGAGAGTTATGTGCCCTGAGTCAGCGGAATGAGTCAATAATGACAGCCATTTGCATTTATCCGGCTGAGATTTCTACCTTATTGCGGCGAGCCGCTCCCGGTTGGGTTCGAATTTGTGCTCATATTCCAGATCAATTGTGTTACATTATTTTATTCAGTACAAGAAAAAGGTAATGTATAAGTCTATTATGCTGCGAGTACTGAAATTTTTTTTCTATATTTGTAATGGTCTTCAAGAATGAAAGAAGTGTTATTTATTGGTAACCCTCTGAATCACATCACGTTGCTTCAAAACAAATTTCCATTCATAAAATTCATGTGGCACTTATATAAAAGCTCATATTGGAAGACGGTGGTGCTTTTGAAATAGTCGTATTAAAAATCCATGATGTGTTTAATAATAATAATAATAATTTTATTGCAATACGATCTACAAGTGGACACAGCAAAAGTCAAACTTTCGAGAAGTTAATTCTCATTCACCCTGGAATTACCAATTTCAAAATTAACAGATATTAATGTATCATCATCGACAAATTACAGTTGAAAATTATATAAATTAAAGATTTTTTCAAAAATATTCATAATAAACAATATTTACATAGCTATTTTTATTGATGATTTTCGTAACAAATTTCAGATTAGTTAGCAGTTAAACGAATAGTAGAAGTAGTAGTAGAAGTAGAGGAGAGAAAGTATCGAGCAATGAATGTTATAATAGCAAATATTAAGGAATCGTCCAAAACCAACCATATATATAGAAAGATTAAATGAGGAGAAATAAACTGTAATGAATATTCTCAAAACTGTTAGTCTGTGACACCAACATAAGACTGCAATGAATCGGCAAGTTCTCGAAAGAAAAATGTAGACTTCTGAAAGTAACATGCAAAAACCCCGCCGATGCAAAGGAAACACTCAAGATTAGTAAGACACTGCACACAGTAAAAATATTTGGGGATCAAACGGTAAAACAAAGGGAGAATTATAAAGTAGTGACAAAAAGGCTTCAAGAAATCATTGAAACAGAAGACAACTCGAAAACTATCAAGTACATTAACTCTATTCCTACAATAGTCTATGTAAATGTAGGAAGTTTAGTAGCTCATAAGACTGATATTTTTCTAAATATTGTAAGTTATAATCCAGCACTGATAGTTTTGAGTGAAGCAAGAACAACTCCAGATGTTAGCAATGCTGAAATATATACAGATAATAATAATGTAATTCGATGTGATAGTAGCAGCTGGCATATATATAAGGGAACATAGAATACACATCTTTAGTCAGTGAACCTAACTACTGGATTCAGTTTGTTGAAATTACAATCAATGGGAAGAAATGGTTAATAGGAGATATTTATCATTCGCCTAATGAAAGCCATTCTAGGTTCCGGAAAATATCCTTGAAAATTATTTCTATAATAAAAAGTGTACTCTGACTGAATATTTCAATATTGATTTAAAAAAGACAGTTTTTATAGTAAAAAAGTCATACATGTATTCAACTCATTTGGAATTGATCAACTTGTTACTGATTACACGCGAGTGACAAACAACAGCAAAATCTGTTTAAAATCTGTTTTTTCGTTAATCAGCTGTCGCCTCCATACGAATGACAACTCTCAGAAGTTGATAAACTTTGCTAAGGACTAACGAGGTCTCACCTTTTAACGTGTGATTCCTAACACGGGTTGGACGATAGCAAGTGAAAATCAATCGTTCAGACTAGGGCTTGAACCACCGACTAACATAGCAGTTTGTCTGGTTCCCTTTCTCTCACGCATGCATCAGTGAAAGACAGGCTCCTCCTCTCTCGTCAGACAAACGCTCAGTGTTCAGTGTGCGTTACTGTTGACAGTATTATAAAAATCTTACCAGCAAGCATGTGATATTTTCATTACGTGTATGTGTATTAGTGGTATCATTATTTAATTCTTCAAAAGTAATAATTGGCTTATGGTAGCTATAATATAAGTACATACACAAAATAATTAATGAAAGATTTTAATAATGAATGACCTTTCGTTACATAATAATATACATTGGATTTTAGTGATAACCTAAGCTTTTCACGAAAGTTTTGATATTGAATAGTTCAACTTAGATTAGTTCAAGTTATCACTTCTGTCCCTAGATGTACAAGTTTCATTTTCTCTGTATTTCATTTATTTTCAGTATTTCGACTTTATGCTCATGTGACAATTTTTTTAGCGGATATAAATCACATCCTATTCACATGTCCCAACTTCAAACGGTACCGGATGGATTCCTTGAATTATTTGCTTTCCTGGAATGTTTCGTTTTCAACCAATGTAACAGTCTTTTAGCTACACTCAATAAAAAAATACGGCATAATATATCTCAAATATGAATATAAAACGTAGTAACTCGATTGATTCCAAAAGTCTGTGGCAAAATAAACTCCGGAAAAAAATATTTCCACTTAAATTTTATGGAAGTAGTTGGGTCGAGTGGAATTCGAACAAATATTTGAATTGACGAATGTTCCCGTTTAAATTCACTGCTTATTATAAAACAAAATTCCTCGTCGCGCCGCCTCTGTCTGTGGGCTGAACGCAATAAACTCTAAACCTAATAATTTAGCCCATAGTGGTATCACCAGTAATAATACTATAGTATTCATTGTCGCATAATACAAAAAAAATATTTCCTGAATTGAAAGTGGAACAAACTAAGCTCAAATGTGCCGAAAACGACGTTGTAAACAAAAAAGCAAACAGCAGCAGAACATAAAAGTGCCTCTCCGGCTCCGGGGTATTTATAGCAGATAGTCTATTGTGTATCACAGTACTTGAAGCAGTCGGGAAATTGATATATAATACCCGAACAATGAGTACAAGTTTCGTATATCCCTTCCGAGGGAGCTACTTAGTAGAAAACAATACCAATGCTTTCGCTGTAATGAAATCGTGCAGCTCTCAAGGGAACGCAAAAACAAAAAGTGTATTACTCCATGTAGGCGAGTGAGCACGACAATGGTTTGATAATTGACTAACAATTCAACTAATAGTCTTATGAATATTGATGATCATGATTCCCTATGATCCGAAACAATTGAAATTATGCAAATACCTACATTCTACAAGAGGGAAATTTATGACAGTTGCTGTTCGAATCATTGACTCTAATACATTGCCAGATTTCTTCATTTCCATTAGTGATAAGGTGCATTTATATAGATGTATAGGGTCTTCCAACGGGGACTTGTTACGTGCCAAAAAAATTATCGTCCCCAATCACTATAAATTAAAAGGTCAGATAGTTTCTGAAGGGTGCGGTAACAGACGCTCAAGAGGCACGCCCAAAAGATTGCACAGCAGCTTAGTCGGGTATAGAGTAGGTTGAACTCAAACACTCTCTATACCGAATATAGAAAGGCAAAAATATATATTTTTGACTATATGAATAAGGCGCCAGGCGGGTTGGCTCTCCTTGTTCACCTTTCACTGCCTGAACCACTGTGCATGATGTATTTGACGAGTGCATTGGCTTGGGATGTGGGGGTTGAGCAAACCGACCATCCACGTAGCCCCGCTGGATACGGGAATGACAGAATCACTTGTGGTTCTGTTATTCCCTAACGGAATGGCATCCTAACGATGTCTTGATACTGAGGTGTGTGTATCCGTGCCGAGAGGATGAATGACACTGAGTCTATCAGCTGTCTCTACGAAACCTTCAAGTTACCGAGCGCCCTCTCGGCGTAGCATCGCCCTGTCACGATAATGCGGGGCTCTGCCGTGATTGACCTTCTTTCCCCAGCTACTCGTGGAACTTTTATGGACAGAATAAACTGAAAAATTCATTTTGACGCTGAGTTTACAGAAGAGATGGATGTCGAGCTTACGACTCCAACTGGCCTCCCTGTAAATTTAGATCAGGAGCGAGAGCTTCTCAACTCTCCAACTTCTAATCCAATAATTGAACCTAAAGAGAAGGTTTGGTGGTGCAGCCAGGAAACGACTGAGTCGCCCCCTCAAGAGCGTGGTACCTTATAAAACCGCCTTGCACCAAATTCTCGGGCGGCTTTCACAGAATCTGTCTCAGGTGGAGAAACATACCCCCCATGAGCACATTACCAAACGTTTGTGCTCAAGTGATGATTGACCAAAACCAGAGGCAAAAAAGCTCTGCACGGTTCAATCCAAGTCATCGTCAGATGTAGCTGACGTGCAAAAACCCTCATATGGGAAGGTTGTCGCATGTATCAAGGAGGGAATCTCACTCCTTGACTATCCGACTTCTTCATTAACGATGAAACAGCAGAGCATATGCTTTGTCCCTGCCCCACTGGGGACCGAATCAGGTATTTAGAGTTCGGCAGAGCCGTACTCTTACCATCTGACCTGAAAGACCACTCACCATACAAACTAATGGACTTCGTTAAAAAGCTGGGTGTATCAGATCAGAATATAAAAATAATTTATTCAAAACACAAGTCTAGATACCCCTCTGCCCCGCTGCCAAACCAACAAACATAACGATTTTTGTCACTTATCACTCATTTCTCTCATTGTCTATTTGTCAATTACATGTACAAACGCATATGAATTCTTCGACGCACTGTATTAGGGTTAAGTGGAAGAACATTTTCGTAGTAAAACTATCGTTTGTCTGCAGAAAATGAACTTCGCCCTTTATTTTCAGAAATGTTTTTATTTTTTTTTTTGCATACAATGTTAAAATCTATATGTATATTATTTGAAAATAATAAAGACCTTTATTATTATTATTATTATTATTATTATTATTTGGTCGAGTGTGAATAGGTGTGAGCCACAATGAACCCTTGTGGGTTGCGGTGGAAAGTCGAATAGACCCACTCACTTTAGACCTAACCTAACCTAACCTCACTTACAAAAATGATCGAGTCTAAGTTGGGAGATATGGTTCTGTCTCCAAGAGCCAACACAAATCAATTATAAATACAAACCTCAGTTAACCCTTGGTTCCTTTACGATTTTGTATATTTCTTGAGTTTTATGAAATGAGTATAGACAGAACTATAGAATAACAAGAATATATTACTCATCCCAAACACTTTTCTTTGTAATTAGAAATAAATAACTCGAGTTGTATCAACCGTTATTACCCCTACGTGATCACTTTGAGTGTACACTTTCAATATTTTTAAAGGCCAAAGGCTCTTTAAGTGAAAACGGATGTAGTAATTAACTGAATTTATCCTAACTATTAGTTTTTCAAGACATAAGAAAAATTAAAAAAATCATGCAGTTCATCTGAGTAATGAATGTCCCTTGGCACATGGCACACGGTCAAATACCACGCCAATCGGTTACAATTTCTCGAGACTGCCTCAGATATCCAACTTCCGGTAATGAAATATTGCGAAAATAAGCGTATGGAAGTTCTGTACGAATCCAATGACCGAACAATCAAATGAGTGAATGATAATGGTTAAGTAACTGACGATAGTACTTAAGGTCAGGATCAAGACCAAGACCAGAACCCTATTTGATTGATTGAGGGTATTTTCGACAAACAACGTTTTGCCGGATTACGTAAATCCTTCCTGAAGAAGATCACTTTAATCGCTGTTATCGCCACAAAGTGATGGAACGATATGCAATTGGTTGCTTGAAAGCAAAAGTGCACTTATTCACAGGTTGTGAGAATTTTAATTCTTACACGACAGAAAAATTCTTAAGCACTAGCACTTCAACTTGGCGAATCCGATATTTTGATCTCTCCCTGCTTCCTATGGAAATTATAAATCAAGTTCAAATATCCACTTGTCTATCTTCACCTAATTCAATCCGATATTTAAAAAACAGGAACTGATAAGTAAATTATACTCGTCAACCAGTGAAACATCATGAATACGACAATCTCAGGTGTTCCGCTATACACCAAGAATATGCAAACCACTTGACGTTTGAGATTTGACCTGTGGCTAGTCGATTTCGCGTTGCTTACAAAAACTCAGCCCTTCGCAGACCACTTGGCAAATTTTGGTTCGTGATTTGGGCCTGTACCGGTACAAAATTCATCTTACTCAGAAACTGAAGGTAGACGACCATAGACAATGATGTATGTTCGCCAAATGGGCTCTGGAACAGTTGGCAACTGACCCTAATCTCCATCGAAAAATTAGCGATAAGGCTCATTTCTGGATAAATGAGTGCGTGATCAAATGAAATTGTCGAACTTAGGACGTTACCAATCCACGTGGGATCCAAGAGCGTCGAATGCATCTGAAAAAAATCAGTGTTTGATGTTTATTTTAGGCTGGCCACGTCATCAGTCCATATTTCTTTGAGAACGACGTTGGTCAGGCCATCACGGCGACCTGAATTGGATGATCTGAACACCAACGACATAGTTTCAACAAAATGGAGCTACGTGCAACACATCTTATGCAACAGTGCACGAGCGAATTGAGGTTATGGTTATCTCACGTGGAAGTGAAATGGCCACCGAGATCGTGTGATTTGACCCCGTTGAACTTTTTCGTGTCGGATTTTCTCAAGTGGCAGGTCTATGCAAATAAGCCACAAACCACTGCCATCTTCAAAGCCAACTCATGCTATCGGTCAAATTCAGCCTCATTTTTGAGCCAGAGTCATGGAAAATTGGACGTTTCGGATGCGTTCAACCCAGACACGCCGTAGCGTGGACATTTGTACGATTTTATATTCCACTCATAATAGTATATTGATACTATTATGTGTGGAATATAAAATATGAATATGAATAAAAATTATGATGATATCTCAGGCGTTTTATTTCAATTCGAAGATAGAAAGCGCCTAATGAAAACCCGTTTCTGTGAAGAAAGTATCGGAAATCGATTATTTTAAAAGTCGGCGTGAAAGGATAGTCGCGGAGTTTGGGCGCCATACATCATTCAGTTTCCATCCATCATTCAGTGATCAATTTGTTGATTTACCTCAAACGTGTTTTACAATGTCCACAATTTGTTCCAAATTCTACATTGCAGTTGGAATTTCGTGTGCCGAAGCGCTGAAAATATTCCATACGATTTACGATTTTATCAAAAACACGCGCGTATGGCACAGTGCATTTAAATGTTGTCAAGATGTGGTGGAACATTTGCCTCGCTCTGGTCAGACATCGACATTCTCAACTGAACGTAATATCGCTGAAGTGATGGAAATAGTGATTGAAAATCTTCGTTTCAATCAGTTCTTACCATTTTAAACGATCTTAAGGCATGAAATGCGTTCTGCAAAAATTCAAAAGCGTCAACGTCGCTAAAGACATGTTAGAACGAGTCAATTCCGCCCCTCATTCATAAAACGCATTGTAACTGATAATGAGACATGAGTTCACGAATTTGATATGCAAACCAGTCAACAAGTTTCGAAGGCGAAAACAAGAATTGCTTGTCGAAGCTGATCAAAAGTGAAGGGTATGATCGGGTTTTTTCCGTGCACTCAATATTCTTGCCAGAAGATAAGACAGTAAATGAAGAATTCCATCTGAGCGTTGTGAAGAATTTGAGAGAGTAAGAAACAGATATATGGATGTGGATTTTGCATCACGATAACGCACCATGTCACAAGGCTATCATTGTGAAAGAATTGTGACCATTAACCCACCAAATTCATTGAACAGCCATGGTATTCACCTGATATGGTTCCGAACGATTTTTTCTTTTTTCGTTATTCAGATTACCACTTCGATGTACCCATTTTCAGCTGATAGATGACTTGAAAAAAAACTGAAAATCGATTAAAAAAAATGCGTTTGAAAAATGGTCTAATAATTTGGTTGTTAGGATAAATAATGCATTTTTTTGTTTCATTGGCCAATTCTTGTTAATTTTTTGACATAATTGTGCAAAAACTTTTGTGTAATCCAAAGAAATATTGAAGATTGCAATCGAGCAATGATGATTTTTTAATGTGATTATTTACTTATTTGCATTCCACTGGAGCTTTGGAGAAATCGAATCCTATATTTTGCTCACTAATCACTTTCTGGAAAATGAAAAGGTAGGATCAGTGAAACTCTTGCCTTGATAGTAACTATTCGAGAGTTTTATATGATAAGCAACATCTAGGTTTGATAACTTAAACCTTCAAACTCAAGGAGAGCATTGACTGTTAGCATAAGAAACTGTTGTAGTCACAAACAATCGAAAATTTGTTTCTCCATTCATTTAGTCAAAATTATCTGGAGTTTGCAGAACGCAATGAACGTCCATATTTGTCGAACAGCCACCGTATTGACCTGATATGGATCCGAACGATTTTTTTCTTTCTTCGTTATTCAGATTACCACTTTGATGTACCCGTTTTCAGTCGATAGATGACATAAAAAAGAACTGAACCATTCGAGAGTTCTATATGATGAGCAACATCTAGGTTTGGTATATTGAACCTTCAAACTCAAGAAAAGCATTGACTGTTAGCATAAGGAACTGTAGTAGTCACAAACACTTGAAAGTTTGTTTCTTCATTCGTTCATTCAGAAATATCTGGAGTTTGGAAGCACCGAGCAGAATGCAATAAATGTCCAAATGAGGCACCAGAAAACATAAACAAAATCACGAAGTCGTTTTGAATGATCGAAAAGTGGAGTTGCGTGAATTGGTTGACATTATAAAGGTATGAAAAGAACGTGTTGGCTTTATATTGCATGAACATTTGTGTTCGGTCTCAAAATCTTGCTATCGAAAATATTATTTTTTCAAGTGAATTGTGAATCTTGAAAGTTTAGTATTTAGCCTAGAGTTGCCAGCTCTAAAATTCGTACAACAAAGCAGATTGTTTCATGGCATTATTTTTATTTCAGGTATTGTTAACTAATCTTGTTTGAGTTGTTTAATTTTCATTATTATCAAGGGTCTCCCAATCGAGGTTTTCCAGTTGGTCTTCTGATGCATAGGTTTTTTCTATTCTACTCGAATATTTTCACCTAAGCAACCCGTATATTTAAACCTATGTCTATGTAAATATAGTAAGCTACGATTATCTAGATTTCCAATTCCTTTATTGTTTCCTGTGTCCCATATCTTGGGACTTACCCGCTATTACGACCTTTCAAACCTCTCCCTAAAATTACCAAGCTAAACCCCTTCTCTAACTACCTAAGTAAAACATTCAATTTGTAAAGTAAAATCATTACGTTTCAAACCTTGTAAGAGTACGTACAGTTAGAATGAATCTTGTCTTGTCTACAGTATATCTAGCCAGTTATTTTTCTTATCCTATCTTTTCACAAGAGTTATTGTAATTCTTGTATGCATTAAGCATACTCACGATAAAATAATCGTAGGTCGAAACAATTTGACTATGTCATAAAAGTCAAAACGGGCTTCTGCAGTCAACTTGCTGCTGATCTCCGCCGAGAAGTCATCGCGGCATCCACCGTACACTAACTACAAACTTGCAGTCGTAACCAACCGCGTACATATTGCTCTCACAACATTCAATTTTTGATGTCAGTTGCCTCAACTGCATGTGCGGTTTATATGACCGCAAGTCGGCCACAAAAATGTGATTGGGTCAACCGCGAAGTGCAGTCAACGTGGCCACAATGTTGTGGTTGCCTCAACTGCAAATATGTGGTCCGTGTACGGCCGGACTAAGTACGGCTGCACTTCGCGGTTGACCCAACCACATTTTAGTAGTCGACTTGCGGTCATATAAACCACACTTGCAGTTGAGGCAACTGACATCAAAAATTGAATGCTGTGAAGCCAATAATAAAAAAGTACACGACGGTGTACGCGGTTGGGTACGACTGCAAGTTTGTGGTCAGGCCCATAAGAAATACGTGTAGTACAGTATTTCTTATGGGCGGCTTGAGTTCGCTAGAACGCGACTGCAATTGTGTGGTCGATCTGCAAAATGTAGCTCGTGTACGGGCGCTCTTGCATGTGTAGATGTGATATTCAACTAGGTCGTCAGTTCTGAGGAAACATCTCCCTTGGGGATCATTTCTGGAATAAACCTTATATTAATAGCTTTCCAAATTTAAACAAGCAACGTAACAAAACCCCATCGTCTCTCCATTATGTACGGAGCAATTCAATCCGAGTTCTGCCAACATAATTCGCATCTTCTCAAGTGCGAATTCGAGTAAATCGTTTGACACGAACTTGAGAGGTTCGTATGCGTTATTGACATTTCTCTGACGATAATAACCGAGTGCGACGGACTGTTTTCCCAAGTTAATTATGCCACAGATGGAATTCTATATCAATGTGCAGACAGACATGCGGCAAATGCTTGAGGAATTTCCGATTTGTCCATCAAATGGTCGCTGAGGTATATAATTGGGAATAATCGTGCTGGCGGGACGATGATTTGACACAGACAGTGTTATGTACTGCAGAAATTCTACAGGGTGCTGATTATTTATGTTTCAGACAGAAAATACGCCCTCACTAATTTTTCTAGAATATCCCTATTGTATGCTCATCGAAAATTCCCGTCAATAATCCCATAAATGTTCACGAGATATCATAATATATCGTTTGTAGCTACGCAGATTATCCTGGATAACCGATACTTGGGATATGTTTTGCTGATATTCAGATGATATCTGAAAGATATCTATAATAGTTCACTCTTGTGAGACATTCCAAGTAACATTATGCCTTTGCATTTTCGGGGTGTTCCCCCTATCCTGTCCTCGAGGTATACAGAGATTGACACACACTATACAGGGTGTAACTGAATAAGTGAAACATTCAAGGAGGTGAATTCTTATCGAAGAAAAGATCTTTCATATAAAGAAACTTCATTGGAGCATCCCTTGTTGAGATACAGCCCCTCAAAGGGGGTACATGAAATTTGTATAACAATTTTTTTCACAAGCACTGAAAAAAAAAACTTAACCGGAAATTCATTTGGTTTACCCCATGGTTATAAGGGGTGAAAAACGCAATCCCTAAAACTTGTTTCCAATTTAACTTTTTGTCTTATTATTTGTTTGCCATTTAAAAATCCATTTCCGATAGCCTGGTTCACTCTAAACAAAAAATGTCTCTTGGGTTTTTTGCCCAAAATAAACCAGTTCGCAGCAAAAAATCATTTTACGAACACCTACAGTATTGTTATTTTGTAGTTAGTACCTGCATTAAACGATTGAAGGGTACTAAACAAATCTAATTTATTAATAACAAAACACACAACATGTAGAAATCATCAATATGTCTACCTTCAGACATTACGCATGCGTCTAGACGTCGTCGCATTGAGCCACGTATTCGCTCAAATATTCCTGGAGTCTCTCTGATTACCCTGCACGCATCGATGATGCGGTTTCTCAAGTCCTCTACATCGCGAACAGGAGTACGATAAACCAAATGCTGTAAATGGCCCCAAATAGAGAAATCGAGAGAATTGAGATCCGGGGATCGAGCGGGCCAGTTATGTGGTCCTCCTCGACCTATCCACTGATTTGCATATGTTTCAGTTAAATGCTGACATTGTACTTGACTGAAATGGGCGGGAGCCCCACCATGCATAAAGAAAATATCTCTTCTGACGCCCAAAGGAACTTCCTCCAGCAGTACTGGATGCACTCCTTTTAAAAATTGCCTCACCATTTAATCGAGGAGGTAAAAAATGAAGCCCAAATGAATCATCCCCAATAACTCCGAGCCACACGTTAAGAGAAAACTGTTCTTGATGGTTAGTTTCGACAATAGCGTGAGGGTTTTCATCAGCCCATATGTGGTAATTATGAAAATTAATAATCTTGTCTCGAAAAGAACTACATTCGTCTGTGAATTCTATCGTCTTCAGAAAGTCACAATTTCTTCTAATCATTTCCAGCATCCAATTGCAAAATTCAAGACGATTCGGAAAGTCTCGCGGTTACAGTACCTGTACTCGTTGCAGATGGTAAGGGTATAAGAGTTCCTTTAAATTTCGAAATACCGTCATAAAATCAACATTTAACTGAAAAGAAATCTTTCTAGTACTGGTAGTACTAGAAAGATTGCTTTCAGCTAAATTATTAGCTGAAAGCTAATAAAGTACTGCTTTCTCAAGCTGTGGTGTTCGTACTTCTCGATGGCGACCACAATCCTGCGTTCTTTTGTCGAATGAATCATATATAGAATAATTCCTGAAAAATTGATTATCACAGGTATCACAATTTTCTTATTATATGTCACACGTGGAGTGTTTTTCTCCATTACTCTATTTTTGTCTATCTGAGAGTATCTCGATAGAGTTTGGATATATCGACGATTTTTGTTGACGTTTTTACTAGACACACACGTTTTTACTGAATCAAATACGAACAGAAATCAAGAAGGTGTTACATCATAAAAGGCAAATTCAATCTGTAGTTTAAGGTTCACTGGCTATGATTGGAAATATTGTCATTTCTTCTTTTCAGCAAAATGCGGAATATATTTATGAGTTTCTACAATTTTCGAAATGAATTCAAGACGATCAGAGAATTGAAAAAATTTTGGGAAACTTTGTAGCATTTGAGTTTGTGTTATTCGGTTGATAATTCTGTTAATAATGAGAGAAATGCACAATTCCACTATCATTAAAAGTTTCTACGTCATTCGTAATAATTTGAGATGAGTATCTCAAAACTGAAGGAAGTTGATGGATATTTCTTAGTTTTGTGATACATGAATTATGAGAAGAATTGAGGAAGAATTCGTGTGAATTATGTGAGAAAAACGTGATAGATTATGAGTTTCTAAAATTTTCGAAATGAATTCGAGGCGAGTAACAGGGAATTGAAAAAAATTTGGGAAGTTTTGTAGTATTAGAGTTTGTGTTGACCAGTGGATGATTTTGTTAGTCTTGTGAGAAATGCACAACTTCACTCTTGTTAAACGTTTCTACATCACTCTTAGAAGTTTGTTGATTTTGATTTTCTCAAAAGTTTCGAGGATAATTCCTGAAAAAATTATTATCATAGGTAAGTATTTTCGAATAATTTTCTAATTATATGTCACACGTGAAGGGTATTTCTCCATTACTCTATTTTTGTCTATTTGAGAGTTTCTCTATAGAGAAACGTTTTTACTTGGATCAAATGCGAACGGAGATCAGACAGTGTTTTATCACAAAAAGCAAGTTCAGCCTGTAATTTTAGGTTCACAGGCTGAGATAATTTGGAGACCAAATCGATTGGAGAATTAAATGAAGAAGCAATGAAATCCGATAACTTAGTCTAGTAGGATCAGCTGAAAAAATTTAATATTTTCAAATTATGGCGAATGCGCCAGTAATTATAAGTCTATATTTTGGCGGAAGTATTTAAAATCAGGTGTTTTACGCATTTCTGAACAGGAAACCGAAAAATCCCAATTATATTTTCATGTACTCACTCATTGTCCATTCACTTTCTGTTTCGATCCTATTTCCATTTCTACCATCGAAATATCATAAGGCGGAAGTGCCAGGAGACGAATTCTTCTAGAAGTTCTAGTTAGAAGTTCATTCATTGTTAACTTATGATTTGCTTTCGAAAATGGATTCACTCGTTCAAAATCTCGAGATTTGAAGTTCTAAAAGGGCTTTTTCATAAATATGCAGAAGTTGAATCGAACGTCCTCTAAAATGACACGATAATGCTTCTCACTCATATCAAAAAAATGTCCCGCCGAGGGCTCTCGTTGAAATAACAAGCCCAGTGGGGTATCATCTTAAGGTGTGTGTATATCTCAATGTTAGTAAAGGAGCCTTCGAAAACCCGGATGGTTTTTCGTCATATGAAGTCTTTTCATTGTGATGTGACTATGCAACTTCTATTCTAAGCTGCTTGTGGGGATGTCTATGTAGCATGAAACTGACTCTGAGTGTACAGAGGATATAGACGTTGACTAAACAACCCAAACTATCCTCTATGAAACTTTGAATCAAAAGAAAAATTGTTTTCATTTCTCTTGAACCTATCAACAAACCTAGATAGGAAACTTCGCACCAAATTATAGGGTAGAAGAAGCAGAATCTGCATCAGAATAAAATTCTCTTCAGCAGATCGGCAAACACCTAATCTGATTCTTGAAATGAATATCAATGATTGTAATAGGATACGTGTTTCGAATCCAACGAAAATTTCGCTATAACGCCAAATCAGTTCGACACTGGAAATATTTGATACAATATGAATCAGTTCAAGAGTAGGGCCATCCTTGGCATTTATCCTCGTGTGATTGAGTAACCTCAAATCTCTTCTTAAGAAAATCAACTATCAGTCAGACGAAGTCATTTTTCAGAGAAAAATCGCATATATCCGGAGTAATCAGAAGCCAAATCTCAGCTCTCTCATTCCACTAATGAACAACCGGAATATCGACTGAACCTCCCCAACCCTCCATCCCGCGGATTAACCTCAAACTCTTTTCCTTGCCGATAAACTACGGAGGCGGTGTATTCCTGTTGCTGTAAACGAAATAGTGGCACGGCTGATAAAATCGCCGATGTGATAATCCTAGTGTGCTTTAATGCTCAACGAAGCCTTCTTTATTTGATAAACCCGCCAGGAAGGGCTTCTATTCGAGTCTACTTCCTAATAGTATGTTTCTGATGAAACCCTACAAGCGAAGACTTGAAGGAATATTGAACTGCTTATGAGATGTATCGGTTCATTCGTCGCCCCGTTTGAAGGGGAGAGCTTTTTGATCGTCTAATCTCCGTTTCTCTGTCTCAGTTTCAGTCTAGATGTGATTTAATAGTCGGAGAGACGTTTAATATAGGCGTGGTGAAATAGCTTGGGAAAATAAAAATGATCGTGTTTATTATTAACATCAACAATTGAAGAACAATGTAAAAGATTCCTACAAAGATCACAAATGTCTAGGAACTGAAAAATCTGGAATTGTATACCGGACATTGTTTTTGTCGCTCTCTAGCTACACTGTCAGTAAACGTGACTACTGATTTAGTGATAGATGAAAGAGCAGGAGGATGGAAGTCATCTCCGGTGGCTGAATTCTATATTCAGAGCCCCATTTGCAATGAAAATTGCATTGTTGAGGCATGTACTGGAACAAAAAGGTAATACAATCACCAGTAGTGCATCTAGTTTGGTATCAACTGTAAAATTATCAAAAGAAGCATCCAGTTCATTGCCCATAATAGACGCTTTCGTCAATGAGAATTGTCAAATTCATAAACACTGAATAGCAGAAGTGAGGGTGCAATAAAATCATGATGGAGTCGTTTATTCATAGGATCTGATTCAGTGTTTGATAAGATATTAAAAAAAAAAAATTTTCTTTGAGTTGCAGCCTATCGGAAAAATGTAAAACTACAGTTTCCTTATCCTCGCAGTCACAATGATAATTTATATATCTGTCACTTAAGTAAGGAAAATTTCACCACAATATATTCAAAAAAAACAGCTGGAAGTAATTTATTTTTTAAATTGTTCGATTTTCCGCTCATACATCTTTTTTGTCTTGGATGTTTACCTCCACCTAGTCACAGGGATCGATATTCTTCGCCGAAATCCGGTATTAACAACGAAAATTCAATGAAATAATTCCGCCGGCATTTTCCGAGTCGAAACAGATCTCTTCCGGATTTCGCAATGCCGACATGAAAACGGTCTCAAGTCATGCAATAATTTCCATATCGCACTCGCCGTCAGAGAGTTTTGAGCTAATTCGGTTGAAATTTTAATGCAGTTAAAACTTGCCAAACATTATCTAATGGAACTGATGATATTATCTCTAACTAAATTTGCCCATGTCGGGAGATTCCATAACTTTACGGTTGGTTTGATACTACTATAATGGTCCATTATTACGAGGTTATTTAATAAATGAGGTTATTTCAGCGGACGGAGTTACGATGTTTATGGTCGTTGGATCTGAGAAAGACACAATGGGAGTTGCGATTCCATTTGTGACGTTTTAAATGTAAAATGAGCCTTTTTGTATTGAGTTTGAAAGGAAAGTAAGCTTTTGCTTTTTAAAATGTGTAGCTCTAGCCACTTACCTTTCAGATGACACAACTTTTCTATTTGATACTGGTCTAGAGAAATTTTTTCACCCAGAACACCACTTCAGATGAAAAAGTGAAAGAAATCGGACCTGATGTTTGACTTCAGTATTAATCACTTCGTTTTGATCAGCTGTGTTGATTCATTTTTTCTGCATACACTTTGGTCGGTAGAAAAAAAAAACATTCTCAGAAAATGATTGGTGTATTTCTCACTGTTTTTGATGTGACACATTTCCAGCGTGGCAACGCATGCCGTGGCGACAGAACGCGATGCGCAGGCGACTGTGCGATTCTCTTTCCACTGGTTCGGCGTTACGCTATCTCTCCCGTCACACTGAGCTCAGATACGGAGCATAGAGTTGGGTTCACTACATTATACATAACCTGTGTTTTATCAAAAAAAAGTTTAAAATACTCAGAAATAAAATATGTCTGACAGTGGTAATTTAGGAAGTGAAACTGAGCAGCCTCCTGCAAAGAAAGCAAAATCACACTAAGACACACTATCAAGTCATCAGTGGTTAATTATATTTTTATATTCTATAATTATAGTGGTCATTTATTGTTGTGTTGTGGAATTGGCCGCGGTGGTAGTGCGTCCGACTAACGATCGGAAGGTCGTGTGTTCGATTACCGTCTCGACCAGATATTTTTCTCGAGAGAATTTATCTGGTTGAAGCTGGAATGGTTCTGCAACCGTGTTAGGAATCACACGTTAAAAGGTAAGACCTCGTTAGTCCTTAGCTCGCAAAAGTTTCCCAACTTCTGAGAGTTGTCGTTCGTATGGGGGCGGCAGCTGATTAACAGAAAAACAGATTTTTCAAACAGATTTATCTATGCATTGAGCCCGCGTATATTTGGTCTGTAAGAGTAAAATCTACTAGCTTGGTAGATTGAAATTTACACAATTCTCTTAGAAGGTATATCATATTTTGGAAAAAAATTCCAATTAATTTTAATTCATGAAAAATAATGCACTAAAACACTTGCTTGAAAAATGAATTTCATAAAGAGTGACTAAATTGTATTTCGAAATGAGCTGATAGCGAGTAGCATGAATAATCTTCTCATTTGTTACCAACTGGAACATCGAGAAATTCATTATTTTTTTTTAATTATTATCATTATCACGCTTTCATTAGCTTCACCTGTATGTACGTATGTTTGTTTGTTGACAGAATTATCGACATTATTGCTTGATCTATTCGCGGGCAGATGGTGCTATACGTAACCTCATTGATATAATTCCATCTCACTTCAGATGTATTTCTTCATTTGAAAAAAGTATTTTTTTTATTAACAAGCGCGCCTGATGCCTTATTTGTAACCCTCCTTTACGCGCCCGCTGCCTTGGGCTTGGTTGCTGATTTTCAGACTCCCTCTCCAGAATCGGAAAATATCAATGGTCATTTTCCTAAATAATGAACGGCTAATTGATCCCAGAGTTTAGATGAAATATTTTTTGTATATCATTCGTATATAATCTATATATATATATATATATATATATATATATATATATATATATATATATATATAACTCCGTGCGTTTGTGTTGTTTCCTGTTTTCGGCAAACAAGTATTTCCCATCTTTGCACTTGGCTGCACCGCGCTGATGAGGCCAATAGCCAGAAACACGTGTCCGCGGTTTGCCCCCCTTTTTTGAGTGTTGTTACCACAAATTGTTCAATTTTTTATTTATATCATGCACACTCGATAAAATCTCTATTTATTTATATACATACATATATATATATATATATATATATATATATATATATATATATATATATATATATATATATATATATATATATATATATATATATATATATATATAAATATATACATATATATATATATATAAAAGAAAATGGTGTTAGTTACACTATTTATAACTCAAGAACGGATGAATTGATTCGGCTGAAAATTGGTGAAGAGGTAGCTTAGAACAAGGAGAGGGGCATAGGATACTTTTTATCCCGTTCGACCGCGTTTCCGTGAAGTCACCAAGAAGTCACTAGTAAACGTAGTACAGCAAAAATGTATCTGACATGGATTACCAAAAAAAGGTAAATGACAGCTAAACGTAATTTTGTCAATGGTCAATGAAAGCATTTGATGATGGAAATGGTGTTTTATATTTCCTGGATGCCCCTGGTGGAACTGGTAAGACATTCCTGATGTCATTAGTTTTAGCTACTGTTCGTGCGAGACCCAACATTGCGCTTGCAGTTGCTTCTTCTGGAATAGTAGCCACATTGTTATAACGATGCCGTATGAGTCATTCAGCATTTAAATTGCCGTTAAATCTTCAAACTATTGAAGAACCAAAATGTAATATTTCAAAAAACTCCGCAATGGCCAAAGTTGTATCAGCATCGAAAATCATCATATGGGAAGAATGCACAATGACGCACAAACGTGCATTAGAAGCACTTAACTAAACATTGAAAGATCTACGCAATGACTCGAGATGTTTTGGAGGTGCAATGATTTTACTGTCTGTCGATTTCCGCTGAACACTGCCAGTAATTCCAAGATCAACGGCTGCCGACGAAATAAACGCTTGCCTCAAATCATCGAATCTATGGCGCTATGTGAAGAAACTTCAGCTGACAACAAACATGAGAGTTGCATTGCTCAATGATACATCTGCTGAAGATTTCTCTGAGCAATTGCTGACTATCGGTAATGATCGAGTACCGGTCGACGAATCGAGAGGATTGATTTCATTTCCTCAGAATTTCTGCAACTTTGTCTCATCGAAAGACGAACTTTTCAGCAAAGTGATCCCAAACATAATTACTAACTGCAAAAATAATGTGAATGGTTGGGTGAGCGAGCAATTTTAGCGGCTGAGAATAAAGATGTAGATGACCTAGACTACATAATTCAGAATGATATCATTGGAACAATGCATTCATTCAAATCAATTGACTGTGTAACGAATGAGAATGAAACCACCAACTGTTCAATTGAATTTTTAAACTCCTTGGATGTGCCTGGCTTACCACCGCACAGTTTACGCCTGAAGGTTGGCTCCGTTGGCTCCCACCAAAACTTTGCAACGGTACACGTTTGGAGGTAAGTAAATTGATGAACAATGTGATTCACGTGACGATACTCAAAGGAAAATTCAGAGGTGAGGAAGTTCCCGTTCCAAGGATCCCGATGATCTCAACCGTTATGCCGTTTGAGTTTGAAATGCTTCAATTTCCAATTCGTCTTGCATTCGCCATGACCATTAACAAATCACAAGGCCAATCCTTGAAAGTTTGTGATCTGGATCTGGAAAATCAATGTTTTTCACATGGTCAATTATATGTGGCATTTTCACGGGTCGGAAGATCATCTGCGTTGTTTATGCTTGCGACTGATAATAAAACAAAAAATGTCTTGTATCACAAGGTGCTTAACTGAAGAGTGCAACCTAATGAAGAATAATTGAAATAATTAATGAAAAAATTAAATCAATAAAATCAAAAATGTGTTTTTATTGCTTCTGAGGCAGAACGATGTTCGCAGGGTCAGAGCTAGTAGCTTATAAAAAATCATTTTCATCTTTTTAGTTCGATGTTCTTTGAAAACGTGTTTTTTAAACTATATTTATTTTCTAATAAAGGTGAAATTTATATTTTAGTCCTTAGTCTGTAGTCTTTATTTTACTTCAGCAGATCCTCTATTGATCTAGCTTTATTTATTTTTCAGATTGTACTAGGTTAATAACCCAGAAAATTCAGAAAGAACATCGACTCCTCCACAAAAAATGTCTTTCACTAGCATAACGCATTTCAGTCCTTATACCATTATCATAAAATCCTCCGTTTGGATGGAATTGTCAACAATTCCATTTACCCTATTTTTCAAGAACGCAGAGCCAATGCTCTAATTATAACATCAAATCTCCCTGTGAAACTAAACCAGCGGTAATCTTGAATTACAATGCAAATGAGGCGAAACAAAACCACGAGTACTTGTTCATTCAGGGAGCGGTTTATCGCATCGCAGCAGCCGAAACGAAACAAAAAAAAGTCGAACGGCCACAAAAACGGACTTCCGAGAGATCAAAGATAGCCGATTCGACTGGAGTCTGTTTGTTGCACGTTCTGCAAAACTAAACAGGATGTTTTCCATGATGGATTGATATGACGCTGATAGCTTTGTTTTTGCGGCAGCGGTGGCGAAACGGATTGAATAGTAATGTGACATTCTGGACGAGACACCTGCACATTTCGGCGAGGTCCGGTTGAATATTCATGCCGAAGGAGTGATTTTGTGTTGATTCGATTGAAATTCAAAGTTTTGTACAGAATAATTTCAATTGTTTCTGGATAGATTGCGGTCGCCATATTTCTTTATAGGTTAGGTTAGGTCAGAAGTTTATTGTGACACATACCTATCCATACTCGACCAAATAAACCCCGCTACTTAATGAAGACGATTACTTTATATGGTGAATGGTTTTTCAGGTCGAATGGTATTAGTTCGGGTCTGACAACTCTGAAATCCTGATTCGATCCGCAGCGGGGCTAACACAAATTATGTGTTCTGCTATTTCTTCATTTTCCAGAGGCAACATACACTGTCTTCCGACAGTTCGAGTCTAAGCATATGATGATTCAGACGACAGTCACCTGTGAAAAGGCATGTTAGACATCGTAGTTCATTCCTGCTGTAGTCCAACAACTGTTCGGTTTTGAACTTCGAAGAGCGAATGAACGCTTCAGAGAGAGCCGTTCCTGGCAGATTCTGCCGGAAGTCCATACATATTCTTGCCATCCAGGTGTTCATTGTTTGTTTGGCAAAGCCTGAAGCGATGCGAATGACAGGTTTTGATCCAATGAAGCTGCTTGCAGCACCCATCTTTGCAAGGAAATCAGCAGCCTTATTGCCTTCCATGTCAGAATGGCCAGGAATCCAGAGATAATTTGTTGAATCTTCCTATTTGGAAGAGTCGTTTTTGACAATTTGCTACCAATTTAAACATTGCTCGGTAGAAGCCAAGAGCTTCCAACGCTGGTTGACTGTCCGAGAATACATTTATCGACTTGTGTATGAGGTTGTATTCTACTAATCTCTCCGGTCAATTGGATATATTAGCGCTTGGAACACTGTCGTATAAGATCTTAGGCAGGTTGATTTCTTGATACCGAAAATGCATTTGACAATCCAGCCTCAGCTGAAAAATACAAAAAATCGAGCATAACTGAGCTGGACCTACGTCCTGCTCTTGAACAGAACAGACTCATCAGAAGAGGTCATGTTCAAGGAGTTGCTCTTCTATTTCACTCAGACGTCATGAAATAACATTAGAGAGTATTCAAGAGCATTCCTCTGTAATCCAGAACATCTCGAAATATTCTGAAAAGTGGTGAATTGATCGATAATAATCTGAAACTCTCGTTGAAGTTAACGATTGAGTAAGTTATATCTTGTGGTAGCCCTGAAAGGCGTGCTTCTGGAGTTACAAAGACTAGAAATAATGTTCGCCTTTCAAAAAAGTTCAGAACAGTTTAGAATCATCGGAAATATTCGATAGTATTCCAAAACATTCCTGGACATCCAAAGTGAATCTGGAATGTTTGGAAGTGATCTATAACGTTCTGGAGCATTCTGGAATGCCCCAGATTGTTGTCGAATTGACAAGAGGAGTGTAAGGGATTCCATTTTGACATGAAGAAAGTGCTTCTCAAGATATAAGAACTGAAAGTTTCATCAGAATAGTTCAAAACATTCGAAAGTATTCGAGATTATTACAGACCGGAACATTCTGGAATACTGTGGATTTTTCGGAAATCGTCTGAAACGCTTGGACACATGCGAAACATCTCAGGTCATTGTGGAATATTACCGAACAGTATGTACTATTTTGTCAATATTTGTTCGATATTCTACATAGTTATCAAGTTTCAAGTCAGGTTAGGTTAGGTCAAAAGTGAGTGAGTCTATTCAACCCTCCACCGCAACCCGCAAGGGTTTATTGTGGCTCACACCTATTCACACTCGACCAAATAAACCCAGCTTCCTAACGAAGCCGATTAGTTGGTGAGTGATATTTCAGGTCAGATGGTAAAAGTACGGCTCTACCGAATTCTAAAAACCTGATTCGGCAACAGAGGCAACACACACTGTCGTCTAACAGTCCTGTAAGAAGGCCTATTAGACATCATAGTTCATCCCTACTGTAGTCCAACTAGTTGGTATTAAGCTTCGTAGGGTTAATAAACACCTTGGAGTGAGCCAATCCTGGAAGATTCTGCCAGAAGTCCATAAATCTTCTTGTCATCCAGGTTTCAAAAAAAATATGTTTTTCCGTTAATCAGGTATCGCCGGCATACGAACAACAATTTTAAACGTGTTTTCAATATTTGTTTGACAAAGCCTGAAGCGACGCCAATGATAGGTTCTGGTCCGATGAAGCTGCTTGCAGCACCCTCCTTTGCAAGGGAGTCAGCAGCATCATTGCCTTCCAGGCCAGTATGGCCAGGACAATATGTTGAGTCTTCCTATCGAGGAGAGTCGTTTTAGTCAGTTTGCTACCAATTTAGATGTTGCTCGATAGGAGCTTAGAGCTTCTAACGCCGCGCCGCTTGACTGTTCAAGTATGTACTTTTATCATTTTCATTTCGTAAATGCTCTTCATTTTCCCAATTCTCTTCATTGCATTGCATCTTTAGTACATCTCCATGAATTTAAATTACTTCATGTTAAACACTGGCTAACACTGATTTATGGGCACTTCATCACAGAATCATAAAACATCTCGAATCCATCGCGATAAAGATTTCAGCACACCCAAACTCAATTACTATAAACATGATCAAAAGTCGAACGGTTTGGCAACAGCGCGCTCCCTCTTTCGTATGCACGTGCCATCGGGCCGCTTAGAAAGATAAGGGATTTAACCTCTAACATGCATGATTACTTTCCGACCGTGACTTTTATTTTTGAGTGATAAAAAGTTTGGAAAGCGACAGCGTCGCGGATGGTTTTGAATATCAAATGGTATGCACCGCTCGTCTTCTTCTTTCTCCGAGTTCGATGTTTCCATCTGCGGAAGGTGTTGTGGAATATTCAGTCTTGGAGTGCATTTTCCGCTAGGAGAAGCGTGGATTGCATGAATGATGAAAATTCTTTCTAGTGATTACGTGGAATACTGATAGACGGTTCGAAGCCATAGATAATACTTATAGTTTACTTTGATTTAGCCAATCGACCTAGAAATTTGGCCTTATAGATTGAAGGCAATCAAAAATATTATTCGGGATCAATATAATATATTCTCTAGGAATCTAAGGTTTTCCTTGATTACTGTAATAGTACGAACAGATTTTGTTTGAAATGCTTACTTTATTTGTTTCTACAAAATATGATTAGTGTGTTTTTTCATATCATATTCCGTTATTTAACAGCAATAAACAATCCTTCAGAAAAACTCACAACTCACAGGTATTTGACTAATTATTTGAAACTATTTCTATTCCATAACACATGAATGTTCGTATTTGTTATGTTTTAACTCGTGGGTTTACCAACGATTGACTATACTGAACAATAATCAAACTCAACTTCATTTCACTATTATTATAACAAAACACTTCAACCGAAACTTCAACTAGTATTCGAATGTATATCGCCTTACAAAATCGCTTTGCACCGCACTGTCCGCGAAACTTGACTTCATCGATATACTGGTTTGTAGCGTGGAGAATTCCTTAGAAGTCCATCAGAACCGGTAGAATATTCCTCGGCCAGTGGCGGCCGCGTTAACTTTCTTTTGGGGATGACTTACAACAATATAATATTTGCAATTATATATCACCTATTTTGTTTCAATTATTTTGCGCCCGCACTAAAGGAAGAATTGGTTTCTCGTTCCCTACTGCTTCATGTGTAGTTGTTAACACTTGACGAATATTACTGGAGTTTTTTCCCAACACCAAATCGTTATTTTTACACCTTGACACGTGTTTCGATCACCAAGTGATCATCTTCAAGAGGAAGATGATCACTCTTGAAGATGATCACTTGGTGATCGAAACACGTGTCGAGGTGTAAAAATAACGATTTGGTGTTGGGAAAAAACTCCAGTAATATTCATTACTACACCAAAGGTTCCAAATAGTACATCATAAGAACACTTGACGAATTTATTCAAGCCAAAATTCTCTTTTCGATTGTACTTCCTGATAAAAGTTGGTACTGGACAGTTACCATCCCTCTTTTTTCACCACATATCTCAGAGGAACAGCTGAATTTGCCATGCTGTATTGGAATATCGTTTATATTGTGAAAATGTATAATTATTTAATATTATCACAACGTTTCAGCATGATCTTTTACATATTCAAAGCTGCTCTGCTTGGTTGCTGAACTTGAATATATTAGATGTCAAATGTAATGAGGTGTATCTATAGTGTCGAATAAAGTCAAAAGTTCAAACGTGTAAGAAATATTCTGATTTAAACTACCGAAATATCAATTTCATTTCTTAATATGTATGGCAAATAAACTGAAACAAATATCACTTGTGAAAACCGCTGCACATTCCGTAAATTCTGTAAATTTGCATAGTCATTCTCTCTAGAAATAAGAACAAAAGTCCGGCTATGGCTTGCATCATTAATTGTATGAATGCGAATATCTGCGTTTTCAATTGCAGCCGTAATCTCCTGATATTTATTCCTGTTCGTCAAGCATGATCTATATTTTATCAAATGTTCTTCTTCAATTCATTTCTCCTCTAAAAATGTAATTCAATTAGGTTTACATTGTGCTGCAATCAACTGATTCAGTCTTTGCTGGGGTACAGAATCTTTCTAGACGAAGTTTACTCAAGCTATACGTTTCGCGCTGGGTAGAATGAAGATACGCTTAATATAATCGATTCAAATTTTGCCGGAAATTAGGTGAAATATTTTATATTCTCGTTTTTATAAAGTTATGAGTACTCATATCTCGGTCTCTTTGTCATAATTTGATTTGCAGTGGTCCTGATAATTGAGATTGTATTCACCAAACCAAACTAGCAATTGCTTATTGGTGTAGAACTTTCTCTTATTCGACAACTCTGGGTGACTTCTTGCCCACCTTGAGTTGGATGTTACACAAGATCTCGCTCTGAAGAGTGGAAAAATGCAAAATGAATTTCTATGAGAAGAAGTCTATAGCTCCAGTATAAAACCGCCAATTGAAATACCTGATTCTATCGAGGTCTATTGAAAAAAGAAGACTATCAGAGGAGCTCCGATTAGACAAAAACCTCTTTTGGGGTATAAAATGTAACTTCATATACTTGAAGTTGTTTCTCATGGAGACCCATGTTACTCCTGCGGCCTATGATTGGGTATAGGTTTCGTCGGGCGGCTCTCGCCAACCCTAGTCTCTGCCGTATGTGGGACCTGAACGTCAGTCTCCTGTCGAGGGTGACTACCAGGTATCTTGCTTCGTTGGTCCACGGAATCTCTTGTCCGTTGAAGATGACGTTTCCTTTCGAGTGTACCAGCCTCCGGGTTGTACGCTAGTTAGCCCATTGCTCAAATCTGTTCGCTTGCTGTTGCAAATACATGGGGATTTGCGCGTGACTGGTGTATCTCGTCAGAAGAGCTGTATCGTCCGCGTAGAGTGCCAACTTGTTGAAGTTGTTATCTGGCTTAGTCACGTCTGCTGTATAGACCGAGAAGAGGTGTGATGAAAGGACTGCACCTTGTGGAACTCTCGTTTCCATGGTAGAGAGTTCGTGACCTACTCTGCAACGGCATTGTCATGCCAAACTCTGCCGAATGCCTTTGAGACGTCTAGGAATATCGCTTCGGTATTGTATCCTCCGCCTAGGTTGAAACCTTCAGCCGCATATTCTATGAACCTCAGGACTCGTAGCTCTGTTGAATGTCTAGATCTGAAACCGAACTATTTGTCTGGTAAGATTTCCAATTCGCTGGTTTGATCCTCTATTATTTTGAATATGACTCATTCTGTCACTTTGCTCAACGAACGGGTTGAGCGTATTGTCCGGGAATAAGTGATTCTTCTTCGGCTTCGGTATGTGGATGACCATTTCATCCTTGAATGGATATGGGAAATGTTGTAGTCTGAGACTAGCATCAATGATGTTCGTCATTACCGCTATACCCTTCCCTGGTAGGACCTTCAGTGCCCGGTTTGGGATTTGGTACGGGCCTAGTCAGAAAACAATTTCGGGGGGTTTGGTTCGGTAGAACAGTAGAAAAACATGGAATATAAAAATAACGAAAGAAAGAAAGTTGTGTTACATGATCATATATTTATTAAAAAACCATTACAGAAATATAAACATCTTTTTACAAAACCAAATTCAGTTTTTTAGCATTCTTTGCAGCAAACAAATTAATTACCTTCTCGGTGTGGATGTCAATTCTACGGTTGATTGACATTAACTCCAAACCGTTCAGTCGTTCCTGGCTTGTGAAGTTTCTTAAATGAGTTTTGAGGCATTTCAGAGAAGAGAAAGTCCTTTCAGAGGTACATGTGGAAACAGGTAGTGTCGCCAAGATCTTTGAAAGTTTGTACACACATTGCCGTAAGGTTTTTCCATTGTGTTTCGGGGAAGTTCTCATTCAAGCACTCGGTTCGTTTTGCCAAGGACTTGATAACATTTCTAACAGATTTCATAATTCCCATAGTATCTGTCTAGTATCTATGGAGTTAGGGAAAGTGAGTGTAGGCCCACAGCCACATGTGACCCATTGTACATCCTCCCAAGAAGTTGTCCTCCTAAGTCATCGTCGATCATGTCCTTTCCAGGAAGGTGGACAGGTCATTAGTAGACATCTCCTTTATATCGGCAGGTGTAGGCCAAGATTTGCCAAACACACACTCTCTTATTGACTATAACTCCGGACACTCGCTGATAGTTTCATCTTCCTGTTCACACATCCTGCATAGAGGTGTGTCTATTAGCCCCATATTATGGGGGTGTTTTCTTAGTTGACAGTGGCCAGTCAGAAATCCTACTGTTAAGCGTAGATTTTTCCTGGTCATCGCTAGATAATTCTTCGGCACCAGCTTCCCAGGGACGCCCAGGGTGACCCTGGCAAGAGTGCATCTTTCGATTTCATCACATCTCTTTAGGGATTGAGCATGGATGTTACGTTTGACTAGTGCCGCAATTGTCGAAATCATCAGGCCGTACGTGCCACTGAGTCCTAAAATTCTTAGTCCAGCCGCTTCCTTGCCTAAAGAGTCGGCAATGCGATTACCTTTACTCCTGTCGTGCCCTTTAATCCACCTCAGGAAAATGTTATTATCTATCGGGGCTTTGGCTAAATCTGGCACTCTAGTACTAGCCCTGAGATAACACATTGTCTGTTCTAGGCAAATAGGGCTTGTATGCTATCAGTGCAGATTGTTATTTTTTACCAGAAATTCCTTTCCTGGTGGTTATTTCTTTTGTGGCGATTGAGATACCAGCCAGTTCTGTTTGAACCACGCTGGTATTTTTTTCCATTCTCCACTCAATTCTTAGGCTTAGTGATCTGGGGTACACTCCACATCCTGGGCCTCCTTTGGTTTTTGAGCCGCCTGTATATATGCGTATTGCATTTGTGCAATCGTAACATGGCCATTAACACAACCTCCTTAATGTACAGGTACAGAGGGGACAGACCAGTAATTAATTCCATTGCCGCAGTTGGTGTTATTCTCATGACTCCTGTGATATTTACACAAGGCAATCGTTGTATTTGATATAGCTTTTGGATGGCCGTTGCTTGTAGAATTTTCGGGGAGGGATCAATCCCCCTTGATCCCCCTCCTGGCTACGGCCGTGTTTCCAAGTGGCTAGGCCTCTTACGATGCCATTCACTTCCTCGGGGTATGTTGGGGCCAGGGGTTGCGCGTTGTCGTCTTATCCTGCGTACCGTCTGTTCGACTTGGTTTTTGATTTTTTCTACTTTGTACGTGGAGAATACATCATTTTCTCTACACTGTCTTTCGAAATTGTCAGCAAATGTTTCTGATTTCTCTTGATAGACGATTCCTTGTTCACCGTGTATTGACAGGCATGGTTTTCGGCGGCCCTTCCTTGGGGGCTTGAAGCGCGTGGATGGAACTTCCTGAACGCTTCTCTCCATGGATTGGATGATCGCCTATTGCAGTTGTGTTGTGGCGTTCTCCAGGTCGGTCATGATGTGTCCTCGATCGGAGATTGTATTTATATTCTGAACGAGATGGTGGAGAGATCACGCGGCGATGGTAGAAGAGGCATCTGGGCAGAGCACTATGGTACTATTTTCGTTCTGGCGAAAGCCAAACAACTTTAATGATAATTTTGTTTTCACCTAATAGTCAACCCTGAAGTCCAGTCGTTAATTCATTAGCTGCCCTCCTGACGCCCCATCTCGCCGAACAAGGAGCGAAGCGTGAATAAATAATTTATCGATGGCCGAATTCCGCTTTTATCTACTCCGAGCCGATGTAAATGTTGAATAAATTCCAGCGAAAGGCACGCCGATAAAAGCCCCGTAATATCTAGGATTCTGGAGCAACCAGTCGGGGATCGATCAAGTCGTTTGCTGGCAAGGATAACAATTTCGAATCGTTAAGACCACCATAAATGTTGACATAAATACAACTCGCTGCTATTATAGCCGTTTGTTATCATTCTCGAAAGATTGCGTTTAATTCTCTAGCGCAAGATAATTTTTCAGGAAAATAGACGGTTGGAGATCTGATAAGTAGTATTGTTTTGTGTGTTTGTTTGTATTTAAAGTATGAACTTTCGCACAAAATGTCTGGTGATGCTCCTTTCTCTCAGGTGAAACGTGGCCAAAATTCAAATGCCGCAAAAACAGCAGCTGAAAATAATGATAAGGCAGTAAAATCGGAACTAAGCACAAACGAGGTTGAATTTTAGAAAAAAGGCACTAAAAAAAGTGAGGCAGTAGCGAAGCCTGAACCTAAATTTTCAGGAAATGAAGGTGGTAGGTCGAAAAAAATAATAAAAAATTCATGGATTCTGTAGAACATGTCGAAGAGAATGACGAAATAGAAGGAAATGAACATTGAACTATACTAGAAGGGAACATTCCTCAGGAAAAATTTGTTTTTATAAAAAAACGCTTTAGCTGTTCAGTGCTCCATCTTCAAATGAAACATGTGGTAAACTATCGTAGAAAGATAGAGAGGAATTCTTCTTCAAAATAAATCATTTGCAAAAATGCATCGATGATTCTTCGGGATAGAATAGAGTAGAATAAAATAGAGTACTTTATTCCACCATTTTACATACTACAGTATATTTAGGGCAAGTCACGAATACAAAGATGAAGTCATCTACTGAAAATGAATAGAAATTAAAAGTGTGGGTTAATTGAAAATATAAATCCAATGAAGTGTTTGACAAGAAAAAGACACTGCCACGTCAATATAGTGCTCAATGTTATAAAAAAATGTTGGAGAAGAAACTGGTGGATTCAAATTTTGCGAGGCTTCGTGCATTCAAAAATGATTATACAAATGTAAGTTCAATGAATGTCTGTTACTGATGGTAATTTTATGTCTAGGCAGGTGCGGATCTCGTTCAATATGTATATGTGAGTTTCACAATGTCTTTCAAATATAATTATGCTCTCAAGTAAAACTCCAAAAAAATTTATAGATATATATCTAATTTTGCAAGTGGCTTGAAATCAAGTTGATTAAAAAAAGATGACAGAGATCTTTAAAATAATAATAATAGTAGTTATTCACGTAGGAAAGAAGAATAAGAAGAATACAGAACGATGTATTAAAAAGATAAAGGTGAATATATGAGCACTCGATAAGGGTTTTTCACACTTTTTTTCGAGAAAATATAATGCAATGAACATACTGTAAGTATAAATTGATACAATGCTTGATGCGTGTGAGTGGAAAAAGTTTGTTTGTGTGACATTTAAATGACACAAATGTTATAAGCGGTGTGTTAGAAATTGTAATGAATAAATAAGGTAAAATGGACAATCCTGATATACTAATTATAATATGAGGTTCTATTGTAAAGTAATAACAATTTTGTTCTTTCACAAATTCTTTACAAAGATAAAAACTTCATTTCAAATAATTTTTTTTCCAACAAAACATTTGTCTTGACTGTCTGCATATAAATTGCCTCAATGACTTTTTGAAGTGGTGAAATATATTAATGTTTTTATTATATTAGGAAGAGTATTGAACAATTTTGGAGCCAGGTAGGTATGTGTATGTTGAAGAAAGTGATTTTTGTGTTAATCGAATTATATGATGATTTTTTTTTTCGGGTGGTTTAATTGTGTGAACCTACTTTGGCTATTATTCTTATAGCCTTTCTTTGGCACCTAAAAACACTAATGGAGTTACTTAAATAACCCCAAACCAGAATATCATATGACATAACTCTATGAAATAATCCATAATAGGCTCTTTCGAGCCTATTATCAAACTGACAACATTATTCAATCGCCTCAGAACAAACAAAACAGGATAAAGTTTGCTAGTTGCAGCTTTGATATGATCAAAAAGCTCAATCTATTATCAATAATGAATCCCAAAAAGACTATACTTTCAGTTGAATACTGGGATTGGAAGATTATATTTTAAGATTATATTCATTCAGAGTCAGCTTATTAGAAGCAAACGAATTACATGGTAATGATTCGCTAGTTGTAAGCCGGTCGAGTCTTTGCTAGAACATAGTGAAGTCGTCGTAAGTTCTGCATTAACATAGATCAGGAATAATAGTGAAACTAAAACGGAGTCTTCGAAACGCCATGTTTCAATTCTTTGAGGTCTTATTTGATGTTGTTCACTTCACCTATTTGTAAGATAAGACTGGACGAGCTTGAGAACTGTGTCCCGGACACCATAGTGACTCATTTTTCAATCAAAATAGTATGCCATACACATTCAAAAGCCTTTGTCAGGTCACGTAGAGTTAAATCAAAGAAGAGTGCTTTTCCTATTCAAGACCTTCGACTTTGTTGTACACTAGTTTGTGAGATGCTTGAGTAGTAGACCTATTCCTTTGAAACCCTTAATGGAAACTGTTGAAATAGAACCATTTTTTAAAGTAATAAATAAAAACGATTTTTTTGAATTATATCAATTACTTTCCCAATTATAGATTTTGAGCTAATTGGGCGGTAATAATCCGGTGAAGATTTATAAACTGGAAGAATAAGTTCAATTATGGATGAAAAAAATTCCATCTAAAGCAACTATTTGTGCAAGAAAATCGAGTTTTATTAACTTTTGTGATTATTGGTGGATCGAGTCTTAATAATAATTACCCAATTTTCATATTATAAATCAATACAAAACGCGTTAAACTATGTTAAACACCGTGGTTTCACATATACGTTTTATTTACATGCGTCGCACTGTAGATACAAACACTGATCAATTGGGATAGTTTTCATCATCAAAAAAGGCATAAAATCTAGTGGAAATCGAATATGCAGGTGACTCGTTATTCAAACAAACCGTGCCGTTACTACGAATACAATGAATATGCGGAGCAAGTAAACATTGAAACAATGAACAATTTATTCATATTTTCATTTGAAATATTTATGATATTAATCCAAATTTACCAGATAGAATACACAACTTCGGTATCCTGCAAATCTCATATAGAATAAAATGAAATGTATTTTGATGGAAAGTAAACATATTTGCAATGGAAATATACCAGGTCACTTGAAACTGAGATACCTAATGTATCGTGAATTTAAATGTGAACTATACATGTATAACCTTGTATAACCATGTACCTTTAGCTATTTGATTCTTATTATAATAGTGAAAATGATCGACAAACTGAACAAAAACTTTCGTGAGAAAACTTAGCTATACGGAAACAAAGAAAAGGTTTGAAAACTGCACCTTGGCCAGCAATGAATGAAATGAACTGAAAACTTGGCAACTCAGGGTTCATGACACGAGCTAGAGCCACTGATGAGTCCTATGATAGGTCGAAACAGCGCTGTGTGATCTTGGATTACTTATATTCAGTATGTTTTTGGGCTATAGTTTCATCAATTCGATCAAAAAAATTCTTACGAAGTTTTTGTGAAACAAGAGTCAAAGAATTTCATCCAAATACGAACGTGAAAATAAACCAGTTCAAATGTAAAAATTACAATTACAAAATCACCGACAACTAGAGACTTGAAATTACGTGATTAGGGTTTGCGAATTGTGTTGAAAAGTAAACCATTTTTGGGAAGGAAGCTATCCAAAACAACTGCTTTCACATACACGAACATTGAATTATAAGAAAATCACGTTTTTTATTTCATGAAATGTGGAGTCAGGGTTAGATATTGAAAAGTTTCCCAATTTCAGATTCCTGAAATTAGGAAATATGAATCAGAGTTGTTTCGGTCTTTTAACTGTCAGTTGAGATGTTATGGAATTAGATTCACCGAAAAACTGTGTCTTTTGTTTTCTGAATTACGTCTGAATTTGCTATAGTAAACATCGTCAAACTAATGCAGCGATTCCTCAAATCCTCCAAATCGTATGTTTCAGGTACTACTCAATTGTTGCAGGAAATCTTGTGGTAAGAAAGTCATTTTTTATGATGTTCGAATATGGTATATATACGAGAATGCGTCGAGCTATAAAATATAGTTTGAATTATTTACCGAAATAAGCAAAAGTAAAAAAAAAATACTGTAGAATGAGTGCAATATTCATGAAGCGTAATTGTAAATTAGTGATATAATGCGATTTGAGTACAGCATACCACTTTTAAATATTCAATTAGTTATGTTATTTTCAATGTTTTTGTACACTTTGTATTTGTAAACATATGAATAGGTGTTTGACAGTTGATATGAATGATCACAAAATAATCGCCATGATAAAGTTCAATATATAATTCTGAAAACAGTTTTTCGTCACTTGTTCATTTCTAGTTCATTGTTCATTACTTGTTCATTACTAAAAACCCACATTCACTTCTAATACAGGTAATAGCAAATGGTTCGTAACGATACTCTTGAATTATTCAATACAACTTTTTCAATGAATATCATTTATTTAGAAGCAAGAAATAACATTCCTCATTCGTAGATAAAAAGAGTTGTTTTATTTTAACCCTTCATGACAATTCAAATCTGAATTGGGTTTCAAAACTATCCTTGTATACTATTTCATGTTTTCGGGATCCCAATTTTCTACAAAGTATTGGAAAATGTTGAAAGCCAAAAACGTTTCCATACATAAAATATTAATTGAATGAAATATAAAAAGAATGATCTTCTCACCTGTCTCGGACGTTACCATCAATGGAGGCCTGAGATTGAAATGAAGACAAAAGGATGGGAAATGAAATTAATGATTCATTCACTTAACAGGCAGAGAATCGTAGAAAATATGTTGATCCTTACTCACTTATAATGCAGAATGCACGAGGTGGGTTTACATAATTCCATTCACGGAGAGCAAGCAGCATATTCCGTATTTCGTGACCAACTCTCAACTGTTTTATAACAAAAGAAAATATACTACATTCATCCGTTTGTGAAATCGGAACTGAATCTAAACGTGAGCGAGATAGCTCTTCTTTTATATAGGGGATTTGTGAGATTCGCTTTTATTTTATATTGAAAGAAAGGTTGAACTCTACTAGTTTTCTTCTCAGAAACCTAGTCGGTGTAAAATTTTATAGCGCAAGGTGACTGCGTTGAAGCTATTTTCTGGATTCGTTGGTGATGATTTTCTGGTTTTCATGTCTGACGTTTCGTACGCAACTGCGGTAAATGTTATTAAAAGCGATGAGGCAACATCGCATACAACATTGTTCAAGGTTCGAGTCCATCGATGAGGGGTGTGACTGTATTCTTCTGGCCTAGATAAGAATCGGAAGGGCTTGGGATTCTGGTAGGAGCTTCTTCATCTTTCGAATGTGATGGAAGAACAAGATGATTTGACATTCCAGTGGGTTAGTATGAGCGAATAGATGTTAAAATCAGAAAACAACAACGTGCCTCAGATTGAGTGATCATGGAAACACATTCCCAAAGTTTTGGGGTTACTTTTGTAAAGGCATTATGAAGAGCAGATGAATTGAAAACAATGGAAATGAAAACCCAAGAAGAAATCTGATTCTTTGGTGCATTAGTAGTCAGACGTGAAAATGTGACGTTGAGTCACACATATATATTTGAATAGAAATTCACCAACAACTACAAAGAAGTGGGGCAACCAAAACGTTGGTTGGAAAGACCAGACGCATCTACGACTTTCTCTCTCTATATGTTTTTTGCTTTTGCTTCCATTCAGGCGCATCAACCTGAAAGTTTCGTAGATATATTCGATTTCTTCAATGGGAATTCTTTGGGAACAAAATATAAGATGAGCTGAGGGCTATACAAAGAGGTATGAGAGTAGCTGAGGATCTCAGAGAACATTCAGCAGCACTTAAGGATACTGTATTTCTCTCTGCTGCAGATCACATGCAAAAAACAAGAAAAATATCTTTGACTCAACCAATAAAAGACCAAAAAACCTCAAAGTGGAAGATGACCAATGAATATTGCCTGCTAAAGAATTAATATATCAGAATGATTGAGCAATTCTCATTTCTTCCCAGAACTGTCACAGATATAAATTATATTAACACATGCAAACTTGCTAACTAACTGTATTGATGATACCATTTATCCTGATGAAAGTTTTGAAAATTTTGTTTTGAATCCCGAATATTTTTTATTGGAAAATTATCAATTACTATTTTACTTTTCTTCTTCTACAGATTCTCAAAAAACTCAATTAGTTCAGAAAGTATCAACTCATTGAAGATTCACAACTTGAGCAGGAAGACAAGAGAATTTTCGTGATGACTAACAGTCTTTCAATCATGTGATTGAAAACCGTTTTTCTTGGATGAACTATGAAGAATAAAAGGTTGAGCTCACGGTCTCTTAGTCCCTCTTCGGGTGATAATACTTTTTGCTCATTACATTACGGTCGGTAGCTAAGCGGTTATGGCGTGGGTGATTTGTTCACTCACTCGAATTGACTGCCGTGTTGGTCGATGGTTCAAGCCCCGGGCTGAACGATCGACTTTCACTTGCTATCGTCCAACCCGTGTTAGGGATCACACGTTAAAAGGTAAGACCTCGTTAATGCTGAGCTCGTACAAGTTTCGACTTCTGAGGGTTGTCGTTCGTAGGGGTGTGACAGCTGGTTAACGGAAAAACAGATTTTAAACATTAAAGTCTGATCTGTCTGTCACACTCACTGCATCTTTATTGAACAATATAATGAAAAAATAATTGCCTTGAAGTATTTTTCGCGTAGTTGTAATGTTTTCATTGGATATTGTTATCTTATTGTGACAGATCATATCACTCACAGAAGAAAATAGAACCTATTTTGTAAAATAGTATGAACTATGGCTCTCCAACTTCCTGAAATGAAATTTCCTGCAAGTGGTGTTTCCCAGGGATCCATTTTGTCTCCAACCCCCTTTTTATTAAAAGTATATCAACGAAATGAAGGGGTTATATTTTTAGGAGTGATTAATTTTTGGGAAAGAAAGTTTTTGGCTTTCTACTACTCCATCTTGATACAAAAAAAAAGGATGAGGGAATCTTTCAAAGAAAGGAAGGAAGTAATCAAATTTGAAAATAAGTAACTCTATACATGGATGTGTAGATCATGCAAAGAAGTAACTTTCAGACACAAACTATTTCGAAAGAATTTTTTTCTTTCGTATAATTCAATGTTTATATGAAAGTAGCTGTTTCAGGAGGACTTCTTTTCAGTTTGTGTCTGAAAGTTACTTCTTTGCATGATCTACACATCCATGTATAGAGTTACTCATTTTCAAATTTGATTACTTCCTTCCTTTCTTTGGAAGATTCCCTCATCTTTTTTTTGTATCAAGAGGGAATAGTAGAAAGCCAAAAACTTTCTTTCCCAAAAACTGATCACTCCTGAAAATATATATATGAAATATTATTTTTTTTTTGTATCAAGCTGGAGTAGTAGAAAGCCAAAAACTTTCTTTCCCAAAAAATATATCAACTACTTATTGGAAAAAACCAATAATCCAATATATTGCTTTGCTTACGGCAGTACACTTCTTCATCTTCACCGTCATTAGAAGGTTGCATATCTTCATGAGGATCTAGAAGTGATTTCGAATGGGGGTGAAAGTAGACTGTTTCAATTTAGTGCTACGAAAATCCAGGCATCGGTTTTCTACAAAAAAATTAATGTCTTGGTACCGGTTATAATAATGTCAAGACAGACAGTTGCGCTTTCTGCTTCAATGAGTTTGTTGGGGGTTGAATTGGACACCAATATGTCTTGACATAATCATGTCGCTGGATTTGCGAAAGCTGCTTCTCAAAAGGTCGCAACTAGAGAACTGTACACACCTCAGCAACTTTTGAAGCTTCATAAAGCTCAGATCAAATCTTTTTTAGAGTAGTATTCTTATGTGTTCGAATGACTTGGCACATTTGATTCCACCCAGAGCGGTACATATCAAAAATACGCGACGGAGTGTGGCAGTCAATCTTTTTGAGGTTCAACTCAGTACACTCCAAACGTTACTGTTTAGGAACTCTTTCATTTCAAAAACTGCATTTATGTGGAATAAACTTTCTCAAAACTTTTTTCCAAATAGATATAATCTTCAGCGATTCAAATACAATGTAAATCGCTACTTTCACATAGGCACCGCTCTTAGAGCGCCTTAAGGATGTTCTTGTAGTGCTTGTGTTTTGTCATTGAAAAAAACAAGTATTTATCTGAACTGAAACTCTGCCGCAGACATACGTTTCATCAACCAAGTTCGTGATTTCTCAATAAAATCTTTTTATTCCGTTCATCAGATAGTGGACTCTTGGTATTTCTTCAATTATTCTGTGATGAAACTTTGAAATAACATCCAGTGTTGTCTTCCAAAACATTTCTGTTTAAAGTTCAACTTCGTACAAGTTAAACTCAACAAAATCAAACCGTTATTCTTTAGAAAATCAACCCACGAAATATTCATGAGAAACTCGAGGATAATCTTCAAAGAATATTTTTCATTGAACCTGGAACAAAAGAAGCCCGCACCTGATCGACCCCATTTTTTTAATTAAACTCGATGAATTTCACTCTGATTCTGTTCCGATTATCTTGTCATGATGAGCTTGAACAATTATTAATTTGTTTCGTGAATGAAAATTAAAATTCTACCAGCAGATTCGATTAGGGATGGATTTATTTCTTTGAAAACGGGCTTGATTTTTTTTGGGAAATTGTATGAACAAATAGAAAACAGTCAATGGATTATTGAAATGATCTAAAACACCTGAATAAATTGGACCAAAACATTTGGTTGGGTTGGTTAAAACAAAAAATGTCGAAAAAATAGCGAAAAATCGTTAAAACGTTAATTTGTACAGATAACAAATTATTGTGAACTGAAATTGAAATTGATTAATAATGACAATGAATCAAACCATGAGTCAAATGTCAATCATTTTCGGATAATGAAAAAGTGAAACAAAAATTGAGTAATATATCTCATTCCATTTCTCACTTCTTATTGTAAAACAACGATAAAAATGAAAACAACAATGAAAATTAATTAGCGCTCCGGGAAAACTGCATTTATTTAGTGGCGCATTTGCTTCTTCAGCTACAGGAAAACCTGGAAAAACCTGCAGCACCACATCGTCTGAAGATCTTGATCTGCCAATGTACTCTCTCTCATAAAACAAAATGTAGGGTGTCTCCAAAGGCTCCAGTAGAGTCAATACTTCGCCAGAACACTTCGTGACATGACTATCGTCAAACTTAAACCAATCCGTTTCGTCTTTGACCAAGGCGTAAAAATGACCAGATTCAACGCCACAACCACAGTGAACAATGACCGCATGAATATTGTAATAGTGGTCTGCTAGATCTATTCAGAACCTTCATGAGAGTTTGGTGCTTCCGTCCGTCAGTTAGTTTGGTGCATGTTTGGCAATACAGTCGATCATCACCTGTTAAAAATTCCATTTTCAGAGGATTTAACAATAAACCTTGCACGGACTGGTTATTAGTCATATTAGGAAACGCTAGATGAAGTTCCAGAAATTCACATACGTTTTCACTACGTCTTGAACATTTACTGCAAAGTAAACAAGTGAGGATTTTTCCAGCAAAAGATTTACAAACACGAGAAGAGATGGACTGTACGAAATCATTCAATCCAGAGCGGTCAGGAGTATTGATTTTGCTATTTTTTTGCTCACGAAGAGTATCCAACAAGAACCCCAAGATTTCGGAACAATCCTCTTCTCGTTCATTATTAAAACCTCGTTCTTGATATTCTTCGTCATGAACAACACTTCAAAAATGCTATTCATGTAGAAAGTGTTTCCCAAATTATCCAATCCAATTTTCTTCTCTAGATTTTCAGGATAACTCTCGACTGATTCGTAAGGAAGAACATTTTCCACAGAATCTGTATCAGAACCATTTCTCAAGCTACAAATAATCCTTCCAAGTGATGAAGTGTTTCGTAGAGGGATAGATTCGGCTCTTGCTTCATGAAGCTCTTCTACTGAAGGGGAACCAGAACTACGAGGACTGCAACTCGTATTTGGATTAAATATTGAATTAAACAATATATGGAATGAAATGACTCGATTATTTTATTTTCAATCTCACGTTTTTATAATTTGTATACAATTGACATTCCACTTATTGTTTAAATCATCAAATTGTTCGAAGAAAAATTCAATGAAATACATGAATTATTCAATTTTTATCAGTAACAAATTTTCATTTCAGGTCAATTTGATTTTTTATTCTTTGAAACACACAATATTTTGTAACAATCCAGTCACCAGAAAACATCGTGAAGCACTTTCAAACAATTCAATTTCCTGATATAAGTTTGAAAATATCAAACAGGTTGACATGACTGTCAAAATGTGTTTGATTTTGATTATCACGCACCACCTATCTTCGTAATTTGAACCGATAATGCATTCGAGTATCCATTTCTGCATAAGGAATATGCGAAAACTCTAGCATGATTGTCCTCAATCTTAAACAAATACGAATTCATCGAATATATTTCGTGGGAAGTGAAACACAGTGAGGAAAAATATTGATTGAAGACTAACGCTAGTTGCACACACACCGATTTTGGACGGCCGGCTTTGTACCGGTCGTCCAAATTCCAATAGTGAACCACATATGGGAACGGGACCTGACACACACGCCGACCGGTGATCGTCACCGGTAAAATACCGGTGAGCAGCCGTCCAGTCTGTGTGTGTGTGCAACTAGTGTAACTGCATTCAATCATTTTTTAAATAAGAAATATCAGGAATATCACTTATAATTCATACTGGACACGGTCTCACGCTAGTTGCACACACAGCGATTTTGGACGGCCCGTATAAAATCGGCCGATATTTTATTGGTAGCGGGTGCTTGCACACTCACCAGATTTTTATCGGTCGAACAATCAGTTGCTTTGTTTTCGAAGTTAATGCGAAGTTACTACAATTTCACCGAGCACTCGAGACTGGAATGGTCGGTAAAAAACCGATGAGTATGCCAGAGTGTATTTAGTCATGTACGCCACTACTTCCCGGTACTGCCGGCGATACAGTGGCAGTGGACGGCTGCTCACCGGTATTTTACCGGCGACGACCACCGGTAGGCATGTGTGCAAGGTCCCGTTCCCACCGTCCAAAATCACTATTGGAATTTGGACGACCGGTATAATATCGCCCGTCCAAAATCGGTGTGTGTGCAACTAGCGTCACAACTCTACATACACTCTTCGTCAATAGTTATTGATTAACATCGGAACTAATCGAATTGTTGAAGTAAATGCAGCTAATAGACGCATTATAATGTCGGGTTTCGTCACACATAGAATTGAGATAATCTGATAAATCATAACTGGAATTCATAATAGCAAGGGAGCCCGCGATGCAAAATGGGGATTTACTCGAGCATCATTGAGACATATTAGGTAGCAAGGGTTAGATGATTGGAAGAAAAAAATGAAATATTATATATACCTGTTCATCGGTGAGGGAAGCGGCTATAGATTTTTAAATACCTATGTGAAAAAATACTGTTGCATGGACATACTCGAGCGCGTCAGATATTAATAGCATCAACTTCCTACGTATTTTTAATAATGTTGGTATGTTGATCTGATCGTTTGCATGATGTGGGTGGTTGTACGTAAGGGTGAAAAATGAAAAGAGAAAAAAATTAAATGGGGCGCGTCAGATTTTCTAAGGGGGTGTTAAGTGCAACAAAAAAGGTCATATTCAATAATCTGACGATTTCAATCTGACCCAAACTTTTTGCAATTACCGTAATGCATTAGAAGTTCTTACCACATGGTCGTACAGTGAATATGAAGTATCATCTTGAAGTTATGCGCCGCTTGCGAGAAGCAATACGAATGAATCATCTGGTATAGTGGTAAAAATCTTTAGCATCGCGATAATGCACCTGCCCACCCCAGCAGTGCTTTTCAGTAATTTTTTGGTCAGAAACAACACCGTAATCATACTTCAGCCACCGTATTCACCAGATTTGGCCTACTGTGACATTTTCCTGTACCAAGTTCGAAGAGACCCATGGAAGGACAGCGTTTTGCGAATCGCTGGGAGAGTTCAAGGACATACCAAAAAGTGCATATCAGAATTGCTACGAGGATTGGAAAAACTCTGGAGCAAGTGTATTATATCTGAGTGGGACTACTTTGAAGGGTACAAAATAAAAATGGATGAACAAATAAATATTTTTTGAGAAAAACAGACAGCCTACAATATCTAAAAATGAATGGAATAATACATATAGCGTTTTTCTGAAATGTACTTCAAAAACTATCTCAAATTTTCCAACATTGCCATCCACTCGTCATAACAAACGTTCCATTCCTTGGTGTAATATCCCAATTTACTCATTACGATACTGATCATAGTGCATCTATATATTGAATTTCTTCGCGTCTGTATTTCAGAAATGCTAGTAACATAGTTTCCTCAAAAGTTAGTGATTGGATGACCTAATGATCGACATTGACGAAAATTGATTTTCTGTAAATTTTCATTTCTGACCTCTTCTTACAAAAACATAAATGAGAAACCATTACATGAATCGGGGGCCGTTGAATACTACCTCAATCAAATCTTCAGATTGAATATTTAGTAAGAAAGTAAATATATTCTGATTTCTGAAGAGTTCATTCGGATGACGAATCTGAAAAAGAAATATAACTATTTTTTGTGATGCACTGTTTGGAACCTTTGGTGTAGTAATGAATATTACTGAAGTTTCTCTCGAAACGGAACCGTTATTTTAACACCTCGACACGTGTCTTCAAGAGGAAGACCAAACTGTTTGATCAACAGTTTGACCAAAAAAGCACGCCAACTGTTGTTGATTCTTTTTCTTATACAAAATGCTCACTGACTTTATACTGCGAAAGGAATTATTCCCTACAAAAATGTTTAAAGTCATACCATGGTGGTTTCGTTCAAAATTCCAGATTACTTTAACATGAAAACTCATCAAGTAACTTCAACTAGAACGAAATTAAATTACAGTAACTCCTCCAGCATTCTTACCGATTTGTTGTTCTTATCAAAGAGAACAACAAAGCTAGTTTTCCCAACTTCCAAATTGCGAATTTTATTTCCACACTCGGAAGACAATTTCCCTCTCAATTTTTCCCGGTGCGCGGTACAGACACCCTTGAAATATAGTAATTTAGTTTCGGAATAGTTTCATATTAAAAGATGCAGCAGCGCTCTCACGAAATTACGACCAAACGTGTCCATTTTCTTTTATGATGAAACAGTTCAGAGTTAGAAATGAAAATAAAGAATGAGCTGCTCGCTTGGGATTGCGCATTATGAACGAATCCGGACTAGAATATCTGAAACGATTTTTCGAAAATTATGTGTTATTGTTTGATAAACGGGAAGTTCGTGGTATGTAGAAAACCTCATTGATTGTTTCAGCATTGTCGCTTTTCAGTAAACTTCGATTTCACCATCTATTTTCTTTCATCTTTTCCCCATCGACTATACTTTATGTTTATTGGATGGAATGGAATGAATCCTAATGAACAGTTCATTAAGATCAAGTGTACACACGGAGAATTTCAACCTTAAAGAAGAAGCGGTGCACCTCAATCAAATATGGAACCCCATTTCAAGAAATTCGAGAATAACGAACAGGACAACAGGCAGCAATATTGTTAATGTTCCAAGTCCAAACTTGGTCCAAGGTGGTCTCCATGGTGAATTCTATGCTCGGCTGTTGGGCGTTCAAGTGGTTTAGGAAACGGTTCAGGGCGTCTCTTCCATGTTTCCAGATGACGAAGGTGTCATGCATGTAACGTAGCCATTTCTAAACTATTTTGTCAATATTCTTATAATTATCACCGGTCATATACCTAAAATACATATTTAAAATACATTCAAAATACATTCAGGCACCATAGTCACTCAATGAAAAATTTATCTACTTTATAGTAACATTTACTGATTAGAAGCTTTCTCAATTTGTTTTTGAATATTCTGTAATTCCTCTTACTCGCAATATCCTCAGGCAGATCATTGTATAGTTGAACCCCTGTAAAGGAGGAGGCAAATTTCGAACAGGGTTGTTATTTGTTGTGGTATCTGCAAGGGAGTACCGTATCTTGTATTATAGTTGTGATTATCACCACTTGTCGGGAGGTTAAAGAGTTGCAATTTAATTGCCAATAATGATTTCATGACGTTTATACATGGCTGGCACAGTGAGTATATTGTTTTCAATAATGAAGGGTTTACCAGAATCTACGTTTGATTCCGAAAATCAGGAGAATTATTCTCTTTTGTGATATCAGCAATCTTTGAGGTGATACTGCATTACCCCAGACAACTATATTATAGGACATATGGGGATATATAAGGGCATAGTAAATATTGATAAGTTGAAGCTTATTGAAAATGTTCTTCATCTGCAGAATGGCATAATACCCAATATTTACTTTCTTGCTGATATGATCGATACAATTTCTGAATGATAGATTGGAGTATAAGAACGTGACTGAAACTTCGTGAATTCTGATGTAATCAATGTCGCGTTACGTATAATTATTTCCGGGACCATACTATTGTTTTCTATAGAGTATTACTGAATTTGTTATGAATTTCGTTAACTTTTTCATCGAGTTCACATTCATTTCCACTGTGAAATGCAACAGATACATCATCGGCAAATGATACTAATACTAATACTAACGACTTCATCAATGATTACGAGAATATGGTTCATTCGACAAAAGAACGCAGGATTGTGGTCGCCACCGAGAAGTACGAACACCACAGCTTGAGGAAGCAGTACTTAAGTTGATTGAAGAACAATCAGTACTAGAAAGATTGCTTCCCAGCTAAATGTTGATCATATGACGGTATTTTGAATTTTAAAGGAACAACTCTTATATCCTTACCATCTGCAACGAGTACAGGCACTGTTAGCGCGAGACTTTCCGAACCGTCTTGAATTTCGCAATTGGATGCTGGAAATTATTAGAAGAGATTGTGACTTTCTGAAGATGATAGAATTCACAGACGAATGTAGTTTTTCTTGGAACAAGATTATTAATTTTCATAAATACCACATATGGGCTGATGGAAACCCTCAAGCTATTGTCGAAACTAACCATCAAGAATAGTTTTCTCTTTACGTGTGGCTCGGAGTTATTGGGAATGATTTAATTGGGCTTCATTTTCTACCTCCTCGATTGAATGGTGAGGCATACGTTCAATTTCTAGGAGAAGTGCATCGAGTACTGCTGGAGGAAGTTCCTTTGGGCGTCAGAAGGGATATATTTTCAATGTATGATGGGGCTCCCGACCATTTTAGTCAAGTAGCACGTCAGCATTTAATTGAAACATATGCAAATCAATGGATAGGTCGAGGAGGACCACAGAACTAGCCCGCTCGATCCCCGAATCTCAATCCTCTCGATTTCTCTATTTGGGGCCATTCACAGCATTTGGTTAATCGTACTCCTGTTCGAAATGTAGAGGACTTAAGAAACCGCATCATCGATGCGTGCAGGGTAATCAGAGAGACTCCAGAAATATTCGAGCGAGTACGTGGCTCAATGCGCCGACGTCAAGACGCATGGTAATGTCTGAAGGTAGACTCATTGAACATTCACTATGATTTCTACATGTTGTGTGTTTTGTTATCAATAAATTAATTTTGTTTATTACCCTTCCATCGTTTAATGCAGGTACTAACTACAAAATAACAATAAATCCAGTTCGCATTTATGACAATGTATCTCTGTAGTTGTTCGTAAAATAATTTTTTGCTGCGAACTGGTTCATTTTAGGCAAAAAACCCACGAGAAATTTTTTGTTAAGGATAAAACAGGCTATCGGAAATACATTTTTAAATGGTAAACAAATAATAAGACAAAAAGTTACATAGGAAATAGATTTTAGGAGTTGCGTTTTCCACCACTTACAACCATGGGGTAAACCAAATAAATTACTGGCTAAGTGTCTTTTTGGTAGTACAAAACGTCAGGTTAATTTCAATAATGTTACTTTTTAAGTGCTTGTGAAACAAATTGTTATACTAATTTTATGTACCCCCTTTAAGGGGCTGTATCTTAGCAAGGGATGCTTCAATGGAGTTTCTTTATATGAAAGATCCTATCTTTTTTGATGAGGAATCACCTCCTTGAATATTTCACACTTATTCAGTTACACCCTGTACATTCATATCGCAGCGAATTGAGTTTATATTGTTGAGTTTCAAAACTCTAAAAACTTCTAATTGTTCCACCCGCCCTGAGTAGTAGTTTTTTTAGAGAAATCTCAGGTTATTTGAGGAGTTATAATCTACTATTTGGTAGTCTCACCGCCATATCGCCAAAATGAAGAATAATATTTGTGAATGAATCGGAGTTGCAGTATCCCTGTCAATCCAGGTTCTTCTTTTCAATTTTACCTTTTCTATCCTCAAATTAATCCACCCGCACAGTCCAAAAATGAGCTTTCTATTGAGTTTGGCCAACTGCACTAGGAGCTGGTTTTTGTTTTTTAAACTTGATCACCTGGAACACTCACTAGAACTAGATTGATCTCCACTGAGTCGAAACTTTCATTAACTGACGCCTTATCCCCTGTTTGCAGCTAGATAGTGAAACTGAGAATAGTAAGTACTCAAATACAGGATGAAGAATGCAAATCTCTTAAAACGAAATCATCGAATCGGTAATCAGAAAAAGAACAAACGGAAACATGAATGAAATTACAAATCTCAATTCAGAAGATATTGAAAATTCTGCGAGTGAAAGTTTCGTAACACCCAATATATGGTTAATAAAAAAACGACGTATAAGAAACGAAAAAAAAATATGATGAATGTATAAATGCATAACTTTAATGAGACTTTTTCCACCCGGAAAACTCTGGTGAAAAGCACGCTGAATGCAAGTTATTTTCAGAACCAGCTTATAATTCTATATACCGTGATACCTATGGGATGTCTGACTCTAATCTAACCACTGATGGTTGTGGCTACAAAACAAACAATTTAGTATTGCAATTGCGGCAAATATGTACTCTATTCTATCTTCGTTTACAATCACATTACAGTCACACGTCATAAAATGACTATAAAAAGCTATTTTATTCGTAATAGAGGGTAATTTACCCATTCTGGACTTAGAGTGTGTTTCCGAGTAAAAGTTAAAACAATTCTTTTTGGTTTCGCTGAAACATCAACTTTATGTCGATATCGACATTGCATCCTGGATAAACTTGATGTACTTGTAATGCACTGTTTGGAACCCTTCCGATAATTTCACAATAATCCCGTCGAATTGTACGAAAAAATCCAAAGAATCCCATTAAGAAACGCTCAATTCGGCCTAATGACCGGATCTATGCGAACTTCCACAAAGGGCATATTCCGCCCCAACAAAAAGGAGCACGGGCAATTCCTCCAAGTTTCATCCACCTCAACAGCAGATGCTCAGTAACGATACCCTATTAGGATGGCAGATTGTTAGTGATGAGTTTCGCTAATGGAAATCGAGTTTAAATTGATTAATTAACAATTAATCCGATACTCTCTCAGAATAACTACGTTCATTAGCTTTTTTAATCTAATAATGTCAACTATTCGTGCCTCTGATCGCTTTCATTTGTCTGATGGAGATCTGATGATGAATGAGTTCAAGAAAGATGATCAATTATTGTCAGGAGTGAACAGTGAATTTATTCAACGGCGAATTATAGATTTCAACAAATTTTTGTGAAGTTCTGAAGCAAAATGTTCGTCAGCATCTACGGTAATGCCAAACCCTTAAAAGTTCTTTATTAGCTCCTTCTAATCATATTTCCTCGATATTTCATCAGCATCCTTCACATTTTCCAGTAAAATAGTGTTCATGATTCCGAGATTTAATAATTATTTAATGATCTACAATGAATCTCGGAATATTTTGAGAACATCTTCAATTTTCATCACACATGAATCGAATCACTCCTCATTAAAATGGGACCTTCGGAAGAATCCCCCATGGAATATTTCCTTCACTATCGGAATTTTACTTGCAATCAACTCCTATCATTGAATCCAAAGAATGGAGAGATATTTTTTCGATTACAGTGTACTTATTAACAGAACCGAATTTATCGCACTATCCGAGAACTTTATTTTCTCTGAAGTGTCCACAGAATGGGGTGAAAGCCATTTTCTCGATAGAAAATAGCCCGGGGGGAACTTTACGGAAACCGAACTGTAGTTTCAACTGACGATATTAGGCTCACGCACCATTAGGCTCGTTCTTAGAACTTTACGGGGTGGAGGGAGTATTATCTGCTAGTTTTCGATGTGTTGAATGTTTCTCATAATGATCAGTGTCATATGAGAGTGATACTCGTTTAACTACTTGAAAGATGTACAGTGGTATTAGCCAGGGTAGTAGTTGTTTTCTGATAGTTGTCAGTCCATTAAATCACAGTAAAGGCCTGAACGAATTGTTTCTTTAGATAATTTCATTTACAGACAGTATTCAAGTATACCCCCTCACTATATGTGAAAGATATATAGAATAGGATCTCATGAATGTCTGGTGGATGGTCGTCTTGAATGATTTCAGCTTGGTTCTGCAGAAGTATACTTCATGAGATACCTTGCATAAATATCTTCCGGAACAAATTCAATATAATAGCTCCCCTTTCATCCCCATAGGGGAGCCACAGTTGAAATATTCAAAAATAATTTTTTTTCGCATATCTTCCACATAAAACGAATCTACATACAAAATTTCAGCGTCCGAAAATGTAGCAGTACGGAGAAACACTGATGAAAATGTAATTTTCATATGTAAACGCTCCTCTTTTATACCAGGGGGCGCCCTAGTTGAAATTTCCAGAAATTCTTTTCTGTTGCACATTCACAACATAAAATGAACTTACATAGAAAATTTCAGCCTCCAAAAATATACCGGCATAGAGAAACAGTGATGAAAAGATAATTTTTATATGTAATAGCTCCCCTTTTATCCCAATGGGGGAGCTACAGTTGAAACATTCAAAAACACTTTCCTTTCGCATATCTACCACATAAAACGAACGATAAATCAAGAAGACATTTTGTAACATTATATCTAGAAGATTGCAAAGATCCAAAACTATATGAGTGTAAAATCTGGTAGAATAGAACTGGTAGATAGAACATCTAAATAATATTCAAATAGTTAACTACCAGCTTCTAAATTCCTTGGCTTGTTCATTGACAATAGTTTAAAATTCAACAATCATGTAGATACTTTGAAATCGAAGCTCTCCTCTGGATGTTATGCCATACGAGTAACTGCATTTGAGCTCGGATATGCAGAAGCTAGAATGGTTTATCATTCCCTTTTTGAACCACACCTCCGTTATGGTATTTGCTTTTGGGGTGTGTGTTCTACCACATGCCTTCAATCAGTATTACTAATACAAAAACGTGCAATACGATGCATATGCAAAGCCAAGCCTAGGGACTCTTGTCGACCTCTTTTTGCCTCTAACATAATCCTAACTGTGGTCTCCCTATTTATATACAAGACAATCTGCCTTGTCTTCAAAAATAGGGTATTGTTTAACAACTTGGACGCGCCAATGTATCAAACCAGGCAAAGATTCAGCTTTAAATTACCGCTGCCTTCTTCGTCGCTAGTTAAAGATTCCATTATTTACAACGGTCTTAAAATGTTCAATCACCTTCCTCAAGCTATAAGAACCATAAATGACCTTAGAGCTCTTAAGAAAGAGTTGAAAGACTTGCTCTCTGGGAGACCTCATTATAGCTTAGCAGAATTCTATGATGATAATTTTAATTGAAAAGACTAACTGTAATATCTACGGTATTTTATTGATTTCATTTCATTCAATTTAGTTTAAATTGATTTATTTACATTTTGTTGACCATGTTCTTATATCCTGAACATTTGTTATTATTTACATGTCTCTTTTCAGTTCATGTTATAACCTACTTCTAGTGATTTTACTTTTGTGATTTCATGTATATGTTATTTATATTTCGCACAAGGCTTTGTCAATAAGAATTTATTCTTCAGACAATAAAGTATATTAAAAAAAAATATATAAAAGAGTTTTGGTAAGGTTTTGAAGAACAGTTTCCTATCTTACTTTGGAGTATATAGCTTCAAAGTCAAAACATGATTTCTCTCAGTTGTAAGTGAAATTCATTACTCATTATAACAGATTACTGTATGATTTTCACCATAAAGGGTTTTACAAAAACCGCCACATGTGTTTCGCTATACAATAGCTTTCTTGGGCGTAAAATACGCCTTTATAGTGAAAATCATAGAATCAACTGTATTAATCAGTTTTAATATGGATTTTCATCAAATATCGGCCAGTTCTGAAGAGTTCTTTCCAATGAAGGAAGTGAACCAGAAATTTAACTACTTCCCATTCAGACACAAAAACGCATCGATACACATTCAATATTCCAGGAATTTTAATCGTGTGTGCATGTGGAATCATTTACCGAATATGCAATCGTTTTCCACAGAGTTCGCTCCAGCGAACGATACATTTTGCTGATTTTTCGCAAATAGCTTCCTCAAAGCCAGGTAAAGCTCCGGGAGAGCCCTCCGAAAAGCACAATATCGTTTTCCTCATCAACCTGCCAAAATCGCGTCTAGTCCGTCGTTCAACTCTACCTTAATCGAGTCGAGAGATTTAACGATATAAGAAAGGTTTTCCAATATAACCGATTTATGAAACGATTCACGAAATCACATGATCCGCGGAGCAGATGGAAGCCCAACGAATCGAATATTTTAGCTATATCGCCGACTCGTATCGGTTGGAAGACGAAACTCATGGAACAAGGCCAATTTTTTCAATCGAACGAGAATAGAACTGATGGACCAAGAATTGATCCTTATACAAATTTTACCACTTCGGACTTCCATTGTCTAATATGATATACATTGATTTGAAATCCCTGATAGAATCTGTAAACTTAAAAAGATTAGCTTAAAAACAATTTTATTAGAATAAACTGAAATTACAATGGAATAACACACAAGCAACAACCAAAAAAACCAAAAAAAATTAACTATCAACACGAGACGAAAACAAAAAAATTTATAACAAGAAATGAAAATTAAAAATATAAAATTGTCTTCGAGTGATGACTGGACTTATTCCTTCGAGATCTGACTATTTATAGCTCATTCGACTGCTTTCACCTATCTCCTCTTCCCTCTCTCCCCTTCATTAGTTTTTAGCGGGAGCCGACCGTTTGACGGGAGTTGGTCTTGTTCCCCTTGATTAGCGGTTTCCATATGTTACGTATCTCTACGCTAGCTTGGCTGAATGCGTTGTTGGACAACATATATGTGGCTTCTTTGAATTTTCTCCTTTTCCAAAGGCTCCCCAAAGAAAGACAAGACGTTCAAGAACTAAAAAGTCGACTATTCATACAGACACTCCTGAAAAAGAGGCAGTCTGGCAAGAATATGAAGAAAGAAAAACGGTTGAAGGCTATTCAGGTGAAGAAAAATCTTACGGAACCAAAAGAAGATACCAATGGAAAAGAAAAAAACAAAATCACGGAAAAGAAGATATCACCACCATCACCGGATGAAGAAGAGTATTTGTGTCTGGTTTGTGTAGGTGCATATTCCGAAAGTAGGCCTGGCGAAAAATGGATCAAATTTCAAAGAAAATGTGAAATTTGGTCCCACTTAAAGTGCGTAGATCCCACTTAAAGTATGCCATTACATTTTTCATAACTGTGATGAGTCTGACTAGATCTCAGTATCTTACTATTCAGTTTTTAGAACTCAGAATCAACCTTAGATTTCTTATATTACACGCAATAAAGGTTTTTTCTAATCATTTTTGCGTATTTTAGAACTTGTCACTACCGACCTCCAACTCTATCACAACCGCTCCTGGGGTGTTGTCGGTTGTGACATTTGTTCCATCCCTTCTAATTTTAAACCTACGAGTTAACCTTTTTGTTTAGGCACAGTATTTTAGTATTTATTGGTACACGAATACATACTTTACTATTAAAATGCATTTTTTGCATCTAACTGGCGTACTAACAAAATTATGGATGATCAAATGAAAATTGTCACAACCGTACCCAGTTTACCCTACCGTTTGGAAACAGTACTGATCAGTTTTTTGGGTTAACTCTTTGCTGCTCAGTGGATTTAGGATGGGAACACCTTTCAAGATTTTTTCTCACTGGCGCAGTAGTCGTAGGGTGGAACTACCCAGCGCAAAGCGATGTATGGCTCTTAAAGTTTTTCCAATAAGCAGTTGCGAAATTTGGGTAAGAAGTTTAGAATCAGTACACAGCTTATGTTTAGCACTTTTAGTGTTATTCATCACAAAAGGATTATTAATTTTTGTCTGTTTCGAGGTATGTAGAAGTTTTATTAATTATATCATCTATAAAAGTATTTTTCCTAGCAGGCAACAATTTATAGACATATTCATGATAAGATTAAATGGGGAATTGGTATGGGCCAAGATGTGCCATAAAACCGATAAAAAGGTTTATTTCTAAAATTTGTTCAGTTTTGTGGAATTACAACGAGTCAAGATTTATGCCTACTAGTGGAGATATACGAGTTATTCCAAATGATGTCAAGACAAATAAGAGTATTGAATTGGGTGATCCATGGTGGAGAATTAGTTTGAATGGCTTCCTTGTTTTGCAATGGATGGATAAGAAACCCATATTTCTTTTGAGCAATTTTCATTGTCCAAGAAAGCAAAGGAAGCAAAAAGATAGAACATCGGAGGAAATATCATGTGAAAATTAGTGAAAAGTACAATAGATATATGGGTTCTGTGAATGAGTCTGATATATTGAAATCATGTTACGAGTAACGAGCAACGTCTAAATTTGTTGCAAATTACCAAAAGCGAATCTCCTCAATAGGAAGACTTGAAAGATTGTATCTAGTTTGGATTCCTGGCCATACTTGCCTGGAAGGCAATGAAGCTGCTGACTCTCTTGAAAAGAAGGGTGCTGCAATCGGCTTCATTGGACCAGAACCTGTCATTGTCATCGCTTTGGGCTTTGCCAAACAAACACTGAATACCTGGATGGCAAAAAGATTTATGGACTTCTGGCAGAATCTTCCAGGGTTGACTCACTCCAAAGCGTTTATTCACCTTTCGAAGCTTGTTACCAAACCGTTGTTGGACTACAGTAGGGATGAACTACGATGTCTAATAGGTCTTTGAAAATGATGAAACAGCACAGCACGTACTTTTTGCCTGCCCCGCTGGAGACCCAATCAGGTTTTGGGAGTTCAGCAGAGCCGTACTCTCACCATTTGACTATGAAGACCATTCACCATACAAACTAATTGGCTTCGTTGAGAAACTCGGTTTATTTGGTCGAGTGTGAATAGGGGTGAGCCACAATGAACTTTTGCAGGTTGCGGTGGAGAGTCCAATAGACCTACCCACTTTGGACCTAACCTAACCATGTACGAATTCGATGGAGAATCCAAAAAGTGGTGGCACAGAATATCCTTCCATTTCCTCTACCTAACATTAGTAATTTCCTCCATACTTTTCAGAAATCCAACAACTGTTGCTGGAATCTCTTTGATAGAATTCGAAATTGCTACTATTCGATTGGAGCTTATCTCCCAAGGGAAAAGAAGTGTTAATAAACCGAGCACCAGGAACAAATTCAGAAGACGTGTTTCTAAAATAAGAACTAATGAGGCTGCTCATCATATGCCTCGATTCGAGACGAAAAAACTTTGCACCCATTGCAGTACCACAGCAGTCCCACGTCGCACAAAATGTAACTGTAGTACGTGTGATATGGGCTCCTGTCCATCAGACGAGATTATCTCCAATTATATTGCCGTTCAATCTGAAAAAATTCAATCCGTCCACGTAGGGTTGAACAACATGAATTGAAAAAATATTTCCGTGACCCAATTTTGAACAGAAATGTTGAGATATACATATCTTGATTGCATGAAAAAATTTATGGTGATAATTGGATATAACCAACACCTGTATCCTTCCACAGAAACTTTTAGGTTAACTGGAAGAACAGGTCAATTAGAGATTCATCTTTGAGGGAACTGAACTTCGCCTTTCAGTTGAGTATTATTTTTCGCTTCTACTTTTGCCTTTTGCGAAGAATAGTATTATCATTGCTATTACTAAATGTATGGGTATTCACATCTTACTGAAAATTTTCGATTGTCATTTGGAATTGATCAATGTCTTCGAATTCCAGATTTAATGAAAGTTCCTCTAGACTTTCTGAGATATCCCTTAATTGGAACTACTTATAATGTGATACAAGACTACATTCGTTAAAAAAATATAAAGACGCCCTTATTGAATGAACATAACTGGCATCAAAAATTAGTACTTAGACGATCCTAATAAATACGAAACATTAGAAAGAGATTATCTTTCTCACCTTCATATTGTTTAAAACTTTGGAGTCAACAAACGGAATCTGGTAATTTCAGTTTCTGTAGAATACCTTGAAAAGATCAATAATAGTAATGATCAAAACCGAAATCTAATTGTCAACCTTGCAAGTTTCACCAATTTCAAGATAGCAACAGTTGGATCAGAGAAAAAAGGTTTGTATAAGAAATATGTTAACATTTTGCATTTTCTAAGCATTTTCATCACTAACAGTTCTTGTAGGGATGTCATCTACTCGGAATCGAAACGTCGGGAAATATTTTTTCGATTAAACATTGATCAGCAATCCTGAAAAACAGTGCTATGATAGATAAGGAGGAACTGAAGCACCAAATCAATTCGTCATATTCGTGTTTTAGATTCTTTCAAAATCCGTAATTGTTTTGTAAATTCGAAGTACACAACTGATGAGAGACACAAATACGTTTCGATAGAGCTCTTGACAGGATTGTTTTGAAACTACGAATTGACAGAACGGTAAGTAAACCTACTAACCCAACATTCGTCTATCCGTCAACATATCTGGCTCACAATAAAATAATCAAAATCGCTTCTGTCACCAATACTCGAACTTTTGAAATGAGTTATATGCTAAAATAATAGAAGGCTCATATATTTCCGATTCTTCCAAGAATATATATCTCTCAGTAACCAATTTCCTAGAACAGTTACACCACTGAAATGAATGCCTAGTTCAAGATATATGTGATAATATATTGAGCATGTACTCGGAATGGAATGGTGACGATATATCAGAATAACTGCGAAATAGTTCCCGAACATATTAAATTAGGTTTCGTCTGACCGAGAATAATGTTTCGAGAAGATCTGCTATTCGAATTCCATCTCGATAAGAATATTCTAGAGGAAACATTTTTTCGTTTATTGTTGAAAAGGTGCAACGATTTGTTTTTCAGAAACTGAATCTTTCCATCACCATTTTCATTTATATTCCCAAACATTCATACTCTGTGTCACTATTTTTCCGATTTGAAACCGTCAATTTTCAGAAATTTTTCCTGAAGTTTCGCTGGCGCAAGTAACTAACTTTTTCAGAGGTTTGTACGCCCTGAGTTCATGTCTGATGACCGAGTTTATCTACATGTAACACGATTTTCGTATTTGACTCTGGTTTTATACAATTATCAGTGGGCGTAGCCTGGTTTCTCTTAATTAGATTACTTGACCTCTAAGGGCAGGTAGCCAGATTTATTTGATGTTCATTGCCTCTTCTTTTCTATTGAAATCATCCCTGTGTTTTTTAATTTCTATTGCCTTTCTATATACTCTATAGTAATTTTGAGTTTTATGGTGTATTACTGTATCTTCGAATGAGATAATGTGAGTGCCTTCTTTGTTGAGAGCACGTTCAGTTAGAGCTGATTTGTCGGTTAGTCCAAGTCGACAATTTCTTGGGTGTTCAGAGAGACGGGTACCTACACTTCTATATGTGGTTCCAAGGAATCCGTTTTTTTTTCAAGAATTATCTGACCTGATATTATATCCGGTTCAGATACATTTATGGAAAAAAAAACGATGCCTGGGTTTTCGCGGCATTGAATTGAAGCTGTTTATTTTCACCCCAATTCGAAATTACTTCTAGAATCTCATTAAGATATGCAACCTTCTGCTGCCGGTGAAGATGTGCATTCGCCACCGATGTCCTGGAATCCGAATAGAATGACAAAACAAGTGTGCTGTCGTTCCAATTTAATATTGTATCATTGAATAGACGTCAACTCTCCGCTCGTACAAAAAATCAATTTTCATGTACCACGCCTCAACCCCAGATACGAGAAAACATTTCATTGTTAGGGTAGTAAAATAAATGTGATTCTCAGAGCACGAGTTTTATAATTTTGATTCAGTAACATTTGTGATCAAAGGTTGTACCATACATAGAACCTTTCATTTATGATTTTTTCTTATGATTTTCAATTGCTTTATATCAACATTGTGACTACTTACTCATTTGCGTCGTGTTAATTGAATCTACACACATCGAAAAAGTCTAGGGATATTTTTATAACATACTAAATATCATAAAAATAAATGCACGAGGTCGTTAAATTTCGATTAAATTGGTACACTCGACCACCCTGTAGATTTCTATGGGTTGAACAAAGCCTGCAAAAACGGTAACTAATCTTTTATCAAGTTTTTTACAAACTGTAGGTTTTCGGCTAAAATGAATAATCTGAAAGTGTCGAGTTTGTACATTCTATGCAGTTCTTGCTCAGCAATTGAACTGGAAATATTCTCCTTTAACATGGAACGCCATCACTTACCATTGGCTGAGATGAATAGAGATGTAGGGCTTCTTCAAGGTGGCATGCGACAAAATGATGTAGCTCTTCGTTTGGGGTCTCCCAAAGTGTTATCAGTCGATTGTGGCGGCGTTTCCGTGAAACTGGCCGTCCAGCCGAACAACATCCAGGGCGAGGACGCGCTACAACTGCAGTTCAAGACCGATTTTTGGTCTTAACCGCAAGAAGACAACCGACAATCACAGCACCTGAGTTGGTTAACGTGTTGCAGCAGACGCACCAGGTAACCATTGGTCGTGATACTGTCAGAAATCGACTGCATGAAGCAGATCTCCAAAAAAAGAAGACCACTTAGATGTCCATCTTTGTCGAGAGGCAATCGCGGTAGAAGATTAGAGTGGTGTCAAGAACATCAAAACTAAGATGCAAATGATTGGGCCACAGTTTTGTTTACAGACGAATCCGATTTGGATTTCATCCACATTCTCGTCGAGTAAGACTGTGGAGACGACCTGGGAATAATGAACATTTGAGACACGTCCAGGAAGTCCACACATACAAAGGTGGTACAGTAATGCTATGGGGCGGAATCATGATCGGCGGCAGAACCGATCTCGTTTTTCCAAATCGCTCCCTCACAACTCGACAGTACCTCGACACCATTCTTCTACCTATCGTCCGTCCGTTTGCTGGTGCTGTTGGTGAAAACTTCTACCTAATGCACGATAATGCTCGTCCACATGACGCGCGTCTAGTGACTGACTGACTCACTAACGAAGGAGTTGATGTATTGCCATGGCCAGCACAATCACCGGACCTGAATCCCATCGAGCATGTGTGGGACATGCTTCAACGAAGAATTACTCTGCATATGGGGAACATTCACACAACGTTTCAATTGAGAGAGCTTTTAATCGCTGAATGGGCAAATGTACCTCAACAAGACATTGACAATCTCATTTTGTCGATGCACGATAGATGTAGGGCCGTAATAAACCAGCATGGAGGCCATACTTTGTACTGATTCCAATTTTTTTTGTATTATGATTTTTTTTCGGGGTGCCAAAGAAGAGCCATATTTTTTTTAGTTTTGCTTATATGCGCACTCAGTATTTTTGACCAACTTTTTTCCCTAAAGCGATCTAAAAAAAATTATTGCCATTTTTAAAAATATCCCTAGACTTTTCCGATATATGTAGTTATGTTATTTTAAGCAAGTCAGGTAGTGGTTGTTTATGTTTGAAGATTTTTTTTGCGAAGCTGCTATGTTTTACGTAGCTGAAACAAATTTGAATTGTGTATTCAAGTCCAATTCTTCTTATCCTCCTTGACAAACCTTAGATGACATACATAGATAGCTCTGGTTTCAGCGTCTTCATTAATATAAATATACTTTAAAAAAATTGAAAAACACACTTTTAAAGAACATCGAACTAAAAAGTTAAAAAAAAAAATTAAATAAGCTTAAAACAATAACGATCGAAAAATACTGGTATTATTGTGAAAAAAGCGTGGGCGCTTTGTGTCACATTTTTTGTATATTTAGCGTTTTATGCTTATTTTAAAAAAATCAACTTCTTAGTTCGATGTTCTTTGAAAGCGTGTTTTTAGTTTTTTAAACATTATTAAGTTTCACTTTCTCTAAAAGCGTGTTTTTTTTGTTTTTTTGAACTATATTTATTTTTTACATTTCAGTTTCATTTGCTATAAAAGCGTGTTCTTCAGTTTTTCAAACTATATTTATTTTTCAAATCAATCTCTAGAGCACCTTAAGCACCTTAATTCTAATTTTTTTATTTTTTGAAATATTTAAGTAACTGAATTTTTTAGGTGTACATTTTACGATAACGTTTTCATTATTGAAATCCATATTCTGGTTTGATTCCAAATAATCGAATCATATTTCAAAATGTATCTTTCGTTCCGTTCAAAACTTTTTTCTGTATTAAATCACGTATAATTGAAAATTAATATTTCATCTGTATTACAAAATTTCGCTAACAGTTATACTTTTTGAAATCCATTTTTATTTTGATTTTCTTTTGAACAACCTATCGAGGAGGTTACGTACAGCGTCATCTGCCCGCTAAAAGATCAAGAAATATCAAGGAGGTTACATACAGCGCCATCTGCCCGCGAATAGATCAAGCAATAATAATGTCGATGATTCTGTCAGTACAGATCCTGAGCTTGGGAGTTACAAGCAAGCAAACATACATACATACATTCATACAGGTGAAGCTAATATAATGCGTGTAATTAAAACTGTTTCGAGTCCAAACTTTCCTCAGTTTTACACGAACAGAATGCAGAATCAATTATGTATTCAGCAGATCGACATTAGTTGGACTCGTATGAGTTAATTTCATATACATATATATTCATTCTTCACCACCAACAATGGTGGTGAAGGTATCTGAAAGGTAATGACTAGCGTAAGGACCGTTATTCCAGAAGACTTGAGAAACAACCATCAGAAATACTTTAGCAGACTGTAAAATCAATTATGGTAGTTATCTCTTATGCCAGTAATGACCAAAAACTTGGTCAGCTTCTAGAAACTTCTTATGGTACTCAACTGTTGACCAAACTTTCTTGATCTATTCCAAAACAGGAGTACGCTCGTGAGTTCATCTTTTAGATATCCACATTAAACGCTTTCACAGGCACAGATATAAGAGTACTTCAAAGGCTATATCGAGGCCTTGTTAGTGTTTTTATCAATGCCGCTGTACTAGTAATTTCAACCTAAGTTATTCATTGATTGTGTAGAAAGTGGTCTGATTATTCATCATTAGGAAGTAAACAACATTTCCAACTATTTTACGAACTTGAGTTTTTGAAAGGAAAAGTTCACTGAAAACTTCTCATTCATTCCGAGTCGAAATATTTCAATCAATAAGTCGTCACTCGGTTCATTCTTATCGAACTTCAGTAATTGCAAATTCTCTGATGTGCTTCGTCAAACAGAAAAAAAAAATCATCCCGCTCACTACAGATAAATTACATTTGCGATAGCTAATTGATAGAAACTCCCCAGAAAATACGCAGCAACTTCCGTACGAGATTTACGAACAGATACTTCAAATTCAATAAATTAATTAATTGAGGAAGTTGGAGTCGAGTTCAGAACTCTAATCCATAAATTTTCCTTGGGAACGATATAGAATTGGTGTCGAAGGAAAATGTGGAAAGTAGTCGAAGGAGAAAGATATTTATTTGTGTCCAGATGCGGACCTAAGCGTTCTGTAACCGAAGTTGCGATCGAAGTAGAAGAACTTAAGTTTTAAGAGGAGAAATGAAATTTGCCAGTGTCAATACTCCAGAAGCAAAACCGAACATTTCGTAGGCATTTTGAGTAAAATATATAAGTACCTCACAAAAAGTTAGAATCTAGAGTCAGTAAATCTTTGATATCATTTCCAAGACAGAAAGGTATCTAACTATGTGGAAAATAACAAAATTCTGTTCTGTTTCACAACATGAAAACTAAACTGAATTATTAAATTTCTAAGCAATTGCTATATTATGTAAGGAAACTGACTCATTGCTTGATTCAAATAAGTTCTCAATGAACGTAAACAAATATATATCAATCATCTAAGTGACAAATTCGTTCAAGTCAGTCTCAATTCCCTACACTATAGGTTTTGTTTATTTGTTCCCTTGGGAGCTATCTGACTTGTCCATTTAGTCCAAGTCTCCAGAAAACACTGAAGTCTCTTGGGCTTATTGCGTTTATTCTCCCATCTTCCCATGACACCCATTCCCTCAGTCTCGTTCCCTGTACTAGTTTGTACAGTTTCCGTGTTGGATGTTCGTCATATTCTTCTGGACGTAATTTTGTACGTCCATATATTGCCTGCCTTCTGTGATTCAGTGCCTCACATTCGCATAAGATGTGTGGAGCTCTTTCTATCCCTTCTATCCCTTCGTTGCATAATCTGCAGCTGAGGTCTCCGTTGAACAGCTCCATTTTATTCAGATGTCCTCTAAGCGGACAATGACCAGTTAGTAACCCTGTGATCATTTTGAGCCGATCCTTACTATATTGAAGTAGTTCTTCGGTTCTTCTCTCGGACGGTTCCCTGATGAAGGTTCTACTGTGTTTGTCGCGAGGTACTTCTGTCCAGTACTCTGTGTGCTTCTTATTGGTCCATGTCCTAATCTAGTTTCGTACCAATGATTTTGGTACCCCAGAGCTGGTTCAGGACCTATATATAAAGTTGATGATCCGTGTCTAGCGCATTCATCAGCTTCATCATTACCTGTGATTCCTGAATGCCCTGGCACCCAGTACAAAGTTGATTTGTTTCAGTTTGCATGGCATTCCCAGACCAGTTTTGATGTCACCTTCGGGTTTATCAGAGCCCCTAGTGCGCTCTTGCTGTCTGTTAAAATATTGATCCCCTCATTTCTTTGAGGTCTCAATTCAATAAGCCTTGCACACTGCCAGATAGCATACACTTCCGCCTGGAAGACGGATGTGTATAGTCGTAGCGGATAACTGTAGTTTGAATTTCTATCCGCTAGGTATATTCCAACTTCCGTTCCATATTTGGTATTCGATCCATCTGTATACCAGGTGTTTTCTCCAAACATGTTTTCGGCATGACTAATGGTCTTCCACTCTCAACGGCTTATGATTTTGGCCGTGGAGTTTGTGTTAAAGGTGTACTTCGGTGTCATGTGATCCGTAGACATATTCAATATGTGCTCCTACACATGTTCTGTGAGTTTTCCAGTCTGAATTGGCACATCCTGGCCTCCCCCATTAGCACAAAGTGTAAAGGAGGTATATTCAGGAGTGTCTCCAATGCAGCTGTTGGGGTAATTCTCATTGCTCCCGTCATTCCCAAACATACAAGTCTCTGCACCTTGCCTGCTTCATCTTTGGCCACCAGACCGGAGATGCATATGTTATCATGGGTTCAACCACCATCATGTATAGCCAATATACCACGTCTGGTTTCAGCCCCCATGTTTTTCCATACTTTCGCTTCGCTTTTCATCTTGTCCAAGTGTTGGTTCCAGTTCAGTTTGGAATCTAGAATCACTCCCAGAAATTTAACCTTCCCCGACACTTGTATTTCTTCACCTCGAAGTTTCAGAGGTCCGAGACCCCCCGTTTTAGTTCTCTTGGTGAATGCTACTATGGTCGATTTAGATGAGCTCATGTTGAGCCCTTCTTCTTCATTCCATCTGTCAGATTATGGTATATTGAATAGAAAACCCTACTACTTGTCATCATGTAACTACCTCTAGTATCCATCCAAGGAGCTAACATTTGGCTCACTTTTGTTTGTTGGAAATCCTCAAATGAAAGAGACCACCTATATCTTGAGAACACAACCCAATAACTTTTAACTTATCAGTAGTGCCGTCTGACTATCAAAGATACGTATGATATATTTGACAGTAAGAATACGCTCAACGAATACATCAACGATGCTTTTTGCACTGTCATATATAAATTACCACCCCTGAAAATCACCCCTTCCCGAAATTTAGCACTCACCTCAACCTCACCTCAACCTCCGGAATTAAGATATGAAATACAACTGAATGTTTAAACAGCATTGAAATAAATGTTGTAGTACCACAGGGATCATTTCTCGATCTCATTTGTTCTTGTTGTACATTGAAGGTGAACAAAAATATATCCGAAGCATTTACTGTTTTCGCGGGCGATGATATAAAAAATCAAGTGTGATTCCCAATCTACTTCAATATTTCCGAAAAAAATATTGTGACTTTCAAACATTTAGTTCAAAATGTTTCTGTATAGAGATTGGCATCATTTAAAATAGAAACTGGATTAAATTTCTGGAATTGTACATAGACGGTGAAATAAAATGTTTTACTAAAATCGAGAAGTTGAAAAACAAAATTTCAATCAGTTGTTATGCAGTAAGAAATATTGCTAGGGAAGTGTATCTCTCGAAGTACGGTATGTCTTTTTGGGGTGTGTGTTGCCTCAATTCACTGAAGATAAACTTCGTGACTCGTGTAGGACTGTTTATTTTGAAGATTAACAACTGTACAACTCGTCAGAGAATCCAAATTGTTTCAAAACTACCTATTCATCAACTCTCTGGTCAAAGGCTCCTTATTTTATAAGTGAAGATTTATGTGTCGAGTTACACCAAAGATACAAATATTGATACCAATCAATACTGAGATATAATTGAAGATATTTTGAGTAATAGACCCTGAAGTGATCAATTCTATATCAGTATATCTTTTGTATGAGTTTGTTTCAACCCCATTGTTTTTTTTTCATGGTTCAGTGTTTTCATATTTCATTCTACTGCACATTATATTCCATTATTGTTTTTCATAAACATGGGACGTCTATGTATATCATTTTATGTTCATTTACTGGCTTTGTCTTCGGACATTAAAGCATATTCATTATTTTTTCCCTAAGGTTTCACCGGTGGTCAGGCCCTATCCCCTAAACGACGCGCCAGCATATGACCACTTCCCCTCCCCTGGGGGTGAGTGATCATTGGGTCCGAAAATAATGTGCCCTGAGCAAGCAGAGTGGGCCAAGAATGACAAACTTTTGCATTTGTCCGGCTCAACTGTCTCCCTTGCTGCGGCAAGCCGGTGTGATCTTGAGTTTCGAGAGTATCATTATAATCAAAATAATTATTCATCAATTCAAATAGGTATGCTTTTATAATTATATATTCGTTGAGAAATATGTCATAGAACATCATTTTCGGAAAGACATACCCCACTCTAAATCTCTCGTGATGAGTAACGAGAACATTTTCATGAGCTCAGTAAAATTATTCGCGATAGCTGAACTGGGAAAGAAACAAATTTCCAAAATGAACGTGGAACTTCATCAGAATCCGTTCCATAACAATTCATCCCCAGGCAATAGTCCGCTTTTAATTTCAAATCGAGCTCTTTACGTCGGTTGATACCTCGCGATCCTGGAATTTTTTATGTTTAAATAACCTGTTCGGAAAGTTCCTCTTGTTGAAGCGTAATATTTTACGAAGGGGAGTAGTATTTACGAGATCGGGTGTAGTCACTGATGAAAAGGGTGGAATGTAATTGAATATTCAAGTTTTTCATTTTATAATGAGGCATTCCATGATTGGATGGGGTTGGATGATTCTCAGGATGGAAATGTAATGAAAATAATGGTGGATGGTTCGTATTTTTTCAAGAAAATCACATGATAATAATCACGAAAATATGGTGTTTGTCATTAGTGTTCCTTCTATATAGTAATTGAAAGAGACGAAAAGTAAATAAATACAAAAATATGAGTTGCAGTTCTCGTGGTTCTGGTTCCCTTTCAGTGAAAGGGAACCCTTCATCACTTGGAAGGATCGATTGCAGCTGGAGAACTGGTTCTTATGCAGATCAGTAGAGAGTTCTGAAAATCATGAGAAGAAAATTGGATTAGATAGATCAGGAAACACTTGCTACATGAACAGCATTTCACAAGTGTTATTCATGACGAAGAATTTCGAACACGAGGTTTCAACGATGAAGGAGGGCGAGAATGTTTCCTACTTATTCAACAAACTCAAACATCTGTTCATGAAGCTGCAGTTTCGTAAGAAGGTATCATCCTTTTCACCAACCGATTTCCAGGAGTCTTTGAAGTCCACTGTTAGGACAGCAAGAGGATTGTTCCGAATTCTTGGGGTTCTTGCTGAATCCAATCTGTATTGAATGATTCCATACAGTCTCGTCTTGTGTTTGTGAATCTTTGCTGGAAAAATCATCATTTGTTTACTTTGTAGTAAATGTTCAAGAGGTAGCAAAAACGTATGTGAATTTCTGGAAATAGCGTTCCCTAATACAACTAATAACCAGTCCGTGCAAAGCTCATTGTTACATTATCTGAAAATGAAAATTTCAATAGGTGATGATTGACTTTATTGCCAAACATGTACCAAACTAACTGACTGTTATAAGAAAACAAATATACCTGACGTACCAGTCAATCTAATAATAAAACTATTGATCTTCAAACATGTCTCAACCTCTAACGGAAGCACCAAACTCTCATGAAGGTTCGAAATAGATGAACACTTCAATCTAGCAGACAAATAAAATAATCTTCATGCAGTCATTGTTAATTATGGTTCTCGCGTTGAATCTGGTCATTATTACGCCTTGGTCAAAGACGAAACGGACTGGTTTAAGTTTGCTGATATTCGTGTCACGAAGTGTTCTGGCAATGTATTGAATTTATTGGAACCTCTGGAGATACTCTCAATTTTTTTATGGAAAAGAGGACATTGGCAGATCAAGATCTTCAGATGATGTGGTGCTGCAGGTTTTTCCGGGTTTTCCCGCAGCTGAAAAAGCAAATGTGCCACTGGAATCAATGAAGTCGCCCCGTAGCGCCAAATAATTTTTGTTGTTGTTTTATAATGGCAAACAAAGTCAAAAAAATGTTGAACTGTTGGGTAGATATTGGTTGTTATGCGAAGAAAATGAACGGTATAGAACTGAGTTTATATAACTCAACCTTTTTTGTCGTTCTTATCATCGCAATCATATCCTTTGAAAAGCGAAAGGATATCAGAATTTGTTTTTTGTAAATAAACAGTCTCTTTCATCAAATAGTTGTTTTGGATGGTTTTTTTGCCAGTTTTAAAAAAACTTTTGGACACGATCTATACATCATGTGAAGACCATAAAAATGTGTTTACTTCCCTTCAAATATTCCTTAAGGTTAACATTCATACACCTTGAGATATCTAGAAAAGAAAGATAATAGAATTTGATAAAGTGAAATTAAAATTTTTCTCAGTTTATGTTCTCACAGTGGGTGTCTGATTCATCTGTTTCTCAAATAAATTTTCCAACATTAGGAAAACTAATTTTCGTACTTTACTCTCGTGAAAGTGTCTTTCTAATGTTATGTATGAAAAATAAAGCATTGGAAGCATTGAAGATTCAACCATAAGAGGCAACTATGAATTTCAGTACATAGATTACAGGACAATTGTTACTCGACGATACTCGTAATCTCGACCTCAACCCGCATTATTTCAAAAATATTGTATCGTGTGAATCATTAGTCACCTAGCCATAGCGGCCAATGCCAACTCTGTGCGACGAAAAGCAAACAGTTTCGTTAAGGCGGATTTCCACCAAACGGACAAAACAGCGACAGTGTCGATTTCGACAAAACTAAAACTTAAGTTGTCAAAATGAGAACGGATTTGAAGTCTTTGTGTCTTTGTGTTTTTGTTAACAACGAAATGTCCCGTCTTCGGGCGAAAAGATCAAAAGATTTCGGTGTTTTCTCTCTGTTTTTGTATATAGAATTCGCTATGTTGAAACGGTTGGCGACAACAAGTAGTTATTCAGATATCACATATCTGTAATTTGTATTCTGTTTGAAAATTTTGGGTCATAGTACATTCAACAAGTAAACACTGGTTGATCTTCAATTTTAAACGGTTTAAAAAGTGCATGCAATACTAGGCTCAGTTTACAAGTTGTTGCAGTTAGCGAAGAAGCAACACAAATTATTAATAAAAATGTTAAACAGTGGATATTAGATATGCAGTATTTTGGGGTCAAATTTCCAGCCTAATTGATATCTTTGAACCTATTGGCAAATGGCTGACTGCTGTAAAAGGATATTATGGCACTATTCACTTTGCTGTAAAAGCATTTAGCGATATTAAAGGGGTAATTGAGAACAACCTTGAATTGTACCCACTCAATGATGAAGAGAAATTTGAATTGCTAGAATTTCTTGACAAAAGAAAAAAGTTTGTTATCAAGCCTATACATTATGCTGCAGAATTACTCAATCCAAAATCACAAGGTTCTGAACTTGATGAAACACAAATTATTATAGCCATAGAGTGCATAATCAATATAACAAAAACTAACCTCAGTATAAACGAGCAAAACATAATAGATGACATAGCAAATTGCCGTTGTAAGAGTGGCAAATTATTTGGAAATAACTTTATATGGAAAAGTACCTTTGATAACCCACTCTCCTGGTGGAAAGGACTTTGTTCTTCATCTTCACTATCACAAATGGCGACACGAATTTTGATGATGTCAGCATCTTCGGCAGCAAAGTAACGCAGTTTTAGCGTTTACAGTCACATTCATTCGAAACAGAGAAACAGACTTACTAATGACAGAGCTGTCAAACTAGTCTATGTATCCCATAATCAAAATTTGCTAAAGAAAATTACGAATCGATGATCTCAGTTCCATTCCTGTCATTATTTATCAAATCTGCCATAATTTTATCCGTTCCATAATCTATTCGTCTTCTTAACAATGATTTCATCGTATCTGTTGTTTTCACTTTCGCTCAAAATATTCGATTATAAAAAGCAAAGTATAGAGAAAGCATGATGAAAACTGTTTTTGCAGGGGAAACGAAAAAAACCTTTTAACAAAAAAAAAACACGCGACTCAGCCTATTTTTGTCTGTTTGGTGAAATTCGAGTTTCAAGTTCAATTTCCAAACTGAAACAAGTTTTCTGTTTTTATTTTTTAAAACGAAACTGGTCGCAAGCGAGTCCGTCTGGTGAAAATCTGTCTTTAGAATAACATGAGTATTCAGTAATGGGATTAGCATTATCATATTACAATGAGCATTCGGAAAATTTCCGTGTGACTGTGAAAAATGAAGGATAAATATTCGTTTTCCACAAACTAATAACTCGACTGATTATTTGTATTTTTCCTAACCCCACGAGTGCCTAATTGACCACAAAAAGGCATTCCATTCAGCCCCAAGTCGCCAATTAAATCCCATACGCTTTCATCAAAGCGAACATATTTCTTTTTCAGCTGAATCTTTGAAATGTGTGTGTCGATGTAGCAAAAAGTATGCCCGCACCCTTAGCCTCGGTGTTTATTCCTACAAATGTGGGTCATTTATAATTTGTGACGTGCTATTGTTTTTTCGACGATGGGAACAGTAACGTCGGGTTTATTAATTTATTTCTCTTTTTCCAACGTGAAAAACGCAACAAAGCTGCAGGAAACAATGATGAGCACATTTTTTGTTTTTTTTTTCATTCTTCGAAACGGTATGTTCAATGGTGATAAAGTGGGGTGTCGTGTCAGATCTTTTGTTTCTTCCATCACCGCGTCAGATATTCGTTAAGGTAAATGGGGAGTATGATTCGGAAATGATGTGTGAATTTATTGATCAGGGCGAAAGCAAATTGTGATTTCATCTTACTTTGCGTTGAATGTCATATATTGTTATGAAGAAGAACATTTTTAGTTTTTGATTTCTTTTATTTTTTGTTTTAAACGTGAATACTTATTCAACCAACTTCTCTACCTTCGTACAGCTCAGCATAAAGTTATTAACCATCTGAATAAACAAAAAAAAGGAGAAATATCCATTTTCCCTGGGAGGTTAATGCTCTATAAGGCTGTTCCCTAACTACGGTAAAAAACTTCAGAGGGTGATTTTTTAGGTCGTTTTAAAAAAAAAGTTTTTATGAACATACAGTGTGTCTCACAATATTCGAGGTGGAACGATGGAACTCTCAGGACTGATAGAAATGCTCAAAATGCACCTACCACCTGAATGGGGTTGGCCAAAGTCATATACACTGTCCGCCACTCGCGATGGAACACCCCATTTTTACGGTAAAACATATTAGGTAGCAAAATAGGCTCAACATTTCTTCAGATTCGTGATCAGGACTACCAACTTACTACGATTACACTTTCCTGAAAAAATTTCAGTCCTGAAAAATCCAAATTTGTTTCACTTCTCATGGAAACACCCCCGTATCTTAGTGATAATTGAAGTAGATATTTTTTTTGGTTTTGACATCAAAACATGAACGAAATTGATTAAGAGGAACTCGACTTTTGTTTTCACATAAATAATTTATTTTTTATTTTGTTGTCAGGAAAGTTATTCCTTCTCAATAAGAGAGAAAATGGTAATTTTGTAAGAGGAACGGAAACATGTAATCAGTGAGGTTTCAGGATGGTTTATGTTAGTTCATATTCTCATTTTCCTGTTATTTGAAAAGAAAACAAGGATATTTTATTGCGAAAAATGTTATGTAGTTCAAAATTCTTTCAAAGTACTACTTTCAAAATCACATTTTCAATTAAAAAACAAAACAATCAATTTCAAATGATTTAACTGTTGACAATTTTATATTTTCGTGCCTTCTATGAAATTTCCCTCCAATCGAACACATTTTTCTATGCGCCTTCTATTATTTCCTCCAACTCTTCTCAATTCTCTAGGTGTGATTTCTCTACACGTAAAAATTTGGGTTTAAACGCATGCATTTTATGCCTCTTTAAACACCTCCATATTTTACTGCGGCTCATATTGAGTTGAAGCGATAAGTTTCTCAAAATAATTCTAGTTCGTGATGTGCTGATTGAAAGTGTCCACAGCCAGCTCAGAACTGTACAGTTTTCGAGAAGTGAACCTTTGAATATAGATTTTTTCCATTTTTGCTGTTTTTGCTCATCAATCGAGAGCTCTCACTTCTGGTTGGGATAAAATTTGGATGTTCAGCAACCAGAATTAGTTTTACGAATAATCTTCTCCAGTTATAATAGATGCCGCCATCGATAATTTTTCATGCACTGCTTCACACTATCTCGATAATCTGAGAATGTGATGCAATGACATTTTCCTCAGATAGGCTCAAAATGGAGTACCCGAGAGTACTCTCCAGATAGAATGAAGGGGTACAGGTATTGGAAGCGAACTATTTTGACCAGATCTGCAAAAATTTTCTCGACGCGCGTTTCACGAAACAATAAAAGAGTAGTCGTAGTCTAACGTATGTCTCCATCAAATAGAATCACTAAATGTTAGCTCTACGATTTCGTGAGTTAAACATTTTTCCATCTACTTTCTGCACTTAACTTTTTTTTAATTCTAAACGACTGCAGTAGTTCCTGAGATATTCGCATGCAAGAAACACCTCGTTTATTGTCCAACTAAATCGTTTATAAATTGTTAACGCAAAACTCGGCTCAAAAATTGAAACTAGACTACAGTGACACCGGAATACAGTATTGATTTGCAATATCCATCGGCCAACACCGAAGTTTGTTCCATTTCTCCCACTTTCAGTTAGCAGCAAGCGGCAAGCCGCAAACAGAAAAAGGAGCAGTCTCTTTCATCAATCACGAACCTCCCTCAAACGTTTAGCCGCCGCTCAAACGTTCGTTTTCCACATTAAAGCCGTTCTCTATTCGGTTTGGGAGAATGCATTACCGCAAAGTTGCGGAATTTAAAAGAACCCCGGGTGGCATTCGGCAAACGAAAGAAGGTCAAAAATGTCGGTACTTCCTCCTCTCGTGCAAGTGTCCGGTGTGTTCACTTAAATTCTTGTTCGTCGAGAGGGCGTTCAAGTATTTGAAGGGGATTTAATTGGAAGAATCCGTCTGCCATGGAGAATTTTTCCACAAAACGGCCATATCCAAAAAGTGTTTCCGATGTTTCTTCTCTGCAGTGATGAACATTTTTCGAGTCATTGTTGGGAGATGCCGGAACAATTGAGATTTTAGAATATGTAGACGAACAATTATTGAATATAACCAAACTCAAACAGTATACAGTTTCCTCAGGAAACTGTATGCTGTATGAGTTGGGTTATATCATCCAATTGTACTTCAGAAATTCTCGTAAACAATCCTATAACTGTGTCTACAAGATATCAAAACAGAGCCTTTTCAACTTTTCGGGACATCCTGAATTACTGATGATCTTTCAATTCTCCAAAATACAGAGTTCGCTCACCTTGATCTCATATAAATGTCTGTCTAAGTGTACGTCTAAGAATTACCATTCTTCGACGTAGTGGTGAAGAGGACCGACACCGAGTGGGAAACATCTGTATATCAAAAACCCACTTACACGGGATAGTATCTGAACCAGGAATCCAACCATCATCAATCGACTAAGAGAGGAATCATCAAGACTCTGCTAGACCATGCTTTCGGGCTCTGCAATACAAAGGAATGTCTTGAAAAGGAACTAGGCATAATCAAAAATGACCTTCAATGGAATGGTTACTTCAAAGTGATGATGGAGCAGGCTTTAGCTACAAGACAGCAAGAGCTCCACAAGGAAGAGAAGCCGTCACAATCAGTACTTGTACTTCCCTACATCAAACGATTGTCGGAAAGGATAAGAAGAATTGGGTCCAAATATAACATCAGAGCCTGTTTCAGATCGGGAAACACTATCCGTAGCAGTCTCAAAAAAACCAGGCCACCAAACGTGAACTGCGATTCCAAGAATTGCATTTACCGGATATCCTGCGAGTGCGAAGAATCATATGTTGGTGAAACTAAAAGGCCATTGAAAGTTTGCATTGCCGAGAATAAAAAGCACACACAGCGGGGAGAAACCAGCAAATACGGAATAGCAGAGCATGTTTGGACTCATCAACATAACATCAAGTGGGTTCTGGCTAAAATCATCCACAAGGAGGAACACTGGTTTAGGGGAAAATTCAAAGAAGCCAAATATATGTCGTCCAACAACGCATGTAGCCAAGCTAGCGTAGACATACGAAACATATGGAAAGCTCTAATCAAGCGGAACACGACCAAGCAGTCGAATGACCTATTATAGTCACATCTCGAAGGAATATTATCACCCGAAGACGATTGTGAATACTAACAATCGAAACGTCGTGAAGTAACTTGGTTTGGAATCTTTCAATTTAATATTTTTCATTTCTTGTTAATAATATTTTTCAATTTTTCAGTTCGTGTTAATAGTTCAATTTTTTTGTTTCTTTGGTTATTGCTTGTATGTTAAATTTTTGTAATTTCAGTTTTTTGCTTAATAAAATTGTTTTGTCAGCTAATCTTTTCAATTTTTTACAGATTCTTTCAGGGATTTCAAATCAATCTATATCACATTAGACAATGGAAATCCGAACTGATGGAATGCACCACGAAACATTGTCAACCACCTTCAAACAAACGTCTGTGGTTTAAGTCGTTCATTGTTTGCTTCGCTGTAGGTAGGTCGTATGACTAACTGTGCGACTCATTCAGAATATCTTTCAGAATCACTTTCTGCATTGAGCATCCTCAGAATCAATAGTTGATGATTCTTCGAATAATATCCAACAGAGTGACAAGTTTCGACTGAAATATTGATGTTCCATGTCAATCAACAACGCCCTCTTCTGGTACTAACAGTAAGCTATCTCAATGAATTTCCTGCCCTCCCAAAAGTACCTTTTCATCAATTAGTAACCATTATTAATTGGGCGATATGGTCGGTCGGTAGCCGGTCGGTTCGACGTGAGTGCTTCATTCGCTCACTCAAATCGACCGCCGCGTTAGTCGGTGGTTCAAAACCCAGGCTGAACTATCGATTTTCACTTGCTATCGTCCAACCCGTGTTAGGAATCACACATCACGTTGGTCCTTAGCTTGCACAAGCTTCGACTTCTGAGGGTTATCTTTCGTAGGGATGCGACAGCTGCTTAACGGAAAAACAGATTTTAAACAAAATTGCATTGTGAAGTGTTGTGTAGTACCTACTAATCCAACTTGGATGCTACTATGTAGTTAAAAGTGTATTAGAATTAACGTTGATATTGTGAAACTTTGTAATTATTATCATTACTGATGGATGGAAAAGGAGACAACCTTCGGAAATGACCATAGTTGTCAATGCTTAAGAATAATAAAGCAAAAGTACAGATCACTCATTACAAGAAGCGAAATCAGAAAGACCATGACTAACAATGCGCACTTCTTGCGTTGAGCATCCTCGACATTGATAGTTAATCACTCTTCAAATAACATCCAACAAAGTGACAGGTCTCAATTTATGACTGAAATATTGATGTTCCATGCCACTCACTAACGCCCTCTTCTTGCACTGATAGTAAACCATCTCGATGAATTCCTATCGTCCTAATGGATGAAAAATTGCCGACGCCCTCTCAAGCAAAAATCCTCGCGATACCATCTGAAAATCAATCGAATTCGTTCGAAGGAAATAAAATACAGTCTCGTCGCGACAAATCGAGTATCTTGATGTCTCCTCGCCGAAACGACGTCAATCGTCACGCATTTAAGAAATGCTTACACGACGAAAGCGACGACGAGAGCAGAGGTCGCAAAATATAATAATATACATCGGAGAGGAAATTACTCGTTACTGATGTGTTGCGGCGAGAGAAACAAAAAGTACGTGCCATTCCTGAAATGAAAAACATACTGAGATTCAATAGTAATAGATCCAAGTGTCTATTGTACGAAAATAAAAAAGCGTAGGAACTATCCAAGAGTATGAGTATATGGAGAAGTATGTGAAAGAAGAGACAATGAACATTAATAAAATCTGGCTGTCACAACCAAATCAGGTGATCCAATTAGGAGAAACCAAGCCACGTCCACTGATAATAATATAAAACCAGAGTCAAACATCAGCTTCGTAATTACTGCAATAGGAACAACGGGAACGTTACTACATCACCTTTGATAATGTCTACCGCAGTAGTAGATGAAAAGTCAGGCATAGAAACCTGCAGACCACGTCAAAAAAAAACCAAAAAAATAGCTTTCACGCATCTTTTTCCGGCCGTGATAGTTTACATTCTTTGATGAACTTATCAGGGTCAATTTCAATTGGAACATTTCTTTATTTATTTACCAATATAGAGGTTACATACTGATTAACAAATCCAATAGAGAACCCACTTTATAATTTTAGTTCAAGTGGGCTTTAAGAAAAGAGAATGTAAATTTGAATTTTTTGTAAATTATATTTAGACAATCGAAGAATGATATAATTATTATAAGAGTGACAGAGACTACAGAAATGACCACAACTTATCAATGAAAATAATTTTCATCCTGCGTTTGAAACAGTCTAAAGAGATTTCAAAATATTGAATATCATTGCAAATTTCGCTTTATAGGTTTTAAGCATTCTATAAAGAGGTGAATTTTGAGCAGCATTTGTCCTTGTGCAAGTTAATTCTGTACGCCTCAACGTTCTACTCTGAACATTGAACTCGATTTTGGAACAAAGCTCTGAGCAGTTGACTAATCCTTTCATCAACTTGAAAATCATGTTAAGATCCGTAACAGTTCTTCTATCCTTCATAGGAATAATATTGTATTGGCGCATAATGGGACTGTAATCGATATTCGTAATTGGATAATTTGTGACTAATGTAGCGAAGAAATTTGTTTTGGACTCTCTCAATACGATCTATGTTTATGTGGTACTGAGGATTCCAAATCGATGCAAAGCAGAGCCTATTATGTACATAGGCATAATATAATTTGAGGAGAGGTTTTGCCGTTCTGAAATTTTGACAGTTTCTCTTGAGGAATCAAATAATACTATTACATTTATTGACAGTTTTTTCTATATATGAATTAAATGACAACTTCGAGTCCATAATTATTCCCAAGTCTTCAACTTCTGAAACTGATTTCAGTTCGTGATTTCCAAAGTAATAATTATTTCTGATTATATTTTTGTTCCTGGAGAATGAGATTGACACGCATTTTTGTGGATTGAGAAACAAATCACTATCATCACAGAATTTTTTAATCCGCTTCAAGTCCTCCTGAATCTCCGCTGTCATATGAATCCTTTACTATATAATATATTTTCAAGTCATCGGCATATAGTAAAAATGTACACTTATTAAAGCAACTAGAGATTTTGTTGATGTATATAATAAAGAATAAAGGACACAAATGACTGCCTTGGGGAACACCAGAGGATATCGTGGAGGGGAGTGACGAAATCTCTACTTAAAGATAATTCACAATATAAAACGAACAAATGTGAAGATATGAAAATAATAATAATAAAATAGACAGCTAATTGATCAAACTAATGAAAACCGTAATACAATTAAAATATAATAAACGTAAATGTTACAACTGTCATACAACTGTCAATTAAAATAAAACAATATGGCCAGTTTTGCAATAAAATGATTACAGCTCTTCTATACCGTTCTATATCGTTAACTTCTCTCATATCACTATGAAATTGATCCAAGTGACCACTGTATGAAAGTATTTAAAAACTTATCAGTATATTTACATAAGAACCTTTCATTGTTGACGAAGTTTCTACTTCGAAATGAATCATAAAACAAAGCCAACGAATGTAAAGGAAGTTGAAGATGAAATTATTAAAAAATGAAATACTATTAGGGTATGACCGACTTTGCAATGATATGATTAACGTTATATACTATAAATGTCTCTCAAATCATTACGTAAGTGATTGACCATGTTGCATCTAACATAAATTCGATAGGTTCATTTACCCACGAGGTATTTTAACGAAAGATTTGTTACTTCATGTAGAACCAATCGACTTATGGTATAACCATGCTGAAAAAAACGAGTATTTTACAGTTTTCTGAAAAAAGAACATGTAGGTATACATTGAAATATTGAGATATAACGACATATATTCTCCTGAGAATACCAAATCTCTAGGGTTACATAAAGACTCTGGGTTGACCTGGAAATTTCATGTAAACTGTGGTCACAAGAGAATTAAAAGTAATTCATATGCCATACCACAACTCAAAAAAGTTATAGAAGAAACATATGTGAAAGATGTCTTTTATGCAATCCTATGTCATACCCATGAAAAACTGTTCACACACTGTTACTTATGAGTGAGGGAGAAGTCCCTCATATTGTGGGGTTTGATACTCATGGGAGTAATTTGTGAGTATTGACTCGGTGAAGATTTCGAGTGGAATCAGTTTCTAACGCATGAAGAAATGATTGGGAAAAATTATGTTTGGAATGAAATTTTTAATGATGATCATAGCAGCTATGGCCAAGAAGAAACAAACAAAACTGGAAATCCGAAGACGCCGAACCAATACCGACTGTAAGTTATTCTGTTATATCCTTATGGTACCTGCTCTCAATCACTATCTGATATGACACATACTCTTTACTCTTTTCTACCTTGATCATTACATGAAAGAGTGAACAAGGGGTTATTTGGAATGGTGCCTCTGTCGTTGTTCGTAGATCTCAGTGCACATTTTTCGATTTCTAATTTTCCGAAGGCATCTTAAAAACGTATTTTCATGTACCGTTCTCAACAATTTCAAGCAATCCTCATTTATTCTATGTATCTTTCCTAATGCATGTTGAGAGACACTAAACTTGGGCTATGAAACCAAATATGTGAAACATGTTCCTTGAAGCGAATTGATGAAATCCGCTCAGTCTGACCAAGATACATGTTATTTCAATTCTCGCTCATTTCGGGAATCCCACACTAATGTTGTAGTCACTGAATATCCCACTCTGGCTGTGGTGAATATATAGAAAATTCGAATATAAATAATCAACAAATAACTCGTTCTGCAATTATTTTTTCAATTCCAATATAAAATTTTTTATGGAGACTAAAAGTGAAATAACTCCACTCGACCACAAGCCACAATTCGAAGTAGATCAACGAAAATAGGTAATAAGTAAAGACCGTCGAACTGCCGCCATTCCATTTATATACTCCGAATGAAAAAAGCAAATGGCTCCCTCGCGACAATAATCCAAATTGGAAGTAGATTTAGTTCCATCACCCTTCCATCGAGGCAGCGTCAGGAATACTCATCACTGAGATACTTTTTGATTCTCTCGCGCAAGATTATATTTCGTTATTTGGAGTTCTTCACACTCAATTGAACTCACTCGGCACTGAAGCTGTAGATGAAAGAGAGAAAACTTACATGAAGGAAATAGTCCACTTTCTGGGGCAACTGAATGTATTGGCTGAAGAATCAAAGTGTATCATAGGACTGCAGACTAAAATTTATCAATTTATTTTTTTGAAACAGCCTTTGAACTTTTTCGCTTGCCTACACCAGTGGCTAATACAATGAATGAAGACAGTAATAAGATGAAGGAGAGGATGATTACAGTTCGTTTTGGAACACATTCATTCCAAGGATAACTTGTTCTGTTGAGGTAACTCCAGATATTATGGTGAATCTTTATAAACATCAATAAATTTTTCAAGCAAACTAATGTTATGTAATCGAATCTAACAGTCTAATTCCATGCTTGAAACAATAACTGTATGATGATTCTGCATATTCTTTGCTCATAAGTAAATAAAGTCTCAAATACGTCACATGGTGAGATCTAAAGAAGGAACAATTCGATCCATCCTTAATACACTTGGATTGTGTTTCAAAATTCCAGAGACCTATAGGGCTTGCTTCTTACAAAATCTGAATGCTTACGAGCCGTCTGACTTGTTTATTTCTCTCAAGTTTCCAGAAAACAGTACAGCCTCATAGGCTCATTGCATTTTCCTTCCATCTCTTTTATGACACCCATCTCAACAATCTCGTGCCTTGTACTAGTTTCTACAGTTCCCTTGCTGGGTGCATTGTAGTTAGGGTCTCCGATCCACAGTGCTATTTTTTTCAGCTGCCTTGTTATTGTTCTAAGCCGATACCTGCTTGTTTGAAGCAGTTCATCATTCTCTTTGCGGACGGTCCCCTAATGAATGTTTTCCTGTGTGTGTTTCGGTCCTGTTTTCCCAGTACCTTCTTATCACGTTCCATACAAACCTATTTCCCAAGCTGGTTCCGGACCAATGATGGTGGTGCCTCCACAACTGGTTCAAGACCTATATATGGAATTGATGATCCTTGTCTGGTACACTTAAGTGCTCTGGCACCCAGTATATAGTCAAACCATTTCTATCTGCTAGATTCCTCGTTCTTTACTGCATTTTTCGGCCAGTCTGGATGTTGCTTTGAGAGTCATCAGTTCCTTAAGTGCAGACTGACTCTCTGTGGAAATATTGATCCGCTCATTTCGTTGAAGCTTCAAGTTGCCGTTCCTTGCGTATTGAAGGAAGATTTATCCCCGCACAATGAATTCCAGCTGCCGTTCCATGTTCGATTTTATCGAACCGTCTGTATACCAGGTGTTTCTGCCGAACTTGGATGACTATTCTTCATCTGAACTGTTACCTTTTTGCTGTACTGAAATCATAACTTTTTTTTATTTTTGCCGATGTTTTTTTTTACCGATGTTTATATTTTGTCTAGTAGGTACTGTAGTAGTCAGGTTTCCAAAATAATCACATATTTCACCATCCAGTGAATATCTTGAATGTATTAAAAACACACTAAATTCTCAATTCGAACCATAATGAGATTCAAGTACTGGATGGGCTAAAAGTTCTTAGGCAAACACACAGATGGCTAATATTGAATTATATGATTTATAGTTAATCCTAACCTTCACAAGACACACATATAAATTTCTCAGCTGTCGGACTATTTGTGTGTAGGATAGAACATTTTGAGTGAAGCAACTTTCGTTTGTTTGAAGATGAATAAAGTCGATCAATCGACCAAAAACAAAAAAAAATTGTTGATTCTAATCAGTGTTTAAAGCTGTTCCACCATAAAAAACCCGAATTTATGCGTTGAAATGGAAAAATTTCACACCAGAATCAAAAAGATCGTCATAGTGGACTATACGTAGTGAACCGACTTCAAAGAGTGCAAAGACGTAACAGTCGGCTGACAAGGTCATGTTAATAATAATAATTATCAGTATTTGACTACTTTACATAATACAATATGTTTGTAGCAAGTCACGTTTGGCTTTACATTCAAAATTTACAACTTAAAATTTGCACAACATTTACAAGTTAAAATTTACACAACAATCACATATGTGAAAACTTTGAAAATCAAAAAGAAGTAGTGACTTGTATGTTACCACAAAAATGTGTTCTGAAGTTATTATTATTTTGGAATACGCATAGTATAATATTCATCAACTATCTTGAGAAGAGAAAAAACATCAACAGCGACTATTTCGCAGCTTCATTGGAGCTTTCGAAGGAGGAAATCACTGAAAAACGGCCCCATGTGAAGAAAAGTGCTGTTCCATGGAGATAAAGCACCGTGTGACAAATCGATGAGAACGATTGCAAAAATTGGACTTCGAATTGCTTTCGCATCCACCGTTTCATCCATATCTGGCCCCCAGCGACTTTTTCCTGTTCTCAGACCACAAGAGAATGATCTCTGGGAAGAAAGTCGATGCCGATGAAGAGATGATTGTCAAAACCGAGGCCTATTTTGAGGCCAAAGATAAATCGTTATAATTGTTGTATCGTACTCTAAGGCAACTACAATAGATACTGAAGTGAAATTTCATCAAATACCGATACTTTTTCTTATGTCAATTGTCAATATCATGAAACAAACTGTTAAGTTGAAATTGTTTTTTGTGACTACTGAAAATTCTGTTCTGTTCTATTCTGTATTGAAATTTTTTGTTCGTGGTGAACAAAATCAGAGTTATTTTTCATCGACAGTACATGTGGCACCATCACTTTAATGCTGATTTCGAAGGAACACATATACAAGCAAAGCACACAAATCAAACGTAGCAATACCATTTGCCAAAACTGTCATGCCACCAGAAGAAACACAAAAGGCAACTCAATGTCCTCAATCTATCAAGTAAGCTAATTTCAAAATAACTCCTTCAACGTATATCGGAACGGGAAAACTGTCTGACTGGGAGAATGATAAATCTTCCATAGTCTGTCCAGTGTTATGGGCTCCAAAAACCATACTCCATAATGCAAAATTGTGTTACAGGCGAAAGCAGCAACAAAAAGAGAATGGATATTTTGCTTTTCGTTCCATCGGTCCGGTGAAAGATATTATGGCAAGTGAGATTAATATGTTGTAGGAAAATAGGGAAATTCAGAAACGGGCTTGATTTACTACCCTCGTTGACGAATGACAAATTGCAGAATATCAAAAGAAAAAGAGGATGGAGAAAGAAGTCTGATTTCATTTGGAAGTTTCGGGCTTCTCACTGTTATGGTAACTCGTGCCTGCAACAAATCCGTTTGTCGTACTTTAGCATTAAATATAAAGTAATCAATATGGTTCTTATTGATTCAAGAAGTCCAGTAATATGCTGTCTGATTGACAACAACATTATCGACATTTCTTTCCTCTGTTCATTATCAAACATATTATTATAACAGTTCGATATACAGTAAGTCTATAATGAACAGGACCAATATGAGAAAATGGGTACCTAACAATAAAAGATGCAAGGGCTATTGAGGCTGGTTCAATATACGGATCTAAGACTACTAGATTTTTTGTGAAAAAACATCAAAAAGTGATTTTGTGTGAATATAACCAGAATATCAGATGAATCGAGGTTACGGTTCCAATGAAATATTTCAGACATTTCAAGAAATATAACAGATTATGTGGTAGATGTGGGGGAAGTTCATATTTGTGGCTATCAGAATAATTCTGAACAGTACTTGCATTCCACTGGTGCCACGTATGGTAGTGCTGATTTTATCTAGTTGCATTTAGTAACTGATGATTGGCTCTGCAACAAATGGTCTTGAGGAGCTTTTTTTTTTCTTGGATAAGTGAAGTTCGCATTTTCTCTTGATACCAAAGATGGCAGTTCTGTAAGAGTTTTGGCAGATGCTGTTGAATTACAAATTTCTCATTTTTCACTCTGGTTTCATCTAATACTCTCTCATATTCATCATTCTGTGATACAAAATAACTTCAAAAAAACTATTTTCAAGCATATAATGCCTACTAGAATATATGAAGAGATCTCTTGGATCAAACTGGAAGCCATTTTGTAAAAGTCGGCAATTAAAATGAAACAAATTCTATATTTCAAACTCCAACATTGGTTAGAAAAGTTAGTCTACCACAGGCTGATTGACTAATTGATCTCATGAACGGCACTTTATGGAATTCATGGAACTTCAATCTTCTCTGAACCTGAATAATTGAATCATTCAAACTGCGTTCAACCGAGAACATTCTAGAGTTCGAAATCGTCGAAATAAAAAATCCAATTCTTTCTTTCATTATTATCCTCCGCATCAATTGAACATAACAAATTCCACTGTCAAAAACGGCGGAAGTCTGAAATTAAAGAAAATAACATCACCTCCAGAATACCCCAGTAATAAAAAGAAAGGAGGGCATTCAATCTCGGCAAAATAGTAAATTCTGATAGACCGTCCATAAAAATGGCGAGACAGATTAAATGGAACTCACATGATTGCTTTGATTAACGGTAATGTGCCATAACTTTCAACCTATTCGTCTTTAAATTAGATCCATTAAAATGTTTTCCTCTTTGATCGAAATATCTCGTGATTGCAAACTCTTGAATTACATTCTATGTCAGGGAAAACAGGAGATCATTTTCAACAATTGTTAGGAATACTACCGGAAGTTGAACGAAACATTTCACTGCCTGAACCACTGTGCATGCTGTTTTTGGCGAGTGAATTGGTTTGGGATGTGGCGGTTGAGCAAACCGGCCACCGGATGCCTGCTTCCACATAGCTCCGCTGGATACGGGAATGACGGAATCACTTGTGGTTCTGTTATTCCCTAATTGAATGGCATCCCGTCGATGGCTCAATCCTAAGGTGTGTGTATCCGTGCCGAGAGGATGAATGATACTGAGCCTATCAGCTGTCGCTACGGAACCTTCGAGATACCAGGCGCCGTAGCATCGCCTTGCCACGGTAATGCAGGGCTTTGCCGTGATTGACCTTCTTTCCCTAGCTACTCGTGGGACAGAGTAAACTTGAAACTTCTCTCTGGCGCTGAGTCCACAGAGGAAATGGGTGTCCAGCTTACGACTCCAACTTACCTCTCTGTAAATTTAAATCAGGAGCGAGAGCTTTTCAACTCTCCAGCTTCTGATCCAATAACTGAACCTAAACAAAAGTTTGGTGGTGCAGCCAGGAAACGACTGAGTCGTCTCCTCAAGAGCGGGGTACCTTATGAAACCGTCTTGCTTCAAATTCTTGAGCGGCGTACGCAGAATCTGTCTCAGGTGGAGGAACAAATCTCCAATGAGCAGGTAAGCAAACGTTTGCGCTCAAGCAAACCAGAGGCGAGAAAGCCCTGCACGGTTGAATCTAAGGCATCGTCAGGTGTAGCTGACGTGCAAAAACCCTCATATGGGAAGGTTGTCGCGGGTATCAAGGTGGAAATCTCACACCTTGACTATCCGACTATCTCATTAACGATGAGACCACTCACCATACAAACTAATCGGCTTCGTTAAGAAGCTGGGTTCATTTGGTTAGTGTGAATAGATGCGAGCCACAATAAACCCTTGGGGGTTGCGATGGAGGGTCGAATAGGCCCAGTCACTTTGGACCTAACTCAACCTAACCTAACTGTAAATGATATTAGTCGTCTATTCCATCATAGTCAAAGAAACTCATTTTCTTCAAAGAAGACCAGAGAAAGATATGATCCAAATCTCTTGACAAAAGTTCCTTGTCAGAAATATCTTTAATAATATCAAACACCTCATTTCAATATCTATATCACCTACACACGAGCAGAGTGCAGCCGGGTTGGGCGTTGGTACCCTGGATGGTTACCTACCTGCTTTTCTCTCCTTGTGAATAAGTCCTGGTAGGTTACCTATGGAAGAGAGTAATCAAAGTATCCTCCTCGAAAGTCTCCAGAAACAATATAAGAACATAGTTGCTTTGAGAGTTTTCGAGATCTGACCGTTGTCCTCGCATTAAAAGCACATACCACTGATGATATCTGCCGCAGTGGCAGACGAAACGCTTTATACCATGGCCTACTAGTATGGATTTGCTTTTTAATAGTCGAAAACGGCTCGAAATTTATGAATTTCTCAGAAATCACTTGAAGCGGGAAATAATATGTAATATATCGAAATAAAAAATACAGTTTCACGTGGATTTTTTTCGAAAAAATGGCTTCAAAAGTCGAGGTCGAAACGTCGAACAATACAAAACTTTGAGCGTGGTTCAACCCGGAATTCAGATGTTTCAATTTCTATCCGCAGAAACCTATTCTAATAATTCTAATATTCTAATGATAAAAATAATAAATTAATTTACATCAAAAGATGAATTATAACTACAAATTATAATTTTATGATTCAAATAGGTTGGAGAGAGAAAATGGATAGTCTCTAAAACGTCACCAGATGACACATTTATTTTCATATATGAAATGTTATGAATTAAAGTTACTGATATTTTTTTTTTGAAAAAGCTAATGAATGAAATTTTTGTGTTATTATTTTTGTATTATGTTTCGAATCCAATATACTGATTATTTTATAGATCTGTAGAAGGTAACAATCCTAAATAAAAAAACTATTTCAAATGAAAATTGTCCTCAAAATGATACGGATTATATTATTGGAAAATTTATATTTATACCTCCAGTCCGACGCAATATGATGAACAGCGTCGGCCGCCTCTTTTGAAGTTCTTTGTCGTTCTCCTTAGTGGCGTACTCAATGGGCATAGCGGGAGACAACTATGTTGTTTTTCTTTGATGTACCAGTATGTTTGCATTCTTGAAATTATTTCACTCTCACCCAATATCGAATGGACTATAGCAGATATTCATTATATCCTGTCATGTAGGAACGTTAGTGAGGTAAATGTATCACATTTTTGTTTGAAATATTCATTTTCTTGGCTTATTATTAGTACTCTCACACAGGTGAAGATTTCGCCGTGAAGCTAACTGTGGAAATGTAGAAAGAATAGAAACTATTACAGTTATTATCTAGTTAATACACCTGAAATATCGTTCATAACAGGAACGTGATTATATATCCTCGCCCGCTTTCCGAAGGAATTGGTGATACGGTTATTCTCGTACTGTTTACTTAATATCAAACCGTTCAAGACAGAAATTGGCCTTATAAGGGTTTATGTAGTTACCACATAAATTCCGTAATTGATACCCTATTCCCTGTATGAAATCGGCTATTAAGCCTGTTATTATAGAGTTGCAAGCTGGGGAGTTCGAACAAGTCAGCCGTTTGATGTAAGAAAATCGCTTATTACGAGAAGCAAGGTTGTTTCTTTAGTTTACGAGTACATTGGAAAAGGGCCGATGAAGTTCGTAATGCATATTGAAAACAATAAATAGGGATAAGTGAGATCAGAGAGGGCGATTTGAATGAATAATGTAATGGCAATGACCTGTTTTCTTCTTGGCAATTTTGCTAGTGGCTCATTCAAGTAACACTTTTTTGTGGGATTTCCACTGAACAGTTCACAAAACCACGATAAGTGTTTTGCTATACAATAGCTTCTTCAGGTGTCTTCATCTACAGAATAAAAATTAATTGCTGTTCATTAAGGTCTCTGTCGACTTCTCTGCATGGTCCGTGACCATGAGAGAGCAGGAATTGGAGCATTTCTCTTTAGGGCAGCTGCCCGAGCAGCTGATGAACTCGGTTCAGTTTTCGACACTGAACGAAGAGATCACAACTCTGTCACTGAGTTGGAGCCCTCTCAGCAAAGGCTCATATAAAAGCCGCAGATATCACCTCACTTCTATCTGCGGCAACACAAGGATAAGCCAATGCATGGCTTATCAAAGCGCCCGACTTTCGCTTTCCTCAGGTCGAGTGGGCTGAAGTCGGAAACTGAGAGGTCCATCATGGCATACCAGGATGGTGTCTTCAACACCTTAGTCTAGCGCAGTCGCGTGATGGGTATAGAGGTTCCTGACATAAGGTGCAGGGCCTGCCACGACGCGTCCGAGACTCTAATGCACGTGCCGTCAGCATGTCCACCATATGCGGTCTTGGCCTATATCCATCGACATAACGCGGCCTTAATAGTACTTTATTACCATCTACAGCACTCTTATTGTATTGACGCGACACCGGTGTTGGCCTACGCTCCGAGGGATATTGAATCCGTTGTGGGAAACGAGAAGTCTCGAATTTAGTGGAAATATTCGTTCCATACTTTCGGGCTCATGCATGCTAATAAGCCTGATGTAGACCTTCTCGATCACCAGAGCAAAACGATATTTGTTGTGAGGATTTCAGCTCGTGGCGATACGAATATCGTCCGAAAAGAGAAGGAAAAACGGATAAAATATCTGGATTTTCTCTTCGAACTCCGCAGACTCTATCTAGATCACTCTGTCAAGATGATTGTTCTGATTATTGGAGGATGTCATTCTTGGCTCACTGCGCTTGCTCATGGCACATGATTCTCGGACCCAATGATCACTTACCCCACGGTGTGGGGGCGCAAACTACGGGGTGGTGTGTGGTCCCGAATGTATCGGGGCTTCTGGAGATAATGCCTGACCAGCGCACACAGGTAAAAAAAATAATAATGATAATAAAAGAAATCAAGAACGGCTTGACCAAATTTCATAATTTTTCTGTTTTTTCTTCGTCGGAAATAGAATGATAGGTATAAAATAATGATATTGTGTCAATGAAAACAATAATAATAATAATGAAAGAATTCAAGAAAGCTGGACCAATTTTTATGATTTTTGTGTTTTTGGATTTGTCTTCATCGGAAATAGGATGATCAGTATTGATGAGGCCAATAGCCAGAAACACGTGTCCGCGGTTTGCCCCCTTTTTTTTTGAGTGTTGTGTCCACGAATTATTTCATTCTCTCTCTCTCTCTCTCTCTCTCTCTCTCTCTTTCTCTCTCTCTTGCCGCTTCTATTAGAAAGCAGTAGCAACTTTGATTTTTCAAATGGAACACTCTGTATATAATATTATTTTTGGAATCTCCAACAATTGCCCGACAACTTTTCTTGATATTTCCCTATACCTATCTGTTACCGTTTTCGAAATAAAAATTAATTTCAATTTTTTTCTTCGAAAATCATGACTTCTAAAAATGCCGATATCTTTTAGTTAAGAAGTAGTATGATATCGAAATTTGGTTTGGAGTTAGGTGATACTTGGACACTTCCCACACGTCAGCCTAATCTCCGTTACTTCAATACAGGGTGGTAAAAAAATACAGTTTTTTCGTTTGCTTGAAAAAGTTGCTGAAATTTGATTATTTCAAATGGAACACCCTGTATATTATTGAGAATTCGGAAAGCTGCTGAAATTTGCTTCCTTTCTATGTATATCATACCTATACCTAACTAGTCAAGTTTCGGACTTATGAACATTTATTTGTGGAAATGTCCCTTCAGAATGGTATTTTCATTCGGTATTTGGTAAGCAGGCCATGATTACTATTTGACAGTAGCGTTGTGACATTCTCCTAATAATATCGACATTTTCGTCACTTCAGAAGTTGCAAATACCTTCAAAACGATGGAACAAAACTATTCAAACGAAGTTCTTATGAATTTATTTATTATTTTTGGACAGTGTGACAAAATTATCAGCAGAACATGTAGAAAGTTCAATGAAATGTATCCGAATCTACCGCCAATGAACCTCAAGAAATTTATACGAATTCAGAACAATTTCAATATGTTTGGATATTTATTTTCTTATTTACAAAGCTCGAACATCGAATGATTTTCCTGGATTCGATTCTTAAATGTTCTGCCAGTTTGACCAATATATTCCTTTGGACACGTTCCACACTCTAATTTCTCGAATTTAGATGTTTTGCCTTTATTATTTTCAACTAAATTTCCCAACGTATCACTTGTTCTATATGCAATTTTAATATCTCATTTCCTCAAAAATGAAGCCACTTTTTCCGTTGTTTGTCCAACATACGTTAAAGCTCTATAATTTTGATTATCTATCTCATCAATAGGAAAAACGTCTCGAATCACTTTTGCGTACACTTTGTTTGTGTTGATAAGGATGGTTAGAATCGTAACATATACATTAACATGTATATTAGCGATATCTGTATAGGACATATAGAAAGATCAAATCGTGAGGTGTAGTTTTTGAAATTACTATGGATCTTCATCATGTAACGGCCGAATCAATAAAAAAAAACTACTTTGGAAAGTTGTAGTAGCGAACACGTGAACCCTTCATAATGAAAATCACAGTAAACTTCATCAAGTTCAACATATGCGGTTCTCTAAAAAATCTTCAATGTAAAATGGATAAAAAAAGTTTGGATCTGATGGTTCTGTGAATTTAAATCGACTGTAGTTTATAACTGAAAGTACCATTGAATTATCGTCTCGAAACTCCTCACCAGCATTTATTTCCTAACTCCTTTGAAACCGCCAATATTACCCACTCCCGAAACCGGAATGAAGTTCACACCGCGAATTAGCATTCGAAACTTTTGTTCCATATTTCCTAATCAAGTATAAAAGAAGTCGCTTTGGCGTACCTCGCGCCTCTCAAAGAAATCATTCCGGAACTTCCTCCAAAGTTTGTATCTTGTAAAGAACAACGTAATGAGATTTCCTTGCGAGTTGTAGCTCCCTCGCAAGTGACAAAAGAAACAAGTGGCTTCTACGTTTTATTTAAGAGATGTTCGAAAGAGCTTCTCGCTTTGTCTCGATATAATGAAATGGAAGAGAATACAATTATAAGCAATATTGCTGTAGCTGTGTGACGAGCAGTTCGAAATACGATGAAATCAAATTAGTAATCTTTATGTAAGGAAATGGAAACGGCTTTGCTTTCCACTCGAGATTGTAGGACACGAGAGATGGCATAGTTACCAAGGTAACTTTCGAGGAGGAAAATTCAGCCAGATCATGTTTCAGTCGAGAAATAATGCCCTTTTCTTGAAATAGAAGAAGTTGAATTATCTTTCCCGTAAAAGACGCGTTTCAGAAAACACCAATTGCGACGAATCATGTCATGAACAAATGTTGTTTTTTGCGTTTTTCAATTATCAGCCCCTATAACAGATATTTTCATTCTCTCTCGACTATTTTTGTCTCGATCTCGATAGAAATTATATTTAACCTTTAGAATAACGAAGAAATTCGACGAGCTTAAATAAACATTGGTTTTCACATAAATCTGAAATCAGACTGGGGTTATCTGGAATATAAACTTCAGTTTGGGATACATGATTCTATGGAAAATCACTGAGAACTGTCCCGTATTCAAATCGGATGATCCAGCAGACAGTCAACCAATAACCAATCGACATCTCACGTAACTTTATTAAACTATTCGAAATAATGTTATAAATATGATTTATTCTGTCAGTCAGTCAAACAACATCTAACAAAATGAGCAAGGCTGAGAACTACAGTAATTGATTTACTTTGCATGGTTGATGGTTGTTGACCTTCAAAAAGTATTCGTCTGCATCGACCATTATTCATTGTCAGATGAACTCAAATAATTTTCCTGAGTCACGCCTTCTACTCATGCGAACATATTCAGTTGATAGGCCTCACTTGGTGGATATGTTTGATTTACATCTCATCACTGCATAGGTACCTCAGCTTTCCCGCAGGGGTATAACTTGGGTCCGCTCTCATTTATTATTTTTAATAAAAATCTCTCTTCTCAACTGAGTTTCTATTTGCTGATGACTTTAGAATATTCATCCCTATAACAAGGATTCAGCGGGAAATGCTTCTCTGTCACTAACAGCTATACTAGTGACACCACAATTGTTAAAAAAAACGTTTGAGTTTTGAGAATTGGTGGCTCATTTTTGGTAGCAAATCAACTTTCAGTAAACATATTGACTTTCAAGTTGACGCTTCGATGAAAGTACTAGGATACTGTGTTGGAATCTGGTCGAATATTACTGATATAGCGTGTTTGAAAATATTGCACGATACTTTCAATTTGGTCACCTTCAAACCAAAACGTTATCGCGAGCATAGTATTTGTTCGAAGCAAGTGTGTCGAGTGTATGTTCAAGTGTAATGAATATTATTCCAGTAGGAGTTATGGCATCAATAAACTTCCAGATTCTTTCGATTACCAACCAATGAAAAGATTAATGATTGCTTGGCCCTAACTATCCTGTACAATTCACTCAATAGAAGAATATATTGTCCATATTCATCAAGGCTACTTTCACTGCATGAAATTACGTTCCATACAACATACATGTAGTGTTTCTTGTGATATAAACAGTGTCAATCTTAACAGTATTTTGATTGCTCATGGGCAAAATCAAAATAAATTAATTCTTTTCTGTAGAAAGTGGAAGTACTATTATTATTATCATTCTGAATTTTGGGTCTAAAATTTTCCGTTGTTCGATGTTTCGGCTTCAGCTCACAAGCCATTTCCAAGAACCAGACAATAGGGCTATACTGAGACTTCAATTTGCCTTCTTCTCTGGTATGGACACATTTTGGAGGGTTTTGTGACTTGACGCTGGACTCTCAATCTGCCCACTTTACAAGTCTCGTCACTGGTCTTTACAAGGCTCTCAATCTGCTCACTTCAGATGATATTTTCGAAGCTTATTAAGTGACCTATTCCAAAATATGCTGCCGAAGAGGATTGGGACTGGATCTGATTCACTGTCACCTAGCTCATATTCTGTTGAAGATTCTTCTGATGGTCTGACCGTTGTAGAACCCCTCTAGAATTCAGCTCACTTTGTCAGTAACTCCATGAATATAAGAAAGAAAAACGGTTGGATAGTCAGGCTGGTTATAATCAGGCGCTTTGGGAAGTGTAGTATTGGTTTGTTGAAGTTGGATGGATCTTTAGACTCGGAAGTCAAGAATATGATGCGTTCAATAGAAGAAGTGAGTTCATTCTAATATTTATGTGAACAGTGTATGGATCACAGCATATGAAAAATAACAAAGAAAATCTTTTTCGCTATATCAATCCACGCTCGAAATAATAAGAACTATGATAAAGTGAGTGGGTCTATTCGACCCTCCACCACAACCCGCAAGGGTGTATTGTGGCTCACACCTATTCACACTCGATGGCTCTGTCGAACTCTAAACACCTGATTCGGTCCCCAGTGGGGCAGGCATGAAGTATGTGCACTGCTGTTTCATCATTTTCCGAACAGAGGCGGCACACTCTGTCTTCCGACAGTCTGAGTCTCTGCATATAATGATTCAAATGACAGTCACCTGTAAGAAGGCCTGTTAGACATCGTGGTTCATCCCTACTGTAGTCCAACAACTGTTTGGTATCAAGCTTCAAAGGGTCAATAAACGCCTTGGAGTGAGCCAATCCTGGAAGATTCTGCGAGAAGTCCATAAATCTTCTTGCCATCCAGGTGTTCAATTTTTGTCTGGCAAAGCATGAAGCGATGTCAATGACAGGTTCTGGTCCAATGCAGCTGCTTACAGCATCATCATTGCTTACAGCATCATCATATTCACGGGAGTCAACAGCATCATTGCCTTCAAGGCCAGAATGGCCAGGAATCCAGAACAGAGGCAATCTGTTGAGTCTTCCTATTGAAGAGAGTCGTTATTGGCAATTTGCTACCTATTTAGAAGTTGCTCGGTAGGAGCCAAGAGCTTCCAACGCCGCTTGACTGTTCGAGAATATGTTTATTGACTTGTGTATGACGTTGAATTTTTCCAATCTCTCTGCACACAATCCATTATCGTAAATTTCTGTTTGAAATACACTCGCATAGGTTTCTATGCAGGTTGATATATTTGTCCTGGGACTGCGACTGAAAACACCTGCACCAGAACCGGAAGGTGTTTTTGATCCATCTGTGAACTAACAACTATCTCCTCTTTACATTTCCTTCTTCCAGAGAATCCAGTTCTTTCTACTCAGGAACAGAACTTTATAAGGCAGTACGTAGTTGACAGTTGGAGGCATGAAGTCAGGATTATTACAAGGATACTGTGACTTCCAGTGTCAACCAACAGTCTGTTGCACTCTGCATTACATAGATTTGTGCAATTGGCATTGTGCACAAGTCTATATGCAGTCCATCTAGCCTTTCTCTCCAGAAAAATGTGGAGAGGAGGTAGATCTAGAAGGATCTCCATGGCCGCTGACGGTGTGGTACTAATGGCACCACTGGTGGCCAGACAAGCCTGTCTCTGTGAGCCAGAGAGCTTCGCTTGGACCGTTTTCTGTAAAGCCTTCGGCCACCAAGCAATTGCACCATAAGTGATCACCGGTTTGAGAATCATCTCATAAATCCAATGGATTTGTTTGGGACTTAAACCCTACCCATAGGGACAATATTCTTTTTTTTTACGTTCGCTAACGCATGATTTATTGAAACCCATACAAAAAAGTTAATGACTGAATAATCTATGGATGAGCCAGAGGAATATATATTCACCACACTGATTCCCAAAAATATGATGCGTTCAGTAGAAAAAGTGGCATTATTTCAATTTTTATGTGCACAGTGTATAAAACCCAGCATAGGAAAAATGACAAAGAAAATCATTTCCACTATATTAATCCACGCTTGAAATAATAAAAGCGATGATAAAGAAGGCTATCTTCGAGAGCTAGCGCGAATCATAAAAACAATCCCAGTATCATTCGGATAATGAATCGTGTCGCACTTCCAAAATACTAAAGACAATAAATCTCGAGGAACGAAAATAAAAGTAATGTAAACAGGTGTTGCTCGGGATATACAGTGCCCTCTCTGTCATTTTTCTCCACGCACGTGTCGCAGATGGAGCTTTTTAGGACAAAGACATATTTCACGCAGCATCACACCGAGGGAGCATCGTCCCTCTCTCGATTTCTCGGGGAAAGTAAATACTTGGACCGAATTTCTGGATTTTCTTCCGTTTTGATATTCTATGTTATTGGGGTTCGCTGCAGCTTCATTATCGGGTATGCTGACAATCTATTCCAGGAAACCCTTTTCAGAGAAAAATGTGTCCAGTTTTTTCGAAACACTATCGGACTTTATGGATTTAGCCTGGAAGGTTTCGAATGTGGTCGATATTCTGTAGTCAACTGAGTATTTTTTCAATTCTCTACATGAGACAACGGTTACAGATTTTTCAATATTTCTGCTATCCTGAAGCGCTAAAACAACCAGTGAACTCTCGAAATCTTCTAGTTATTGACCTTTTCATCCATTGCATAACCACTGAATAAAGAAATGGAAAACAGTAATGTCCAAAAGAATAACTCAGAGCTACCAACAAAAAAATAATCAATGGAATTTCCTGAACAGCCTTGTGAAAAAATTCATATCCTGAAGAAAACAAAACAACTGAAGAACGCATCAAAACACGAATTGTGTCATTAAAAATCGTTTGTTACCACAGCTAAACAATGTTATTGATCTAATAATCAAATCAAATATTTGAATTGAAGGGGTTATATTCTTAGGAGTGATTAATTTTTGGGAAAGAAAATTTTTGGCTTTCTACTACTCCATCTTGATACAAAAAAAGGATGAGGAAATCTTCCAAAGAAAGGAAGAAAGTAATCAATTTCAAAATAAGCAATAAGGTAATAAGGATGTGTAAAACATCCATGTATAGAGTTACTTCTTTTCAAATTGATTACTTTCTTCCTTTCTTTGGAAGATTCCCTCATCCCTTTTTTTGTATCAAGATGGAGTAGTGGAAAGCCAAAAACTTTCTTTCCCAAAAACAAATCAAATATGTACTTCTAAAACATTTCCAAATATATCGACTCATGATATAGTGAACAATGTCAACACTTCTAAGGACGAAAAGGATCACCAAAGCATGTGAAAGAGCATTTTTTTTTAATTTCACAAGAAAAATGTTACATTTCTTCACTTAGATAATTTCAACAAACAATTTATGAGTCGTGGAAATGCAAATAACAGCAATGGAAAACTAGATGAATCGACTACAAGAAATGTAATTCAGTCAAACGATTTTGAAAGCTAGGTTCAACAATAGAGCCATTTAGCAATGCATTCTGTCTTCACACATAAATTGGAAGCATTATACTCTCATATTTTTTTGTCAACAGCAATATTGGTTAGATAATACGGTGGGTCAACCGAAGAGATTCAGAGTGTTCTTGAATGAAATGCATTTTTGACAAACCAAGCATAAATCGAATTCAATCTTCCAAAACATTCACCGTAATGCATGGTACATTTAGCAGTAGATAACTAGGAAGTGACATTGTAATTTTTAGTGGTGGATAAAATCTTACCGTAGAAGAGTTGAAACCTTCAGGTTGGTATATGATTTCCTCTTCAATTAATGCCTGATCATTCTCTATGACATACGTAATTTGCATTTTGCAGTGAATCCAGATGCGTATCATCTATTCGATTTCCAGAAAGATAGGACCAGAAGGAAATTTCCTCAAATACCCGGCCACATGTTCACATTTTGAGGATTTTGTGTGTGTGTGTGTCGAATCAATAATCCTGCTATTGAAATGTGTCAACAATCGTGTAGATTATTTGGTTAAGGCTTTCGCAGCCGAGATTGTCAGTGTTACTATCTCTATTCGGGTTTGAAGGCCGTGGCTTGCAGGATGCATAGTAGTATCTGCTTGATTGGCCTGACATGACAATTCCTGTTCCTGTTCCTGTTTCCTGTTCGGAAACCGAAGACTTCAGAGTGAACGAAGTATCGTCGAAAAATTGCACTGTACAATGTTAACGATTACTATTGTTGAGGTCATGTACGAATAAAAAAAGAGTATAGGTCCTAGGACGCTACCCTGGGGTACATCGGTGGAAATGGCACAGGTTCAAGAATGGAAAGTCCCAGTCTCCAGTTTAACCCTCATAGTTTGCAATCCAGATAAGATCTCATCCAATCCAGAGATGATTCACGAATTCCTAGACAAAACAGCATGAAAAGTGATCAACAGTGTCAAAAGCTCGTTACAAGTTGAATAGAACACTCGAGTACAGCTTCATTTTCTCTTTACCTCTTAAATATTTTCATTTTCCCGCAAAAGTTCAACACCACAAACAATTTTCACAAGAAGATGTTTGAATAGTTCGACAACCACATTCCATAATTATCATTTCCACCAATTCAGAAATTAAAAAGGAAGATAATATCTATCTGAATCTTCTAGCAAGCCAAACATCGATACTTACTGAACGTCAAAAACAATAAAATGATTCAAAACCATAATCTGCAACATTCAGATTATTACCATAGGTTCTCATTTCAAGTAGATTCAACTTTGATATCCATCGCAGTTAGAGACAGAACATTCAAACTGAATCCCTTCATTGAACCAAGGCTATCTAACAAGCTTTTGAAACTTGAAATCCACTCCTCTTCACCAAAAGCTCAAAAACGGCAAATTACTATCCAATAATAGATTTTTCCGATAACTGATGAAGATCCATGAACAAGTCTTTAAGAAATAATTTATTGATAGATTTTCTCAGAACAATTCATGAAAACACAACACATGTTCAACTATACAAACGTACAAAACGAATTGACAATTACTTGATCTATTTTCGTACATCATACCAATATTTTTCGATATCTGTCAGTTACAAAAAGAATTGTAAAGGTTGTCTTCATTTGAAATAATATGGGAATAATGATAAAGCCCAATTTCTTTGAATATTTTTTTTTCAAAATTTTTTTCGTTGAATTTTCACAACATACTCAATGAAATGGTGAATAGCAGCTATCCAATAATCTCTCATAACAATCGTTATCTGGAAAGCTTTCTCCAAAGATCCAATCTTAATACCACTCCAAAGAAAATATATACAGATGAGGCTATCAGCATTCATCAAAACCGAGATCCCGAACATAAATAAATCATCATCACCGGTCAAATAAGAAACCCAGGAAACATTTCCTAGATTCAGATTTGATAAAAGGTTCGAAAATGTATACAAATCGTCCGGGAGCTCATGAATACTTTAAGTTCCCCTGATTCAACATAATTTGATTCCCATTCCAAGACATCGCAGTCGCTTGCCAGTGGTGGCTCACTGGAACAGGGATAATCGGAAAAACCGAAATAACTTCGGTAACATTTGCATAATTGGATGTGTATAAGACGGAAAATTGTTCATGAAAATAATGGAGGGATTGAGAATATATCAGAGGAAACTCATGAATAGTGGTGGGGAGAGACGAACGAAGTGAATCTTGGCATTTGGAAAAGTAAGGATATCAAACATGTGATTTAAAATATATGTAACAAGACTTTATAAGAGTTAAGGAGTATTACCTTAAAGTCATGGCTTTTTTGGCCGAATATCAACACCGTAATCATGCCTCAGCCACCATATTCACTAGAATTGCCCCCCTGCGACTTTTTCCTGTCCCCCAAGATTGGAAAGACTTATTAAAGGGCGCCGTCTTGTGACGATTTATGAGATAAAACCGAATCGCTAAGAGAGCACAAGAACATACCAAAAAGTGGATAGCAGAACTGTTTCGAGGATTGGAAAAACACTGGCACAAGTGTGTTATATCTGCGGTGGACTACTTTAATGATGACAAAATAGAAAAAATAGAGTTACACATGCTTGAAAAACCAACCTAGTTCAATCAGAATGGACAGCAAGAATTTTAAGATTTGTGAGTGTGAGTGAAACTCATTGATCAGAATGAATTCAACATCAACTGAAGATTCTTACATTTTATTTATATCATTTGTTCAGATCTTACTGGAAGTTATCATCGAAAAACTTGTCCGAATCGTATTGTCTTATCAGAAAATAGAACTCTGATTGCTTTCCTGAATTCTGTAGGACTTCATTTTAAGATCTTCACTCGACGGTTTACGAAACCGCAAACAACCACAACACGTGTTCCTACATACAAGAGTTTTCTCAAGCGTTCTATACAATATGAAACGGAATTCAAGTGGGTTCCAGAATATACTCCCCAGAACAGAATCTTCAATGAAAATCTACTAATGAATAATAAACGGTTTCATCTGCAGAGTAACCTGATTCTCTAGAGGTGATTTTTTACTGCATAACCCGAAGAAAATTCCTCAAATTAGTGCTCTGACGTGATCATCACATGAAGGCAAAAACATATATCAACGAATATCTACTTCATGACTCATGAAAACTATTCAAACATGTGTAAACATAAAAGAAAAAGCTCATTTGTCAGATCTCCAAAAGATAAACAATTTCCAGAAATGCGTGAATATCATATTCAACAGAAAATACTGAATTCAATCTGGAGAAATAACTATTGATATATAATTCCATGAAAGTGAATAAAGGATGATTTATTATTTTGATAAAAATGAGCCCTTAATACATAACATCACATTATTTGCTGACGATAATAACATAATTGAAAATACATCAGAAAAGGAAAATATTCCCAATTCAACTCTTTCAAGGATGCTCCATATGGCATAATCCCCAAGATTTCTTATATTTCTGGCGACATCCATTAATGGAAATGGTGAGATTGTGAATTGTATAGCCCGTTTTCGAAAATGATTACCAACATGTTGACACTTCGTGAGTAGAGTGATTGCTAATAAACTGCGCAGGCATCTAGCTATGTCGATTTGGTAAGTACAGAAAATTCATGGTTTTTCAAATAGACCTCGGGATAATTCAATGAAATACACGGAAATCTTCATGTCCTACAAAATTGGTGGTCCCAAACTCCCAACATGTATCAATTAGGAGGTCATAAAATCACCCTAACATCGGAATATTCTACGTTTTCTACAGTAACACTTTTTTATCGTTTTCATCACAAGCTCATTAATATCATTTCAACACACTACAACTGATGTGAAATCAATAGTGTTAATAATATAAAAAAGAATTATTGTGTAGTGATTTTTTTGAACCAATATGACTTTCTTGTTTTTTATTTTTCAGTAAACATCATTAGATGTATTGCAAGTTCAATACCCTTCAACTGTTGTTCATAAGTTTTCTACCGTTATTATTAAAACCAAAAAAATATATAGAATATTGATTTTGAAAACCAAATAACTTTTCCAGGTCAAATGTTGTATAATAATTTCTCTTTTGTGCAATATTACCTTGCTTCACTCACAACATGTCATATTTTTACAAGCAATATAAAATGAACCGACTTTCAAATATTTATCTGACTTCTATTTCTAATGATTTCTATTTCTAATGTGAGGTGAACAACGGACTGTTCATGAATTCCAGCCTATCTTTTGGGTTGCCTAACACCTGTGAAAAATCGGACTGTTCCAACCAAAGAGGGTGGATAAAGGGATAAGGAGAATAATGGGTCTGAGATTTACACTGCGAGAATTGATACAAAAAGGATGCTGGACAAACTAAGCGAACTATGGTAACGCGTTCCAAGGAACACGTTTTACATATTTGGTTTCGTTGGTCTGTGAACCCGCTTGAAAGAACGATCACAAGATAAATGAATAGAGTACAATCATTCACTTCTACATTTTCAAATATCTGTTGAAATGCTTACAATTTGCCAGGCCATGAATGAATTGTATTGAAGCCATTTTGAAACCCGCATAACTATCCATAGGTACTGAACTGAGACTCAAGTTGATTTGACAACTGCAAAAGTGTTAGTAAAAGTAAGCAGGTTCCAAAGCCATTTGAATTTTTTTCGCTTTTTTATTTCAGGGAGCGAAAATGAGTTCCCCTTTCTCCTGAAAACCCTTCATATATTCTAATAAATACATTCCTCATCCCTCAAGGGTAGTGAAGGGACAAGTCAGACGGGAATCTGTAATGAAACTCCTTCGATCCACCGCTATTCTGAACCAATATGTTTTGGAATTACCCTTCGCATGTGTCCCTATTAATCTGTATGATATTAATTGATGTAGAATATACGAACATTCAGGACCGTCTCCATGAAGTTCTACATATTTCAATATAAGGTATTGGCAGAAGATATTATGTTGATCGAACATTAAATAAAGAAGTATATTCGAAAATGTTGTGCCACCAACATGAAATAATTATAAATAAAAAATCCTAGCATATTCATAGAGAATGGCATATCGACATATCGAATATTTGATTCGATTTTTCATTACATTGTTAGTATTGACAATGAATATAGTGATCATCTCCAAAAGGAATATCAAATTGTTCGATCTTCCTCTTGAAGATGATCAAACTGTTTGATCTTCCTCTTGAAGATGATCACTTGGTGATCGAAACACGTGTAATATTCATTACTACACCAAATGTTCCAAACACTGCATTACAGGAATAACAATGATTATCATAGTCACATATGAATGAACTGCTCTATTTCATTATTATTTTTTTTATTAGTTGCAATAACTATATGTTTTACTATTAACAAAACTGTATGTGTATGTGTGTATGTATGGCATAATCAAGTGTATGGAGAATCTGCTCCAAAATAACAGTTCTTTCTCGTTCTCAAAACAAAAAATTATGGAAGAAATCATAGTTTTTTTATCAACATTCAGCAACACAAGCATACTGTTCTGAAACAACAATGACAATTGAGAATGTAAATTGGCATTTGGCAAAACAATGAAGCATGGGTTCAATCGTGAATATGTGTAGTCAGCATTTCAAACTGAATTTTTGGAAATGCTTACAAATCGATAGATTCGAAAATTTAAAACGACTAATGATCAGATATATCAAAAAGAATATCTTTTGCTGGATTTAAAACTATCTATGTTTCTACCTCTTTTATTTGTAACTAACTTTACTGCAGTTTCGTCTTATAACGACATTTTCGAAGTTTTTTTTTTGTATAAATAAAGATATCTAATTCATTATAACATTAAAATCAACAGTTCAAAATTAACATTTCAAACGCTCAAAAGTGCGAACTTGTTTCCTCCTTTTCATAAAAGAGGATGTATGCATCTCCACTCACAAGCGTGTGAATCATTGTATTCGTGCCACGTGCCAGTATAAGGATGTCTGCAGAATGCTGTATAATTTCCGCTGTAAGTAGACCCACTGTGATTCGAAAGTGCCTATTGATTATAACGACAAGGAGTCACATTTTCTGCTGCACAATTGTTCATATCTAATCTATCTAGAGGAAATTCAATGGCAACATTTAAATTGCCTCTGAATCTTTTTGTTTGAGAAAATCTTTTAAAATGAATGACTTAAATACGGGGAAACTTATGGGTCGATATAGGCTTTGTGCATTTTCTTCTTCCTTGCAACTTGAACACGTCGGTTTTTCGTGTCCATCCAAAGTTTCCTCTCTTGTAAAGAAATCCAAGCACTGTGATAAACTCAATTGGTCAGTTCTTTGTGGTATGGAAAAAGACAAATCCACGAAAGAATCAAAGGTTACTGATGAGTATCCACAATGTGTGCACTTCATCGTGGATTTTAATTAACCAACGAAATTATCTACGATCTTAGAGTTATATGTACTCAAATAAATCAGCCATGACTCTTGCGCTTTTCCGCTGTCGCTCAATTTTTCGTTAATCTCCGTTAAGGTCGGGTTAGGTTTCTCAATAATTCTATTAACGTTATCATGTAAACCTTCTAAAAGATAACGAAGGAACTCATGGGCGTCTTGATGCGCATGAACCATGAATTGAGGGGCAAAATTCTGAATCTGACTTTTTAGTCTACTCTATCAGATGAATCTTCTGACTACAATTCTTTGATAACTTCTGCGAAAGCTTTGATTGAAGCACCCTCCGTACTAAAAATATCAGTATTGATATCTTTCATGTACTCATCCTTTTCCAAATATTCCAGTAACCACCTCGTATTTGATAAACATTATATTACACTGTTCATGGAACAGGTGTTGCCAATATTTTTCAACCCATTAAGCCCAAGGGTTTTGACTGAGGAATGTATCACTGATCTAATTGTGTTGTAGCTGTTGGAGGAATGTGAAAGAAAGATAATTCCAGAACAAAATTATACATGAAAATGTCCTTATAGGACGGAACTGCGGTAACGTTAGTTACAAATAAAAGTGGTAAAAAACATAGAAAGTTCCAATTCTCTTTTCTTCATTATGATTTCCTACTATGTAGTAACGGCTACATCAATCAATTTTTTGCTAAATTTGTTTTCCATTGAAAATTTCGTAATTAATTAGAAAATTTTGTTCAGTGATAGTTGAGAAGTAGATTTATCAAATATTCAATTCGATGACTCACAATGCGTGTTATTGAAAACGCTCATAACGGATTTCCATCTAAAAATCAAATCACTTCACTGTAGTCATGCATACGTGTATTCCAATCAGAATGTCTCAAAACTAACCAATACTCTATCAAATGAGATTCCATCAAGAACATTCGGCTCATTATCGACTTGAATAGAAACGGTATTGATTACCTTTCACAGCCAGTCATCGACGATCAAAGAGCTTGTTGAACTCGAAACAATTTCCAAATTCAACTTCAAGAGTTCGCTGATAGAAATTATGATTCATAAGTATTCAGGGGTGGTTAATTCGTTTCTTTTGTGCCAATCCATTGATCAATTTATTATTACTTTCTGAACAGAGCTAGGGTTGGGAAACTTATTTTTGGCAACTGTTTTCTAGAATGAACATTTAATTAAAAAAAAATTAAAAGGCATCAAAAATGCTTGCAATCTAACCTACAAGCAATTTTTTAAAATAACGATTGGAATTCAATATGTTGATTATGTTCTGAACGGAAAAGTGGAGGAAATTTTCAAAATTCACCTTTCGTTTGCAACCATAGAGAAAAGGGTAGAAACTATACAACAACTGAGGCAAATACTCAATATCGAACGAACTCTTCTGAATAATTCAATAGTGTATACAGAAGACACGTTGATAGTGTTTTGCTGTTTTGAAATGAAATCATAGTAATCTGTCTATATTTTGATGAACGTGTTCAATTCACAAGAGAACAAAATTCAATTGTTTGTTTTGTTGCGTAGAAAAATTATCCCTTCTCAATCTAAATGAAATTTCTATGTCTGGAATCAAATTAACCAACAGTATGAGTGCCAATAAATCCATAATAGAATAGAATAGAATAGAATATTTATTTACCAATATTTGATACAATAGTGTATATTTGGCACGTCACTTGAATATCACACACTAATAATATCACAAATGTCACAAATTAATGTAGAGTCATGTAACAAAATGAATAAAAACTGAATCATCATATTTTCACACATGAACATATTTACAAATATGATTGTATAGTATAACTTATACTTGTCAATTTCACAAAAAAACAGGTGTATATGAGACAAAACAAAATATTTGTCAGGTGTATATGGGATAAAACAAAATACTTACACTACACAAAAAGTTTACACAATGAGGAAATAATTTAGATTCCTCATTCCTCCTATTTTCCCTTTGACAGGTCATTTATTTCTATTTATAAACTCATCTATACTATAAAAAGCATTCAGCATCAAATTTTTTTTTATTTCATTTTTAAATGAAGATAACGTCATTTCTTTCATAGGCTGAGGAACACAGTTATACAAAATAATACAGCTATAGTATAGAGAGTTTTTGAATGCAGCTGTCTTATGCCCAGGTATCGACAATAATTTTTTATGTCGTGTATCGTACATGTGCCTTTCCGCAGAGGTATTTAAAGAAAGTATATTAGTTTTCGCGTACACCAGACATTTATAGATGTAAATGCTAGGTACCGTAAAACTATTATTATTTATAAAAGTTTCTTTACAGCTATCTAAGCGATTTATATTGAAAATCAGTCTCAGTAGTCTTTTCTGAGCAACAAAGACGCGCTGTAAATGACTCGATCGTCCCCAGGTTAATATATTCAATGAAATATGTGAATAAGCTAATGCATAGTACACACTTACAAGACCCTGTTTGGCAATTGTGTCTTTGAGCTGTAAAATGGCAAAATAAGCTTTATTAAGCAGCTTGCAGACGTGGTCAATGTGTGGTTCCCATGTTAACTTGCTGTCTATAAAGGTGCCAAGGAACTTAGTTGTTTCAGATAGAGCAAAATTACAGCCAGGTGTTAATGGCCTCCTAAGGTTAAAGTTCATAAAAACCGTTTTCCCATGGTTTAAAATAAGTTTATTTCTCTGACACCACGCATACACTTCGTCAAGCGTTACCTGAGTTTTGTGGTAAAGTTCCTCCTCAGTAACACCCGCCACAGTAACAGTGGTATCGTCAACATACAAAGTGGTGACACCATATTGAATATGATTTGGTAAATCATTAACATAAATTAAAAAGAGTAGTGGGCCTAAAATAGAGCCTTGTGGAACACCGAGAGTTACGTTTTGAAATAATTAAGTGTATTGTCTTGTAATGTTACCTGAAACGGTGAAGGGGATAAAATAAGTGTCTTGTTCCGAAACTTCAAAGTACACCACCATGGCTGTCAGTTTTTTCTGTAGATGAAATTTTGTATTGAAATTCTTTCATGTACTATGTTGTGTAGCGATCCTATGCGTGATATCTGTTTCAATTCCATAACAAATATTGGGAGTACAAACTGAATAGAAAAGAAGTACTGCTGAAACTTGCTGTTCATCAATTCATTATGTATGTTTTTGCTTGTGAAAAAAATTACTGTCAAATTCTTTATATGCCAAATAATATTCTGCAAGTATCACAATTAGCAAATGCAACATTTCACCCACTTCTGGAACTTTATCAACATTTTGTATGTCTGAATGCTCTTCCTCACGTCCCAATTCAATCCCCTCAGTCCTTCTCTGTTGACTAGCAGAATGTTGAACGGGCTCTCCCCTCTAGGTATAACGCACCAACTGTAATTAATAAAGGCTATATCACCTTGTCTTCCATAGGCAGTCCCATTTGGAATAATTGGGAAACGACCTCGTCGAACAAACTTGTGGGCCTCGTCCATTGTGGTGGGTCTATTGGCAATGATCAATACGCGATGGATCTGCAGATTAAGAAGAGTGCTTGGGGCGCAATGGGAGGCCGCAGAGTTGCTGGAAGTTCGCATAATGGTGGAGTTTGGAGGATTTCTGGAGAATATATCTTCGATGTAAAACAGTCGAGAGTAATTGCATAGGGAGGCTATGCAATGGAAGGAAACACGTGTGAACACTCAAAAACTCTATGGCATTTCCAATTATGAGCCTCATTTTTGCAACTATTCAAATCAAATGGACTAATAATAATGTCGACTTGATGAAAAATTATGAAGGTAATTGCATCCCACAAATTGTTTCAATTAAATACTGATTATTGATTCTCAAACAAAAATAGATTCCGGGAGAGTTCTATCTTTCATTTAATCGACATTCAGAATTCTTGTATGCGGTTTGTCTGCTGCATTTTTTGATAAGTTTGAAACAATTGAACATAAAGTGTAGAATATTGATCACAATATTTCTTGTTGAACTCATTAAAAACAGAATATGTATGTATTTGTTTGAGCTTATACTACATCGTTCTGATATCCATAATATCAATACTATCAATACTAGGTTCAAGTTTCACTAGTTCGGACTTCTATTGTCTACTATATAAAATGATTTGAAATCCCTGAAACAAGTAAAAAAGAATAATTAAAAAAGAATAGTTGAAATTAACAATTATATTAAGCGACAATAAACCTGAAATGAAATGATAGTGAAATAACCTACAAGTAAAAATATAATAATTGAATAAATAAAAATTAAAGGAATGAAAAAAGAAAATAATAAAAAAGTGTAGAGATTCCGAGTCACGTTAGTTCACGACGTTTCGATTGTTGGTATCTACAATCGTCTTCGGGTGATGACTGGACTGATTCCTCCGAGAGATGACTATTTTATAGGTCGTTGAAATACTTTCACTTTCTCTACTTTCCATTTTCCGCTTCACTGATTCCGTGAGAGATAACCGTTTTGGCGGGAGTTGGTCATTTTTCGTTTGATGATGGGTTTCCATATGTTTCGTATATCTACGCTGGCCTGGCTGAATACGTTGTTGGACAACATGTATGCGGCTTCCTTAAATTTTCTCCTGAACCAATGTTCCTCTCTGTGCAAGATCTCAGCTTGGGACCACTCGATGTTGTGTTGATGGGTCCAAACTTGGTCTGCTATTCCTGATTTGCTGGTTTCTCCTCGCTGTGTGTGCTTCTTGTGCTCGGCAATGCGAACATCCAATGGCCTCTTAGTTTCACCAATATAGGATTTTCCGCACTCACAGGGTATCCGGTAAATGCAATTCTTGGAATCGCAGTCCGCGTTTGGGGGCCTGGTTTTCGTGAGGCTGCTACGGATAGTGTTACCGGATCTGAAACAGGTTCTAATGTTGTACTTGGAACCAATTCTTCTTATCCTCTCCGATAATCCTCTGATGTAGGGAAGTGCAAGCACTGGTTGTGCCGGCTTCTCTTCCTTGCGAGGCTCCTGCTGTCTCTTAGCCAAAGTCTTTTCTACCATCGCTTTGGAGTATCCAAAGCGATGGTCGTGAACTAACGTGACTTGGAATCTCTACACTTTTTTATTTTTTATTATTTTCTTTTTTCATTCCTTTAATTTTTATTTATTCAATTATTATATTTTTACTTGTAGTTTATTTCACTATCATTTCATTTCAGGTTTATTGTCGCTTAATATAATTGTTAATTCAACTATTCTTTTTTTAATTATTCTTTTTTACTTGTTTCAGGGATTTCAAATTATTTTATATAGTAGACAATGGAAGTCCGAACTAGTGAAATTCATCACGAAACATTGTCAATCACCTTCAAACATTAGGTTCAAGTATTCCAACATTCCAAATCATGTTACATCTGGATATGAAGGATGCATTTCTCATCTGGCACCGAACAAGATAATTTCTTTCCTGAATTCATCTTTATATGAAGTGAAATCTCATTTGAATTCAACTTTGCTGAACAATATGGTGTAATGTAGTGTTTTCTTCTGCTTTTCTGAAGTTTGAGATGTATGTATCACATTATTTCTTTTTAAACATTGTTTCAATTAAATACTGATTATTGATTCTCAAACAAAAATAGTTTCCGCTAGCCATAGGCTAGCGAACCCATACCCTTATGCACATGAAATTATCATTATTGAATACTGAAATATCATCGCCATTCTTTAGATATAACATGAATACTTCAATTCCAAAAAAGTTCAATTTCGAATTTATTCATTTTCGGATAAAGTAATTGATATCATATTATCTCAGTTCCTCAACATTAGATTCGAAAATAAAATGGATATATTTCCGTGGAAATATATCCATTTTATTCAGTATATTCAAATTCTTATATATGTAAACAAGTCAATAATGAGAGTTCTCATATTTATTTCTGTGTATACAACCTTCCACGTATGTCAAAAAAATACAGCTATTCACATTTGAGACGAAAGTTTCAAAGTGAATTTTGGGCTTTGAAATCGAAAAATGATTTTCTTCCGAAACGTCAATCAGTGAAGGACCTGCCGTATCCATAATTGACTAAATGAACTCTTCAGTGGTTCATATTACGCAGTAACTTTTCTGGATGAAGTTTTCAGATTGCCCTCTATTACACCCTAGCAAATTCTCTTTTGATTCAACTGTGTTTATTTTTCAGATTGTGAAACGTTATTTACCCAGAAGATCAGTTATGATTATTAAGCCCTCCACAAAAAAAGATTACAAAGAATATTGAAAGTTTCGATCCGATCCACGAACTATTTGAGCAAATGTTCGGGCAATAAATATACATTTTCGCTTCTCAAAGTTATACACACGTCTATGTGTGCTTCCATCACACGCTTTGGACGTTGTCATCTTCATAATTAGTTAAAGAGGAACCGGATTAAATGAGACATTTGCCGTTCAAAATTTGCGTGTCAAAACACTGGAGTCGAGTTATTAACCATTCGAAGTAAAATATTCTTAATGTTGAAGCTCGCATATATTATTTCAGAAATACAGTCCACTTTTTCCTTCGAATTCAAAGTATGCGTGCCTTAATGCATTTTTTATGGTAATGTCTCTGAAATCAGCCGGTGTTTGGTGGTTTGGGGCACGTCATAACCGGCGTTTAATAGTTTGAACAATCCAGAAAGGGAACGCCAATACGTTTTCAACTATTTCACATAAAACTAGTTTTTCCCCCCAATATACGTAGCTCAGGAGAAGTTTCAAGTGTTTCGTTTACCAAAAATGGAAGTCAGTTGAATATTCAACACTAAATGTCTACACTGAAGAAGACAGATCGATATCATCAAAACATTGACAATTAAATCCTGAACAGTAAATATCATATGGTATTCATCATTACATTTTTCTACGTATCAATATATATTCTTTCAAATAATGACTATTCTTGAAAATGATTATATCAAGAACATATTTCATTTTCCAAATGTCCTCTGATATCTCTCGAGGAATTTCAAAAAGAAAACGGTTCAGCAGGAGAAAATTGCGTGATATATGCAATGTTTTCCATTTCTATAGCAGATTCAGGCTCTGTCACCTTATTGTTAACTTAACAATCAGAAATTTCACAGAATGCAACCTGTTGAATTCTTTATGTTCATCTTTCTTCCCAGAAGTTTCTCCTAACTAACAGTAGTGTCTCGGTGAGATAAAATTGTTTCTCTAAAGAAATAATGTGCAAGTACAGTAACGTAAACCAGAAGTATGAACTCACAGAAATTATTCCCTCATGAATACCACGAAGAATGGAAAATTGACGACATTTCTAGACCAGTCTTGAAATCTTTCTTGAATTCATTAATGTTTCCGCTCAATGTATTGAATCCTTGAAAAATATTCTGTGGTCACCATTAGATTTCAAAATCTGTTCAGAGATCTGGAGAAAGGAAGAACAAATAACAAATAATTCAATGAAAACTCTTTGAAAGAAATCAAATCTGCACTTTTTTCATCGATGTATGTTCGTTGAGAATAGGTTTTTCAACATATATTACCTGCACTCAATTATAAACATCCAATCGCATAAATCACTTCATTTCCGTGAAATTCAATGTTCATAACTGTAAGTACTTGTTTCGGATGGATATTTTCAGCCATTCTGCTCCTGGAAGGAACTACTGTGAATGATATGTACATTTCTGGAAAGAGTTTTTTCTCTGAAATGTTCTATGTACTGATGGAGAAGTAGTCAGTCAATCTTTTTTTCACAGGTTACTCAGAAACTGGTTGAGAAAATACCAAAAACTAACCAAATACTTGGTCAGTTTAAGATTTTCAGTGACATATTGAATAAGGCTATTTTCGAATTTCAGTCAGGAACTATGCTTTTTCGTGAAATGTTCAGTTCGATCTAAACACACAAAATTGAAAAAGTTGCTGTATACGGGTTGAAATTATACTTTGTAAACTTTGGAGTTTTTTCAATTATGTGTAGTCAAAACATTTTAAAACACTGGATACAAGCAGTTTTAACGAATGTAATATCATCCTCTCATAACATTTGTTTCGCAATTTCAGCCCGATTTTTTTACCAAAAAATAATAAATCTCCCAGCTCAGCTCTTCTCGTTAATGCCTCACAACTCATACAAATGAAATTTCGCAAACGTCTCGCAATCAACCCCAACCAAAAAACATTTTTAATCAAAGAAACATAATAAGCCGGTCTTGTTTTAGCGAGATAAATACGATAATGGCTATCCTAATTTGATTTTCATGCTCAAAACTGTAGAAAAAAGCACTCAAAAGTTTTCTCGTTACAGTATTTTCTCGGCGAACTTTTCACATTTATCTCATTCATATTAGACCTGGCCAGATGGGCGTTGCCTTCACGTTATCTTCATCATCGTTGCTATCCATCATCAGCCACAAACGCGGCCTACTTCTCTTCAGTTTTTCCCCATCGTTTTATGGTAACACCCAAGAATGACGAGCATGTGCAAACCGTTGAAAGGAGTGTCATTACAAACGTGTGAAAACAGAGAAAAACGAGAATTGGATGATTCTATAATCTTTTGAAATTTGCTAAGTGTACTTATCCAAAATATTGGAATATCAAAAAAAAATTGAGGTGAAATGTGCCTCCAGTAACGAATCATAACCACTCGATACCCCATTTCTCGAAAGATTAATTGATAGTAGAAGTAGAGAAAATTTGCCAGATTCATTGTGGAAAGACTTTACAGAAAAAGGCTTGTTTCAAGTTTGAAAACGTTTATTTCATTCTGTCCAGTGAATCAACTTACCCATTACTCGCTTGTAGACAGTGAATCGGGTGAATGGTTCAATGCGATACCTGATACCGTATTGTAGTGCCTGAAAACACGTTTTATTCTTGATAGCAATGATTTTCTGTTTCTACTTTTGACCATATTTTACTTGAAAATGAATTAGAAATTTCACTAGAATCTGTATAAAATGTGCAAGCTGTATGCATTATTTTTACCGAATGGACAAAAAGTAAGATCATAATGATAACCATATACAATCATTATGAACGTAGCTACCATAATTCAAAGTCATAGCCAACTAGAAAAAGACGTAATGACAGAAATAGCATTCCTGTTTGGACTCATCAACATAACATCAAGTGGGCTCAAGCTGAAATCATCCACAAAGGGGAACACTGATTCAGGAGAAAATTCAAAGAAGCCACATGTATGTTGTCCAACTACGTATTTAGCCAAGCTAGCGTAGAGATACGCAACATTTGGAACCCTCTAATAAAAGCGGAACACGACGAACTCTCGCGGAGCGAGCGCTACGCGATCTACCGGATGCGTTGAACATGGATGACCCCAGGTTCCGAGAAAGGGACAAACATCCAAGGCCGACTAAGCAGAACCAACGACCGCCCCCACGAGTCGCCGTCAGACGCCGTCAGAGGAACGTCCGACGTTAATAGCAATAGCCGCCGGTTAGTTTTTGGGGCCCCCATGCAGAAATTCAGTTAGGAATAGTCAGACAAATCACTTTTTATCGATCGCGAGAGAATAGCACCCATGGACGTAGAAAAATATATTTTTCTACGTCCATGATAGCACCTATAGGCTGACTTTCGACCAAAAGAGGTCAGATGTCAATCTTGCTGAAGTGCCCATCAGTAAGTTGAGGACCGCTCGGAGAGCGGGAGTGGATGGAGTGGGGTAGTAGGTTCTCCTCGCTGAATAGCTGGGTGGAAGCTTCTACTTCAGGGCATGGAGGGGGCATGGAGGGGGCATGGGGAGAATAAGTCCAGATCATCAGTCGAAAGGGTAAGGGAGCCAGGCTGCAACCTGTCCGAAACCTAGATGACTATCGGTAATAAGTCCAGTTATCACCCGAAGACGATTGTGCATACTAACAATCGAAACGTCGTGAAGTAACTTGCTTTGGAATCTTTCAATTTTTATTTCTTGTTAATAATTTTTTCATCTCGTGTTGATAGTTTAATTTTTTATTTTTTGGTTGTTGCTTGTATTTTATTTCACTGTGATTTCAGATTTGTTTTTGCTTAATATACCTAATCGTTATTTTTCAGCTAACCTTTTTGATTTTTTACAGATTCTTTCAGGGATTTCGAATCAATATATATCATATTAGACAATGGAAGTCCGAACTAATAAAATGTTTTCAAGATATTGTTCTCAATAGCAAAACTACATTTTTCTTTCAAGAACCTGCGGAATCTTGACATATCTATAATTTCAAAATACAAACAATTGCCCTAAGTTAATTGGGTATCCGGTCACAGGGAATCACAATTATTTATGTAAAAATCTGTACTACAACTATAACATACGAAAAAATATATAAAAATTGTCACAGAATGCTGAGGTCAATAAAAGTAGTTCGGCTTGAATATTCTTTAAATGAGTTATACTATATTTTATTACTTTTTATATTTCATTGCAAGTCCATAGACAGATTGTGCGTTCAAAATCATACTCAAGTCCTTGCAATTCTGATATATTCAGGTTTTTGTATTGAAATTAGTTTTTTCGAATTTCAAAATAATCGAACCGTCTTTTATTCATTTTGTGTATTGTATAATTTCTCAGCACTTTTTTATCGCTCAATAGATTGTGGAAGGTAAAAATACTCGAAGAAGGTCGAAGAAAGCTTATTTTCTTTCACAAAAAATGACTTCCGTCATAAATATCTATTGAGGTAGAAATATTTTCAACCCATCTTGAATGTTGTATGTTTCTGAATAGGACAAACTGATTATTATTTTTAAGCTGCTCGCATTTTTCACTGAAGGACTCTGATATGACAAAATTTTTTATAGAAAATGATTCACAAAATCTGTCAGAATCCAAACAAAAATTATTATAAAGTGTGTTTAGGGTTTCCCTGTATGATCCTTTCGGTTCTCGGTACAAAATTGTCACTACTCGTAAATGTCTCTGGTTTCTCTGAAGACTAGTATTATCTCCCTATGAAATTAGCTTTAAAAAATTTACTTTGATAGCGATTCACGAGATACATATTAAAAACTGAACTTTTTTATCAGGAACTCAGTTTTTTGTCTTCCTGGGATTGCTATAATTCCTCAAAATTGTATACAAACCTGGATAACAATATTTTCCACCATCATAAGCAACATCTGCTTTTAGAGCTGATAATTCATCGCATTCACACAGTAATATTTCGAGATTGAATAAGATATCGCACCGGTGAAATATAATTTTATTTATAGCACATTATGTTTCAGTTAGTACGCTTTCTTAGGACATGAATCAAGATGAGAGAAAGACTAATTAATGCTCAAGTCGTGTACGACAAATATATGACTCTCACGAAGTTTGTCTCTTCTAGGATTAGTAAAGGTGGCTGATTTCATTCAGTTAGTGAAACAAAAATGATCAGAAGAAAACAATAAGTAATGAAATATTCGAAATCAAGAATCATACGAGTATTGCGTTACACGAGCTTCATTAATATTCAATTTATTTTTGCCTTCTGAGAACTCAAAATCAGATGGCAGTCACATGGTTGCGGAAATACAAGATAGGGATTTGATCAATGGATCTAAATGCCAAGACTAACAGTTTTTCGAAGGAAAGAAATCAATAAGAGCATCACAGTATTTATTGAGGGAAAAAATCACAATGACAATCAATTAAAGCACAATAAAGATTTGGAGGATGAAATGGGGGTCCATTTTAGGGGTGAATGTTGGTTTTTCTTTCGATCGAATTTCCGTATGAACCATTTTTGCCCATAATTTAAACTTTTCCGAGAAGAATCGGAAAGTCCGGTTTTTAATATATCCTATCCTTTTTACAACATTTATGCTGTTATTTTTTTTAATTTTTCGTCTTTCTAATATACTTCAGGTTTCTGCACTAGTATACTAGGTTATACATTCAGTTATACCTATAAACCAGTGGTTTTGGAGCTCACGTTCCTAAATATAACTACTTGTGTTTTGAACTTTTCATTATGTTGAAATTTTAGAGTTTCAACGAAGTGATGATATTGATCGTATGTATACGTACTAGTTATTTTCAAGACATTCATTATGATATTAAATGGATACTTTTTGGGTTATATTTCCCTGCAGGTGTTCTAAACCGGAACGTACTATAAAAAATTAATTTCTCTCAGTGCTATTTGGTTAATTGAGTTTTGTGTGAATGTAAAACTATATGAGAAAGCATGTTTGTATTGTTTTTCAAGCATATAAAATTCCAATCCCAATTTCTTCAGTGAAAGAACAATAAATAACGATCCACCGTTGAATAATTTGAACATCGTTTTCAACTCATAATTTTTCAGTTGTCATTTTTTTTATTTTGAGTAACAGAGCATCAATTGTGGCTTTAAATTATTCATCTCAATTCTTACGAAAATAAAAAAAGTTCTGATGCTCAACCCAAACACATTTCCAAGCTAATAACTATATGAAACTGTCAATCAAACTAACAAACCAGCTTTACACCATACTGCTTCAGGTTACTTCAGAATATTGAGATACTGTAAAGTAATTGCCTTATTTTTATATAATAGGCAAAATTTTCTCTCTGGAACTACACGAAATTTCTTCGTTAGAAGTTAATATATTTCCAAGTATGATACGGATATGTGCAAATTTGAAACGATTTGAATTCAGCATGAAAAGTCTGACTCACCGTTTGAACTAGACTAGTGGCAAACTTCTTGAGTCTTCATTTCACCACGATGATCATTTTTATTTTCATTCTCGGAATCATCGCGATATTCAGAAGACATATCAGGAATACTATTAATTGGAGGATATGAATTTATTTTCATCACAAAACAAAAAACAAATTTCCACAATGAGTTTATAACTAAAACTATATTTTCAATACTTCTTTTTTTTTTGGTTACTGTACCAAAAGAAAATGAATCAGGTTCAAAACTTCGAAATTCAAATTCAGTATTCGAAAAAAATAATACACTCCTCCGATAATTTCACATGCGCCTTGTGCGCTTATAATAACATCACTTCCATGAAAAGTCCTATTGCAATTCTAAATTGCATATGTAATAACAGATAAAAATATACTTTCCTTTGCGACATTTTATTTAAATTGTTTGCTCTTTACGTTTCTCAACCGAAGTATCGTCAACAAATATATATCATACAATATCTCATTTCTCCGAGTTAGTAGCAAGAAATCTAATTCGATTCAATGTTTATAAGTATAGGAAGCACTCAAAAGTTTTCCCATTCGATTACTACTCTACGAACTTCACGAATTCATTCGAATCAGATTGGATGGAGACGTGATTAAATCTCCATATTAACTGAAATTAAAGTTGACATACATTCTTCAAACATAGAACATTTATTATCACAGATCGAATCACAATCAAAAAATAATTTTGGATCTTTTATGATTAGGAATCTCTGATAAATGTTATAAGATTCTTCGAGAAACATTCTTCGTGCTATGCTTTGTTGAAAGTTTCTTTAAACTGATTCTCTGGTAATAAACATCAATAATCCAATAATGATTTTTTAAAACTTTTGAGGAAAAATCTTATCTTTTTGCGGATTTTGATCTCTGCCCAACTGTACTGTAATATCAGCGCACCTACCGTTTTCATGAAGAAATTTAATAATCGTTATTCACACCACAGTTGATTGAGCAAAATAACAGTCAAAATATTTTTAGATTCTGAATTTGAATTAATGAAATATAACTTATTCATGATATATCCCCTCACTGACAGAAGACTCAGTTCACGAATATGATGAATGAGCTTGACTACCTGCAGCGATTCCTCGCAAAGCCAAGGTTTGACTTCGGCCACCTAATGAGATTCGTCTTCAGTCTTTCACTTTAGCTGAGATCCCAAAAAATTAGGCATCTATGGAATTTATTTATAGCGGAAGACAGAGAACGAATCTCGTTTTGCAACAGACCGCCTTGAGGAGCCTTGTTTATCTTCAATAATCAGAATTGAGGCTTCTATGGACCCTACAGATGGAGTTTTGGGAAAAATAAATGTCAGGGTGTTTACTTTCTCAGACTTACCCTTCAAAGTTTCATTGTTTAGACTAGCACGACTGGTGAGACCTGGATTAGTATTCTGGGATATGATTCGAAATAACTAATATATTTTCCTTTCGAAGGATGATAGCTATAACTGCACTCAAATTTGCTTTGAAAGTATAGGCTATCAAGGACTGAATGTATATGAGCAAGTGAAGCAATTTTTTCCAGCTGCACAGTCGATCAAGAGTTCTCACGGTCATCTCCCACAAGCCATTTTCCGCTTGATGATGGGTTTCCATATGTTGCGTATTTCTACGCTGGCTTGACTGAATACGTTGTTGAACAACATGTATGCGGCTTCCTTGAATTTTCTCCTAAACCAATGTTCGTCTCTGTGGAAGATCTCAGCTTGGGACTACTCGATGTTGTGTTGATGGGTCCAAACATGGTCTGCTATTCCTGATTTGCTGGTTTCCCCTCGTTGTGTGTGTTTCTTGTGCTCGGCAATGCGAACATTCCATGGCCTCTTAGTTTCACCAATATAGGATTTTCCGCACTCACAGGGTATCCGGTAAATGCAATTCTTGGAATCGCTAGCCCGCGTTTGGTGGCCTGGTTTTCGTGAGGCTGCTACGGATAGTGTTACCGGATCTGAAGCAGGTTCTGATGTTGTACTTGGAACCAATTCTTCTTATCCTCTCCGATAATCCTCTGATGTAGGGAAGTGCAAGCACTGGTTGTGACGGCTTCTCTTTCTTGCTAGGCTCCTGCTGTCTATTAGCCAAAATATTTTCTACCATCGCCTTGGAGTAGCCATTCCGTTGAAGATCATTTTTGATGATGTCTAGTTCCTTCTCGAGACCTTCCTTCATGTTACTCGATGTAGAATAACGTCACTCATATAACTACGCATTTCCATCTGAACTGAAAGTGTATATTACTCAAATAGAATTTTCTCTACTCCTCAATCGAGATATATCTGCAATTTGTTAACTGAAACAATTCAACCATAACTAAAGAGATTACCAATATCGAAATGATGCCGAGTAAGATCCGATTACACGGAAAAATTTCATCACAAAATTCTCATCGGTTCTCAAAGTCTTGTCACGAAATCCATCTCTGAAAATAATTTTGAACCCTCTTTTTCCAGAGCGACTCCCATAAATCACCTCACCAAATAGATTTCATTCAACTCCAGACGAAAACAATTTTTAATCAAAGAAATATTATGAACGAGTCTTATTTCACCGAGATAAATACGTTAATAGCGATCTAATTTGATTTTGATGTTAAGGCATGTAAAAAAGCACTCAGAAGTTTTCCCATTTCAATATTTTCTTCTCGAACTTTCCGCATTTATCTTATTCAGATTAATCCGGACCGGCTACGGCTGTGCGATGCTCTAATGTTATGCGAATCTTTTATTTTTCGAATGATTTATGCTCATTCCTGACTCATTTACAATCATATCTCGACTTAGTCATCACCGTGTTTCTAGAAAGGCGTAGAGGCTAGTTGCTTCTGCTTTCTTGATTCGGGCGTTTAATTAATTTGAGATAGCTTTCAATTTTTCTTTAAAAATTCCAAATTACAATTACTTACAAATTCAGAAAAAGTATTTTTTCGAACATAATAAGCCTCACTATGACATCATTCTTTTGTCGTGGAGGTTCTATTCTTGTTTTTCATGCAGGTTCCAACCTCCCACAATCTGAAAACTATATAAATACAGATCAACAAGGATTTCTGTTTGTTTGAAGGTGATTGACATTGTTTCATGATGAATTTCACTAGTTTGGACTTCCATTGTCTAATAATATGTAAAATGATTTGAAATCCCTGAAATAACTAAAAAGAAGAATTAAAAAATTGAAGAAGGGGAATAAAAATGAATAGCTGAAAAAACAATTACATTAAGAGAGTTGGCCATTTTTCGCTTGATGATGGGTTTCCATATGTTGCGTATTTCTACGCTGGCTTGGCTGAATACGTTGTTGGACAACATGTATGCGGCTTCCTTGCATTTTCTTCTCGGCAATGTGAACATTCAATGGCCTCTTAGTTTCACCGATATAGGATTTTCCGCACTCACAGGGTATCCGATAAATGCAATTCTTGGAATCGCAGTTCTCGTTTGGTGGCCTGGTTTTCGTGAGGCTGCTACGGATAGTGTTACCGGATCTGAAACAGGTTCTAATGTTGTACTTGAATTAAATTTTTCGTATCTTTTCCGATAATCCTCTGATGTAGGAAAGTGCAAGCACTGGATGTGGCGGCTTCTCTTCCTTTTGGGGCTCCTGCTGTCTTTTAGCCAAAGTTTGTTCCACCATAGCTTTGGAGCAGCCAATTCTCCGAAGAACATTTTTGATGATGTCTAGTTCTTTCTCGAGACCTTCCTTCGTATTACAGAGCCCGAAAGCACGGTCTGATAGAGTCTTGATGATTCCTCTCTTAGTCGATTGATGATGGTTGGATTCGTGGTTCAGATATTGTCCCGTATGATTGGGTGTTGGTATACAGATGTTTCCTTCTTAGTGTCGGTCCTCCTCACCAATGTCTAAGAATGGCAATTCTTTGGGGACTTCCTTCTCCTGTGAAAGTGATGAAAGGTCTTACGCTGTTGATGTATTTCAGGAAAGCGTCTAGTTCAGTCTTCCCCTGGTTCCATATTAGGAAGGTGTCATCAACGTATCTCCATCACTTTCACTTGGAATCTCTCAATTTTTATTGTATTTATATTTTTTTCAATTTGTTTCATTTTTACTTGTATTTCACTTCACTAATTTTAATTTCAGGTTTTTACTTAATATTGTTTTTTCAGCTATTCATTTTCATTCCTCTTCTTTGATTTTTTAATTCTTTTTTTATAGTTATTTCAGGGATTTCAAATCGTTTATATGATATTAGACAATGGAAGTCCGAACTAATGAAATTCAAGGATTTCTGGTTGAGGTCCCAATTTTTCAATCATAATCAAATTTCATTTCTTCACCTACATCTCTGTGTCTATAGTAGGTACACGAAAAACCTATGAGATATCTTACATGGCAACAGAAATCTCGTCGGAATGTATCAACCACTAGTACATAATCTCGTGTAAAATAAATAACCACACTTATATATCATCACATCCTGAGGAACTGTCGTCCACAAACAGCGTTGCCACCAGAGTTAAAAAGCCTCTCTTATTAGAGCGTTCCCTCACAATGAGTTTCGAGTACTGTAGCTGAGTGGGCAGGTTAGGTTAGGTCCAAAATGAGTGTGTCTATTCGACCCTCCACCACAACCTGCAAGGGTTTATTTTGGTTCACACCTATTCATAGTCGACCAAATAAACCCAGCTTCTTAACGAATCCGATTAGTTTGTATGGTGAGTAGTGTTTCAACGCCACTTGACTGTCCGAGAATGTTTTTATTGACTCGTGGATGAGGTTGAATTCTTCCAATCTCTCCGCACACAATTCAATAGCGTAAATTTCCGCTTGTAATGCAGTCGCTTCTGTTTCTAGGCAAGCTGGTATCTCTGTCCTGGGTCTGCGACTGAAAACACCTGCCGAGTTGGTAATTGGTGGTGGGTAATACAGAGGTGCGCAAAAAAGTCCGGAATAAAGTTAATATCTTCTCAACCAGTATTTTAAGAACGCATGCGTACAACGCACGTTGTACGCATTTTTTGGCAATAAAATGAAATATTTTTTCCAACCCCATAGCTGCAAACCTCCCCAACTTTTTTTTTCCAAATGCAAACTTATGTCGTGTATGGGCTCATTGAAAAGCTCGTAAAAAATGGAATCTGACTTTACCACTTATTTCTGTTTTACTCATGTGGTCACCACGAAATGAGAAAAAACTCTTTCAAAACCAAAAAAGTTAGAAATACCTACTTAGTGCTATCAACGGGTGAATAACGTTGCAGAAAACAAATAAGTGGTGATGATGCACATTGCTCAACAATTGTTAAGTATTACCAGTACCTACTTTCTTAAACTTTACAAATTTTGAGAACAGACCAGCCGGGCCAGGTACCACAACAAATTTTATTGATTCATATGTAAAACTGATAACGTAATGTAGCATCAACATTCTGTGGATTTTATTCTTTCACCAAAAACTTACACATAAAATTAGTTCCATCCCAGGCAATTGTTGACCAGTGTACCTCAAAAAGAGAAAAAGGTTGTTGCATTTTTTGTACCAAAATGAATGTCTTGACTCAGTTTGAAAATTGTGGCATTTCTGTGTGAAATTGAAAATGTGTATGTTTAGTTTATTAATTGGGTACCTTCAAAGTGTTTTTTTTTAATTTGCTAAACAAAAGTGGTATTGTCAAAGTGGCAGCGTATCGAAGTCTTGATATTGTTGGGATGTGGGGATAGAATGCGGAGTCAAAGTGAAGTGTATACAAAATATCCGGAAAATCACATTTCCCAGGCTACTGTGAGTAATATCTTACACAAATTTGATGGAACAGTGAAGGACATGCCCAGAGGTCGCCGACCACATGTTTTAGACGAAGATCAGAAATTGGACATTGCCGTAACTCTGCAGGAAGATCCACATTTGTCAACGGTTTCATTAGCCCAAAACAATCCTGCATCTAGACGTACGATTGAAAGGTTTCTGAAAACAGAAAAATACCACCCATATAAGTTATGTCTTGTCCAAGAGCTCTTGGAAGATGACTATGACAGGCGTTTGCAATTTTGTGAGGAAATAATGAGGCGATGTGACGAGAATAATGGGTTTCCACTCAACATACTATTTTCGGACGAAGCTACTTTTTATTTACATGGACTAGTTAACAGGCACAACTATCGATTCTGGAGTCAGGAAAACCCACACTGGATATGCGAAGCTCATACGCAGCGTCCTCAGAACAGAATATTAGGGCCATACTTTTTTGAGGGAAATCTTACATCTGCACGCTACTCAGACTTTTTACGCTTTGAATTAGTCCCTGCTTTAGCTGTTATGTTTCCCAATGAAGCAGATCCAGATATCCCCACTGAAACGGCGCTCTCCCACGTATTGGTATTGATGTCAGAGAATATCTCGATGACACATTTGCAGGACGCTGGATTGGAGGACGTGGTGCAATTGAATGGCCGCCAAGATCCCCAGACTAAACACCATTAAATTATTTTTATTGGGGATATATGAAAGACAAGGTTTATCAAAATAGGCCGGCTAATATTGAAGATATTGAAAGCAGAATTAGAGTGAAATCACATAACATACCGGCTGAGGCCATTCGGAATTCCGTAGACGGGTTTTACCATCGCCTAGGAGCCTGCCAAGCAGAGAGTGGAGGCCAATTTCAGCATCTGTTACGTTAATTCATCCGTAGATAGCACTAAGTTAGGTATTTGTAACTTTTCAAAAGAGTTTTTTCTCATTTCGTTGTAACCACAAAAAAAAATAAATAGTATGGTCAGAATCCATTTTTTACGAGCTTTTCAATGAGCCCATACAGGACATAGCTTTGCATTTGAAAAAAACAGTTGGGGAGGGTTGCAGCTAAGGGGTTGAAAAAAAATTTCATTTTATTGCCAAAAAATGCGTACAACGTGAAACCAACAGAGTGTTTCAACGTTTTTTTCCTAAAATACTGGTTGAAAAGATGTTAATGTCATTCCGAACTTTTGCGCATTCCTGTATAATACAACAACATGTGATATCATTGATAAACCTAATCCAGTGATGAAAGATTTTATTTTTCAAAGAAATGAAATATTTGGAGGCGGTAGACTTTCAATTAGTGATTCATGACAGACATATTTGGTTCTGCCAAATAATCCAGAGTTTGCCTGAAAATACATATATCAATTCTGTGTTGGACCAATTAAATATGAAAATCTAACTTTGTTAATGAATTAACATATTGACGTAGGTGAGGAACATTTTTGGTATAATCCAATCGAAAAGCAGAAAGTATCATACTATTGTAGTTTATATTTTCAACGCAGGTAATCGTGTCTGAGATAAAGGTTCACTAACTTATTAGCTTATATTCATGACTTCCAATTGTTTGCGAAGAATGTTCTTCACAATCGTTCATAGATGGGGTACTTTCAGACAGTTTCAGCATTACATTGGAGTTTTCCATATACTGGAAACGTGTTCAACCTTTTTTTGCTGTTGAATAATAACCTGTGGGAAAAATATTTTCTGAAAACATTCAATTATTTCTCTTAATACAAAATATCAACGGCTTTCACAAGTAATAATAATTTACGTAGAACCTTGTTTAATGCAAAACCCAAACGGAATAGAATGAAAAAATCAGGTATAAATATAGAATACAGTGTGGCAAATTCTCTGCAGTATATACAGGCCAAACCGGTAGAAATTTTGACATAAGACTGCGTGAACACGTCTGTTTGGATAAAAAATCTGCAATGTACGAACATCTTCAAGAATCAAACCATAAGATAAATGAAGATAACCCCAAAATTCTACACATATGTAATAAAGGGAAACAATGAATCTGTTGGAGGCCGTGGAAATTAACAAGTCAATGAAAAACCAGAAACATATACCCCTACACGAGCAACTCGATTTATGTAGGTCTCCTCTCTTGAATTTATGAGTTCAACAACCCTTAGAATTTTCAGAGTGATATTTTAAGTTGGCATCCTGTCTCTCAATTACCTGTCATTGCAGCATACCTGAAAGTTCTAATAAAACCGATGTTTCAAAATTCAGATTTTAGTTTTATACTTGATAATGGGGTCAAACCCGAAACCGGTCGTATAAATGAAATCTACCAGTGGTATTTAGAAAAAAGTGTTTTTATTAATTTCATTTGAGTGACCATGAATTTCCATAAAGTAAACAAGTCATCAATCACACATAATGAAAACAGTTTTACCATACACAAGAATTTAACACTCCCCTCGAGTGACAAAAATGTTTAATTTCCGGCGTATTTTTTTTCGTATTGATGCTTTGGTCATAACTGCACACCTCATATTGAAACTCAAACAGTCATTCTCAGTGTAAATGTTCATTAGACAATGAATACAGAGGATGGTACATAAGACACTGAACAAGCAAAAATCCCCTATGTCTGCTTATTTCGATGATTTGTATATGGGGTTGTGTTGCGCTTTGGGATGTCAAAAATATTATAGTAGATGAATCCGATGAGATTGTGAGATTTCTACTGAACAGTTTCACAAAACCGCAACATGTGTTTTGCTATATAATAGCTTCTTCAGACGTGTCTTTACTCCATTGTATAGATACGCCTGAAGAAGCTATTCTAAAGCGAAACACGTGTTGCGGTTTTGTAAAACTGTTCAGTGAAGATGTCATAATAAAGTGTTTCTTGAATATTCAATTTCAAATAGTTTAAGTCTTAATTCAGTTTCAAATTACTGTCATTTTGTAATTAAAAGATATTTTCTTTAAACATCAATTTCATCACATAATAAATTTCTAGTGAAGTACACTCGTTCAACTTTTCGAGTTCACGTTTCTTTTTTGTTTTTCATTGGAAATATTTATTCCGAAACAATCTTTCAGTTCACTGATTAAATTTCACTTTCAGCATCAAACATATTCTGAATTAGGTTAATTCTCAAGGCTTACTTGCGATTGGAAATTATTCGAACACAACTGTGACATGTTACACGATTAGCATGTGTTTCAATATTAGAGAAGAAATCTTTTTATCGCAATTTCCAGTCTCCAATCTTGCCAATATAACGGACTGCAAGATCAGATCCAGCCCTGGATGGCAATACGGCAAAGTGCAGGTAAAACAAATTTCACAACGTGGACTCTGATTTACGCGAAGGATGTTCAGCGTTGAAATTACTTTATAACACTCTCCGATGCCAGATGCGGAGTTTTACAAGATGTTATGGGCAGGATAATAGGGTAATGAACCAGTTTCTTCAATAAACGTTGATATTTACGATGGCATTTTCATCCCATATACAATGTCGGTATGAAATCCTAGAAATGGTATTGCGCTTAAGAAAACAGTGCAGGACGTCGTAAAGTTTGTTCTTGTGATAAGAGTTCTCATCGTTAGAGGAATACCTTACTGAAACAGTTTAATTGCTAATTTCCCCGCAGTTTTACACCAACGAAAAAGACTTCAATTCTTTCTCTAAGTCCAGCCTTTACTGTGCTTCCATTAATATTATGGAAGCACAGGTTTTACTAAGATCATTTTTGATAATGATGATGTTACATACATAAATACTTCTGAAATTCAGATTCGGCAAAGTTACAGTTAGTCAGTTGAAATCACCCAAACACATTCGATATCATCCATCGAATTCCAAATACTGGTTTGTTCAATTTCATAATATTAGGAATATTAAAAAAGATGTTGTGTAACGAACGAACGACCTTTTTTCATTAATTGATTGATTTATTGAATTTTTCAATTTATACAATCAAAGCTTATGTCAGGAAACAGTCACATCAAGACTGAAAGTTCAAGTGGAAATGTGGAAAATACTTTAAAAAAATGAAAAATATATATTTTGAAAGCTACTCTTAGCAACGTTCACAACATAATAATATAAAAAGTCATACGACTATGTCAAAAAGATCTCCTAACGAATGGTGTTCAAAGACTTGTTCAATATTCTCTTATCGTTATGGAAATACGGTTGTATTTCAGTTCCATTATTATTGACAGGAAACCTTTCAACAACTGTTCCTCCTCTTCACCCCAACCATATTGTCCTCAATCCTGAATGATTCATTAATATCAAATGATAAGTGTTTAAAAGTGATTGACAATGATAGGTTTTACTGGTTTGGACTTCCATTTTCTATTATGATATAATATGATTTCAAATCCCTGATAAAACTAATGAAATCGAAAATTGAAATGAATAGCAAAAAAATAAGAAAAACAATTTTATCAAAAAATTAAAAGAACTGAACAATTGAAAATGGAATGACAAAATTAAAAATATTTCAAACTTCAAGACTTCACGACGTTTTGATTGTTAATATCCACAATCGTCTTTGGATGATGACTGATATTTAATTCTATTGTTTTTTTTTTCAGGGATTTCAAATCATATTATTCAATGGGAGTCCGAACTAATGAAACTCATCAAATCATGGTATCTCACTATCAATTTTTTCACAAACTATTCTTCAAGCTCTCTTTTGAATTTATTCAGATTCAGTAAACATGGTAGATTCAACAACTAAATGATCTTTTGAATAATTCTATCCGAAATGGGGGAGTTGTTAATGTTTTGTTGTATCTGATATTTATTGGGCATGTCTGTTCTGGAAGTTGAAAAGAATATATACGAGGGAGTCTTAGACATTAATATCTTGTCATACAAACATGAGGAATCCAGCAGTCACCTGTTTTCATATTTAGCAAATTCGTGTCCCTCAGTTTATGTGAAATGTGTTGCTTGCGTCTAATACCATAAATTATCATGTACCCCTTATCATTGATCATTTCTTCGAATTATTTTCTCGTTATCAAATGGAGTTCACTCATATTATGGGACATTACACCTGAAAGAATGAATATGAACAGAAGCAAGAATATTAGTTCAATTATGTAAATCTGATGAATAATGGTTTTTTTTAGTTATCGAATCAATGAATTCTGAATAGAACAGGAATAAAGAAAAGGAACTCATAAATAACACCATTTTCAACGAAACAAACCCAGGAATTTCAGAATAAACATATTGAATGGAAGTCATTTTTTGTGAAGGTATTCAGAGTTTTCCATTCAGAAAGGAGTGTATTACAAATAACTTCTTAGGAATCAATCGTACTGAGCGACCCGACTGGAAGGAAGAGATGAATAGTGGCGAAATTGTAGTAAATTGATATCAGAAAACACACCATCGACTTATTCCACATTCCCAATCGCCTTCGACATGTGTCAAGGACTCTTGTGAAATTGTGTGAATTCGAAGGTAGATTTCAGCTTCAGAAACTTCAAGAAAACTATTTATATAATCTCTTAACTCCTTTTCTGATATGCAAAACTATCGAATACGACACACTAAATTTGAATAAAATGTTTTTCATTCTGACTGATAATTTGAATGTATGCAGTAACTGCGTAAACTTGAATGTTTGTCTGCTTTACACCTGTTTGAAATTTTCAGATTGCTGAAGTTTGAAATATCCCAAAGAGGTCGATAAAAGTATACTGTGAGTTCCAACTTATCACAACAAATCTGAAGGTGAAATTTGGCCTTATATATGGTTTCAATATGGGGACCGTTCGGTTTCTTTAACGGTTACGCAGAAATGTAGAACCATTCCATTCTCAGTTTGAAATATCATCACAGAATTTTCTATCATAATATACGATTTCATATTGGCATCATCAAAGAGAAAACAGCCTTGAGACTAGTGTATAAAATTACATTTTTTACAATTACATCGACTTTTGTGAAGAATTCAAGGCATTTTGTTGAACTACTAGGGTCAATTGAGGTCACACAGAAAGATCAACTAATTAGTTTCGACGTGGAGGGCCAACGTTCCGGTCGAAGAAGCAATCCATATCATACAGAGAAAGCTATCCGAAGACGGGAACCTGAAAGAGAGAACGAATCTACCTATAGAAGTAATCATGGAATTACTAGGATGCTGTGTACGAAACTGATATTTCCATCTGAAGGACGAATTCTTTACACAAGATGAGGGAGTGCCAATGGGATCGCCACTTTCACCAGTCATAGCCAACATATATATGTGGTGGTTTGAAACTCTGGCCATTGAAGAAGCCCACAAAAAACCTTGAGTCTGGTTGAGATATGTTGACGACACCTTCATAATAATATGGAACCGTGGAAATACTGAACTAGACGCCTTCCTGAAACACATCAACAGCATGATACCTTCCATCACTTTCACAATGGAGAAGGAAATCCACAACGAATTGCCATTCTTAGACGTTTTGGTGAAGAGGACTGACACTAAGTGGGAAACATCTGTATACCGAAAACCCACCCACACGGAACAGTATCTGAACCACGAATCCAACCACCATCAATCGACTAGAAGAGGATCCATCAAGACTCTATTAGACCGTGCTTTTGAGCTCTGTGATACGGAAAGGTCTCGAGAAGGAACTAGACATCATCAAAAATTATCTTTAACGGAAAGGCTACTCCAAAGCAATGGTAGAAAAGACTTTGGCAGACAGCAGGAGCC